>NC_090928.1:675273935-677758786 GCF_040938575.1 Ambystoma mexicanum
GGCACCCTCCACCAGGCCCCCACTCATGTCTCCAACCACCCCACCCCCCCAGCATCCAGGGGCACCCTCCACCAGGGCCCCCGCCCATGTCTCCCACCACCCCCACCCCCCACCCACCATGGGCAGCCTCCGCCAGGCCCCCACTCATGTCTCCCACCCACCCCCACCCCCCCAGCATCCAGGGGCACCCTCCACCAGGCCCCCACTCATGTCCCCCTGCACCCCTACCCCCCAGCATCCAGGGGCACCCTCCACCAGGCCCCCACTCATGTCCCCCTGCACCCCCACCCCCCAGCAGTGCAGGGGCACCCTCCACCAGGCCCACACTCATGCCTCCCACCACCCCCACACCCAGCATCCAGGGGCAGCCTCCACCAGGCCCCCACTCATGTCTCCCACCACCCCCACCCCCCAGCAGTGCGGAGGCAGCCCCCACCAGGCCCCCACTCATGTCTCCCACCACCCCCACCCCCCAGCATCCAGGGGCACCCTCCACCAGGCCCCCACTCATGTCCCCCTGCACCCCCACCCCCCAGCAGTGCAGGGGCAGCCTCCACCAGGCCCCCACTCATGTCTCCCACCACCCCCACCCCCCAGCAGTGCAGGGGCAGCCTCCACCAGGCCCCCACTCATGTCTCCCACCACCCCCACCCCCAGCATCCAGGGGCACCCTCCACCAGGCCCCCCACTCATGTCTCCCACCACCCCCACCCCCAGCAGTGCAGGGGCACCCTCCACCAGGCCCCCACTCATGTCTCCCACCCACCCCCACCCCCCCCAGCAGTGTGGGGCACCCTCCACCAGGCGCCCACCCAAGTCTACCACCACCCCCACCTCCCAGCCACCAGGGGCAGCCTCCACCAGGCCCTCACTCATGTCCCCCTGCACCCCCACCCCCCAGCAGTGCAGGGGCACCCTCCACCAGGCCCCCACTCATGTCTCCCACCACCCCAACCCCCAGCCACCAGGGGCAGCCTCCACCAGGCCCCCACTCATGTCTACCACCCCCCCACCCCCCAGCAGTGCAGGGGCAGCCTCCACCAGGCCCCCACTCATGTCTCTCACCACCCCCACCCCCCAGCATCCAGGGGCACCCTCCACCAGGCCCCCACTCCTGTCCCCCTGCACTCCCACCCCCCAGCAGTGCAGGGGCACCCTCCACCAGGCCCCCACTCATGTCTCCCACCACCCCCACCCCCCAGCCACCAGGGGCAGCCTCCACCAGGCCCCCACTCATGTCTCCCACCACCCCCACCCCCCAGCAGTGCAGGGGCAGCCTCCACCAGGCCCCCACTCATGTCTCCCACCACCCCCACCCCCCAGCATCCAGGGGCACCCTCCACCAGGCCCCCACTCATGTCTCCCACCACCCCCACCCCCAGGAGTGCAGGGGCACCCTCCACCAGGCCCCCACTCATGTCTCCCACCACCCCCACCCCCCAGCATCCAGGGGCACCCTCCACCAGGTGCCCACCCAAGACTACCACCACCCCCACCCCCCAGCCACCAGGGGCAGCCTCCACCAGGCCCCCACTCATGTCCCCTTGCACCCCCACCCCCCAGCAGTCATGGGGCAGCCTCCACCAGGCCCCCACTCATGTCCCCTTGCACCCCCCCCCCCCCAGCAGTCATGGGGCACCCTCCACCAGGCCCCCACTCATGTCCCCTTGCACCCCCAACCCCCAGCAGTCATGGGGCACCCTCCACCAGGCCCCCACTCATGTCTACCACCACCCCCACCCCCCAGCCACTATGGGCAGCCCCCACCAGGCCCCCACTCATGTCCAACTCATGTCTCCCACCACCCCCACCCCCCAGCAGTGCAGGGGCACCCTCCACCAGGCCCCCACTCATGTCCCCCTGCACCCCCACCCCCCACCACTGCAGGGGCACCCTCCACCAGGCCCC
This sequence comes from Ambystoma mexicanum, assembly GCF_040938575.1. Taxonomy (NCBI): domain Eukaryota; kingdom Metazoa; phylum Chordata; class Amphibia; order Caudata; family Ambystomatidae; genus Ambystoma; species Ambystoma mexicanum. The sequence goes on from NC_090928.1 coordinate 675,275,844, forward strand.
CACTCATGTCTCCCACCACCCCCACCCCCCAGCCACCAGGGGCAGCCTCCACCAGGCCCCCACTCATGTCTCCCACCACCCCCACCCCCCAGCAGTGCAGGGGCAGCCTCCACCAGGCCCCCACTCATGTCTCCCACCACCCCCACCCCCCAGCATCCAGGGGCACCCTCCACTAGGCCCCCACTCATGTCTCCCACCACCCCCACCCCCCAGCAGTGCAGGGGCACCCTCCACCATGCCCCCACTCATGTCTCCCACCACCCCCACCCCCCAGCAGTGCAGGGGCACCCTCCACCAGGCCCCTACTCATGTCCCCCTGCACCCCCACCCCCCAGCAGTGCAGGGGCACCCTCCACCAGGCCCCCACTCATGTCTCCAACCACCCCCACCCCCCAGCATCCAGGAGCACCCTCCACCAGGCCCCCGCCCATGTCTCCCACCACCCCCACCCACCATGGGCAGCCTCCGCCAGGCCCCCACTCATGTCTCCCACCCACCCCCACCCCCCCAGCATCCAGGGGCACCCTCCACCAGGCCCCCACTCATGTCCCCCTGCACCCCTACCCCCCAGCATCCAGGGGCACCCTCCACCAGGCCCCCACTCATGTCCCCCTACACCCCCACCCCCCAGCAGTGCAGGGGCACCCTCCACCAGGCCCAGACTCATGCCTCCCATCACCCCCACCCCCAGCATCCAGGGGCAGCCTCCACCAGGCCCCCACTCATGTCTCCCACCACCCCCACCCCCCAGCAGTGCGGGGGCAGCCCCCACCAGGCCCCCACTCATGTCTCCCACCACCCCACCCCCCAGCATCCAGGGGCACCCTCCACCAGGCCCCCACTCATGTCCCCCTGCACCCCCACCCCCCAACAGTGCAGGGGCAGCCTCCACCAGGCCCCCACTCATGTCTCCCACCACCCCCACCCCCCAGCAGTGCAGGGGCAGCCTCCACCAGGCCCCCACTCATGTCTCCCACCACCCCCACCCCCCAGCATCCAGGGGCACCCTCCACCAGGACCCCACTCATGTCTCCCACCACCCCCACCCCCACCCCCAGCAGTGCAGGGGCACCCTCCACCAGGCCCCCACTCATGTCTCCCACCCACCCCCACCCCCCCAGCAGTGTGGGGCACCATCCACCAGGCGCCCACCCAAGTCTACCACCACCCCCACCCCCCAGCCACCAGGGGCAGCCTCCACCAGGCCCCCACTCATGTCCCCTTGCAACCCCACCCCCCAGCAGTCATGGGGCAGCCTCCACCAGGCCCCCACTCATGTCCCCTTGCACCCCCACCCCCCAGCAGTCATGGGGCACCCTCCACCAGGCCCCCACTCATGTCCCCTTGCACCCCCAACCCCCAGCAGTCATGGGGCACCCTCCACCAGGCCCCCACTCATGTCTACCACCACCCCCACCACCCAGCCACTATGGGCAGCCCCCACCAGGCCCCCACTCATGTCCAACTCATGTCTCCCACCACCCCCACCCCCCAGCAGTGCAGGGGCACCCTCCACCAGGCCCCCACTCATGTCCCTCTGCACCCCCACCCCCCAGCATCCAGGGGCACCCTCCACCAGGCCCCCACTCATGTCTCCCACCACCCCCACCCACCAGCAGTGCAGGGGCAGCCTCCACCAGGCCCCCACTCATGTCTCCCACCACCCCCACCCCCCAGCATCCAGGGGCACCCTCCACCAGGCCCCCACTCCTGTCCCCCTGCACCCCCACCCCCCAGCAGTGCAGGGGCACCCTCCACCAGGCCCCCACTCATGTCTCCCACCACCCCCACCCCCCAGCCACCAGGGGCAGCCTCCACCAGGCCCCCACTCATGTCTCCCACCACCCCCACCCCCCAGCAGTGCAGGGGCAGCCTCCACCAGGCCCCCACTCATGTCTCCCACCACCCCCACCCCCCAGCATCCAGGGGCACCCTCCACCAGGCCCCCACTCATGTCTCCCACCACCCCCACCCCCAGCAGTGCAGGGGCACCCTTCACCAGGCCCCCACTCATGTCTCCCACCCACCCCCACCCCCACCCCCCCAGCAGTGTGGGGCACCCTCCACCAGGCGCCCACCCAAGTCTACCACCACCCCCACCCCCCAGCCACCAGGGGCAGCCTCCACCAGGCCCCCACTCATGTCCCCTTGCACCCCCACCCCCCAGCAGTCATGGGGCAGCCTCCACCAGGCCCCCACTCATGTCCCCTTGCACCCCCACCCCCCAGCAGTCATGGGGCACCCTCCACCAGGCCCCCACTCATGTCCCCTTGCACCCCCAACCCCCAGCAGTCATGGGGCACCCTCCACCAGGCCCCCACTCATGTCTACCACCACCCCCACCCCCCAGCCACTATGGGCAGCCCCCACCAGGCCCCCACTCATGTCCAACTCATGTCTCCCACCACCCCCACCCCTCAGCAGTGCAGGGGCACCCTCCACCAGGCCCCCACTCATGTCCCCCTGCACCCCCACCCCCCAGCAGTGCAGGGGCACCCTCCACCAGGCCCCCACTCATGTCTCCCACCACCCCCACCCCCCAGCCACCAGGGGCAGCCTCCACCAGGCCCCCACTCATGTCTCCCACCACCCCCACCCCCCAGCAGTGCAGGGGCAGCCTCCACCAGGCCCTCACTCATGTCTCCCACCACCCCCACCCCCCAGCATCCAGGGGCACCCTCCACCAGGCCCCCACTCATGTCTCCCACCACCCCCACCCCCAGCAGTGCAGGGACACCCTCCACCATGCCCCCACTCATGTCTCCCACCACCCCCACCCCCCAGCAGTGCAGGGGCACCCTCCACCAGGCCCCCACTCATGTCCCCCTGCACCCCCACCCCCCAGCAGTGCAGGGGCACCCTCCACCAGGCCCCCACTCATGTCTCCAACCACCCCCACCCCCAGCATCCAGGGGCACCCTCCACCAGGCCCCCGCCCATGTCTCCCACCACCCCCACCCCCCACCCACCATGGGCAGCCTCCGCCAGGCCCCCACTCATGTCTCCCACCCACCCCCACCCCCCCAGCATCCAGGGGCACCCTCCACCAGGCCCCCACTCATGTCCCCCTGCACCCCTACCCCCCAGCATCCAGGGGCACCCTCCACCAGGCCCCCACTCATGTCCCCCTGCACCCCCACCCACCAGCAGCGCAGGGGCACCCTCCACCAGGCCCACACTCATGCCTCCCACCACCCCCACCCCCAGCATCCAGGGGCAGCCTCCACCAGGCCCCCAATCATGTCTCCCACCACCCCCACCCCCCAGCAGTGCGGGGGCAGCCCCCACCAGGCCCCCACTCATGTCTCCCACCACCCCCACCCCCAGCATCCAGGGGCACCCTCCACCAGGCCCCCACTCATGTCCCCCTGCACCCCCACCACCCAGCAGTGCAGGGGCACCCTCCACCAGGCCCCCCACTCATGTCTCCCACCACCCCCACCCCCCAGCATCCAGGGGCACTCTCCACCAGGCCCCCACCCATGTCTCCCACCACCCCCACCCCCCACCCACCATGGGCAGCCTCCACCAGGCCCCCACTCTTGTCTCCCACCCACCCCTACCCCCCCAGCAGTGTGGGGCACCCTCCACCAGGCTCCCACCCAAGTGTACCACCACCCTCACCCCCCAGCCACCAGGGGCAGCCTCCACCAGGCCCCCACTCATGTCCCCTTGCTCCCCCACCCCCCAGCAGTCATGGAGCAGCCTCCACCAGGCCCCCACTCATGTCCCCTTGCACCCCCACCCCCCAGCAGTCATGGGGCACCCTCCACCAGGCCCCCACTCATGTCTACCACCACCCCCACCCCCCAGCCACCATTGGCAGCCCCCACCAGGCCCCCACTCATGTCCAACTCATGTCCCCCTGCACCCCCACCCCCCAGCAGTGCAGGGGCACCCTCCACCAGGCCCCCACTCATGTCTCCCACCACCCCACCCCCCAGCAGTTCAGGGGCACCCTCCACCAGGCCCCCACTCATGTCTCCCACCACCCCCAACCCCCAGCAGTGCAGGGGCACCCTCCACCAGGCCCCCACTCATGTCCCCCTGCACCCCCAACCCCCAGCAGTGCAGGGGCACCCTCCACCAGGCCCCCACTCATGTCTCCAATCACCCCACCCCCCAGCATCCAGGGGCACCCTCCACCAGGCCCCCGCCCATGTCTCCCACCACCCCCACCCCCCACCCACCATAGACAGCCTCCGCCAGGCCCCCACTCATGTCTCCCACCCACCCCCACCCCCCCAGCATCCAGGGGCACCCTCCACCAGGCCCCCACTCATGTCCCCCTGCACCCCTACCCCCCAGCATCCAGGGGCACCCTCCACCAGGCCCCCACTCATGTCCCCCTGCACCCCCACCCCCCAGCAGTGCAGGGGCACCCTCCACCAGGCCCACACTCATGTCTCCCACCACCCCCACCCCCAGCATCCAGGGGCAGCCTCCACCAGGCCCCCACTCATGTCTCCCACCACCCCCACCCCCCAGCAGTGCGGGGGCAGCCCCCACCAGGCCCCCACTCATGTCTCCCACCACCCCCACCCCCCAGCATCCAGGGGCACCCTCCACCAGGCCCCCACTCATGTCCCCCTGCACCCCCACCCCCCCAGCAGTGCAGGGGCACCCTCCACCAGGCCCCACTCATGTCTCCCACCACCCCCACCCCCCAGCATCCAGGGGCACCCTCCACCAGGCCCCCACCCATGTCTCCCACCACCCCCACCCCCCACCCACCATGTGCAGCCTCCGCCAGACCCCCACTCATGTCTCCCACCCACCCCTACCCCCCCAGCAGTGTGGGGCACCCTCCACCAGGCTCTCACCCAAGTGTACCACCACCCTCACCCCCCAGCCACCAGGGGCAGCCTCCACCAGGCCCCCACTCATGTCCCCTTGCACCCCCACCCCCCAGCAGTCATGGGGCAGCCTCCACCAGGCCCCCACTCACGTCCCCTTGCACCCCCACCCCCCAGCAGTCATGGGGCACCCTCCACCAGGCCCCCACTCATGTCTACCACCACCCCCACCCCCCAGCCACCATTGGCAGCCCCCACCAGGCCCCCACTCATGTCCAACTCATGTCCCCCTGCACCCCCACCCCCCAGCAGTGCAGGGGCACCCTCCACCAGGCCCCCACTCATGTCTCCCACCACCCCCACCCCCCAGCATTCAGGGGCAGCCTCCACCAGGCCCACACTCATGTCCCCCTGCACCCAGGTCCTCACAATCCCCAATCATGTGCGTTATGGTCAGCCCCCACAGCCAAAAGGCCCTACCAAGCAACCCATTCACCCACATGGAAATGGAAATTACATGTTACACCCCCAATGTACATAAAGCAAATGAACCCATGTCCGTCACACACAATGGTTGCAAATGAATGGGAAAACACCCAACATGACATGCATGAAACTAGTGAGATGATACCACACAGTGAAGTATGAAAACAAAATTGTATTAAAAAAAATTTAATGCAAATGAAATGAAACAAACTACAATGGCAATGAAAAAAAGATAAGCTGCATGTCCGTCCAAAAAAATCAAAACTACAAATCCAAATCCAAAAAAATGTTGTTCAAAGTCACATTAAAAATAACATCAATCCGAGAGATAAAAATAAATGCAAAGACCATTGCTCCATGGAGAATAAATCAAAAATAAAAAAATAAAACAATCCAATGAAGAACTATGTACAAAACATCCAAGGGTCCATGAGCCCAACTGAACAAAGGAAACCTACAAAAAACCCTAACTAAAATGCAACTATATACAAAAAGTGGAGCAGTGTCCGTCGACTCCAAATCATAAGAAGAAACAAATGAAACCTAAAACTAAAGAACTATATACAAAGGCGGCGGGCAAGTCCAGCGGCTCACTCCATGGTGTTCCGGGCCAGGGCATCATCAAACTCCTTGTCTATGTCCCGGAGGCGGTCCTGTTCCATGGCCCTGAGGGTCCGCAGGGACGACGCCATCTGCTCCTCCAACCCCCTGCGGATTGCCCCGAGGCACTCGGCCCGCCTCAGGGCCCTCCGCATGGAGTTCTCCGCACTGACCATCGTGAGCCGCGCCTCTTCCACCCGCCGCCGCTCCGCACCTATCTGCTGGCCCAACCACAGCCACACGGAAGACACTTCCTGTCCTGGGTCCTCCGCCCTCCGGCCGATGCCTGCCCCTCCGATGTTGATGGCCCCGAGCCATGATGCCCCCCACGTTGACTCTGCTGCTGCTTCCGACGCAACTGCCTCTGCCAGCACGACGGCATCCAGGTTGATGGAATCCACCAACGCCGTCGTGCACGTGCCCTGCCTGATGATGCCGGCACATCCTCCATCTGCTGGAGTACAGTTGTTGTGGTGTCCACCCCTGCTGGACCTCCGACTCCCGACTGTGGCAGGGATGGAATCCCCACCGAGCTGGCTGCATTGGTCAGGGCAGGTCCACAGGGGGCCCTGGTGGCATCTGGGCCGGAAGACGGCAAGGAGAACAACCGGCGTATAGCCTCCACAGAGGAGGAGAGGGCCGCCAGATTGGCCGCACATGCAGGAAACCCCCGAACATGGAAGATCCCAATTGGGCCATGTCGGCATGGTGCTCTTCGTGATTATATGCGTGCTCCTCCCGGGAAGCACGCACGTCATCACGAATTGCACCCGCGCGCATCGTGACCCCAATCAAGACCTTCTCCATACGGACACGGGTCCCCTCGTCCGCAGGTGGAGGGGAGTCAGGTGACATGGACATCCCCTCTACCTGCGGACGGGCCTGGGACGGGGCATCCCTGCTGGTGCATGGTGGTGCACTCACAGGGTCAGGGACAGCGACATGCACAGGCCCCTCCACGGTGACCTGTGCTGCCTCCTGCCCCTGCCCCTGGACTGCACCACTTGCACCAGCAGGGATGCCCCCACCAGGCCCCATGTGTGCCTCAGTGGCAGCCTCCTCCTCCTCTGTGGAAACCACCAACCTGGATGTCTCCTCACCGTCTTCCGCCGTAGCAGGCCCCTGTGGGGGCTCACCCACCCCTTCCGCTGCAGCCGTGGGGGCATCCCCGCCGCCTTGCTCCACAGCACCGTCTCCACCCTCTTCTTCACTAGCCGCTGCGTAGAGGGAGAAATAGAACACAAGCATCAGGGTACTGTTCAATGGTCCCCTAGACAGGAAGCAATAGCAGATGAGTACCACTGTCAAAGTACACTTCCATCATGTCCCTCCACAACACATGGGTCAGTCCAGGCAAAACACACACAGTAACAGGCATGGTGCATGCCATGGACATTTCCATACATGTCCAATGGACTCTTGAAACATACAATGATATGGAACTCACATGCATCATGGGTCATGCCTATCACATGCACACACTTCGCCTCAGTCACATCCATCTGGCCTCATACACCCCAAACACAGCGGATACAAGGGTAACTAGGCTGCATCAGTGAATATGTGCATTGTCACACACATGTGTCATGCATCCATGGCATTCACAAGTCACAGACACGCAGGTCAGGCACACAGACATTGCTACCATATATGTACCTGGCATCAGCACCCATCCCTCACCCCCACCCATGTCCAGGAACAGAGACTGGCATGCTCTCATGTGTAAAATCTGCATAGGGCTCCCCATGTGGCATTTAAACACATGCAACAACCATGTGGTTCACACATCACTGGTCGCACATGCATTACCATGATGTCCCTGCACACATACATGCATACATGGCCTATGTCACACATACAGGAAAGTAGCAGACAACCAGCACACCGCAACATGCCCTGTCTCACACAGCAATGCTTGGACACTTACCGCTCAACTCCAGACGGGTCTCCCTCTCAAGGATCTGAGCGTGGAGCGCTGGGCGTACGCGTTCCAGGACCCTCATTTGGATGGAACTCATGCGGCCCGGCCCCCCTCCATGAGGCGCCGGGCCTTCACGAGGGTCCTGGACCTCAAGTCCTCCCAGCGCTTCTTGATCTTCTGGACGTCACGGGTTGCCACCCCCTCCGCGTTGATGGCAACCACACAGTCGGCCCAGATCCTCTGCCGTCCTTCCTTGCTGGCGTGGGACGATCCAAAGAGGGCATCATACTGCCCCAGGACATGCTCCACCAGGACACCAACTTCGGTGGCAGTGAAGCTGGTGCCCCTCTGCCCCTCTGGCCTGGGGTTGCCACTGGTGCCAGATGTGGAAGTGCCCGACATGGCAACCCCAGAGGCAGGAGTGGGTGGGCAACTGGGTCCTGGGGCTGGGCTGTGGAGCGATGTCATGCCAGTCGGGAGTCTTCAGTTCCAGCAGGGGTGGACACAGCAACTGGACCCCTGCAGATGGCTGATGTGCAGGCACCAAATGGCAGGGCACGGTGGCAGCAGGCAGGCAGGCAGGCAGCAGCAGCATATGGCACGTGGGAGGCTGCTCGGGGCACTGGGGGGAAGTAATTCGGCCTTCTGGGCAGGAGCGTGGTCTTCCGTGTGTTTTCGCGTGGCCAGCTTGATACGGAGTGATTTGGCACGTGAAAATCCTGCACGTCAGCGTGAAATTCGAGGAAAGGCCCTTAGCGTGTAAGCGCGTCAGCACCCATACGCGATTCTATTGGCCCAAAGGCCCTCAGCGCGTAAGCGCGTCTGTGACGTGACCCGCACGGGTGTTTCCCTCATAGCACGTGATGACGGAGCACACGTGGAAAGACTGCACGTCAGAGTGTCATCGCGTGTAATTGGACAAAAGTGCGTGTACACGCGATTGGCCTATGTACGTGTATTTCAGGGGTGCGCGGGCACTTACACGCACGAGTACATCAGCGCATGTGTATACCGGGGTGCGCGGGAATTTCCACACGCTATTGGGCTGGGTACTGGATTTCAGGGGTGCGCGGGAAGTTTCACACGCGAGTACATCAGCGCACGTGTATACCGGGATGCCGGGAATTTCCACACGCTATTGGCCTGGGTACTGGATTTCAGGGGTGCGTGGGAAGTTTCACACGCGAGTACATCAGCGCACGTGTATACCGGGGTGTGTGGGAATTTCCACACGCTATTGGGCTGGTTACTGGATTTCAGGGGTGCGCGGGAAGTTTCACACGCGAGTACATCAGCGCACGTGTATACCGGGGTGCGCGGGAATTTCCACACGCTATTGGCCTGGGTACTGGATTTCAGGGGTGCGCGGGAAGTTTCACACGCGAGTACATCAGCGCACGTGTGTACCGGGGTGCGCGGGAATTTCGACACGCTATTGGCCTGGGTACTGGATTTCAGGGGTGCGCAGGAAGTTTCACACGCTCGCCTACAACACGAGCAAAGAAACACGTACGCCAGTAGGAAGCAGGCATACGTCGACCCGCGACGCATAAATTTGCGCGCAAACAAAATAACAAGCTCAGACGCCAGGATGAATATACCGTTCCTAGCAGCAGTGGCCGTGGGCTACCAAAGGAGGAGGAGGAGGATAGTCAGGGCCAGAATATTCACACCCAGAACCAGCCTTTTCGGGATGCCTGATGACCAGGTGTATGGGAGGTACAGGTTTACACCACACATAATACTGGACCTGGTGAGTGAGTGGGAGGATGACCTCACATCACCCACCCTCTGCTCCCAAGCACTCAGCCCCCTGGAGAAGGTCCTCAATGTACTGCACTTCTTAGCCACTGGATCATTTCAGCGGACAAGTGCCATAGTGGGTGGGGTGTCACAGGCCACGCAGTCACGCTGCCTACACCAGGTCTTGAACATCATCACTGCACACCCATCAGTCCGCAGGCACATATACCTGCCCAGAACACCTGCAAAAAGGCATGCTGCCGCCCTGGATTTTTACGGTGTGGCACGATTCCCCAAAGTGCTAGGTGCTATCGACTGCACCCATGTGGCTCTACGTCCCACCAGGGCATCTGAGCACATCTATAGGAACCGCAAGCACTGGCATTCCATCAACGTGCAGGTAGTATGTAATGCCAAGGGAATCATCACCTCAGTATATGCCAACTATCCCGGGTCCACCCACGACAGCTTCATTTACCGAATGTCCACCCTAAGCCGGGACCTAGAAGCTGGGCGGCATGGTGATACATGGCTGATTGGTGAGTATGAATGCCACTGCACATGCATGCATGTCAGATACTGAGCAAGGTCACAACCCCACCAATGATACCAATCACCACCTCCACAGGGGACAGGGCCTACCCTCTCAGCCCCCACATGATGACGCCAATTCGGAACCCCACCACGCCACCCGAGGTAAGATATAACACAGCCCACATTGCAACCCGGGGCATAGTGGAGCGCACATTTGGAGTGCTTAAGTCACGCTTTCGCTCCCTTGACCGTTCTGGCGGGCAGCTGTTATACGCTCCCCCAGTAGTGTGCAGGATCATAGTGGCAGCATGTGTCCTGCACAACGTTGCAACACGCCAGGGCCTGGCCGTGGACATGGTGGTTGCCCCACATCCCCAACCACATGCACGGCCGCTGCGCATGGGAGGGGAAAGGGCACGGGGGGAGGTAGCCCGTACACAGCTAGTGGCTAATTACTTCACCTAGAAATCACACCCCTGTGGAGTGCACACTGCCCTGGCACATACCATCTGACAATCAATGATGACTCAACCTGACACTGATCCTGAATGTCTGGAGAATCAACCGTCAAAACCATATCAGCCTGAGAATGTTCACCTGGAAGTGTTACAATGTGTGCATCCCTACCTACACAGACACCACCAATGCAGTTTTGTGAAAAAACACATTCAAGCAGCTAAAATGAATACCCACTTGCAAAATGCAATATGAGGACAGTGCCATGTCACCCAACCCATCCCCAGCACCGCCACACGACACACCGTGCCATGTCATGCTATGTGCAGGTAAACAAAGTAATCCCCACAACATGACACAAGTGTCACAATGTACAGTGTCCCTAATTGAAACTCGCGACACCTGAAATGCTCACAGTAATGCAGGACCAACAAAACACTTGAGCAGATATTTAGCAATAACACTTATCAGCCACTGACCCTCAAAACTACCATTAACATGACATTACGAATGTAAGGAATCAGTAGTCTCACCACCTGGAAATGCCTGCACTCCCACCACTTCCAACTGTACAGTGTTGCCGCCATGTAGAGTTGTAGGTGCACTGCTGCCAACATGGACCCCATCTCCAAAGTAGAGGGCCTTGTGTAGACATGAGGAAAGGACCTGCAAATTAGGAGGTAGACACGGATGATGAGTTACACATCAATGCAACATGCAGTGTACAACACAACAGCAATATGCACTAGGAATGTATACACAGTATTGACTAGACTACCCACACATGTGGTGGCAGTCCAATGTCACCGTGTACGTCAATGTCACTTGGGCACACCCTTTGCAAGCCCATGGAAACGGGAAGCACGAGGGGTGTGTGACAAAAACCCAAGCATCTGAACCAAATACATGACAAGCTTGCATGTGCCCAGCCACAATGCAGCGTATGCCCACAGGAGCCACGGAAGGCAACACATTGTCCCAAAAAAAAAAAAATATAAAGAAAAAAAAAAATAATAAAAAATCAAAAATGGCCATTAATGGGCCCAGGGGGGTTGGGGAGGCCACCCATGAGGTCCGAGGACAGGGTGCACACTAAAACCCACCTGTGTGGATCTTGGGAAAAAAAACACCTCCATGGGCTCATGGCCCACACGGCTACCCTAGTGTGGGAGTATCACTCCTGTCGCTATTATCACCCTGTGCAGCTGCATCCGGAGGTGGTTGCACTATGGGAGGCAGCCCACACAAGGCCCTAGTCTGTTCCTCCTTGGCTGCAAGCATGCGGGTGTGGTAGGTCTCGTTCTGGAGGATGAGTGTGCGGAGGTCCCCATGCAACAACTCACGGGATGCCCGGACCTCCGCCCTAGTTGCCTGCATCTCAGCTGAGAGCGTACGGGTGAGACGCTCCAGCTGCTGTTCTGTCCTTCGGTTTGTTGAAGCCTCAAGCTCAACAAGAGTCGTCCTGAGGTGAAGGAACTCCTGCCTCAGGGCTTCCCTGTGGCCCTGGGACTCTATGGAGATGGCTTCCTGCAGAGTCGCCAGTGCCACCCGCCTGTCCCTGTTGGACGCCAACATGTCCTCCCTGTGTGACTGGCAGATGGAGTCGGTTGCCTGCTGTAGTCGCTCCATCAGCCTTTCGGGGGGGACAATGGAAGTGGCCACCCTATCCATGGCCTGAGCCATCATCTCTGATAATGCTGCCTGTTGGGTTGCCATACCGTAAATGGATTGCTCCCATGCGGTATTGCCAGGTGGCGTACGGCAGCACGTCGGCGGGCACCACACCTGTCTGGGGCAAGGCGAACTGTGCCTTGCTGTGCCGGCACTGCCTGAGGCTGCAGGACTGCATTCCCCCTCTGATCTGCTGGCCCAGGAACAGGATCGGATGTCGCAGAGTGTGACCCTGCATCCGTAACCACCAAAGGCGTAGCTGCCAACACTGACATCCCCATTGAGGGTTCTGACCCTGGTGCAGGTGGGTGGGACAGAACAGAATCCCTCCCAGGAACACTCACCTGCGATGGCACGTAGGTCTCATCATCCGAATCAACACCTGAGTACAGCTCGGGCGAGGTGCAGCCAGAGACACCCCTTGAGAGCACGACCTGCAGCAGTTGTGGGTTCTCACCCACCACCACACCACGTCCCTCACTGGTGGTCGGTCGGCCCTCGGACCCCTCCTGGGTCTGCACCATCTCCACAACCCCAGCAGTATCAGGTGCGTCTTCCCCTGCAAAGACATAAAAGAAAACAAATGGAAACAGGCATTAGCACCATGGCACACAATGAGGGCTGAGAAGCAAGAGAACCAGTACTTGATTGACACATGTCCCACATGACTAAAACCCTCCCATGCATGCACCCTCACTGCGTATGAAGGGCAGGCAAATGGCACACACTGATGACACCAAGATGGAAGATGAACACATTTTCTGCATGCTGCCTGGCAGTGGCATCACACATTGGCCTGTGATTGCCAGGTGAAATACACATGCCATCACACAGATGGCATGTACCATTGCTATTGAGTGAAGATGGAGAGGAGGGCAGCACTTATTCATTCAGTCCAGTTCCCACATGTAATAGCTTTTCTAATTCAAACAGGTCTGATTTTGCACCTGGAGCTGCCAGTCCAAAATGGTCCGATTGCACAGGGACATGTGTGAACAAATGATAACAAAGTCACTCCACTTTACCATAGCCATGTCAGACATGTGACTACAGGACTGAGAAATGCCTAGTAAAAGTGGTGGAATGCAAACAATCTGCCTGAATGAACAGAGAAAAATAAGCAACAATGTTGTGGCAAGGTGACACTTCAAGGGCAACTGGCGTGCTGTTTGCCTAGATGTCTACTGTTGGCAGAAGGGATACTGCTATGGCCAAATGCTGCTGCGCAGAATGTATTGCATGAAGCACATGGGTGACCCAAACGACTCAGGCGCACACACCCTCACCTGGCACACAAACAGAAGCCGTCACACACACACCATGCACATGGATGACACACACATGCATGTGCACTCACCGGACAATGCCTCATAATCAGGCAGATCTCCCACGCCTTGGATCTGTTCCTCCGTGACGTAGGTCCCAGCGACTGACTCATGTGGAGTGAGTTCCATGTCTTCTACTGGAGACCCACCTCCAGTTACTAGAGTTGCGGCATGACTTGAGGCCAGCTTATTCTTTGCCCTGCGCTTTAGGTCATTCCAGCGCTTATAGCAATCATTGGCTGTGCACCTCACGATTCCAAGGGCACTTACGATGTCCGCAACGGTCTGCCAGTGTGCCTGGCGTTGTGCAGGTGTGGTCTTGGATCCTGCAACAATGACCATCTCGTTATCATGTGCGGACACATACTCGACAAGTGCATTCAGTTCGGCATCCGTGAAGCTGGGCTTCCTCGATGGGCCGGACTGTGCAGCCGTGTCTGGGGCATCAGCCTGTGCCGGACGAGCACTCTTACTCTTCCGCTTGGAAGGTGGTGGTGATCCTGAGTGTCCTGCTCCGCTCTGGACACTAGGGGCAGGAGCCCTGGTGGACTCTGTATCAGGAGTTTGGGATTGTACACTCAGCATGGGAGTTGGTGCAGGCATTGGCTCAAGTGTAATGGTGTCAGGGGGAATGTCAGCAGGATGGACTAGGACCGACACTGTCCTGGCTGGGTGTGTGAGAGCTGGGGTGGATGGAGCCGCAGCTGCCTCTGCAGCCTCTCCACCCTGCCTACTTGGGGCAGCAGATGACCTTGCTGCCCCTGATCCACGTGGCCTGATGACATCAACATGCACCAGCGCACGTGTCATAGGCCTGCTGACCTGGAAGTCAGCCATGGAGTCAGCCAGGTCTGGTGCCACAATGGGCTGGTCCAACAAGGGCTGAGCATGGATGGTGTCAGCCACATCAGTCTCAACTGGGGGGGGGGGGATTATGGGTGCCCTTGACTGGTCCTCCACACATGGGGGGACAGGGTCACCCTGCAAGTAACGACCACGTCCCCTACCGGATCCACCACGACCACCACTTGTGGCTCGTCCACCTTTGCCACCCTTACGGAATCCTCGCCTCCCAACCATGGCACTGATGTTAATGTGCGTATCGGAGTGGCTGTAAACTATTGTCCTGGGCAATTGGGAGTCAAAGGGGTTGGGTACCAGATGGTAATTGTACCCTAGTGCTCTAGCAAGGCTGAATGTGACCCCTGGGGAAAGATGACGGGTCATGCAACGCACTGGAAGCCCAAAAAAGGGAGATGACGTGCACGCAACCCCTCCTAGACCACGTGTGCGGAAAAAAAACCTGCACTACGCTGTGGCACCCAGTAACACAAGAATGAACGTATGCGTGTCACACGCAGCCTAGAATGACCTCTGAAGGGGTAGGCTACACACGGGGCAAGCACAGATGTTAGTTACGTGCGTGACTCACCGTCTGCCAGGAAAAAGAGCGTGAAAAAGAAGCGCGTCTGGTTGGCAACACCCCCGCCAAAAGAAGATTTGTACGCTGTCTGAGGAGACAGGACTAGAGATAGGAATAGGGGAGCCTGATTATTGTCTATGGCCCTTCAGGCAATTCTGCAATATAATAAAGGGATAGGGCCAACTAGACCAGAGATGACAACTGACTATTATTTAAATCAGAATAGTTTTCTGTTTATTGTCCAAATACACATGTCATGCAAAAGTCGGCTCCACAAACCAAATGCAGTACATCCCTCCAAAAACCATTCATTCATAACTCATCCATACAATAATCATATTTACAAAAAATAAATAAAACAAGGTGATATTTTGTATATAACACAATAGTAAGTCAGACAATTATAAATTCAACACTCGATTGTTTTATAATGTGCCCCTCTGTTGGTATTCAGGGTTTTTTTTGAAAACTGTTGCCAACATGTTTCGGTTGAGTTTTCTCACGAGGATGAGACAGTCCCCTCGTGTATTGACTTAGTGTTCAACCTTCTTCAGGACAGGAGAGCAATCGCCAATTTTGCGTTGCCTCTTGGTAGAAAACCAAAGGTAGGGGGTGTGTGGCAAGAGAGCCCTAAATCTAAAAGTGAAAAAGTGAAAAAATGAATAAAAATGGTCATCTCTGTATTTACTCAACAAACTATTTACTTAGTATCTAGGTACAGTTCTCTTAGTTAACTGTATGTCACCTGCTAACCTCCTCTGAGTCTTTCAGGGGCTGGCGAACCGGTGTGGTGGAATCGATCCCGTAGTGAATGCTTCCAACAATGGCGCTTCACGTAATGGATGCCCTATAGTAAAAAGGGACATGTGTGTTTTAAAATTCAGCAATGAGAACCTACTCGGGTCATTCACAAATAATGGGTTGGTACTCACTGTTATTCTCAAAAGGAAAATGTTTTCTTTTTTCTTATTTCCAGTTCGAAAGTAGTGCAAAATAATTTAAGCAGCTGCGTCTTTAAAAACGCCTGCGGAGGAGAAGACAAATCATGTGAAACATGCATTAACCGCTATGTTTCGATGAGGCAGCAATCTGTCACTGTTTGGCACACTACGGCACAATCACGCATAGAAAAAGGGAAACACTTACTTGTGACAGCCGTATGTTTAATCACGGTTACGGCTCACTGGCAAGAAGTGTAGCAAGATTTATGGCCGTAACCCGAAATAGCCTGATCTGGGCTGAGAGGCTGCCTATGTAAACAAAAGACACAGAGCGACATGATTAGTGTCTGCTCATTAAACTTGGTGCACCTCGGCGCTGCTGTTTGTGAATATCATTATTCTCTTACCTTGTTAAAGGCGAGGGATGGAGTCCAGGACCCTGCTGCGCAGTCAGTAGTCTGCGCTCCTGCCGTCTGCCAGAGTTATGTAAACGCTGTGCAGGCATGCGCTTTGACCTCACGAACCAGCCGCTTGGGATTGTGAGCTTCGTAGCGTATAGTGCCACTATAGATGATATGGTAACGTATAAAGACTGATTCACATGTCACTACCTAGGAATCTCATGCATCCATCGCGGAACTTATTCTATTTGTCGGTCTTTTAGTTATGTGCTTGATGGCTCACCATCTACCAGAAATGTAGCTCACCGTCTGACAGACTCGTGTAAACGCTGTACAGACATGCGCTTTGGCCTCAGAAACCAACCGCTTGGGATTGTGGGCTTCGTAGTGCATAGTGTCACTATGGATGATATGGGTGTCATCCGTATTCAAATATGATAAGATGTTATAATATAGAGACTGATTCACATGTCTCTACCTAGGGAGCGCCATCTCGTGCCTCCATCGCAGAACTTATTCTTCTTGTCTGTCTTTGAATTATGTGCTTGGTAGCTCACCAAGCGCGCCGGGATCCCTGTCACCCCGCCCTGGTGGGTGGCGCATTCCCGTGATTACCTCTTGATAGGGGGGTGAAAAGTTCAGTCACCCATAGTAGATGAAGTTTCAAAAAACTCCTCACTAGTTGAAAAAACACATGAGAAACCTTCGCACCAATGAGGCACTCACGTGTGCAATGTATTATGGTCAGGGTGGTTTTTGGGCTACAAGGAGTTAACTGCTGTTTAGTACGTTCCATTCTACCGAAATGTTTAACCCATGTTGTACTGTATCTAGAGAATAAATCCATTTCTGTTCAAGACGGTGTAGAGCCACTGCCATATCTCCACCTCTTGTTTTTGGATTTAGAGTTTGTAACACAAACCACTTCATTTCTGTGTCTTTATGATTGTACCTCTTGAAATGATCCACCAGGGGTTTATCAGGGGTGTGATTTCTTATGCAAGAGCGATGTTCTCCAATGCGGACCTTCACTGCTCTGACCGTTTTCCCTACATACAGTAGGTCACATGGACAAGATATCACATATATTGCATTCTTTGTACAGCAATTGGTGTGATTTTTCATCACCCATGTCTTATTCCCGTATTGAAAACTGTGTTTGGTCTCGGTAAGTGGACAGACACTACAATTACCACATTTATAATGGCCAATGATGGGAGGAAATCCCCATTGGTTCATAATGGTGGTATCTCTGGTTTTCTCACGATAAGTGTGAACCAATTTGTGTCGTAGATTACAGTTACGTTTAAATGCGAACATTGGTTTATGTGATAATGTACCGGGATTTTTTACCAAATCCCAATTCTGATTGATTATTTTTCTAATGGCGTTACTAATAGGATTGAATGTGGTAACGCAAACCAATCTATCGTTTGACTTTTTGTCCTTTACTTGTAACGAAACTTCTCTGTTTGTGTTCGCAGCTCTTTTTAGATTGTTCTTCACCAGACGTTTGGGGTACCCCCGTGTGTCCAACCTTTCTTTGAGTTGTGTGGCATGTATATTAAAATCATCCTTATCGGTACAATTCCGTCGGATTCTCAAAAATTGACCGTAAGGAAGATTGAATTTGAGACTCTCTGGATGAAAACTTGAATAGTGCAATAAGGTATTCTTATCCGTGGCTTTTCTATAAAGTGAGGTGACTAAGTTGTTCCCTTGTTTTCTGATCATCAGGTCCAGAAAGCTTACTTGTTCTTTACTCCATTCAATGGTAAATTTAATATTCAAGTCACAAGTATTCAACCATTTATGAAATGCGAGGAGGGATGTATTGTCCCCTCGCCAAATCAGGAAAACATCGTTGATGTAGCGACGCCACATCTTCAATTGTCCATTTGTCTGATTTTTTAGAATATCAGCAATATGTTTTGATTCGAATTTAGCCATGTATAGATTAGCTACTTGCGGGGCAAACGTAGCCCCCATGCTGACCCCTTTCTGTTGTTTGTAGATCTGCTGTTTAAAGAGGAAAAAGTTTTCTATCATGGCGAGTCTTGAACATTCTAATATAAATCCTGTGGGTGGTTTATGTGGTCTATTTTGTGTGTCCAATACTTCAGCTAAAACCTCCAAACAAGCCATTTGGGGGATGGACGTATATAACGCCTCCACATCCATGGTCACTAAAAGATCACCTGTTTCTATCGTGACATCTTGGAGGATTTTCAGCATGTCCATAGTGTCTTTGATATAAGACGGCATCGCCAGGACAAAAGGTTTAAGAAAAAACTCGCTATAGATGGAAAGAGGTTCCAATAAGGACTCTATTGCTGACACAATAGGTCTGCCAGGCGGGTTTTCCAGGCTCTTGTGTACTTTTGGTAATATGTAAAATGCTGCCTTCTTTTCTTCATCCAGACAAATCCATTCTTCTTGTTGCGCATGTGCTGTTAGACTTTTAATCTCATCCTGTAATCTTTCTGTGGGGTCATGATCCAATTTTTTGTATGATCTTGTGTCATTCAGCAATCTAATACATTCTTTGTCATAGTTTACAGTATCCATCAGTACTATCCCTCCACCCTTATTGGCCGATTTTATAGTTAAGTTTTCTTGGTTACTGAGATTTTGAAGACACACTCTTTCATTTTTAGTCAAATTATCAGTACAGTGATTTTTCTTTTTTAGACTGGTTAGAACTTGTTTAGTCACCCGATTCTCGAAGGTGATAATCTCTGGTGGACAGGTGTGTGGTGGTGGAATGAAATTGGATTTCATTTTGAGACCTGCGATGTTTATATCAGCTGGATCCACTATTTTGCCCCCTGTTTGTTTTTGGTTCTGATTAGGTAAAAATACTTCAGAGAAATGTTTTAACCTGATGTTACGAAAAATTTCTTTGTAATTCTAGTTCTACATTAAATGGGTCTGCTTTTGTAGCTGGTACAAAAGAGAGGCCTCTAGCTAAAAGACTCTTTTCTGTAGAGCTCAGAATATGTGTAGATAAATTAAAAATCGGATGAATGTCTTGATTCATTGGTTCGAGTACCACTACCTGGTTCGTACCCCCTGTTGGTGCGGGGTTCGTTGTTGTGGTCGTCCTCTGGGGCCTCCTCTGGGAAAACCCCCTTGTTGGCGGAATATGCCACGTCCTCTCTGTGGTAGCCCTGAGGGTCCAGCTAAAGACGGATCGGATCCACTTGACGACCCAGATGAATTAGAAAATGTCACTACCCGATTGCGTTTCGGGTTCTGGTTAGAGTGTTGTGGAGGATTCGTAAAGAAATCTTCTTTTAAGTAAGGGTAGGTTTTCTCTTCTTGGTAACTAGCTATGTCTTTCTTCAATTTGAGTATTTTTCGATCTAGATTGAGCTGTTTGAATTTCTTGATTTCTATTTCTAGATTTTCCAGAATTTTCTTTGCGTCTTGTATATTTTTATTGTCAAGGAATTCTTTTTCCAGAATTGCTAGCTCCTCACCCTGTTTCTTTGTTTCCTCCTCTGCGGTCTCAATCATCAATAGAATCCAATCTCGAGAGCAGCGGTTACCAACTCCACTAAAGTTTTTCTGGAATTTTGGATTGTCAGTAAAAATACACGGTATATTTCTGACTTGGAGACCGTCCGGGATAATTCCGGCTCTGAGGTACTCAAGCATCAGTTTGCCATGTAATTCCGTGCGGGTGATCTTTTTCTTTTTTTGCAAAATTATTTCACTTTTATCTTGTTCACCCCCTATAATTGTTTCGGCTATCTGGTATTTAGTTAGCCATACTGGTGTCTCTAAGATTTTTTTGCAATGTTCATCGGAAAAGGAGAAAAGGTTCACATTATCCATTTCTTTCGGGAACCTAGTAAAAAGACTATTAAGCCCTTATTATATTATAACATCTTATCATATTTGAATACGGATGACACCCAAATCATCCATAGTGACACTATGCACTACGAAGCCCACAATCCCAAGCGGTTGGTTTCTGAGGCCAAAGCGCATGTCTGTACAGCGTTTACATGAGTCTGTCAGACGGTGAGCTACATTTATGGCAGATGGTGAGCCATCAAGCACATAACTAAAAGACCGACAAATAGAATAAGTTCCGCGATGGATGCATGAGATTCCTAGGTAGTGACATGTGAATCAGTCTTTATACGTTACCATATCATCTATAGTGGCACTATACACTACGAAGCTCACAATCCCAAGCGGCTGGTTCGTGAGGTCAAAGCGCATGCCTGCACAGCGTTTACATAACTCTGGCAGACGGCAGGAGCGCAGACTACTGACTGCGCAGCAGGGTCCTGGACTCCATCCCTCGCCTTTAACAAGGTAAGAGAATAATGATATTCACGAACAGCAGCGCCGAGGTGCACCAAGTTTAATGAGCAGACACTAATCATGTCGCTCTGTGTCTGTTGTTTACATAGGCAGCCTCTCAGCCCAGATCAGGCTATTTCGGGTTATGGCCATAAATCTTGCTACACTTCTTGCCAGTGAGCCGTAACCGCGATTAAACATACGGCTGTCACAAGTAAGTGTTTCCCTTTTTCTATGCGTGATTGTGCCGTAGCAGTGACAGATTGCTGCCTCATCGAAACATAGCGGTTAATGCATGTCTTCTCCTCCGCAGGCGTTTTTAAAGACGCAGCTGCTTAAATTATTTTGCACTACTTTCAAACTGGAAATAAGAAAAAAGAAAACATTTTCCTTTTGAGAATAACAGTGAGTACCAACCCATTATTTGTGAATGACCCGAGTAGGTTCTCATTGCTGAATTTTAAAACACACACATGTCCCTTTTTACTATAGGGCATCCATTACGTGAAGCGCCATTGTTGGAAGCATTCACTACGGGATCGATTCCACCACACCGGTTCGCCAGCCCCTGAAAGACTCAGAGGAGGTTAGCAGGTGACATACAGTTAACTAAGAGAACTGTACCTAGATACTAAGTAAATAGTTTGTTGAGTAAATACAGAGATGACAATTTTTATTCATTTTTTCACTTTTTCACTTTTAGATTTAAGGCTCTCTTGCCACACACCCCCTACCTTTGGTTTTCTACCAAGAGGCAACGCAAAATTGGCGATTGCTCTACTGTCCTGAAGAAGGTTGAACACTAAGTCAATACACGAGGGGACTGTCTCATCCTCGTAAGAAAACTCAACCGAAACATGTTGACAACAGTTTTAAAAAAAAACCCTGAATACCAACAGAGGGGCACATTGTAAAACAATCGAGTGTTGAATTTATAATTGTCTGACTTACTATTGTGTTATATACAAAATATCACCTTGTTTTATTTATTTTTTGTAAATATGATTATTGTATGGATGAGTTATGAATGAATGGTTTTTGGAGGGATGTACTGCATTTGGTTTGTGGAGCTGACTTTTGCATGACATGTGTATTTGGACAATAAACAGAAAACTATTCTGGTGTGAGGAGACAGGACAACAGTAGAAGGGAACACTGTTTGAGGGAACAGGCCCAGGAAAACCAGAAAAAGAGAAAAAAGAGAAAAAGCTGTCAGAGGTAACGGGGAGTACGAACTTGAAACGCCGTGAAGTAAATCGCGTGTGAAACGACAAGAACTACAGAATTCACCCACTCACTCTCCACGAAAAGCATGTACAAGGAAATGGTGTTCTACACGTACCTTTTATGCAGGCCCACACGTCCAGCGTCACTTACGCGGCGTGTACGCGCTAGGGCCATTTCCACCAATTACACGCTTTGTCACTTCTGCGTGTAGGGCCATTTCCACCAATTGCAGGCTTTGTCACTTCCGCGTGTATGCGCTAAGGCCATTTCCACCAATTACACGCTTTGTCACTTCTGCGTGTAGGGCCATTTCCACCAATTACACGCTTTGTCACTTCCGCGTGTACGCGCTAAGGCCATTTCCACCAATTACATGCTTTGTCACTTCTGCGTGCAGGGCCATTTCCACCAATTACACGCTTTGTCACTCAGACGTGTCTTTCATTTTTTTTAACTCGCAACATTTCCAACGTGTGCCCTATTCAACGTGCACGTGACTTCATAGACGCGCATATGCTGGTGGCCTTTGGGCCAATGAATGTACAATGTGCTGACGCGTTTACGCGCTAAGGGCCTTTCCTCGAATTACACGCAGACGTGTTGGATTTTCACGTGCAAAATCACTCCGTATCAAGCTGGCCACGCTTTCACACACGGAAGACCATGCTCCTGCCCAGAAAGCCGAATTACTGCCCCCCAGAGCCCTGAGCACGCTCCCACCTGCCATCTGCTGCTGCCTGACTGCCTACTGCCCACGTGCCCTGCCATTTGCTGCCTGCACATCAGCCAGGGGTGCTGTTGCTGTGACCACCCCTGCTGGAACCGAAGACTTCCGACTGCTTTTCCATCGCCCCACAGCCCAGCCCCAGGACCCAGTTGCCCACCCACTCCTGCCTCTGGGGTTGCCATGTCGGGCACTGCAACATCTGGCACCAGTGGCAACCCCCGGCCAAGGAGGCAGAAGGGCACCAGCTTCACTGCCACCGAAGTTGGTGTCCTGGTGGAGCATGTCCTGGGGCAGTATGATGCCCTCTTCGGAAGGTTCGACAAGGAAGGACGGACTCAGATCTGAATGGACATCGTGAATGCCATCAACGCGGAGGAGGTGGCAGTCCGCGACTACGAACGTGTCAGGAAGCGCAGGGAGGACTTCAGGTCCAGGACCTTCAACAAGGCCCGGCGCCTCCTGAAGGCAGCGGATGCTAAGGGGCGCCGGGGCCACTTGTCGGAAGATCAGATGAGGGTCCTGGAACGCATATCCCCAGCGCTCCACATCCAGGTCCTTGAGAAGCAGACCCGTCTGGAGTCGAGCGGTAAGTGTACATGCATACTGATTGTAAGATGTGCGTGTGGTGGTGTGCCAGGAGTGTGCAGGTTGAACATGTATTTTTATGTGGCCAAGTAGGGGGGGTGTACAGGTCCGTGAGGGTGACACATGCGAGGGGTCTCATGTGTGACACATGGATGGTGCTTGTGTGTGTGGGCTTGCATGGCACAGGATGTGGAGGAATGATTATCAGGTGTGACATGGATGTCGATCAAAACACTGCGACCGTTGGCGGAGGTGTACACATGCATGCAAGTTTGGTGTTGTGTGTGCATGTGTAGTGTACTCCCTATGTTGCATGTGATGTGTGGATGCCCTTTGGCTGCTCATGCTGTTGTATGTGAATGGATGGTGCTGGCTGTTGCAATATGGCTGTGGTATGGCTCATGTGTGCAAGTTGAAATGACATGTGTGTTGGGGTTTGTGATGCCATGTCTGAGGTTTACCAATGCCACTCATGTATAACTGTCATGTGTGTATGAGTCCATTTTACAGTGCCCTGATGCCTGTGTTTTCTTTCTCCCTGTCTGCAGCGTCAACTGATGAAGAGGGCGGAGAAGGTGCAGTGGAGCACAGCGGCAGGGGTCGCACCACCAGCCGGAGACGCAAGGCCTGGATCCCCTCCCAGATTGTGATCTCGTCGGGGAGTGAGGAGTCCGGTGCCGCGTCCCAGGCCGCAGCTGCCGAGGGGAGGTCCAAGAGGCGGAGGTTGGAGTTGGACTCCTCAGCAGCAGAAGGGGCAGCTGGGACCCCACAGGGCCCAACGGAGGAAGATGGCACGGAGTCATCCAGGTTGGTGGGGGGTTTGGTGGAGGAGGAGGCCGTGCAAGCGACAGTGGCGGGGTCTGGAGGTGGGGATTCCACTGGTGCTAGTGGTGCAGGGACAGGAGGCAGCACAGGCCGCCGTGGAGGTGCTTGTGTGCAATCCTGTCCCTGCTCCCGTCACTGCATCATCTTGCACCAGCGGGGATGCCTACCTCCAGACCCGTTTTCAGGGAGAGGATTGGCTTACAACACCTGGCCTTCCTCTCCCTGCGGATGTGGCTATCCTGCACCAGGTTGAGCCTGTCCAGGGTGGGGTGGCGTTGCGTCAACGGGCCATGCAAGCTGACCTGCAGTCTTTTCATGATGAGTCTGCACGTCTTCTCGCATGGCTCGTTGACCGCGTTGACCCACTGGGACAGCTCACCAGGGCTGGATTCCTCCGTTTCCTGGACCTTGTTCCAACCCCATTCTCCACAGAACCCCCTATGCCCCAGTCGTCCTCCATGCCATCTTCCCACCCATGTGCCACCTGGGTGCCCTGTGGAGCTGCCTCCGACTGTGCGGCCAGGCTGGTGGACAACAGATCCCTGCCACAGTCGGGAGTCGGACGTCCAGCAGGGGTGGCCACATCAACGACTGCACCCCAGCTGGAGGAGGATGTGCAGGCACCATCGGACAGGGCACATGGACAGCAGCAGCTGCAGCAACAGGAGGCTGTAGGTGGGAGACACGATAGCTCGGGGCCTTCAACATCGGAGGGGCAGGCATCGGCCGGAGGGCAGGAGGACCCTGGACGGGAAGTGTCTTCTGTGTGGCAGCGGTTGGGCCACGCCATAGATGCGGAGCGGCTGAGGGCGGAAGAGGCACGGCTCACGATGGTCAGGGCGGAGAACTCTATGCGGAGGGCCCTGAGGCGGGCCGAGTGCCTCGAGGCAATCCGCAGGGAGTTGGAGGTGAACATGTCGGCGTCCCTGCGGACCCTCGGGGCCATGGAACAGGACCGCCTCCGGGACATAGACGAGGAGTTCGATGATGCCCTGGCCCGGAACACCACTAAGTGAGCCGCTGGACTGGCCCGCCGCCATTCTATATAGTTATTTAGTGATAGGTTTCCTTTATAGTTTATTTTTATTTGGAGTCGACGGACACTGCTCCACCTTTTGTATATTATTCCATTTTAGATATGTTTTTTTGTAGGTTTCATTTCTTCTCTTGGGATGATGGACCCTGAATACTTTGTACATAGTTGGACTTTGGATTTGGATATTTTTTTTACTATGAATATTTTTTCCCATGGAACAATGGTTTTCTATTTCTTTTTTCCCTTCATTTCCATTTCATGGACTTGAACTTTGGAAGATATTTTTTTGGATTATCATTTATTGATTTTAATTTGAAAAGGGACAGTCAGCTTAATTTTGTCATTATTTTACTTGTGTATTTTGGTTAATTTTGATTGCCATTGCTGTTGTTTTTAATACATTATTTGGATTTTTTCATTCTTCAATGTGTGGTTTCATCTCAGTGTTTTCATGCATGTCATGATATGGGTTTTCAGGTTCACTTGCAACCATTGTGTGTGTGTGTGAGACACTTGTGTTGATTTACATTGTTTCCATTGGAGTAGTATCATGGGCACATGTAATACTTGGTTGTGTCTTTGGGCTGTGGTGGCTGGCCATGAGGCACATGCTTGAGGATTGTCAGGGCCTGTGGGCAGGGGGACATGAGTGGGGGCCTGGTGGAGGATGCCCCACACTGCTGGGGGGGGTGGGGGTGGTGGGAGACATGAGTGGGGACCTGGCGGGGGCTGCCCATGGTGGCTGGGAGGTGGGGGGTGGTAGACATGGGTGGGAGCCTGGTGGGGGCTGCCGCTGCACTGCTGGGGGGTGGGGGTGGGTGGGAGACATGAGTGGGGGCCTGGTGGGGGCTGCCCATGGTGGCTGGGGGGTGGGGGTGGTGGTAGACATGGGTGGGAGCCTGGTGGAGGGTGCCCCACACTGCTGGGAGGGTGGGGGTGGGTGGGAGACATGAATGGGGGCCTGGCGGAGGCTTCCCATGGTGGCTGGGGGGTGGGGGTGGTGGGAGACATGGGTGGGGGCCTGGTGGAGGGTGCCCCTGCACTGCTGGGGGGTGGGGTTGGTGGCAGACATGAGTGGGGGCCTGGTGGAGGGTGCCCCTGCACTGCTGGGGGGGTGGGGGTGGTGGGAGACATGAGTGGGGGCCTGGTGGAGGGTGCCCCTGCACTGCTGGGGGGGGTGGGGGTGGTGGGAGACATGAGTGGGGGCCTGGTGGAGGGTGCCCCTGGATGCTGGGGGTGGTGGGAGACATGAGTGGGGGCCTGGTGGAGGGTGCCCCTGCACTGCTGGGGGGTGGGGGTGGTGGGAGACATGAGTGGGTGCCTGGCGGGGGCTGCCCATGGTGGCTGGGGGGTGGGGGGGTAGACACGGGTGGGAGCCTTGTGGAGGGTGCCCCTTCACTGCTGGGGGGTGGGGGTGGGTGGGAGACATGAGTGGGGACCTGGTGGAGGGTGCCCCACACTGCTGGGGGGGTGGTGGGAGACATGAGTGGGGGCCTGGCGGGGGCTGCCCATGGTGGCTGGGGGGTGGGGGTGGTGGGAGACATGGGTGGGGGCTTGGTGGAGGGTGCCCCTGCACTGCTGGGGGTGGGGGTGGTGGGAGATATGAGTGGGTGCCTGGCGGGGGCTGCCCATGGTGGCAGGGGGTGGGGGGGTAGACACGGGTGGGAGCCTGATGGAGGGTGCCCCTGCACAGCTGGGGGTGGGGGTGGGTGGGAGACATGAGTGGGGGCCTGGTGGAGGGTGCCCCACACTGCTGGGGGGGTGGGGGTGGTGGGAGACATGAATGGGGGCCTGGCGGGGCTGCCCATGGTGGCTGGGGGGTGGGGGTAGTGGTAGACATGGGTGGGAGCCTGGTGGAGGGTGCCCCACACTGCTGGGGGGTGGGGGTGGGTGGGAGACATGAGTGGGGGCCTGGCGGAGGCTGCCCATGGTGGCTGGGGGGTGGGGGTGGTGGGAGACATGGGTGGGGGCCTGGTGGAGGGTGCCCCACACTGCTGGGGGCGTGGGGGTGGTGGGAGACATGAGTGGGGGCCTGGCGGGGGCTGCCCATGGTGGGTGGGGGTGGTGGGAGACATGGGTGGGGGCCTGGTGGAGGGTGCCCCACACTGCTGGGGGGGTGGGGGTGGTGGGAGACATGAGTAGGGGCCTGGGGGGGCTGCCCATGGTGGCTGGGGGGTGGGGGGGTGGTAGACACGGGTGGGAGCCTGGTGGAGGGTGCCCCTGCACTGCTGGGGGGTGGGGGTGGGTGGGAGACATGAGTGGGGGCCTGGTGGGGGCTGCCCATGGTGGCTGGGGGGTGGGGGTGGTGAGAGACATGAGTGGGGGCCTGGTGGAGGCTGCCCCACAGTGCTGGGGGGGTGGGGGTGGTGGTAGACATGGGTGGGGGCCTGGTGGAGGGTGCCCCACACTGCTGGGGGGGGGTCGTGGTGGGTGGGAGACATGAGTGGGGGCCTGGCGGAGGGTGCCCCTGCACTGCTGGTTGGTGGGGGTGGGTGGGAGACATGAGTGGGGGCCTGGTGGGGGCTGCCCATGGTGGCTGGGGGGTGGGGGTGGTGGGAGACATGAGTGGGGGCCTGGTGGAGGCTGCCCCACAGTGCTGGGGGGTGGGGTTGGTGGTAGACATGGGTGGGAGCCTGGTGGAGGGTGCCCCACACTGCTGGGGGGGTGGGGGTGGGTGGGAGACATGAGTGGGGGCCTGGCGGAGGCTGCCCATGGTGGGTAGGGGGTGGGGGTGGTGGTAGATATGGGTGGGGGCCTGGTGGAGGGTGCCCCACACTGCTGGGTGGGTGGGGTGGTGGGAGACATGAGTGGGGGCCTGGCGGAGGCTGCCCATGGTGGGTGGGGGGTGGGGGTGGTGGTAGACATGGGTGGGAGCTTGGTTGGGGCTGCCCATGGTGGTGGGGGGTGGGGGTGATAGGGGACATGAGTGGGGGCCTGGTGGAGGGTGCCCCACACTGCTGGGGGGGTGGGGGTTGGGAGACATGAGCAGGTGTGCAGGGTAGTCCCCTGTTTTGTGGGCTGCCTGCAGGGGCCGTGGAGGGTGTGCAGGAAACACCTGTGAGGACCCACCCAGCCTAATCGCGTGTGTAACGTCCCGCGCACCCCTGTAATACTGCTGGGGCAGCCTCCGCCCATGGAGGCTGGGGGGTGGGGGTGGTGGCAGACATGGGTGGGGGCCTGGTGGAGGGCTACCCACACTGCTGGGGGGTGGGGGTGGTGGGAGACATGAGTGGGGGCCTGGCGGGGGCTGCCCATGGTGGCTGGGGGGTGGGGGTGGTGGTAGACATGGGTGGGAGCCTGGTGGAGGGTGCCCCACACTGCTGGGGGGGGTGGGAGTGGGTGGGAGACATGAGTGGGGGCCTGGCGGAGGCTGCCCACGGTGGCTGGGGGGTGGGGGTGGTGGGAGACATGGGTGGGGGCCTGGTGGAGGGTGCCCCACACTGCTGGGGGGGTGGGGATGGTGGGAGACATGAGTGGGGGCCTGGCGGAGGCTGCCCATGGTGGGTGGGGGGTGGGGGTGGTGGGAGACATGGGTGGGGGCCTGGTGGAGGGTGCCCCACACTGCTGGGGGCGTGGGGGTGGTGGGAGACATGAGTGGGGGCCTGGTGGGGGCTGCCCATGGTGCCCAAGATCGTCCGCATATAAAAGCCATGCTATTTATTGCTCACCAAGCCTTGGAAAATCGCTAATAGTATTAAAAAAGACTCACCCATGTCTAGGATAAATAAATTAAAAAGGGTTGAGGCTAAAATACATCCCTGTTTGAGGCCTCGTTCTGTTGGAATAGTGGTAGATAATTGTCCTTCCATTGTCAACCTGACCTGCATGGTGGTATTTGTGTGTAACAGTGCAATTAGAGAAAGTAAAGAAGATGGACACCTATATCGAATTAACTTTGTATATAGTTTTGCATGATCAATAGAGTCAAACGCCACCCGGAAATCCACAAAGGCCATATATAGTGGTGTTTTCTGAGTGACACAAATTGATTTAAGCATATTAATTGTCATGATGTTAAAAGAGGTGCCCAATCCTGAAACAAAGCCTGATTGCAACGGGTCTCGCATTACGAGTAAAAATCTTCCTGGGGGCATCCAAAAGAGCAATTGGCCTGTAACTAGATGGGTTTTCGTGGTCACGTTTTTTAAACACAGGTATAACTATGGAGTGTTTCCACGATTGAGGTAGACTCTGAGAAAGGTTGATATGTCTAAAAATATTATAAAGAATATCTGCCCATTGCTCCGGATGTTGTTTAAAGGTCTGATTTGAGAGTCCATCAGGACCAGGTGCTCTGGAAGTTCTTATTTTCCTTATATAATATAAAATATCCTCTTTATCAAAGTTGAGCCAAAAGTTCTTTTGAATTGGTGAATTAATAATGAATATAGGATTTGTGGGTAGGCATAGAGCCTAAGGTACTTGTGGAGCCTTCTGACTTACATTAATCTTTAAGGCCAGGCATAGAGCTGTGTGAAATACGTAATCCAATTTTTTTCTATTACCGAGTTGGCCTGGATTCCGATTTGGTTACCATGAGTGGCTTGATCTAAAATTAGCCAAGTATTTGCAGTATTTCTGTTTTGGATCGCACTTAACATTGCAGCTCCATCTTTCTGATAGATTAATGATTTCCTGCTTCTTAACCAATTTTTGTATTTAGTTTTAATATTGGCTAGGGCTAGCTTCCATTCATCAATTGGAAGTTTCAATAATCCTCACTTCTGTGATCTATACAATGCCTTTCTTAATCTAATATTGCGATCATAAACATGTAGCTTTGGTTTTTTATTAAGGTGGCTACAGCTATTGGATTGGTACAATTGCATTAATTCATAATAAATTATGTCCCCAATGGCAGCACCTTGAGTGTATTGGTATATGTGTTTGCCTAGGTGTGTGCAAAATAGTTGTAAAGAATTCTCCGACCATCATAGTCTGTTTTGTCTCGAGTTGAGTGGTACTAAACCTGCTACATGCATGGATACTTCAGCTAGTTGTAGACTCTTAACTGCCAATTTCATGGTCAGCATATTGTGATCACTAAGATCAGTCCTCTTTACGCAAAATTGAGTAACTGAGGGGGCCAGGCCATTGTCTACATAAATGTAGTCTATTGTTGAATTGGAGGTTCCTCTGCGCCAAGTGGTTTGAGGTGGAATGTTATTTTTAAATGTGCTGTTTAGCATTTGTAAATTGTGAGATTTAGTGAAACTGTTCCAATGACCTAGCCTCCCCTTGAACTGATGATCACTTGTTAAACCATTGAGGTTCAGATCTTCTGCAAGAATGACATTTGCAATGATATTATCAGCAACAATCATGTCCATTAGTGCATTCAGGTCTGTGAAAAATTGATCATCAGAAATTCCTATGGCATTCCAATATAAGTTAATCAGAGCATAGACAGAGTGCGAAGTAATTAGTTTAACCGTTTGCATGTTGGGATTCAGAGAGGACCATAGCTCAGATTTCAGTCCTGATGACATTTTAACAGCTGTAATTAGATCAGAAAGGGTCTTAAACGTGCTGCTTTAGTGGCAGAATTCAAATATAGATCATGATCATCCCAAATAGGGGTTGAGGTCAACCAAGTTTCTTGGAACAGCAGCACGTCAAAATTACCAATATCAATTTTTTTGTTGGTCATGATATGTTTATGCCCTCTAGAGGGTCCAACTCAATAAGGTTATTTCGGAACACAGTGTCGGGACTATTAGTTAATTTTGCTTTACATCGCAATTGCAAACACATTTAGAGTTAACCTGCAATGGTTTTACATTTGAGCTTGTGGGGCCAGTGGGTATTCCAGGGCCTTGGTCAGATGTTAGTTGTGCCACAGGAATTTCTGATGTATTAAACGGTTCTGTGAGCAATGTAAACCCCATAGCATGCAAATGGTTTTTGGCAGCCCAAATAGTATTCTGTATGACACAGGAGTTCATCCATATTCTTACTGAATTACTTTGTTTTTGTGAGTGAATTGAACAAGATCTCAATCAGTAGAATGGATATCTTCCAAAGCAGGGATATCAGAAAAAAATGGCCATTATTGAGTGTCTGTTTAAATCATATTGTGTGTATGGAAGGGGTCTGCAAGTTAGCATTAGTGAATACACAGCAGGTCATTTTTTCTGATGATTTGGCGCTGTTTTAGGGACGTTAATGTGATCCATGGTCACCGAAGGTACTTGTGGAGCCTTCTGACTTACATTAATCTTTAAGGCTATACCCAATAATCTCAACAACTCAGGTGCAATCGAGTGTATGAAGAGTTTATTAGATGAAGTAGTTGAACAAGCTTTGAATGTAGCTGTTGGAAGATTCGACTCAAGGAGAGCTGGGCTTTCCATTGCAGTGTTAGACACATCTTGCAGTTTGGGCAGTACAGGTGGCTTGAAAATAGAGGTTACAGTTCTATCAGCTACTGGTTTTGATGGACAAAGATTTAAGAGCTTTTTAGATGGATGCGCAGACATGTAGTCATCCACCGCTTGCCTAATCTCCTGGTGATGTGACTCCATGGAGTGATGCTCCATGGTTATGGCCAGGCACATGATTTCTTGTGAGTTGTTTGTAGATGAGTTACCGTCACCAGATGCCGTGTCATGCTCTTTAAGTGATGCTACTGCTTCAACCAATGCATCTAAAGGGGCATGAACTGGAACATTTCCTTCCTTATTTGACTTTAGAGAAAGTTTTCTTGCTTGTATTTGCAAATGATATATTTTTTTAAACCGCCTGGGATACCTGTATTACACTCTCTTTTTGGTAAGGTAATGGACTGAATACATTGTTTGTTGCAGAAGTAGACGTGTCCTTTACCATTTTTGTGTTCTTGAATTTTTTAGTTTGGGATACCGCCTGCTTCTGTTGTTTTTTGTTAGCAGTTGTGGATTTACCATGTGCGAAAATAGTGTATGCAGCCTTTGAGGGTGGCTTGCCTAATATATCACTATCTGGCTTCGTTGTACTAGCTCTAACATTTTAAATATTTGTGTTTTGTTCCTGTATGATGTTATCATTCAAAGGTACCGCACACATCACCACCTCCTCTGTGAGCGCTACACTCTTATTACCATGACTACTCAGATCTACATCCGACATGCTTTGAGTGGACACTGAGATTATGAGACTTGGCTTTCATTGATTTGGAATCACCTCCAGATGTCTTGGTCAATGCTTCAGTCACATTTCTTTGTTATATGAGCATTTGCTCCGATAGATCTGCATGGGTAGTAATTTTATCATTCATCATTTCAAAACTTTTACCTAGAAACTGTAGAGCGAAATTCATTGCGTTTAGGGTAATCTCAACAAGACTGTGGTTTGATTCTTGTTGTAAAGAATTCTCTTTATTGCTTACTGAAGCCGCCAATTTACATTCGAGTGATTAGTATCAATAAACAAGTCAGGGGAACCAGATACATTTTGTGATAGAACTCTGACCGAAAATCCAGAGACGTTAGATTCCAAATCAATGATTGCCATGTCATTTGATTGAATATTGACATTAGCACTATGGTCCGGCACTGCTGAAGCTGTTGGGGCATTGTTTAGTAACATTGTATCTGAAAGAGATTTATTATTTATTATCTCTACAGAGCCAGATGATCCAGTGTCATTGATAGTGTTACCCCCTGTATTCAAAACAGGGGATTTCTGCAAGTCCATGCCACCTGCATTTTTTCGAGGGCTCCACAGACAAGTTGGTATTTGCTGCTTGTAGTATGGGAGCCGAAAGTTATTTGGCAGTCCTTGAATCCCCATCTGAATCTTTAGGGGGAATAATTGCTATAGGTTCGCTTGCGATGGCTGAACCCGGACAGAAGGATCTAAAGTCGGTGTTGTTAATAGCAGTGAGCATTGACTTCAGTTTTTTCCGACTCCCACAATCAGATGGAGTCGAGCAGGTGGGAGTGATTGAGCATTTACGAGATGCCACAGAGGGCGTCACTCCTCTGTTTGCCTGCTTGGACCTATGTCAATGGCAGGCATTCCAGTTCTTAAGGTAAATAACGATCGATGTATTTAGATGATTAGGATCAAGAGCAGCGAACAGCAGCTAACACGGTCAGAGCTTCGCAAGCTCGTGTGAGAGGAAACCAGTCGGAGTCACTGCGTTGCCGAGATGTTGCAACGAGCGCGGCGAAGTGGCAAAGCGGTACTTCACTGGTACTTCACTTTAGTGCATACGCGCTGATGCACATGCGTTCCAGGTTATGTAGGCTCATGCCAGAAAGGGGCAGAGCTTGGATATTGAAAGAATAATATTGCCGGAAATTAGGTTTATTTGTTATCTAAACAGCAAACAAAAGAAGTATTAAAGTTAGTGTAAGGTCCATAAATGATCCTTAAACGTCTTGAGAGATTCTTGTGGATATAAGTTACCGTTTAGTTCAGCAAGTCCACATCCAAATCAAGAGAGTCCAACAGAGAGAGCGGCAAAGCGGTACTTCGCCGGTACCTCTCCAGTACTTTGCCGGTACTTCACCGGTACTTCTCCAAGTACTTCACTTTGGTTCACACGCGCTGGTGTGCGGGCGTTCCAGGTTATGTAGGCTCACGCCAGAAAGGGGCAGAGCTTGCAGATTGAAAGAATAATATTGCCCGAAATCAGGCTTATTCGTTATCCTTTAGTACATCAAGTCCACATCCAAATCAGGAGAGTCCAACAGAGAGAGCGGCAAAGCGGTACTTCGCTGGTACTTCGCTTTGGTGTATCCGTACATTACATACAACGTGTAGCAACTCACAGATCTAAGCGCTACTTGGCAGTGTCTCTGCAACCCAAGTTATGACCGGTCGGTGACATTGAAATAGTTTCCTTTCAGTTAAGCTTCAAAGTGCCATTTACTTTTTTGATTTCAACATGTTTGCTTACTTCATGGCAACCAGGATATTTTTTTACAAACCGACTATAGTTATTGAGAAACAGGCCACACCCTGGTCCCAACATTCCAACAACATATTGTTAAAAGGTTATAATTGTTCAAAGAAGTAATAGATCATTCCTTAAATTGCTTTAGAAACAGTCAACAATTGACAACTAAAAGCAGGTATATGTAGACTTAGCATCCGTAGGATTGGTGCCAGGCAATTAGGATGCTAGCAACACTGACATTATTCACCAGCCAAAGCTGGCGTTCGGTCCCCATTACCGGCGTCTTCTGCCATGGAAATCCTTGTTCTCACTTGCCTCTCGCCAAGATGAGACACCCGACCTTCTACTCCAAGCTCCATCCTGCACATCCCACCCTCGACCCCAACCCGGTAACCACAGGCGCACCACTGTCTTCACTCTGGACGTGTGGTCTGGGGTGCTAATAGCAATAATGTTCAGCTCAATTTAGTGGGCCTTGCTCGGCATTGGTGACGGGCCACTCTTGTTAATGGCTCTTGCTTCACTCAGGCCTAAGAACTTGGGTGTTGAAATCAATATTATAGCTTAACTACTAGATGCGATGGACTGTTAAGAATGAGTCAGTCGATCATGTTGTTTAGAACTCAGTCCATAACCACAGTTACAAGCCCTTCCCCACAATTTTCCCATGGCAGCGGGAAGAAGAGAAGTAACAGGGCTGGTACATGCATGTACTAATGGCATTATAACCTTATAGGCAGTCAATAACGCTTGGTAGGATCCAGCCTTACTGACTGTTTCCTCAGTCAATACAACTCCGCTGTTCATGCCTTATCATTAACAAATGGGATATTGGCTGCCTTGAAACTCAAACTGTGACCTAGACAAGGAAAGTAACCCTCAAGTTGACCCCAGAAAAGGTAAAACACGAAATTGTGAGACACCTAGTGGTGTATGTTAACACATTCCACAATTTCATCCTGTGTTTGTTCCCCTTGTCTTTCTTTCTTATTGAGCTGTTCCATTGCATATGTATTGGAAAGATTCCTCCATCTTCCTCCATCTTCGTCATGGCTCCTCCAAAGAGAAAATAGCAGCCGCCTAACACTCACTTGTCCTTTATTGTCATAGCCACCGAAAGCAAGAGTTACAGTTTCCCCACCTTTTTCCCACACAGACCCTATTAAGACTCTACATGTGCCTCCTTCCATTGGGCAAACTTGTCACTAGCCTCATTACTGAAGCGCAGAGGGAGCCTACTCTGCGTGCAAGTGCACGCCACTGTCACTTCAGTGTCTCACTTCCTATGGGCAGATGAGGTGGGAAAGGAGGTGCCTCACTGAATTCCCTAGAGATGTGAGGAACTCACACAATACGACAACCTCCTCATTTCTGGGCAGGCAGCCATGAAAGGCCAGAGTGCACAGCCCTATGGATGTGTTTGCCCATCTCTATGCTTTCAACGCAGTGCACGGTGTCTGCATGTGCTGTGTGTTCTTTCCTACAGAAATGCAGGTGCATGTCACAAAACATATTGACAGCGAATTTGTGCATGATGGTTATCAGTTACAACATAAAGATGATAATAATGGCAACAATAATAACAATCACAATAATAATAAGAAAAGAAGATTACCAGCTCTCCTATAACACTTCATGCCACATTTCTCCTGTGTCTATGAGCTCTAACATACATCTTTTTATTAGCACTTTTAATGGTACTAAGACGGATAAAATTGTCCCTGACCAGAGTGAAAACCTAAACATAGATCCAACATCTCTCTCTCTCTTTCTCTCGCTGTCTTTCTATCACTCTAAATCTCTTTCTCACACACACACCTACACACACCTTCTCCCTCTCCAAACAACCACACTCAACATCACCTGTGTGATACCACAGGGATCAAGCTTATGTCCTCTCCTGCTCAGCATCTACATGCCTCCTTTAATTAAAGAAAATCTTGAGCAAGCGTCGCTTCATATGCGATACCCATGTGGATAACACACAAATCATCTTTAAACCCTTATACGAAAGAAAAAAACAAAGCTCCACCTCATGTTGAAAGATGGACAGTATCACAAGAAATGACCTTCAGGGGGTGAGTGCAAACCTCTGCAGGCGAGACGAGGACATGCTGAAACGCAGTAACAGAGCGCCTGCAGTTAGTTCCCTCCTCACGGACAGGATGACGTACCTTGATTGGATTTTAATGGGGGTGGGCAGATCCTCAATTAGGCCTTTTAGGTTTAATCTCTTTCGTCGTGTGCATGCCTGCAGGCCTTGTCCTCCAGATGTGAGGACTACCTCTGCATGCTGCTGCTGCCCTTCTGTGTAAGAATCCACGATGCATGTTATGCTCGGGTGCCCTTTGTACCTAAAGATTAGGCACAAGACTCCTTTTCCATCATTTCGGGACTAGGGTGTTCAGACACTCAAACCTGCCTTATTTCACTGTTCATTTGTCCCATATATGGTAGTATGTTCGGCTGAGCAAAGATAGCTCTGTGTTGCTTTGAGGCTTAGAAAGCGCTAGGTCTGTGGCACACCATCGTTGTAATGGTACTAAAACCAACATTGTATTTCTGCCATGCAATTGTATTATTGGTATCTATGTATTGTTTCGGATTTTATAATTCATGTTTTTATCTCACATAAAATGTTGTTTATAAGTATTTTCGAACATACCATAACCTTAACAACATTGAAATCATGATCAGCCCCACAAAAGCAAAAATCTGCACATACATCTCAATGAAACAAGAATTTGCCCACAAACTCCCAAAGCGGTCAAGAACATGGGAATAAGGGATTCTTGAATAACCCTGTATGTAGCCTCAAATCAACACCGCCGTCAAAAAGCAGTTTTCTTACATATGATCGCTCGATTGACCAATCCTGTCTTTCCTCATATTTCCACAGAGAATGCTCACAATTTTATCCCGTGCCATGTCAAGGCAGGATTATCGAACACCATCTAGTTGGGCATCTCAAAACACCTGTTGAAACAACAAAGAATTCAAAAGACCACTACAGCAGTAAATGGAAACAAGAGAACATAGGACTGCAAAACCCTACCCTGGCTGCCCGCCAGGACAGGAATCCAATGCCAAGCACTCTGCTTAGCTCACTCTGCCTTACACATGAGGAGGGCCTAAGAGTATATTGACTGGATAATCAAACCCTACTGCCTAAGAGA
Source organism: Ambystoma mexicanum (assembly GCF_040938575.1). Lineage (NCBI taxonomy): Eukaryota > Metazoa > Chordata > Amphibia > Caudata > Ambystomatidae > Ambystoma > Ambystoma mexicanum. The sequence continues at coordinate 675,312,918 of NC_090928.1, forward strand.
TAAATCTGTCCCCCCAACAGCAAACTTGTGTTTGACTGGTGCAGCAAAAGTGCTGATGCTGGAAGTACCCACAAGTTTACCAGCATTTTTTACTGCCCTGGCAAAACTGTTATGACCCCCTAATCTGGGAATAAAATAGAAGGCATGTTTGAGTGGTCTATACCTACACGTTCTACGGTTAGTGTTTATGCAACTTGCTCCTCATAAAACAAGTAGGTAAAAAATAGGATGAAATGGATGGTTAAAGCATTGATGCTTACCAAATACAATATTGTCCGAAGATGCGAAATGCTGAGTTCTCAGTATGTTCACCGTGGCTACAAGACATAACAAAACAAGTGTTCTGTGAGAGAAGCATGTATCAGTTGCACGTCCAAGAAATAGACTGTATGATAGACTCCCTAAGCTATGACACTTCTGGATTCAGAAAGTGACAGTGATGGTTTGTGCGCCACACCAGCAGAAATGATCATTGTTTCAAAAACAAGTAGAAATCCGACCAAGACTGTGCATGTACCCCCACACTTGATCTGGAACACATTCGGCAACCATATTACATGGCCTGCGGTAGCGGCCATGTAGTTATGGTTAAATTGCTAATCCCATAGGAAGAGCACTTTTTGGGTGGCTTATAAATTCACTCCCCCTGGACGAATCATCACCAAACTCTGCAAAAAAAAATGTATATGGCCCACTCTGAATTTTTTTTGCAAAGTTTGGTGAGGTTTGGTCCGGGGGGGCAAAGTTATAGTGGGGTCCCAAAATGTATTTTTTTCCCATTGACATAATGGGAAAAAACTTTGCTCACGCCTACAGCCCAAACCGCCAGACGGATTTTCACCAAATTTGTAGCAGGAGCGGCAGCTTGGTCCCGAAACCGTGCTTTTGTTAATTTGGTGTAAATCCGTCCAGTATTTTTTTTTTAAATGACCAAAACATAAGGCAAAACAGTTTGTGATATCTATGTCCGTTCCGCGGACACACTTCCCTGTTCGCTCTGAGGACAGGACACCAATTAGCTAATAGACTTGCGTCATGTCCCGGACACACAATGTGTTCACTGATTGGTTGGTGTGAAGCGTGAGGTGTGTCAGATTTTTGGAAATGCCCGCCATTTAGGATTTGTGAACATCAGTCGGTGTCCATGGACTTTGTGGTAAAAACATTTAAAAAACACAACATTGCACTTGTCAAACTTATCAAATAATATCTGGGGAGGTGAGGGGTGATGAGGATGGGATGTAATATGGCTGCAAGAAGCAAAAAACGGGTGGTTTTCACCGCGAAAGTCCACGAACTGTTCTGAGAAGTTCGGGGACACTTCAGATGTTTGGGGCCAGTTTTTGGATGGCTTATAACTTTGGCGCTACTTAATGTAAATGCATGAAATTTTGCAAATATATTCCTGGCCTGATCCCTAATGAGTTTGTAAAGTTTGGTGGGATTCTTTAAAGAGGGAGGAAAAACTAGAAGGGAGTCCCAAAATTATGTAAAGGCTTATAAATGAAGTGCCATTTGACGAATCTATACTTAATTTGGCAAACTGATAATAGATCTAGATATAAATGTTTTTGTGATGTGTGGTGGGATTTTGTCAAGAGGAGGCAAAATTAGAGGGGGGTCTCAAAATAATGTAAATGCTTATAAATGAGGTGCCATTTGTCGTATCTACACTTAATTTGGCAAACTGATAACAGATCTAGATATAAATGTTTTTGCGAAGCTTGGAAGGATTTTGTCAAGAAGGAGCAGAACTAGAGGGGGGTCCCAAAATATTGTAAAGGCTTATTAATGTGGTGCCATTTGACAAATCTATACAAAGGTTTGCAAAAAGATTATAGATCTAGATATAAATGTTTTCGTAAAGACTGAATGGATCTTGGCAAGTGTGGGCTAGGTTATATGACGATTGCATGTGGATACATTTGACACTGTTGAAAAAATAAAACATGGGTGGATTTCCAGCAAACTTGCGTAAGGAGCATTGGCAAGGACCTACAAGCATGGTTTTGCAAATGTGCCCGTGTTTTATTTTTTGACAAGTGTCATAATGTAGGTACAAAAAATTGTGATATATCTTTGATGACCAAGGTGTAGCCTGTGGCCATGGGCAGTGGCCAGATTGTCCAGGTCATGGAATAAGGTCATGATCAAGACAATGTGGCTACTGGCCATGATCACGAGGTTAAAGAGGCCATGTCCACCTCGGACTGGCTTTGTGGTGAAGTTATTCAAAATTGGGATAGATTTGAAAGGGAAGAAACAAAACTTGCTTGTGGTAATAAGGTCATAGGGTTCTCTTTACGCCTTCTACAGGCTTCCATGGAAAGCGAAGAGGGGTCCTGTATGGAACCCTGCCTTCCCTTTTGATGGTGGCCATCTGGGAAAAGGATTTTCCGTCCTAAACTGGGACACCGCAGGCGTCTCGGTGTAGGAAGAAAACTATTTTTTTGGGGGATGAAGGCCATTAGCAACCTAGGGTGCTAATGGCCTTCATCCCCCATTACAGGGGCTGGAATGGGGGGATAATGAGACCTCATTATCCACCCTTGCTTCGCTTGGGCTGATAACTTGGGCTGCCGGGTCGGTATCCACCGTTCCAGCCCTGGAATGAAGAATGAACGCCACAATATTCCCATTAGCATAACACAAAATGCAAATGGAAATGTTGTAAAATCTCATTGAGTCTATGTACTTTACTGAGAAATATAAAGTAGATGGATCCTATACTTTTTTTTTTGTTCTATTTTTGAACTGTGAAAGGTGGTTCCGAAAGGAACATTTCGTTTGTTGTTTTTGGATGTATCTTTTTTTGGCAGGGGAGTTAATGAGGGAAGAGGCACCAAACACTAATATGGAGGCGTAGGTGGAGAGAACACAATGTTGTGCGTTTGTTATTTCTAAGGTAGGGGGCTGTGTTTCTCATGCGCCTTGATTAAAGCAGTGGTGGTGGCTCTTGGGGAGGGGGGATGGCAACATCTGATGCCATTTTAAGATAAATAGCAGTTTTGCTAAAAGCATGTACTTTGTACTAGATTGTTAATGGATAATGAGTAGGAATAGGTGTTGGAGCTGTGCGAGGGAAATTTTGAAGTTAAATGCAGTTCCGAACTGTCCACGGAGCACAGATCTTATCGTGAAGTGCGGTCGGGTTCTCTGACACATCATCATGCTGCGCGCCAGCGTATGGTCATATGGCACTGTACGGAAGGTCCGCAATGAAGTCAGATGCTCGTAGACCTCCACGGATGCAAAACTAGCTGAAATAGTTGCAAAACGTGTATAGAAGTGTTAAACATGATTTTAGAAGGTGGGAAATGGCAGAGTTTCAAGGTGACACTTTGTAAATTGACACAAATATTGCTATATTGGGTAAGTATGATATTAATAAGTTGTAGGAAAATAGCACGCACTGGTAAAAACCCATGACCTTCAATGAAGAAACTTTGTTATGGGGACGTTATGGTTAAGTTGCACTAAGAAAAACCTTTGAAAATCACTGAACAAACTTTGTTAAAGGGACGTTATTGTTAAGTTGCACTAGTAAAAACCTATAAATTCAATGAAAAAACTCTGTTAAAGGGAAGTTATGGTTAAGTTGTGCTACTAAAAACCTATGAAATTCAGTAAAAAAACGTTGTTAAAAGGACATTATGCTTACAAGTAAAATCGAAAACCCCCTGCAATTTGCCAGTTATGGTGAGCTAAGCAACCATAAGTCACGCCACCACCGTGCACAGCTAAGACTAAGACCCAGGACATCAAAGATAACATCACAAATATCATTTATGATATCACTGATGACATCACATGTGCATTTACTCTTCATACAAGGGTTTGTGAATGTAATGTTGGCAAAAAAAGTATCAGGGAATATCGGGAGATGTGTAATAAACTACATACTTCATTATGCAATGTAGTGTTCTAAAGAACATTCCAATGCAGTGTTCTTTCTAGTACAGGAACCTACTCATACAGAAATGTAGGTATTGACTGCAGCATATACCATAGAGGTGCAATATTTGTAATTTTCCAAAGCTATATAATAAAATGGTGAATGTTTCTGTATCAGACTAGCTAATAATGCATCACTTACTACATATTTCTACTAATACACACAAAACATAAATAGACTACAATGCACACAAATATGGGGCTTACATATGTAAAGTAAGCAACAAGAGGCAGTATCATTAGAAACTGTGTATAATCTACATGATTGTATTCACACACAAAAATATTTGCTGTGTTTCAGGCCTGCTTCTTCCCCTCTATATGTACATCATAAGATGCGATTAAATTCTAAGGAAAGTAGTGTAAGAATATGTGAGAATAGAAACATCTATAAATGTAATACCTTTTGAATGTTAAGTTTCTGACTGTCAGTAAAAAAAACCACCTGGCCTACATATGGCAGTGAACAAAAAAGAAGGGTCTAGACATGTGATGTCATCAGTGATGTCATCAATGATATTTGTGATGTCATCTTTGATGTCCTGGGTCTTAGTCTTAGCAGTCCACGGTGGTGGCGCAAGTTATGGTTGCTTAGCTTACCATAACTGGCGAATTTCAGGGGTTTTTCGATTTTACTTGTAACCACAATGTCCTTTTAACAACGTTTTTTTTACTGAATTTCATAGGTTTTTGTTAGTCCAACTTAACCATAACGTCCCTTTAACAAAGTTTTTTCAGTGAGATGCTCATTATGGGCTTTACTATATGTGACACATTCTTCCAACGTTTTTATATCTCCTTTGTTTTACTTTTTGTGTTCTGCATATACTGCAGCCTTTTTCTACTATATTCACAGAAAATGTTAAACAATCTAGGGAGGAAGAATCAAGATGGTGTTGCAATTTGTTGGTCTGCAGCAGAGCACCACCAACCATCGGGTGGTCTTACCCACAGTTCCTCTGAGGACCCCTTCTCTTGTAGCAGACCCATAGCACTTGAAACCCAAGAAAGGATGGAAAATACTGTGGAGAAATCCTTTAAACCAACAGAATCAACAAAGGCATGGGTTGCACAAGGTCAATCAAGACTGTGGCTCTATGCAAGGAATGAAGGTTTCAGATTAACAAAGTGCTGATGCTCCATCTTTGGTGTGTTTGAAGACCTCCTTGGGCTGTAGAAGAAGACAGGCCCTGATCCAAAATAACAGGTGGTGGTCTCGACCTAAGGTACTGCGAGGGAGGCAGTACATGCTCCCTGCTGTTGCTGCAGAGGGGAGACTGGCCTGCACAGTTAGCCATGAGCCTTCCTGCTGTCTCATGGGGATAATGTAAGGAAAGGGATGCCCGCTGTGATTCTGTCATGCATGGTAGAAGATTTCAGCACACTATAGGTGAGAGTCAAAGAAGGGGGCTCAGTGTCAGTGGTAGGGAGGTTTTCTGGATTAAGTTGTGCCCCACGAGTTAGCTGGGGGCACTCAAGGAGAGGAGTTGGGATCTTCTTAAAGTGATTGTATAGTCTGATTAGGACAGTAAAGTGGAGAGTAGAGGATTGCTAGGCTGCGCTCATGAACCAGACTGTAACTAGTCAGTGAGTACCACTCCAAGTGAAAACATCTGACCCACAAAGGGACAGGGTCATACAGTTGGAAAGGATAAAGGTAATTTCTTCTCTATACAGTGCTTAGTGGTACAGATCCCCAGAGTCTAGCCAAAAATGGGAATACCAACCCGGGCAGCAGAGGACTACCCCTCAAGAGAGTCTGATTTTCTGAGCATTGGCACTGCCTGGGGAACATACTAAGAGGGTGGTTACTTTCAAGTTTATTTTCTCCTGTATCCGATTGCTTGCTATACATATGAAGGGCGCATGAAAAATAAAACACCACATACATCAAACATCCGCATAAAACATAGTCATATCTTTCTTTTAGACTGGGGACCTCTACTATGGGTATTGCACAGTATCTTGATCACTATGCAACTCCAGGGGGAGGACATGCACTCCATAAAGTAAATAGCTTTGGGAAGGCCATCTGTTATAACTTCAGGGAATCTTAGCAATCTTAGCAATCAGATACAGGATGACTCCCTGCTAATTTCAAAGCTAACCTGAATGCCAAAATAAGAAGCCTCAAGTCGGAACATTACATGACTACTAGAGGAAAAGGTAACTGTGTGGGACAAGCTGAAGATTTCAATCTGTATCAGCTGCAGCATATCTGCCCAGATATTGATTATTTACATGCTGGGCTGGAACAACTTCAGCTTTCTCCATGGATATTGATGATTGTTATGCCTGGGTGGTCCTGCTAACCAATCAGTAAAATGACCTGGATAGGGCCAGAAGAGCCTATCTGTGAATCATATTTCCTAATAGAATACTCAGAATTTAAGGACATGCATGTGTGCTTACAATACCTGTTCAAAGTCATCTGAAAGGACAACTACAGTGAGACAATTAAGTGCATAAAATTGGTACACCAAGGGAACATTCCGGAAACCTTCTCAGAATGTGATGATGAACTTCCATGTGTATGAAAAATAGGAAAGGTTTTTGGAAGCATGCAAGGAAACACTGGTCAATGGCATTTCTGTAAAGAGAGGTACACATAATCCAGAATCTTACAGAGGTAACACTAACTGAACAGTGGCAGATACAAGAGTTGTGGAAGAGATTAAGAGATAACAAATCAGATTCTAGAGATTGTTTCCAATAACAAGAGTGAGGGAATATGTTGAATGTGTCTCCTGCAGCACCCATGGGAAATTATTCTTGAGATAATGCTGGAAAATAACCAGGTATCAGAACCATGGAGGGGCAGTAGGTGCAGGATAAAAGGGAATTGCTTCAGAGTTGGACTCTCACTGACCAAAAAATTCATGTGCTTTTGAATGTCTTCTGCCTTTTATGGTATTCTGTTGTTGCCTCTTTTCTTTTATGGTGCTGGGTTTTGGGGCAGGTGGGGTTGAATATTTATTGCATCTTGGGCTTTTTTGCTAATATGTGTTGCTGTTAGGAACTCAGTGTCACCCGGGAGGGTATCGTTTTTTGTTCATAGATAAGCTAGTGGGACATTTGGGCTAAGGATTGGTGAAGTATTATGGTTGGAGATGGAACCCTTTTGATAGGTTTTCATATGCCCTCTTCTTTTCTGCCTTCTTCAAGGACACAGTGTAGATCTATGGCCAAGCAGCTTAGATTATGAAGCGTAGGGAGGTAGGTGGAGTATTTGTAAGGGGCTCCATGCTGTTTTTCATGTAAAGGCATGTCAGAGACAACTTGCACATTAATAATATAACTTAATAATATAAATTAAACATTTCTCACTAAGCAGGATGCATTTTTCATGGTTTCTCATCTTCATAATGTGAAAAATGTCACAAAAAATATGTTTTTTCCCAGCAAATGTCTAGAGTAAACTGTTTATTTGTGCAGACATGTTACAGAACTGCAGCTGGAATCTTCAGCTATAAAGGCAAATAGTACAGAGGTCAGCTTTGTGGTAGAATGAACACACCATTAATCAGTTACTAATCCATTAGTTAGCTAAATGGACATATCAGTGGGAATTAAGAGCATATGTTGTAATTTGAAAAAATACAAGAAAATCAAATCCTTGCATTCCCGAATCCACATTTTGTTGAGCACCACAGTTTTATGAGGGGTGCCCGGTCAAAAGTAAGTCACCGGCCTGGTCAAATCCTGCTCCACAGACCAGCTCTCCATAAAACCCTGACCCATTTGACCGATGCACAGCAATTGACCAGTATCTATTGTGTGTCTGATTCAGATCCTAGGGTCTCAGATCATTTGTTGAGTACACTTCCAGTTATTGATGAACTCCCATAAAATATGCAATGAACAGCTTTTGAAAAATTAAGTGAATTAATTCAATTTAAAAACAACAAATAATGAAATCATATTATTGGCTATATAATTTGAGCATTTTGATTGATTTAAAAAACCCAAAACAAATTTGAAATTAGCAAAGTGCTCCTCATGACACACGTATAAACATAATATCACTATATGTGAACATTAACAACAAATGTACATATTTCAATAACTTTTTCGTATTGCCAGTTATTGGAACATCAACGATGTCCACAAATTTAGAATACTCTTGTCATTTTGAGTATATAGGACACAATAATTGCGTACGTCCTTACAAGAAATTAAGAGACACAAATAGATATCAGTCCAATTTCATCATAACTATAAATGGGAAGAGAGAAAAATCTCTCCTCGTCACATAGGAAAATCCATTGGACCAAACACAAAATGGAGGATAAAGGGGAGTGAGAGTATCTGAAGAGAACCTATCCTCTCCCCTGACACATTGGAAAAATGTTGGATCAAACAATGCTGCATGGGTGGACTTTATCATGTATTTATGGTCAAGCACACAGGGAATTAGGATAGTTCTTAGGAAATCTGTTGAGGAAGGGAGCTTGTCCGACAGGAGAAGTACTTTTTTTGGTTCCACCTAGATGTGGCTAATGGAAATCTCCATCAAAATGCCTTATTCAGAGCAATCCCAAGCAGAAGTCTTTCCCAAGACAGAACTGGATTGTCTGAGAGGATTTTGAAATCAGAGGATAAACTGGGAGCATAGCTTATTTGACAGAGCTGCCTGGAGCTGTTGATGTAAGTACCTGTCTTGGGCCTTTCAAAGACAAACAAAAAGTTGGAACAATAACCCCTGTTCATTTCGATATATTGCCCAGATAGTAATCGGAAGTCTTTTAGGGGGATCCTTTTGCAAGCAATGCAACTAAATGTAAAATGGGCCTGTAAGGGAAACTTTGTGCCAGTATATTTAAAGTAGGATGGCCCAGATGTTTTGATTCTACAGGATATAATGTTCTCTGACAGTAATCCGATATTAATTAATCTGCAAGTTTTTACAGTGGCAAGTTATATTTGGATTTGTGACATGTTATACAATGGGGTTCACAGATTTGCAACAATTGATAGACTTATTGGCCTGTGAATTTCTTTTAAATAATAAGAGAGATCTTCAATAGATTTGTGTGTCCCATGAAGTGGAATAGGAAGGTGGTTAGCTTATCTGCAAGAAAATACTATTAATTTAACTAGCCAATATCATTTTTCGGACTCTTAATACCAATAAGAAAAAAGTCTTGATTATTTTTCTATCTCAAATGTATACTCTAATGTGACCCTTTAAATGAATCAATATCTTGTGCCCTCCAGAAATAAAAGTGTCTATTGTAAATACATGCCTGTAAACAAAGCAGGCAAACATAACATTGTATTTTTATTTACATGCCAAAACTAAAAATCAACAATGTCCTACACTAGAATAGAGTTAGCAATAGAATAAGAAAGTTATATGTGAATCAAATGTGTTTTCTCTGATGCAACACTTGTCAATGGTTGTCCGAGAAAAGAAAGTGCATTATTGTGAGAAGGTCTTCTAATAGTCCACTAGAACCATTAATGCAAACTGTCTTGTGGTACCGAGATTCAAATCCACAAAGATTGGCGGCAACAGTTTCCCTGTGAAGGCCGCCAAAATCTGGAACTCCCTACCCCATGAGTTGAGAGTTGACCAACCTTACTTACACTTCAGAAAGAGGTACATCACCCTTCTCAACCAAATTGAAGACTATTCTAAACTGAAACGATTGCATAATTGTATACCCATTTCTGCTTTCTGTAACTACTGTATATTATTCCTGGAACTATTCTTGTAATTCACTGTAAATATTTTGAAACTGTATTTTATCTGTATGATCATATCTACACTTGGTCTGTAGTTACCCTGTATGTCATATTGATTCTCATTACGTAACCTTGTAAGCTTTGCACCTTCTTATTGCTACGCCCTGTTACCTGTGGGTCTGGTGCGCATTAGAAATTCAATAAACAAACAAACAAACATTGTCACAATGCTGGAGCATCACACAACTCCTGCCTAGCCACAGAAGCCAAATGCAATTGACCCCTCCCACCTTGGTTGGCACAGGCTCCTGGCTTTAGCATCTACAGGTACCTCAAGGCAGCCAAACGGGGGAAGAGGGTTAGGGAGAGGTTGTGGATAGGTAGGAGGTGTTAGATTACCGGGAAGAGGGTTAGGGTACTTGCAACAGGATATGTATTGGGGAACATAGGGAAAGAAATAGCCTGTTAACACACACTTGTCTGAAACTTGTGGTACACATCCTAACATAAGCTAACGCCCTTCTGGATTAGAGCATAGCTTCATAATTCAAGTACTCCTTCCTGCCAGCAACAAACATAAGCACATACATGAGTTACTAATGGCCATAGATAACTGCAACAGTGTAAAACATGAAATCGACACATAACATGTATCTTGCAGCAACGTGATTTTCCCATTAGAATAGCTCCAGCCCTTCCTGTACTGTAATCAGGCAAAGGTTACTACTGGAATTGCATAGAACGTAAGCACTTGCCATAAACATGAAAAGAACAAGCGCAAGCAGCAAACAACACATAAGCGTCGCTCTGCTTCTTATGCGAAAATGCCCCCACTCATCATTCTCCTATTCAGTTTGCTAGGATTCTGCTTTCCACGGTTTGCCCAGCAGGTGTTCATGAGGCTCCCTTGAGTAAGAGAACATACAAGTGCAGCACTCCATGAACGTGTTACTGCTCTCAATGAAGGTGCAGAGAAATTAGAATCAGTGAGTTAAACCCTGTGCGAATTGCACTCAGACAACAACTGTATGCACCCAAATACACACACACTCCGCGTGGCACTTAACTGAAGTCTGGTAGGGCTCACCGGCACCTCCCCAAGCAAAGCATTATCCAGCGTTGGACGGACTAACCGCCGTGACTCTGCTCCGTGTCCAAACGAGGGAGAGTCTTTCCAGGAAGCAGGCCACCTCACCGCCTGGCCCGGGTCCTTTCCATAGCTTCCCCGAACCTCTGCACACCTGCTCTCCTCTGGCCCATGCCTGCCACGCCAACAATCACCAACAGGCAGCACGGCCGAGGAGCCACTTAGTTAGCGCTAATGAGCCTGCGCATGTGCCGGCCCAACTGACAACACAAAGGCTCATGGGAAATGTCGTTTTTTGCCCGTTTTCGCACAGGAAAGCTGTTCTGTACCATCTTCCAACACCCTTTTCCTTACATTTATATATTGTAAAATTAGTTTGTGAAAATTAGTTTGCGATTTTTTTGAAAGATGCTGACAAACTGTGATAATTTGAATGTTCGAGAAGATCACAAATTATTTTTTAGAATAGTTATTCAGACTTGTTTTTATACTAATGGATGTTCATTCACATTGTGAATGTAAATATTAGTGAGATAACAGCAGGCAAGCTTTGTTTCTATTCAGTAGAGAAGCTGGCTGCATGTGTATGGAAAATTGTAGGTGTGGGGACCGCCTTGAATTATTTTCTTTTATTGTTTGAAATAAAACAGAATATACAAAATAAAGGCAGCCTATTTCTTGTCCCAGAATTTTGGGGTAGGATTCTCATGGAGGTGGTGTTAGATCAGGGACAATATCTTCATGAAACAAATCTTTAGCACTGTGATATATTTCATAGATAAAGTCATTCCAGCATAATCTGATGGGCCCCCATCTGATGGGGGTTTGGGCTCGCGGCAGGCCTGTCCAACATATTGTCGCTTAATGTATGAGACCTGCAATCTCCTTGGTAAATGGCAATTAAAATGGGTGGACCCAGGCATAATATGTCTCAAAGAAACAAACTTCAACTAAAATTATTCAAGCTGCAGGACACACAGAAGCTATCCCCTGCCATGTTTCTCGCCAGCATCTGGAGAAAATGGCACGGATGGCGTTTTTGATACATTTGCATGCCCTGTTCTAAAAGCTGAAATAAAGTTAAAGAAGGGTGATTTCTATGATATGATATCACACACATTGGGTTTTAGGATGATGGTGGCTGAGGCCGATGAACCAGAACAAGGGCAGGATGCTCTTCTGACCAGGTGGGAGTATGGAGAATTTAGAGGACTTTAAAGGGGAAGAAACCATAATAAAGTCTGGCTTTAACTTGGTAATGGACCCAAAGAAAGGGAGGGTTCCCGAAATATCTTTCAGAGTACCACATCTACTTCTCAGGTGTTAAAAAGGACTCTTGCTGACGCAGGTTTAGTGGATTCTCAGCGGGCTTTCAGCCAAGGCGCTAGACAATTCATTTTTCTTTCATGCACATCAAAAATTATTTCACAATGGATCTCATATGGGTGTCATAAACCAGTGAGATGGTACACATGGGATAACAATGGAGATGGCTACCCTTTCAAATCACACCTCCGTTGCTGAAACTGGAAGTTGGTATATGGAAAAAGAGGGTAAACAAATGGAGACTTGATGACTTTATCCTGAATAACCACATCCAGTCATTCTTTGATTTGATCCACCCACGGGAAACCACAGTGGGCATAAGGTGGGATGCAGTAAAGTTAACTTTAAAAGAAGGCCAGATTGCAAACGTACTGTAAATCAAACGGTTAGCCAGAATACCGGATGAACATTTATTAAAATAATGGAAATACCTGTAAAACTTCATAAAGAATGCCCGTCACATGCACGCCTGTGGCATCACACTGGAATGTGCAGTCAACTGAGCAGCATACTCATTACCAAAGCAGAACTCACAGTTCCTCTAGTAAAGCATTACTTCTACAAGCAGGGAAATAAAGTAGACTCACTAAGTGAGCCAACTCAGGACACATCTCAGTGGCGAAGGAGGGAATGGCACTCTCTTGTCTGGAGAAAAAGGCAAAAGAGGACATTCTAGGGAATAATTCCAGAAGCTTATAGAAGGCAGATAAAATGCACTTTGAGAATGCACAAGTATTCTTGGAGCAAGCTAAACTTCCAAGAATAACTCGCAGTCAAAAAGAGTCAGCAGATGGTCCTGGAATGACTAAGGAGGTCGAAAGGGTAATAACATACCGTAAATTGAATAAGTATCTCATTCCTCATAGATACATAGGAATGCTTAATAAAACAACAGATCCATTACATATGACGCCTTAAATTATCTATCTGTTTCTTTAAGTACAGGGGACCCATTGTCTAAATGAATGAAAGAAAGACGTTGCAATTGAAAACAGGTAAAGACCGTGTAGAATATTCATCCTAGAGCCTGATAGCGCTGATGAACTTCAATGTTGTGTTATATACTAACCTTCTATCCATTTAAATGGATGCAAGGGTCTCAGTCTTTCTTGAAAGAGGAGAATCATGGTAGTAAAGATAAATGTGTTTCCTAGGGTTTTATAGTAATTCCCAAAACTCCTACTGAAACTCCCGAATGCAACATCGGAAAAGTTACAGAGGGCAATCCTGACTTATATTTCAGTGATAAAAAATAACTTGGTGGTAATGCCACAGGATTCATGTTCTGGTTGACAGTGTGGTCCACAGAGAGAGACTGATGCTGGGAGTCACCAATTCTATTGACTTAGTGCCATCAGCAGAACTCTTAGTTTCATGAATTTCCTAGTCATGTTGAAGCCTCGCACTGAATGATGCTCTGTTAGAGACCAAGCAATCACTACGACGTGCAATACTGGTATATTTATTACATGAAAATAATAGAAAGAACAATATATATTTGTATGAACATTCATTTTACTTGAATTCATGATTTTTCAACACCTTAACCTATTTCTGGACAACAACTAAAATAATGTGCCCAAAATATCAAAATAAAAAGAAAATATAAAGAAATATTGTTCCACTTCCCCCATGTGACTGATATTTACATCTTTGCAACCACCGATTAGACACATGTATTAAAGATACAGCCATGTATTGAACACACCTAATTTGCACAATTATCCTTGATATGTGTCTGAATGTGCATCCAGGGACACCATGCAGTACTTATTTAATTTTGGACTTCACTCCTGCATATCATTTTTCGAAAGAGAGAACCGAACCATAAACGTATGTATTCTCCGTGCCCCATCATACATTTGCATTTCATTTGTGAGACAATAAATAAATCACATGGAAAACACTATTTTTAAAACATAAATTCATGAATACATTCTATATTTCTGTGATATGGGTCACGCCTCCATTCAATGCCTGCGCCTCCAGCTTGGAGGGTTGTGTGCCGGCTGCATGCAGAGACGTTTCGGCGAGATCTGCCTCTTCTCGCCCTTGTCAGGATGACCTTGCACGAAAGACATATTATGACATCATTAGTCCAATTGATCCTAAACCACAGAGTCTGGTATTCCTTGATCCTTTTCTTTATCAACTCACCTTCTCTGTGAGGTTGTGAGGCATCAACAATGTATGTCCTGGCTTTATATGTTCAAAAACTTGAAACCTCGCTCAGGGAAGCCATTTCTCCAAAATACCAGGGGTAGCGGAAGTGACATCACATGACCCTTGACCTCAGATGACATCACATGAAGCGATGTCATTTGACCCACCCTGAAGTGACATCACGGAAAGCAATGGAACACAACATTTCACCCCTTTACAAAACAGGAAGCAGCATCACATAGCTTTGTTCCGAAGTACACCACGAAAAATATGGTTACCATATCACTGTAATGTGTTATACACTTCATAGAAGAATAGATCACCAGATGTATCGTTAAGATGAGTGTGTTTAGGCCCACATTACCAAATTACTGCGAATGCAAGCAGATGTCCAAGGCCAAATGATAATGATGTGTCATTATATAGCAAATTACACTCTGTAGTTGATAACATTAAACTGGTAACTGAGATTTAACAGCAGGCCAGTTCTTCTGCAGGTCTGGTGCAAAGTTGGCCACATGTCAAGCGTGCGTGGATCTACTTTTCAGGATACAGAGGTTGGCAAAATACATACCATTGGGAGGGTTCATGACTGTGTATTAAAGAATTTAGAGTAGTGCTGGGAAAGCAGAACACTCATACGACATACCGTACTCTGGGCAAACAAACATCCTGAAGATCATGCCATGATAGGAAAGAAGGACCCATTACAACAAAGCATTTATTGTGGCACAGTGAAATCAAGGGCCACTTCATGTGCTGTAGTCAAGCATGTATACGCTGTACACAAGCTTTAAGGCACAATGATTTTGTCAAGTGACCAAGGACACCGAGATGGAAAGTCTTGAGATGATCGTAACAGAGACAATGGCAGGATAAAATGCTATAACTGCAATTTGCAAAAAGCAAAATACATAGTCCAAAATGTATGCTTATTCTACTCTAAATGCTTTTTCGAAGTTTATGGGCCTCATTACGACCCTGGCAGTACGCGCACACCTGCCGCCGGAATTGCATTTTTTCCGGCACCCAGAAATGGGCACTTGCCGGGTCATTACGGTTTTGCCAGACCCGATATTTGGCCATTCCTGGGCGCCAGAAAAAATTCTTCCCCATTCCCACTTGAGCCGCATAGGGCCCAATGGGAATGGGGAAGCCGGATGCACAGGCACCGTCATCAACGATGCCTGTGCATCCAAAATGCTGTGCTCGCGGGTGCCTTTCATTCCGCCAGGTCAGACCGTGCGGAAAGAAAGGCACCCGCGAGCACAACTCAGCGTTTGCCGGTCCGGTTACAACGGTATCGGCAAGCTTACCGGTATCGTTGTATCCAGACTGGCAAACTGATAATGAGGCTCTATGTCTGCCTTGTGAATTTGAGGTGTTTAAGAACAGACTAAATCTGTGACTCTCCCCCTGATGTGTGCCTGAAATAAACCTTTAATGAGTCAAGCAATTATTGTATAGAATTCCAGAAAGACAAATTATTTGTTATTCCTATTCTTTCCTATTTAGGGTCAATGCTCAAAGTGTTGCCCTTGTGGAAGCCCTGTTTTTTAAGAGGCCTGAACAAAAAATCCAGCCACTCCAGAAACAAAGAGCCACATGGCACCGGCCACAGCACAGGAGCTAAATTAAATTTCCTTAGAGGAAAACCTGCAATATAAAACATGGAGAGCGCTAAACATGCCCTGTTCATTATCTAGAATTGTTTTTGCGTACTACAGTTCACAGATTCTTACCTGCTTTAATGTTATTGCGCCACAAATATAATTTTGAGAAGGTATATCTTAATTGAGGAAAGGATGGCCTTCTGTTCACCTATTGCAGCAGTTGGCTGTAAGAGACAGAAATATTGTCTAGAACTGTTAATAATAAAAATATAACGTTATAGCTGCTCTATGTTGACTAGGGGCCTACATTGCAGTTTAAACTAGCCTATGATTGCATGCGAGAAATCCTATGAATAGTTCTTACAGTTTGTGTGGTTTTGCTGCCAAACGATAATATGTAGATCAAAGAGGGTGCTTCTTAGTTGGAGACAAGAGGGCATTCTATTCATCTATGTCAGCTAAGCGCTGCAAGGATCGAAACAAACAGTGGCGTAACACAAGATCTGGGAGCCCTGTGCGAGCCATATTGAGGGCCTCCCCCAACTCGGCAACAAATCAGGGGTCGCGCCACACTCTGGGCCGGCCTAGATTACCACGCTTGCGCAATCCGCACAAACGTGCTGCAGAAGGGGTATGCCGCACACTGCACTAGGAAAAATATATAAATATGTATTTCAATGCAATATACAGCCCACATTCAGAGGAAAATTGGTTAAAAAACCACAGGGCTTGCTATTGTTTTGTAGGGTAACACCAATCCAATACATGCCAGTCACCAACAGTGCATATGAACATTAATGTTTTGCTATTAAAAATGCCATGCCACAATGAAAACATGTCCAACTGGCTGCACAGTTCAGACCAGTATAGACACATAATAACATGACAGTAAAGCATGCCAGGCCACATTTAGACATACCGAGACTGATTGCACCAAAATGCCAGCCGAAGAAATAAGATTCATCAAGAAGAGAGCTTGCATTCAAGCATGTGTCTCTGCGGCCTTTAACAACACAGCCAAACTTTAAAATCTGCAAGGAACTGGCCAATCCTGTTGCAGTCTCTACCTCTCCTGTTCCCTCAACAGGCCCTCTGTACGGCTTTGGCCTCTCACTTCTCTGCTAAAACTCAGGACATCCTGTCCACTATCTCCTCTTCTTCTCCCTCTTCCTCTCTCAGCCCCCTTTGGCCCTCTCTCTCTCCCTTCCTCCTTTCTCCTCTTTGTCTCTAACACCTGACATGGTTTCTAGACAAGTCACATCTATGAAAGTGTCATTGAAACAGGTGCTCGTCTGCTCCTCCAGAACCATCAAGGACCACATTGACACACTTGCTCCAGCCGTGGCCGATTTCTGTAATCATTCTTTTGCCACTGGAACTTTCTCCTCTCCCAAACTCTTGGAGAAGCTGGCCCTCTCCCAGCTTACTCTCCACACTGAATCTGTTGGTTGTCTCCATGACCATCAGTCTAGCTTAAGAGCTGCCAGAGACACAGAAACTGCTCTCCTGAACACCTGTGAAGATCTGATCTCTAACCTTAATTCCAGAATTCGTTCTGTCCTAATCCTCCTTGAACTTTACTCTGCTTTCGACACGGTCAACCACGTCATCCTGATCAATCGACTCAGTGAGAACCTGGCCATCATGGAATAGGCCCTGGAGTGGCTGACCTCCTTCCTCTTGGACCGCCCTCCCAGGTCCAACTTGGTCCCTTTCTCTCTGCCACCTCTCTCTACCTGTGGTGTTCCCCAGGGCTCTATCCTCTCACCCTGGTTTTTCAACCTCTACTTGGCCCATTTGGCCCACCTGATCTCTACCTTCTCCTCTAACTTTCAATGTTATGCAGATGACACTCAGCTTTCCTTCAGGCTCTCCTAAGCCTACTCTACTCTCTCACTTATTCCTGGTGTCATCTTCAACTCCACTCTCTCTTTCTCTCCTCACATCTCAGACGTCCACAAGAAGTTCCACTACCAGCTGCACCTCCTCAATGGGACTCTTCCCTTTCTCACTTTCTCCCAGAAGTTCACTGTCTCCAGAGCCCTGGCTCTTTCTGGGCTGGACTACTGCACCAGTCACTTTCTCAATTTCCCTTCCTCTACTCTCCGGCTTCTGCAACTAATCCAGAACAGGACTGCAAGAATTATCCTTGGCCACAAGCCCAGGGACCATAGCTCTCCAGTCATGAAATCTCTCCACTGGCGCCCGGTGGCTGCAAGGATCAAGTTCAAGACCCTTTGCATTGTCTACAAGGCTTTCTGGTGCTGGGATCCGCACTACATCCAACACTCTCTTCCAAAATACCTTCCTTCAAGAGCCCTAAAGGTAGATGCTTTTCCAGACAGAGAGTGGAGGGCTGAGGGGGGGTTAGATCCCTCTCCCCTGCAGGTGCCTCCCTCTGGAATGGCCTCTCGGCCCCTCCCAAACTTGAGCCGGACCTTCTGAAGTTCCAGAAGCAGATCAAAAATTTCCTCTTCTCCTCTGCTTTCTCTCTCTCCCCCCCGTGCTGACCTACCTGTCTGCTGTACCAACTGGTTGCTTGGCTACCCTCAGTCTCATTGAGTCCAGGCTCTTTCTTAATCAGTTAACCTTGCACTGCCTCCGGACCTACCAAGCAGTTAGGGGCTGTAACTGTAACCCTACAGTCCCTTGTTCTCCTTGCACTATCCAGACCGGTGGTGCACTGGCTGCACTAACTCAGAGCATTGCTACATTGTTTTCCCCTCCCCCCTCCCTTTCCCCTTGCACTTCTCATTCTCGCACTTGCACGATCTGAATGACACAAGGCTTAGTAAGATCATTTTGTCTTGCCCTCCCTCTGTTTTCCTTCCTTATCTTGTCTTGCCTAAAAAACACTTGTGTGCAGGCGCGTTATATATGACATATCATATAATTTTATCACAGATGCCTAGAAAAATATACAGTGTTGCAGTAAGAAACGGCTAGAGTGGCAGAACCCAAATGCCATTCTAGCCAGGTAATTACACTTAGAAGGACTGCTTTATCAGAAATGCCCCAAAAAATCTGAGGAATGACTAGACTGGCTGCACCAAAATGCCTCTCTTGTCACTAATACCACATATAATGCCTGCTTAGCATGGACAT
Organism: Ambystoma mexicanum; assembly: GCF_040938575.1. Lineage (NCBI taxonomy): Eukaryota > Metazoa > Chordata > Amphibia > Caudata > Ambystomatidae > Ambystoma > Ambystoma mexicanum. The sequence goes on from NC_090928.1 coordinate 675,331,854, forward strand.
GGACGATCATTATGATTTATTGCACAATCCGACCCCGCCCACACATCCCCTACCCCAACCTCCAAAGTCAGCTCATTGGCCCAGAATTACCTCCACGTCCCTCTTCCTTGTCCCAGTGCTTACGTATGAGGCTCCTTGCCTCATAGGTAAGTACTGGAATGAGGAAGAGAGGGAATAGGAGTAATGAAGTTTACGGGTAGCTAAATCAGGCATTACCTTCATGTACCTTTACCTCATTCCAGTACTTGTGTATGAGGCATACTGCCTCATACACAAGTACTGCCTCATACACAAGTACTGGGATGAGGAAGAATAGGCTAGGAGTAATGGAGATTACCAATAAGTAATTAAGGCATTAAACACAAGTAGTGGTGCAACACCATTGAGTTGACTGGGCTTCAGCACTCCCCCCCCCCCCTGAATTTGTGGGCTATGTTGACTTGACCTGGCTGACCGACAAAGCAGTTGCAGGACAGAAAAGGACACAGATGTTAAACAGCACCTGGGTTTCCCTGTTAACAAAGGCCCGGCCCAGCAATTACTAATGTACAGAATTTCACTGTTAGTACCTGCATTCAAATTGCAAATTGTTTAAGCAATTGAATTTGTGACGTGGGTTTAGTACTTGTATGCCAGGTGAGTGATTGGAAGGGTAGAGAGGGAAAAGGAGTCCAGTCATTCTCATAGTAGTCCATAAGTGGGTGCTTTCGGACTTAAAGGATAGTGTTAACTGCTTGTAACATTGAAGCTGCACTAGAATAGTCTCACTAAAATGCGTAAAGAAGTTAGATGCCCCCACACAAATAGGTTTGTTCCTGCCCACCACACATGAAGTTAGTGCCTCTCCCAACATTTGAAGGACTAGCACCCCTGAAATGTAGGATTTGTTGCGCCCCTGAACACAAGTACACACACCATTTGCCATACATACACATGTAGACACAGCCTTCTATACATTTAAGTGTGCACTCTTTCACCATACAGGCACACCCAGGCAGCCACCCATACATTTAAGTTTGCAACTTTTCACCATACACGCACACACACCCAGGCACCCACTCAAACATTTAAGTGTGCACCCTTTCACCATACAGGCGCACCCAGGCAGCCACCCATACATTTAAGTGTGCATCCTTTCACGGTACACGCACACCCAGCCACCCATACATTTGTGTGCACCCTTTCACCATACACTCACACAGATTGTCACCTATACATTAAAGTGTGCACCCTTTCACCATACAGGCACACACGCATACCCAGACACCCATACATTTGTGTGCACTCTTTCACCATACACTCACACACTCACATGTCATAGTGTTGAGTGGAGCCATAATACTTCAAAAATAAAATGTTTCTTTTTTTAAATCACTCTGACTTTATAAAGAAATGAGTTCCGTTAAAGACTGAACTATAACAGAAATAATTTCTTTATGAAGGCAGAGTGACTACAAAAATAAACTATTTATTTTTGAAGTCATAGGGCTTACCCCACCCCATGACATGGAGGCCTCCAGCCTAGGGTCTTCATGTCATGGGGTGCGGGTAGACCCGGACTTCAAAAAGAACGTTTATTTTTGTATTCACTATGCCTTCATAAAGAAATTATTTCTGTTACAGAAATTATTTCTTTAAAAATGCAGTGAATTCAAAAAGAAAAAGAAAACAGAAGAAAAAATTGAAAACATTTTTTTCTTTTTTTTAACTCCAAGTGGGGCCCCCTCCCAGGACATGAGGTCACGGGGCCCCCCGCACCTCAGGGGGTGCGGGCCCCCTGTTACGCCAGTGAAAACAAATGTGTTGAACAATGCTGCAATTGATATCCATATAGCACTGTATCACCACGCGTTAGCACAGAATTTGCTTGCTGGTTTAAACTGAACGGAAGGGCACACGAAGTTCGCAATGTGCTTACCTGTTTTCCATTCCTCCAAATCGAGCATTCGGTTAACGTGTAATGCTCCGGTCTGGTTTTGCTGCTAAGAGTGAAAGCTGCACTTCTAAGTTCAGCCGTGAGACTAATGTCAGACGTCTCAAAACGTACAACAGCTAGACCATGCTGATGTGTTCTAGAACATACTCTCACTCTCCACGTAGCTTATCATCCATGTTTACAATTTTGAATAATGGCAAGCTGTGGTTGTGTCTCTGCCCATGCTAGGGTTGCTAAATCTATGTATGAAGGGCCAGACTGGGTACATGCTCTATTGAACCAAACATACTGTAATTCTGTCTGATCACAATAGGTTCTATTTGTCCGATGTAGTAGACGGGTTCCAGTATGACATATTTAATTATGTTCGGTGGCAGTCGCTCACCTTCATTGCCTGTGTCTGAGTTCATTGAATGGTAATTCTTTGTGAAGGCCAGCAATGTGCACCTTGGTCTTATAAATCCACCACAGTCCTTTATGCTCACATTGGTCCTGGATGTAACCACATTGAGTAACTGGGGAGTGCAGATGCACAACAAAATGCGTTACGATGGGTGCTTGAACTTTTCTACACCTTATGCAGGACCTATGTTTTATTATCCTTTAGTGCACAGGTCAGGTGGTTTGACTAATATATTGTTTGCCACATGGGCATTCCAGGTAGTAAATTGTGTTAGCTATTTTACAGTTTGAAAAGTGCTTTATCTCCCAGGTTTTTTCCTGTTCCAAAAAGGATTTGCATTTCTTGCTGAATCTGCAGACCGTAAGGGGGTGAAAACTCCTGTAGTGCAATAATGTATTCCAGTCTGTTGGTTTCTTATATAAACTGCACTCAAGTGTGCCATGTTGATTCTGAATGGTAAGATCCAAGAAATGGATATGGTGTCATGAGCCATTGTGAACAATATGTTAGTTTTTTGTTGGTTTACCCATGTATGGAAGTCTAATAGTCCCTGCAGGGGACCATTCCATATGAATATGATGTCCTCTATGTACCTTCTCCATTTTCTGATGTTATGTTTTTTTTAATGTTATGGAAATTTGTATAGTGCACGGCTACCCAGGGGTATCATGGCACTCGAGAGGCGAGGACTGAGAGCCAAAAGGCCAAACACAGCAGTCATCTAGAAGATATACGTTTTAACAGCTTTTCTGAAAGCCAGATGATTAGGCAATTTTCTAACTGCCAGCAGGAGGTTATTCCAAAGTTCTGCCGCAGCTACTGAGAAAGCCTGGTCACCAGTTAGGGACTGGCGAAAGGGGGGCACAGAAAGCAAGCCTGTGGAGGCCGACCGCAAGGCACGCTTGGGGAGGTAGCAGGTGAATTTCAACTAGAGGTATTCTGCACCCTGGTCATGAAGTGCCTGATGGACAATACAGAGCACTTTGAATCCCACACGCTGAGCCACCGGGAGCTAGTGCAGCAGGGGAGTTGCTAGGTCTGGAAAAGACCCGGGGCTAGGCTGATGTCAGAACTGTTGGGACTGGGGGCTAGCTAGCCTTTTGGCTGTAGCTCCTGAGATTCTATCCGGGGCTACAACCAAAAGATCAGGGGCTATAGCCCCCTTAGCCCCCCCTAGCAACGCCCCTGTAGTGCAGTGAACACAGGGCTGGAAAGATGTGGGCCCCGTAAGGCGACCCTGTTGCAAAACGTGCTGCCAATTTTTGCAAGCGGTGGAGCCGTTGGACTACCCCCTTAGGTTGTGCCAGGTAGAGGGAATTACAGTAGTCCAATCGGCTCAGCACCATAGCCTCGGGGCAAAGAGGGGTCGGTATCATGGGAAGAACCTTTTCAATATTTTAAGGTGGAAATGGCCCGTTTGACATACCACCAATACTTGAGCATCCATGGCAAGGGACGAGGACATAACCACTCCCAGGTTTTTCATTTTAGCTGAAGGAACGGTAAGGGGACCAAGTGAAGAAGGCCAGAAAGGAGGACACTCAGAGTGAAGGGTCAGGAGGGGAGCCTACTGCCAGCACCTCTGTCTTGTCTCCATTCAGATTTAGCCAGTTGTGGTTCATCCACTCCCCCACAGCCATCAGGTACCGATGGAGGCCCGACGACACCTCAGCCTAATCAAGATCCAAGCGATTCAGAATATAAGTGTCGTTGGCGTAGCAGAGTAGCACCTGACATCGAAGGAACGGATGAGACACACTAATTACCAGTATTAAAGAGAATGGGCGACAAGGCGTAGCCCTGCGGCACCCCACAGCTAAGGTGGCAGGAACCAGACAAAAAAGGAGGGAGAGAAAGAGTCTGAGTTCTGTCGGTCAGGAACGAAGAGAACCAGGCCAGCACTTGACCAGATATTCCGATCTGGGCCAGAAGCGACAGCAGTATGGGGTGGTCCATAGTGTTAAAAGCCACTGACAGATCTGAAAGAATCAGGGCACCAACTCCCCCTGCATCCACTAGCCTGGCCATGTCATCCTGGACAGAAACTAGAACACTTTCTGTATCCCTGCCAGGCCGAAAGCCTGACTGAGCAGGATCAGAAAGTTCAGATGACTCAAGAAACGAGGACAGAAGAGGTAAAATCAGAGCCTCCAGAAGCATCATGAGAAAGGGCAGAAGAGAGATGGGGTGGAAATTAGAGAGAAGAGAAGGGTCCAGCGAGGGTTTTTTCAAGAACGGGATCACAGTGGCAGCCTTTAATTCAGTCGAGACACACCCTGGCAGACAAGAGATCTTAATAGCCTTTGCAATCGCACTCAGGAGATCGGGAGAGATCTGTTTCATGACTACCAGAGGGACAACATCAGGGGGTACACTAGATTTAGTTTGTTGGATAGCAGCACATACCATTTCTTCTGTAAAAAAAGGAAAAGAGGACAAAGACTTCAGTACAGCTAACCCACTAGAATCTGAAGCCTTGCTCTCAAGAGAAGATATTATTACAGCCGTAGAGATGTTAGCTCGTATAGTCTCAATTTTCATAATGAAGAACTGAGTCACAAAGTTCCTGAGTAGTCCTAACATTAGAAACATATTTAGTGGCTGAAGACAAGGATTTGCTGAACCAAAAAAGGAAATGTATTGCTGCACCCGAGGTTGGTTCAAGTGGGTTAAATTATTTGGAAACCTCTTTAGACCAAACCTCTACAGAACCAAAAGTTCTAACACAATGTATTCAAACATTTGACAGGAAATAAACACCATGGGGCCAAGAACTATGAGTTAAATCTGTATTGAATTAAACAAACAGATAACTGTTAGGCAAATACAGTAAAAAGCAGTCAAATAATATGTGCAAGTGCAGAAATTAACAGATTGTTGAAAACATCTAAATACATATGTTCAGAATTCATAAAGTCTCAAACCGAAACAAAAAAAAGTTAAAGTGGATTTCACAAAAAGCAAAAGAAAAAAACTAAACCAGTAAGTCATTTTCATGTATACTTAACAGAATGCTATTCTGAGCACACAGTATTAAACATATAATCTAGGTTATCACTTGTTAATCCTGATTATGTTGTGGACACAGGTTTAAACATGAAAAAACAAAAAAAGAAGTTGTTTCCTCTCATCAGAGTCCCTTTTCTGTCTAAAGAATGTAAATGGTAGAGAGATTCTAACCGTCAATGTGCCTCGGAGTAGACTTTGTCTTCCGTGGTCAAATCTGCCAACGCAGTGGGGGAAACGGATAGAAGCAAGGTCTTGTGTATTAATATGGAGGCTGTATTCCAAAGTCCAGAAAATACAGTCTAGATGTATAGCAAAAAACATTCAAGCCCCTCACAAATATTGCGTTTTCGCAGGAAAGACAAATTTAAGGAAAATAAAATGTTCCGCCTTCATCAGGGCATCAATCAACAGACTCTGCGATACAAAAAGAAAAAAAGAGAAAATAGTGTATCACAAGTAGAGTTGTCTTGGCAGGTGTTTAAAACATGTCAAAGGTATGTTCAACTTAATAAATAAGAATTATTCGGGCATGGCCTGACACTGTAGATGACGGACGTGTAGTGCTGCCGCTCCGTCCCTCGTTTATCATTAATGGCATTATTTAATTCTATATAAAATGTACTTTACTTACCTTACGTCAGGATTCCACCTTTGACCACTGCTTCTTGCTCTGACTGCCTTCCCGATGCCGTGCAGCCCCTCCTTCAGTGCTCCGTGTGCTCCAGAGGTCTGCCCTTGGTGACAGCTGCTGCTGGAATCCGCTCTCCCTGAGGTGAATAACGGTTACGCGCCCAACGTCACATGCCGGCTGTGGCCTGGTCGGCTCTCTCTGCCAAACACTGCCACCTCATTGTCATTAAAGAAGAGAAAATAAACGAAAAGGAAAAAAGAGATAGTGAGCTTCCGGATTTTGCTCACACAATGATTCAATCTGCTTAAAGGTACAGGGACACAACAACTGGATTCAGCCACATATTTACAATTATATTTCATGAATAATCTGTCAATATTCTAACAGGTCATATGGCTCCCTCTCACAGTACATTTTATATATGCAACTAACATTTGTATTTAAGTTATCTTATAAACTTGTGGTCTATTACCCTTTCTGTTGTCAGCCATGTTTAGAGCTCCTCCGGCTAATTTTTGAATACCTCATGCTGCATACATCCTTTCATAGACTTTCTGTATTGCAATGAAGGATCACTCTTGGAGTCTGTTGTGATAGAGGAAAGCGAAAAAAGTAGGAAAAAATAATAATAAAACCACACTGCTCCTTATTTTATTGTTAATCTGCAGATGCTGAAGGCATTTTCATTACCTCAGGGCTGGTGGCTCTTCCTAAAACACTCCTCAGTTTACTCCTTATCATATTTAGTGTTCACTTTTTAACCTTCTTTAACGGGAATAGCACTTAATGTATAAGATGGATGTAATAATTGTAAACTGAGGTATATTGATGAATACTTCATCTACAGAACTGCTATTACTAATATATAAATGCTGACTCTTCCACTAACCTCCCTTTAGCCCACTGAATGTCTGCTTTGTAGCATGCGCTGATGATAATATAAGCACCTCTGTGCTCTTCAACATTTAAACTTTCAGTCAAATATTTGGATTATCTATATATTCTTATATATATCAACAAACAATATGGCTGCCAATAAAAACATATGAAAACTACAAAATAACCTAATATCTCAGCCTCTAACCCTAAAAGACCTAAGAGTGACTCACTACCTCTGCTGGATATATCAGATCCTGCCATTGATGCCATTTTATCTGAAATCAGATCACTTAAACCCTTCATCGACACCACAAATCAAAAATCACAACAACTAGATGACCGATGGAAGGGTTTTGAAAATAGAATGGATGAAGTGGCGATAAGAGTTGGTCTTGTGGGGGAGGTTTCTCCCAAAGTTGCATTTCTGGAGAAGTCAATCAAAGACCTTCAAAGGCACAATGAAGATCTAGAAAATCTCAGTTGACACAATAATCTTCGCATTTCAGGTCTGCCAGAGGGCTCAGAAGGAAACAACACCTTTGTCTTTTTACAATGGTTTCTCTCAGCCCTGCTCCACTTACCTACTGATTTTACAATCAACACCCAACGTGCTCATAGAATTGGAAAATCACCCATATCTACATCTCCTAAAACATCGCCCAGAACACTGATTTTCTATCTTCTAGAATATTCCCAACTTCATCTCATTTTGTCGACTGTCAAGGAACGAAAATCTCTCATATGGAACGGCAATAAGATATACATTTCTCAAGATGTTGCTAAAAACACGGCCCAGCACAGGAACATATTTCTATCCTTCCGTCCAGCCTTAAAACAACTAAATATCCGGTATGGTCTATACCACCCTTGTTCTTGCAAAGTGACGCATGAAGGTCGCACTAACATGTTTGATGATCCAGCTGACCTTAGAGCTTTTATACGTTCCATCAAATCCGAAAGCATGGACACATCATCTCCAGACAGCACCTCTAGTTCACCCATTTCATAAATGTACTCCCCCCTTATAAGCATTCCTATCACATATGTAATGCCATGATTATCATTTTACCATAACTTATGGGATGGATGTCTCTACAACGTCCATCTCCCATCCTGAGTTGTTTTTTTTCTTCTTTTTGACGACTCAGCGGGCGCCACCCATCCCTACACTTTCATTCACCTGTTGTTTCCCTTATCCAGTCTGATCCTAATTGCTGTTTTATTGTCATACACGCTACCAAACACACTCTCATGACCAGACCCCCTACATCCCTTCCCTTTACCCATTGTGTCACCCTCTTGTGTCTCCTTATGAATATTTATGATTCAATATGTTATTTTCTGGCTCTAAAGTTCTATACCAACATGGTTTCAGGTTATGTTATCATACATTTTGAAATGTTACAATGATTTTCAAGTTTGTTAAATGGAACATCCAAGGTTGTAATAACCCCATCAAGAGATGTAAGATCATTTCTCATCTTCACAAATTCAACCCCTCTATAGCTTGTATACAAGAAACACATCTTTCTAACAAAGAAGCATCGAAATTGAAGTCCTGTTGGGTGAAAGAAATCATTTCCAGTCCTGCTGTCGCCAAGATAAATGGGGTAGCCATCTTAATTAGCAAGCAATTACCCTTCACAATTTTTGACCAAGGTGCGTATACAGTTGGGAGATGGGTCTGGGTCAAACTACAGATAGAATCTACACAGGTCACCATTTTGAACATTTACGGTCCCACTAATCCTGAACCTAATTGTTGGGTTTCCATAAAAAAAACTAACACTTCAAAATAATTTCATCAACTTAATTATGTGTGGGGATATAAATCAGATATTAGATCCTTTTCTCGATAGAAAATCTAGTTGTCTGTTCAAAAAACAACAAATCACTTGAGTTGTTTAGCTGAAACTGGCCTTATTGATACATGGAGATTATCACATCCTACCCAGCTTGACTATACTTTCTACTCTCCCCCACATAACTCCCTCTCTCGCCTTGATTGCATTTTCTCTTCTAAAACCCTCACAGGTTCCATTATTGATTCAAAAATAGAAATATCATTATATCTGATCTCGCCCCAGTATGTACCTCCTTCAGTCTTTTAGACATGCATAAACCGTCATCTCGTTGGAAAATGAATAACTTTCTCTTGCAAGACCCCCAATTCATTCTATCCATTAAATCATTTGTTCAACAGTTCTTTGCCGATAATCTAGACTGTGACACATCAGCTGTGAACAATTGGGATGCTTTTAAGGCGGCTCTAAGAGGTCACATCATGGCTTACACCGGCAAAAAGCAAGCTCTACGCAAAAAGCTTCTGGATGACCTTTACTCTCAGCTTACCTTAGCTGAACAACATTATTATAGTGACTCCAACCACACTAATCTTCATCAGCTTCTGGGCACATGCTTCCTGGTAAATAAGGAGATCACTGATCTTGCTGCAAGGACTATTCTCAAATATAAAACAAAGATCTATCAAACATCCAATAAAGCCTGGAAAGCACTTGCCTCTTACTTGAAAACAAAAAAAGTGACATTTTTTGTTTCCCATATCAAAGACTCATCCGGCACTGTATATCATCAACCTACCGAAATATTTTATTGCTTTAAAACAATTTATGCTAAAATATACACTCCTAAGCATTCAATTCCCCATAACAACATCAAATACTTAAAAAAATATTAACAGATCCTCCTACCCTCATTTGGATCTATCTCACTTAGATAACGAAATTACGTTTCCAGAAACCTCCAAAGCAATTTAAGGTTTAGGTAAAGGCAAAGCTCCAGGCCCAGATGGTCTTTCCACTGAATTATTTGATAGTTTGTCTCAATCTCTCATCCCCAAACTCCAAAATCTATTTTCTTACTTTATTTCCCAAAAAGCCTCCTCTGGATCCTTTTCAGAAGTCTTACTTGTATTCCTCCCCAAACCCGACAAGGACTATTCCATCCCTGGTAATTATCGGCCCATCTCTCTAATCAATGTTGAAAGCAAAATCTTTGCATAGATTTTAGCCAATATGATTGAGTCCTCTCTTCCTTTCCTAATAAAACCCAACCCAGTTGGCTATGTAAAAAGGCGTAACATCTCCTCCAATGCCAGACTACTTTTGAATGCTATCCACCTGTCGGTCAAGAATAAAAAAGATTACCAAGGTTCCCACGCTATAACACTACATGCAGAAAAGGCCTTCGATCGGGTCAATTGGGACTTCATGTTTCAGTCGCTTCATTGGCACGGGTGTTGCGACAAGTTCATTTCCCTTGTCAAGTTACTTTACGCTTCCCCTAAATCTTCTATATGTATTAATGGTTTATCCTCCCCATTCTTTTCCCTTAACAGAGGCACCAGACAGGGTTGCCCCATTTCACCTATCTTATACATCGTTTTTCTCTTGAAACAATCTAGATGCTGGTTGGCATGCCCCATATCATCGGCTATTCCCACATGGTGTACCATAGAAAAACAATTGGTGTTTCCAGCAGAAATAACTGACCTTATTTATGTATTTAATCACTCTTCATCGGGCATGTCAGACCCAATCAGAGCCACAATATCTGCCCTTCAATTCTTTCTATTTCCACAAACAAAATCTCCTAAAAAAAGCCTCTCCCCTCTATTATGGCATAATAGTAAGATCCTGATTAATAATAGAACCCTGAATAGAAAATCCTGGTTGAAAAGGGTATTAGATGTATACAACAAATTATAGCTAGGTCCTCTATTCTATCTTTTCAACAACTCAAACATCAGTTTCTATCCCCAATACAGAATTCAATTTCTACAATAAATTAGTCAACTCTTGCATCGATGCACTCCACAGTTTTTCCAATGACATATTAACTCCTGATGCTCTTAGACTACTACAGCTTACTAAGCTGACAGACATTAAGGCTTCAAAATTCTATAATATTCTTATTGCATCCTTAAAAATATGTACGATCCGCTATAAATGGAACAATGATTTTGATCACATTTTAGATGATCATACATGGTCTATCCTCTTTTCCAGAGTTAAACATATCTCTACATCAGCGAATATCTCACAACATTTCTACTTCTTTATACATAAGGCATTCATTACACCGGCTGAATTATCTTCATCTAAGATAAGTAGCAATGATAACTGTTGGACATGTGGAGCTGCCTCTGCCTCTTATGTGCATATGTTTTTTAAATGTTCCTATACTTTTAAGTTCTGGCAACATGTATGGAAATATCTCAATTCCATTTTGTTATGGATATCCCACTTTCTTTCACTAACATAGTCTTGGGAAGCCTAGCAATAACCGCCCACTTGCAATCTGGAGTGACCAAACTCTACGATCTCTTTATTAGTCTGGCTTTGAAGAACATAACTGCCAATTGGCAAGACTCTTGTTCTCTATTTATCAGAAGCTGGTGGAATAACATATGTCTCACGCAAAGGATGGAACTGTGTATGGCAACCAATCTAAACTCTATACCTAAGTATAATGCCAAATGGTCTTTTTTCATCCGCTATCTGGATCACTTTAATGTTACCACACATGGAATGTGACCTATTTTTACCTCTCATACTCCTTGGATGCTCATTGCATTTATATTTGTATTTAACGCCTGATATCTCATTGAATACTTTTATCATATGCAAAAGTGCCATATCTTCTTTACTTAGATCCCTATGATTCCCCCCTCTCCCTTCTATTTCTTGTTTGTTCTGTTTGTGTCGTGTTTGTTTCCCCCCGACATAAACTATCGCTATGCAGAAACCGTTTCAATGAAAAGTTGTTCACACATATGGTTATATATTTCTCTTTTTTAATAATTATTTTTTTTTCAATTAGAATGCAACATTGTTCAAGTAATTTATAAGCAAAATAAGCATGTTGTGCACTCCTTTACTTGTTCATTAGAATGTTATCCTCTCTAATTACCGTCTTTTAACAGTTTAACCAATGGTTTACTACATTATGCTTATATAACAATGGGCCTTATTACGACCCTGGCGTTAAGGGTTTAACGGCGCCGTAAAAGGTGTCGGCGCCGTTAAACCCTTAACGCTCAATTACGAGGTCCCTTTGCGGGACCCGACCTTAACGGCTGGTTTTTCCAGCCATTAAAGTAGGGGCCCGCAAAGGGACTTTGGTGCCAATAACGGTACCGCAACTTGAGGTACCGTTATTAGCGCCTTCCCCATTCCCATTGAGCCCTATGGGGCAAAAATGGGAATGGGGAAGGGCCATGGAGGAAGGGGGTATTACCGCCCCGCCAACCTTGTAATGGGGTGGTAATTCCCCCTTTCTCCATGGCGGAGTCGGTAAGTTACTGGCATGGACCATGGTGCTATTAGCACCATGGTTTTCCGCCTGGGTCCTAATGAGGCCCAATGACTTTATTATTGTATTATATACTTCAATAAAAATTATTAAAATAAAAAAATAAAAAAGAATTATAGCTATAAAAAGGACATTGACAAATACTCAACTCCATGCATGTAGACAGGGATTTACCTGCCGCAAAGAGAGCTTTTGGCTGGCAGAGAGAGGATTCCGTTTTCTGAGACAAATAAGATTTTTTTGCAGCCAAAATGGCTGCCAAGTAGGCTGCTGAACACGCCTTATACTGAGATGTTAAAATGGGGTCATAGGGAAGGCGCCATTTCCATTCAGCCTGTCTTAGTTTAAGTCGGGCGGCTTCAGCTGTTCAGAAAACCACGGCTTTGATGGAAGCCTACGAGGTTGAATGAGCCGCCGTAGTGGAGCCACTTCATCAGCTGCTTCTTGCAAGTGAGAGAGATGAAACAATGGCCACCTTACACTTTGCTGCGTAGATCGGCAGAGCGCCAACAGCGCTGCCAAACTCTGCAAGGGGGAGTCTTAGGCTGTGCCCGTAGTGGTTCAAGCATACAGGTCACCAAATAGTGGTCTGTGCATAATACAGGCTAAGCAGAATGAAAGGTAAGTAAGGCATTGTTCGCCAATACCAAGTCGAATGTGCTTATGCGCGGGTCCTAAAACATATTGTGGAAAATCAAGATCATACAGACTATCAAAGACTAAATCAAGGATTGGGGCACTGGGGCAATTACATTTCAAATTAAGGTCGTCCAGCACAACAAGGTGCATATATGTCATTTGAAGATCCTCCACAAAATCCACTAAGGGTTCAAGAAAAACAACATAGGAACCTTGGGGGATGGTAGATAAACAAGAAATGTCAGGTGAAAACAGGAGAGATCACACATCTTAGAAGCAAGGCTTCCATAGCAAAGGAGTGAGAACAACAATGCTGGGTGAATATAAATTCTTATTTGAAGATTGCTGCTACCCCTCCCCCATGCTGAGGTGAGGGCCGATCTAGATGAATGATTTCATAATAATCAGGCATAGCCTGAACAAGGGCTGGGCAGAGCCCTTCTGTAGCCATGTTTCAGTAAGAAAAAGCAAGGCGGGGTGGCGGTCTACCAAAAGAAAGTGCATTTCAGTCACATGCGCAGGTAGTGACCGGGTGTTTAGTAACAACAGTGGCAGAGCCGTAGTGTTATGCACTCCTTGGGGTGACTGCGGCACACCTAGTGATGTATCCGAGGCTGGATCATCTATCCAGCCAGAGAGAAGTACCGTGCATAGGGGAGTTAACAGCATAACCTTCCTCCTAGTGTAATATAGAGACCCGCCCTGCACATACATCGCACAGACGGGCTTGCTTTAAGTGTGCCTTCCATGCACTGGCATAGTCCGCGGCACCCGGCCGCTGCGCGGATGAGTGAAGCAGCACATAAAATGCCGGTAATTACTGAGAGCGAGGCGCGAGAACACCCACTCAACGAGCACAAAGAGAGGACTAACCGCACCGGTGGCGTCCTCTAAAGACACACACAATCACACAGTCAGCTGTAACAAAATATCACAATATATCAACAACGATATTCAATAATAAAGCACCTGTTAGATGAGGAGTGCAATTTGTTTATAATAAGTAATAAAAACACTGGGGGGCTTTATATGGCGATGTTGAAATGGATTGCTATTAGTGTAGATGTACAATTCTTCGAACCAGGCCATATATAGTACAGCCAGATTGGGCATGAAAGCTGCACCCATTGCAGTCCCACAAATCTGCTCATGAAATACAATATCAAACACAAAGTAGTTCTTAGTCAGGCTATAGACATCAAGTCTAAGATTAATTGTGCTGGGACTTTTGGCTGCTGGTCTTGTCTGGTCAAAAAATTCCTTACACATTCAATATCATGCTGTTGCGGTATGCTCATAAAGAGAGCTTTGATATCCATAGTTACTAATATTTTGCTACTTGGAATAAAGATTTCACCTTCAGAGCACTGAATTGTAGCCATGGCGTCTCTCAAAAATAATTCAGTACTGGCACTCATGGCCTTCAAAAAAGAATCAATGAATATACATGTGGACTCTTGAATAGAGGCTCATCCTGACACTATCGGTCGTCCCAGCGTGTGATGTTGGTCCTTATGTATTTTAAGGATTGCATAGAATGTAGGTATTCTACCTTTTAAGTGATTTAGGAATGCAGATTAATTTTGGGCTAGCCAGCCCCCTAGTAATGTAAATTCTGTGGTCGCAAGAATTTCTTGCTTGATCCAGGGGTTGGAAGTCATGATCCAGTTTAAGAGTTTAAGATAGTCTCTTTGTTTTCCAACAGTCCCAGAAAAATGGTGCAGTGCTGGGCCTGGCTGAAGATAACAATCCTACCCCATTTATCAGCTGGTTTAATTACTAGATCTCTGTTGGCATTCGGTGCTTTTAGAGAAGCTCTCTCTCTAAATTAGAGAGATTATGTCATGTGTTGTCTACCATTTTGGAGCTTGTGTAGCTCTTGAAGAAAACACTTTTCAAAAGTAAGCAGTTCTTTTGACGTCTCTTTCTCAGTTGGACAAAAACTTGACTTTATCTTCCTACATGTGTCATTCTCTAGTACAAGGGTGTAATTGTTGCAAAAGTAAGATTTTAATATCAGTTTTTGAAAACAACTGCTGAAATTCAGATTCTGCCGTGAACCAGTTGGTGGGGTTGGTGGGTACGAAAGAAAGGCCTTTGGCCTCTTCTTCAAAGGATATCAGCACTACTCCTTGCAGATTAAATATTTCCGTCTCAGACGAAATGGCACAAACTTAAATTAGATTTATTTTCATGCCAATTAGTTAGATGAGCGGCTAAAAGCCAGAGTCCACCCCCAAAAAGTGATTTCTAAATCATGAAAAAGAGCCGTATTCACCCCACGTGAGACATTGTTAGAACGCAAAACACAACAAGGTACTGAAGACAGAATGACATGTTTCACCACATACTGCCCTAACACTGCACAATTTTTCAGTCTGATAAAAAAAATGGTGGCCGCTTGTATGCCAAGTTCCTCCCAATTAACCATTACCTCACATGGCTCTCAAGAGAGCAAAAATTCTACAAGAATATCGAACTCACTCAGAGTTCCAAAGGCAAATAACCAAAATAACTCCCTCCTGTCTCCAACTAAGATGCACCCACGTTGAACTACATATTGCCATTTGGCAGTAAAATCACAAAATAGGTAAGAACTATCCATTGGATTTATCGCGTGCGCTCGTAGGTTATCCTAAACAGCAATGTAGGCTCCTAGCCAACACAGAGTGGCTATAACTCTAGATTTATATTATTAAAAGTTCCAGAATATACATTTCTGTTGTCTGTTACAGCCAACTGCTGGAATAGAAGAACGGAATAACAACCTTTCCTCAATTAAGATCTACCTTCTCAAAATTATAAATTGCTGAGTGGCAAAATAACATCAACGCAGGTAAGAATCGGCAAACACAGTTCTAGATGATGGGCATTCCTACGACTCTCCATGTTTTATATTTCAGGTCTTCCTCTAGGGCACGGGAAATCCCACTCTCCCTCAAGCAAGGTCTAATGTTTTTGAAAATTTAAAGCCAGGGCATCCATTGTTGACGCCTCATGACCTCACAGATAAGGTCAGTTGATAGAGAAAAGGATCAACGCAGATCAGGCTCTATGGTGTAGGTTCAATTGTACTAATGATGTCATAATATGTCTTTCATGAAGGATCAGCTTATAGTTGTGTTGTCCTGTCAAAGATGGGAATAGGCATATCTCGCCAAAACGTCTCTGCGTGCAGCCGCCACACAACCTTCCAAGCGGGAGGAGGAGGCATTAACATAATATCTACGTAAATACATTCAATGGAGACATAGACCCCTAGTGTGACCTGTATCACAGAAATATAGAATGTATACATTAATATATTTTAAATAAATTTGGTGTTTTCCACATGATTTATTTACTGTTTCGCAAATTAAATGTAAATGTATGATGGGCTAATAAGAATAAATACGTTTATGGTTTGTCTCCCCCTTCCATTTTGAAAAATGATGCACGACATTGAAATGAGTACTGCATGGTGTACCTAGATAGATTCTCAGACAAGGATCCTTGAGAAATTAGGTGTCTTCAATACATGCACCTAATCTGTTGCATAGATGTAAATATCAGTCACACGGGGAAGTGGAGCTATATTTCTAGTTCATGTGTTAAAAAAGCATGAATTCAAGTAAAACACATTTTCATACAAATATACCTTGTTTTTCTATTATTTTCATGTAATAAATATACCAGTATTGCATGTCATAATGATTGCTTGATCTCTAACACAGCAGCATTCAGTGCAAGGCTTCAACATAACTAAGAAATTAATTAAACTTAGAGTTCTGCTGATGGCACTCTTTTGTATAATTGTTAGTTATCCTCAGCCACAAGCAGCAGCGGTTCTCCCTTTAGTAGAAATGGCGGTGGAGAAACATACACATTCATTTAGAGGAGCCCTAACCATGTTTACAAGAACTTTGGGCCTTTCTTTGACTATGCAGAAAGTGATAATACAAATATACTACCCCTATATGTAGCCCGCAGCCCAAATTGGACCCAGCTAGGCGGGGCTAGATGCTTGTCCCATTCGGGAAATCTAGAAATATTGTCACAGGCACCAGGGTGTAGTAATAACATACATTATTTAATGTTTGTTTAGTGGGTGTATGGAATGTTTTTTGCTGCAATATTAACCCATGGAACCTGCGGGGGACACACCCGCAGCCCCCCACTCCCATTTACCCCATAAATTATCCTCACAAATAATGTTGACTATGGCCTTTCCTGGCGACAATATATATGGCCACATTATTTGTGGGGATAATATTACCTGATACTGACTGATCCATGCAGCCCATCATATTGCAGGAACAAAAGAAAAGAAAGGACATAGAGAAAGCCCTTAGAAAACAGATAGGATAAGAAAAAGAGAGAAGAAAATAAACAGAAGAGAGGAGAAAGAGAAAATACAGTTCTTTTGGGGCCATGGCTGCGAGCAGCCCCCCCCCCCGCCATGGCCTAGATACATTTTCCAGAAAGGCTGTATGTGTGGAGTGACCTTGCGTGCTTACCGTGGGCCTGGGGTGCATGCCTGGAGCAGCCTGGGGATCAACGGATCTGTGGGGATGTTAGTTTAGTTGGGAGCCAGACCATAAAACCATCAATGAATCCTCCCGGTCCTCATGCGTGAGGCTGCAGGGGTGAGGCGGAAGATACCGCCCCATTCAGGCTTTGTGGGCTGTGTGGTCCCGAAAGGAGAAATGTGGATGTGCTCCCTGTTGGCACGCCTCATGGCCAGGCAAGGTTTGCGCTGAAGAGATATGCAATGCCAAAACGCATACATACATACAAAAATCTAGGGCTGAATTGTTACTTTATCCAGATAAAGGTCTCTGTGGGCATATGACGAGGCTCTGCCCATCCCCACAGTCCAGCCATTTCCATATATTCATGCACTACATACACCTATTAAAAATAAACAGAGATATTATGGAGGACAGTGAGCAGAACACGCCTTACCTCAATATTGAGCTGCAGTGATAAAAAAAGAGAGAAATCGAAACTGCACATGGAATGATACAAATGTCTCCTGCTAAAAGTGTGGGGGTGGGGTTGAGGGTTGGTGGGTGATCAGATAAGAGCTGAGACCCCTGTATCCTGCTGCTGGTGTGAGAGTTAAGAGCTCAGGAATGCAGCCATCATAAAATATGGTGGGAGATTGCGATGAATAGGGAAGCATGTTTTCTGCAAAAATGGAGCCAGTTGCACTTCATGGGGAAAGGGACAGAGAAAATGCGAGGCCACATGTTAGAATGCAGAGAGTCACCTAAGGCTACGAGGAGAAAAGGGGTGATGGTTGAGCAGTGGAAAGGAATGCAGAGGGAGGCAATGATAAGGTAGATAATACACACATATAAT
Organism: Ambystoma mexicanum; assembly: GCF_040938575.1. Lineage (NCBI taxonomy): Eukaryota > Metazoa > Chordata > Amphibia > Caudata > Ambystomatidae > Ambystoma > Ambystoma mexicanum. The sequence continues at coordinate 675,350,028 of NC_090928.1, forward strand.
AAGTGCAGCCTAGGGAAAGGGTTGCACAAAAACAAGAAAGAGAAAAAGAAAGGAAACAAAATGAGAAAAAACTGATAATTATAATTGTGAAAAAATGAACAAATGAGGCGAACAGGATTGAATGTAAGGGGCTAAATAACAGACTGGATGAGGCAATTTAATATGGAAAAAAGGCAAAAGGTTGAATCTAGGGAAGTGGCTGGGGAGTGGGTGTTAGCTGGTGTTACGAGTGTGCAAAGATAGCCAAGGCGGGGTGAGAGAAGGCTTGTTCTCCCACCCCGTGGGAAGGCGTGTCTTTAGATGGAAACAAGTCGGTGTTGTCACTGACCCTCTTACAGGTCTCAATATCTCAACGTATATTTAAGTGCATGTATATTGATTAGAAGTATAGGTGATTTAGCTATTTACATATAGTGCATGCCAATAGTTAGGTGGCGAAATGTATATATTGTTTGGTAGTTTATTAGAAAAGAGGGACAGGATCAGAAAACAGAAATAGTAATGTGTACCTTGGGGTGAAGCAGGTGAGCAAAGCAGCGACATGCCAAAGGCCGCAGAGGGGGTGGGGCCACACACACGGAGCCATCCTCTGGCCCCCCTCTTTGTTGTGTGATGCCAGGTATAGATCAGGGGTCTGTTGCTTCTCTTCCACCCTATGGGTCGCCCTCACACACCACAGAGGAAGGGTGAGCTGACAGGGAACAACCGATTAGAAAGAACTCATAACAGGGGAACCTATGAGGAGCATTAGTGGTAGTTAGGTAGGAATGTTTACCAAAACTTGAAGTTTGTGTGTGTGTTTTTTAAGTAAAGATAAGTCCCTGTTGGGATCCCTAAAAAATACACCTTGGTAATTGCGTCTCGTTAAAGTATAGCCAGTTAGGAGTATAGCCCATCTCCTGTTCAACAGACACTTTAATTGCAGGGCTCCTCCCTATCCAGGTGGCCTGGGGGCAGGCAGTGGTTGGTCCCATAGGAACTGTCTTGGCCTGCAGTGAGGGATTTACACACCCTTACTCCTGGTGGGGCCGGAAAACAGGGGATAACCATAAGCAATTCATCTATTTGGTATACTGCTCGATCTGGAATTATCTGGATTATTTTCTAATTTCTTTGACTGGGTTTGCTCTGTCTATTTTTTTTAGTGCCACTTAAATGAAATTGTGAGGAGGACCAAGGGGTTATTTTGTGGAGAGAGGTAGGTGAATGGGCTTTTCATGGCAAGAACTAGCGAGTTGCAATGTATGTGTGAAAGCGTATGTTATTCTGCTTTACCATGCGAGAACAAATAAATAAATACACAAGTTAAAAAACGAATCTTCTATTTGTTAGTACCGATAGAAGAAGCCTCTGAATGGAAGCAGCAAATGTCAATATAAAAACAGAGGGGCTTGATTTTTTTACCAAGGTGTTATATTTGTCTGTCTCCCCACCCCCACTGTAATCCATCTGCAGTAGGGCGTGGCAGTGTTGCCCACATTTGAATGGGGCAAGCCACCATGCGAATTCAACCTACACTAATTGGTACAGTCGGGAGGCCTCCGCCAGCATAAAGGCCCTTCCTCCGCTGGAACAAGCAGGTTGTAATGCCGGGGGCGTACTGCAGGATGCTTTCATGCCTTCCTCCTGGACAGCTCCCTGTAGGTTGGTAACTGAGATTCTGTCTGAGGGTTAGAATGTTATGTAATCCGGCCCCTTGAGTCTAGAACTACCCACCAAGTGGGGGTGGGTGCAAGGTCTGCAAGTAATGTGCACATCCACAGCCGGTGAAGGATTTCTACTACTGGAAACAAAATACCATTTTGGCCATAAGCCGCCTTTGAAGACATGGACACAATTGTTTTTTGTAGAGCCAAAAGGACTTTCTGCGTGTCCCTCTGTTGATGACATCTTAGACAGGTGTCTAGCATTTCCTAGTTGAAGCAGCGGCCCTAATGCAGCACCGTTCTCAAGCAGCTGACTACCGAGGTACTGGAGATTACTGTGCTTGACAGTGCTGTGCTTGGCATTGCTGTGCTTGACATTACTGTGCTTGACATTGAAACATATCCCTCATTGCAGTTTGCACCTTGTCATCAGGGGTAATGAAGCATTGATCCTGGCTAGTGGTGGTGTGGTGCATTTACCACCACAAATCACTGATTGCAAATTAACAAGAAGCAGCACAACTAATTGTGCCAACACTGTATATTACCTTGCATGTGCAACCCGCACATGTACAAAATCCATGATTGAGAAGAAGTAACATCAGGCAGCATCTTGGACTGCAAAGGAACTTTTCCAAACTAAGGGCCTCATTACGACCCAGGCGCTGGACCATGGTGCTTTTAGCACCATGGTCCGTGCCGGTCTCCGGCATGGTGGATGGCGGAATTACCGCCCCCATCACAAGGTTGGTGGGGGCGGTAATTCCCCATTCACCATTTGCCCTTCCCCATTGCCATTTTGCCCCATAGGGCATAATGGGGATGGGGAAGGCGCTAATTACGACAACGTAAATTACGGTTGCCGTAATTAGCTCCAAGGTCCCTTAGCGGGTTGGATTTTAACGCCTGCAGAAAGCAGGCGTTAAAGCCTCCAACCCGCTAAGGGACCTTGTAATCAGGCGCTAATGGTTTAACAGCGCCGACGCTCTTTAAGGCGTCGTTAAACCATTAGCGCCAGGGTCGTTATGAGGCCCTAAGACACTGGGCCTCATTACGAGGTTGGCGGTAAGGGGTTAATGGCGCCGGTAAAGGTGCCAGAGCTGTTAACCCCATACCGCCCTATTATGAGGTACGTTCACAGGACCCGCTCTGGACGCCTGGTTTTACCAGACGTCCTTAGCGGGTCACGCGAGCGGCCCAGCAACGGGCCCTTCATTAACGGGCCCATTGTTAGCATGCTCCCCATTCCCATTGAGCACTATGGGGGCTCAAATGGGAATGGGGATGGTCCGGGTTCCCTGAATGGGGAAATACCGGGCCCTCCAAGGTCGGCATGGCCCGGTATTTCCCCATTCAGGGAACCCAGACCCAAGTTTGGAGGCAGCCATGCTCTTATTAAGGGCATGGCTGCCTCCAAACTCGTAATGAGACTCACTGCCTCTTTGTTACCGGATCTATAAAGCTATACACCACATGATCATTGTGGCCAGCCAGACGGACTGAAGCCCTGCCCCACATTTCAATGTGTTTTTGGGGCTCCAAAGAAGCTAATAATGGCGAAAGAAGTCGGTTTTAGTGTGCGACTTTCACTCTGTAAAATACAGCAACTGTAAAGCAGAGCTAGTCTGGCGATTTCCATTACTCATATCCAAATAATTACCAGTAGAAAGCAGCCTAAAATAATCTTTCCTACAATAAAACGACATGTTCCCTCCTACTCCCTGTCAAGATCGTACATTGGCAGCAGCTGCAACGCTGCTCGTGTAAACAAACATACGGGTTACCCATACTTGCTAACATTCTGTGACCAAAAAGATGTAGGATTTTTCAAGTTTCAAAAATAGTAATTCCCATAACAATGACATCACAGGAAAATACAAAGCATGCATTGTTGGCACCATTAAGGCATTCTAAAATACACAACCCATCAAACAAAAGATGTTGAAATGTTAAAAATATATAATTCTGAATGGTAGGTTAACACCAAATTCAATTACCTACTTCACAGAGGGTAATCACACAGAGCTGGTAGGCAACGTTTGCCACTGCTCTGTAGCAGCAGCCCAGGCAGTACATATGTATTGCAAGTTGAACACTTAATGACATGGCGACTAATACCCCCCTCAGTCTGATAGGCAGATGCTTTGTGATGTTGTTATGCTCTGCCACTTGCCTTCACTGGTGGTTCACCTAAGGGTTGTCCCAGCTAAAGTGCAGGACAGACCAGCCCAATAAAAGTAATCACCTGCCAGTCCCCTGTATAGAGAGACTAAATAATGTGTTGCATGCTTTGTCCTGCAGCCTGCCTTAGTGTCACATACATTATTTGCCACTGTAAAAAGCAGTAGGATCTGTCACTGAGTGGCCAGCTTTTCTGTGTCTCGTCCATACTGGACCAGCCATCTCTGGACTAATCTAATCTAAGTAGCTCAAAAGGCCTCAATGGCTTTCTTGTGCTTATTACCAAAATTGAATATGAACCTGTTTTACCCAGGTTTATCGAATGTGACAAACATCCACAGACTGTGATTTCGAATATATAAGATAAACCGAGTATAGGCAGGGTCGGACTGGGACAAGAAATAGCCCCGGACACCCAAAAAAAATGTGGCCCACCCCTCACCTAAAAAAACTGGCCCACCGCTTGCCTCAAAAAAGTGGCCCTCAAACCATCATCTGTGAATTGCGTCAATAGAGAAAATGCTACGTATGGAGGGTTCATATGTCTGTTACATTACAACACAACTCATAAAATAACAACTTTGCATACAAGAATGGATCACCATATGTATCATTAATATCTGTATTGATAGATCCATATTGTCAAAATACTGTGATTGCAAGCTGACGTGCAAGGCCAAATGATAATATTTTATTGTATTGCACTTACGCTTAAGTTCTTATTTATAGAACACATATGCATACAATATCACCTAACCTGTGTTGGTACTCATTTATCGACCTCAGAAGCTTGAAAGGGTGAGATGGCCTTGTTGGGATTTAAACATGCAACCTGCAGATCACACACACACATTGCAGCAGCGAGTGCTGAACCCACTGAGCTATCATATCATCTATAGTAAAATGAGCAATTATTATGTAGTGGATACCATTAAACTGGTAACTGAGGTTTAACAGCAGACCAGTTAAGTTCAGTTTGGTACGCCCTCTGCTAAACCTATGTCAAATACCAACATGTCCCAGCTCCCCACTCCATCCCAGCTGGAAGGGTCAGCATTTCATCAGTTCTGCGCTTACCTTCTGCTCGCACCGCGCATGATGCACGCTTATCTGCTTCTGCTTGGGTAACGGAGGCACAGCATTATTTGCACTAGGAGTACACATGCACTTAGGATCTGGGCAGGATTTGAATTAATTGCCACTTGGCTCTAAGCCCAGAGACCTACATTGGCAGCTCTACCCAGGACCCTGGGTATATACATCCAGCATGGCAAATTCCGTTGCATATTATGGGTCCCAGAAGCTATCGCTGGCCACATCTTTCACGATAAGTCAGTGAAAGGTGTGATTCTGGTTTATGAACTTCTGCTCTATGTGGCTAAAGGCTGTATTCAGGGAATATGGCATGAGAGGAAGTAAACATATGTCGATCATCAAGCCCAAACACTATAGAAATTCTATATGATCCTCAGGGGGACAAGGTAATGTGTCCATACGGTGTTGGCTAGTATCAGGGCGGTACATCTCTTACCTCAGCTCAGGGTTGTTTGCGTCTCTCCGTTTCTCCGCTACCAGCAGCATGCAGGCAGTCTCAGCCACCTGTGGTGGTGAGTGGGCTGTGGGGTAGGGAGTCGGAGGGTCGTGTGCTGGCTGGCTAGCTGGCCTGGGTGGCTGCCTGAGTCAGTGCCGCTCTGTGCCCTCCTGGGCTGGCTGGGGCGGGGTCAGCAGCCCTCTCTGGCTGTTGCTTCACACTGCTGCTTTGCCTGAGTGGTCCTCAATGTCTGGACTCCGAGTCCATCCGAGACTCTGAGACTCAGTGAGGACAACAGCCGCCTGGCCTCCTCCGGACAGCGGCCTCCTCCTCCACCTCAACTCGCACAGCCTGTGGCCCTGGTCCTCCTGAGTCCTGGACTCCTGGGCCCTGGCAGTGGTCCTCCTTTCTGTCTGTGCGTGCATGGCTGAAGCCTGAAGGAGCTCTGCAAGCTGCAGCCCGACCTCTCTGCGCTGTAAGTCTGTGTCAGGGCAAGTTCAGCTCAGCACAGCCGAAAGCAGGGTCAGAGAGAGGATGCCGGGCCCAAGCAAAATATAGTCAGTAGGGGGCGGGCAGTGCCAGTGAGGGCTGGTGGCGACACAAAGTCTTACTGCATTTTAATTGACAATAGTTGTTTTCAATTTTGCAAAGTGGCGTGCAACAAATTGGTTGCTTGCATCCTGCAAAGTTGAAATCAACTTTAATGTGCACGCCCCTTGCCCAGCCCAACTCTGCAGGCATCCTGCTTCCAGGCTCCTCAGCCTGCCCTGCCACCTCAGACCAGGTGTGAGTTCTCACACCGACACGTTGCTGCAAACAAACACTATCTCCTCTTGAGTGATGCTCTCTCTGTGTGAGCGGAGCATGAGCCAGGCTCGAGCACCATCTGGTCCAGACCACCCGTCTATTTTTTTATGTGCATAACCATAATTGCATGCATGGAAATCAAAACACCTTGCTTTGATTATGTTGCCCTGGCCCCAGCAAGCCCAACCCCTTCCCCCTGCAGAGCAGACAGGTGATCTTCCAGAGACACTGTAATTACGGGCCAGCTGGCAGCCAGGCCCAGCCCAATCCTCTCCAGAGGTTCTTTGCCTGCGGCCCTGGGCGGCACACCACGTGAGCTTGCGTGGGCTTGACTGCTGAAAGCCCGAATTGGAAACAAGCATGTGCAATAAAATGCACAATGCAGCAGCGCGAGCCACTGACCCGCTGCATGCAGGCACACACAACAAGATTCAGTGAGTTTAAACCATTATAGTTGTGCGGGCCGCCCGTGGCTACAAAGCAAAAGAAAATACTATTTTTCGCACTGAACTGGGCATGTTATTATTGTCAATGCACAGTTCAGTGTGAAAAAAATATTTTTTTTCCTTGCTCAAACCGGCCCACACGTGGGGCAGAAACCGGTCCCCAGGAGACTAATGATGATTTCAAAACGGCTATGGGCCGATTGGCCAAGGGGCCAATCCGACTCTGAGTATAGGTGCACACCTTGAGTTTGGATACCAGTGAATCAACAGTTTATAACAATTAGAGTTAATCTTTGGTGCAGAGGACGTAGCACAACCTTGACACGAGGTTGGAAAATACAGAAAAACAGGGAAGGGTATCCCAGTAAATTGAATACTCCCGTCCACTGCACACCTTAGTGCTGAATAAATCAGCCAATATGATTGTAAATTCCACAGGTAAAGTAAACAGAAATAATCCAGCCCATGGCAGTCCACTGTATGGTAAAAGACTTTGGGCCTCATCACGACTTGGGCGTTACTGCCGACGGTCTTACCGCCGGCGGTATTAGCCCTACCGCCGAACTCCTCGGCGCTAATAGCACCGGAGCACGAGTTCGGCGGTAATGTTAATCCCTATTCCCCATTGAGCCCATTCGGGAATGCCCCATTCCCCATTGGGCTCAATGGGGAATTTTCGCGCTCATACCGCCAGCGGATTTCCCACCGGCGGTAATAGCACGAATTTTCGGTGGATTTCCCCCCAGCTCAGAGCTGGGGCGAAATCCGCCAAAGCCCTGGTTTGGCGGACCCTTAAATCCAGCGGTAATAGCGCGACCACCGGATTTAAGGGTTACCGCCAAAGTCGTGATGAGGCCTCTTGTATTCAATGCCGTCTGCACAACGTGTTTCGGGATTCAATGTCCCTTCATCAGGTGCAATTCAGCGATCTATAATGCAATAAAATATATTATTTTATCAGTATTGTATTATAGTATATGAACCAAAATTAAAGAGAAATACATAATTGAATAAAGTCTCTAATCTTACTGAGCAAGGTTGAAAAACAAAATGCAAACAATTTATTGTTACGTATATATGTTCGCCATTGCATACAGCAGATTCAAGGTTATGGTTTAATGAAATAATTTTAACAGAGTGGATATATATCAATGAGACATAATTAAAACCTTGTAAGGGGGGAAAAATCAAACAAAGGTGAAAAAAGTAAAGGAGTTACTTCTTCTCCATGAATAAGAACATATCCTATGTGGGGATTGTGGCGAGGCACGGCAAGCACACCTGATATGGGGGTTCAGGTGGTAAACCACCCACAATTAACGTCTATTTAAGGCCCATTTATGGCAGCTCCAAGGCAGTCAGAAAAAGGTGGCTTTTTAGGATCTGTGTCGAACGGTCAGAATATAGAGGGAGCCAAACAAAAATACGTCCTCCACAACTTGCTACACAGAGGAACTCAAAGACAGCAACATGCCACCCACAGAAAAAAAATTCTGGACCTAGTGGAATACCTCATCACTCCGAGAATCCTCTGATCAGCACACATGTCACTGATCACTACTGCCAAAGCAAAATACTACACAACAACCATCCAACAAGAGCAGAGCGAGCTTTCAAACTGCGAATCTCTGCATCAATCAATTACCAGACCCGGCAATACTACAATTCACATGACAAATGTTATGCCACCAACAGCTTCTTCGCAGCTTCTTCATAGACAAGATAGATAAGCTAAATAAACATGCATACTGGCAGATCCAAACATATCAGAGGCATCCTAACCACAATAGAGCCCAACATATCACCATTTTCTAAATTCAGGACAATTACTCCAGAAGACTTAACCAACACTCTCACAGACCTCAAACCCACTGTAGAGAAAGAACCAAGTACCCCCACCTCAACCATCTCACCCATATTGCCTATACGTTTGGGAACCAGAGTGTGAGACACATGCAGCACCAGTGAAAATACCAATACTGAAGAGACTCCTAGAAGTAAGGTTCCCATTGAGAAAGCCATACCTGGATACACAACAGTATGATGGTCATTTGAATGAGACCCCAGAAGAAGCAGAGCAAATGTTTGGAAGAGAAGAATGGTGATGTCACACACTTGAATCCTGATGTACATAGAAGATATGCAGGAACAAGAGAATGAAGATATTCAATAAGGCATCAAGAAAGTATCAAAGATAAGTGACATTTTGGGATCAAGATGAAGAGGCTTATGCTGCAGAAACGATGAAGATATCAAGTCATTTTACACGTGTACATATGCAAACAAATGCAAGCAGACAACATATTCTTGAGGCTAGCTAAGTAGTGAATATATTGAGGCATGCATCAATGTAAACATATATAGGATCAAGTAAAGAATGGATGATTCTACTACATGTTTTAGCAGTGCTGGATCAGAAAAGAAAGGCCTCTTTTCCAGTGTGTCGCAGTTGAAAAAGCAATTGAATTCGGGAAGCAGATCTCAGAAAGGTGAGGCTGGATCAGCCCCAAGAAGCCAAGGTCTTATCGAACTGGGATGAGCAGACATTGGTTAGAATCGTGTGAAAGAACGAAACTCCTTTTCAAAAGGCATGGACAAAAACAAGGAAGACGTCAGAGGTTTATTAAAAAATAGTATTTTAAATGCACCAGAGCTCAAATTTGTGGTCTTCAGTCACGTGGAAGGATGAAGTTGGACCAGCATGACGAACCACAGCTACGCATGAAGGCAGAACGTGCCTTCACTCCCCTGAATTTGCCAGAGCAAAAAATATTTCCAAGGACAAGTTCAAAGCCTTAATTGAAAGCAGACCACTGAGGTGATGATAGATGATATGCTAATTGGTGGGAAGCTATGGTTATGACCAGCTTACCAGCACCTGGAAGTCCAGCCTGCATGCTGCTAACGTAGGTGGAAAAGTACTGACGGATGTAAGAGTGCCAACCAATTGTAGGGGGCTATGTAATTAAGGGCCCTGTAGTTTGTGTAACCAATGGGACCTCATGTATTTAGTGACTTTCGTAGTGGCCTGTTTGAGGGAAGGACTTAGTTGCCCCCACCTGCTGTTAAGGAGCCTATCACTTTCTTAGACTAGTATGGAACGTATACTTAGATGTTCCCTTAGACCCAATCACTCTCTTCAATAGGTTTTTGTAGTTTGCTACGTAGGATGACATTAGTGAATTCATAGGTTAACGTCATCAATCACAAGTTTTTACTGTAAGTATGATTTTTTTAATGAGAATCGTTGAGACCATGCTATGAGACATCCGTTAATGTCCGTTGTACTCCCGGTTTTAGACAATTGATATTAAAACAGTCAACCTTTTTGCCAACTACCTGAGTCATTTCGATTATTGATGTTTGAGTAACTTCTGCATCCCTATTCCTCTCATAGTATTGCTACCTCCTCTTAAAGGACTGGGTTGAGTCCCCCAGTTCACCACCAACTATAAAGATGACATTCTACCCTAATTCATTGTGAAGGTGATCAAAGGTGAAGCGCTCAGAATACTTCTAAATGTCATCAATGCATTCCTCAGACACGACACCTTACCAGATACACTCTAAATGGGGACACTCCTACTTCTGAAGAAACCCACACTCAACTCATGTGACCTGGCTAATTATCGCCCCATTACGCATCTACCCTTTCTCTGCAAAGTGATTGAGATGGCTGTCAACATCCAGTTGCCTGAAAGGATCATTCACCACAATCTCCTACAGCACTACCAATCCCGTTTCTGCCCACAATTCAGCATAGAGAGCACACACCAACCAAGTTATCAATTAAAATCTGTACAACCTGGGCAAAAGAACGCCTACTTGCTCATCATCGTCGACTTCTCTGGGACCTACGATACCATTGACCATGAAGCTGGCCACAACTTTCCACATGTACATAGGCTTCAATGGAAGAGTCTTGCAATGGTTCACCTTATACCTCTCCAACACAGACCAACTTGTCCAGATGGGCAACAACAAATTCCATTGCCACCCAACAACTTGCATAGTTTCAAATGGTCACATTCTGGTTCCTGTCATCTTCAACCTCTAGATGAAAATTCTTGTGAACTCCTTACCAGCACTAACATCAAGATACACCACCACACAGATGACAGAGAACTTTTCCTAAAAGATCATTTGCATCAATGTCAGCCATAGACTAAAGTGCTGTCTGCTCCTCAAACACACCTGGATGTCAAGAGCCTGCCTGAAGTTTAATTCTACAAAGACTAAACTCCTTCTCCTAGGAAACCTTACCAAGTACATCCACGTCAACAAATGGCTGACAGAAATGAACCTCAATGGATGTATACCACAATTCCCACTTAGTGCAACATTTCTTGGCTTTACAAATAACGGTGACCACTAATTCAAAACACACATCACCAAGAAGAATCAAGCAGCAGGTACCAGCTTGCGCTCCTCTGCAAAGTCAAGCCTTTCATACCTGTCCCAAGTTTCATAACAGTTGTCTAAGCTCTGACCATCTCCCACCTTGATGGTGCCGTTCCCTTACTTACTTAAGTGCCAGGTACTACCTTTGTCCCTTTGAAAGCCATCCCATAAAATACAGCATGCCTCATCACAGGACAAAGAAAATGTTATCACATCAATGCACCCTGAAAGAGTTTCACTAGCAACTTCATCAAGCACGGATAAGGATGCCTGCATCGCTTACAAATTGCAGCTACAGCAAAAACACCACTCTACGGGCCAGGAAATTCCAGTGCACCACCAGAAGCCACAACAACACTGGGCTGCAAGAACTGCAAGAGGGGGAAACAGGATCCCGGCCTTTACCTGCTACTTACCCTGTCGGAATCGAAATAATATTATACCTCCTATCGCATTGTTTGAATGTATGTTGGCCTACGCCAAGTTGTCTAAAAAACATCGTGTAAATAGATTCCACGGCAAGGTCTTGACCTTAATGTACTATGTAAATCACCATCTTGGATTTAGCCGCCATTTTAGGTTCTCTTGCAATGTGGAAGTCACCCTGAACATCAAAATGGAGGCCAAATGACATTTCGAGTGAGATTCTGGCCGTTGTGACCTCCGCACACATGAATAAATAATATGCCTGCAGGCCACTTGTTGGGGTCGCGAACTGAGACCTTGTCCTATCCCTGACCTATGTGTAAATGAACAACTGTATCAGCGGAACTGATCAAAATGCATACATTATGGGATCGACCTGGCAACGAACTCTAGGCCTGGTCCTAAGAATGGTTAACCTGCGAGGGGGTTGGCCAGAGCTAGATAAAAAGTATAAAAGTACAAGTATCCCAATGTACGGTCTCTCACACTAATGTAGCGAACTACCGTTGAAAGTTCGTTCTGTTATTCTGAGAGCCGAATAGCTATCCGTTTGTCAATTGACTTTTGGTAATTGTTGTAGCTTTTGAATAAAGTACTTTATATGTTCTTTGTTACCTGTGTTGGTGTGTTTCCTTTGGGCATCCCGGCCTCATATCAATTTCTCTGTTTCCAAGTTGGGGCCCGAATAGGGACCCTCAAGATTGATGCCGGATCATTGAAGGTTGACGCAGACTATCGAACCAGGATCGGACGGTGTGATTCTGCGGGCCCGACCGATCGAGACGCGATACCTCGGCAGCGCTGCACGATCCGATCCTTGGACAATAGTCGTGTGGTCTGACACGGCATCTTGACGAGGGTCCAATTTTGATGCGGGCAGATTTGCCGAAACCACCAAACACAAGGTAAAATTCGTTAGGTAAGTTCTTTGGTAAACCGTACGGTCTTTCTTAGGTTTGGTCAGGTACAGTCGTGACCCGGCTCTTAATTTAACCCTGACAATTTGAATTTGGCGTATTGTATCTGCAGACACAATTATTGACCAGGTAACACCAATTTTTTGTGAAATGCCTGGGAAATTGTCTAGCTGCTTTAGGGCTCTGTTCTGCAGCGATCGACAATCCTTGGAATTTAGCCGCCCGGCACCACAGGAGGGGTCGCCGGCGTGTACTATGTACTGTAAGTATGGCATTGGAAGCATAGTATTTAATGATATTTGGCACAGACAGACCAGACATGCCTCCAAATTTCAGTGGCCAATCAACGGTAGTTTTGAGATCCCCCGTATTGAATACTTAGAATCGATCTTGTTAAAGAAAAAGGCTAGACCAGCAGCATTTGATGTGTTACAGAATTAGAAGAAAGAAGCATTACAGCAGCTTAAAAGTGGGGATAAACATGCACGTCGTCATAAAACAAACGCTGAAAAAGCATTATTATATGATAAAGAAAAGCGGTCAGAATCAGTTAAAAATATGGATAGAGCCTTTTCACTCGGGATCCAGAAAATTTACCCCTCTAAAGATTTCCAGGTTTCTGAAGAATTTATCGAGAAGTTATTAAATGAACGCAGGCCTGATGCCTCAGCGCCACCTCCGTATGCTCCTATTTTGGGCGCTCTGCCCATTCCTGCTGTTGCTCCTGTTGTTATTCCTGTTCCCCCTATACAACCTATTGTTCTTAGTCCTTTGGTTGTTGTTCCTCCGCCTATCGCACCGCCCCTTCCCTCTGCACCAATAGTTACACCTTTATTAAATTTACCTATACATCCGCTCCCGAGTGGCCCCGTATTGACTGAAGTCGATCCAGGTGCAGGATCAAAGATTGTGACTCGTAGTACTGTTTCTGCAGATAAGAAACAGGAATTGTTTGCATGGGCTAAGCATTGCATGGAGAAAGGTGATCAAGCTAATGTTTTTTCCACATTATCTAATTTGAATAGTTTTCCCGAGAAAAATGTTTTTATCGAAGGTTTGGGGACTCATTTGTGTGTGATGTGGGGTAGATTACAAAATTCGGATCTTCCACAAGGGGTGAGAGATCTGAATGCTTTGGCACTTTCGAGGGACACAGAGCAGAAAGTAGATGGGCATGTTGAAAGATTGTTTGAGTTTAGGAAAGACTTCGAAAAATCACGAGATGAGGATGATGAAGACGATAGAATATATGTACAGAAACGGTTCCTTCCGTGCCGTAGATCGGCACCTGAAGAAGTACGAATTTGTACCAAAGATGCGGTTCGATGGATCTCGGATTCATCGATTCCGCCAGATGAAGTATATGACACCTATAGTCAGTACACAGTAGAAATGCAAAGAAAGGTAATTCAGGTGATGGTACAGCACCTGCAAGAAGAATGTGTAAGAAAAAGGGTTAGCTGCCCTGTAGAATTATTGGGGATTTGTAAAAGGGCTTTTTCGCCCGATACTTCTACAGGTGCCTTAGCGCTCGACCTGGCCCTGTTGCTTAGTAAGCGGCCGGAGGTACCTATATCTCAGTTGCCTATGAGAGAGGTTCCTCCGACCTTTGTCCCAAAAGTTGAGATCCCCGCCAACCCTGGAACTGGTGCCCCCGCTGTGGATATCCCTGCACATTATGTATCACAATTTGTTCACGTCCCGTTTTCTAGACAGGAAGTGAATACAATTAGACAATCAGTCCCCGATATCAGGAAAAACCCGACAGGGTTTTACAAAGAAATAGAGTCCGTTTTACAGTCCTCTGTGTTCACCTTGAGTGACATTGACTTGTTATTCCCTGTACTCCTACCCGTAGATGTATGGTAACAGGTTCGGACAATAGACAATGTGCCGGGGTTGGGAGATACGTGGGCTAATATGATTAGAATTGATGGAGAAAGGCCAGCTGGTGAGAAACCACCACAGGTAATACTTACTTTGCCTGATAGAATTGTTGCAAAACTAAAAACTATAATTCCAGAGAAAAGGATTATTTGGGACAAGCTTACGGCCTGTGTCCAAGGGAAAACTGAAGGCGCCACCGAATTGTTTAATAGATTTGAGCAGGTATTTTCTTCTTTCAGTGGACAGGATTTAGGTACAGAGTCGGGGAAGAGGTTGTTCATGGACAAATTTGTACGTGGATTGTTACCTGACATCCAGTCACAGATTATGTCCTCTGAGAGCGCTTGGCAGGCAAAATCTCAATCTGAGGTTTTGTACATGGCTCAGTATTATGAGAACCGTGTTAATAATGAGAAGGAAAAAATTGAAAAGAGAAAGGGAGATTTGAAAACCAAAGTATTGTTACAGCAAATTGTTAGAAACCCCAGAGGAGGCACGACACAGACTAGAGGTCAGTACGTCCCAAAAGGAAATGCTCCTTTGAGTCCTGTGAATATTAATCAATGTGCTTATTGCCGCCAGGAAGGTCATTGGCGAGCACAGTGCCCTGTTCTTCGCCAGAGGTCAAACAGTGCGTTTGGGGGTATTGGTAGACGACCTAGGGGCCGCCCTGGAGCAGGGGGCCCTGACAGAGGTCAGCTTTTACAAGATTGTCAGCAACCTTCTCCACGGGAAAATCAGACCTCGAGTATGGACTTGAGGAACATATTTGATCACCCTTCTGCTGCCTATCTTTCGGAAGAGCTTCCTTCTGACGAGGCTCTATTTCATTAGGATTGCCCGAAGCAGGGTTTGGAACCTTCACCTATTTCCGTTAATTAGAAAGGCCCCTACGTTGAATTATTAGTAGGGAATAGGAAACACCAGTTTTTGATTGACACTGGAGCACAGAAGTGCTCCATTGATCATTCTCGAGTTCCAAACATCCCACTGTCAGGGCAAACAAATGTTTCCGTAGGGTTTTCTGGTATACCAACTGTCTGTCCGGTTTCTGCACCGGTATCCGTTTCTTTGGGTTCCTTCACGGACCATTGTCCTTTTCTTCTCACTTCGAACTGTGGATAGAATTTGCTGGGGTTGAATTTGTTAAAGAAATTGAACGCAGTAATTCATTGTTCTTCGGATGGAGTACGGCTAACGGTTTCACCACAGCAACTTCCTAATTCTCAGTTCTTGATTCGACCTTTACCTCCCGAGTTCAGCATTGTCCCGGAATGTTTGTGGGCGGTGGACGACAATGATGTCGGAGTGTTACAGATTGAGCCCGTTAAAATAGTTCTGAAACATGGGGCGAAACTGCCACGCATCCCGCAGTATAAAATATCAGTCGAAGGCGAACGTGCTTTGAAATGCATTGTCTCCGATTTTGTACATCGTGGGGTGATCGAGGAGATTACAGGTAGTTTGTGTAACAGTCCGATCTTGCCCGTATATAAGAAAGGCGACAATGCAATTCCATACCGGTTTATAATTGATCTTCGTGCTATTAACCGAGTGGTCGCCCCACAATTTCCAATTGTGCCTGATGTGACGACGATATTGACAATGATCCCTGCTACGGCTACGCACTTAAGCGTTGTGGATTTAAAAAACGCTTTCTTTACTATCCCTATACATAAAGAAAGCAGATATCTGTTTGCGTTCACCTTGGGGGGACGCTCATTTACATTTACAAGGGCACCTCAAGGGTATACTGAAAGTCCCAGTATTTATAGTAGAGTTCTGAAAGAGCAGCTCCACACCCTTGAATTGCCACCTACTTTTTCGCTGCTTCAATATGTTGACGATTTGCTTTTGGCTGCAGACTCTGAGAGTGCCTGTAAAGAAGGCACTGTACTGTTGCTCGTTCATCTAGCTAAAAATGGTTACAAAGCTTCGCTTAAAAAATTTCAATATTGTTGTTAGGAGGTTGCCTATTTAGGCTACCTCCTGTCAAAGGAGGGGAGAAGATTGACACCTGAAAGAATAAAACACATTTCTGGCATGTCACACAGAAGGAAGTCAGAGCCCTGATAGGTATGGCTTCTTACTGTAGGTTGTGGATCCCGAACTTCTCACTAGTGATAAAACCGATGTTGGCTCTGACGAAGAAGGGCATTTCTCTGCCACTGCCATGGGAATCGGAACATCAACGATCATTTGAGCTTCTCAAAACCGCGCTATGTTCGGCACCGGTTCTGGGTACTCCAAATTATGACAAGGCCTTTGTGTTGTTTGTGCATGAACGTGATGGATGTGCTTTGGCTGTGTTAACACAGGAACACGGAGGGAAGAATAGGCCGTGCGGCTACTACTTTTCCGCCCTTGATCCTGTCGCATGCGCTTTGCCAAGATGTTTGCGCGCTGTCGCTGCTGCTGCCGCGTCTGTAAAACAGAGTGAGGGAATGGTCCTAGGCCATGATTTGATTTTGATGGTACCTCACTCTGTTGATATTCTACTGAACAAAACCCAAACGCAACACCTCACCTCTGCGCGGTTAACAAGGTATGAACTAATTCTGTTTGCCCCTCACATCCAAATTAAGAGGTGTTGTGTTCTTAATCCGGCTGAACTCTTACCTTTCCCGCAAAACACTGTTTGCGGTGACGAAGAATTACATGACTGCCTGTATACCACTGAACAAGAAACAAAGGGCAGGATAGATCTCATAGATACTCCTTTGGATAATGTAGAAGGGGAGCTGTTTTGTGATGGCTCCTGCTTCAAACTTTCGGATGGTACATCTACAGCGGCTTATGTAGTTACTACATTGAGTAAAGTTGTCGAAACTAAGAGAATTTCGCATAACTCCGCGCAGGCCGCAGAGATTATAGCGTTGACCCGAGCTTGTGAACTTTCCCAAGGGCGTAGAGTAAATATATATACTGATAGTCAGTATGCATTTGGGGTGGCTCACAACTTTGGAAAGCTTTGGTCGGAAAGAGGGTTCCTGACCTCACATGGGACCAAGATCCAGCATGGCCCCTTGATAGTGCAATTACTTTCGGCACTCTCACTCCCTAAACAGTTAGCAATCATGAAATGTGCAGCACATCGCAAGGTCATAGATGATGTGGGCAAAGGGAATGCTTTTGCAGACTTGATAGCCAGACAAACGGCCACAGACCTTAGCACGGACATGTATGCCTCGAGGGAAATGAGAGATGCTTGCATAATGGATGAAGGTATTGGGTCTGTGCGAGATATTCAAACTGATGCCACTATGGAAGAATCTAAAAAGTGGGCTGAAGGAATGGGGAAACTGGATGCCGAAGGGTGTTGGGTGGATACATTCGAAGGGAAATGGTTGCTTCCTGATTCTTATGTATTGGCAATGGTTACAATGGCACACGGTCCTACGCATGTGTGTGCCCAGCAGATCACGAAAATGTTAGAACAGGTTTGGGTAAATGACAAGATTCTGGAAACTGCAAAGAGGCACGTCCAGAACTGTATGATCTGCCTACAGCACAATGTGGGTAAGGGGACAGTGACTCCAAGGGGAAGCTTTGGGCCCCCTTCTGTTCCCTTTGAGGTTATTCACTTTGATTTTATTGAGATGGAACAATGTAATAATCTAAAATATGTTCTTGTAATTATTTGTGCCTTCAGTAAATGGGTCGAGGCTTTCCCCGTCAAAGATGCTACCGCCATGACCACTACAAGGATTATGGTAAAAGAATTCTTTCCTCGATTTAGGTTCCCGAGGATAATCTGGTCGGATAATGGCCCTCACTTTATCGCAGCAGTAATTTTGAAAATATGCCCAGCCCTATGTATTGAGAAACAATTTCATTCAGCTAGACATCCTCCAAGCGCTGGGTTGGTGGAAAGACACAATGGTATTTTAAAGAATAAACTTGCAAAAACATGTGCTGATACCAAACTAAAATGGCCAGATGCCTTACCTATTGTGTTATTAGCTATGCGTACCACACCTCAGACTAGAACTGGGCTTTCTCCATTTGAAGTAGTAATGGGGAGACCTGCTAACATTTGGGGTCTCCCGAAACCTAAAGCCCTGAGAGAGGTGGAAAATGTATTGCTTGTAGATTACTGTAACCAGTTAACTAAAAACCTGTTTTTCATTTATCACCAGGTTTACTCAGCTTTACTTGTACGGTTCACGGGCCCAGGACACGATATACAGCCTGGAAGTTGGGTCCTAGTGAAGGCCTACGAGAGGTCTTCCTGTCTCGCGCCTCGCTGGCGGGGACTTCATCAGGTGTTGTTGGTCACCAGGACAGCAGTGCGGGTGGCTGGAAAGAAGAACTGGATTCACGCGACGCACGTAAAGAAACTTCCTCACCCGACGCCACACGTTACAGAAGAAGCAGAACCCCTCGCTGATGCTACAGTCTCTGATCTTGGAGTAGCAAACAGCGCTGTGAGTGCGTCAGAGAAGTTCTCTGAGCCTGAGGAGCTTGGGGAACAGTCCATTTCATCTCTGCACTCTCTTGAAAAATCACTTCCGGAAAACACTGTTTCGAGCTCTGCGACTTCCGTCGCCACCGACACGTCGCTTCCCTCAGGAAGTGATGATACTTTGCTTCCGGACCAGACAATTTTGGGTACCATCAGGTACAACCTTCGACCAAGGAAATAGAACTACGGCACAAGTTTTGTGCATCTGGAAAAAGGAAGTGATTGGAAAATTGTCTTGTTATGAGAAAGTTTTGTTGAACAAAAAGGGATTCTGCTGGCTAGGGTTGGGAAGGACTAAGAAATCACGCGACCGTAGTGTCGCCTGCAACGAACATTGGGGCCGTCGATTGAGAAACCACGATGCCTGCCACCTTCACCGCTGCTCCCTGCACTGGACTTGTAAATAAGGGGGTGACCAAATCGAACAATGAACAATGTGCCTGGGCCCCGAAAACGTACTGTTGTGTTTTGATAATGATTATTGTTATTTTTGCAACTGCTGCTGTAGGACTTTGGTATTTCGAAGAAATCTATCCTCTGAAACCTTTATTACCGACCGAGATTGTACCAACTGTTTTGACTCCTTCTGTACACCTTCACACTCTGTCCCCTAGAGACTCCCAACATAGACAAAAGTATCATAATAACACTCTGATGATAGTAATGAATGCTACTCATGCCATTTTTAATAAGAGTAATTGTTGGATTTGTACTAATTTACCGCAACATGGGAACAAGGTACTGGGATGGTATATACATCCTCTATCTTTAACAACTGCTTGCTATGCCTCTCTTAGAGCACTATTCTTTGGCCGATGGAATGATAGCATCTCAGGGAACTTTGATGGAACTAATCTGAATGATTTCGAGAAACGTGAATTGACTCCCCTGGGATGCTCGCTTTTCGCAAATAGAAGTAAACCTAACGTCGCTTCTATTAGGCCGTCTGACAAACTATCTCTTCCTTTTCAAACTCTGATTTCCTTTAAAATGGCTCTGATAGGCAATAAGGATGCTGTACCTCCTTCTTATTCTATAAATCACAGTCCTGACTCGGTTCCCTTCTGTGTACAGAGAAATGGCACTACGCCAATGGGAGATTTTGAAGCTTGTAAAAACGTTGTAAATTTGACTGGGGAAAACAGGCCTCTGTATGTAGGGGGGCCTATTTATTTTGATTGTGGTAGTTTAGCATTTCCCTGGTTGCCCAAGGATTGGCAGGGAACCTGTTATTTAGGAATATTGTTACCCGGGGTATTTGTAGCAAGTACATTAGAGATTTCAAAGGCTCGCCCAGGGCGAGACGAGAACGGAGATACCCCTGGGCAAGTATTGGGAGACATAGCAAAATCAGTTGTGCCCTTTTGGGGACAAATAACAAACTCA
This sequence comes from Ambystoma mexicanum, assembly GCF_040938575.1. NCBI lineage: Eukaryota > Metazoa > Chordata > Amphibia > Caudata > Ambystomatidae > Ambystoma > Ambystoma mexicanum. The sequence goes on from NC_090928.1 coordinate 675,370,121, forward strand.
GAGAACATTAGGGGATTAGCAAGGGTACTGGAGAGAACGATCAACCGGACCACGGACATACTCTACAATATGACCTAAGATTGGTAGCACTTCAAAATCGGATGGCATTAGATGTCATTTGGCGGAACGAGGTGGAGTATGCAAAATAGTGGGGTACGCTTGTTGTGTTTTCGTACCAGACTCCTCACCAACAATTTTTAAAGCAATTCAGAACTTACATTCTCTCAGTTCTGAAGTACATATCCCTGTAGGAGACTGGAATCTTAGCACTTGGTTCTGGGATTCCTTACGATCTTGGGATTGGAAGGTGCTTTCCGTTATTCTGGTTATTTTAGGGATCTTGCTATTCCTTTGTTGCGGTTTTTAATGCCTCCCAAGTATATGTGGAATGTTAGGGGGATGTTGTGCCCAAGCAGTGAGCACAATAGGGCATAAAATATATGCCCCAGATACAGCATCTAAAGAATTCATGTTACAAGAGGTTTTTATGAACGACCTTATGGCTATAGACATAACAGACAATGATGCGGAATCTATGGATGATAGCACATGGAGATATTTTCAAAAGTATTAGGAATGATGTTTAGCACTTGGCATAGGCCAAAAGGAGGGTCTGTCGGAATCGAAATAATATTATACCTCCTATCGCATTGTTTGAATGTATGTTGGCCTACGCCAAGTTGTCTAAAAAACATTGTGTAAATAGATTCCGCGGCAAGGTCTTGACCTTAATGTACTATGTAAATCGCCATCTTGGATTTAGCCGCCATTTTAGGTTCTCTTGCAATGTGGAAGTCACCCTGAACATCAAAATGGAGGCCAAATGACATTTCGAGTGGGATTCTGGCGGTTGTGACCTCCGCACACATGAATAAATAATATGCCTGCAGGCCACTTGTTGGGGTCGCGAACTGAGACCTTGTCCTATCCCTGACCTATGTGTAAATGAACAACTGTATCAGCGGAACTGATCAAAATGCATACATTATGGGATCGACCTGGCAACGAACTCTAGGCCTGGTCCTAAGAATGGTTAACCCGCGAGGGGGTTGGCCAGAGCTAGATAAAAAGTATAAAAGCACGAGTATCCCAATGTACGGTCTCTCACACTAATGCAGCGAACTACCGTTGAAAGTTTGTTCTGTTATTCTGAGAGCCGAATAGTTATCCGTTTGTCAATTGACATTTTTGTAATTGTTGTAGCTTTTGAATAAAGTACTTTGTATGTTCTTTGTAACCTGTGTTGGTGTGTTTCCTTTGGGCTTCCCGGCCTCATATCAATTTCTCTGTTTCCACAACCCTATCCCTAGAACAGGTTACCAACACAGATAAGACTGTCCCTGCCCATCCTATACTTTAAAAAGGACCTAGGAAGCCTACTCTTCAACGAACATCTCGCCAATCGCTGGTCCCATCACTCAACCCTATTTCTCCACCTCTGGTGTTTCCTCTGCACTCCTCTCTATTGCCCGTACCAGCTCCTCTGCTACTGCTGCCGCCTGCTTGTAACCCCCTCAGTGCTTCCCCTTGTACATTGTTTCTCAGCTAGGCTTGCGTTTTTTACATCCCATACATTCATGAATACATAACACATATGACTGCACAAGCCCATGTTTCTTTAATTTATTGTCTAGGCCCAAATCATGCCTGTATTATTCAATATATTGCACCAAATGAGGGATGCTCTGCACCTTTGTTACTGAGTTGTGCTTGTTTCTGCTACTACAGAAATGACCACATGCTGGAGTCATCAAATTAGGTTGTCAGTAACACAGCATACGCATTGTTGCTGTGTCAAACAAATGCAAGCAGACATGATGATATTCAAATCTTCAAGGGCATCAACAGGGGGGGATAAATAATACAATACCTCGGATAATCTAAGTTAGGTAGGAGTCGACAGAATGGGGAGGGCATTCTGAATCCACAGATGTAGTGGGAAGCCCATGATGGGTATTAGGAAAAGGTATATAAAAAAGAAAATCTATTTTGAAACCACAGGAACTCAGGTCAATGGAAAGTTTTGTTTCAGTAAAAAAAAAGACCTGCTAACCCTGACTGAAATTGTTCATTACATTTAACACAACAGTTGTTCAAACTAAACCAGTCATAGTAAACTTTAGAACTGTGGTCATAAAAGTAAATCCCAGTTTGTGGGCCAGCCGTGCCCACAGCCTAGCCACTTCTATATTGTGAGGGTGTAGCCCATCCACAAGTTGTAATATTGCCCTGAATAATGGTAGCAGTATGCTGGAGGCACAGGCTTTGGTTCCAACAGTTTTTCCATAAATCACGAGATTTGTCCATGAAGGGGGAGAGAGGAGAGATCTGTCAGTTGAGCAGTGCTATTTGACATTGTCCTGGTGTGGCGAAGAGGGGTTGGTGAACACAACCAAGACACATGCACAGACTCAAAATGGCTCTAGTGTGGCTGGTTTTCTAGGAAAGGAGGATTTCCGGGACCCACTAAAGTTCAGGATATCTAAGACAGTGGCTTGTGAAGGGTTTTTGCACGCATTGATTTTGTGCAGCTGTTAATTAAGGCTGTACAATAGAAGGAAGGTAGCAAAAGAAACAGCTGCATTGATGATTTAAGGGAATTTTAGTTACTAATATGCTGCAGATGCAAAATGGGCGCTTCACTGATGAGAGTGACATGCTATTTCCTGTTTTACTGGACTTGGAGAACACTCCTCCAAACAGACAAATGCTGCAAACTTGCTTTCTTCCATGTTGACCTATGTATCTATACCCTGGATAACATCTAAACCGTCCACGTCCTTTATGGCCAGCACTTTCTTCTGGATCAAAGTCAGATTCAGTGAATGCAGTCACCTATTTGCGCGCCAAGTGAATGCAGAAGTTTTTTGTATTTGGGTCACATCATCTCTTTTTATACCCTTCACCAACTCTTTTAGTTGTAAACACAGTATTTACTCTCATCAACATTTTCTTTCACATTGCTAACTTAATGGGTAAGATGGCTGTGTGAGCCAAAGAGTCAGGGCTTCACTTTGATGACTTCATCGGCTTGTTAAACGGGAAATCATATTGCGCCTCCTTCTAATATATATTGGCCTAAGCCTAGTCGCTCTGCAAAGAAAACCGTGTTGCAAAGTTCCGATTTTAGATCGACTTCGCTGCCATTTTAGGATCATCCGCCATTTTGATTTCTGTTCACATATGATTCTGTGTTCTAAAATGGTGGACTGTGTTTCCAGCTTGCAACCAAGCCTTCCTGACCTTTGTGCCCAAGTTAATGGTTAGACTGTCCGCGGGCAGAATGTTTAGACTAGGTAATGAGACCTTGTCCCGAACATGACTTGTGGTCTAAGGATTGTCTGCGCTAACAAGCCTCATCCACGAATACACATCGAAGACAGTACTGTGTAAATGTCGAGCATGGACACTGGCAGAACTGCATTGTGGAGGGATATGTGCTAAGGCTTACTGCTAATCCAGTAATACACTTCGCCATTGCAACTTGTTTGTAATGTAAACCAAATGTAATCTGTGCGCATATTGTAGTATGAGCCATAAGTGAACTCGGCACAAACTCTAGACGACAGATTATTAACTTGCAGAGGGGCTGGACATTATTACTAAATTGTATAAATGAACGAATGTCCAGATGTCCAGTACCTCTCACTCCTCACACTGAAGGGCTGGTACTCACTGTGATGTACTGATAGCTATCTGAATTTGTATCTTTGTAAACTGTGCAGTAGAATAAAGATCTGTGAATCTTTATAAGCCTGTGTTTGGTGTATTTCCTTTTGTGGTACTCAGCCTCGATATTTCCTTTTGCTTTTACAGATGGCGCCCGAATAGGGACCCTCAAGATAGATGCCATCTCGTTGAAGGTTGATGCAGCTATTGAACCGGGATTGGATGGTGAAAAAGGGGGCCCCTTTCTTGAATGAGATGCGAAACCTCAATAGTACTGCACGATCCGATCCCTGGACGGTGAGCACGTGGTCCGAGAAGGCATCTTGACGAGGGTCCATATATCGAGGCGTGCAGTTTTGCTGAAATCATCAACCATGTGGGTCCTTTGTTGTCCTTAGAAATCCGATCGGACCTCCTTTGCCCTTTGATCAGGTGAGTCATGACCCGATTCTTAAGTATCCTGATCATTTGTTTTGGTGGGTTGTTCTTGCAAGTACAATTGTTGACCAGGTAACACCAGGAATCTGATATGTCTGAGAAATTGTCTGCCTGCATCAGGGCGTTATTCCGCAGTGACAGACAATCTTTGCAATTTAGCCGACCGGCACCACAGGAGGGGTCTCCGGCGTGTACTATGTACTGTAAGCACAGCATTTGTAGTATAGTGTTTAATGATATTTGGCACAGACAAACTAGACATGCTTCCGAACTTCAGTGGCCAACCAATGGTAGCTTTGAAATTCCTCGTATAGAATATTTAGAGTCTATATTATTCAAGAAAAAGGCTAGACCTGCAGCATTATATGTATTACAAAATTGGAAGAAAGAAGCTACGCAGCAACTTAAAAGTAGAGAGAAACATGCGCGCCTTCATATGTCCAACGCTGAAAAAACATTGTTATATGATCAGAATAAACAGGCTGAGTTAGTTAGAAATATGGATAGGGCTTTTCAGCTTGGTATTCAGAAAATGTACCCGTCTAAAGACTTCCATGTGTCTGATGAGTTGATTGACAAACATCTAAATGAACGAAGGCCTGGTGCCACTGCGCCACCTCTGTATGTACCTATTCCTGCTGCTTTACCTCTTCCTGCTGTCGTTCCTCCTCCTGTAGTAATCCCTGCTCCTCCTCTCATACCTCGTGCTGTTCCTCTTCCTCCGGTTATTGTTCCTCCTCCTATCGTTACTCCTCCACATGCACCTTCACATTTACCTATTATTACGGGTTTGGTAGATTTGTCTTCTGCACCAGTGATAACACCTTTGTTACCGATTGTACAAGATTCATCTAATCTTCCTCTTCTGAGTGATTCTGTCGCACTTGTAGTTGATAAGGGAGCATAATCAAAGACTGTAACTCGTAATACTTTGTCTAAGGAGAGAAAGCGCGATTTGACTGCATGGGCTAGACAATGCATGGAGAAGGGTGAACAATCCAATGTTTTTGCCATACTCTCTAATCTAGAAAGTTTTCCTGAGAAAAATGTTTTTATCGAAGGGTTGGGAATTCATTTATGTGTAATGTGGAATAGACTGGATGATATAGGTCTCCCACAAGGGTTGAGGGACCTGAATGTTTTAGCATATTCAAGAGATACTGCAGAGAAAGTATATGAGCAAGTCGAGAGGGTTTTTGAGTATAGAAGGGAGTTGGAAAGGTTACAGAATGAAGAAATTGATGGTGGCAGTTTGAATGCTATTTTTGTACAGAAACGGTTCCTTCCTTGTTGTAAATCAATAAATGAGGAAACACGAATTTGTACAAAAGATGCGACTAGATGGATTTCAGACATGTCGATATCTCCCGTAGAAGTATATGACACGTATAGTCAGTATACACCAGAAATGCAGAGGAAAGTGATACAGGTTATGGTAGAATACCTGCAGGATGAATGTATAAAGAGAAAGATTTGTTGTCCCGCAGAATTATTGAATATCTATAAGAGAGCATTTTCGTCTGATACTCCTTCAGCTGCTTTAGCGCTCGATTTAGCCCTGTTGCTCAGTAAGCGTTCGGAGTTTCCTATCTCTCAGTTGCCTATGAGAGAGGTTGCGCCGACATTTGCCCCAAAAGTCGAGGTTCCAGCTGATGCCGGAACAGGTGCAGCTGCCTATGACATTCCTGCTCATTATGTCTCGCAGTTTGTTCACGTCCCGTTCTCAAGACAGGAAGTGAATACCATTAAACAATCCATTCCTGATATTAGAAAGAATACAACAGGGTTCTATAAAGAGAAAGAATCTGTCTTGCAGTCGTCAGTATTTACTCTGAGTGATATAGATTTGTTATTTCCCGTGCTCCTACCTATTGATTTATGGAAACAGATTAGCACTGTGGACGATGTACCAGGGTTAGGGGACACGTGGGATAATATGGTTAGACAAGATAGAGAAAGGCCAGCTGGCGCGAGACCGCCACAGGTGATACTGACTTTGCCTGATAGAATAGTCACAAATTTAAAAACTATAATTCCTGAGAGAAGGATTATTTGGGACAAACGTACTGCTTGTGTACAAGGGAAGTCTGAGGGTGTTACCGAATTCTTTAATCGGTTTGAACAAGTATTTTCAGATTTCAGTGGACAAGATTTGAGCACAGAGTCTGGAAAACGACTATTCATAGATACATTTGTGCGTGGATTGTTGCCTGACATCCAGTCGCAAATTATGTCTCTGAGAGCGCTTGGCAAGGTAAGTCTCAGTCTGAAGTATTGCATATGGCTCAGTACTATGAAAACCGAGTCAATAATGAAAAAGAGAAAATTGATGAGAGAAAGGGAGAACTGAAAACTAAAGTTCTAATGCAACAAATTGTTAGAGGCCCTAGAGGAGGTAATGCATAATTTAGGGGACAATAGGCTCCACAGGGTAATGTGCCGTTGGGTCCTCTACACGCGAACCAATGTGCTTATTGCAGACAAGAGGGTCATTGGCGAGCACAATGCCCGATCCTCCAGCAGAGGTAGAATAAAACATTTCGTAACATGGGTAGACAATCCAGAGGCCGCCCTGGGGCAGGGGTTCCTGGTAAAAGTCATTTTTCTCAGACTTTGCAACCTTTTTCACAGGATAATCAGTCACCAAGTGTGGATAATAGAAACATGTTTGATCATCCTTCTGCTGCATATCTCTCTGAAGACCTTCATTTTGATGACTTTTTGTTTCGCTAGGATTGCCCAAAGCAGGGTTTAGAACCGACGCCTATTTCCATTAATCAGGAAGGTCCCTATGTTGAAATGATAGTGGGAAATAGGAAACATCTATTCTTGATAGATACAGGAGCACAGAAGTGTTCCATTGACCATTCACGGGTTCCAAACATTCCACTGTCAGGGCAAACCAATGTTTCTGTAGGGTTTTCTGGTACGCCAGTAGTCTGTCCGGTTTCTTCGCCGATCCTGATTACATTGGGTCCATTCATGGACCACTGTCTATTTCTGTTGACAACGAACTGTGGAGAGAATTTGTTGGAGTTGAATCTGTTGAAAGAATTAAATGCGGTAATTCATTGTTCTTCGGATGGAGTGCGTTTGACGATTTCACCACAGCAACTTCCTGTCTCTCAGTTCCTGACTAGACCTTTTCCGCTGGAATTTAGTGATGTTCTGGAGTGTTTATGGGCGATTGATGACAATGATGTCGGTGTTCTACAAATTGAGCCTGTTAAAATCATTTTGAAACAAGGAGTAAAGTTGCCACTTATTCCTCAGTATAAGATTTCGGTTGATGGTGAGCAAGCATTGAAGTGCATAGTCTCCGATTTTGTACATCGTGGGGTAATTGAGGAAATTGCAGGTAGTTTGTGCAATAGTCCGATTTTGCCTGTGTACAAGAAAGGCGATAATGCGATTCCTTTCAGTTTTATCATTGATTTATGCGGCATCAATAAGATTGTTGCTCCACAATTTCCTATTGTGCCTGATCTGACGACAATACTAACCATGAACCCGGCTTCTGCTACTCACTTTAGTGTTGTAGATCTTAAGAATGCTTTCTTTAGAATTCCTATACACAAGGATAGCAGATACCTGTTTGCGTTCCCCTTAGGGGGACGCTCATTTACATTCACCCGTGTGCCGCAAGGTTACACGGAAGTCCGAGCATCTATCGTAGGGCTTTTAAAGAGCAGCTTGACACACTTGAGTTGCCTACCACTTGTACACTACTTCAGTATGCAGACAATCTGCTTTTGGCTGCTGACTCAGAAAGGTCCTGTAAATAGGGCACCGTGTTGTTGCTTATTCACATAGCAAAACATGGTCATAAAGTTTCACTCAAAAAGTTTCAATATTGTCGACAGGAGGTCGCCTATTTAGGCTATCTCCTGTCAAAGGACGGAAGAAGGTTGACGCCTGTACGGATTAAAATAATTTCTAACATGTCTGTCCCAAATACACAGAAGGAAGTCAGAGCCTTGATAGGAATGGCTTCTTACTGTAGGCAGTGGATCCCGAACTTCTCGTTAACGATTAAACCAATGTTGGCTCTGACAAAGAAGGGCATTTCTTTGCCATTGCCGTGGAACTTGGAACACCAGCAAGCATTTGATCTGCTCAAAACTGCACTGTGTTCAGTGCCAGTTTTGGGGACACCAAATTATGAAAAGGCCTTCGTGTTGTATGTGCATGAACGTGATGGATGTGCTTTGGCTGTATTAACGCAGGAACATGGAGGGAAGAATAGGCTGTGTGGCTACTTTTCTTCTGCCCTTGATCCTGTTGCATGTGATTTGACAAGATGTTTGAGAGCTATCGCTGCTGCTGCTGCGTCTGTAAAACAGAGCGAGGGTATGGTCCTAGCCCATGATTTAACCCTGATGGTACCTCACTCTGTAGATGTTCTATTAAACAGAACACAAACGCAACACCTCACCTCCGCATGATTAACGAGATATGAATTGATCTTGTTCGCACCGCACATCAAAATTCAGAGGTGTTGTGCATTGAATCCGGCTGAACTTTTACCTTTCTCGCAAGATACTGCTTGCAGTGACGAATTGTCACATGACTGCCTTTACACCACAGAACAAGAGACTAAAGGCAGGATCGATTTGAAAGATACTCCATTGAATAACCCACAAGGGTAGCTGCTTTGCGATGGCTCTTGTTTCAAACTTCCGAATGGTACATCCACGGCTGATTATACAATCACCACATTGAGCACGATTGTGGAAACCAAGAGAATCACGCATAACTCCACGCAGGCCGCAGAGATTATAGCATTGACTCGAGCTTGTGAACTTTCTGAAGGGCTTAGAGTAAATATATATACTGATAGCCAGTATGCTTTTGAGATGGTTCACAACTTCGGCAGACTTTGCGCAGAATGGGACAAAGATCCAATATGGCTCCTTGATAGTACGGTTACTCTTAGCGCTTGCACTCCCCACTCAGTTAGCGATCACGAAATGCGCAGCACATCAGAAAATCATAGATGATGTAGGAAAAGGGAACACTTTCGCTGACCAGATAGCCAAACAGACTGCCACTGATCTCTATTCAGAAATCTATACTTCAAGGGAAGCCACAAATGTTTGTACTATGGATGAGGGTATTGAATCTGTGAAGAATATCCAAATCGATGCCACATCAGAAGAAATTAAACAATGGGATGAGGGTTTGGCAAGATTGGATGATGATGGGTGTTGGGTGGACAGGTTAGAAGGAAAATTGTTGCTTCCAGATGCATAGATTACATTGATGGTCGCAATGGCTCATGGGCCCACCCACATCTGTGCGAGGAAAGTGTCCCAAATGTTACAAAATGTCTGGGTGAATGATAAAATCTTGAAAACAGCTGAACGTTTTGTCCAGAGTTGTATGATCTGTCTACAGCATAATATGGGAAAGGGCACAACGACCCCTAGGGGTAGTTTTGGTCCACCTTCTGTCCCCTTCAAGGTCATACACTTTGATTTTATTGAAATGGAGCATTGTAATAACTATAAGTATGTATTGGTTGTTATTTGCGCCTTTAGTAAATGGGTTGAAGCCTTTCCTGTTAAAGATGCCACAGCAATGACAACGGCAAAAACCATGCTTACGGAATATTTTCCTAGGTTTGGTTTGCCAAGAGTCATCTGGTCGGACAATGGTCCTCATTTTATCGCTGCTGTAATTCTGCAGATATGTGCGGGTTTACAGATCGATAAACGGTTCCATAAGGCTAGACGTGCTCAAAGTGCTGGTTTGGTAGAGAGACACAACGGAATCATAAAGAACAAGCTCGCTAAAACATGTGCCGGCACCAAATTAAAATGGCCGGACTCCTTACCGATCATGTTATTATCAATGAGAATAACCCCACAGACTAGGACTCGGCTCTCCCCTTTTGAGGTGGTTATGGGTAGGCCAGCTAACATTTGGAATTTACTTAAGCCAAAATCCCTGAGGGACATTTAACATATACTTCTTTCAGATTACTGTGACCGGTTAACTAAAAATCTGTCTTTGATTCATAAGCAGGTGCGAGAAGCCCTCCCAGCCAAATATGAGGGGACAGGTCACAGTATCCGACCTGGTAGCTGGGTGTTGATAAAAGCATTCGAAAGTGCATCCTGTCTCGCACCGCGTTGGAGGGGCCCTCATCAGGTCCTACTGGCCACACAGACAGCCGTACGAGTGGCTGGACAAAAGCACTGGATCCACGCGTCGCATGTCAAGAGAATTCCCTTCCCTTTGCCACACGATACTGAAGATAGAGAAAAAACCTACCTGCTCTGCTCCCAGCGATCACACAGCATTGAGCAGCATCGAGAGTGCTTCAGAGACTCTCCCTAAACCCGTGGTGCCTGGGAAAACAGCCACTTTATCTCCACACTCTCCTACAGATCCTTTTTCACCACTGTCAGGTTCTATTACGAATCCACCACTTCCATCAGATCACGTCGTACAAGGAGTCACAAGGTACGATCTGTGTCCATGGAGCTAGACTTAGAGCACGGTTCGGCTATGCCAACGGGAAAATCATCATAGGGCTTGCCTTTTGGCCCTCTTCTTTTGCACAAAAGGAAATCTGTTGGCTAGGGATAAGGAAGGACTAAGAAAACGCGCGACCAGTAGATCGCCAGTAAATAAAATCTGGAGTATTTAGTTTGAAGAAACAATGCCTGCAATCAATCTCACTCGTATGGAACAAATAAGTGACTGTGTGACCAATCGAAACAATGGACAATCAAATGCATGGTCTCTTAAAACATATTGTTGTCTTGTAATTATGTTAACCGGCTTCACAATAGTAATTGCTTTAGGATTTTGGTATTTGGAAAAAGTACATCCACTTGAAACTCTTTTGCCCACTGAAAATGTACCCACTGCTTCTACGCCTTTCATGCATCTGCACACTCTATCTCCTAGAGACTCTCAGCACAGACAGAGTTACTACAATAATACTTTACTACTCATCATGAATGCAACACATGCCATTTTGAACAAGTCTAATTGTTGGGTCTGCTCACATTTACCGTAACATGGAGATAAGTGGTTGGGCTGGTTTATTCATCCTTTGCCTCTTACTACTGCATGTTATGCTTCTTTAAGGGCGCTATTCTTTGGCCGATGGAATGATAGCATCTCGAGGAACTTTGATGGAACAAATTTGAATGAATTTGAGAAACAAGTTCTAACACCCCTGGGATGCTCGCTTTTCGTGAATAGGAGCAAGCTTAATGTTACTTCTATTAGGCCTTCTGATAGACTGTCTAGTCCTTTTCAATCTTTGATCTCTTTTAAGATGGCTCCTATAGACATTAGGGATGCCACACCACCTTCCTACACTGTTAACCACAGCCCAGATTCAGTTTCTTTCTGCATACAGAGGAATGGTACTCAGTCAATGGGGGATTTCAAGGGCTGCACCAATGTTGCGAACTTGACCAGTGAGGACAGACCTTTGTACGTAGGCCAACCTGTCTACTTCATTTGCGGTAATGAAGCTTTCCCATGGCTACCAGGGGATTGGCAGGGAACCTGTTATTTAGGAATTCTGTTACCAGTGGTATTCATAGAAAGCACCATAGAAATCTCTAAAGCTCGTCCAAGGTGGGATGAGAATGGCGATACTTCATCACAAATTCTGGGTGACGTAGTGAAATCTTTTGTACCTTTTTGGGTATAAATATTGAATTCTGAAGATTTCAGGAGACTAGCGAGAGTACTGGAGAGAACTATCAACTGGACCACTGAAATACTTTATAACATGACTTTAGAACAGAAAGCGATAAGGTTAGTGGCGCTACAGAACCGGATGGCATTAGATGTCATCCTGGCTGAGCGTGGTAGAGTATGTAAATTAGTGGGGTCTGCTTGTTGCGTTTTTGAGCCAGATTCCTCCCCTTTCACCATCTTTAAGGCTATACAAAATCTGCACGTCCTTAGTTCAGAAGTGCACGTTCCCGAGGGAAACTGGGATCTTAGCGCTTGGTTCTGGGACTTCTTACAATCTTGGGGATGGAAGCTACTTTCGGTTTTATTGATTATTCTGGGTATTATGTTATTTTTATGTTGCTGTATACAATGTCTTCCAGGCTTATGTTCAGTGTTAGGAGGATGTTGTGCACAGACTATGGGATCATTAGGACAAAGGGTACGCGCACTGGAAAGAATGACAAATTAATTTGTGTTGAAAGAAATTTCTGTTACAGACCTTATGGTGATCGATATCTCTGATGATTGTGATTCAGGGTCTATGGACATTGAGACGTGGAGTTACTCGTAAAGTGACTAAAAGTAGCTTAGCGCTTGGCTTAGGCCAAAAGGAGGGTTTGCTAAACAGGAAATCATATCGCGTCTCCTTCTAATATATATTGGCCTAAGCCTAGTCGCTCTGCGAAGAAAACCGTGTTGCAAAGTTCCAATTTTAGATCGACTTCGCTGCCATTTTAGGATCATCTGCCATTTTTATTTCTGTTCACATATAATTCTGTGTTCTAAAATGGTGGACTGTGTTTCCAGTTTGCAACCGAGTCTTCCCGACCTCTGTGCCCAAGTTAATGGTTAGACTGTCCGCGGGCCGAATGTTTAGACTAGGTAATGAGACCTTGTCCCAAACATGACTTGTGTTCTAAGGACTGTCTGCGCTAACAAGCCTCATCCACGAATACACATCGAAGACAATACTGTGGAAATGTCGAGCGTGGACACTGGCAGAACTGTATTGTGGAGGGATATGTGCTAAGATTACTGCTAATCCAGGAATACACTTCGCCATTGCAACTTGTTTGTAATGTAAACCAAATGTAATCTGTGCGCATATTGTAGTATGAGCCATAAGTGAACTCGGCACAAACTCTAGACGACAGATTATTAACTTGCAGAGGGGCTGGACATTATTACTAAATTGTATAAATGAACGAATGTCCAGATGTCCAGTACCTCTCACTCCTCACACTGAATGGCTGGTACTCACTGTGATGTACTGAGGGCCAGATAGCTATCTGAATTTGTTTCTTTGAAACTGCACAGTAGAATAAAGATCTGTGAATCTTTATAAGCCCGTGTTTGGTGTATTTCCTTTTGTTTTTACAGGCTAACACCTCCAATTCCATAGTGGAGAATTTGCGTTTTTTTCTTCCTATAGGCCAGGTCAGCCATTTTTTGTGCCCAATTGTCATGTTTTGTTCCATGCAGTTCCGTTTTTGCTTTTTTGCGTCTAATTTACAGCTTTTTTTTTGCATTTTCAGGACAGTATTTGGTCCCCTCCACACCGTTTTGACACACTTTGCACTGTGTGCATGGTTTGTGGACAAAGCTATATAAGAATTGTGAAATGTAAATTGAAATCTAATATTTCATCGGTAAACCTAATGGAGCTCATTTTCAATGAGTCATATTGTAAACAACATCTGTTAATGCTTTTACACATTTTTGTTTATGTCAACGCTCATTTTCATTCATTTGTATGGTGGAGAGAAAGGGGGGATCGCAAGTTACGATTCTGCCTCCTGTTCCTCTCTTACAAACAAGTACTCCATGTATTTGCACCAGCATGGATTCATATGGAGTCTGGCTGCATTTTACACTAGCAAAAATAAGACTGAATACATAGGAAACGCTTGTACGATGGGCGGGTCCACCCCCCACTTCAGAAGGCACACAGATAACAGAGCTGTATCCCGTCCCCCCACCCCCTGTTGGGGGATGCAGGAAAAGCCTGCAAAATCCTTGTTGCACGAAAAGCCCAGGAACATGGGCAGCCAGCCTGGAAATAGGGGAGACAAAGGAAAGGGGTGGGGGACAACAACAGGAAGCGCCAGCAATATAAGGAGCCGGCCGCTACCGAACAAAAACATCAGTTCGCTGCAGACGAGGGACGTGGGGAAACTTGGATCATTTTTTATTATAAAAAAACACATCACTCATCACTTCAACACGACATGATTGTCATCATAGTAAAACACTCTTGTGGAATTGTGGCGACCAGCCAACTGCCTCCTCTCTTTCATGCTTCCCCCATGTTTCCAACCAAGTTTACTCTAGGCCAAATGTCCCCCAACTACCCTTGTCCATGATCCACCTGCCCCTGCAGGCATTCCTAGGCTGGAGGAGTGCCGTTTCTGACAGCGGAAGCTGAGTCCTCTTACATACATCAAGCGCCCATGCTGCTAGACCTCAGAGGGGCGCTGATCATGGGAGGAGTGAAAACGCCTCCCTATTTCCCAGCTCATTTGTAGTTCTTACAGTGACACTGGTCGCTTACACACCGCCACACCACCAATGTGTTCCATGCCCATCTGTGCTCCCTCCCCCCCCGAGCTGTGGCCCTCATTGTGACAAATCAACTTTCGGAGCATCAGTAGTCCAGGGATTAATATCAGTTTCTAAACCATCAATCAACCCCACACCTCTAGTACAACAGAAGGGATCCAAACAGATTGGAATACAAGTGAATTATAAGACCTCCTTGTCCAATTTTGGTAACGCGGATGGAACGGCAGGCTTATCGTCGCAAGGCTGTGGATTGTTGGTTAGTCGCAACACCGAGAAAATACAACTATTATCCAATGATAAAACAGTCAAGGCTGTATACAAATATCTACTTTACTATTACTACAACAGACAGTTCTAGCACACTACAAATACAACCCACCCTGTAAAGGAATACAGAGGACAGACAGTTTCACGAAGGAAAGGGATTCACTCTGGATACTGACAGGAAGGTAGTTGGTAAAGTAATCAGTCTTACTGTTCAAGGTTATTTGGTTTCAGCATCAAGGAGACAAAGGGTCGTTACTGTCTCCAGGGGCCTTCAGAGAAGGACCAGGGGGGCAGAACCACAATGTACCTGGTGCTGAAGAAGTTCTTGGTGCTCGACAGCATCGAGGCAGTTACAATGTGCTTCACAGCCCTTAAGACAGAGTTAGTGGCAGGAGACAGCTGTGGGTACCAGGTGGCAGACAGTTGAGCAAGCAAGACTGGACGGACATCTGCAGGCTGTCCAGTGCGGCAGCTCAGGGCCAAGAATCATTGTCTCTGTGCTGATTGGCAGATCTGGAATGCTGGTCGAGGCGTCTTGGACAGCTCTGGTGACTGCAGCATGACAAAAGTCAGCGGTGCAGCCAGATGCGGTTGGAGGACTTAACTGTCACCAAAATGTCCTTAAAAGATGGACGCTGGATGATGCTTGTGTGGCACTCTGCCTAGCTTCTTTACAGGGTTTGTGTCCTTTCAAGGCAGACAGCCCAAAGCTCAGGAGAGGGTTTGAAGGCAACAGCCCTGTCCTTAGTTTAGATACTCTTTGGCACTTCCCACCTAGGAAGCTTGCTGGCAGAATATAGCAGGGCATGCTGTGTGCTGGCCGGGTGCAATTCTGGAGCTGCTGGACGTGTCTTCTGAGTCCGGTATCTCCCTCTGTTCCCTGGGAGATGTTTAGGGGAGGGATATTGCTTCCCTCTTGGAACTCCTAACCTTCCTTCACAGGCAGAAGATGTAAGGTAGACTGTACCTTCAGCTCAGGTCCAAATGAGTACTTCTTCTTACTCCTTTCAAAGTCTTCAGATGATCTGCTAAGTGAGGGGTTCAGCCCTCTTTTAAAGTCAAATGAGCCCCAATGATTGGTGCAGGCTAAGCCTACCTTAATGAACCAATCCTGGGTACCCACCAACAATCTTGTGTTATGCATGAGGTCAGGACCAGAGTGCTCTGCAACAGGACAGACAAGGGGGTGACATCATATACCTTAGTCCCATCCATATCCCTGTCTGATGTAGATCAAAGTGTCTCTCTGGTTAACTGAGCCCTCTGTGACTCTTGATTAAAGCACCAGGTTCCCTTGAAGTCTGTGCTGGGAGCAGACTTCCTGTCTCCCCCAAACCACATATTTCTCCCCTCTGAAAGGGGTCAGCTCTGCAGGGGATTGTCGAAGGTAAATAGTGGAGCCAAACATGAATTTCACTGACTTTCATACAGAGGGGTGGGAACTAGCTTCAAGTTGATATATTGCATACCAAAGGGGTGTTAGCCCCACCTTTCCTGTTGTCTAATCCGGCAACGCCTTCAGGCTTGCTTCAATTATCTCTCATTAGTATGCACTGCCACCCGCCAGAGGACAAATGAAAGCCGATCCATGGGGCCTTTGATATTTAAATTAGGCTGCCCATGCTGGTGGAAGGTTTGCCTTCCCCCTCCTTGAGAGGCTTTGATGTACCCGGGGCTGTCACGTTCCAGCTGAATATAACAGGGGAAGATGGTGCGTGTTGGCTGTGTTTCCTGGAGTACATGTGACTATGCGTCTTGTCTAGGAAGCAGATGGACTGTGTGTGGAATGGCCTCACACAGTCCTTAGAGGTTGGTCTCCCATCATTCCTTTTCATCATTAAAAAATCAAAAAAGCCCAGACGAGCACACTTTCCCTGTACGGATGGTTAAATTCCTCACACTCATATCTCCAGTAGTTTTGTGCATACATTCCAAAATAAAAGATCCTGTCAGCTTTGATAGGTGCACCCTGCCCCCCTGGTAGTACTCTGGTGATTTCAAGTTGATCAGACAATGTCTGATCTGGGTATACCTCCTGCCCCTGCAAAACCTGGCCATTGATCCATTCAACTTTCTCCTAGGGCCTCATTACACGGAAGGCGGAGGACCAAGGTGCTACTAGCACCTTGGTCCATGCCGGTAAAATACCGGCACCACCTTGGTGGGAAGGGGAATTACCGCCCCATTCCAAGGTTGGCGGGGCGGTAATTCCCCCTTCCACCACTGCCCTTCCCCATTCCCATTTCTGCCCCATAGGGCATAATGGGAATGGGGAAGGTGCTAATTACAGCACCGCAATTTTGCAGTGCCGTAATTAGCACCAAGTTCCCTTAGCGGGTTGGTTTTTAACGACTGCAAAAAGCAGGTGTTAAATCACCAACCCGCTAAGGGACCTCGTAGTAAGGCGGTAATGGTTAACGGTCACTGTTACCATTAACGGTGACCGTTAACCATTACCGCCTCCCGTGTAATGAGGCCCCTAGACTTCTCTACAGCTGAGTGGGATTCTGCTCCCCACCATGTTTGTCTTGTGATGATCTCTGACCACATTATTTCTGTCCCTTCCAAATGGGCCCCCAATTCTTGCAGAGTGCCCATCGTCTCCCTCATTAGCCCATACCTGTGAGATCATTTCCCCCTAGATGAATCAGTAAGATGTCAGGTTGGGGTGTCTTGCCTGTAGCCTTTGCACCTGCTCTTCCAACTGCCCCCATCTCATCCCTGGCACTCATTGTCATTTGATCTTGAAATGTTTTGCTGTCATTTGTTCCTTTTCCGGTATCCACCTTGCCTTGGCCCCCGTCACAAACGAGTTCCCCAACACCCACTCTGTCCTTCTGCTCCTTTTGGATGCTGTTTGGTGCAGAGAGATGGGGAATGGATATGAATTAGTTACACATTTTTTCCAGCCTTATGTATCTTTTAAAACAGTAAGACCTCCATCCTCCTATCTTTTTAATAACTTCTGACGTCATGCCAACCCCTGCAGCTGAAATGGCTGCTCCAATTCTGAAGGAGTGTGTTCCAAAGACCCCTTCTTTTGCTCCTATGTCTTTTAGTGCCAGGTGCATCACGGGTTTAAACTGGAACCTGCTCAGGGTGACCTGTGAGTTTGTAGAAAGAGTGGTTCTCCTGCCCTTCCTGGGGGTCTTATGTTTAGATATGTCACTAGGCATGACACGGGACAGCATGAGCTTCTCTTGATACCGTGGAGGGTGATTCATCTCCTTTGCCTGCTCTGATTTGTTTTGGACCTTCTTAGATGTAGCTGTGCCCACTACACTGCCACTATTACATCCCCTGGCTTTAAAAACCCCTTCCCCCCGCCTTCATTGTTGTCCGGAACAAGCTTGCTGATCCTGAAGGCCCCAGAAAAGGCCAGGGAGAAGGCTGCTCTGAACATGGCAGCCTCAGAAGTGTTTCTGCATGGCCCTACCAGTGTTCTCATTAAATTGTGAAGCTTCAGCATGTCAATCGGGCAACTAGGGGCCTCTTTCCGCTCATTACATTTAGCCCAGCCTTTCATCACCATCCTGACATAATGCTCCTTGGTAGGGTCCGCCATCCACCTTAGTTTGTGATAAGGCGCTATTGCTGCCAGATGGGATGCCACCCATGTTCTGGTCTTCTGCAATTGCCAGCCCACCGGATGATGGCATGCACCAGAGATCCTCCTTGGTGCACTGCAAGAAACCCTTCCCTGAATTTAATAATTCTCTATGAAACGCCTTATATCTCCTTTGCGTTCCTGGTGCAAGATCCGTACTAATGAGTGTGCTTACATTTTCCCAATTATGTCCCACTAATGGCTCTTGAAAGGGGGTCATCTTCTCGCTTGCATCTGGTTTTTCCTCCCGAAATTTCCCAAACTGTAAACAAGAGAGAGAGTCAGCTGCTATATTCCTTACCCCTGGTATGTGTCATGCGCTTACTTCTGTGTTCACCCTGAGCAGGCTTGTTGACAATTCCCTGAGCAGCCGTAGTACCCTACAGTTGCTTGGTGTGGCCTAATTTATTATCTGCACTGCTGCCAGATTATCTGACCAAAGAATCAGCCTTTTTTTGCCAGTGAGGACTCCCATAGGCGGAAGGCAAATATGAGGGGGAAACAAATCTAGGAGCATGATATCTCGCGTCATGCCCTCTTGTGCAATGGAGGAGGCCATGTCTGTGCACACCAATCATCCCAATCATACCCCAGTATTGTACCAAAACCGTGACAGCCTGATGCATTAGTGTAGAGCCTTATACTCTCGCTACTCGCCCATTGCTCCCTCCAAAGCAGTACCCCATTATATCTTCAATACCTCTTTTACCTCAGCGCCCAGGCATACGTGTTGAGATGCATGTTGCAGTCCCACTGTCTTAAGTGAAATACTTATTGCGAATACGCTTTCCTCTGGTAGGAACCTACCGGCAAAGTTCAGCTTCCCTCCTAATGACTGCAGCTCTCTCAGAGTTACTTTGTTCCTGCCCAATAGTCCTTTGTTTCTTTTAGGTCATCCACCTTATCCTTTGGTAGCCTAGTCTTATACTCCTCAAAATCGATATCTATCCCTAAGAATGTTGATCTGTGGAGAGGGCCACTGCCTTCCCTTCCGCCAAAGGTACCGCCAATTCCTTTGCTAATTCCAAAATCTGTCCCATTAATGTACTACATTCATCTGTCCCTTTGCTCCTAATGAACAGAAAATCATCCAGGTAGTGCATCACTTTCCCCATCCGGGTCCTCTCTTTCAGTGCACACTTCAGCAAGGTGCTGAATTTTTCGAAGTATGCACAAGAAATTGAGCAACCCATAGGCAGGCAATTATCATGTTAGTACTGTCCCTCGAATTTGAAGTCCAATATGTTGTAGCTTACTCTGTCAATTGGTAAGAGCCTGAAAGCTGAGTCTATTTCAGCCTTCCCCATCAATGCCCCTTTGCCAGTTGCCCTCACTAGTTCTACCGGGTCATTCGAAGGATGCATAGGTCACCCTGCACCTTTCCTCTGCATTGCCATCATTTATTGATTCTCCCTCCGGGAAGGATAGGTGATGGATAAGGCAAAATTGTCAGTTCTCCTTTTTGGGAACCAGTCCCAAAGTTGAAACTTTGAGATTTTTCAAGGGGGCGGGGAGTAAGAGCCTGTCACCCTCGCCAAAGTGAGTTCTTTGGTGATTTTTTGTTTGACCACTTCTGGAAGTTTTAGTGCGGATTTCAAGTACCTTGATCTGTATTATGGATGAAGGCAGTGTGCTGTTAAGGAAAGGCGAAATCAGCTCAATTACATTTTGGTGTCTCCTTTTGTTTTGAGCTAGAGTTCTTTTTCCCCCATCACATGATCCTGTGCTATGCCCTCCTGCACACTTGGTGCATGCATCTTTAAATCTGCATGATTTACCAAAGGGAAAGAAACTCTAATCAAACTTTCAGCACGTGGTCTGCTCTCCCTGCTGATCACTGGACCTGCTTTTCCAGGAAGAGAGAACAGTCATGAGATGAGGGCATAGGAAAAAAGAAAATGTCAGTTTTGCATATGCTTAAAAAACTCTCATGCTTTTGTCTGTGTATGTTGCCAGTGTCGCCATCCATTTAAGAGCAGATGAATTGTTTTTAATGAATATGGCATTTTGGATTGAAACGTTCGAGAATATAACGCATGCACATTCAGCTGTATACTTCCCATATGTAAGGAAGGGCGGGCCCAATATTTCTGAAATATGTCAAAGCCACCTGTTTTATTCAGTGCCCACAACAAGCACTGTTCCTTGGGCAAACACGCTGCCATCTGTGCTTTGGAAGACTTTGTGCTTGTGAATGTTTTTAGCACAGCAATGAGTCATGACTTGTGTTAAAACCTTTTTTATGCTTCTTGTAAAAAGTATTTCTGGAACCATTGGAACAGCGAAAATAATAAGCTGAAAGGGAATTTCCTTATTTGCTTCTGATAGTGGAGCCAAGAAACCAAAAGAGCGTTTCACACAACGGCTCTGCCGAGCTGGAGAGGAAAGACACGTTTTCAGGAGAAATGTTGGAATTTAGCAGCTCACGATAGTAGCTAATTCGCCACATGTTATGTACAATGGGGAGACTTCAAACAGAACCATGTTTCCACTTTATGACAATCTGCGACATAAAAGAAAGATTCTTAAACTCCATGTAAAAGTGTTTAACTCATTGAAGTAGGCATTTTGGTCCTTAAGTGATGCTGCGCCTTACCCTTGTTGATGATGCACTGTGGTGTTACTTGTTAGGGAGAATTCTCAGGAATGTGCTAATTCCTCTCCACCCTGGAGACCCCCAGCAACTTTTCTGAATTTTGGGGACCTGGATATTTTACCTGGATAGAGTGAGACCCTTTTTCCCACTCTCTCATGTATTTTAATGTGATTTTGAACACTGTTTCCTTTGGTGGTGGAATCTGACAAACTCCATTGGCTTTATCTTTTACATCGTGTCACACAGCACCTTCAGTGCAGTGACACAGGGAAGTCTTCCAGAGGTTTAAATATCTTCTCTTGGCGAAACTACTGTTTCCAAGAGCAGTAAAGTGAAATTGACTTTACTTACACTTGTCATTTTCTAGACCCAGCACACACTATCTTACAATAGGGTGCTGGAGGGGTTACTTAGTATCCCCTTTGTCTAGCATCTCATGTAACAATTTTATGTTACCCTTTCCTCGATGAATGGCTGGTGGCAGTGGTTTACTTTTAACTACCCTGGTCTGCATTTACCTGGGCTGCGTTCGCAGCTGCAGTAAAGCACACAAGGGTGCCATTTTTGTCAAAATGGCCAGATCTTCTTTTTTTGCCATTTATTTGTGGAAAGGTCCTTCTTGAGATTTACACTGCACATCAAACCTGGTTTGGTCCCTTTGTTCATTTTACCTTTGGTGGGATTCACAAGTGAACCCTGCCTCTGGCTCTAGGGTGTCTGGTGGGGGCAGGAAGCAAGGGAGGTGCCCGAAACTCCCGGTGCTTAGTCTCCTAGGAGACAGGAATGCACTCTTAGTTCATTGGCCAGCTGGCTGTCCGGCAAGGACAGCCACCCTGCTGGGTGCCTGACAGCTAGGCTGAAATTAATGGGAGAAACCTGCACAAAAGGCAAGGCTTTTTGGCTTGGAAGGCAGAGTCGACCACTGGACGAAGAAATCCCAAGAAGAACTTGAAGAGGACGCCTGCTGCAACTCCTGGACCGTTGGTTTGCCCAGTAAAGCCCTGCTGCTGTGCTGAAACTCTGAATTTGTATCGACAGAGAAGCCCCTGCAAGGACTACTTTTCCCCTTGAGTTGGTGTACCAATCAATTCCAAAGTAAGCCACCTGGACATCCTCTCAGAGCTGGTTGAAATTCCACTGCAGTTGCTGCTGGAACCGAATAGCCAGGGCAGTAACACCAGATCGTGTGCGTTGATTTTAAGCTGGCCAATAGCTCCAGTAATCCTGACTCCCAGGTAGCAGGACTGACGGACCCTGAGCCCCCTCAACAGAGTGTGGGACACCAGATGCAAGGAAAGCCCATCTCAACAGCCAGGAACGACAGTGTTGCTAATTGCAGTAGACACAACCAGCTGAAACACTGAAGTGCCACTTGTTAGAAGATTGACAGCTGCGAGCAGTGAAAGTCCCATTGCAGTGCAGGAGTCCCCAGAAGTCCTCCCTCTTGTCCCCAATACTGAGGCCCAGGAACATTAGGATCTGCAGAGCTGCACAGGAACAGAAGTCATCTGCTGGACATTTCTTCAACCTAAAGGTACTGTAATGTCTGAAAGAACTTACCTCTTATCATTCCACCTTGCTTGTCCTCGTTGGAGACTTTTCTCGGTTGCCTCTGTAGATTTGCTAACAGCTTCTTTACCTCACAAGCCTAATCAGCTTGTGGCCCTACTTTGAATTTCTTCTTATTTTACAAAGACTTCTAAAAGATTGTGCAAACATTTACTTACCTGCAATAAGTGCTTTAGTTCACCTTGACTTTGCTAACTTAACATTGGCTGGCCTGGCTCCCTGAATGACTCTTCTCTCCTCTGCTTAGGTGTTGTGTCTTCCTTCCAGGAAGGGGTTAACTAATTTTGCATGGGGGGTTACCAAAAGTACTTACCTGCTTCAGAATATTTCTGTCATCGATTGTTTTGTTCTAATAACCTTTTTCCTTTGACATATTCCTAAATCTGATTCTAAAAGCAACAGTGATATATTAATGTCCACAGCACCCTAATTATTGAAGTCGTCTGAGGGTGTAGGTAGTGTCTGTGGGCCATCCCAAATCGGTACTTGCTGATTTAGAAATCATAAGTGTGCATTTTAAAAGTATATTTGAGTGTTACTGTTATATTGCCCCTTCTGAAGAAGGCTTATTCTAACTGACCGATAAATACATTAATAATTGTTTAATTAAGAAACCTTGTGTGTAAGAGTTTATTTGAATACTTGTCGCTGTGAATCTTTGTGTAACTCCCCTACAGCTCACATTGACCTCTCTTGAGATAAGCCAGGCTGCTCAACATGTGACCAACCTGCGTAGTAATGACTTGTACCAAAGGTTGGGTTCCTATTGCCAGGAGGTCAGGGTTGTTGTAGTGCACCCAAAGGGTACTGCATACAATCTTGCCTAACATTACTCATAGCCATTTAGTGAAGGGCTCATTGCTTCAAATAAGCCCACATTGGATGTTTCATTCAAAACTAGGTGATAGGTACTGCAAGGTTGCCAATTATTATTTCTTTTTTTTTTTTTGTAAAGGATATCTTGGCGCCTGTTCAAGATCCTTTGGCATCAATCTATTTTCATCAGATTACACGCATCCCTTCCTCCATCAATGCACAGAATGAACTCCAAAAGCAACATTTACTACATCAGTTTTGGGCATGGGTTTGAGGAGGTTATTTTGTAAGGGGCTGAATGGTCCCCAAGGTGTAAAACCAAGGCATAACACTTTTGCATATTGGTTAACCGTTCCCGGACATTTTCTTTCCATTTGAATACCACGAATGGGTTCAAAGTGGAATTACCTTTTCCTCTGTGCTTCAAAGTGTGCTCCATTTTACAGCTGCTGAGATTTCCATGTAGGGTCACGAAAAATGCATTCCTGGGGCGTGGCCTGACTGGAGGCTAATTGAGTCCTAAAACCTACAAGCTCGATCACCATGCTGGAGAACGTGCAACTTTCGTGGCGTTCCTTTATCATGTGAAGCTCCTGAGGCAACAGAATTTGCTGTCAGAAGCCCCGGAAAAGAGAAAGGAGGAGTATGTTCCCACTGCAGGAGCCAGAGTTTCTCTTCAATACCGTCATATTTTCTGGGTTCTGCATGGCATGAGATCCAGCAACCCGAGATGGCCACATACACCTGACAATGCAGGTGGATCAGAGCCTTTGGCTTCTTGATCAAAGCTGTTTGCTTGCAAGGATGAAGCAGAGTAGTGGTGCTGCAGCGGAATTAAGACAGAGTGTGAGACCGCATCGGTGGTGGGTCTCCTCAAACAATGTGGGTCTGTGCCTGGACCCCTCCACAGTAGTGAGTGACCCAAAACTGGAGTGCATTGCAGGCTGCAAAGATACAGAGGTCTGCATTAAGATTGAAGTGGAGCGTGGAAAGTAAACAGCTCCGATCTGTTATAGGCACACAGATGTAACTATTAGTGACAGCTGAATTCCAGTCGGTGACACGCGATGTTGAAGCATGTTATGAGTGAGGGCCTCATTCAGTGATGGAGCACGTAGAAGAGGAGGGCTTCCACCTAGAGAATGATGTGGATGAGCTCCAACGCGCTTCTCCTTAATGTGGTACTAGATAGGAAGATGGATAGGTCATGCTATGCAATGATGGCAGATGTAGGTAAGTCAGGGTCCCTTAAAAAGACAATGGAAGATCTACAGATATTAAATATTTGGAGGCACCAGCACTCTCTTGTTAGAGATTATACTAATTTCTTTGAAGTTTCTCTAGAATTTACATTTTTTGTCTCTCTCTTCCCCCCCCCTTCTCTTCCGAGGGTCCTTGAATCCAGAGTAGAATTAGCAGTGGTTTTAGACCATGCCCAATTTACAATTCAGATTGATGCATATGCCACAGGGGCAGAAACACTTTGTTATGGAAAATGAATGATTCCCGGTTGACTGATATAGCTTGTTGTAATTCCATTTTGGAGAGGATCTCCTTATACTTTCAGGAAAACATTACAGAGGACACCTCAATGACAAATGTCTGGGATGCCTTTAAACCCACACTGCGGGGGATCCGATTAGTTTAGCTTCTGTGAGAAAATTGACGCTATTGGCCCAGTGGGAGGAAGCTAGAGTCAAGGCTGCAGGAGTTGAATGTTCAGTACAAGAGAGGGGGACGCAGAAGACTTATAGGCAGCTACAAGTAGCAAGGGTGCAACAGAAATTGCTCTGGGCCTCGGAAGTTTCACATAAGATTGTATTTTTGTACTGCCAATAAAGCCACACATATCTTGGCATATAAATCAAGGGCCCAAAAAGCTAGAAACACTATCTCAGTTGTGAGATGAATGGGGTCGTGCACATGATGATGAGTCCACTAAAATGCACATTCTGATGAAATATTATACACAATTGTTTAGATCAGACAAATATCTCAGCCCAACAACATTTTATTTGGGTGGCAAATCTTCCTTCAATCTTGGTAGATGATAAAGAGCTGTTAGAATGCCCGATAATTGTGGAGGAAGTCCTTCAAGTTATTCACTCACTTCCTAATAATATAAGGCCCCAGGGCTGGATGGCTTTTCAGCCTTATTTTATAAAAATTCACAGTTACTGGCCCCCATGTAACCATGCTATTTAATAGTTTCACTGACACAGGAGTGATTATGCTCACGATGGGGGGGATCTCTATTAACACTAATTGGCAAGCCAGACAAAGATCTCACCCTTAGAATGTAATATAGGCCCATTGTGGTCCTTAATTATGATTCTTGAATGTATTCAAAAATCCTAGCAGCCCGATTGGCAGGTATTCTCCCAAGTACTGTTAAGAAAGTTCGGCCTAGCTTGCCAGGGCAGCAAGCATATGACAATATTCAAAGAAATTTAGATGTCATTGAGCATGCATGGCAGGGCAACCAAGAATTGGATATGGTGAGGAGCCAGGAATGAAACTTGGACACAGATGATTCATAGTGGTTGTTATATACATTTATTGAAATGATAAAGGTGTCGCAAATGCCTCACTGTCCCTATCTAGGAGGTATTTCCCTACCCTAAACCAAAAACAAAGGGTCTGTCAAGTGTCAAGATGTCCAAAGCAAAGGTTTCCTATGTCCGAAATCCTATCCTATCCCTCACATTCTAAAACAAATTCTACAGTGCTAAAGGTATTGCCTTTTGCTCAACAAGTGCACAAATGTTATCCGCAGGAGAAGCAAGAAGCCAACAATAAGTAAGTGTGGAAAGGGCAGGGCCAGAAGCAATCACTTCACGCCATACTACCCAACCACGCATCTAACAAAGCATCACCACTGTAAACTCGTTATATCTGTAACATATTTTGCAATTGGAATCCCTGTCCTATACATGTAAGAGTTGCATTTAGAATTGCGCCCATTAACCTCTTTGTGAAAGTGGCATTTAGGAAAGTGGTCTGTGAAATTGCACTCTGGAAAGTTGAATTTAGAAGTGCGCCAAATAGCCTCTCTGTGAAAATTGCATTTAGAAGTGTTCCCAATAGCCACTCTGTGAATTTAGAAGTGCGCCCAATAGCCTCTCTGTGAAAGTTGAAATTAGAAGTGTGCCCATTAGCCTCTCTGTGAAAGTTGAATTTGGGAAAGTGTTCTGTGAAAGTTGAATTTAGAAGTGTGCCCATTAGCCTCTCTGTGAAAGTTGAATTTAGGAAAGTGTTCTGTGAAAGTTGCTTTTAGAAGTGTGCCCAATTAACCTCTTTGTGAAAGTTGCATTTAGAAGTGTTCCCAATAGCCTCTCTGTGAAGTTGCATTTAGAAAGTGTTCTGTGAAAGTCACTTTTAGAAATGCTCCCAATAACCTCTCTGTGAAAGTGGCATTTAGGAAAGTGTTCTGTGAAAGTTGCATTTAGAAAGTGTTCTGTGAAAGTTGCTTTTAGAAGTGTTCCCAATAGCCTCTCTGGAAAGTTGAATTTAGAAGTGCGCCAAATAGCCTCTCTGTGAAAATTGCATTTAGAAGTGTTCCCAATAGCCACTCTGTGAATTTAGAAGTGCGCCCAATAGCCTCTCTGTGAAAGTTGAATTTAGAAGTGTGCCCATTAGCCTCTCTGTGAAAGTTGAATTCAGGAAAGTGTTCTGTGAAAGTTGCGTTTAGAAGTGTGCCCAATTAACCTCTTTGTGAAAGTTCCATTTAGAAGTGTTCCCAATAGCCTCTCTGTGAAAGTTGCATTTAGAAAATGTTCTGTGAAAGTCGCTTTTAGAAGTGCTCCCAATAACCTCTCTGTGAAAGTGGCATTTAGGAAAGTGTTCTGTGAAAGTTGCATTTAGAAAGTGTTCTGTGAAAGTTGCTTTTAGAAGTGTCCCCAATAGCCTCTCTGTGAAAGTGGCATTTAGAAAAGTGTTCTGTCAAAGTTGCATTTAGAAAAGTGATCTGTGAAAGTTGCACTTAGAAAGTGTTCTGTGAAAGTTGCTTTAAAAGTGCTCCCAATAGCCTCTCTGTGAAAGCTGCATTTTAGAAGTGTTCCCAGTAGCCTTTCTGTGAAAGTTGCATTTTAGATGTGTTCCGAGTAGCCTCTCTGTGAATCTAGAAGTGTTCCCAATAGCCTCTCTGAAAGTTGAATTTAGAAGTGTCCCCAATAGCACCTCTATGAATTTAGAAGTGTTCCCAATATCATCCATGTGAAAGTGGTATTTATAAGTGTTCCCAATAGCCTCTCTGTGAAAGCTTCACTAAATCTATTCCCAATAGCCTCTCTGTGAAAGTTGCATTTTAGAAGTGTTCTCAGTAGCCTCTCAGTGAATTTAGAAAGTGTGCCCAATAGGCTCTCCGTGAAAAATGCATTTAGAAGCATTCCCTGTAGCCTCGCTGTGAATTTAGAAGTGCGCCCAATAGCCTCTCTGTGAAAGTTGCATTTTAGAAGTGTTCGCAGTAGCCTCTCAGTGAATTTAGAACGTGTGCCCAATAGCCTCTCTGTGAAAATTGCATTTAGAGGCGTTCCCTGTAGCCTCGCTATGAATTTAGAAGTGTGCCCAATAGCCTCTCTGTGAAATTTGCATTTAGAAGTGTTCCCAATAGCCACTCTGGAAAGTTGAATTTAGAAGTGCGCCAAATAGCCTCTCTGTGAAAATTGCATTTAGAAGTGTTCCCAATAGCCTCTCTGTGAATTTAGGAGTGCGTCCAATAGCCTCTCTGTGAAAGTTGCATTTAGAAGTGTTCCCAATAGCCACTCTGGAAACTTGAATTTAGAAGTGCGCCCAATAGCCTCTCTATGAAGGCTGCATTTAGAAGTGTTCCCAATAGCCACTCTGAAAGTCGCATTTAGAAGTGTGCCCAATATCCTCTCTGCGAAAGTTGCATTTAGAAGTGTTCCCAATAGCCTCTCTAGGAAAGTTGCATTTAGAAGTGTTCCCAATAGCCTCTCTAGGAAAGTTGCATTTAGAAGTGTTCCCATTAGCCTCTCTGTGAATTTAGAAGTGCGCCCAATAGCCTCTCTGAAAAGTTGAATTTAGAAGTGTCCCCAATAACCACCCTGAAAGTGGAATTTAGAAGTGTGCCCAATAGCCTCTCTGTAAAAGTGGCATTTAGAAAAGTGTTCTGTGAAAGTTGCATTTAGAAAAGTGTTCTGTGAAAGTTGCACTTAGAAAGGGTTCTGTGAAAGTTGCTTTAAAAGTACTCCCAATAGCCTCTCTGTGAAAGCTGCATTTTAGAAGTTTTCCCAGTAGCCTTTCTGTGAAAGTTGCATTTTAGAAGTGTTCCCAGTAGCTTCTCTGTGAATCTAGAAGTGCTCCCAATAGCCACTCTGAAAAGTTGAATTTAGAAGTGTGCCCAACAACCTCTCTATGAAAAGCCGAATTTAGAAATGTGTGCAATAGCTCCGTCTGAAGGTTGAATTTAATTGTGGGCCCAATAAACTCTCTGTGAAAACTGAATTAGAAGCGTGCCAAACAGCTTCCATGTAAAAGTTGAATGTACAAGTGTGCCCAGTAGACTCTCCGCGAAAGTGGAATCTAGAAGCGTGCCGAATATCCTTATAGTATAATACCATGCCGGACCGAACCGACTAATCTCCCTAATAACCACCCTGTGCAAAACCGATTAAGATTCATGCCTAATACCCTCCCTGTATAAAGCTGAATTTAAAAAGTGCACCTATTAGCGTGCCCTAATCGAACTCGCTAGTATCACTTAGCATCTCCGCACTTAGTCCAAAGTTAAAGTGTACACAACACCAGTGAGGTTAAGAAGCGTACCTAAATATCCTAATTATTAGTATGCCTAAAAGTATATCTGTTTAAGGTAGAATTTAGAACTGTGCCCAATAATCTAATATCCCCACTATACAAAATTGAATCTAGAGATAGACTTAATATCCTCTCTATGTACAGATGAACTTAGAAGTGCACCGAACTAATAACTAGTAGCATAACATCATCTGTGTACAATTCAACCTAGAAGTGCACCGAATAGTCTAGTATCGTCTCTGTGCAATTGAACTTGAAGTGTGCCTAAAACCGTGTCCCACGGAACTTAGAGCTACAATTAGAAAGTCCTCCTAAAATCCACCTAAAAGCGCGTACCAAGCATGAGTGCACCCACTTCACCAGAGTTCATCGGAAACGAACACTGTGGACCGCCCCTACTTCCCGATCTGCCTTCCCTCCCGTCACCCCGTTCCCAAACCACCCCACCCTCCTTCGCACTCCCTGCTATTCCCCTCTCCAAACACCAACCCAGAGGGGCACGATGGCAAGCCAACCACCCTAAGACCACTCCTCCCCTGAACACCACCACCGACCAGCCATCGTTAACCATGCCCGCTCCCATCACTATCATACCTGGCACACCTCGCCCTGAAATCACCCATCCCTGCCTTGTCCTCACACCCCTGCCACCTTCGCCCCCGGTCCGTACCCTTTCCCCTCCCTAAAAACGGCACGCCTAGCCCTTGCTAGAACCGAAGCTGCATCCCTCTCCCCCTCTGACCCCCTACCCTCTCTCACACCCCAATCGCAACAAGGAAACTAAAGAGGAAACGTTCCTGGTCCCCCTCACTTTCTCAGCACTCTTCGCCTCACCTGTCTCGACCCACCACCTCATTCCCGCAATCACCTCCTTCCCCCGCGGCTTCACCCTTCCTGAAACCCCTCTCCCTCGATTTCTCATCAACTGCAACTGAAACTCCTAACTGCCCACACCCCACCTTCAAATCCCCCGAATCAAACCGAATCATAATAACACACCCAGCCACCCAACCCCGCCCAAATTTTTCTGCCCGCCCACTATTCCCATCGACCATCACCCACCCTACCCCAGTCCCTCCTCCACTCTCTCCACCACCACCCCCTCCAACTCCAGCACCGAGACCAACCTCGCCTGCCGATGTGAACTGCATCCTATTTAATGCCCGATCCGTAGCAATAAACAGACACTGCATCTTCGACCTCCTCGCCTCTGTCAAACCAGACCTTGTTTTCATCACCGAAACTTGGTTCTCAGACGACTATGCCCCAATCGCTAATGAAGCCTTTCCCCCTGACTACTTCCTCATCCAACTGAACCATCCCTCCAGAGGAGGGGGAATAGCATCTGCCTTCAAGTCTCTCTTCCAAGCCTCAATCATCGACAACCAACCTTCCATTCCTGCCTGCGATTCTCTCCTCGTTAAACTATCCATCTCCCCATCGCTCTCACACAGCTTCCTAATAATCTACAGGCCTCCTGGCTACGATGGACAATTCGCAAACAACCTCTGCGACTCTATTGCCACCCTTCAACTAAACCATCCCAACCTCACCCTTCTTGGAGACTTCAACATATGGCTCGACATCCCCATGAACCCTATGACACACTCTCTGGTTGACGGTTTAGACGCAATTAACCGCCAACCCCGCATAAATGGCCCGAGTCACTATAAAGGACACACTCTTGATGCCATCTTTACCTCCAACACTCTGATTCATCTAAAACCACCCACCCCTATCATCTGGTCCGATCACTTTATTCTCTCATTCACTTTCCCGTTCCGAATCTGAACCTCTGAATCTAGACAAATGCTGGAAAAAACTAATAATCACCCCGGACCTAGCTGAGGCACTCCTCCAGTCTCCACCACCTACCAACCCTCTCATCAAACAACTAACCCCTGACGCCTTTGACTCATGGCTCAACGCATCTCTGATGCAGCTCGCAACCCCGTGCAAACCATCAGCCCGCCGTGGCCAATTCCCCAAATGGTTCACCCCTGAGTTGAAGATCACTAAACAACTATATAAATACCTAGAACGCAAATGTCAGAAAGACAAAACCCAGGAGAACAGGGCCACCTTGGCCCGCCACCTCTATCAGTACAAGGCCGAAATCCGGAAAGCAAAAAAAGCCCACTACAACTCACGAATTCTAAACTGCAAAAACCCAAGCAAAGAACTCCACAAAATCATCTCCGAATTCACCAATCCAGCCTGCACCACGACCGTCCCGACCCCCTCACAATCATTGTGCGACTCACTCTCCCTCCACTTTTACACCACGGCTCTCGAAAGAACAAAAACCCTAACCACCAAACTGGCTCTCTTACATCCACCAGGCAATTCTCTGCCCGTACCGCCCAGCCCACCAGCTGCGACCTCTACGCAACCAACATTCAAATCCTTTAGCCCAATATCACCAGAGCAATTTTTCAAACTTCTATCTGCCCGCAAACCATCTGGATCGCTGCTCGACCCTTGCCCAGCCACAACCCTCAAAGAAATTTTCAAATCCATCTGTGCAGGAGAACACGCAAGATCCATCATAAATGCCTCCCTCTCCTCTGGTATCTTTCCTGACGCATTCAAAACGGTTCACGTCAAACCTCTAATAAAAAAAACCTTGCTCGACCCTCTCGAACCCAAAAACTATTGCCCCATCTCAAACACCAGGTTCCTTGCCAAACTCATTGACCGAACCGCCTACTCCCAACTAAATGCCTTTGTCGAAGCCAACAATCTCCTAGACCCCGCCCAATCAGGTTTCAGAGCCCGTCACGGAACTGAAACCACCCTAACCTCAATCTGGGATGACCTTAAAATGACGGCAGACTCTGCGGGATGCGCCGCGCTAATCCTTCTCAACCTATCTGCCGCCTTTGACACGATTAATCACTCAATCCTCCTAGACCGCCTGCACTCCCTAGGAATTTGTGGGACTGCTCTTAAATGGATTGCTTCATTCCTCAAAGATAGGTACCAAATAACGATACTCTCCACCTATACCTCCCACACCCGACCATTCGACACGGGAGTCCCTCAAGGAGCATGCCTATCTGCCCTACTATTCAATCTCTACCTGACCACCCTCCCACCGATAATCACAACATCCTGTGCTACAACTACGCCAACGACACTCAGCTAATTCTTAAAACTCAATCTCCGACCTGACCTGGCCTCCTGCCTCCTTGACATAGAACTCTGGATGACCCAAAGCCTCCTCCTGTTAAACCCCTCCATAATGGAAATCATGGTATGTGCCAACTCCGAACTCCTTCCGCACCCACTACCATGGCCATCCGCCATGGGCAACTCACCAACCGCCTCCAAATCAGTGAAAAATCTTGGATGCACCCTTGACTCTGACCTAACTCTCTCGCGCCAAGTCAACAACATCTCAAAGTCCTGCCACTACCACCTTAAAACCCTTAGACGCGTCTTTCAATATCTCTCCTTTCCCAACAGACTCTCTGCCGTCCAATCAATCGTTATATCAAGACTGGACTACGGAAACCCCCTATACCTCGGAATCCACGCGTACCAACTGAATAAACTCCAAAGGGCACAAAACACGGCAGCCAAATTACTACTTGCGCTTTGCCCAAGAGACCACGTCTCCCCAGCCCTTAAGACACTTCACTGGCTTCCAGTAGCCCGAAGGGTGATTTCAAAACCTTATGCATCTCCCATCGAGCACTGCATAAAACTGGACCTGAATATCTTCAAGACAAACTAAAACCCTATCAACCCCCACGCACCCTAAGATCGAGTTCAGCCGGCCTCCTAGTCATACCGAAGACAAACTCAGTCAGGCTAGGCGGAGCATCATTCTCAGCCTTGGCCCCCACGCTATGGAATTCACTCCCAACCCACATCCGCCTAACTGAGGATTTAACGTCTTTCCTCAAACTGCTGAAAACCTGGCTCTTCCCATAAAACCAACCCGCACCATACCATCCCAAAACAGACTAACAACAACTCATTGGGGGTCATTCCAAGTTGGGCGGTAAGTATAGGGGGATACCGGCATGGTGTTAAGAGCGTTTCCGTGCTGGCACTAGACCATAAAAATCGGCCTATTCTGACTTCGCGAGCACGCGCTTACCGCCATGCCGGTAATGAACGTTAGCGCCATGCCGCAAAAGTGCCCCCAAAGCCCTTACCGCCAACAAATGCACCGTACATAACACTACCGACATGGAGTAATCAGCGGTGACCGTAAATAGCGGTCCCCGCTATTTACGGTCACCGGTAAAGAACGGAACCGGAAAAAACATCACCACACAGGAACGGGAAGGAGCACGGCGGCCATCTTTAAAATCAAAATGCATTGCCATCCTCTCCATACAGGACCCGGAGGCATATACCGAAGAGAGAAATTGGCATTCGAGACCAGCATCATGCCTAAAGCACTAAAAAAGGGGGCCGCATGCATAAGAAAGGAGCGCTTTACCCAGGATGAGCTCCAGATACTGGTGGACACCCTGCACGAACATGCAGACACTGTATTCAGCAGTGATATGCGTAGGCCCACCGTCGTCAGGAAGAAAGAGATCTGGGCCTTGGTAGCACAGAGGGTGAGCGCCTTAGGAAACACCCCCCGTACCACCAAGGATTGCCGGAAACGGTGGGATGACCTCCGTCTCTGGGTGCGGGCCATCCTCTCGGCAAACCGAAGTCAGGCTCTGGAGACAGGAGGAGGGCCAGGTTCCCCCATCAAAATGATGCCGTGGGAGGAAAGGTGCACGGCCATGATGGGCACAGAAGCCATAGAAGGGGTTGGCGAAATGGAGTGCGGTGCAGCGTCATCCGCTGATGGAGGTGTGTGTCATGATTCAAGACAGAACATGCATTCCTAATGTAAGTCACTGTCAAGGGCTGGGCAAGGTGTCACGTCATGGTTGGGCAAACCCCCCCCCCCAATGAAATCATGCCGTAACAAGTGGGACCCAGTCTGATGTCAGGTGCAAGGCTGTAACCCATATGGCCCATACCACACAAAGAGGCCGAATCTGTGAGGCACACGGGGCAGTGATTGTAAACACTGTGAATGTGAGTCATCACAGTACGCCGCCAACATGAGTGACCCAGACATCTGCATGCATTTATCATCCAAGCCCAGATCACTGTCCCACTCACCACCCAAATGTCCACAAAATGCTGAAATCCCATTGTGATACCATAGGCATGTACAAATGCTGACACCCAAATCATTGCTCATGCCGTCTCTCTCTCCCCCCCCCACAGGCAGCGGGCATGACAGCGAGGACCAGGAAAGCACCCGGGCCAGTACCTCCAGGGGCAGAGGCACGGGCCAACGTATACCTGTAAGCAGGAGAAAAACACAAGCAACACCACCTGCTCCTGCAACCCCCATGGAGGGTGCACAACCCCCACCTGCACCCCTACCCATGCCTGCAGTGCCGCTGGACACGTGCTCCACGCTGCACTCAGAGGAGTCCAGTGTGGCTGGGGAGCATGCAGCAATGTGCCTCCTCAATGTTCCAGACAGCCCACCATCAATTTCCGGAGCCAACGCGAAGGATACCAATGACATTGCCCATACCCCTGCCACACCATCATACAGCCAGTTGACACACAGCGACTCCGGGGAGATTGACACCCCAGGGCTCACAGGGCAAGGATTACAACCTGCCTGTCCTGAATCCACTTCCCTTGCAGACACTCCGGAAAGGCCTGCAGGCCCAATACCAAGCCTGCCAAGCACATCGGCCACATCGGCCACGGATGTATTGCTCTCCCCACACATCACAGGCCTCATTGAGGAGTTCATCAGGGACAATAGTGATTCTAGGTTGGAATGGCACAATGACCTTCAGGCTCTGGGCGAGGTGATCACGGCGAACACAAACCAGCTCTGCGAGGTGCTGGGCCGGATCGCAGATGCCCTGGAGGAAGCACACCCCACACCACAGCCCGAGCGGGTGGACCCACCCTCCCAAAGCTCGTCCACGCAGACCAGCCCGGTCTGACACTCACTGCGTACATTGCGCCGCTACGACATGGATCCCCCTGGCTCTGGGAGTGCACGTTGACCATGCTGGCACACACATGTTGCCTATGCTGTACCAATGGGACTATTGTGGGGTTGTTGTGGGGGGGGGTGGAGGGGGGTGAGGGTGTGTGTGGGAGGTGGGAGGAGGTGGGGAGTTGGGGGGGAGGGGGGTGAGGGTGTGTGTGGGAGTTGAGGGGGAGGGGGGTGAGGGTGTGTGTGGGAGTTGGGGGGAGGGGGAAGGGGGTGAGGGTGTGTGTGGGAGTTGGGGGGAGGGGTAGGGGGGTGAGGGTGTGTGTGGGAGTTGGGGGGAGGGGGTGTGGTGTGTGGGTGTGCTCCTTTGGTGCTGTGACAGACTCCATTGCCTCCACCTGTGCTGATTGAGTGCACCTGTGCCTCTTTGAAACACTGCTCATGGTTCTTAACACCTTCTTGGCGATGCTGGTATTTACTCCATGGCGGTACGGCACTTAGCGGCCTTGTGGAGGCCGTTTTTTCCATGTCCGCTTTACTTTGGATCAGCTCCGGTTTGCGCCATGGCGCTATTTTTGGTATGGAGTGTCGGGCGCGCGCCACTAAACCGCTATTTACGGCCTTGTAATTTACGGCGCCATAAATAACGGTCTGGTGGGACAGAATGGGCCGTAAAGGGAAACGATGCCGGTAATCCTTTACCGGCGTCGTTTTTCCTTTACCGCCCAACTCGGAATGACCCCCAATGACATCAATCCAACAAACTACCAATGCGAGAAATTGACAACTAATAACCCTTACTTTAATCTAAAAGGACAAACAGAATTAACTGAATAAAGTAGATCAAAGCAATATAAGGGTTAATAAGAGTTAATCATACGAAAACAGTAAAGAAAGTTAGACTGCTGAAATGGACAGATTACATGTGGCGTAAACGAAGCGAATGGCTGGGATGATATAGCTAGAATCAATGAAGCCGGTGGAACAGATGAATGGGCTGAGTCGAAGAATGCATGAGTGGAAGAACAGACAGCTATATTGCGAATGAAGGTGGAAATCAAAAGAATAAGTAAACCGGATGAGTGTATAGAATGGATGAACAGGTTGAACGGATGAGTGTGTAGAGCAGATGGGTATGTAGTGCGAATGAGCATGTAACACGGATGAGTGCGTAGTATAGATGAATGTGAAGAATAGATGACTGTAAACCGAATGAGTGTGTAGAACAGATGAGTATGTGGAACGGATGAGTTTGTAGAGCATGTGACAGCTCCAGGTCATAGTCTCCAGGTTTCTGCAAGAGAGGCAAGTAAAGCGCATGATTGAGTGGATAGCGGATGAACTCGGAAGTGCAAAGCGGATGACTGTATGGAACGGAGGAGTGTATGGAGCAGATGAGTTTATGGAGCGGATGTGTATATGGAGCGGACGAGTGTATAGAGCAGACAAGTGTATAGAGCGGAGGAGAGTATGGTGCGGAGGAGAGTATGGTGTCGAGGGAAGTATGGAGCGGAGGAGTGTATGGAGCGGAAGAGTTTATGGAGCGGAAGAGTGTATGGAGCGGAAGAATGTATGGAGCAGAGGAATGTATGGAGCGGAGGGGTGTATGGAGCGCATGGGTGCATGGAGAGGATGAGTGGGCAGAGCTGTTGAAGACATAGAACAGACGAGTGTGCGAGATTGAATATATAGAATAGGATATTGCTGTTGGATGCGTGAAAAGCATGAGTGCTTAAAGCGGATGAGTGTATGGAGCGGACGAGTCTTTGGAACGGACGGTGGAATGGAACGCATGGGTGTATGGAGCAGATGAGTGTATGGAGCAAATGAGTGCATGGAGCGGATGAGTGCATGGAGCAGATGAGTGCATGGAGCGGATGAGTGCATGGAGCGGATGAGTGCATGGAGCGGATGAGTGCATGGAGCGGATGAGTGCATGGAGCGGATGAGTGCACGGAGCGGATGAGTGCACGGAGCGGATGAGTGTATGGAGCGGATGAGTGTATGGAGCAGATGAGTGTATGGAGCGGATGGGTGTATGGAGCGGATGGGTGTATGGAATGGATGGATGTATGGAGCGGATGGATGCATGGAACGGACGGGTGTATGGAGCGGTTAGGTGTATGCAGCCAGCAGATCGGTGTATGGAGAGGTTAGGTGTATGAAGCCGAGGGGAGTATGGAGTGGATAGGCGTATGGAACGGATGAATATATGAAGTGGGTGTACATTCAGAGTAAATGAAGGTATGCAGCCAGCAGATCGGTGTATGGAGAGGTTGAGTGTATGAAGCCGAATTGAGTATGGAGCGGATAGGCATATCGAACAGATGAATATATGAAGTGGTTGTATACTCAGAGTAAATGAAGGTATAGGACAGATGAGTGTAGAGATGAATATAGAGAACAAGATATTACTGCTGGATACGTGAAAATCACGAGTGATTAAAACGGATGAGTGCAGAGAGGATGAGTGCGTGGAACGGTTTAGTGCATGGAGCGGGTGAGTCCGTAGAGGGGGCGAGTCCATAAAGGGGCTGAGTCTGTAGAGGGGGTGAGTCCGTAGAGGGGGTGAGTCCGCAGAGGGGGTGAGTCCGTAGAAGGGGTGAGTGCATAGAGGGGGTGAGTGCGTAGAGGGGATAAATGCGTAAAACAGGTAAACGCATAGCACGCGTGAGGGCATAAAGCGAATGAGTACCTGGAGCGATCGAGTGCCCAGAGTGAACTGACGCGTCGCGTAGAGCCAACGAGCACGTAGAATGAACGAGCACTGACGCATCCAGTACTGATGAGTGCGTAGAATGGATGAGTACGTTGAGCTACTGAATGCGTAGAGCATGAAGCAGTCAGGAGTGCATGCCTGGGGCAGTCAAGAGTGCATGCCTTGAGCAGTCAAAGTGCATGCGTGAGGCAGACAAGAGGCCATGCGTGGTGCGGACAAGTGGACAGTCGTGTGGTAGACAAGAGCGCATGCCCGGAGCAGACCAGACCGCGCAGGGCGGACCAGAGTGTATTTGGACCTGACTGGGGTGGTGCATAGAATGGATAGCTGTCCACGGTACGGACTGGAACGCATAAATATTGCGTGACGTATATAGTATGGTCTAGAATGCAAAGAACGTTTGAAAGAGCATATAACTCATCATATCACACCACCATGCTTACTCTCTCATTTACATCACCATTCAACTAGAACACAGAGATACTATGACACCATTCGGTATAACTGTTCTCATATCAACATCCGCCGCTCACCCCACATCATTCTAAGTTGACACTGCTGGTCTCACACCCCCAGCCAGGCGTTCTCCTCAGGCCTAACGCAGCCGCAGCTGTTCTGCATAAAATCTGCCTGAACTAACACATTCTCCTGACCTCTCAACCACCACACCTACCGCTAAGAAGCAGCTACTACCCGGATATCGCACAAGCTGCACACATACCCGGTGCTCACATGCACCTTTTGACTATCTCTACTCTCTCTACTGATTTGAACTTCGGTTCCCAAGGGCGTTCAACCTACCAGTGCCTTCAGACCATACCAATGGTATATAAGGCGCTATATAAATGCAAAATAACATAACATAACCCCTTATCCTGTTTGTTGCAAAGTTCACTTTAGGGTGAATTACTCCCTTGCCCAGGTCTTTTCCACATTCAATACAATTCCAAATCTGAGGGGCATGAGTCTTCCTTGGGTTTCTTCTTTCAAAATATAAATACATCCAGCAAAACTCATTAACAAGATGGTGGAGGTGAATACATTGAGTTACACTGAGGCACAAATGACTGAGGTAATAAGGGACCCATCCATGTTTAACCCCACAGGTGTGGAAAGGGCATCACCCAGCATACCATCAGGAGAAGAACTGCTCAAATTAAAGAAATCATTTTTCTGGACTGACACTGACACTTTTTAAGAGAGTATCTTAGTGCAAATATATTCCAGACCGGACTAGTAGTCAGGAACAAGCCCATGTTATTTCTTGACAACATGTAATAAAGAACTGGCTTCAGCCAAAGTGCCAGGAAGTGTAGCCGTGACATCACTGTGCTAACCATCAGGACGGCACAAAGGACATATGACAAGATCCAACAAGAACTGGATAGTGAGGAAAATAAGTTTTGTGATAATGTGGCAATCATAAATGCCAGAGAAAAACTCAATGAGGTCAATGCACAATTAAAACAATTCAAGACAGCAACAATCAGTCATAAAGGAAGAATCACAAGAGATGTACAGCAATTCAAGATTGAAGTGGTATTCCCCTATCTAGCTGAAAATTATCTTGAGCAGAGGGGCTTGGGGGAACAGCAGACAACATACGAGAGACCCAGACTTTGGAGGAAATGGGTGACATTTTTTCATTCATCTGGATCACACTCTACATGCAAAGACTATGTGGACTACAATGATTACTCAATAGGAAACAACAGAGGTTGCTTTCCTTTTTTAGATCTAGGAGACACAGCACCCCAAGAGATACCAATTTTAAACTTGCCAGGTGCAACCTTGATGCAAGACGAGCATTCAGTTCTAGCCAAGGGTCTATCATTTGTGTCAACTAATCCAACAAATTGGTACACAGCTGAAAAAGAGATCTGTAATTTCTTCCGCACTATCAGGTTAAAGTCATATTTCAAGAATAACGACAGAGGCGAAGAAGAAGAGAACACTGCACTCAGAGTTAAATCTAGTTTCACACCCATGGAGAACCAGATGCTGAAGGAGATCCTGTCTTTTGAAAAATGCATCCTTAAAGGCATACGGGACCTCCAGGGTAGGAAACAGAATATGCACCAAAACCTGACCAACAAAGAACATTCTGATCCCAAATCCCTGAGTGGGAATAGAAATCTGATAATTAAACCAGCAGACAAGGGTGGTGGCATTGGGTCTTCACAACCCAACAATACCACAGGATGGTAATGGGCCTCCTGGAAGAGGATGAAAACGACCTCAGATTAGATTGGGACCCCACCTTGAGTATAGAACAGGACATTCTGGAATCAACTTCCTTTGGATTCAACAGGTCTGGATCTCGAGACAGAAGCATGAATTTCTGAACAAATCAGGAGGCAAGGATGCCAGCATTTTATGCCATACCAAAAATACATAAAAATGAACACCAATCCCTGGGTAGAACCATCGTGTCTGGCTGCGGGTCCATCCTGGAACCCCTGTGCAAATTCATTGATTGCTTTTTAAAGCCCAAGAGCATTAACACACAATCATACTTATGAGACACAATGGCGACAATTTCATGTTTTGAGGATGAAGCATTTGACCCCGAGGAGGAAATACTAGCCAGTATGGATATAAAGAGTTTATATACAAGCATCCCGCAAGATCTGGCTATTAATTGCATACGTGAACAACTCACCGCACAGGAAATACAACGGAGGGTGCCTGTTGAATTCGTCATAGATCTGTTAATGATCGCATTGACAAAAAACATTTTTGTCTTTGATAACGTCATTTACCAACAGACATGGCCACGGCTATGGGGGCAGCATTTGCTCCCAGCTCAGCCATTATTTTTATGACTCACTTTGAGGAACAACACATCAACTCTCAGGCTTACCCTTATAGTCACAATATCCGCAAATGGAAGCGTTATATAGACAGCATTGTTTTCATCTGGAGAGGCTTTGTAGAGATATTAGGGATGTTCCTTAACTGCTTAAATGAACACAACACTAATATTCAATTTACTTTGAAACATGATGTGCAACAAATTCACTTTCTAGACCTTAATATTTTCAATGAACAAGGTCAATTAAAATGTAGTCTCTTCAAGAAATGCACTGACAGTGTTAGGAATGTGGCTCACTGTAAAACTGGAGGGGGATATCTGTACTCCTGCTCTCTATATGGCAGAGTAGAGGCACAGAGCACACCAGCCAAGATTCGCTATTAGGTAGCGAAGGTCTAGCAATCAAGGCTTAAGCTCCCAGGAGGTGATGCAGGCTGGTTCTTAAGTACAGTGTAGTCCCCAAGCACCCACAAAGGAATGTCCACACACTATGTTAGTGATAACAAAGTTCTTTATATAAATAAGGTTTCAATTATGTACAATAACACACTTTGTAATGGTAAATATACACAGTCTCAATGTGGTACCACAATCCGGGTCGGACTGGGACAAGAAATAGGCCTGTCACCCAAATAAAAGTGGCCCACCCCTCGCCTCATGACCCTTGACCTCTTATGACATCACCGGAAGTGATGTCAATTGACCCCACCCTAAAGTTACATCCTGGGAAGCGATAAAACACAACATTTCACCCCTTGAGAAAACAGGAAGTGGCATCAAATAGCATTGTACTTAAGCACACTAATTTACTGTGAATCCAAGCAGACGTCCAAGGCCAAATGATAATATGTTATTGTATAGCACTTACGCTGAAGCTCTTTGTTATAGAACCAATATGCATCCAATATCACCCAACCCGTGTTGGTACTCATTTATTGACCCTAGAAGGATGAAAGGCCTTTTGAAGAAAAAAAAATGTGAAAAATATGTTTCTTTCTTTTTTTGTTCCAAACCGGCCCAGGCATGGCCAGAAACCGGCCCCTAGGCCCCAGGGACGATTTCAGCCCGGCCACGGAACCAATCTGACTCTGACCACAATTACTTCTTAAATTCCATTAAAATGCATCAACTGTAGACAGTTTCAAATGGCATACAAATCAATTAATAAAGTGAACCAACTATAGACTATATACTATAGACTATAGAATTTGGAGGAAAACAATGTGGTTGAACAATTGGCAGAATGCTGGGCCCCTACCACTGGGTACAGTTCTGTATGAGGATCCCCCCACTTGGGCAACCTGTAACATAAAGATATAACACAAGCTCAGTCCATATATTGCTTATGAAAGTCTTATGCCCTTCTATAAAAGTTCTAGCACCCCAATGTACCTGGTTTAGCAGAGTTTGATGTTGGGTCATCAATAGATCGTTCTTGAGTGACTCCCTTTAAGGAAGGAGCCACGGATCATCGAGATCCCTCAAAGAAAAGGGGAACGATGGTGTTGAGGAGCAAGCTTCGGTCCTGGCAGTGCTCGTCGATGATCGGTCGCAGATGTCCTGCGAAGATGAGGTGTGCAGTGCACCTCAACAAAGATAGTTTGTCGCTGCAGAGAGTCGATGAAGAACTTTGGCCCACTTTGTGGTGTTCGGGTGGCGGGAAACGCACCGGCGGATGCTCCTCGGCACGTCGGCGGCCTCAACTTTCTCCGGCGGGACAAAGCGCACAGCGTTGCTGGCGAGAGCGTCCTTGAATTCAAAGTGTCTTAATCAATGGAGTGTTGCTGCTTCGATCGTCGGCAGTACAGCATCAAGCTGTCCCCGCTTCTGGGCAACACAGATTCAACGGGCCTCCAGCGGTTATAGCAAACCCGCGAACCCCGGTCGACAACAGTGGACAGCTGCCCAGGTGCTTCTCTTCGGATTCCTCGGCGGTCGCCGTCTCAGGTCGACAGTCCTTCGAAGGCTGACTTCCAGGGTGCTTCGGCAAAGGTTAGTGGTGTTCGATGGTCCCTCTTAGCTTGGCAAGAGGTCTCCTAGCCAGGTCCTCTCTTGGAGCACTTTGTCGGCGACACATCAG
Organism: Ambystoma mexicanum; assembly: GCF_040938575.1. NCBI lineage: Eukaryota > Metazoa > Chordata > Amphibia > Caudata > Ambystomatidae > Ambystoma > Ambystoma mexicanum. The sequence continues at coordinate 675,412,733 of NC_090928.1, forward strand.
TTTTCAGATTGTGTCGAAGGTAACAGCAGTCAACCTTCTTCTTCAGGCTCGGCTTCGAGATTAAGCATCAGTTTTGACTCCAGCTTCTGAACGATTTCATCAGTGAGAGGTCCCCAGATATACTGTTTGGTCTCTTATTCACTCTGCTGGGTCACACTCAGGCAACCAATCATCTAGAAGGGTATTCGTGCAGGCAGGCAGCCAATCAGGCTCACAGTGCATTCAGGGCATTCTCCTCCCTCCAGACACTCACAACAAAGAATGTGTATTGGGAGAAGCACCCAGCCATTCAGCACTCCACACTGCATTCAGACCAGTTTCGGGCAGGGCTGTCTCAGTCTTTGTGTCACATACCAGAAACCAGACACCCATAACATGAAGTACATATTGGTCACACACTTGATTCACCCAGGTCCCACCCCAAGGGCGTACCCACAACATATAGTCACTGGGAAGGCTCCAGCCAGTCTGGCCTGGACTTCCCCACAATACCATATATGGAACTTCCACTCACCAGCCAGACAGGGGAAGGGACAGAGTCAGGGCTTCCCAGGACTTTGGGAAAACAAGGTAACAGGCAATAGAGAGCAAAAGGCCACAGGGGCCATCATGTCTCATATCAGGACTCAACGTATTCCAATGGCAGGGCCTGGCTATCCCAAAATGGAGGATACTCAGAGCACCTGTCAAATTCCGCATGGAGCTGCCACCAGCCCATACCCTTCTCTGTGGGCAACACACAGGTGCCCAAAAACATACACTAGGGTTTAGCATTGTACTCCCACCCATGGGTGCCATAAGGGTATCCAAAGGGTCTGTACACCAAACCAAAAATATGAAGGGCTGCACTGCCAGGAGTCCCACATGGACTCCAGGGCAGAAAACAATACAGAACACACATGAAAAAGGACTACAGAACAAGGACAGGGAGGCCCTGTCCGTCCAATGCATTTTCAGCATCACACACACCCTCACCTGAAATCCCGGTCTCGTCATACCGCAGGTTTACACCCCCTCACATTTCACGTTCTCTAAATGCCTCATTCATTCAGCATTGCAAGACGAAAGCTGGTACAGCTGATTACGGCTGATGTCTCTCGCCCCGCCTCCTGCTCTCTTCAAAAACATGGCGGGTCGGGAGCGTCCTTGCTTCTGATTGAAGTTGCAGCTCAGCCTTTTGTTCTTGTTTCATCCCATGTTCCCCGTCTCTGACCTTGTTTCTCAGCCCTGTACCCTTGTGTTTTCCTGGTTACGAAAGCAGCCATATTTCCAAACTACTCCGGCTTTGTCCTTCCGTTTATGTCTTTGGACCACAAACCGCTGATTCTGCTATGTCCCTGCACTCCGCCTGCATAAGGTTTTGTACTTTACCTGATTGCAACCTGTTAGACCTCTGCTACGTTTCCTGGACTCCGCCTGCTTAACGTTCTGTACCTTACCTGCTTGCAACCTGTTAGACCTCTGCTACACCTACTGGACTCCTCCCGCTTATTGTTCTGTACCTTACCTGCTCGCAACCTGTTAGACCTTGTTTACTGGACTCTGCTTGCTGAACGTTCAGTATCATCTCTGCTGGCACGTTGCTAAACCTTCTTCTTCATGGATTTCTTTGGATTGTGACTTCTTGCAGCCATATTTCCAAACTACTCCGGTTTTGTCCTTCCGTTTATGTCTTTGGACCACACACCACTGATTCTGCTACATCCCTGCACTCCGCCTGCATAACGTTTTTTACTTTACCTGATCGCAACCTGTTAGACCTCTGTTACGTTTCCTGGACTCCGCCTGCTTAACGTTATGTACCTTACCTGCTTGCAACCTGTTATACCTCTGCTACACCTACTGGACTCCTCCCGCTTATCGTTCTGTACATTATCTGCTCACAACCTGTTAGACTACATTTACTGGACTCTGCGTGCTGAACGTTCAGTATCATCTCTGCTGGCACGTTGCTAAACCTCCTTCTTCTTCATGGATTCCTTCGGATTGTGACTTCTTGATTTTGATCTGAGCACGGAACTAAGATGCTATCCTGCCTCTTTCACATGCTCCTTCCCGTTGCTAGTGCGCCCTTGTGCCGCCCGGGGATAAGGCCCCCTAACCCTACTAACCTTCCCTCCTCTGTCATTGTTTACTACTTCTGGTTTCAACCTTTGGAATACTACAACCGCACCACCTTACTGATTCCTGCCTTTGCCACATAGGTAAGGGGCACTCCTAACATCCTCCATTAGCCTATTGGCCGGACTGGTTCTTACCTGTTTTCTGTACACATAGTGTCTGCTATTCAACAAACAGCCAGTACGCCAACACCCCATCCCGCAAACCAACTGATAAGCATTCTGGTCTGGAGAAGGTTATCTGCAGATACAGATTAGTCCAATACTGTTTGCTGTTACACTTTCTATTGTGGGTATACCTCAGCTGATACCTGTACGTTTGGTTTTCAGCTGGTGTCTGTGACGTACCTGAACTGTCACACTTCTCTTTTGATCAATTAATCCCTCACCTGTACAATTGAGCAGGAGAGGGATACATTGTTAGGAAGATCTCCCTGCCTACAGAGGAGACCTGAGCCTACTGGTCTGGCAAGGTTCCAGGGTTGTGTCCACGTGTATATCCATCAGCCTCTGGATCTACATCACAGTAAGTCACGACAGATTCGAACACACTACTACATTTCACAAGCTTTCACCCCATCACCTTGAAAGAAAATTTACCATATGGACAATATTTTCGAGTGAGGCGCAATTGCTCTTCTGTTCAAGATTTCCTAACACATGCAAAAAGTATAAAAGATAGACTCAAAACCTGGGGATACCCCAGGAAGCTCTTTAACTGAACTGAGAAAAGAACAAGGTCTACTCCAAAGGGGACTTTACTAATCCCCAGGGACCGAGTTGCAGGAACCGATAGAATGACATGTGTACTCATGTACAGCAACAATACACCACATCCACATGTGAATTCTTTAGTGAAGACATTTTGGCCGTTGGTCCAAATGGTATTACCTAAGAGCCACAACTAAGAATGGCTCTCAAGAGATCAAAGAATTTAAGGAAATATCTAACGAACTCAGTGTTCAGAAAACAGTGTTCCAAAAGGACCTTGTGGAATATGAGACAGGTGATCTACACGGTATGAAGGTTCATGAGGAAAAATAAATCCTTTCATGTTCAAGGAAAAATCTGGGAACTCAGATATTACTCTAATTGCAAGACACAGAATTCAATTTATTGCATACAATGCCCATGGGGGGAAGAGGCATGTGGGCCAAATTAGCAGACCCATTCATAAGAGGATCATTGAACATAGATCACGGATCAGGTGTCGCACAATGTCAGCCGCACAGGTACCACTTTATGCGGAACAACACCATACCCAAGAGGATATTGTATGCAGGGTGTTAGATACAGTGACTACATCCTTGAACAGTGGCAGTGCTCTCAACCACATGGAATCTTGGTGGGTATACAGACTTGGGACACCTGTGACTGGAACTCCCTAGACTCAACTATGCGGTACACAAGCAGACTTGTCGGGTTCAACACATGTTTATTATTATACAATCCTTAGTTGGATGCTTGATGTTCAACTGTCAGAGTTAATGGCCCGCTTTGTCAGGATAACCAGATAGCTGCAGTGGGCCCAAGAATATATAGTTTCACATGACTAGAGGCCAGCCAGTGGTATCTCCCAGTTCAGGAACTCGGGGGACCACCAGCCGCATATTTGGGGTCTCTGTCTGAGCTGTCTTCATTATGTTTAAGCACTGGGCCCTTTAAGAATTTTCCAAGGTAGCTCCTTGGTCACATGACACGAGGCCTGTATGCTGGATTCACAAGATGAAGTTTATCTGAGCAATCTGAACTTTGCTTCAGCATCACTCTTTAACTCCTCAGTAGTGTCTGTGAAGAGTCTGTATCATTCTCTGGGTCTTCTCAGCCATCATTTGGTAGGCAAGGGAGGGGCGAAGTAGTTGAGAGTAGAAAAGGTAGGGGGAGAGGTGGTGAACAGGAGGAGGGTGGGGATTTAAAGAGGAGGGCTGTAAGTGTGTCACACATTATAGAGATTTTAGAGGAAAAGAAGTGAGCAAAGTCACTAGAGAGGGAGTAGGCAATGGATAATGGCTTAGGAGATCTGAGCAAAGCTTTGAAAGATAGATGTAAGGTTGTGGGGTGATTGCAAAGAGAGGGGGTTAGGTTTGTGAAGTAGGAGGGTTTAGTAGAGTTCAGTGCAGAGGCAAGGGCAGCAAGGGATTTTGTGTAGGCTAGGAGTAGGATGGCGGTCTTTGATTTGCACCAGCATTGTAGGTCATGGCACATGTTTGCTTTGAAGGTTTGGGTCACAGAGGTGATCCAGAGCCGAGGAAGGGGGTGGGATGGTGTGAATGTGCTTGCAGAAGGGAGTCCACTATCACTGGCATGAAACGGGTCTGGGACTCCACAGTGCACAAACATCTCATAGAACACCACCTCGTGCAGGGAAAACACACTCTGGCACCTGGGTAAATGTCAAGGCATTCTCCTGGACACTCAAGGGGCTGATGACAAAAGCAATTCCCTTGTCTCTGGGTCCTAGTAGCATGTGGTCCTTTAAGGTATATGTCATATCTCAACAAAGGCCTGCGGACAGACCAACAGGACATAATAATATTGGTTCCTGTTCGCAGAGAAAAGATAATTAGTAATGCTGGCAAGTACTTATGAGCTAGTTGCTTTATCATGTGTTGTCTAGAGCAAGCAATCTGTTCACTGATCATGGTTGGAAGTAGTTGGAAGTAGCTGCTCCACAAGTAGCAGTCTTTGCATTCCCAGGCCAGTCTCTCATCTCTATCCTCCCTCTATGCAGCTAGAAATCAGCTAGATACAGGGGTGGACTGGCCTATAGGAAACTCTGGAGATTTCCTGGTAGGCCGCTGCACCCTGGGCCTATTTTGTGTGGTGACCTATTTTATTTTAAAATGTTGTCATAGGACAGGGGTTGCGCTTGCTGAAAATGTGTAATATGGGGCCACTTTGAAAATTATTTCCAGGGCCTCTTTTGGTTCTCCTTCCACCCCTGGCTAGATATCAGGCAAAATGCACTGGGTGAATGCCCATCTACACGTGTGATCTCAAGGTGCATGGCCAGCCTACTCCTCCCCATTGTTGACTCACCTAAAGTGGTGGCCAGTGTCAGAAAGGTGGATAGGACTACACAGTCAGTATGGTAGCCACTTATAATGACTCTGCGCATGTGGGACACCTCCACAGCACGATAGTCATGGCACAATGATTTATTTTCGAAACAGCCTTTGCCATAATCACAATTTGTAAAATATGCCACAACCCATACCAGCAGCACTAGCTCACGGCACGAACAACCATTAGATCATCATGTTACATGGATGGGGTACTGACTACCAGGGAATGGCTACAATATTTATAATATCCTGTTGCCATTGTGGCATTAACACCGGCTTCTGGGGAAGAAAGAAGCTCTCAGCAGTTCCTCTCAGAGTGCATCCTTGATTTCATGTATCTATTGGAGTCACTGCCTGCATATTTCAACAGACAGACTGTGGGGATTAATCCCCCCTAATTGTTAGTACATGGTCTATGCTACCCATTCTTCGATGTTCCCTGTATTTCGGTAGCATAGCTGTTTGCTATGCACTGAGGGGCCTCCCCTGCCCCATTAGGGTAGAGAGGAACCCATTAGAACAACAACATGGAATATAACTCATGATCAGTACCTATAACACACAAAGGTTTACTTTTGCAATCACCTTTTAGTTGGATCATAGTGTCCACGTTTCCTCCTTTAGATTTATTGAAATCTAACTCTCCCTCTTGCCTGCTTGCTCTCGGTGATATGGGCCTTAGATGGAAGACATTAGAGGTTCCAATGTACACATTGGGAATACAGTTATCCAGCTCAAAGGGTTATTCACATTTCTGTGGGAGACGTATGCTCATGCCTGGAAAGGGAACAGGCTGTGCATGATCCTGCTGGGGAGGCTGTGGCACACTGACAAAAAAATGGAAAAGAAATATCTGTATTTGACAACTCATTGGCCTTGAGGGCTCTTTAGTTTCTCAGTCCACCTTATATATTGCCCGCCTCTCTACAGCTAGTGTCACATAGCTAAGCTGTGGGCCTGGTAGAGCTATTGTTCTAACTTCATATACTCTTTAGCACAGTAATTCGCCTCCTGCCTCGACTGGTTGCCAAACTCCTTTCAGAAGCTCAGCCAGACACTCTTTCTCTCTCAGGTCAATGCCCTAAACCCTGTAGACATACGATTCCCACATAACAGGACCCCATCTCTCCCTACTAGAGAGGTGGTTAGGGATCCCCTTAAATCAGAATCCCTCATCTGTGGTTGAGCATAGTTCTGTTACTGCCACAAGCACAGAAAGAGTCCCATGTGGCGACATTGCCACCTTTCATTCCCAAGATGTCATTGCACTACCTCGGAAATTCCCTGTGAAAATATGTCATAGCGTAGACACAGGGCAGAACATGGAACACCATTGTTTACACCCAGTCTGAACGTAGTCCTTGTCCTCAAGTTTTAGTCCATGATTCCCACAGCACAATATATGATTAAAGCATCGATAACTAGCAGGCAACACACGAAGTGACTGCGCCACAGCACCTGTCTCTACCACTCAACTGTTTTTAGGACTGGTGGAATTACTACATGTGTTATGTCACATTCAGTAAATACGGCCATATTATAAGGTCAACTTTCCATTTTTTTTACTTCAATTTTTACCCCTGAGGTTTTACAAATTCTGTTTGTTCCCTGTATTTCAGTCGAGCAAAGGCGTTTTTGGATGGGGACAATCAACGGCAGTGAAAAGGCGGGCATCGCCGATTCTCATTTTGCCACCACCTTTGCCATGTCATGCACCAAAGGGTCCAAAACTAATTTGTTGTGCATTTAAAACAATTTTACACATTAGAAATATTAACTGATACCCTAAATAATCAATTGTCTTTCTCAAATGTAAAGTGAAAGTGGATTTAAGCATTGCAATGCCAACCGTTTGGGCTTTTGTGGTGGGACATGTTGTCCTCGCAATTCTTCTCCAGACCCCATGGAGACGGGGTATGCCCTCCAGTTTTCCCCTGGGCTTTTGAGTAGGCATGGGAAAGGCATTGAAAAGGCACTGCCATAGTGGTATTAGCTGGCCATTGATGGTAGCAGGTGCAAAATGATGCGAGTACATGGGCATCTAAAACCAGTGCCTGGCAAGTGCTGAATACGTATACACAAGCCAAAACTGTTGGCTTTGCTAATTTTTTTTTAATAGGACTTCAATGACAGAGACACACAAAGAGCGTATAAATAGAGAATATGAAGCCAGAGAATCTGAAGCCAGACCTGCTTAAGACATTTTTTGCTATGCCAGTTGCTGGTTTACAACTCCATTAATCCTCAGAAAACTGCTTTGAAAAAAACAAATAAAAGCACTAACAGGCACTTTGAGTGCACAGTTTGATGGTAAGGCTTAGTCCAAGCTACAAATGAGGATGTGAATCATGAGAACACCTGGCATCTTTATACTTTTCCACCCCTTACTCAGGGATGGTCAAATGGCATTTGCTGGGACCTGCGTTTTAACACCCACCACTAAAAATAGACACACTGTTACATATTTTCGTTCATGTGCGTGTCAGTGTCACATGCAAATGCATATGTCAATAACAGCCGTGACACACAGGCATGTGCATAGCCGCATCCCTTCTACTGCCAATGTCCTCCACATGAAAACAAGTCACCTATGTGAACCAGAGAACCTGCAGAAACGTTGCCCTTCACTTTCACCTGGCTATGCCAACTAACACTAACATTATAATGTACGGTTCTCATATAGCACTTCATGCAAGGTTCCTAATAGTTGCTTTCATTGCCCAATGTAATAGTACTCAATATATTGAGCAGAAGGATAAACAGCTGAGTCAGTCCTTTTGGAATTCAATCTTGCGAAGTACCACTGTTTACACAGTAAAGTTTCACTTGACACTGAAAAAAGATATTACCAGTACCCTTCTGAACGGTGCTCGTTCTGTTCGCATTGAAACATGGACAGATTTGAACCCATGACTGTGTGGTCATACCTGGTTGCTACAGATAATATGAACTCATTAGCCCATTGAACTACCTTAATGTTGAGTAAATGTCACCGTTCCCACCTGTCACACAGATCTGTTATTCCTGTTTAGTTTATCCTCACATCAGGCAAATTACACGGATTTAATTTTTACCCCTGCAAAATAATGCAGCACTTTTTGCATGATAATGCATCAATCTTAAACCACGTGGTTCTTGTTTTGTGGTGACCAGGATCCCATTGTGACTAATGTACGGGACATGCTCAATGCAATGCGGTACCGTTTCAAGTTAGAAAACACAAAATGGAGTTTGAAGCGAAAAGCAGCAGCTTTTCTTCAGCTCTCGCATTTTATAGCTTCCAGCAACAGCTAATTGACTCATCACATCAAGACAAGGAGGCTGACACTGTGGGACTCCAGGGAACTGAGCCAATGACAGCTTTCAACTCAGCGAAATTCCCAGGACGACCACGTATGCAAAAGTCACTGAAAGGGACCTGCCACCAGGGTCGGACTGGGGTATACTATTGTCTCAGGCACCAAGGAAAAAGTGGCCCACAGTTGCAAATGGCAATTTATTCCTTTTGTGACAGACTGTTTGAATAGTACCCAAGGGGGAGTTTTTTGATAAAATGTGATGCAAAATATGCAGTTTAAATACTATTTATTCAGTAACACTGGTGAAAACTACTAGCCCATGGTGAAGCAACTTATCAAACTGTCCCCCAACAAAAATGGCCCACTATTTGACCTAAAAAAAAAGGGCCCACACTAGCATTTTGCGTTTTTGGTTCGGGCATTGCCCTATTGCGCTATAGGCCAGTCCGAGTCTTCCTGCCACACAAACTAATTGTGCTCCTTCACTTCAGAAGGTTTTACAAGGCTTTGCCAAAACAGTAACATCTCAATGAAGACAGCCATAAACGACGGAATCCCACAGCAGTTGTCTTGTCGTTTTTATTGTTGAACAAATATTTGGGATTTAAAAGAGTATTAGTTTACAACACACGTTCCATACACAGCATAGAAAACCCTTGGGATCTGGGGTTCATTTTGAGTTGATGGTGGTATGTCTGAGCACTAAAGACGAATGAAGGCTCCAGCATAGGAAATGATGGCTTTTTCCTTAAGCTTCTATGGCTCGTATGCGTACACACTAAGTGCATACAAAACAATTTGCACTTTTGAATCAGGATGTGTGACGGTTACCTGATCTTCTGCGGGAACGGACGGCGACCTACCTGAAACCTTGAACGACTGTAGTGTAGTTGGTTGAACAGTATGAACAGCTCTGAGGGAGCAAACACGTTTGCAGATCTGTAGAACGTACCGCCCTTGCGTCCAAAGGGATAGGCCTGTGGCTGCTTGTACCTTGCTTCTCTGTTCTTTTCTGGATGCCTCTCTGTGGATGCAAATGGTATAATGACGCCCTTGCGTAGTACGAGCAATACCTGGCTCCACTCTGCACTCTCTTGTACCAAGACTAGACCAATGATTAGCACAGCTACTAACAAGCACTGCAGCCCATGTTAACACCACAGGATCGCTGGCAGAAGCGAGGGTTAACTTCTCTGTGTGCACGGGCGCGCAACAAAGAGGAGCGCACGGAGAGTGTTTGTGGCTGTGGAAACCATAAGGCCATTAAGGCATGATAGCTTGGGGCGGTTGCAAGGATGAGAGCCAGAATGCTCGGTATAGGAGACCAGTAGAAATACGTAAGTCAGAACGCGATGATTATTTATCACCTAATTCATGGAATCCAGCACAGAAGTAGCGCAAGCGCTGTGGCCGAGAAGGAGCTTGCGCCACGCGTGCAAACCAACAATTGCGAGGCACGCGTATTCATGGATTAACCGAGGCATCATTAGCCATGGCGCAATGAACATCAAGCCAGTGAAATGCCTAACAGAGCGCAAGGCCCCGTGCCATCCGTGGCCCAGCGCACAGCTCCCCCAGCATAATCGCGTGAAAAATCAGTGCATACCCCAAGCACACCAGCCAAATCATGTGGAAAGGCCCGCGTGTACCCTGTCCGCACCCCAGCATAATCGCGTGAAAACACAGCGTGTACCCCGGTCGCACCAGCCAAATCGCATGGAAAGCCCAGCGTGGACACTGCGTTACATACACAAATCCCCAGGAAGCAGACGCCTCCTGGGACAGCCACACCCCAGCACCCATCACACGTGACCACACCCTGCAGGCAGCCCACACCACATGGGACTCCCCATCACCCATGACCACACTCCGCAGGCAGCCCACACCACATGGGACCCCCCCATCACTGTGACCTCACCCCACAGGCAGCCCACACCACATGGGCCCCTCCATCACCCATGACCACACCACACAGGCAGCCCATAACACATGGGCCCCTCCATCACCCATGACCACACCCCGCAGGCAGCCCACACCACATGGGACCCCCCCATTGTGACCACATCCTGCAGGCAGCCCACACCACATGGGCCCCTCCATCACTGATGACCACACCCCACAGGCAGCCCACACCACATGGGATCCCCATCACCCGTGACCACACCCCGCAGGCAGCCCACATCACAAGGCACCCCCATCACCTGTGACCACACCCCGCAGGCAGCCCACACCCTCCAGGCAGCCCAAACCACAAGGGCCCCCGATCACCCGTGACCACACCCCACAGGCAGCCCATACTTTATGGGCCCCTCCATCACCCATGACCACACCCCACAGGCAGCCCACACCACAAGTGTTCCCCCATCACCCGTGACCACACCCCGCAGGCAGGCCCTGTCTCATGGGACACCCCACCCCCATCACCCATCATGGCAACCTGCAGGCAGGTCCCGTGTCATGGGACACCCCCACCCCCCATCACCCATCACGGCAACCCCCAGCCAGGCCACATCTCATGGGACACCTCCACCCCACATCACCCGTCACAGCAACCTGCAGGCAGACATTGTCTCATGGGACACCCCCACCCTCCATCACCCAACACGGCAACCTTCAGGCAGGCCCGCCTCATGGGACACCCCCACCCCGTCACAGCAACCTGCAGGCAGGACCCATCTCGGGAGACACCCCCAGCCCCCATTCCCGTCACGGCAACCTGCAGGCAGGCCCATCTCATGGGACACCCCCACTCCCCATCACCCGTCACGGTAACTAGCAGGCAGGCCCAGTCTCATGGGACAACCCTAACCCCCATCACCCATCACGGCAAACTGCAGGCAGGCACCGTCTCATGGGACACCACCACCCTCCATCACCCATCAGGGCAACCTGCAGGCAGGCTCCGTCTCATGGGACACCCCGACCCCCCATCACCTATCACGGCAACCTGCAGGCTGGCCCCCCATGCTGGACACCACCTGCAGGCCAGATGATGACATAGTGACAAATGTTCACTCCATTGATGGCGTGCTCAGGTCAGGGCCTTGCATGCAGTGTAGTGACACCACACTTAACCCCCTGCACACAAAACACACACCAACCAACTAAAAAACCATACACCTGGAACACAAGCTACAGTGTCACAGCACATCCCACGCAATTGCTAACTGCATCCACATCCCAACATACACATCCCAAAAGTGTATGGCATAGAGAGGGCCTGCATGGCATGTGACAAAGTGAAGTCAAAATACCACATCGACAAATACCCACACCGTGCTAGAATGAAAAGCACCATTGATTTGTGTCACATAAGGAGACAATGTCCTGGTGTATTGTGTCATGAGCCCCAATGAGCACACATCACCTCAACCTATCACCCCCATAAACACACGTTGACCCTCACATGTGTGAAGGACATGGAATACAACAAAAGCACATGTTATTCTGAATGCACATGTACACAAGTGTGCAAAGGGCCAAAGACTCACGGGATGTGGAACTGAGTGAAGACAGAAACAAGAAACTTCCCAGGCCAGCTGACATTGAGACGATGTCCATGCATGGGAAGTGTTGATTGATGAAATGTGGTTGCGGAGGTGCCAGTCCTGCACATGTGAGGGACATCTCAAGAAAAACACCCAAAACCACAACAAAGGAAATCTGGCCACCCGGTGTGAAATTCAAGCCTAACTCCAGACGGGAGTTGCAAACTGTTGGTAGGTGTATGTTGGCATACATAAACACAGTGTACAGATGGTGCATGCCTGTGAGCCAGTGCAGGTGTGCAAGTGGCGTGTGAGGCGACCTCATGACAAGTTCAGAGGGTACACAGCTGACATAGCAGAATTGCATAGGACCTCATTAGTGCAGAGGAGTACCAGAAGCACAAGCACACAGGAATTACTCAAGTCCTGATTGTGTCCCTGGCAATCATACCGTTCACAAACAACAAATACTCCAGCATTGGACTGTCCGTATGTAAAACCATAACCAATGTCAACATATGATTTGCAAAGCTGGACTTCAAAGTGTATGAGAGACAATGAAATCACCCCAAAAACATGCCTGCAAAGGCCCTTACACTGCATCAAGGAATCCTGTGACAAAATTGAAAACATTTCACACTCCCATCACTCACCCAACCACCCCCCCAACACACTGAGGACCAATCCACATTCATGCAACACATGTGAAATGAAATGCCAGCACACAGTGCACACCACAGGTGCACCTTAAGTATCATCCATTGGTCATGCACACCAGAACATGCACCATGCAAATGGATGTCAAACATGACACGTGCATGTACGTATGCACACACATGAACAACATTGTTCATCATCAGGGACCCAGAACAGAGTTAGGAAGAGTGAAACTTGCAGAAAACGATAGAGACAAAACACCAATGTGAGTATAAAAAAGATATCATATATTAAAAAGCAGTATTGAACTCATACTGTAACTCAGAAAATAAATAATATTTGCATAAAAGGAATAAATAAATAAATAAATAAAACAATGTCCAAACATAAACAAAGTGTATGTGAAAAAAGAAATCTGAATGAAAAATGAGGTTCATGTCCATAAATGAATATCCAAATGAAAAGAAAACCATTCCGTCATGGTGATCACAAATGAAAAGGAAAAAGATGTGATCTATATACAAATATCAGAGGTCCAATGTCCCAAACATACAACCAAAAAAAGCTTAAATTAAACCTCGATCAAAAATTTAATGAATAAGAACTATATACAAAAAAAGGAGGACAGTCCAAAACCTCCTAATAAAAACAAAAAGAAAAGGAAACTTACACCTAAAGAACTATGTACAATGGCAGTGGGCTAGTCCTACGACTCACCATCTCCCCTCAAAGTCTCGGCTAGGGTATCATCGAACACTGCGTCGACTTCCCCTAGGCGGGACTGTGCTCTCCCCTCGAGGGCTTGCAGGGACTCCAACATGTTCCTCTCCAACTCCCTGCAAGATTCCTCGAGGACCTCGGCCCGCCTCTTGCCCGACGCAGTCTATTCTCCGCCTTGGCCATGGTGTAAAAGCAGGTCTCTAGGACTTGGAAGGCAGAGTCGACCACTGGAACGAAAGAACCCAAGACGAGCTGAAGGAAGATGACTGCTGCAACTCCTGGACTGTTGGTCTGCCCGGTGAAGCCCTGCTGCAGGTCCAAATTGCCTGAAACTCCATCGACAGAGAAGTCCTTCAAATTCGACTTCTTCCCTTGAGCTGATGGGAACAACCAACTTGCAAGCCACCTGGACACCGTCTCCATACTGGTCGAATTTTCTTCAGAGTGCTGTTGAAAACCAGAGAGCCGGTGAGAAGGATACCAGTTTGTGGACTTTAAGGCACTCACACCTTAAACCGACATTTAGCCAAGCTTGTGGCTTCTTCCCTGGGCAGTGCAGGAACCTCCCGACATCCTCCTTCTTGTCCCCACGACTGAAGCTCAGGAACAGTGAGATCTGCAGGAACTGCCAGGAACAACTGCCTCAGCTACAGCTTTTCTTCATCCATAAGGTACTGTGCAAACACGTTGTGTGGAAATCCTTTCTGCCGCAGTGAAGGTTTGTGAAACTTTCCCAAATTTGGAGTCTTGTTCGCTCCTAACCCGACATATAACTCTTTTTTTCTAGCAAACTACTTCTAAGAACATTGGCAAAGACTGAAACATTGACTTTGGCCCAGGCCTATTGAATCAAATTGCCTCTTGTAGTGAACTGAAACTATTTTCCCTGCCTCTGAAAGTAATTGTGTTTTATTCTTATAACATCTGTCTTTCTACCCCTTCTGAAAGTTACTGAAGTGCCATTTTGCTCCCACTTCAGTGGAGCCTAACTTGTTCAGAAATGTTGGTTGGGTACTGTAGTGTATTATAGTGTGATATTGAGCTGCGTCTTACTAGTGGAATGTTTTCTAACTAAATGTGTAAATAAATGTACATTCTTTTACCAAGAAACCTTGGTTAAGTGTTTGCTTGAACTACTGTGATTGCAAGTCCTTTGTGTAACATCTTGTACTGCTACATCTCTCTTGAGATAAGTCTGGCTACTCAGCCACTGCTACCACATAACTGTGTAGTACAGGCTTGCACCAAAGGTGAGATTGTGTTTACACCTGTAGTCTTAATTGTGTGTAGTGTTCTTAAAGGGTACTACATGTAATTCTGCCTAACAGCCCCATGTGAGCAGGGTTGATGCGGCCACCTGCTCCTCCTCCACCTCCGCCAACCTGGATGCCTCCCCACTGTCTTCTGCATCGGATTGCCCCTGTGTGGGCTCACCTGTCCCTCCCACTGCTGAGGAGCCCACAACCAAGTTCATACTCTTGGGCCTTCCCTCAGCAGCTGCGGCCGTTGTCGCGGATGCGGCAGCAGTCTCCACGCTCCCCGAAGATGACAGTACCTGGGAGGATGATTGAGCCCTGAATCTGTGCCTGGTGGAGGCATCCCTGCTGACGTGCTCCACAGCCCCTTCTCCACCCTCTTCTTCCGTCGTCGCTGTGGATAGGGAAACATAGAACACAAACATCAGGGTACTGAACATATGTGTGTTTGTCATAATGCAAATTTACATCAGTGGCACTGTCAAAGTTCACAACCATCATCACCGTCCACTACACACAGGGAAGTACTATTCACACACATACACAATCATGTCTGTCATTCACAACATCTTTGGACAAGGCACTGCCAGCAACTCAAAATTGTGCATTCAGCTCTCACCCATCATGGGACATACACATCTCATTCACACACATCACCTGATAGTCATGAAGCAGGCCATGGGGCTATCAACTCAGAGAGCACTCAGTGTCAAATGGGCAGCGTGAAGCAATCACATAATCAAAGCGCAAGTAAAATACATCCCGAGGGTTGGCCAGTCACACACTCACTACTCAGACACATGCAAATGTACACCATGCATGTCCATGATGTTGCCAAAAGCACCCATGTGTCACTCCCTCTCACATACACCAGTCCAGACACAGGGATGCAAACATGTGCATGTCGTTACATGCTGGCGCGCATCACGCATTGCAACACAGACACCATTGATGTCGCACACGCTTGAATGGACTCGCATGCAGCAGTATCAGGGCCATGCACACAGGCATCTGTACAGGAGGCATGCGAGACATAAGACCAAGGTGCACACTCAAACCACACATCAACATGCACATGCACTATGGTGGACAAGAACACATGGACACTTACCAGTCGACTCCAGAGGGAGCACCAAATCCAAGACCTGGGCGTGCATTGCTGGGTGGAAGCGCTCCTGGACCCGCATGTTGTCGGTGGTCAACCGGCCCCAGCGCTCCCCTCTGTCATCACCAGCCTTGAGGAAATGCCAGGCCATGTTGTGGGTCCTGGACTTGAAGTCTTCCCAGCACTTGTGGACATGATGGTAGTTGCGGGGTTACACCCCCTCCTCGTTGAAGGCACCCACAATGTCCACTCAGATCTTCCTCCATCCATCATTGCCGACTTGCGATGGTCCATAGAAGAGGGCATCATAATGCCCCAAGACTTGCTCCCCCAGGATGCCAACTTCTCAGGATGAGAAGCTGACAGCCCTCTGCCTCGCTCCCGGGGGGTTGCCACTTGCCTCAGATGGTGTTGGGTCAAACATGGCAACCCCCGAGGCCGGTGTGGTTGGGCAAGGTGGTCCTGGGGCTGGGCTGTGGAGCAGTGGTATGGCACGTCAGGAGTCTCCTGGATGAGCATGGACAGGAGCACTGACAATGGCTGTACAGCAGGCACCAAAATGCAGGGCACGTGGGTAGCAGGCACACAGAGTGGGCAGGCAGCAGTAGATGGCTCATAGGAGGCAGCTCAGGGAAGTTGGAGGCAGGTAAATTGGCTGGTAGGCAGGAGTGTGGGTCTTCCGTGTCACTCACGTGGCCAGCCGGAAACAGAGTGACTCAGCATGTGCGAAAACGGTGCATTAGCGTGGAATCAGAGGAAAAGCCCTAAGCGCGTAAGTTACGTGACACACGGTGAATGTTGGACGTTGGTCTTCAGTATAGGTTTAAGGTGTGCGAGGGACAACATAGCAATGTTCGTGCAATTTGTGGTGGACAGACGTGTGGACTTGAGAGTATTTTGTGGTCCTTCGCGATTTGTTCACTACTGTGACAGTGCGTACTTCTTGTTTTACCGGGGGAGTTTCCTCCGTGCAGATGCGCGTGTAATTCTTTTTTACTACAAGGCAAACAGTGAGTCGCGTACACATTTTTCATACTACGGTTGCCTCTGTGTGTCGCGTACCCCCATTTTTTGCGGTCATAGTACCCTACGTGTTCCTTGTGTACGCATCTTTTGTGTTGCTGTGTGCCACAGCATACTGCGTAATGTTTTTACTTCACACGTGGGCTAGTGAGGGGACCCGTACACATTTATTTTTGTTTGTGGGATGCCTGTGCGTAATGCAACCCATCATTTTTTCCCAAGGTCTTACATTGAGCCTTAATGGAGCACAGTGGTACGTTTTCCATCACGTACCCTGACCCCTCACTCAAAATGCCCAGGCCAATTGATAGCTGCACCCCCCATTGCCCTAATCCATCAGTGCCATGACTGGGAGGGCACAAGTGGGAAGGGAGGCAAAGGTGGGTGAGCTGGCGGAGCTGGCTGAGGTGGCCGAGGTGGCCGAAGTAGCCACGGTGGTCGAGGTGGGTAAGGTGTCCAAGGTGTCCGAGGTGTGCATGCCCATGCAGGGAGAGCTATGCGCCCCACCCAATAGGGTCAGGGAGATGCAGCTGATGCTGATGTCCGCAGCACCCGGGGTCCCAGACCAGCAGTGTCATTGAATTGAATTGAAATGTATTTCTCCAGCATGGGGTCTGGCATGGATTCACATGCTCATGAATATTCCCCGTCGTCAGGCTGGGAATCCTCGGTAAAGAAAAAATCAGTATCAGTTTCGTTTCTGATCTGTCTTTCCTAGTAGTAACCAATCACTGATCTCTGGGTCATACTGCCCCCAGCCAAAGATTGCCCCCTCCCTAAGCCCCGCCTCTGGCAGCCATCCTCAGATTTCTACCGCACGCTCAAGTGTTGGGAGTCCTCGTGCTTTAGCTCTTGAGTTTTTGCTGCGTTTTCGCGCTTTTTCAGGAGATTTTCTCATTTTTTCGGTTTAATCGAGCCTCAAGCTCCACCGTTTCTACTTCCGATAACGGGGACCCGTTTCGGAATTCTTCTACGCCCCTCAAGGGTGAAGTTTTCATTGAGTTTACACTTCTTGGAGGATTCTAGAACATCTGCGGCCTACCTCAACGGACATGGCCCAGGACAAGGGAAGCTCGAAGCCTGGGTCCAAGCTGTTCAGGTGCTGCCCTGGATGCGGATTACAAAACGTTTTGAAGGAGGACGAGCATTCGCAATGTCTCTACTGCCTTCATGAGGACAAGACGCACGTGGAGAAGGACTGTGCGTTCTGCAAGAACCTTTTGGAACGGACCAAACAAGATCGCCGTTCCCACCTCACCGCCTGGCTGGAGAAGGGCACAGCAGGTGAGAAGGCGAAGAAAAAGTCTGAGCGGGCTTCCTGTGAGGGCGCCCCGGCGATGGGGGCCCAACAGAAGGCCAACCACCGCGAGTCTGCGGGCACCGGGAGCGCCGAAAGGTCGGGCTCTTCGGCTGCCAGGCAGGGCACGACTTCCCCAGCATGTTGAACCACGAGCCAGCGCTCTGGTTCGGGGAAGAGGAAGTCCGAGAACCCGGGTAAGCTGCTGGAGCGGCCCTGGTCGATCTCGAAGCTGGAGCGAGGCGCTGACACTCCCCCAAGGCGAAGGCCCAGGATGCACCTAAGGTGGTGAGGGCTTTGATCCAGCCGGCAAAGGCCTCTATCGAAGTAGTCGCTGCGACCCTGGCGAAGCCGGCTGAGACTATGCCAGTGGAAACGGCTTCTGGGCCCAGAGAATCCCTGCCACTGCGGAGGGAATCCTCTTTCCAGCCCATCGTTAAGACCCCCGTGAAGTCCTCGGCGGAAAAAGAGGGGGGGCGGTGGCCATTACAGACTCGGAATCAGCCTCTGAGGAGGAGCTGGTGGAAACCGAGAAGGGCCTTAATGAGAGGTTCATAGGCCTCAAACGAGAAGTTCGAGAAGGTTCGATCCCAGGGGACGGTCCCCGCTGGCGTGATCGAAGATAGCGACGATGGCGACGAAGAGGGCCCAGTGGTGCGGCCATCCCTTCCGTCGCAGCCATTACCTGTGCCCCAGGATAGCTTGGCGGCCATTTTGTTGGCGATCCAATCCTTATGTACCGACACAGCGGACATCCCGTCATCACCCCCCCTCGGGCTTCTCCAGCCGATGGAATTGGCTCCTTTCACGCCATGATAACCAGGGCATCCGAGCTCTTCCAGCTCTGCCCTGAAGAAGAAAAAAAAGGAAGGGTTTCTTTACCAACGACGAGAGGCCAAGAGGAAGACGGTCCTCGCTTTTGCTCTATGACATCTGAGATGAGGGGCTTGCTGTCCTCAAGATCCCTTCCACGACACCCGCCAAGAGTGACAGGTACGAGAAGCAGTACCGAGTCCCTGATGCCGCCCCCTTGTGCCTCAGGGCCCAGCCCACGCCGGACTCTGTCGTCTCGGCAGCGGCTAAGAAGAAAGCAGCGGGTGCGGCGGCTTCAACTTCCACTTCCCCGCCGGACAGCGAGGGCAAGAAGTTGGACTCCATGGGACGACGAGTCATCTCGTCGGCGGCGACGACGATTAAGGCGGCCAATGCCTTAGCGATCGTGGCCCGCTACGACAGGGAGCTCTGCTTCAAGATAACTCCCCTGCTAGACTTTCTACCTGATGACAAAAGGGCAGAGGCCCTACAAATTCTGCAGGAAGGCGAGGTGGCGTCGGATCACGCCATAACGGTGGCGACGGACATTGCCGATACCGGATTTCGCCAACTGGGCAATAGAGTTTGCCTCCGACGACGAGGATGGCTCACGGCGACAGACTTTCGCCAGGACGTCCAGACCAGAGTGTTGGATATGCCGTTCGACGGCAACAACCTTTTTGGTAAGGCGGTGGACGAGTCTCTCCAGGCCATCAAGACCGACTCGGAGACGGCCCGGGCCCTAGGGGTACTTCAACAACGACGGCCCTTTCGGAGCTCTGGAGGCAGACATGGTGCCTCCAAAGGATCCAGCTGTGGCTCTTCCACCTACCACCAAGCGGCCCGCTCCTCCTCCCAGGAGGCCTACAGAGGTTGCGGCAAGCAAGGGGGATCCTGCTGTCGTCGCCAAGGAGGCCAAGGCGGCAAGGCCGCCTCCAAGCAAGACTGACCCGGCCGTGTCGTCGGGCCCCCACCGAAGCACCCCGGTGGGAGGCTGGCTGACGAAGTTCGTCAGCCTGTGGGAGTCCATCTCCACCGACCGTTGGGTGCTGGACACCCTGGCCAACGGGCACTCGCTAGAATTCCAAAAGAAGTGCTCTCGCATTCCTCCCGTGGCCAGGAAGGAGAATCACGTCCCTCAACTGCTGTTGGAGGTAAGGGCGATGCTCAAGAAAGGTGCCATCGAGCTCGTCCCCAGGAGGCTCCGGGGCTCCGGAGTGTACTCAAGGTACTTCCTCGTCAGAAAGAAGACAGGCGGTTGGCACCCCATCCTGGACCTGTGTCGGTTAAACAAATACATCAAGGCGAAGAAATTCAGGATGGTCACCCTCCGGAACGTGCTGGGGCAGCTGGAGGAGGGCGACTTCCTATCGTCGTTGGACCTGGAGGATGCTTACTTCCACATCCCCATTCTAAAAGGGCACAGGAAGTTTCTCAGGTTCGTGATTCAGGGACGCAACTACCAATTCAGAGCCCTACCGTTCAGATTAAAGTCGGCACCCAGGGTATTTACCAAGTGCCTGGCACCAGTGGCGGCGCAGCTGCGCCTGCAGGGGATCCACGTCTACCCCTACCTGGACTACTGGCTATTCCGGGCAAGGACAAGAGAACTCGCCGTCGAACACACAGCGAGGACCGTCCGGCTGCTCACGGAACTGGGGTTCACCATCAACTACCCCAAATCCCACCTGGTTTCGTCGCAAGTAGCACTGTTTCTGGGAGCGAAGCTCGATACAGGGGGCAATTGGCCTCCCCATCAGTGGAGAGGACGAAGACCATCCTGGGCAAGGTGCTGCGCCTGCTAGCCACTGACGTGGCCAGGGTGAGGTCCATCAAGTCCCTCCTCGGGATTATGTCCTCATGCATCTATCTTGTACCCCTTTGCAGACTTTGGATGCGTCCGCTACAGGAGTTCCTCGACGCCCGCTGGTTTCAGGCGACGGGCTGCTTCGAGGACAGGATCCCTCTCCACGAGGAGTTCGTCGGGCGATCCTATGGTGGGGTACCCGTGCTCACCTCACTACAGGCACAGACTTTCAAACCCCGCCGTTTCAGGAGACGGTGACGACGGACGCCTCTCTGGAGGGTTGGGGGGCCCACACCGGAGATCTCCACGCAAGAGGCCTTTGGCTCCCGGAGGAGAGGTCTCTCCACATCAACATTCTGGAGCTCCGAGCAGTTCTCTGGGCGCTCAAGTCGTTCCTTCCGTCCCTCAAGGACAAAGTGGTGAGGATCTTCACCGACAACACCACCACGATGTTCTACATACGGAAGCAGGGGGCACCAGATCCCCAGCCCTATCCAAGGAGGCCCAGGATCTGTGGCACAGGGCCGTCGCCCAGGGGATGTTTTTGGTTCTCTTCCACTTGGCAGGAATAAAAAACACCATCGCCGACTCACTCAGCAGGGAGCTGCGCTCGTGCCACGAGTGGGAACTACGTCAGGACCAGGTGGATTGGCTCTTTCGACGATGGGGCAAACCCCGGATCGACCTTTTCGCGACGGCGATGAACTCCAAGTGCCAGAGGTTCGCCAGCAGGTTCCCACAGCCGAGGAGCATGGGCGATGCTTTCTCGTTCCCCTGGGACGGCCTGTTTCTATACACGTTCCCTCCGTTGCCATTGCTGCTCCGCCTCATCAACCAGCTCAAGAAGTCCAGGTGCAGCATGATCCTCGTCGCACTGGCGTGGCCGAGGCATATCTGTTTCCCGGACCTTCTGGACTTGTCAACGTCCCCACCAGTCAAGCTGCTGGCGGACGCAGATCTTCTCTCCAGAGAAGGAGGCGCCATTCGCCATCACGACCCACAGTCGCTGAACTTGCATGCCTGGCTCCTGCAGCACTGGAGTTTGGAGGGTACGATATCCCGGCTGACTGCAGAGAGGTTCTTGAAAAAGCCAGGGCGTCCTCAACTCTTAAGTGTTATGGTCATAAGTGGATGAGGTTCTCTGTCTGGTGCCGTGCACAGAAGATTAACCCTCTGCGGATTACGGCCCCTCAAGTACTGCCATACCTACTGTCGCTGGCCAAAGCTGGACTGGCTCACGCCTCCATCAAAATACATCTGGCTACCATCTCCCGATATACCAGGACTACGGGACGGGCGTCCTTGTGGTCTCATCGCCTGGTGAAGGAATTTATGAAGAGACTATTCCGATCGTTCCCGCCAGTGAAGGCTCCTGCCCCGTCGTGGGAGCTTAATGTGGTGCTGACCAGGCTCATGGGGGCCCCATTCGAGCCTATGCATTCAGCGCCTTTGAAGTTCCTGTCATGGAAGACAGCGTTCCTCGTGGCCATCACCTCCGCACGACGAGTAGGAGAGATCCAGGCCCTATCTTGCAAGCCTCCTTACTTGACATTTCATGACACAAGGGTGGTGCTGAGGACGCACCCCTCCTTCATGCCCAAGGTGCCGTCGGACTTCCACCAGTTTTCTTCCCGTCGCCTTCTACGCCGGCCGAGAGGACTTTGCACTCGCTGGATGTAGCTAGAGCGCTGAAGTTCTACGTGGACCGCACGAAGAGTTTTCGGAAGACGTCACAACGGTTTGTGAACTTTGGGTCTGTGAATCAAGCGAAGGCTCTCTCGAAGACTTCCATTTCTAGATGGCTCTCCGGCTGCATCATGCACTGTCACTGGTTGGCAAACTGACCGCTGCCCGGCCGTCCGAGAGCCGATTCGACCAGAGCGATCGCTGCTACCACAGCGTTCCTGTCTGGTGTGCCCCTGCTGGACATCTGCAGGGCTGCTACGTGGAGGTCCACGCACACCTTCAAAAGATTCTACTGTGTCGATCGGGACTCCAGGGAGGAGTCCAGCATCGGCCAAGCAGTGCTGCGCAACCTGTTCACCTAAGGTGAGCCTGGTGAGGAGGCAAGAATTGCTTCATGTTGAGTTTTGGATGTAATGCTTCATGTTGAGCACGTGGTTGTGCATGTGTATACTGCTATGTATTCTTTTATTCATGAGCATGTGAATCCATGCCAGACCCCATGCTGGAGAAGGAACAAGTTACTTACCTGTAACTGTTGTTCTCCAGCATGGGTCTGGCATGGATTCACATGCAAACCCTCCCACCTACCCCTCTGCGGCTCTTCACTTGGTCATACTGCCACTTTGCCTGCTACCAAATCTGAGGATGGCTGCCAGAAGCGGGGCTTAGGGAGGGGGCAGTCATTGGCTGGGGGCAGTATGACCCAGAGATCAGTGATTGGTTACTAATAGGAAAGACAGATCAGAAACAAAACTGATACTGATTTTTTCTTTACCGAGGATTCCCAGCCTGACGACAGGGAATATTCATGAGCATGCAAATCCATGCCAGACCCATGCTGGAGAACAACAGTTACAGGTAAGTAACTTGTTCCTTATACCGCGCTCCACTGACCCTAAGGCATAAGGGTGCCGACATACAAACGATTACAAAACAATAAGTAGCTCAGAAGCTGAGCACACAATCAATAATGCATAAACATTGAAACAACATCTAAAAAGGAAGGAATATGAAAAAAAATCAATACAGTATACAGCCATCTTCCGGGGAGATACACAAATCAGTTCAGGACAATTCTAAGCTTAGTGGCAGAGACATTTACATGCAGGTTTAAGATTCTGTTCAGAAACATAGGTAGGCTACTTGGACCGCACCCAACAATGATACAGTCAGAAATTTCAGAAGAGCACCTCTTATTGAGTTGTATTCTCTGAAGGACTTTCAGATCTTGAGTTCTGACCCAATTGATTCCCACCTTTTGATTGAACCACGACAAGATTTTGTTCTTCAGTGCCTCCCTGGATTTGAACTCCCTGGGTGTGTCCACATTTGTGATGATAATGTTTCTTGGGTCCAAAACACAGCTCCTTAGATTGGGGTCGACAATTGTAGCCATTGCTGACTTCTTTTGGTGAATATCCTCAGTTATTGTGGGCATTAAGAATGAGGAAGATTTAGCTAAATTCAGGGTATTCTCCACCGGGTCTATATCCTCTAAATCGGGACCAGGATATAATGCTTTCACCTGTGATAGTGATTCTTTGAAGGGGTTTGGGAAGATTTTTCTGCATTTTTAGATTCCATTTGGCCGTTTTTACGTACACTTACTGGGTCTGAAATAAGCCATGTGGGGCTGTCCATCAGCAGCCAGGGTGTGGACGCTGCAGGGGCAGCTGTGGCTACCACGACCCATGCTCAGGGTCACTCAGCCAGGACTGTAGTGGTCCCTGCCAAGGGCCAGAGTGACTCAGGGGCAGATTTCTATCTCCCTAAGGCCAAGAGACATGCAGTGCAAGGTACTGGCACCAGCACCCGGGGTAACAGACCAGCAGTGTCATCTGCCGTCCACAGCAGCCAGGGTGTGGAAGCTGCAGGGGCAGCTGTGGCTACCACCACCCAGGCTCAGGGTCACCAAGCCAGGACTGTAGTGGTCCCAACCCAGGCCCAGGGGGACTCAGGGACAGATGTCCTGGGCCCTAAGGCCAAGAGACATGCAGTGCAAGCTACTGGCACCAGCACCCAGGTACAGATACCTGCAAGCCAGCCTACTCTCGTACCATCAGTGGCTGATGCCATGGCCCATTCCACCATTAATCCAGCCCCTATGGACCCAAGTGGTCCCAGCCACTCCGGGTCTGCACGACCTTGCAAAAATCAAGAGCGTGCAGTAGCGGGACAGGCTCAAACCCAAGGCACGGCACAGGAGACCGACACGTCAAGGAAGAAGAGCTTCTGTGATGAGGTACTCGACATTCTCGTGGACTATGTGTTGGAACACGAACGTGATATGCTTGTGTGGGCAGGGAGCACACATACGCCTGCTCAGTGTATGGCCCACTAGCAGCACGTCACGGATCGAATAAACACCTTGGGCCATGAGAGGCGCACAGCTCAAGTGCTAGTGAAGCATTGGAATGACCTCCGACGCCGAGCCAAGGATAAGCTGGGTGCCGCCTACACATCTACTCTGGTGACTTGAGGTGGGGCACAGCCAGAGGATGATGAACTCACTCCACATGAAGAGGTTGTCAGTGATCTGAATGATGTGGAGCAGATGCAAGGCGTGGGAGACCTGCCAATTTATGAGGAAATGTCCGGTGAGTGGTGATGTGTGTGCGTCCGGGACATGTGTATGTTGCTTGGATGAAGTGTTATGATTGTCTTGCAGTTATGCCTACATTTACTCAACTGCCATGGGTTAACCATGTCATTGTGGACTGGTACGTGCTGGTTGTCATGCAGACTGCATACGGACAATGTGCTGTACACCAGGACAATACTTAGCACCACTCGTGCTCACTCCTTCCATGTCACTCTCTGTCCAGCCTCTATTGGCACTATTCCAGCTACAACCTGTTATGGCGGATTGCCTGTGATGAACTTCCTATGCACACTCGCCTTCTCTCATCACATCTCTTGACGTCTCTGAGTGGTCACCTACTCAGAGGTATTCTTCCTTTCAGCTCCTTCCCACAGAAGCTCCCTGTTTCCAGGGCACTGGTCATTCCTATGCTGGCCTACTGCACCAGACTATACCAATGTTCCTATGCTTCTACTCTCTTCCCTTTGCAACTCACCCAGGCTTGGACTGTGTGAATGTTCCTTTTGTTTTGGGGCCAGGTATCTCCCTAGGACTGTGATGATGGCACTGGCTCCCAAGCACCACCCGCACTTGGGGTATATTTACTGTAGCCTTACAACCCACTGACAACACTTGACACCTGATTCATGCACTTGCCTTTACATTGCCATCATCCCGAAACTTCCTTTCCTGGTTATGTAGTTATGTTCTACCGAGAGCCTGTTCCCATGTACTGCACTGCCCCCTCACACTTCCAACCCCAGGTCTCCCCTTCCACATGCCTATTCACTTGCGTGATGTCAATGGGACCTGGACTCATGGAATCGGTGTGCTTGCCTTTACTCTATTCCACCACCCTAGCATCGTAGCACCTTGTGACACTTGTTTTTTTTTGTAATTGTGATTTCCATGTCATGTCATGTCATGTCAGAAGCATTGTACCTGGCTCTGGGACAGTAGTCATCAACTTCTGTCACATGTTGTTTGTCAGTTCAGGCATGGCCATGTTAGTGGCATCTGTGTATTTGCAGGAGTGATGCTGGTGACTCAACTATGCCAGTCTGGTGCTTGTGTGTGAAGCAGGTGCTATGCACCATGCACTACATGTGGTGTTGTGCCCTTTAACACACATCCATGCCTGCTTTCATGTTAACATTCCCTTCCATTGACACTGCGTACATGCCAGAGTTTGTGACACACTGACATGGCAGGTTGATGTGTTGCTTGACTACATTGTGATACCTATGTGTGTGGGATATGCTATTTACAAGTGTCTTCATGTATTTCTCTATCCATGTGTAGGTGATGAGGCACTAGATGCAGAGGAGGAGCTGGAGGAGGTACAGGAGAGTGGGCCACAACCAGGCACCAGTGAAGGATGTGGTGTGGTAGCCCATGAAAATCCACTGGTGCTACAGGCCATCTTGGGCATGACTCACTCTGAATCCGCCCATGAGGAAGCCTATGGCTCTGGTGGTGAATCGGACATGGATTTCTCGGTGCAGTCGCACGTGAGTGCATCAACTGTGGGTGCTGGCCTATCCCAGATATCTGTAGAGGGAAGACCCCTCACAGGGCCAGTAAGTGTTGGAACATCGGTCTGTGGTGGTTAAGGGTGCAGGGCCACACTACACAGTATTGGCACCTGTTCCTGGGACAGCTGTTCAAGGGAGGGATGCAGTCCTGCAGCCACAGACAGCGCCAGCATATCAAGGGCCATGTTTCCTTGGGCAAAGCAGGTGTGGGGCCCACCAACGCAGTGGCCGTGTGCCAACAGGCGATAATGTGTGGGAGCAGTCAATATATTCTGTTGCACAACAACAGGGGACTTCAAATGAGATGTTAGCTCAGGGCATGGATAGGGTGGCCAATTCCATTCTCCCCCCAGAAAAAACAGATTGAGCTCCAGCTGCAGGCATTGCGGTGCACATGTCACTCACACATGCTCCACATGCAGGCCAGCAACAGGTGCTGACGGGCAGAAATGACGCTCTGGCGCAGCCATGGCTGCAAAGGGTCGGGCACACAGGGCAGCCATGAGGGAAGAGGCTTGGTCACTCAGAGTTACACTGACTCCACTTGAGGCAGCACGCAGTAGATGGACAGAACAGCAGATGCAACAGTTGACGCACACCATCTCTGTGAAACTACGTGCAACCTGTGATGTGGTGCAAGCGGAACTACGTGCATCCCGTGAGGAGTTGCATGCAGACATCCATGCCATCATGTTGCAGATGCAAACATCTCAGTCCCGGATGGCTGCTGCCATGGAGGACCAGGCCGTGGTGTACCTCCCTTACCACTGACACCTTCTGTTGCTACACCAGAGGGTGGGAACAGCAGCGACAGCTCTCCCAATCCATGATAGCCATGCGGACCACAAACCCATGGAGGGTTTTTTCTTTTTTTTTCTCAACATCAACACATGTGGGTGTTGAGATGCACCCTGTCCCTCCATCATGATGGGTGGCCACCCCACCGCCTGGACCACCATTGGCATTTTTCAGGTCTTAAAATCTTTTTTTGTCTATTTTGCATTTATGTGACAGTTTGTTGCTTTGTATGGCATCCAAGGGCATCCACTGTAGGTTCCAGCTGGGCCCATATAGGCTTGTCTCATGTTGGTACACTCCTTGTTTGTGCCTTAGGGTCCATACACATATACAACTCCTGCTTCCCTTTTCCATGGGCTTGCCAGGAGTGCAGCGTGTGAAAGTAACTTACTCAGAGGTATTGAGGTTCTGTTCTATCTGTGGGTAGTCTCAAGTCCAACCTGTGTATACACCCCTAGTGGGATTCATGATTGTTTGTCCAGTGCATGGTTGGCATCTATGTTTGTTTTGACATTGGGATCCATCATGTTCTCATGTTCCATCTTCATGTATCAGCTTGCCGGTCTACATTGTTGTTGGCCTTCCTGTTGTATGCGCTTCCCTGTCCCCTTTAGTTGGCAGGGCCACACTACAAATAGAAGGGTACCATGGGGTAGTTAGGGTACATTGAGGCACTTCTGGTATTCTGATTGGTGACTATCAGACATATTCAATGTTGGGTCCTGTGTTTCTGGTATGTCATACTGGCCAATTGATGTTCCTGTGTACATAATTGTTTTGACGTGTGTGAGTTATTTCAGTGCTAGTTCCTTTATCGTTCTGACAGTACTGTTATGTGTTGGCCATTTATGTGTCACTTTTGACGTTGCTTAGCATGGCATGGTGTGGCAACCGGGTGATATGGAGTTTGGGAGGGTTTAGGTGACAGGCATCTTCCATGTGTGCCTTTTGTGCACACCAGATTGTGTTTTTTTGTTGTTGTAAGGGATGCACGCAATGTAGCACTTCCAAGGACAGATTCTCAGGGTGGTAAGGTTGGGACACATGATTATCCCTTTGCCATCATCGAGTGTCACTTGGAATGTGCCAGGCCTGTGTGCACTCTGCAGGGGTTGGATTTTATGTGAAATATTGTGCCACAAGCTGGGTACGGCAGCCTCGCCACATGCCCTTTCCCCTCCCATGTGCAGCAGCCGTGCATGTGGTTGGGGTTATGGGGGCACCACCATGTCCACCGGTAGGCCACGCCATGCTGCAACATTGCGCAGGACACATGCTGCCACAATGATCCTGCACACTACTGCTGGTGAATATAGTAGCACTCCACCAGAGTGGTCAAGGGAGGGAAAGCGTGACTTTAGTACTCCAAATGTATGCTCCACTATGCCCCTAGTTGCAATATGTGCTGCATTGTATCTTACCTGGGGTGGTGTAGTGGGGTTCTGTATTGGCGTCATCATGTAGGTGCTCAGTGGGTAGGGCCTGTCCCCTGTGGAGGTGAGATGGTTTGTCAGTGGTGTGGTTTAGTCTGTGTGAGGCATGCATGCATGCATTTGCAGGGCCATTTGTACTCACCAATGAGCCATGTGTTGACATGCCTCCCAGCTTCCAGGGCCCGGTGTAGGTGTGACATTCTGAATATGAAACTATCATGGGTGGACCCTGGATAGATAGCATATACAAAGGTAATGATTCCCTTGGTAACACATACAACTTGCATGTTGATGGAATGCCAGTGCTTGGGATTCCGATAGATGTGCTCAGTGGCCCTAGGTGGACATAGGGCCACATGTGTGCAATCAATGGCACCAAGCACTTTAGGTAAGTGCGCAACCCTGTAAAAGTCCTGGACCACGGGCTGCCTTTCTGCGGGTGTTCTGGGCATGTATCTGTGCCTGCGGACTGAGGGGCGTGCAGTCATGATTGCCAACGCCTGGTGTAGGCAGCATGACTGCGTGGCCTGTGAAATGCCCCCGAAAATGGCAGTTGTCCACTGAAATGACCCAGTGGCCAAAAAATGCAGTACATTGAGCAACCAAGGGAGCACAGGGTGGGTGATGTGAGGGCATATTCCCACTCCCTGACCAGGTTTAGGATGTTATGAGGCTGGAACCTATACCTGCCATAGACCTGATCATCAGGCATCCCAAAAAGGCTGGTCCTGGGTAGAATAATGCGTGCCCTGGCTATCCTCCTCCTCCTGCGGTGTCCCACGATCACTGCTGCGAAAAATGGCACATTCATCATCGCTGTATACGCTCATTTGTGTTTTGCATGTCTTTTTATGCATTGTACTTGTGCGTGGTGACGCTTGCGCCAGCTTTCGCTTGGCGGACGTGTTTCCGGATTAGCGTGTCTTATCCCGCGTGCCGGTGAGCCCTGTTTGATTCCATGAATACGTGTTGTTAGCGTGCGTGTGGGCTTTGCAAGTATTTTACTGTGCTACTTCCCACGTAACACACACATTTATGCTTGTTGTTCCCCATTCCGCGTGTTCAACCGCCTTTTTAGGTGACTGCGCAAGACGGTACGCCCCTTCGCTGGGAGTCTCGCGCAAGGCGTTCGTAGTGTAGCAGTGACGCTTTGGACCCGTGCAGATTCCTCTCAAGTCTCCGGTAAGCCATGTGTATTGTGTTCCATGAATCGGCAAACGGGCACTTGCATGCGTTTTTGCCTGCAAGTCCCCCTTTTTACGCACAATTAATTCCATTAATCGAGCAGATAGAGCGTTCTTACTTGGAGTGAAGTTCAGATTGTAGAGCTCGCTCACAGCACCACTGAATACTGTAATCATCGGATTTCTTGTCTTTCCTTTGTAAAACACTTTAGCTTTCAGAAATCAATGGAACCTTCACATGGAATAAAGTAAATTCATATAAACACAAGGGTTCCTTCACATTACGGTAAACGTCCAGAGAAATTTCCTGGAACTTGCAAACAATGCTAAGCACAGGTCCATGGAAGGGTGGGGTTTATATAGTCCCAGTCTCAATACTGCCTCCTAGTGCTTTACTCTGGAGAACAAAACGGGGGCCATCTCGGTAGATTTTCCTGTAGGGAAACAGGCAGCCATCTTAGAGTGATACTTATGTACAAGTTTAGCCCAGGTTGTCTGTGGTGATTTAGGTGCAACAATACTGCATGATGTTGCTGGTATTGCAGTTGGCAGTTAATTCCTGACAGGAAGCATGTATGTAAAAAGAAAATAAATGCAAGAAATATTTGAAAATGTATCATTTTATTTGGAAGATGCATGGTATATGTTCCATTGAAAGATGCCCACTAGTTTCGGCTTCTTTCCAGAGAGCTTCCCTAGAGACAACCATCTAAGATGGCCATGACCATGGAAGAGCTCATAGCTAAAGGAGTTCCCGAGATGGGCAGAAATGGGTGGGATTAGCCATAGGGATTAGCATGGCGAGGGGCAGGGAATGGGAGGGATCAATAACCAAACACCACCAAAATACACTGTGTGTCAGAGAGGAATTCAACCATCCACATGGGGAGTGTGCACACGCCTGGCCTCATTTTGAAAATGTGTAAATTAAATGGAATGTTGGAAGATCAACCTCTGGAAAATGTGTGGGGCTTATCCGCACACCTTTTCCTATGCTTGCCACACAACAAACACATAGTCAAGTGTACACTGGGGGGACATAGCCGAAAGGCACAGTTCTCCTGTCATGTTCAGCTGGAATGTGACAGCCACGGGTACATCAAAGCATCTCAGGAAGGGAGAAGGCAAAACCTTCCTCCTGCCATGGCCAGCCTAATTAAATATCAAAGGCTCCATGGATCTGCGCTTGTTCATTGTCAGTTTTGTTTGGTGGCAGAGTATAGTGATGAGAGTTGATTGAAGAAGGCCTGCGGTATGCCTGATCACAGAACTAACAAAGGGCAGGAAACGCAACCCCTTTTTGATATGCATCTGTGTCTACTTGAAGTCAGCTCCCACTCCTTAGTATGAAGGGCAGTGAATGTCATGTCTGGGACAGCTGTTTACAGTAGGCAACCCCTGCGGGGGGACCCCCTTTCAGATGGAAGAAGTAACTGATTTGATGGAGGCAGCATGCCTGTTCCCACCACAAACTTCAAAGGAGACTTGCACTTTGATCAGTAGCCACAGAGAGCTCAATTAACCAGACATGTTGATCCACAACAGACAGGAGATGGGTGGGACTTAGTAGTACATGTTGTCACCCCTTTACCTGTCCTGTTGCAAAGCACTCTGGTTATGACCTCACAGAAGATTGTTCGTAGGATTGGTTAATTACGCTAGGCTTAACCTGCACAAATCACTGGGGCCCATTTAATAGAGGGGTGAGCCCCTCTTTTAGCAGATCATCTGAAGACTTCTCAAGGAGTAACAAGAACTCATTTGGACCCTGGCTGAAGGTATTGTCTCCCTTACAGCTTCTGCCAGTGAAGGTAGGCCAGGATTTCCAAGACGGAAACAAGATCCCTCCCCTAAACATCTCCCAGGAAACAGAGGGAGATACTGAATCCAGAGGACCCTCTATCAGCCCCAGAACTGGTACGCAAACAGCACACAGTGTGCCCTGCTAGGCTCTGCAAGAAAGGTACCTATGTGGGAAGTGCCAGAGAGTCTCTGAACCGAAACAAAGATAAAGCTGTTGCCTGCAACAATCTCCTCAGCTTTGGGCCATCTGCCTTAAAGGATGACACAAAGCCTAGCGAAGAAGCTAGGAGGAGTGCACTGACAAGCATCAACCAGCGTCCACTTGTAAGGCCATTTTCGAGACAGTCGAACCCCTTGAGCTGCAACCGACTCCACCTCTGACTGTTGTCATGCCGCAGTCGCTCAAGCCATCCGAGACTCCTCGACCAGCGTTTCAAAACCGCCAACCAGCAATGAAACAATGATCCCACCCCTGAGCCCCCGTGTAGGCCAGCCTGCAGCCATCCGTTGAGCATCGCTTGCCGAGCGGCCTGCTGCCTGAAACCTGCAGCTACCTCCCATCTTCAACTCTGTCGCAGAAGCTGCAAAGCGCCCTGAAACGAACTTGCTGCTGTCGAGCACCAAGAACTTCTATAAGCACAAGGTACATTGTGGTTCCGTACCCCCATTGCTCCCATTGTGCTGAAACCAAGTATCCTTGAACTATTGAGATTAATTACTTCACTGACTACACTCCTGTCAGTATCCAGAGTGCATCCCTCTCCTTCATGAACCTGTCTGTCCTCTTTGTTCCTTTACAGGGTGTGTTGTATTTTGTAGTGTGCTAAAACTGTCTGTTGTAATAATAATAAAGTAGATCTATTTATAGAATCTTGACTAGACAGTCCCTTTTATCATTGGGTAATAATTGTATTTTCATGTGTGTGTTGCAACTAACCAACGATCCACGACCTTGCAGAGTTAAGCCTGCGGTTCCGTCCACGTTACCATAATTTGACAAGGAGGTCTTATAATTCACTTGTATTCCAATCTGTTCAGATCCCTTCTGTTGCACTAGAGGTGTGGGGCTGATGGTTTACAAAATGATATTCATCCCTGGACCATTGGTGCCCCGGAAGTTGATTTGTCACAGTGTGATTCGTCAATTGTCATTTCTGTGCCCCTTGCCAAAAGCCCTTATCCCTATGTACACATGAATCAGTATTTAAATGTAATAGTTTGGGCTACTATAGGTGTTATAAGCGACACCTAATAGCCCAAACTAAATAGTGTGTGTTTCCAGAAATTCTGCCTCCGGTATTTCATCATGTTTGCATCTGTTGCTGCTCACTTGGCAGATTTTTCATAAAAAGGTGGTTTTCCTAGAAACACTGCAGGGCATCACTTTATTTATTTGCCAATGTAAAGGTTTGCTTACCTCTATGAGGTTGTCTGAACCTGCAATTCTAGCCCTGTCTCATTCACATAAATGTTCAGGAGAACGTTCTCTGGTTGTTCAAGTTGTTCAGCGTTAGTTTATTCCTCTTTGGTTGTCACAGAGATAATGAGAATTAAACGTAATACGAAAATAGGTCTCCGCATGTTACAGTTTATAAGGTACTCATTAGGTTTAATCAACATTTTTAAAACAGTGTTGAAAATATGTTGTAGTGTGCACACGTCTTGAACACCTTTCCTATAGGAAATACTTTTAGCCGTCTTGTCTAGACCGCGCCTCCTAAAGGCCTATGCACGAAAGGATGCATACAAAAGGCCGCCTCCCATACAGAGGACTGTAGAGAGAGCATTGTAGAAGGAAGCTGGGAGAGTGCACAGGGGCACGGTCCGGAGCGGTGTTCCACTACTTTTATTTTTTACTCTTAACAGTTCCACTACTTTTTGCAACCCTTTTCACCATTGCGGAACTGTTCTTTGTGAAGTTAAAGCACACTTCTCCACTTTACCACCTGATAGCTGTTACAGCTCAACTGAAAACTGTTTCAATTCCATTGGCCGTCAACCAACATGACTGCACCCGTTGAAAAAAAGTGTTGGACGTTGCTCAATTGCTGCCTATTCTATCCCCCACTTGTGTCACAGTTACACTACTTTATTTTGGTACACGCCTACCACTGGGCACAGCAGGTAATTGGGAGGCAGGTCTGGTGCGAGTGGCAGAGCAGAGTGACAGTGCATTGGGGAATTCTCCCCGGCGATGCACCTGGAGAGGCCCAGGAACAAAAGTTTGACCTTGCAGATGTGGCCTTCACGGCCTGGAATCTGATATTTCGTACCCATCCTTCAGACTCCAAACTGGAAAATAATTACTCAAATCAGCCCCTACAGTTTCATCATTAAAGAACCCTGTGAGGAGGGTATTTAAAGTGCAAATGTGTATTAAGAAATGCTTGTATTTATACTTTTAAGACAAGAAGTATCAAAACAGAAACATGGTGCCGCATTAGAAATACTGAATGGGTATGCAGAATAGCGAGGCAATAACAATCTACCACACACATTCACAAGACTCATAACATCGATTGTGTGAGCGACATAAATATGCTTTGGACAGTTTATTATCCTTTATCGACAAATCATGTCTAGATATATTTTTATCAGTTTCACAGAAGTTCAGTTTAAATAACCTTCAGAACGAGATGCTTCCATGCTTCCTAGAGAAAGATAAACAGGAGGCAATTCACGATTATCTATTTGCCCCGCCCCCACTGCTGCAGCTACAAAATTCACATCGCACGTCCTCATTCAAGTGGTGGACTTGTAAGTGGAAGAGGGGCTGTCAGAGGATGCAGGTTAACCACAGCCAGGCTTAAAGAATTGGGTGCATTCCCCATACTTCAATATGCTATGGATCACTGACCCCACATTTCTTGGGGCACTGGGATCATCACCCCTACCCAAATAGTATCGATCAGAAAAACAAATTATCTCGGGAAAATATATAGTGAACGCCAGATCTTATACGCACGATGAATGGTAGAGACTATGGGCCTCATCACGAGTTTGGAGGTAGCCATGCCCTTGCCTCCAAACGCGGGTCTGTGGTCCCTGAATGGGGAAATACCAGGCCATTCCAACTTTGGAGGGCCCGGTATTTCCCCATTCAGGGAGCCCACACCCGGACCATCCCCATTCCGACTTGAGCCCCCATAGGTCTCAATATGAATGGGGATCATGCTAACAACGGGCCCGTTAATGACAGGCCTGTTGTTAGCATGCTGGCCCCCTCGCGGGACCCGCAAAGGACGTCTGGTCTGACCAGACGTCCAGAGCGTGTCCCGCAAGGGGACCTCGTAATAGGGCGGAATGGGTTTAAAGGCGCCGGCACCTTTACTGGTGCAGTTACACCCATTCTGCCATTGTCATTATGAGGCCCTATATCTAGCTGGTAAAAATGTGGGACGTACATATGCAGGCATAGACTTCCTAGACAATGTTCTTGATTCAATGAAAATAGAAGAAAATACGGGATAGGGACAATAATTAAAAAAAAGGAAAAGGACAAAATGGATTAAATTAACATAATGAGATAATGTGAAAGGACAAGATTATGTAAAGGATGTGATGTGTAAAACAAGTTTGATTCAAACTAGAACACAATAAAAATAAAAATTAAAAAAGAAACGACTCACCGAAACACATTTAGAGATGGTGGAGGGCATCTGTGACAGGCCTTCCACCTTTACATTCCCACCCCTGCCTAGGATATTGAAATGTTAAAAAACAAAAATAGGAACGTAAAGCACGAGCATTTCTAGTTCGGGCAGATCAATGCTGCCAATGGTCTTCTGACAGCCTTGTGCTTTCGCGCAGGCAAAGAGGCACAGGCCTGTTACAAATCAATTTGGAGGCACTTTTCTCCGTGGCAGATTATTTTAGGGCGGACTGACCCACCACTGTGACTCTTCCCACACAAGAGCACAGTTCTAACACTATTTTGGGTCAGTGTAAACAGCCTTCTTCAGGACGAAACGCTTCAAATAAGCAGTTTTCTACAAGAACAAAAAGTGCCAATTCAAGGTCATTTGTTGGGGCAAAGATGCGAGGGGCAGGTAAATTTTCCTTTCAACCTCTTTGCCCACAGATTTCTCCTTGCAAGTATCTGATTCATTTAAGGGACTTGGAAGGTGAAGGGGGGCTACTCCTGTTCTGTGTCTGATTCACCAACGTTAGGCACTTTCCTGCGTTTTGCTCCTGGGCTAGACAATTAGGTCAAAAGCCATTTGCATGGGCATATTCCTTTTCTATAAACAATCACGACAGTCAGACGTAATGTACACTGGTAAGAGGTCAATATTCAGAATTCTCATGCACATTGAATCATAGAATACATAAGAAACTCAGGATACAAATAGCTCGCATCTCACATGCATTCACATCATTCACTCTGTAATCCCCTCACCGATAGATGTAGACAAACGACTATATATATATATATCCAGAAGAGACATGTGCAACAATGGGCAATAGGTTTGCGTTTCTTGATAGAGCTTCTGCTTTTACAATGATCGTCACTTATATAATTTCAAGCGTTGCATTAGTCCGCTATTATAAAAAGAAAGAGAAATGTTGGAAATCGTTCATTAGCCATTTTTTCTTGCCAATTTAAGTTTCTGCAGTGCGAGTCAATAATGTATGACTCAGCCTTCGTCATGGTGAAACGACAACTACTTCTGGGTAATGTGCTGCAACCAAAGAGTAGATCTCAATAAAGAAAACAGAGTCAGTGGCCTCATTAGGAGTTTGCCGGTGTGGTAATAATGTGCCAGTAATTCCGTTTACTGGTATGTTACCGCACAGCAAAGTCCAAGTTTGCTGGTGGGGTCACTGGAATTGTTACACAGCTATGGGGCGTGACAGCAACGTTCTGCTGTCGCAAATGTAATATAATAAAAGGGGTGGTCCAGTGACACAGGCAGTGCGCGCCGGAAGCCCGAGCCGAGAAGTTCTGTGTCCGTGTACTTCATTTCAGGTACGGGGGCAAGGCCTTCTCACGGGAGTCCCGGGGCAATGATAACCATCACATTGGCGACAAGAATGCAGGTGGGCAGGGGAAAGGTGCTCCGATGCTTAGTATAGCTTCGGTAGCCTGATCCGACACGTGACAAAGGCATTAACCCTAGAGGGAAGACAATCAACCGTCATGTTGGGTCCCAACAGCAGCGGCTCCACACATGGAGTCTCGTGCCCTGTGAGGGCCATTTAAAATTATTCTCCTTTCAATCGCATAGTGCACTGTGCCCTCGGCTGATATTTCATCAACCATCCCAAAGTGGTCTCTGGAAGGGCTGACATGCTAGGAAGTGCACACGCAGAGCGGCCAGGAAGTGCACCTACAGGTGCAAACCGCGGCCTTCTACCATAAAGAGGGTGCCTGTGTGGTTTGTTATCATCAAAGTGCACCAGTGGATGCGAACTGCGGCCTTCGTTCCCGCAGAAGGTGCCTGTGCAGTTTGCTGCCATGAGTGACACAGAGGACCCCAAGGAAGAAGGACACCATG
Source organism: Ambystoma mexicanum (assembly GCF_040938575.1). Lineage (NCBI taxonomy): Eukaryota > Metazoa > Chordata > Amphibia > Caudata > Ambystomatidae > Ambystoma > Ambystoma mexicanum. The sequence goes on from NC_090928.1 coordinate 675,449,901, forward strand.
CCTACAAGGTACACTGGCCCCGATGCCCAAATACGACACGTCAGGCAATCTCTCGAAGCTGAGGCCAAAGTGGCTGCTCTGGATCGAGAAGTTGGACATTTATTTTAGATCAACGGCCAAAACAGATGACAAAGCCAAAATTGCAACCCTCATATACTCGGCTGGGTCAGAGGTTCATATGATATTCAAGTCCCTTCCTCCCCTCAACAACTCTTACCATGTGGCCAAGGACAGCCTAAAGGAACATTTCATGCCACTAGCCAACCATGACTGTGAAAGGTTTTTTATGTGCAGCGAGAAACAGAAAGAGGAGGAATCTCTCGACCAGTTCTATGGCAGGCTTTGTCACCTGGCAAGTACATGTGCTTGGGAGAATGAGGATGTTATGGTAAGAAACCAGTTGATAGAGGGGTGCATGTCAGGAAAACTGTGCCTCCAGGTCCTGCGTGAGCCTGGGTTGTCGCTGGCTCGCATTCTAGAAATGGGAAGGTCTTATGAACTGGCGGACAGCCGCACAACTAAAATGGATGCTGCGATTCAATCGCTAAAAGTGGAAGACGTATCCTTGATAGGGCACCTGGAATAACTCTGGCCCGTCGAGGCCGAGATGGTCCCCAAGGAGATTTGAGATTCCACTGCCCTGCCCCAAATGTGTCTACGACCTTCCACACGCAGGGGAATGCCCGGTGAAGGGGAGAGTGTGCGGACGCTGTAGAGCAGTGGGTCATTTTGCAAGGATGTGCAAAGCCCCTTCACCAGTCACCATTCCCAGAGGGCCAAGCAGGACACCCAATGACACACGTCGATGGCAGAGAGAGGTGGCGGTTGTGGAGCAGGATACGCTGAGTCTGGACCTAGCTGAAGAGGAGGAGGAAGAGATATTCTTTATCTCGAGTATAGACTCTTTCAAGAAGAAGTGGAGGCAGACCATGTGCACAGTGGCCTAGGTGGAACAATGACACCTGTACTTGTGGACACCCGAGTGTCAGTATGCGTTTTAGCAACCCGTCACTAAGAGGCACTACCAGGGCCCCCAACACTAGCAAAAGCACGGGCCAAGATATTTACATTTGGAGGCACTCAATCGATACCTCTCAGAGGCGTGTTTGTGACGAAAGTTGCCCAGAGGCCCTTGGCATTGTACGCTTCGCCCTCACCATCTATGCCGAGGACATAAATGAGGTTCTTGAGAAGTTCACAGCAGTGTTTCAGGGTGTCGGCAAACTAAAAGGTAAGCCCATCAAGCTACACAGACAAGACAATATGCCCAAACACACTAAAATGTTGTCGAATACCGTTTAACCTCCGGCAACAGGTGGAACGCGAACCACAAAAACTGGTGAACATGGACATCATAGAAAAGGTGGAGGGTCCCACCCCATGGGTGTCCCCCATCGTTGTACCAATCATGCCGAAGCAACCCGCATCAATCCGAATCTGTGTCGACATGAGGCTTCCAAATCTAGCGATCAAGCATGAAAGACACCTCACGCCGACTCTTGATGACATGGTGGTAGAACTACAAGGGGCGAGAGTATTCCTGAAACTAGACCTGCAGCCTGAGTATCATCAGCTGGAGATACACCCAGACTCGTGCTACATTACTACCTTCACAACCAACCAAGGGCTGTACCAGTACACACGCTTAAGCTTCGGTGTCTCCCTCGCAGCTGAAGTATTTCAAAATGTCATTCAGGGAACTTAGGCTGGTCTCAAAGGGGTGATAAACATTAGTAACGACATTCTGGTCTATGTCATGTCAGACCCGAACACATGGCTCATCTGGAGAAGACTCTAGAAAGGATTCCAAACCTTGCACTCACTCTACACCGTGAAAAGTGCGATTTCCTGAAGGACAGCATTGATTTCTTTGGTTTCGTCTTCCATGAAAAAGGCATCTCCCCAGACCTGCAGAAGATCAAGGACATTCAGGAGGCGAAGCCACCAGGAAATGTGTCAGAGGTCAGAAGCTTCCTCGGTATGGTGAGGTACTGTGGTAGGGTCATACCCAACCTGGCGACGCGCAACAAGCCCCTCAGGATGCTGACAAGGAAAGACAAAGTGTGGGAGTGGTCCGACAAAGAACAGGAAGTCTTTGAGACCATCATAAAGGTGCTCATCAGGAAAGAATCAATGGCATTCTTCGACCCAAGGAAGGAGTTGGAAATCGTTGTAGATGCCAGCTTGGTTGGACTGGGAGCTGTGCTGTTGCAGCCAGATGCCCAAGGACAGATGAGGCCGATAGCTTACACAAGCAAGGCACTTACCAGCATGGAACAATGCTACTCCCAGATAGAGAGGGAAGCCCTGGCTGACCTATGGGGATACCGGCACTTTTGATATACATATTGGGAAAACCTGTCACTTTAGTGACTGATCATAAACCACTAATCCCTATCATGGCGGGGTCATCGTCCAAGCCGTCCCGCCATGATCGAACAATGGATGCTGGCCCTGATTGAATATGCAGTGGTGCTGACCTACAGACCTGAAGCCCACAATCCAGCTGATTATCTGTCATGACACCCAAGAAGTGGAGGAGAATAAGAGGACACAGCACCTGTAGAGGTTGAGGAGCATGTTTGTCTAGTGGTAGGAGCAGCAAAAATACTAGCTCTCACCCTTCAAGAAGTGGCCGATGCCTTGAGAGAGGATGAGTCTTTTCAAGTACACCGGGCGGCTACGATCAGCGGTGAATGGAAAACGGTTCTATCTAATCCCACTCGCCGGAGCCGAGAGAGGCAGAAGGATCTAGAGCAGCTGTGGTGGGTCAGACATGAACTGTCATCAACGGATGACGGATTGATACTAAGAGAACACCAGATAGTGATTCTGCAAGCACAGGTAGAAAGAGTACTGGAGTTGGCACATTGTGGCCACCAGGGAACAGTAAAAACGAAGGCACGGCTACGACCAAAGGTTTGGTTTCCCGTTCTTGAAGAGAAAGTGGATGGACACGTTGCCAGCTGTGTCTGGTGTCAATGAACTGCCCCAGCCAACAGAGAGTCGAGGATAGACTCCATGCCTTGGAGTGACCAACAGTGGGATGTTGTCCACGTTGACTTTGGGTCCATAGGTAGGAGGATGCATTTTCTCATAATGATCGACCAATGGTCCAGGATCGCAGAGGTCGAGCTGGTGGAGTCCACCTCATGTGATCAGGTGATACCAGTCATGTAGAAAGTGTTTGCCACACATGGCTTCCCCAGGATCATCTGCTCGGATAATGGACTGCCATTTCATGGGGAAAACTTTGCAGAATTCATGGCGGACTGTGGAATCGCACACAGGAGAGTAACACCAGCATGGCCAAGGGCCAATGGAGAAGCTGAACACTTAATGAGAACACTGAATAAAGTATTCCGCGCAGCCCAAGGCCAGGGAAACAAGCTGAGGAGAACTATATATCAATTCCTGAGCGAGTACAGAGCAAAACCTCACCAATCAATGGGCGTGGCCCCTGCAGAGGCACTCTTCCGGAGGTGCCCACGAGGACTCCTCCCAGAGGCATAGGGTTGGTATCCAGTAATCCTCGATGATGATAAAACATCTGAAGATCGAATAACTCACAATGAGAGGGAAAATATTCAACGGAACCTGAAACCATTAGATATAGGGGTGGGTGACAGAGTACTGGTACAAAATCGTCACCCCGAAGGGAAGTTGTCCCTCACCTATGAGCCCTCTCCCATGGGAGTGGTCCAGGTTAAAGGCTCGATGGTGACAGCCGCTGATCAAAGGGGGAAAGTAACTCAGGACTCCAGTTTCTTTCAAAAGTTGGGAGGAAGAGAAGGGCTGAGAGAACGAGAGGGAGAAGATTCTCCGGACCGAACCACAAGCGTGGAGCGAACACCGGAAGAGATCGTGGAAGATGCAGTGCCCACACCAGGCAGGGCTGAAGGAGAAGCCAGGGAGGTACCGGCAGGAAAAATATACCGCCGCTGAGAAGGCAGAAAATGCCCAGTGCGATTCTGATACTACATAATGGGAAACCAAGCCTGAAAGGACCAAGTCACCGGCTAATGCCCATGTTGGGCCCATCCCTGTTTGGTATGTTACCATGTTCAAGTATGTCCTGTTGACATTGACCATGTCTGAGAAGTTATGTCTGTTATTTGTTATGAAAAAGGAGGAGTGTTACAGTCACGTGGCGCGACATACCAACGTTCTGCTGTCACACATGTAATATAATAAAAGGGGCGGTCCCGCGACACAGGCAGTGCGCACCGTAAACCTGAGCCAAGAAGGTCTGTGTCCGTGTACTTAATTTCAGGTACAGGGGGCAAGGCCTTCTCACGGGAGTCCTGGGGAAATGATAACCATCACAGGAATTACCAGTAAAGAGATGGAGATAATTCTGCTACCCCAACAACAAAAATAGCCTGTATAATCCCCCCCATTAAGTCCAATGGGACTCCATGCAATGGGGATTTACCACTCTTACAAGCATTTGTAATCTGCTAGTAATTCTGTCAGACCAAGAAACCTGGTAACTGTGATTCAGTTTGCCGGTATTTTGACAGTATTACTGCCAGGATACCGGCAAACTCTTAATGAGGCCCAGTGTCTTTAGTAAAGAACAAACAAAACAGTGTTATTTATTAAAATGACACTTCACTAATTGGTAATTCTCATTAGTATGTTTGGTTCCATATGGTTTATTAAGATGTGTGTGAAGTGTCTCAAGGGGGCAAGAGTTGACATTCTGAACTGACATCCAATTGTGATGAATGTGTAGTAAGGTTCCATAGTGTAGTAAAGCAAGGCATGCAGCACTTGAAAATACAGGCAAAATGAGCTTAAAGGGCAGTTCTAGATGTGATATACACACCCTGTCCTGTGCACTTTCCTGGTGGTAAAGTTGATCTATCTGAAAAACAATAAGTATCTTATTGGCTACGATTTGGATTATTTAACACAAATAGAGGAGGAGAGGGGGTTCACCTAACGTTCTTACTTCTATATACCTTTGACTTTCCTGGTGGTAAGCTACAAAGTGAGCCACTATGTTTGCGATACGAATGTCACGTTTCTATTCTGTTGAATCTGGAAAAGCAATACGTATCTTGCAGTATGAGATTGGATCATTTGAAGAAAGCACAACACTTTAGGGGTGTAGAAGCAAGTGCCTTTATTTACAGACCCTGCAGCACGCCGTCACTGAGCCCAGCGTAACCACCAACTGTGCCAACCTCGAAGGTTGTCTCACGAAAGGAACCAACATTCCAGGCACGCAGAATCATAATGACACATTTCCCCTCCTTAAACAAACATAAGTCAAAGGAAGTCAAAAGAAGGCAGTAATAATTAAAAACAGAAACACTTCAAGGTCAACAAAAACTGAATATAACACAAACACTCCCCCCACGCCTTCCTACCACACATAATCCATCAGCCTTGCAAGTGGCCCACATACCTTAGCCGGACAACCACCGCTCACTGCATCAGACTGAACCTCATCATCACACAAAATAGCACTGGATGCGGTCTCCCCACCATCCACAACAAACCTCCCCTCACTGTGTTGGTGAACCTGCTGTTGCACCAGGAAGTCACATGAAACACCATCAAGAAAACTCTCCCGTTGGTGGAACAAAGGTACCACTCCCCTGTCCAACACCACAATTCTCCTTTTACACCACCTCGACCCATTATCGAGCACCGCATATCCTGCTCCAACCCTCACCACCATCCGAGGAGACATGAAAACACTGCTCCCTTTGGGAACAAACCTAGAATTCTTCACACACACAAGATCCCCCTCCCTGACCTCAACCGGTTTCATCCCAATCTGCTGAGATCTGACACTGTCCTGATGTGCTCGCATCCTCTGTAAAACTCCAGCCATATCCATTTCAATGGCTCGCCCAGCCCCCAAGGCCACCGTCCTCAATTTCGACCCCACCTTCCTACCCCTCATCAACTCAAACGGGGTCTTACCAGTCATCACGGACGGAGTCCTCCTGTACGCCGACAGGGACTCAGACAATACATCCTGCCACTCCAAACCATTCGCCAAAGCTAATTGGATAGCCCCTTTAATGAAACCATTCACCCTATCAACAAAACCATTGGCCCGGGGATTGTACAATGCAGTACCTTGATGCCTGATACCATAGAACTACAGAAAATCCTGCATCTGCTGGGAAACAAACTGCACTACATTATCCATCACGATACTCGCCGACACCCCTTCCCTGTCAAAGATTTTCTTAAGAAAACCAATAACCACCTCAGAGGTAACACTTCCAAATGCGGCAATCTTCACCCACTCTGAGGTGTAATCCAGCCAAACAACCAAAAATCTTGACTCGCCCTGTAAACAGTCCATTGGACCCATAATATTCAAAGCCACCTTCGACCATACCTCGCCAGGCACATCCACCGGATAAACAGGCTGAGGGCGCATCACCTTGCTCTTATCACTGACCGCACAAGCCACACACTCTTTCACTTCCGTCTCCACATCATCGTCCATCACGGGCCACCAATAATACTCCTGCAACCTCCTCTTAGTCAGTGACCTACCCAAATTACCCTCATGAGCCAGCACTACCAACTTTTGACTCATACTCACCGGGGGAACTAACCTCTCCCCTCTTGAGATGCCCCACGTCCCTTCCGCCAACTCATTGAGCACCTGGGCGTACCCTTTACCTTCCACCCTACCTTTGACAGCATCCCAACCCTTTTGCAAGACTTCCTTAATCCAATTGAGTTCCACATCCATGTCAGCCTCCTCTTCTCACTCCCCTTCATGAACAGCGGGAAGGATGCATGCCACCTGCGTGACCACCTCACTCTCTTCCGCCCCACTCCACGCCACCGCTGGCAACCATGACAAACAATCCACCACCACATTCCTCTTCCCAGGGAGATACTCTACCCTGAAGTTATATTCCTGCAAGACCGCCACCCATCTAGCTATCCTGAGGGACACAGACGCCATTCCCTTGGTGGTAAACACATGTACCAAAGGCTTTTGATTCATCCTAATTACATATGGGATCCCCCACAAAAACATTCTGAAATGCTCAGAGGACCACGTCGCCACCAATGCTTCTCTCTCGATGACCGAATACCTGCCCTCTGCCTCCCGTAAAGCCCTAGACGTAAAATCAATGGGTTATGATATGAAATGATATGGCATTTATAACACGCCTATACACAAGGGTTTGCACGTACCATCCTGCCACTGCTCTAACACAGCCTCTACACCCACCTCACTAGCATCCACCGTAAGCACAGTCCTATTCCTGGGATCAAAGGATCTCAAAGACGGAGCCTGGTCTAGGTCCCTCTTCAACAATTCAAACTCATCCTGGCATCCCTGAGACCACTCAAACCTAACATTCTTTTTCAATAGTGCCTTCATGCACACCATCTTCTCTGCGTAACATGGAATTAATTTTATATAGTATTCGGCCAAACCTAGAACGTACCTAAGTTGTTCTTTGTTCGTGGGAGATGGAGCTTCCCTCATGACCTTTACAAGCTCCTCCTTGGGCCTCACTCCATCAACACCCCAACTATGCCCCAGATACGACACACTAGACACCCCCACCTAACACTTTGATATTTTCACTGTGAACCCTCTCTGCCGTAGGATCTTCATAACCGGTATACCCTCTCATCATGCTCGCTCCGACTCCTGCCCTAGACCAAAAAGTCATCCTGGAAATAACGGACCCAAGGAACGTCACCAAACAACTCTTGCATGAGTCGCTGAAAAACAGCTGAGGCTAAAGCCAAACCAAAAGGCATGCAGCAAAACATGTAAGCTCCAAAAGGCATCACAAAAGAGGATAATGGCTGTGAACCAACATGCAGATCAATTTGGTGGTATGCTGACGACAGGTCGAAGTTAGAAAACCATTTTGCCTGCAACATCATCAGAAGCAACTCATTAATGTTTGGTAAAGGCTGTCGATCAACCCAAATGCAGGCATTGAGTTCCCTCAGACCGACACACTTCCGAAAACCACCATCTTGTTTCCTGGCCAATACCACAGGAAATAGCCATTCTGAGCTTTCAACCTCCTCTATAACCCCTGCAGCCTTCAACTTTGCCAGCTCAGCCTTCAACCCTTCCCTAGCCAACACAGGAACTCCCCTGACTTTATGTACCTTAGACACCGCCCCCACTTCAGCACAATCCAATGGGTAAACCCCTGTAAGATTCCCAACTTCTCAGCAAACACCTCAGGATATTTACCTTGCAAATACTGTGCAGACAATCCCACTTCAGGCTCTTCCTCCACACTCAAAAACGGTAACTCCTTGCCTGGGCGTATTTCAATGTCCAACGCAGCCTGCTCATCCCAACCCAAAACACTGGCACCCTTATGTGTCACGTAGCTTACCCTGTGTGCGGCACCCCTTAAACTCCATCCGCGCCAACACATATCCAATGACCTTAATGGGCACCTTTCCGTAGGCGCTGGGGTTGATATCGGGTGGATAGAGATCAGCCACCCTTTTAACATACTTCTCCACAAACAATTCAGGTGAAATCATGGTATATGGAGACCCGGAATCCACCAACATCTCCAGACTTTGCCCATTGACAGACAACACCTCCCATGGCCCTTTCTTGGTCGTTCCTTCAACATGCAAAATCAGCCCTTGATTCATTTTGTTGCTTTCAACCACCTCTTGACACACTGCACTCCCTTCAGACTCAATCATCCCTATTGTCAGTTTTCCTTGTACACCCCATTCGTCCACATTAGCCCTACACATTCTCGCATAGTGTCCTCTGGTCCTACATCGCCTGCACTCGACTGCACCAGCAGGACAATCCTTGGCTCCTGTGGTGCGGCTGGACCGCCCGCACATCTTGCAGGCCTCCTTCAGATTGCTGCTCGAGTTCCCTTTTTTCATATTGGGCCATTGCCCTTCAGTTTTTTCTCCTTTCCTTTTGACGCCGCCACCGCCCTTCAGGTACACTGGCAAAAATGCCTGTACAGATTCTCCCTGGACATGCCTCTCCGCCTTCTCTGTGACAATCTGGACACTTGCATGTGTCACCTCTATTGCCTTGGCGATCTCTATCACTTTTTCCAGGGGGGGCTCGCTCTCTAGCCACAGCCTCTCCCTGACCTTGGGGTTACTTGTCTTCATCATTACTTGGTCCCTTATGTACTCGTCCTGGTAACCTCTGAACCTGCACGTGGCCAAAAGTGTCCGCAGCGCAGTGACATAAGAGTCAATGCTCTCACCAAGCCCCCAAGCTCTGGAGAAGAAGTGGTAACGCTCGAGTACCACGTTAATCTTTTTGCCAAATCACCCCTCCAACTTCTTCAAGGCAGTCTCATAAGCGCTCACCACTCTCTCTCTTTCCACTCACTGGCACGTACACATCCTCTCCAGTTAGATGTCTGAAAATCTGCAAACCCTCTGTACCGATGCAGTTTAAGAGTGCCGCCTCCTTCTCATCATCACTGTACTTGGCTCCACCAGCCGCCCTCAAATCCACTCTAAAAGCATCTACTCATTTATCCCAAGAAACTGGAGGCTCACCGGGGTCCACTAGGAAAGCCCACCGCTCCTCTTAGCAAGGAAAGTACTGCAGCCCAAGACTGGGCTCTCTCCCTGTGACTGACAATGTACAGCTGCAGAACGTGCCTTCACTGTTTGCTCACCCCTTAAGCAGTTCCAGGTGAAGTCGTTTCCTAGCCTTGCCACCTTCACATTAGCAATTTCTGCTGTCCCTTGTGAAAAGCGTTCCTTGCCTTTGCACTCTTCCTGCTGCCTTTGAGATAACTTCTCCTGCCTGTAAAGCTGTGGATCCCTCTCACCTTGTTTGTTAAAGGACAGCTTTGCCTCCACTGGGGCCCGTCAGTGCTCACGCTCCTCTCTGCACGGCCTTTGTCCCTCATTGCTGGGTAACCCCGATGCACGCTGCCAACGTGCACGCATTGCTGGGTCCTTTCCTCGAGTCACAACGTGCGCCGTGGCACAGTAGCGCATGCCCTAAAGTACTGCATTGGGCTGCATACGCTATGCGGCTCACAGGGCACCAGGGGCGCTTGGCACTTCCCTTGGGCTGCTGGGATGCGGGATGCAATCCACCTTGAACGGAGACCTTGCCCAACATTCCTCAATACGCCATGGCCAGGCCTTCCCTCGTTCCTCAAGCTGGGGCTTGCACACGTAGGTCGCTGTGCAGGGTCTGTCCCTCTGGATAGATCCTCGTCGCCAGTGAAGAAAGCACAACACTTCACAGGGGTGCAGAAGTAAGTGCCTTTATTTACAGACCCCACAGCACGCGGCCACTGAGCCCAGCTGCACCACCAACTATGCCAACCTGGAATGTTGTCTCACGAAACGAACCAACATTCCAGGCATGCAGCATCATTATGACATCACTCTACACGGATAGAAGACAGGGTGAAGGGGTTTGCCTAAAGCGCTTGCCTTTATACGTGTCTCTGACTTTCCTCCTGACCGTAAGCATCAAGTAAGACCAAAGTGAGTGCCTCTGTTCGCGATGGGAGAGTCGCGTTACTATTCTGTTGAATACTATTCTGTCACTTTAAAACACAATTTGCTTGATGTATAAGCGCCTTACAAATGCACAATAAATAAATATCAGACCGGATATAGCTAGACTGCTACTGGTGCATGAAATGTGTGTAAAAGCGGCGGCCATAATGGGGGGAATAGTGCAGGCTCAATCAGCAAACCTGTGTTATCAGGTAAAAGAAGGTACATATCAGCATATTAATGCTGGCAGTTTATACCCTCCTAGAGGCCAGTCACATGTGTGGATAATCAACGTATCCACCTTTGTTCAAGTCTGTGCAAACGATTTATCATGAAAAGGTTATGTGAGTCCGTTTAGAAGCAGTCAATCACATGCCATGTAAGATTTTTTCAGTGTTGCTTTTGTTTTTCTATTACAGATATTGGATCTATGTTAAGAGATCCTCGTGGGAATGGCCTAGTAGTCATACCTATGTAAATATTTTTACAGGGGCAGCTAATGGCGTGAATAACATGTTTTGTGTTGCAGTTTGTAAAATACTTTAATTGCCGAAGTTGTTATATGTATATGTCGTAATTTTTAGTAAAGGTGCATGCGGCACGATTGCCACATGGAAAATTGCCCAACATGGGGTCTCGCTGCAGGTTCCAGCATCCAAGAATAGTGGTCTCATTGTGGGTTGGTTAATATTTAGAATTGACCAGTCCCAGAAGTTAAAGCCCCTTTTGAGGGCAAACAATGGTGCCCTTCTGCCGTTAAATACTGTCTGCACTAAGAAACAGTAAAGTCTGAGTAGTGTATTTGGAAAAGGTAGCCAATGAAGACACACCCCCTCACGCTCACACCAGAAAAAAGCCCCAAGACACTGCTTGCAAGGATAACAAGTATTTATTTCTACAAAATAGGGGTGCATCAGGAAAAACTGCTGCTGCCTAATGTTCTGGGTTCCGTAGGCATGTGCAGCACGTGTTAAACACAAACAACATCACTGATGACGTAATAACATATAGTATAATTCTACAATACTGATTGGAGGAGCCCTATACATGTTGGTTCTGCTCCATATGGGATACCAGGCCATTGGTCCATCTTCATCTGTCCATCTCCGTCCACATGGGTGCTGCTGGGCTCTTCATCCGCGGTGAAGCTGGCCTAACAATTAATTAGCTACTTACAAAAACAATGTTATTTTGTTGTTGTAACAATGCACCTGGCACACAGATGTATGAGCCCAGGGTTAGAGCCGAGGTCACACTAACTCACATACTCCACTCGCTCCCAGACAGATCAGCAGCTCTGAAACTCCTCCACCTTAGTTTTAGGCTATCATTTGATGCCACCCTGCATATCCCTGCACAAATCACGTGACCCATTTCTGAAGGTGCAATAGCTTTGCCTTCAAATCTTAGTGATCTATCGAGGGGTGTAAAAGCTTTATGGTCGGTTGTTTGGATTTGGATGGTGCTGTGACATGTGGGGGTCTCAGGATGAAAGCATTGCAAAGCTGTATTTCTGATGTGGGGGTTATTGGGGGCAGGAGGGCCTTGCTATCTATTCTGTGGGATGATACTGCCAAGAGGTGCTCTTCTCCCTTCTCATGACCTTGTGGGGCACATTCTTCCCAGGGCGTGAGGGCCTGTAACTTCTTGGACAATGGAGGATTTTATGAATCTCTGAAACCTGGCCAGGGTGGGGGTGGTGTCCATGCTCATGCAAGGGATCTAATACTTACAAACATAATGCTGTTTGGGCCAACATTCTAAGATGGCTGCCGTTCAGCAAGATGGCGTTCATACCTGCATCTACCATATAGCTTGTAATGCATGCACTAAGGTGACCGCGCACTCTCCTTTATGTACACCCCCCCACTCCCCTGCTCCCTGAATGTGCTCTCTTAGCGTTTATTTCTCATTCGGTATCGCTTAGGGGGGGTGGAAAGACCCCCTCTTCTTCCCAACATTCCCCCTTTTGTTAATCCCAAATAAACAAACTCCTCCGCAGTGTCATTGGCAACCAAGTTCCAATAAATAGTCTCCTCCCCCTCCACACCCTCTCCAACCTTCAGCTTCAAGAAATGGTGGTGCCCCCGTCCTTTGAAACCCATCCACTGCAAACATCTCCCAAACTAGCTTCAGACTGGGCATATTCCTCTGGGGTACATGCCATGTAACTACAACCCCATCCCCAGCTAAATCAACCCAGTGCTCTATATCATTCTCGGGATCTGGTGGTGTGGTGATTGTGCCAAGGGGGTGTAAGCGATGCTCACTTTCTATCATACAGTGTTTGTTTGGGTCATCTCTCTGGTTACTGCTCTCTGTGGTACCGTGAGGTGCTTTGGATGTTCGCCCAATTGAGACTATCATCATTCCGCTATTGGGCACTGCTTTGACACAACAGTGAAGTCCCATTTGGCACATGCAAAAGCTGACCAATATGAAGACGATAGCGGGCTGCAGCACAATCGCCCAAAGGCAGGATGGAGCCCAAGAGAAGGTCAGATCAAACCAATCTTCACCTTGTGTTCCAGTTTTTTCTTCATGCACACTCCCCGGTTGTTTACAGCTTTGATTATGTGTGAGAGAGAGCCGTTCTTAGCATCTTCTCCCCTTATTATCGGTAGGGGCTTTGACTAACTGCGCAAAAGTAATTTCTTGCAGTGCTGAGAGACAGGATGTAGCTTTCTGATCCAGCGGGTCATTGTAGCCTAGATTTAAGTAACCCAGGATGATGCTTTTAGTATTGGGTTTGATGAGAGGTGTGAGTAGTAAAGGGATCTCTAGTTCTGGGTGTGAATATGTGCAAGGTGACCTATATACAATTAGACAATTCAGGGTGGTTTTGGGGTTGGTTGAGAATTTGGCTAAGAGGAGTTAATATCCCTGTATTTCTTCGATGGGGCAGGCTCTGATTTGCAGGATGGATTTGGCTATTGTGGCAACTCTGCCGCCTTGGGAGCTGGTTCTATCAGATCTGAGAATGCTTTACTCTGGGGGAATGGCAATGGCTAACAAGGGCCCTGCGGGTGGATGGAGCCATGTTTCTGTAACCACCAGGATATCCAGTTGTTGGTCGATGATAAGGTCATGTATTTCTATAGCATGGGCTCCGAGAGAGCAAGCGTTGATCAATGTGCAGTTGACATTGGGGATGGAGTTCGTGTTAGAATCAGAGCTATCAACTGTGATTAAGGGTAATTGGTCATTGGTATCTTTATGTACGATACCTAGTGGCATAGGTGACTTTTTGGTTAAGTAGGTTTTGTATGACCCATGGAATTTAGGGTGTTCAGTAGTGATCTGTGTATATTTGGATTTCAGGTGATTGGTTATAGTCCTAGACCTAAGTCTATAGTACCTGTCAGCGCCCTGGATAGGGGTACTGTTGTAGCTGGTGTCACTGTTATTTGCTACATTTATGATTGATTCATGGTTGTGCGTTGACTGAAAGACGGGGGAGGACTCAGACTAGAAGTGATATTGGGGTGGAGGATGCTTTCTTGATTGGGTTTAAGGGGGGATGGCACCTTACAAGGTAGGAAAGGGGTCGGGCAGGGAATGGAGAAGTGACGTGGGCAGCCAAGTTTAGATAAACCATTACCATGTGCGATGAATAGTCCTCTCGAGCACGGTGTGGCATTGTGAATAACACAAAATGGGAACATGATGCCAATGATGATGCCTAGCATAGTCATTGAATAGGGCAGTAACATGCAATTAGGAACAGTATAAATAGCACCTACTTAGATCGTACCTCAATCTTTCAATAAGGGTTTAGTTACGGAGTCTAACAAACAAAGGTCTGCCTGTTAGTGATAGTTAAGGCTAATGCTTTGTGGTTATTAAACAGTCAACAGCTCAGCTAGTAATTAGGCCTAATATACATATTGTAACATAGTAATTATACAACTACGGTGAACAGCGAAAATATTGGAGTCTACAACAGTACAATCTATGCAGGTGTGATGGTTACATGGAAAGGCATGATTACAGGGTATTACACCCTAATAAGGTATGTTGACAAGTAGTCAAGGCAGTACTGTAATAGAGACCTTTCGATGAGGCCATGGTATTGGGGAGTATCAGGTTAGCTAGTAAGGTTCATGATAATAATTGTCTTGTGAGTGGACTTAGATGTTGCCCGCCCAATTGGAATAGACGGTCAGAGTCGGGAAGCAATGATTAGCTGACAGGAGGGCACACACTCGCTGCAAGGGTCGCAGTAGACAGCTGTAGTCGAACGAGTCAGGTGTTGATTTATAGATCGTAAAGGAAGTATAGTAGGGTACTTACTGGTGTGCCAGAGGTAGCAAAGTCAGGCGCCGAACGCCGTGTCCTGGCTCGGAAAGCCACATACAGACCCTTAAGAGCGCGGCCCTTAGGGAGAAAGCGGTCAGCTTCCGCCTCCGGTCAGGGGGTTCCTCTGATGAAGTGCAGCGCGGCCAATCAGCTGTTCATGTTAGCGGAAGATAGCCTTCAGTGGCTTAATAAAATGCTGCAGCCATTTTGGAATGACTGAACGGCTTCATTCAAATTCGTAGGAGGCAGTGATGCAAACACAAAGATGTGAGGCACCTAGCGTGAGATCCTATGCTTACTTGCATGTAGGTTGAGGATAGTATGCAACAGTGCTATTGCTTTTATATTGGGTGATATAAAAGAGGGGGGACGGGTTAAAACTAATACAAGATGGATCGAGCCTAATTTGGAATGAGTTTAAAGTAATATGGGCCCACAATGCCTCTACAAATATTAATCACACCACTCTGCACATAAGCCGAACTGTCAGAATCCCAACTCTTACACATGCTGCTATGAGTTATGATGTTGACGAAGTATCCAATTACTATAATGTTCTATCTACAACGTTTGATGTAGTGGTATTGCCATATGTACATATGCACACAACATATGGAACCTACCTCAGATGGCGAGAATATGCACTTTAAGCCCCATGCCTCAACCCCACAAACGTATTCAATACCACACCCTTGGCAGAGTGATAGTGAACACAACGATGAAACATGGACAGATATCTTCGCTATACGATATCAGAGGGTGAAAAAGTTATATAATGGGTTAGGGGGGAATAGAAGATGGAAAAGGGGGGCAGAACACAAAAGGTACGACTCATACCATGGCCTGGGATTAAATGCTGTCGAAGACCCCCGCCATCTTGTCCAATCTAATAAATGGTATTCAGATATGAGTGCCATGGCTAAACAGGTGACCAACGAAAGTTGTTACGTCTGCTATTTGATACCCCATGACTCTGGAACCTCCAAAATACTCGTGCCCCAAGAAACGCCTTTGTCGGATGCCCAGTGTCTTGTTCATCTAGCCCATTGTAGTATTCGGAGTACTTTCCACGCACACAAGGTAACAGTACAAATGCTGCAGAATGAGAGAACATGCAATAGCAAATCCCAAGGAGTACTTTGTGTGAAGAAGCCGTTCTTTATCGTCAAAGGGACAATGTTTGTTGAAAACAAATGGCAAGAAGAGACAATAACGTGCAAGGCAGAAGGGCTGCGATGACTGTCGGAAGAAAAATGTAAATGGGTCGAACGAAAATGCACTCCAACGTGGTTGCAACACATCGCCAAACTGACCTGGGTGACAGCCCTTGAAAAACCAATCAAGATACAACGAGAAATACAGTACGAACTTTGCTTTCACAGAGAAGGGAAGGTGTCCATGGGCTCAAACAAACACTCCAACAAAACGAAGGGGTTGTATTCAGTCCCTTTGAGCTTCACTATGGTCATCCGGTTAGAGGTCAATTGGCCGTAATCAAGGAGGGGTTGGAGAGTGCTCCTTCCCTCAAGCCAGCGAGAGCCACTGACTATGTGTTAGGTCTCCGAAGGAGAATGACATACATGATGACAAGCTTCAGATAACTTGAAAGCAGGTCAGGCTCTGGTTAAGCATTGGCATGACCAGAAGGACAACATGGTTGAGTTTACTCAAGACCAGCTCATTCTAGTTATGGTTCCAACCAGGTAGAGGGCCTTACAGGACAAATGGATTGGACCCTTCAAGGTTGTGGGACAACTTGGAGAGGTCAATTATTTGGTGGACTTAGGCAATCCTAAGGAGGCCCCCGGGGTCTTTCACACCAACCGCCTAAAGGCCTATGTCTCTAGACCATACCTGGGAGTTTTGCTTCTAGCCTCTGATCAGGAGGAGGAGAGTGAGCCTCTACATGATCTCCTCAGGGGACAACCTTTAGATGGAAAGATGGAAGGAGTTAATCTCTGTTCTGATCTGACACTGGAACAACAGGAGGAGTGCAAAACTCTGTTAAATCAGTTTGCCCCTCTGTTTTCACTCTCACCAGGCTTGACACATTGGGGCCAGCATGAGATTTCCACTGGTGACTGTCTAACTGTTAAAAGCAGAGGTTACAGAATGTCAGACCATGTAAGAACCCACATAAAGGAAAAGGTCAACAAGATGCTTGATCTCGGGGTAATAGAGCCATCTACAAGTCCTTGGTCTAGTCCAGTTGTGCTAGTACCAAAGGCAGAATCCAAGGAGTTGAGATTATGTGTGGACTATAGAGCCCTTAATGCAGTCATCACGACTGATGCCCACCCTTTACCTAGGGCAGATGAGCTGGTGGACAAACTTGGTTCAGCCAAGTACCTTAGTACATTTGACCTAACCTCAGGCTATTGGAAAATTGCTCTGGCAGACCATGCCAAGGAGAAAACTGCATTTGCAACCCCTGGAGGCCTCTACCCGTATGCCATTTGGATTAAAGAATGCACCTGCTACATTCCAAAGGATGGTGAATCATGTTCTGAATGGGATGAAGGACTTCTGCATGGCATACTTGGATGACATTGCAGTGTTCAGCCCTACTTGGAAAGAACATATTGACCACCTAGGATATGTGTTGCAGGCACTTGAGCAGGACAATCTGAACATACAGGCAAATAAATGTCAAATTGGTCAGAGTAAAGTGGTGATCTACCTTGGACAAGAGGTAGGAGTAGGTGAAAAAGGCCTTTAAAGTACAAGCTGTACAAGATTGGGCCACCCCTACTTCTCAAACCCAAATGAGAGCCTTTCTAGGTCTCACAGGTTACTATAGGGACTTCATTGAGAACTATGGGTCCATAGCTTCTCCGTTAAATGTGATCTCCTCGCCCACATTCATTTGAAGGACTTAAGCAAGCCCTTTGTCAAGCTTCAGTCTTAAGAGCTCCTGACTACAGCCAATTTTTTATTGTACAGACAGATGCTTCCAATACAGTTATAGGTGCAGTTCTGAGTCAGCTGGATGAGAAAGGCAGGGAACAGCCCATCTGCTTCATCAGTAGGAGGCTGAAGGAACCTGAGACAAGGTGGGCAACCATAGAAAGAGAATGTTTTGCCATTGTGTGGTCTTTGACAAAGTTTAGACCATACTTGTTTGAATCAAACAATACTTTTGTGATTCAAACAGACCGCCAACCCTTGAGATCGTTAATGCAGATGAAGGTTGAGAATCCTAAATTGTTAAAATGGTCAATCAGCCTACAGGGCTTTGATTTTACTATTGAACACAGGTTAGCGTGCACTCACCAACATGTTGATGGTCTCTCCAGAAAGTATGACTGACTGGAGTAAGGAGATTCATCCAGGGGTGGATTAAATCCTCCTGTCCCTTAATCTAGGGAGGAAGAGTGTTAGGGAGAATTCTCAGAAATGTGCTAATTCCCTCCAATTTAGAGACCACCAGCAACATTGCTGGATTTTGAGGACTTGTATTTTTTTTAACCTGGAGAGAGTGTGATAATTTTTCCCACTCTTTCATGTATTTTAATGTGAATTTTACCTCTGTGTTTCTTTTGGTTATGGAGTCTGACAAACGCCATAGACATCATATTTTACATTGTGTCACACAGCACCTTCAGTGCAGTGGCACAGGGAAGTCTTTGAGATTTCCCCAAGGTTTAACTACCTTCTCTTGGATAAACTACTGTTTCCCAGAACAGTAAAGTGACATTGACTTTACTTAGCATTGTAACTTTCTAGACCCAGCACACCCTATCTTACAATAGAGTGATGGAGGGGGGACTTAGTATCCCCTTTGTCTGGATCCAACTTGTTAGATTTTTATGTTAGCCTTTCCTCACTGAATGGGTGCTGGCAGTGGTTTCGTTTGAACTACCATGGTACGTCTTTACAGCAGGCTGCGTTCGCGGCTCCGGTAAAGCAACCGCGGGAGCCATCGTTTTCAAAATGGCACAGAGCCATCTTTGACAAAATTACCCCCGGTCTTCTTTTTTCACCAGTTCTTTGTGGAAAGGTCCTTCTAGAGATTTTCTCTGCGCGCCAAACCAGTTTTGGTTTCTTTGTTCATTTTTCCTTTGGTGGGATTCAGGAGTGAAGTCCGCCTCTGGCTCCAGAGTTTCTGGGGCAGGCAGGAAGTGAGGGAGGTGCCCGAAACTTCCCGTGCTTAGTCTCCTTGGAGACCCAAATGCACTCTGTGGTGATTGGCTGGCTGACTGTCTGGCATGGACAACTACCCTGCTGGGTGAGTGACAGCTAGGCTGGAATGAATTGGAGAGAACTGAATAAAAGGCGAGTCTTTTGGCTTGGAAGGCAGAGTCGACCACCGGATGAAGGAACCAAAGAAGAGCTTGAAGAGGACGCCTGCTGCAACTCCTGGACCGTTGGTTTGCCCGGTGAAGCCCTGCTGCAGTGCCGAAATGCCAAGTTTGCATCAACGGAAGCCCCTGCAAGGACTTCTCCCTTTGAGTTGGTGGGACCAATCAACTCCAAAGTAAGCCACCTGGACATCCATCTCAGAGCTGATTGAATTTCCACAGAGTTGCTGCTGGAAACCGTATAGCCAGGGAGAGGAACACCAGATTGTGTGCATTGCTTTTAAGCTGGCCTAGAGCTTTTGGAAGATCCTCCAGACTCCCAAGAAGCAGGACTGACCAAGCCTGAGCCCCCTCAACAGAGTGTGGGACCCCAGACACAAGGACAGTCCACCTCAACAGCCAGGAACCGTGTTGTTGCTATTTGTGGTAGACGCAAGGAGCTGAAACAGGAAACAGACACTGAAAGTGAAGTTTACCAGTTGCTAGTTTTGACCATATCAGTGCATTGCAGGAGTCCATCCACCGACATCCTCCCTCTTGTCCCCACGGCTGAGGCTCAGGAACAGTGAGATCTGCAGAGCTGCAAAGGAACAGAAGTCATCAGCTGCATCTTTTTCTTCATTGCTAAGGTACTGTAAAACAAGTCTAAGAGTACGTACCTCTTGATGTAGAAGTGCTTGTAACTTCCGCCACTCACAAGTCTAATCAACTTGTGGCCCTATATTTGATTCTTCTTTTCATCAAAGACTCCTAAGAACTTGTGCAAAGACTTTTCCATTTACTTACCAGAAGTGCTTCATCCTACACAAAACTCTTGCCTATTGACTTTGACTTAGCCTATTGAATTGTATGACTCTTCTAAGAGGATCTAAAAGCATTTGTCCTGCTTAAGAATGATTGGGATCTCTTGTGTTCTAATGACCTTTGCCTTTTACCAACTTTTATTTTTTACCAACTCTTAAGAGTGTTCTGAATGCCAACAATAAGATATTAATGTCCCCAGCACCCTAGTTATTGAAGTCACCTGTGGGTGTAGGTCGTGTCTGTGGGCTATCCCAAAAGGGTATTTTCTGATTCAGAAACTCAGAGTGTACAGTTTTGAAGTGTATTTGTGTGTTACTATTCTATTGCTCCCTTCTGAAGAAGGCTTTATAACTGACCGATAGATAAATTAATAATTGTTAATGCAAGAAACCTTGAATGTAGGAGTTTATTTGAATACCTGTAAGTGTGAATCTTTGTGTAACTCCACTGCTGCTTGCATTTCCCCTCTTGAGATAAGCCTGGCTGCTCAACACTCTACCAAACCTGTGTAGTACAAGCTTAGACCAAAGGTTGAGTTGCCCATACCTGTAGTCATAGTTGTTTGTAACTTTCCAGAGGGTACTGTATTCAAACTTTGCCTAACAAACATCAAGGTAGTAAGATCTTGTTTTAATTCAGGTTTTTATTCATAAAAGAAATTAACTAACAAACCTTTTGAATAAGAGCATCAAGATTCTCCCAGAAACTGGTCGTGTATAGCTGTTTGCTAATGTCATTGATTCTTGAGAATACATATTAATTTGCATTTCTCATACTTTTTATTGAGGTAATCATTTTACCCAAATCCAGAATTTGCTGGTGATATTGGCAGAACCTTTGTTGGAGACAGACACAAAGGGCCTCATTACACGGAAGGCGGTAAGGGTTAACGGTCACCGGTAAGGGTACCGGTGACCGTTAACCCTTACCGCCTTACTACGAGGTCCCTTTGCGGGACCAGACCTTAACGGCTGGTGTAGACCAGCTGTTAAAGTTGGGACCCGCAAAGGGACCTTGGTGCTAATTACGGTACTGCAATTTGTGGTACCGTAATTAGCTCCTTCCCCATTCCCATTATGCCCTATGGGGCAAAAATGGGAATGGGGAAGGGCCATGGAGAAAGGGGGAATTACTGCCACGCCAACTTTGGAATGGGGTGGTAATTCCCCTTTCCTCCATGGTGGTACCGGTATGGTACCGGCGGCAACCATGGTGCTAATGGCACCATGTTTTACCGCCTACCGTGTAATGAGGCCCAAAAAGAAAGACACCATGGGCCTCATTACGACCCAGGCGTTAAGTGTTTAACGGTGCCGTAAAAGGCTGCGGCGCCGTTAAACACTTAGCGCCTAATTACGAGGTCCCTTTGCGGGACCCGACCTCAACGGCTGTTTTTTCCAGCCGTTAAAGTAGGGACCTGCAAAGGGACTTTGGTTCTAATAACGGTACCGCAATTTGCGGTACCGTTATTACCGCCTTCCCCATTCCCATTGAGCCCTATGGGGCAAAAATGGGAATGGGGAAGGGCCACGGCGGCATGGGGAATTACCGCCCCACCAACCTCGGAATGGGGTGGTAATTCCCCATTCCGCCATGGGGGACACCGGCATGGACCATGGTGCTAATAGCACCATGGTCCTCCGCATGGGTCGTAATGAGGCCCCATGTGATTAATAAACCACGAAGTGAGAGAGAACGATGGGAGTGTAGGTCAGAGAAAGGTCACCAGGGGGCTCCCCAAGTTTGTGTTTGCTGATTTATTATCCTAGTGCACATGATCTAAGTCTTAATTCCGCCCAGTGCCCATTACTCAGAGTGGTTGAAAACAAGTCGGCAAGCCGAGTCTCTTCCTCCGGAAGTCCCATCACTCCACGACTCTTCCTTACAGCCAGACAGGCCTTCATTCAGGACAAAGAGAGTGTTAGCAAAACATTGGACTATTTTCTTAGGCAGCAATGTCTAATGATAAGAAGTCTCCGTAAATCACTAGCAAAGGATTAAGCTGCTAGCTCACGAACATAGAACACTATGAAGGCATGCTAATCAGTGGCAGCTGGTGAAGTTTTTAATTGTAGAGTGGTAAAAATGTCCCACAAAAAATAATTAGCAAACAAGTATAGGGAGAGAGAGGTAGTTTCGCTGCAGTGGGTTCTCAATCCGAGAAAATGTTTTGAATGTTGTGTTAAAATGATAGCTTTTACAGCGCACTTTAAGTGAAAAATGTAGTCAAAACACAGGCAGTTTGCAATTGGTTTTATAGGGTAACTCATGAAAAGATCCAGTAGATGTGAGTCACCAAATTGCATAAGAGCATTTTCATGATGACTTTGACCAGAATATATGCCAGCATAAAAACATTTTCAAGTGGGATGTGCTCATACATTTACATGCTGGCTGCGCTGATATATGCAAGTATATGCTTGTTTTACGCAGAATGCCTTTAATGATACAATAGAAAAACATGTCAACGTCGGTTCTGCATTTATATGGCAGTACCCCCATGTACGAACATACGCCAGTTGGCTTTGCTTTATCAAAGATGCCAGTAAAACATGCCATGCCACAGAAGGAAATTACTTGGCTGGCTGTACCAAAATGTCCATCTAGCCACGTATTATAACATATCATGCCTCCTTTATCAAAGATGGGCAGTAAAAAATGTAATGACACAGTGAAAAATGGCTAGACTGACTGCACCCAAATGCTATCCTAGTCACGTAATGCTTTATCAAAGATGGTTAATACAAAATGTCATGCCACAGTAAGAAACGGCTGGACTCACTTCACCAAAATTCTAGTCTAGCCAAGTAGACACAATTATAACACTTGCTTTATCAATGATGACCATTAAAATAATGTCATGCCACAGAAAGAAATGGCTAGACTGGCTGCACCAAAATGCTAGTCTCTTCACGTAATACACATATCCTCCTTATTTTATCAATGCCATGTTTTACTGGGTGCCTGCCAAAATTATCTCCCCATCCCAGTAAAAACACATGCTCACACATATTCAGACAACATTAACTGTTGCATTCACATGTAGCATGCTCTTGCTTATTCACATGTGCACCCATACACCATGCACTCACTCATCCACACACGCCCCCATCATCATGCACTCCCTCATTACACAAGCATATATGCATACAAACAGAAACACAAACTTCAAATTAATTCTTTCCTGGTCCTGATGTGTCTCACCCCATGTGCCTCCCTTTAGCACTCCAACTCCAGCACAGTACGAACTGGAACCAGGAAGCAAATAGTGTTTGCCTGTTGCAGCACATGTGCGCAGGACCTCCAACCCTCCATTGACACTGCCCTGATCTGTTTGTATGTGAGGCAAGGCGTAGGAGCACCCAGCGCACATACACATGTGTACTTCTACAGCCTGTATCCCCAACGGGTAATGAAAAATTGGGGAAGCAAAATGCACCTGGCCTTGCATAATCCATTGGACATTTTCTTTTAAATGTTTTTAAATTGTATTATTTGTATAGCGCACAATAGCCCTTAGGCATCACAGCGCTGTTACAGAGGTAAGTACATTTCCTTAGTTACAGTGGTACATTCATCATCATAAAAAGGTGTCAGAATTTGCTAGTTACAAGGTACATACATAAGCATGAGCAATGAAGTGGTGCAAAAAACAGGTGTGCATCAGTTAGTCAGCTGCGCACTGGGGGAAGAAAACTGTTAAAGAGAAATCACGTTTCCCTTTGACAGTTTAAGCCATCCCAGGAGTGCTCCCTCAGCTTCACAAAGCAGCTGAGGGAGCGCTCCGTGTTTACACTTGGCTGGCTCAATGTCTCCTCCATTATGGCCAAGGGTTCTGGCGGGTCGTCGTCCCCTGGCCTATTATGGACGAGCCATAACTGGTACTAATTACGAAATGCTTCTACAACAAACTAGCTTTTAGTGCATCTGTGAGCTTTGCTGTCATGGAAGCATTGTTATAGTTTACATTGGCATTGAGCAACTGATATCATGTTTTAAAAATGGTCAATGTCAGATTGCACACTCTTCTGAGCACCAAAATAAGAGCTGTTGTTAATTCCCAATTTAACAGTCTTCATTGCGATGGTGGGCTGTGTCTGCCTTGCTGGGATTTGAACATGCAAAGTACAGGTAGGCTCCTAGTCAAAGCAAAGGCTTCACTTGCAAACTGTGCACCCGATACAATTAGTCTAATTCCACAGTTCATTTGAGGATAACCTAAAGGACCTCTGTGATGAAGTAATAGACACCCATTTGCCAGAAGCCCTACTTGACAGATCTGTGTCACATTCTGACTTGTGACTCAAGATTCAAAATCAGATCCCTGTTCTCAACAGTCAAATAAAATACTTTTCATGAGGCAAAGCTAAATTTAAGTTGGATACCTTTCTCAGGACAAAGTAGACCTGCTAACTATAGACCCATTACCCCTTTAGATGCCTTTGAGAAGATTTGTTTTCTAGGTTGTGTTGGCTAGGATCCTGGAGTGGGATATTAAAGGTAAAATCACAACTGCTCCAGGGGGAGTTCTTCGAAAGGCTGGTACCATCGAAAAGGGCTTCTGTCTAATGTTCCTAACAATGGAATATGCACCACTCAAAAAGGCTCCCTATTTATGAGGTTTGTCGATGTCGAGGCTGTGTTTGACATTGACAATGGCACCTCTCTATGAGAGACCTTGAAGCTTGAAGGGATGGACCGAGCAATAATTGACACAACTAGGGCCACCCACCAAGACTTCAGAGGCCGGGTCCATCTAGGTCCAGGGGACTTGGTTTTGGAAGACTTTAAGATTAATAAAGGTGTGAGCAAGGCTGTGTCCTTGCACCCACCCTCTTTATTCTCTTTATTAACAATGTTGTCCCCTGGTTACAGAATAAGGGTGGAGATCCCTCCAGAATTGGTACCGAGTCAGTCGGGAATGTGACTTTTGCAGATGATGGAGTAATCCTCTGCCAAATAGAGAATGGTATGAGGCAACCGTGGGCTTTGAGTGTTGCCATTTAAAGCATCTTTCTTTTAATGGGGCAGCAACTAAAATTATGCTAATGTAAAAACAAAAAGCAATTGTGCTCCAAGATGGTGTTAGGCAGAGCTTCCCTAGAGCAAGTTAAAACATTTGACTACCTGGGAATTAGATTTTCCCCCACTGCATCATGGAAGGCCCTGGTAGAGACTTGTACAGCAACTTTAAAACAGGTCTCTGGAGGGATCCTTTGCTTTTCTCATTGATTCGGTAGCCACATTTTTAGTGACAAGTTAGAGGATCATTGGGTTAACGCTGGAGCTTTGGCCCTGTATGCGGGTGAAATCTGGGGCTATGCTAATTGTCTTCCCCTTCAACAAGCTGAGAAAACTTTTTTGAAATCCTTTGTAACGATTTATTCTGCCACTTCAACGATCCTGAAAGAACAAGGAGTCAGATCTATATCTGAGGAACTGCCATGAAAACCCATGATAGTCTGGGTAAGGCTCTGGGCTCATCCAGGCGTCTCAATATTTAAAACCCACCTCTCTGAGCTTTGTGCCCAACCAGGATACGACAATCTTAAATGATTTAGAGAGTTTAGCATAGGCTTAGCTGCCTTGTGATTGGTTGATTTGTGGGAACAACCTGTAACAATTACAAAGCTAGACATGAGAGAATTGAAAGGTGTATATTGGAAGAACATGGAGAAAAAATTATTAGAAAAGACAGTTGGAAATCTATGATTTTATTTTCAATACATTGCATATGTCGTGAAGAATACCTATATAGAATCAAAAAGTGCAATATGTGGGCCTTTTACTTCAGAATCTTTTTGGTACACTGCCTCTACCTGAGACAGAAGGGGGTTTAGAGAGACTGATTTGTGAGACCCTCATTGTGCTTGTGAGCTCTTAAGTAAGATTATTATACATTTTTTGTTTTTATGTCCCTTTTATGTTGTTTTACAGAACAAATGGCTGAAATATGCCTTTAAAAAGGACATGGTTCGGGGGTCCTTGAAGATGGCCGCCTTCCAATGCAGCTCCCGAACTGGCGAGAAGGCCGTGCTGTGAAATTACCACCAGTGTATGCTGAAGGACCAGCCCGGTATACTTGGGTCTATCGTTGACCCCCAGGCAGTGGTGGCATGAATCTGGGCCCAGCTGAGTAGGTGGTGGCCAAGTAATCGGGTCGGTGAAGGAGGCCTGCTGTGCTGCGTGGGTGCACAGACAGTGCATGCTGGAGGAGCCTGGGCTCCAGGGATGAGCTGAGACCATCGGAAGTGGCAGCGCAAAGAGTCTGATGTTGGGACTTGTGTGTGGAGCTGAAGCTAGGTCATATGGGCACACTTACAGTGACTTTGCGGTCTGTGAATGTAGGGGGTCTGCCCATGGAAGACAGCAGGCTGCCTGGATCTGCGAGTGCTGAGGGGCTGGTTCAGAAGCTGGCAGGGGAGCAGAGCAGACAGCCAGCAGTATGTTGACTCTTAATGTAATGCAGGATCTGCTGGATTGCAAGTGCTGAGACATCAGCAGGCAAGAGCACATGGACAGAGAGCAGAAGGCAGTAGGTGCAGAGCTTGATCAGACAGCCTTTTATTATGAAGATGCACCATCAACATACCATTGTGGTGTACTGAAGAGTGCAGGGCGAACGCGGATCCTGGCAAGTGGAAGAGGAAAAGATCCCAATGAAAAAGAGGGGTTCACATTGCGTGCGCCATATTGGTGACTGGAGGAGTGACAAAGTTGGTGCGATGTTGCAATTTTATATGTATCCAGCGTAGTTAATGTGAATGGGATACGTGTTACTTTAAGTGTTACTTTGTGTTTAAGTTGATACATTTAAGATTTCCACAGATGCAGTAAGATAAATGTCAAAAATGTCAAAATTAACCACCTCTCTGACTCCCTCTCTTCTCCTCCCCCTCTCCTCCTTCTTCCATTATGTCTGTTTTCTCATCTGTTTCCCCTTCCAAAGTATCCTCCCTTCTATCCAAAGCCCACCCCACAGCCGCCTCCTCAGACCCTCTCCCCTCCGTTCTCATCCCAAAAATGTACCCTCTTCTTATCCCTTACCTTACCACTTTCTTCAACTAACTCCTGCCTCTCCTCATCTATCTTTCCCTCTGCTTTCAAACATGCAACGATCATTCCTATTCTTAAGAAACCCTCTGCTGATCGACTGCTCACTGCCAGCTACAGACCTCTCTCTCTTCTGCCTTTCCTTTCTAAACTCCTTCAACGCCTCGCCTACTCTCAGCTCTCTTCCTTTGTCTCGTCTTCCTCTCTCCTTCCTCCTTTCCAATCTGGCTTCCGTCCCAAACATTCCACTGAAACTGCTCTCACCTCAATTCTCAACTCGCTCCTCTCTGCTCGCCATGCGAACCAATCCTCCATACTTATTCTCCTTGATCTCTCTGCCGCTTTTGCCACTGTTGATCATCCTCTCCTGCTCCATAATCTCTCCTCCTTCGGGTTCAAAGGCTCTGTTCTAAAATGGCTCTCCTCTTACCTTTCCTCTCGTTCCTTTGATGTTTCATGGGGAGGCCAGACCTCTCCTTCCCTCCCTCTGATTTACGGTGTTCCTCAAGGCTCTGTACTTGGCCCTTTCCTCTTCTCTCTCTATACCTCCCTCATTGCCCCTGTCATCTCCTCCTTTGGCATCTCCCATCATTTCTATGCGGATGACACCCAACTCTTTCTCTCTTTCTCCTCCTTCACACCTGACCTCCACCTTAAACTCTCCTCTTGTCTCACAGCCATCAAGAACTGGATGTCCTCACGCTTTCTCTCACTTAACACGGATAAAACTGAAGTCCTTTTCTTCCCCGCTAACTGTTTTCCCCCTCGCTCTCCTCCCCCGTTCATCCACTTTCCTCCTTCCAATCTCCCTATCTCCACTCATGCTCGCAACCTAGGTGTTCTTTTTGACTCCTCTCTCACCTTCTCGCAACACATTTCGCTCACCTCCCGCTCCTGCAGATACCACCTTTACAATATTCGCAAAATCCGTCCCTCCCTCACATTCCATGCTACCAAGCTCCTAATCTCCTCACTCATCTTTTCCCGCCTCTTCTACTGCTCCTCTATAATTTTCGGTCTTCCCTCATCTCAGCTTGCCCCTCTTAAATCTATATACCACTCTGCCATTCGAACCCTCTGTCTCCTTACCTCCCGTGACTCCATTTCCTCTTCGCTCTCTCGACTAGGCTGGCTACCTTTCCACCTAGAACTAAAATTACACTTTCTCTGTCTTGTTTTCAAATCCCTTCATGGTCTTGCCCCTCCTTATCTCTCCTCCCTTCTCTCCTTCTAGTCCCCCTCTCGCCCCCTTCGTTCTGCTGACCACTTCCTGCTCTCTGTACCTCCTTCCCCTTGCACTTCCTCCCGGTTCCGCTCTTTCTTGCTCCTCTGCATTGGAACTCTCTCCCCCTCTCAATCCGCTCTTCCACTACCCTCATCTCATTTCGTACTTCCCTTAAATCCTTCCTCCTCCATTCCCCACCTTGAAGCCCCCCTGCCCTCTCTACTCCCCCCGTCTTTCCCCTCTTCTAATCCCTCCCCTCCCTTTCCACCTTCCCCTTTTCTATTTTACACTCTCTCTCCCTTCGTTCTACTCTCACTCAATCCTTCCCCGCCCCTCCCTCCGCTCTCCTGTTCGCACTCCACTTCTCACCCCTCTAAGTAAATTGCTCTTTGCACTGTTTTGTTCTTGAATGATTCAAGTTGCCACTATGCTCACATTGTTATTTGTTGTTATTACTCTGTATTTTGTTGTTCCATTGTACAGCGCCTTGGTGTAAAGCGCTCTATAAATAAATAAATCAATAAATCAAAATCGCCAATGAAATTTAAATATGATCTGGGTATGGGTGCCACAGAGCGCCTAGAAGCTGGACAATGAGGAGCTTTATAATGTGCATGCAAGGAAGGGGATTTGCTATGAAGAAAACACTGTAAAGAGGACACAATCGTTTTTTACATGCATGCACATTGATAAACATACATGGGAATCCATTTGCAATGTGCTCTTTTCATAATTGTTTGCGAGGTGAATTCTGAGTGACTGGGAAAAAATGGTTTTGCAGGGTTTGTAGGCCGATGGTAAGCTAATGAATAAACCACAACTTTAGGAAGATGGTAAGCCAACAGGCCGGGTTAGGTATTTTTATGGCTTGGCAGTATCGCAAAAGGAAGATGAAATCTTAAGTTCATGGGAAATTGTTTTTATTGTTCAGGGGGATTTGGCCATTTGGTTTTGAGGAGCAATAAACTTGTGGTGAAGGGACGCTTGAGTCCAGAGTTGACCGATACTTCATGGGTTGAGTGTTTAATTGGTAGTCGTTTAGATTAGAATGTTCCAATGACGCAAGCAAGTCGGGGTGGGTAAGATGGTTATCTCCAGTTCAAAGGGAACCTGTTTATTTTTCCCCTCTTCATATTGTTTTAAATATTCTTGCAGACCATGTGCAATTACATTCAAGGTAACGAGGTCTCAGGCCAGCTGTTTGTATGTGTAACTGTGCAATGATGTCCTGACCTACCATGGACAAATCCTAAAAGAAGATGTGCTGTACGCATGAGCAGAGGTAATTAAGATAAACATGACCAATGAGAAGGTGGAAATTGGAGAAAGATTGGATTTCTTTTTTACAGAATTTGACTAATCATATATGGGACGTGGTTTGTAATAAAATATAAATGAGTGTTTTAACTGTTGCCAAAATGTATATAATGTGTCAATTTGTGTGGTTTGGAGAGACTCAGGTTAGTTTGACTCTACAGCGTCATCTATCTCCTCCCAGACAATTGTATAATAAACTTGCTTTACGTACAAAAGTGCAATCGCTTCTTAAGTGGTGGGCCTGCTTTGGGTTAAGGTGATTAGAGGCCCATCCACACACTATGTGGGGTCGACCTTAGCCCTTGGAGGAGCAGGGAGGTGTAGATTGCACCTGATTTGTTCTCGTGAGTAAGATACAGTCACGCTTGGTGTGTCCATTTCACTGGTGATACTTCCTGTTTAGCCTGATAGGCAGTACTAGGCAACAAGGATTTGTTATAATCAGGACAGTGTTTTGGCGTTGGATAGCCATAGTACACCTTTTCTTTCACATCTCATCAACCTAGTTGCCATTGGATAGAGGAAGGTGAAATGGCTTTTGGGAAGTCTAGTAAGAAAACAAAGGCTGATGAGGCAGACTTTTCCTCACTGCATGGTAGACAACACAGCCATGAACAGGTGGCGACTCAGAACCCTGTCATGGACACGTTAGGTAGGATGAGAAATAGATGTCACGGTTGGAAAATAAATTTGATAAAATGAGTGAGAAAGGGACCCAGTTATAGCAGAGAACTAACACAATGGATAAACAGTGTGCCCAAATGTTGCCCTTCGTTCAGCAGACGGGCGGGATGTGGAAGCTGCGATTAAAGTGAACATGGCAATGGAGTCCAGATTGAAATACTTAGAAAATGTGGTGCAAGCTACATAAATGTGGATTATCAGTCTCCCATCTGGAGCAGAATGTCATGGCCCCACCCATTTTATTACCAGCTCGCTCCCCAAAGTCTTGAATTCAGAGGTGGAGGAAGATCCCATATATGTGGACAAATGCTATTGTATGAAGTCCCCCACTGCCAATCTATCATCAAATACGTCTGCAGGTCCAAAACTCATTGTCAGGTTTACTGATGCTCGGGACAGGGAAAGGGTCCTGAAGGCAGCGGTAGCTAAAAAGTCTTTGGCATTCCAGGAGCACACGGTCCTCGTTTTTCCTCACTTGCGACTGAAAATGAATCCTTTCTGGCATAAGGGGTTAAGGCAGAACTGCTTAGACCAGCTAAACTGAGGGCTTCATGGAACGAGAACGAATATATTTTTGGGGATGTCGCGAGTGCTGAGAAACTGCTGCCAACCATACCTTTAAAAACCAACATCCAGTCAGGCTAAGGGATGAGGTCTTGGTGTCGGTATCTCCCAGGTCCACAGTGCAATGGCATTCCATTCTTACTATACTAGTAGGTGCGTCTGACCAAGCACTTTGGTTTCAATCTGGTGTAAGTGATAGTAGTTCTGCTAATAGTGCAGGTTATACATTTCACTTTTATTTGCCTTTTGACTGTTATGGTCCAGTCCTGGTAGGTGCCCTAGATGTGAGAAAGGGCACTGAGAAGGGATGTGTGAGCAGAGAGAGATGTTAAAATGGACATCTATTGCAAACTCTAGAATATTCCCCCCCACTGGAAAGAGGGCTCGCAGGATATCTCACTTTGAAAATGAGTTGAAGCTTAATGTTGCTGTTTTATTAAGCAGGGGCCACCCATGAGGAGGGTTCCCCTCTTGTTTTTATTTCCATATTAAACTTGCAATAAAAATTAAATGAAAAAATACATAAAAAGGCTGCAATTAGATATTTGCAAGAGGCACTGGAGTAGATTTTTACTGCCAAAAGATTTTGTGAAGAGTTTTGAAAAGCTTGATTTGAAACATTGAGGCTGAGAGTAAATGCCCTATTTGGTCAAACACATTGCCAGCATTTGTGCAGAGTTAGCTTTTCATAACGCAGGGTTTTGTGAAGATGGGGAAAAGGCTTAAGCTGGTCTCACCGAGAGCCAATGCAAATGTCTTAACTTCGGAATCCATTTCTGTGCTACTGAAACATTCTGTGCTCTATTATTTTGCAGGGCCTGTAGTCATATCAGCCCCCGCCATAACTTGAGCTGTAATTTTCAATGATGCTGAGCAAGAAAAGGTGTGGAGAACTTAGAAAGGAGAGCGCGGTGTGTGGAGGCATTGAATGCATTGCTGGCCTGTCGCATGTTCAGATGGCAAACAAAATGGCGTCCAATGGTTTAGATATAGCAGTGAAGGGTGTCCCATGGATGGTGCAATTCGTGTGCACCTGCTGCATTTGTTTAATGCCATGTTCTGTGTTGCTATTGGTGCGAAATCAAACTTTACAACCGTTTAGACTGAGGAATCTATATGTTACCTTCTTACCTTCTTCTTGGCACCTGGCAATAACCTACAGCTTCACTTTTTGTCAAGTGAAGCTGTAGAGTATTTCTTGGCAGGACCTTTGCCAGGACTCTTGTGAGGTTCGTTTGTGCCTCAGAGCCACTGTCATAGCAATGAAAACCCACAACTAAATCCATCGAAGAAGTTAGGAGGAGGTCTCATTTGAAAGTGACGAAGGAGGAAAGTTTCAATGGTAGTCAGAATCTTCACCTAATAGTTGATCAATGTGCCCTCATTTTTAAGAATAAAAAGTGAGGGGGGTGCTGTTGCACACACAGCAGAATGCAGCACTGTGTGTGAGCTCTGTGGCTAGCGGAGGCCCAGAGCGACAAAATTCGCTGGAATCAGCCCGGTTTCTCTTGAAAGCACCAGGAGAGGTGCATGATGAGGTAACCCACACGTATGTGAAGTTTCCTGCAAGGACGTGATGAAAACGAAACAGTCCACGGGCACTGGCACTGGGAAGCCCCTTGATGACGCAGGACACTACAGCATTGCTCGTGCCCATATTCCGGTGACACGAAGCAACATTGACGGGCATCAGCAGAACCGGGATTGGAAGGGTCTCCTCTCTCACCAGCAGAAGCCATGCTGGTGCTCTGGTGTAGAACCGTCAAGCGCTAGCGGGCTGTCCAAACTGGCATTTCGGAACACAGAGGAGCTCCGAGAGGGACCGCCCCAGGGACCACAACTTGAACAGCCCAGCAGGCGGTAACAGAGAAGCCTGACCTGGGCTGCGGACTCCCCCCGCGAGGGCACAGTGTTGTACAGGACCATCAACGGTAAGCCGCATGTTGGGGGCGAAACAGTACCTTTCAGCCGCGTGGGTGAACTAACCTCCACTTGACACGGGACCCACCTCTCTCACATACAGCCCACCCCGGGCATTGGCTAAAGTATTACGCCCGCAACGGCCCTCTGAGCAGTTTGGGGAAGGCCCCTCCCCTTGATAACTAACAGGAATAGGGCCCGAGGCAGCAGCGCGGGGACTCCCAAAAACACACAGTAGCCGGCACAGAGACTAGCGGCGCGCTGAGTCCCGACAGTCAACAAGCAGGCCACTACAATGTGTTATAGAGAGGGCGGGAGGCATTGAATGAAGAGGTGGCTCTGAGCCCCCGCAACCAGTCGCACCTCAGGTTTGATCGCTTCAGCTGGCCTCGGAAGGGGTGAGGGTGCCCTTGCTCCAGTACCCATAACGCAATGGAACATCCACTGGCATCAACAGATCATCTACACTCAACACTGAACTTGAACAAGCGTCGGCTAACACTGGCCTAGGAACATACGAATCCCAGACTACGTCACCGCCCAGGCTACAAAAGGGGTCGCCCTCAAGCATCTTTGACGGCTTAGCCCCTCTGTAGGGTCACGCCCTTGGTGAAGTACAGGACAGGGATACAGACAGAGGGCAAGCACTATTCACAATACCAAACGTGCAGCGGAGATGGCACCACACAAGGGCACTATAAACACAGAAATTCTGGACTAAATGGAACACATTTAGTTACATCAATAAGGCAGGTTCAGATTGCTCACATAGGCCAGTGGCATAAATCAACCCTTGCTAACAGGAAACACTGCTCGGGACTCTGCGAGCTGAGTACGGCAGACACCGTGGCCACAGACGCACAACGGGGTGATTATGACCCGAAAAACCACAGAGAAGCAAGAAAGGCAATAAGAGTGTACACCTCAGCATCATTGGAGGTAGGGCCCATAGGAGCGACTGCAACAGGGCACATTACAATGCCCAAAGGGGCAATACCTAAAAAGAGAAAAGGCACCATAGATTTTTCATCGGCAGTCACCAATTCGGCCACCATAAGCAGTACTTACCCTGCTCATACCATGCAATCCCCACCATCCAACGCGTCGGGCCACCATGGACCCTCAGGCGGTATTCGCATCCATGCAACAGGGCTTTGCTGCACTAAATGACAGATTGGACGGAATCAACTCGAATGTAACATCGATCAGAAACCAGCTCCAGAAAAGCCACAACTCGCATCACGGAGGCCTAGAAACGGATCAGTAAGACAGGGGATGCACTTGAAACACTTTGCAGCACAGTAACAGAAATGGCCAAGCTCAAGTGTGAGGATTTGGAAGGGAGGTCTCACCGCAACAATGTGCGCATAGTGGGGGTGCCTGAGGACGCACTGAAGGGCCCCAGGGAACTAGCAGTGGAAGAGCTACTTAAAGAACTGCTGGGAGACCCTGGCTGGTCACCCATGTTCGTCGTCGAGCGGGCGAACAGATCACTGGTGCCTCGTCCCTAACCTGGTGCATATCCCAGACCGATTATAGCCAGACTGATGAACTATAGGGACAGGGACCTGGCGCTATGTGCTCCAAGAGAGAAACAGGAGCTAAAACTAGATTCCAGTGTAATTCAAATTTTCCCAGACTACACGCTGGCTGTCTAACAGCAGAGGCGTTCTTTCACGGGCATCAAGAAGATGCTCTGCGAGCGGAAGGTCCTATACGCAATGTTGTACCCAGCTAGATTGCACCTACAACACAACAACAAAATATATTTCTTCACCTTCCCAGAAGAAGCTGCCACCTTTGTGGAGACAAACATTCCAACGCCTCCCAAACAGAAACCTGGCTCCAAGGACAACACCGGGAGCGCACCACTGGCGTGTGAACAAGAGGATTAAAGTCCTAAATCTGATATCGAATGCCGGAACAATAGATATGAGGCCATATCGAAGATATCAACAAATCACCAGACACCTACACCATAAAATGCCTCCATTTTTTTAATCATGTGTTCTAGTAACGTAACAAGTTTGAGGATCATAAGGGCTGACATTTTATGGTCTTCGGCCGCTGCCGCCATGGGAGTGAACCCCCAATGCGGGTGCAAGACCGAGTTAAATTTCTTACGGGGGGAAGGGGTGGGAGGGGTGAGGGGAATCACATAGTTGAAGTTCGGGGAACTATGAGGGAGGGTGAGGAGGGAGGTAATGTTGGTTGGGGAGTTAAAGTTAAAAATACACAGATGCATATTGAAAGGACACACAAGGAACTTTTGGGACACCCAAATAAGATCGAGTTAGCTAGAGACAGTGCCGACTATGGCTAAGAGGGATATAACTGGGATCAAATTAATGAGCTGGAATGTGAGAGGGCTCGGGACGCCAGTGAAGAGGAGGAAGATAATCGCATACATCAACAGTCTAGGAGCTCAAATTGGATTTCTCCAGGAGACACACCTTCAGGGATACCAGGCGGACAAGATAGCACCAGGCTAGGGCATCCACCACTTATACGAGTCTTACTCTAGTAGAGCCTGTGGGGTACTGATGTTAATACACAAATCGGTGCCATTTATACACTGTGCCACGAAGAGTGATCCAGAGGGGCGATATGTGATAGTCCAAAGAAGGCTAGCTGAGGTGGAAGTCTTACTAATCAATCTGATTGGCCCTAATATAGATGATGCAGAGTATTATTCCAGGCTATTTCGGAAATGTGCTGAGTATCCTACTACACATATAATCAGCAGGGCGATTTCAATACACTACTTGACACTCAATTAGACCGCATGTCTAGCACTCCCACCCAGAATATTCACCAATGCAGCCCATATGATACATACGCATATAGCAGACATAGGCCTCCGCGATGTATGGCGATCACTACACGGGACGAAGCGTGCGAACACCTATTATTCATCCGTGCATGACATGCACTCTCGGATAGACATTTGGTTATTGTCACAAAGAGCTCTGGGCTGGGTGACGGAGGCAACGATACAGCCTAGAACGATGTCAGGCCACTCCCCAATTCTGATAACCATGCACACTCACAAAGTCTCCCCACAAAGACCCCCATGGCGGTTCAAAGCTGCTGCACATCTAGACCATGTATATAAGACTAGCATCACCCAACTTATCAGCGAATACTTTGAAAACAATGACGGCTCGGTAGAGAGCCAAGCAGCACTATATAAGAGGCATTGCTATGTCAACGGAGCTTGGGGTACTCAAAGACATTAGAAGGGAACTGGGAAGGAGGGAGAGGGACATAGCTAAATTACAGGAGCAGTATACCATCTCACCCACGGCACGGACCAAGCTAGATATCAAGACCCAACTAGAGTGATTCAGAACAGCAGCGGACCATGAAATACGCTATTTCGACAGACCGCCACCGCGAGGCGATATGGAGAACAAGAACGACCCGGTAGACTCTTAGCTAGGATGGTAAGAGGGGAAAGAGGGAGCAAGGTCATTCCATGTATAACACGGTCAGACGGGGTTGTGATGACTGACCAGAATGAGATAGAAAAAGTCTTCTATGACTTTTATTCCCGTATTTACTCACCCCAAAGTACAGCCACAGAGAAGAAATACAGATACTTTGCCAAAATACCCACTACGCTCTTATCCCACGAAACAAAGGAGGCATTAGAATCCCCCCTGATTCACACTGAGATAACCGAGGCCATTAAATCAGGGCCGAATTTTACAAAGTATTTTCGGATGTCCTGGTGCCCTGCCTCTACCCTGTCTGGACCGGAGCCCTGGGAACAGGCAAGCTCCCGGAAACGACTAGGGAAGCAATTATAACGCTCCTACTAAAATCTGGGAAGAGACCAGAGGAATGTGGGTCCTACATACCTCTTTCCCTAATAAACAGTGATATGAAAGGTTCTGCAAAAATCCTTGCCACACGGTTGGCTCCTTTGATGCCGCATATAGTCCATGAAGACCAAGCAGGCTTTATACCAGGTAGATCCACAGCAACAAACATCCGCCGCTGTTTTAACATACTAACTGCGATCCCTAAAAACATGCAGGGTGTGGCGCTTGTGCTGGATATACAAAAGGCTTTTGATACCGTCTATTGGCCGTTCCTATTCAGGGTTCAGAATAATGAGGGGTTTGGGCCGAATTTCATGAGATGGGTTAAGATACTATATACACAACCGTACACCAGAGTGTGTGTCAATGGGACACAGTCAGCGATTTTGGAGCTGGCAAGGGGCACCCCACAGGGCTGTCCTCTGTCATCCCTCTTATTTGCACTGGTCATTCGCAGACCTAGTGAGGGCCAGACACAGCAGGGTTGGGATCCCCCTGGCGGATAAACTAGAATTCATCACTTTATATGCAGACAATATAATGCTGTAATTAAGGGATCCAGACATCAATCTGGGGAGGGTGCTTGGCGCGGTGAAGGAATTCGGGGAATATTCTGACCTGAGACTGGATTCAACCAAATCTGAGATGTTCCCCCTCACAGAAACCACCCAGAAACCCACAGCATTCCATGGTCTAGTATGGGCCCCCGACCGGATGAAATACTTGGGTGTAGAAATATCATGGATGACACAGCTTGTTCGCACCCTAAACTACACGACACTCATAGAAGCGCTGTGTACCAAACTTGAGCAGTGGCGAACACTCCCGATCTCGTTGATGGGCAGACTCGCACTGGTTAAAATGATAATCCTACCCAAGCTCTTTTACTTATTCAGCACTGTCCCAATATGGCCGGGCAGGTCTCTCTTCTCTAAAATCCAGGGAGCATGCTCAATATTTGTGTTGAACGGCCAACCCAGGGCGAGCTGACAAAGGCTTACTAAACCTCAACAGCAGGGAGGGCTCACCGCTCCAGACTTCAAACTATACTATCTAGCGGCACAAGCACACTATGTAGCGCTGTGGGTGGGAGGTTACCCGGGAGCAGCACACACAACGATTGAAACACATGTACTGGGCCCATCGAAATTCTTGCATAAAACGGCAGAAGCAAAAACCAGACATGACAATATCACCAATCCAGAATTAGTAACATGCACTGCTTGGACCAGAATTGCAGGGAAGCCGGACACACGGTTCTATACAATCCCAATATGCCATTGTGGTAGACACCTTTTGTCCCCCCTACACAGGATAAAACAATGGCTGCAAATTGTGG
Source organism: Ambystoma mexicanum (assembly GCF_040938575.1). Classification (NCBI taxonomy): domain Eukaryota; kingdom Metazoa; phylum Chordata; class Amphibia; order Caudata; family Ambystomatidae; genus Ambystoma; species Ambystoma mexicanum. Next base: position 675,487,722 of record NC_090928.1, read on the forward strand.
AGTCAAAAGTATTAATAGATTCAGAGACCTATTCCTGAACAAACAGTTCATTAACAACAAAGTCACTGGCCTTCAAACAAAAATTAAAAATAAGAAAGACTCCCTCACCAATCTTACCAACCCCATCAACGCCCACTCGAGCCCTCCACCCTCACACCACACACCTAACACTGCTCGCTTCAGCTTTTCCAAAGTCTCTTCTCTCGAAGTAGAAAAAATAATTCTTGGCCTTAAACCCTCCAACTGCAAAGGTGACCTCTGCCCCCCACAAATCATTAAAGACGCGGCACGAGACCTCTCGCCATTCATCACCAGACTCATCAATGCCTCTTTTTCCTCAGGAACAGTCCCCAGTAACCTTAAAGAGTCCTGGGTCCTCCCTCTCCTCAAAAAACCCTCCCTTGACCCGTCCATCCCAACCAACTACAGACCGATTACCACCGTCCCATTCCTGCTCAAGATACTAGACAAGACAGCATACCAACAAATCCAAAAGTATCTTGAAACAAACCACCTTCTAGGAATAAGACAATCCGGCTTCAGACCCCAACATGGAACTGAAACAGCCCTGATAGATCTGAAAGCCCAAATAGACGTCCTTAGAGATAACGGGAAAACTGCATTACTACTCCTGCTAGACCTCTCTGCGGCGTTTGACCTAGTTGACCATAAAATCCTATGTAATCATTTAGACTCAGCTGCCCACTTCTCACAAGAAGCCATCAGTTGGATTGAGTCATTCCTCAACAACAGATCCTGCGAGTCTTCTCCTCCTCTGCCGCCGCCGAACCCATCCCCATTACATGTGGAGTCCCACAGGGCTCGTGCGTCTCCCCCACTCTGTACAACGTGTTCACAAAGCCCCTGTTTGATGATCTAGATGGCCTGGGTATCACCTACACTAACTACGCCGATGATACACAAATCCTCATCCCGTTGACCTGGGTATCACCTACGCCGATGATACACAAATCCTCATCCCGTTGGCCTGGGTATCACCTACACTAACTACGCCGATGATACACAAATCCTCATCCCGTTGACGGGAGATTACAACCAGGATTTGGCCTTGGTGAACAGGGTGTATCTCATCATCCAGGCATGGATGGCTTCGCACAGTCTATGCCTGAATGATGACAAAACTGAACTCATCATCCTTGGTTCCACGTCCAACCTAACCAAACTCGACCACAATTATGCCAACTTCATCATAGATGGGAACCTAATCAAGGTTTCGAAAGAAGTAAAAACCCTAGGAATATACCTTGACTCCTCCCTAACCTTCCACAAACAGGTTAGCTCGATGGCATCCTCTACGGCCTACACATGTAAGCTCATAAGAGCAGCCAAACCCTTCCTCTCCACTCACAGCTGCACTACACTAGCCAGAGCATTGGTATTATCCAAACTGGACTATTGTAATGCCCTCTACATAGGAGCCACCAAGCAAATCACCAACAAAATTCAGACACTTCAAAACAACGCCCTTAGGGCAGCACTCAATATTCCCAGGAGGGAACACATTTCCAATATCAGGAAATCCCATAACTGGCTCAGCACAACAGACAAAATCTTGCTTAAAGTAGCATCGCTCACCCACAAATGCCTGAATAATGCTGCCCCACGCTATCTGGCAGACAGAATATGCAAACACACCCCCATCAGACCCACCAGAACCTCCAATGCTAATCTGCTCACCGTCCCCAGGTTTAAACGCACCAAAATGGGTGGCAACAGCTTCCAGGTGAAAGCACCTCAACACTGGAACTCCCTACCACCATCGCTCAGAACTCCCCAACCTTACTCACTTTTTAGACGCAACTACATCCATTGGTTAAAAAACACGAACCACTAACACCTCTAACACCACACGGCTGCTCTCCGCGTTGCATGCTTTAAGTGAATCTGTAAATTTGTAATACTAAACTTGTATATATTTGTAATTCTTTAAATACATTTACTGCATTCTCTCCTGCCAAACTGTACACATGTTCCTTCATCGTCACACTGTAATTATGTAATGTAAAGTACAATTATGTAATGTAAAGTATAAGCAACCTGTAACCAAGCTTTGAATCACCTTGCTGCTCATGCGCCCTCATACCCTCGGGTCTGGTGCGCAATACAAATGAATAAACTAAACTAAACTAAACTAAACTAATGGGAGGAGATCAGACAGATTGTGGGGGACAACCCTTTACAAAAACTGCAATATCTACGACTACTATCTGCCATGGTGAATGTATGGGAGACATTCCCGACTGAACCACCGGGCTTTGGTTATATGGTATTAACGACCCAGGAACCATCAACCCAAGAGGCCAGGGGGAAATGGGAGCAGGACCTGGACCACACCTTTACAGACACGCAATGGAAACAGATGTGTGTCCTGACAAAAAACATATCATGCAACTCACGATACTGATTGATACACTACAAAGTACTACACTGAACCTTTTACACCCCGGCCAGGCTTCGGAGAATATATCCCACGACAGATGGAAAGTTCCCCAGGTGCGGGAGCGAGGATGCAGATATACTGCACATGTTGTGGTCATGCACGCGACTGTGTAAATACTGAGGAGATGGGTGTAGCACGCTGGGTGACATGTCTGATCAACCCATTGAATGGAATCCAGCTATGTGCCTATTGGGAACAGTAAGCTAAATTAGCCCCACGTGGCGTAAGTGGCTTAACCTTAGTTTATTACTGGAAAATCGAGTGATACTGATGCGGTGGAAATGCAAGGAGCCACCCACGAAGAATGACTGGGAAAGAGATATGACATGGGCGAGTGACTGTGAAGAAGTATATGTGGGTCTAATGCCCACCCAGAGCCGCCCCAGAGACATATGGGGCGAGATATAGACAATACCTTGCTGATAATAGTGCGGAGGAGGAGGGGGAGCACGCACCGTAGCTCCATATGTAGAGTGTAGCCAAGATGCATGTTGTTGAACAATAGCAATATGGTTACTGTAAAATTGTAGCAATGGTGATATATCTGTGCAAGTTAAAATTGTTTTTTTTAAAAAAAAGAATAAAAAGCGATATTAAGTCTTACCCTAGCAGGCGAAGTCAAGCGAGCTAGAAATGTAGGGGAAATACGAGCTGGCCCCATGCCATTCCTGGCACCCTTTTGATTGATTGATAGTTTATTTGTATAGTGCCTATGCACATGTATTTCAAAGCGTTTCAAGGCAGTGGAGGGAACAAGGGAAAAATACAATAAATTCTTACAAGGCCTTGCGGCATAAGAATGGGTAAATTACTATTGTACTAGGCCTGACGACATTTCAGATAATGCAAGAGAATTGACAATAAGTGAGTGAAGGGAGGAAGGGAGGGGGGTTGAGAGGACGAAACAGAGACTATCGTACTAGGCCTGATGACATTTCTGATAGTGCAAGGGCAATTGACAATACGTGGGGGAAGGTAATATGCGGGGTAGAGGAACAAACAGCAACTATCGTACTAGGCCTGATGACATTTCTGATAGTGCAAGGGCAATTGAAGATAGGGATGGGAAGGTAGAATGGGGGGGGGGAACAAATAGCAACTATTGTACTAGGCCTGACGGCATTTCTGATAGTGCAAGGATAATTGACAATAGGTGAGGGAAGGGATGATGGGAGGGGGGAGGAGAGGAACAAACAGCGACTATCGTTCTAGTCCTGACAGCATTTGTGATAGTGCAAGTGCATTAGTTATGGTGAGGGGAGGGAGGAGAGAAAGGTACAAGCAAGGTTGAAGAAGTCAAGACTGAGAGACCGTGAGTAAGGTGAGAAGATGCAAAGCCGACGAAATTCAGTGTTAAGGGGCAAAACAAACAAATGGGGTGAGCAACGCCATGATACAATAGGCAATAATGAACACATTAAGATGCAAGAGTCCAGCATGTGCATGCCATGATTCAAAGTCCTTGATGGGCACAACATGATGCAGGGCCACCATGAATACGAATGATTGAAGGTCCAGTTGAGAACGTCGAGATTCAAGATGGGTGAACCATGTGATTTAAGAAGTCAATTCAAGCATTAGCACATCGCGGTGATGGTAACTCCATAATGTGGCCATCAGACTATGGATAGGGGGGTTTGATGAAGCAGAAGAGGCAAAGCCCTGTGGGAAGACATGGAAGGGGAAAGCACAGAGTGATGGCAGTGTTGCTAGGTGCCGGGACAGACAGAGCCAACGGGGTGGGAGGAGGAAGGTTAAAGTGAAGAGGGAGGAGGGAGAGGTCAGGGAAGGGGACAAGGGGGGGAGAGGCATGGAGTGCGAAACCTGCCGGGCAAAGGGAAAGCTATTTAAAGTTATTCCAGACATGCAGGCAAATTCACACAGCAGGGGGAGGGCGCTAAATACGAGGTACAGGCATTCAGACACTTTCACACAGCAGAGGGGGGCAGCTAAATACGAGGTACAGACATGCAGGCACATTCACAGAGCAGAGGGGGCAGGGTACTGATAAAGGGTATCTACGTGGATCTGCCTTATTACTTGACTTCTGGTTCTCAGCACACTCAAAAAGCAACTTACACTGTGACACCATATTTCTCCTGCGTTAGCCTCTTTGCACTGACTGTGTAAAGACTGGATGGGGGGGGTATCTTTACTTCTGCTCAATATATAGTTGGGATAGAGGCACAAAGCACCCCAGCCAAGGTTCTCTAATGTTAGCTATGGAGAGGGCACCAAAACTGAGACTCAAGGGAGGCGATGTAGGCTGGTTCTTAGCTACAGTGAATCCCCAAGTTACCCACAATGGAATGTCCCCAAGCTATGTTATGTGATAACACAGTTCTTTTATTAAAGAATAAAATGTCAGGTAGGTATATAGAAATAAATAAGACTCACTTTGTACTAGAAATCTACTCAGTACTATGTGGTACCACAAATACCTTTAAATTCAGTTGTAATCTACCAGCTGCTGATAGCTATTAAAACGCATTTAAATTACTAGGCAAAGGCTAACCTCATAGGTATCAGTGAAGAAATGCAGTTAATATCTAGAACATTGTCAGAATGCTTTCTTTTAGATTAACAATGCAATACTGTGTGAGAATCCCCCCACCTGGGCATCCTGTGAGAAAAAGTTAGGTGTACCTTACTTTGTATATTACAGCCCGGTCCAAATATGTTTATTAACGGTCAGCTTCATTTTCTACAGATCCCACTACCACAAAGTACCTGGGAAGTCACCGGAAAGCATGATCCAAGACAAATCTGGGACCCCTGGATGAATCTTGAGAATGGAAGATGTTCTTCCTCGTCACAGTACCTTAGGTGCCATGGAAGGCGAAGTGGCAGAGTTCCTCTGTTTCAGTCAATGATGCCTCTCGAGGACGGACCACCGTTGGAAGAAGGAGCCGCTAGGTATCAAGCAGGAGAAGGGAACCAAGCAGTATTGGAAAGGCAGCAATACAGGTCTGTTGCGTTGGCCTCCATTGTCTAGTTGCTACGCCGGCTGTGGATGGCCCACGAAGATTAAACTTGCTGTCCACCCCGACAAGGCCTGGATAAAGAAGATAAGTCCTTTGGTGGTCATCAATGACATTCGGTCATAGATTCTAATTCAAAGACTGGTACCCCTCTAGGGTCAATTATACCACTAGTATCTGGTAGTTCAGAATAATCGGACACAAGGACTGTGATTGGTAGTGGGCGTAAGCTATCCTGAACATCACTGTAAATGGGAGACCTATAGCCAGGGTCTGCAGGTGATGTAGTAGGATCTGGGACAACACATTATCTTTCCTTTTATGCAGAACAACTGCTGCTCATGCCCCGGGATGAGGGTGCTAAGAGGCAACCTCATCACACCCATCTCCAGGGTGAAGGTGTTTCCTCATGTGGGTTTTTGAAGAGGGACAGGACAATCCTTCCACATTGCCTGGGTCCTTGGCCGTGCCGGTAAACACTGATTCCGGGCAATAATGGGAGCAATGGCTGTTGAAATGGCTCACTGTTACGCTCACCTGTTCGCTGCGGTGATGTTGGGGCACGGTTGGAGCCCTCCCTCGACTTGGCTCCCCTGGATCAACTCCCCCAGCTACTGTGGAATGAACTGCTGTGGATGCTGATATTGCCCCTGAGAGAAGATGAGAGGCAATGTGAATGGTGTGGTCGTATCGTGATTCTCCTCGACCCTTTCATGCCAGAACGAAGTGCGCAAGCGTTTACCCATGCAAGCTCCCCTGTTTATTTGTAATGCTGAGCTCTCCATCCTGCTTCTTGTAGCAGGGGCGCTTGGAATGGACCTAGTTGCTTCACTGGTCCGTGGAAGTGGTGATCCAGAACGGCTGCGACCAACCACTTAGAAGGTGAGTCTTTTAGCAATGATTATTGTTCGTCAATTGTAATGCCTTTTGCCGTGATTGTAGTTCGTAATTTGTGCAATGTCTTTTGTTGTGATTATAGTTCATAATTCTTGCAATGTCCTTTCTCTCCTCTATAGGTGTGAAGATGGCTGTCTGGAGTCGCGTTGTTAGGAGCGAGTCCAGTGATTCCCCAGAGGATGATGAAGCCTTTGAACTAGATAGTAAATTGGCTATTAATGTAGAACGCTAGGCTTAGGTATGGCACGGCCGAGTGTTAGTTATTTATATGACTCCTAACCCGTTGTGCTCTTTTCTCTTGCAGGAGAAGTTTGGCGGCGTCGAGCGGAGGCGGGCTGTTCGGACGCCAGTCCGCAGCTGCAGGATGGAGGTTCCGTGAAGATGAAGAATGGAAGATAAGCTCCCGTGTAGCTGGACGTCCGGATCAGGTGAAGAAGCGCTTTAACTCTGATGGCGATGGGTAAGTTGCAATGTGCCGCAGACTATGGAGTGCAGGAGATAGGTGAGATGCGCGTGCAGCGATGGTGTAGCTGGAGACAGGTAAGGCGCGCCTTCCGCGATGGTGCAGCTGGAATCAGGTAAGATGCACCTTCAGCAATGGAGTGCTGGAATCAGGTAAGATGCGCCTTCAGCGATGGAGTAGCTGGAATCAGGTAAGATGCACGACGAGGAGAAGAGCAGGGAAAACAGGTAAGGACGGTGGTAAGCGTTACGCTGCAGAAAGCAGACTAACGCGAAGCGCCAGTATGTGGGCGGGTTGGCCTTAAATAGGCTGGCCCCGGCCCCTCCCTTTGGCCCCGCCTTGTGGCTCCACCTTGCCACTCCCAGAGGTTCTTGCTCATGCTCCACAATTATCCTCTATGGCCACGCCCTGATGCACGTGCCTTAGGCACAAAGTGTGCAAAGCACACTTTTGTATGAGCCTGGTGCCAGAGGCGCCAGGACTGGGTCCATTTGGACCCTGTAGGTGATGAAGACATGGGCCCTTGCCCAGTGGCCATGACACTCACCCTTTCTCTGCAGGTAAGCCAGAGAAGGATCTAGACACAGAGCGACCCATGGTATCGGAGATTGCAGCAACTAAAAATGTGAGTATAGCCCCTGTCCAAATGATGGGTGTGGGCTGACTCCTTCCAACTCATCTTGATATTCCAGAGGCTTCTACTCCTGATCCTCATCCACCTCATCCAGGAATTACCCCTACTACAGAGTTCTCAAGTTTCCCATAGCCATCCATGAGAAGGCTACCCAGTCCAGATTCTGGGACTTGTAGCTTTTAAACATTTCAAAGCAAAGCCATGACTGAATGGCCTTCTCACATGTGGCCACGGCAAATTCTGTGCTCTGCTATAAATTCAGTGTTTTCTGACTGCTTAACTTGTACACATTTGTGGCTTCCCTTCCCTGGTTGCGGGTAAGTCTTAATTAATAAATCTGTTCTTCATTTACTTCACTCCATGGCGGGTCCCTAAACCCTCCATGCCCGAACTGATTGCCAAAAAATACAGAATACAGACAAAGACCATAGTGGGCATTGTACATGAATATTACCCACGAAAGAGGAAAGCCAATGAATGCTGCTAAGAGCCGCTGCAGGAGTCGCAATCTAAGGCTGTGCGTCCAGTAAAGTTTAAAGAGTACAGAATAAACTGTCTATCCAGACACTGCAAACTAACTGAAAAAAATGAATCTAGTTCAAAAGGGAGAAAATAGGAAACTACTTACCTTTGAGTAAGAGCAGCAAGAAAAGAGAAAGATCCTGGCCAAGGACCTACAACTAACGGACTACAGAGGAGCCACTGATAGCCATTTTTATTGATTTGTTTATTTAGGGTTTTATAAAGCGCAAAGGTACACTCGTAGCTATCTTGGCGCTGTACGTTATCTCACTCAGACTGACAGTTTCCATGCAGCACAGATTAGACATGGTCCAAGATTAAAACAATCCCAAATTAGGAGAGATTGAAGAAGTACATTTTAAGCTTCTTTCTAAAAGATAGATTAGTCTCTTTCCACATAGCCAATGGTAGCCCATTTCATAACTTTGCAGCCTGTATCAAGATAGCTCGACATCCCTGCAGCAAATTTGTGTAATGAGGAATGTGCACCAGTCTGCCACTGCCTGATCTCAAAACAAACATAGGTCAATATAATGTGAACCTAGAAGACAAGTGGGAATCACAAAAAGAGATGAAGCTTTTAAAGACTATGTATAAGCTTTAAAACGTTATCCTTTTTTTTAGCAGGAAGCCAGTGTAGCACACTTAAGGCAGGTGAAATGTGATCAGATTTCTTGATCTTCATCAGCAGTCTGGCAGCCGTGTTTTGTACTCTCTTCAGTCTGTTCAGAGAGAAAGAAGGGAGACCTAGGCAGAGACTGGTATTATAGTCTACACAGGAGGGTATATAAGCATTTATTACCATAACCTGATGTGTGAAAATAAGGAAAACCATTATATGTCTGATTTTCCTGATGAGAAAAAAACAGGTTTTGGTAATGGCACCCAGCTGCATATTTAGGGTTAGCTCATTATCCATGATAATGCCGAGGTTTTTGACCTCACCTTTTTGGTCTGGCATTGCCCAAAGCTATCAGGCAAAAGGATAGATTCCATGAGGAGGGGCTGGAGTTCAAAATTAAAATCTCTATTTTATCTGGGTTAATTTTCTATGTATTGACATCAGACCAGTTCTTGATTGCTGCAAGAAAATTTCTAAAATTGTCATTCCATTGCTTTTTTGATGGTTTGAATTCTAGGGTGATTTGAGTATCATCCGCATATTTGTAGAATGATATCCCAAAGCTGGTAAATAAGTCCATTAAAGGATACAAGTACAAGATAAATAACAGAGGGGAGAGGTCCAAACCCTGCGTAATGGCACAGTCTACTGCTTAGGAACGAGGTTAGCTGGGTTATTACTGTACCGTGAAGTCCAACGTTTTCTAACCTAGATACCAAGCTCTGATGTTTCACGGTCACAAAAGCTGTGGAGAAATCTAAAAGGATCACAGCCCAGCCTTTTTGTTGTCTAGTATTGGTCTGGGATCATCTAACATGGCTATGGGGAATGGTTCTGTGCTACGCAGCGGTCTAAAGCCATGTTGGGCTGGATGAAGTGTTTTAACATTTTCTACAAAGTTTTGTAACTGCTGAGCCACAACTCTTTCTAGTTCTTTAGCCAGATATGGAAGTTGGGCAATTGGCCTGTAGTTAGCCAGATCTTTACAGTTTAAAAAGCTGTGCTTTTTTTAAAAGAGGTTTAATAACAGCTATCTTCTATTTGTCTGGGAATGTTCCGGTCACTGAGGACATGTTAAACATAGTAAAAATGTCAGTCAACACAGAAATTCTTGGCTACATTTGGAGGTGTGATGTGATGTGATGTCCAATGGAGAGTCAGAAGGTTTCGCTGTTCGGAGAAATAATGATAAGTCAGAGGAATCTATTAGTTTGAAGTCGCTAAAAGAGGATAATTCATCATTAGCAATATTGTTAAAAGGTGGACAAATTAACTACCTTGATACAATTGTTGATGAGAGCTCAGCTTTAAAGGGCTCAACTTTGTTTCTGAAGTGTTGAGAGCCAATTGTTCCACCAAGGATTGTGAGGTTAAACCATCAGAGGGATCTTGATCTTTACATAAATTGTTTCATAACCTACAATCATTGTTGTAAGGAGTATGCTGCAGCCTCAATTTTTCCTTCATAAAATCATGTTTTTACCATGGTCAGTTCTCTCTTATTGTTCAATTGGTGTTGCCTTAAAATCCAGAGCATGTTGGGTTCATATCATCTCTGCCATTTCCTTTCCATATGTTTAATTTCCCTTCTTAGTGTATGTAGATCATGTGAAAACCACGCTTTACTTTTTCTTTGTTTTACTATTTTACTAACTTGATATTGGTGTGAATTTGTCCTCAATTTTGAGAGTGTGAGATTTCAGGTTTTTCAGAAGTTCAGCTGGATCATTTATGGGTAATTGTGGAGGATCTGCTGAGTGTGAAAGCCATGATGTAGCAGGGACATGGTCTCACATAAGGTTAATAATTGTTGTTTACTATTATGCTGCAGGAACAGGTTTAACCAGGGTAGGAAGAGGGCCAGAATAAGACAGCCACTGCAAAGTTTGTCTTGCAGCAGTCCAAGAAACAGGAAATTACCAGACATATCCTCAAACCAATCTCTTATACCTTGTGCTTTAGTTGACTTGGCATGGGAGACTGACTGCAGAAACAGTAAAAGCCTCACATACTGTTTAGCAGCTGTCCAAATTGGTATAAATATCATGCAATGTTCAGACATATTTTTGTTAGTGTGAGTACTGTGACTAATAAAAAGAGGAGAGTTCAACCTTCATTACTCGCTCAAAAGTGTTTGGTGCTTAATCACTTTCAGATGTGTTTCAATTTTGAAATTTTGGGCATTCTTATGCTCCCACAAAGCTCTTTGCTTTTATTAAAAAATGGCCAGGCTTCGGTTCTATGAAGGGATACCGTGTCGCATGACCTGGCCTCGGGCCACACCCCACCCCCCAAGAAGAATAGGGTTCTCCCAGTGAAACTTTTCAATTTCCAGCACTGGGAGTACTAGCCTCTGTATAAGTGTGGGGGCATCCTTGCTGCACACAGTATATAGCCTTTAAAAGAACGTTACTGGAAGCATTCCAACCACAGGCTAAGGGGCAGTGGGCAAGCGGAATACAGGACGGTTAACGGTATAAAGTTGTCCATTATTTTTTACCACTCTTTTCCTAGTATGGCAAAATGATCTGATTCGACATAAGTAGCTTGCAAATAGAGCAGCATGTAAATAATGTATACATTTGCTGTTTTCTTCAGGCTAGTACTACTTATCTTATGCTTGTGTTTCTACACAAACCACTCAGGGTAAAAAAATTCAGTACTCCTCAACTGGGGATACAGACCTTCCTGTTACATTAACGTTGCATTATCACACAAAACAGGGACAGGTATATTGTCATTATTATTCATATGTGTTTATCAAAAACAGTTACTGTGTTCCCTATATCTCGCCCTAACCAGAAGAACACCCTGGCCCTCCGAGGTGTTATCACCCTTGATTGCGATGGTGCGTTGCCTATCTAAAAGGATAGGAAGGAAGGTTCACTGACCCTAAAACTACAAAGAGAAGATTGCTCAAAATAAAACAACTAAATCTGGGAACCTGACCCAGAGCAAAGCAAAGCGGGTTGTTTGTGGCAAAGCAGTTTGCCGGGGATTATTCCGAAACTGGTACCTTGCCAGAGATTTTATTAACCCCATGCGAAGTGTGCTTAACCTACCCGTAAAAAAACAATTTCTTGGATAAAAAGAGCAAATTGAAGTACTTTCAAAACACCGAATGTCTATGTATGTGCATCTATTGCTTTTCTTTTTTCACACATTCAGATCCACAGTATGAATGATTGCGTTATTTCACAATGGGACATTTTTGAAAGACACAGCAAATGTAATAAAAACCAATCATGTGACATATAGGGACTGGTCATTCATGATGTGTTGGTTTCTTGCATGTATCTCGTATAACTTAGGGATATCTGCATATTCATAGGTCGACCGGTTTCGATGATATGTTTATTAGATCATCTTCCGCAGGACCAATTTCTTTACGCGAAGCATCAGTCGTCCACCCATCAGAAGTGATGGGGCACTCTGCTCAACCTTGTTGCGCTCAATCCATATGTTTGGAGCACATCATTCTTCAGAAAGATATCATTTTTGGTGGCGGAGTGAATGAGTCACTCTCTCATTGGTTGGGAGTTAAGGTATCTCTACTGAGGGCATGCTTTAGCCGCATATACTCCTGGGCTTTCTATGCTGGGAGGCTCCATGGGAATCTCACGCGAAAAACATGCATGTATTTCTATACAAATCTATATATATATATATATATATATATATATATTTTTTTTTTTTTTTGAGCTTGGCTAAAATCTCCTGGAAAGAACCGTGGAGTTAGAAATAAACCCAAAAGTCCACAAAAAGACCATCCAGGGACTAAGTTCAAACAAAACAAGCTGTTGAATTTTATTTTTTAAGTGTAATTCAAACCTGTGATCTGAAGTATTAACAGCAGCGTTCTTGGACATTGTAAGGACGGAAAGATTCCCATCGACATGGAGCCAAGCACATGCCATTCCCATGTACAAAAAGGGTGCAAGAGCTCTAGCCTGCAATTACCACCCATTAGTGTTGCTAGACTCTGACTATAGAGTATTTGCATCAGTTTTGCTTGAGCATATAGGGGGGGGCACGAGCAAGTAAATGGAAAACAGGATTCTGTATGGGGATGGGAACCTCTCTCAATGGTATGCTTCTGAAATGTATACAACATTTGGCTTGGTCTAAAGGTGATAATCCAGTCTATGTCCAGTCCCGTCTCCGTTCTCATCAAGAAGAGAGCCCATATCCAAGCCTGCATCTCTGCGGCATCTAACAACTCGGCTGAACTCTTTAAAATCTGCAAGGAACTGGCCAATCCTGCTGCAGTCTCTACCTCTCCTGTCCCTTCCCAGCCCCTCTGCACGGCACTGGCTTCTCACTTCATTTAAAAAACTCAGGAAATCCTGTCCTCACTCTCCTCCTATCGCCTCCCTCCCTCTATCTCCTGCTCTTCCTCTGGCCCTTCTGCAGCCACCCCCTCCTTCTCTGCCTTTCCCCTTCTCTCTGCAGACAAGGTTTCTCGACAAGTCCGATCTATGAAAGTCTTGTTGAAACAGATTCATCCCTATTCCTCCAAAACTATCAAGGACCACATCGATTCCCTGGCACCTGCCCTGGTTTATATCTGCAACCACTCCTTCGCCACTGGAGTCTTCCCATCCCCCCTGAAGCACTCCCTTGTGCACCCTCTTCTTAAGAAACCCTCTGCTGACCCCTCCTGCCCGGCTTACTATCGCCCAATCTCCATCACTCCCTTCATGGGCAAGCTCCTGAAGAAACTGGCCATCTCCCATCTTAATCTCCACACCGAATCTGTTGGTTGTCTTCATGACCATCAGTCTGGCTTCAGGGCTGCCAGAAGCACGGAAACTGCTCTCCTGAACATCCATGAAGACCTGCTCTCCAACCTTGACTCCAACACCCTGTGAGTCCTCATCTTTCTCGATTGCTCTTCTGCTTTTGACACTGTCAACCATGCCATCCTGCTCAACCTTCTCCGTGATAACCTGGGTATCACTGGACAGGCTCTGGCGTGGCTGACTTCTTTCCTCTCCGACCGACCCTCCCAGGTCCAACTTGGGTCTTTTTCTCTACCTGTGGTGTCCCCCAGGGATCTAACCTCTCTCCTTGGCTGTTCAACCAATACCTGTCACTCTTTGCCCACCATATCGCCGCTCTCTGCCCCAATTTTCAGTGCTATGCAGATGATACCCAGCTCATTTTCAGGCTACCCTCGGCCTCCTCCTCTCCTTCCCTCATCTCTGATAGTCTGTCTGCTATCCAGGAGTGGTGTGCCGCCAATGACCTCTGCCTTAATACCAAAAAGACTGAGGTTCTACTCATTGGCACACCCACTCCCTCCTTCCCTGCAGCTCTCTTGCCAACATCTCTTGGCCCTCTTCCTGCTCCCTCCTGCAAGGCTATAAACCTTGGGGTCATCTTCAACTCCAAACTCTCCTTCTCTCTTTACATCTCTGACGTCTCTAAGAAGTCACACTACCAGCTGCTGCTCCTCAGAGGTATTCTTCCTTTCCTCTCCTTCCCCCAGAAGCTCGCCGTCTCCAGAGCCCTGGTTCTCTCTAGGCTGGACTATTGCAACAGCCTCTATCTAAAGCTGCCTGCCTCTAATCTCCGCCCTCTGCAACTTATCCAAAACAGCACTGCAAGACTTGTCCTTGGCCTCAAGCCCAGGGTCGTATCTCTCCAGGACTGAAATCCCTGCACTGGCTCCCAGTGGCTGCAAGGATTAAGTTCAAAACCCTCTGCATTGTCCACAAGGCCTTCTGGGGCCTGGGGCTGCAATACCTTCAACTCTCTCTTCCCAAATACCTTCCTTCTCGGGCTCTTCGCTCATCTGCCTCCAACTCCCTCAGTGTCAGTCGCTTCTCCAAGCAACGAGTTGGTGGTCAATCTCTCTCTTCGGCAGGGGCCTCCCTCTGGAACAGCCTTCCTGCCTCCCTGAAACTTGAGGAGAACCGTCTCTGGTTCCAGAAACACCTCAAAACCCTCCTCTTTGCTTCTGCCTTCTCTGCCTCTCTCCCCTGCTGAAATTCCTGGCTGAAACTACACTGGTTACCTGGGCACCCTTTCTGATCATGGGGCCAGGCCCCACCTTTTGCACAAGTGCCCAGCCTCCCTGGCAACCCCCCCCACCTAGGGACTGTTTTCTGTATCCCTAAAGTCCCCCTACCAGCACTTATGTCTGCTCTTACCCTACACTTGCCACCATCTGGCCGCTTTTATTTATCTATTTATTCTTCTATCCCATGTACTGCACTTTGCCCTCTCCCTTCCCCCAGGCACTTTTCCCTTCTCCCCACCCATGCACTTACGCAATCTGAATGACACCTGGAATAGTAGGATCGTTGTCTGTCTTCCCACTGTTTCCCCTCCCTTGCCTCATCGCGCCTTGAAACACTTGTGTATTGGCGCGCTATAAATGCCATATCATATCATATCATATGTTGCTTCAGTTAACTTGACGTCCGCCTTTGACGCAGTGAATCGTTCACTGCTCTGGCAAAATCTGCAGTCATGGGGCATTCCGGTGGGCCTATTAAGCCTAGTGGTTGGCTTACATGACAACTCTACGGTGCAGGTGTGCCTAAACCAACAAAATATTTTGTCTCAGCATATTAGAATGGCCACAGGCATCCACCAGTGTTGTGTATTGGCACCATGTCTTTACAATCTCTACATGGCGGACATACATGGCTGACATAGCTTCTTACTTGCAATCAAGAGCCATGGCCACCCCTAAACTACACCACTTACGCCCTGCTTTGGCCAGCATACACTGATGACTTTTTAATATTCGACAGCACATAAATAGGCCTGTAGCACCTACTGGACGTTTTTCTTGATTTTGTGGAGGTCCATTCAATGACAATCAACCCTTCTAAGATCAAAGTGATCCCGTTTTCCCACACAAGGAAAATATCCACCTTTTTTGGCATGTGTGAGGGGAGAGGGTACAGAGGGTGGACTCCCTACTGTATCTGGGCTTCCTGACAAATTGGAAAAAGTTATGCTTTTGATCACTCAGAAATGGCTTCAAACGAAAACCGTAAGACTGGCTAATCAATTATTAAGAATTGACCCGAAATTTGGGAAATGGTCACTCTTACCCTGAATTAGCTTTTATGGGATAAATATTGTCCCTAAAATCCTATATGGGATTGAAGCCTATGAACAATCGGACCTCAACCCTTTGCCCGTTTTGGAAGCCCAGCTATGGACAAGAGTCCTCCATTTACTGCCCTCTTTTCCCTCTGCCATTGTGAGGTTTGAATGGGCCCGACCTCTTTGCTGGCAAGAGCCCAGTGGAAATTCTTGACACAATACAG
Source organism: Ambystoma mexicanum (assembly GCF_040938575.1). Classification (NCBI taxonomy): domain Eukaryota; kingdom Metazoa; phylum Chordata; class Amphibia; order Caudata; family Ambystomatidae; genus Ambystoma; species Ambystoma mexicanum. The sequence continues at coordinate 675,503,591 of NC_090928.1, forward strand.
GAAGATTCGTGTCATTGAAGGTGCCTCACTGTATTTTGATCTTAAAGTGGTCCTTCAGGCTAAAGGTTCAAAGGCTTTGACAGAATTGGTGGACTACTGTGGCCACCTTTTATTGGAAATGGGTAGCTCCCATGCAGATCTAAGAGAGCCTTGCATAAGTGGGATTGGGTCCGCACGCTCGAGGATTTTCATGGGTATCCCTCGATGGTGCACCTCCATGGAGATCACAAGAGACGAGGCACTTTGGCACCGTTTCTTGCAATTTACCCGAGAGGGGCATGCAGATCCAGTTCATAAGATTTCACATGAACATCCTGCACCCTAAGGACATTTTATTATGCTATGGCCTGGAGAATCCAGATCACTTGTACTGTAGGTTTTGACGACCCAGAGGTAGACACTGAAACACCTGATGATTGGTTGTGCTTCTCAGTCGGGGAAACGGGGACGGGGGCAGGCCTTTAGGAAACAAATGTGTGTTTTCAGGATATAGACCCAGAAACTCTCTGGGAATTATGTTTGGCCGGCCGAACTACTGACACTGTGATAGCGGTAGTGGACTTTGTCAATTCGTTGAATCTCTGGGTCTGTGTCTATTTATGAGATAGAGTTTAACAATTTGAGGGTACTTTGCTCAGATCTTACTTTTTTTTTTACACTCTGTGTATTCGTTCTTTGTCATCCCTGTTGCTTTAAAACAGTTTTTGATCAAAACAAAGAAAAAACATATATGTATTTTTCTATCTCTATAAACATATAAACATAGCTAAACATGCACTTTTAATAGTAGCGACTCCATAGCTAAGCTTACAGCCGGCATTCCGTTCTAAAATGGGAACAATTCCCATATTATTTCTTCTGTTTTTCCTAATTGGAACTTCATCTGATATGGTGTTGAAAGTTGTCATACTTGAAAAGGACATTGAAAAGCACCAATTTTTCATTTTTACCGAAACAGGATTTCCATGGAACCCCTCAAAAAACGATTCCAAGATGTATTTGGCAACATTTTTGGCACACACAAACCAAGCCCTTATCTAGAAATGATGCATGCCACAAAAATGTGTGACATCGAATCAGCCACTGTCGAGGTGTTCACTTTTTAGAAAAGTTATATACGTAGATTTCAGACTGGCACAGTATCTGTGAAGTGCAAAGAAATGCATGCATGAGTGGTTTATGCATGCACATTGACACACGCTCACCCAAACCAGCAGCCAACGCCACAACATACTTGGAACATATGCATGAATAGACAATCCACTTGAAATCTAAGTAAGCATAGAGTATATGCTTGGGATACCTACGTGCACGCACACACACACATGGCCTACGCACACCCCACACACTTCACAGATACAAATACACCCCAATCTCTTACCCAAACACACACACACACACACTGTCCTTCTTTCATTCTCTGTGAGGAAGAGTAGCACCTCCTCTTATGCCACAGGAGCTCAAACCAGGATATATCCTGGGACCACTGCTTCAAAGGAGCACTCACATAGCAAAGGATAACCTCACACCCACCAGGGTGTTGCACCCCAAACAGTCTTTGAAGTTGCAGGTATAGGACGGGGTGGATATAGAGCAGCCAAAGGGGGAAAACTGGACCTGGGAAAAGGGTTTGCCATGTTGGTTGTATGTGGGTCTCTCTTTTGTTCTTGTGCTCTCCATTTCCTGTGTTTCAAGGCACTCTGGATATGATGCAAGAAGAAACATCACTTGTTACAGTAACAGGAAGTGGATCCCTTACAATAGGCTTGCTTCTGTCTAATCCCCAGTGACAATTTGCCTTTATAAGAAAGGGGTCTCCAACCACTTCTTTGATTTTTTTCTCGAACACTAAGAAGAATACATCACTGCAAACCTGATGGGGGGGAAGTCCTCTGCCACACAGTTGATGACATATGTCATCTAAGGAAAAGAAAAGCGCTGCCCGCTTGCCTTCTGCAGGGCACATTGGGGGTGAGCTGCTGTGGAACAAGGTCTGCCACTCCGCCAGCTGTACTGGAACCAGGCTCCTCACTGCAGATGAAGGAACCCCTGTCAATGCCAGCCTAACTCCATGAACTGTGAAGAGCAGAGTAAGAAGGAATCACTGTGTCCTGGTGCCCCTGGATTGGAACCCAAGAGGAGCTGGTATCCTGTTTGAACAGTTCCGAAACACCTTAGAAGCCATTGAAGATAAGGGATTGGTTTGATGTACTAGATTATATCCGGTCTGACAGACGCTTATGTCAATATTGACATAGGCAGTTGTGACGTCAAGCGCAATGAGCATGTGATGTCACACACACTGCACGAACATAAATACAGAAACAAAATGGTGCCTCCGTGCAGTGCACACGCGGGTTTCCCAGGTTGATTCCTAACAGGACACCCATTCCCTTAAGAGGTAAGGATCATTATAGTTATTTGTTATAATTAATATGCTCTTGTTAATACAACTGCTTATGCTGTTGCCAAACCTGAACAATATATTGAGTAGTATCGCATTCCCCAGCACTGATGTAGCAGGGAATTTCGAAGTAATGGAAATGACAACTAATTAGCAGAGTAACAAGAACGTTACCCGATATACTAATGTGGTTCTCCTAATTCTAGCAGGATTATATATTTACAAACCAAAAAGCGACAACCCACAATATCAATGCCATATTAAGTGGACAACTAAGTAATTGAGGTAAGTCCGTGACAACACGATTTTAGCACGCATAACTCATAAATAAAAGAAATGCCTAAAAAAGACATTTGGTAATCTTTGCAGCTATAACAGAAGAATCAGTACAACAGCTAAAGGAAATAATCAAGCATTACCCACAACAAGATGGGTAAGTGCTTCTCTGACTAGGTTATTGTTTTAGGACTGATCCATGAAAGTTCTGAATAGTACTGATAATAACTCATATATACAAATTGATCTACAGGAAAGGTCAAAGTGCAACACATGGTAAGTTCAAATTCTCTCTGACGATGCACTCAATGGGGAACTCCTTATGGGCATCACTGTAATAATAAGTTATGCCCATTAACAACATCCTAACACACTTTAGGATATTCTACCACTAGCAATACCAATTACCAATTCATTGTTAATTTGAAACTATGCAGATAGGTTGTCACATCTGGTTCCTCGTGCTCCACTTGCACTAAAAATCCACCATATTCCTTCCCCTCCCCAACCACAGTCCCCCCTTACTCGGCCACAATCTCCAATCCTCTGGCTCAGTCTGCAGCTCGTTCTGCACCTCCGCAGGCTGTGTCTCCCTATTGACTTCCTCAAACTCTTGAGAATTAGTCCACCTTCTCCCCCACGCACTCCATACAAATAAAAGGACATTTTTCCCAAGATGTCATAGTGCAAACCCCAAATATTCCTAAGGTGCGAAAAGTGCCAAAGGTATACATACATCTATAGAATTGAAAACAAGTGGCAAAGACAAACAAAGAGATTCACAGAAGACCCTCAAGATGGCAAACGTGTCTTGGAACACACAAACAGTAGGGAAGATGAGTCAGCACACAAAGACTTCTCACTTTCACACAGGCCTCATCACGAGTCTGGCGGTAACCCTTAAATGCGGTGGTAGCTCTATTACCGCCGCATTTAAAGGTCCGCCAAATCATGGGGCCTCATTACACGGTAGGCGGTAAGGGTTTACCGGTACCGGTATTTTACTGGTACCGGTAAATCCTTACCACCTTACTACGAGGTCCCTAAGCGGGTTGGGGAATTTAACTCCTGCTTTTTGCAGGTGTTAAAAATCCAACCCGCAAAGGGACCAGGGTGCTAATTACGGTACCGCAATTTGCGGTACTGTAATTAGCGCCTTCCCTATTCCCATTATGCCCTATGGGGCAAAAATGGGAATGGGGAAGGGCAATGGAGGAAGGAGGAATTACCGCCTTCCCAACCTTGGAATAGGGCAGTAATTCCCCTTTCCTCCAAGGCGGTACCGGTAAATTACCGGCATGAACCATGGCGCTAATAGTGCCATGGTTTACCGCCTACCGTGTAATGAGACGCATGGCCTTGGCGGATTTCCCCCCAGCTCTGAGCTGGGTGGAAATCCACAGCAAATTTGCTGATTTTCAGCGCTATTACCGCCGGCGGGAAATCCAACAGCGGTAATAGCACAAAATTTCCCCATTGGGCCTAAAGGGGAATGAGGAATTCCGGAATGGGCCCAATGTGGAATGGGCACTAACCGCTCCGCAAAACCCGTGATCCGGCGGGGGTTTGGCGGTAGGGCTAATACTGCCGGCATTACCGCTCAACTCGTGATGAGGCCCACAATGTTTTCTCTACAAACATAAAAAATAAAACGTGTCCGGAAACACTTTTTGTTTAATTTGTCCTAGTGACACTAAAGAAAGAGCAACAGGAGGAAAACAAGGTTCAAGAAGAACAAAAACACCACAAACAGCAGCCAAAACTAGCAAACACCTTCAACCATTCACTAGACCTGCTAAAGGACACCACATCTCCAATTGGTGAGCCTATTCTTTAGGCTCCTAACTGGTCAGCCAAACAAAACACGCAAAGGAAGTATGAATTAAGCTGGGCTCTTTTAAGGTATTTTAATATGACTTTGATTCGCAGGTCGAGTTCCCCTCTCGAGAGGATGCACCCTTTGCCGCAATAACGAGCCCTGCATCTCAGCGAGAAACCCCACATGCACTTTATTATGTGTTCTCTGGCTGCATTAGGCTTAAAGACAAACTAGCATGGTGCCTAAATGCACGCGTGCATCGTGGACAGTGCATGCACACGCAGGCTCTGCTAAATGACAAGAAGTCTCTTCGAATGCCAAGGAGACACCTGGTCACGACAAGGTAGAACTGTTCGTCCCGGGCTTCATGCACCAAGATATTCTGGGTTCAAAACACTGGCCTGGTATGTCTCAATGAAATGGGCGATAAAAAAGAGCAATACATCCAAATGCGCCTCTCATGCACATTATGGTGGCTGTGCTGCAACAGCACAGTAGAGGGTTGGCTACACGTGTGTATGTCTGCTTTTTTATGCGTCTGGGCGTTTGTGCATGTGTTCAAATAGGTGTGTATTTATATGCGCTTTTATCGCTATTCTACACAAACCTTTTGCCAATACCAGCGACATCCTGTTGCTAATCGTGTGAATGCAAGCCCTTTCCTGCAGTTTGCCTCCCCAAATAATCCATTGTACGCTTAAGAAAACAGGAAAAAGTACCATTTGAGAGACTATTCATGTTTTCAGCGCGTTGTTTGGGTTTCCTTTCTCGAAGAGAAAAACAGCTGCTCATCCGATTCAGCCACTGCAAGGCACGAGTAGCACGAAGCGGCATTTATATATCCAGTGCCAACAAGCACCAAGCCGTTTTACTACTTTCCAATGATTAGCTGAGTCCTTGCTTTCAGTGCTATCTAACAAACAGGCCTACATGTGACTTGACATCAAACACAGGCAGATCTTTGACCAAAGTAAGTGCGCATTGCCAATGGGGTCCATTCTTATCTGCCTCACAACACACAGATATATGTGTATCGGTGAATTAGCCAGTGACTAGATGGATGTGAAGACCGATCTTTGGATCGTGCAGGTGCTCTCGTGGTCAGAATGCTCCCATTTTTGTTGTTACCTGTCCACCAAGTACGCCATGGCTTAGCTGCAGCACTGCTGTGTGCCTCTGCAGTTTTTGCAGTGTGCTCCTTCCGAGTGCAGAGATGAGATGACTGAGAAGCTGACTGTGGTAGCTTCTGTGGTGACAAAGTGGTGCAGACTGTTATCTGGACCAAACCTGATCGGAAACCGGTGTGCTTCTAGTTGCTTCCAGAAATGCAAGTGTTCTGCCACATATTGGAGCGCAAGGGGCGGGAGAGATCCTAAGGGAAGATTCCCGGTAGTGAAGCAATATGCCCCAACATATTTAATATCTTGGCTATAAGGGGACACGCGAGTCTTGGGAGGAGCTTGGTCCCCTGGTAGGGCAGGAATACTTTAAGTAGAACAGAAGCAAAACTACGCTTTATGTGTACTGCAGAGCCTTTTGAAGACAATTTGCTGCTTTACTGGTATCCACTGTAGGGACCTTCGGCCGGGTTAGCATAGTCAGATTGCTTTAGGCTGAAGATGAACTTGAGAGCAAAGTTATGAATCCATTAAATAGGTTAGACATCTCTTCAGCTTGAAAGTCACGGCAGGCCCCATTGCAATATTAGAGCCTGGAACATTACTACTCTCAAGACATTGGCAAGTCAGGCAGGAAGGGTTGTCATAATTGGGAGGGACGTGTAACAGTGCGTAGGCTGATCCCTGGGGATTTCTATGCCGTCCACTATTCTCCCCGCCCTATCCTTCTCAACCTCTACACTCAAATATACTATAAGCATTCCAACTAAGCCACTTGCAGATGCCAATTAAATATCCCTCCCAACACACATCACCCAACAGAATGCTACACCTCTACAATCATCTTACATATCAAGGTCCTGGCCAATGCATCCTAACATGGAACACTGGAACACCCTCCCTAGCTCCCTGCGCTCTGAACCCTCACTGGCCGCCTTTCGGAAAGCCTTGAAAACGACCCTGTTCACCTAACAAACATATGCCTAGCCTTCATGAATGTTCATGTATGATGCATTACGTGGTATGACACCACCTATATCTGATCACAGGTCACTGCCTCACTGTTAACCCAAGGCACAACCTGTACCCATTGTAACTAAGTTTTCCTTACAAGTAACAGTGCCACAATGCCCCCGGGCTGTCTGCGCGCTATATAAATGTAATAAATAAATAACACCAAGGGCATGCAATGCTCGCCTCTGGACACAAAGGCCTCTAGGCTCTCGACACAGCACACCTAGAAACAGACTCATGTGCAGAGTTCAATGTACTTCTTGCCTGCACGCATCAACACAACTGCAAAGCCATCTGGCATTTTACATCCCTCTCCAATAACCTCATCCTCACCTGTCTCTTTCGGATCCGCCAGAGCACCTGGAGAGGATGCAAATGGCAGTGGCACAAGGAGTAAGACCCAACAGCATGACATAACGTCATGTCGCTGAGATGATTAATATACACACATGGATGTGGTGGGAGTGGTCGTTGTGAAAGTATGAGAACCACTTTGCGGCCATGCCTGAGACAGCCATGAAGGATTTCAGGTGATCAAGCAGGATTTTGTGATAAACAAATCTGAAAGCTGCCAACAGGCCAAGCGAAATCCAGGACTTTGATCGAGGGGATTTTGATCCTAATGCGTGGCCATAAATCGCAGTAGTAGTTAGACAGGGGAGTGTGCTTTTCATGGTTACCTATAACTGATTGATGACAGCAGCTTCGACGACCTTAGCTGCAGAAGGGAGACCACAAATTGACCTATAGTTTATTAGTAATTTATTAGAACTTCTGGGTAGCATTTGTTATTTTGATGATAAGGGTCATAAACAAATGCATAAGGTTTTCCTGAACAGTTCCTATGAAGAAAGAGGCATTAACTAACTGTGTTAATAAATGGTGGCTGTTGAATTTTTCAATTGGAGTGGCATAATGTTTCCCACAAACATGCAGCAGCGAAAAAGCATAGTGGCAGAGGTTTAACCATTCAAAAGGGGACGGGGGAGGCGGGTTCTCCCCTGGGAACATTTGAATCTGTGGAAAATTGTGTAAAAAGCCATGGGCCTCATTAGGAGTTGGGCGCAAAGGGATTACCGGCACAAGAAAGGACCCCGGTGCCGGTAATCCCTTTACACCCTATTCCGAGTTCCCTTAGCGGGTCCCTTCCTTAACGCCTGGTCTGACCAGGTGTTAAGGACGGGACCCGTTAAGGGACTTTAGAGCTAATAACGGTACCCCAAATTGCGGTACCGTTATTAGCTACTTCCCCATTCCCAATGAGCCCTATGGGGGCTGAAATGGGAATGGGGAATGTTTTTTTCAATGGGGACTTACCGGTTCCTCCAAGGTCGGAATGGACTGGTAAGTCCCCATTGAACCAGGTCAGACTCGATACCGGTATGGGAGGTAGTAATGGCGCAAATAGCGCCATGATTACCTCCATACTCGGAATGAGGCTCAGAGTTTGCAGTCGATTTTGTAGAGTAACACATGAACACATCCAATTGATGCTCGTTACTAACAGTGCACAGGAGCATTTTCCAATGCATTTCCATGATAATTTTTCCCAACATATTTGCCTCTATAAAGAAAAGAGTAATGCTGCCTGTACTCGTGCAAGTCCATGCTGGTTTATGTCATTATTCCCATTTAAGAACATACTCATGTTTTCTTTGCACATAATGCCAGTTATGATACTATAGGAAAACATGTCCATGCTGGCTCTGTTAATATGTGACAGCATCTCCATGTATGAATATACTCCTTTAGGCTTTTTCAGTAAAAAACTGCTGTTTCAACAGTAGGGACACATGCACAAACTAGCTTCACCAATGTACCAGTACAGCCATGTAAGAACATTCATCAAGTTGGCTTTACCCTTGATGCCAGTAAAGAATGCCATTGCGCAGTAAAACAAAAAGTCTGGACTGGCTGCACCAATGTAAGCCAGCATGGCCACAAAGGAACACTCATCGTGTTGGCTCTACTGTTGATACCAGTAAGAAATGGCATGCCACAGTAAGAAACCAGTAAGAATCCATATCCAGGCTGCCTGCTGCTGCAGAAATGTAGCCACCCAAAATCAGTGGCCCATGGCCCAGTACACGTATTCACACAGCATACACTCTCTTTTTCACATGCACACTCATACATCATGCATACACTCTCTCATACACCTGTGCGCCCACACAACATACACTTTCTCATTCACATGCACACCCTAACAGCATACACTCTTCATTCACACACACTCCAAAACATCATACATTCTCTCATTCACATGCACACTTACAGTAAACTATATGCACGGATAAAGACATACAGACAACCATACATAAATCAATTTCTTTATTACCTGCAGTCCCGTTCCAGACTCCGCCCAGTCACACACCACCTCATAACGGCCTTCTGGTTCTCGCACAGCACACTATAGGGGCCAGGAAAAAGGGAATGCACGTGGAGCCGGAGCACATCCTTCTCTGGGCCTCTGAATGTGTGAGGAGGCAGAGGAGCACCCCAACGCACATTAGGCCCCTAAGCTTCCATCTCCAGTGGCACATGCAAGGCTGGGGCTGAAAAACGCAACCGGCCTTGCATGGCCCATTAGGCATGCATACTGAGGTACACAACTGTCAAAGGGAAACCACATTTCCCTATATAGTTAAAGCCAGTCCAGGAGGGCTCTCTCAGCTGCTTTTTACTGCTGAGAAAGCGCTCAGTGTTTTCACTGGTCTGGCTTGGCTCATCCATAATGGGTGTTGAGTCGGTTCCACTGCCTATTAAGGATGAGCCGTCCCTGTTAACAGAGGGTCAAGTTGAGCTAATAGAGCACTGCAGATGCATAAGTCGGGTTAAAGGGTGGAAGGGTGTCAACGTTTGAGACATTTTCCACACAGAGCAGCGAGAGTTCAGTAAAGGTACTACATTTTCATGTGGAGAATGGGTTATGAAGGTTGTCTCTGTGGGGACTGGTGTCAACAATCAAGGGCTTGATCTTGGATTGGAAGACAGCCATCGGAGAATTGTTGAAAGCATGTTTTGTATGTTTAACTGACTGTACCACACAAGGATCTGTGATAAGCTGCATGTTCTGTTTTCTTCTTCAAATATTTGTGCAACAAGAGTTACATTTTTACATTGTTTCAAAGAATAATTACAGCAATGGTGCAAGTTTTGCACAACAGAACATGCAGACTCTGTTTTAAGGTGGATTTTCCTTTCAACTATACAATCTGTTACCTTCTGAACGCGTTCAAAGGGTATGGTACACAAAGTTAAAATATATGTTCAATAAGAATAAAACACACGTTCATGACAAGTGCGCGCAATTTAAGTCGTACATAAAGTGAAACGGAGCAGGAGAAGCAAAAACAAAATTGACAACTTTGAAGATTTAACAAAAGAAGACAACTTTATTGCACACACTGTGCGGAGGATGCACAACCCTTTCTCCAAAAGCAGGTAATTCTTACACGTAATGCTTCTGTTTGCATTTTGGGAGAATAAGTAATACAATTCCAAGCCTAAACATTTGGAAGGCATCTCACGAATTTGGAAGACCGAATACTTCAATGTTAAACATTTTGTGAGTAAATGACTTCCAGGATAAATAAACGGAAGTCCACCATTAGGAAAAAAAGACACATTGGCCTTCATTACCAGTATGGCGGTAAACATGGTGCTAATTCTATGGGACAGAATTATTGTTACTGCCATGGAACCGAGCGGAATGTGCGCCAAATTATGAGGCAGTAATGGCAATTCTGTCCCATGGATTTATCACCAAAAACCGATAATGATCGAGAATTCCCCACTTTTCTGTGAAAATAGCTTTACCGTTGGAAAAGTGGTGGAATTACTGAACAGTAATTCTGCAAGCGGAACTAACGTCAAGCAGAAATAGTGGATTAAATTGGCCACAATGCCCAAGCTGAACCTACAGTCAAATAGCCCTGGGAGTAATCCGGGGGCAACTGAATGCATTATACACCAAGTAAAGCATCCCACTTCAAAACGGCTGTGATGACAGAAATGTACCATAGCATCAATACATTTTTGGCCTCATGGAATCTGGAAATGCATTTATCAGGGGAGGCCTTGGCTACATTGCCAACTGACACCACATGTGCCCACATGCAACCCATACGTACCCAGCACCATGACACCCACATCGGAAGCACCACAGTTATTATCTAGCAAGAACCATGGATATGATACATGAGCCAGGCTTCTGCCATTGAGTTACCTCACAAATGGCAGGCCAAGAACAGCACACATGGCAGGCCAAGAAATGATGTCCCCACGCCCTACTCCAAACATGCCATTGCTGTGTGTGGACCATGAACACATACCCATCCAGGATGGGACAGTAGCATGCTAACTCCACAGACCTAACCACTAGGTGCAAATGGTAACAAAAAACCCAGAGAACATTTTTTACGTGCTCGGCATGAAAAAAGGCACAGCTGTATTAATGGACTCAAAAGCCTACATGCAGCTCCCTCCTAAGGGGGGGCTTTGCTCCCTGGTAGTGATAAGTTCACCAGCTTTAGTAGTGCCCCAAAGTGAGGTGCAGATTGGTGATTTCCCTAGGATAAATGCAGACATTAGGCATACAAATACCCTCACCCTTGAATGCACAAAAAGGGATAACGATAACTAGGCAAATATGGCAAAGGCATATGATGACATACCAAATGAGCATAAATAATTCAGTAGGACAGAGATGTTCATTGCATCCCTATTTACCCCCGGGTTGCAGGCCAATGCGATTGCCAAATGGTTGCAAATAACCTGATGGGAACTTTTGCAGACCATAAATATGACTGTAAAAGGAATGAACGTCATAAGGGAAGAACCGAGTGCAATCAGGCTCATGACCCTTCAGAACAGATACATCCTCGATCTGATAACGGCTGTGGAGGGGACATGTGCAAAACAATTGGGCCTTTATGCTGCACATATATATACATGCCCACGATGAGGTAAGTGGGACCATCACAGAGGCAATAGCCACCTTGACAGACCTGCACACAAAAATTGTGGAAGAGGTGGAAGACATTGCAGTGGATGGCTGGTTAAACTACCTGCTCTCATGGATATCCACCTGCTTAGCTAATGCATTCAAAATACTAGTGGCCATACCAATGCTAGTACTATTAGCTTTATGTGTTCTAGGAATAGCAATAAGCCAGTGCAAAAATACTACCAAAAAGGCAGTAGGAATGAAAATATTACTAAACTTGGATACTCACGTGCAGGAGTACACACAAACAGATGACATTCCCCGATCCCAGATGATGGAGCGCCCTATTGCACCTCCTGGGTCAAAATGTATATATCCTCAGGATCCTCACAATTACACTGAGCACTGGGTATATTGTGATTCTAATGGGGAGTGCTGCTACATGACCGGGAGTCCAGATGTGCATGTGAGATGTTGAGGTAGCTTGAGAGGGGTGACTAAAATATGTATTCCCAAGGAGCCCCATATAGGGGAGAGAAGAATGAAGAGTGTGGTTGAGGACTTGACCGGGGGGGGGGGAATGCTGGGAGGCAGATAAATACATAATCTATGGCTTCTGTCACTCTCCGGGCCCAATACTGCACAGGTGAGAAATGTTACTCACTGAGGCAACTGTACTGCCCTTTTCCCAGGTTCCCAGGCAGGAGCAAAAGGACATAGAGACAATGGCCCTCATGAGGACTCCAGTGGTGCTAATAGCACCATGGTCGATGCCGGAGTCCGCCATGGCGGAATGAGGAATTACCACCCCATTCCAAGGTTGGCGGAGCAGTAATTCCCCATGCCCCTTCCCCATTCCCATTTTTGCCCCATAGGGCATAATGGGAATGGGGAAGGCGGTAAGTACGGTACTGCAAATTGCGGTACCGTACTTACCTCGAGAGTCCCTTTGCGGGCCCCTACTTTAACGGCTGGTCTAGACCAACCGTTAAGGTCGGGTCCCGTAAAGAGACCTCGTAGTAAGGCGTTAAGGGTTTAACAGCCCCATAACCTTTTACAGCACCGTTAACCCCTTAACGCCAGGGTCCTAATGAGGACCAATGTAAGCTGAGATGGCAAAGCAGTCAAAATAACATTGTAGCAGTAAAAAGCACATACATTAGATACAAAGCAGATTTGCACTCCACATGAAGAGGACATACAGTAGGTAATATATTCATTTATACATGACGAATATTAACATAGCACCCACAGACATGAAGAACTCTTACATAACCAATGTATACACTGAATACAACATGAACGAAATGTGAATATAGCTCACTAACATAGAAAAGCATCCATGTTCTTAAAAAAAGAAGCCACAACACGTCTCTCAATGAGCACATGCTTCAAAGCCTCAGGAAAACTCCAAATGCTGAATCCACAGAAATACAAATCTGTGCAGAGCTCAGGCAGTAGCTGGCAATTAGTGACAAGGTAAGAATGATATAGAGAGGATAGGCACTGCGGAATGAAGGCAGGAGATAGCAGTTCCCAAGAAGCAAGCAGGATACTCCCAGATTAATTAAAGTTGTATAAGAATACAACCAATCTTTGTTAGCAAGGTGCAGGAACGCAATAAACCAAAAGACTTCATGAAGGATAGCTCAAGAGTGTCCCGGGAGGCAACAGAACACACGACACAGACGCTAATAAGAGCAAGAGCTAAAATCTCAATAAATAGGAGGTAATTCTGTTTCATACATGGTCTCGTAGCACGTGACCCGTAATTGGAGAACACTGACTGTTCATTAGAAGCCAACATAGATAATACACCTGCAGTACTCCCTTCATGCACACAGACAGCAGGTGCCACACAAGGTCAAACTTAAAGGGATTGCCCGGTGTCATGGCCTGAGAATGAGCAATGATAATATCTTTAATTGAACAAAGGAAAGTCTATGGGCCTCTCTCCCCCTACTACCAGTCTGGATCATATCTTGATAAGCTGTCCAGGATCCAATGTTGGTAAGCAATGTGCCTTGTAGCAAATTAAAGGGGGTCTGGTAAAAACCTATGGAATTCAGTGAAAAAACCTTGTTAAAGGGACGTTGTGGTTAAGTTGCACTAATAAAAAACGATGACATTCAGTGAAAAAACATTGTTAACGCATACATGCGAACATTCAGAGTCACCTGGGAGGGAGATTTCCACAGGGAAATCGGGAGACCTACATTTCCCCATAGGAATGCATTGGGGCTACAGTAATATTAGGTGGGAGATAGTGATATTTTTTACCAAATAATCGGGAGTCTCCTGCCTAAATCGGGAGGGTTGGCAGGTATGTTAAAGGGAGGTAATGGTGACAAGTAAAACCGAAACACCCCAGAAATTTGCCCGTTTTGGTAAGCTAAACAACCATACTCATGCTGCCACCGTGCACTGCTGAGACTAACACCCAGGACATTAACCCCTTAACAGACATGGGTTTTCCCCCCAGTGTCAAAGCCTTTTTTGGTCATTTCGGTATGTCGCCAATCAATCCCTTGTAACTTTTTTGTTACATGAGATATCTCTGCCAAATGTGGCCCCTTTTTTCCCACTTGCAGGCGGTCGGAACACCACCAAAGAATCCTAGTTTGCTGTAGGGGGGGTGAGAGAAAATCACCATAAAGGGAGAAGCTTTTGGGTTTTTCGAGAAAATGCCAATAAAATGAGGTACAAAGAAGCCTGTGTTTTTTTCTGTGTAGGTGATAGGAACAAATGGTTTGCTGTGCTGAATTTCCCATGTTCCAGATTTTCAAGAACAGGTTGAGTGGAAACAAAAGAAACATATTTTGTTATGGTTACCAGCGGTTTTGTGAGAGGTAGGCGATGTTGGCCTTTTTTTGCCAATAGGACATGCGTGGACGGAATGGAAGAGCAGGGTAGGTAAGCTGAGTGGGAACACAGAAAGGCATGCATTTCTGAAAAGTAGACAAAATTCAAAGTTTGGGAAGGGGTGATTTGCACAGGTTGGGCAACAACTATGCATGGAAAAATTCCATAGTTTGGGGAAAAATCGGGAAAATGACAGAAAAAAAGGTATGTGGGGGACTGGTTGTGCTGGTAAGGCAAATCGCTTCTGTGAATTTTGAGAAAAACAATGCTCTGCTAGATTCCCCCGACTCTTCCAGTTAGGGAATCACACATGTTTCATGATGTTTCACAAAACAATCAATACCACAAGCCAAAAACTGAGCCATGGTACACACAATGTTTATGCTTACGGCCTACACAGATGTTCTTAGCATGTGTAAGTAAGGAAAATAAATGTGGTGAGGAAAGGCAAGCATACATTTTTTGAAAGAGCACAGGTAGACCTTTTGAAGGGTAGGTACTTGTGCAGTTTACAAAAGTGTAACATTCCTAAAGCTGGGACTAAATGTAGGTGAACTTGGGAAATGAAAGGGTTGTGTGACAAAGTGCAGTAGCAAGTGTGTTGAACCGTAATGAAAACCACACAAACACAACAAATGTCGTACCTTCCTGCGTTCCCACAGGTGTCCCAAAGAAAACGGTACCTCACATGTGTGGGTGTACCCACCTGGGCGCAAAGGGAAAAGGCTAAAACACTGGTAATCCCAAGTCTTTCGTCAGAGCAGATTTTCAGGAATTTTGCTCATGTGGACAACCTACAGATTTTGGCCTAGGGTGTTGAGGCCACCAAGGAAAACGGGGAAACCTATGCATTTCCGAAAAGAGGACACTCGTGGGAATCCACAGAGGTCTGTCTTGCATGAATCGGCCCAGATTTACTACCCACAATCCCCTGCAAAGTCTGAAATTTGACAAAAAAACACAGTTTTCGCATTTCACTCTGCTCACCCATCGAAACATGCCGCCAACAACACATACCCTACCTTCCCGCATTCCCACAGGTGTCCCAACGAAAATGGTACCTCACATGTATGGGTGTACCCACCTGGGCGCAAAGGGAAGAGGCTAAAACACTGGTAATCCCAAGTCTTTCGTCAGAGCAGATTTTCTGGAATTTTGCTCATGTGGACAACCTACAGATTTGGGCCTATGGTGTGGAAGCCACCAGGGAAAACATGGAAACCCATGCATTTCCGAAAAGAGGACACTCATGGGAATCCACAGAGGTCTGACTTGCGTGAATCGGCCCAGAATTTACTATCCACAATCCCCAGCAAAGTCCTAAATTTGACAAAAAACACAGTTTTCGCACATTTCACTCTGCTCACCCATCAAAACATGCCTCCAACAACACATGCCCTACCTTCCCGCATTCCCACAGGTGTCCCAATGAAAATGGTACCTTACATGTCTGGGTTCACCTACCTGGGTGCCAAGGGAAAAGGCTAAAATACTGGTAACCCCAAGTCTTTCGGCAGAGCAGATTTTCAGGAAATTTTGCTCATGTGGACAACCTACAGATTAGGGCCTCTGGTGTCGAAGCCATCAAGGAAAACAGGGAACCCTATGCATTTCCGAAAAGGGGACAACCGTGGGAATCAACAGAGGTCTGACTTGCGCAAATCGGCCCAGAATTTATTACCCACAATCCCCAGCAAAATTCCAAAATGTGGCGAAAAAAACACAATTTACGGACATTTCACTCTGCTCACCATCCAAAACACGCAGCCAACAATACATGGCATACTTTCCCATGTTCCCACAGGTGTTCTGACTGAAATGGTACCACACATGTGTGGGTGCACCTACCTGGGCGCAAAGGGAAAAGGCTAAAACCCTGGTAACCCCAAGTCTTCCGGCAGAGCAGATTTTCAGGCGTTTTGCTCATGTGGACAACCTACAGATTTGGGCGCAGGGTGTCAAAGCCACCAAGGAAAACAGGGAACTTCATGCATTTCTGAAAAGAGGACACCCGTAGGAATCCACAGAGGTCTGAGGTGCTTGAATCACCCCAGATTTGATTACCTACAATCCCCGGCAAAGTCCGATATGTGGCAAAAAACCTCAATTTTGGCACGTTTCACTCTGCTCACCCACCGAAACACGCCGCCAACAACACATGTCCTACCTTCCCGCGTTGCCACAGGTGTCCCAAGGAAAATGGTACCTCACATGTGTGGGTGCACCTACCTGGGTGCAAAGGGAAAAGGCTAACCCACAGGTAAACCCAAGCCTTTCGGCAGAGCAGATTTTGCTCATGTGGACAACCTACAGATTTGGGCCTAGGGTGTCGAAGCCACCAAGGAAAACAGAGAACCCGATGCATTTCCGAAAAGACACCCGTGGGCACTTCCGTTTCCACTAAAAACATGGTGGTTTAGTGCCCCCCCCCACACCCACCCAAACAAGTTATAATTTGTTTTATTTT
The DNA here is from genome assembly GCF_040938575.1 of Ambystoma mexicanum. Lineage (NCBI taxonomy): Eukaryota > Metazoa > Chordata > Amphibia > Caudata > Ambystomatidae > Ambystoma > Ambystoma mexicanum. Next base: position 675,520,499 of record NC_090928.1, read on the forward strand.
TGTTTTTGTTTTGCCCCTTTCCTAGGGGCAGATGGGCACATTAGTGTCCAGGGTGGACAAAACGTACTGGCCCATGCATTGGGCAGCCATTCCAATGTTTTCTTGTGGCCCTCTCTCCCCACGCCCCAAATGGATGGGGGGCCTCTCAAGCACTCCTTCCTGGGGCAGATTGCACTACCTATCTGCCCCCAGGGAGGGCTACATGAGATGCCCCCCATCCAATTGGGATGGGGGAGAGGGCCACCCCCCCTTTCCACTAAAAACATCCATGGTGGTTTAGTGCCCCCCCACACCCACCCAAAACAAGTTATAATTTGTTTTATTTTTGTTTTTGTTTTGTCCCTTTCCTAGGGGCAGATGGGCACATTAGTGTGCCCATCTGCCCCCAGGGTGGGCAAAATGTACTGTCCATGCATTGGGGGGGCCAGTCAAATCTTTTCTGGTGGCCCTCTACCCCCCCACCCCAAATGGATGGAGGGGCATCTCATGTACTCCTTCTTAGGGGCAGATTGCAACAGCAATCTGCCCCTTGGGAGGGCTACATGAGAGGGCCCCATCCATTTGGGGTGAGGGGGATAGAGACACCCCACTTTCCACTAAAAACATCAGTGGTGGTTCAGTGGCCCCACCACACCCACCCAAAACAAGTCATAATTCTTTTTATTTTGATTTTTGTTTTGCCCCTTTCCTAGGGGCAGATGGGCACATGACTGTGCCCATCTGCCCCCAGGGTGCCCCATGCATTGGGGGGGCCATTCCAATTTTGTTTCTGGTGGCCCTCTCCCCCCAACGCAACACAAATGGATGGAGGGGCATTTCATGTACTCCTTCTTAGGGGAAGATTGCGCTAGCAATCTGCCCCCAGGGAGGACTACATGAGAGGCCCCCATCCATTTGGGGTGGGGGGAGTGGTGGGAGGGAGAGGCCTCCCTTTCCACTAAAAACATCCATGGTGGTTTAGTGGCCTCCCACTCAAAACAATTTATACTTTGTTTTATTTTTCAAAACGTACTGCCCCATGCATTGGGGGCCATTCCAATGTTTTCTAAGTGCCCCCCACCCCAAATGGATGGGGGGGCATTTCATGTACTCCTTCCTATGGGCAGATTGCGCCAGCAATATGCCCCCAGGGAGGGCTACATGAGTGTTAGGGAGAATTCTCTGTTTAGGCTGAATTTCCTAACCTAGTGAGTCCCCCAGCAGCTTTGCTGGATTTCTGGAGTTTGTTTTTTTCCATCCTGCCAAGAGTGAGACTCTTTTTCTCCCACTCTTGGACATGAATGTGTGTAATTCTTTTGAATGTCAATGTGTTCTATGGGCTATGGGGTCTTTTACTCCATAGGGTCTCATATGTTTTGCTATGTGTGTTACACCGCACCCTACGTGCCGTAACACTGGGGCATCCTAGCGGACCTCCACCATAGACTCCATACCCAGGGACTGACTACTGTCTCCCCGGGCATGTAAAGTCACCATTGGCTTTACTAGACCTAAATTTACTAACAGAACTAGTACAAACCATCCTATTGTGGACGTACTAGTAGGGGTAATTTGATTACTCCTAGGTCTGTTATTCGAGGAGGCACTGTCCCGTCCCCCCTCGTCGAGTTTTGGCTGGTGGCAGTGGAAACTACTTGTTATGTTCGACCCCGAACATAACCCTATGGGATTCTTCCCATTGTTGCAGATTGATACTTTTTCTCGTTAATCTCTAACATGCCACCGGTTTACTTATCTTAAATAAGTTTACCGGATGGTATTTTCTGCCAGAACTCGGTTTTTAAAATGGCGTCTGTGTTCGTCTCTGTGACTCCTAAACCAAAGGTTGAGCCCTTTGTTCCACTTTTGGCGGGCTTCTGTACAGAGACCCTCCAAAGTGGTGCCATTCTGTCTGGGTTACCACAGGGGTGTGGGAGGGGGTTTAGGCACCCTGGACCGAGTTGCCTTGCCAACTCCGGTCGCACTCTGGTGTGATTGGCCCAAGTGGTGAGCCTCCCCGCTCATCACTTAGCATGTGTTGATTGACAGCTAGGCTGGATGAATGGGGGTTTTCTGCATAAAAGCAGGGCTTTTGGGACTGGATCTTCAGAAGTCGCCACAGGACCTAAGAATCCGACGAGGGTAACGCTGAGCCGACCTGCACGACGACACCTCTGGTGGAGCCCTGCGGAACCGACTCACCACTTCCCGACGACAGAGGAGATCTCCCTGCCGGAGAGTCTCTTCCCCTGACTGGTGGGAACAACCAGTCCCCTTTGCTTTTTCTTCGCTCCAGGATGCAGTGGTCGAATTGCCCGTGCAGAGCACCTCGGCAACTGGATAGCCACTACCCCTGTATTGCGACCAAAAGGTGGTGCCTTGTGATGGAACACTCCGCGGCTGGTCTCTTCCCTGGTGGTGCACCGGACTTCACTTTTCTTCGACGACGAGATCATCTCTACTCTTGGCAAAGACCCGACGTGCATCCACCACCAGGAACAACTGCCCCCGCCGGAGCTGTCTCACCACAAACAAGGTACCGTGTCCGCCTGGCTTCCCTTTCTGCCGGATCGAGTGAGGTGTCTTAATCCTCGCCTTTCCTTTGGGTCGCCTCCAAGCTTTCTTTAGCGTGTTGTTCTGAACTGGTCCAATCTTCCGATAACAATTTGCTACAAAGACTCGAACGCATTTCCACTAAGAGATTTTTTGGGGACATATCGCCTTGCCTCTCTCCGAGTGGGCCTGGCCTCTGAACTTTATGATCTATCGTGGTTCTCGTCTTCTTGCATTGCATTTTTCCGTGAAGTATTGAACTGTGTTGATTTCGTAACCTGCTTATTTTTCTCTCCCGTCCTAACAAATACTAGAGTGCCATCTAGGTTGAAGCATACACCTCTGTCTGCAAATAAGTGATGCTGGTAGAACCTAGACTTGTCGAACTATTGTTAGGGGGATTGATCTGTTTCCTTCGTAGAGTAATTGTAATTGAAGTGTTTGCCGGGATAGTGCCAGAGTGTTTTCTATAGATGTGTCGTTATAAATAAATACCTTTATATCTTTACACCGAAGCCTTGTTGCGTGTTTGCTTGCCTTACTGTGTAGAATTGCCCTATATTGTATACTCCACATACTGCCTACTTGAGGGAAGTCTGACTGCTCAGCCACAGCTACCAAGTGAATCTGTGTGGTACAGACTGCTACCAAGTGGGTTTACTGCCAAACACCTGTAGTCTTAAATCTTTTGCAGTGGTCCCAGAAGGAACTGCACAGGTTTCCGCCTAACAATGAGATGTCCCCCCTCCATTTGGGGTGGGGGGTGAGAGGGCCACCCCCCTTTCCACTAAAACATCCATGGTGGTTTAGTGGCCCCACACCCACCCCAAAAAAGTTATACTTTTTTTTTATTTTTATTTTTTGTTTTGCCCCTTTCATAGGGGCATATGGGCACATTTGTGTAATTGCAAATATCATTAGTCTAGAGGTGGGTGGTGGCTAGACATCACCAAGTTGGAGAGGATTTAGGGACTGAGTGTGCAACAGAAAGCTTTTCTGTAACTTCAGCTATAACATTGAGTATCCGACATCTCAAAGCAAACTGCATTACAGAAACAGCATGTATTGTGGGGGGAAAGGGAGATGGCAATGGAGCTGAGGAGGCCTTTGGGGGAGTGGGGAGAGCTGGCCCAGATGATGGGGGCACTTGGTGAGGGTCTAAGGGCTGTAGTTCGTAGCCACATTGACAGGTACAGTGACATTGGGGTGACAAATCAATAGGCATCTGGGTCTCCCATCCAGGCAGTAACCAGGACTGACCCTGCCTAGCTTCAAAATAAGGTAGCTGCTGGCACCCTCAGGCCATGTTGCCTAATAAATGAGCTCAATTTAAAAGACTTCTTAAAGCAACGTGGCCTGAGAGGGCAGGCACCTTCCACGCTTTGAAACTAAGCAGGGTTGCTCATGGTTACTGCATGGATGGGAGACAGTCCAGATATTGTGTGTTTTCTTTGTTTTAAATATCTCAAAACAAAGAATACACCTAGTATCTGCATATTTTTTTTAACGTGCTAATGGCAGTCTTTGAAAGTATTGCACTTAGAGACCATTATTTTGCCTTTTTGCTGAATTGTATTCTGGTATTTGTAGTTTCCCAGTTAAAATGTGGGGAAAAATGCCACAAATGTACACGTTTGCCTATTTGAGTGAAACTATGGAATGTGTATATTTCAAGTTATCTTTATAAAGCAGAGTATTGCTGAAAGCCAGACATGGGGGTGAGGAGGGGAAATGATGAGCGGGAAAGTAAGTCATGAGTATTTGCCTATGATGTGGCAGGAGAGATTTTACTCCTGGACAATGGTGCAGTCTTTCTTCTCTGATTGTGGCTGCTTTTCAGGGTACAAAGACACATGTGGGTGAAGAGCGCAACTTTTGTTTAGGGGGTGGACGCAACCCTTGGGTTTTTTTGAGTTTGGCAAGCTTGCTGAAGTATTTGGCTACCAGGATTTTACTGAGGTTGTCGTGTTCCCATTGCAGACACTTACTCACAAGACCACATGCACTTGTTTCATATTGGGATTTTGTTTACCAGGGGAATATTTCACAACGGATTGCTGGGTTTAAAAGGTGTGCATCTTTTATACTTTGCCAGCATATTTATTTGAACATTTCCTCTCTGAGGTTATTTTTCTGGTGTTCTTTACTTTTAATAAAATTCCAATGGTATTTTGTCTTGCATACTTTGTTCTAAGTGGAAGGTCAAATGAACTAAATTTGTATATTCCACTTTAAGATATATGTTTCCTTACTATGCGTACATTCATGGGTGCCAGCTTTTGATTTTTCTCTAAGGAGGCAAAGGTACCTGGGCATGTGTTATTTTTGCAGCTAGTCATTTCTTTCCCTTTTCCATGCTTCTTAATTGCAGTTAGCTGGTGTTGTGTGATATATTACAACAGTCACCAAGAGACCGACCATACAAAAAGGGGCTTGTAGTCCAGGGCAAATAATTTAATCTCACTGTGCATTGCCTAACAACATTGTGAGTTCTCAAAGCCTGCAATCTTTTATACATAACAATACCACTGTCAAAACAGGTCAAAATCAGTTTATGATTGATGAATGTCTTTGTGCGATGGGTTGCAAATATTTTAAAATATAGAGTGGCCGTGCCCACCGGCTATAGCTGAAGGGCATGGCTAGTGGTCTGGGCATGTTCTACCTTTCTATGGAAACCATTGAAATTCAAGGAAACAACTTTAGTTGCATGCAGGGACATTAAGGTTAGAACTTAATGCAACAAAATGCCTGAAATTCAGCTAAAGCCACCTTAACTTCACACCCTCTGTTGCGCAGCCTATGACCACAATGATGACATCACAGACAACATCACGCGTGACCTACATCCACGTGTATGATGAAATCCATGCATACAGAAATGACCAATCAGGCGATGGGGTTCATTAACGTGGCTATGCTCATTGGGCCTCCACGTTGACCAATCAGATTGCGCTCACTATATAGCTGCATCCAGGAAAGGGCCCATTCACGCTACTCTGTTAGTTGACGTGGTCTGCAAAATTGACCAATCACAATGCGCACTGCGGCTGCATGGGCACACACGACATATATCTGCATCTGAAAATCAGCCAATTGCAGTGCACGATGCATCAGCGTAGCTATGCCCATGTCGTATGACAAAATCCACATGTGCAAAATTGGCCAATCAGAAGGCGCGCTGCCGCTGCATGGGTACACATGACATACATCTTCATAAAACAAATGAGCCAATTACAGTGCGAGATGCATTAACGCAGATACACCCACCCCTTATGACAAAATCCACATGTGCAAAATTGACCAATCAGAACGCACTGCAGCTGCGTGGGCATGGATGACATATATCCACGTCAACAAATCAGCCAATTACAGAGCAAGATGTGGTTCTGTAACCGTGGATAACCACTGCACCAAAGAAAATGACTTAATATTTGACATTGCTTTCAGTCTTTGCTAGTGAACAGGTTTCCTCAGTCACTGCAAGAACATTTGGATTCTCATTCCTTACTTCTCCATCCTTTTTACCCACTTTGTACCTAATCCCCTTTTCCCTGGTCTTTTTATTTATTCTGTTTGAATATTCTTTATTTTATTTTTATTGAATTTGTTTCTTAAACATTTTTTAATATTTTCAGTCATTGTTCTTTTTGAGTTGTTATTGTTGTTGTTTTATAATTTCCTCCCCTGTCAGACTTTTAGCAGCATGTCTGACACCAACTGGCAGCAGTGAGGATGATGTAGTCTGAGTTCCGAACCAGTCCCTGCCACGTGCGAGAGCTACAGGAATGAAAACTGCATTAGACAGTTGGAGTTCCATGTAAAAGAACACTCCTGCAGAAAAGAAGCTGAGGAGGTGCAAATGCACTTTGTGCCAGAAGATACCATGACAGGGCCCTTTGAATGTTCCAACACAGAGCTTGGGAACATATGTGCTAATTAATCATCTAGTACTGGTCCAGTGGGATGATGTTGACGATGCATACAGGAAAGCCCATCAGTACCACAAGATCCAGATGCATGGATCTCGTTCAGTACATTGGCGAGTAACTGCACCTCATCCATCAGCACCTGCATCCATCATTGCAACTCATCCAACCAATATCGAAGCCATATCTTCACTTCTTAATAACTCACATCCACCTGCTGCCATTCTACCAGCACCCAATTTATCTGTCATGAAAATCATGGGCAAGATATGCCACAAATGTTTGCCACATGAGGTACAGTGGAGGATTGGCAAAAGAATGTGTCTGAACATCAAATTCATTGCCATCTTATTTTTTTTTAAGTGCAATTCCGCCCCTTTCTTTCCAAAATAAGAAAAAAAAAGCGAATGCCCCAAAAATATATATGTTCTTCTTTGTTTTAATACCCTTTGTTATGTGTTTTAACCTAATGTGTTTTCTTCCCTGTTCCACCCCACACTCTCCATCCCCCAAAATGGCCACCCTCTAAGTTATAAAAATAGATGAAACACAGACTGCAAAAATAAATCACAGCGCCTTATATATTGATATTGATATTTTATTTATAACGCGCTTGTACACAAGTGTTTTAGAGTGCAACAAGGCAAGGGAGGGGGACAAGGGAGAACAAAACAATTATCTTACTGGGCGCTGTGACATTGAGAACGTGCAAGTGCATGGGAGAGGGAAAAGGGGAACAGTCTAATCTATTGTATGCAGTTTGAAAAACAGTAATTTATTTTTCCAAATGTTTCTTTTTAGCCGCGGCTATAGTGTCCAGTGATAGCAGTGGCTAAACAACACATAGGGCCTCATTACGACCCAGGCAGTAAGCGGTTAACAGCGCCGTAAAAGGTGTTGGCGCCGTTAAACCCTTACCGCCTAATTACGAGGTCCCTTTGCGGGTCCCGACCTTAACGGCTTTGGGGGCAAAAATGGGAATTGGGAAGGGCCAATGGTGAATGGGGAATTACCGCCCCGTCAACCTTGCAATGGGGCCGTAATTCCGCCATTCACCATGGCAGAGTTGGTAAAATACCGGCGTTAACCATGGCACTAATAGCATCATGGTTAATGCCAGGGTCGTAATGAGGCCCATTGGGCCTCATTACGACCCAGGCGGTAAAGGGTTAACGGCGCCGTAAAAGGTGTCGGCGCTGTTAAACCATTACCTCCTAATTACGAGGTCCCTTTGCGGGTCCCGACCTTAACGGCTGGTTTTACCAGACGTTAAGGAAGGAACCCGGAAAGGGACTTTCGAGGTAATTACGTTACTGCCTTCTGCGATACTGTAATTACCGCCTTCCCCATTCCCATTGAGCCCTATGGGGGCAACAATGGGAATGGGGAGGGCCAATGGTGAATGGGGAATTACCGCCCGCCAACCTTGGAATGGGGTGGTAATTCCGCCATTCACCATGGCGGAGTTGGTAAAATACCGGCAGCAACCATGGCGCTAGTAGCGCCATGGTTACCGTGTGGGTCGTAATGAGGCCCATAGACACATTGGCCTGAAAATAGCATGCATAGAGGTGCAACATAAATATATCTGAGACTGAATTTTCTGCACTGTGATTGATGCTCCCATAGCCGTGAATACAACTGCCACTCGTTGCTGCTATTATAGTTGCCTCCAGAACTCAGCATCTCATTGGCTATTGCGGTAGCCACAATTATGAAATTATATTTAAAAGAGATTACATATGTGTGTATTTTGTAGTTCTGGTAAGTTGTATTTTGCAGTACAAACAGTGTAAGAGAAAGTGGGAATAGGGTACAGAAGCATGTATACATTCTGTAATGGTAGAATGGGTGTATAGGGGTCAAAGGGCGGGAATAGATTGGCTAGTGATAAAGAGGGGGTGGATATGGCATACCGATAATGGAAGAGACAGTAGGGGTACAATGAGAGTAGAAGAAGTGTCAGTAAGATGAGTGGGCGGGGGTAGTCAGGGCTAGATAAGCTGGGTGAGGATAAACAGGGGGAAGTATGGTGGGTGGTTGCAGTAGAGAGGGTGGGGTAGGTTGAGTGAATGGCAAGAAAGTGGGATACAATACATGCACACAAGTAGAGACACTATACATGGTCACAATAATATGTCCACAGTGATTATATCATACGTTGCACTTTTCTGTCTGTAAAAATATACATAATTAGTTAGAGAACATACTTTATGAAAAACAATTACTTACACTTTTTCTTTTGACCCTCATAAGTAGTACATTGTATGCACTATCCTTTATACAACATGTGTGCGTAGTACACTGTTGTTGTAGTCACATATAATAATCATTGGGCCATTGAGAAAGAATCCAAAAGGGATTGAAAAAACCTAAACAAGAAAATCCATGGTATACATTTACAGTCTTTGAGTGCTCCTTGTGAAGGACCACCATTCCCCAAAAAGGGTAAATACATTAAATAGCAGTAAGATGGGTGGATAGGAGGTCGAGAAGGTTGGGGTGGTCTGGGTAGGGGTAGAGAGAGTATGTGTAAGCAGTATGAATGAGCGAAGATACGGTTAAGGTACAATGGTGGTAGAAAAGGTGTCAGTACGATAAGTGAGTAGGCATAGTCAGAGTTGGGTAACGTGAGCAAGGATAAAGAGGAGGGAGTATGGTGGGTGCTTGGGGTAGAGAGGGTGGGGACAGGTCCGGTGGAGATAGAGAAGTTAGGATATGTTTTATATTTTCTCCCCAGTAAGACTTTTAAAATCATGTTTTACAGAAGGGGTTTGAGGCCGATGTAGTTTCAGTTCCAAATCTGCCCCTCCACAGAAGAGGCCTACTGGAATGAAGACTTTTTCCTGACAGGGATAGCCTGGGTAGGGGTATACAGGGTGTGGATATGGTACATTGATAAGGGAAAAGACGGTATGGATACAATAAAGGTAGAAAAAGTGTAAGTATAACGGGTGCAGGGATACTCAGGGATAGATAAACTGGGTGAGGATGAACAGGGGGCGTATGGTGGGAGGTTGCAGTGGAGAGGATGGGGTAGTTTGAGTAAACATAGAGAATGTGGGATACAATACAGTCACACAGGTGGAAACACTAACCATGATCAAAGTAATAAGTCCACAGTAGTTATGTCAGAATTTGCACTGCAGCTCCATGGCCCTTCAACTGTTGCATCACAGAGTTTGGGCACATCTCTCCTTATCAACCATCTACTATGGGTCCACTAGAATAATGCTAAAAATACATACAGGAAGGGCCATGTGCACCACAAGCTGAGGATGCATGGGCCTCGTTCATTACATGGGCAAATATCTGCACCTCCTCCAGCACCACCTCCATCCACCATTGCAACACCTCCAACCAACATTGAAGCCACAACCACTCCCAGTGGTATCTCAAATCCACCTGCTGCCAAAGTTACAGTAATGTAATTCCTATGCACTATATGCCACGATTGGATTGTCCCGGCCAGGGCTACAGTAAAATCTGCACAGTGATTAGGTCATAATTGGTGCTTCTCTCTCTGTAAAAATAAAAATAAAATATAATTAGTTAGACAACATACTTTCTGAAAAACAATTAGTTACAGTTTAACACATATGTTACTTCCCCAGAGCTATATTTAATGGCAACTCAGCAAAAGAATAACAATACATAGGTATATGAACGGTAATAATATATTTCTAATTCTGCAAAGTTTAAAAGAATCCACTTTCTAAACACTTTTATGTTTCAATTAACTGCCACTTGACATGAGCAGGTGGAAAATAGTGACAATATATGCCATCTGATAGCAGTGGTTAATATAGCTGACACACCCAGCACTACAAATAAACCTTTTAATATGTAAATATTTACTAACACCTATTTTCACATCAGCCACACACTCAACATGTGCACAGTATGAGTTTTGCAATCAGAATGAGAAAAGTGTACATAATGGTGACTTTTATACATTCCAAAATCAACCGCACAAAATGAGGGCTATATAGTAAGCAAAGTACTTAAATGGCTGACACATATTCACTGCAAACGATCACAGGCAAATTCACAATTACAACATTACCATCAACTAATCCAAACACTGAAACACATACAAAATCTTTTTTTTTCAACCATCCTTTTATCCTTTTGGATTCAACCCAGGGCAATAAGCACCCTCAAGTAGCCATGCATACACCTATATTTTTTTACTAACAAATGAACATTGCCAACTTTTAAACCTTCAAATGAAACAAGGGTAGAGGTAAGGACATGGAATCAAAAATACATTTAGAATTGTGTGGTCTAACATCTACATAATAATATGGGTATTGCACAGAAATGTAACGCACAATACCCACAGCTATTTACATAGCTGCGTGTACATGAGCAGCAAATCAACAGAGTGATACATTAACATTTCTATGTTTGCTGGTGATAGAGATAAAGAATTGGGTACTCCCCTCTTTTTTTGTTAACAGGGGGTCAAATCTGTGTCATGGGGAGAACTATAATATAGTCAAAAGTGAGGACAGATTGACTACCCCTCTCTGAACAATCCCTTATGCACAACAGGCTAAAGTGATCTGGATCTACTTTGTCATTTGGTAGATGAATCACCTATAAAGGCTTTAATGTTTCCGTGTAACACACAACTTTAATTGTGAAAACAATTCTCTTTATTAATTCATCATAAAAACATTATAAAAAACATTTAAACACATGATCTATGATCATAATTTTCCACTTCCATCCAACAATATTTCTACATTAATGGTGTAACTGAATTTGCTTTTCTTCAAAGATAACAATTAGTTATGCACAAGAGATCGAGAAAGACAAATTAAATTCCCAATGCGGTCGACATATATTTTGGCCCTTAAAACGTATACAACATTCTCTCTTGGGTTGTCACTTGATCAAATATTGGGCCATCTTCAGGACACATAACAGTTTATTCATGAAGTTGAGTTACAATCCCTAGTGGTAGATTTAGTGATCTAAAAAAATACATCAAACATTTTTAATAGAAGGGAAAGCCATACTAGCCAACTAATTTAAAGGTGATGACTCATATTCTTTACTTGAAGAATCAACCACATCACTAAACTGTTGTCCATATACTATTTGGGACTTCTGAGCTTTGCACACTGGTGGGTGAAATTTATGGCATCCAGTGTCTTATTCCCTGAAAATAGAGAAAATGGAACTAATAAATGTCCCTTTGTGTAAGTTATTGTTCATTTTATTTGTGGACATATCCTTTATTAAGGTGAGCACAGCTATATGACTTATGTGTTCACTCATTCTTTGACTGTGCCTTCGAATAAATGGCACTCGTGTCATTCAGTAATGGACCGAGTGGGAGCGGCACAGCGGAGCTCTCTTTTATTCAATTTCTCAATGTCTGCCAAAAGACAATAAGGGCATGCTTAAGTTTCGCCATTCATTTTTCTAGTCCTTTTGTTAAACCAGACTGCTTATGTAATGGTCTGGCTCTCGCTCTTAATTTCGGGCAGATTCATTACTACCACGTGTAAATATCAGACCTTCTTTGTTTATATATACTATATATCGAAATTCTGAAGTGCTGCACAGTCATTGCTTTGTGTTATCACTTACTTATGAGGTGTCTTGCTATTCGTTCTTGCGCTGGCCATTTCGTGCTTTATGGTGCGCCGGACTGCCATGTAATGATTTTTTAACTTTCTTCTGGTCACGTGATTTTACGAATCTGAACACGTGACATGATGTGTGTTGGAAGTTACTTAATCAGACTTTGCAATGTAATGCATTTCACTGATCTAAAGAGTGCTAAAAGGATTTTTTCTAATGCTACATTGTGATTGACAACTTCACTCAAAGTTTGAAGATAATCAAACTTAACCTCATAGGTCATTACCGTATGTTGTGTTACGTACAGTGCTGTGGTGGAGTACCGTAAATATCCTAATTTCGGCACACATAATTGAGGAATGTCTCTTGGTTGCTTACAATTTTGATACTGATGCGTGTCAAAGGCATAATTTGAGGAAATGGCGAAGGCTGCATATTGCAGGTTATAACTGTCTTGTATTATATTTCTGTCTGAGATAGTTTATATCTGTCTGTGTATATTCTTGTTTGTCTACTGTATATCACTGTAAGTTGTCCATCCAAGGGCTCAAAGTTAGTCGAGAACAGTCCTTAAGACATGTGGAATAAACCTAAATGATATAGGATAGTGTAATGTAGAATTATGTTTTTTTCTGTATAACTCAATGATATTATAGGAAAGGTTTAAGCGGTACACTATATTACACCAGTGTAAGTGAACTCAATCTGTCCAAAACTGAAACAGTTTTTTCTGAAACCTCTGTGTATCTTGTTGTCCACAATGGTTTCCTATTTTCCAAAAAACTGAAAAGTTTGGAAAAAGGTATTTACTGTGTACTTGAAGGGGTGGCACCTATTCATTGCCCTTGTGATATTCTTAGATGAACACAATCCATTGAACTGCAATATTGCGGCCATGTTTTACAGTGCCTAGGTCATAGATCCACCTCTGTTCGCACTTAGTAAGGTTTAAATCTCTGTTCCCTCCTCTAGGAGATTATTTAATGACACCAGAGCATTTCAGTGCATTTGTATTGTTTAGCTATAAAATGAGCTAGTAATGGCTTAGACCAGAGGTCTTCAAACTGGGGGTGCGCCCCCCCAGGGGGGCGCTACTGCCTCCTAGGGGGGGGCGCCAGAGTTCAGCATGAAATGTAAAAAAAAAAAAAAAAAAATTTTAAATTTTTTTTTATTTTATTTATTTTAGATTGGAGGAAATGGGAAGGGGCAGCTCACATGGTCAGACTGGACCATAAAACGGTTTTAGGCACCAATGAAAACATGGCCAGCAGTTGCAAATGGATATTCAGTACTTTAGTCACAGACTGTTTGAATAGTACCAAGGGGTTGTTTTTTTATTCAAATTTAAACAAATTGTGATATTTAAAGAATATTTATTCAGCAACAATGGTCAAAAGTACTAGCTGCATAGTGAAGTAACTCCTCAAACTGGCCCACATTGGCCAAAAAAGTGGCCCATTTTGATTGGCCTACACTAGCATTTTGCATTTTTGGTGCAGTCATCACCCTATTGCCCTATAGGTCAGTCCAAGCCTGCCGACTCATCCCTAATAGGTGAGGGGGCGTTCACCCACTGCCCACCTCACCCAATATGGAGGAACCGAGGAGCCAGCCCAGTGAAACTCTGAGCACTCCCTCAGCTGCTTTTTCCAGCTGAGGGAGTGCTCCTGGGCTGGCTGAACTGTCAAAGGGAAACACTGTTTGCCTTTGACAGTTCCATTTCCCCAGCCGCACATGATCACTGAGCCATGCAACGTTGGGGGTGTTTTGCTTCGCCAGCCTTGCATAGCTCATTGTAAATGCTGGCTGGGGCACTGTATGTATGTATGTGCGAGGGGGTGCTCCTGCGCCTCCTCGCACATATAGGCAGAGCAACCTGGAGCGGGGCATTTTAGCAACCATGCGCAGGCCCCTGCAGAAGGTAAGTTCATGGGGATTTATTTTTTATTTAAATGTGTATGGATGTGTGTATGCTTGTGTTATGGGACTGTGGTAGGAGCAGGATGGGCGGCAGAACTGGGATAGTGGTGGGAGTATGGTGGGGGAGAGCCCAGGGTCTGTACTGGGAGTAGGGTGCTGTGACGGCACGCAAAAGTTCATAGCAATTTCTACATACTGTCCATCCGGCACTTTTAGGGGGGCCCGGCCTGCCCAAACTTAGCTCAGGGGGGGCCCGAGCCAAAAAAGTTTGAAGACCACTGGCTTAGACTCTATTTTGTTTCTAATGAACGATTTGTGTTCACATATTCTTTGGCGTATTTGTCGCTTTGTTTTACCTATATAAACCAATCCACAGGGACATTTGATGGCCTAGACAGACCACTGGGTAAGACAATTAGTGAAAGATGTCAATTGAATAGCTTTATTTCTCAATTTGATACTTTTCATGTTTTGAGTTTGCGCATATACTGATCATTTGCCGCATCGATGATGTTGTTCCACTGGTGGTAAGCCCCAAAGTTGTACTTGTGATTGTTTTTCCATAGGGGCTTTAGGAGTTGAGTGTACTAGTGTATCTTTCAGGTTCTTTTGCCTTTTAAAGGTGAACCGTGGTGTAGACGGATCAAAGTCCTCCGTTTTAATCATGTGCCAATTTTCTTAAATCGTTTTTCCCAAGTGGCTGCTAATCGGACTATATGTGCTTACATATGTGATTTTGTCTAGATAGTGTTGCTGTGTAGGTTCTAGACAACTGGCTCTGTTTATGTGTAGTGCCCTCTTGTATGCTCGCTGTACAGTGGCCAAAGGGTAGCGAATACACAGAAACTGTACACAAGTTGACACATATAAAGAACATGGTAAAATCCTAAAAACCAGGCTCAAGAATAGAGGCTACCCTTCGGCCACTATACAGCGAGCATACAAGAGGGCTCTACACATAAACAGAGCCAGTTGTCTAGAACCTACACAGCGACACACTCTAGACAAAATTACATGTGTAAGCACATGTAGCATGATTAGCAGCCACTTGAGAAAAACTATTTTAAAGAATTAGCACATGATTAAAACGGAAGACTTAAATCCGTCTACACAACGGTTCGCCTTTAAAAGGCAAAAGAACCTGAAAGATACACTAGTACACTCATATCCTAATGCCCCTATGGAAAAACAATCACAAGTACAACTTTGGGGTTTACCACCAGTGGAAGGACATCATTGATGAAGAAAATGCTCAATATGTGTGCAAACTCAAAACATGAAAAGTATCAAATTGAGAAATAAAGTCATTTAATTGACATCTTTCACTAATTGTCTTACCCAATGGGCTGTCTATGCCATCAAATGTCCCTGTGACTTGGTTTATATAGGTAAAACAAAGCAAAAAATACACCAAAGAATATGTGAGTACAAATCGTGCATTAGAAACAAAATAGAGTCTAAGCCATTAGTAGCTAATTTTATAGCTAAACAACACAAATGCACAGAAATGCTCTGGTGTTTCATCCAAGTCAATAAACTATCTCCGAGAGGAGGGAACAGAGATTTAAACCTTATTATTTATTTTAACATGTTTTTATTGGCTTTTGAACAAATAAACAGTTAACATCACTGTTGCATCGAATGAAACCTCAAATAACCCCTCTTCCCTCCCATCCCAACTTTCCAAGACCACAAATGTTCCATAGCGATACTTCAAGTTCGGGTTGCCTTAAGGTCTGCCGCTATCGTCGGAGGTAGCAGCAGGTGCTGGTCGATGAAATAATGACACCGTGAGCGCCACCCATTGTTGAAAGTCCTCACTGATGTCGAGTCTCTGTTCCTTCTGCGCGTTTTCCCATGCTCCCGTTTAGGCAATTGTCCACTTGCAGAGATCTTCCCACCATAATGCTACGCTGGGGGTTTTGGGAGACTTACACCCCATGGCTATGCATCGTTTTGCGAGGATATATATCAATTTAAACCTAAGTGCGAAGGGAGGTGGATCTATGACCTAGACACTGTACAAGATGTTCTCAATATTGCTGTGGAATGGAGTGTGTTCATCTAGGAATATCACAAGGGCAATGAATAGGTTCCACCCCTTCAAGTATGTAATAAATACCTTTTTCCAAACTTTTCAGTTTTTTGGAAAAATAGGAAACCATTGTGGACAATAAGAGACACAGAGGTTTCAGAAAAAACAGTTTCAGTTTTGGACAGATTGAGTTCACTTACACTGGTGTAATATAGTGAACCGCCTAAACCGTTCCTATAATATAATTGAGTTAAACAGAAAAAAAAAATAATTCTACATTACACTATCCTATACCATTTAGGGTTATTCCACATGTCTTAAGGACTGTGCTTGACTAACTTTGAGCCCTTGGATGGACAACTTACAGTGATATACAGAAGGCAAACAAGAATATAAACAGACAGATATAGGGGGTCATTATGAGTTGGGCGGTAAGGGATTACCGGCCCCGGTAAAGAGACCGGTGCTTGTAATCCCTTACCGCCCAATTCCGAGGTCCCTTAGCAGGAACCGTAAGGAACGTGTGGTCTGGCCACATGTACCTTATGGGTCCCGCTGAGGGACCAGGACGCTAATAACTGGCTTGCTAGTCACGAGCCCGTTATTAGCACCCTCCATATTCCCATTGAGCCCTATGGGGGCTCAAATGGGAATGGGGAATGGTTTGATCAATGGGGACTTACCGGTCCCTCCAGGGTCGGAATGCACCGGTAAGTCCCCATTGAACAAGACCGGTGCCGGACCCGGTATTGGAGGCAGCCAGGGCGCAAATAGCACCATGGCTACCTCCAATTTCGGAATGAGTCCCATAGATTATCTCAGACAGAAATATAATACAAGGCAGATATAACCTGCAATATGCAGCCTTCGACATTTCATCAAATTATACGTTTGACACACATCAGTAGCAAAATTGTAAGCAAACAAGAGACATTCCTCAATTACGTGTGCCGAAATTAGGATATTTATAGCACTGTATATAACACAACATACGGTAATGACCTACGGGGTTAAGTTTGATTATCTTCAAACTTTAAGTGAAGTTGTCAATCACAATGTAGCATTAGAAAAAATCCTTTTCACACCCCTTAGATCAGTGAAATGCATCATGTCACGTGTTCAGATTCGTAAAATCACGTGACCAGAAGAAAGTTAATAAATCATTACACGGTGCCCCCAGCGCACCATATAGCACGGAATGGCCGGCGCAAGAAGGAACAGCAAGACACCTCATAAGTAAGTAATAACAAGGAGCAATGACTGTGCGGCACTTTATAATTTCGATATACAGTGATAGGCTGGAGGGGACTCATTTCTCCGGGTTACATTTCAGTATATATAAAAAAAGAAGGTCTGATATTTACACACTGAGGTAATGAATGACTACTAAATGAATCTGCCGGAAAATTAAGAGTGAGAGCCAGACCATTACATAAGCATGCTGGTTTAACAAAAGGAATAGAAAAATGAATGGCGAGACTTCAGCATGCTCTTATTTTCTTTTGGCAGACATTGAGAAATTGAACAAAAGAGTGCTGCGCTGTGCCGCTCCCATTCGGTCCTCTACTGAAAGACACAAGTGCCATTTTTTCGAAGGCACAGTCAAAGAATGAGTGAACAGTCATATAGCTAATAAAGGATATGTCCACAAATAAAATCAACAACAACTTACACGAAGGGACATTTATTAGTTTTATTTTCTCTATTTTCAGGGAATAAGACACTGGATGCCATAAATTTCACTCACCAGTGTGCAAAGCTCAGAAGTCCCAAATAGTCTATGGAGAACAGGTTAGTGATGTGGTTGATTCTTCAAGTAAAGAATATGAGTCATCACCTTTAAATTAGTTGGCTAGTATGGCTTTCCCTTCTATTAAAAATGTTTTATGTATTTTTTTAGATCACTAAATCTACCAATAGGGATTGAAACTCAACTTCATGAACAAACTGTTTTGTGTGCTGAAGATGGCCCAATATTTGATCAAGTGACAACCTAAGAGAGAATGTTGTATACGTTTTAAGGGCAGAAACATATGTCGACCGCAATGGAAATTTAATTTGTCTTTCCCGATATCTTGTGCATAACTGACTAATTGTTATGTTTGAAGAAAAGCACATTCAGTTACCCCATTAATGTAAAATTATTGTTGGATGAAAGTGGAGAATGATGGTCATAGGTCATGTGTTTAAATCTTTTTAATAATGTTTTTATGATCAATTAATAAAGAGAATTGTTTTCACAATTAAAGTTGTGTGTTACACGGAAACATTAAAGCATTTATAGGTGATTCATCTACCCAATGACAAAGTAGAGCCAGATCACTTTAGCCTGTTGTGCAGTAGGAATTGTTTAGAGAGGGTTAGTCAATCTGTCCTCCCTTTTGACTATGTTTGCCTGGGTACATGCTTTATATGCACAGGTATTGCAACATCCAGTGAGGGTCTTTCTTTTGTTGCCACGACTATCTGGAAATAAGGTGAAAGACAAATGCTTTCCGGCACTCCCAAGCCCAGACCAAGTGCACCCAACATCAATACCACCTACCCCCAGTACCCTGATGTTCTCCTCACTTCCCTTTCCCTCTCCCAAAACACTTGTTTTTTCTGTGATGCACTTACAATCAAAATGTTGGATAGCCTGGCAATGCAAACTGGAAAAATGCACGATGTACCATTGGCTTTGGAAAAATACACACTGTACCATTGGCCTGTATATAGCCATGATTACACGTTACCCCTACGATAGCCGCGACCACGCGAGCCACACAGTGATTGCCGCTTACGTAGCCGTGGATAAGCCCTACAGCCATTGCTGCAATTAACTGCATGTGTAGTTCATCCAATCGCATCGTTTACTATGTAGCCGCAGCTAATATATATATATATATATATTTCAAAAAACAAACAGCTTCTGCAGAAACTATTCAGGCGAGCAGCACTCCACGAACAAGAAAGTGTTTGAATGATTCTAATCATCACGGAAAACCAACAGCAAAACACTGCATCTTCGGTTGTGTGAAATATAACAGCCTTTATTTTAGAAATGCAGCAGATAAAAAGTGTTCTCCCAATGCAATATATGCTTTGCCAGACGGCAGCCTGACGCGTTTCACCACTAACCAGTGGCTTGTTCACAGTCACTCATCACCCATAGAGTGTTTGTTTATATAACAGACACTCCCCCCACAGTGAAAGACATAAAAAAGGTGACTTAAAGTCTTAAAAATAATGGCAATAAGCCATCTTGGCTTGGGCTACTGATTCGCATTACTGAGTGGTATAAACACATGTATAGATGTTAAACATACCTTTTTGCCATTATAAGGCACATGCAAATACAATTGGTATTTTAAATATGAGTATTCTTAAAAACCAACTTATAGTATATGACATAAACCACAATTATAAGGGCAATATGGAAACATTAAAACTCCTATGTAAGTAACATGGTGTTATTTTTCCTATTAGATGCATAAAGGCAGAGGTAATAATATAGATCTGCCTTAAGTATTTACAAAGCCAAGAAGTGACTGCTTACGCATCTTGCCATGTTGCAAAGTACCTAGAAGCGAGATAACTATCTTCGCTGAGTATGTAGCGTTCAGTAAAAATAAAGTGCATAGTGCTTTTGTATAAACAATACATTCCTATGATATAATGAATTCATATGGGATAATACAGAATATTCCTGTCGTATTATAAAATGCATGATGCAAACTATAAGCATCTCTCTAAAATATTCCAATATAATAAAGGAATTTTTTCTTTTTTGTTGTATAATACGACACAGTAAGACCAACATCTGCTTCTAACGGTGACTGCTAGTAACTCCTTTGCCAAATGATGGTCCCATGTGTTTTTATCTAAATGATGTAATGTTAACTGTCACATAAAGTGCATGTAGGCAGGGGTAAAAGAATAAGTCTTTCAAAAATATTAGCAGACCCAACAAGTAACTGCTTATGCATTTTGCCATTGTTGTAAAATGCCTGGAAGCGAGATTAATTTCTTCGCTAAGTAAGTAGCCTTGGGACAATATAAGGTGCATAGTGCTACTGTGCAAACAATGTATTCCTATGACAAATAGCGTTGGAACGATATAAAGTGCATGGTGCTTTTGTACAAATAATACATTCCTATGACACAATAAATACATATAGAGGGATATAGAGAACATTAATGCCATATTATAAAGTGCATAGTGTGAGCTGTAAACATCTCTCTACAGATACTTTAGTGCAAGCCAGAAGAATAGTTTTTCTTATGTGATACCTCACAATCAAAACAAATATATTCCAACTGCTACTGAGCAATGATTTCAAATGACTTCCAGCCAAATGGTGTTACCTTGTTTTTTGCTGTGTATGCATATCAGGTAATATCCGGTAATACATGCACAGATGACCACTCTGAACTGAAAATGTGATCACATCGTCTTGGACACTGTGATATCTTAGAATGGAATTCAGGTGACCACCACTAGCTTGCCAGGCTAAAACAAATCTACCAGAACCAGGCCTCTCTATGGGCATGCCTGAGCCAAGTATATTACACAGATGGTTTGTGTATCAAAATAAAAGTCACCATGAAAAGTGAAAGAAAAGTAAAGTGATAAGTCAAAAAGGAATAAAAAGATGAAACAATGCGCAATCAATCAAGCAGATACAATAATAGAAAAATAACAGAAACACAACAAAAATAGCAAAAAAGGGGGGATCCTATAGATGTATAGACAATCGGGGATATTGTTGTGTATAATATGATCTCTATGTCCCCAAAAATGTGTAAAGCTCTTCGTCGATGTTATGTCCCAGTGGTGTTTTGCTCTCGAAGTCTAAGATACATTTAGTCTCTTCTTGGCGGAGTATTTTTTCATAGTCACCACCCCTGGGGCCTGGGATGACCCTATGAATGCCGAAGAACGTAAGATAAGCTGGATCGGCGTTGTGCATTTCCGAAAAATGTTTAGCCATGGGATAAGAGCAATCCTTGTTAGTAATAGCTCTCACATGTTGCAAAATACGCACTTTCAGCTTGCATTTTGTGCTTCCGATGTACCATTTTGAGCAAGGACATATCAAAGCATATACCACCAGTTCTGATTCGCATGTGATTCTGCTATTGATGTAAACCAGATGTTTTAATATAGGATGCTCATAGCTTTTGCAGTTCTTTGCATATTTACAGATCTTACATCTGGTACATTTGAAAAAGCCTGTTCCTGTTAGGGAAAGCCAATTGGTATTTGTGTCATTCCTTTCTGTGGTCATATAGCTTTGCACCAATAAGTCTTTAATGGAGGCACTTTTACGAAAGGTAATATCGGGATGGTCATGCAGCATGTCTCCAATGTCTTTATCAGCTTTTAACACATTCCAATACTTGTTGACTATTCTTCTAATAATACTCGAATGGCTTCCAAATGTCAGAATTAACCTGGTAGTATTTTGCTCCTCCTCTTTTGCTCTGTCCGTTTTAGATGTGGTTAACATAGTATATCTATTCATTTCACGGACCTTCAAATACGCCCTTTCGATAATCCTTTTGGGGTATTGCTGTTGTAGGAAATTGAAAGCTGTTATTTTGCTGGCTGAATCGAAGTCTTCGATTTTACTGCAGTTGCGTCTAATGCGGACAAACTCTCCATATGGAATACTCCATAGGAGAGTTTTAGGATGGGCACTGTTCGAGTGCAGCGGAATGTTGGCACCTGTGATTTTTCTGTGTAGACATGATTCAATTTTTTGTTCTTCTATCTTGACTTCTACGTCCAAGAATACAATAGATGTACGGCTGTGGTTTTCCGTAAATTTAAGATTCACATTGTTGATGTTAAGAGATTTAACGAATTCGCACCACAGCTCGGCTGAGCCATCCCAGATTATGAACAAGTCGTCAATATAACGGAGCCACAACACAATTTTTTCACTGTACTTTGCATTAGCTTCTGCCCATACTGTTGTTTTCTCCCAGTATCCCATCATTAGATTTGCATATGATGGCGCGAAAGTCGTACCCATCGCCGTTCCTTGAGTTTGACGGAAAATTTCGTTGTTAAATAGGAAAACATTGTTTGTCAAACATATGTTGATCATTTCTAGGATCATATGTGAATGTTGTAGGTGATTCAATGATCTTGTATTGAGGAAGTATTTACAAGCGGAGATCCCATCATGATGTTTTATAGACGTGTACAGGGACACTACGTCCATGGTTGCTAATAAATATGTGGATTCCCAAGGAAGTTCATCGATTTTCAAAAGAAAGTCCGTAGTGTCCCTCACATAAGATGGTAATGTGGTGACAAAGGTGCAAAGAACCTCATCAATGAACCGAGACATATTTTCCAAAAGCGACCCACACAGTGTTACAATGGGTCTCCCAGGAGGCTTGAGAGGATTCTTGTGAATTTTTGGGAGAAAGTAAATAGTGGGAATTATAGAATTCTTCGAAAAAAGGAATTTAGCCATTTCCTCCTCAAGAATATCTGCCTTTTGCCATTTAGTTATAAAAGTCCATACTTCAGTCTCCAATTGCTTGATGGGATTGATCTTTAGACGTTCATAACAGTTCACATCATTTAGTTGTTTGTAAGCTTCTTTAATATAGTCTTGTTTGTTCATGATGACTATGTTACAGCCCTTGTCGGCTGGTTTAATTATATATTTATCCAGCTTCGCAATCTCTGTTAATACTTTCTTTTGTTTTTTCGACAGGTTGCTCTTGGGTTGTCTGTTAATCTTTCTTCTCTCTTCTTTCAAGTCGTCTATGACTACATTAGCGAAGGCTTCGATGTGACTGTTTTGGGCACTCAGTGGGTTGAATTTAGATTTGCATCTTAATTTGCTGGTGGACGGCCAGTCTGTGCAAATCCCTAGTTTTTCCAAGTTGGTACCTGGCTCATTGCTTTCTGTATGACTCTCCTGTTCCAGATCGTCAAGGATTATGAGAGTATCCATCTCGGCAATAGTGATTTCTGTTCTTCCCTCTAGAATGTCTTTTGGCTTTTTTTTAAACATAGAGGTAACAAAAAACTTTTTGAGCCGTAATTTCCGAATAAATCTATCCAAATCTATTCTGGTTTCCACGTAATTGAAACTAGTAAGTGGACAGAAATTAAGTCCCAGTTTTAAGATTTGTTCCTCGTCTATGGTGAGGGCATGATCAGATAGATTGATGATCTGCTGTTTAGTCATAGCATCCCTCACTTGGTTATTCATTTCCCAGAGCGCAGCGATCTTGACGGCATAAGACTGTCTGAACTTATTGCCCCTCTGCCCCCTCCTTGTTTTTTTCTTCCCCCTCGTCCTCGTCCTCTGGTATTTTGTGCTCCTCCTCTGGCTTTTTTGTTTTTTGTCCGTCCATCTTGGCACAACAGTCTCATTTCCTCTAAAAAATTCAGGCGTGTCATGGGCTCATCTTCTTCGCCTTCCGTCACATCTGATTCCGAAGTAGAGGCTGACGAGTGTTGGGGATTGGCATTTTGCGCCATGGAAGCCAGCGGTGTTTCCTTTACTTTGTGCCGTATTTGATCGAATCTGTGTGCAAAGGTATAGACTCGACCTTGCTCATAGTCACCTTTGTCTCTTAGAAACTTCCGTTGCTTTCTTAATTCAATTTCTTCCTCAAAGGACTGTAATCCTATTTCAATGCTAGCATTTAGCTTTTTTCCTTCTTCTGTTTCCTTTATAGTTTTCAATTTTTCTTCCAACTCTAAAATTTGTAGCAGGACTTTAGCGCGATCATTGCCCGCATATTTCACCAACAACTGCAGGAATTTTTCTGAACAGTGATTGGTCGCATCTCCCCATTCTTGCAGCATTGCGGGATCCTGTTCTTCAAACGATGGTATGGTTAAAATGCGTAACCCACGTGGTATTCTACCCACGTCGAGATAATTTTGTAAGGAGTGCTCCTCCCACCATTTGCTGATCTCCTTTTTCCGTAGCTTTTCAAGATCTTTCAGCAATGTTATTTCATTGTTGTCGTTGGTTTTGTCTGTTTTAGGTACATTCTTTTGCTTGATTGTTGGCAAGGTTTCATTGAACAGTGAGCTTGCCTGTTCCTTCCTTGCTGCCTCTCTGCTGGCTTGGGATGCCATAATAGGTAGAGTTTAAAATCCCCTCTATTGCGCCAAGGGAGTCCGCGAGAATTGGTTATAAAATAAATTACAATGTTTTAGTCTAGAACACTTTTGATATCCAAATGGATGACGGTCGCTCTTCAGTGCTGTGAAATTACTGCACTACGACACGCTTCCTTTGATGGGGGAACTCGCAATTTCTACTTTTTCCAAACATGCTGTTCAAAATACAGAAGCAAGTTGGGGCGGGTACTTACCGAAGCAGCTTTGACTTTCTGCGCCCTCCGACACCGTCAGTTTATGCTGGCCACGGCTTTTCTCCTCCAACTGCTAATTAGAATGGAGAGTTGTATGCGATCCTTTGAGCGAGTTCCCAGCTGCCTTGAAAAATCAAAGAAACCCACGTTCGAATTGCTTTCAGGCGCAATAAATCCAATAATGAAGCGTTGGTGCTGCTCCGCGCTGCAACGTGGTCAGCGTGAAAATGTTTCAAAAAACAAACAGCTTCTGCAGAAACTATTCAGGCGAGCAGCACTCCACGAACAAGAAAGTGTTTGAATGATTCTAATCATCACGGAAAACCAACAGCAAAACACTGCATCTTCGGTTGTGTGAAATATAACAGCCTTTATTTTAGAAATGCAGCAGATAAAAAGTGTTCTCCCAATGCAATATATGCTTTGCCAGACGGCAGCCTGACGCGTTTCACCACTAACCAGTGGCTTGTTCACAGTCACTCATCACCCATAGAGTGTTTGTTTATATAACAGACACTCCCCCCACAGTGAAAGACATAAAAAAGGTGACTTAAAGTCTTAAAAATAATGGCAATAAGCCATCTTGGCTTGGGCTACTGATTCGCATTACTGAGTGGTATAAACACATGTATAGATGTTAAACATACCTTTTCGCCATTATAAGGCACATGCAAATACAATTGGTATTTTAAATATGAGTATTCTTAAAAACCAACTATATTTCTTTATAATTATTATTTACATGTGTATATTCAGTACCCCTTGTAAATTGTATTTTGAGATATATTCATTATACAAGATGGTGGAAGAACAATGCAGAAACATGAATAGATTTTGTAGCAGTAGAGTGGGTGGATAGGGGTCAGGTGGGTGGGAGTAGGCTGGGTAAGGTGTGGGTAAGGTTTATGGATGGGTATATGATGGTGGCACAAAAGATGTAGGTACATTGGGCCTCATTAGGACTCCGGCGCTAAACCACGGTGCTATTAGCACCATAGTCCATGCCGGAGTCCGCCATGGCGGAATGGGGAATTTCCACCCCATTCCAAGCTTGGTGGGGCGGTAATTCTCCATGCCGCCATGGCCCTTTCCCATTCCCATTTTTGCCCCATAGGGCTCAAAGGGAATGGGGAAGCGCTAATTACGGCACCGTAAATTACAGTGCCGTAATTAGCTCCTAGGTCCCTTTGCAGGTTAGTTTTTTAACGGCTGCTAAAAGCAGGCGTTAAAGTGCAACCCGCAAAGGGACCTCGTAATCAGGCGTTAAGGGTTTAACGGCGCTGACATCTTTTACGGCGCTGTTAACCCCTTAACGCCTGGGTTGTAATGAGGCCCATTGAGTCAGTGGGCATACAGAGGATGGTTTGGATAGAGAGGATTGTGGGAGGTCACGTGGATGTAGATAAAGTAGGATGCACTATGTGCACAGAGTTAGGGACACAAGCCATGGCTACAGTACTATATGCACAGTTATTATGTCATAATTTCCACTTTTCTGTCTGAAAAAAAGAATATATAATTAGTTACAGAACATACTTCATGAAAACAGAAATTATCTACAGTTGTTCACATACATTTCATTTTTTGACCCCATAATTATTACTTCATATGCACCCATGTGTGTTCTTTACTTATGCCCTGAAAAGCAACCACAATCAGGGGAAAATACCTGCACCAAAGTTCAGGATTGCAAACTCTCTTAGCACATCCTGGACAAAAATTTGCAAGACAAAATAGCATTGGACTTGTAAACAAAAGTAACGAATAACAGAAAAGTAACCTGAGATAAGAAATATTCCAATAAATATGCTGGCAAAGGATAAAAGGTGCTCACCTTTTAAACCCAGCAATTTGTCATGAAATATTCCATGGAAAATGGAATCCCAATAAGAAACAAGTGCTTATGGTCTTGTGGGTAAGCATCTGCACTGGGAACATGACAACCCGAGTATAATCCTGGCAGCCAAATACTTGAGCAAGCTTTCCAAACTCACAAAAACCCAAGAGGTTGGGTCCGCCCTCTGAAAAAAGGTTATACTGACCAGCCCTATGTGTTCTTTTCTTGTGCACTGAAAATCAGCCAGAATTGGGGGAAAATAACTGTACCAGTGTCAAGCATTGGAAACTCTCTTGCCACATCGTGGGCAAATACTCATGACTTACTTGCCCTCTCATCATTTACCCTCCTCAACCCCATTTGTGGCTTTCAACAATACTCTGCTTTATAAAGATAACTTGGAATGTACTTGTACTGTGGTGTCAATCAAATGTATAAATCCTTTTAGAACTATGTTATGCAAAAAGTGTACAATTGTGGCAATATTCCCCCATCTTGACTGGGAGACTACAAATAGCAGGATGCAATTCAGCAAAAGCCAATAAATTGTCTCTCATTGCAATACTTTTGAGGACTGACAGTAGCACGTTTTAAAAAAATAATAATGCAGATGACATGTGTTTTCTTACTTTGTAATGAGATATTTTACAAGTAAGAAAACACACAGCATCTGGAATTGTGTCTCTCACCCATGCAAGCAGAACTGACCCTGCTTACCTTCAAAGCAAGGAAGGGACCAGCCGCTCAGGCCATGTTGCTCTAAGTAGTCTTGGACCTTGGGCTCATTTAATATGAACATGGCGTGAGGGGGCTGGCCTATTCCGTGCTGTATCGTATCACTGTCCATAGCTGATATTTCACCCCGACGTCACTATAGCTGTAAAAATATCTTTTTATTTTTTATAAAAAAAAATTCTATAGCTGCGGGTACAGAACTGCAGATACTCTCTGCTATCTGTAGTCTTATTATAACTGCAAATATCAGAAAAAACTGCTGAAGGAAATAAATGCTTTGCAGCCCCCCCAGGCACCTTACCAAGGTCAAGTGTCCCCCTCCTCTCTGCCTGCTACCCACACACCCATGATGGCTTCCTTAGCTCCCCTGCCTTCTCCCATTCCCCCCACAACAAATGTCAGCTATTCACAGCTATTCTGTTCATAGCTGAGGCTAGGAAAAAGCTTTGTGTTGCAAACGTAGTCCCTAGACTCCCTCCAACTCCCAAATTTCACTTGGTGCCCTCTTGCTCCCCCACCTATAGACTGATAGCATTTGCATATATTCTGACCTGCAAATTGATTTTTTTCTGTGTTTCATATTCCGATACCCTCTGCGTTAGCCTCGGCTATCTCTCGCATCGAGCAAAAACAAAGACGGCGACTGTTTCATTTCTAAAAAACACCAAGTTTTGGCAATTTACGCAAGAATAGCTATCTATTTTGGAGAAAGGGGACACTCCCTTCTCCATTAAATATTTTAAAAACTACTGGACGGAATAACCCCGAAATAGAAAAAGGCCTCAAGGCAAAGCTTCGATCCCAACTTATTTTGGACCTGGTCCAAATCCATTAACAGCTTTTTGGGCTGTGTGGTCAATCCCTTTTTATCTATGGGAACATGAATGGGAAGTAGGCCGCAACTTTCTTTTTGTTTTCGTTGATTTCTTAATACCTTTTAAAGTTTTTAACACATCTTTACCAAACTTTTCAGTCTGCAGGGGTGGGGGTGTCAGTAACTGACCTCAGAATTTTGGCCAGATCCATCACACGAGTCTAAAGTTATTAGCAATTCATTTTTATGAGGTTCCAATGGGAGTGCAACTCACCTTAACTATAGGGTGGCGACCCATATAATATATATATATTCACTGAAAAAACTTCAGTTAATGGACAGTTCAGGTGATCAGATTTAATGCAACAAATACCTTGAAATTGCACAGATGTGGGAAGTGATGATTATCTTAACACAGCATCCGCCCGTTGGGGTCCGTAGGTTGCAATGATGTGTTATTAATGTAGGGCTTACGCTGAAGCACCTTACATACAATACATATACATTCAATTATCAACCTCAGAAGGATGAAAAGCTGAGTTTGCTTTGCAAGCATTCAAACCTGTGACCTGCAGATCATACACAGATTGCAGCATCAAGCGCTCAACCCACTGAGCTCTCCTGACAGCCTCTAATGTTGCATTTAATTGCGAACCAATAGGTGAACATGCACAGTGACCATGGTCAAAGGCCATGTCTAGTGGGCCCTAAGGAAACCTATAGGTGGAACATGTACAGTAGCCACGGCTGAAAGCCATGGCAAGTGGCTTTGAATAAACTATTTTGCATGACAAAACCTTTAAAATTCACTAAAACAACTTTAGTTATGGGACAGACTTAACACGAGAAAAACCCCTGAAGTTGAGCGGATGTGGGAAGTGATGATGATTTCAACTCGGCGTCCCCCCCTACTGCAAAGCCCATGAGCACATACATAACAGATGGGGTTCACAATGACATACAAAATTAGAGTCTGGCAAGATAGCTCACATCTGCTGAATTGCAAGGCTTTTGTTGCATCAAATCTGATCACCTTAACAAAAATATTGTCAGTGAATATATATATATATATGTAAAATTGTGTAGTCTAGGGCGCAAGAAATAATGAGATTGCCACAAAGAAATGTTCAAATTCCATGGCTATGGAAGACATTTTCAATATCTGCGGCTATAGATGGAATTTTCAGCAACAGAATAACCGCCTCTTTATGCGACCTACGCAACTGTAGTGCTGGTTAGCCATGAATTAAAACAAGTTGGAAAAGGTGATTTAGAGGGGGAAAAGGGATGAAATGACAGTAGGCTATAGGTGTAGGGGGGTAAAGATGACAGTATGTGAAATTGTAGCGTCTAGGACCCAGGAAATAATGAAATTGCCACAAAGGAATATTACAATAACCCTGGCAAGAATGATGTTTATAACCATGGCTATAATACCATAATGGTAAATATGCAAAATGTAAGTGTGTCAAATCAAACATTGAGCATATATGATGAGGGATTTCAGGGGCATCATATAGAGTGACAGAGAGTGTGTTTGGGTGTGGGAATGGAAGCTGGGTGCATTTAAGGATATTTGGGGAGCTTAAACACTGGAAAAGGCACATTTGCAATTTTTTTCAAATATCTGTGGTTATGAAAATGGCCCATTTTGGTGCATTTGGCATGGTTATTGGAAAATAAGTACAAAAATTGGCCTCTACTCACTCATACCATACACAATGGATCACATAAGGGTTATTGATCCATTTATACAGTCTGTGTGTGTTCATTATTTCTGTTTTTATCACTTGAGGGGTGGCTCGAACCGTTTGGGGGAGGAAGGAGGAGGGTGGAACTTGGATGGGAAGAACATATTAGGGTTGGAACATGTAACAAGGGGTTTTCTTGGTTGTTGTACATTTTTTGTTTCTTTTTTTAAAAAGGGAATACAATTGCCACTTAAGAAGAAAACCTAGCGGTGGCAGTGTTGCTGGTGGTTTGAAATAGTAAGTGCCCACTCATCTAGTGTGGCAACTCCCACAGGAATCCTATTGTGGCATACGAGGCACAGACTACCGTGTCCTGACATGTTGGTCCATGTCCGACAGGGAGGAAAATGTATTAAGAAAAAAAGACAAGACAAAACACAATGACAGCTAAAAGAAAAACGTATTTAAAAAAAGAAAACAAAAAGCTAAAATAAAGAATACACACTATTTACAGATGACAAGACAAGGGAGAGAGGTTTTAGAATAAGGTAAACAGTGATAGGAAAAATAGGTGCTTTTGTGCTAAAAAAAAAGCTCTTGCTGGGTGCAGAGGAACTGTCTCCAAGGGAGACCAAAACGCAATGAGAGAATCTCACAAGTTTCCTGATGGTCTGGTAGAATTACCATGGTTATTCCAGAGAACCAAGCAGAAGCCACATTGCAGAGCTGTGGTAAGCGTCATCGCACTCAAGCAGTGGGCATGTTATGATAACCATGATTATGGAACATAGGAAACTAAAAAAAAGATGTGAAATCAAATGATTCCGACTGTTCTCACAGTGTCAATGGGGCTGCAATGATTGATTGTGGTTCGCCATATGGTTGTTGTACTCAACAAATTAATTTTTAAGTCTTGTGGTATTTATTTTATTTTGTCTTGAGGGAGAGGTGTGTTATTAGCAGATGTGGAGTTGAAGAGTGCATATATACTGTTAATGGTGGACGTTTTTGAAATATTTTTTAGAGGTGGAAACATTGAGATAATTTCTGAAGCAAATTCTGAGAACTCTTTCACTGGGTTGTCAGGTGATGAATCTAATTGTTCAAAAGAATGTGGAGGAGTATATAATTTTGAGAATGGGACTAGCAGTGATGTGGAACATATAAGTGAACTTTTGCTCTGAATGCATTGGCTCCTGGTCTGGTAGCGTTTTAAAATATACGCTGGGCATGGCTTAAAGACATGTATTGTGGTCACAGCCGAAAGCTGTGTCCACCTAGTGAGTATAAAAGAAAAATATTGGGGAACATCTAGAGTGGACACACCGGAATCTGCCTCTGCCCTTGTAAGACGCCCTCAGCACTAGGGCCTTAAGTCATTGCACCACAGAAATTTGTGGAGCGTATATTGGCACAGTAATTCCTAAGAGAGGCCAGGTGTATGTAGCAAAAGTAATCCTGTGACCAGATTGTAATAGCAGATTTTCCATTTGGGTAGCACCTGTAGTCATTACTCAAGAGGCCTTCCACAAGATCAGTCGATGCAAAAACAATCTGTATATAATAAAGGTCAGAACCCGAATTGTACACTGGGTACATCTCACTCTATCCTCTCGGATGATTGAGAGGCAGCCTTTAGTATGCTGAATCCAGTATATGCATGTGTTTATGAAGGATTCAGGAGATTCTTGTGACCCATCCTGGTACCAAGGGTACATTTAACATAAACACTGTTGCTTGGGATCTGGGCAGAGAATATTTAATTGCCCTCGCTCATTCTCTCTTGCCTTTCCCCGGCGAAAGAGGTTAGGACCAGGCAGCTTTGCATAGGGAACTCTTGTGATATTTGAACCCTGTGTAACATTAGAGATTGTATCAAGAGGTGGTTGAGGCTCACTGGGATGCGAGCAATAGCCTTTTATGTTCAAAGAAGGTCTGTTTAAAAGAAAAAGCTGTGGTGACTTGGAGGGTTGTTTTTCATTGTCGATAGGTGTCTTCTTAGATCTTGGGATCATAGTCAACAGCTTTTCCATGATTTCCCTAAAGACTCCAGATAACTCACATAGCCAACTTTCTATTTTCTACTAGATAATTTCCTTGAATTCATTAAGCATTTCATCAAACTTCTCT
The DNA here is from genome assembly GCF_040938575.1 of Ambystoma mexicanum. NCBI lineage: Eukaryota > Metazoa > Chordata > Amphibia > Caudata > Ambystomatidae > Ambystoma > Ambystoma mexicanum. The sequence goes on from NC_090928.1 coordinate 675,552,060, forward strand.
GGGATTTTAAGTTTTTCTGAGGATTCGGATTGTTCAGTGCTATAAGTCTGTATGCCCCTTTCAAATGTCAGCTTATCCTTCTGAGTAGCGGACAGGTGCAGACATGTTTTACTTAGTGGTTGCTCTCCACAGATTTCCTTTTTTTTGTTGCGCGTGACCAGGCTCCAAGCTGGAGTCTCCGGAATACTCTTTGTTGGTATTGAAATGGGGAGGCCTTCAGATAAACACTGTAAGCGATTCAAAATAGGAATATAACTTGTGCGATCGCCACAAGTGGGGGCATGAACTGAGATAAGCTCTGTTTTGACACTTCTGTAAGTCCCATATAAATCAGGGGGTGGAAGCTTAGTGTCATGATCACTGCTTCCAAGGAGCCAGGACCAGCCCAACGTCCTTGGAAGCAGGCCCCTAACCCTAATCCTAGGCACCAGCCGGTCCCCACTGGGACCTTTTGGACCTTGTCCTGGCGCCGGTGGCACCAGGCTCATCAAAACCATCGGTCCCGGCACTGGAAGCGCCGGGCTCATAATATGTGTGAAGATGCTTGGGTGGACTTACCTGCAGCAGACCATGCTGCTTACTTACCAGCCACTTAGAAGTCCTCTGTGAACAGGAACTACTTTCTTACCTGGGTGGGCCAAGCTCCACTCCCTGGATACAGCACTGGAACTCTTCTGGAACTGGAACTCTTTTCTTACCTAGGCGGGGCCGTGGAGGAAGACGCCTCATCACTCCAAGGCTATTTAAACCACACCTGATAGATGAAATGTGCTTCGCGTTATTCTGCATCTGCAGCAGAACGCTCACCGAGTCTGTTCCAGCCTTTCTTCTTTCGATCCTGAACCTGCAAGAATTATACTTACCATTCCTGTATCCAGTCAACAACAGCACCTGCAAAGACAAGAAACAACAGGTTAGCAAGGCAACCTTTACTCGCAGTGCTTACTTACCTGATCCATCGGCTGCAGCCATTTCTTCACGCTGCACCTCCGCCTGTGAAGATAAAAGCATTGTTATTACTTACCGGCACTCCGCGACTTCCGGATTTCTTCACGCTGCATCGCCGCCTGTGAAGACAAAAGCATTGTTATTACTTACGGACATTCCGCGGACTCCGGCGCTGCAACCCAACTTCTGAAAGACAAAAGAAGAGACATTAGACAGGTATTTACTTACGCCCATCGCGCTTGTCGCAATAGAACGCCTGCAAATACTCTGGCGTCTCTTCAGCACGAATTAAGCTGCAAGGGAAAAAGACAGTTAGAGCGCTTGCATTTACTTACGCATTTCCAGGTGCTCACTCCATCTTCCATCTCAAGAGTCCTGCAAGACAAAAAGGGAAAAGCATTATACAGAGTCCTGTTCAATATTAACGTGCCGCGCACCTAAAGACTATAAAGACTAAAAAGGTGTCTGGAAACTCACCGCTCGTGCAGTTAACGACGGTAACGATCCTCTGAGTTCAAGAGGCGTATGTTTCACCAGTGAAGGAACTGGCAACGGCACCCTGCACCAGACGCAGATGGAGAGTCCAGCATTCACCTATCTAAGGTGAGCACGTTGACCTGGGGGCTCTACGGAGAAGCTAGGAAGAGAGAGAGAGAGAGGGACATTCAACAACCCAGACCATTAACCCCCATATTCTTTCACCTGCAGAAACCTCACCCTACGAGTTCGACACACAGTGCGAAGAGGTTCGACCCCAGAAGCCAATCGAGTCCTGCACATCACTTTTCGAGTCACAGACACCTTCCTGCCAAGACCAGCTCCTCCGTGGGAATCAGGTGAGCGTTACACTTAGATCCCCCTTCATTTATCGAAGCTGCCCATGGCAAATTTGGTCCAAATAGAGCTGTTGCATGTGTTTCAATAATATTTGCACTGCAAGCCCCTGCACAGTTGATCGGTAAAGCAAAGATCCTTCCTGCCCCGGAAGATGTGCTATCTCAAAGGGAGCTAAGAGATCATCTTTAGTAGCACAAATAAGTGGACCCGCTTTAGCTTTGTTTTGAAGTGCTTCTGATTCATGAGCTCAGATAGGGTCGGCTGCACTTGAGGAAACAGCACAGTTGGAGACAGTATTGGAAATGATTATGGAGCCATGAATTGCCTGGATCGTCTGGGTTGCCCTCCACCCCCATTGGGGGACGAAAAATTCTCTCCACTTAAGCCATCAATATCAGTCAATAGGTCTTTGATCTACATTATCAGGGAGTCTACCTCCTTTATGGGTTTGAACATTCTGGAGATTTTACTTTGGCTTCTCCCCGAAGGATCACTATCCTCGACTTCCCTCTTACCCATACTGGGCTTCATGTAAGCTTCTACACAACAAGTGCAAATGACCCTCAACTTTGTCACTCATGAAGGTTGAGAGTCCTTGATGATCCATCTAGTTGTTGGTTAGAAAGCAAGTGCTGATGTTGGTTCGCTAACACCCAGAACATAGAGTTGCTAGTTCGCTTTCGAACAAGAGGTGGAAAAGGTATTCTACATTTTGCCTGAGTCTTGGGTCTTCAGAATAGATTTGTAACGATCAATATTTTGATGAAGTAATTTGTGTGGCTCTTTCATCATAGCTTCCTCCTTTTCCTCTATGAAATGAACATGCTTTTACACTGTTCTCCAATATGCTCCATGATCCTTTAGCTTGACGAATTTGATATGTTTCTAATGCATCTTCTATGGTGTCTTTGGAATGTATACTGGTCTAATATATTGGCTGCAGTAACAGGATACCACACATTCAAATTGGCCAGTTTGTGGTGAATCTTCAATTATTTCAGTGGTTTAAGTTTTCTTCTATGTTTATTTCTCTGTAGTATTCATTGTTCTTTAGGATATTGTAGGGCTTGTCTAACTTTGTTTAAGTCAACACGTTCTTGCCATTTTTCTTGTCTTTTGTTGGTACACCATTAACTAGTAGAATCAAAGATTGTTCTATTGGCTGTCCTACTGTTAGAGTTTCTAAATGTTCTTGAATAGCTAATGGCAAATATACTACTTTGGCACAAATGCCTTTGAGTAAATGGGATGGAGGCAATTTGGAGGTTTTTGGTTGAAGGTGTATTATAGCTTTAAATGGGTGTACTGTTTCAATTATGATTCTCTCATACAAGTTGAGCTGTTGCAGAGATTTTGGGAGTGGGAAGATTTCTAAGTTTTTAGTGAAAGCCTGTGATGGCATTTGGTTATTGTCAACCTTTGTTTTGAAGTACGTGCAAACTATTAAGGGGTCAGTTATTTTGTATTTATTTTCTGCTGTTAATTGGAACCATTGGGATTCCTCATTGTCCTAGATTTTGTAGGCCATATCTACTAATTGTGTACTCTTTTTATAAAATGTTCTCTGACAACAGACACATACTTTGTTTGGTATTTCAGCAGATGTGTTTTGAAATGCGTGAGTGTTTATAAAGAGTTTGTTGTTTGTGAGCTTTTTGCTATTGTTTTTCAAAGTAACTGAATTTTGTAAGTCAATTTCAGTTCCAAAATATTTACTTTGGATGTGTTCTATTTCTTGAAGGAGTTTGGCTGTTCCATCTAGGAGAATGTTATTTAATGTTTGAAGTTCTAGAGCAGGACGTTTTGCAGAGTACAATCTATGGACAAGGTTTTCCATAGCGGAATTGTGTGTTGCTTACATTTTGATTTGATGGAAGGTGCTTTTGCAAGCAGTTCCAGAAATGCAGGCTAATTAATGTCCTCACAGTCCAGTGTGGATGCGTACTGGGCAGGAGTCCATGGTTTGCAAAGTTTTGATTCTACTTTTTTCTTTTAGTTTCACATAGTGAGTAAGGAATTGTCATAGTAAACATTTGAGCGATTGTTGGCGTACGTTACATATTGAGCTGCAGTTCCATTTTGTACACTCGGTGGCTTGTTTGGACACAGGAACATTTGGTTAAAAGTTTGCTGCAGACATTTTTTCTGTAAGGGTTTGTTTTTCCCATAGTGATGCCTGCTAACGCTTCGTAGCCTAGCTCATTATTGTCTATGGCAATTCGGTTTCTTTTCTTGTTTACAGGCCTATTCATTGAAATATGGTTCTGTGCTGCTTGAGTGATACTATTCACCTTCCCAGAAGTTGGAAAAGGTATTTATATTGACATTGTGTATGTTTAAAGTTGTATTTGTAGCTTATTGATTCATTTAGATAGTGGTTGCATTCTGTTTAAAATCAATATAAAGAACATTTTCTTTAGTTTAAATGCACCGTCAAACAGTTTGTTTTCCCCTGTAGTTTTTAAGCATAGAACGTCTCTTCTTAGATTTTTTATGAGATTGGAAATTCTTTGGACATTTCTTTTATAAAATGGACTTTTTGGAAAGTTTTACTGTGGCTATGTTAACATTGGTAGATATAGTGTTCGGTTCACTTTTAGGTCTAGCTTGATTTGTACATCTTCTTCTCCCTTTATTTTTTGAAAGAGGGGGGCATTCTTTTTGTACTGCTGACTGGTTTCATTTTGTTGAGTGAGGGTACTGTTTTTTTTGTTTGAATGTTTTCAATAAATTGTTTTAGTGGTGGATGACTATATGACGTGTTCATATTTGCATCTGCTCTATATTTTCTTTATTTTCTACGGAGTTGGTTTTTAGTAGGCATTATGTTGTTGAAAAAAAGATAGTGTGTGTTTGAAAGTTGGAATGTTTATGAATGTTTTATTGTGTACAAATGATTTGTTTGTGGGTGTGATTGTAGAGGGATGAAAAATAGTGTTGTGCGATTGTTTAATGGGATGATAGGGGTGGTTGGGAATGTTGTAAGAGTAAGGGGGTTGTATAGGTGTGATCGGTTTGGGTAAATATGACATTGAAATCAAGTGGTCTTGTATAAAATAAGTATATTCATGTGATGGGAAATGGGTGATACATTATTGATAGTAGAATGAGTTAAACAGAACTGGTGTTATTGTGTAAGGGAGTGGTGGTGTGATTCAATAAGTATGAATATTATGCTGCGTTGAGGAAAACAGTCCTTGCTGTAATGGTGCGGTTTAGTGTACAGATATGAGGGTTATGTGGGTGTAATTGTAAAGGGGTGAGGAAGAGTGTGCATGAGTGGTAACGAATGGATTGAGTGTGAACGTTTTTGTGCTGGAATTGAGGACTTGAGGTGGATAGGGGTATGGAAGAATAAAGAAATTAAATTGTGGTATATAAGTTCATGAGAGACAGTTGTGTTGTTAGGCAATAAGGAATTGGTCGTGTATTGAATAAAGAACAATGTTGAGATACAATTAGAAATAATGTGAAGGCTTCACTGGAGTGAGTAAGAGTGAAGTACAATATTGTTGAGTAGGAAAGAATACTTTAGGTTATCCATAGTGAAAGTAAGTTATTTCAATTAGAGACATATACATGCTATATTAATATACATACTTATAGAACGTGAAGAGTTTTCTTGGTTCGGTAGCTGTGTTTGTCAATCTTCTTTTTTCCTGTAATTGTAAAAGAAAGTTAGTTGGTATATGTGGTAATGGTTAAGTAGTATCAAAAGCATAGGTTGTTATTTATTGATGTAGAAGCAGTTGGTGGAACAAAGAGTGAAGACAGTTGTGTTATGTATTGAGTGCTAAAGTATGTTAACTATGTTGTTACAACAATTGCACTATGACAAGTGCAGTTTCACATATTACAAGCAACAGGGTAGAAATTGCAGTGTTGTAAAAAGGATGCATTTTTTGTGATTTTTTCCAGCACAGGAAAGTATGTACTAGGGCTAGCTGTACAGCAAAGTATGCCTTAATGCATATATTCAAGCAAAATGTCTTTTTTTTAAGTAGAGCAATTTTTTTCCTGGTGCTTTTAATATGGCAAGTGAAGTGCACTTGTCGTGGTGCAATGGATTTGTAATGTTTATCTGCGTTATTAAAAATATGGCAAAATATGGCATAGTGGTAATACCATGGAACTTTGCAGTTGCAACTGTGTATTTAGTTAGTATATGGTGTGTTATAGTAGTGGTTGCAAAAGACTAGTCTTTTATATTTAAGGAAAAGTGTTGCATTTAGGTTTGCATGTTTGTAGTAGGAATTTATTGAAAGCGAAATGTGTATACATATATTAGCACCTGTACCGTATTTCTGTGTTTTTAAATTAAGGAATTTGTTTTGCTAAATATTATAGACATTGTTTTAAGTGACATTTGTAATGAGGTGTAATATTGTGGCACAACATGAAACGTGGTAGTATTGGGTGTAAAGCGCTGTACATTCAGATGTGATTTAGTAATGATTTCTTTCATTTGTATTATAATAAGAAATGTACAGTATGCAGTACAAAAATGTTAATATTTCTGTAAAGGAAAGGAAAAGCAGTTAGTAAACACTAGTATGGTACTACTAAGTGGTAGTTAATGTGAGCAGGTAGAGAATGGTGGTACTATAAGGGATGTGATTGCAAACATTAGGAAATATGACATTTATATTTAAGGAAAAATACTGCTTGTCTTTAAATGTTTCTTTTAGGAGCATTTAATTGAAAATAAAAAATGCATATGTACATTAAGAGCTGCACCATTTGTAACTTGTTTTAACAAGTTAGTCGAAATGCAGTTGCTAAAGATTCATAGAACACTTAAGTGACAGTTGGTCTGAGGAAGTTCAATATGTTGGCAGCACATGTATGTAAATGCCAAGTAATGTAAGAGCATACCAGTATTGAGATGCGCATTACAGGGTAAGTGGCAGCAACCCTGTATATATTTTTGAAAAGGTGGTGAAAAAAACTTGTTTAAAAACTTCACAAAAATAAGCATACCTGTACCATGTCTTGTTAGATATTGTTAAATATGAAAATAGAAATCTTGGAGAATTTCACGGTCGTTATTGATGCAAGAGGCTGTGAATGACAGGACACATGTACTCTGAGAATTTAAATTTACATCTGATGTATTGAACTGAGATGACAGAGTAACATGTACAGTTTTTGGATTTGATTGGTGGATGGATGTCTGACTGTTTGAATGTTCCCAGCAAGGGAGTGTTATAAACATAAAGTAAAACGGGTAGAAGGACTGCCCTGTGCGATGGTGTCTGCGGACGTTCATGATCATCTACAGACATGCGTGTGCCATCTGGGTCTTTTAAGGATGCACTACATGGAAAGAGGACCGCGAAGACCATGGAGAGCCATGAACGTCCTCGGAAATCATGGACTAGCCAATCAGGTTTTGTGGTTCTGGAGGAGGAGTTGAAGTGTACAGGAGCACAGGGTAGCAAGTGTTTTCTTTCTTGTGTGCAGTGGTAGAAGTATGGCTATGGCTATGAAGAGTTTATGGATGCTGGGAGATTCATGGATACATTGGTTAAAGGTTTACTCTGAGCATTGTGGCATCTCTGTAATTTTTGATTAGAAGAAGTGGAGGTCACTTGGTATGGAGTTCGAGGATTAAATTGGGCTGCATTAATACCGTTGTGTGAGAATGTGGTACAGTTTAAACACCCAGACATCATTATAATAAATTTTGAAGGCAGCAGTTTGTGGTATCTGACCTGAGTATGATTGCTATTTGCCATGAAGGATGCGTTCAAAAGACTAATGGAATTTTTCGAGCTTCAAAGATTGTTTTTTCATGGATAAATGAAAGGCAAATGTGGAAAGGTTCAAACCTCTTTTTTCCACACATTGAAAAAGCCAGGCAGAATATGAATAAAGCTGTATGTGCTTTTTACAAGATGTAGGAATTGCATCTTTCCCCAATGAGAATATAAAGTTTGATGGCATGAACATTTTTTGAAAAGATGGAGTACATTTAACAGATGTTGGAAATTAGATTTTTGTTTCAAATGTTCAGAATGCCTTGAAACAGTTTTTGTTACAAAAAGGAAAATGGAACACGTAACATATGTAGTAAAGCATCTGTTGTTAGGTATAGTATATAAAAAACAAAAACACAAAAGAAGTTTTAAGCAGTTTTTGTAAAAGTCATAAAAAAATAAGTACAGTACAGCGTGTGTTAGTATCGTAGATAAATCCATAAACATTTTTAAAAAAGGTTATTTTAAGAGCCACCATTGCAGAATGAAGAACAGTAAATTGAGTTTAAATCCCACCCCATTTTAATTCCCCAAGAAGTCTGTACACATTAAAATAGTCTGCGGATTATATGCGTGCGGAAAAGATTTGTGAGTCATTTTTTGATGGTAGTGTAATATGAGTGGCATGTATGAAAGCCATAAATAATGGCTAAAAACATCCTATGCATCATAAACATTATGTTAACATTTTGTAAGGCAGAAAAAAGGGGTTAGGACAGAAATGTATTCCTGTCACATTTTCTTTGCTGTGCAAATTGTCTACAATTTTCATTACCATAAAATGTAATGCTAATGTAAATGTTAGATATTCTTATAGACTTAAGTATAAATATAAAGTAGATGGAATCTATAAGAGTATTTTTTTCTCATTCTATTTTTAAACTTTGAAAGGCGGTTCCATGAGGAACCTTCTTTTTTTTAAATGTATTTATTTATTTTTTTGCAGAGGGAAAGAGAGAGCAAAGCAGGGAGGGAGGGAGAGAGGAAGGAAGGGAAGGGGAACCAAGCACCATAAGGGAGGGAAAGGTGGACAAAGGAAGATGTAGGGCTGCAAAATAATAAGGTAGCGGGCAATCCTTTTTATGCACCTTCAAAGTCACCTCAAAGGCGCTTTGGATTACCTCCCACCTGCAGATGATTGTGTCACAGTAGATACAAAGTACTGTTGACAACGCAAGGTACGGGTCAACATCCTCCTGTATTGCATGTGAGGCAGCAGGAGGAATCCTCGTCCCCACTGCGGTGTCCCCAATGTTGACAGGACTGGTTGCAGAGCGTGTAGTGCTGAAGTAATCTTACTCCCTCAGTAGGGGGGTCACCTTTCTCAGGGCAGCCGGGTGGAAGGTGCGGGTGGCGGTGCATGGAGGTAGTATCAAAGGAGTACTGCTCCTTTTGGCTGCAACTGAGTACAAGCACTCAGTGCAGCGCATGTGGGCAGCCTGAGCCTTCGGTACTCCTTCAATGGTGGTGAAAAACCTCCATACCCATGATTCCATTTGCCCACCCATTATAGTAGGTGCTTCCTCCACTACATCTTTTTTGCCCTCTTCCTCCTGCATGTCATCTGCTTCAGGTCGCCTGTCCATGTCCTCCAGGTGGTGGTAGTGGTAGTGATGGCTCCTGGGGAGGAGGATGGATGACCATTGCAGATGCCATCATTAAAGGAAATCTGCTCTGCTACTCTCAAGTGAAATTCCTCTGTGCTGGTCTGCCAGATTGAGAATGACTAACAGAAATAGGGGGTCCCCTTATAGAAAATGTCAGCGAACTGCCATCCTGTCCACGAACTTCAGCACCCAAATAAGGCCTTTAAAAGTTGTAAAAAGTTTAGGAATGAAGTAGGAATGGTATTGGGAGCCGTGGAAGGGCTGAGTATTAATTTAAAAGTTTCTAGAGGATCACACCATCACGCCACACGGGTGCGGTAACATGATGATGTCTGGGATGTCCTCAATGATGTTACGAGACCATGGGCTTCTGGTACAGGAAAAAGTGCATAGAACCTTGTAAAGAGTTTATATAAGCACTGGCAATGATTATTGGAGGTGTGCAAGGGCAAAGTTCAAACTTGATAGTCCTTAAAGACGCAGAAAATCGAATTTAAAGATGTCTGTGAAGTACGGACATCAGACGCGTCATTGTGCCACACAGGCGCCATCCCATGATGACATCTGATATATCTTTACAAAGACAAATATTTGTGGGACTAACATATACAGATTACATTTGTAATATGTATTTTAACAAAAGGATGGGGAAGCAGATTGGGAAACATAAATAGGGGAATTTGGAGGTTCAAAATGTTCATGATTGGGAGAATTGGGGACATAAAGGTCATCAAAACATTTATTACGATAATGTTCTGTCAAATATTGGGGTAGTTGTTCAGGAAAAGGGTCACAGGTACATGTGGGACAATGAAAATCAATATTACAGATCACATGATTCTTCATGTAATTAGACAGTTCAGCAACTTAATTAAGACATCTGAGTGCATTAGGTATACATTTTTGTTTCACCAGTTTCTATTTACCCCTCGTTGCTATTTACAATTGCTCCTTCATGATTACTGTCTTCATTTTTTACTTGTTGGACTTTTTGGAGAATAAAATATAATCAAAAATATGTAATTTAATAACTGATTATCAACATGCATTATTTCAGTGCAGTTTAACATGCATATGTGTATTTACCATTAATAGATTGTTCACGTCTCATCTCATCCTTAGTGAAGTACCCTTTCAGCCAGTAAAGTGTGTTTGACATTTCTGTAGAAATATGGCATGAGTAATTTTTGTTATTTAAAAATGATTATAAATGTATTTAGTTAATTTGGAAAACATTTGCAATTAAAGGGGAGGGAATATTTACTTACTAGGTTCCGAGAGTTTGTTTTCTTGTGCTTTGTTGTTGTGATTCAGTTCCTAAAAGGTGATCAACTGCATTGCTTACATGAGGTGTACACTTATGGTTACTATTTGGTATAATCTATAATATTGTAGAATGTGTAAAGAAAATATTTTTTACATTTGGAGACGTACAAGTGTGTGTAAATGTATGTTTGAATTGTATTATTGTTTGTAATGTTGGGGTATGTATATTGTTTGTGTGAAAATGAAATATTACAATGGTGTTGTCCCCTGGTTTTTGGGGTGGGTTGCTATCACCTGCTTCAAGGTATGTCTTTGGACACAAGTTATAGCCTGCAAACTTTTAACCTGCTGCATGGTCGGTATAATGTATTTTTTTATGTAAAGAATGTTTAAAGCAATTTAATATATGTTTAAAGAGGAATTATGAATAACTTCCATACTGTGGTCTAACATTATGAAATATTTTGATTTATAAAAAACTTTTAAATTCAGTGATAAAACGTTGTTTAAAGTACATTGTGGTTAAGTTGAACTAATAAAAACCTACGAAATTCAGTAAAAAATCTTTGTGAAAGGGAGGTTATGGTTGCGAGTGAAATTGAAAAACCCAATAAATTTGCCAGTTATGGTAAGCTAAGCAACCATATCTCACACCACCACCATGCACTGCTAAGACTAACACCCAGGTCATCAAAGATGACATCACAAATGGCATCATTGATGACATCACTTACCATATGAGTTCTGATGAAAAGTGCCTATAAGAGGTTCTGTTTAGAATGTTGATAGGAACATATGAAGGGTAATCAGGTGAGGACTCATGAACTAATCCACATATCAAAAGATATACTTATTTGATCTGAAACGTTATATTGAAATGTTGTTGTGTGCTCTAAGGCCTTTAGGCATGTGGCACTTTACAAAAAATAAAGTAAAGTTAAATAAAGTACAGTTGTTAATACAGCAATGTAATAATACATACACATAGGCAATGGCTGCAGCATGGACAATTGAAGTACAATATTTTTAATGTGGTAATATTGATCAGTAGAATCATGCATCCAAGCCTATTAGAATCTTGAGTGACATTAAACTTGGAATTAACAGCTAACAATACAAGAATTATTACACACGTGTTAGTACAGAAATGTCATATGAAAAGTATCAATGCATACAAAGCTGAGGCACATACAAGGAATCTCTAGTAAGGAGGAAAGAAACACTATGACCACAAAATGACAATAAGATTAGAGTTCATCATCATGTATAAAAATGAATTGTCTGCTTGGGGCCTACTTATTGTGCCATGTGTGTGCACCATGAGCTCAGCCCAAACCATAAGGAAACTATGACAAGGTTAACATCTAGATATTCAGCACCTTTACAATTTTACAATGCTCACTGTCACTGAAGAAAAACAACCGGCCCACAAATGTGATGTCCTCAGTGATGTCATCAATGATGCAATTTGTGATGTCATCTTTGATATCCTGTGTATTAGTCTTAGCAGTGGATGTGGGTGGAGTGGTTGCTTATCTTACCATAACTGGTGAATTCATTTTTTTTTTCGGTTTTACTTTTAACCATAACATCCCTTTAACAAACAGGCTGATACATGGAATTAATGTGCGCCGAAAATTCCGGCGCAGAGGTGCCAAAACGTGCTATTCGCAGTAAAAGCGTGAAAATCGCAGTGCAACTGTGAAAATGGCAGGGAAACCAGCGCACATCGCACATAGCGCGGCGCACATTACAAAAGTAGGCGGAACACGGGGCGTAACACTCGGAATGGGGAACAACGCGTGAAAATATGGGCGTCACAGGGGAAGTACAGCAGGCAAGTGCGCAGAACGCCCACACGCTCGCCTACAACTCGTATTCATGGAATATAATAGGGCAAACCAGCGCACGGTCAAAGACGCGCACAGGGCCAAACAAGTACGTCACAAGAAAGCAGACGGTAGTGTCCCTTCGCCTGAAATAAATGTGCGCCAAAATGTGCGCTAACAAAAAGCACCCATATACAGCTATGATGAATGATCCATACTGTGGCCCTCTAGGACAAATGAGGTGCAAAGGGGTACCAACAAACACGGACACCCGCTGTGTGAAAAATAGTGTGTGTGTGTATTACGGTGTGCGCGGGAAGTTCCACACACGATTGGCCTGGGCACGTGTATTCCGGGGTGCGCGGGAAGTTCCACACGCGATTTCAGCAGGGTACGTGTATTTCGGGGTGCGCGGGAAGTTTCATATGAGAATTTGCAGGGTACGTGTATTTCGGTGTGCATGTGCAGTTCCACATGCAATTTCAGCAGGGTACGTGTACTCCGGGTGCGCGGGAAATTCCACATGCAAATCCAGCAGCCTACGTGTATTTCGGGGGTGCCGGGGAGTCCCACACGTGAATTGGCCGTGTGGGTCCTCCCAGCTGGTCTCTCTACACCCTCCACAGCCCCTGCAGGCGTCCCACACCACAGGGGACTACCCTGCACCCCTGCACATGACCCGCAGCACCCCCACCCCCCCAGCATCCAGGGGCACCCTCCACCAGGCCCCACTCATGTCCCCCTGCACCCCCATCCCCCAGCATCCAGGGGCACCCTCCACCATGCCCCCATCCATGTCTCCCAGCACCCCCCCACCCCCCAGCACTGTGGGGCACCCTCCACCAGGCCCCCACTCCTGTCTCCATGCACCCCCACCCCCCTGCATCCAGGGGCACCCTCCACCAGGCCCCCACTCCTGTCTCCCCGCACCCCCACCCCCCAGCACTGTGGGGCACCCTCCACCTGGCCCCCACTCATGTCCAACTCATGTCCCCCTGCAGTCCTACCCCCCTGCATCCAGGGGCACCTTGCACCAGGCCCCCACTCCTGTCACCCTGCACCCCCACCCCCCTGCACTGTAGGGCACCCTCCACCAGGCCCCCACTCCTGTCTCCCTGCACCCCCACCCCCCAGCACTGTGGGGCACCCTCCACCAGGCCCCCACTCATGTCCAACTCATGTCCCCCTGCAGTCCTACCCCCCTGCATCGAGGGGCACCCTCCACCAGGCCCCCACTCCTGTCACCCTGCACCCCCACCCCCCTGCACTGTAGGGCACCCTCCACCAGGCCCCCACTTCTGTCCCCCTGCACTGTAGGGCACCCTCCACCAGGCCCCCACTCCTGTCCCCCTGCACCCCCACCCCCTGCATCTAGGGGCACCCTCCACCAGACCCCCACTCCTGTCTCCCTGCACCTCCACCCCCCAGCACTGTGGGGAACCCTCCACCAGGCCCCCACTCCTGTCTACCTGCACCCCCACCCCCCAGCACTGTGGGGCACCCTCCACCAGGCCCCCACTCATGTCTGCCACCCCCCCATCCCCCAGCAGTGCGATTTGCCTGGGTACATGTATTTCAGGGGTGCACCGGTAGTCTTACACGTTATTATGTATTATGGGTCCGCGTGAACTTCCAAACGCGATATCAGCAGGGTACGTGTATTACGGGGTTCGCAGGAAGTTCCACACGTGATTGCCCTTGGTACGTGTATTGGTACGTGTATTTCAGGGTGCGTGGGCAGTTTCACACGTGAATTTGCAGGGTACGTGTATTTTGGTGTGCGCGTGAAGTTCCACACGCAATTTCAGCAGGGTACGTGTACTTCGGGTGCGCGCGAAATTCCACACGCGAATCCAGCAGCCTATGTGTATTTCGGGGGTGCCGGGGAGTCCCACACGTGAATTGGCCGTGTGGGTCCTCCCAGCTGTTCCCTCTACACCCTCCACGGCCCCTGCAGGCAGCCCACACCACAGGGGACTACCCTGCACCCCTGCACATGTCCCGCATGCAGCCCATCCACCATGGCCATGCCCCCCAGCCAACCCACATGTCACCTTGCACTACTGCACACCAACGCATGTCTCCCAGCACCCCCACCCCCCAGCATCCAGGGGCACCCTCCACCAGGCCCCCACTCATGTTCTTCTGCACCCCCATCCCCCAGCATCCAGGGGCACCCTCCACCAGGCCCCACTCCTGTCTCCCTGCACCCCCACCCCCGTGCATCCAGGGGCACCATCCACCAGGCCCCCACTCCTGTCTCCCTGCACCCCCACCACCCAGTACTGCGGGGCACCCTCCACCAGGCCCCCACTCATGTCCAACTCATGCCCCCTGCAGCCCCACCCCCCTGCATCCGGGGGCACCCTCCACCAGAACCCCACTCCTGTCTCCCTGCACCCCGACCCCCCAGCACTGTGGGGCACCCGCCACCAGACCCCCACTCTTGTCTCCCTTCACCCCCACCCCCCAGCACTGTAGGTCACCCTCCACCAGGCCCCCACTCATGTCCCCCTGCACCCCCACCCCCCTGCATCCAGGGGCACCCTCCACCAGGCCCCCACTCATGTCCCCCTGCACCCCCACCCCCCTGCATCCAGTGGCACCCTCCACCAGACCCCCACTCCTGTCTCCATGCACCCCCACCTCCCAGCACTGTGGGGCACCCTTCACCAGGCCCCCACTCATGTCTCCCTCTACCCCCACCCCCCAGCACTGTGGGGCACCCTCCACCAGGCCCCCACTCATGTCTCCCACCTCCCCACCCCCCAGCAGTGCGATTTGCCTGGGTACGTGTATTTCAGGGGTGCGCGGGTAGTCTAACACACGATTTCATCAGGGTACATGTATTATGGGTCCACGTGAACTTCCACACGCGATATCAGCAGGGTACGTGTATTACGGGGTTCGCGGGAAGTTCCACACGCGATTGCCCTGGGTACGTGTATTTCGGGGTGCGCGGGAAGTTTCATACGCAAATTTGCAGGGTACATGTATTTCGGTGTGTGCGTGAAGTTCCACACGCGACTGGGCCTGTGAGAGTGGGGTAAGTGTATTCCAGGGGTGGGCGGGAATATTTAGAATATTTACTCACGACTGGGCCTGGGAGAGCGTGTTACGTGTATTTCTGGGGTGGGCGGGAAGATTTACACGGTACCCTACAACGCGCCCAAAAAAAAAGATCCAATCCGGAAACACGTACGCCAGCATGAAGCAGGCGCACGTCCCGCAAAGCATAAAAGAGTGCACAAAAAACAAACAAGCTCAGACGCCAGGATGAATATACCGTTCCTAGCAGCAGTGGCCATGGGATACCGCAGGAGGAGGAGAAGGATAGTCAGGGCCAGAATCTTCACACCCAGAACCAGCCTATTTGGTATGCCTGATGACCAGGTGTATGGGAGGTACAGGTTTCCACCACACATAATACTCGACCTGGTCAGTGAGTGGGAGGAATACCTCACATCACCCACCCTGTGCTCCCAAACACTCAGCCCCCTGGAGAAGGTCCTCAATGTACTGCACTTCTTGGCTACTGGATAATTTCAGCGGACAAGTGCCATAGTGGGGGGGTGTCACAGGCCACGCAGTCACGGTGCCTACACCAAGTGTTGGCCATCACTGCACGCCTATCAGTCCGCAGGCACATATACCTGCCCAGAACACCTGCAGAAAGGCAGGCTGTCAGCCAGGATTTCTATAGGGTGGCACAATTCCCTAAAGTGCTAGGTGCCATTGATTGCACCCATGTGGCTCTACGTCCCCCCAGGGCATCTGAGCACATCTATAGAAACCGCAAGCACTGGCATACCATCAACGTCCAGGTAGTATGTGATGCCAAGGGAATCATCACCTCAGTATATGCCAACTATCCAGGGTCCACCTACGACAGCTTCATTTACAGGATGTCAACCCTAAACCGGGACATGGAAGCTGGGCGGCATGGCGATGCATGGCTGCTTGGTGAGTATAAATGCCACAGCACACGCATGCATGGCAGATACAGAGTAATGTCAATACCCCACTAATGATCCCCATCACCACCCGCCCAGGGGACAGTGCCTACCCTCTGAGCACCCACATGATGACGCCAATTCGGAACCCCATCACGCCTCCCGAGGTAAGATACAATACAGCCCATATTGCAACCCGGGGCATAGTGGAGCGCACATTCGGAGTGCTCAAGTCACACTTTCGCTCCCTTGACCGTTCTGGCGGGCAGCTGTTATACGCTCCCCCAGTAGTGTGCAGGATCATAGTGGCAGCATGTGTCCTGCACAATGTTGCAACACGCCGGGGCCTGGCTGTGGACATGGTGGTGCCCCCACAACCCCAACCACATGCATGCCCGCTGCGCATGGGAGGGGAAAGGGCATGGGGTGAGGCAGCCCGTACGAAGCTGGTGGCTAATTACTTCACATAGAAATCACACCCCTGTGGAGTGCACACAGCCCTGGCACATACCATTTGACAATCAATGATGACTCAATCTGACAATTATGATGAATTAAGGGACAGTCACTGTCAGAACCATAGCAGCCTGAGATTGTTCATCTGGAAGTGTCACAATGTGTGCATCCCTACCTACACAAACACCACCAATGCAGTCATCAGAAGACACACTTCTATGCAGCAAAAATGAATACCCACTTGCAAAATTCAACATGAGAACAGTGCCATGTCACCCAACCCCTCCCTGGCACCGCCACACAACACACCATGGAATGTCATGCTATGTGAGAGCAAACAAATTAATCCCCACAACATGACACAAGTGTCACAAACTACAGTGTCCCTAATGCAAACTGGCCACACATGAAATGCTCACAGTAATGCACGACCAACAACACACATTACCAAATATTTACCAATAATACTAATCACCTACACAACCTTCAACCTACCATAAACATGACAGTACGGACTTAAAAAATTGGTAGCCTCACTACCTGATAATGCCAGCACTTCGAACACTTCCAACTGTACAGTGTTAGCGCCACGCAAAAGTGTAGGTGCACTGCTTACAACATGTTCTCCATTTCCAAAGTCGACCGCCTTGTGAAGACATGAGAAATGGACCTGCAAATTAGGAGGATGAGATGGATGCAGAGGCACATATCAGTACACCATGCAGTGTACAATAAAACAACAATATGCACTAGGAATGTATACACAGTATTGACTACAGACTGCCCACACATCAAATGGGAGTCCAACGTCACCGTGCACTGTGGGGCACCCTCCACCAGGCCCCCACTCCTGTCTACCTGCACCCCCATCCCCCTGCATCCAGGGGCACCCTCCACCAGGCCCCCACTCCTGTCACCCTGCACCCCCACCCCCAAGCACTGTAGGGCACCCTCCACCAGGCCCCCACTCATGTCCCCCTGCACCCCCACCCCCTGAATCCAGGGGCACCCTCCACCAGACCCCCACTCCTGTCTCCCTGCACCCCCACCCCCCAGCAATGTGGGGCACCCTCCACCAGGCCCACACTCATGTCTCCCTGCACCCCCACCCCCCAGCACTGTGGGGCACCCTCCACCAGGCCCCCACTCATGTCTCCCAACCCCCCAGCAGTGCGATTTGCCTGGGTACGTATATTTCAGGGGTGCGCGGGTAGTCTTATACGCGATTTCATCAGGGTACGTGTATTATGGGTCCGCGTGAACTTCCACACGCGATATCAGCAGGGTACGTGTATTACGGGGTTCGCAGGAAGTTCCACACGCGATTGCCCTGGGTACGTGTATTTCGGGGTGCGCGGGAAGTTTCACACGCGAATTTTCAGGGTACATGTATTTTGCTGTGCGCGTGAAGTTCCACACGCCACTGGGCCTGTGAGAGTGGGGTACGTGTATTCCAGGGGTGGGTGGGAATATTTACTCGCGACTGGGCCTGGGAGAGCGTGTTACGTGTATTCCTAGGGTGGGCGGGAAGATTTACACGGTCGCCTACAACGCACCCAAAAAAAAGGTCCAATCAGGAAACACGTACGCCAGCATGAAGCAGGGGCACGTCCCGCGCAGCATAAAAGAGTGCGCAAACAACAAACAAGCTCAGATGCCAGAATGAATATACCATTCCTAGCAGCAGTGGTCGTGGGATACCGCAGGAGGAGGAGAAGGATAGTCAGGGCCAGAATCTTCACACCCAGAACCAGCCTATTTGGTATGCCTGATGACCAGGTGTATGGGAGGTACAGGTTTCCACCACACATAATACTCAACCTGGTCAGTGAGTGGGAGGATGACCTCACATCACCCACCCTGTGCTCCCAAGCACTCAGCCCCCTGGAGAAGGTCCTCAATGTACTGCACTTCTTGGCTACCGGATCATTTCAGCGGACAAGTGCCATAGTGGGGGGGTGTCACAGGACACACAGTCACGGTGCCTACACCAGGTGTTGGCCATCATCACTGCACGCCCGTCAGTCCACAGGCACATATACCTGCCCAGAACACCTGCAGAAAGGCAGGCTGTCAGCCAGGATTTCTACAGGGTGGCACAATTCCCCAAAGTGCTATAGGTGCCATTGATTGCACCCATGTGGCTCTACGTCCCCCCAGGGCATCTGAGCACATCTATAGAAACCGCAAGCACTGGCATTCCATCAACGTCCAGGTAGTATGTGATGCCAAGGGATTCATCACCTCAGTATATGCCAACTATCCAAGGTCCACCAACGACAGCTTCATTTACAGGATGTCAACCCTAAACCGGGACATGGAAGCTGGGCGGCATGGCGATGCATGGCTGCTTGGTGAGTATAAATGCCACAGCACACGCATGCATGACAGATACAGAGTAATGTCACTACCCCACTAATGATCCCCATCACCCCCCCCACCACCCACATGATGATGCCAATTCAGAACCCCATCACGCCTCCCGAGGTAAGATACAACACAGCCCATATTGCAACCCGGGGCATAGTGGAGCGTACATTCGGAGTGCTCAAGTCACGCTTTCGCTTCCTTGACCATTCTGGCGGGCAGCTGTTATACGCTCCCCCAGTAGTGTGCAGGATCATAGTGGCAGCATGTGTCCTGCACAATGTTGCAACACGCCGGGGCCTGGCTGTGGACATGGTGGTGCCTCAACATCCCCAACCACATGCACTCCCGCTGCGCATGGGAGGGGAAAGGGCACGGGGTGGGGCAGCCCGTATGCAGCTGGTCGCTAATTACTTCACATAGAAATCACACCCCTGTGGAGTGCACACAGCCCTGGCACATACCATCTGACAATCAATGATGACTCAATCTGACAATTATGATGAATTAAGGGACAGTCAACTGTCAGAACCATAGCAGCCTGAGATTGTTCATCTGGAAGTGTCACAATGTGTGCATCCCTACCTACACAAACACCACCAATGCAGTGTCATCAAAAGACACACTTCTATGCAGCAAAAATGAATACCCACTTGCAAAATCCAACATGAGAACAGTGCCATGTCACCCAACCCCTCCCTGGCACCGCCACACAACACACCATGGCATGTCATGCTATGTGAGAGCAAACAAATGAATCCCCACAACATGACACAAGTGTCACAAACTACAGTGTCCCTAATGCAAACTGGCAACACATGAAATGCTCACAGTAATGCAGGACCAACAACACACATTACCAAATATTTACCAATAATACTAATCACCTACACAACCTCCAACCTACCATAAACATGACAGTACAGACTTAAAAAATTGGTAGCCTCACTACCTGATAATGCCAGCACTTCGAACACTTCCAACTGTACAGTGTTAGCGCCACGCAAAAGTGTAGGTGCACTGCTTACAACATGGACTCCATTTCCAAAGTAGACCGCCTTGTGAAGACATGAGAAATGGACCTGCAAATTAGGAGGATGAGATGGATGCAGAGGCACATATCAATACACCATGCAGTGTGCAATACAAAAACAATATGCACTAGGAATGTATACACAGAATTGACTACAGACTGCCCACACATCAAATGGGAGTCCAACGTCACCGTGTAAGTCAATGTCACTTGGGCACACCCTTTGCAAGCCCATGGAAACGGGAAGCAGGAGGGGTGTGTGTCACACAAACCCAAGCATCTGACCCAAATTCAGGACAAGCTTGCATGTGCCCAGCCACAATGCAGCGTATGCCCACGGGAGCCACACAAGGCAACACACTGTCCCAAAAATCAAAAATCAAAATTCAAAAATCGAAAATCAAAAATCAAAAATCAAAAATTAAAAATGGCCATGAATGGGCAAGGGGGGGGTGGGGGAGGCCACCCAGGAGGTCCGAGGACAGGTGCACACCAAAACCCAAAACACCTCCATGGGCTCATGGCCTGAACGGCTACCCTATTGTGAGAGATTTGCTGCTGTCACTCTCCTCACCCTCTGCAGCTGCATCAGGAGGTGGTGGCACTATGGGAGGAAACCCACACAAAGCTCTAGTCTGGTCCTCCATGGCAGCAAGCATGTGGATGTGGAAGGTCTGGTTCTGGAGGATAATCGTGCGGAGGTCCCCATGCAACAACTCACGGGATGCCCAGACCTCCTCCCTAGTTGCCTGCATCTCAGCTGAGAGCGTACGTGTGAGCCGCTCCAGCTGCTGTTCTGTCCTTGTGTTAGTTGAAGCCTCAAGCTCAACAAGAGTTACCCTGAGCTGACGGAGTTCCACCCTCAGGGCTTCTCTGTGGCCCTGGGACTCAATAGAAATGGCTTCCCGCAGAGTCTCAAGTGCCGCCCGCCTGTCCCTGTTGGACGCCAACATGTCCTCCCTGTGTGACTGGCAAATGGAGTCTGTTGCCTGCTGTAGTTGTTCAATCAGCCTTTCTTGGGGGACAATGGAAGTGGCCACCCTATCCATGGCCTGAGCCATCATCTCAGATGATGCTGCCTGTTGGTTTGCCATACCGTATATGGATTGCTCCCATGCGGTATTGCCAGGTGGCGTACGGCCACCGCGTCGGCGGGCACCACACCTGTGTGGGGCAATACGAACTGCACCTTGCTGTGCCGGCACTGCCTGAGGCTGCAGGACTGCATTCCCCCTCTGATCTTCTGGCCCAGGAACAGGATCAGATGTTGCGGAGTGTGACCCTGCATCCATAACCACCAAAGGCGGACCTACCAACACTGACATCCCCATTGAGGGTTCTACCCCTGGTGCAGGTGGGTTGGACAGTACAGAATCCCTCCCAGAAACACTTACCTGCGACGGCACATAGGTCTCATCATCCGAATCGACACCTGAATAGATCTCGGGGGAGGTGCACCCAGAGACACCCCTTGAGATGATGGTCTGCAGCAAGTGTGGGTTCTCAGCCACCACCACACCACATCCCTCACTGGTGCCCGGTCGGGCCTAAGACCCCTCCTGGGTCTGCACCATCTCCACAACCCCAGCAGTATCAAGTGCGTCATCCCCTGCAAAGACATGAGAGAAAAGAAATGGGAAGAGGCATTAGCACCATGGCACACAATTAGGGCTGAGAAGCAACAGAAACAGTACTTCATTGACACATGTCCCACATGACTATAACCCTCCCATGCATGCACTGTCACTGCGTACGAAGGGGAGGCAAATGGCACACATTGATGACACCAAGATGGAAGACCAACACATTTGCTGCATGCTGGCTAGCAGTGCCATCACACATTGGCCTGTGATTGTCATGTCCAATACACATACATGACACATGCCATCACACAGATGGCATGTACCATAGCCATGTCACACATGTGACAATAGGACTGAGAAATGCCTAGTGAAAGTGGTGGAATGAAGACAATCAGCCTGAATGAACACAGAAAAATACGCAACTATGTTGTGGCAAGATGACACTTCAAGGGCAACTGGCGTGAGGTTGGGCTGAATGTCTACTGGTGCCAGAAGAGATACTGCAATACCCAAATCCTGGTGCGCAGAATGTATTGGATGAAGCACATGGGTGACTCAAACCACTCAGGCACACACACCCTCACCTGGCACTCAATCAGAAGCCCTCACACACACACCATGCACATGGATGTCACACACCTGCATGTGCACTCACCGGACAATGCCTCGTAATCTGGCAGGTCTCCCACGCCTTGGATCTGTTCCTCTGTGACGTAGGTCCCAGCAACATACTCATGTGGAGTGAGTTCTATGTCCTCTGCTGGAGACCCACCTCCAGTCACTAGAGTTGCGGCATGACTTGAGGCCAGCTTTTTCTTTGCCCTGTGCTTCATGTCATTCCAGCGCTTGTAGCAATCATTAGCTGTGCGCCTCACGAATCCAAGGGCACTTATGAGGTCCGCAATGGTCTGCCAGTGTGCCTGACGTTGTGCAGGTGTGGTCTTGCATCCTGCAGTAATCACCATTTCGCTCTCATGTGCGGACACATACTCAACAAGCGCATCAAGTTAGGCCTGATTGAAGCTGGGCTTCCTTGGTGGTCCGGACTGTGTAGCCGTTTCTGGGGCATCAGCCTGTACTGGACGAGCACTCTTCCTCTTCCGCTTGGAAGGTGGTGGGGATCCTGAGTGTCCTACGCCGCTCTGGACACTAGGGGCAGGAGCCCCAGTGGACTGTGGACTAGGAGTGTGGGAATGAACACTCACCATGGGACTTGATGCAGGCATTAGCTGAAGTGTGATGTAGTCAGGGGGAACGTCAGCAGGATGGACTGGGACCGACACTGTCCTGGCTGGGAGACTCAGAGCTGGGGTGGATGGAGCCGCAGCTGCCCCTGCAGCCTCCCCACCCTGCCTACTCGGGGCAGCAGATGGCATAGCTGCCCCTGATCCACGTGGCCTGGTGACACCAACGTGCACCGCCACACATGGCCTAGACCTGCTGACCTGGAAGTCAGCCATGGAGTCACCCTGTGCCAGGTCTGGTGCCACAATGGGCTGGTCCAACAAGGGCTGAGCAGGGATGGTGTCAGCCACGTTACCCTCAACCAGGGGGGGCATGGGTGTCCCTGACTGGTCACCCACACATGGGGGGCTAGGGGCACCCTGCAAGTCCCGGCCACGTCCCCTACCGTATCCACCATGGCCACCTCTTGTGGCTCGGCCACCTTTGCCACCCTTACCGCGTGCTCGCCTCCCAACCATGGCACTGATGTTGTTGTGCGTATGGGAGTTGCAGTAAACTATTGTCCTGGGCAATTGGGGATCAAAGGGGTAGGTTACTAGATGGAATTCATACCCTAGTGCTCTAGCAAGGCTGTATGTGACCCCTGGGGGAAGATGACGGGTCACGCAATGCACAGGCACCCCAAAAAAGGGAGATAATGTGCACGCAACGTATTGCACGTATTTAACATCTGTGCTTGCCCCGTGTGTTGCAGGGAGACAACATAGTTGCATATTTTTCTGTGTTCATTCAGGCTAATTGTCTGCATTCCACCACTTTCACTAGGCATTTCTCAGTCCTATTGTCACATGTGTGACATGGCTATGATACATGCCATCTGTGTGATGGCATGTGTCATGTATGTGTATTGGACATGCCAATCACAGGCCAATGTGTGATGGCACTGCTAGCCAGCATGCAGCAAATGTGTTGGTCTTCCATCTTGGTGTCATCAATGTGTGCCATTTGCCTCCCCTTCATACGCAGTGACAGTGCATGCATGGGAGGGTTATAGTCATGTGGGACATGTGTCAATGAAGTACTGTTTCTGTTGCTTCTCAGCCCTAATTGTGTGCCATGGTGCTAATGCCTGTTCCCATTTCTTTTTTCTCATGTCTTTGCAGGGGATGACGCACTTGATACTGCTGGGGTTGTGAAGATGGTGCAGACTCAGGAGGGGTCTCAGGCCCGACCGGGCACCAGTGAGGGATGTGGTGTGGTGGTGGGTGAGAACCCACATTTGCTGCAGACCATCATCTCAAGGGGTGTCTCTGGGTGCACCTCCCCCGAGCTCTATTCAGGTGTCGATTCGGATGATGAGACCTATGTGCCGTCGCAGGTAAGTGTTTCTGGGAGGGATTCTGTACTGTCCAACCCACCTGCACCAGGGGTAGAGCCCTCAATGGGGATGTCAGTGTTGCTAGGTCCGCCTTTGGTGGTTACGGATGCAGGGTCACACTCCGCAACATCTGATCCTGTTCCTGGGCCAGAAGATCAGAGGGGGAATGCAGTCCTGCAGCCTCAGGCAGTGCCGGCACAGCAAGGTGCAGTTCGTCTTGCCCCACACAGGTGTGGTGCCCGCCGACGCGGTGGCCGTACGCCACCTGGCAATACCACATGGGAGCAATCCATATACGGTGTGGCAAACCAACAGGCAGCATCATCTGAGATGATGGCTCAGGCCATGGATAGGGTGGCCACTTCCATTGTCCCCCAAGAAAGGCTGATTGAACAACTACAGCAGGCAACAGACTCCATTTGCCAGTCACACAGGGAGGACATGTTGGCGTCCAACAGGGACAGGCGGGCGGCACTTGAGACTCTGCGGAAAGCCATTTCTATTGAGTCCCAGGGCCACAGAGAAGCCCTGAGGGTGGAACTCCGTCAGCTCAGGGTAACTCTTGTTGAGCTTGAGGCTTCAACTAACACAAGGACAGAACAGCAGCTGGAGCGGCTCACACATACGCTCTCAGCTGAGATGCAGGCAACTAGGGAGGAGGTCCGGGCATCCCGTGAGTTGTTGCATGGGGACCTCCGCACGATTATCCTCCAGAACCAGACCTTCCACACCCGCATGCTTGCTGCCATGGAGGACCAGACTAGGGCTTTGTGTGGGTTGCCTCCCATAGTGCCACCACCTCCTGATGCAGCTGCAGAGGGTGAGGAGAGTGACAGCAGCAAATCTCTCACAATAGGGTAGCCGTGCAGGCCATGAGCCCATGGAGGTGTTTTGGGTTTTGGTGTGCACCCTGTCCTCGGACCTCCTGGGTGGCCTCCCCCAACTCCCCTGGCCCATTCATGGCCATTTTAATTTTTGATTTTTGATTTTTGAATTTTGATTTTTGATTTTTGGGACAGTGTGTTGCCTTGTGTGGCTCCCGTGGGCATACGCTGCATTGTGGCTGGGCACATGCAGGCTTGTCCTGAATTTGGGTCAGATGCTTGGGTTTGTGTGACACACACCCCTCCTGCTTCCCGTTTCCATGGGCTTGCAAAGGGTGTGCCCAAGTGACATTGACTTACACGGTGACGTTGGACTCCCATTTGATGTGTGGGCAGTCTGTAGTCAATTCTGTGTATACATTCCTAGTGCATATTGTTTTTGTATTGTACACTGCATGGTGTATTGATATGTGCCTCTGCATCCATCTCATCCTCCTAATTTGCAGGTCCATTTCTCATGTCTTCACAAGGCGGTCTACTTTGGAAATGGAGTCCATGTTGTAAGCAGTGCACCTACACTTTTGCGTGGCGCTAACACTGTACAGTTGGAAGTGTTCGAAGTGCTGGCATTATCAGGTACTGAGGCTACCAATTTTTTAAGTCTGTACTGTCATGTTTATGGTAGGTTGGAGGTTGTGTAGGTGATTAGTATTATTGGTAAATATTTGGTAATGTGTGTTGTTGGTCCTGCATTACTGTGAGCATTTCATGTGTTGCCAGTTTGCATTAGGGACACTGTAGTTTGTGACACTTGTGTCATGCTGTGGGGATTAATTTGTTTGCTCTCACATAGCATGACATGCCATGGTGTGTTGTGTGGCGGTGCCGGGGAGGGGTTGGGTGACATGGCACTGTTCTCATGTTGGATTTTGCAAGTGGGTATTCATTTTTGCTGCATAGAAGTGTGTCTTTTGATGACTGCATTGGTGGTGTTTGTGTAGGTAGGGATGCACACATTGTGACACTTCCAGATGAACAATCTCAGGCTGCTATGGTTCTGACAGTTGACTGTCCCTTAATTCATCATAATTGTCAGATTGAGTCATCATTGATTGTCAAATGGTATGTGCCAGGGCTGTGTGCACTCCACAGGGTGTGATTTCTATGTGAAGTAATTAGCCACCAGCTGCGTACGGGCTGCCTCACCCCATGCCCTATCCCCTCCCATGCGCAGCGGGCGTGCATGTGGTTGGGGTTGTGGGGGCACCACCATGTCCACAGCCAGGCCCCGGCGTGTTTCAACATTGTGCAGGACACATGCTGCCACTATGATCCTGCACACTACTGGGGGAGCGTATAACAGCTGCCCGCCAGAACGGTCAAGGGAGCAAAAGTGTGACTTGAGCACTCCGAATGTGCGCTTCACTATGCCCCGGGTTGCAATATGGGCTGTATTGTATCTTACCTTGGGAGGCGTGATGGGGTTCCAAATTGGCGTCATCATGTGGGTGCTCAGAGGATAGGCACTGTTCCCTGGGGGGGTGGTGATGGGGATCATTGGTGGGGTAGTGACATTACTCTGTATCTGTCATGCATGCGTGTGCTGTGGCATTTATACTCACCAAGCAGCCATGCATCGCCATGCCGCCCAGCTTCCATGTCCCGGTTTAGGGTTGACATCCTGTAAATGAAGCTGTCGTAGGTGGACCCTGGATAGTTGGCATATACTCCTAGACCACGTGCGTGGAAAAATAAACCTGCACTACGCTGTGGCACCCAGAAACACAAAAATGAACGTATGCGTGTCACACGCAGCCTAGACTGACCTCTGAAGGGGTAGGCAACACACGGGGCAAGCACAGATGTTAAATACGTGCACGACTCACTGTCTGCCAGGAAAAATCGCGTGGAAAAATACACGCTTGTGCGCGTTGGCAAAACCCCCGCCAAAAGAAGAATTGCACGCTGTCTGAGGAGACAGGACAACAGGAGAAGTGAACGCTGTTTGAGGAAACAGGCCCAGGAAAAAGACAAAAAGAGAAAAAGCTGTCAGAGGGAACAGGGAGTACGAACTTGGAACGCCGTGAAGTAAATCGCGTGTGAACCGACAAGAAGTACAGATTTCACCCACTCACTCTCCACGAAAAGCACGTACAAGGAAATGGCATTCTACACGTACCTTTTAAACAAGCCCACATGTCCAGCGTCACTTCCGCGTGTACGCGCTAAGGCCATATCCTCCAATTACACGAGCTGACACTCTGACGTGCAGTCATTGGACGTGTAACATGCACCCGTGTACAGGGAAACGCCCGTGCACACGTCACAGACGCGCATACGCGCTGGTGGCCTTTGGGCCAATGAATTCGCGTACGTGTGCTGATGCGCTTACGCGCTAAGGCCTTTTCCTCGAATTGCACGCAGACGTGCTTGATTTTCACGTGCCAAATCACTCCGTATCAAGCTGGCCACGCGTAAGCACACAGTAGACCACACTCCTGCCCAGAAGGCCGAATTACTGCCCCCCAGAGCACCGAGCACGCTCCCACCTGCCATCTGCTGCTGCCTGATTGCCTACTGCCCACGTGCCCTGCCATTTGCTGCCTGCACATCAGCCAGGGTTGCTGTTGCTGTGACCACCCCTGCTGGAACCGAAGACTCCCAACTGGGATTCCATCACTCCACAGACCAGCCCCAGGACCCAGTTGCCCACCCACTCCTGCCTCTGGGGTTGTCATGTCGGGCACTGCAACATCTGGCACCACTGGCAACCCCTGGCCAGAGAGGCAGAGGGGCACCAGCTTGACTGCCACCGAAGTTGGTGTCCGTGTGGAGCAAGTCCTGGGGCAGTATGATGCCCTCTTCGGAAGTTTGCGCGCCAACAAGGAAGGACGGACTCGGATCTGGATGGACATTGTGACTGCAATCAACGCGGAGGGGGTGGCTGTCCGACTATTCCATCATGTCAATAAGCGCTGGGAGGAATTCAGGTCCAGGACCCTCAACAAGGCCCGGCGCCTCTTGAAGGCAGCGGATGCTAAGGGGCGCCGGGGCCACTTGTCGGACGATCAGATGAGGGTCCTGGAATGCATATCCCCAGCGCTCCACGTCCAGGTCCTTGAGAGGCAGACCCATCTGGAGTCGAGCGGTAAGTGTACATGCATCATGATTGTAAGCTGTGCCTGTGGTGATGTGCCAGTAGTGTGCAGGTTGCACATGTGTTTTTATGGGGCCAAGTATGGGGTGGGGTGTACAGGGCCGTGAGGCTAACACATGCGAGGGCTCTCATGTGTGAGACATGGATGGTGCTTGTGTGTAGGCTTGCATGCCAAATGCAGTTGTATGGACACACATGTTTGGATGAATGTGTATGTAAGTAGGCATGTTCGTGATGTCACACATGGATGTTGGTTTCAGCTGCATGAATCAGCAGTGTGTACATGTGCATGTGTGTGTATTTGACAAAGGTGCAACAGTGATGCAGCATAGATGCATGTGACAGCGGGATGTGGAAGCATGATTGGCAGATGTGACATGGATGCCATTCTGAACACTGCGACAGTTGGCAAAGGTGTACACATGCATGCAAGAGTGGTGGTGTGTGTGCATGTGTAGTGCACTCCCTGTGTTGCAGGTGATGTCTGGGTCACCTTTGCCTTCTCATGCAGTTGTATGTGTATGGATGGTGCTGGCTGTTGCGATATGGCTGTGGTATGGCTCATGTGTGCGAGTTGAAATGACATGTGTGTTGGCGATTGTGATGCCATGTCTGAGGTTTGCCAATGCCACTCATGTATAACTGTCATGTGTGTATGTGTCCATTGTACAGTGCCCTGATGCCTGTGTTTTATTTCTCCCTGTCTGCAGCGTCAACTGATGAAGAGGGCGGAGAAGGTGCTGTGGAGCACAGCGGCGGGGATCGCACCGCCAGCCAGAGACGCAAGGCGCGGCTCCCCTCCCAGGTTGTCATCTCGTCAGGGAGTGAGGAGTCCGGGGCCGCATCCCAGGCCGCAGCTGCCGGGGGGGAGGTCCAAGAGGCGGAGGTCGGAGTTGGACTCCTCGGCAGCAGAGGGGGCAGCTGGGACCCCACAGGGCCCAACGGGGGAAGATGGCACAGAGTCATCCAGGTTGGTGGGGGGTTTGGTGGAGGAGGAGGCCGTGCAAGCGACAGAGACGGGGTCTGGAGGTGGGGATTCCACTGGTGCTAGTGGTGCAGTGCAGGACCAGGGACAGGAGGCAGCACAGGCCGCCGCAGAGGTGCCTGTGTGCAATCCTGTCCCTGATCCTGTCACTGCATCATCTTGCACCAGCAGGGATTCCTACGTCCAGACCCGTTTTCAGGCAGGGGATGAGCTTATGACAACTGGCCTTCCTCTGCCTGCGGACGTGGCTATCCAGGTACGGGTTGAGTCTGTCCTGACTGGTGTGGCGTTGCGTCAACGGGCCATGCAAGGTGACCTGCAGTCTTTTCATGAGGAGACTGCACGTCATCTCGAATGGCTCGTTGACCGCGTCAGCCTACTGGACTGCCACAGTCGGGAGTCGGACGTCCAGCAGGGGTGGCCACATCAACGACTGCACCCTGGCCGGTGGAGGATGTGCAGGCAGCAGGAGCCAAGGCACGGGCACAGGCACAGCAGCAGCAGCAACGAGGTGGGAGCCATGATGGCTCGGGGCCTTCGACATCGGAGGGACAGGCATCGGCCGGAGGGCAGGAGGACCCAGGACGGGAAGTGTCTTCCGTGTGGCAGCGGTTGGGCCACACCATAGATGCGGAGCGGCAGCGGGCGGAAGAGGTATGGCTCACGATGGCCAGGGCGGAGAACTCCATGCGGAGGGCCCTGAGGTGGGCCAAGTGCCTCGAGGCAATCCGCAGGGAGTTGGAGGAGAACATATCGTCGGCCCTGCGGACCCTCGGGCCATGGAGGAGGACCGCCTCCGGGACATTGAGCAGGAGTTCAATGATGCCCTGGCCTGGAACATCCCGAAATGAGCCGTCGGAGTAGCCCGCTGCCCTTGTAAATAGTTATGTAGTTAGTGTTCGGTTTCCTTTGGTTTTTCTGGGTTTTTTTTGGACCTTTTGGACAATGGACCACATTTTTGTATATATTTTTTAAATTAGGTAGTATTAGTAGATAGGTTTCATTTCTTCTGTTGGGATCATGGACCCTGGGTTGGTTAAGCTGTATATAGTTGATTGTTTGATTTTATTTTATTTTTTTGAATTTACCCATGGAGCAATGGTTTTCTTTTTGATTTTCCTTTGGATTTACTTTTTTGAACTGTGACTTTGGACACCTTTCCTTTGGATTATGATTTGTGGTTTAACATTATTTTACAGACATGCTGCTTTTTGTTTTTAATTCCCATTGTCGTTTGTTTATTTTTGATTCCATTTATGTTGCTTGTAATACATTTTCTTCATCAAACTTCAATGTGTAGTAGCATCTCATTGGTTTCATGCATGTCATGAAATGTGTTTTGACATTCACTGACACCCATTGTGTGTATGTGAGGGGCATGTGTTCATTTACATACTTGCCATTGGGGGTGTATCATGTAATTGGCATTTCTAAGTGGGTGGATGCAATACTTGGGTGGGTGTTTGGCATGTCGAGGCAGCCCATAAGGGCCAGGGATCTAGATTCTGATGACGTGGTGGCTGGGGGACATGAGTGGGGTCCTGGTGGAGGGTGCCCCTGGATGCTGGGAGGTAGGGGTGCAGAGGGACATGAGTGGGGGCATGGTGGAGGGTGCCCCTGCACTGCTGGGGGGTGGGGTGCAGGGAGACAGGAGTGGGGCCTGGTGGAGGGTGCCCTGCACTGCTGGGGGGTGGGGGTGCAGGGAGACAGGAGTGGGGGCCTGGTGGAGGGTGCCCTGCACTGTGGGGGGTGGGGGTGCTGGGAGACATGAGTGGGGGCCTGGTGGAGGGTGCCCCTGCACTGCGGGGGGTGGGGGTGCAGGGGGACATGAGTTGGACATGAGTGGGGGCCTGGTGGAGGGTGCCCCTGGATGCTGGGGGGTGGGGGTGCTGAGGGACATGAGTGGGGGCATGGTGGAGGGTGCCCCTGCACTGCTGGGGGCTGGGGGTGCAGGGAGACAGGAGTGGGGGCCTGGTGGAGGGTGCCCTGCACTGGTGGGGGGTGGGGGTGCAGGGAGACAGGAGTGGAGGCCTGGTGGAGGGTGCCCTGCACTGCAGGGGGTGGGGGTGCTGGGAGACATGAATGGAGGCCTGGTGGAAGGTGCCCCTGCACTGCTGGGGGGTGGGGGTGCTGGGAGACATGAGTGGGGGCCTGGTGGAGGCTGCCCCTGGATGCTGGGGGGTGGGGGTGCAGAGGGACATGAGTGGGGGCCTGGTGGAGGGTGCCCCACACTGCGGGGGCGTGGGGGTGCTGGGAGACATGAGTTGGACATGAGTGGGGGCCTGGTGGAGGGTGCCCCTGGACGCTGGGGGGTGGGGTTGCTGGGAGACATGAGTGGGGGCCTGGTGGAGGGTGCCCCTGCACTGCTGGGGGGTGGGGGTGCTGGGGGACATGAGTGGGGTCCTGGTGGAGGGTGCCCTGCACTGCGTGGGGGTGCAGGGAGACATGAGTGGGGGCCTGGTGGAGGGTGCTCTACAGTACTGGGGGGTGGGGGTGCAGGGAGACAGGAGTGGGGGCCTGGTGGAGGGTGCCCCACAGTGCTGGGGGGTGGGGGTGCTGGGAGACATGAGTGGGGGCATGGTGGAGGGTGCCCTGCACTGCAGGGGGTGGGGGTGCTGGGAGACATGAGTGGGGGCCTGGTGGAGGGTGCCCCTGCACTGCTGGGGGGGTGGGGGTGCTGGGAGACATGAGTGGGGGCATGGTGGAGGGTACCCTGCACTGCTGGGGGGTGGGGGTGCTGGGAGACATGAGTGGGGGCCTGGTGGAGGGTGCCCCTGCACTGCTGGGGGGTGGGGGTGCAGGGGGACATGAGTAGGACATGAGTGGGGGCCTGGTGGAGGGTGCCCCTGCACTGCTGGGGGGTGGGGGTGCTGGGAGACATGAGTGGGGGCCTGGTGGAGGCTGCCCCTGAATGCTGGGGGGTGGGGGTGCAGAGGGACATGAGTAGGGGCATGGTGGAGGGTGCCCCTGCACTGCTGGGGGGTGGGGGTGCAGGGAGACATGAGTGGGGGCCTGATGGAGGGTGCCCTACAGTGCTGGGGGGCGGGGGTGCAGGGAGACAGGAGTGGGGGCCTGGTGGAGGGTGCCCCTGCACTGCTGGGGGGTGGGGTGCTGGGAGACATGAGTGGGGGCATGGTGGAGTGTGCCCTGCACTGTGGGGGTGGGGGTGCTGGGAGACATGAGTGGGGGCCTGGTGGAGGGTGCCCTGCACTGCTGGGGGTGGGGGTGCTGGGGGACATGAGTGGGGTCCTGGTGGAGGGTGCCCCTGGATGCTGGGGGGTGGGGTTGAAGAGGGACATGAGTGGGGGCATGGTGGAGGGTGCCCTGCACTGCTGGGGGGTGGGGGTGCAGGGAGACATGAGTGGGGGCCTGGTGGAGGGTGCCCTACAGTGCTGGGGCATGGGGGTGCAGGGAGACAGGAGTGGGGGCCTGGTGGAGGGTGCCCCTGCACTGCTGGGGGGTGGGGGTGCTGGGAGACATGAGTGGGGGCATGGTGGAGGGTGCCCTGCACTGCGGGAGGTGGGGTGCTGGGAGACATGAGTGGAGCCCTGGTGGGGGGTGCCCCTGGATCCTGGGGGGTGGGGGTGCAGAGGGACATGAGTTGGACATGAGTGGGGGCCTGCTGGCAGGTGCCCCACAGTGCTGGGGGGTGAGGGTGCTGGGAGACATGCGTTGTTGATCAGCAGTGCAAGGTGACATGTGGCTGGGATGGGGGGCATGCCCATGGTGGATGGGCTGCCTGCGGGACATGAGCAGGGGTACAGGGTAGTCCCCTGTGGTGTGAGCTGCCTGCAGGGGCCGTGGAGGGTGTAGAGGGAACACCTCGGAGGACCCACACAGCCAATTCACGTGTAGTACTCCCCGCGCACCCATGAAATACACGTACCCTGCTGGATTTGCATGTGATACTTCCCGCGCACCCCTGGAATACACGTACCCAGGACGATCGTGTGTGGAAATTCCCGCGCACCCCTGAAATACACATACCATGCTGGATTCGCGTGTGAAACTTCCCGCGCATCCCAGGAACACACGTACCCAGGACAATCGCGTGTGAAACTTCCCGCAAACCCCTGAAATACACGTTCCCGCTTGGCGTTTGCTGTTTGGCAGCCCTGTGAACTGGTCCAGGGTTAGTGCAGACATTTGCGATGAATTGGGGATTTTGATGGCTTTTCCTTGCGCAAGGGCGTAACTGGCGCTGCTGCAGGGTCACTGTGCCAGTCTGCGCCACGGATGGTTTTGGAGGCTAAAATCCATGAATACGCTGTGCGATGAAATGGATTTTATCGCACGCGGCTGGCGCAGTGTATCGCACGGGGACACTGTGCGCCACTTTTGTGCGAAATTCTATGAATTACCCTGAAAGTGTTTTCACTGAACTTCACAGGTTTTTATTAGAGCAACTTAACCAAAACGTCCCTTTAACAAAGTATTTTCACAGAATATATATGTATATATATATATATATATATATATATATATATATATATATATATATATATATTACATGACCATGGTAGCCGTGTAGTTATGGTTAAGTTGCTGTTTCCATAGGAAGAGCACTTTTTGGGTGGCTTATGGCCCACTCTGAATTTTTTTGCAAAGTTTCGTGAGGTTTGGTCGAGGGGGGGCAAAGTTATAGGGGGGGTCCCAAAACGTATGTTTTTCCATAGACTGAATGGGGAACTTGGCGCACGCCTACAGCCCAAACCGCTGGACGGATTTTCACCAAATCCATCCAGTACTTTTCTTTAAAACGATGAAAAAGTAGGTCTGGAAAAATTAGTGATATCTTTGTCCGCTCCGCGGTCGCACTTCCCTGTTCGCTCCGCGGACAAGAAATCGATGGTAACACATACAAAACAAGACACTAATGCACTTGTTACAATTATGAAATAGTGTTTCCGAAGGTGAGCTTTACTTAGGTTGGAATGGAATGTGGCTGTGGAAAATTGAAAAAGCAGTGTTTTCTTGCCACCAAATTCATATGGTAAAGTGGAAGTTGGTGCTCAATGCACGGCGACCAATGCCTGCATCAGTGTTATAAGGTTTTCAGATTAATATTGAAGTCGGACTGGCGTCCTATGTTTTGAAATCTGAGGCGGCCACCTGGAGTGTTTGATGGAAACAGTGGTTTACGCGGCGTATGGGAGTAGTGGTTCTCATGATAGGATGCTCATATGTTGTTGCAAAGTGAGAATGTATTTGGCTTCTGAGTGAAGGTCAGTTGATTTGCTTTTTTAGTTGCGAGCTCAGTAGGCCCACACATCCAAGTTAATTCATAAGGGGCTATTGTGTTTTGACCTTGAGCGAAAGGGAAACTTTAAAAGGTATGCAAGGAATGAAAGCTTGGAAAAATACTATTTGATAAGGTTATATTTTAAAAACGTTTGTAAGGAACATGAAATATCAGTTCACGAAGATTCTTTGATGCGAACAGTTTGCTGTCTGACTTTGGCAAAAATAATGGAGGCTGTCAATATGATGTAAGTTTAATTTTGACGACTGTACACTAATTGTGACAATGTAACTGAAGTATTATATTTTTTTGCAGTCGTAATTTTCCTCCAATAACAAAGAGTGTACATTGTTCGCGTTTGCAGGCTATGACTAGAGTCACCGTTGGTGACCGTTATTTCTTTTTCTTTTAAATGTTATGCTTCCCCGCATAGCTTTGTGTATCAGTTTGCACGTTCTTTTGGTCTTGTGTAACATGACATGTAACTTTTTCTTGCTTGTCCATTCATGCTGCCTCCACATCTGAATTACCATCTCACTGTGTAGTTGTCCTTTTTTTAATCCTTACGGCGAGTGCTGTTTATCTGCGTTTGTAGGGTGTCATTATATGTACCCATGGTCAACTCTAATATTTCTTTAAAATGTCATGTTTGGCCACTTACATTTGTGTAGTATTTTCCACAATCTTTGTGTCTGTTTTGGAAATTTTTCCTAAAGGTTGGGTATTGACACAGATTTTCTCTTACGTTTTCCGCCTAGCTACATTTTGCCGTACTGTGCGTGCCATGGTTTCCAGATGCCGAGTGACGGCTTCTTTCCACGCCAGATGCAACTGCTGGTGACCGGGTGCCTGTCCATTATAATGTTATGCGATGACAGGCCAGGGCCGCTCTGTCCCTACGTTGAATTAGCGACAAGGAGCGACTTAATATCATTTATGGTGGTGTAAGGCAACGGTGATGCCGACGTGTTGGAAATACCTGTGCAAACAAATCGAGTGCTTTAACAGAAATGCATACTTTGTGTATGCGAAATTAACTGCATGTGTCTCTCCATGAACATTTTCAATGTTGGCCTTAGAGTCATTGCTACAAATTATTTGGAAATGGAATGTCTGTTCACCTCTGACAGTTGTTTGTTAAATAAAAGTACTTTCCAAATTCTAAAATGTTACCGTTTTCTTTTAAAATCACGTGTATCATTTCGAAATGTAAAGTACCACGTTACACGTTGCTGTATGTTTATTTACAGGTTCTGCGTCACGGTACATACTGTTGCTTTTTCCTTGCTGTCATGGAAAGCGAAGAGGGGCTATGTATGGAACAACCACCTTTCCTTTCGATGGTGGCCATCTTGAAAAAGGATTTTGTTTTGTAATCCGGCCCGTGACGGGCCAGATTATAACCAGAAATCCTATTTTTCCGTAGCATACATTAATGCTTTGCACATCTATACTATTGCATATTCTAAAATGTTACCATTTTCTTTTAAAATCACGTGTATCATTTTGAAATGTAAAGTACCACGTTATACGTCGCTGTGTGTTTATTTACCTGTTCTGAGTCACGGTACATACTGTTGCTTTTTCCTTGCTATCATGGAAAGCGAAGAGGGGCTATGCATGGAACAACCGCCTTTCCTTTCGATGGTGGCCAACTTGAAAAAGGATTTTGTTTTGTAATCCGACCCGCGACGGGCCGGAATATAGCCAGAAATCCTATTTTTCCGTAGCATACGTTAATGCTTTGCACATCTATACTATTCCATATTCTAAAATGTTACCATTGATATTATGGTTCAAAGTATAATCAAAAAACCCCTGAAATTCGACAGTTATAGTAGGCTAAGCAACCATAACTGCCCACACCACTGTGCACTGCTAACACTAACACACAGGACACCAAAGATGACATCACAAATGTCATTGATGACATCACTGATGACATGACGTGTGCATTTACTTTTCAGACGAGGGGTTGTGAATGTAATTTTAGCAAAAAAATATCAGGGAATATTGGGACATGCGTAATAAGGTACATACTTCATCACGCAATGTAGTATTGTAAAGAAAATTCCATTGCAGTGTTCTTTCTAGTACAGGAACCTACTGATACAGAAATGTAGGTATTGGCTGCAGCATACACCACAGTGGTGCTAAATTTGTACTTTCCAAAGTTGTATAATAAAAAGGTGAATGTTTCCGTATCACTTTTCTAAACAAAGAAAACATGTACTAAATTGCTAATAATGTATCACTTACTACATATATCTAGTACAACACAGACCACATAAATAGACTACAATGCATACAAAGATGGGGCTTATATGTGGAGAGTAAAGTAAGCATACGATAGGCAGCATCATTAGCAACTGTGTATAATCTACATGATTGGATTCACGCACAAAAATGATTGCTGTGTTTCAGGCCTGCTTCTTCCGCTGTATATGTACATCTAACGCTGCGATTAAATTCTAAAGAAAGTAATGTGAGAACATGTGAGAATAGCAACATTAATAAATGTAATACCTTTTAAAAGTGAAGTTTCTGACTGCTAGTAAATAAACCCACCTGGCCTAGATATGGCAGAGAACAAAAATGAAGCGGCTACACATGTGATGTCATCAGTGATGTCATCAATGACATTTGTGATGTCATCTTTGGTGTCCTGGGTGTTAGTGTTAGCAGTGCACAGTGGTGTGGACAGTTATGGTTGCTTAGCCTACCATAACTGTCGAATTTCAGGGGGGTTTTTGATTGTACTTTGAACCATAATGTCACTTTTATACAGTTATTTTAGTGAATTTCACAGGTTTTTAGTAGTGCAACTTAACCATAACATTCCTCTAACAAAGTTTTTTCCAGTGAATATATATATACACGCTGTACCAAGTTGCTATTTTATTTGATTGTGAGGTGTTGTGTATTTCATACTTCCCAGCCATATTATAGGCAACTTCTTTGATCAGTACATCTAAAGACTTTTTACCCATTGGGCGCATTCAGTATGCATTTGTAAAAACCATAACTACCATCATATAACGAATTCATCATTTTACAACAACTTCCTTATATCAGCCTAATCACGGCCCTACATAGGCAGCTATATGAGCCAATGCATCTGGAAACACCTTGGCATGAACAATAGCCATAAATGGTAAACCATGCTACACTCAAAGGGAAAATACCCTCAGTATATCATTTATATAATAACAAATAGAAAGTTCATCATATCCAATGTGGCCAAACTGTTTTTTTGTATCAAAATATACAATATGAAGGGCCTCTTGTTGCCTTTGTTTACACACCCAGTCTCGACCTCTCGAGAAATCCAAGACTTGGTGAATGCCAAAAAATGTAAGCAAGCTTTTGTGCCCATTATGATTCTGTGAAAAATACTTGGCCATATGATATGTAAAGTCACCAATGGTTATTTCTCATAAATGTTGTAATATTCCTACTTTATTTTCACCAATAGTTGAATCAATATACCATTGCTCGCATGGGCATACTAACACAAACACCATATGTAGTTTTCATGTATGTGGTAGCATATGACTTTTTGACCATCAGTTACATATTTTGTATGTTATGTTATAAAGTATTTCTACTGCAACCATCACCACTGTAGTGGTCTTATGGCACTTAGCCGTGTACAAATATTTAGCGTATTGTGACCCTGCAAGGGTGTTGCTGACCTTGGTTGGGGGAGGTGGTGAGGTGGGAGGTGATGGTGAACAGGGAGACTACAATACAACTAACAAATTCTGAGGGCAGGAATAAGAGGCATGAGGATGATGGGATTTGGTTGCGGTGGTAGGGATGCTTGTGCGATACCCGATGAGTTATTGGTTTTCATGAGAGGTAGAGTCATCTATGTGCAGCTCCGTTTTATTGTGATGGCAGAATTTAGACCAGCCAAAGCAAGGTACTGCATGAACTTGGTTATTGGTTGCATGATGGACCTGAGATGTGATCAAGTGGGCCCTAGCATTGTGAAGGTTTTCACTGGGTGGTTTGTAAGGATCCCCATAACCACCCCCCCCCCCCCCACATCAGGGGAGAGAACTGGGCTTGCCAAAGCAGCCAACATAACTTTAATTACCAAAGATCGGACATGTAAACATGTATGCATGAGGAAACATGAAGTGGGTGGGGCAGAAGGGAACAGGGGGCCTGATGGACTTCAGTGCAGTGCTATTAGGTTCTGAAAACTGTGCACTGGGTATGAAAATACTGTTTGGCTCAATATATGAGACTAAATGGATAGTGAGGAAGGACAGACTGTGTGGCAGTTGAGCTGGTATGGCCATACTTGGATACAAAATTGCAGCAACAGTTTTTCAGCATCCCATCTTGGAGCAGGTGGAAAACCTGCAGAGTGCAGAAGGACACTAGCAAAAATCGAGCAGAACTGAGTCAGAGTTAGGTTTTCACCTAGATACAATTTTACACACGTGAGCTGACTAAAACCATCACTTCAATTCCACATCAGGGCCCATAGCAAAGGCTTTGCTAACAACTGTATTCATCATTTTCAGAGTCATGGGAAGTCCCTAAATTGGCTTCTGTTTTTCTTTGCAAACTGGCAAAATTGACAATTTCGGTCCTTTTCCTGCCTGAAGTTTCATCGTATTAGCTGTTCTGCCCAACAGTTCAGGCAATGTGGGTACTGAGAAGCATTTCAGCTCTCCAACTGGTCCACATTTTTGGCAAAAATGAAATTGCGGGCTGGAAAATAAAATACATCAGAACGTGGTGAATTGTGCAGAAATATACTCTGCCTGTGACTAGAAATTAGGGAAAATGTAATTGATTTCGATTTGCTGGTAGTAATTTCACCCACCCATCGTTTATCTCTCAAATGAGCCCTAATATGAGGTTGTTATAATGCCATCTTAGATTTCAATTGCCTGTCTGTTATGTTGTATGATGAACTTGATGGGCAATAATATGCTTTGCCCCTGAGTTTGTTGCCCCACATCCTTATGATTCCTTGCATTTTGGGCTTGATCATGACTTTGGCAGTAACCCTTACATCCAGAGGTAGCGCTATTACCGCTGGATTTAAGGGTCCGCCAAATCAGGACTTCGGCGGATTTCGCCCCAGCTCTGAGCTGGGGGGAAATCCGCCGAAAATTCGCACTATTACCACCGGTGGGAAATCCGCAGGCGGTAAGAGCGTGAATTTTCCCCATTGAGCCCAATGAGGAATGGGGCATTCCCGAATGGGCTCAATGGGGAATTACATTACCGTCGAACTCGTGATCCGGCGCCATTAGCGCCGGGGAGTTCGGCGGTAGGGCTAATACCGCCGGCAGAACTACCGCCGGCGTTGCCGCCAAAGTCGTGATCAGTGTGCCCAATAAGTCTATTCATTCTTGGTGCACAACTTTCATATGGTACTAAGTGAAAGTCTCTTTCGATTTAAACCAAAACCGAAAAGGATCAATGTAGAAAAACTGCTCGCAGACCACACTGAGCGGTCTTTCTAAACCAACCCGTCACACCCTGCGACTCACATGGCAGGGACAGGATGGAAGAGGGAAGTTATGCTGTTAGAGGTAAGTGTTGTGTATGAGTGTCTGTCAGTCTGTACGTATGTTTGTCTGTGTGGAGTGTGAGGGTAATGTTTGTGGTGGGGGCTAGAGAGATCAGGGGCACGGGTAAGTGTGATTGTGTTTGTTTTTGTCAGTGTATATGTGGTGAGGGTTGAGGGGTATTGATTTTGGTGGTAAAGGGAGGTGGTGGAGGACCAAAAGGTTGTATGGGTGGTGAAACCCCTGATTTATAGGAAATCCCATCATGGTGGGAGCAAGTGGGGAATTGCAAATCCCCTGAAATAGTGCCAATTCCAGCACCGAAATACTGCTAATTCATAATTTTAAGGCTGCACCAAATCAGCCAAAAAGAATTGGTCTTTTTTGTCTGCGGCCTTCAAAATGCAGAACTATCGCATGGAACCGTTTCATATATACTTGTCGAATAACACGTTTGGGGTACTTTCATAACACAAAGAGTCTATCCACTACTTTATTCTCCTCTTGAAAATCTGATCGCGAGGAGCAATTGTGCATACCGCAAAATAGCTCTCCATGTGGAATACTCTACTTCAATGATCTTGGATGTTTACTTGCCTCAAAATGTTGGTAGGTGTTTTGTGAAACAGTTGATTCTAGTTTACCATTGTTCACTCATAATGCCACATCAAGATATCCAAACTGAACTTTGCTGAATGTATGTGCAGATGATAAGTTATATGGCTTGCTATTCAGCTTTGCAATGTATTTAGAAGTTCATCACTCCCACTCCATTTTAGTAGCAAATAATCAATGTAAGAGACCCACGATATTATATTGTCTGCATGCGTTGAATTATCCGATTTCCAGTCTATTGTCTGATCCCACCACCCCATGGACAACCTAATATAAGATATGTCCACGACAGTTCCCATGACAGTACCCCTCTTCTGTAAAAACCCATTATGTGTTAGACAAAAGCATAACATCTAAACAATGTATACATGTGTAAAGTGACGCCACTTCAAGGGCAAGCAAAGTGTCCACCCAAGGTAAGTGGTCTTATTTTATTAGCAGGTCTTTGGTATTGCCGATATATGAGTTGAGACCTATGAGAAAAAGTTGTAAAAAACCATCAACAAAATGAAAGGTGTCCCCTAAAAAAGAGTTAATGAAAGAAACATCACATCTAGCCCAGGGGCAGATGATGGGATTTATGAATGGTCACTGTGATCCACGGGGGAGTGATTGGATAATCAGTTTAAAGATACATTTTGTTATCTTCACTTATAACCATCTAGAAGGAGATCATGAAACTGAGCCATGATTATTATAGTGGGGTGATTAGGTAATTGCTCATAACAGCTTGTGCCCCTAAATTGGTTGTAAGCTTCTTTAATATAGTCACATTTATGTTTTATTCTGAAAATCAACGCTTGCCCGAGGGCTTACTAATAATAGACGGGCAGGCATCACAAAGCTCTGTGCTGGGTTTAATGCATCAGCTGTCGCCCTGGGTTGCGCCTGGGAGATATGTGTACACTTTTTGTTCATATGAATTAAACCACATTAACTTTGATTTTGTGGTACCCCATATTTTATATGTGCTCCTAAGGGCTGGGTTTCTCTCCCCTGTTGCTTGTGCAAGAAATGAATGGGGATATTCTTTCTTTCGAAGACCATCACTGTGGAATGGATCACCTTATATCAAAGCACCTGCACACACTATGTTAGAGGCTCTTATGCTGCTTGTCACCCAATAGCCCAGATAAAAACAATTTGCATTGACTTTACCCAAATATTTTTTGCTAATAACCTACAGGATTGATTTGGCAGACATTGTCTAAGATGGAACATTTGTCGGAAATATGTTACACAGGTTTAGAAGTTATTAAACAAATAATAAAAAAGGTCCTTTCATCATTTCTCCATGGAGAAAATGGTACTTTGCGTGAACAAGCGCACAGTGAAAACTGCTGGATGGATTTGCACCAGTTAGGTGGACACTTTGGATGTGCTGGAATGGGGGATGTGGGCCATGACCATAGACTGGTGAGACATGGTATTTTATCCTAATTGTTGCACGGTGGACAGTGGCCATGACCAAAGACCATGGCCAGTGAGCACTGGACATAATACAGCATGACAAAATCCTTGAACTTCATGGGAAGAAAGGTTAATAAAGGAATTGCAACAAAACACATGAAATGTTGTGAATGTGGGAAGTGATGAGAATGTTAACTCTGAGTCACCAGTGTAGATGTCATCCATGTCGGTATATTTATATATATTCAAGGAAAACACTTTAGTTGCAGGGACGTTAAGGTGAGAATTTACCACATAAAAAACCTGAAATTCAGCTAAAGCTACCTTAACATTGCGCCCTCTGTTGCACAGCCTTTGACCACAATGATGACATCACAGATGATATCCCTGATGACATCACTGGTGACATCACTAATTACATCATCTATGACATCTCTGGCAGCGTCATAAATTACATACAACACTAATTGGTCATGACCAGGGGCCACGGCCGTTAGCTGTGCCACTGTAAATAACAACACATTAAAGAGCCATTATGCATTGCTTTTGGCCACTGTATACTTTAGAATACTTATAAACCACTAGCCATGGCGTTTGGCTATGGCCAGTGGCCAAGGCCAAACACTGTGCCCACTAAATATTTTACAAACTATTTCAAAAGTAGCCATTGGCCATGTCGACTGTATATTTTAACACCTTAAGGGGCCACTAGCTATGAACTTCATCCATGGCCACTGGTCACAGCCTTTGGCTGAGTCCAC
The DNA here is from genome assembly GCF_040938575.1 of Ambystoma mexicanum. Taxonomy (NCBI): domain Eukaryota; kingdom Metazoa; phylum Chordata; class Amphibia; order Caudata; family Ambystomatidae; genus Ambystoma; species Ambystoma mexicanum. The sequence goes on from NC_090928.1 coordinate 675,594,792, forward strand.
TGTATATTTCACAACACTAGCCATGGCCTTCAGCCATAACCCCTGTATATTTGAACACATTAAGGAGCAGTAGTCATGGTCTTCAGCCATGGTCTGTGGCCATGGCCTCCGGCCATGCTTACTGTATATTTTCAAACAGTAAAGGGCCCCTAGCCATGGCCTTTGGCCATGGCCAGTGCTACAGTCTTTGGCCATGCCCACTGTATATTTTTCAACACCAACTGGGCAGTAACCATGGTCTTTACCCATAGCCAATGGTCACAACCTTCATCGGTGTATATTTTAACACATTAAAGGGCCACTATCTATGGCCTTTCGCCATAGCCAGTGGCATGGCCTTCAGCCATGGCCACTGTATATTGTACAACACTAACTAGCCATAGCCAAGGCAAAGGCCACAGCTAAGGCCACAATCTACATCGTTATTTAGTTAAACAAAGCTTTTATTAGCTAAGTCAGAAATGATGTTGTCTGATGCCATCACAGATGTAATTAGTGGTGTGATATATGATGTAATTTGTGATGTCACCCGAGATGTCATAGATGATGTAATTAGTGATGTCACCAGTGATGCCATCAGTGATGTCACCAGGGATGTCATCTGTGATGGCATCATTGTGGTCAAAGGCTGCACAACAGGGGGTGCAAAGTTATGCTGACTTTATCTGAATTTCAGGGTTTTCTTTGCATTAAGTTCTCACTATAACGTCCCTGCAACTAACGTTTTTCCCTTGAATTTCAACATTTTCTTTACAATTCACTGTTCACCTTAACGTCCCTGCAACTAACGAAACTAACGTTTTTTCATTGAATTTCAAGGGTTTTGTTATTCCATAGATTTTTCTCGTGCCACTGGCCTTGGCCTTCAGCCATGACCACTGTATATTTTTAAATGCTAGTCGACCACTAGCCATGGCCTTTGGCCATGCCAAGTGACTGTATTTTTTAAATCACTACCAGACCACTAGCCATGGGCTTTGGCCATGCCCACTATCCATTTTAGATCACTGTCAGACCACTAGCCATGGATTTCGGCCATGGGCCATGCGCACTATGTTTTAAATCAGTACCAGTCCACTAGCCATGGCCTTTGGCCGTGCCCACTGTCCATTTGAGAACACTACCAGACCACTAGCCATGGCCAGTGGGCACCATCTCAGGCCGTGCCCACTTTTATTTTTTAAATCACTACCTGATCACTAGCCATGGCTTCCGGCTATGCCCATTGTCCATTTCAGAACACTACCATACCACTAGCCATGGTCTTTGCCCACTGTATTTTTTTAAAATGTCTACCTGGTCACAAGCCATGGCCTTTACCCACTGTATTGTTTAAATCACTACAAGACAACTAGCTATGGACTTTAGGCATGGCGAGTGGGCACGGCCACTGTATTTTTTAAATCAATACCAGATCACTAGCCATTTCAGAACACTACCATACCACTAGCCATGGTCTTTGCCCACTGTATTTTTTAAAATTCTCTACCTGGTCACAAACCATGGCCTTTACCCACTGTATTGTTTAAATCACTACCAGACCACTAGCCATGGCCTTCAGCCATGGTGAGTGGGCACGGCCACTGTATTTTTTAATCAATACCAGATCACTAGCCTGGCCTTCTGCCACGTCTAGTGGGCACGGCCACTGTCCATTTTTGAACACCACCAGACCACTAGCAGTGGCCTTAGGCTGTGACCTCTGTTCATTTTAGAACACTACCAGACCACTAGCCATGGCCTTCTGCCATGGCTAGTGGGCACGGCCACTGCCCATTTTAAAACACTACCAGACCACTAGCCATGGCCTTCGGGTGAGTGCACTGTCCATTTTAGAACACTGCCATACCACTAGCCATAGCCTTCGGCCATGCACACTGTATTTATTAAATCACTACCTGATTCAACAGAATAACCACGGCTGCAAAAGAAGACAAGATCGGGAAAGAAAATGTGTCACGCGGAACAAGTGTTGGGGGGCATGGGAGAGGGGTAGGGAGGCAAACATGAGTTTAGAGGAGTGGGGGAGCATTCAGGAAGAGAGATGCACCTAGTCAGTGACTGGGAGGGTCGGTAAATATTTTTTTCTGTCTCTGTTTTTCCCGATAACTGCGGTTATCGGGTGCCCACAGATACCCGGGGGCATCCGTAGCACATTTGTATTATAACCGTGGTTATGGCGAAACGTTTTTTTTTTTTAAAAGAAAATAAAGCAACAAAATATTTGGACAGCTACAGTGAGGTGGGGGTGGAAAGTGGACATGGCACATGGCTAGTGGCGTGATAGTCTTTTAACCAATCTCACTAGTCGGGGCCAGAGGTCATGTCAAGTGGGCTCAAAATAAATGAAAAGTGGTCATGGCCGAATGCCATGGCCACCAAGGGGGTGTAAAAGAAACATATTGGGCGAACATATACAGTGGACATGGATGAAAGCAATGACTATTGGCTTGGTAGTGTTGTAAAATGTAGGGTGGGCACGCCCAAAGGCTGTGCTCACTAGCCAGAGAAAGTGGCCAAAAGCCATGGCCAGTGGCATCTAAAAAAACTATGGTATAACAAAACCCTTGAAATTCACTGAAAAAACGTTTATTTAAGTTTAGTTAAGTTGACCAGTTTTATTGCAACAAAACCCTTGAAATTCACTGGATGTTGGAAGTCATGATCGGCTTAACTCTGCATGCTCCTGTGGCGAGGTCCATAAGCACATACATATTATAAGAGAAGGGAGTCACAAGATATACAAAATGGCATTATTGGGGCAATATCAATTTGGGGGACATCAACTGCAGCGTGCCAAGTTAAACTGGTCATTACTTCCTACATCTGCTCAATTTCAAGGGTTTTGTTGAGATATTTGCAATAAATCTGGTCAAACGTAACTAAACTTAAAAGTGTTTTCATTGAATATAAATCAGTGGGCAGCATGCCAACACACTTTGTCTTTGTACTCACAGAAGAAACAGATTATTAGTTTTATTCTGAGAGTGACAATTTGCAAGAAGGAGGGACATTTAGAGAGGCACACTTTTGTGTATTCTCGACAATAGAAGCTATTAATAAAAAGAAAAGAAAAATATGGAATTGTACATTGTAATTGTACATTGTAAATGTGCTCAATTTCAAATTTTAGAATGTTCATTTCTAATCACTTCCGGTATATATTGTACCCATCGATAGAACGTTACACTTCACATAGCGAACAAAGCACATTATCAAACCTAGAGTAACCATATACATTGTTTTCAGATAGAAGGTTATAAGATGAACGATCTGATGCTCTCCTGTTGTACCTCTTTTGAAATACCCCTGAGAGATTGGGCAAGGGAACAAACCGAATCCAATTGATATTTCTGTCTGCTTTGCATGCAGTCAGAGAGAATTTTGGGAACATAAACATTGCCATAGATCTTCATATTTGACAAATATGCCATTATTAAAAAGGTTGTATGCTTGAATCACTTCGTACATAATGGAAGTACAACAAGTATGACCTACTGACAGTTGACATGTATGTGAGATATTCCAGCCCCGTACTTACAGGCAGGGTGCCCTGATAGATGTTTTCTCCTGGATCCGGTAGCTGATATATGGGATTTTGTTCATGCCCTGATCTATAGGAAGAAAGTTCCAGTGGTGTTTTTTGCTCCTCTTTGTGCCCTGCAGAAGCATCCATAAATCTGCAGAAAATGTCCTGCGAGCTCCACTCTTTCACTGACCCTCTTTTACTTGTGTGTCACCCTCTTTCCTCCCCACCCCCTTTAAAATAGCAGCACCCTGTTGCTGCCTTGGAACTACTATCAAGTACTCCCTGATGTGGTCAATATACAGTAATTTAGAACAATAATAGGGAAATGGTGAAACACACCCAAAAGGACACATGTAATTTTGGGTTTGGTGGGATGTTAAGAGATGCGTTTCTTTCTCTGGGTTACTCTGGAGAAAGTAATATATTGATATACGCAAAAGTAGACTTCCAGAGAAAGGGGCCCCTGTGCTACACACAGCCTGCTCAAGGGTCCCCGGCAGGACCTCACATCAATTGAACTTTTTGCACAGGGTCGGACTGGGAAATACAATCGCCCTGGGCACCAATCAGAACTTACAATTCATTACTTTTCAGAACATACCATTTCAGTCCTGCCCAAGGGGGAGTTTTTGGTGAAATGTGTTGCAAATAGAGCATTTGAAGGAATATTTCCTCCGAAACATTCGATAGAACTAGCATGAAACTGGCCCACTCTGGGGAATAAAAACTGCCCCACTCTGGCCAATAAAATTGGCCCACACTATGAACATGGGCTGGCATTTCGGGCATTGCCCAATAGGACAGTCTGAGCCTGTTTTTGGAAGCTCTATATTGCACGTTATTGTGGAATGTGAGACTCTGTGCGGCATATGTTAGCAGCACATATGGGGTAACAATATTATTGGGATATTAGAAGCGGTTTACCCAAATAGACCGAATTTAACTTACTGAATGGGAGAACTGGTAGAATTTCGGCAGTACGAAAAGAGTGAACGGACGAAAATGTCAACCAAATCTCTCATTCGGTGGGATTATAGTGAACAAGGAAGCGGCGGCTGCTGGGGTGTCCCCCGCACTCTTGTTCACTATAATGTCAGCGTAGCCCTTTGTGTAAAGTTAAGAAAAGAAATGGACCCTGTGACGATGGTTCCCGATCACCGAAGTGAATGGGAACAGGCATTGCAGGGAAATAGTGAGCCCCTGGCACGCAGTGAACTGTGTCGCTGCAAGGTAGGCATTTAAGGGGGGAGTGGGTAATGTATTTGTTTTTGGTTGTTTTACTGAATTCAAATTTCTGACTGTGGTCAATTCTGCCACGATTCTTTGAACTTCATTTGAAGCAGCATATGGTAGCCAAAACCTCTTGGCGCTGCCACTGCTTGTCATAATATTTTTATAGTGCATGTAGTAAAATAGTCCATAGTGATATGTTGATTGACTGTTACCCATAATCTGGAGTTGAGCTTTGACTACCACAAAGAGTAACTCTTCCATTGTACAAGCAACCAGCAGTCATCCAATGGCAAGCTCAATAAGTGTGTTTGTATGCCATAAGTGACATATAATTGCAACAAAAGGTTTAGAAAGAGGGCATTGCTAAGCATGATTAGTATTTTTGTATTATTAAAAGAAAAATTAGCTTTTATTCCACACTTCATGCCGAAGGCCAGCCCCTAAGCGCAGGACTGGGATTCGAAGTATTGGCCCTCTTTATTGTCTTGCTTCTAATACACACAAGTAGCCTCTGAGCTATCCTCCCAAACCGTAATGCTGGCAAAAGCCACCAGTGCTCGTGGCATGTATATGTGCAATAATCGATGTGGTAGCGTACAGTATCCTGGTGCATACTTGTATTCCTTATTCACGCGTATATATATATACACACACAGACACACACACACCCACTTGAGCGATTGGCATATAGATTTCCGCGAACCTCACAGTTGTGTTGCCCCAAGTGCATAATGTAGGACAGGCTTCAACCCTGGGTTCATAGCTCCACGTTCACGAGTTTAAGCTTTAGATCACATCTCCTTCTTCTTGTTAGCAGAGGGTGCGAAGGAGGGCGCACAAAGAGAGCGAGAGACATTTTTGTGTGTGGAGGGAAATGGAGAGTCTGTGGAGCGGGCGGGACATTTTAATGTGTGGCAAGAAATGGAGAAGGCCTCATTGCGACTCTGCCGGTCTGGAAACCAGGGTGCCGGTAAACTCATCGGCACCCTTGTTTCCGGACCTGGAAATTACAAGTTGCGGCTAACAGGTCTGACTCTGCTGGGCACAGCAACCACAGTAGGCAGACTCTTCAAGGAAGCACTGGAACCGTTAGCAACGGTGCCAGCGTTTCCATGAACCCGAGGACTCCACGGGAATGGCGAACAACTTTTACCGGCAATTAGCTTGCTGGTCTGACAGGACTTGTAATGTCCCGGTGGTACCAGCAAGCTAGGTACCGGTAAAATGTCATGAGACTGGCAGCAACCCTCTGGTAGCACCGGCAGGGTTACCGCCAGACTCGTAATTAGGTTTGTGTGGAGCGTGAAAAGGGAGAGTGGAAAGGGAATATTTGAACACCATTTAATTACTAGCTGACCTGCTAAAAAGGAATCCCACGTAGAGCAGCACAACTCGTGTGTGAAATAAAGCACGCTTACTGTCCAGAACACCCCTTCCTTCTCAACGCTTTATTTCTCCCGTGTCCGTGTGTGTTCGCATGTTCAAAGGCACCAACATCGCAAGTAAAATTGTGAACAACAATAACGCTACATACAGTGTGCATTTCACTTAGAAAACTTCTTTTGGGATAAACTTTGGCATCTGCATACATTTTGCGTTCGTTTTTTAACTGTAGAGAAAAAGCTATGTTGACACAGACCTCCCGTTCCATACATATCCCCAGAAGGCAAACATGAACATATTTACATACATTGAGTGAACACATGACATTGTGCGGGCGTGCCTGACAGGAACGATGACGTCTACTCTGGCTGGTTGGTTTCAAGTCCCATATCACTCTATGATGGAGAACAAAGTTCAAGTATTGACACGTGCTAAATGTTTTCATCTGAATAATTGAAGACTGAATTGAATATTTAAATTGAAAAAAATGGAATGAGCAAAAATGTTTTACAAAGCGAGCATCCTTCTTAAAGTTTGTGCTTCAGACAAAAAGGAAGGATCAGCTTAAAGCAAAACGCATCGTACATCCCGTGTATCATCTGAACTCTTAGCAAATATCCTCTTACCTTCTTCACACCCGCTGAACAATAACTTGTGCCTGTTTAAAAATCTGTTTTTTTTTCAAACCACAGAGGGCATAGTGATGCAGGATTCAAATCGTTAGTTATAATTAGAAAGTTCGACCGGGATCTTGGTCTGAGATATGGTGCAGCAGTGGAGTCTTTTTTTAGAGTCATTTAATGAGCTGAATATTGAAGTGCATTGCTATTCTTTACACAAAATCTTTACAAATGTCACGATGGCTGGGGGTATTGCCTTGCTTTGAGAGGCGTTCCAAATCTACATACTGTGGACCTGATGCATGAAACAAGCTTCTAGTAACTTCGCCTTACTCCTGATGTAACTTTGCCTTACTCCTAATTTACTCCTGTTAGTAACCTCTCTTCAGGAGTAAGTCAGGGGTAAGTCATAGTGACTTCTTTGTGAACTGACCCCTTAGTACAACATCTGAAAAAGTCTGCTGGTGTTGGTGAGGTAGTCCAGATTACCTGTACTCCTTGATCACAGCCTTATTGCCCGATTCCTCGCACCAGCATTTTCCTGTTGCACTCCCATGGCTAGTCGTGCTTTCCGCCTTGGTCGCCCTTCTGGTGGTGTTGGTGAGGTAGTCCAGATTACTTGTACTTATTGTTCATAGCCTTGTTGCCCGATTGCTCCCCATAGTACTTGGTTGTTGCGCACCGTTGGGTAGTCTTGCTTTCCTTCTTGGTCGCCGTGCTGGTGGCATTGGTGAATTAGTCCAGATTACCGGTACTCGTTGTTCATAGCCTTGTTGCCCGATTCCTCCCAACAATACTTGTCTGTTGCATTCCCAGGGGTAGTCTTGCTTTCCTTCTTGGTTGCCTTTCTTCTGAACAGGAACACCCCGAGTGCCAAGGCCAGAAGCAGAAGGACCACAATCACAGCAGCGACAACCGAGAATAGGAGCATCTTATTGCTACCCTGGCTCGCATGAATGATGTTGGCCACGGAGTCAGTATCGTTAGAGCTCAGGGCCAACGCTGGCATGATGGTGCTTGGAAGCGGGCTGCCATGGATCGTCTCATCCCATCCTGACTTGATGACTTTGTCAGGTTTGGAGTATCGGTTCGTCAAAGCTGGGGTTGGGGTTTGAGTGTCGATCTCATCTTTTGGGGAGATCACTGCCTCAGTATTGGTGTTTGTAAACATGCAGGAGATGCCGTCAGGGGCCAGAACAAGCCCTTCTCCACATGCACACTCATAACTCCCGGGTGTGTTGTGACACAGGTCCTCACAGGGCTTCTTCTGGCATTCATCCACATCCACGCAGGTGGTGGCCTCTTCGCCCTTCACATAACCCTCCTTGCAGTAGCACGTGTAGGAACCGTTGGTGTTTATGCATCCCTGGGCACAAGGGTTCCCTTGCCAGCACTCGTCCAGATCCTGGCATGCTTTGCCCATTGCCTCAAAACCCATCAGACAACTGCAGCTGAAGCTCCCTGGGCTGTTGGTGCACACTTGCTCGCAGGGGTGCTGGAGGCACTCATCCACATCAATGCAATCCTTTTTGTTTTGGGCCAGAATGTGTCCTTCATAGCAACTGCATTCATATCCACTCTGGAGACTGGTGCAGGTCTGCTGGCATGGGCTAGGCTTGCAGTGATCGATTAAAGCACACGTGACCATGTCCGGCAACAGCTCATAGCCTGTCCTGCAGCCACAGCTGATGGAGTCACTGTCAGCATTAACAGAGCAGTCCTGCTCACAGCCGCCATTATTGTAGCTGCAGCCATGGTTTGTGGAGACGCAGAAGGGACCTGATCGGTTCCAGTCAAACCCCTTCTCTGAATTGTCATTGCAGAAGAGAAATGTTGTATCCGGCTTTTGCTGGGAATCACAACGGACCGTGGCCCCTGTGGCAAAGGGGACCAGCTTCAGGGACGTGCTTGTGAAGCCAAAGGGCATGGCATACACTACCACACCTGGGCCTGCCAGGGCTACCTGGCGGCACATGCCCCGGAAGGAGAACTTGCAGATGTAACCTTTCACAGGGGTCAGGCACTTCCCATCAGACCACTTGAAGTTCTGCGGGGACTCCAAGAAGACATTCATACTCACACACCTGTTCATTGTACAGGTTTGCATGGGCTCGTCCATCCATTTGGAGAACTGGCTCTCCTCTTCCTCCGCCTTTCCCCTGCTTGTAATCCACGAGAAGCCCCTCAACGGCTTATACTTTTGGTAGCACTCTTTCTTCTCTAAAGACAGCCCAATCCAGAGTTTGAGCGCCCCCGAGACCAGGACGCTTTCTGGAAGCTTCTGCAGCAGCGCCTGCAAGTGTTGGTCTTCTTCTGGGCTCTTCACGGTCGCTAGGTGTCCTCCATTTATCGCACACGCTTGCCTGGCCGCCTGAAAATCTTTGCTGCTGTCCAGATGCACCGTGTAGCAGGCGTTGGTGGCGCACAGCACCTCACTCTCCACTGCCGTCGTTATGCCCATGGCACGGCACAAGCAAAGCGCGTGGCACCACAGCAGGAGCAGGCGCCTCTCCATGCCGCCTTGCTCTCCCCACCAGCCTACAGCTTCCACGCAGTGCAGCAGCAGCAGCAGCCCCGGGTCAGGTCTGGACTCCAGAGCACGAGGAGCAAAAGGCTGGCGCTTGCACTTCCAGTAACTCCTATCTGTTGCTTGCATGCGCTCCTTCGCATATATCCTGTGCTGTCTTGATGTAGATTTCTTTTACCGGAGATTAGCGTTTCCTGTGGTCTATTTTTGCTGCCATTATGTTTTGGTTGTTTTTGTTCTGTGCATGAGGTCACTCACTGTCCCCAAACTGCGCACATGTGCCGGTGTATTGTTAAGGCGCACTAGGGCGCTTCTCGTCTTCATTTCATGGGACCAAAGACAGGTTTTTAGCTCTTTCTGGATTGCTGTTTTATTTTTCTATGGACACGAAAGGTTATTAGGGAGTTTCCAAGTTCCTTATCGGATAATTCTGCGACTGCCGGAAGAAGAACTTCTGCTTTTAAAGCGAGTGGCAAAAAATCATTGGATTAAAAAAAATAGAAGATTGATGCCAAGGTTATTTGTTGCAGTGTTTCATTTCATATTTCTAGGCTTGACCATCCAGCAACATAATTTATTTTAGGGAATGTTTTTCCAATGAAGACATTTTAGTGCCTGTGCCAGTCCCTAAATAGGAATTAGACCGTGGGAACGTGTGTATGAAACTCTAAGCAATGCTGCTTAAAATGGCAATGGTATTCATTCTGTATATCATTTTAAATACAACAGCCTTGATCAAAACTCTACTCGGCAACCCCCCCATGTCGTCAAAGTAAGGATTCCTTCTATCTATGATTCTTGTGGTATATTAATCCAGCTGCGTCATTCCCTTAAAGGCCAGGCGGCAGTGATCGGAGAGATGGCATTAATGTGTTCTTCTCCCGATTAGTTTTATCTGAACGCTTGCGAACCAACCACTGACCAAATACAATCCCCTAGTGTCTGGTTTCGTTCTTTTGAAACTGCAATCTATATGAAGTTATGAGGGGCTGTGTGATTTCTGTTTGGTCATATGCATGGTTCTGTTGGGCACTATGCTGTGATCTCATTGGTGATTTGAGGCTGCCTGTGTCTGCATTCTGAGCGTGGCACTAGAAGTGGGTCTCTCTAATGCTGTCCAGTAGTCTGTTTCATGTTATATGAGCTTTTGGGCTGACTGCACAAAATACCCAGACTCGCTGTTAGTGGAAAGGCCGTTTTAATGTGACAGGCCATGGCTTACAAACTACGTCAACCTAGCCCCTTACAGACTATACAAGACATTAAACATGTAGGAAAACCCAGTTGTGCCCCCCATTCCTTCCCTTCAAATATTCCTCCCCCTTCAACTCCCTCACATCTTTCCAAACTTTATCCAGTCCACTCCCTGAGCCACCGGCCGTCTTTCTTCCCTATCTCTTCCCCTCTTGTAACCCTGGGCTAGCCTGCCTATCCAAACAGCACTAATCCCCATCCTTACTGTGATAGTAATCCTTTGGCTTCAACCAACCATCATTTAACCAACCGCGTCCCCTACTACCGCTCCACTATCCCCAATCTAGCCAATGTCTGAAGACACCCAGACTTACCACCAATCTCCTCTTCAATGAAAGCCAGGCTGCCCTGCCACATCAGAAAAAAGAAACACCACAGTACAAAATATTCCTTTCTTTCTACCGCCCTGACCTGTCACCAAAAGAGAAACCACCCACTCTCCTTATTACTCACCTCACCTTAACTTGCACATCCCTAGAAGGAAAACATTACCTTCATACCAAAGTTAACAGGGTAGGTGGGCAGGCAACACAGAACAGTGTTAACCGCCAAAAGTTCCTGGACCTTCGCCGGCACCCACATATTTATTTATTTATTTATTTATTCACATTTCTAAAGCGTGCAGCAGCCCTTAAGCATCTTGGCGCTGTTACAGAAAGTCTTGCTAGGTAAAGAGGATAAAGAGAGCTTTGTGGTTACATGGCAAGCAAGGGTTACAATACATCATAGTGGCAAGCAGAGGTTACAGTACATCATAGTGGTTTCAAAGGATGGTGGTTACATAATCATCAGTGGATACAATAAGAGTTGGAGGGTGCAAGGGATGTAAACAACTTAGTTACCATATATACATGCTTTGGGAGCGTAGGGGCTAGTTGAACAGAGTGGTCTTGAGGGATTTGCGGAAGGTGGACAAGGAGGGTTCAGCTCTGGGAGCATTATGAAGGGTATTCCATAGTTTGGGTGCTATGTGCGGAAAGTCAATGTCTCCTGCGTTTGCTCTTTTGACAAGAGGAGCACAGAGTTGGTTGGCATGGTGACTTCATTTTGGGCATGTCAATGTGTCTCTGAGTATGGTCTGTGATAGATAGGAAGGGGCAGTGAGATTGATACATTTGTGCGTAATGGGGAGGATCTTGAAGTTGATCCTTTCCTTTCCTGGGAGCCAGTGGGCGGCACGCCTGGCCTGGGACATGTGGTCTCTTTTGGGGATACTCGCTTGTTTTGTACTGTTTGGAGCTTTTTGAGGTTTTTTGCAGAGGTGCCTGCAAGGAGAGCATTGCAATGGTCAAGTTTTGCTCCGATTGTGGCGCGGGCAATGGAGAGTTGGTTTTGAGTGGTGAGAAAGTGTTTTATGGCATTTATTTGTTTGGTAGTGTGGGCAGAAGCAGAGGCAATGGCGCTAACCTGTCGTGTCATAGAGAGGGTGGAATCAATGTGGGCTCCAAGGGTCTTTACTGAGGTGGAGATAGGTGTTAGGAAAGATTTCGTAATTGTAGGTAATTTTCCTTCCATGTGGCAACCCCTAAACTTTTTGCTGTTGTTTTTCACCTTGTTCTTGACTTTGCCAGAGAAGTGCAGCCTTCTGCCGCACTCCTCTGGGCTTTCACTCTTTTCTTAAGGGGAAACTGACATGCCCTTAAGACTGTCAGTACCGGGGAATGCTGTTTCCCGTAGTTTCTTTTATCATGTTGCGGCTTTCGTGCAACATGACACAAGAGGGCACTGTAAGCTAAGTTACAGCTCTCTTGGATCTCTAGCCTTCTACAGGCCCTAGATACTCGTTTAGGATTGTATCTGATCGGTGCAAGTGATTCAGGGACGGGAATGGTGGCAGCGATCGTTTCTTGTGTTTTGAGCTCCTTTTGGCGTTCTAAGCGCGTTTCTCGCGCTTAACCCAAAATGGTGGCCTGGCTCCCAAAATGGCCAGACCACGAGGCTCCTTTGTCCTGTCCGCTGACCGTCTTGCTCCCTTCACCTTCCCCAGGTCGAGCCGACCCGGGGCCTTCCTTATTTGGGCATGTACTTTCCCGCGAAACACGAATGCTTTCGCGGGCTTCTACATGTCTTGTGTGTGCCTCCAGGAAGTGGGCTGGGATGTCTGGTCCCAATACACATCCTGGGTGCCAGAGGGTCTAGGGTGGTGTGAATGCCTGGGACCACCGTGGTCCGTGATTGGTCCACGAATGGTGTGAGTGTTGATGAGCGGATCTCCCATTGGGTCCCCTCCGTTTTGGCGCGAAGGGAACCGTGGATAAGAGGGGGCTGGAAACACCACTACCAGGTCGATCTCCTGAGTTCTCACGAATGAAGTAATACAGGAGCCAAGTATCCTGCAACCAAGAGGCTGGACCGAGGAATCGCTGGTGACCCGCTGAAGGACTTCTCCTCTGCACTGCTGTCTTCTTTTGTGCACTAATCTGAACTGCCTGATTTCCCTCGAAGAGCTTCTCCTTTTGCCCGTTGGCACCAGCGCGTGCATGTACTTTTGAGCACAAGGCTCCACTCTTCGCAGGGCTCGGACTTCCATCTAGTTAGGTGCCTCTGAAGGCGAACTGGGTCTAAGCATTATTGCGCACTGCCGGTTTTCCCTCCCTTTTAGGTGGACTACACATTTCGTGCATATAACGCTTGAGACTTGTATTTGTATATATATTGTGTTGATATGGTATGTGTTGGTTTACTATCGTTATATTGTGATTTTCTCGCTACGGTCATTGTTTTAAAGGCCTTGAAATAAATGTGTATATATTTTTAATATAACAACTGTTTGGAGTAGTTTGTAAGTGTTCTTGCTTTGTGTGCTCATTGCGGGCTTTCAGTCACCCTCACCCCTCTTGAGACCTAGTCTTGACCGCCGCAATCGCTACCTTGATTGGTCTGGCTCGTCCAGAGGTTACCCTGTTCCAAGTAAATAGGTTGGCCTTCTGAACTTCTGCGCCACCAGGACAGAGTTCAGAAATCCGTCTTAACAAATTGGTGTACAGCGGTGGGATATGACTGAAGGTATCCAGTGTTGCGCACGAACTAAGGCATTTCAGGTTATTCCAACCAGGACACGTAGTGAATTGTTGTAGTATAACTTTAAAAAGGCCATAGTCCTATCTAACAGTATGGAAACAAATACCTTGTTAACTTTAAATGCTTCCAAATCAGAAACATTGAAAAAGATGTGTGCGGAGAGAGGTGTTTCCTCTCAAGGCACGAAATTGGAAATGATCCAAAGAATCGTGGCGTGGCAAGAAGCGCAGCTTGACGCTATAACTTCTGAGGACAGTGCGGAAGGAGGTGGGGCTGCTCTCACTGGTAGAACCGACGGTTCTGCCGCTGCACTGATCCATCGCGATCACGAGGACAGGGAGGACGAGATGTCTAATGTTTCCTCTGCCAGTGCTGATGGGGAGGCTATGCTTGAATTCAAGAAGCAAGAGCTGCGGTTTAGGCAGCAGGAGCTTGAATTCAGCATAGCCAAACTAAAAATCGAACAGGCAGAAAAACAAAAAGACAGGGATCACCAGTTGGACTGGCCAAGCTTCAGGTTGCAAATGGGTCCAAGGGTCCTGGACATGGGTCTGGGGCCTCCTCTCATCCACGGTTTCTGAAAGATCTGCTCAGTGTGTATGAGGAAAGGAATGACATTATGGACTGGCTGAATGCATTTGAGTATGCATGCGAAGTTCAACAAGTTGACAATGCTGATAAGATTGCCTGGTTACTCAGCAGACTGCCCCATTCTGGCTGTAGTGCCATTATGGAAATGTCGAAGGCTGAGCGAGCTGATTTTGCAATGTTTAAGCAAACTCTCATTTTAAAGTTTGGTAAGACTCCGGCCCAATATTTGAAACGTTTCAGAGAGTATAAGAAAAAGGAAGGTGGTACTTGGGTATCTTATGTCACTGAGTCCTTGAAAAACTTAACTGGCTGGGTCGAAGGTTATAAGGTTTCTACCTTCGAAGGCATGATAAATCTTGTCATGCTGGAACACATTTTGGCATCTTCTTCCCCGGAGCTTAAGCAGCATTTGGCCGATTCGAAGGAGATAGATCCTAAGAAGCTGGCCATTGCAGCCGACTTATGGGTGTCACATCGAGTGCCCCATAAGGACAAAACTCATCCTGGTAAGCAGGAGGAAGGGAAAAAGTCCAAAGATAAGGAGGGTGGAGAATCTGATAAATCTTCTTCTCATAAGGGCCACAAAAAGAAAAATAAGGGTAAGACACAAGAGAACTCACAGGGTAGTGGAGGTCAGCCTCCGAAACAGAACTCTGGTTACAATAAGCCTCCTTATGTAAACAGACCCAATGGATCTTGGTTTGCTTGTGGAGCAACTGACCACGTGAAGGGGGATCCCCGGTGTAAGGTTAGACCTTGGGGGGTCCACTCCGCTAATCTGGCCTTCTCCTCCTACGAGGAAGAAGAGATTACAGGAGCATCCTTCTCCTCAGACTCATTTCCCAGCGGGATAGAGGCTGAGGTAGTTTTAGTTTCCCTGGGTTCCTGGGAGCCTAAAGTCGCAGAGGCTTATGCTAGGATTCCGGATAATACCAAGCACTACTTTAAAGACAGTGTGCTGATCAGTGGAGTAGATACTCCAGCTCTTAGGGATAGTGGGTGCAGTCGCACTGTAGTGGATTCTACCTTGGTAGACTCAGAGGAAGTTGCCAGAGCTACTCTGATGCCCACTAAGTTGGCTGACGGCCCACTCCGTATGTTCCCAGTAATACCTGTAAATCTTACTTTAAATGGTACAGCAGTCAGGATTCCAGTGAGCATTCAGAGAAACGTCCTGGGAAAGGTCTTGTTAGGTAATGATCTCAGAGCTTTAGGGCTCGTAGGAGACACTGCCGAAAGACCCTACACACGGTCTCAAGCACGGGCAGCATTGGCCAAGACCAATACGCTGCCCCAGCCGAAAGGGAAACCCAAGGCGAAAGGAGTCGACAAGTCAAGACGAGGGAAAGAGAATGTTCCCCCGAGCTCGCCTACCACTGCGGTGGAGGAAGTTGGTCAATCGCCCGGGCCTGACGAGGAGGTGGCGATGCCTGAAGTATTTGACCCCAACGATCATCCTGAACTAAAAGACTTGTCAGTTGAAGGAAGTCCTGATAGGGACGAATTCAGTAAAGGCCAACGTGAGTGCCCATCTCTGGAAGGCCTAAGGAGACAGGCCTGCTCCCAGCTTGAGGGTGAACCTCCTGGGACGCATAGGATTTATTGGGAAGGTGGACTCCTGTATTGTGAGCCCACAGAGTCTACAGAAGGAGACCATAGGAGGTTGGTGGTTCCCCTTGCTGTTAGGCCCTTTCTCCTGCAGTTGGCGCATGAAATTCCCCTTGCTGGTCACCTTGGTATGAAGAGGACCAAGCAAAGGTTATCCATGCACTTCTACTGGCCCAAGATGGGGGTGCAAGTAGAAAGTCACTGCAGGAGTTGTGCCTCCTACCAGTTGTCTGGTAAGGTTGGCGCGACAATCCAAGCTCCGTTGGTACCGCTCCCAGTTGTGGGGGTACCATTTGAAAGGGTAGGGATCGACATCGTTGGTCCCCTTGACCCGCAAACATCCTCGGGCAATAGGTTTATCCTGGTGCTGGTCGACCATGCAACCAGATATCCTGAGGCCATCCCATTGAAAACTGTAACTGCCAAGTCAGTTGCAAAAGCTTTACTTTGCATATTTACTAGGGTTGGCTTCCCTAAAGAAGTTGTGTCGGATCGTGGCAGCAACTTTATGTCGAAGTATATGCAGGCAATGTGGAAAGAATGTGGGGTCACCTACAAGTTCTCTTCTGCATACCACCCCCAGACCAATGGTCTGGTGGAACGTTTCAACAGAACGTTAAAGAGCATGATTGGGGCTCTGGAGGAACCTCAGAGAAGAAAATGGGATCTTCTTTTACCATGCTTACTATTTGCCTACCGAGAGGTACCACAGGAGGGTGTTGGCTTCAGCCCCTTCGAACTTCTGTTCAGTCATCCCGTACGGGGACCCTTAGCCATCGTCAAAGAGGGATGGGAGATGCCCACTCCCCCTGTTACTACCAACGTAGTTGATTATGTGCTAGGGCTCAGAAAACGGATGGTACTTCTGATGGGCTTGGCTAGTGATAAATTGAAGGCAGGACAAGCGCTGGTGAAACATTGGTACGACCAGAAAGCTTCCCTCATCAACTTTACACCTGGTCAGCAAGTCCTGATCATGAATCCCATAAGGCCTCGAGCTTTACAGGACAAATGGTCAGGCCCTTACACAGTGGTGGAGCCCCTGGGTGAGGTTAACTATTTAGTGGACCTTGGAAGGCCTGGACAGGCTCCAAAAGTGTTTCACGTGAATAGGCTGAAGGCTTTCGTCCCAAGAGTCGAAATCGCAGCACTGCTACTGGCTTCAGATGTTGAGGAAGAGGAGTCGGAACCTCTCCCCGACCTGTTCCAAACCGGTCCTTCAGATAGCTCCTTTGAGGGTGTCCGAGTAGCCCCTCACCTGACTTCTGATCAGCAGGCTGAGGTAAAAAGTTTGCTTAGGCAGTTTTCCCCCCTGTTTTCACAGTCGCCTGGTTTGACACCTTGGTGCAAACATAACATTGACACAGGAGACAGTGTACCTACCAAAAGTAGGGGATACAGGATGTCAGACAAAGTACGGTCTTATATTAAGACCGAGGTCAACAAGATGTTAGACCTTGGGGTGATTGAACCCTCTAGTAGTCCTTGGTCCAGCCCTGTGGTTTTGGTTCCAAAGGCAGGCACTTCTGAATTGAGGTTCTGCGTGGATTACAGGGCTCTGAATGCTGTCACCAAGACAGATGCACACCCCTTGCCTCGAACAGATGAGCTGGTGGATACTTTGGGTGCCTCCAAGTACCTCAGCACGTTTGACCTCACTGCTGGCTATTGGCAAATAGCTTTAGCAGAACATGCCAAGGAGAAGACAGCATTTTCTACTCCAGACGGCCTTTACCAATTCTGGGTAATGCCGTTCAGGTTGAAGAATGCACCTGCCACTTTCCAGAGGCTTGTGAATCATGTGTTGAATGGGTTGGACGAATTCTGTCTTGCATATCTGGACGATATAGCAGTTTTCAGTGCCACCTGGGAAGACCATGTGAAACACCTCGGGATTGTGCTCCAGGCTCTTCAGAAAGCACACCTGACCATAAAGGCTAGTAAATGCCAGATTGGACAAGGCTCAGTGGTTTACCTTGGACATGAAGTAGGTGGAGGGAGGATACAGCCTCTTCCAAGTAAAGTACAAGCAGTACAAGACTGGCCTACCCCCACTACGCAAACCCAATTGAGAGCCTTCTTAGGACTCACGGGGTATTACCGCAAATTTGTGGCAGACTATGGCGCCATAGCTGCCCCTCTGACTGCCCTCACAACTCCGAAGAAACCCAAGAAGGTAACTTGGACCGACGAGTGTGAGACGCCCTTCAATGGCTTAAAAGACTCCTTGTGCCAGGCCCCTGTCCTCAGGGCCCCTGATTATCAAAGACCTTTTATCGCGCAGACGGACGCCTCTGACACTGGGATAGGAGCTGTACTATCACAAGTAGATGAGAAGGGTAAGGAACACCCTATTGGTTTTATTAGCCGCCAGCTTAAGGACAGAGAGCTCAGATGGTCCACGGTAGAGAAAGAATGTTTCTCTGTTGTGTGGGCCCTAAGGAATCTGAGGCCCTACCTCTATGGGACCCACTTCACTGTGCAAACTGACCATAAGCCCTTAAAGTGGCTAATGAACATGAAAGGGGAGAATCCAAAGTTGCTTAGGTGGTCCATAAGTCTACAAGGCTTCGACTTCACTATTGAGCATAGGCCAGGTGTCCAACATAGCAATGCTGATGGGTTGTCCAGAATGTTTAACCGACCTGAACAAGAGACTCATCCAGGGGTGGATTAGTTCCCCCTGTCCATAGTCTGGGAGGGGCGAGTGTTAGGAAAGATTTCGTAATTGTAGGTAATTTTCCTTCCATGTGGCAACCCCTAAACTTTTTGATGTTGTTTTTCACCTTGTTCTTGACTTTGCCAGAGAAGTGCAGCCTTCTGCCGCACTCCTCTGGGCTTTCGCTCCTTTCTTACGGGGAAACTGACATGCCCTTAAGACTGTCAGTACCAGGGAACGCTGTTTCCCGTAGTTTCTTTTATCATGTTGTGGCTTTCGTGCAACATGACACAAGAGGGCACTGTAAGCTAAGTTACAGCTCTCTTGGGTCTCTAGCCTTCTACAGGCCCTAGATACTCGTTTAGGATTGTATCTGATCGGTGCAAGTGATTCAGGGACGGGAATGGTGGCAGCGATCGTTTCTTGTGTTTTGAGCTCCTTTTGGCGTTCTAAGCGCGTTTCTCGCGCTTAACCCAAAATGGTGGCCTGGCTCCCAATTGGCCAGACCACGAGGCTCCTTTGTCCTGTCTGCTGACCGTCTTGCTCCCTTCACCTTCCCCAGGTCGAGCCGACCCGGGGCCTTCCTTATTTGGGCATGTACTTTCCCGCGAAACACGGATGCTTTCGCGGGCTTCTACATGTCTTGTGTGTGCCTCCAGGATGTGGGCTGGGATGTCTGGTCCCAATACACATCCTGGGTGCCAGAGAGTCTAGGGTGGTGTGAATGCCTGGGACCACTGTGGTCCGTGATTGGTCCACGAATGGTGTGAGTGTTGATGAGCGGATCTCCCATTAGGTCCCCTCCGTTTTGGCGCGAAGGGAACCGTGGATAAGAGGGGGCTGGAAACACCACTACCAGGTCGATCTCCTGAGTTCTCACGAACGAAGGAATACAGGAGCCAAGTATCCTGCAACCAAGAGGCTGGACCGAGGAATTGCTGGTGACCCGCTGAAGGACTTCTCCTCTAGACTGCTGTCGCCTTGTGAAACCCTTTTCATCTTTAATCGAATCAGAAGGCCTGTACTGGTACTTCGACCCTTGGAATAGCGGGAACAGCTATTCTCGGCATCTTCACCATCTCCTGCCAGTAAGCCTTCGGGCCAACCAGCTGACTGACCAGCTTACACGGGAGTCTTGCTCTGTAACCGCCGCCAGGTTGTGTAGTATTTCGAGTCCTTGTCCCTCTCACACGCTTCGTACACTTGGCGTTCCCAGGTCTGAAGTGAGTAGTGTACATTTGGCTCAGATACACACGGCCGCTCCGTTGCCCTGCTGTGGTAACAAACTGTGCGGGTTTCTTCGATTGGGACGTCTTTTTACTCAACACGACGACGAGGCGTTCCCTGCTCTTCTGAACCTGCCAGCTGCTGAAACTGACGCGGAGAAGCCTGGGTCTGCTTGCATCGGGGACCGGTGAGTAGCATAGCTAGGATCTGGTCGCCCTCCTGCAGGAGCCCATTGCTTTTCCCCGCTGTGTCAAACAGCACCCTTTTCCGTACTCGCGCTCTGCTTCTGCCCACTGTGGAGGCTGCGCTTGAGTCGCAGAACTTCTTCTTCTTCTTTTGTGCACTAAACTGAACTGCCTGATTTCCCTCGAAGAGCTTCTCCTTTTGCCCGTTGGCACGAGCGCGTGCAGGTACTTTTGAGCACAAGGCTCCACTCTTCGCAGGGCTCGGACTTCCATCTAGTTAGGTGCCTCTGAAGGCGAACTGGGTCTAAGCATTATTGCGCACTGCCGGTTTTCCCTCCCTTTTAGGTGGACTACACATTTCGTGCATATAACGCTTGAGACTTGTTGTATTTGTATATATATATTGTGTTGATATGGTATGTGTTGGTTTACTATCGTTGTATTGTGATTTTCTCGCTACGGTCATTGTTTTAAAGGCCTTGAAATAAATGTGTATATATTTTTAATATAACAACTGTTTGGAGTAGTTTGTAAGTGTTCTTGCTTTGTGTGCTCATTGCGGGCTTTCAGTCACCCTCACCCCTCTTGAGACCTAGTCTTGACCGCTGCGATCGCTACCTTGATTGGTCTGGCTCGTCCAGAGGTTACCCTGTTCCAAGTGATTAGGTTGGCCTTCTGAACTTCTGCGCCACCAGGACAGAGTTCATAAATCCGTCTTAACAATAGGTATGTTTGTGTTATCAATGGTGGAGTGGTTGTATTTCAGGTTGAGTTTGGGCAGTATGTCCCCATTTAAGCAGAGGCCATTGGCTGCCATCCAAGTTTGGATGGTGGTGTAAATTTGAAGGCGTGCAGCTGCGTCTTGGTCGTATCAGCCAGTGAGAGAGAGAAGGACTTGGGCATCGTCGGCATAGTTCGTGTAGGCTATGTTGAGGGAGTTCAGCATGTCAAAAAAGTGGCTTAGTGAATAAGTTATAGAGGGTGGGCGCAGTACATGATCCCTGGGGCACACCACAGTTGATGGTGGTTGGAGCTGCATTGGGCTGATCCGAATAGACTTTCATAACCCTTCCTCCTAGGAAGAAGGTAATCCATGAAGTAGCTTTATTAGAGAAGTGGGCTGCATTGGAGAGATGAGAAGTCAGAATGTGGTGGTCAACAAAATCAAACACAGCAGAGAGATCTAGGAGAAGCAGAAGGGCAGGTTTGCTTTTGTCCAGTATTTTGGTAATTTGTTTTTTTAAATCTATGAGGGTGGTTTCTGTGCTGTGCCCTTTGCGGAAGCCTGATCGCCTCTTGCCTAGGATGGCGTTGGCTTCAAGGTAGTGTTGGATTTGGTTGTGGGCGGCTTTGTCTAGGATTTTGAGAAGGAACGTAACGGTGGTGATGGGGTGGTAGTTGTTGGGGCATGTGTGATCTAGGGATGGTTTCTCAATGAGAGGGCGGACTCATGCTTCTTTTAGGCTTTGTGGGACAGTTCCTGACAGAAATGACGCATTGATAAATGCAGTGATAATAGGGGTAAGCGCATCAGAGCATTCTTTGATGAAGGTAGGTGGGCAAAGGTCCCCTTTACATGTGGATGGTTTGATGTGTAGGAGGAGATCAGCAACTTCCTTTTCTGTGACGTCTCTGAAGGAGAAGAGAGGGATTTCTGGTAGAGGAGTAGGTGGGAATGGCTGATGTGAGCTGTTCTGTTTGGGGAGTGCTTTGCGCTGTGATTGGATATTTTCTTGGAGAAGCCTGACTTTGCTTATGAGGGCTAACTGAATGCTGGAACACCAAGCTTCGTCTTTGATGATTTCGTCAGGACTGGTGGAGGGTGTGATGAGATCTTTCAAGATCGAAAAGATTTCCCTTGATTTACAATTGGCTGTGGAAATTCTACGGTTAAATGATTCTGATTTGGCTATAAATATTGCTTTTTTGTACATAGAGGAGATATTGTTGAATTCTGATAGGGTGGATTGGTTAGGCGTGGATTGCCATTTGGCTAAAGCCTGGCGTTTGGATATGCGTAGGGCTGATAGTTCTTCCGTAAACCAGGAGTTAGTGTGCATAGATTTCTTTTCTTTTTTTTACCTCGCATATATCACCTAATGGATGGGGGTGGCAATCTATTCCTGCCTGACTCGCTGGTCGGGTGCACTCCGTTACTCCTCTATCATACCTAAAGCCTGCCACCATAAACCTCACATTACCTTTCGCCCTGAATAATTCCTTGCCCTTCAGAACCCTGCTCCTCCTCCTTCCTCACTAGATCCCCTTTCTGGCTAATCTCCCCCATGCCTATAACGTTTCCTGTGCTGCTCATACTCTCATAACCAAACCCTTTCCACCTTTCCCGGTGTCCTATTCTCCCACCTGGCCCGATAACCAACCTATTCTTATTTTTTACGTGTCTCTCAGATTCAGTTTGGTCTATAATGTCTTGTTCACCAACCCCCTCCTCACCTGAATCCGTATGAAAGGCGGAGGTATCATCTGTATCGGTGTCCCAGGAGTCGTCCGACGGTATCTCCTTTCTTCTCTGTCTCCAGGTATCGCTGGGTTTCTTGTACGTCCTTTCCCCCTGTTTGGAGCGATGGGTATGAGCTCCACCAGAGGCCACTTTGCCAGAAATGCTCGTTGCCTGGCAGTGGGGACCCCAGGGAGCCCACCCCAGGCCAGGGAAAAGCCTTGCCAAAAAACACTGGCAGGGCAGGTCGTAAGTGATGTTCCGGATGGAGACTACTGATCCCAGAATACCCTGTTGTGTTGAAGATGATGCAGTGGCTCCAAAGAAGATTTCCAGGAAAGGATCCAGTAGGTTGTGAAGCTGAATTCCTTGAAGACACGGATAAATACAGAAGGAGTAGGCTGGAAAGCACGGAGCTGGAGGGACATGGCTACAGAAGAGTAGCGAGCACCTAGGAAATGCTTGGGACAGGGAGCACGGGAAAGAGGAGGTAAGTGAAGGAGGGTAAGCCAGTAGCAGGAACGAGGAGGGACAGCCGCCATAGTACGGCAGGAATGAGTAGGGATAGCCGCCAGAGCGCGGCTGGAACAAGGAGGGACAGCCGCCAGGGTACAGCTGGAAAGAGGAGGGACAGCCGTCAGAGCGTGGCAGGAAAATACACACCGGAGCGCTGTTAACACTTTCTGAAGCACTGGAAATTGCAACGCGTGTGCGTTAGCAACTTCCGGGACTATAAAGGCTGAAAGACTAGAACGCGCATGGCGTTACTGAGGAGTTAGTCCTTCTTCTATCTTCCCCACCTTCCCCATAGCTTCCACGGCCGGCGAGCCGTGACAGTGTCTGCCCCATGTTCTCTTTCCAAACAGGGCACCACTGTCCCTCCCTTTCCCCTAGCAGCCAAATAACTTCCTTTCCCTTCTTTTTCGTGAAGTTTATTTATTCATTATTTATTATTATTCATACCAAATTCTTTGTCCCTAACCTTCTGCCATTAAACCATCGTAAATCTGCACCAGCACCCTTATTATGCACCACCCCCTCTGGCCCTATGCCAAAACCTTATTTATCCCATCTCGTCCAACCTCTCCCTCTCTAACCTGCTAAACCCCTCACCCCATTTTCACCAAAGCCCTTTCCTTACTTTTGAAACATCTTACCCATTTGCTTCCCCGTAAATACTTCTTCAGAGCCCCAACAGGTCCTTGTCAACACATTGGCCCCTTTGACCTTATATCCTATTTCCCACCTTTTTAATTTTCTTTAAAATGTATTTATTTATTTGTATTTACTTACATCTTTTAATAGATACACACCCTCTTGCCCTTATACCCAATGCCCATCTACTCACTCTTCCCCGATACCACCTGCCCACCAGCCTACTGCTGTCACCAACAATTTTGTTCTGAAAACCTGAGCCTCCTCCGATGCTCCCCTTATTGTTATTGTTTCACTTTATTCATTTATTTACTTTCCCTACCCACTGGGAGCCCTGGCCTGTGTGGTGTCAATGCAAGTATTATTGCGGACATCAACCCGGTCTCCTCTATCCAGCATATGCTCTCCACTCAAGTACCCTCAACTATTGCTGCAACTAACCCTTTCCTTTCCCATATTCATCACTTCAATTGCAAACTGTCTCCCCTGCTCTCCCTCACCAATCCATGGAACCCTAGAGCTTGTAACCTAGACCAAAACCACCGTCATTTTGTTAAGGGCCAGCATATTGATACAGCATCTCATAGCCATCTACCAACCAAAGTACCCTTTCATGGGTACTCCCCTGTACTCACCACGACCAAACCCATCTGCTCACCGCTCCTTACCCAGCACCATTCCTTATTGCTCCCCCGCTGCATCGGGGGCCGTACCTGCTCCCTCCGTCCATGCAGTTTAATTCCCCCATGCGGTAACTCCACCCCCTCCTCATTTGTGAATGTACCCCTGTGTTCATCCTCGTCAATACTTGCTCCCCTGCTCTCGGTTACGCACCTCAAATGCTGTCCCACCCTTTGCCCAGTTGCCACACTGCGTCTTCTGTCCATGCAGTTCAATGCCCTCTGTGCACTGCACAACATGACACCACAGCCCTCCATCTAGGCCCCTGCGCCCCATGGTCACCCTTACAAATGTTCTATATCATAGCTGTTTCCTCCACTGCACCAGGGGCCGTCCGTGCACCCCCATCCATGCAGTTCAATCCACACAGCCTTCTACAGCACCTGGGGACCAATTCCGTTGGTGACGGTGCGCGGTACAAATACCTTTAACATTAACATTTAGCTTCACGTAGCAACACCGTCCATTTTATCCTCTGGTATGCCTCTCCGCTTCGCTCCTTCACCTGAGCACCCATTCTCTGATATAGCCCCTCTTTGCGCCCCACCATTTTTCTTTCTTTTATAAATCCTTGAAACGTGTCCTTTCTTACCATTTTACCTTTTCTCCACTTTTTGTTAAGCCATCCTCTACTTCGCTGTGCCGAGAATATATAACTCCACACTGCTACCATGTTCGTCCCCTCCTATTCAACTCCTCTACTCCCTATCCAAAATTTCCAGTAAATTGACATTCTCTCCCTCCTTGATCTTCCAAGTTCCTCATTAGTCTTAACTGCTTTGTTGACCTGTAGTCTAACTCCACACCACTACAATGCTTGTCCCCTCTCCTTAAACCCTACTTCTCCCCATCCCCATTCTCCCAGTAAATTGACATTCTCCCCCTCCTCGATCATACGAGTTCCCCATTAGTCTAAATTGCTTTGCTGACTTCTATTTATCCATCTTAACTGTTGCCAAAATGAACTTTCAACCAATCACCCTTTACCTTACCACCCAATCCCTGTCCTCACTTTAAAATAGAACCAAACCATCTTCACCTTATCTGCTCTTGCTCCTTCCTTCTCAAGCCCTTTCCTTAAACACCTCCAAATCTGTGATGTTCAGACTCTTCACAAGTCGATAGTGGGATGTAAATCCCCCCCCCCCCTTGCAGGCACCTCCCTCTGAATAACCTCCCTGTCCCTCTCAAACTTGAGACAGACCTCCTGAAAACTCCGGAACAGCTCAAGATCTTATTCATCTTCTACTACTTTTCTCTCTCACTCTCCCCTTCTGAGCCACCTGTATACTGCACTGACTGGCTACCCTCAGAGTCTCATGGGTACCAGCCCCCCCCCTTGACCCGTATCCCTGCACTGCCTCCAGGTTTACCGCACACTAAGGGTTGTATCTAACTTGCACGATCTGACTGACACAAGGCTCAGAAAGATTGTTGTTTTGTCCTCCGTTTTTGTTCCCTCCCTCATCTTGTCCCTCTTAGAAACACTTGTGTGCAGGCGTGTTATAAATGACTTATCATATAATATCACATCACATCATATCCTCCTCCCCCGCCCCGGCTCATACCAACTGTTATTCTCTTCATCCTCATCATCCCTTTCCAACCACCTTCCTGGCCCCTTACCCACCCAATTCTGTCCCAAACTGGGATATCCACTCTTCCTTCATAATTATTCTTTATTTTCCTTTATTCTTTGAATGTGTATTATATTTATTTAATCACATTGTTTACCCACCAAATACACCTCCCACATCACCTTCACTCTACCAACCTTACCCTACCCAAACATCAATGCACCTTTAGTTCAAATCCTGCTCACCTCTTGCTCCAAACTGTTGTAGCGTGGAGCGTACACCCCATCACCGCTGCACTGCCGCTGGGGGGGAGCTGTCCAAATCTCTCCCCACTCACTGCAAACTCCATCAATGTGCACAGCCACTGTGGGGAAGCCACCCTTTCACCTCCCCACTGGCTGTCCACACCAATACCCCCTGGAAACCGGCCTAAACTGTGCATCCATCCATATAATGATGGTTAGGGCCCTGTTTGCATATTGAGCACAAATGCAGCGCAGCTATTTCCCACCCACGCCCCCCGATACACCCACCAGGGAGCACACCCCACTGAAACACCCCATTCCACACTGCGGGCCCTGGCACCGAAATGCAGGATAGGTAGCGCCCCGCAATATAAATCTGTTTTTATTGAATAAACTTGTTCCTTTTTTTGTGGGAAACCCCACCCATCCCTAAAGCTCACAGAACCATCTTCCCTTCAAACACATAGCTGCCGCAGGGGCCTGGAGGGCCACACACTGCAGTGCACCCTGGTGGTGTGCGAGGCACACTACAGTCTGGCCTCTACAACAGAGCTGCAGGCAGGCTCACCACCCCAGCCCACTGCTCCAGTTCCAGGCAAGGTCCAGAGAAACACGGCCACAGCCCCACCAAGATCCCTCCCACACCTGCTGGCCACGATCCTGACAGGCCGAGAAGACCGAGGGGAGAATGCTCCCCACCCGCTCCCCCTCACCAAGGCACTTTAAAACCCAGTGCAGCTATGACCTGGAGTAGCCCGCATACCCTGAAAAATAGGAAGGTAAGGTTGGTGTAAAATCAACACTACTCCCTTAGCCCCTTCTTATTTAATATATATGTATTCTTTTTTTTAGCTTTTTTTTAGATACCCCTGGACACCCTCTCCCACTCCTTACCCTTGCTCCCCTTTCCTGTGCCAGAAACCGAGTGCCCCCCAAGCAGCCACACGCCACCACTGCAGCGTGCCTGCAAAGGTCCAGGCAATACGGAACAGCGTTAACCGGCAAAAGTCCCAGAACCTTAGCCAGCACCCGTATATATCAGCTAAGGGGCGCGATCTTTCCCCGCCTGACTCGCTCGTCGAGTGCATCGACCAAAACCTCCCCGGGATGCAAGACGTACTGCGTGCTCCCCGTGGTCCCCCTTGTACCAAGGTTGAGGGTAATTTCCAAAACAGCCCAGCGGGACTCTCAAACATTTTTGTGAAATGTATATGAACGTTTGTGGTGTCCTGTGGGCCATTCACATAGTGCACGAAATCACTTTCCATGAGATTTTCGAACCTCAAAGAATTTCAGGATTTTCAAGGTGCTAAAAGACACGATAATACATTATAAATGAGAAAACAATACCCAATACAATATTGTATGTAGAATCATTTTAAATGACTTGCAATACATATGTGTATTGTTTAATTAAATGTAAACTGTCACAAGATGTATTATGTGTAAAAATATGTGTAAACATCTGAAACATATAATATAATTTAATTTGTTATTATAAACTTTGAAACTATTTTTATAAATGATATATATTTAACTCTATGTGTATGTATATAATTGTTTTTACAAAAGTGACATAAAATTCTGTAAAATCTCTTTAAAATTACAAAAATCCTGAACTTACTTATAAAGTTACTAGAAAAGTTGGCAAAATTATTTGCCGTCATCTTCACTACACCTCGTCCATCTTCCTTGTCAAAGTCCCTACAATGTGAGGTGCATCCTTGTTGAGATAAGTGCTCGTCCTGCGCTGAGCCCTTCCATTTGCGGAGTGGGTACAAGGAGCTTTTATGCGCTTCCGGTATTCTAGGAATTACTTGCGTTTCCAAAAGTGAAATATCTGAGGGTCACAAAGGAGGGAGTCATGACTGTGACAAGGAAGATGGACTATGTGTAAAGGAAATGACTGGTGAGTAATCAGGCCTTTGCGCCACGTTCCCTATCACTTATCACCGTCTTCACCATTTGGGGATGTACCAAGTAGAATGAAATATACAGGAAACCACTCATAGACAGTTCAATGCAAACTCGGTGGGATAATTTAACCCTGTAATCACAATGCCATTTCAAAGTGACAAGTGTTGCCCAAGTGGCTGTCCTACAGACAGCTTACAAGGGAGCTCCATTACATGCCACCCATGACACCCCATCCCTCTTGTACATTTCCACTGGATAAGCAGGGGGAGTGCATCCTGAGTGTGCTTGTACGACATACAGATGGCCACTGTAATCCATCTTTCCATTGTGGAAATGGAAGCCATTTTTCCCTTACCCCAGTTGAAAAGTGACAAACAGAGCATCACAAGTGATAAAAGGAGCAGTTCATTTCAGCTATATTATTATTTATTTATGTATTTATTTAATGAACATTACAGGGAAAACAATGCATTTTGGCACAACAATGCTCACAAAACTTTTTAACATTGATTTATAGTGCAGAGGACCAGTGTCTTTAAAAGTGGGTGAGAGGATGTGGATATAAGAACAGATGATGGAGCGGAGAAAGAAACATGAACCAGGACAAAGAAAGTAGAGCATGATATAGGAACGGATATTGGAAGAAGTGCTACATTTTATGATGAAGGGGTGAGTGATAAGTGCTGTTGGGTTGTCGTAGAGAGGAAGGGGGAGAGGAAAACAGGGAGATGTGCTGACATAGAATGCAATGCAAGTGGTTCTTCACTTCAGAAAGGAGGAGAGCTTCTAGGTTGGATTTAAATAGATATAGAGTGGGATTAGTGCAGAGAGTGAGAGGAAGAGTATTCCAGAGCAATGGAGCAAGGAGGGGAAGTAAGTGGAAATGGGATTGAGCACAAGGGCTACGAGAGGTGGCAAGGAGGTGAGCCCAGGATGATCATAGGGAGTGATTGGGAAGTAGGGAGTGAGATGGGCCAAAGGATAGGGTGGGGTAAGTCTGTGTATATTTTTGAAGATGATGAGAATTAGTTTATGCTTTGCCCTCTCATAGATCACCAGCCTAAGTGATGACGACGGGCTGTGAAGGAACAGGTGAACCGGGGAAGGTTGGAGAGTGTACGGACAGGCAAGTTGAGGACTTTGTCAAGAGGTGAGAAAGTATAGTTGGGAAAGTGGCAGAGTAGACTAGCAAAGTAGTCAGATCAAGAGAGTACTAAAGAGAAGATTAGGTGCTTAGCCATGTTGAAGGGAAGAAGTTGTTTTATTTTTCTGATATTGAGGAGATTAAGTCTGACCACAGTGGCAGATTTGGAGATGAAGAGTGAGAAGTTGTGAGATGGCTCGAAGATGACACCAAAGTTGCAAGCAGAAACAGAGTTGGGCTGTTAGTCAGCAGGGAAGAATAGAAAGAGGGTGTTTGGAAGAGATAGAATGTTTGGATGGAAAGTAGAGAACTTCAGTAATACCTTTCTACCCACATTTAGTGTGCCAAAGGATAGGAATAGGGCTCTATCCAGGGATTCCTCGGTAGACGGGTCAAGTCTTGATTCATGAGGTATTCTGAGAAGAACTCAGGACAGAATTTCAGGGAATGTGTAACTGCCAGCCCATCTGGAAACAGTCACGGAATGGAGAAACACGCAGGACCCCCACCCACAACTTATCAAATGTCTGACTGAACTAATTGCCACTAATAATAGTATGTTAGCTGAAAAGGTGTCAATGGGAACTATTTCCAAGGGTACAAATGGAGCTACTTGGAGAGGCCATAGTACCAGAAGGAGGTCCCAGGATGGGAAAGTGGCTGGGTGTTTGGGAAGGAGGATCAAAAAGCCCTCTAGCAAATGGGCTGGATAGGGAATTGACACAGCAATGTGTTTAAGTTGTTCCCTGACAGTGTAGACTGCAGCCAGCTGCATCCTAATTGTAGTCACTGAGAGCACCAGTTCAAATCTTAGAAAATCCAGGCCTTTAACTGGGTTACATCAGGGGGGAATTAGCTCTTGTTTCAAGGTACAAAATAAACCAACGAAAGAAGGTGGTACCCTTCCTTATAAAGGTCCACAGGGGATTTGCTAAAAGCAAGTCTGCTTCAAGCGGTGCAATCACTTTTAAGATACCTGATGGTCCTTGCCTTATTGCATCATGCCCAAAGTGCTTTTCACTGTATGAAGTGTAGGAGGCAGGAAGGAAAGAGAAGTCTAGAGAAAAGCAAAATTGAGGAACCATTTCCCAAATCTATGAAATTCCCTTAATCAACATTAACTCCATCCATTCCCAAGCCAACAGCTTCAAAGGCCCTTTTTCTATGCAACAGCATGGTGTGGGGCTGGTTGTTTTGTTTAGGGCATGCCCTTTAAGCATTGCTTCTCACAAAGGATCAAAGAGAGGCCTAGTCCTTTCAGTCTATTATCCTGCTGGATGAGCAAGCACAGGCTGTCTGAATGAAACACACAAACCCTTCCACAGCTGGTTTGGGCTCACAATGCTGACATGTCTATTATACAAATCAGATGTGGTATTTAATAATTTCGTAAACTATCATCCACCATACCAAAAGCTAGGTATGGCTTATATTTTCAGATTATTCTGCCACTAGGTTGGTAGTTTATCATAATTATAATAATTTTAGAAGATAGGTAAAGCTGTAAATGCAGCATCTGCACTGCCATGACGTTTCTGTCACAGTAGCTGTCAAACTTGGCACATCTGATTTCTAAACTTGCTCTTTGCCACAGGAAAGTAGGGGCCTCAGATAATAAGTCTTATCCTAAATTAGTTAGGGTTCTGTCCCAAGTGTAGCATTGATATGAACACCATCAGGTGGTGGATGATGCCCTCCAATTCATGGACACAGGAGACTCATGACTCCTCGTCCTCATTATCCTCTCAGCTGCATTTGACACAGTCGATCACTGTATCCTCCTGTCCCTATTCACTGTCAGGATGGGGTTCTCTGGCACTGTCCTGAATTTGGTTAACCTTCTTACTCTCGGGCAGACACCAGGATGTCCAGATGAGCTTCTCATATTTTAACCAACATGCAGTCTCCTGCAGAGTCCCCATAGTCTCCATTCTCTCACCAAAGTGTTCATAACCTTTACATGGGGCCTCTGAGTATCCTCCTCAAAGAGTCTGAGGTAGCAACCCACCAATACATGCACGATACTCAGTTTTATATGAAAATAAAAAGCCCACAGGACATCAGTCATCTCCACAATTGCCCAGGCATCATCCAGTCCTGGATGTCAGCTGCCTACCTCAAACTTAATTCAGCCAAGACCATCATCCTCATGGTGCCCAAAAGGATTTAATCCACAATTCTTGGATTCAGCAAAATCCTTAGGCTTCACCATTGATAGCAGCCTGTCCTTCCAGAAACACATAGCCAAGAAGGCCCAAACAGCCAGGCTCCGAATCACCATCCCTCGCAAAATCAAGACCTTCATCCTGCCACAGGACTTCGGGACCATAGTGCATGCCCTTGTAATCTCTCACATCGATGGGGGAAATGCCCCCTGACAGGGCTCCCAGATGCTCAGTTGGCTCCGTAAAAGCTGTCCACTGCGCTGCAAAATGTCTTATCATGGGTGCGTGGAAATTTGACTGAATCACCTCTGTCCTACGCAACTACATTGGCTTCCACTTCAGGCCAGGATACACTTCAAGACTGTATGTATAATCTACAAAGCATTCACGAGTAGCACACCAGTGTACTTGGCGGCGATGCACCACATATCTGGTGCCAGGCGCTCCTTGCACAGCAAATTAACCAACCAGCTCAAATCACAGCTAGTCCGTAAAGAGAGAGGACCGGTAATCAATCCTCTTGTCAAGCACCCACTCTTTGGAACTTGATCCCACTATTAATTCAGAATGCCCACACAATTCGTGGATTTTTCAACAGTAAGGTCCGTGGACTGATCACAATGGATACACAGAACGCAATGTACAGTACTGTGCTACAAAAGATGCCTGCCCAAATGCTGACTACCCAAACCTTGTACAGCACTCTGTTGCTCTCCAACTACGTCACCGATTTAAACAAATAACATACAAATAAAATAAAATGAATGCAGCAGGGCACAGGTATGCACTGTGCTTTTAACATGGATTTTAATGAAAGGGGAGTTGGTTAGCAGACTACCCTTCCTGAGATGGAATTACCCACATACATTTATTATTTAATAACAAACACAAAGGTGAGGCCTTTTACATCCTTGCCAGATAGTAATCCCTCACATGCAGAAAGTGGCATTCTTAGAAGTGACCTGGTTTGAAGGCCCATCTAGCAGAGTGGAAATTAGTTACCAGCAGGAAGGAGAAAGGAGCAGGAACCAAGCTGTCCTCTTCCATCATGGTGCAACGCAAACTACTGATGCTGTATCCATTTTTTTTTAAATTGTATTTAGTTGCACACAAAACTTTTTAACAATTTAGAACATAAAATCCATTGGATCACAACAACAAATCTTTCTGATCTCGTCATTACTATTTCACATTTAAGTCTTATTATCTATTCCATTTTTTTATATTTTGTCAAGAAATGTCACAGTTGCACACGTTAACATAAAGTTATTTCTAGATAGTATGTAATTCCACCACTCGTCCATATTTCCATTTGGTGGTGCAAATTTGTCTAATGCCAATGTTCTTTCAAATCTTAGCTCTGGACATTCTGACACTATATGTCGCAATGATTCAATTTCTTTGTTGCAGGCTCGACATAAGTTGTCAGATGTCAATTTGTAGTGTTTTTAGAGAAGCATTTCTCTGGTAGGTAACAAGTTCAAGCGCAATCGTAGGAACTGTGTAGAGGAGGTCCCAAGTACCACCCGCACTCCAACCGTCCATTTTGAAGTCCAGGAACATTCACGCCAAAGTATGTGACGTATGACGAGCAAATAAACAAGCAAAGAGCCGCAGTGGGGCTCTGTCCAGTACCCTTCAGAAGGACAACGCCTATTGAAGTACCGATACCAAGGAAAACATGGACAGTAAGGTACCCATTGAGAAAACCATATCAACAAATGAAACGAAATGAAGATCGTCTAAGTACAGTCCCTGAAGAAGCCAAAAAAGTCTTAAGGGAAGACGAATGGTGACATCACAAGAACCCGGATTGACACACATATAGAAGATATGAAAACAAGAGAATGACGTAAAGAGATGAAAACACCATGGACAAGGGGCATCGTGAACTTCCACTATGCATAAGAAGCAGAATCAACCAAAGGTTACTAGATGCCACACTTGGAGAGCTTCATATTTAGCAAAATCCAGAATAAGCAGCAGAAATGAAACTCAGCAGAGGAAAATCGTGCCAGAAAAGCCAAGGTCGTATCAGTTAAAATAGATGAACAGTAGCTACAATTAATTGAGGCAAAAAACAGATTATCCTGCTCAGAAAGGTCAAGATAAGAAACTGAAGACAGGTGGTGGGTAAAGTGAAAACAAATACACAAATGACATGAAGAAGAGGCAAATTCACGGTGTCTGAATCACGTCACCAGCCGAGAAGAAGTGAGACTTTCACACCTACGCATGGCAGTGGGCCAGGCAAATATATCAGAACTTTTCCAGACAGGAGTTGTAGTCTCGAGGCCAACCACAGTGATAATTGACACATGTCCCCTAAAGTGATGATTGATTGTAACAATAATTGGAGGAAGGCCGGGGGAGCTAGGGGGACCTGCCAACCATTCTGCGTGCTGCTAAGCAAAGTGGAAAAGTATGAGTGGGGTTGGTGCCAACCCAATCATAATGGACCAAGTAATCTAGGGTCCTATAGTTAGTAGAACCAATGAGAGGTCGTACTTTTAGTGAGGTACAGTAGCCATTTTGCCATTTTGAAGGAAGGTCTTAGATGCCCCACCAGACAGTGTTTACCTGATCCCCTTACTCTGTTACCATATAAAGATATAGTACCTATATTAAAGTTACCTTTCTAGAACCAATAGAATTGCATGCCAACTTTTGAGCATTAAACGTCAATGATGATGAGTTTTCAGTATAAATGTTATAGTTTTTATGAAGTTCGTTGGAGTTTTGAAGCGAGAGAAGATCATGGATCCGCTGATATTCATATGACTCCCCATTTTTTGTACTTGTCATTAAACAGTCTCCCTTTGCGAAACTGTTGAGTTGTCAGTATTGATTTGATGCTTGAGTATAAATCTGCATCCCCATCCATCTCACGGCTGCTGCTATTCCATCTTAAAGTGCTATTGGACAAACCCCAGCTCTATGGGCCGGTTGGGGGTCCTGGTGCACACTTGGTAGCAGAGATCGGATGGTTTATCGATTATCGATTAGATAAGAAACCCATTGACCGTCGACATAAAGTAACTCTAGGTCCTCGGCAATATCACAAGTCCTTTGCCAACCAGCTGAGTAGACCGTGAAGCTCCCCGTAGATAGTGGTTAGAGTAAAAAGCAGAACCTGCAGGCAGAGGTCTGAAGGGACCTATGTTTCCCCACGTAACCCCTTCCCAATCCTACGGGCAGCTGAGCGGGCGAACGGCAGGAGAGGCGGTGACCAAGGCGGTAATCCCGAGCATCCACAGAGGAAACATGCGAACGGTGAGTGAAAAAGACTAAATGCTTTGGCAAAAAGTGCATGCCTTAGAACAAGTAAGAGAAAGGTAACGGAGGGAGTAGAGTAGAATGTATATATATATATATATATATATGGGGAAGGAAATAGTGACTCAAAGGGTGAATAAGTAGCAGAAGAGTATACCGGGGAGGACACCCGAGAAGAGAGAGGATACCGGGGGTGGGGGACACCCAAGAAGAGAGAGGATATGCCTAAATTCCTATGCTTTAATATAGCAGCTAGAAGAAACTTGCATCCATAGTCCTGAATAAAATAGGAACAAATAGGTCACCAGAGCAGTTAAAGATGCTTGTGAAAGGGATGACTTTACACTCCATGTCGGGGTAACATTAGGGGCAGAGGTCTGTGTAGCCAGCTGGAGTTTGTCTAGTCTGTTAACGTCTGTCTTATGTGTTGTTTGTTGTGACGTCATAGGATGACATTTTCCTTCGAGGGACTAGCATAAAAATTACACGATTGAGTAACTAAGATATTGTACAGTACGAATTGATGTTTGTTGATTAAAAAAGGAGGTATACATTTTTGCGTAAAAACAGGATTGGAGCTTGTGACGATTGGTGCTCGCTCATACTGTTAAAATTGTTGAAGTAACGAAAGACATTACAAGCGTAATATAAAGAGAAAGTGAACAGATTTAAAACATGGAAGACATGACTCCATTAGTACATCTGTGTAAACAGTTGCCCAAACTTGCACCTAAGCTGAAAAAGTAAAGTGCAGAATGGGTTAAAGGAACCGCTCACAAAAAGTTTATGCTATGGCCCCAGGGTGGATCGTTATCTAAGATGGTCCTACAGCACATGACAACATACTTGCACGCTACATACACAGGGAAAAAGTTAGCCTAGCTAGTTTAGAGCTTTGGAAGATGTATCAACAGGATAAGGAGGAGAAGCTGCCATTAGACTGGATACTTAACGTATGCACAGAGGGGGGTAAGACGCCTTCTGCGCCACCCACCCCATCTGAAATGAAAACTGAGGACAGTAAGGATGAAGGGTTAAACCCGCTAAGAGAACTTAAAGCAGCTACAGTGTATAGCAATCCGGCATATGAGTCACCTGCGCAAAGTAGTGACGAAAACCTAGACAAGGATAAAGATAGAGATATCACCTCCAAAGTCCCGATGGACAAGGAGAGACGTGTGAACGAGAGAAAAGAACAGGCACAAGCAAGTACATCTTTCGATACGGAGCGAGAAGGCAAAAGATGGAAAGGAAGTGAGGATAGAACTGATGAGATAGCATTCACACAGAACGAATGGATGGGAGGTCAGATTTTATTGAAACTCGATGGCAAAGGCATTGATGACGTGAAAGAAAAAGAGAAGCTAAATGATTTACAGAGAAAGGAGAAGGAAAAAGAAAAAGGATTGAAAGACGAAAGAATAAGGAAAAAAGACAGGGAGAGACAAGAACAGTTATATTGCAAAGAGGAAGAAAAGTTGCACGATCATGAGCAGAGAGCAGCAAATGATCAGGACAGACAGAAGCAGCGAAGAATAGACGAAGAGCAAAGGATATGGGAGAAAAGAATAAAGAGAAGAATGGATGAGGAAATCCGAAGGGCAAATGAACATAGAGACGCAAAGAAAGAGGAAGAAGATAGGGTCAGAGAAGAGGCGCGGAAGCGCAGAGAATTCAATAACGACGTAGAACGTAAGCGAAGGCAAAGAGCACGCGATCTTGAATATCTGGAAAGGGAGGTTAGAAAACCCGATCCAGTAGTAGATTGGGAAGATATAGAAGAATTCTTTCCTGAGTACGATTCAGTACCAGGCACGTCTAGGGAAAATATTGAGGATGACTTCGACACCAGAAGCATCGGAGAGACGATCGATAGAATATATGATTTAATGAGGTTGGAACAAGTACCCGAAGGGGAGGGGGAAGACGAGCGCCTGGAGAGCACTCAGCTTTACGATGCTGAGGACGCCTCCCGAAGTAGAAGAAATAGAGAATTGTCCCTAGATAGGTTGGAAATCAGTAGGAACAAAGAGGATGCAAAAAGGTGCATGAGTTGGGCACAGACAATGTCAGACACCGAAAGAGAGGACCATGAAGAAAAGGAGGAAGAGAGGAGACGCGAAAAACTATTTTCAAGAGGGAAAGGGATAAGATGGTCAGATTCTAGTGGGTCTGCCCCAAGGGCATCAGAATCAGCCACACAGTCAGAATGACACAAAGAAGTATCTTACGGTCAGAGGGGGGTGTCTCCACCACCCTATGTGAGCCAGCTTAGGACATTGCCAGGTAGGCGGCGATGTGGGAACATTACTCCTGCAATAGACAGAAGAACAATGAGAGAAGAGAGAGAGGGCTATGCGTCCCAATTTTCCTTGCTTGAGAAAGGTGGAATGAGACCACAGTATATTCCATGGCCACACATGGATCGGGAAAACCTGAAAAATAAGCTTCCAATGTTGACATTGGGAGCTGGAAAATGGATACACGAGCTAGGAAAAATGACAGGCGGGAACACATTATCTATAGGGGATATCAAAGGCCTTTTAATCGCCATTCTTGGTGATAGAGCAAACGATGTGTGGACACGAGTAGGTTACCCTGGTGTGACCACTGTTAATACTGCGCATGACGGAGCACAATTTAACAATTGCAGAGCCGCGGTATGGAAAGCATTATGATTGCTATATCTGGATACTTTCGACATGGGAGCTATCATGAAACCAAAGATGAAGGAGTTGGAAGACCCTTTGCTTTACATTCAGAATTTCCAAGACGCATGGGTACTCAAGACTCAGGAATCTTGGGGGAAATCTATACCTGTGTTTTACCACAAATTATGCCAAGGGCTGCCAGATCCGGTACAGAAACAGCTCAAGAAATTGGTAGGAATCGAGGTCAAACCATGGTCTGAAATACAGTTGAACATAGCACACTATTGCAGGCTGCTGCAATAAAATAATTGCAAAAAATAGGCTGCACGAAAGGGTGAAGAGGCAAAATGAGTGCAGAAGAAATTGTCAAAATATGCCATTGAAGGGGCAATGATAACTAGCACAGACGGATCGAGCATGCAGCAAGTCAATCATCCACAGCAGAATAATCAGGGCAATACTGGGTTTTACCCCAAGGGAAGAGGATTTAGGGGAAGAGGATGGCAGAGTAATCAGGGAGGTTTTCAGAATAATCAAGGAGACTTTGAAAACATGCAAAATGGCAATCAAGATATGTCAAATGGGCAAATAATCAGACCACTGCCAATATGTTGGTTGTGTGGGATGACAGGGCATCTAGCATGCACATGCAGAAGTGAAGGCATGATGCAAAATGACCAAGGAACAAGAGCAGGTATGGTGAATCCACCTGTGTTTTTACAGCAGGGAGGGAATGAATCGCAAAGAATTACACGGTACAACAACAAATGCCAGGAGCGCAACAAAGCTTACAACCTCAGAATTTGATGAGTTTTCTACAAGGACAGTCTCAGCAGTCGCCGCTGCAACTGTGGCAGACAGTAAGTACAGGTCAGGCTGTGACCCCTGGAATGAGGAGTAACATTGGCGATGGGGGAAGTCTATTCACGCAAGGTGGGACAAAGTTGTATATGGACTAGGACAGCTCACTGGGAACCCTGATCTGTTCTATCCTATCACTGACACCAGACCCTCAACAGGAACCAGGGGTGGATGTCATTATAGGGGATAAGGAATATTCCTTCTTAGTTGACACGGGTGCAACACGCTCATGTATACGTGAAGGCAAGTTTTCTCTATCTGGTGATGCTATAAATACTCAGGGCTTCACAGGAGCTACAAGTCGTGTTCTTTTTACAGACGCACTTCTAGTCTCCATAGGAGAATGTGATTTGAATGTACCACTATTATATTCGCGACAAACCCCAGTAAATATCTTGGGTCGAGATCTAATGACGAAGTTAAACATGACAATATCGTTCACGGAGGAGGGCATAGTATGTTCGACTCCAGGAATGCATTATTTGAACGTATGCGAAACTATTAGAGCATACGCGGGACCAACAGCTATGAGGGCTGTACCACTAGAGCCAGAAATATTCATGCATGGAATATGCGTGCTAATGGCAGGGCTGCCAGGCCTTGCAGACAAAACCATGAGGACCCCAGATGAATTTCTATTTAGACCAAGAATACCTATGCACGAGGAAAAGGGACAAGTATTTCCCTTGATGATACACACAGCCGCGATACAAGGAAAAATGGCTTTGATTGATGGTTGTGATGATGAAGGCTAACAATGGTGCACAGTAATGGCCATTGAAGAAGGGTACAGATAGACTGATGTAACTGATGACGCTGTTTGACGAGCAAGCAGATAGGGGAGAAACAGCAGTTGAAACAAATCTCACGTTTTGGGTGAAAATGATCAAAAGAGAAGTGCCTCAGAGAATGATGTTGGCACAGAACCGTCCTGAATATTTCGAGGACGACATGGCCCAGGTGCTTGTCTCAGTGTGGACCACAAACCCCTATGACGTAGGCTTATTGAAAGGAGTCAGAGAAGTGAAAATTAAACTGAAGCTAGGAGCAATTCTACGAAAAGCACGACAATATCCCATGTCAAGGTAGGCAGATGAAGGGATTTTTAAGACAATTTCGGCTATGATGGAGCAGGGCATTTTAGTGATGTCAGAGTCGTCATGCAACACTGCGGTTTACCCGATTTAAAAATCAAAGGCAGGGTCTTGCCGTTTAATCCAGTATTTACGCCCAATAAATGATATTGTTGAGGTCGAGTTTCCTTTAGTCCCTAACCCGGCTACAATCCTATGTAATATACCTGTTGAGGCAACATATTTCATGGTGATTGACTTGAAAAATGCATTTTTCTCAATCCCATTGCACCGAGACTCACAAGATCTGATGTCATTTACTTTCAGACAAATGCGTCTGAAAAGCACGAGGCTACCCAAGGGGTACTGTGAGTCTCCTATTTTAACAGAGTTTTGCAGATGGACCTAAGCAATGCTGCATTAGAAAGTGTTGTCTTACAATATGTGGATGACATCTTGATTTGCAGCACTACAGAGGAAAGGTGCAGACACGATTCTATTCAGCTATTGATCATATTGGCTGAGAAAGGATATAAAGTTGACAAAGAGAAATTACAATATTGTCAGCAAGAAGTGCTGTACATAGGCCAACTAATCTCACATGAGGGGGAAAGGGTTACCCCAGAAAGGGCTGAAGCCATACTGAACACAGCCAAGCCACACACGATAAAGCAGATACAGAGCTTTTTAGGTCTTTGCAATTATGTTAGAGCATGGGTCTATGACTACAGCTCATATACCAAGCCTTTGTCACAGGCCCTAAAGAAGGCACAGGTGGCAAAGGGAAAACTGAATGGTCTGAGACCATGGAGGAAGGATTTACTGAACTCAAGAGAGCCATTTGCACGGCACCAGTTTTAGGGATTCCCAGTTACGCAGAGGAATTCTACCTGTTTTCACACACAAATGGCAGCGTTATGACGGCAGTGCTCACACAGAGAACCACATTGGGGTAAAAGCCCCTGGCATATTACAGTGGAAATTTGGACCCAGTGATGAGAGGTCATTTCCCTTGCAAACAAAGTTTAGCTGCTGCAGCGTTCGCCAAAGAAAAGGCTACAACCATCGTGATGGGATGCTCCATTACGTTGTACGTCAAGCACACGCTATTTGCCATTCTAGAGAAACCAAAGGGCACATTGACATTGCAGAGAGCTTCTGCCTATGAAGTTATTATATCGAATCCATCGGTTAAGATAATTTGATTTAAAATAGTGAACCCAGCTATGTTCATAGCAGAGCCAGTCACTGAAGGAGAGCCAATACATGACTGTGCAAATTATGTAGAATTTGATGACGAAATTCCCAGAGTGAAAGCAAATGCATTGGCAGAAGGAGAAATTGTCTTCCTTGACAGTTCCTCGAGAATCGATCAAAATGATGGGCAAAGATATACAGGCCCTGCTGTGATGAAGCACATGGAAAATGGAGAATTTTGAGTACTCATTAGTGCACGATTACCATCTCATTATTCATCACAAGCTGCAGAATTATTGGCGTTGATACTCGCAATTGAGAATCACAAAGACCAGGAAGTGACGGTGTTCAGTGACTCTGACTATGTGACATCAACGGTGCAAGCAGGCTTAGCGTGCTGGAAAAGGAAGGGCTACCTCCGAATGGACGGCACGCCAGTGCAGCACGCAGCCTTATTGGATAGGCTCATTAAGGCACTACAGCTCCAAGTGGACATTGCAGTCGTGAAGTGCGCCGCCCACACGAAAGGGACAGATTTTATCTCGCATGGAAATCAAGCAGCAGACACGGAAGCCAAGCGTATGGCATCCAAGAGCGAGATGATCATGGATGTGGAAGTCACTGATGTAAACAAAAAAATTATTGTCGCAAGAAGTGAACCTGAAAGCTACAATAACATTGGACAAACGCAGTTAATGGAACTCCAAGAGGAGGCACCAAAGAAGGTGAAAAACCTTTGGAAACAGCGAGGGTGTTCTTTAAACCCCTCCGAAAGCTTGTGGCGACAGGACAGCATTGGTAAACCAGTTATACCTATAGCCCTGTTAAAAATAGCATTGGAACAGTTACACTATCCAGCACACATGACAAAAGAGAATCTCGCGGTAACACTCGCTGAAGGCTGGTGAACTGTACAATTTGACAACAGTTCACGGCTGGGCACACACTAAAAGTAATTAGAGGAGTCATCCCAATGCCCAATGGACCTTTTCAGCACTTGCATGTCGATTACGTTGATATGATTCAAGTATGTAACGGGTACAGGTATCTAATTGTTGTGGTGCAACAGATGCAATGGCAGATGCATTCAAATTCCTAGGAGCCCTGCTAGCGATGATATTGCTCGGATTTTGTGTTATCAAGTTAATAATCTCTCAGTGTCAAAAAACTGCGAAAAAAGACATAGGGATGAAGATCATGATTGATATCGGGCCAGGATGCAGGCCCAAAGACTTGACTGACGAAGAAATAAGAGACTTTGTGAAAGCCAGCATTCATGCACCAGAAGGAACAAAGTTTCTATTTCCCAGGAAGCATAGAAATTATATGCGAAGATGGGTTTACTGCAGCCCAAATGGACAGTGTCAACTGATGACGTGGAACAAGGTCAAACACGTGAGAACAGCAGGAAGTTTAAAAGGAGTCATAAAAATATGGACCCCAAAGAGACATTTCTTCAGACCATCATGTATAGACCCAGAAGATGAAGAAAGAATGGACCCAAGCAATGTAGTAAAAAGGAATACAGAGGAACCAAAGACGATGGATCCAAAGGAAGAGATAAAAGTGGCCAATGAATCGCCCAGAGGGGGGAGTGTAGAGGAGGTCTCAAGTACAGCCTGCATTCCAACCGTCCATTTTGAAGTACCAGGAACGTTCACGCCATAGTATGTGACGTATAATGAGCAAATAAACCAGCAAAGAGCCGCAGTGGGGCTCTGTGCAGAACCCATCAGAAGGACAACCCCTATTGAATTACCGATACCAAGGAAAACATGGATAGTAAGGTACCCATTGAGAAAACCATATCAACAAATGAAACGAAATGAAGATCGTCTAAGTACAGTCCCAGAAGAAGCCAAAAAGGTCTTAATGGAAGACCAATGGTGACATCACAAGAACCCGGATTGACTCATATATAGAAGATATGATGACCAGAGAATGACATACAGAGACGAAAACGCCATGGACAAGGGGCATCGTGAACCTAAAGTGAAAGAACAATGTCAAATGCAAGAAGCTTATGC
Source organism: Ambystoma mexicanum (assembly GCF_040938575.1). Classification (NCBI taxonomy): domain Eukaryota; kingdom Metazoa; phylum Chordata; class Amphibia; order Caudata; family Ambystomatidae; genus Ambystoma; species Ambystoma mexicanum. The sequence goes on from NC_090928.1 coordinate 675,637,056, forward strand.
TGTGAGATGTTCAACCAGTTTACGCATGTACATATGCTTGAAACAGCAAGAAAGCTACGAAAATCGTGCAGCTTGCTATGCTTAGTAGAAGACAGATTGCGGCAAGCACCACCTATAAATATATTCCTCAAAAGAAGCATGTTATATAAGTATACTTCCACTATGCATAAGAAGCACAATCAACCAAAGGTTACTAGAGGCCACACCAGGAGAGCTTCATATTTAGCAAAATTCAGAATAAGTGGCAGAAACGAAACTCAGCAGAGGCAAATTGTGCCAAAAAAAGCCAAGGTCGAATCAGTTAAAATAGACGAACAGTAGCTACAATTAATTGAAGCAAAGAACAGAATATCCTGCTCAGAAAGGTCAAGATAAGAATCTGAAGACAGGTGGTGGGTAAAGTAAAAATCAAGTACACAAATTACATGAAGAAGAGGCAAATTCATGGTGTCTGAATCACGTGACCAGCCGAGCGAGAAGAAGTGAGACTTTCACACCTACCCATGGCAGTGGGCCAGGTGAAGATATCAGAATTTTGCCAGACAGGAGATGCAGTCTCGAGGCCAACCACACTGAAATAATTGACACATGGCCACTAAAGTGCTGATTGATTGTAACAATAATTGGAGGAAGGCCGGGGGAGCTAGGGGGCACCCTGTACCTGGCTGACCATTCTGCGTGCTGCTAAGCAAAGTGGAAAAGTATTAGTGGGGTTGGTGCCAACTCAATCATAATGGACCAAGTAATCTAGGGTCCTATAGTTAGTAGAACCAATGAGACGTTGTACTTTTAATGACGTCTACAGTAGCCATTTTGAAGGAAGGGCTTAGATGCCCCACTTGACAGTGTTTACCCAATCCGCTTACTCCGTTATCATATAAAGATATAGTACCTATATTAAAGTTACCTTTCTAGAACCAATAGAATTGCATGCCAAATTTTGAGCATTACACATTAATGATGACGAGTTTTCAGTATAAATGTTATGTTTTTTATGACGTTCATTGGAGTTGTGAAGCGAGAGAGAAGATCATGCATCCGCTGATATTCATATGACTCCCCGTTTTTTGTACTTGTCATTAAACGGACTCCCTTTGCCAAACCGTTGAGTTGTCAGTATTGATTTGATGCTTGAGTATAAATCTGCATCCCTATCCATCTCACGGGTGCTGCTATTCCATCTTAAAGTGCTATTTGGCAAACCCCAGCTCTATGGGCCGGTTGAGGGTCCTGGTGCACAACTGATCTCGATGACATTTGGAAGGAAATTGACGCAGATACTTTGGGACATAATTTACTGGGCGAACATCTCCAGATGTTAATTCATGGGATTTTAAGTTAGAATGAATCTGAATCAGTGCTATCCAGTCACAGTTGAGTATAAAAGTTTGAGTATAAAAGTGCAGCGGTCGCTCCTACATGCATCAAGTTTTTCAAAATGTTCTGCTCCAAAGTTTTTAGTAATCCTTGGTTTGGCCGTGCTGGATGTTCTTTCAAAATTGCGTATTGCACAACATTTCCAGGTTGAATCATATTTCGATAAAGGTTTAAGGATTTCCGTAGAACCGTGGCTCTCAGTGATTGCAGGCCTAGCTCATATCTGATTGCCACGGTAGCTAAGTTTTGTGGAAAGTGGAGGACCTTACGCCAGAACTTCCCTTCCAGCTGGTCCCAAATCTTAAGTATCCATTTTAATAATTTGTATAACCGTCTGTAAAAAAGGGGCAAGAGGGGGAGGCCACCAGGGGGCACAGGCAAGATGGCTGCCTGATCTATCTGCTCCCCATATGGCCCTGGGATAATTGCAGAGTAGCAGGAGATAAAGGAACATCACCCTCCTTAAAGGAAGATATTCTGCAGTCGGAAGTTCCAGGGATCTCAGAGACACCCTCCCGAGCCTTGGGGGTACTCCAGAGCCGGAGATAATTGACTTTCAGTGCTCACGCTCACCCTCCCCCTTCCAGGCCAGCACCACACTTGGGCCGCAGACGCACAGCCCAGCTCCACCCTGCAGCGGGCGAGTCCTGCGCCACAGCCAGTCAGCAGATCCTGTGCCCTGCGGCCCTGCCGGCAGAGTCAGCGGAGGACGTTGAGATCCCTCGGGGATTGGGACCCCGATCCTCCCGGCATCCACAGCCCGCCTGCCTTCCGTGCCTAGGGTGGTACAGAGGAGAGGAGTGGACCAACATGCAGGATAGCCTGGGGAGCGCCCGGGCTCTGACTGCCGGGTGCCCTACTGGCGTCGCTTTGTTCCCTGAGCCCCCACCAGCATCTCCTCTCAAAGGCTCGGGCCGTCGCAGGAGCGTGCCTGATCCCCCCTAGTCTTCCCCCCAGCTGGGGGCCCAACAGCGCCGAGCACCCCAGGGAACCCTCTGAGCTACCAGAAGGACGCGGCTACCCGAGTTGGTCGCTACACAGGCTCAGGGCGACGCGGGAGCACGCCTGGGCCCCTCTAACACGCTGAAGGCCCCCCCACAGGGCGAATCATCCAGAGGACACCACTCAGTGAAGCAGGGCTTGCAGGAACCAACCCCCGCTAGCGACAGGGAACATAGTATACCCCCACGAAGCAACCCCTTGCCTCACTGTCCCATCTCCCCTCTAGGGGGACAGCATATATCCACAGCGGGGCCCGCCAGACCCAAGTGAACGCTCTAGGGGCCATTTCCCTGGCGACCCCACAACGGATCCTTCTGGCCCACGGTGGCGTAATCGTAAGTACTAATAATCAGCAGGGGTGGGGACACAGTCCACCCACCCAAGCCACTGCCCCCCCACTACCATACTTGAGGGCCACTGACAGGGAAGTGCCAAAACAGGAAGAAACCTCTGACACTGAACCTAGAGACACAAATAGATAACTCCCTGAGGCTCCAGATAGACTGACATTTAAGGCACCTGAGCACCTCTCAGGCACAGAGGCAAACTCAACGATAGAAGGAGCAAGGTACACCAGCGACCCCAAAGTGGGGCCCAGTGGTATGAGGGAACCCCCCACAATTGAAATAAACCACCAGGACTCGCCTATCTTGCAATACCATACATGAGCTGAGGCGGAGGCAAAGGAATAAGCTCTGGATCCCTGGAGATACCACTGGGGACACTAAGAAACCACAGAGATCAAGGGGCAGAAATACCTAATGAGTTGGAAGGAAACCCTAGCAAAATACCAATTCACACCCGGAGATCTAGCGATGGAGATCGGCATCTTGTCCACACCGGCCCCTGACATGAACACCATGCAGAATAACATTCAGACGATCCTAGAAGAAATTAGGGGGATGAGAACGGACATGGGAGCCAAGCTGGCCGACCTTACCGCCAAAGTCTCCACATTTTAGGACCGAATGGAGGGGGTGGAGAATAACCAGGCGTCCACTGACCTCCTGGAAACACAGATGGAGGCAAGGTTCAGAGAGATGCAGCTACAGGAGGGGGAGCTCCGTCTCAAGGTTGACAACATGGACAATCGTGAACGGAGAAGTAACCTGCGAATCTTTGGCCTGACGGAGGTGGAGGGGGAGACCCAGGCTGGTCTGGAGGGCAAGGTGCAAGAGATCATCAGGATTGTCTTGGGAGCCGACTCAGGGGAAACCGTCCTGATCAACAGGGCCCATCGAGCTGGTGGAGGCGGTAGGGGACCACGCTCTGTGCTGGCGAGATTCCACTATTATAGAGATAAAGCAAGAATACTTGAAAGGGAGAGGAATCTAAGAGACATACAATATGACAACTCCAGGGTGGCAATCTACCAAGACCTGTCCGCCCTCACGCTGCAAATGAGGAAAAATGCGGGGCAATTACCAGATGGTTGCAGGAGAAGGGGGTCCGATACCGCTGGGGACACACATTTTATTTATCGTTCGAATGGCAAGGCGAGAACCACCAGCTCGTAACGGAAGAAGACATCCAAGTAGCCACTGATGAGCTGGTTGGGGGCTCCCCAGGAACCTCAGGGGAACAGAATGGGACTGACAGGGACCTGAGCCGGGCCCCACAAGGCCCTGATTTAACTCAGGGGAAGCACAAAGTGAAGGGCACTCGGAAATTTCAGAAAACTAGACATCCCCCGGCGGGTCGCAGTGAACCCACATGATCGCAAAGGGGGGGGGGGGGAGAAAAGAAATGTGATGTTATTTTCTGTAACACAATTGCTTACACGACCCTCGTGGGCTCCACCATGTTGGGGGGAATCACACGTTGCCTTTGGGTGTTGCCACTGTTGGCGAGGTTTATGTTGAATTGTCAATAGAAAGTTTGGGGCCCTTCGGACTGAGGGCCGGAGGAGTGTTCTTTTTTCAGAGGGTATCCGTGTTTAACCTCCGAGACTGAAGAGACCCTTTCTGATTCACACTGAAAGCTAATCTATGATGGGTCCTGAGATGTGTGGGACACAATAAAAGTTGTGGGTACAAGGAGGGGAAAGGTGAAAGGGGTCCCATAGGGAGACTTAAATCCCAACCAAATTCAGGAAAAGTTCTTGAACGAAAAGGCGGAGGGTACGTTCCACACCACTTACTCTCCCGGGGCCTGGGCAGCGGCCCCGGTGATTCGGTGACTAACCCCGATGTTTGTCGGGCGATGGAGACGAACGCCTTACAAAATGAGTAAGGGAGAGAGGGAACAAGGGAGGGGAGGGGGGAGAGACAAAGGAAATGGGGACACCATACCGTGGAACTGGGGCTCAAGCGCACGGATGATACGGGGGGAACTCACTGAAATTTCACAGGGCAAGGGTAGCGACGACCATGGTTGAAGGACGGATCGGCACGCTCAACGTCAAGAGCCTAAACTCACAAAATAAGCGATCTCTCACAAGTAACATGTACCGCAAACTAAAATTGCTAGTCCTCTTCCTACAAGAAACACACTACAGAAGGGGGGCCGTAGTCGACGATAAAAGGAAAGGAGATAGGCAGAAATTTCTGGGCCTCGCACAAATCCTCGAAGAAGGAGGGAGTAGGTATTCTCCTTGGCAAATCACTACATCTTACTGACGTGGAGATGAAAAGGGGCTTTAGGGGTAGATTTCTGGGGATCAAGGGGCTGTCTCAGGCAACACGTGTCACATTAGCTACTTTGTACGCGCCCAACGCTGGCTGAATCAAGTTTATTCATAAAGCCCTTGAAGTCATGGACGAATGGGCGGAGGGGGCTATGATCTTGGGTGGAGATTTTAATCTCATCACAGAGCCCTACCTAGACTGGTGGTCTGCCAGAGGGGCGGGCCCGAAAGCCCCCACTAAGGATAACCTAGCCATGAGGGACCTCTTACAAGAATATTATTGGGTGGATGTATGGCGAAAATGTTGGCAAACCCCTGGGGGTTACACGTTCGTCTCCCCTCCTCACCAAACATATACCAGAATTGACTTACTATTGATATCAGAGGAAGGAGGAGGTGAAGTTGGAAACCCCACGGTTGAATCAGTAACCTGGTCGGACCATGAACTTCTCGTTATGGAATGGCGATTGCAAGACACCCCAAAATCATATCCTCATGAGGGACCAGGTGATTAGGGAATTCCTACGGAAAGAAATAGAAGCCTTCTTCATAACAAATGACACAGAGGGAAACAGGAGAGGGCACTAATAGAATCCGAACTCCGTGAGGACCTACGGGTTATGAGGGTGCAGCTCACGAAAGGCAATGTGGACCGCGAAAACCTCCTGGGTGAAATGAGAGATAAGAGACAAGCCCTACATACAATCTTAATCAGGCAGGTGGTCAAAAAATGAGATACACTAAGCAGCAATATTACGAGAAGGGAGACAAGGTTGGAACCCTCTTGGCACACAGGCTGAGGGGAAATAGGGCGGGTAGACAGATAGAGAAGGTCAGGGACGGGGCGGGTAACATCCAGGCAAAAACCAAGTACATAGCCAAATCATTTGCGGGCTTCTATAAGGCACTCTATACTAAACAAGAGGGTGAATCCTTAGACAAGATTAGAAGATATCTTGAGGACCACTCCCTACCTAAGCTCACAGACGCAGAAAGCGAGGCATTGGAAAGGGAAATAACAGAGGAAGAGGTGGAGGGGGCCATTAAAAGTCGTAAAGTAGATAAGACCCCGGGGGGGGTGGATACACAGCCGACTTTTACAAACAATTCCAATCGGAGCTGATACAACCGCTAACCAAGCTGTTTAATCAAATTAAAACCTCAGAAACCATCCCACCGACATTCTTACAGGCCATCCATGATCACAGTAATCCCTAAGCCCGGCAAGGACCCTGTAGAATGCAGCTCGTATAGGCCCATCTCGCTTCTGAACACAGATGCGAAGATCTTCACCAGGATCCTGGCAACACGTTCGAAAAGTGTCTTCCCCGACTGATCCACCCTGATCAAGTTGGTTTTGTAATGAACAGACAGGGGGCAGACAGTATGCGCAAAACCCTACATATACTGAGCTCAAAAGGAGTGAGAACGGAGGGTGCTCTTCTCCTGTCTTTAGACGCGGAAAAGGCGTTCGACAGGGTGAGCTGGGCCTTCATGGAGGGTGTTCTATCATCTTTGGGCATGGGACCCAAATGGCGGGGGTGGATGATAGCCCTCTACCCTCACCCCTCAGCAAAAGTGGTAGTGAGCGGGGCTGAATCGGAAGCCCTTCCATTGGAAAGAGGCACAAGACAGGGGTACCCATTGTCCCCCCTCATATACACATTAGTGATGGAGCCCTGGGCTGTAGCGATCAGGGGGAATGACAAAATCCAGGGTATTAAAATAGGGAAAACCAACTATAAAATAACTCTGTTTGCCGACGATGTCCTCTTATATCTCTCCAATCCATCCCAATCAGTCCCCGAGGTGTTGAATAGCTTAGAACAATATGGGTCCCTCGCGGGCTACAAGGTAAATTTAGACAAATCATTTGCATTTCCAGCAGGCCAGCTCAATGATGTAGAGAGGCAATATATTGAGGACGTTCCGTTCTGTAAACAAACTGAGGGACTCTGTCACCTGGGGATCCAGATACCATCAGATCCAGCGGATCTTTTCAAGGAAAATTACCCTCCCTTCTGGTTGGCGATGAAACGAGACCTGGAGCGCTGGACGAAATCGGGCCTCTCATGGATGGCTCGCCTTAACTCCATTAAAATGGTGATCCTCCCTAAATTCTTATATCTATTTCAAATGTTGAATACCGAAGCCATTCCTCCTAGAGGTCAAGCGGACCCTTCTCCGCTACCTATGGGCTGGAAAATCCCACAGAATCGCCTATGACACTCTTACAAGGCCCAAAGAAGAGGGAGGAGTTAATTTCCCAGACCTAGACACATACTATAAGGCATCACAATTGCGAATTCTGGTTGACCACTTGGTGATGGGCCCGAAGAAACAATGGGTAGTATTGGACAACATGCTTTTCTTCCAAGTCACATTAGACAAGTGGTTATGGGTCCCCAAGGCATCTATCCCGAGAAGAGTTTTGAAACATCCAGTCCTGGGGGTGCTATGGTCCATATGGAAAGAGGGGGGTTATCTCAGGTGGCTCACAACATTCATCTGCATCTGGGCTCCCCTGCTATGGGAGGGGATCAACAAACCACTAGCCTTCCAGCAATGGTATGAAGCAGGTCTTTGTAGAGCCGGGCAACTCTGGGCGGAGGGGGTGTTTATATCCTGGGGGATCTGAAGGACGCCTTGGGCCTCCCCAACCTCTCTCCCTTTCGATACCTGCAGCTTAAGGGCGCCCTTACTGAGAGTAGATGGGGAGACACTCTCAGGAGAGATTTAACAGACTTCGAGAAATTCCTTATTATATACAAAGGGACCTAAGGGGTGATATCACGGCTCTACAGCCTTTTGCTGTTCTCTGCCGCACAGGATCCCCCATCCTCCCAGGTACAATGGGAAAAAGACCTAGACACTTCTACAACCGAAAAGAGATGGACCAAGATTTGTAGACAGGCCAATTGCTCCACATCCGCACCCCAATATTGCCACCAGGCCCTGGAGCTGATCCACAGATGGCAATACCCTCCAATAGCCAGAATGAGAAAGGACTACGATCCCCACTGCTGGAAGTGTCACACTGAAAAAGTGGACTATGTACATATGTGGTGGAAGTGTTGTGTGGTACAAACATATTGGAGTGAGGTCCTGTCATGGATAAAAGAGGTAGATGGAATTGAGAGAACTCTATCCCCTTGGCTAATGTTGTTTGGTATTGAGGTGGTGGGGGGTCCAAAGATGAAACACGACCACATGCTGCAAGTTATGCTAGTTGCGGCTAGATGCTTCTGGGCCCAAAAATGGAAATCACCCCGACCCCCTGGGGAGGGAGATTGGGTCTCGAAAATACAGGCAATATACAACATGGAATTCTTAACTCACCTGATCGATGAATCTAAGTCTAATATCGAGGGCCTATGGCTTCCTTTCTTTGATAAATATGGGAGAACAGCTTAAGACACAAGGAATATTTCAGAGGGTCTCCCAGATCTGAACATTGCTGTCTGGACACCCCTCCCAGAGCGTGGAGGGTCCTGTTAAGATGGGAGATGCTGCTCCTACATGTTGGACCTTATGTTCTGAGCGCCCATTTTTTAGGACTACCTTATGCTCGTGATGTGCTTTAAGATAATGTGTTGGACCCTGCTGTTATTATCATCCAATGTACCATGGTGTGGGAGAGGGAGGGGAGAGGGAGGAGGGAGTGGGAGGGAGGGGGAAAGTTGTGATCAAATTCTCATATATTTCAATGACTGTATTATTGTTTTATTTATGTCATAACCACAAAAACTTTAATAAAAACAGAATTTTCAACTAAAAAATAAAGGGGCAAGATGAAATCAATAGAGAAATGAAGGCCAATGGAAGGAATGGACATTTTGCTTCCAGGTGGTGGGGTGTCCGAACATAGATCAGTATATGGGCAATGGGGCACGATGCTCAGAAGGAAAGATGTCTGCTTATGGGACCCGAAGCATGTACAAATCTTCCTGAACAAATTCAGGGCGAGTAGGTAATTTAAAGCGATGGGGAAACAAGTGTTCAGGCTGTCCACCCTGATGTTCTTCACCCCTGGGATTTGTGAGTCCATTATCAAGAGAATATGTTGTTCTGATCAGTTGAGGAATTCCTAGGTGACTCTGTTTGTTTGCATAGACAAGGCTGAGTTGTCCTTCCAATTGCCATTAGTGCCCCTCAATTTGATGACTTGACCAGCTCTACGTGGGACCAGGTCTGTTGTGTAGTTTTCTTTCCCAGTCAGCCACCAGACCATGGCATCTGTTGTGACTTGGATTAGGTTGGCATAGATCTATGCTTCTTTGAAGGTTACATGGGGGAAATCACCAGCCAAGGGTTAGGCATAGTTGGGTGGTGACTGGGGCCCTTATTAGATAGTAATGAGATTCCAGTGTCAGATCAGTGTCTCAGAATCTGTCTCACAAGGGTGTTGAGAGGACCTCCTGCCAAGTGCACTGTATATATAAAGACTGTAGCACTGGGGCTAACGCCATGCAAGGATATTTCCTAGCCAAGACGAGTTTTGTCACTCCTTGTTGTGAGAGAAACAGTTTCCCAACAGCGCTCAGTGTATTCCAGTCTCTGTTTGGGAATCAGGGATGAACCGTTTAAATTCGAACAACTCAAATTATATCAGGTGAAAACAGACTTTTTAAGTGTCCCGCTCCACATGCACAAGGTATATTAGCCAACCATACATATAGAAGTGCACAGGAGTTATTATTATTATTAGGGTATTTATTGAGCATGGACCTAGCTTCGGGAAGCAACAGGGTGCTTTACAATCATCAGGGAAAGAACCCGGTGAGGGAGGCAGAGAAACAAGGGAACTGAGATCTAGCAACAGGGGAGGGAGAGGATGTGGAATTTGGCACAAGCAACCAGGTGAGGAAACAGTGGGGAGCAGATCATCCAGTCTGAGGTAGGGTGGAGAGTGTAGGGTCTGTGGACATAGGTGTTAGGGAGAAGCCATTCTTTGATGAGCAGGGTCTTGAGCTCCTTCCTGAACTTTAGAATTGACTGTGTGAGTCTAATGTTGACTGGGAGGAGGTTCCAGAGTCTTGGGAGTAGATAGAGAAGTCCTGTCTTCTGGCTCATTCCTTCCAGCACGGGTGGAGTTCAGTGAGGTAGCTTGGGGACTTCAGGCTGACAGCCTTGTATATGATGCAGCAGAATTTAAAGATGATACAGGCTTGCAGTGGGAGCCAGTGCAGTTCGATGAAGGTCGGGGTGATGTGGTCGAATTTGTGCAGTCATTTGATGCGTCATGCTGCAGCATGCAGAACACATCTCAACGGCATCAGGGTAGATGCCGTAAGGCCTTCCAAAAGGGCATTGCCACCATCCACGTGGGAAAGGGCTAAGACTTGGACAGCAGAACTAACGTTGTTTTCTGGGATGATTTTCTGCAGGAGAGAAAGTTGGTACCAAGTTGTTTGTGTCTTCCTTGCTATGTGCTGTTTGAAGGTGAGCTATCTTTCGATGCCGAACCAATGTGACTTGGTGCAAGTGGTTAGCTGGGATATGAAGTCCTCGAGGTTCATAGCAGAGAGCACATCTGGATGACAGGCTGTTTGGTGTTGCTGGTCAGAAGTAGAACTTGGAGGGGTTGAGCTTCAGGTATGCACTGGATATCTATGACTGAATCATTTTGAGGTAACCCTTGAGCCTGTGGATGTCTTTAATGGAGGATATCTTGAGGTAGATCTGCATGTCATCTACATATTGGTGGATGTTGTGTGAAGCAAAGAGAGTTCTGAGTGTTTCCATGTAAAGATGGAAGATCATGGGGAAGTGGATGGATCCTTGTGTGGTTCCAGATGGGATGGGTAGAGTTTGTGATGTGGAGGAATTCATTTGCACAAACTGGTGGCGATTAGCAAGGTAGGATTTGAACCAGCTGAGGAGGATGTTACTGATCCCCATGTAACTATGTAGATTATTGGTGATTGTCTGGTGGTCTTCCTTGTCGGATGCTGCTGAGAGGCCAAGGAAAGACAGGATACAAGAATGGCTATCATCAAGGATTTTAACAGCATCGTCTATCACCTTCATGGTAGCCATTTCTGTGCTGCATCTGGGTTGGAAGCCAGATTGCTAGGACTGAAGGAGATTGCTGGCTTCAATGTGTTGGAGAGTTGATTGGCTACTGCTTTCTCAAGGATCTTACCTAGAAAGGAAAGATGGGCGATGGGGTGGTAGTTGCTGAGGATCATCAGGATCCAGTGCTTTTTCTTGAGAAGCAGGAGCATTTGTCAAATGTTGAGGGTTAAGAGGAAAGTGCCTTGAATTAGGGAGCTGTTCATGCATTTATTTTGTATTTATTTATTTTTGCATTTATTTCAGCACAAAGCCTTCAGGCATCTAGGCGCTAGTTACAGAAAGTGCATGATACATTGGTGCGGTGCAGGAATGAGCATACAGTTACAGACATAGAATGGGGTGTGTACACAGACTGGCAAAGCCTCAATTTATGTTACGGGGGATACATCAGGCAGCATAAGAGTCAGATAGGTATGGTGACACAGACTGGCAAAGCCCCATTCATGTTACGGGGGGCTAAATCAGGCAGCATAAGAGTCAGATAGGTATGGTGAAAGAGACGAGGGTTAAAAGAAAAATGCTAACGCGGATCAAAGAACACCAAAGTACGATTTTATACATACATAAGGAACTCTAGGCACGAGAACGAAATGCTTGCACAGAGCAAGGAATACCTAAGAGTGATTTTATACATAAGGCACTCTAGGCATGAGAACCAAATGCTTGCACAGATCAAGGAACACCTAAGTGCAATTTTATACATGAGGCACTCTAGGTGCAACAACGAAATGCTTGCACAAATCAAGGAACACCTAAGAGCAATTTCATACATAAGGCACTCTAAGTTATGCAGTACATGGTGGTGATATAGGTAGTGGATGACCTACAGCTAACAATGGACAAAGGGGATAAAGCAAGCAGCAGTAATAGAAACAGGGATGTGTCGGGTAAGGAGTTTCTCCTCCGATACATGCTTGTATTTTATAGCTGTGCATATTTGATTTCCTTTTAGAATGGGTTGCCGTTCTGGCGTTTGACTGGACGCTTCATAATTTACAAACACGCTGCCTTTACTTGAGTAGCGGAGCAGGGTGCCTGACCTCCTAGGCGACTCCAAGGCTCGAACTCGGTGGGACAAGTCTTCTTTTGCTCTCTCACTGCCACTCACTGCAGGAGCCAAGTCCTTCCTCTCTGCTTACACGCATATTGAAGGGGCGGGCAGTTATATGGCTTCTTAGCCTCTGTCCCTCTTTGTTCTCATCGGATGTGTCGGGTAAGGAGTTTCTCCTCTGATATGTGCTTGTATTTTATAGCTGTGCATGTTATATTTCCTTTTAGAATGGGTTGCAAATTCTGGCGTTTGACTGGGCGCTTCATACTTTACACGCTCCCTGCTTTCAGAGCATATGTTTGGGTAGCACTTGCTTTCCTTTCCTTGTACGCCATTTCTCAGCAGCAGAGGCTGCCTGGCCTACCAGGGAATCCGAGGCTCGAACTTGGTGGGACAAGTCCTCTTTTGCTCTCTCACTGCCACTCACTGCAAGAGCCTAGTCCTTCCTCTCTGCTTAAATGCAGATTGAGGGTGCAGGCTACATTCATAACATGTCACAAAGGGTATTGGAGGTGTGCCGGGTATTGAGAGTGCTTGGGCAAAAGAAAGGTCTACTTAGTGGCACGAGATTAGAATGAATATACTAGCTGCTGCACCCTTGTGGAACTAGGAGATACCTCGATCCTACTAAAACCTACAGAGAAAGAAAAGTGGATCCACATGGGAGAAGCGCTGCTAGTGCAATGAATTGAGATGGGAACTGGAATGAGACCATGTATATGCAAGGGCCATAATACATGAATAGCAACCAAGCAAGAAGTAGTAAATAAAGGTTTTAATATGTTGTATCAGATCTGCTGACACATGTTTCGACCCGGATTTGCGAACCGCACAAACACATACATGGGTCTCAGCTAACGCTGTGGAATTGATTCCAGGACACAGGAATCCCATTGTGGGTATTATTTGAAGAGTGACTCACATACATTCAGGAGAAGGTTCGATATGTTCCATCTTTATCTGCCTAATGAATAGGATAACATATCAGTGTTATTTGACATTTGTTTGCACTCAACTATTGGAAGTTCTACTTTCACCATCTTAATTTCTACATGTTTTGCCTTGGGACCCGGGAAGGGTCGAAACACGTGTCAGCAGATCTGATACAACATATTAACACCTTTATTTGCAACTTCTTGCTCGGTTGCTGTTCATGTCTTATGGCCCTTGCATATACCTGGTCTCATTCCAGTTCCCATCTCAATTCATTGCACTAGCAGCGCTCGCCTATGCGGATCCACTTTTCTTTCTACATTCATAATATGTATATAAATGGAAGAGGCCTTCTTCGACCGTGCAGTGGTCGAGCACAGCGAGAAAGGGTTTGTGGTGCTGAAGTTGCACCAAGTTAAGCCCGTCTGTGCCCGTCCGGGCGGCGAGAGAGCGCTAGTCCTATCTCACTCTGCCTTTCTCAGCCTAGCACCTGTGTTGACTAATTTCCCTGCAGGCTGGAGCCCTGATTGTGCAAGCACCCCCAAGTTCAGCGAGGTGTGTGGACCTTTACTATCCATCTCCTTATTAAATACCAGGTCTCTTCCAGCCCACGCAGCATCAATTCATGACCTACTAGACAGATGTTACCTGGACCTGTTTTTTCTAACTGAAACCTGGATTAATGATTCATCGGCGCAGGTATGTGTCCAAACCCTTCCCCCTGATTACAAAATCTTACGCCTGGACAGGATCCATCCGCATCGTGGCAGGGGCCTAGCTGTCATTTATAAATCATCTCTTGAGGCTACGATTCTGCCACTCACCAGAATGGAGGCACTATTGGTGAGAATTCAGATAGTGAGTACCTCACTAAATCCTTCTTGACAGCAGCTAACCTTTTTGCTCCTTCCATACCTACCACCCAGCGTAATTGACTGTCAGAACATTGTTTTTTTGACGACCTTAGGGCTGCCCGTGTTCGGCTTCAGCAGGCCGAACAAAGCTGGCGCTGCTCCTATGGGACTGAGGAAAAGGCTTGTCTATAAGGACTCTGCAAGCCTTTATCAAACCTTACTTAAGAAAGCAAATCGTTGTTTCTTCCCTCGAAAAGTTGATCCGGCTCTCAATCATTCTAGGGAGCTCTTCTATGTTGTGGGTCACTATTTTAGGAGGCTGAGTGCGCTACTCTGGTAGTGCCAACTCAAGAGCTTTGTGATTCACTCTCGCTCTTTTTTATCACAAAAATGGATACCATCTGTATAACGATCATGTCCGTCGCCTCTGGGTGCCTAGTACAGGAGTCCGCTACCACGGAACCCGGACAGGTGTGGTCTTCCTTCCCAGTGTTTATTACATACATAGTCGGCAAGGCCATTGCCAAGCTAAAATCTGTTGTCCCCTCTGACCCTATCCCCTTATCCATTATTAAGGATATGTTACGCTCACCTGGTCACTGCAGGAACGTTGGGGCACGGCTGCAGCCCTCCTTGGAACTGGCTCCCCTTGGTCAGGCTTCTTCACCTGCTCCTCTGTTGTGGACTGCGCTGGTAGTTGGTACTGCCCCTGCGAGAACACGAGAGGCCGTGAGAATGCTGTGATATGACTGTGGTCTCCCTCGAACCTTTCTTCCCAGAATGTGGTGAGCATGCGCCTACCCATATTGTCTCACCTGTTTAATTATGATGGCGAGCTCTCCGTCCTGCTTCTCACTGTAGAGGCGCTTTTAGATAGACCCAGTTCCTTCACTGGTCCATGTGCTTGGCAGCCCAGACCGGCTGTGGCTGAACCACATCAAAGGTAAGTGTCCTTCGATTATGATTATTGTCTGTATCCTTTTGTAATGTCTTTTTCCTTGATTATTGTCTGTATCTTCTTGTAATGTCTTTCCTTTTCCCCTCATATGTGATATGAGGCCCAGCAGTAGTTGCGGTGCAAGAAGCAAGCCCCAATGGAGAAAAAGGGAGTTCACAATGTCCCAATAGGTGGTAAGTTTGGTTCTTAGGTCAAGCGCGAGGATCGGTTTGAGCGCACACTTAGCGTAATGTCTTTATAGTTTTTCTAACCTTATTTTGTCCTTTTCTCTTGCAGGGATGGCCTGGCAAAGTCAGACTGGAATGCTGTTATCCGGAGATCTGCTGGCAGATGAAGGATGTCTGGATCCGGGATAAAGCTGGCCGAAAGTGGGCTGCCGAGTAGTGTTGTGGCTGGGAGCCGGAATAAGGTAAGGATACGCTCCGACTGCGGTTGCTGCTGGAATCAGGTAAGGATGCGTTCCGACTGAGGTTGCTATTGGAATTAGGTAAGGAAGCGCTCCGACTGCGGTTGCTGCTGAAATCAGGTAAGGATGCGCTCCTACTGCGGTTGCTGCTGGAATCAGGTAAGGATGCGCTCCTGCTGCGGTTGCTGCTGGGATCAGGTAAGGATGCGCTCTGACTGCGGTTGCTGCTGGAATCGGGTAAGCTGCTGGAATCAGGTAAATTGCTGGAATCAGGTATGGATGCGCTTCAGGCAGCAGTGAGCGTTATGCTGCTGTAGGCAGACTAACGCAAAGTGCCTGCATGCGGGCGGGGCAGGCTTAAAGAGCCTGGACCCGGCCCGCCCATTTGTTCAGACTCATGGCCCCACCCTGTCACTCCTAGAGTATGCTGCACGTGCAGCCCAATTAACTTTTATGGCCACGGCCAACCTTGAGGCACATGGAAGCCCTGCAGGGAAAAAAAGGCATGTGCACCAGAATAAAGTGCCAGGACTTGGTCCAACTGGTCCTTTTATGTAGTGGAGCTTCTGATCCTTGCCCAGTGGCCATGACAGCACTCCCCCTCAAGGCCCCCCTCACGGGTGCTCTTCCTCCTGGTCCTGGCTTGGAGAGGTTGTTGCGATGGAATTTTCTGATTAGTCGTGGAGCATGGATGAAGTCACTAGATTTCCATGTGCGGTCTTGAGGTCCATATCCTTTCCAGTCTATAATGTAGTACAGTTGAGATCGTACTATCTTTGAATCCAGAATAGTCTTGACCTCGTATTCCGGTTCTCCTTCTATGATGTCGGGCTCGGGTGGTGCCTCAATCCGAGTAACTGGTTTCTTCAGTTTCAAGAGAGAAATATCGAACACCGGATGAATCCGCATATTAGATGGTAAATCTAATTTCATGGCAGCAGGGTTAATTATGGCTTTGATGGGATAAGGCCCCAGGTACCTGGGGCGGAAGGCTCATGGTCCTTTCAAGGGAATGTTCTTGGATGCCAACCAAACTTTATCCCTGACCTGATAATGAGGATCCTCTCTTCGCTGTCGGTCTGCAAACTTTGTCTGTTGTTCTTTGGCTCTGGTCAGATCTTCAACTGCTTCTTTAAGGGTTTGAGTGATTGATTTGTGCAAGGTTGCAACTGCTGGCATTTCTAATTCGTCAAGTGAATCAAGATTGGACGTTCGAGAATGTCGACCATGCACTGTGTAGAATGGGGTCTGTCCGGTGCTAGTGTGGATGGAATTATTGTAGGCGAATTCGGTCAACCAACGGATGTTTTTCCAGGACTCTTCAGTTTGTTGTAACATACACCTCAGGTATTGCTCCAGTGTCGGGTTGGTTGGTTCGGTTTGGTCTTCGGTTTGGGGATGATGACTTGTGGATAGCCGGAGATCAATTTTGGCTATTTTGCAACACCTCCTCCAGAGTGCTGATACAAATTGTGTTCCGCGATCTGAGACCAATACCGATGGGAAACCGTGTAATTTGACAATTTGCTCCAAAAATACAGTGGCAAGGGCGGAAGCAGTGGGAAGCCCCTTTAATGGAATAAAATTAGCCATCTTGGAGAATAAGTCTACAATAACCAGGATCGTGTTAACCCCATTGCAGGGAGGAAGATCAGTGATAAAGTTCATAGACAAGGTATGCAATGGTACTGGGGGTACAGTCAAGGGAAGTAGTAACCCTGCTGGACTTAACTTCTGAAATGTGTGTTGTGCGCAGACACCACAGTTCGAAACGAATTGGGAAATGTCTTTTCTCCAGGTTGGCCACCAATAGCTCTTTTGTATTTTAGCTCGAGTCTTGGCAATCCCTGGGTGTCCTTCTACTAATGATTCATGGTAATTTGCTATTATCTGGTCTTGTAATTTCTTGTCCGGAATATATAGTCTCCCTTGAAAATAGCGTAGATCATTTTTGATGGTGCATCGGTCTCCTCTAGCTAGCCACTCCTGTTGTGCTGTTTGGTTCATCCGAGATTGGAGATCGGTTTTCAGGTCATCCAAACAGGAGGTTGCCGCAATTTGGTTTTGGATCCGTTCTCCGAGAATGATGGCCACAAGCTCGGATGAGGTGAAAACTTCCTTGTCCTCACCCATGCGTGACAGAGCATCTGCTTTCTCATTGCATACTCCTGGTCTGTAAGGAATGACAAAATCGTATTCGGCAAAGAAGAGAGCCCAGCAAAGCTGGCGTGAGGATTGGGCTTTGGCAGTCTTCAAATATTGTAGATTACAGTGATCTGTGATAACTGTGATCATGTGTCTTGCTCCCAGAATGTAGTGTCTCCATGTTTTGAAGGCTCGCTTAATCGGTAGTAGTTCCTTGTCAGTGATTGCATAGTTCAATTCTGGTGCAGAAAACTTACAGGACCAAAACGCTATGGGATGTAATTGCCCCGTGTCAGGGTCCTTTTGAGATAATACCGCTCCCATGGCTATGCTGGAGGCGTCTGTTTCGACCACGTATGGCAGGTCTGGTTGAGGGTGTCAAAGAACTGGAGCTGTGGTGAAGGCAAGGTTGAGCTCTTGAAAGGCATTCTCTGCTTAGGGAGACCAGAAGAATTTCTTATTTTTTCTCAGTAGGGAGGTTATTGGATGAACTATTTGTGAAAACCTTGGAATAAACCAATGGTAAAAATTGGCAAATCCGAGCACACACTGTACTCCTTTTGTAGATATTGGTGATGGCCATTGAAGGAAAGCATCCACCTTGCGTGTGTCCATGTGTATCCCTCGTGGTGTGAGCATGAAGCCCAAAAATTCAACTTTCGTAAGATGGAAGAAATACTTTTCTAATTTGGCAAACAGCCGATGCTGTAGAAGCTTTTCCAAAACTGCTCTTACAAGGCCAACGTGGTCCTCCTTGGATGCTGAGTAAATAAGAATATCATCTATGTAGACGAGTGCGCAAATGTCCAATAATTCATGAAGCACATCGTTCATAAAGAATTGGAATGCTGCCGGGGCATTACATAGTCCAAAAGGCATGACCTGATACTCTAAAAGCCCATATTTGGTTCGGAATGCCGTCTTCCACTCGTCCCTCTTTTTAACTCTCACAAGGTGATAGGCTCCTCGTAGGTCCAGTTTAGTGTAAATTTGAGCATTCTTCACCTGGTCTAGAAGCTCTGGGATGAGTGGCAGGGGGTATCTGTTCTTTACCGTGATTTGGTTAAGCGCTCTATAATCTATACAAGTTCTTAAGTCGCTCTCTTTCTTTGGTACGAAAAAGAGAGCCGAGGAGGCAGGGGACTTAGACGGGCGGATGAAGCCGTTAGCTAGGTATTGATCCAGATAAGATCTCAGATGCTGGTTTTCTTGCTCCGTTAGTACGTAAATTCGACTGCAGGGAATTTGTGCTCCAGACACCAGATCGATCTGGCAGTCGTAAGCTCTGTGTCGAGGCAGGGTGTTTGCTTGCTCCTTCTGGAACACATCCTGGTAATCCAGATATTCAGGGGTTAGGGAACCAGCGAGCCCCAGGATAGATTTTACCTTGATATCCCAGCTCTTCACTTTTCTGTGGTAGCAGATGTTAGCACTTCTTGAGGGAAGGTCAGCACTCGTTTTCGCCAGTCGATCCTAAGGGTTGTGGGTTTCCAGCCAAGGCATTCCTAAGATCATCTGGAACTGGGGGGCTCCTATGAGATCAAAAGAGATGTCTTCCCGATGACCATCCTGACACATCAGCATGACTTTTTCGGTATGTTGCGTCACTGGGCCGGATGACAACTGAGAACCATCCACTGCTGTGACGTTTTCCGATATCAGCTTTTGCTGGAGAGCAAGGCCTAATCATGTGGCCAGATCTTGATCAATATAATTTCCCACCACTCCGCTATCAATATATGCCTCCAAGGCATGTACCTTTGATGGTTGTTGGTGGTTGACCAAAAATACCGGGATGACCAGATGTGAGGTCTGTACAGATTCCTTCTTTTCACTCGACAAGTGGACCCCTACGCTTGTCGGGCGTTGGAGTTTTCCGGGTTTTGTTCCTTTTCCTCGTTGCCATTGTCCATCGCACCAACTATCTTCTTGGGGGGTTTTACCGGGCATTCCCAGAGGAAATGTCCTGCTCTTCCGCAGTATAAACAGAGGGGTTGTTGTCTTCTCTTTTCTCTCTCAGCCCTGGAGATTGGAGCCCGTAATCCCGCAATCTGCATTGGCTCGGTTTGTTCATGGTTTTTAGTTTGGTTGTCCCGGGGTCGCATATAGACTGACCTCCCTTCAGTCCTTGTGTGATCCATTTTTTGATTCTGCAACCTGTGGTCAAGCTACACAGTCAGATTGATGTATTCCGCACAACCTTCAGGAGGATTGACCACTTGGGCTAGAACATCCTTTAGTTCCCCACCCAATCCCCGATAAAAGAGTGTGGTCCTCTTCTCTTCTGGCCAATTTGTCTGTGCCATGAGACGATTAAAAGTAGCAATATAGGTCAGCAGATCTTGGTTTCCCTGCCTGAGTGACAATAGTGCATTATCCAGGGGCTTGTCCTTGGGTGTGTCTATCAAACCATTTTTCCATCTCCCGCTGGAATTACCCAAAGTTTCAGAGTAGAGGATCATCCTGGTTTACTAATGGTATTGACCAGCCCGCTGTGCTGCCTTCTAAATATGAAAGAACAAAGGCGACTCTTGCGCTATCATTAGGAAAAGCCCCAGGCCGGCACAAAAAGTGGAGGCGTCATTGGTTCATGAATATAGCGTCATTTTTGGGTTCGGCGGTAAAGCGTTCGGGCGGGGCCAGTGGCACTGCACCTGGAAGCACCACTTGAACTGGTGGTGATGGCTGTGGCATTGGAGGATGGGCAAGCCCAGGTAATGGAACCTGACCTGCGTGGGTCTGAAGCATTTGTCTTGCCAAGTCGTCAGTTCGTTCACAAGCTACAATAAGGTCCCTTCTTAAGGCATTGGTTTCTTGTCTGGAGGCATGAACTTCAGCCCGTAGTTCCCCCAGTAGTTGGGCCAACTGGTCTGTTTCCGAGGTTTCCATAACTCCCAGGCAGAGATTCGGAGAGGCTTTGCGTTCTGTTACGCTCACCTGGTCTCTGCGGGGACGTTGGGGCACGGTTGCAGCCCTCCCTGGAACTGGCTCTCCTTGGTCAGGTTTCTTCCCCTGCTCCTGTATTGTGGAATGCGCTGGTTGTTGGTACTGCCGCTGCAAGAATACGAGAGATAGTGAGAATGCTGTGATATGACTGTGGTCTCCCTCAAACTCTTCTGCCCAGGATGTGGTGAGCATGCACCTACCCATATAGTCTCACCTGTTTAATTATGATGGCGAGCTCTCCGTCCTGCTTCTCACTGTAGAGGCGCTTTTAGATAGACCGAGTTTCTTCACTGGTCCATGTGCATGGCAGCCCAGACCGGCTGTGGCTGAACCACTTCAAAGGTAAGTGTCCTTCAATTATGATTATTGTCTGTATCCTTTTGTAATGTCTTTTTCCTTGATTATTGTCCGTATTTTTTTATAATGTCTTATCTTTTCCCCAATAGGTGATATGAGGCCCAGCGGTAGTTGCGTTGCAAGAAGCGAGCCCCAATGGAGAAAAAGGGAGTTCACGATGTCCCAATAGGTGGTTAGTTTGGTTAATAGGTCAAGCGCGAGGATTGGTTTGAGCGCTACCTTATCATAATGTCTTTATAGTTTTTCTAACCTTATTTTGTCCTTTTCTCTTGCAGGGATGGCCTGGCGAACTCAGACGGGAATTCTGTTATCCAGAGATCTGCCGGCAGATGAAGGATGCCTGGATCCGTGATGAAGCTGGCCAAAAGTGGGCTCCCGGGGGGCGCTGTTGAGCAGCCAAGGAAAATGGCTGCTTAGCTCGAGAGCTCCGTCGCAGTCCACCGGAATCCTCCTCGCATCGGCGCTAATCCGCACTCGCAACTGCAGCAATTGCTGCGATTTGAAAGCAGGAGCCGTCCTCGACACCCACCCGAAATCCCGGGCTGAATCGGACCCTGGGAGCCGCGCGGGCCCCGCCGGAGCGGGTGCTCCCCCACGGCCTTGCCGCGGCTGTTGCAACCTCCGGCTCGCGTGGCGTCCCGGCGCCTGTCACCTGTGCGCCGCCTTCCGCGCCCATCCGAGGCCTCCCCTGCCGCGGGGACTGATTGCCGAGGCTCCCGTGGACCGTTCCCTGGCTGGGGCTGGCGCGACTGGTCTGCCTGTGCGCAGCGCTCGGGGGCCTCCTGCCCCCCCCCACACGGACACCGCCTCCCGGCCTGATCCCTTGGACCCTGCGGGCTTCGCCGCTGCCGGCTGCGGCCTTGTGTGCTCTGCGGCGGGAGCCGCCGGCGACACCGTCCGGGGGGCGCCTTGAGGGACGCAGCCCGACCCCCGAAATCACCGAGACCACGCCACTAGATGGCCGCTGATCCGGACCTGATCCCCTGACGTCTCCTGGGAGGTGGCGGTCTCGCCCACCTACGGGCAGGAAGGTGGGTGCTTGGCGCTACGCGGGGGCCCCCCCTCTCCGCCCCCTCGGGTGCGGACCCCGCACCATCGGCCTAAGTCGCCCGGAGGGCTGTCCACACACGGGCTGGGACCTCTGCGCCCCCCCCCTACCTCACCTTGCTGCTAGAACTGGGCCCACTCCTCTGCCCTAGCCACACACTTCACTACGAGCCACTGCTCCCGGGATCCGACAGCCGGCTGGCTAACCTCACGGCGGACCGGAGTGCACGGGATCCCACTCATTTGTTGCCGCCGCTCAAGACCACGCCACCTTCCCACCACCATATCCCGCTTTCTCTGCCCAGTCTCCGACTCTACGACTCCTCCACCCTGCTACCCCTGACCAGCTGCCACCCCCCACGTGTCGCCCCATCCTTGACTCGACCTTGGCCATGTCCAGCAGAGCACGGGGTGCTAATAAAGTGGGCGCTATGGACAAGTTTGCCAAAGCGGCACCCAGGGCAGACCTGGCGTCCTCTTCTGCGGCACAGGAAGATAGCGCGCCCCCCCCGGACCCCCCACACCCGGATCTGACCACCTTGATGGAGTCCATGGCGAAAAACTTTGCATCCTTCCACGAAAAGCTGGACGACATCAATGCTAGTGTGGCCTCCCTACGGACTAAGGTGGACCAACATGGGACCAGGATAACTGAAACGGAGCAGAGGATAGGGGCCAGCGAGGACCATATTCATACTCTCCAAAACACAGTCACTGAGCTCGTCCACGATATGAAACAGGTCAAAGTCAAGAATGATGACTTAGAATCTAGATCCCGGCGGAACAACATACGCATTGTGGGGGTTCCCGAGTCTGCACTTAAAGGGCGCATGGAGGTGGCGGTCGAGCAGCTAATTAGAGATCTCCTTGGCGATCCTGAGTTTTCACCATTCTTTACAGTCGAGAGAGCGCACCGCTCTCTGGCGCCCCGGCCTAAGCCTGGCGACTTCCCCAGACCGATCATCGCAAAGCTACTGAGCTACAAAGGCAGAGACCATATACTCCGTTTGGCCAGAGAGAAGGGGGAGCTAAGATTTGAATCACAAATTGTCAGGATCTTTCCGGACTTTTCGGTAGGGGTACAAATGGAGAGGCGCCGATTTGGCGGGGTGAAGAGGATGCTCAGAGACAGGAAAATTGAATACTCTATGCTTTTCCCTGCCCGCATGAAATTCATCCACCGCAACAAGAGCTACTTCTTCACGGTCCCTGATGAAGCGGTTAAGTTTATAGAAGCACAGATTCCAATGCCACGACCCCCGGAGGAACCAATTGGCGAGGACTGAGACTATCATCCCTGTGCTCATAGGTGAACCTCTTGTGCCCCTGGCTACTGAGGTCTGCCCATCTGTGGATTGGTGCTGGCCCTCTCCTGACTTCCTTCTGGCCGGCCTGCCCCGGCCCATGGCCCTGGGTCTAACATTGCATCTCCTCCGGGGGATGCCTGCTCACATCTTGGATCCCCGGCCCCTTCGTCCTTGCAATCTCGAACAACACGGTTTATCCTCCTGCTTGTAACCCCCGCCGCACTGGTGGGGAAAAACTGTAAACTGTAACGATGCTTTATTATGCAATGATCGCACAAAGGTGGTCTAGACGGCAGCAGCAGCCCCCACTGCAGCTGCAATGCCGCTTAAGGCGAGGGTTATGTTATCGAGCCCCTGTTGGGCTATGTTTTTGGTGCTGCCGAGTTGGGGATGGCACGCAGGTTGCTTTGTGGGCGGGTGTCGAAGCACTGCTAGTTGTTACTGGGCGGTGAGGGTGGGGGGTGGGACAGTTGGGGTTTACTTTATTCAAAATGGCAGGATGGTCTTGACGGACGCGGCAGGGTGGTGGGTCTACTTCACTCTAGCGCCCCTGGTGGGTGTGGCAGTCAGTTCCCGCATTTGGGATGTCCCGTAACTCCCTGCTATGGCCATCAGAGTGCTGACCTGGAATGTACGGGGTCTGACCAACTTTACTAAGTCTCGTAGGATAACGGCGTACGCACAGAGACACGGGATCAAAGTGCTCCTATTGCAGGAAACTCACGCTCAGAAACTCCTGTCATCGAACCTCGCACAGACCTGGGGTCCAAACAGATTCTACACTCAGTATTCCACCCAGTCCAGGGGGGTACTCACTCTTATACACAAGGCTGTTGCGTTCACACTTCACACATCCCACATTGACCCAGAAGGTAGATATGTAATTCTGCACTGCACCTTGGCCGGGGACGAATGCCTGCTCGTGAACTCGTATGCCCCCAATATTGACTCCCCGGAGTTTATAGACACCATATCTGCCATTCTCATGAAATATATCGATATCTCTATCATATGGGGCGGAGACATGAACCTCATACTTGATGCGACCTTGGACAGGACGGCCACTGCCCGTAGACCCATGTCTCGCGCGGCTAAACGGCTTCAAACTCATATGGGCTCCCTCAACTTGATCGATGCCTGGAGGACACTCCACCCCCGAGAGAGGGACTACACCTTTTACTCTACGGTACACGACAGTTCCTCGAGGATAGATCTATTCCTCCTGTCGGGTGACCGCATGGGCAGGGTTTCGGATGTCAGGATCCTTCCGCGCACGCTCTCCGATCACTCCCCAGTGCTCCTACAGATCCAACTTGGTAGAGCCCCTGAAGCCCGCCCTGCATGGCGCTTCAAACCCGACGCCCTGTCAGATATAGTCTTTAAGGCTGAGATCCTGGCGGACATAGCCTTGTTTTTCGAAAACAACAACGCCTGCGACACGCCCGAGGGGACCAGGTGGGAGGCATTCAAAGTTTATATTAGAGGTATGTGCATTTCCAGGGAGGCAGGGGTCCTCAAGGCCATAGGGCAGGCGCTAAGGGACTCTGAAACTAAGCTTAAAAACCTAGAAAGAGATTACGCCTCTACTCCAGCGCCTGCAACCCTAGCGAAGATTAGAACGGAGCTGGAACGGTTTGAGACGCACGCCCTGAGTGAGGTGAGATACCATGCCCGCCCCATTGCGGCCCAAAAGTATGGAGAGGGGGACAGGCCGGGCAGGACCCTTGCTAAACTGGTGCGATCAGAGGGAGGTAGGACCCGGATTGATAGTGTTATCGACGAAAGGGGCGTGAGACACTGGTCGGACCAAGCTATCCTCGACACTTTTACTGGCTTTTACGCCAACCTATACGGTCCCCAACCGACACACTCATCCCAGGACTTAGATGACCT
The DNA here is from genome assembly GCF_040938575.1 of Ambystoma mexicanum. Taxonomy (NCBI): domain Eukaryota; kingdom Metazoa; phylum Chordata; class Amphibia; order Caudata; family Ambystomatidae; genus Ambystoma; species Ambystoma mexicanum. The sequence continues at coordinate 675,662,036 of NC_090928.1, forward strand.
ACTGGAATCTATTCCTATGACCCTGATCTCCCAAAACACCAAAGAACTCCTCGACGCCCCGTTCTCCCTAGAGGAGATAGTTCGGGCAATCTCAGATCTTCCGAAGGGCAAGGCCCCGGGTCCCGATGGGCTCACAGCTGAGTTCTACCAAGAGCATGTTGCCATACTAGCGCCCATACTCCACGGGGTCTGGACGGAAGCACTACGTACACTCATCCTTCCTCCCTCCCTAAGAGAGGCATTGATCACTGTCCTCCCCAAGCCCGGGAAACCCCCAGACGAATGTACCTCCTATAGGCCCCTGTCGCTTATTAACACCGACACGAAGATTTTTGCCAAAATAATTGCCAACAGGTTTCTCCCGTCCATGCCCTACTTGGTCCATGCCGACCAAAGCGGATTTGTCCCTGGGCGCTCCACGGCACTCAACATCCGGCGCCTCTTTAATGTCCTGTCCAGAATTGATCCAAATGCCGACGCAGTGGCAGTCACACTAGATGCCCAAAAGGCATTCGACATGGTCTCATGGCAATACCTATGGGCTGTGCTGGAGAAAATGGGGATAGGCCCGAACATGATCTCCTACATAAAGTTGCTATACACAAGACCATCGGCGAGGGTCCTCATCAACTCCGTCCCCTCCTCCCCCTTCGAACTACACAGAGGCACACGCCAGGGCTGCCCGTTCTCCCCCATCCTCTTTGCGCTGTCCATCGAACCCATGGCTGATCACGTTAGGAACCGCCACACCCGGAAGGGCGTACGCTTGCAGGACTCACCTGAAATCATCTCACTATATGCGGACGACGTACTCCTTTATGTCAGACAGCCCTCCATACACCTTGACCCTATCATTCGCGACATAACCAAAATAGGAACGTACTCGGGCTTTACTATAAATTACTCCAAATCTGAAATCTTCCCCCTAACTAAAACAACTCAGCAACCGTCCTGTGAGTTCCCCCTGCGCTGGTCCCCGGGCGGAATTAAATATCTAGGAGTGCAAGTGTCATTAGCTAAAACATCCCTGTTGGCAGACAATTACGCAGCCACAGCTCAGCTCATCGAATCCAAGCTGCTTAAGTGGCGCAACCTGCCGCTATCCCTGGCGGGCAGACTTTCCCTAATCAAAATGATCGCGGTACCCAAGCTCCTCTACATATTCGCCAACGTGCCGGTATGGCCAGGCAAGCAGTACTTCAAGAACCTCCACACAGCGTTTGCCCAATTTTTATGGCACTCCGGAGCAGTCCGCAAGAAGTGGCTACACATGGCCCTCCCTTACGAAAGAGGGGGCTTCACTGCCCCCGATTTGACTCTATACTGGAATGCTGCACAGGCCCAACATGCCACCCACTGGTACACACACCCAAATCCGCCCCCACACGTCAAATTAGAGAAAATGGCTGGCGATGGCACCCACGCCATGACCTTACTATTACACTATACATACCGTACTGATGCCCCATCGGACCCAGTGGCCACTACGATTAGGGCTTGGAACAATATCCTCCCTTCCACTCGGGAGCAGCGTCCGTATTACAAGTGGCTCCCCCTATGGCGGTTCCCTGGCCTTCCTCCGACACATGATCGCCTTCTCTCTCGGCGGTGGGAGGACCTGGGGTATCGGGCCCTAACAGACCTCTACCACGATGGCACATTTATCACTCCCCAAACATGGCGCTCAGGACACCCCGGCTCAGCACTGGACCTGTTGCAGTACTACAGGTTGAGAGCAGCGGTACGGGAGATGTGGCCCTCCTTCCCTGATGAGCCTCCTGACTCCCCTGAACTCCAATATATAGCTAACTCCTCAGGCTGTAGGGGTATAATCTCCTCCCTGTACAAAATGCAGCTGGACAGACTGGGTAACACGACCCCAGACTCACGTCGAGCATGGGCGGAGGAACTGAACACAGAGATCACCGACGCAGTCTGGAGCAAAATGTGTGCACACACGCGCAAAGTCTCACTCAATGCCAGGTTCCGCTGCATGCAATACAAACTTCTCAATAGACTCTACTACACGCCACATAGAGTGGCAAAATTCGCATCCAACTCCACACACACATGCCCGAGATGCAGAGCTCCCGAGGCAGACCACGGTCATATGTTCTGGTCCTGCGCTGCGCTCGACACATTTTGGGGTGAGGTCACAGAAGCGCTATCGGAGATAATTGGCTCCCCAATTGAGTTGACCCCACTAGCCTTGCTGTTCGGTATTTGGACTGGGGAGGACGAGAGGAAAAAGTCGAAATTCTTAAATGTGGGTGCTATTGTTGCCAAAAAATGTATACTGCAATGCTGGAAGCACCATAACCCCCCCATCCTTCAACATGTGGCTGAGGGCCCTCACGTGGGTACAAACGTGTGAAGAGGAGTACATTGGATCCCTGCCCACCCCCTCCCGCCCCAGGAATGTCTGGTCAGAATTTTGCAGTTATTTAAATAATAAGGATGGGGTTGAATGGACCTCCACCCCCTCACCTGCCCAACCGGACCAAAAATGAGGCATGCCCCGCCCGAGCTATTCCACCATATCCCCCCTGCTCTTATGTACTGTTGATTCTATCTGTTTTGCAATGCATTTATGTGCTGTCATGATGCTCGCTTACATGTATGCTATCCATGCTGTACCTGTTTTGACTTCCTGCCAATAAACAAAAGTTCAAAAAAAAAAACAAAAGTGGGCTCCCGAGTAGTGTTGTGGCTGGGAGCCAGAATCAGGTAAGGATACGCTCCGACTGCGGTTGCTGCTGGAATCAGGTGAGGATGCGTTTCGACTGAGGTTGCTGTTGGAATCAGGTAAGGATGCGCTCTGACTGCGGTAGCTGCTGGAATCAGGTAAGCTGCTGGAATCAGGTAAGCTGCTGGAATCAAGTAAGTTGCTGGAATCAGGTATGGATGCACTTCAGGCGGCGGTGAGCGTTACGCTGCTGTAAGCAGACTAGCGCGAAGCGCCTGCATGCAGACGGGACAGGCTTAAATAGCCTGGTCCCGGCCAAGTCCATTTGTTCCGACTCGTGGCCCCACCCTGCCACTCCTAGAGGATGCTGCACGTGCAGCCCAATTAACTCCTATGGCTACGTCCGACCTGGAGGCACGTGGAGGCCCGGAAGGGAAAAAAAAAGGCACGTGCACCAGAATAAAGTGGCCATGACAGGATATTTCCCCAGGCCTCATCACCTGGATCACGCAAGTTGTTAATGTGTCATGCCAGACTGGCCAAATACCCGCTGAATTGAAACATGCAGATGTCATTCTCTTGTTGAAAAAGCCCCCCCTCAGCCCTCACTCCTCCCTTTCTTTATGAAATTGTTGGAGGCTCTGATCTCTCCTCTTTTGTCTTCCTTTTTGGAGACTGCCAGTGTTCTTGATCCCTTCCAGTCCAGTTTTCATCCTGGACGGGGGACTGAGAGTGTGCTGTTGTCAGTTCAGGGCGATCTGACCAGGCTGGTTGAGAGTGATGGGATGGGAGTGCTGATTTTATTGGATCTTTCCGCAGCCTTTGACACTGTCGACCACCCTACTCTAATATCTTGCATGGTTAAGATTGGCCTGACGGGGGTCAGTTCTCGCCTGGTTCATTTACTTTTTGGCAGAGCGCAGCCAGATGATCTCTCTTTCCCCCTTCCTCTCGGCTTTGTATCATATTATCTGTGGTGTCCCCCAGGGTTCCGCCTTGTCGCCAATGCTGTTTAACATTTATTATGCAGCCTCTTCTGACCCTCATCCACTCCAGATGCTATGCCTACGCCTATGACACCCAGATCCTGGTCCGCCTAGATCTCGACCAGGCTGAGGTGTCGTCAAGTGAACGGAGGATACCACAGGGGCAATGCGCTGGTCCTGGAAGCAAGACCACGCAGAGAAACAGAGGTTCGAATCCTGGATCCGCGCTTAGAAACCGAACTCACGTACGGTATTAGGCACGCTATAAAAAAACAATAAAATACATTAAAAAATAAGTCTTAGTCTCTTCTTGGCGGCCATTGCGATTTGGATGAATCAGAATTGACTAAAGCTCAGTGGCGACAAGACAGAGGTGCTTGTGCTTGGCGCTTCTCCCTTACTGTGGAGTCAGGCCTTCTGGCACCTGGCACTGAGTGCCTTTCCGTTACCGATGATGACTGTCAGGAACCTTGGTGTCATCTTCTCTGCCACACTTTCTATGAGTGCTCAGGTGGCAGCTGTCTGCAAAGCTGAACACTACCATCTGAGGATTCTCAGGAAGGTCCTCCCTCTGCTCCCCCTGAATGTTCAGCCACCGGTGGTCGCTGCCCTGGTATTAAGTTGCATTGACTATTGTAATGCACTCTATCTTGCCCAGCCTAATAGCCTGATGCATCTGCTTCAGTTATTGCAAAACTTGGCATCTAGGGTAGCCATGAACATCCCCTATGGGAATCAAATCACGCCAGTGCTCCGTTCCCTTATGATATGATATGATACGGCATTTGTAACGCGCATATACGCAAGTGTTTCAACGCGCAACGAGGCAGGGAGGGGGGACAAAGGGAAGACAGACAACGATCTTACTAGGCCAGGTGTCATTCAGATCGCGCAAGTGCATGGGAAGGGAAAGTGCAAGGGGAAAGAGAGAGGAGAAAGTGCAGTACAGGGGTAGTAGAATAACAAGATAAATAATAAGGGCCAGCCGGTGGCAAGTGCAAGGTAAGTGCAGACAAGTGCTGGGAGGGGGGCTGTAGGGATGCAGAGACAGTCCCGCAGTGCAGGGGTTGCCAGGGAGGCAGTGCAGGGGGCAAGTGGCTGGGCCAGGGACCGAGATCAGTGAGAGTGGCCCAGTGCAGATTCAGTGCAGTTTCAATCAGGAATTTAGCAGGGGGGAGGGGGAGAGAAAGCAGAAGCAAAGAGGAAGGTTTTGAGGTGCTTCCGGAACTGGAGATGGTTCTCCTCAAGTTTCAGGCAGGCAGAAAGGCTGTTCCAGAGGGAGGCCCCTGCCGCGGAGAGTGATCTACCCCCAACTCGTTGCTTGGAGAAGCAGCTGACCCTGAGGGAGCTGGTGGCGGATGAGTGAAGAGCTCGAGAAGGAAGATATTTAGGAAGAGAGAGTTGGAGGTATTTCGGCCCCAGTCCCCAGAAGGCCTTGTGGACAATGCAGAGGGTTTTGAACTTAATCCTCGCAGCCACTGGGAGCCAGTGCAGAGATTTCAGTCCTGGAGAGATACGGTCCCTGGGCTTGAGTCCAAGGACAAGTCTTGCAGTCCTGTTCTGGATGAGTTGCAGACGGCGGAGAGTAGAGGCAGGCAGATTTAGATAGAGGCTGTTACAGTAGTCCAGCTTAGAGAGAACCAGGGCTCTGGAGACAGTGAGCTTCTGGGGGAAGGAGAGGAAAGGAAGAATACCTCTGAGGAGGTGCAGCTGGAAGTGTGACTTCTTTGAGACGTCAGAAATGTGAGGAGAGAAGGAGAGTGTGGAGTCGAAAATGACCCCAAGGTTTTTTGCCTGGCAGGTAGGAGCAGGAAGAGGGCCAAGAGAGGCCGGCCAGAGAGCTGCAGGGAAGGAGGGAGTGGGTGTGCAGATGAGTAGAATCTCAGTCTTACTGGCATTAAGGCAGAGGTCATTGGCGGCACACCACTCCTGGGTAGCAGACAGACAGTCAGAGATGAGGGAAGGAGAGGAGGTGGCCGAGAGTAGCCTGAAAATGAGCTGGGTATCATCCACATAGCACTGAAAGTTGGGGCAGAGAGCGGCGATGCGGTGGGCAAGGAGTGCCAGATATTAGTTGAACAGGGAGAGAGGTTAGATCCCTGGGGGACACCACAGGTAGAGAAAAAGATGTCAGAGAGGAAGGACCCAAGTTGGACCTAGGAGGGTCGATTGGAGAGGAAAGAAGTCCGCCGCGTCGAGCCTGACCAGTGATACCCAGCTTATCATGGAGACGGTTGAGCAGGATGGCATGGTTGACAGTATCAAAGGCAGAAGAGAGATCCAGCAAGATGAGAACACACAGAGATTTAGAGTCAAGGTTGGAGAGCAGGTCTTCACAGATGTTCAGGAGAGCTGTTTCCGTGCTCCTGGCAGCTCTGAAGCCAGACTGATGGTCATGAAGACAACCCACAGATTCAGCATGGAGATTAAGTTGGGAAATGGCCAGTTTCTCCAGGAGCTTGCCCAGGAAGGGAGTGATGGAGATTGGGCGATAGGTAGCCAGGCAGTGGGGTCGGAAGAGGGTTTCTTAAGAGGGTGCACAAGGGAGTGCTTAAGGGGGGAGGGGAAGACTCCAGTGGCGAAGGAGTGATTGCAGAAGTCAGCCAGGGCAGGAACCAGGGAGTCGATGTGGTCCTTGATAGTTTTGGAGGAACAGGGGTGAACCTGTTTCGATGAGACTTTCATAGATCGGACTTGTCTGGAAACCTCGTCAGCAGAGAAAAGGGGAAAGGCAGAGAAGGAGGGCGGAGGGGTGGCTGCAGAAGGGCCAGAGGAAGAGCAAGGAATAGAGGGACGGAGGTGATAGGAGGAGAGTGAGGACAGGATGTCCTGAGTTTTTTAAATGAAGTGAGAAGCCAGTGAGAAGCCAGTGCGTGCAGAGGGCCTGACAGGGGACAGGAGAGGTAGAGACTGCGGCAGGGTTGGCCAGTTCCTTGCAGATTTTAAAGAGTTCAGCCGAGTTGTTAGATGCCGCAGAGATGCAGACTTGGATATGGGCTCTCTTCTTGGTGAGAACGGAGAGCCGGTATTGCCTTTGGAGCAGGCGGCAGCTCAGTTTGTCAGAGGATGAACATGAAGCACGCCATTTCCTCTCGGCCACCCAGCACTTGCGTTTTAAGGTGACGAGATCTGAGTCATATAAGGAGTTACACTTGGCTTTGGGCTTCAGGCGGATTCTCATGACAGGGGCAAGGATATCAAGAGTATCAGAAATAGCCGAGTGGAGAGTGGAGAGTGCTGTGTCAGGGTGAGAGTCAGCCGAAGGGGTGGGGGGGACGAGAAGGTGGCGGCAAAAGCCTCAACTGACACGCACTTCATGGGTCGGATGACCGAGAAGGAGGGTGGCAGTGATGAAGGTGGCTTGGCCTGAGGGGTAGGGAGGGTAAGGTGGGAGGATAGGAGAAAGTGATCACTCCAGGAGAGAGGAGTGGAGAGAGGGACAGAGAGGGGAAGGTCAGAGAAGATCAGAGCATCGAGAGTGTGCCCTGCACTGGCTGCGGGTGGCAAAGCAAATTGAATTAAAGTCCTTTTATGGTCTCTGTACTAGTTATCTCCAGGACACATTTCTCCATTACTAGCCCACTCATGCTCTTCGCTCCTGCTGGACCTAACTGCTCACTGTTCCTTACTTCCGATTCGTTAGGATCGGAGATCGTGCTTTCTCAGTGGCAGCGGCGAAATTGTGGAAAATGCTGCCTCTTTCTCTGAGATGCACCGTAAACCACTTGGAATTTAGATGGCTCTTGAAAACCCTCCTCTTCTAATTAGTTTCCTCCGTCTTACCTCCACTTATCCTAGCGCCATGATACCCCTGGGTGATAGTGTGCTCTATAAATTTTGTTATCACAACATAACAGAGATAGTGTCCAGGCAGGGGAGGATGGAACATTGTATGAATGCTTACCAGTGCGGTGGGAGATCTAATTGAGCCACAGGTGTTGGAAAGTTAGTTAAAAGCTTTTGCAGGGTGGCGCTCCTTCATGCTCCAACAGGCTCAGACAGGGGGCCTTAATTTTGGGCCTTAGTGGGGGCTGGCTTCCTCGCAAGCCGGCTTCCGTGATTGGCCTTCTCTGGCTGCTGCAGACTAATCAATGTGTCAGCTGGAGGGGAGGAGGGAGGCACACTGGTGTAGCCTCGAATGGCAGCCATGCTGGAGGGTGCACACACCCATAGTGCCAAATGCGCTTGCCAGACAAAGAGCACAACAAGTGCACAAAAAGTGAAAGTGAGAGCTACATGCACAGATGGGGAATTTAACACGCAAATGCTGCTATTAGCTGCACTGGTAAGCACAGAGCAACCTCTTCAGCTCATAAAGCCCAGCTGGGCTTGTAAATGTATCGTGATACGGGCACTGCTCCTGAAGCCTCGTGCAGGGAGTCAGTGGGCTGCTGGTGTGGATCAGATGGGGCAGAGTGAGGAAAGGAGGCAGAGCAGCTTGTAACGTGACCTAGTTGGGGGCCTTGCCAGGGGCTGGCTTCTTCGCCAGCTGGCTCCCGTGATTGACCTTTTCTGGATGCTGCTGGACAATCAATGCGTCGGTTGGAGTGGAGGAGGCAGGTACACTGGTGTAGCCTCGGATGGGGCGATGCTGGAGGGTGCACACACCCACCGAGCCCAAGTAGGCTTGCCGGACAAAGAGCACAACAAGTGCACAAAAAGTATGAAGTGAGCGCTGCATGCACAGATGGGAAATTTAACAGGCAGATGCTGCTATTAGCTGGGCTGGTACACTTGGAAAGCACAGAGCGAGCTCTTCACCTCATAAAACCCAGCTGGGCTTGTAGATGTATCGTGATGCGAGCACTGATCCTGCAACCTCATGTTGGGAGTCAGGGGGCTACTGGTGTGGATCCAATTGTCCTGCCAGAGGAAAGGAGGCAGAGCAGCTAATAACGGAACCTAGTTGTGGGCCTTTGACAGTTCAAGGGTGTTTATTAAACTCTATACGTAGGTTGGAAAAACGCTGAATCTAAACCTTAATTTAAGATGGGAGCAAGCTATGACCAACAAATAACACTAAGGCAGTCCTAGTGGGGTCTTGTGAAATAAACGGGCCTGTACTAAAAAAACGATTGCCAATCCATACAACGAAATACAAAATGAGCGTGGGATAGTGTTCACAAGAAAGAAAGAAGTGTTCACAAATGATAAGTCATGATGTCATAGCTAGGGGTCTCCCTTCCCCACATTTTGACCACGGGACAAGTCGAGACTCCTGAGCATAGCACACTCTCAAGCTTTCCCAGCATGAGACTACAGTTTTGTTCTCAGGTATAAGGATCTTTGGTGGTTAAGTCTCTTTTCTACAAAAAAGTCACTTGCCTCAGAGGACCTGATGTGTTCAAAATAATAAAACAAAAAGTTCCTTTCCATCTGTACGCTGGGTGATGGCTTTTCACCGCTGGACCACCTTTTCTGGGCTCAGACCCCTCTCGAAAAGAAGCCTCCCTCTGTCGGGTTCACTACGACTTTTATTCACACGATTTCATCTATTTCGTTATGCTGGTCGATGGTTTTCACCTCTGGGTCTCAGACCCTTCTTGAATATCAGCCTCCCTCTGTCAGGTTCACTATGGCTTTTATTCACAAGATTTCACCTGCTGCATTTGCGAGTCGTTGGGTGATGGCTTTTCACCCTTGGACACCCCTCTTCTGGGCTCAGACCCTTCTCGAATGTAATACAAAAGATTTTGCCTGTGGTATTCACAAGTTGTTGGGTGATGGCTTTTCACCCTTGGATCTCCCTCTTCTGGGCTCAGACCTTCTCGAATGTTAACCTCCCTATGTCAGGTTCACTACGGCCTTTATCCCAAAAGATTTCTCCTTTCGCATTCACAAATCTTAATGTCTTTTTAAACAATCCACTGTGGACATTCCTCCATTGGGTTCACTCTTGTCAACACAATGTTCACTGGGTTATCATGCTTCGTCCCGTTCTGTCGGTATCCCTCCATTGGGTACACTCTTGCCAAACAAACACACAGTTACTTTTCCTTTCTCACTATGCAGGATTTGTCTCCCTTAGCTTTCCAATTACGTGCCGGTCAAAGATTTTCGACTGTACAGGGGGTTTTGCTAGAGCCCTCTATGACCACATTGACCTTTTCCTCGCGGCTCTCCTAGGGCCTTCTGGTATCGGTAGTTTCAACAATAGGGGAATCTACCAGAGTCTTTCGAGTGAGCATGGTGCCGGACCTCTATGCAGCTGGTTTTCCCCTTAATTTGCCATTCGCAACTTTCGTTGAACACAATTCAGTTTCTTATCGGTCCTCCCTTTGACTAAGCGGCTGTGATGAACCGCTTGGCTTTTCTTGTCTCTGGAATGAAGGACAGTACCACGGTAGCAAGCATCTCTCCCTGCCCTGATCCTCAGTGTAGGAGGGCTCTGTGTACCGTTTATTTCTGCTGCAACACAACCTGGCTATTGTTCACAGTCTTAGGATTTCTTTCACAGAGGCTTCACGGGTCTGGTTAAAAAAGACCAAGGTCGCTTCTCTGCTTGTCGCCCCTTCGGTTATTGCCTCTTTCCTCCTCCTCTTGAAATACTGCCCTGGGATAGCTGTATCATCATGCGGTTAGCCTGGCTCATAGTGTGCTCTCGTGCTCCACCTTTTCTCCTAGTGGGGAAGGGAAAGGGCTGTCAGGTGTGTGGTTTTGGTCCATTGCCTGACTTTGCCTGACCCTTGTGTTGGGACATGTCAGGTAAACGGCTCTCGTATTAGTCAGTTGTCTTTCGTGGTGTAAAAAAGTGTTTGTGTCAGAAAAGAGGGTGGGTAGATTGTCTGAGTATCCTACATGGTAGGATGGGGAAAAGGCGTTATAAGAAGGGGGATATCACGTCTCACCCATCGGTGTCTCACCTCCGCTCTCCGAGGACCCCTCATCCAGGTGATCCTCCCACACTGGTCCATCCCTAGGAACTGGATCCAATAGCGATGGCCGTGTCCTGGCCACCTGGATGACAGATCCCTGAGGACTAGTAAGTGAGACACGTTCAGGTTTCTCACGCATTGGTCTCAGTACATTGGTAAACTCTCTTGGTGCTGAGTTTAGTCTGAATGGGAGTTCTCCAAACCTCTTCTTGTAATTGTGACACCATGAAGGAAGTTATGGGGTGATGGTTTGATTCGGCGAATTAAACACAATTTCCTCTAATTTGTAGGAAGACTAGCAACTCTCTTCAACATAGCATCATAATTATATTTTGCAGGCTCTCCATCTTGAAAAGGGTAGTTTTGATGAATTTGTTGACTCTTTGGAGGTCTAATATAGGTCTGTATTCCAATGATGATGTTTTATGCACCATGAAAACTTGGAGAAGACTCCCTGTGTTACGCTCACCTAGCTCCCACGGGGGCATCGATCGGAACTGGACTGCTACGGTCTCCACCAGCGTTATTCGTAGTGCTGAGATGGCTGACTGGACCGGCCCCCCTAGCTTCGTTTGCTTGATTCGTAAAAGGAGTTTCCTAAAAGCAGGAGAAGGGAATTAGCCACCCAGTGGATGCGAGGAAACACTCGCTTAATTCGTTCCCTCTAAGCACCTCTGATATTCCTTTTGCTCCCTCACCTTATTGTTTGTAATGACGAGCTCTGCATCATGCATCGAACGCAGGGGCGCGTAGAATTCCAGTTGCTTCACTAGTTCGAAGATTTTGGGCAAGTTCCAGACGAGTTGGACTCAGTGGCAAGTGGCAAGGAGCCGTAAGTATAATGTCTATAGAGTTCAATTATCTGTTATTCACTCGTTTTTCCCCCTTTTGTCTTGCAGCTTGAACCGAGAGGAGTTCACCTGAAGTGCTGCAGGTTGCGTCTGCATTACCCAGCTCTGTCCGGTAAAAAATAAATAAAATGTCTTTAACAAGTGTCTTTTCCTCCCACAGGTGTGGCGTCAAAGATGTTGCATGGCGATGAAAGATGACTAGGGCGGTAACTCTGGTGAGTATAATATGGTTGTTTTGATTGTCTTTGTTGGCACCCGGCTCACCTTGTTATCCTTTGTCTCTCCCAGGTGCCACGGATGCAGCGACGAAATGATGGCACCAGCGCTGGACCGTGGAGATGAAGACCCAGTTATTATTACTAAAAGGCAACATTACATTTTCGGGGTCCCCTTACACACTTGATCATTGTCTCTGCTAGTCACATATTTATCTAAAAGTTCATTGCGAGCGGTAGCGGGTGCAGGCATCGTAGTCTTCAATCGAAAAACACCAGATGAAGACTGGTAAGTATGGCGGGGCGCTACTGCTAGCGATGCAGTGCTTTTATTTCTGAAGTCTTTTTCCCAGTTCGGAATTGCGGCGAGTTCGGGAACAGATGAAGATTAGAAGGTAAGTTCTTGTTCTTATCTTCATTTCTTCTAGGATGATGTCCAGGTTCGAGGCGAGCGTGGCAGAAGACAGGATGCTGCAGTTACGTGTTACGCTGCTGAAATGCAGAATAACGCGAAGCGTGTGTTGCTGGTCGGGCGTGGTTTAAATAGCCTCAAAAATTAGTCCCAGGTAAGAAGTCCCTAGAACCACACCCGAGTAAAAAATAGTCCCTGTAGTAAAATAGTCCCCTCCAGGTTTCACGTTGGCCTGGATTCAATTGCAGCATGGTCTGCCTGAGGTAAGTAATGACCATGAGCCTGGCGCCTTAGGCGCCAGGGCTGTTTTCTATTATGAGCCTGGCGCCTAAGGTGCCAGGACTGAACCCAGATAGCCCCTAGCCGGGGCAGCTGAGGTTTTAATAAACGTCTGGATGCCTGCTTCCGGGGCTGATGGGCTAGGTCCAGATGCCCGGCGGTAGGCATCATGACACCCTGGCTCAGTTCTTCTTTATGAAATCAAATTACCACTGCCTTCTGAAAAAGTTTATGCATCCCGAGTTTGAGTGCCATCCTCTTGCTTTGGAATTGGGCCAAGGAGTAGGGAAGACACCTGAATCTGGAGGCTTGTAGAGGAAATCTATGTCATAGCCTCCCTGGGAAGACCTGCCATCTAGCAAGGGGTTGATTTTGATTGAATAATAAAATGATGCAGGTAGTTCCATCTCAGAAAGGGTAATCTGCTGATCAGATTCCCTGTTTCCCAGCTCCATGCCAAAAGCATATTATGCATCTAGTACCTGCTGTATCAGTGTCCTGAGTCACAGCGCCTGCTCTATCCATGGCAACAAGCAGGTCCAGAGGTCACAGATGCCCATGTGACAGCAGCGGTGACAGAAAAGTCTCTGTTATGTAGGGGCAGCATTTAAGTTCAACAACAATGATCATAAGTAATCCATGATGATGGCAGGATAATCTCTGAAATAAAGCTATGCGTGAATTTAGGCATAGTGCATGATACTACTTATGATCACAGCCAGCTTCGCATCATCCAGATGTATCATTAATGTATATCACACAGGCACTTTTTTGGTTCAGGGTCCCCAACCCAACCTCCTCCTCTTTGACCGGTGCCTGCCATCCCTCATTAACTTCCTTTCCACACCTGCTACTCCTTCTTCCACTCTCTCTATCGCACCCCTTCCAACCCCTCCTCAGAAAACCTTCAAAGATGCAGACCTTTTGCATCAAGCCACGCTCAATACTTGTTCTGGCTTCAGACACTCTGCCGACATCTGCCTCCTCCTTGAAGACATTGACCTGGATATCCTTGCCCTCATCGAATCATGGTTCAATGCCAGCTCAGTCACTGCTTTTGACTCCCTTCTGCCTGATGGCTATAAGATCATCTCCAAGCCTCGCCCTAACCATGCTGGCAGCGGGGTTGCTCTGATCTTACCTGAGTGGGTCCCTTCTTACCTTACTGTTCCTCTCTGAATGGGCCAATTTCTCCTCCTCTCTCCATACAACCACATCCAAACTCCTTCTTGTGGGTGATTTCAACATCCACCTTGACTCCTCAATCATGGCATCCACTCTCTTTGGTGATCTTTGCACCTCGCTCTCCCTGATCTTTCACTCTTCTCCCCACTGATCACCCTCTCTCCTGGTCAGGCCACTCTCTCATCTGTGTCCTCTCGGACCTCTGACTGTATCTCCCCCAGCCCTGCCAACCTTGTTCACTAACATCCGTCTGAGGAAACGAGTGTCAGCTGCTGCCTTCACATCTACCTTCATCCCCCCTCTCTCCCCACTAAAGACTCTACCTCAGACTCTACCCTTCACATTCTTGCCCCTGTCATGAGGGTCCGCCTGAAACATGACTTCAAGCGTAACACCTATTATGACTGAGAACTTGCAGCCTTGAAACGCAAGTGCATAGCTGTGGAATGGAAGTGGCAGACTTCAGGTTCATCCTCTGACATACTGGTCTGTCGCCTGCTCCAAAGGCAATACAGACTTTCCATCTGCACCAAGAAAAGGGCCCATGTCCAAGCTTGCTTCTCTGGTGCATTCAACATCATGGCTGAACTTTCAAATCTGCAGGAAACTAGCCAACCCTTTTACAGTCTCCTCCTCAACTCTTCCATCCCAGGCACTCTGCAACCCACTGGCCACACACTTCACTGCAAAAACTCTGGACATCCTGAGCACTCATGCATCCCACTCCCCCTCCCGTTACCCCACCCTCCTGCCTCCTACGACCTCCCATCTTCCCTCCTCCTCTCTCTCCACCTTCCCTTTTATTACACCTGATGAGGTCACCAGAGTTGTCCACTCCATGAAGGTCTCCTCCAACCAGGTTTCCCCCTGCTCCTCTAGAACCATTAAGGACAATATTGGCTCTCTTGCCCCAGCACTTGATGATTTCTGTAACCACTCTTTTGCTACTGGATCTTCATCTCCTCCCTCAAGCACTCACTTGTGCGCCCCCTCTTGAAAAACCTTCTGCAGACCAGTCTTGTCCAGCCAACTACCCCCCACATCTATCACCCCCTTCCTTGGAAAACTCATGGAGAACTTGTCTTCCCCCAACTGACCTAGCACACTGAACTTGGAGGTTGCCTCTGCGACCATCAATCTGGATTCCGAGCATCCAGAGGCAAGGAAGCTGCTCTTCTTAACACCTGAGAGGACCTGCTTGCTTCTCTCGATTCCAACTCTCCAGCTGTTCTCATTCTACTTGATCTCTCCTCTGCATTTGAAATGGTCAATTACTTCATCTGTAACGCTCACCTGATTCCCGCAGAGGCGCCGGTCTTGACTGGGTGAATGCCGTATCTTCAAAGGTGATGTGTAACACACGGTTGGCTCTTTGGGCTGGACCTCTGTGCACTGTATGTCTGACTCGAAGAGTAAGATGTCTGCAGATAGAAAATATGGGATTAATGAACTGGGGTTATTGGGTGCCTCTCTCCTCTTCCCTTTCTCTTCTCCTGTAGAACCCCAAAGGTTAACACCCTCACCTTAGGTAAGTGAACGCCGAGCTCTCCATCTGCCTCGGGGCAGGGTGCCGTAACCAGTTTCTTCACTGGATAAGGGTGCAGGCCTCTTGACCTGAGAGGACTGCTGTCCGTCGTTAACTGCACGAACGGTAAGTTCTGGGCACTTCAAATGTCTTAAAAGTCTTTTGTAATGATATCTCTTGTTTTGCAGGGTTCCGGCGATGGCGGATGGCGGGCTGATGAGAGTTGAGGATCTAACCCGCGTGAGGAATAGAAGCGCCTGGAAGCACGTAAGTAAGCGCTTGTAGCCTGCTTCACGATGCGCACTAACTGTCCCTTTTATCTTGCAGGTACAAGTTCGGAGCTTTAGAGAAGCTGAAGGGTGCTGGAATACCCACTGGATTCTGCGTGGGAAGGAGTAATGGCACGTGAGAAATAAAGTTGCCCAATGTCTTTAAACGCACCTTCTTTTGTCTTTCAGATGCGGGATGCAGCGCCGAAGGCCTCCGGAGCGTGCGAAGAGCTGGTAAGCTTTTGTCTTTCAGATGCCGGAATGCAGTGCGAAGACCTCCGGAGCATGCGAAGAGTAGGTAAGCTTTTGTCTTTCAGATGCCGGAATGCAGCGCGAGGGGTTGGTGACAGCCGATGGACCAGGTAAGAGATGCGCTGCCACTGAAGACCGTAGTGCTAACCTGTTCTTTCTTTGTCTTTACAGGTGCTGCTGAAGACTGGATTCCAGGATGGTAAGCCTTTGAAGTGGGAAAATGGAAAAACAGGCTCCCATCTTCCCCCTCTCGCGCTTGGCCTAAAGGTTCACGGCCCAAGCACCCGCCACGAGAAGAGTTTGCCCATCTACCAGAGGACCAGATACCCTGGTACAGGAACATAAGGATGTGTCCATCTAACTGCCCAACAGCTCGCCCTGCCCATGCCGATGCCTGCGGCATGGATCAACTAGACTAAAACCTATACGTCGTTAGAGATGCCATGATGACCTAGCCAACGGATAGCACACCTGTGCCAATGTACACACTGGACACTCCCGCACCAATCTACACGAAGAATATACTCAGTGCTATGACGTAGGCGACAGACATACTCACGGACGTGCATCTTTATTATTTTCCACATAGGCTCTCAAAATGCAGAAACGCAAGACGCACCATGAACTCATCTAAAGAGCTTGCTTACGCTTCTTCTAAACCTAGGTGCCATAATGAGAAGTATAACGAAGACACGATACTGGTCATAAGACAATATGAGACTATAGCCTAAAGCGCCTGTGCACCAAACGGTTCCACCTATACACCAGGCCTAAGTAGGCCGCAAGCAAGAGCTCCCGTGGACGTTAACAGAACAAGAGTCAGGTTGCTGATCCTGCAGAATGAGCCTGGCGAAAGCAGACAGCCAAGGTCGTAATGTTGCAAACCCACATTCCAAAAGCAGATCATCAAGGGCACGATGTTGCAACCTCGCACGCCGTGCACCAACATCAAAGTCGCACCTGCGAATTAAACCAGGCACACAGTGGAAAAACAATATTAATTGTGCAGAATGCTGCCTTAAACACGGTCCCACCTCACGTGACCAAGCCGAACCTGACAAGATGCCAAGCCCAGAAGGAAGGAGGCGTCTGGATCCCTCGTTACAAGACACAGGCAGATACACTTGAAAGGATCAATGGACATCTGCGACAGTGGGAGTAGTCGGCCGTCCAGCTCATGAATAAGTCTTCACATTGTCTGCATGTACCCATAGTGAAACATTGTTGCAAATTGCAGGTACACCGAGAGCTGGGAACAGCGATGGTCCCAGGTTGGGAAGCTCACGGGCGCACCAATCAGAACATGGGGCTCTTATCACTGACGCCATTAACATTAACCAATCATTAGGAGTCTTCATGTAACAATTCTCATGTATCTAATTGTAGGGACAACCCAGATATATCACCTGACTAACCCTTGTCCACTCATATTATTCTCTATACGTATGCTATACTAACCCTACCACTCGAGCAACCAATTAAGAGTGGTGATAGGTTTTTTGTTAACTTTCTAAAGTGACGCAAGTAGCGCGTCATACTACAGTAAAAAGGGCCTGCGAGCCCCACGATTGTGTGTGTGTCAGGTCAGACGCGTATGATCCTTGACCCATCCCTGCCGTTTGTGTTTAATAAACAGCAGAGTCACCTTGCTTCTTGTGTGTGTCTCATACTCTATCTCTTTTGGTATATACGGGAGGAGTTGGGGCCTCCCTGCCCGGAGGTCTGCGGACGGCCCGGCCGACCCCGGCAGAATTTCCCCCCGACAAGTTGGAGGCACGGACGGGGTCTGTTTAAGATCCGCCTTTTTATTTATTTTTTTACTTTTTTCCAAGCACTCCAGTTGCGAGGAGGCCCGGCAGCGCGGCCCCCTCTGCCGTTGCCCCCTTCTGAGGACTACAGGACCATCGCGGAACTGCGAGAAGACCGGACAGCGCAATCCGGATATTGGCCCTCGGGAGCCGGTTGAGAAGTATCCCGCCTGCGGTTGGCGAGTGTCCAGACGTGGTCCAGACGAGGGGAGGTGACGAGCCGCTCGGAGGGGTGCACGCAGTCGAGCGGCCCCGCATCAAGAGAACTTGGTGAGCATGCCACGCACAACAAACAATGTGAAATTGTGAGGAAGGGGGGAGGAATTAAATACGGGAGGCGGGAGGTATTGCACAGGTGAACGGCGAAGGTTTGAGAATTTAGTGTTAGAAATAGAATGAATGGCAGTTGAGCAAGCGCGAGAGCAGTTGGCTACGTAACGCGAGAGAAGGGGGCGGAGCACGAAAACATCACGTGCGGCCGCTCGTAGACACTGATTGGCCTAGGTCGCGACTACGTGTAAGGGTGTGTGTGTGTGTGGTTTCCTACGATTTGCCATTTATTGATCAATGAGTAGACGAGGATCCCTATTGTTCGAGCAAGACACTCGATAGGTAGATGACATTTCCCTGTAGGCGGTAGCTAGTTAGTTGCCCAATACGGAAGATAATTGGCTGGTTAAGCCCTCCTGTCGAGGGGCGTATCACACGCGAGGCGACGCAGCGTGCGCAGTCCGATTATATTGTTGATTTGATTACCTTGTTCCAGGAGTGACAGGAAGACAGCTGTAGGGTTAACGGGGGAAGATTGGAGGTGTATTTTGGATTTAAAGAATATATGAAGAACTTACCAGTAGCTCTAACAGATCGGTGACGTCACCAGTAGGGTTTTAATAGGATATCGCAAGCACGAGGCATCCTCGTTTTGAGAGTGGTGGGGAAGAGAACTGTGGTAAGGGAGTGGAAACGGAGATAAACGGTAAAAGAGTTGATCGAGGAAAGGCGAAACGGGGAACGTGGCTGCGCACGGAGAACGCCGGCCACGGCAAGTGTAGAAGGGGGAGGAGCACGTGAAAACAGGACGACTGTATAAGAACGTAATAAGGGGTACGCAGCCGCAGGGGGCTCCATACGCCTCGGCCGCAGGGGGCCGTAAGGGTGTTGTATAAAGGAAGAAAGGCAGAGGAAAATCTACAAATGTAACATACTATATTTTTATAACTTTCCTTAAGCGGACTATCGTAAGTCCCCAAACTTACGGGGCCAGGTAACGATATAAGGCTGCATATTGTAACCTATTAGTGAGATAAACTGATACCAGATTAGGGAAGGGTAGCAAGTGGAGCGCTACTATGTCATACGGAACAGGATCGGGAGGGTGGGGGAACACCCTCACCACGCCACTACAATACATATGCACAACACTGCCACCCCATAGGGAGAAACTGATTAAGTATAGCATAGAATGGACCCAGGAGACGGATAACAAAATGCTGACACCGTGGCCGCCTAACGGTAGCGTAGCTTCGATCCATATGCCCAACATTCATTATTAAATCATCTGCACAATACATATAAAGGGAAGAAGTTGGCATACCACGTGGAGGTGTTTAACTTATGGAGGATGTTCCAGGGGTCCCGACCAGGACCAAATGGAATATTCACTATGGGGGAAATACCAGAAGAAACAGAGATTAAGGAGGATGGAGAGGATGGGAAACAGGGGAATGAGGACCCAAAGAACACGGGAAACAGAGGTGAGGGAGGAGACAAGAATAATAAAGCAGGTGAAATAAAAAAGGAACCGAGCAATGATATGCCCCTAGCAACGGGAGTAAAAACAGAGGGAGGGGGGTTGTACCCTTTAAGAGAATTGGGAGAAATAGAAAGAGGACAGTTAAGGGCGGCTGAGGGATACTCGAACCCGGCATACAGCCCTCCACCATATGTGGCTCATAGGAAAATGCCAGCAGGGGAGGGGAGGACTGGAGAAGACCAGACTGTGGAAATAGGAAATGATGAATGGGTAGCTGCACAGATATTATTAAAATTACGAGGTTCATTAACAGGAGAAGAGAAGGAGGTAGTAAAGAAAACAGAGGAGGATAATGCCAGGGAGAGTGAATTGAGGGGGGAAGAGCTGTTAAGACAAAAAGAAGAGATTTTGGAGGAACGATTAGCAAAATTAAGGGATGAACAGAATGAATTGATCAAGCAGCTTGAGAGGGAGGAGAGAGAGAGGGCGAGGAAAAGGAAAGAAGGTAAGAACGAATTGGAAAAAATAAGGGAACGAACTGAGGAGCAAAGGAGAGAAGCTGACAGGGTAAAAGCAGCAGCAGAAAGGGTATCAAGAGTAGTACTGCGGGAAAAGAAAAGGGAAGAAGAAGGAAAAGAAAAAGAAATGGCAATATGGAGGAGGAGGTTACTATCAGAATCAACTAAGAAATACGAAGAAGGGAGGGTGATGGAGAGTATAGTAGAAAAAGAAAGGGCGAAATGGGAAAGGAAGAAAGAGGATGAAAGACTATTAGAACAGATGAGAAGTGAAGTGATGGAGGAATTGAAAAGGAAAAGGGAGGAAAATAGTAAGGAGATGGAGGAAAGGTATGAAGGAGAAAGAGGAGATAGGGGAAGGGAGAGTGGAGCATGGGGGGATGTGTATGATGACACAGAAGTAGCAACAACATCAGCACAAAGGGGAGCAGTTGATAAAGGAGAAAGAGGAGAACTGGACCTAATAGATTTACAAACAGTAACGATCAAGGGGAAAAAGACCGAGTGGGGGGTGCCGTTTATGACTAGCTTTTGTAGTGAGGAAGAGGGAGTGGAAAATGAAGGAACAAACAGTGAAAGGGAGAGCTTAGATAAACTATACATCACCCGGACCAACATAGACTCGCCATGGATCAGTAGGAGAAAGGATGAGATGGAGAGAAGTGAGGAGGGAAAGAAAGGAATAGAGGAAAGACAGGCACATGAGGCCGCAACATCCCCATCACGCCCTCCCCTATCGCACCCTACATGCTCAACCACCTCACGTTCGTTACGCAAAATAAAACTAGCGCCCTTCACCGACGAACTGACACCCTACACATGGCGGCTTAGAGACCTCCCTAGTCGCAGGCAGGAAAGAGGTATACACATGCCCACATTAAATACAGAGAAAGATGGAAGAAGGGGAAAAGATGGAGAAGAAAGAGGTATGAGCAGGGGAAATACAAACGAAAGTGAAAATGTGGAAGAAAAGGAAGAGGAGGAAGGGTGTGAGGACTCAATATTATGGAACACAAAGGGTGAAACGAGACATAATTTAATGCCACTTTTGGAGAGAGGTGGGGTTAGACCACAGTATGTTCCTTAGAAGCATACCGATAAAGAAAATATAAAATGTAGGCTCCCATCATTATGTGGAGGTGCGGGTAAATGGATATATGAAATGGAAAAACACACCGCAGGACAGAAGCTAGCAGTAGGAGATGTAAAGGGCCTTTTAATATCAATATTGGGGGATAGAGCGGATGACATCTGGAAGAGAGCGGGATTTCATGGGGTAACAATAACAAATACATCGCACGATAGGGCACCGTTCGGAAACTGCAGACATGCACTATGGCAGGCACTGAGGGTACAGTACGCAGACACATCAGATATAGGAGCAATTACATCCCGCAAGATGCATGAGAACGAAGATCCTGTTGATTATATCCAGGAAATCCAAGAGAAGTGGCGCATGGAAACTAGAGAACAATGGGATAAAACACCAGCAATATTTTACCATATACTGGTACAAGGGCTCCCAGAAGGAGTTCAGAAACAACTAAAGAACGTAGTGGGAATGGAAGCAAAACCATGGCCCGAAATACAACTGACTATAGTGCATCATTGTAGGACATGGCAAGGAAAAATGAAACAAAAGGAAGAGGACAGGAAAACGGAAGAGGCTAAATTAGTACAGAAAAAGCTTACTAAATACACAATGGAAGGGGCACTGATAACTACACCTACAACAATGACCCAAAGCCCCACACAAGTAGTGGCTGCACAAGATTCTTCCCAAATACCACCTTCACAGACTACAACACAACAGGTGCCGCCACTCCAACCATACACGCCCAACATGGGAGGAGGATACCCAATGCCAGGAGCTGGGTATTATAATTACTACAGGGGGAGAGGAGGAATTATGAGAGGGAGAGGGTACGGATATGGCACCCAACCGCAGGTGGGAGGACTTAGAAATTCCTACCCCACAGGGCAACCAGTATACCAGGACAACACAGGGAGCTTTCCATGGCAGAATAGGGAACCACTGGTGTGTTGGAGCTGTGGACTATTGGGGCACATGTCACGCACGTGTAGAGTTAGACCAGGAACACCATCATGGAGTGATCAGGGACAACCAAGGCCCTCACAGGTACAGCAGGGCATACCACAACAGCAAATGTTGCAACAAGGAAATGAACAACAACAACAATTAACACAACAACAGCCCCAAACACTGCCACAACAACAGGTAGCGATGACACAACAACCCCAAATACCACAAACACAACTGGGTAGGGTGACGGTTTTGGGACACAACCCTTATACCGGAAATGGCCAGTCATTGTACCCGGAATAGGACAGCCCACAGACGGCCTTGGTGTGTCCCATCCTGTCAGTAACACCTAATAGTGCGGAGGAACCACGCATAGAGGTAACGATAGGTGACAAAAAATTATCATTCCTTGTTGACACCGGGGCGACCCGGTCTTGCATAAAGGAAGGTAAATTTAAGATGTCAGGCGAGACCATGAACACCCAAGGATTCTCTGGGGCTAGAGGGTTGGTTCCCTTTACTGATAACATTCCCTTATCTATTGGAGATTACGATCTGTCAGTTCCACTTTTATATTATAGCGCCTCACCAGTAAATATACTGGGGAGAGATATAATGAACAGGTTGAATATGACGATCTCCTTTACTGAGAACGGCATAATTTGCTCTACTCCGGGGATTAATATGCTCACAGCACGCATACTGTGGACAGACAGCGATTAGGGTGGAGCCAGTAGATGGTGAACTCTTCCAGTATGGAACGGACATGGCAATTGCATGGATGCCAGGGATAGAAGGGAAAATATGGAGAAGGCCAGCAGCCTATCTGTTCAGACCAGAAACACCTGTTAATGAACAAGAAGGGAAGGTGGTTTCAATGGATATTGAGAGCATTATTGCAACAGCTAATTATATTGCTGTACATGCCCAAGACAGAGAAGGAAGAGCATGGAGGGCAGTGATAGCATTAGCAGAAGGATGTAGGCTCACCCAGGTGTCAGATGAGGAGCTGTTTTCAGATGAAAAGGAGGAAGGTGAAATCGTGTTTATGATGAGTGTGGAAATATGGCTAAGAGTGGCCTACAAACAAGTAGCACAGAAAATTGCAATGGCACTTGAGGCACCCGCATGCACCCCGGTCCCTTTCTTTAAGGACGATATGTCAAAAGTACCCAAATCATTGTGGACTACTGGCCCCTATGACGTGGGCTGCATAAAAAGTATAGGGGGAGTAAAAATAAAATTGAAAAGAGGTGCAATACTCCCCAGAGTAAAACAGTACCCACTATCAAAAGAGGCAGATGAGGGCATATATGAAACCATAACGGCCCTTATAAATAATGGTATATTGGTCCCCTCAGAATCACCATGTAATACGGCTGTGTACCCAGTGCGCAAGGCTAAAGGGGGATCTTGGCGCTTTATACAGGATATCAGGCCCTTGAACAACATAGTAGAAGCGGAATATCCCGTAGCTGCAAACCCGGCCACAATCTTGTGTGGCATACCAGCAAAAGCATCACGATTTACAGTGATCGACCTTAAAAATGCTTTTTTCTCAATACCATTACACCCAGACTCTCAAGATCTGACGAGCTTCACTTACAGAAACACTAAGTGGAAGCACACCAGATTGCCACAAGGGTATTGTGAATCACCTTCAATTTTCAATAGAGTGATACAGATGGATTTGGGTAACATTGAAGTAGAAAGCACAGTGTTGCAGTATGTGGATGACATAATAATTTGCAGTAAAAATGAAAAAACATGCAGAAAGGACTCCTTAAAGATGTTGACAATATTGGCTGACAAAGGTTACAAGGTAGACATGGAAAAGATACAGTACTGTCAAGAACAGGTACTTTACATTGGTCAACTTATATCCCAACATGGAAGAAAGATCGCACCACAAAGAGCACAAGCTATTTCGACCACTCCAATGCCACAAACTGTAAGGGAACTGCAGCAGTTCCTGGGGCTCTGCAACTACTGTAGAGCTTGGGTATTTGATTACAGTTCGTACATAGGACCCCTGCTTGAGGCGTTACGGGAAGCTAATAAAGGGGAGAAAAAACTGGGGTGGACGATGGAAATGAAAGAAGCTTTTGATGAATTAAAAGATGCGATATCAACTGCTCCGGTACTGGCATCCCCAGACTATGAGCGGCAATTTTTTATATTTTCACATTGCGACTCAGCAGTAATGAAAGCAGTGTTGGCTCAAAAAACAAGCATGGGCTACAAACCAGTAGCATTTTACGGTGGCCACTTAGATCCTGTAATGTTAGGCCACTTCCCCTGCGAACAAGGTCTCGCCGCAGCTGCCTTTTTGCGGTGGAAAAAGCATCAGCAATCACCATGGGGTGCCCGACTACACTATTTGTGGAACATGCACTTTTTGCGATATTAAATAAACCTAAATCCACCCTAACCACGCAGAGAGCATCAGGTTATGAGATCATTCTATCCAGACCCGAACTAGCAATTGTTAGATGCAGCACGGTCAACCCTGCAAGGTTCCTAGCAGAAGTAATTGAGGAGGGAGATTATGCCCATGACTGTACACAAATAACTGAAATATACTCATGTACTAGAAAAGTCGAGGAAAACGCACTAGATGGGGGTGAGCTCTTATTTATTGATGGGTCATCAACTATCGATCAGAGGGATGGTGTGAGGAGAACTGGGGCTGCGGTGGTAAAAATGGAGGTACCGGTGTGTGTGGCAATGAAATGTGTACAATTACCACAGCATTACTCCGCTCAAGCAGCTGAACTGGTCGCACTGATCTTGGCGTTGAAGGAAAACTTTGACAAACGGGTGACCATATATTCCGACAGCGCATATGTTCCATCCACTGTACACTCAGGGCTGTCGAAATGGAGAAGAAGAGGGTTTAGGAGAGCTGATGGAACTCCAGTGCAACATGCCCTCTTATTGGCTGAATTAATTGAAGTAATTAATGACCCCCAAGAATTAGCTTTAGTAAAATGCACCGCACACACCAATGGTGAGGACCACGTCTCGAAGGGAAATGCAGCAGCGGACGCACATGCGAAGTATGCTGCATACTTTGGTGAGATATGGAACCCCCCAGAGTCACAGAGAGGGAGAGGGAGGGGAATGGCTAAGGAGATGTTGATAAGAGAAGGGTACACCCATCTCCCAGCCACACAGATTATGGAGTTACAAGAGGCTGCACCAATGGCCAAAAAAGAAATATGGGTAAAAAGAGGATGTACAATGTCCCCAACCGACGCACTATGGCGTCAGGGTGGCACTGGAAAGGTTGTAATACCATTGGCACTTTTGAACATCGCCCTGAACCAGCTACATCATCCAGCCCACACAGGCAAGGAAGTAATTGCAGCACGAATTAGGGAAGACTGGTTCTGCCCCGAGTTAAGTTCGCATGTGTCAAATTCTATCAGTAATTGTCTCACATGTCAACAGTTTACGGCCGGCCACACTCTAAAGGTGATAAGAGGTACTATACCCCGGCCAGAGGGACCTTTCCGGCATCTCCATATTGACTATGTTGATATGATCAATATATGTCAAGGAAATAGGTATATGATTGTAGTAGTATGCCCATTTTCTAGGTGGATTGAGGCAGGGCCTTGTTCACACCCAGATGCATTTAGAGCAGCTAAATTCCTAGTGAGGGAGGTCTTCCCCAGGTGGGGAGTGTGCGAGGTGTTAAGGTCAGACAATGGCCCACATTTCGCAAACGAGATGTTTCAGCACATTACATCACTGCTGAACATTCAACATAAATTTGCATGTGCATACCACCCACAGGCCAACGGTGTATGTGAACGCCTGAATGGCCTATTAAAGGAGGCAATTGCAAAGATACAGCAAACAACAAAGAGGAGTTGGTTATATTGTCTTCCATTAGCCTTATTTGAGCTAAGGAATAGGCCAGGGTCCGACCACCACCTCACTCCCCATGAGGTGGTTACCGGACGTCAAATGCGCCTTCCCCTAATGCCAACGTCAAGAGCATTTACCGACCACGAAAGCACTGCAAGTGTTCTTGGTGATGAAATGTACCAATATGTGTCTTCTTTGATTACTAGTGTAGTGTTTGTGTCTCAACAGCTCGAGCGCACACGGGGTGGGTCTAATAGAAGGCAGCAAGAAGACGCGGATAAAGAACTGGAAAAGGAAGGACTGTGTAAGATTGCTAAAGGTGACCACGTACTACTTTGCAACTTCAATAGGAAGTGGAACAGCCCACACTTTACTGGTCCCCATCTGGTAGAGGAGGTATCAACAAGAGCAGTAAAGCTACAGGACAAGCGTGCCTGGAACCACCTACACGACGTAAAGATCTACAAACAACAGACCCGCCCCAGCGCCATCGACAGGTCCATGAGAGAACAGCAACAACATTGACAACGGAGGAAGAAAGTTCTACCACAGCCATACCTTGTCACTCCCCAGACTCCCCAGAGACAATAACTGAAGAAGAAAGGGGTGATCCCCATACAGCCCACCCCATGATCACACGATCAAAGAGTAAAAGCCACGCCCACCAGTTGAGCCCAAAACCCCCCTGCCCACCATCCACTGACCCCTGTCCCCATTACAGTAGTAACTGAACTAAAGGACATTGCCTTGCACAAATACACATGTAAACACGTGAATGCTCTCTTTTTCTTTTCTCTCGCACATGCAGGAACCGCGTATTATTGTATTGCTAAGAAAGTAGATAACTAACAAATTCACTGCCCAGGAGTAGATGGTACCCTCAGACGATAATTACCCAGAAGAATTGTCACACCAATTTGTATATGAAATAAAAAGGCCAACGTACCTGAAAAGGAAAAGGGTACGTGTCTACTACACAGCGTTCCTTTTGGCCATAGAATACTCGATGCCCCACCTCCACCCATACTTGCCTGCCCTAAGAGATAGATCGCTTAGATTAGCGTGGGAACAGCTCTTCGCCTGGGCACTGAATGACTATTTGATAGGGAGAGCTTAAAAAACAACAACTAACATTTAATAACCAGCATATTGAGAATTTTCAGGCGGGCAACTGTAACGTCGCAAGTATACGCTGCCGGACTGCAGCAAGGTAAGAGCAAAATGCCGGTGAAATTAGCATATGTAATAAAAGTAATAGGGATTTTGATAATCACCGGGTTCATAGCTGCCTCTGTATGGCAGTACAGCTGTGCTATCAATATTATTGCTGTACCCAAACCTAACACACCCCCATCCCCAGCTGCAACAGGTGTTACGTCAGGTGATATTAGTAAATTTGCGCACAAGCAAAATAGAGTTCAACGCAGCACATACTCAGATAATAAAGGTATTGACAATTATATACAAGATTCAGCACACGTCTCAAACAACATATGGTATCAACACATGACCCGCATTGGTAAACAGACAACAGAAGACAGCTGCTACGTTTGCTCATTAATACCATATGCCATGAGCGCTTCTCGAACATTTGTTGCCACAGAAATAGACGAAAAAACAGCACGATGCATAATATACTTGGCACTGTTCCAAACGAAAGGAAGATTTCAAGGAACAGTGGTGCATATGACGTGGAAAACACGAGACTCATACCCATACGAAAACAACTTCCTCAAGACTTATTTGAGTTACCACAAGAGCAGTTTACATGCTGAAGCATTCAGATACATAACAAGTGGTCCTGCAAAAGGAGAAACAAAGAAAGTAACACTGCAGTATTTATCATGTGATTGGTACGCCACTGAAGTTCCTGGTAAACTAGGATGGTGGGAGAGGCCACTGGTGACGATAACGGGGAAAGTGTACTTGGACAACAAATGGGAGATAGGAGTGGTTGGCAGCAACATGGTAACAAAAGAAACTATTTCAACTATCGATGCATGCACACAACCACAGATGTTGGACGACTTGGATCAAATACGTGCCTATGCTGACATGGATAGAAACAGATGAAGACCCGATAACAATACTGCCGCTGACTGCGCCTAAACTTTGCTACCAACATAAAGGAGAGGTGGACGTAGGATACAACACCAATTGTGGAAGTGTGATGGAGTTACCTGAGGGGGGAGCAGGAACAGCAGTGATAATGGACCATTACTGGGCCTGTGGAGAAAAGGCATATCACACACTGCCCCCTCTGTGGAATGGTGTATGCACGATGGTGCACGTCAATGTACCATCGCTAGTGGTACCCCAGAAGCATGTGAATGTGGCGAACTTTCCCAAAATGGATGAAGGGGACAAGAGAAATAAGAGATCTGCACCACCTCAGGAGGAGCCATGGAACAGGACTAGCGGCAATGATACTGTCCTAAATAGACGGAAAAGACAAGGAGAACCTCTGACAGGAAATTACCTATGGGGAAGGTCGGAAACGGCACTCACTTCAATCCCGCCAGAACACAGACTATTCAGCAGAGCAGCAATGTTCTTCTCCTCAATAATACATCCAGGACTACAGGCTTACGCAAACGCAAAATGGCTCCAGATAACTAGATGGGAACTTATGATGACCATCAATTCTACAGTAAACGGATTCAACGCGATAAAAGAGGAGCTGCAAGCAATAAGGATGGTAGCACTGCAGAACAGATATGTATTAGACCTCCTCACTGCCATGGAAGGAGGAGTTTGCGCAAAAATAGGACAATCATGCTGCACATTCATTCCTGCCAACGATGCTGACAATGGTACACTGACAGAAGCAGTTTTACAATTGGCCCAGTTGCACTCCAAAATGGTGGATGAAAGTAAAGGTGTGAAAAAGGATGAGAGCTGGTTTTCGCTATTATGGTCATGGATGCCATCTTGGCTGTCAGATGGACTGAAAATTATAGTTGGTTGTATTATTTTGGCTGGAGCTACATTGATCATAATAAGATTTTGGAAAGCCCGGAAGGCACGTACCACTGACGAGTTGCTTGAAATGGTCGCTATGGACCCACTGATGCCAGCAGATGACGGCCAACACACAGGCATAATCATACAAGAGAGAGAGAGAAATTACGCAACCAGATCATCACCAACCACCTGGACCCACCATCGGTGAAGGTCGAGAACCCAAGAAACCCCAGGAGTTACATAGGGAAATGGGTATACTGTACTACTGGAGGAACCTGTGAATATATGTATTGGTCATTTGAAGATCATGTTAACCATTATGGACATTTAGGAGGAATAACTAAAATATGGAGAGTAAGAGGAGATAACGAAAAGGATATGTTTGTGGTCGACAAGTCGACCAGAGGGGGGACTGAAGTGGGAAAATGGAAAAACAGGCTCCCATCTTCCCCCTCTCGCGCTTGGCCTAAAGGTTCACGGCCCAAGCACCCGCCACGAGAAGAGTTTGCCCATCTACCAGACGACCAGATACCCTGGTACAGGAACATAAGGATGTGTCCATCTAACTGCCCAACAGCTCGCCCTGCCCATGCCGATGCCTGCGGCATGGATCAACTAGACTAAAACCTATACGTCGTTAGAGATGCCATGATGACCTAGCCAACGGATAGCACACCTGTGCCAATGTACACACTGGACACTCCCGCACCAATCTACACGAAGAATATACTCAGTGCTATGACGTAGGCGACAGACATACTCACGGACGTGCATCTTTATTATTTTCCACATAGGCTCTCAAAATGCAGAAACGCAAGACGCACCATGAACTCATCTAAAGAGCTTGCTTACGCTTCTTCTAAACCTAGGTGCCATAATGAGAAGTATAACGAAGACACGATACTGGTCATAAGACAATATGAGACTATAACCTAAAGCGCCTGTGCACCAAACGGTTCCACCTATACACCAGGCCGCAAGCAAGAGCTCCCGTGGACGTTAACAGAACAAGAGTCAGGTTGCTGATCCTGCAGAATGAGCCTGGCGAAAGCAGACAGCCAAGGTCGTAATGTTGCAAACCCACATTCCAAAAGCAGATCATCAAGGGCACGATGTTGCAACCTCGCACGCCGTGCACCAACATCAAAGTCGCACCTGCGAATTAAACCAGGCACACAGTGGAAAAACAATATTAATTGTGCAAAATGCTGCCTTAAACACGGTCCCACCTCACGTGACCAAGCCGAACCTGACAAGATGCCAAGCCCAGAAGGAAGGAGGCGTCTGGATCCCTCGTTACAAGACACAGGCAGATACACTTGAAAGGATCAATGGACATCTGCGACAGTGGGAGTAGTCGGCCGTCCAGCTCATGAATAAGTCTTCACATTGTCTGCATGTACCCATAGTGAAACATTGTTGCAAATTGCAGGTACACCGAGAGCTGGGAACAGCGATGGTCCCAGGCTGGGAAGCTCACGGGCGCACCAATCAGAACATGGGGCTCTTATCACTGACGCCATTAACATTAACCAATCATTAGGAGTCTTCATGTAACAATTCTCATGTATCTAATTGTAGGGACAACCCAGATATATCACCTGACTAACCCTTGTCCACTCATATTATTATCTATACGTATGCTATACTAACCCTACCACTCGAGCAACCAATTAAGAGTGGCGATAGGTTTTTTGTTAACTTTCTAAAGTGACGCAAGTAGCGCGTCATACTACAGTAAAAAGGGCCTGCGAGCCCCACGATTGTGTGTGTGTCAGGTCAGACGCGTATGATCCTTGACCCATCCCTGCCGTTTGTGTTTAATAAACAGCAGAGTCACCTTGCTTCTTGTGTGTGTCTCATACTCTATCTCTTTTGGTATATACGGGAGGAGTTGGGGCCTCCCTGCCCGGAGGTCTGCGGACGGCCCGGCCGACCCCGGCAGAATTTCCCCCCGACACCTTTGTTCCCTTAGGTCCAGGATCAGAAGCAGAAGACACGATGAGCGTTCTGCTGCAGAGAATGCAGAATAACGCAAAGCAAGATTCATCCATCGGGTGTGGTTTAAATAGCCTCCTGTAGTGCTTAGGTGTCTCCTTCCACAGCCACGCCTAGGTAAGAAAAGAGTTCCTGCTTTCCAGAAGAGTTCCAGTGTTCTGAACCTAGGGAGTGGCTCCTGCCCCACCCAACAGGAAAAGTAGTCCCAAACAGAAGAGGATCAGGGGTTCAACTGGCAGGTAAGTAAGCAGCATGGTCTGCTGCAGGTAAGTCCACCCAAGCATTATGAGCCCGGCGTTTCCAGCGCTGGGACTGGGCATCTTTATGAGCCTGGTGCCACTGGCGCCAGGACAGGGTCCAAAAGGTCCCAATTGGGACTGGCTGGCACTCGGAACCGGGGTTATGGGTCTGCTTCCAAGGGAGTCGGGCAAGTCCTGATCTTTTGGAAGCAGAGATCATGACACTTCATCCTCATAAAACAGCTACACGATACCCAAGGTATCTCAGAGTGGGCAGTGGACTGGCTGACCTCCTTCCTCAATGACCATCCATCCCAGATTATTCTGGGCTCTTTCTCTTCCCCACCTTTATCTCCACCTGTGGAGTCCCCCGAGGCTCCAACCTTTCTTCCTGGCTCTTTAACACCTATTTTGCTCTGCTTGCACACCTCAGTTCCACCTTCTCCCCTAACTTCTAGTGTTATGCAGATGACACACAACTCTTCTTCAAACTTCCCTCTGACCCTCTCCTTACTTCCTCCATCTTTACTGACTGCCTATCTTCCATCCAGTCCTGGTGTTCTTCTAATGAACTCTGCCTCAATGCCAATAAGACTGAGATCCTTGAGATTGGGACTCCTGCTCCCACTTTCTTCCCCTCACTCTGTCCATCTTCTATGGGCTCTCTCCCTTCTCCTTCTTCTGTAGCCAGAAACCTTGGAGTCATCTTCGACTCCTCTGTTTCCTTCCTCCCTCACATGCAGGACCTTGCCAAGAAGGTCCACTTTCAACTCCACATCCTCAAAGGAATTATTTCCTTCCTTACTTTCCCCCAGAAGCTCAATGGGCCTCATTATGATACTGGCAGTAGCCGTGCATGGTTCTGCTGCCGGTATAATTTTTTTTCCAGTGCCCGTGAATGGGGAATTACTGGGTCATTACGGCCTTGCCGGACCCGGTATTTGCCCATTCGCGGGCACCAGAAAATATTCTTACCCATTCCCATTTGAGCCCCATAGGGCTCAATGGCAATGGGGAGGTTGGATGCACCGGCACCATTCGTGAATGGTGCCGGTGCATCCTACGAGTTGTGCTCGCGGGTCAAACCTGACGGGCAGAAAGGCACCCGCGAGCACAACTCGTAGTTTGCTGGTCCGGTAGTAAAGGTGCTGGTACTACCAGACCGGCCCAATGTCTCTAGAGCTCTGGTTCTCTCTAGGCTAGACTACTGCAATAGCCTTTTTCTTAATATACCCTCTTCTTCTTTATGACCCCTCCAGTTAATCCAAAGTAGGGCTGCAAAACTTATTCTTGACTCGCCCATGGACTGCATCTCTCCAGCCCTAAAAGCTCTCCACTTGCTCCTGGTTGCTGCAAGGATCAAATTCATATCCCTCTCCATCATCCATAAGGCTGTCTGGGGCCGGGGAACACACCATCTAAAACTTGCTCTCACTAAATACTCTCCATCCAGATCTTTACGTTCCTCCGGCACCAACTCTCTGTGTGTCAAGGGCTTCACTAATCAGCGAGCTGGTGGCCGATCTCTTTTCTCTGAAGGCTCCCTCCTATGGAACAGCCTCCCCCTTCCTCTTTGTCTTGTACCGGATCTCCTCAAATTCTGGAAGCTCTGCAAGACTTTCCTTTTCACATCCTCCTTCCCTTCCTCCCTCCTCTACTAAACCCCACAGTTGCGGATATTGATGACCAGGGCCCTTAAGTGTCCTCTTGGGCCCTGGCCTTCCACCCCCAATCGCCTTCAGCCTCTGCCTGCTCCCAGACCTTGCATTGGCACCCACTGCCCTATGGCACCACATGCCTGCACTTACTAATTATTTATTGGCAGCTGAC
The DNA here is from genome assembly GCF_040938575.1 of Ambystoma mexicanum. NCBI lineage: Eukaryota > Metazoa > Chordata > Amphibia > Caudata > Ambystomatidae > Ambystoma > Ambystoma mexicanum. Next base: position 675,694,601 of record NC_090928.1, read on the forward strand.
CACTCACCTAGCACATTCCTCTTGTCCACCTAGCACTTACCTCCCCAGTCCCTTCTCCCTTATCCCTTGTCACTCTCTCGGCAGTTGCACATTCTGAATGCTTACAAGGCCTATTAGGTCCACCTCTATCTTTGATTGTTACATTTGATTTGCATTCCCATGTTCCCTCCCTGTTGCCCTGTGGGCACTGTGAAACACAATTTACTTGATGTATAAGCACCTTACAAATGCACAACAAATAAATAGATTCCAATCGATATCACACATGTGTCAGCTCCTGTGAGTCAGCTCTACTGTGGAAGGTGATGTGTATTCTGTCAGCCAGGTGTAGCCCACCGAATGGCAAGACAGGAACCTGGAGGACCAGGCCTCTTCTTTGATCTCTTTCTGAGGGTAGGTAACACCTTCTGCAAGAGATAAGCCACACAGCAGGCAGCTATCCTCAGCCTAGGCATCAAAGAAGCACACCCGTTCAAAAGGTGTAGCCTCACACAAGGGTGCTGCATCTCTTAAGGCATTTGTTCTCAGTGAGAAGGAAAGGGTTGAGATTATGACAGGCAGGGGGATTCTGCTGCATGTAATCAGACTTCCATCAACTTGATTATCACTATCCCTCTCTCTCTTTCCTGTCCCCTACACTTCCTCTGGAGCAAAGCAATTTGAGTGTGACATCAGAAGGGCCACTCTGTTCAAGAGCAGGGATTGGAGTATGAAAGCAGGCTAGCTTTAGTCCAATCACCAGAGCACTTTTGCCTTTAAAACAAGGGGTCTCCCACCCTTTCTTCAGATTCGCTCAGACCCTATCTGATCCTTTAATTAATTAATCTTTTATAATGCACTCAATACCGGAGACCAGTCTCTAAGCATGGGACTGGGATTGAAACCTGTGTTGCTCTGTATTTTCTTGCTTCAAAAAAAAAATGCATTTCCCCTGAGCTATCCTCCCAGCCATAGATTCGCTCTCAAGATCACACTGGACTTCCTATGGGAAAGTTGCACTTTCCAAGGCCCTCAGCACAAGGTGAAGAAGGAATTTTCCAAGACAGAAGAAAGATCTGTTCTCTACCCACTCCCAGGGCACATCGGGATTGTCCTCTGCTATGGACCAGGACCTACCACTCTGCACCGGAATCTCCTAAAGCTGGGAAAGCAGAACCTGAATGGAACAATCCTATCCTCGAGTCCCCCCCTGAGTGAGCCTCACAGCAACCAGAGGATCAGACCAGCCAAAGCTCCCTGTTCTGCCGCACTGCACCAGTTGCTCCATGTTCACCTCAACAGAAACAAGAGGGAAGTCGCCGTTGCTGGTTGCTGAGCTCCTCCACCACTTTAAACTTGTTTGCACTTTCAACCAGCTCAACACTACATCATGTCCTAACTAAAGCTTGTCACTTGCTAGGGCAAAAGTGATTGCTCGATGATGGGACCCAAACCAAATCACTGGAGAATCACACGCTGAGTCTAACCATGGGGTTACAACCACAGCTCTACCCAGCTAGTCCTTGAACTGCTGCCTCAGTGACTGCACCTAAATGCACCCAAGATCACCATTTCAATGACCATCGCTCGCTGACTCATACCGCTGGATCGTCACTCATTAACCCCTCCCGGTGGCTAAAGCCTGGCACGGCCTGGCCTACTGTGAAGCATTCCTGGGACCGCCTAGAACTGAATCTTTGAGAGCCACCCTTCTACTGCACAGAGCACCTGCCTTTGACCCTACTTAACTCTCACTTGCTGCTTGCGTCCACACAATCCAACATGCCCGAACTGAGCGTGATCAGCTCACATCTACATTCGACACCGGATCTGACTTTGTCAAATCACCAAGTACTGAATCCAGGTACTGTTGATTCTGAACTGCCCCCTCAGTCCACTTGGACCCTGGAGACTGGTTAGGTCATGATCGCTCCTGTCTTCAACCAATATATCCTTTTTGAGGCTCGTGAACTACCTACCACCCCTGGAACCATGCTCAGAGCGCTACTTTCTCCAGTCTGGTGCATCTTCTATGTTCTTCCTTGAGGGTGGGTTTTTGTATAGTATTCTCTATTCAATCTGCGTGCAGATGGTATGTTTGATTAAAGTATATATATTTTTATAGAACCTTGATTGGGCATTCCCTTAATTTTCGATTGTGATACTGTGTTTGTGTGTCTCTTGGTTCACCTGTACACCCCTCTTAGTAGCATTGCCTTCCCTCTGCTCACATTACCACAAAAGACAAATGAGGTATATCTCTTAACTGTCCCTGTTTTACCTTTATGATTGTGTTGTGTTTCGGTTTGTAGAAGTGTGAGGGCTGAGCGGGCCATTTGACCCCTACTCATCCTTGCACTCCTTCTATCACAACGCACAGCAGGCATCTGAAACCTGCGATGCCCAGACGTGTGCAAATTCCTGTGCCATGAGAGACTCCACCTTCTTCTATGTCACCAAGTCTATGCCATGGTCAGGAGTACTCACCCTGGAATTTGGAACTGGGGGGATGACAAATGATTGTTTCCCCTATATGAGCCGTGGTAGAAATGAGAGATTCATGGGGCATTACTGGGCTTTACATAGTTGAATATTTTGAAGTTTGCTGCAGACTGTTTCTCCAGTTCCCATAATGTTGTTCCAAATTGTTTCTGTTCTAGAACATTTTATTTTAGTAAGAGAACTCTTTGAGTTGCCTTGCCTTTCAAAAGTGTGATCATAGTTTCTTCTACCTACTACGGTTGAGCAACTTTCGATTGTCAAACAGTGCACCAAACTAGCCATTCGATATGAACTGGAGGTGTTTTTTCATCATTTTGAGTTTTGCATTGGGGCCATCCCTTCTCCTAAAGGGGTCAAGAGGGCCTGAAAGTCCCTGAGAAGAGCCTGTGCCATTTATAGCACATACGTTCTTGCCCTCAGAAAGAAGTAAATAGGAGGAGGAATGAGCCCTCTTGAAGTTGGACTGCACTCTCTTATCTACTTTGTCTATAGAATAGGTGTTATCTGATGCGCCCGTTTCCAGCAAAGGTTGGCAGGAGAGAGTCCACTTTAAAGCTGTCAGGGAACTCCACCTGAAACCTTTTGTCTAGATGCAATTGGGACTAAAATGTATACTCTCAATTATTTCTCAAGATCTTGTCACGGTTGTAAAATAATGAGTAGCAGTGGAAGTCCCCCTTTGAGCAGGCACATATCTACTATATTCCTCTTTGTCTGTACCTGTACTTTGTCTGTACTATGGACAGGCATTTCTCCATATTCTCTAAATAGGAGCACAGGTGGATAGTCACCTGCTCGATAAGGTCTCCACAGAGGTAGTGCCCCTCTTACCCCAAATCAGGCTTTTGTTGGGCTGGCTTAGTTTGGGTAGTCAGACAGGGACCGACAATAGGATCAACTTGGACAATGTGGCAGTGGGAATTCTCAAGATAAGGAACTGCTTATCAATGAATCTATTCATAGTGGTTTTCTTGAAATCTCTCCAATTTATCGTCTAGAAAGAAGATCCTAGGTGACTGTGTGGGGGCCACAGAGGGGTTGGTGGAATAGGTTGGGGGTTTCATGCCATGGTTGTGAATTCTGTAGGGATTTCTGCAGCTGAAGTAATGCCTCCTTTCATAACAAATCCTCCTATCGCTTTACCCACATAATCTGGGTATGGAGTGATCCTATGTGAGCTTGCAGTCATCTCATGTGAAACAAACTGCAAACTGTTGTAAGTTTCCAGGCTCCCAGGGAAACCGTCACGTTCAAAAACCTTATAAAAGGTAAACACTTTCCCTGTTGTAACTAATTCAATGGACGGCATCCATACCGGCCTACAGATTCCTTCCCACATGGCTAGTACGAATCTCAGGCCACCACTCAAGGTATCAAACGGGCCCATAACAAAGCAACAGACATGGGAGTACATGGGAGGGGGGAGGAGGTGGAAAGTGCTGAGCAAAGGAAAAATAAATGAAGAATAAATAATAAATAATAAAAGGAAACAAACAGTGGTAGTTCAGCCAGCACGTAGCAAGTGCTAGGTTTAAAGCAACAGACATGGTGTGTCTGATAAGTGCAGAAAAAAGAGGGGTGGGCTGCATGGTTACAGATACAGACCCCAGTGCAGGGAATTGCCAGGAGGCAGTGCGGGTGAGTGGCAGGGTGAGCAGGTACCTGGGCCCAAAAGTCAGAGGGTAACCAGATGCACAATTCCAAGACAGAACAGATCAGCAGGGGAGAGGAGGAGTGAAGGCAGAAGCAAAGAGGAAGGTCTTGAAGTGCTGCCAGGACCGTAGATGGTTCTCCTCAAGTTTCAGAATGGCCGGGAGGCTGTTCCAGAGGGAGCTTCCAGCCGAAGACAGAGATCTACCCCTGGTTTCTCTGAATAACGACTGACCCTGAGGGAGTTAGAAGTGGAGGAGCGAAGAGCTCTAGAGGGAACGTATTTACAAGGGACAGCTGAAGGTATTTTGGACCCAGGCCCGGGAAAGCCTTGTGGACAATGCAAAGGGTCTTGAATTTAATCCTTGCAGCCACTGGGAGCCAGTGAAGAGATTTCAGGGCTGGAGAGATACGATCCCAGGGCTTGAGGCGAAGGACAAGTTGTGCAGTCTTATTCTGAACAATTGCAAAGGGCGGAGAGTAGAAGTAAGTAGATTTAGAAGGAGGCTGTTGCAATAATCCAACCTAGAGAGAACCAGGGCTCGAGAGACAGTGAGCTTCTGGGGGAAGGAGAGGAAAGGCAGAATACCTCTGAGGAGGTGCAGTAGGAAGTTTGACTTTTTTGAGACATCAGATATGTGGGCAGAGAAGGAAACCATGGAGTCAAAGATAATCCCGAGGTTCTTAGCCTCGCAGGTGGGGGTATGTGGATGTCCAAGGGAGGCTAGCCAGACAGTGACAGGAAAGGAGGGCAAAGGTGTGCCGATTAGGATCTCCATCTTGCTGGTGTCCAGGCAGAGATTGCTGGCGGCACACCATTCCTGAATGGCAGATAGGCAATCAGAGATGAGAGAAGGAGAAGAGGTGGCCAAGGGAAGCCTGAAAATGAGTTGAGTGTCATCTGCATAGCACTGAAAATTGGAGCAGAAAATGGCGAGAGTTGTCAGGTATTGGTTAAAAAGCCAGGGTGAGAGGTTAGACCTTTGGGGAACACTGCAAGTAGAAAGGGAGATAGATGAAAGGAAGGACCCAAGTTGGACCTGGGAGGGTCAATCCAAGAGGAAAGAAGTCAGGCAGGCCAGAGCCTGACCAGTGATACCCAGGTTGTCACGGAGATGGTTGAGCAGCATGTTATGGTTGACCGTGTCGAAGGCAGAAGACAGATCGAGTAGGCTGAGGACAGAGGGGATGTTAGAGTCAAGGTTGGAGAGCAGATATTCACAGATGTTCAGGAGAGCAGTTTCCCTGCTTCTGGCAGCTATATAGCCAGACTGATGGTCGTGGAGACAACCAACAGAATCAGAGTGAAGGTTAAGCTGTGAGATGGCCAGCTTTCCCAGAAGTTTGACCAGAAAAGGTGTGATGGAGATTGGATGATCGTTAGACGGGCAAGAAGGGTCAGCTGTGGGTTTCTTGAGATGAGGGTGCATATCAATGTGCCAGGTCTGCCCAGTATGCCCACTAGCATATCTCGGATTGTCCAAGGAGGTAGGAAGGGACACCCAGCGAGCAGATTCTAAGACTTCAGGGAAGAATAGCTTGGCTGGAGCATAGGTGGCCCTTTGGAGGACAAGTGCAATGCAGGTAAAGTGCCATCAGCACCCTCTAAGTTTACTGGCACCCCCAGTCATTTATAAGTTGCTCCCGCCCTGCTTTTAATCAATATCATTTTGGAGGGTCAGACATGTTTTTCTACCATATAGTAGTATGTTGCCATATTCTTTGAGTCTGTCTGGTTATCTGGTTATTTGGGTCTGAGATCGTTTATTGGTAATTCCATTTGGCGCTTGGATTGCTCCAGGTGCTACTGCACACAATCACCCCTTCAGCAATCTTATGGCTTTGGTAAGCATGTATGGGCTTCTTCCCACGGTTTTGCAGCGATACCTTACCCTCACCTATGAAATTTGGGTCTACTATGCCTGCTGAGACATCAATCCCAAATCGACAGGCCAACCCTAACCAGGGTGCAAGTGTAATATATGTATTTGGGGGTGGAATCAATATCAAGTCAGAAGTAAATAGTTTAGTTTATCATGGAAGAATTATTGAATCCTTACTAAAGAAGGCAAGTCCCTTTTTACGCACACTCCAGAATAAAGACAACCTGCTAGGGAAATAGGCCAGGAGATAGAGTTTCAAGGATAACAAGGTTTAATTGTACATAATACAAATATCAGCAAAGGACTAGAGCGCTCTGCCCTTAAAGTTATAAGCAGGGGCTTATAAACCCCACAATTGTCATGACATACAGTACAAATGGGGTACCACTGATTGGAGGCACCCTACACATGAACCTGCTCCATAGGGGATGCCAGGCTGTAATTGGTTAGTTATTTCCCGTCGGTCTATATCCACGTGGGTCAGCTGGGCTCATCCTCGCGGTGAAGGTTGGGGCACACATTAATACATTGTTTCAGTCTTAACTAAACATGCTAAACCTGGTTATTATATCATTGTCGCAGGCACCTGGGCGGCACAGTAAATTGTGCCGGGGCACAGAGGATAAAATAAAGTCACGCTGACCCAAACATTCAGGGCTTCATTGATACCACAGTTCCCACATTCTTGGTCTCCACCCGGGGTTTTGATCTTTAATGTATCTCTCCCTGTACCTCGTGTTACAAGGATATGTTTTCATTCTTGAAAGAATACAGCCGTGCATACTTAGATCTTCTGCAGACATGTGATTTGTGATGGGTCAGGGGTATCGTGTACTGTTTGGGGGGATACAAAGGTGGGGTGGTCAGGTCGGGGGTATGGGGCTGGGAGGGGGTTAGAGGCCTACTGGCAGTTTAGTGGAGATGAATAGACGCAGTGAGGAGACTGGTGTTATCTCACTCTCTTGTAGGGTGCATTCCTTTGGAAGATACTAAATATTTGCAACACTGGAAGAAGGGGGAAGTGGACTTCTGTGGGAACCGGGATCTGCGGAATCAGTCTGTCTTACAGAGATTGGACCTAGTGAGCAGAGGATGTGAACAGTGCGAGCCTGCAACTTATCCCTTTTAGGCCTAATACAAAATGGAGTCATGGGCTATGGGTTTTCTAGTGCAGCGCATCTACTTCTAGGTGCTACAGTGCTTCTACATGTTGCTTCATAGTGCAGATTGCTCCCCCCTTGTATGCTACATCACCTCATATGGTGTTCGCCTTACCTCAAAGCGCCTATGGTGTGGGATAGGTTCATTTCCATCCCAACATTCCACCCTTTTGTTACTTCTACAGTAACAAATTCTCGCACACCATATTTACGATAATGGGAAAAACTGACGGCAAAGAAAAGCCAAAGGGTTCCCCAGCGCTTGCACACTAAGAATTATAAAGCAAGGAAGACTATAGGCTGCAGGTAAACTGGAGAGGGTGGGTATACTGCCTATATACACCACAATAGAGAAGAACCATACACAGAAGATTCCAGACACACTGTGCCACAAAGACTCCAAATTTAAATTGCAGTTTTGCATTTAATTGTACAAAGGAAGTTAGCCTGACAGGTGTTTCGAGCTATCTAGTTCTTCTTCCGAGGCTGATATGACAAAATTAACAAACAACTGTCGAATTTGAAGATAAATAATGATGGCAACAAATCAACTATGGGTCCCAAACCAGTGGGTGACATCAGGGTAGTTGCACCACATAATACATAACATTATATTGCAAAAGTCAGTATACATAAGAGGAAATTATCATGAAAAACCAGAGATTTTATTTTAGAATACATACATAATTTGCAGAGATGACAGCAACCAAGGAATACAAGGTACAGTTAAAAATAACAAACAAGGATACAAAAAAGATAAATATGCACAACATTTATTCATTACTGTTAAACTCCAGCTGGTTACTTCTGCCAATTCAAAGACGTAAAAATAGATCAAACTCTACCTTCAATGATAGCACGACTCGCAACGTAACTCTATTAACGGTAGAAATTACCAGACCAGGATAACAATTACTGAAATATATAGAAAAATAAAGATTTAAGCGACATCTAGCTGCCCTATACATGGCTGATTCAAGTTATTGTATAAGAAAGGTAAATTGCCATAGTGCATAATCATGGCGGTGTAACAATCAAAAGTAGATTGAAACATGTCCAGGTCCTACCTCTTACGCTTCGCATTTGCGGTTAAATCTGAATATACAGAGACACATTTAAATTAGGCTCCCATTGTTGGTACTGGTCAAACAAAACTAATCAATATATGCAAGAAAAATCCATTGCACTTAACATATGTTGCAAATAATGGTACATTCCACTATAACGAAAACTCACGCTTCGGGAATATATGTGCACAACAATAACGTGAGGATAGCCTTGTATCCATAGGCTAATAACTATGTTTCCAAGAAAACTAGGCTGTGCGGTAACTCTCATATGCAACCTCCCTTCCACTAATCTAGTAAAATTCCAGAAGTCTGAGTGCTTATTTAAAGTGTCTCAGGGTAAGGGATCGTAACTAAAGTAGCCTACCTGGCAGGGTTGAATGATTCGAACTGCAGTGTCCTCGAGCGCCAGTTTGAATCGGCGCGCGAGGATCACTAAAATAAAGTAAAAGAAGGACTAGAATTGTATTGGCCAGTACAAACAATTCGAGCTGGCCGCTCCACCATCTTGGGTGAGTGTGAGCGTTCACCAAGGCAAAGAGGGAAGAAAATCTATATAGGCGCATAAAAAAGGAAAGCAATTGAGTCGGTTATGAAAACGTCCAAATACAATTCCGGTGGGTGCCAAAGGTGGTCCACCATTGAATTAAGTCATTTTAAAGGATTATGAAGACTTAAATGGGCAGTTTAACCGCACCGGCCACTTTGACCTTAAATAGAGATGGCAATATGTTTTCAGAAAATAATTTACGTTTTTCTCACATGTAAGCCAAATAAATAAGTCTCATCGCTGATTGTTACATATATAGCATTGTGAAAAACATTATTTAAAACATATAAAAGTTATGCATGAGGTACTTATATTAATCAAGTGTATTGAGTTGTAAGAATCTCCTGGCATGTCATACAGTATTAATCAATGAAAAGAACATAGTAGAAATATTCTAACTGAACTAGTGTTCAGAATTATGTAACAAGAAAACTGTGTATTCATGGTCTGAATTTAAACCATATAGACAGTCCGATATTTGCAAATGAGTCTTGCCTCTAATTGTCTGAGTTTTAAACCTAAATTGCCCCCTCTTTGTGGCAGCGCAACTTTGGCTAGACCCACAAATTTGATGTCATCCTTAGAATCCATTTGATGACACTCTTGCCAATGACTGGCTAGGGGGTATTTAGCCTCTTGGTTCCCTATTGTTGACAAATACTCTCTTATTCTGATTTTTAATGGTCTGATGGTGCTTCCTATGTATTTAAGTCCGCAGACACAGATAACACAGTACACCACAAATTTGGAATTACAATTTATAAATGATTCAATCCGATGGTCTCCTAATGTATCAAAATGAACCAATGATGTTTCAAGTGCATGTACGCACATGGAACAACCCCCACATTTATGAAACCCATTATTTTGAGCCAAATGTAGCCAACACGGTTTATGTGTGGGGTTTTTACCTAATTTGCGCACCTTTCTGGTTCATCCCATGCTGACCCACCCTTTATTGGCATCCACACCCTGTACACGTTTCTTAAACTTTCCCCTCGCTGCTCATACTGTTCAGGTGTGCAGGTCATGTATATGCACCCTCCCATCACCTGCCAAATCAACCCCCACTTCTTTATACTTTTTGTGATCAGGGGGAGGTACAATGGTTGTGTGGTAAAAGTTTTCAACTACATTGCCACCAGGGATTGGGGCCATGTGGTGAATGGGGTGGACGTTTGGCTCAATTTGTATCTCCACTTTGTATCACCAGGTACTTTATTATTTCCAATAGTCAATATCATCATTGCACTATTAGGCACACCTTTGGCACAACACCGGAGACCCGATTGGCATGTGCAAATAACCACCAGGATAACCACGAAGATAGGGACTAACATCTTCACCAATGTTTCAAGCCACAATGGGATCCAGCTGAATGCCAGGGTAAACCAGTCCTCTTCTTGTGCCCCAGCTTATTTTTTCATTTTCATCCCTAGTTCGTGTACATCAGCAATGACGTGTGACAATGTACTGTTTTAAGCGTCTTCAGAAGGTACGAATGTGCAACTTGAAATCCTGATCTTTTTGTAAACACCGCCCTCCATAGCGTCAGGAGGTCCAACACATACATATTCTGCATCGCCATGAGTCTTAGGGCCCTCAGTTCTACCTTGATGATGTTGAACCCTTGTTCAGTATCATTTGCCAGCTGGATTAGCTCCCATTGAACTATGTTGAGCCATTTGGCATTGGCCCGTGTCTGGATGCGGGGTACTAAGGAGGAAAATAATGTCTCTGCTGAATTGTAGAGCTTATATTTTTGCAGGTATTTGCGCAAGCAGCTCAGACGAGTCGTTGGAAATTTTATTTGATGCTCTTTTTCTTCTGCATCATTGGTCATAGGGCTCCTTTTCAGGGAGCACGCAAATGTTTGGTGGTGGCTCTGTGCGTCGAGTTTCTAAGGTGGGGGACACAGTGGGAGCTTCTAAGGTGGTGGGCACAGTGGGAGCTTCGAGCAGGAGTCCCCCCTTTAGGTGCTCTTTGGGCATGATCCAAGAAGGTGGGAGTGCAACTACGCTTGCTGGCCACAGATCCAGTAATAGTCCTTCAACGCAGCTGTGCCTTTCTTGAGGTTGGGCACTATAACGGTTCGGTTGCATTGTCTGTTTGACCCAACAGCCACTGTCCCTTCGCTGAAAAAACGAAGTTTGTATGATTTCTGTGGGTGCACGTTCACTGGTTTCTCGAGGGCCGCAATGCAAGTTAATTTTGTGATATGTTCTGTCCATGTTTGCTCACAGGTCTGCTCCACAAGTATTGCAATTTTCTCAGACTGCTGCAAGGGTCCTTCGGCCCTGCATGCATGTGTTGTTTCTTGTCATTCGTTATTGACATATCTTGCTCCTTCGATTACGAGATGCAATTCTTTGAGACAGTTGGGGTTGTTGGAACTCATTTTGCACTTTCGGGGATCAGGATTGATGAGTTCTAGATGGACGTTGCATGCCTGGAAAGTGATTTTGATCCTACATAGTGCAAGGTGAATCAGACATTGTGTTTCTATTATGGGTACTTCTTGTGGTACTAAGACCTTGGGTGCCCCAGATGCATGCGGTATTAAGGAACATATGTAGCAACTCCCATTAGTAGTTCCCCTTCCCATTGCACTCAAATCAGAGTACCAACTGTTCGAGTGTTCGGGTGGCGAATGTCTCCCACCACATCTAGTTTTAAGCATTGATATGCATTTTATGTGCTTTGGCGCGTTTGCCTTCTCTTTCCGCTACTGCGCAACGTCTGGCTTTTTCCCACTGATATCATATCTGTAGTGATGTTAGCATTGTATAGGGATGGTCTAACACCTGGCATTAGTAGTTTGAACATTTTACTATTGCATATTGCCGTTTGAGAGCTGCTGCTATTTACAAGGCTATTATTATAAATTGTTTCATAAATTGTCATTGTGGGGTACTCAAATGCCGTTACTGGTGTACTCTCATTCATCCTCTCATTCGTGTTCGAGAAAGAGGTAGATGTTGGAGAGGTTTTAGCTGTTGAGGAGTGCACGGGGGGGCAGGGGTGGCATTTCTTTTACATCTTTTAGATTTTAAAGAAATACAGTAACATTTGAGGGTATTTCTGTTCCATTAAATACTAATCTTGTAATGTTCAAGGGTGTACTTCTGTTCCAGTTCCCTTTAGACACCCCCTAGTTTTAGATGGTCAGCCCAGATAAAGGATGCCCCCCAATAAATCCTCAATACTAATGTGAGTATCGTAAATTAAATTGCTGTAAAATGTAGGCTACAGTCATAGCTGTAGGCCCTAGTAATACTAATTCTTCTACTAATCTCTACATTTGAACACTCTCTTAGTGGTGCCATCTCCATCATCGTTGTACCTGTGGAATTTGGATAAAACGGGGAGGTTAGGAGATGGGGAGAAGAGAAAGAGAGAGAGAGAGTTTTAGTTTAAGTAGCTCGTGCTCTAGCAGGAATGCATGTACTGCGATTATTCTCATATGCACAAATATGGTCTGCGAAGAGCTACGGTTTTGAGGTAGTGCTGTTGTTCTCTGTCTGGACCCCTGGTGTGGCCTTTTGTGGTGCCCTACGAACAATGCCAGTGTGGTAGTCACAGTCTCCCTTTCTCTCTTTCCTCTGTGTGGGACGGTGCCATTTGCTTTGCGATACATCTGATTGCACATGTGAGTTGGGTTAGGTACTGCTTGAATTCCTCTCCCAAAATCATAGATGTCCTATGAGCATCTGATGCTCTCCTTACTGGCGACAGGAGTGTTTGCATGCACTGACCCGTCACTATTTTGTGAGGGGACAGGTGGTGGTCCTTACTGGGTTGTGTGTGCAAATGAAACAGGGTCTGGGGCAGGCAGTACACCCAATTCTTTTTCAGGGTGCTGCATAATTTAGAGAGTCTGCTTTTAAGGAGTCTGTTGATTCTATCCATCACTCCGTTTGCTTGTGGGTGGTAAATGGAGCAATTTTGATGTTTAATTTCCAACAGGGTGGTCACCTCTTAGGACATCACACACTCCCCAGCAGGGGAAAACTTCTCTAACAAGAAATGTTGCAGCCCACTCAGCATCTGGGTGGGCATTTGGGCCAGCCTCAACACACTGGGAAAATGGACCCACCACCACAATTACATATCATGACCCAATGCACCTTTCTCCCATGTCTGCGTAGTCAATATGCAGCTCACGGTATTGACCTACAGGGCTGGGCAAAGTTCCTCAGCGTTTTCAGTGCCATTCATGTACTGAACACCTGACACTTTGTACATTAGACCACCATATTTGCCAGGTGCTCGTGTAAGTTTGGGATGAACCAATCTTCCTGAAGTTCTGCTGCAATGTGTTGTTTAGAGCTGTGGGATGGGAATTGCAACTGTTCAAAGGCCGTGTACAGCAACTCCACGGGCATCACTACCCTTTGTGTGGCCTGCTGTCTCTACAAGAGATCTGTGGGTGATTGCATGCACCTAGGTTTGAGCCATAGGTCCTGTTCTTCTGGGCACACCCTGCACTGTAGTTTGATGATTTGTGCTATAGGGAGAGCTGTGTATGCATCTTTGTTTTGCTCTGTGTTTGATGTGGTCATGATGTATTCTGCTGATGTTGGTACTGAGAGGTATGCTGCCTCCTTGGCTGCTGCATCGGCGGGTCCATTTCACAATGATGTTTTGTCTGTATTGTTGGTGTGTGATATGCATTTGATGACCGCCACCACAGAGGTCTCTGGGGGGTGGAAATCAATGCATTAAGCAGGGCAGAGTGTTGTCCCAGTGAGCCATCTGCTCTTCTGAACCCCCTCCTTCTCCAGTGTGACAGACCTGCATGCATCGTGGTGGTGAAATAAGCAGAGTCTGAATAGATGGTAACATAGCACCCCTTAGAGGCATGCAGGGCTTCTATGAGTGCTACTGGTTCAGCTGCTTGTGCGGAATAAAGCCTGAGTAATCTTTCCCTGACCAATGTTTCATATTGTCCCTCTTCTAGGTGCACCACTGATGCCCCAACATGTTTTTCACCTGTGTCCTAGTCAATGGATGCTGACCCATCAATGAAGAGTACTTCTCCTTCGTCTAACAGGCCATCTTTAGCTTTGAGGATATCAACACCTTCCCCTTCATAGGAGGTGCAATTGTGCTGCTGTATGTCTTCAGCCATGTATGGCTCAGTGAGAAACGTGGCAGGATTTACTGTTTTGCACTGTACTACATGGATATGGGGGCTGGACAGTATTATTTCATATGCTGATGCTCTTTGTGTGGTGAGTGTGGACTTGGAGCAAACTAGAATCGCAAAGAGTGAGTGCTCGATGTATAACGATACTGAGAATCCCATGACAATCGTGGGACTTTTTTCAATGGTGAAGGCTGCGGCCGCGAGGGCTTGTTTGCAAGCAAACTGCCCCTGCATGACAGAATCTAGTGTTCTGCTCTAGTAGGCTAATGTTTTGTGGCCCACTGTACTTTTTTGTGTGAGTACTACTGTCATGAGTGTGCCGTTGGAGTGGGAGAAAATGGTCAATTCCTGTGTGTAATTAGGGGTGGCAAGGACAGGAGCTGTTGAAATCAGTAAAATTGGTCATCATTTTTCCTGTTCACTGAATTGTGTTGCCCTCTTTCTGGGCCTATTTGAGGCCTTGTAGGAGCGTCTGGTACATGCTGCATAGTCTAAGATCCATGCTCTACAATAGTTGCATAACCCTAGGAACTTTTGCATGTCTTTCACTGTGAGTGGCTTGGGGTGGCACACACTGTAGCAACCCTGTCAGGGATTATCCTCTTGCCATCCTTGGAGATGAGTTGCCCTAAGTAGAGCACTTCCAGTGAACAGTACTGGAGTTTTTTCTTATCCACTTTGTACCCTTTCCTTGCTAACAACTGTAGTAGTGTGATGGAATCCCTTTGGCAGCTCTGTTCACTGTCGCTACCGACCAGTAGGTCATCTGCGTATTGAATGATCATGCTGGGCACTTGGATGTATCCTAGATCTTCATGTAATATCCTGTCAAAAATACTGGGGCTTTCACAGTACCCCTGAGGCAAGCGACAGTGTTTATAGCGCTTTCCAGGGTGAATGATGTAAGGTACTGTGAGTCTAGAAGAGGGGCACTGAGAAGAACCCATACTTTAAATCAACCACCATGAAATGGGTGGCTTCCTTGGGGATGCTACACAAAATGGATGCCGTGATGGGAACAAGTGGAAACTCTTTCTGTCATTAAGGGTTCTTAAATCCTGAATCATCCTCCAAATGCCCCCGTTGCCTTTTTAATAGAGTATATAGCCATATTACTTGGTGAGATGAAGGGCACTATGATCGCTTGATCTTTAGTTTATCCCTCCCTGTTACAAGGGATATGTTTTCATGTTTGGAAGAATACAGCTGCGCATGCTTAGATCTTCTGCAGACATGTGATTTCTGGTGGGTCAGGTGTATCGTGAACACATTGGGGGATACAAAGGTGGGGTGATCAGATCAGGGGTGTTGGGCTGGCTCCGGACTGGCTGGGTGGGAGTTAGAGGTCTACTGGCAGTTTAATGGAGATGAATGGACACAGTGAGGAGCCTAGTGTTGTCTCATACTCTTGCAGAGTGCATTCCTTTGGAAGATACTAAATATTCGCAACACTAGAGGAATGAGGGGGAAGTGGACTTCTGTGGGAACAGGGCTCTGCAGAGTCAGTCCATCTTACGGAGATTAGGCCTAGTGAGCAGAGGACATGAACAGCACGAGCCTGCGACGTATCCCTTTAAGGCCTAATACAAAATGGAGTCATGGGCTATGGGTTTTCTAGTGCCAGGCATCTACTTCTAGGCACTACAGTGCCTCTACAGGTTGCCTCGTAGTGCGGATTGCTCCCACCTTGTATGCTACATCATATGGTGTTTGCCTTACCTGAAAGAGCCTAGGGGGGTGGGAAAGGCTCTTTTCCTTCCCAAAACTACTACAGATATCAAACCCGATAAAGCCCTTAATGGCTACTGAGGGGCTCAATGCTCTGGTACTCAACTTCTCAAATTGTAGGGTTCCCCAACTTGTATCAGTTGAGCCGCATCCCATTCTGACACCATTTGTGAAGGCATCATGAAGCAAGACAAAGACAACAGACTTATATTTCAAACTAAAATACTTTGTTAAATCAAATGGCAGGATGCCTTAAGGTCTATCTTGTCCTATGCTAAGGTGGGATTTCCCCATCGGGATAAAACTAAGGAAAGCCTGAGTCAAATAGTTCCACTTGAAAGTCTCTCTGTGTCCACAACTTATACTTGCCCTCACCATAAAGACTAACAATGTGTATGGATGTTAATAACCAAAGAAACAATGTTCAACTCAGAGGTTGGTGCTTCTTCCAGCTCTCAGCTCTCTTTCCCCAAGTATAATATAGTCCCACAAAAGTCTCAAGATTACTTCTCTTGAGTTTCAAGCAACATGTTTCAAGATAATCCTCTGGATTCTCTTCCCCAAGTCTCATGTAACACAGTTCAAAACAAAAAGGGGTGTTGAGAGCTCGCTCTCAAGACATCATGAATAGGCTTTTCAGCCTCGGGGTTCCCTTCACATTTTGTACTTGCTTGAGTTCATTTGACTAGTTGGTTTTCCTAATATCCTGGGTATTCAGTATTCAGGATTCACTGGTCTAGGTGCAGTTGTCAGACCACACGGTCCACCCATTACAGGTCACGCAACCAGGATCCCTTGGCTCTTCAGCCCTGCCAGTTCCTTGGCATGTGCTCATGTGCACCAAGGTGTTCTGCTTAACGTATTTTGGTCTGCCTACTGGTTTTATGTGCAAAGTTCCACCCAGTTGGGGTTCCCAGTATCCTGGGTCTTCAGTATTCCGGATTCACTGGTCTAGGTGCAGTTGTCAGACCACACAGTAAATGCATTACAGGTTACGCAACCAGGATCCCTGGGCTCTTCAGCCTTGCTGGTTCCTTGGCACTTGCTCCTGTGTACCAAGGTGTTCTGTTTAAAGTCTTTTGGTTGACCTCCTTTTTAGCCTCTTGGGATTTATTTTAATATTCTTATTGTGCTTCACAATTATATTGCTTAATGGTTTAAGGTGCTCTGAATGTATGTTACTTTCGTTTCAATTGTTACTTGTGTTACTTAAGGTTTAAGTTTGCATTCCAAAAAAACACTCTTGTTATTTGAAATGCACTCTTGTAGTTTAAATATAAGTTTGCTTTTAGTTTGGTATTCAAAAGTGCATTCTTGTTTGCTTCCAGTTCGATATTCAAAAATACGCTGCTGCACTTAAATATAAGTTTACCTTCAGTACAGTATTCAAAATGCGCTTTTGCAGTTTAATATAAGTTTGCTTTCAGTTCGGTATTCAAACTGAACTTTTGTAGTTAAATATAAATTTGCTTTCAGTTCGGTATTCAAAAATGGCGGACCGCCAATTGCCTGCGGGCTGCTTTGGAGTTCCCCAGTGCCCTTCTGCCCATCCAACACTCACCGGTGTTCTACTCCAGTCGGTCTCGTTGTTTACACTCTGCTTCTGGAGCCAGGAAACACTGTCATTATGAGCCCTGCTTGCTTGCCGGATGCTGCGTTCTTCACTCCGGTTCTCCATCTGCTTTTCAAAGGATGCGGGTGGCGTCCTTTTTAATCTTGGTCTGCCAGCGTCCTGGTTTCGTTTTCAGTCCCACCACTGCTGCCTCCTCGTAGAGCGGGTCCTCTGCTGGTCTCTGCCATGCAGGCCTACCTGCATCTCACTGGGGTGGTCCCAGTCTGTCATTGTATGTACTAGCAGCGTTCTAACAGGCTGCAGGTGTGCCTGGTCAATTAGATCTGCTTATCCATAATTAGGAAGACATGCTTGGCCTTCACAATGCTCAGGATACAGCTTCCGCGTCCCAGTACCTAAGTGGTACAAATGTGTAGTGTTCTTCCTCCTAGTCCCCTCTTCCTCGTCATAGTACTGTCACATCAGGGAAAGTGAGGGGAGCAGGCTTACAATAGCCCATAAGGGTTGGGGTAGGGTCAGGTTGGTGGTTTGTAGGAAAGGGGGGATACAGTGTCCCTCGCAAGGGCATGCCACTCCTAGTTCCCAAAGACCCTTCACCCAGGTGATCCTTCCTCACTTGTCCCCCAAGGTCAGAATCCAAGAGCGATGGCCTTTCTCTGGCCAACTGCGCAGAGGATCCATTGGGAATAGGAGTGAGAGTACCCTCAGGTTTCTCACAGATACCTCTACTGACTTCTCCTAAAACTTTCCTTGGACAACTCACCAATTTGTGTAAAGTTTGTAAATGCATAAGCACAATTCAGTCAACTCTCAACTTATAAGAGAGGTAGCCTCCCCCTTCCTCGCTTGCGTAGTTTAAAATGTTGCTAATGGGTGCAGCGGTACCTTCATAGGCTTCAGGAGACCCTATGTGGGAAATATGTGACACATTGGCATATACTAACCTATGTCCGACACTTGATGTTTTTCCCTGGCTCCATCATTCAGGTGTAGCACACAGCTTTGTTAGGAAATCGCCATGAGACCCTGACCTAGCGAGGGGCCAGAGAAACTGCAAGCTCGAGATTGCATTGTTATTGGAAAGTACATTCTATCCACCCACCCAAAATCCGTTTCTGGTACTTCCAGGACATACTTGTCTTCATCCTTCCTGCAGCCGCTGCAACACATCCTCCTTTTTAGGCTAAGGTGCTGTACATTTCCAGGGATCCACACTCTACATATTTTCTGCTCCTTGTTTTCATTGTGAAGAGCCCTCTACAGAATTGCAGCATCACTCCGATGTCAAAATCCTTGTGCAAAGTCAAATACCTGGTGTGTCGTGGCCATTGGGGGGGGGGGATTTTTCATTTTTGGCAATGTAAGGTTAGTTTGGGGCTTGTGGGAGACAGCAGGGTAGACCTCTGTGAGAAAATAGTAGGGATTATGGCCCCTTAAGCAACCAATGCCTGATGAACAGCTGCTGACAACCGCCTTCCCTGCCTTCAATGGGCCTGGCGCCTCAACAGGCAAAGGTCTCCCTCTTCCCTAGTCCCCCCAACACCTTGCATGCACACATAATCCCATGTACCCTTTCACCCACCAATCACTCACCAATACATTCTCTCACATTCACTCACACATTCACACTGCACTCTCCACACCTGCACTCAGAACATGCACACACACTGCATTCTCATTCACATGACATGCACACTCACACCCATACATGCAGGCCATTCATGCATGCATGCATGAATGCACATATACATACATATATCACATGCATTCACACCCAACACGCATGCAAGCATAATACACACATTTAGACATACACAAATTAAGAAAGGTTGTCTTACATGTTTCCCACCTTGCTCAATGCTTTGTCTTCACTCCTGGCCTCCGGCTCCCATGCTCCAGGCAGAGAGGAACCAGGAAGTAGAGAAAGCTTCCTGTTTCCTATCTGACATTCCCATGGTAACCGGAGGTGGAACGTCCCCATCCCATGCCACCCGCCAGCCAGCCACCACAGCAGTTGGTCCCAGCCCTTGCCCTGACTTTACTCAGAGTGAGGTGCACCCCCTTGCACATGGGGTAATGCCTCCCTGCACATGGGCACCCACAGCACCAATGGAAGCATGATAAAGCTCTCCTCTTTAGAACTATCACACACTCCCACATCAGCAGCGAACCAGAGCCAAAGTGCTGTAGTCCATCAGATCTTGGGTTCTTCCCTACGGATAACATATTCCCAAGTTTCTCTGCCAAACCCCTAGAAAGCAGATTGACACACAGGCACTAGCTACTTCCAACCTCTGCCCATTAGCACTACAGGTTTCGCACCTGTCTCTCCCACGGTCCCACTAATGACCCTTGCGCCCATCCTTTGTTCTTACCGAGACACGCGCAGCATCGCCACTAATATTGGCAGAAGGGTTCTACACAAGACAACTTACATTACATCACATTGCCGCCACTCAGTCTGTTGGATTTATTTGATTTATTTTCACATTTATAGCAGCGTTAGCTGCATTTTCAGAGAGGTTACATACATGGCAGATACAAGGCACATTATAAATAACCAATAAATGGAAATAAATAAATACAATACCAATGGAATCAAGTACATTTAGACATAGGTAAATTGGTAGCAGTCCGGGTCGCTCTATGTGAAGAGCAGTGGTTTTCAATTGTCTATGTGTCAAGAATCAAGGGGTTACTCCTGGCAACAGTGTCACACATGAAACGGCAAGAAGCGAACTTAAGCAATTACGTGCTGTGCATATGAACCCAGCTCTTTAGTACATCCCCGGCAACGCTTTACCAGCACTCCACATCGCGTCAACGTCACAGGGAGGACCCCGGCTGCTGGAGCGTTGGAGGTTACCCTGGAAACACTGGTGCCCTCACCACGCATCATGTCACGTGACACATCGACAGGATCATATGACCTTCTTCATTTAAACATCTTTGGTACCTGCTGCAGCGCTTCTGATTCGCTTCATGATAGCTTTGTTTCTTGTGCCTCGTCTGGATTACCTGCTTGTTGCTGAATGCTGACTGTTGTTTTGCTCCCGGATTGCCTTTTTCTAGCCCTTGTACTTACTGCCCGTCTCGTTGCCGACCTCGTTTTTGATCCACGGTTATTGTATTCTTCACAACTTCTACCTTCATCTCCCTGATTCGTTACCGACTCGGTTTATTACACAGATTGACATGTCTCACGTTTTGTTCTGGAATTCCTACCCGCAACTTGACAACCTCACTCCTGTATTCCGGACTACTACTTGTTTCGTATTCTGCCTATACGCATGGACTATAGACTGCCTATTGTGCGTTTCAACAATTAACTCTAGGCGTCCGCGTGCCATCAGGTTCCGGTGGCCAGCGGGACCTGAGACTAATGCCTCCCTAGCTGTAGGCATCCCCATTTCAGCGGTCTAGGTTTGCTGGTTGGTTGTTATCACCTGCTTTTTTTGGATTACTTGGAACAGTTACAGACCTTCGGACTTCACTACTTCTTGGGAACTATTGGAACTCTGACTTTTGCCATCTTTCATCTTCGGATCCCGGTAAGCTGCATTCTGTGGTTGTCTAGCTGCACATTGTGTTCCTTATGTAAAAAACATCCTGAACCTAGTATACTGTATTCCTTCCAGGGCTGCTTAACACCTCCTACGACTGGAAGGTCTCTCACATGGTCATGGGCTTTTGAACTTTCCATTCAGGTTAGTTACTTGGTATATTGCTAATACCATACTAAATGCCTGTTATTCACATAAACTGACAAGCTTTCTTGTTCTTTTACAGTGACGCTCTGCGCCTGGTGTCCCATCTCACAGAGGTTCTCGCTGGTGTTCCATCATCCTAGTAATCGACTCCTTTGTGTGTGTTTTATTTACACTCAAAGTGGTACATTACATAGAAGAATTTGTCGGCTACTCTATGGGTTCAAAAATCCAGAGTAGACAAATTCTAACACTATGGAAGGCCCAGTAGGATTTCTCTCCAGGCTAGGGGCAGTGAATTCCACTGTTTTACTGTGAGCACCGAGAAGTTGGCGCCGCCCGCTTTGGCTAATCTGAATATAGACATTGCGAGTCGGTGGGCATATGTGGATATGGTATGTCTTGTAGATTGCGCTTTGGTGAATTTCTGGGCAAGGTAATGCAGGGTTGTGTTGGAGAGACACTTGTGGGTAATGAACAGAGCTTTAAATGTGACACGTTCCTGAATTGGGAGGCAGTGAGCGGCTCTTCTCGCCTCTGATATATTAGGTTTTTTGGGAGCGGCCCGGAGCGCATTGTTCTGTATTATCTACAATGTGTGGGTATTCTTCTTAGAGGTTCCAGTGAAGAGGCCATTACAGTAGTCTAATCTTGATCTAATGAGCGCGGGCGATGGTGAGGCAGTTGTCAGCGGAGAGGAGCGGCCTGTATGCATTAAAGATTTGTGTAGTGTGAGCAGTGGCACAGGTGATGGAGTTCACATGACGTGAGAGTGAGAGAGATGCATCTAAGTGGACTTCTCAGGTTTTTGCTGTGGAAGAGACCGGTAGTGAGGGCGCTGTAGCAGGGGCTCACGTTTTCTCATCCGTTTGGAGATCCCAGAAGGAGAATCTATGTCTTTTCGTCATTCATGCAGAGACAATGTACAGCCATCTATGCCTGAATGGTGTGGTAGATTTTGAGTAGGACATCTGAGTCCTTAGTGTAGTCACCTGAGAGGGGAGAAGGATTTGGGTACCGTCGGTGTAGTTTGTGTTTGAGATTTTACGGGAGTCCAGTAGGTCAAAGAGGGTTTGGTGAAAATGTTGTAGAGTGTCGGGGAGATACAGGAGCCTTATGGAACCCTGCAAGAGGTAGGGGCAGGAGGTGCATGTGTATTGCAAATACTCTGATAGATCTTTCTGCCAGAAAAGAGGAGATCCAGGTAATGGCTTCTGGCGAGAAGTTTGCTGCTGTGGAGAGGTGGTGATAGAGGATCTTGTGATCGACAAGATCAAATGCTGTCGAGAGGTCTGAGAGGAGAAGGAGAGACGGCTTTCCTGCATCTAAGATTTCCTCTAGTTGGATTTTGAAGTCTAGAAGTGCAGATTCTGTGCCATGGCCTGGGCAGAAGCCAGATTGGTGGATACCAAGGATGCAGTGTGTCTCCAAGTATCACTGGACTTGAAGGTAGGCTGCTCTGTTAAGGTTTTGAGTAGGAATGGGACAGTTGTGATGGTAATTGGTCAGGGAGAACAGGTTGAGGGATGCTTTTTTTAGTAGGGGTAGAAACCAGTCATCCTTTATGCTGGCAGGGACTTGGCTAGCTGACAATGAGGCATTGATGAATGACGTGATGAAGGGTGTCAGGGCTTCGGAGCATTCTTTAATGGCAGTAGCTGGACATCGTCACCTTTATACCTGGGCGGTTTAAAACCTTTTAGCAAGGCAGTGACATCAGCTTCTGTGATTTGGTGGAACTGGAATGGCAGAATGGTGGCCTGCGTGAGGACAGGAGTGGGATTGATGGTCGGGGTTGGTATGGTTGCATTGATAGCCTTCTGTTTGAGTTTGATTTTTTTCACAGAGGTTGGTATTGTTGCCTTGCACGGCATTCTGAATGTTGCTACACCAAGGTTCGTCATTGGTGAGGTTGGATCGCGGGGCAGAGGGAGATTCAAGTTCATTAAGGATGTTAAATAGCTCTTGCATGTTTGATTTGGCATTGGCAATTCTGGTATTATAAACAGGTTTTTTTCTGTAAGGATGGCTTGTTTGTTTTCTTTTGCAGCGATGTAGAAGATGGATTTAGACGTGGGTGAGGTTTTTTTTCTCCATTCATTTTCCGCCTCATATTTCCTAGAGCAGAGTGTTTTGAGTTTGTGGTAAACCAGGCGTTACAGTGGATGGTGGGTTTCATTTTGCGGGGGGCCATAGGGGTGATGGTATCTGTTAGGGAGATTTATCATTGTTTTGCTTTATCCCCACTCCTAGTGAGACCCCCAGCACTTTTTGCTGGACTTCTGGACCTTTTTCTGAAACCCTGAATGAGTGCAGCCTTTTACCACTCATTCATTCTTGTGGGCTCTGTCTTTTGAAACTCTATTCTTTGTATTTTACCTGTCCTATGGAGTCTATTTTCCACCATACCACTTAAAGGCATCTGTATTTTACTATCGCAGCACGCAGCTCCTTATGGGCACCTTTGCTGGGGACCCTTAGGGTCATTCTTTGAGATTATTTTCTTTATCCTAGAGTAACTACAGTTATTAACTATAGATACTTAGTATATCTCCAAAAATGTTACAGTCTGAGAGATAGGCACACATTACCTTATGTGGAGTGCCCAAGGGATAACTAGTACCCCCCCTTCTCTCTGCTCCTGTGACCTTTTTGTCATATAGATAATCTCCTAGTTATGGCTGGTGGCAGTGGACATGTTCTACCATCTATTGTGTCATTTTTGTACCACAGGCTATGTCCATATCCTTGGTATGCACAATAGGGGCACCCAAGTACCAACTTGGGGCCTCCCTTCTTTGTTCGCCATTGCTAGTGTGGTTGTTCTTTGTTAGCCCTTGTTGTACCATTATGGGAAGGGGAGGCCTGTGTGTGTGTTTTGCCTTTGGTGGGAACTCTTGGGTTTCCTCGCCTAGGCTCCAGAGTGTCTAGGCAGGCAGGAAGTGGAGGAGGAGTTTTCCACCGGCCTGCCCTTTGTCTGCCAGAGTGCCTGAATAGAACCAGCTCCCACTGGGGGTCTGTCTGTCCTGATTGGACAACGAAATGCCCATTTCTGTAAATTGCAGAGAAAGATTGCAGAGGAGTGTGTGCTGGAACTGTATAAAAGGTGTGGCTCCTGGAGTGAAAAGCAAGTCGACACTGGAAGCTAAAGTAACCGAAGAAGAAGACGACCAGAGACGCCTGTAGACACTTTCCACACCGTGAAGCAACCACTGCTGTCTGGACCCTGTTTTCTGTGCAACAGATGAACTCCGAAGAGGATGACTCCTTCCTTTTGACTGGTGGGGAAAACCAGACCCAAGACAAACCTTGTTTTGAGCCACCTCCTGAGGTCCTGTGAGTTTCCAGAGCTGCAGAACCCCAATACCAGAAGACCTGCTGCCCATTTCAAATGCATCATCATGGAAAGGCTGAGGCCCATATTCTCATAAAGGTGTTAAGTACCGAAAAGGAGGTTTAAAGAGCTTAAGACCTATTCTGAAGGTAGTGCATTCTTCTGAAGTCGGAAGGAATACACCACTTTCGGAATACATGTGGCGGTTGCTAGGATGGGTTGAAAACCAACCTAGCAACCGCCACATTTGTAAACTGGCTTTTTGGAAGGCTATTCTTGTGCCACTCCGCCAGTTTACTATGTGCGCAAAACTAGCGCACATATACAGTACCCTTTTGGTGGTGTTAAACTGGAGGAGTACTACAAGAAGCCTTGTTTGGTGTAAATGAAAGTGTTCATGTACACCCGTGTGTTGTATATGAACACTTTCATGTACACCAAAGCAAGCACCTTAAACGTTGAAGCTGCTTGCTTTGGTGTACATGAAAGTGTTCATATACAACACACAGGTGTATATGAACACTTTCATTTACACCAAAGTAAGCAGCTTCAACATCCTGCAATGTTGAAGCTGCTCACCTTGGTGTAAATTAAAGTGTCCAAGTACACCGCAAAGGTGTATATGAACACTTTCATTTACACCAAAGCAAGCAGCGTCAATGTTGCAGGATGCAACGTTGGAGCTGCTCGCTTTGGTGTAAATGAAAGTGTTCACATACACCCGTGCTGTGTATGTGAACACTTTCATTTACACCAAAGCGAGCAGCATCAGGTATAAATGAAAGTGTTCATATACACCGCATGGGTGTATGTGAACACTTTAATTTACACCAAAGCGAGCAGCTTCAACGTTGCATTCTGTTCATCCTTGATTGACTATATTTTTGTGGACACTTTTCTAATGAATTCTTGCCAGGCATTTCACATTTTTAACAACGATTGGAGTGACCATTCTATCCTTACTGCGCAATTTAATTGGGTTCCTAATATCAGGAAATGTCGGCAAAAGCTGCAACTGACTGCTAAGGTAGGTGGCAAGGCTGTCAAATGGACCGATCAGAATATTCGTCGCTTGATTCCAACATCCAGCACGCACTGAATTGTTCAATTTATGAGTGGAAACTCAAAAACTTTAATGCACTTGTGTTCCAATCATTTGTTGGTCAGATGATTGACGAGCTGGCCCCGAGGAGTGGAGCCAAAAGTCATCGTCAGGTTAGGCATGATCATTGTTATAATGCCAACCTGGCACTCGCAAAAAAGAATTTACGGAGATAAATAAAACAGATTCAGCGTGCTGATCACGATGACGTCACCCATACAAAGTTAATTGGGAAGCTCAAGCAATCGTATAAAAACTACTGCAAATCAGTTTGAAATGCTTCAGAGCAATGCAGAAAAGATGCTTGGGACCCTAATTGCTGCCAACGTGAGTGCATTCTGGTATTTGGTGAATGGGCAGGACCCCAACTATACTACCTGCCAATCGAACTCAATATCCGAACAAGAATGGATTGAGTTCTTAGGGGAAAGATTTGGGAAGCCTCCTGTAGACGCTCCACCGGTTTTTGATTTAACTAGAGAGGAAAGGTGGAATCCTCATGTCAAATTGGAAACCATCCAAAAACTGATCTCTAGGTGCAAGCAATCAAGGGCCCCTGGACCGAACGGTCTTACAAATAATACCTTTAAGGATAACCCAAATATATGGGCCCATCTCTTGCGCATGGTGTTTAGCGACATTCTTTCCTCAGGTGTGACACCAATGTCTTGGAACACAGCTCATGTTGTCCCGCTCTTCAAGTGTGGTAGCAGGACAGATATGTCGGATTATCAACCGATTTCTTTAATTGATGCAGATTGTAAGATCTTTTCGTCCTTCCTGCTATCACATCTTGAGGAGTGGACAAACATGCACCACCCGCTGGATCAATTTCAGACAGGCTTCAGAAGGGGCCACTTGACCAATATTAATGGGCTTGCCCTTAAATGCGTGCAAGAGGCGGTGTGGCTGACATCAGGGGGTTGCAAGTACATGGCCTCAATTGACCTGACTGCCGCGTTTGACCTGGTAGATCGAGACAGATTGTGGCAAAAATTGGCCAAGTGAGGCCTGCCCTCAGGGCTCTTGAGGCTAATCACCGGGGTCTATGAAAATTGTGGGATCCGGGTTCGTTTGAATCAAAGAGGTGATCTTTTGAGGAGAATTAGATCTTTTCAGGGGGTCCGACAGGGTTGTACATTAGCTCCGTGGCTATTCAACCAATATTTTTCTGACGTAGCCTAAGATCGGCATGGATAACATTATTTGGCTTGCATATGCTGATGACCTACTAATATTTGACAATACTAGGGTGGGGTTGCAACGGTCTCTTACCAACTTTGAAGTATATGCTAAAGCCAATGGCTTAATGATTAATCCAACTAAAACAAAAATCTTATCCTTTAGGAAAGCGAGGGCAAAGACTTTCGGCTTTATTGGTAAGTTGGGTGAGACTTCCCTGAAATTGGCTAGGGCAGTGCGATACATGGGGTTTAATTTTTCAGCCTACCAGGGTTCAAAGGTAATAATTGAGCCCATTTTACATAAGGCGAAATTGCTGGAGGCTCAGGTGGTCAGGATTGATTGAAAGTTTGGAAAGTTCTCCCTGAAACCCGCTTTAATTTTCTATGAGAGCAAAATCATTCCTAAATTAATCTATGGCCTGGAATTGCTATGTGAGAGAGTGAGCGGAACACTGAATCGAATTGAGGGTCGCATTTGGAGAAGAATTTTGGGTGTGCCAAATACGATCCCTGTCTCCGCAATTAGGTTTGAACTGGGCATTGTTTTCGATGTGGGCACGGGTACAGTGGGCCTGTAAATCCTTGTACTCCAAAATTAAAACTGGAACGCCAAATACACTGTACCATCTGATGGGTAGAAACCTAGATTTCTCTTGTACACTGACCTCTCTGAGGGAGCGGTCGCAAGCCATCCTTAAGGAGATTGGAATGTCCATAGAGAATCTGATTTCTAATCCCATGTATGTAAAACGAGCCTTATTCGATTTTTATTGATGTCAAACTGTCGACAAATTTCAATCCTACCCCTCCTTATTCCATTTAAACCATGAACATAGAGCCCGAGGCTCGCCTACCAAGGTTATTCTGCAATTCCCGGATAGATTTTTCCGAGGTACTATTCTTAGGGCCAGATGGAATATCTTACCTACTAGAGATATCTTAGCAAGGAGATCGTCAATTCCGTTGGATCAAGCCAGGTGTAGGTTTTGTTCGGCAACCTGGGAGACTCTAAAACATCTTGTCATGGAGTGTGTGTCATTACAGCCGCTTAGGGCTATATTTTTGGAGCCTCTCAATGTATACTCTATTTTATATGAAGAAGAGTTGGCATGGAAACAGTGTCTGAACATTCAAACTATCCATGAGGCTTAGCGTTATAAGGATTTATCAAAAGTCTAAACTTTTAATACAGAGCCAACTTTCTTTTATTTCATCTTTAAGATGTATTGTGTTAGGTTTATGGCTAAGGTCATAAGAATTGGATATTTGCTTTTATTTGATTCACATTAGTAATTTATTTAGTTAGGATTTTAATTTTATCCTTGGAGTGATTATTTGAAAAGTGTGGTTGTATTGATTACTGTATATTCTTTCTTCCTGTTTTAATTTATTATTAATGGTGATGATGAATTGGAATTTGTCTTTTTATCTTTGTAAAGTTTTCGGATTTTATTATTTATTTGTTTATTGAAGTTTTGTAAAGGTTTGAATAAGCCAAATACAAATTTAAAAAAAAAGAATAAAGTTTGTATAAGTCTTGTATGGTCCTAATTATTCTGCAGAGAGAAAAGATGCCCTTCTATATCATTGCCTTGGTCATGGAGGACAAGAAGTTTTGAAAAGACTGCCAGATCCTATTGTAGAGGATGGAGTGACATTAAGCTCATTTGAGAACAGTATAATGAAACTAGACAAACACAATGAAAAAAAAGAGAATAAGATTCTTGCGAGATACCACTTCACCACCAGAGAGTAAATAACGGATGAGAGCATCAAAGAATTTCTCATTGCTTTATGAGGATTGGCAGTCAAATGGCAATTTAAGCCCTGCTGTAGTGATGAACAATTAAGGGATCCATTGATTATATTGTATTGTATTTATTATTTATGTAGCACCCTTTCGCCATTTGTATGGCCTCAATGCGCTTTGTGGATGGAACGCCCTCTGTGACTGCAGTCCATGTGTAGGAAGATTTAAGAGTTTAAATTAAAAGATGCCTGTGTGCATTTTTGCCAGGTTAGGACTTAGTTAGGCTGGCTAGGCTCCAGTAAGAAACCCAGAGGTCAGGCTCGTGGGTGGGCGCTGTTGGTGGTTTAGGATAGAGTGCCATTGCTGAAGAATCGATGTGTTCCCAGCTAGAGCAAATTATTTTTCTTTGGTTGTTGCTGTGTACTAATCGCAGAGGTTTTGAGGTACTTCAGGGGTTTCAGTGTGGACGGATATGTGTGCTGGTAGACCAGAATGGCATAGCCATAGCTGCATTCTAGGGTGCATGGATGGGTGGCCTTGCCTGTGGCCTGTGTTCACAGACATAGTGTAAGGTATACATACTGTATGCTTGGGTGCAATACAACTGCAGTGTTCTTTTTCTTGGTCCAATGCGGTTGGCTGGTCTCGCTATTCGTGGTCTCCCTGAAATGAAAGTCTGAGCAGTGGGAGAGGGGCCGGGAGGGAGGGGGGGTGGGGCATGAGGGGAGGATGATATAAGAGGATGCTAGTTTCTTACGGTGTGCCTCTGTGAAAGCTGCCAGCATCCATGAGGTATTGGTGGATAGGAATGATGTTGATGTGTTTGGATCAACAATAGAGTTCAGAGAGGGTGAGGGTTTCAAGCGGAGGGAGGGAAAAGCCAGGTTTTGAGGGCCTTTCTGAATGTCAGGTGATAGTCAATATTGCGAATGTGTAGGGGTAGGGAGTTCCAGATGATCAACGCTTGGATGGAGAGCAAGGATTCACCCAGTCTGGTAGATTTGTGAGGTGGGACCAATACGAGAGATGCTGTGCGAGATCTGAGACTCCTTGAGGGGTGGTAGCAAGTGATTTTGTCTCAAAGGAATTCAGGCCCGGTGTTGTGGATGGCCCGCCAGCTGATGCACATAGCTTTAAAGGTAGTGCGTTGAACAATTTGGGGCCATTGGAGGACTCATAGTTTACAGGTGATGTGTTCTTTGGGAGGTAGGTTAATCAGCAGGCAGGCTACAGAGTTTTGGATTCTTTCCAGTTTCCTTCACTGAAACGCTAGTGTGCCTAGGTAAAGGCAGTTTACATAGTCTAAGTGGGAGAGGATGATGGAGATGATCGCAGAGAAATAGTGAGGATAAGTGAGGTACGGGAAGAACGCCTGAGGATCAGTAGATGGAAGAAACAGGTTCTGCATACAGAGTTGATGTGTTGGGAGAGGGCTATGTCCATGTCCAGTGTGAATCCGAGGTTATTCACCAAGGTGGGGGTTGCCGTGGGGGGCTTTGGGATTGCAGCCATGGAGCTCTGTTTTCCCACAGTTTTTTTTATTATTGATGATAAAATGTTTTGAGGACAAGGGACATGAGAAGTTGTGGACAGAAAAGGATCCAGATCTTCAAAGGGCTATAGAGTTTTCCAAACAGGTGAAACACACCTCTTCTTGCATCAAGAGTGTTGTGGAATACGTGAAGAAAGGAATAGAACAGGGCTGGTACGAAAGGACAAAATGATGAACAGCTCCATACAAAAAAGAAGGCAGTGGTCTAAGAAACATAGTGGAGAGAAAAAAGAAACTAATTTGACTGAAGGTGCAGAGGAAGAGGCAGAGGAATGCCAAATAACCAAAAATATACGACCGCCGGGGGTGGTGGTTTTTGACCATTCAAATGCTGCTACATATGTGGTAGCACTGAGCACTTTCTAGAGACAGAGAATGCATGCCTATTTTTGTAGAATGCAATGTGGTCAAAAGGGGCATCTTTAGAAATGTTATCAGTTTTGGGGCAGCAATTTAGGAGTTGTGGAGGAGGATATGCACAACTTTCAAGAATTGTATGAGAGTTTGGATGTCATACAGGTCATACATTCTGTTTGTGTGGTTAAAGTAAAGAAACCTAGAACCATCATCAGGGTTAATAGGATAGGGATTGAGATGCTGGTTGACAGCGGTGCAGATTAAACACTAATAAGCAAGGAAGGTTGGAAAAAAAGATTTCTGGTTGTGTCTCTAAGGAGGCAAGTGTGACAGCAAATGTGTATGGAAAAAATACCATAATGATTATAGGTGAATTGAATGCAAAATGATCATTTAAGAAGAAATGCACCATTAGCAAGGTATATGTCACGAATGTCAGGGGAAACTTGTTATTGTTATCCTGGAGTTGTCAAGCTGCTTTGGGGATTAAGCTAGACCCAAATGGCAGTGAACAAGTCCATGGTGGTTGTGATTTAATCAAATCAGAACCTGAGGTATTAGAAGAGTGTGAAGTAGCAAAATGGGCTCCCAGTGTAATTTGGAATGAAGTAGGATGTCTCAAGGGCTTCATACACAAAATCAAACTCAATGAGTCTTCAGTACCATATGCTGCCAAACTCAGATCAGTCTCTTTAGTGTGTAGGAAAGAGGATGAAGTTGAGTTGAACCGGATGCTAAAGTAAGGGGTTATTGAGGGAGCAGTAGCGTCAGAATGAGTCAGTCCCATTGTCATTGTTAAAAAACCCAATGGTTCCATCAGGCTATGCATAGACCTGAGAGAGGTCAACAAAAATGTGGTTACTGAGAGATTTCCCCTGTCCAAAATTGATGAGATGATAACAGACTTGTGTGTTACAAAAGTGTATTGTGTGTTATAACTAAAATCTGCATACCATCAAGTGCACATGCATCCCATTTCAAATGGTATACTTATATTTATTACCAATGTAGGTCTATGTAAATGCATGAGAATGCTGTTTGGACTCATTTTGGCGGCCAGCATATTCCAAAGCGTGATGCATAACATTCTTGGTGGTATAAGTGGAGTGACATTTTACTCAGATGATATATTGATGTGGGGAAGAGACGGAAATGAAAATGATGTGAGGTTGAGAGAACTATTAAGGAGGCTGGAAGATGCTGGGTTGAAGTTGACCCTGCAGAAATGTAAGTTTGCAAAAACACAAGTGGACCATTTACGTTTTAGTATTTCAGGAGAAGGTGTTCATGCCAAATTGAGCATGTTAAAGCCATTGTTGACATGGCATCACCAGAAAACAAGGTTTTCAAATGTTTAGGTATTATAGAATATTAGGCTAAATTTGTTAAAGGTTTAGCTAGCAAAACTGTGAACACGAGGAAGCTAACCAGAAAGGGAGTGAGATTCAATTGGAGTGAATTGTGTGGGAGGGAGTTTGTGAATGTGAAAAGAAATATTACATGGGCGCCAGTCTTGCAGGATTTCATTGAGGGAGCTCAGATCATTTTATATACGGATTCGACAGAGTGTGGGCTAGGTGCAGTTTTGATGCAAGATGACGTGATGGATTGAAACGATTTTGTATGCATCAAAATCTCTGGAAGAGGTGGAAAGTCTCTATTCTGTCATAGAGCAGGAAGCCTTGGTGGTTGTTTGGGCCATAACAAAATTCAAGGTATTCTTGAAAGGAAGAGCATTTGTTGTGCGCACTGACCGCAAACCATTGGCAGCAATTTTTAATACGAAAGGCCATGATAGAGTCTCAAGAAGAATTTCCATGTGGACCATTAGTTTACAGGGTATAGAATTTGTAGTGGATCATGTCAACATAAAGGATAATGTGGTGGCTGATGCCCTTACTATGTGGCTTCGATTAGAGGATGAGGAGACTGACACCTTAATGGATCATGGAGTGAAAGACATATTTTTGGTTGAATAATGTCTAAAGGAGAGTGAATGGTTGGTGGCGTGTAAGGAGGATGATGAATATTTGCAAGTAAAAGGACTGTTACAAAGGAAATGGACCGCTGAAAATTATTATGTGTTAGTTGAACGCTGAAAGGAGTACAGGAGTGTTAAAAGCAGAATTGAGTGTGGTGGATGGATTGGTGTGTCACAGACAGAGATTGTTGTTTCCCCTAGGCATGTGAGAAGTTGACACAAGGCATACTGTCAGATACTTTGACCCACTCAGCAGAAATCCCATCCATAACCAAGCTGCGCATCTGCAGTCAACAGCAAAATAGCTGCGGTGGCTCCTTGGAGCACCATTGCATCAAAACTACGTTTTGCAGCGACAAAAGGATGGCTGCACCATCTTGCCAAACACCTAATGGGCGAGTTGGAACAGGGGGCACACTGAGAAAGGTGCCAGTGTGTTTTTGGGTGCACCCAAAAGAAGCAAATCTGCTGCTTGCAAAAAAAGTTCCCATTAAAAAGGGGATATTTTACACTGAAAAGGATGCTGCCCTGACGCTATTTTCATCTATTCCACATCACATTGCTTTTATCCATAAGTCACTGCCATGCCATTCCATATCCACGTTGTACTTTAGCAGAAGAAAGCATGATCCCTACATGACAGGCTGTGCCAGCCAAATCTGAGAAATTAACAAAAGCTTTACTTTCAGCTGCACGGAAAAACGCTTGACTTTTGGCCTACAAAATATCAAAAATCACTGCTTTAAAACAAATCTGAACTCTCTGCGCATTGGTCAATTTCAGTGGACCTGTGTCTTAAACAGATTGCTGTATGAGAGAAACTAACTAGGGCTGCCAAACCATGTGGGAAATTCAACAGGAAGAGAAGACCTTGGAAATGGTCAGCCCAGCAGACTTCACCACATGTTTAAAATGTGCTTTTGCTAATAAGGAAAAATGCCTGTTTTAAAAGTACAATGTTGAATAAAAACCTGTCTTGGCCTATCAATGCAAAGGGGGTTTGCTGGGAAACATATATGGGGTGTTTTATTCAACGGGCTTGCTTCTGATTCAAAACAAAATAAACATAAAGAAATAAATGTTTTTGGCTGTTCTGATAAATCAGCCCAAACAGGTTTCTGCCATGGCCCAAAGGACATTTGGGTGCTGATGACAGCATTGCCCTACCCCCAAGAGAAGCCACAAGGGAGAGCTGGGACACCGACCTTTTAACCGCTACCTTTGAAAACTTTAAATAGACCAAGACAGAGAAATGTCACACGCTCGTCTGGGCAGAGGACTCTATTGTAAGAGATTCTGGGACACCTAGGTGCGAAATTGAAAGTCACACGTCCTGACAACTTTTACTGAGAGCTTCAAAGCCAACTCAAGAGCAGCATGGAAGAACATGACCATATTTGGAGGACAAAGGAAGACCATTTGTTTCAAAAGACTAGTTTATTAATACACTTTTAAGACTTTTATCTTTGCAACAGGACAGTGCCAAAATTTAAAAATTATACAGTTTAAATGTAATTTCTGTGGCTTTCAAATAAGATATCTTGGCTGTCAATAGCATGTATGGGACACAAACGCAGGAAAAATGTGAATCATGGGGAAAGGACATATGATGGAACATTAAACATTAACAGAAATATGCCCTATGAGAATAGGTTCCCATGCCTAAAGTTATAGAATTTTAAGTAATATATTTCTCACTAAAAAGTGTGAAAAACTGGTAGAAGGGCGAAACACAGTCTGATAAACTGTAGAGTTGGATTGCCATGCTCAGCGTGAAATATGTAATCTCCCTAGGTAATTTGTAAAGATGCCAAAATTGTGTAAATGTGTGATTTATGTGAAGAATGATTTTGGCTAAAGTAACTGTGGGATGATCCTATGCCTTGTAAACCCACATCATAAAGCTGTTGTCATGTCTTTAGAAGCCCAATTAGCTGACAGGAAGGCAGTAACAATCACCCCTGGTCAATCCAGTTGTTAAGAGGCGTGCTCAGCTAAGCCTGACCTACCATATAATTCTATGATGTCACCATGCCTTATAAATAAGGGTGGCTGACAGAACTCTAAACTCTCTCTCCTGAATTTCCAGCGCCTGCATTCCTGATCTTCTACATTCATCTTGCCAGATTCCAGATTCCACTACAAAGCCAAAGCATAGCTGATCCTACTCCAGCCAGGCCAAAGTATAACTGACCCTACTTCAGCAAGGCCTTGATCTAAAAAAAAAAAACACTAACCAAGGGGTAAAATCTGTGGTACCCTTTGTGGGGAGCATCCTGTAACCAGACCAGCTTCTTGCCTGCTAGCTGCATGCCCGCTATACCTCTGTCATCATTTGTGCTTTGTATATGTGCCAATAGAAGGTTAACCAAGTTTATTGCTTCAGTTTCCATTGTAATTATCACCCCATTGGTGATTGCAGCCCAATATTAAAATGTGTATGATTTCCTTTGAATTTTAAAATAAATAAATATTGCTTTTTCTGGTTCTGGTCCATTGTGATCCGGGGTATTTGAAAAAGGGGGTGTGAGATGGGTTGTATACCATCTCAAATTGAATTAGCAGAAATAAGAAAAATCATTCCAGTTGTGTGCTACATACTAGGCTAAGACCAAGGCGTGTTGCCCGATCGAAATCCTTAACCAAACTTGGGGGTTCATAGCCGGGATTTGGGTTTTGGTTGCCACCCATGGCAGTTTAACACAGCAGACTAACCTGCAAGGTAGTGCAAAGTAGTGATACTTTGTGTGCTTGGAACACTGTGTTACACTGTAGAAGTGCCCCCCAAAACAAATATTCCACGTACCAGACCTGTGTATGAAATTAAAGCTAAATCAACCCCAAAATAGACAGAAAGCAATAGAATACAGATTACTCTTATATAATAAATTAATAAAGAAAGAACACTTCCAAAATGACTACAGTAGAGATCAATATGGCTAGGGAGCACCTTCTGCACAAGTTATTTGTCAGTGGGGAATGGCCAGAGCAAAATGAAAAGGTCTGGCTAGAAGAAATGGTGCAACAGGTCACTGCCATGAACATGGATATGTGGCAAGATGGTGGCCTATTACATCAAGCTTTGAGCGAATTATACATGACTCCGAAAATTAAAGAGGAGCAGATTAAAATTGTCAGAATCACAGCCTACCTGTATCTCCATATCGGAGTGATGTGGGAAAATCATGAGAAAAATACAGCTCTTGCGCAAAATAAATCTGAACCCTTAACTAAAATCCAGACCGAACTAAAATTAGCGGAACAAAAATTGCAAAAGAGCCAAGATTCTGAGACCCGATTTGAGAACTATATCAAACAGTTAAAAGAGGACTTGGCTCGCCAAGAACAGAATAATGTAGACCAAGAGGCTCAATTAAACACTTTAAGAATGGAGTGCCAAGAAAAGGTTGACTCCTTGGAAGAGGGTCAACTGAAATTAGAACAACAAGTGAGATACAATAATGCCTTCACAGAGCAAACAGGCACTTTACAGAATCAGATAAAAGAATTGGAAGAGGAAAATAATAAATTAATTATGAGAGACCTCCACTCTCAATCAGAATTTGATGAAGAGTGCCAGAAATTAGGCGCCATAACACAACAAAGGGATGCCTTGGCTGAATAAAGGGCTGCTCTGTATCAGGAGAAATGGGGCCTCCACCAGGAAATGTGTAATTTAAAAACCAATCTGGAGAGAAGGGATTCAGACCTTCAGGGACTGACTGGCCTAAAAAGAGAATATGACAAATTAATGGGACATAGGAGACAAATGGAACTTGAGTTAGAGCAGGCCATAGAGGCTCTAAATGTGCAACAGAAATTATCTAAATGTTCCCAGAACACACAGGGAGCGCAAAGAGATAATGAGGCCCTCTGTGACGAGAACGATGGACTCCACAAGCAGGTGGCCACTCAAGAACAGATCATAGAGGCCCTGATAGCTGAGCAAAAGGCTCAGATCTTTGCCTATTATCAAGAGATAGGGGCTGAGAAGGAAAAATTAGCAAGGTTGGAGAAAGAGTATCCTAGATCTAATACAAACTGGAGGGACCCCGAACAAGTAGAGAGGGACATGGCAACCCCTGATCATAATATGATGACCTCTGTACTAAAGGACTCAAACCCATTTAACACTTTGTGCACTGCTGACTTCATGGCTACCGGTTCACATGAGCCAGAAACCAGGAGGTCATCAGAATTAAATAGGCCTAGCATGATGGAGCTGACAGGTCAGCACCCCCCAGAAATTGATAGACGGGCATCCCTGTGCAGATACAAAAATATAAAGGCTGATGTCTCTGACCAGGAAACCTCCTATGAGGAGAAGGTCAGAGAATTAGATCTACAGAATCACTACCTCCAAAGCGACCAGTTGGTTCAATTTGCACAGGAACAACAGGAATAGTGGCCCCAAAAGAGCATCCTGAAGACCTCACTCAATCAGGGCAGTGGGGGGATACTCTGCCAACCCTGAAATTGGGGAGGAGTCCGAAGACTACTCTCCTGTGCGCCACAGGGGAGAAGAAGGGAGCGCCTAGATGATCATAAGGGGACCTCAAATAGCAGCGCCCCTGAGTCTGAGGGCAAACGGACTCAGGTGACGCAACAAAAGAAGGCAGATAAACCAAAAAGAGTTCTGGTGAAAGACCCCATAAGGCATATCAAGGCCATCAGGAATTTCATGACACTCTACAATAAAAATGCAAAATATTCTGTCTGGGAGCATTTGGAACTATACAAACAAATGATGGACACATTTCACAAAAATGATAGCCAGAACTGTATGGATTATGCCAAATGGACATTCTCTCCAGAATACTCCAGCTTCTTTGCTGGACTGGAAGATCAAAAACATTCAAGATGGGCCACCTACAAGGCGGCCATCTTGAAACACTTCTCCACCCATAGAAACCTCCAAGAGGCTCGCAAAGCGGCCTACAATCTACAGTGTGGAGAAGATCAGGCCCCACAAGAGTTTGTGCAGGAATGAAATGTGTCTTTGCCCAAACTACCAGAAGGGTGCGCACAGATAGCAGGGAGTTTATCACTACCTACTTTCATGCACTCCCAAAATACATTATAACCCAACTGGTGAGGGATTTCCATGATAGAAGATCTCTGGACTGGGTGATAGAGCAGGTGACCTGGATATATGAAGTCCAAAAACCTGCATAAAATAAAAATCTGGGTAAAAACTCCAAGCCAACCAACACCCCTGCTGCTGCTAAGGTGGCGGAGGTGAAGATGGCCCCCATTTTTGATGTAGAAATGGGGAGCCTAAAAATGCACCGATCCCAAACCAGCAAAATCAGAGACCCAGAAGGCCTTCAGGCCAATCACAAACAGGGGGCGGTCAGGGAGGTAATCCCACCAATGTGACCCCTAACTCACCTGATTATATAAGTTCCAGATACAGGGGCAACCAACCTATCTTGGGATACGTATGGACTCCCCCAGCCCAAGGGGGGGACCTAATCAGGTAAGTATTACCCCAGGAAACTTCCCTCCTAACTTCCCCCAGGAGGGCAGTAATTCCCCAAATGCTGGGTTAAGTTTCTTTCCCCGGTATCCCTAAAACCCCAACCTGCAGGACAACCCTCCTTTCTTTCCCCGCTTTCAGGAGCCCAGATAACCCAATCCAGGGGAGGGGAGACCAAGGGTGGAGGGTTACCAAAATCCAAAATAACTAGGGTACTCCGGGAGAAGGGATAGTTACCCTTCCCGTGAACCACCATGATTTGAACAGAGACCCCGTACCACCCGGAACGGGTGTCCCAACTGGAGCGTCAGGTCCAGAACCTCACCCAGGATCTGGGCCGCATGTTGAGAGGTCAACAGAACCCTCAGATGAACATGGCGGCTAAGAACACCACAAACCACGGGTCTGGCACCCCAGAACAATGACGAGGAAAGAACCCTGATAACTCACCAGTTCCAGAGGAGGAGGCATGGGGGCAAGGGGGGTGTAAAGCCCTAGAGGAAGCTTCCTTCCTCACTCGTGAAAAGCCCCTGGATGCCCAGGAACCGGAACAAACAAAAATCTCTTGCCCCAGAAAATCTGCAACCCAGGGAACAGAGGGTAGGAGAAATAAAGACAGTAAAAAGGCCCATTTTGTGGAGGAAGTTAGTGTCCTCCAGTTTGAAGGGGACAAATCTTTAGAGGATTCTGGGAAAAAATATTCTCCTTCAGGGACGGGGGAATTCCTCCCAAAGAAAAATGGGTCCCAAGAGATCTAAATGAAGACTGGATGGGTGTGGGGACTGATTCAGTGTTACCCATTTCTGAGTCCCTTAATTGTCATCCTGAGAAGAAAAGAGTAATGGAAGGATCCTCCCAACAAATTGGTTGTATTGACTGCCACCCGGTATACGGGGCCAGCACAGAGCTAAGGTAAATGGGAATTCCAAAATCTCCACTATTTCAGGAGGCCAAATTTTCATTACAGATTCCCAGACTCTGACACAGAAAATTGTCCAAAACTCCACCATGTCAGAGCCTAAAATAAAGAAATTGACCACCCAGCTTGCCCAAAATGCACATTACCTTTGTCCGCTGGAGGAGAAGGAGGGTAGATTTTATTCCTCAGTCCAAGTGCAATGGCAATGTACATTTTCAGTACTGTGAACAAGGTCCTCTGGACTCAGACTGTTAGATCAGAAACGACCCTATAGTATGTATAGTATGTTGGCCAGAAACCAATCGCATCATGTGACAAACATTGCGATCAAAGAATCGTCAATGTTACCAAAGGACATCCATTTTGTATAATACCGGCCATTTGCTTTTTTCCTTTCTGTCAAAACGCTTTGCAGATGTATTCTATGCTTCGAACTCACACACAGTGCGAGGCCACGACCTAAATGCTGAAATACCAACACAGACAGGAATGTCAAACTATGCAGAAATACATTGTTTTTCTCTCTCACTAAGTCCTTGAAGCCGAGCAGAAGCTGCATCTAATCAGTAGTCCAGGTGCCGGCCTGTCCTGCAAAAGCTGTAGTAAAAGGCAGTTAAACCATTAATTATATTCTCCTAGCAATGCTCCTTCGTGGAGAGTGGCATTTTCTGCTTCAGAACTGGCTGACCCCTAGCTCATGAACCGAGATACACAGATAACGTACTAA
The DNA here is from genome assembly GCF_040938575.1 of Ambystoma mexicanum. Lineage (NCBI taxonomy): Eukaryota > Metazoa > Chordata > Amphibia > Caudata > Ambystomatidae > Ambystoma > Ambystoma mexicanum. Next base: position 675,733,934 of record NC_090928.1, read on the forward strand.
GGAATATTTCTCTGCTAAGAACATGATAGCTTTGCCAAGCTAAGAGCTCTATGTTCCCCATAACAGAAAGCTGTCTCTGCTGCTTTTGCTACAATAACTATGTTTAGACTGAATGAAGACTTGTCATAACGTGTCATAATTGTCATGATTGTCAATCACCGAACCCTAGCCTGAATGACATGTTTGTGGGCGGATCAAATTGCCTTCGTATAGATTATATGTAATGTATATATATTACTGCTTGAGCGTTGCTTGCTCTCTCGCATCTCACGAGGTCTGGGAACACACGTCGTGAGGCGTTGAGACCCAGTCGGCCGACTGAGAATACTTTGAAATAAACCAGACTTGTTTGGAAATCGAACCTCGTGTCTGACGTGTCACTATAGTGTATGGTTATTGTGCCTTAGTTTCAATATGTGGTCTTTATGGCCTTGCACATATTGCACCCGAATAGGGACCTTCCCACTTATGCTCCATCGTATACGTTGAAGTTTGAAGAAGGCAAAAATGAGTTGAGGACAAAGCTGTCGAGCCGGGATCGGAAGGTGTTCGAGGTGCCCCTGTAGAAGTGATGAGAGAGTCCTCCGCAGATCTGTACACAGCCGATCCCTGATCGAAGAGCAGCGCCCAGAGAGCATCGATGCGAGGGTCCTGGAACGAGGCAGATTGAGCCAGACAGGCAGTCACAACGATTCTTGGTTGTGTCTGTATACGGATGAATTGCATCCTGAGTGACGAATTGGTTGATCAGGTGAGTCGTGCTCCAATTCTTAAATGTCCTGATATTGGTTGAGAGTTGCTCTTGCAAGATCAAACACCCAGGGTAAGAAAAGGGTAAGTATTAACCATGCCTGGGAAATCGTCTTTCTGTTTAGTGAGGTTTTTTTGCTGCGGCAGACAATCTTTGGAAACTGGCCAGGTCGCGCCACCCGAAGGGTCGCCGGCACAGGAAATGTACATAAAATACGGTATAGGGGCAATAGTGTTTAATGCGATTTGGCATAGGAAGACCAGACGTGTATCGGACCTTCAGTGGCCTAATAATGGGAGCTTTGAAATAGCATGTATAGAACACCTAGAATCAGTATTTCTACGCAGGAAGGCCTGACCAGCAGCAGCGCTGCAGACATAAAACAAATGTAGAGAAAGCGCTAGAGCATGATCAGCATCAACAGACAGAAGCCATTAGGAATATGGACAGGGCTTTCCAATTAGATGTACAGAAAATATATCCTCATCAAGATTTGCATACATCAGATGAACTAATAAACAAAATATTGAATGAGCGAATAAATGAACATCAAAGTATTGACCCAGTTGCACCTCCTCCTTATGTACCCCCCATTCCCGTTATTCCATCTGCACCAGCAGTAAGCAGTTCCTCTCTCACTGTGCCTGTGACATCATTTCCTCCACCGCCGCTAGAGCATGAGTTAGCCGCTTTAGCAGGCAGTTCTACAAAGATGGGGCCTGTGCAAGGAAGCATTAGACTGACTCGTAGTACAATTAGCAAAGAAAGGAAAGCAGAACTGAAAGATTGGGCAGAAACGTATATTGATGGTGGCGATGAAGCAGCTGTGCAAAGTTCCATATCTGACCATAGAGGCCTTGGTGAACGGCAGGTATAGTTAGAATGCATGGGGAATTATATTGTGAAAATGTGGAGTGATTTGACCGATAGAGTGGTACCGCAAGAGTTGCGTGATTTGGTTGTCCTTTCAGCTTTGCGAGACAATGCAACGATAGTTCGAGAACATGTAGGCCGAATATTTGTGTTTAAGCGAGAACTTGATCAATTGCATAAAGAATTATTGAAAAAAGATAAACCGCATATGTCGTATGTCCAGCAATGGGTTTTGCCGCTGTTGAAACCTGTTAGTGAAGAGATGAGAATTTGTATGCGAGATGCGCTTAGATGGATTACAGATGCCGACATTTCTCCAATGGAAGTGCATGATACGTTTAGTTAGTATACACCATAAATGCAGAGAAAGGTATTACAGGTTATGGTAGAGTACTTACAGGATGAATGTATGAAGAATAAGATATGTTGTCCCGCTGATTTAATGACAATTTACAAAAGAGCATTTTCGTCTGAAACTGAAACAACTGCTTTTTCTCTTGATTTAGCTTTGTTGCTTAATAGACGAACACATGTAGAATCGCCTAGTTTGCAATTACCCATGAGGGAAGTGCCTCCAATGTTTGTCCCGAAGGTAGAAGTTGCTGCCTCTGGAGGAACTCCAGCGCGAACAATAGAAGCCCATTATATTGCACAGTTTGTACATGTCTCTTTTTCGAGGCAAGAGGTAAATACTATAAAGCAGACAATCCCTGATATTAGGAAGAACCCGTCAGGATATTATAAAGAAATTGAATCTGTTTTGAATTCATCTGTTTTTACATTGAGTGACATTGATTTATTGTTTCCCGTGATTCTTACTGTAGACATATGGAAACAGGTTAGAAATATAAGTGACGTGCCAATATTAGGTGATACATGGGAGAATTTGACTAGAATTGATAATGAGAGAAAGGCTGGAGAGAAGCCACCACTAGTTATGTTGGCTTTACCATCGTGAATAGTAGAGAAATTGAAAACTTTGGTACCCGAAAAGAGAATAGTTTGGGATAAATTGACTGCTTGTTTACAGGGCAAAGAGGAAGGAGCGACAGATTATTTTAATCGATTTGAAGAAGTATTTGCAGATTTTAGTGGTCAAGACTTAAGTACTGAACCCGGGAAAAGATTGTTTGTTGATAAATTTGTGCAAGGATTGCTATTGAAAATTCAAAGTTTAATAATGACATCTGAAAGTGCTTGGCAAGCAAAAACACAAACTGAAGTATTACATATGGCCCAGTATTATAAAAACAGAGTAAATTCAGAAAAGTACAAGGAAGTGAGGGACAAAGGAAGTTTGAAAACAAGAGTACTGTTACAGCAAGTAGCGAACAATAATAGAGGTGGTGGGAACGCACCATCCAGAGTTTAATTTTCATTAGCGTCCAACAAGCAAGGTGGTCCAATAGGGATTAATCAATGTGCATATTGTAGACAAGAAGGCCATTGGCGATCACAGTGCCCGCATATACAGAATCGAAATGGGACTTTACCGAGAAGACAGAATAGAGGTCGCCCGGGAATACAAGGACAGAAGAGAAACCAAAGAGCGCCACAATTTCAGAATAACCAGGGTAATCAGAACCAGAATCAGAACCAACAGTGAAGCAGTACAAGTGAGGGGAATATTTTTGACAATCAGTCCAATGCATATTACATCTGACGATGTACTGTTCTACTTGGACAGCCCGGGACAGGGGTTGGAACCAGTATCTATTCCCGTAGACCAGAAAGGGCCCTATGTAGAAATGAAGGTTGGGAATAGGGAGCAAATTTTTTTAGTGGGCACGGGTGCACAAAAATGTTCGACTGACCATCAGCTGGTTCCAGATATACCACTGTCAGGGCATAAAAATGTCTCAGTAGGGTTCTCAGGTACACCAGTAATTAGTCTAGTGTAACAACCAGTACCTATAACACTAGGTCCAATCACTAAATCTTGCCCATTTCTTTTGATGAAAAATTGCGGCAAACATTTGTTGGGATTAAATTTGTTGAAGAAACTGAATGCGGTCATTTATGGTTCTCCTGATGGAGTGTATTTGACAATATCCCCACAAAAGACACCTGTATCGCAATTTTTATCTAAGCCATTACCGAATGAATTGAGTAAAGTACCGGCTTGTATATGGGCAGTGAACGATAATGATGTTGGTCATTTAAAAGTAGAGCCAGTGAAAATTGTTTTGAAAGAAGGTATTACATTGCTGCGTATTCCACAATATAAAATTTCGACCGAAGGAGAGAAAGCATTGAAATGCATTGTATCAGATTTGATTAAAAGAAACGTAATTGAAGAAACTTCTGGTAGTACTTGCAATAGTCCGATTATTCCAGTTTACAAGAAAGGAGGTAATGACATACCGTACCATTTTATAATTGATTTGCGCGGAGTGAATAAAGTTGTTGATCCGCAATTTCCATTAGTCCCAGATGTGACTACGATTTTGACTATGATTCCAGCTTCGGCATCGTATTTTAGTGTTGTAGATTTGAAGAATGCGTTTTTTAGTATCCCAGTGCATCCAGATACCGATCTATTGTCTTTTACTCTAGGAGGACGTTCATTTACATTCACATGAATTCCGCAGGGCTACACTGAGAGTCCAAATATTTACAGCAGAGCTTTAAAGGAACAACTTGATTTGCTAGAATTACCAGCAGGCTGTGTTTTACTACAGTATATAGATGATTTATTGATAGCAGCAGACACAGAAGAAATCTGTAAAGAGAGTACAGTTGCACTCTTGATACATTTAGCAGCACATGGACACAAAGCTTCGCTAAAGAAATTCCAGTATTGTCGAAAGGAAGTGGCCTACTTGGGCTACCTCCTTTCGAAGGAGGGAAGAAGATTGACACCGGAAAGAATAGAAAGCATCTCTGATATGCCTATTCCAAATACGCAGAAAGAAGTCAGGGCTTTAATTGGCATGACTTCATACTGCAGGCAGTGGATTACTAATTTTTCTATGATCGTGAAACCAATAGTGGCATTGACAAGGAAAAATCTTACCTTACCTTTGCCATGGAACATGGAGTGTCAAGAAGCATTTGACCTGCTCAAAGCTGCATTATGTTCGGCTCCGGGTTTGGGCACCCCAAATTATGACAAGAGTTTCAAGTTATTTGTGCATGAAAATAATGGATGTGCTTTGGCTGTTTTGACTCAGGAACAAGGAGGGAGAAATAGACCATGCGGTTACTTCTCTTCCACGTTGGATCCTGTTGCATGTGCTTTGCCGCGCTGCTTGCGAGCTGTTGCTGCAGCCGCTGCGTCAGTAAAACAAACTGAGGGGATGGTTTTAGGTCACGCTTTAGCCGTCATGGTACCCCATTCAGTGGACGTTCTTTTAAATAGAACGCAGACGCAACACCTTACGTCAGCCAGATTAACAAGGTATGAAATAGTTCTATTTGCACCACATATCCAAATTATGAGGTGTTGCGCTTTAAATCTGGCCAAGTTAATGCCCCTTCCAAATGAAAAAGGGGTGAAAAACAATTTCCCCATGATTGTTTAATGGTTACTGAACAAGAGACAAAAGGAAGAATTGATCTTGCTGATACCCCACAGAAAGAGCCGGGTGGAGAACTGTTTTGTGACGGTTCTTGTTTTAAATTACCCGATAGTACATCAACTGCTGCTCATGCGATCACTACACTGAAAAGTATTGTAGAAAGCAAAAGAATCCCATATAACTCACCACAAGCTGCAGAGATAATAGCGCTAACAAGAGCATGTGAAATTTCTGCAAACCACAATGTAAACATATACAATGACAGTCAGTATGCCTTTGGGGTGGTGCACAATTTAGGTCGATTATGGGCTGAAAGAGGTTTCCTGACATCACACGGAACCAAACTCCAACATGGCACTTTGATAGTGAGACTGTTGTCAGCACTCACGCTTCCCAAACGATTAGCAATAATGAAATATGAAGCACATAAAAAAGTAACATGTAACATTGGAAAAGGAAACGCATTTGCAGACACAATTGCTAAACAAACTGCCACTGATTCACACACAAAAATGTATCTTGAAAAAGTAGAAGAAGTACCCTGAATGATAGAAAATGGAATTGCCACAGTTAGGAAAATGCAAGCAGAAGCTACTGTAGATGAAATAAAAAACTGTTCTGAGGGTACAGCAGAATTAGATTCTGAAGGTTGTTGGGTGGACAAACAGAATAACAGATGGATGTTGCTAAACGCCTATGTGATGGCGATGGTCACCATGGCCCACAGTCCAACACACATATGTGCTAGGAAAATGATTCAACATCTGGATTCTGTATGGCAGAATCCACACATTAGAACAAATGCTGAAAGATTGGTTCAAAATTGTATGACTTGTTTGCAACATAACATTGGAAAGGGAACAGTAGGAAGTTTTGGCCCTCCCTCTAGCCCATTTGAAGTCATCCATTTTGATTTCATAGAAATGGAAAGGTGCCAAAACTATACATATGTCCTCGTGGTGGTCTGCGCATTCAGTAAATGGGTAGAGGCCTATCCCATGAAAGATTGTACAGCTATGTCCACAGCTAAAGTCATGCTAAAAGAGTATTTTTCACGTTTTGGCCTACCCCGTGTCATATGGTCAGATAACGGCCCACACTTTATTGCAGCCGTGATATTGCAAATCTGTGCAGGCCTCCAGATTGATAAACGATTCCATTCGGCCAGACACCCGATGAGTTTGGTGGAACGTCAGAATGGTATCTTGAAAAATAAAATAAGTAAAATCTGTGCAGGTAGCAATTTGAAATGGCCCGATGCATTACCGTTAGCTTTGCTATGCATGAGAACAGCTGTACAGGCAAGGACTGGTCTCTCCCCTTACGAAATCGTGATGGGGAGACCAGCGAATGTTTGGAATGCTCCTCAGCCGAAACGACTGAGGGATATAGAATACCTGTTCCTTATTAATTATTTCATCGATAAGGTAACAACTTTAATGGATGACGCCTTCATCAAGTATACCAACTTAGCAGTGATTGTTTGTGGCGATCTGAACTGCAGTTGGTTTCGATTCAATCCCCAGACAATGGAAAACAAGCAGATCCCGGAGTCTGAGGTCTCTGAACGAGGCCAATCCTGGTCTCGAGCCCTTGCATCACGTAATTGTCAGATGGTAAATGGCAATACTAAAGGCGACCAACCCTGCAAGACAACCTGGAAGCGACTACAATGCAGAAATACCTTAGACTATATCTGGACCTCTAGAAATTTGTTCGAGAGGGTCGTGTCACTAAAGGTTGTTCAGAAGGCCGAAAGTGATCATGACATGCTATGCCTATCACTAGATCACGAAATCCATCCGCAGCCTGAGACGTACGACATACCGCTATCAATAAATGCTGCTGGAAATAGGCTTAAAACCAACGGCCCGCAAATCCTGAAACTAGCATCAAATCTTGCTAACTCAAATGATGTCGAATACGTTCCTTTGCTCGCGGCATTCTTGCCAAAATATGTAAATTCAAGAATATATGGCCATAGCCCAAAACATCTATTCAGCAATGAAATCGCTGCAGCAAAAAAAGAACTGAGGAAAGATCTACGCCTGATAAGAAAATCCCAACATGATCAAAAAACCATACAAAAAGACATAAAAGATCGACGTCGGGCATACAGAAACTGGCTCAAATCTCACTCGATGAAAATTGAACAAGACCGAGCTGAAACAATGCTCAAGTTAATAATCACCAAAAACACGCGTGAAATATGGGCTCTACTAAATAGAGGAATTTCAAAAACAATCCCAAACATCTCAAACGAAATTTCGAGCGCGAATTGGGCCGAATACTTTACAAAGGCATATGAACAGCGGCGCCAAGACCCACAAGCCCCTTCGTTCATTTCCTCTGGAGCTTGGGATATAACTCCGTCCCAAGAAGACTTAGTACTGGCAATTCAAAAACTCAAGAATTCAAGAGCAGCCGGGCCAGACCAAATCTCGAATATCACGTTAAAAAAACACAAGCATCATTGGGCCAAATTTATGGAAAATCTGTTTTTTCAAATTTCAACGTCAAGACAAATACCTGCTTCATGGTCCAAAGCTATAGTGGTACCAATCTATAAGAAGGGTAGTCGAGACGATCCTTCTAACTATCGGCCAATCGCCTTGCTGGACACGATGGGAAAAATATTTGGATCATTTCTCCGACAAAAGCTGACAGCATGGGCGGCCAAGAAAAACCAAACAGACTGCCGACAAACAGGATTTGTCGAACAAGTAGGTGTTGATGCAAACCTAACTCTACTAACTATTCTAAAATTAGAAGCCCTAAAAGCAAAGAATAAAATCTTTTTCGCATTTGTCGATCTTAGACAAGCATTCGATGCAATAAATCGAGACAAACTCTGGTCTAAATTACGGGCGTGGAACTGTCCAATGTCAATTTTGGAGCCCCTTATAGCTCTGCATACTAACACCACAATACAAGTGAAAGTGAATTCACAAGGAGAACTGACGGAGCCAATCCCAACGTATAAAGGCGTAAAGCAAGGATGTTCACTTGCTGCTGAATTATTCAAACTATTCATCTCGGATTTACCGAATTGGCTGGATTCTGCGCACTGCTTCCCTCCAAAGATAAATGGAACTCCGATCAAATATCTTGTATATGCCGATGATATCGTGCTAATTGATCAAACGCAAATTGGACTGCAACACCTATTGATCTCCTTAAACGAATATCTAATAGCTAACGACTTACAACTAAATACAGGAAAAACGAAGATCATGTGTATTGGAAAAAGCGCATCAAGAAAAGACCAACATTTTAAATGGGCTATTGGAAAAGAAATTCTAAGCAGCGTAACTGCAATCCGATACCTGGGCATCATGGTTAACAACTCTCTCTGCGAAGCTGCATGGTCATTTGACCTGTTGGAAAAAGCAACGAAATTAGGTCTACAAGGAGCGAAAATCAATAAAGTCTTTGGAAAATTTTCAATAACGCCTTTAATTTCATTCTATCTCCAGAAGTTCATACCCACCATAACTTTTGGTGGAGCGACTGGGTGGAATCTTGACCACTCCCTGTGGCAGAAACTTGAAGGGAGGTTTTGGAGACGAGCATTAGGACTTCCCAAATATATCTCAATGGCGGCTCTGAGATATGAACTGACCCAGAACTCAATTTATATGACAGTACTATGGCAATCCCTATCGCTGCTGAGGAAAATGATGCTAGGATCACAAATCCCAGCATATGAAATTTTCGTAAATGAAAAAGAAAACTCACAGTCGAGCTTACTCCAAACATGGAAGTCCAAAATAAAAACCATCATGGATGCCGCCAATATATCTACCAACGAGTTGATTGAACGTCCACAGCACGCAAAAAAAAAACTTGAGGCCTGGGATTGGATAACATCATACGAACACCGAGCAATGCTTAAATCCACTTTATCAGACTCGACGAGTATGCTGAAACTACACTCCTTACCGAAATATCTCACAACTTGCCCCTCACGCCACCACAGGACCCAATTCCTGAAACTCAGATTGAATGCCCTGAATACTAGAGAATCATTATGGCAACGTCGATCCAAAACCATTTCTTCAAACAAATGCAGATTTTGCAACTTAGGAGAAGTGGAAACACTAAAACACTTAATAACAGCTTGCCCTCAGCTTATCATTCCCAGAGAGCTCCACTTGCTCTCTTATAAACGCATCCTATATGATGCGGATGAATGGTGGGATACAATCTTGGCCGGGAGAAATATTAAGCTTACCTGCAATATAATCAACTTCTTAGATGCGATACTGCGCACAGACCAAACTTGAAGAAGCGATCTAAGACTAGATTCATGTGAGAGGATCGATTGATAATACATAAAGATCTAGCTCGGGAGAGAATACTCTAACTAACCGCATGAGTTTGCGCCATGTAACAAAAGTTTGATATTATTATTGAACTGCAGTCTTACAATAAAATAAAATAAAATAAAAAAAAAAATGTATTATTAATTATTGCAAACAGTTGACTCACAACTTGCGTTTAATTCATCAGCAGGTGCAGGAGGCTCTTCCTGTCAGATATACCGGCCCAGGAAATTGTCTGCAGCCTGGGGACTGGACGTTAATTAAGAATTTTGAAAGAAAGTCTTCACTCGCACCACGATGGAAGGGGCCCTTCCATGTATTACTGGCTACGCAGACTGTAGTCCAAGTGGATGGGCGCAGACATTGGATCCACACAACACACACGAAAAGAGTTCTGTTTTCTTTGCCACATGAGAAAGAGCTTGATGATCCTGACGTCGAAAGAAATACAGCTGCACTTGATCACAAAGATATCATTGCCAGTTCTCTGCCAGAAGTGCTTCCTAAGCCCGCGAAAGGGCCTGGGGAGATTGCAACGAATATCGAAAGGCCAAAGGTGCCTCAACCTTGTCCGACCGCTGCCTCATCATCATGTATTGCATCGCAAGCTGCCACTGATCCTGCATCTGGAAATGAGAGTGCATTGTTCATCGATCATACTGTACCTGGAGTTGGGAGGTACAATCTACGTTCACAAAATCAGAAGTGATCAGCGTTTTGTTTTGCCTTTGCTCCCAGCATGGATGAAGTGGGAACGGAGGCCTAGGGACAAGGAGTGTATGGGCTGTATCAAGCTGAATCAAATTGAAAGCTCTGACACACGGTTTCCCGGTGCTACCATTGAAAAGTGAAGGACCATTTCAAACTAGCACAAACAAGTGGGGGCAATTGGTACAGACACTATCAAATTAGTACTTGCTCCTGCCTTTTCGTAGCTCTGTGCAAATTCACATCAGCTTGCTGTCATCTGTTAAGCAGGCTAGCCTGAACTGACCTGAACGCTTTGCTGCTAACGTGTGTTGCTGTGGAGAACTTTCCCCGAAGAACACTGAAAACTTGTCCTGAAATTAACATTGCAAGACAATGGCCCTCATTACGACCCTGGCCATGGCGTAATTAACGTTTCTGTGCTGGGTCAAAGCCGTTAAAAGCGGCACATTACGACCCATCGGGCACGAGCATTGCGCCATGGTGGTAATGTAAACAGCGCCATGGCGTAAATGCCCCCAAAACGACACCTACCGGCATCGCATGCCGCGTAAGGTGCACTACTGCCATCCCGGCCACCGATCTTAGCACTGACCGTAATTAGTGGTCACCGTAATTAGCGGTCACCGTAATTAGCAGTGACCGCCAGTAAGCGCAACCAGAAGTAGCGTCATCGCGGCGGAACGGGAAAGAGCACGGCGGCCATCTTTACAAACACAATCCATTGTAATCCTCCACTACCACTGCACATCTGACCCCGAGACCTTGCAGAAAGCTACAGCCACATCCACGCATCCCCACAATGCCAAAAGTTGTTAAAAAAGCCTGCGATCGGCAGCGACAGGACCGCTTCAGCCGGGAGGAACTAACAATGTTGGCTGAAACGCTACAGGAAAAGGCGGACATCGTCTTCTCCGCAGAAATGACAAGACCAGCCATAGCCCGCAAAAAGGCCATATGGGAACTCGTAGCACAACGGGTCAGCGCTGTAGGAACCACCGCACGTACCTCAAAACAGTGCTGCAAAAGGTGGGATGACCTCCGGCTCCGAGTAAGGAGCATACTGTCGGCCAACCGCAACATGGCCATGGCAACTGGCGGAGGAGCAGACTCCTCAATTAAGATGCAGCCATGGGAGGAGATATGTGCCTCGACGATCATCATGGAGAGCATCGAGGGGGTTGGTGGAATGGAGAGAGGAGCCCTGACATCAGGAGACACAGGTAGGTGCCTCTAATTTAGCCATGCGAAACCCCCTGAATTCCACTTACATGTGCATCACAATGTTGCCCTATAGGGATAACGCAACACATCAGCAGAAGACCTACACCCTGCACACATGCAGCATGCACACTCCACACAGCAGGCACCCACATTCCTGCATGTTTCCCCCCCAAAAGGGAGACAACCTGTATGTCACAGCCTACAAAGTGCACCATCTATCCATCAAATTCATGGCAGTCATCACAATGCCTGCTCAATGTCCGCTGACCCATCAATAACACTTTCCCTCCTCTGCTCCACCACAGGTTCCCAATCGGACACCGGCAGGGACGAGAGTGGCACCACACCTGCCAAGAAGGCCAGGCCAGAGGCAAGAGCCCACCAACCCTCCACCTCTGCTGGACCCAAAGACCAACCACAGCAGCCAAAATTGCCTGTCGCAAAACAGCCCAGGGCAGCAATGATCCCCGAGGCAAGCAGCATGGCACCACCCACAGGAGACACACAACAACTGCTGCCCACTGAGGAGGAATGTGTCTGCGGGGAGCAGTACAATTGGGGAGACTGCTGCCATCGCAGCCTGCTCTGACAGCGATGTGGGGAATGAGGAGGATGACACATAAGGTCCCCCCACTGCCCACCTTCATTCCCCCCACCTGTCCCTAAGTAGCCTGCACAGAGACGGCACACAGGGGCTATCCCCTGAAGAGTCATGGCCAGCCACTCCCAGCCCAGTGGGAGAAGGGGAGGTGGGGAGTAGCCCAATTACCCTGGCAATTGCAACATCCAATGCCCCAGATTTCCAACAGTCGCTGGACCAATTAATGACGAGGCAACAACAACTGTCCTCACTACTCACGCAGCATGTGGCTGATTGTGGAGGTGCCAGTGCACACATGGAAAGATGTGCTGAGACTGTCAAGGCAGCCATCCAATCCGCAAGCAAAGACATATGTGCGGAACTAGCCGCGCTGCGGAATGTGCTCGGTGAGCTTGTACAGACAATAAGGGACACGCGGCATACCGAGCAGCCCAGTACCTCCTCTGCTGCAAGTTCTGCCGCAACCAGCCCCGTCCGCAGGTCAGCCAGGAACCTGCGGAATACAGGCAGGGGGGCCCCAGGGGCCGGGAGAGGGGGCTGCCAATAGTGGCCGCCCAGTGGACAAATGGAACATTACCCACTTCATCACGGGCACCGTCACACCTTTGCAGGGAGTTCAGGGGGGAGGGGGGATTGGGTGTGTTGGGGAGTTCAGGGGGGAGGAGGGAGGGGGGATTGGGTGTGTTGGGGAGTTCAGGGGGGAGGCGGGAGGGGGGATTGGGTGTGTCAAACCTATTCACATTCATAATACACTTTTTCCTTTTGCACAAATCAAATGTGTGGACATTGCTCATTTCGTATGTGTGCTTTATTGGTGTACAGTCCACAGTGTGCATGTCCCAGACACAAACGGTGCCCCAAGTGCCATCTCCATGTTACACACACCAGCTGTGTGTGCTAGAAGCATTGGTCAATGATATTTTGACGCATTTCACGCCCCTCCTGTGCATCGCGGCCTCCATGAGGTGCTGCCCCATCCACACCCTCCTCATCCTCATCGTCAGGTGGTTGCAGTTCAGCGTCAGGGGGCAAGGCCACATTTCGTCTGATGCACATAGTGTGTGGCATGACACATGCCATGACGATCTTTGCCACCTTCTCATGGCGGAACCGGAGTCCCCCACCAGACCTGCTGAGGCAGCGAAACCGTGCCTTCAATAGGCCCATTGCCTGCTCAATCACCACACGGGTACGTGTATGTGCACGGTTGAAGTCCTCCTCATGCTGGTTCTGTGGGTTCCGGACTGGTGTAAGTAGCCACCTCTTCAGGGGATAGCCTGCATCACCTGTATGTGCGCGAGAATGTATGTGTCAGTCATGATGTCAAACTCAAAACTTGACGTGCCACCATGGCTTGCATCCAACTGTTACTTCGGACCACTTTGACATGCACTAATTGATTCACACTATGCGACAGGAATATGCTCATGGCTCTTATGGACTGTTGTGCATGCCATCAACCAATGTATGCAGGGGGGTCATGTGCCTCCTTCGTGTGCAGTTATGGGGGACAGGCCTTTCAGTTGATGGTGTTTGGTGACGTGCATGTAGGTGCATTTTGTTGAAGTCATTGTGGTCTGAATTGGTTCAAAGCACTTGCAGATGGTTGTGTTATGGTTGGGACACACCTTCATTCACATGGTAGGGCTGCATACATCAGGCCTTAGGTTTAGTGATGTCAGCTGAGGTTTGTGATGCATTAGGGTATGATCTGCCTCCATTGTCTTTGCTACTCACAGCCAGGTGGAGTATGCATTGGTACGTCGTTCGCCTACCCACTTCGCAATTCCATGGTCATGACATTAGACTCACCGAGTAGCCCGGATCTTGGGCCTGCATGTCGCTCCATGTGGCGTTCTATTGTGGAGTTCCTCAGGACCCTTGAATCATGGGTTGCTCCGGGGAATCTGGTGCAACAATGTGTGAAGATCCTGTTGGAGTCACAGACCATTTGCACGTTGATTGAGTGAAATAGTTTATGGTTGCGGTACGGTGCCTCCATGGCATGTGGGACCACCAATTCCACATGGGTGCAGTCGATGGCACCAATGCAACCAGGTATACCGGCTAGTGCATGGAAACCCACTTTGGTGTTTGCAATCTCCTGGGCAGTCCGTGGTAATGAGATGCGGTCGTCTGTGTGCTTGAGGAGGGCATCGAGCACTTGGATCAGTGTATGAGAGAATAATGGTTGTGAAATGCCATGCAAGTGCCCCACTGTGTGCTGGTAGGTGCCTGTGGCCAGGAAGTGGAGTACAGACACTACCTTCAGTAGGGGTGGGATGGCGGTTGGTGTTTCTATCATGCTGACGATGTCGTTGTGTGTCATGTCTTCGATGGCGGTGATGGTGTCCCGGTCCAAACGGTACAGGGTGTGGATCTGCTCAGCGGTGAGGTTGAATGGACTGGCTCTGATGCGTGGGATTGTGGGCTGCCTGCGTGGTGCCACTGGCTGTGCTGGTGGGGCTTGCTGGCCCTGCCTTGCCCTCCTTCTCCTCCTGCGTCTCCTCTGTGCAGCCTGTTGTTGTTGTTGTTGTAGCACTTGCATTGCTATCAGGTCCTCCAGCCCCATCATTGCTAGTCCTATTGGTATCATTGTGGAGTGTGACTGGGTGTGGGAAGGGGTGGGGTGTGCTCTTTTTGTACTTCCTGAGTCTGTATTACCTCCACCTGTGCTGATTCTGTGCACCTGTGGCAGCTGGATTCACTGCACATGGCCATTTAATGATGGTGTTAGGTACATGTCCGCTTGGGTCGTGATCCGCGCAGCTTTGCGCCATGCCGGTATTTACGGCGTGGCGGGTCGCGTGCGCGTAAACTTGTTGCAGTTAGCGGCAGCGTTAACTATGATGCCGCTAATGGCATCGTAGTTAACGGTCACGGGTCATGATCGGACCTAGTGGAAAACGATGCCGGTAATCATTTACCGCCATTGTTTTTCGCTTACCGCCAGGGTCGTAATGAGGGCCAATGCCTGTATTCGCTCCTGCTCTATCCTGCACCAATGCTGTTGATGATATAGAAATAGAGACTAAGCCTGCCCCTAGAATGACTTGGTTCAGAAAGAATAATATGCTAATGATTATGATACCACTTTACATTTTGATTACGCTAGTCCCAATATTTTGGTATCTAGAAACTGTGCATCCTTTGAACTCTCTTTTGACTGCTACCAATGCTCCTACTATGAGCAGCCCAGTACACATGCTCTCTTATACTCTCCCTTCACGAGAAATGAAACATAGAAACGGTTGTGATAATAATACACTGTTACAGATTATGAATATGACCCATGCTATCTTGAATAGGTCCAACTGTTGGGTCTGTTCCCATTTACCCCAACACGGAGAAAGAGGAATGGGTTGGTATGTACATCCATTGCCACTTAATATTGCTTGTTATGCATCATTAAGAGCGCTATTTTATGGAAAATGGAATGATAGTGTTACTGGTCAGTTTGATGGAACAAACATAAATGAATTTGAAAGATTAGTATTGGAACCGTTAGGTTGTTCTGTATTCACAAGTCGAAGCAAAATAAACGCGGTAACAACAAGTCCAGTAGATAAGCTCTCTAGGCCTTACAAGTCCCTAATCACGTTTAAAATGGCTCCAATCGGAAACAAAGATGCTGTTCATCCCTCATATACTATTATTCACAGTCCACGTTTCTGTCCCATTTTGCTTACGGAAAAAGGGTTCCCACCCAGTGGGAACCTTTACTAGATGCATGAATATTGCTGTGCTCGAGCAAGAAGAAAAACCATTACATATATATATATATTTACGTGATCAAGCGCTCAGTTGAGCTCAGTTGAGCGCGAAACGCGTTGTAAGCGGGCCGTGCCTATAGGCGTCCTGCCTCTGTTTGTATATGCTGTTTCCCCAGCCTTTTGTTCTGTGCATTATGCACAGCTTGTAACTTATTAAACAAATTTTTCTTTTGTTTCTAATTTATGTGAGCTGCGCTTTTTTTTTGGATATAGATTCACGGAGAGTGCGGTCCGTCCCCTCTCCTCTTTTTCTTTACAATATATATATATATATATATATATATATATATATATATATATATATATTATATGTGGAGATCAGGCCTACCCATGGTTACCTAGAACTTGGTAAGGGACCTGTTATTTAGCTATACTTCTGCCTGGTGTATTTCTTTCCAAAACTTCAGAGATAGCAAAACTATCTAGATCTCAGCCACGTCAAGATGATACTGCAGGGCAAATCGTAGGGGATATAGCGAAGTCATTCATACCCTTTTGGGGGCAAGCAATAAATTCATGGAATATAAGGAAACTGCCCAGGGTGTTAGAAAAAATGATAAATGGAACTACAGATATATTCTATAATATGGCATTGGAACAAAAAGCAATCAGATTAATTGCACTTCAAAATAGAATGGTCCTTGATTTAATGTTGGCTGATCGTGGAGGGGTATGCAAATTGGTGGGGTCAGCGTGCTGTGTATTTGTAAGTGATTCCGCCCCCACGATATTTGAAGCATGTCCTAAGTTCTGAAATTCATGTTCCTACAGGTGGTTGGAATCTGAATATAAGTTCATGATTTTGGGAACTGCTACGATCATGGGGATGGAAACTAATTGCAATTTTGGTTATGATATTTTGAATCCTCATGTTCTGCTGTTGTTGCATACAATGCCTGCCACTCCTCTGCTCCCAAATTACAAATGAGTGTGTACATACGATCAAAACGAAACCTCCTCGCATGATAAGTGAAGGTGCACAGCACGAAAATGAAATAATTAAATCATTTATGGCAATTAATATTTCTGATGACGATTACAGCTGTATGGGTAGTTCAGAATCGTACACGTGGTCCGATGAAGACGCGATGTATGGATGATGCTCTTGGCTTACGGCCAAAAGGAGGGTTTGTTAGACCATAAACAACCCTCTAGTATGTATAGTATGTTGGCCAATAACCAATCGCATCATGTGACAAACATTGCGCTCAAAGAATCATCAATGTAACCAAAGGGCATCCATTTTGTATAATGCCGGTCATTTGCTTTTTTCCTTTCTGTCAAAATGCTTTGCAGATGTATTCTATGCTTCGAACTCATGCACAGTGCGAGGCCAAGGCCTGAATGCTGAAATACTAACACAGACAGGAATGTCAAACTATGCAAAAATACATTGTTTTTCTCTCTCACTAAGGCCTTGAAGCCGAGCAGAAGCCGCATATAATAAGTAGTCCAGGTGCCGGCCTGCCTTGCAAACGCTCTAGTAAAAGGCAGTTAAACCATGAATTATATTCTCCTAATGGTGCTCCTTCGCGGAGAGTGGTATTTTCTGCTTCAGAACTGTCTGACCCCTAGCTCATGAACCGAGACACACAGATAACGGACTAAGGAATGTTTCTCTGCTAAGAACATGATATCTTTGCCGAGCTAAGAGCTCTATGTTCCCTATAACAGAAAGCTGTCTCTTCTGCTTTTGCAAGTATAACTATGTTTAGACTGAATGAAGACTTGTCATAACATGTCATAATTGCCAAGATTGTCAATCACCGAACCCTAGCCTGAATGACATGTTTGTGGGTGGATCAAATTGCCTTTGTAAAGATTATATGTAATGTATATATATTACTGCTTGAGCGTTGCTCGCTCTCTCGCATCTCACGAGGTCTGGGAACACACGTCGTGAGGCGTTGAGACCCAGTCGGCCAACTGAGAATACCCATCACCACGGTGCCATTCCTGTTAAAGATAATAGATAGAGTAGCATACCTGCAGATTCAGCAATATCTTGAAACTCACAAACTACTAGGCACCCACCAATCAGGCTTCAGACCGAAGCACGGCACCGAGACAGCCTTAATCGATCTTAAAACCCAGATCAATGAGATTAACGACAAAGGGAACACTGCCATGTTACTACTCCTCGATCTGTCGGCAGCATTTGACCTGGTAGATCACGCAGTCCTGTGCGAACACCTGGCCTCAGCAGCCCACTTCTCGAAAGAGGCCATAGCCTGGATCCAATCATTCTTGGACAACCGAACTATGAGGGTCTTCTCCACCCTAGCCTCAGCAGACCCCATTAAAATAACCTGTGGGGTGCCCCAAGGCTCCTGCGTCTCTCCCACCCTCTACAACATCTTTACCAAGCCCCTATTTGACAAGTTGGACAGACTGGGTGTCTCATATACCAATTATGCAGATGACACCCAGATCCTCATACCCCTTTCAGGCAACTACGCTTCAGATACGGCCTTGGTAAACAAAATATATCTCATCATTCAGGCATGGATGGCCACACACGGTCTATGTCTAAATGATGAGAAAACCGAAATCCTGCTCCTCGGATCCAATACCAATCTCAAAAAACTCAGTTCCAACTATAAGGCCTTCAACATTGATGGCAACACCATCACAGTGGCCAAAACAGTGAAAACACTAGGCTTTCACCTTGATGCAACCATGTCACTAAAAAAACAAGTTAACTCACTAGCATCCTCCACCGCCTACACATGCAAGCTAATTAGGGCAAGCAGAGCCTTCCTCACCCAAGCTAGCTGCATCATCATAGCCAACGCCCTAATACTATCCAGACTGGACTATTGCAACGCCATGTACCTAGGAGCCAACAAATGCATAACCAACAAACTACAGACACTACAAAACAACGCTCTCAGAACAGCCCTCAACCTACCCTCTAAGGAACACATCTCCAACAAAAGGAGAGAACACAAATGGCTTAAAATCCACGACCGCATCTCCCTCAAAACGGCATCACTCACCTACAAATGTTTAAACAACGCAGCCCCCCCCCTATCTCGCATCCAGAATAAAGAAAAAAACGTCCACCCGCCCCACCAGATCGATTAATTCCTACTGCCTGCAGGTACCCAATTTCAGACAAAAGAAAACCGGCGGCAGCAGCTTCCCTGTCTTGGCAGCCCAACACTGGAACGCCCTCCCACTCTACATTAGGACAGACCAATCCTACTATAGCTTCAGGCGAAACACCCTCACTTGGCTGCGGGCCAATGATCCTCACGACTAACCCTGCCATCTAATCTGATCATGCCAGTGCTATAACCTGACTACCATGCACAGCCTTAAATATGTAAATATGTAAATGCAACCGAACTGCCCCTATGCACAGCACTAAATATGTAAATTTGTAAGCTTTCGCTCAATTATATGTATATATGCACATCCCACACAATGTAACTGTAAATGCAATGCTCTTTTTCTCATGCCTATCTTATTCTGTAACCAAGTTTTTATGTAATCCTATCTTCCTGACCTCTGTTGCGCCCTGTTACCTCTGGGTTTTGCGCGCTATACTAAATAAATAAACAAACAAACAAACTTTGAAATAAACCAGACTTGTTTGGAAATCGAACCTCGTGTCTGACCTGTCACTATAGTGTATAGTTATTGTGCCTTAGTTTCCATATGCAGTCTTTATGGCCTAGCAAGACTAACAGGCCAATAAAATTAAAACATAGTGTTAACCATGTTAGTTTAAATGGTGCATGCCACATGGTTGAACAAAAATCTAATTATATTGAGTTTAATTTCCAGAACAATCAAATACGTGACGTGACAGTAATTGATGTAGGGCAACAAACTGGCGATGGGAACTCCTCTCCATTCCTGAAAATCAACCTTCCTTCCCGTTTCAAGTGGCATTCCACACTGGAAGGAAATACTTTGAAATGTTATACTGATTCACAATCTGAAAATCCCAATTCTATAGTCAAAAGTGATGAGAAACCAGCTCAAAGTTTAGCTGATATTCAGAAAACTGGAGAACAGTTGTTCATCCCTATTCAGTCAAATGAGGGGAAGGAGTCTGTCAAACGTTTCACAGATGTACATGGTGCCACTCTACCTCCTCATTAAGCCCTTTAATGTGGCTCTGGCATTCGAATATCATCTTCTGTTCAAAGGTGGAAAGTCTCCTGTCTGTCTCTTGTTTGTTTGGACCATGGATTATTTTGAGAATAACCCATTTTAGGTCCTCATGTGTATGTCCCTTCTCTAGAAAGTGCTTAACCATCAGAGCCGTAATAACTTTATTTTTAATGCAGCTTCGATGCTCTGTCATTCTGGTCTTACACTTCCTATTGGTGTTGCCAATATATTGTAGCTTACATGGACATGTAATTAAATACACAACATTTTCAGAATTACAATTCGTCATTTCATTAAGAAACCATACTTTTGAAGTATTCAACTGGATTTGTTTGGTCTCTGCTGTATATTTACACATTAAGCAATTACCACATGGAAAATGTCCTTTCACAATAGGTAGTCCCCACAAGGTGGTTTGTCTAGGTACCACAGGTTGCTTGACAGTAATATCATTTCTGATAAGCATGTTCCTTATATTTTCACTTATCTTAAAGGCTACAATAGGCGGGGGGTTGGGGGGTAGACCCATCTCTGTAAACTTTATTCCATGCTTTTTTAACAATGCTCTTAATCTTATAAAAGAGGTTTGATAAGGTATTGACAAACACAATACTCTCTTTTTTGTCCTTTCTTTCTTTCTTTTCCAATAAAGCTTCACGGTTATTATTAAAAGCTCTCTTAGATGATTTTTTGATTAACTTAGCCGGATACCCCTTGCTCAGGAGTATGTCAGAGAGCTTAGAAGCGCTATCAATGAAGTCCTCTTTTCTACTGCTATTCCTTTTTAATCTCAGAAATTGACCAAAGGGGAGGTTGGCTTTGATGTGATTAGCATGATGACTATTAAAGTGTAAAAGTGCATTTTTATCTGTGCCTTCACTGCATGGTTTGACCTTCAAAACTCCACCATGATGAAAAATGGTGATGTCAAGGAAGTTAATTGCATCTTCATTAATTTCACGTGTGAATTTGAGAAAGGGATCACATAGATTCAGCCAATCAACAAAGAAACCAGCCTCTTCCTAGGTCCCTTGCCACAACACAAAAATATTGTCTATGTAGCGATACCACTTCAACACCTTGATTTTTAATGGATTATTATCTGGGTACACAAACCTTTTTTCAAAATATTCAACATAGAGATTTGCTAGGTTTGGTGCCATGGTGGCACCCATAGCCGTACCTTCTACCTGTTTGTAAAAGTCGCCTTGAAATTGATTTTTTTTTTTGTGAGGGCAAACTCTGCACACCATTAGATGAAACTGTTGCTAACTGGATTTCCATCTACCCTGTTAGTCAAAATATCTTCAATAACAGCTAAAGTGGCTCTCTGTGGAATCACAGTATACAAAGATTGGATGTCAAGACTGATCAGTAAAGTTTCGCCCCTAATAAAAGGCAGATTTTCTATCTTACTGATCGCCTCTGTGGTGTCCCTGAGGTAACTGTGCATCTTCAGGACAAACGGTCTTAAATAGAAATCCACAAATTTGGAGAGTGGTTCAAGTATAGAACTAACTCCTGACACAATAGGTCTTTCAGGGGTATTTTCCAAACCTTTGTCGATTTTAGGCAGGATATAAAACACAGGCACTCTACCTTGATCACGGATAAGATAATCATGCTCTTGTTTGCTAATCATTTCCATTTCAAGGGCCCTTGATACCTTGGATTTTATGATAGCCACCATTTCTTTGGTCGGATCATTGGGAATGCAACAATAACTTGTATCATCACTCAACAACCTCAAACATTCTTTCACATAGTCAGAGCGATTTAAGAGAACAATGGCTCCCCCTTTATCCGCCTGCCTCACGATAATGTCATGGTCTTTGGCTAACTTGGATATTACTGTGCTTTGTATGGTGCTAAAGTTAGAGTGATGAGGGATTCCTTGTTGTTCCAGCTTGTAAAGATCTGGCAAGACCTGTTTTTCGAAGACAAGGGACTCTATGATTGCTGCTCTAATACTTTTCACCACCATGTGACTAGGATGTAGTAAGATGCTGCATGTTTGGTTCCTTTGAAGTTTTACATCTATAACTGTTCACCATGTGCCAACACACACTGTTGTCGGGATGCTGTACTCTATCCATATCCTTCATATCGTACATTTATACCTTTTTAGTTGTGGTTACACTTTTTTCACCATCATGTGAACAAGATCAAGGAAGAGGCTGTGTGTCTGGCTCTTTTGAAGTGTTTTCAGGTGCCTGACGCTGCGAGAGATAAGTGTGGTCAGCGAGAGTCCTTTGTTTGTGTTGTTTGCTCCTCACGCAAGTGTCTTTTAGTGCTATCTTAGTGTCTGCTTTTGAAACGCTTGTACATAGGCGCGAAGACGACATAACGTAGCTCACGGATATTAGTCTCGACTAGCGATGGTTAAGCAAGCTTTTCCGTGTTACTTAGAAGTGTATTTGGACACATTTCACGTGTATTGAGCGGTACCTGAGACTTTAAGCAAGCTCACGTCCCACGTGCTAGGTAAGGGGCATCTGCTGAGTATACCTGTGTAGGCGTTGTTTGATTTTATGCTACTTGGACAATTATGTATGTATGTATGTATGTATTTAGTTTTTATATAGCGCCGATAGCCCGCAGGCATCAGGGCGCTTGTACTTAGAACACCGATACTGCGAGACCGAAGACAGACAACACGTATGGGACGGACAAACGGTACAGCTAGCTAAAGGGCGACGCAATCTCTAACTAAGGACCTTATCTAAAGAGGTATGTTTTCAGCCTCTTCCTAAAAACTGGGTGACTGACTTCGGACCTAAGTGATTCAGGGACGCTGTTCCACAGTTTGGGAGCCAGCACAAGAAAGGATCTGCCCAGCCCTGTTTTTAGCTTAAACTTGGGCACGAGCAGAAGACATTTTCCACCCGAGCGAAGGTTTTTGGTGGGGTTGTAGGGCCTTAAGTGTGTTTTCAAATAGGGAGGCGCTGAGCCATACAGGCATTTGTGAACCAAGCAGAGGGCTTTGAACTTAATGCGCTCTTCTACCCTGAGCCAGTGCAGCGCTAGCCTCTCTTCCGTAACATGGTCTTTCCTTTTCAGGTTTTTTACTATTCTGACCGCGTTGTTCTGGATCACCTGACAACTGGATAGATCCTTGGAAGAGGCCCCCAACAACAGGGCATTCCCATAGTCGAGCCGTGAGAGAATGATGGCTCTGGCTATCGTTGCCCTGTTTGCTTCATTAAGCAATGGTTTGATTGCTTTCATGAGCCTAAGATAATAAGCTGAATTTTTTTGAAGGAAGTTGGTTTGGGCGTGAGAGTCGACGACTGAATCGACCATCATGCCTAGGGTCTTTACCTTGGGGACCACTTGGATAGTGGCATTTTTAATTTGAAAAGAGCTGTACTCTGCTCCCAGTTTTTCCAACCGACGACTGGAGCCAAACAACATCAATTCTGTTTTGGAGTCGTTCAGGCACATCCAGTTTGCCTGCATCCAGTCGTCAATTAGCTTATAAACCTTGGTGAGCGTTTCACTATCTGTGGCGTGGTTCCTACCCCCCAACTCCAATATGAGTTGGGTGTCATCTGCGTAGTTAGTAAATGACACTCCGGCATTCACCAGAAGGGTGCACAGAGTGCGCATGTAAATGTTAAAGAGCATTGGGGATAGGCTAGCACCCTGGGGCACTCCGAATAGGATGTCGCAAGAGTCGGAGAAACTATTACCCCAGTGAACTCTCGCTTGGCGGTTAGAAAGAAAGGATAAGAACCAGTCAATAGCTCCCTCCGAGCAGCCAACGCTCTCCCTAAGCGCCTTGATAAGAAGACTGTGATCCACTAGATCGAATGCTGCACTGAGGTCTAAAAGCATCAGCATCCCCAATTTGTTGTCGTCTAACATCGTCAACATCTGATTCTGCAAATCTAGCATAGCTGTTTCGGTGCTGTGAGATGCTCTAAAGCCGGATTGTTGTTGGTGCAGAATCTCCTGTTCTTCAACGTAGTGTTGGAGCTGTTGTGTGGCTACCTTGTCCAACAGTTCGAGAACAAAATTCGAATTGGTAATGGGGCGAAGATTTGCGGGATCCTTGGGATCTAGTCCCGCTTTTTTGACGAGAGGAGTGATGGTAACTCTCTTCAGATCTTTAGGCACCATAACCTCCTGAAAAGACGCGTTCACTATTCTCCGGAGGATGGGAGCAAATAAATCCTTGTGTTGAAGAATAATGCTGGGGGGCAAGACATTTTCTGCACAGGTCGTAGGTTTCATGTTGTTCAATACCTCTAGCATATCTGCTTCTGAGATGGGGTCAAATTTAAAGAGTTGTTCCCTGACCGGTGCATTCCCTTCAGTGGGGCGGATCTCCTGGTTGGGGGCGGATCTGGCCTTAATAATGTTTTGCCTCGCCTTTTCTGTTTTGGCTTGGAGTGCACTAAGCACCATGTTGCAGTCCTCCTTGGATGGGGTGAATGGGGGAGTAAGAGATACAGGTTTTTCTATGCTTTTCAAAATGTTGAAGAGTTTGCTTGTGTTGTTATCGGCATGCTCAATTTCGGTATTAAAGAAATTAGCCTTAACTGTCTTGATTTTCACTTTATATTCCCTATCCTTCCTTTTCCAGCTTGCTTTACTATCCACCGATTTATCTGAGATCCATTTTCTTTCCAGGATCCGTTTTTCCTTCTTCAGTAGAAGAAGCTCAGGTGTGTACCATTTTTGGTTGTTGCTGTTCCCCCTGGTTAGTTTGGTGGTGAGTGGCGCCTCAGTTTCTACTAACTCGACTAAGTGTTTGTTATATTTATCTAATAGTTCGGTGCAAGCGTCCTGATCCTGAAAAGAGCGCCAAATTTTCTCCATGCAAGGCTTGAGCTGAAGTTCGTTTAAGTTTTTGAAGTTTCTGATTTCTGCCTTAATATGAGGATTTTGCTTGTGTGTATAGCATGGCAACTTTAGATTGGCTAATATCAAATGATGATCACTCCATATGCAGGGAGTGGTGCTGCAGTTTTGTAAGAGGATGTTGTGACCACACAGCCAGTCCAGCTGGTTTCCCTGGGGGGTGGTGGGATCTTTATTAAGGACTTTGAAGTCGAGATTATTCAAAGCTTTCTCCAGTGCTATGGCCCCTTTGTCTCTCTTATTACCACGCCAGAGGTTCCAGTCTCCCATGACGACCGTGGACGCGTTAACCGATCTCAAGGTGTTTAGGTGGGAACAAAGTTCCGATGAAAAATCTGAGACTAATGATGGTGGTCTATAGATAGCTATTAGGTTGAGACAATTGTTGGGGGAGAAGATCAGTTTGAGGTGTAATGCTTCGCACCCGCTAAAGCCTATAGATACCTTGAAGAGTTTGAGACTGTTCTTGGCAATAATTGCTACTCCACCTCCCCTACCCCGTACTCTATTGTCGTAGTAAATAGTGTAATCTGCTGGAACGGCCTGCTCACATGTGGGCCCTACAGGGTCTTTGAGCCAGGTTTCTGTTATGCAGAGTATGTCGAAATTATGGCAGGATATCATGTCTTTAATGTTAATGGCATGTTTGGTTAGGGAGCGTGTATTAAGCAGACCAATATTCAGGCACGTCCATTTCTCCGTACCATCCCTAAGGGTGTCTGCGGACGTGTTCCCCTCCCTTTCATGGCTGTTGGCCTCCTCCCCCTCCGCCCGGCTCCCATGTGTGACTACAGCTGGTACATGCATGTCTCAAGCCCCCACTTACCGAGGTACTAGGGCACCAGGTGAGTTCGGAGAGCCCGTGGGTCCGCTGGGAGAGATAGAGGTCCCTACGTGAGGTTGCGCCGAGCGCCCGCACGTCCGGCCACGGACCGGCACAGACCGGCTTGCCCCCTTCGCGCCGGCGCGTTCGCGCCGGGTTTAAACTAATAAGGCAGCCTAAAACTACCAGGCTGCTGGGATGTGTAGTTCCAC
Source organism: Ambystoma mexicanum (assembly GCF_040938575.1). Taxonomy (NCBI): domain Eukaryota; kingdom Metazoa; phylum Chordata; class Amphibia; order Caudata; family Ambystomatidae; genus Ambystoma; species Ambystoma mexicanum. The sequence goes on from NC_090928.1 coordinate 675,759,736, forward strand.
AACCCAGGTAGCACTGGTAGGGAACAATCAAAATGCAGTCAAACTGCGCATATTTAAACAGTACTGACCAGCAAACACACTGTTAATAAAATGTAATTGTAATATCTTTAAAACACACTAATAGCTTTATGAATAGGATTTCTTAAAGCAAAACTGAACGAAAATTACCGAAATCGGCGAATTACGGCGGCGTTATTAAAAATACAATCCTTTTAGCCATTATGTCTTTTGTATGTGGACTACGGCTGATGGGAATGGTTTTCTTTTTCCCTTTTGCCTCCATGTTTCATTTTAAGGTTATGCTGGACTCCTTTGCGGTCTCCCATATATAGACATTAAGAACTGGGTGCCATAGTAAAGACTAGAGGTAATATATGTGTATCTCTATGGGTGATGGTGCATACACGGGTGCTTTCACAAAGTGGGTGTCAATATGTGGCACACATCTCTCAAAGATGGCATTTTAGGAGCACATGGTGTGGTTTCCTGTAGTAGTTTTGTTATTTCAGTTGGTGCAACGGTGGTAGTTACTATATGTTATGTTTGTTTTAAACTTGATATGCAGGTCGTAAATCCAGAAGGGGGATTTGGAGTGCCCAGTGACTAAAAGAAAACTTGATACAAGACGTTTTGATGCTATTTGATGGGACGGCGTCCCTAGCGCTACTCACCAATACTCATAGAGGTATAGTAGCTAGTGGTTTTTAGGGGAAGACTCAATTTTGTGTTTTTTCTCGGTAAGCCCTTACTTTGGGCAGCACTTGTGCGGTCTAGACGGGCTCTTTGGATAATGATAATCTCATGGCTTACTGTCTGATGCTTGTTGTTTGGATGTCATTTGCAGGTGACTCCCTGCTTGGATTATCGCTCCAGGTTACTCAGGATCACATGGTGGTGAAAGCTTATGAAATAAGGTTCTCCCCTGAAGAAAGTTCTAGCATTTGGAAGCTTGAAGAACAGAAACATGTCAGGATATGTTGATAATCGGCACGTTGTGTAAATGTTTAGCGGATGTTAAATGTTATGTGTCTGTGAAATCTCTGATGTTGTAAATTGTTTGTGGTATAATTTTCCCAGTAGATTGGTGCTATACACACCATGTGGGTCATAATCTTGGGCGGCACAAAGTGTTTTTAAACAAGTTGTTCTAACAATGTTTTATTGATTTTTGAATATATTAAAATTAAAAAGATCTAATGTTAAATTTGTGTTACAATCCTAGTCCATTATTGTCAGGACTTAAAGGTATGGGTGACCATTAATCATCTCCTCTCAGACAGATGAGCAATCTAACAAACTAACACTCTTCCTCCTTTGTGCATACGTATTTATGGTCTGCCTCGAACTGTGGAGTTACATTTTGTACGGGGTACAGCGATCTTATGTATAATGATGAGTGACAATTACTTACCACCAGACAGGATCTCCACCCGGCAAGGGGGGAATTTCCTGGTGTACTCTTCCTGCCCTTACGGGGAGGTAGAGGTGACCTGTGACATCAGGCAGGATGAGCTGATATTCCAGGTCACCAATGACTGCCTCTCATACCTGAAACCCTCTGTCCAGGTCAATACTCTAACCAGAGACCCCCCACCCAGCTGGAGGAGGCTGCTGAGATAGCAAAACCCAAAGTCTTTCCAGGCTTCAGGCAAATGGTTGAAGAGTGGGTCAACCTAGCTGATGCCTGTGAGACTCCGGAGCAAAAGCAAAAGTTGAAACACGTGTTCTTAGATTTTCAAGATCTCTTTGCGGTGGACTGGTATGACTTTGGTCGCTCCGAAATCCATACTACAACAATTCCCACAGACCCTGGAATGACTCCTGTGATTGTGAAGCAATACCCCTTGCCTCTCGCATCCATGTAGCCCCTGACGGAAATCATCAAAAACCTTGAGTCCCATGGGAAAATTCGTCTAGTCCACGGCATCTTTAATAATCCGGTGCTGGGGATTTTAAAACCAAATGGCTAATGGAGACCCTCTGCAGACCTTAGGGAGCTAAATAAATGGTTCCACATGTCCCGATGGCCTCTCCCATACATTGACCAAGGATTGGCCCAGATCCACGGGTCAAAGGTATTCATTGCCATTGACCTGACAAATGGGTACTGGGCCGTGCCTGTCAGTAGAGAGGACCAATACAAGCTGGCCTTTACCTTTGGGGGCAGCAGTACACGTGGTCCGGGACTACCTTCGGATACATAAACTTTGGCAACAAATTCAACATCTTCCTACTTAAGGCCATGCCCAACTTGGGTGAAAGGGGTAACCTGGCCTATGTGGATGATGTCCTGATAAAAAGCTCATCTGTGGAGGAACATATAGCGGAATTCCGTTATGTTCTGTCCCAGTTGAGGGTTGCCGGAGCAAAACTGTCCTTCCAAAAGGCACAGTGGTGCAGGACCCGTGTCAACTTCTTGGGACATGAGATAACTGCTGAGGGTCTCTGTCCCTAGGAGAAGAAAGAGGAAGCACTCCTAAAACTAAAAGACCCCACAACTCTGCATGTGCTAAGAAGCCTCCTTGGACTGACCAATTACAGCAGGAAGTTCATTGAGGATTACGCAGAGGTCACAAGACCCCTGATCCATCTGTTAAAGGGGGGGGGTCAAGTGGGAGTGGGGTCCAGAGCAAGCCGAGGCAGTAAAACAACTCTAAAGAAGTCTCTCACAAGCACCTTGTCTAGTTCACCCTGTCAAAAACAAGGAGTTCTTCTTGGAGACAGGGTTCTAGAATACATGCTTGACAGCAGTATTATATCAAAAGCATGACAAGGTCAACAAAGTCATCTCCTATGCAAGTAAGACTTTATCCTCTGTGGAGGAAAAATTCAACGACTGTGAGAAGGCACTCCTGGCAACTGTGTGGGCATTGAAAAATGACTGCCCCTTCATCCAGGCGGAACACATCATAGTGAAGACTCCACACCAGCCTTTGTAATACCTCCAAAGTGACAGAATCCGGGTCTGAAATGTGAGTAATTCCTTCTGTCAATGTAAGGCTTTCCTTGGAGGTCAGATATGGCCAAAACAAGAAGAGTCCCCTCGCGCAAGGTCTGGCTGACTTGCATGATTGTGCCAGAGAAAACTGTATTGAGGACGAAAGTCTTAAAATCCAGGACAACATGGAGGTGTACCTGAATTCCCCGCACAAAGTCTGTGAAGAACACAAGTGAGTGGGAGTGCCCACAGTTTATGTGGACGGGTGATCCTACTATGTTAATAACAACGGGGAACAGGAACTGGTGGCCGGCGTTGGGAATGCCTGGGTGAATGATACCCTGCAACCCTGCGCTGGGTACAAAATCGGTCCCCGCAGTAGTCAGGTGGCGGATTTGATGGCAGTTCATCAAGCCATCCTCACTGCCGTTCAACACCAACTCCACAAACTAGTCATAATCACTGATTCAGATTATGTCCGGAACGTGTTAGTGGAGCGCCTGGTTAATTGGAAAACCAGAGGCATGCTATGTGCTAATAACAAACCGCTTAAACATGGCAAGCTAATCCAAAATATTGATGATCATGCCACCTCTAGTGGGATGACCATCTATTGGAAGAAGATCAAGGGTCATTCCAGAATAGAGGGGCCAGACAAAACTGGAAATGACCTAGCTGATCAGCTGGGCAAAACCAGAGCCATCCAGGGGGATATCCTTGAGATCGAGTCCCTGTTGGGGGAAATCCAGTTCACTGCTATCACTAGGTCCTAGACGAATGCTCACAATTAACTCTCAACTGCCCAGTGGAGTAAGGAGACCTCAGATGCTGATTTAATCACGGCACAGAAAAGGGATCCGATTATTGGAAAATATTATCAACACATTGAGGACCCTGAGAACTTTCCCCTTATGGATAATGATTACATTGGGAAAGAGGACCTAAGAGTGTTGATTAAGTGCCCAAAAATGTTTCGAATCCAAGATGGTTTATTGGTAAGGAGATCCATCTCTGGCTGTGATCAGTGGGTGGTACCTACCTCATTCTGAAGCCTGATGCTTAGTCATGCCCATGATGCAGCCACAGCTGCTCATCGTGGGTTTCACACTACTTTAGAAATCTTGCGGGAAGTTGCATACTGGCTACACATGGGGTAGGACCTCGACCAATACTTGAAGGGGTGTCTTGTGTGTGCACAATTTCAGCCAATGTCACTCACACACCAAGCTCCCCCCCAGAAGAGGGGGATGACACTGCCTTGGTCAGTTTTAAAAGTAGATTTCATTGGGCCCGTGATTCGCTCCTCTAGGGGGAACAAGTACATGTTAACCGTAACCAAATGGGTGGAATGTCTCCCGGCCCCAAATTGCAAGGCAGAAACAGCAGCTGCCCTGATGATCAACCACATCTTCTTGCGTGTTGGCCTACCCCAAATGATTGAGTCAGATCAAGGTAGTCACTTCACCAGCGAAGTGATGACAAAGATGTGGGAGATACTTGGGTTAAAAAGGAAACTTCACATTGCGTACCACTGGTCCTCTAGTGGGGGAGTTGAGAGGTACAAAAAAACAAACAATTGCGAGCATTCTAAAAAGGTTTGTGGCAGATTCTGGGCCCAGGTTGGGACATCCGATTACCTCTTCTCCTGATTGCCATCAGATCTACAACTTTTTCTGCGACCAAGATATCTCCATTTGAGCTAATGACTGGAAAGAGATGGTGCTACCTCAGCATCTGCTCTACAGAACACAAGAGCAGACACTGATGAACGCCTCCACAACTCATGAGTATTTTGGGAATCTAAGAATAAACCTTCAACATGCTTTTTCGTATGCTCAGCAGAATCTGGAAAGATCTGCAGAGGGAATGAAGACTCAATATGACTTAAAAACATCCAAAAAGGAATACCAAGTAGGAGACAGGGTCTACTCCTACAATTTCCAAAGGAACCAGACCAAAAAGCAGAAATGTTTACCAAGCTGGCACAGTCCTTTTGAAATTGTAGATAAAATTTCACCTGTCGCCTATAGAATCCGCATCCCCAAAGGAGAGAACTGACAGAAGAGAAATTGGTCCATATTAATCAGCTAAAGAGTTGTCAGCCTAGGTACACTTTGTAGCAAATTGAGGAGCCCAGAGAAAACCAAATTGAGAAGACATCTGGAGAATAAGAACAAGAGTAAGAAAAAAAGGAAACAGATAGGTTCATAGGTATATTTAATTAACAGGGAGTATTTTCTTCATTGTCAGGACGAAAGGGATTCCCCAAAATTCTAGCCAAATCCATAAGTATCTATGTTTTGTGAGTGATAATTTGTCTTTATTGTCTAAATACTGTCATTATTGCAATGCATGTGTGTCCCACTGCTGTCGACCTTCCTGGAGGGCAGTCAGTGGGAAAACGTAGTAACCGGTTTGTGTTTATTTCAATAAATTCATACTGGTTGTGCCCTTTCCACTTTGCCCTACTTATGAATCCCACTTTGCCCTGTTCTCCCTCAACAAAAAGTTTCAGAAGAGTCAGGGAATGGGGGAATTTGTGGGATACTTTGATCCACTCAGAAGAATCCCCATCCACAACCAACCTGCGCTTCTACCATCAACAGCAAAATGGCTGCACTGGCTCCTTGGAGCACCATTGCATCAAAGCTGCGTTTTGCAGCGACAAAAGGGTGGCTGCACCATCTTGCCAAACACCTGTGGGGGGAGTTGGAACAGAGGGCACACCGAGAGAGGTGCCAGTGTGTTCTTGGGTGCACCCAAAAGAAGCGAATCAAAGCAGCGCTGCTCTGCTGCTTGCAAAAAAAGTTCCCATTGAAAAGGGGATATTTTACACTGAACAGGATGCTGCCCTGATGCTATTTTCATCTATTCCACATCACATTGCTTTTATCCATAAGGCACTGCCATGCCCATCCATATCCACATTGTGCTTCAGAAGAAGAAAGCATAATCCCTGCATGACAGGCTGTGCCAGCCAAATCTGAGAAATCAACAAAAGCTTTACTTTCAGATGCAAGGAAAAATACTTGACTTTTGGCCTACAAAACATCAAAAATCACTGCTTTAAAACATATCCTAGCTCTCTGCACATAGGTCAATTTCAGTGGACCGGTATCTTAAACAGATTGCTGTATGAGAGAAACTAACTAGGGCTGACAAATCAAGTGGGAAATTCAAAAGGAAGAGAACATCTTTGAAATGGTCAGCCCAGCAGACTTCACCACATGTTTAAAATGTGCTTTTGCAAATAAGGAAAAATGCCTGTTTTAAAGGTACAATGTTGAATAAAAACCTGCCCTGGCCTAGCAATGTAAAGGGGTTTTGCTGGGAAACATATATGGGATGTTTTATTCAACAGGATTGCTTCTGATTCAAAACAAAATAAACTAACATAAAGAAATAAATGTTTTTGGCTGTACTGGGAAATCAGCCCAAACAGGTTTCTGTAATGGCCCAAAGGACATTTGGGTGTCGATGACAGCATTGCCCTAACCCCAAGAGAAGCCACAAGGGAGAGCTCGGACACCTACCTGTTCAACGGTACCTTTGAAAACTTTGAATAGACCAAGACAAAGAAATGTCACACGCTCGTCAGACATTTGTCTGGGCAGAGGACTCTTCCAATAGAGATTCTGGGACACCTAGGTGCGAAATTGAAAGTCACACGTCCTCGCAACTTTTACTGAGAGCTTCAAAGCCAACTCAAGAGCAGCCTGGAAGTACATGACCATATTTGTAGGACAAAGGCAGACCATTTGTTTCAAAAGACTAGTTTATTAATAAACTTTTAAGACTTTTATCTTTGCAACAGGACAGTGCCGAAAGGTAAAAATTATACAGTTTAAATGTAATTTCCGTGGCTTTCAAATAGGATATCTTGGCTGTCAATAGCATGTATGGGACACAAATGCCTAAAAAAATGTGAATCATGGGGAAAGGACATATGATGGAATGTTAAAAATTAACAGAAATATGCCCTATGAGAATATGTACCCATGCCTAAAGTTATAGAATTTTAAGTAATATATTTCTCACTAAAAAGTGTGAAAAACTTGTAGAAGGGCGAAACAAAGTCTGATAAACTGTAGAGTTGGACTGTCATGCTCAGCGTGAAATATGTAATCTGCCTAGTAATTTGTAAAGATGCCAAATTGTGTAAATGTGTAATTTATGTGAAGAATGAATTTGGCTAAAGTAACTGTGGGATGATCCTATGCCTTGTAAACCCATATCATAAAGCTGGTGTCATGTCTTTAGAAGCCCAATCAGCTGTCAGGAAGGCGGTAACAATCGCCACTAGCCAATCCAGTTGTTAAGCGTCGTGCTCAGCTGAGCCTGCCCTACCATATAATTTGATGATGACACCATGCCTTATAAATAAGGGTGGCTGACAGAACTCTAGACTCTCTCTCCTGAATTTCCAGCGCCTCCATTCCTAATCTTCTACATTCATCTTACCAGATTCCAGATTCCCCTACAATGCCAAAGCATAACTGATCCTACTCCAGCCAGGCCAAAGCTTGGCTAACCCTACTTCAGCAAGGCCTTGATCTAAAAACTCCACTAAGCAAGGATGCCCGCTATACCTCTGTCATGCAGCTGTACTGCTATCCAGTGACCCAAATTGCCCAGCTGTTTGCTACCTAGTGACCTGAGCTGTGCAGTGACCAGAACCCAGTTGACTGTTCCAAAATCCTAAATTCAAGCATGGACTGTGAGTATTGTCCCCATCCCATAGAAACATATAGCCTATCCCATATTGGCCCTTTGTCTTTGTTCCACTCTTTGAGCAACCTTATCTTGCCTTGGTAATTTGTCCAACTGTCAGAATTCTTTGTGCATCTTGTCTGTGATTTCCTAGTTTTAGCACCATTCTTTCATTTACCCCATCTTGTAACTCCTTAGCGATATTTGGAATAATTTAAATCAATTCCCATATAGATCTGAATGCGGGGTGAAAGGGTTAAGTTGCAAATTAACCCGGGATCCTACTGTGTCTTTCTTTAACAATTTAGTCCTAATAATCAAGTTTAAGTAAAATCTGTTCTTTTTCTCAGCCGATTTTCTGTCTTTCACGGCTTCATTTGACCAAAAACGAACCTCCTTTTATTTTGCAAATCTCATCCAAATCTCCAGGCACAACCATCCTTTCACTTTTCTATTGTCCCTGTGATGTGCATCTATCCCCCGCCCAAAAATATGCACTCCAAATCTGAGTATTTCACGTGTTTTTCATAACAACCGTTTGTGTAATTTAAAACGGCGATAGAGAAAAAATTCAACTTTCCCACGTGTGATTCGGCTGCATCGTGTTCTTACTTTTAATTTATTTTTGAATTGTATGCCTTTGGTTGACACCCTGACTTGTGATTGCCAGTGTTTTGATTGCCAGTGTTTAGATATTCCTGCTATTGTGAGAAATCATATTTGCCTCAAAGATTTAACCACACATTTATTATTTATTTGTCAATTTCCGAGTGTCATTTCATGCCATTGCAAAGGGCTTTAAAATCTTATTTTATGAGGGAAGATGGGATTTTGATTCTGTTTGCTGCACAATATCACTGACTCCTTGCTGTTTCTTACTGTCCACTCCAAATTCGATTCATAGGGGTTTGGGAGGGCATTGCAGGGGGAATCTTAACTCAGGTGCTATCTACCCAAAGAGAAAAAGTGCTCCTATTCATTTGGGCTTTATATATGTTCTAATAGAAGGTTAACCAAGTGGATTGCTTCAGTTTCCAATGTAAATATCACCCCATTTGTGATTGCTGCCCAATATTAAAATTTGTATGATTTACTTTGAATTTTAAAATAAATAAATATTACATTTTCACCAACTGGCCTGTTTGATGGTCCATTGTGACCCAGGGTATTTGAAAAAGGGTGTGTGAGATGGGTTGTGTACCATCTCAAACTGAATTCGCAGAAATAAGAAAAAGCATTCCAGTTGTGCGCTACATACTAGGCTAAGACCAAGGTGTGTTGCCCGTTTGAAATCCTTAACAACACATGGGTATCTGCAGAACGAAGTTGCTTATCAGTATGGATTCGTGGTGGCCAAAGATGGATACATTCCTTGAGATGAGGATCAAAGAGTGTGTAGAATGCAAACATAGGGAAAAGGTGCTAGAGCCAAGTCTCCCAAACGACTTTGGTAGTCAATTGCCATAGAATTGTTTCATCTGTTGAACTTTTGGAGGTGCCAAAGACAGTTATGTAGAGGTGGTCATGGATTTACTCACCAAGTGGCCGGAGGTTGGTATGATCAGGGACATTACTGCGAGGAATATCATCAAATTTCTGGGAGGTATATTCTAGAGGGAAGGATGGCCCTCGGTACTGGTCAGTGATAATGGTCCGCAATGTGTATCAAGAGAATTTCAAATCTGATTGGGAGAGAATGGGATTGAACACAAGAGGGCGTCTCTATCATCCCCAAGGTAATGGATGTGTAGAGCGTTTCAATAGGATGCTGATGGGTGGCATTTGTTTATCTATAACTAGTGGTGGTGAGTGGAAAAGGGAATTAATGTGGAGAGTTTTCCAATACAGGAGTACTCCACATCTGTTAATGGAGTTACGCCTTTTGAACTTATGGGAGGACTCAAACCAAATACTTTATTAACTGCAGGTTGGATGGGACATTCCAAAATGGTGGAGGTGGGTATCAGAGTTTTTGGGAGAAGATGAGAGTGTGTGTAGAATCATAAAAGACGTGGTAAGATAATAACAATGTGTGTAAACTGCGAGGGATGATGAGAGTTGATGAAGTAAAGGTCAGGCTATCCAGATGGAGTCAAAATGTAGATTCCACATTTTCTGGTTTAAAGACAATGGTGAAAGAGTATGGTAATGCTGTGAGTGTGGAGGGAGGAGAGGTGAGGTGTGTTGTTAAAATCAATTGAGGCTCACCCTCTGCCACTGTCAACGGTGTCATGCTTATTTACCCTGTTTAAGCCTCCGCCACTGTTAACGTTCTCATGTTTATTTACCCTATTTGATGCACCAGCATACATTGCACATATTGCTTTTACCTTCTTTCTTTCTATGTTGTTGATTCAAAGGGAAGGAGGTGTGTTGTATATTGTAAATATCTCCCCACATTGTACATAGTTGCCATTGTTCTTCAGGTGAAACACTGCCTACAGTCTGTGAAGTCATAGAATGTTATTAGGATGTGAATGTCATGGTATGAACTGTTAGCAGTTACAGGCTGGCAGAAGATAAGGGAGACCGCAGCCCTTTACCTTGTGTATAACTAAATAAAGTGTGTATTCACAATGAAGCCTGTGTTAACTTCATTACACTTCTCTGCAATACAACATAACAATTTTGTACATTTGGCAATTGCAAAGGGGTGAAAATATGGCGATTTGTGATGTCTCCCTCTCACCACCAAAACTATGTAATGTAAGAAAAGTTGTGAGGAATGGCCCATCTGTGCACAGAAAATATAAAAAAGTGTTATGAACCACTAATGTACATCATTCATGACATGCAATGTTTTTTTTTTAAATGCCGAAGAAGTTCACACCGGCAGCAGTGGTATAGTTAAATCATCAACAGTGAAATTCCAGAAATAACACTACGGTCAAGTAGTAAAGTCTCATTGTGGTAGATTTACGGAAACACCACTGGCCTGGCAGGGTTGGTGTTTAGAACTGGCAGCTTTTCAGCAAAAACCAGCCTTAAATAATACAATACAATCATAAAAAGAAGCACAATAAAACAGTTTATCGGTTAGCAATGGCACACACAACTTCCAAGATCAAACATGATTGGCGTATTCAGTATGGTATAGACAGACTTGCATACATACTGTAACACCACCCGTCACATTTTATATTATGTTCCAACACCAAATTTTACTTTATAACTTTCTCACAGGTCATTTAGCTTCTAATTAAAACATACCAATTAAATACTTGAAATAATGTTTTCTCTGATTTTCCAGGCTTCCCACAGAAAATATGTAATTTCCTACTGGGAAGCTGGTGGAGAGGGGAAGAGCACTGTCTACAGTTCCCCCAACTCGTTAATCTGGGGCTTCAGGAGGGGGCTTTGTAAATCCTGATAAAAGGGGCAGAATAAAAACACCTGGGCAACTGTCTCCAAAGAACATGTCTACCAACTTCACCCATAATTGTCACTGATTGTAACTGGGGAGAACCCAATCCAAGCTGAAGATAGACACACCTTGCTAGGGTTGCGATACCCATTTCTTCCTGACACAAGCTTTCTTTCTCCATAAACTTGACCCGGTGGGTTGGGGGGCGTAGTGCCATCTTCTCTACGTGCTGACCCATGCAGTGGTATCAGTAAACCTCTCTGCATACCCTTACATCCCCTTTCTTCTGTGGGTGCTCCCACTTATGATACATCCAGCATGCCCTTAGACATGTTAACTGGGAATGCCCACATTGCCATGCATAACCTAACCCAATAGCCTAAGGGGTTTAGTCTGGATAACTCATAGATAGGGAGGATCCCCACTACCAGCGTAAGGGTGAGCATGAGTGTACCCACCCTTTGGCACATTAGGGATATCAAAACACTTTTTTCTACCCCCGTTGCTTGGGCCATTGAGGTTTGCCCATAATTCAGCCCAATAGAGTGTCATGGGCAACCACTTTGTTCAATACACTTCTTAAGGGGGCGTTGGTCGACCCAGTGCAAAGCGGGCATTAAAGTGAAGCACTCTGCCCCCTAATAGGCAAAGGTAAGAACCGAGTTATGCAATCCCTAAATAATAACAAAGCTCCACTACCCCTTCCCCACCTTTAGCAGATTTCTCATCTTTCAGTCCTTTCCCCATAACACACATTTAGCGTCTGCTGCATTTATTACGAGGCCTTTATCGCTACAATACTTCTCGAGTGTTGCTACCCTCCCCCCTTTACAGATATGTCACTGGAAAGATGATGCATTCACTCGTGACTTCTTTGAACAATCTGATCAGTTTATAGGGCGTATTTACATGTGGCTGACTCAAATCAGAATAACTTGGACAAAAACGAGCCTATTTGCAGAAATATCTCACAAGTTAGCATTTGGAAAGCCACCCGTCGAAGCTACGAAGTTGAACAAAATTAACAGCATTTGAATGAAGCTAAATACAAACCAGAAGACGCCATGTGGACGAAGGACAAAGCCAGGGCACCCCAGCGGGCAGAAGATGCTTAAATGGGTAAATGGCGCAGCTGTCCAGAGAGGACGTTTCTGCAGTTGTAATCCTGACACATTTTTTCATTAAAGGAACTTTTGACCATGACAGCTACCGTACCGTTAATTTTGCTTCAGGTCACCTTTCCTGTTTCCCGGCTGTCACCATGCCAAAGTCATATATATATATAGAGAGAGAGAGAGAAAGAGAGAGAGAGAGAGAGAGAGAGAGAGAGAGAGAGAAAGAGAAACAGATGTAAAGAGAAGGCCAAAGAGAACGCCAACAAGGAAATGCACATGACATGAAGGCAGTTCTTTTCTTTTCTTTATTTGATTGAAAGAAAAATTATATCTAGTCTCTAAATTCATAAGGGTGTTGGCAAATTAGGTAGAAGCACATGTGTGCCCTTGGCAATTGACCTGTCAGAGAAGATTCTGGCACGCAGTGAAGGCCACCTACTAACAGCTCTGCTTCCGTTGTTACTCCTCTCCTGTTGGCCCTGAACTCTAAACCTGTTTGGCATTATTCAAGAATGAGGCCAGTATCTGAGTCGGGGTCGGTGCTCTGCTTCGGAATTGTTCCCTGGCTGAGTCAGCGGGGAAGTCTGGCGGGAAAATAAATCACATGAACCGAGCGCCAGCAAATCACAGCGCTCTTCCGTCAATTCCGAACGAAACTGTATATTTACAGAAGCGATTCAATGGCCTCCGCATCGGCTCTTGGAATTATAGATTTCTCAACACAACCCACATTTTTACATGCTAACTTCATTTCCCTGGTTAACTTCACCTCTAATTGAACTTTGCCTCCTGAAAAAAGCTTTGAAGTAAAGCTGGACATTTCCTGAACCTGTCAAAAATATTTTCATTAAGAATACAGTAACAAAAGCGCAGCACTCTCAGGCTCATATGCACACAGCCTCTCTTCTACAGGAAGTCCCCACACCAACAACCTAGAAAATTATAAAACAAATCCTTTTGCTCTCTCGCGCTCACACATTCTCTCCAGGTTTCAATGTCAGAGCCATATGGAAAAGGCCACAATTCTTCAATCAATAATGTCACTTTATCTCGCTCAACATAATTCATAATAACACAAGTGGGCCAGTCTGTGAAAAATGCCCAAGAAAATGGTGGTAATTCCAGCTCTAGCATTTTTTCCGGACGGGCACACTTTAGGTTTGCCGGTGGGGGCCAGGGATCTCCCGTCAGGCCTGACCTGCCTGGAGTTCAGGCTCCCATCAACAAATAAATGGCTGAATCACTGGCAATGTTACTAACAGTGCCAGTGATTCAGGAAATCCTATGGGAATGGGAATTTACCGGCACTCCGTTGCCCGTAATGTCCTGGTAATACTGGTGTATCTGGTGGCAGAGATGGAAAGGGCATTTTACTGGTATCCTGCCTGTAACACTGGCGGGATGCTGGCAAACTTAGAATGAGTGCCTCTTGTTTATTTGCAAATTCTGTGTTAAATGCCGTTTTTCCTCTCTCCCAGGATTCTTCAAGCCAAAGATGCCAGTAGTCAATTCAAACCTTCTGCACACTTCTCTTGTGATCTGTGCCTTATCTACCGCCGTTGTCTACCGGTAGAACTGATGTAGGCTATGAATTGGAACGGGGCTCTGCAGCCGCGAGAGGGCGGAGTAATGTAATGGGAGAGGCCAAACTGGTTGAGGCACTTGAGGAAGAGACATGATTGGACATACAGCACGTTTGCTGCAATCCTGTGTTAATGGTGCAGAATATCTGCCCATTATTGTATACATATCCACTGGTGACCAAGCAGGAGAGGGGTCCTTCCTGCTGTACTGGCTGCTCCCCACTACATGGTGGGCCCAGGGACTACTTACTGACTTCACCTCTCCACATTGACACCACATTATGTAGCTACATGTCTGCCAACTACTGCTTATTGCTTCTACAGGAAGTCCCCACACCAACAACCTAGGGATCATAAAACAAATCCTGCTTATTGCTGTCAAAAGGGGCCTCCATTTTTGCGAGCCACAGAGCACTGGGCTACATACCAAGATGATTGACAATGATTAAGCATTAGGAGCAGCTTTTCATCCCACACTTCCTTTCTGCGGAATAGTTCTTGCTTTGACCTAAAAGCATTGCAAGATTACAGCCCTCAATGGGCTGAAGGGGTGGATGATAAATGTACAGATTTCATCTGGGCGGTATTTGATGATAAAGCACATGGGCTTGTGGACATGTATGCCAATCTGGTGGGGGGGGCAGCTTGGAAATCATTATCAATACACTGAATGCAGCTGACACATTATCCGACACTACGCTTATTGAGGCTCTCAATTAGAAATTCATCATTCAGCCGAACCGTGACTATGAACACTATGTCTTCAACCAATGCCACCAACTAGAAAATGAAACTGTGGATGAATTTGTAACTATAGTGCAAAGAAAGTCATGTATTGTCAGTTTGTGAAGTCATTTGATGAAGAAGCCATTAGACTCCAAATATCGATGGCTGCATTTTGTCTGTCTTTCAAATGCACATACTATGGAAACCACTATGCCTTGATTAGATTGTTGAACCTGCTTGTATCTGTGACAGGGTGGATGTACAAGCAATGGCAATTCAAGCCCCAAAGAAACATGAACATGTGTCAGTGATGAGGCCAGGCCACTGCACCGCAAGAATACCCCCACCTACACAAAGCACAGTTCCTGGATAGACATAACAATGTTCTTGTACCTATGCTGAGGTGCATTGCTGCCCACTATCCGTGTCTGGCAGTCCACCAATGCTGCCATGTGTGGTAAAGCCAACCATTTCTAGAATGTGTGCAAAGAAGACAGTCTGTTTTCTCCAACATTATCTGGCTGCACATACAGCAACTAGAGAGGAGCATGCATACATGCACGGGATATAGCTTAAGGAGATAAATCATCGATGCCAGATGACCCACTGCTAGATACGCCACAGATAGAAAAACACACCTAGCTCATGGACGATGCACTTGGTGACAGGTGTATCCCAGGAGGGATGCTAGTCATAGGATCGGGTGCTCAGTCATACATCATCGACAGCGGCACTACTGTTCAACGTATAATGATGATAGTCATATTGTGACCCTCCACAGCACACATTTACCAAGGTGGTGTCTCTTGTCATTTGCTGTGCGTGGGCTCCCTGGGTCACTAAAGCAAACACAGTACGAGCATCATTCATGTGCTCAAGAGCTCAACAGTGGGATGATGGATACTCAGTTTTGAAACAGCCTTCATTTAGGCCTCACTAATTTCAACTGCCACATTTCTAAATATATATATCTGTATTTGTTCTGCTTAAGGTGGCATTCTATGCCTTGTTCCTACTGCTCACCCTTGTATAGAAATGATCTTGATATAATACAAATTACACTAAAAAAGAGACTCCTGTATACATTGATTAGTTTGATTCTAAACAAAGGTCTGGGTGTTTAAGACTAAAATGATAAGTAAGACTCATATATAAATGCAACAGTGTTGTGCTGAAATTAACTCAGGAATCTGGGAGAAGCATCTTGTGATGGTTTGTCACCTGTCTCCTTGAATACTTTATTTCCTGAAGGTAGGTGCATATTTGTAAACATCACAGTACGTAGATGAGTGTATGGTTGTGTTTGTTCAGCCAGGCTTCGGGTGGCAGGTCTGAGACAGGAAAAACGTCTGCTCCACAGCCATTTCCATTCCATACAGACACACAAACTCAAATTCCCTAAAGTCTCAGGCTAGTGGCATGGTTGGAATCAATGTGCCATCTCTTAGTAGGATAACTGTGCAGGGAATTGAATGTCCAATACTGTCAGATTCAGGATTGCCCCAATTGTCTCGCAGGAATTATTGTGCCTGTAGAATAATCCATCATGGAATCTACATAGAGAGTAAGGCACGTGTGCAATCAAGCTGGGCAGATTGGATAGTTTATTCAAGTCATACTAATAATGTTGCTCTATCGATCTACTACCCACCTCCTACCCCACTTCTGATTTAGGGGCCTCACATTCACACCTCTCTGACTACTGTTGCAGTGGATATTTAATACTTATTAATGTAATTTACCATCAACTAAATATATTATTTTTGACGTAGCTCATTCAAGGATTATTTTATATTTCAACCTTTCTGCCCATGTTTTTGATTTCTAATGTGGAATATGCAGCTATAATATTTTTCTATCCAGCTTCATGACTGCTAGAAACCATATATGTAAATCCTATTATGTTAACTGTATTTTGAGTGCTATGTCCTGCATTGGCAAACACTATATGGTCAGTCTATTTGTAGCACTAAGAAGCCTAGTGGCAGTAGCAGAAATAGACCTAAACCCAAAATGTTCACTCAAACAACTTTATTGAGGATGCATGGAACCAGTGCAGCACCAAGCACCTTTTGTGAATGACTAGTGTGGACTTCATAGTCATTCCAGAGCTCTAGAATTGCTAACCTCTTCTCTAATTTCTTTCTTGTGTACGCAGCGTGCAAGTATGTGGTCATGTGTTGCAATACCGCTTTTGACAGTGATCCCCCTTGCAGTCACGGCATGAACATTTTATCTGCCAGGCCTTTCACCCATTCCGCACTATACTGTTAGAGCTTGAGCATGTGCTTGGGCAGTGTCCTACATAAGTGCATAAGAGGAGTGTCTCCCATGATGACAAGTCTCAATTGACTGTCAATACTTACCAGACTGTTAAATAACCTTCATTTTTTTGCTTAAATCACCACTTTTTCAATATCTTTAAAACAACAAATATGAGCGTGCACCATCAATTGCTGCTCAAGCCTCTAATTCCTCAATTAGCTATCTCTACCTTTGGATTGGTACCCACCACTTTGATAGGGTAGTCACTATAGCGCCTCAACTTTTTTCAATGACTTCACAACTTAGATCGCTCTTCGATATTTTTACTCAACAGACAATATACAGGCTAGTCAACTTTACACATTAATAAACACTATCATCACACTTTTTCTCCCTCGCCTTTACTTAATACCCTGTACAGGGTTTAAGATGTCACCTTACATGAACCTGTTCATGTGTTATATTTTTATGCTCTACTCCCACTGGAGTTTGAGACGTCTTCTTCTGATCTCCCTTGAGCTAGTACTCTATGCGCTTTTTTCTCTTTACACAATATTTCCTGTTACTCAAAAATAATCACAACCATATCCCCTTCATTTGCCATTCCCCTTAGTCTACTCACCATTCGTTTGTTATTCGACTTGAGGCCTTCAGTATCAACTCCTCCTTCAATCTGACCACTTTGCCTTTTGTCCGCCGAGCACCTGTGGAAACCGGGCAGTGATTCCGTCAAAGGGGGACCTGCCCACCGTCTCGGGTTTTCTTGCAAGATTATTTCTATTTAGCCGCTCTCCACAGGAAACCCTGTGATCTTCCGGCTAATGGCGGAGGATGCACGATCGTCCGAAACTCCGGAGACAAACTAGTTTGGATCTTGAACCATCTGCAGTGCTACCACGTTAGCTTAAGGCCCTTTGGATAGCGTGCATGCAATGGATGGGATGCAGAATAAATCTGACTTCAAATAATCGAACAAACTCAGGAAGATGGCAACGTTTTCTGTTTTAATATCAATTGTCTAAAACAGGGAGTTACAACTGACATCAATGGACGTTCGCTCGAGCTCTCATTATATTTCACAACAAAACACATGTATATATAAAAAAGTCATCATACGTGATGTCATTCTACATGGCAAAAGAGGAAAACCTACGAGGGGTTGTGATAGGCTCAAGGGGAACATCAACGTATACTTTCCATAAAGGGTGGGATTGTGAGTGGATATCTACTGTCAGGTGGACAACTTATGCCTACCTCTAAAACATGTAATCTTCAACACTATTAAGTACATGGTATATCATTGGCTTTCAAATCATAAGGCCCTTTGTTATATGGCCTTCTACAATTGGTTGGCACACGCAAACCCAGGTCCCAGGAGGTGGACTTGACTTTACCTCACTACCCAATTAGCCCATCATCTCTCATCACCCATGCCTTCTGCCATGAAGATTGTCTCTGAACTTGGTCTTGCAGAGTATTCTTTTCTCTGGGAATATAAGGGAGTGCGAGCACGCTCTATCGTTGTTCTAGGATTCTAAGCTCAACTCTATTTCCATCCTTGGCTCACGTGAAAGGAGACCACGAGTTGGTCCATTTTGCAGCATTTAAATGTCTTAAATGAATCAAACTTGGCATGCTTGGTGTTCTTTCTTTGCACCTTAACAAGGAATGATTCAGCTACTCAGGTTTACCGCCTTCAAGAATAACTAGCCTTGGCTGCCTTCAGCTTTGCTACCAGACCAGACAGCCTCGCCATTCGTGTCTATGATGTGAGCTAATTCATTTCTGCGACACAGTTCTCAGTCTTTCCTCTCTATGGGACCGGCCTTACTAAATTCATGACACCGATGTCCAGCTTCTATACAATGGTGGCTTTGCCTGAAATAGTGTATTTTCTGGAGTGCTTCACACACATGCACTCTTCTTCTTGCATATGAAAGTTTACTTGATTTTTTACTTCATCAGCAGCTTCTAGAAGGTCCATGCATTCTCTTCAGACAGTATTCTCAGTGCATCACTCTCGTCTTTTGTGACATCACGTTGTCCTCTTTCGTTCTTTTCATATTCCTTCGGGGATTCCTCCCTCAGATTGTCATCTCTTCAGGAATACATTTGATAGCGCTTTCTCAGAGGGTACCTTCTTGGGAATATTCTCAGGGGTAGAGCCAGAACTGCTGGAGTCAAGCATGGCATGATCTCAGGCTCCCAACATACAGAAAGCAGGGGGCGGGATGTTGTATCCTGCATATGTGTGAATGAGGTCTGAGTCAGTGTAAGAGCTGTGTTGGAATGCTAGTGGAGCTTGGAGTGTTCAGGCTCCTGGAGATTCCAAGTGAGACGGTTAAGGACTTGGAGCTGGGCAGGGAACCAGGGAAGAAGCTACTAATGATCTCTCTCCCCTATATTCTATACTGAACCTGTAACCAAGAGAATAAAGCGTGTTTCCTATTTTCTACATACCTGAGTCAGCCTGGTTCCTGCTCCTTGTTATTACTGGCTCAGGGTAGATCCTGCAGGAGGCAGGATACATCATTTGGCGACGAGGATGTTTGAGCCCGATAGACATTGAGCGTGGGAGAGAGGAAGCAGTGATGGAGAGGCAATGGAGAAGTAAAACCAGCATTGAAAAGAATTTTCCTGGTATGCTGGCAATGGAGTGAAGATGCAGAAGCCAAAAAAGGGAGATGATTGCAGCCACAGACATCAGGCAAGCCATGGTAGCCCATCCATGGGATTGGTGAAGAGCCAGGCCTTGGCATAGGCTTGAGGGCAGAGTGGCAGAGCGAAATTGCCACTTCCCAGCATTCTGGAGATACTTGAACGCCGCCGCGCTATTGTGAGTGGAGGATTCTGGGACCTGAAGTCCATAGGAAGAAGCTATGGGGAGCTGTGGTTCGGAGGAAGAAGCAGTTCTTAAGGTACTGAATCTTTTAGTGGAGCGACTGTTTGGGGCCATGGTGGGGGTCGCCGGGGCCGCTAGCGGGGCCCGCGCTGTGAAGGCCCTGCGTTCCAAGCCAACGGTTGGGCTGGAACGCATATGAAGCTACCTGCACCATTGTTTTCCTCCTTCGTGTTAAGTGAAGGCCTTAGAGGAAAGGCCCTCAGTACGTCAGTCGGACGTGTATTGAAAAGCTCCACTTCCTGCAACAGAATGCTGCCGGCTTCCCTAGTGAATAAGAGGAATGCGGAGTCGGAAGGCAGCATTTGAAATACGTGGCTACGGAACCAAGTGTTTGAGACCTTCAAGTAAATAATGTTGAGCGGCCACGTTCTACACTGGAGCATTAAAATAAACATGATGTAACGTTTTGGAAAGAAGTGTGACAATTTCAGAGTAGTTTGAAGAAAAGAGGTACTGTTGTTTACATGGCATTTTTCATGGGACTAAAGAAAATCTGTGCTTTAATAAAACTACATGCCAGCCATTAAGTACTTGAACAGCTGGGATATTTTCGTTCAGGAGCGCAGCACCATATGTATTGAGAGGAATCGGGAACATATTAGTTTTTCCTTTGAAATGTTGATACGGCTGCGTTTGGATGGATGCAACTATTGACATTCATTGCCGAGTTGATTTATGGAACTGGAGTTCACCGAATTGATTTATGGAACTAGAGTTCAAAGTTGAACAGTCGGCTAGTGAAGGGTACTGTGGGCACTAGTGAAGTCTGTGCTCCATCATGTTTTAAAGTCGAATGAAGTAAAGTGAGCTGCAGTCCGTGTTGTGGAGTATGGGTGTTTGAAATGTGATTAAGACATCACAAAGAGTGAGAGGCGTGTATGTATGAGTTACCTGGAGATTAAGAAGCTTAATTGTGTTGAATTTTCTCAACAAAAAAAAAAAAAGAATTCTTACATAATGAAGTGTATTTGCTCATGAAGCACAATTACGGGGACAAAAATGTTTTTTGCAAAAGTGATAGGTCCATGCATAATTTTATGGACTATGCATTTTATATAAGGATCTGTATAAATGGGGGAGAGCGTTGATAATGGATTTTAAATGCAAATCATTTTAGATGTTTATTGTAATTGCAATTGCGCCTCAGCATGGTGACTGATCACCACCATGGCTGGTGGCGCAACACATTCCCAAATTTAGGATTAAGAGATTTTTAAATGCATATTTTAATGGAGAGTTTATGTTCTGAACAATTGATGTGAAGTTTCGTGATTCAGCACAATGTGTTAGTGTGTTTATGGGAGTATGTGACGCATAGGTACGCACAGTTGGCAGCAGGTTCTGCAATAGTGTAGTAGTTGTATACGTGTATGCATGTCTGGAGTTGCATGTTTGTAGAGTTGCACGTTTGTGGAAGTCAACGTGTGAGTATGTACACGTTTGGAGTGTATTTGTGCAAAATATGGGAGTTGTATGCATACAATGGGGTTAGGTTTTCACATGCTGGCCAGGTGTGTTTACCAATGTAGATAAAACCTTCAGGAGGAACCCCACGTTTTTTTTTTCAGGGAGGTTGGACACAGTAGAGTGCTCCAGTAGTAATGATCTTAGGGCATGGGCCCATATTTGGGGTCTGTAGTCAGTTTGGACACAGTAGAGTGTTCCGTGTTGACCTTAGGGCATGGGGCCCTTTTATTTTGGTTGAGGTCTGAAGTCAGTTTTCATCGCTTGTTATGCGCATGAAATCTGGGGACATAGGTCCTCAGAGTAGTAGTTAATTGTCTGCGTTGGAGGTTATCGCTTGACAATTCTTTCATTTATGTTAAGGTTGGAGTTTTAGTTAGGAGAAAAGTTTGTTCTCTTAGTTTCTGTAGTGCCAGGCGGTGCATACGGGAGGAAGTATTGTATTGTTATTGCACGCCAGTTTTAGCTTTCAATTATTGGAGGGCACACAGGTGGTAGGCCAGTGGTTATTTTGTGGCGTTTTAATGCATATCTGGACCAGGTAGGGTCCATACACTGGCATGGGTTACTGGACTTCCGTTCAGTTATATTTATTAAATTTACATTTTCTGAGTTTTCAGGTTGCACCATTTATTTTTCCATCCTTGAGGTGCATCTGATTTTGGCTGTGCACATTTTGAGGTTTGCATAGCGCTACCATTTTCCATCTTAGTAGAGGTTTGTTGTTTTACATGGCCCTTTTTGCTATGTATATTTTGCGCCACGCCTTTTTCTTTCGTGGTTGCGTGTTGTAATTTTGTGATCTTTGTGTTGTTTGTCTCTTTTCTAGGTTTTTCATTCCTTTTTCATGTTTTCTTTAGGGGAGGAGGATGAGGCATGGTTGTTGGGATATTTGTTAGAGTGCATGGATCTTTGTTGGCATGTTTAGGACTATTCTGTTTTGGCCATTGTGTAAGTTTTCTAGATTCGTGGCTACACTATTTTGGCAGGTTAGGTAGCCTCTGTCGGCGTTTTGGGTTGTGCTCAAGTGTGGCAGACTTGAGGCCAAGAGTGGCAGTCTTGGCGGAAGGTGTTTAGTTTAGGAGGGTCGATGGCTGTAGTTTTGTTTTGTTTGTCCATGTGGCAAGGTTGTGCTTGGTGGTGGCGGCACCAAGACCCTGGTGTGGCAGGCCAGGGTGGAAGGAGCACTAGTAAAATATTGTGGTTGTTAGTCCTTACGTGGTTGTGAGTTTGGGTGTTTTCTTTTGATTGAAAAAGGGGGGGGATGTGTTGTATCCTGCATATGTGTGAATGAGGTCTGAGTCAGTGTAAGAGCTGTGTTGGAATGCTAGTGGAGCTTGGAGTGTTCAGGCTCCTGGAGATTCCAAGTGAGACGGTTAAGGACTTGGAGCTGGGCAGGGAACCAGGGAAGAAGCTACTAATGATCTCTCTCCCCTATATTCTATACTGAACCTGTAACCAAGAGAATAAAGCGTGTTTCCTATTTTCTACATACCTGAGTCAGCCTGGTTCCTGCTCCTTGTTATTACTGGCTCAGGGTAGATCCTGCAGGAGGCAGGATACATCACGGGACCTTCTGCAGAGGCATTCAGCTGCTCGTCTACACCAGTTTCCCAGGATAATCACTATACTGTGCTTCCGCCGGGGTGCAGCATACTGGTATGGTGCTTTAAATACCTCTGAAACCCTGCCCCTTAAAGCGTGGGTCTGCCGAAGTTCAGGAACGGCAGCCCCTTGCAAACATATTTGCTTTCAAAACTATGCACATAGTTCTTAAGTTCGAGCCGGAATTCAGCATTGGCAGCCCACGATATATACAGTCACTCTCAAAGATCTTATACTATTTTCAGGTACACAGTACTTTTGCCTGTTCCCAAAATCTTTGTTTAATTTCTTTGGAGTCTGCAGCACTCATGGCTCTGGATCCTGCTGTTTGCTGCCGGCTCGCTGATTGGTTACTCATTTCCTCATTCGCCACAAAGACTTCTGGCAGCTGGAGTTTTGAACCAGAGGGAAAAGAGCACTGACCAGAACAGGGAATGGCAGGTATGGAGTAATGACAAGTGGTACTTGACATTTGCATCCAGGCACAATAAGAAGGGCTAGAGACTGGGACCCTCACAACACTCTCACCCCACCTGGGGGACAGGAATGGCTCTGACAAGCACCCTGGTAGGCCTCCTGCCCCAGGTTGAGAAGGATCACTATCCCCTCTTAACAGGGTCAGATGTCTGACCCTGTCACAACACCCAATACGATTTCTTCTGTCAGCATATTGGGAGTCAGAAAGTGCACTTCACAACACTCGGTCAATTGAGATATGAATAATGGCAGGGAACAAGCCATTGATTTTAAACTGTGAAAGGAACACATTTAGAGACAGGACAGGCAATGCCTCACACCCAAAAGCTGAGCTGCCGAAATGATTGCATATAGTTTGTGGTTACAGATATTTTAGGGTGAATGCTGAGACAAAGTAAATGAGCACCAAGTCCAGTGTGCTTTACGTACTCAGAAGGATTGTGTACTTGAATCACTATCACTGACATATCTGCCAAATTTAATATTCTGTGGATATTCCTATGCTCCCAAATTTTCTTTGATTTTATATACAAAGCAGCTAGAAACACACATTGGTGCTGTTTGTCCCTCTCCACTCTCTCAAACATAATTGGTTTACAGAATGGAGGTGATTTGCTCATTGATTTAAATTTTTTATATTAACTGAGTTCTAGTGCCATTATTTACAGATCGCAATGCATTTCTAACTGAGTCAGAAAGTGGCAAATTTACAATATGCAGATTGGATTCAAGCAAGACCACCTAAGACTGAATTGAGTGACCCAAAATACAGGTTTGCAGAGTCTCCTAATGTATTGTTTGGGTGAGGAAGGCCTTGCCTATGCCTCCTGCCCGCCCTCGTGGCTATGCCCAGTACTCTATGTCATGCCTAACATTCAGGAGGCACACCACTGTTAGAGCCTCATCCCACTTACATCACTGATTGCGCGCGTTCATGAAAACTCTTACCTAGTGCAGAAAAAGAGAATGAGTGGAGATGGAGCAGGTCTAGCTGTTTGATGAAAGAAAAGAAGGTCCACATTTTGGTTTCGTGCAATTCCTGCTTCTGTCAATTTTCTCACGCAATGTTTTATTGTGGCTGTTATTTTCAGCTTCTATCACTGGTGAAAGTGTACCAACAATATAGCGGTAGTATGGTGGTCTCAGAAATCATTTCACCCACTAATGGTGGCATCCCAGCATCCAATCACAGGAAGAAAATGCTACTGGATACCTTCAAAATCCTAAAGAAGCCGGTACAAGGTAGGCTTTCGAGTCACATGAGGGGCTTTGTGACCCCGGTGATCTCTCAAAATGGTGGCCTCTTTATCAATTTCTGTGCCACAGAATATGAAATCAAACTACCTAGAAGTACATTAGTATGGTTTCTCAACATGTTAATTCATATCATTGTTAGTTCTGGCACCTTTCACCCTCCTTTGAGGCTGAACAAATGAATAATGTGCAAAGTTACTCCCTTGCTCACAGTAGTCATGACTTCACCAAACAATATGTTCTCTGTTGCTAAGGAGGTTTCCTTTTCAAGCGGCACACGTTAGTATAAAATCCCTTTTCCATGCGCATTTGTTCTGAAAGGTCACACTTAATGTAATCGGAAATTCAAAATGGAATAACGCATTAGATTATTTTTGCGACGCATACCTGCCATCATCGTCTTTCGACCTTTTCTTTTTTAATAATGGCAAATCGGATAGTGTCAAGCTTAATTCGTGCAAATAATATATTCATGCATTTTAGAAGAGTGTAAATAGACATCCACCCTAGGGTCACTTTGTCTCACCTATCCTGCGCTGCCTGCCTAATCTTAATTGTCTCTAACTCAGCCCTGAGTCAGTGGTGCCGTCCCAAACCCTTCCACATGCTGCCAACACAGCTCCAGATGCCAGTGTGAGAATTCCCCATGGAGGATGTCCAACAATTGCAGGATCTCAGGAGTAGGCCTACGTCATCAGAGCAGGCCGGGAGCGCTTGGAACACGAGTCTTAGATTAGCAGCCGCTCCTTGCCCGCGTGCAATCATCCTTCCAACAAAAACAAGTAAGGAATAATGTAACTCAAAATGGAATTTTCCACATGCATTGTCACCGCGTGCCGATTGTTAGAGGCTGCAGAATGTGCACCGCATCCATCATATCTGCAATGCATGATGGGAACGATTCCACATCAGCAATGCGAGCCAGAGGCTGCTTACATAATCCTACACATCTGGATGTCGTTTATTGAACGCGTGAGGAAGACGTTCCAAAATAAGCAGCCTTAAAGTGATGTATGTGCAGAAACTACTCACCCTGTTAGTAATCTCAATTAGGCACATTAAGCAACCCTGGTAAATCTTTGTATTAGTGAATTAGCAAACCAGACGAAACCAAAGAAAAATATGAAGCGTAGTGATATTTTAATGAGGGCTGAGAGGTCTGTTGGATATTTTATTTATTTATTTAATTTATTATTGAAGCTTATATACCCTGAGGCATCTGGGCGATTTCTGGAGTGATGGAACAGGTTACAGTTGTTGCACAGTTAATGCAGGACACAGACAGTAGGGGGGAGTTACATTATTTGCAGGTACATACACGACATCGACAAAAGGTGAGAAGATTTACAATTCGACAGATAGTGAGTAAATATCCGATATCCGAATAATACTCCTGTTTGGTTCTGTCAAATCGATCGCTGCAGATACCTACACATCTAAATATTGACTTTTCAGATGGATCTGACCCACATTTTCCTGAAAAAATGTCTTGAACAGACCCCAACCCAAAAGATTTGGAGCAAATCTGTTAAACGGTTGAAAAGTTATTACCACCCAGACCAAAATTATTGGAAAGATCGATCTTCTTACCCCACCCAATAATAATGAGACCCTTGAAGAAAGAGTCTCGTTTAACTCACCGGCCATAGACAATAACCACTCTCTTCGCAAGATGTGTGTTGGCCTGCAGCGTTACCTTTTGATTGGGGGCGGTTGTAATACCATCAACTTCATTGGGGATCGATTCGACAATATGATCGCTGGCCCTGATCTACGGAGACTTCTTTCCACCTCCACTGACTCCTCAGAGCTATGTAGTGCAGATGAGCGCTTGCTTCTTTCGGCTGCCATTACTTTTGCAGAAGCAACTGCTATCTCAACCCCCGCCTCTTGTGATAATATGCTTCTGGCCAAAATGGAATCTTTGTTCCAGCTATGTTCAGTCATGGCAGATCAACAGCGTGAACACAAGTATACATTGGGCAAAATTGTGGACGTTATCCTTGCATGCAGCAAGGATTTGGCCTTGGAGATTTCTAAGGATAATACTAACGAACCGTGTTTATTGACAACAAACCTTCCCTTTCCACAGAGATTTATTACCGCTGTGGATTCCATTTCTCTTCCTACTAATGATCTAGAGACTGTTGATACATTTGAGTCATTAGAAACGGAGCAAGATACGGCAGGAACAAATACATCACAGTCATGTGTTCCTGATAAGGATGTGACGCTGCCATGGTTGGGGTTCCAAGAGGGAAAAAAGGAAAAAATAAAAACAAATATACCAGTAAGATGCAGAGGAATAGTTCAAGGGACACAGGTCCAGGGTGTGCCAACACGGGGAACAATCATGCTAAGTACATTGCCCAGAATGAGATGAGCTCCCTTGTCAATACTGAGACTTGGGCCTACATGGGAAACACGTATATGGTTGATCAAGGGGCTTGTACTTTCAAACAGGTAACACTCAGAGGTCCTCTGGATAAATGGTTTTACACTGGTCCAGTTTCTCCTGTGCCATCACTGGACCCCCAACCTGTACTACAATGACAACAATCGCATTATCAATTTGCCATGCAGGCCAATTTGGGCAGCGGAAACACATACCATGGACAGAAGTCCCGACCTGAGATGGCATGGGACAATTGTTATGAGCTGGTGAGGGAGGTTCCACAAAATGGCTCTTCACTTAAGGTGGCACCAGATCCCACAGTTACCATGAATGTGCGCCCACAGTCCTCTACAATGACCTACTCCACAGGACTGTTTAATCACCTTGAACTGGGGTGTAACCTGGCTTCAGGGATGAACTGAAGGCTGATTTCAGCACCCATGAGTAACAATCAGGCCCGGATGTTCTGTATACAAGAACCCCACTAATTTGAAGTCCCGTCTTCCACTGGGGAAATGGGTCAAACTGGACGAGATCAGTCCAAGTGACGCTTGATCATATCTAAATTGTGCTTTGCTTCTTGAACCGTGGAGCAAATTCCCGAGATTGAGTGGAATTGCCACAGAAGATATGCTGCACATAGAACTTCCCATTCCATACAGTCCTAACTGGGCCCTGATTGAATTTATTTCTCCAGTGGTCTCTTCCCTGTTGAGTAACTGGAATGCAGAATTAAACAGGATAGGGTATATCCTTACTGTCTGTAGGAAACATATACTTACTACACCAGCCCAAAATACCATTGATTCAACACAGGCTAAGAGAGTGAGCCCGGTCCACACTGCCAAGACAACCTCTGAGAGGGAGACCCTACGTGCTTCTTTAGCACAACATAATAACATTGCGTCTGGCCAAAAGCAAGTTACACAATGGATACCAGACACATTGGGCCTCATTCCGAGTACGGCGCTAACCAATGGCGCTATTAACGCCTTGGTTGACGCCGTACCCGGACCGGCAGCGCCTTGGTGGATGGCGGAATTACCGCCCCATTCCAAGGTTGGCGGGGCGGTAATTCCCCAATCCCCATTTACCCTTTCCCATTCCCATGCTTGCCCCATACGGCATAATGGGAGTGGGGAAGGCGTTAATTACGCCACCGTAAATTACGGTGGCGTAATTAACATCAAGGTCCCTTAGCGCCATGGTTTTTAACACTTGCTAAAAACAGGTGTTAAAACCTCCATGGCGCAAAGGGAACTCGGAGTATGGCGGTAAGGGATTACCGCCACCGCTCTCGTTAGCGGTGGCCGCTATCCCTTACCGCCATACTCGGAATGAGGCCCATTGAGATTTGGCAACCAATGGCATACTCAAATATATATAATATTGCCTGTATGTGTTGGAACACTCAGGGGCACACCTCTTTTTTTAGGTATTCGGGGGAACGCTCGCACATTATGGAATCCAAGATATTCATGTTACAGGAGACCTGGCTCACTCGTGAATTTTATATGAAAGGAATTCAAGTTCTGTGTAGTATGGCAATTGGACAGCCGAGGGGCCGTCCAACAGGAGGACTTGCTATTGGTATACGTGTACACCTAATGTCAACACCTTTTACTGAGGGCCTTTTTAATCATTCTATTCTTTCTGCTGTGATTTCTGACCCTTCTTGCCTCTGGACACCTATACTTCTCAGTAATGTATATGCTCCCCTAATAGTGGAGGACATACATGTTTCATAAGAGCAATAGATAATCTACTCTCTTTCTGGATTGAGCAGTGTCCGATGGGTAGAGTAATTTTGGGAGGTGATTTTAATTCACCTACATTGTATGATCATCTTGTACATACTGGTGATGACTGGAGTGGAAATGCCTGTAAGGAAACAAGTGACAAAATTGGCACCCGTAGTTCGGGCTGGCTTAATTTGACAGAAACACTTAATCTTTCTTGTCTCAATATTAAGGGGAGCCAAGGGATGATTCCCTGTAATACATTGACGAATGGTTGAACTAACACCTGTCTAGATTACGTTTTTACAGATTACAAAACCGTCCATCTATGCAGTGTGCTAACAATACTGTACACAGGTTATAGTGACCATGCTATACTAAAATGGACTATACCTTTCGATAAGACCATGTATAGCAGAAGCATTGGTAACAGGGCGATGGTTAATTCCCAAGGAAAGTGTATTATCTGCACTGGGATGAATCTTGGATGGCTTTATAAGTATATCCTAGATAGGGAACATTTGCTTCAATGTTGGTTTGAAAGTCATTATTGGGATTTTGGCATGTTTATTAGAGCGTTGGGCAAACAACTTGGGTTATATAAAAAACTCACCCATAGGCCCACAGAGGCACATGGTCCCTTTGACATCCTTCTTCAAAACAAAAAAAAGGCAATACAGATGAGAAGGGCCAAGATTAAGAGGGATTCCACCATCCCTGACCAACAGAAAATTGTGCCATTGCCAATTTAGCCAAGCGTTTTAAAAATTGGCTTAAGGCACATACGTCCTCTTTGACCAATGTTAACTGGGTGCGCCTATTTAAACTTTTGAGAAGCAATGACAATAAGAAATTCTGGTCCCGTATCAGGCAACATACAGTCTCTGAAAATAAACAAGAAGAAAATGTAGTCTCGGGAGGGTTTAGTCTAAAGCCATCCAAAACCTTTATTTTAATCCAGACATAAAATACGATATTATCCTGCTTCCTTAGAGTTGGAATCTGAGTTGTCATTTGAAATGGATGATCTCTTGCTTGCCATCAAGAAACTTAATAATTCCCGTGTGCCTGGACCTGACGGCTTGGCAAACACGGTTATCAAGATGAATACTGAATTCTGGGCACGGACCATGTCTCAACTATTTCGTAAGATTTTGATTAGCGGTAACATACCAGAGAGCTGGAGGATGACTATACTTATACCTTTATTCAAAAGGGATGTTAGGGAGAATTCTCTGTTTAGGCTGAATTTCCTAACCTAGTGAGTCCCCCAGCAGCTTTGCTGGATTTTTGGGGTTTATTTTTTTCTCCTGCCAAGAGTGAGACTCTTTTACCCTCACTCTTGGACATGAGTTGAGTGTGTTTCTTTGAATCTAGATGTGTTTAATGGGCTATGGGTTCTTTTACTCCATAGGGATTCATGTGTTTTTGTGATGTGTGTACACAGCACCCTCCGTGCAGTAACAAAGGGGTGTCATAGTGACCCCCCAGTATAGACTCCATACCCTGGGACTGACTACTGTCTCCCAGGGCATGTAAAGTCACCATTGACTTTACTAGTCTTACATTCTGAACAGAACCAGTACAAACCATCATATTGTGGACGTACTGGCTGGGGCAATTCTATTGCCCCAGGGTCTGTTAGTCGAAGGGGCACGTCTCCGTCCCCCCTGATCGAGTTTTGGCTGGTGGCAGTGGATACTACTTTTTATATTCAACCGCGAATATTTTCCTATGGGATTTCCCATTGTTTTAGGCTACTATCTTTATTTAACTATTTACGGTAGCCTCGAACATACCGCCGGTTTATTTAATTAATATTAATTCTCCGGTTGGTATTTTTTGCCAAAACTTGATTCTAAAATGGCGTTTGTGTTCTCTTCTGTGACTCCAACCCAGGTCGAGCCCTTTGTACCACTTTTTGGCGGGCTTCTCCACAGAAGCCCTCCAAAGTGGTGCCACTCTGTCTGGGGTACTTAGGAGGGGTGGAGGGGAATTTAGGCACCCTGGACTGAGTTGCCTAGGCAACTCAAGTCGCACTCCATCCTGATTGGCCCAAGTGGTGAGCCGGCCGGCTCACCACTTAGCCTGTTTAAGTTACAGCTAGGCTGAGTGAATGAGGGTTTGCTGCATGAAAGCAGGGCTTTGGGGACTGGAACTTCAGAAGTCGCCACAGTACCTAAGAATCCAACGAGGGAGAAGCTGAGCCGACCTGCCACGACACCACCACCGGTGGAGCCCTGCTGGACTGCCTCACCACTTTTCCCAACGACAGAGGAGATCTCCCGCTGGAGAGTCTTCTTCCTTTGACTGGTGGGGATAACCAGTTTCACTGTCTTTTCACTTTCCCGACATACCTCGTGGCCGCCTTGCCCGTGCCAAGCACCCCGGCAACCGGGATACCACGTTTTACCACGACCGCGAAACAAATGTACTACCTTTAATCGGGAAACTCTGTGGCTGGTTTCTTCCCTGGTAGTGCAACGACCTTCATCTTTCCTCCAAGTCGAGATCTTCTCTTTCCCTGGACGACGACGCAACTTGCACCCACTACCAGGAACAACTGCCACCGCTGGAGGCTCCTTCCCACTTAAGGTACCGTGTCCCGCCTGGCTTCCCTTGCTCTCGACTGTACGGGGTAGATTTAGCCCCCTGATTTCGAACCTGGGATAGTCTGGGACACCCTGGCTAAACTTTCTAAAGCCTCTCTAAATTCTTTTTGAACCCTCTGCAAGACTTTCTAAGCCTAGTGTAACTGTGTGATCTTGGGCGCATTGGTGCTCTGCTCTCTCTAGGAGTGCGCCCAGCCTTTGGACTTTGGCTCACCAGTGACTGTTGCTCTTCTGCCTTGCTAACAGTGTTCGTGAACCTTAGAGTGGTGTACCTTTCCATATTCTGTCTTTTTCCCTTCCTTTCTCACAAACTTATTAGAGTGCAATCTAGTTAAGCGCTCACCTCTGTATGAAAATAAGTGGTGTTTTACTGTGATTTATCTGATAGGGAAAAAGGAGTGTATCTATTACAATAGTAACTGTGTTTAGAATATTTTACAATAAGAGTGCTGGAGTGTTTCAACTGTGTGTTTTTAAATAAATAATTATATACTTTGATACCAAAGCTCTGGGCAGTGTTTGCTTGTATTATTGTATCTGAGTGCCTATTGTGTATACTTTGCATACTGCTTAACTCTTCTAGAGGGAAGTCTGACTGCTCAGCCACAGTTACCAGGTAAATCTGGGTGGTACAGACTGCTACCAAGTGGGTTTACTGCCAACACCTGTAGTCTTGAATCTTTTGCAGTGGTCCCTAAGGGAACTGCACAGGTTTCTGCCTAACACTGGTGTACAGCGGTGGGATTTGTATTGAGTATACACTTTAGAGTGCTTGAGGATACCTTAGTACAACTAACCACAAAGCTTAGCACTGAAAAAGTAATCTTTCTAACATGTCAACTATGGAAAATTATAGTCAAGAGTCCCTTGCTACAAAAACTGCTGATTGTTTAAGGGTATTAAGCATAAGAAACTCCTGACTAAAGGCAAGAAAATTTAATTAATAGAAAGGTTATTAGCTAACCAAAGTCTGGATGATGGGTCTGAGGAACCTACCATGCCAGAAAATGTAGATAACAGTATAGAAATTGATATTGATCAAAATGTTGATAATCTTGAGGAAGAGTCAGAAGAGGAGGGTGAGGCTGCTGTGACTGTCCCCCCTAGGCCTCTGTCTGCTCTGCCCGCTGTACCTACTGGGCCTTTGCCAAGTCCCACACTTAGTCCTCAATATCTCGAATTAGAGAAAATGAAACTTGAACTAGAGTTCAAAAGACTGAATACTCTGGCTGAACAGAGACATCAGGAAATGAATCAAGAACTAAGGCTAAGGGAAATGGAGCTCAAGCATGAGCTAGAAATGAAGAAATTATCTGTCGGAAATGCTTCTCTCTCTGGCTCCTCTAGAAGTTCCAGTCCTAAAAGACCCCGGATGCCTAAAGAAGTGGTTGGTATGTATGAGCCTAAGTTGGATGTGTTGGATTGGTTGTCTCTGTTTGAATATAATCATGGGCTCCAGAACATCACAGGAAATGACTTACTCACCTTGTTGTTCTCTAGGCTTCCCCCTGTTGCAACTGATGTGGTAATGGAGTTGGGGGAGGAGGATAGGAAAGAGTATGAATGTGTAAAACTAGCACTGATAGCTAGATTTGGGAAGACCCCTTCCCAGGATCTTAAGAGATTTAGAACCCTCAAAAAGCATGATGGTACCCCTTGGGCTACCTGGGTGAGTGAAGGGTTGAAAAACTTAGAGGGATGGATTAAGGGTTATAAAGTGAACACTTATGAAGGTATGAAGAATCTTTTTATGTTGGAGTCAATTTATGATGCCTGCTCTCCTGAGCTCAGACAGCACTTGGCTGATTCAAAGGAATTAGATTCCCAAAAGCTAGCCAAGGTTGCTGACTTGTGGGTTGCCAACAGGGCCACTCACAAGGATTCTGGTGTAACTCAGAAAAAGGATGAGGGGAAACAGCCTAAAAAGGACTCCAAAGAGAATTCTAATACTGCAAATTCCAAAGAGGGTCCCAAACAAAACCAGAAGGGTAAGCCACCAGGGAAACCACAGCAGAATAGTGTCTCCTCTGGTGCCAAACCAGAGGGAGGTCAGAACAAGCCCCCATTCCAGAAGGCATTTGGTAAATGCTTTGTTTGTGGCTCTACTGACCATGTGAAAGGAGATCCCAGATGCAAGGGTAAACCTTCAGGGATCCAACTTGCCTCCTTAGCCTTCGCTCCAGAAGAGGAAGTCCCAATGGCAAGTGGAAACTTTCTACTGCTGGCTGATGAACCCATTGGAGTCTCAGCCAGTGTTTCTTTAGTCTCTCTGGGGTTGTGGGCACAACAGAATTTAGATGTGTATAATTCTATCCCAGATAATACTAAAGAGTATTATAAAGACAGTGTCCAGGTAAATGGTCAGGAGACTCCTGCCATTAGAGACACTGGGGCCAGCATAACTGTGGTGGATGAATCATTTTCAAGGCAGAGGATGTTGCTAAGGCACCCAAATGCCTCACCAAGTTAGCTGGAGAGCCTGTGCAGATGTGTCCCCAGTTACCAGTTCTCATCCAGTGTAATGACATGGCTGTAGAAATACCTGTCAGTGTACAATGTGAAGTGCCAGGTAGGGTCCTGGTGGGTAATGACCTAAAAGCTCTTGGAGTTGTGTCACATACCCCCAGACCACCTAGTAAAAGGTTACAGGAGCTCACAAAACCTGCAAGGGAGAAAACCCTGCAAGGGTTATCTCAGGAGATGATGACAGAGATCACTCCTTTACCACTGGAGCAACTCACTGCAGTAACTACCAGATCAGGAGCAAAGGGGCAACCCAAGACTCCTAGGAAAAAGTCAGCAGCAAGCACTCCAGTGCTTCCAACAGTTACACCTGTAACTCCACCTCCAGCTAAGGCTGAGAGGGAGGTACAACCCTGTATGGTTGAACTAGACTCTGAAGAAGAGCTAGTGGGAGGCCAAGAACTTATTGGAGATCTAGACCCTGAGGACTATCCTGAGCTGCAGTCTTTACTGGCAGAAGGTGGGCCCAGCAGGGCAGCTTTCCGTAAGGGACAAAGAGAATGTCCAACTCTGGAGGGTCTCCGCCAACAGGCAGCTGCTCAGGCTGATGGGCAAGAGCCTGGGAAGTATAGGTTGCACTGGGAAGATGGCCTCTTCTACAGTGAACCAACCGAGTCTGAACCTGGAGACTACAAATGCCTTGTAGTGCCTCAAGAAAACAGACAACAGTTCTTGCACTTAGCCCACGAGATTCCTTTGGCTGGTCACTTGAGTTTCAAGAAGACCAAGGAAAGGCTCTCACTCTACTTCTATTGGCCAAAAATGGGGGCCGAAGTAGATAAGTTTTGCAAGAGCTGCCATACCTGCCAAACTTCTGGTAAGGTTGGTGCCAAGAATGTGGCACCATTAGTGCCTCTCCCAGTTGTGGGAGTCCCATTTGAGAGGGTAGGGATTGACATTGTTGGTCCCCTTGATCCCCCTACCTCCTCAGGCAACAGGTTTATCCTTGTTGTAGTAGACCATGCTACTAGATACCCTGAGGCAATTCCTATGTGGACTGTTACAGCTCCGGCTGTGGCTAAGGCCCTCCTTGGTATTTTTTACCAGGGTGGGGTTTCCTAAGGAAGTAATATCCGACAGGGGGTCAAACTTTATGTCCCACTACATGAAAGCCATGTGGAAAATCTGTGGAGTTACTTACAAGTTCTCAACCGCCTACCAGCCCCAAACCAATGGGTTTGTAGAAAGGTTTAACAGAACCATGAAGAGCATGATAGGTGCTTTAGAGGAACCTCTGAAAAGAAAGTGGGACCTTCTACTGCCATGCCTTCTCTTTGCTTATAGAGAAGTCCCTCAGGAGGGAGTAGGTTATTCTCCCTTTGAACTTCTCTATGGCCATCCGGTCAGGGGTCCATTGGCCCTGATTAAGGAGGGGTTGGAAGGCGCTCCTCCCCTCAAGCCAGTCAGAGTGACTGACTATGTGATAGGTCTCCGAAGGAGAATGTCACACATGATGGCAGAAGCTAGTGATAACCTGAAAGCTGGACAAGCTTTGGTCAAGCATTGGCATGATCAAAAGGCTAACATGGTTGAGTTCACTCAAGACCAGCTAGTTCTCGTTATGCTCCCAACAAGACAGAGGGCCTTGCAAGACAAATGGATGGGACCCTTCAAAGTGGTGGGAAATCTTGGGGAGGGTATATATCTGGTGGATCTGGGCAGACCCAGGGAAGCTCCTAGAGTCTTCCACACCAACCGACTGAAGGCGTAGATCTCCAGACCTGAAGTAGGAGCCTTGCTTCTAGCTTCAACAGCAGAGGAAGAAAAGAGTGAGTCTCTCCCTGATCTCCTCCGAGGTGTACCCTTAGATGAAAAAATTGAAGGAGTCAATCTCTCTTCAGATCTGACACCTGAGCAACAAGAGGAGTGCAAATATATGTTAAATCAGTTTGCCTCCCTGTTCTCACTCTCACCAGGCTTGACCCCTTGGGGACAGCACGAGATACTCACTGGTGACTGTCTGCCAGTCAAAAGCAGAGGATACCGAATGTCAGAAAATGTGAGAACCCATATCAAGGGGGAGGTCAAGAAGATGCTTGATCTCGAGGTAATAGAACCCTCTACTAGTCCATGGTCTAGCCCAGTTGTGTTAGTACCAAAGGCAGGGTCCAAAGACTTGAGATTCTGTGTGGACTATAGAGCTCTTAATGCAGTCACCAAGACTGATGCCCACCCTTTACCAAGGACAGATGAGTTGGTGGATAAACTTGGTGCAGCCAAGTACCTCAGTACATTTGACCTTACGTCAGGCTATTGGCAAATAGCCTTGACAAACCATGCCAAGGAGAAAACTGCATGTTCCACCCCAGTTGGCTTGTACCAGTTTAAGGTCAGGCCTTTTGGATTAAAAAATGCACCTGCTACATTCCAAAGGATGTTGAACCAAATTCTAGCTTGGATGGAGGACTTCTGCATGGCATACTTGGATGACATTGAAGTCTTCAGCCACTCCTGGGAGGATCATGTGAACCACCTAGGACATGTTGTGCAGGCTCTTGGACAGGCCAATTTGACTATCAAGGCAAGTAAATTCCAGATAGGTCAAAGTAAGGTGGTCTACCTTGGACATGAGGTAGGAGGTGGAGAAATAAGGCCTTTGCTCAGCAAGATTGAAGCTGTGCAAAATTGGACAACACCTACTACTCAAACCCAAGTGAGAGCCTTCCTAGGCCTCACTGGGTACTACAGGAATTTCATTGAGAACTATGGGACCATAGCTTCTCCACTGAATGTTATCTCCTCCCCAAAATTCCCTAAAAAGGTCAAATGGAATGAGGAGTGCAATCAGGCCTTTGAAAAACTGAAGAAAGCTCTTTGCCAAGCTCCAGTATTGAGAGCTCCTGACTACCACCAAACTTTCATTGTACAAACTGATGCTTCCAATGTAGGTATAGGTGCAGTTCTAAGCCAACTGGATGAGAAGGGTAGGGTGCACCCCATTTGCTTCATCAGCCGTAAGCTGAAGGATCCGGAGACAAGGTGGGCAACAATAGAAAGAGAATGCTTTGCTATTGTGTGGGCACTGAAGAAGTTTAGGCCATAATTGTATGGTTCTACTTTTGTCATTCAGACTGACCACCAACCCTTGAGATGGTTAATGCAAATGAAGGGAGAAAATCCCAAACTATTGAGATGGTCAACCTGCCTGCAAGGGTTTGATTTCACCATTGAGCACAGGTCAGGGTGTCACCATCAAAATGCTGATGGACTCTCTAGGATGTATGTCATTGACTAGAGGTATGAGGTTCATCCAGGAGTGGATTAAATCCTCCTGTCCCTTAGTCTGGGGGGGGGTGGCGAGTGTTAGGGAGAATTCTCTGTTTAGGCTGAATTTCCTAACCTAGTGAGTCCCCCAGCAGCTTTGCTGGATTTTTGGGGTTTATTTTTTTCTCCTGCCAAGAGTGAGACTCTTTTACCCTCACTCTTGGACATGATTTGAGTGTGTTTCTTTGAATCTAGATGTGTTTAATGGGCTATGGGGTCTTCTACTCCATAGGGCTTCATGTGTTTTTGTGATGTGTGTTACACAGCATCCGCCGTGCAGTAACACAGGGGTGTCATAGTGACCCCCCAGTATAGACTCCATACCCTGGGACTGACTACTGTCTCCCAGGGCATGTAAAGTCACCATTGACTTTACTAGTCTTACATTCTGAACAGAACCAGTACAAATCATCATATTGTGGACGTACTGACTGGGGCAATTCGATTGCCCCAGGGTCTGTTAGTCGAGGGGGCACGTCTCCATCCCGCCTGATCGAGTTTTGGCTGGTGGCAGTGGATACTACTTTTTATATTCAACCGCGAATATTTTCCTATGGGATTTCCCATTGTTTTAGGCTACTATCTTTATTTAATTATTTACGGTAGACTCGAACATACCGCCGGTTTATTTAATTAATATTAATTCGCCGGTTGGTATTTTTTGCCAAAACTTGATTCTAAAATGGCGTTTCTGTTCTCTTCTGTGACTCTAACCCAAGTCGAGCCCTTTGTTCCACTTTTTGGCGGGCTTCCCCACAGAAGCCCTCCAAAGTGGTGCCACTCTGTATGGGGTACTTAGGAGGGGTGGAGGGGAATTTAGGCACCCTGGACTGAGTTGCCTAGACAACTCAAGTCGCACTCCATCCTGATTGGCCCAAGTGGTGAGCTGGCCGGCTCACCACTTAGCATGTTTAAGTGACAGCTAGGCTGAGTGAATGGGGGTTTGCTGCATAAAAGAAGGGCTTTGGGGACTGGAACTTCAGAAGTTGCCACAGGACCTAAGAATCCGACGAGGGAGAAGCTGAGCCGACTTGCCACGACACCACCACCGGTGGAGCCCTGCTGGACTGCCTCACCACTTTTCCCAATGACAGAGGAGATCTCCCGCCGGAGAGTCTTCTTCCTTTGGTGGGGATAACCAGTTTCACCGTCTTTTCGCTTTCCCGACATACCTCGTGGCCGCCTTGCCCGTGCCAAGCACCCCGGCAACCGGGATACCATGTTTTACCACGACCGCGAAACAAAGGTACCACCTTTAACCGGGAAACTCCGTAGCTGGTTTCTTCCCTGGTAGTGCAACGACCTTCATCTTTCCTCCAAAGTCGAGATCTTCTCTTCCCCTGGACGACGACGCAACTTGCACCCACTACCAGGAACAACTGCCACCGCTGGAGGCTCCTTCCCACTTAAGGTACCGTGTCCCGCCTGGCTTACCTTGCTGCCGACTGTACGGGGTAGATTTAGCCCCCGGCTTTCGAACCTGGGATAGTCTGGGACACCCTGGCTAAACTTTCTAAAGCCTCTCTAAACTCTTTTTGAACCCTCTGCAAGACTTTCTAAGCCTAGTGTAACTGTGTTATCTTGGGCGCATTTGTGCTCTGCTCTCTCTAAGAGTGGGCCCAGTCTTTGGACTTTGGCTCACCAGTGACTTTTGCTCTTCTGCCTTGCTAACAGTGTTCCTGAACCTTAGAGTGGTGTACCTTTCCATATTCTGTCTTTTTCCCTCCCTTTCTCACAAACTTATTAGAGTGCAATCTAGTTAAGCGCTCACCTCTGTATGAAAATAAGTGGTGTTTTACTGTGATTTATCTGATAGGGAAAAAGGGGTGTATCTATTACAATAGTAACTGTGTTTAGAATATTTCACAATAAGAGTGCTGGAGTGTTTCAACTGTGTGTTTTTAAATAAATAATTATATACTTTGATACCAAAGCTCTGGTCAGTGTTTGCTTGTATTATTGTATCTGAGTGCCTATTGTGTATACTTTGCATACTGCCTAACTCTTCTTGAGGGAAGTCTGACTGCTCAGCCACAGCTACCAGGTAAATCTGGGTGGTACAGACTGCTACCAAGTGGGTTTACTGCCAACACCTGTAGTCTTAAATCTTTTGCAGTGGTCCCTAAGGGAACTGCACAGGTTTCTGCCTAACAAGGGAGACATGATTTACCCATAGAATTATAAGATATTGGCCATGATGAATAGTAGCATGAAGATATTTGCTATGCTGCTTCTCTGGAGATTAAATACATGGGCTGAAGAACAGTGTCTTCTCAATAAACTTCAAACAGGATTTAGGAAGGAGCATTCTACTAGGCCTAATATATGTGCCATTTGGTGCACGATGTCTGAGGCCACACGTCCAAAGGCAAAGAGACTTTATCTTTGCTTTGTGCACTTTAGCAAGGTCTTTGACATGGTACCTCGTGTAAAGCTATGGGAAAAACTTTGATCCTGGGGAATTGAACCATGTTCACTTTATTTTATTCAAAAGTTGTACACAGATACATATGCAATGATTCACCTGAACGAAGAGGGTCGTACCAAGCAGCCTACCATGACTAACATAGGACTTAAGCAGGGGTGCACCCTTGCTCCCCTGTTATATAATTTGCTTGTCTCTGACATGGCGCAGGCTCTGAGTGGCACGCACAATTTTCCTACAAAACTGGGAGGTGAGCCGGTCCCCTTACTTGGATATGCAGACAATATGGTGTTACTTGACCACACCCCATTAGACCTGCAGCGATCCATTAATGCACTGCTAGCCTATTTTAGAGATAATAATCTTAAAATAAATGTGGGCAAGATCAAAATCTTGATTGTTGGTCATAGTACAAGTATCAAGAATAGGTTTGTCTGGAAACTTGACAGAGCATCTCTGGAAATAGTCAGTCCTTATACATACCATGGGGTTCCCATTAGGACCCGTCATCGCCAATCAGATCGTGGTGCCCACATAATAAGTAAGGTGTTGAGGAAATGGTGGATGCTTAAAAAGCATACCAATAGCAAGGGAGGGCAGAACATTGAGGATTTGATTGCCATATATAAAACCAGAATTGTACCTGGCATATTACATGGCACAGAATCCTTATGCACAGCGAATATGACATAGTTGGAGCGCCTAGAGAGCAAATTACTTCATTCTATTGTTGGTGTACCGTTGTTAGTGCCGGTGCAGGCACTGAGGTAGGAGTTTGGGCTCCCATCTTTAAGATCATTATGATTGTTACAACAAGGTAAATGTGTCCTTTAATTTGATTTGACTTATAATCATCATAACAGATTACTTGGCATTATTGTAATGCTGTATCTGAAAACATAGAGTAGCCCTCTTTTTGTAGATATACAGGCATTCATGCGCCAGTGCTATCATTAAGTAGGGCTTTCCCTGCAAGATTTGATTGCTTTGCCCACTGAGGACATTGATATGAAATCTAAAACCATCACATGGGATATAAATTCCAGCCTCAGCCACCTGTACCATAGGAGGAATTATGCCACATTTGCTACCCAGAGTTTTTGTTATAACCACCCCAAGAGTTATCTAATTAAAGAAGGGCACCTGCAATTGAAAAGATTTGCACAGTGAGCAGGGAGTCCATGTTTGGTTTCCCCCAAGTAACTTAGGGTGACCAACCCCAAGTTCCTTCCAAAAATACAAAAAAGGTAGCAGGCGCCCCTCTCTCAAAAGAACATGGCATGATAACCTGTTTGGTGGTTTTTAACCACTTTGAGAGTTCGCAGCCATCTTATTTTTGCTCACTGTACCTTTCACAGATGGGAAATATTCATTTGCATATCAGTCTTTGTCCCGCCCACATGGGACTCCCTGCTCACTGTGCTCAGAGAGGCACAGCTTCACCTCACTGATGAGGCCCAACAAGGCTGAAACATGTGTATGGGGTTGCTGTTGGTACTCTTGTTCAAAGAGGAATTGCCATAGCATTTCAGTGCTGGACTTCCCATGTGGGCGGTACAAAGACTGATATGCAAATGGACATTTCCCATCTGCGAAAGGTACAGTGAGTAAAAAGCGTGTGCAGCAAAGTCTCATCACAGAACAGGTTATCATGCCATGTTCTTTCTAGAGAGGAGCGCCTGCTACCTTTTTTTGAAACGTTAGCCAAACTATTTGAGAAAGGGTATGGACATTTGGTATCACATTTGCCCTTCCTTACTTCTGTCCAATTCTGTATGTTATATTGTGCAGAATCGATAGTGATTACTGCGTCTGTCTTTCATATTTGGGAAAAAGTTCAGAAGGTTTTATCCTAGTACTTTTATGTTTTTATAATTATTATCATTAATTGTATTTCTTATTCTATTATGCACACAGATTATTAGAGATATTTGATTTCCATATGAATTAACATTGAATGTAATCTTTTTATATTGTCCTAACCTTGATAACGTTTATGTTTCACATTGCTTTGTTGAATGTGTTTAAGTTTTTTTTTTTGTAACCCAATACAAAAAAAAAAGAAAAGTTATTAAGCAAGGAATACACGTTTACTTCAATTCATTTTGCCATCATGAAAAAAATGCTTCCATTGAACACAAGCATAGCAAAATCCGCTGGACAGCTATTCAGCAAATAAGAAACTGGGCCTACCCTTGCAGAGGGGGCAGGACAGACACAACCGCCCTTCTCAAGTTTGTGGTGTGCCAGAGGACATCTCACCCAGTGACACTGCCCACAACATGATAGGTTTGTCATACCTTTAGTTAGCTAAAGGGGAAGACTGTAAAGTGAGATGAAAGCACTGTGATATGCCACCTGTGCAAGATACTAGTCAAGCGATTCTACCAAGGAGTGTTGCTCCTTGGGAACCACAGCAAATGCACCAGAACATACCTCTAAGGCATTACCTGATTAGTCCAGGCGCACACATTTCAAATCCCATTGACCACTTTCCACAGCCCCCTCCAGTTATGGGGACATCATTGAGTAAATGCCATCAGATTCATCACAGGAGGACACCCCCACTTGAGGCTGAGCACCCTAGAACAGGCATCCCTCCTTTCCCTGCCCTTAGAGCCTACCCAAACTGCACTGTGTGCATACTGCACCAGCGACACCATTCACCAGGAGGCCCTTTTTGCCACCATCTAGCTTGTTGGTGGTGATGATCACCTTTGGGATATGGTGCCATCTGGATATGGAGTGACAGGCAGGTGTGTCATGATGGCATGTTGTGGCTGTAATTCCATATGATCATCAGTCGGGGCAGCTGAACGCCATGGAAGTGGAGGATGCC
Source organism: Ambystoma mexicanum (assembly GCF_040938575.1). Lineage (NCBI taxonomy): Eukaryota > Metazoa > Chordata > Amphibia > Caudata > Ambystomatidae > Ambystoma > Ambystoma mexicanum. The sequence goes on from NC_090928.1 coordinate 675,801,936, forward strand.
CTTGAGAGACACACAATCCTAATCTTTTGTAAGGGATTATCTGAGCACTGGGCAAGATGATTTAAAAGCAGCAGGTGGAGTGACTGCCCTCTGACCTGGAGCCAGAGTTGCATACCTCTCCTTCAAATCCTATTGTTTTGTGGAAAAACTGCAACAGATGCTCAACACTGGATGTTTCAGCACTGTATGTCGAGTTGAAAAGGAGGGAATTATGTTGAAAAGTATTACATTAGTTAATTCAAGTTAAAAGAGCTAACCTGGAGTCAGTTTAATGGACCACAAATTGGCCTATGGTATCTCATGATTGTGAATTGGCAACTTCTGATATAGTCATAATCTCCTCTGAACACAGAAAACAAACTAATTATATTCTGCCTGTTCATATATATTTACAGTTTCCACGTGTAAAATGCAAAGCGCAGCCAGTTATGAATGGGCCCCTTTTGTTATTTCGTTTTATGGCATGGACGGAAGAGAGCAAAACGCGTATGTGGAGAGTTATGGTAAATGGAACACACCACCACTATGTATGTGTTCTTATTTTTTATTGTATTTGATAGCACCTTATTCGAACACACTTTACAAACTAAGATAACGGTACAATAGAGTATTTCTATTTATTGAATTTGTATAGTGCTTAATAAAAATAGACCTTTCAAGAAGAGGTGATAAAATGAATGCAATTAGAAGAATATTAAGAGGCTAGTAGGTGAGTTTTTAGAGAAGAAGAGAGGTCGGAAAGAAAGGAGAAGAGCGGATAGAGAGAGGTAAAGCGTTGCAATGTTTTGGTGCGAGCAGGGAGAACGAGTGAAAATGGGAAGAAGCTCAACGGGGCATGGGGACAGTACGAAGGAAATGAGATTGGGAACAAAGTGACCGAGCAGGAGCATAAAAAAAGCCAAAGGAAGAAAGGTAAACAGGAGCAAGACCATGTGTGCATTTAAATACCATGTGAAGTTAGAGTAGACTTGCGTGAAAAGGCAACCAAAAAATGGACCAAAGAGTGCTTGAAATGGATGTATGAGGAGAGAGCAAGAATAGGGTATGAAATGCAGAGTTGAAGACTGAGCATAGCTGTGCCAGATGGTAAGCGTGGAGACTTAACGAGAAAGCAGAGCCATAATTAAGAGGTTGAGAGTGGCGATGAGGAGGTTACTGGCTTGAAAATACAAAAATGGGCATCCTTTGCAAATGTTAAATTGATGAAACTGGCAAGAACAAGCAATGTTGAAAATGTGAGTGGAGAAGGAGAGAGAGCAGTCAAAGGTGAGACCAAGGATATGAGTCTGTTGTGAAAATGGAATGAGGGAGGCGGAAGGGAACAAGAAATCAGAGGAAGGAGGGGTGCAAGAAATGGACGAAGAAGGAAAGAAAAGGATTTCACTTTTAGAGGAGTTAAGATGTAGAAAGCAAGAGTGCATCCAATATTTATTGGAGAGTAAGCAATCCATGATCTTGGCATGAATAGCATCAGTAATAGAAGAGAAAGAACTGAGAATCGTCAGCATAGAAATTGTAGGACAACCCAAAAAGTTCATATTGCCAGCAAGTGAGAAGGCATAAAGGGAAAAGAGGAGAGGGCTAAGCACTGAGCCATGGGGCACATCATGTAGTAGTTGGAAGGATAGGATAGGGGCTAGCACCCTATGTAATTGAAAAATAGTGATTAGAGTGATAGGACTGAAACCAGCTGGGAGCGGAACCAGAGGTACCTAGGAGAATAGAGATGATAGAAGGAGAGTGTCTTGTCAAAAGCAGCAGACAGTTCAAGGAGGATTTGAATAGAAGATTGCTTAGAGTGAAGTGTTGATAGCAAGGAGATAGACACACTAATTCAGTGGAGTGGAAAGGCTGGAATCCAGATTGAAGGGGAGCAAGGAGGGAGTTATGATCGAGGTAGGTACAAATCTGAGTAGACAATACATTCAAGAGTTTTAGAGAGGCGGCAGGGAATGAAAGCAATAAGATGGAAATCAGCAGAAGAGGTAGGATCAAGGGAATTCCTTTTTAAGAATGAGAATAATCATTGCAAGGTCAAAGGGAAATGTTAGCGAGAGAAACATTAAGACTGTAGATACAAAGGGGATACGTGAATGAAAGATTTTGGTAATGTGAGAAGAATGAATATACTCTAAAGGAGAGGCAAAGGGATGAGCAATAAAGTAGGCACTGTCAGATTCACACAGAAGTGAGAAAGATGATAGGTAGTAGGAGAAGGAGCAAGCCGCAGAGGGGAAAGCTGGGGTGAAGAGGATTGGATAGGTGTCTGCAATTGAATAACCTTATCGATAAAGAAATGAGCAAAGTCAGAAGGTGTAAGGGAAGATGTCAGTGATAGAACAGAAGGTGGGGCAAGAATACAGTTGAAGGTCTGAAAAAGCTGACAAGGTTGAGGACGGAGAGACTGAGATTGGAGTAGTAGAGACTTTTTACATTCATCAAGGAACAATCATCGGAAGAGTAACGAGAAGACGACAGTGAGAGAAGGTTGGTGGAGAATTGGGAATTATTCCAGTGATGTTGAGCTCGATGAGATGATGAACGTAGCGACAAGCGATCAGCTGTCAGAAGAGAAGGGTGAATGGCACTGAGCAAGTTGGTAGACAGGAAGACCAAGAAGGATGACAGGGCAGTAAAAAAGATTACAGATACTAGAGGAAAGTAAGGGCTTTGTAGTTTGAGTGGTAAGATATTATAGAGCTGATAATGACAGGATCACGAGATGACAGAAATGTGGGCAGAAAGGGTTAAGGAGGAGTCAAAGTGGAAACCCAGTTAATGGACACCAGACGAAAGTACAATGCAAGATAGAGTAAATGGTGGCAAGAGGAAGCAGGTGAGAGTCATGGAGGCAGAAAAAAAGAGGATTCAGGTGAAGGTAATGAGCAGCCATCCCGGATTTGATAGCAAGAAGACAAGAGGAGAGAGTAGATTGAATAAAGGGTAAAGCAGAAGCACAGAAATACCTCAGAGTCATATGCATACAGATGATGGGAGACTCCAAAAGAGGAGATAATAGAGACCAGCTGGAAAGTGTACAGAGAAAACAGTAAGGGACCTAGGACTGATACTGGGTGCACTCTAGAAGTGAGAGGAAATGTAGATGAGGATTGATTGACCCAAGAGACTAAACATTTGCCACCTGAAAGATATGAGTGCAACCATTCCAGAACAGATCCCGGCAAACCAAGACAGTAGAGAGAAAATAGAAGAATGGAATGGTAGAAAGTATCAAACGCAGCAGAAAGGTCCAGAAGAATAAGAGGAGAGGAACACTTAGAATAGCAAGCCTTGAAAAGAGAATTAGAAACAGCAAGAAGAGCTGTTTCATTGGAACAGCATGGGTGAAATCCAGATTGATGAGGCAGAAGAAGGGCATTAGCATTGACATGAGGAGAAACCTGAGAGTAGACAATGCACTCTAGAACATTAGAGAGGAAAGGTAAAAGTGAAATTGTAAAGGTAAGCAGGGAGCGAAGGGTCAAGGTATGATTTCTTCAGACTAGGTAGAATGGGGGCATGTTTAAAGGACACATGGAAGGTGGCAGTAGCTAGTGCAATCTAAATCCAATGTCAATATTAACAGGGTTGAATAAAGAATAAGCCATTAAGTAACACTTCAATTGAGATGTAAAGTTATTTTATACATTACAAGGTAGTGTAGCAAGGCTGCTTAAACATCTGATTTAGCTAGTTCTAGGATTTTGTCATTTGCCATTAATGAACATAGGATGATATACTGTTATCTGAGGCAACATTTAGTTGTTTGCAATTTTGAAAAAACACAATAAGGTAGTACATACCATATATAGAGCATGAAATGTGCCACAGAAAGTTATTTCAAGTTAAATACTCATTTGAACATGACATTAGATAATGTTGCCTGTAATTATTTGAATTGCTCATGGTCTGTGAGAAAGTTTGAAAGACACCCCACTTTAAAATCATGTGTACTTCAGTGTTGGGCAAAATTCAGAAAGCGCTCAAACTTGCATGTTTCCAGCTATCATCTGGCAGGAAATGGAGCACTCACAAATGGTCATGTTTAAAAGAGAGAATAGAAAATCTGCCAAGGTCATTACCGCTATCTGCTCTATTGAAACGTGGTTCTCTGCGGATTACTGCATAAAACAGCAGGTGCAGTCGGACTCAAAAGAAGATGAGTCAAAGCACAAATATCAATGGCATGTCATACTACTTGCGAGTCCCCAATGTAGTCAGTCACTAGAGCTAAGGTACAGCAGCATGGTTTTCTGGGGTGAAAGTACAGGCAGGGAGTGGCATTGTGATTGCCTGCTGGTAGGGGAGCTGCAGTAGTGGTCTTCTGGGGACATCCCAGATCTGTTCATTGCATAGTATCAAATGTCACCACAAAGATGTAATACCAAACTTGGTCTCGCCTTTGCTGGCACACAGTGTGAGTGCACAGAGTGCAAGTAGTAGTATACTATTGTTCATTGTCCTGTTTTAAGGGTTTCCACATTTTTAATTGTCCTGCTGTACCAAGAAGATATGTCCTCCTGTTCTTATATGATCATGAAGGTGGTTGTGGTGAGGTTGGTGGTGGTGATGCCACATACTGAACATTTCCACTTTTAGACATTCCAGACTGTCTTTCAAATATCCCTTACACATATGGTACAGTCATTTTGCCCCCACCCCCTTTCTCTGTCATTTTGGAATAGTCCTCCTCATTCGTCTCCTTGGTACCATTGGTCTCAGAGGTCACGTGTTGTGGCCCGGTATTGGCTACAATACCTGAGCATGTAAAACCTCATCCTGCATACAAGAGTGATGTGTGGGTGAATGTGCAACTGCTGAATGCAGAATTGATAAGGTCAATGTATGATGCACACATCTGGCATTCCCAATGCACACATCAACTCCAGTGGCTTATGAACAACCTTCTGTAGCTGAATGCCTCCCTCTTTCACTGGCACATTCAAGAGCTCTGATATGCTGGCAATTAAAATGATAACTTCTACATAGCCACATGAAGGTGGCACGTGTTGCACACTGAGCTACATCCACTGCATATATTCGACTACTGCCTCCAAAGAATGCTTCAGCCATTGAATATACTCTAATCCCGACACTACAGAAATGTAAGACTTTCTTTGTGCAGCAAATATTTTGTCTCATCACAGAAATAGAGCTCACTAATCTACAGTGACAACATATAATCTACTTCTGCCTCCAAATAATTCAACAACTTTTTCTCTGCAACTACTATTTTACTCTTAGCACAAAAATGGCACATTCAGTTACAGCTACTGAACATACGCTGTTCTCTTCAAAGAATGCTAAGACTTCTTCTTTGTAACACTTATTTTGTCTCGTTCATCACCAAACATCGCAGCGCTGAATTGCAGCCACTGACTATTATTTACTACCTTCAAAGACGTCTAGGACGTTCACTCTGCAAATAGTATTTTCTCTTTTCATGACAAATGAATGGCACATTGTGTGGAAGCCACTGACTATAAATGTCATCTGTCTCCAAAGAACTCTTTGGAGCTCATGTAAAACGAGCACGTAACAGGAATCTAATGTGTAAAACCTTGCTTAAGTCTTTTACGGACTACATTCCCCTCACTGTTTTATTCATTTGTATGACGGAGATGAGGGGTGGATCTTAACTTACGAGTCCACCTCCCCCTTCCTCACCACCATACACATACTACAGCATTTATGCGGCCATAGATTTTCATGCCAGTGAAAATGTTGTGGATTCCTGTGGAGTCTGCCTGTTTTTTACATGGTGGACTCCATAGGAATCCAATGTAAACACTGCCATTGCACAGCAGAGTGAAAAGCGGTGACATACAAGCGCTTATGCCACCTATTTACACTCCCCGTTTTCACTCCGCCATGCAAATGATGAAAGTTACGTGTCGGGGACCAGTCTACTCTAAAGTGCAAAAGTAACAGGACCTTGCCGTGTAATTGCAGGGACTTGCAAAATGGTCACCTTAACGTTTATCAAGCTTCTACTTGCATTTTGTTTTGTCACAAACACATCTATGATTGAGATACAGAGACGGAATATAATCTCCTGCATACAAAATTATTCTAAGACGTCTCTCTAAAACCAGCATTTTCTCTTAATGATCATAACAATAGCACAATGAGTTACTGCCACTTAATATAATCTCTCCCTACCTTCAAACAAGTCAAATATGTTTTTCTTAACAAGCAACTACTATTTTGTCTTATTACCAAATGGTGGCCCGCTCAGTTACTGCTATTGATTATAATCTACTTCTGTCACCAATGTATTCCACCACTTTTTCTCAACAAATGCAATACATATTTTTTCTTTTCACAGAAAGATGTCCCACTCAGTTCTAGTCACTCTTACCCCTAAAGAATTCGAAGTATTTTTTGCAATGCATATTTTATTATGTCACAAACAAAAAAGGTATAGCAAAAGAATATAGTCTATTCCTGTCCCCAAAGCATTCTATAATGTTTTCTTCACAAATGTTCAGACTTTTTTCCTGCAACAAGTATTTGACTTATCACAAAAAGATGGCCCACTCAATTAAAGTCATGAAATATAATCTGCTGTTGGTTCCAAAGAATTATAAGACTTCTTCTCTGCAATTAGTATTTTCTCTTGACACAAAACAGCACAGTTTGTTACAATCAATAAATATAAGCTACACCTGCTAACCACGAGTTTTTCTTCACAATTAGTATGTGGTGTCATCACAGAAAGTTGGCCCTCTAAAAAAATATTGACTGAATGTGATCTCTTTCTGCCTCAAGGAATTCTAAGACTTTTTCTCCAGATCTAATATTTCTAATACATCTCAAAATGATGGTCCACAGCCCTTGAATATCTACTCCTGACTGCAATGAATTCTAAGACTTTTTCTTCACAACAAGCATTTTCTCCCATCAAAAATATGTCCTTGTCAGTTACAGCCACTGGTTATAATCTTTCTTCCATCAAACTAAATCCTACTTCAATTTTGAATCCCTGCCACAACTAAATCGTAGTAATATTCCCCCTCTCATTCAACTAAAGCATTTTCCCTCGACTGCTATAGCAACCACCTGCCTCTGCCTACACGGCTGATTCAGCAAACAAACCACTCATGCCCTATTGATAATATTTTACCCATAACAAGACAAAACACCTTGATGGAACAGCATACAAAGTTCGAAAATTCCTGATTTTCCTAAAATGGCCATTGTTCAGGTCATACGGATCGTCGCTGAATATGTTCACTCAGGCTTAGCCTGGACCCAGGATGGTACTGACAGATTTTACATTTCATTGGTATAGTCTGTATGTAACGTCTGAAGCAGTAGCTCTGACCAGAAAAAAATTGGGACATGAGCAGGACTATTGAGGCCTTGTGGTGGACGTTCAAAGTTGATGAGCAATAATGTTGACATTTGAGCTGTGCCTTGTGAAAGTTTGCGTGATGAATTGGATACTGCTCTGTAGGAGTACAAGGGTGAGTAGGAGAAAAAATGCCCAATAAGCCTTCACACTTCTCCAAACCAACAGCCAATGCAATCATAAAGGTAAAACAGGCACAGCTAATGTGGGCCGAGAGAAGACTATGCTCTTAAAAAGAGTGTGAATGTGATCCAGTAGTGATCCAAACAACATAGAAATATAATTCAAAATAAAGGGTGTGTTAATCAAGGTTATATAATAAAATATATACTTTAATCAAACACACTATCTGCAATAGAACAATAGAAAAAACTGTACAAAGCCCACCCCTGTGGAAAGACAGAGAAGATGCAACAAATAGAAGAATGATGCACTCTGAGTATGATTACCGGGGTGATGGGCAAATTGTTAACACAAAAATGTATATGTCTTTGGGTGAAAAAGGTAAACTAACTAGTTTCACCCAAATGGACCAAGGGGGCAGTTATTGGTGGACAGTACCTTGTTTCGAGTCTTTGGTGGGTCAAATGCATCAAACCTGACTTCGAGCAGTGACGCAAGCAGATCAAGCTCAGTTCGTGCATGGTGGATCATGTGGGCCAAGCAGCCAGTGGGCCTCGAGTAGCTTCAAATGCAGAAGTTTTGTGTGGCTCAAAGGCAGCTTTCTGCAATGCAGGTCAGTGGGCTCACCAGGATAAATGAGGTTGAGACTTGTTGACTCGGGTTGTAACCTTCAAGAAGGGTCAATGAGTGCTGCTCCAGCGGTTCAAGTTGATGGGTGGCGGTAGTCAAAATGGTGATCCTGTTGCTCTGATGTGTGGTTTGGCAAAGCAGCTGTTCGCGGGGCGAGTCGGGTCGAGTAGTGGTGTAACCCCTAGTCTGAGTCGGCAAGTGACTCTCCTGTGGTTCGAATTAGATCATGGCAGTGAGTGGTTGATTTGAGCTTAGCAGATAACGGGCTCAGAAAGGGCACAATGCAGCATGGAGCGAGCTCTGTGTCCAAGCAATTTTTCAAAGGTTCAGAAGAGTGCCAGAAAGTAGCACTGGCAGGATCCATCAGCATCAATGGTTTTGAATTTGTTTCGATAGCTGTCTGACCAGTTTCGAGGTGGCAGAACAGGGATTCATAGCAAATCTGGTCCTCCTGGTGCTGTGAGATGCAATACAGGGGCACAAGGACAGAGTGAAACCTACCAGAGTCTGCTCTCCCAGCCCTGGGAGATTCTGGTGAAGAACGGCAGGACCTGGTCCACAGGAAAATATCACCCCCAGTGTGCCCTGAGAGTGGGTTGGGAGCAGAGTTGTCCTCTGCCTTCGACTACTCCATCACCTCAGTGGTTGAGGGCTTTGGAAAGTACAATTCTCCTGAAAGCGGCCCAGTGAATCCTTCTCAGTTGTTGTTCCAGGGTGAATCAAAGAAGTCGTTTCAGGCGTTTTCTTTTCAAAGCAAAGTTCACAGGTGATTGGACTAAAGCTAGCCTGCCTTAGTGGTCCAATCCCTGTTCCTGAATGTAGTGGAAATCACGCCCAAATTGCTTTGCTCCAGAGGAAGTGGATAGGACAAGAAGCAGAGAGCGAGCCAAAAGAAACAAAATAGTGGAAGTCCTCAACCAGTGGAAAGAGCCCTCCTAAATACTCTAACCCACCCCTTCCCTTTTCACCAGGATCAACACCCATCAGAAATGCAGCACCATGGTGTGAGTCTACTCCCTTTGAATGGGTGTGCTCCTTTGATGCCTGGGCACAAGGACAGCTCCCTGGTGGGCAGCTGGCTCTAGTGCAGGACATGACTTACCCTCACAAAGATATCGAAGTAGAGGTATTTGCATTCCGGTTCCTGTCCTGTCATTTGGCATGCTCTGCCTGTCTGGCCTGAATACACATCACCTTCCATAGCCTGAGCTGACTCACAGAAGCTGACACATGTATGATATCAAGTTGAATGTAGCAGCAATGAATATAGGTTGCGCCATGCACCATGCCCTAACTCGGGCATTGCCTTATTTTAGAGTTAAACCTGCCACCATCATGGGATACTTATGGTCATCATAGTATCAGTATGGGGGGCATATCTTAAATGTAGCCCCTGTAATGCAGAGATTTGTCTCTCACTGCAGCTGTCAACTATGCACTGTGACCTCTGAACCTGCTCTGTGCCACTGGTATAGCAGGTGCTGCAAATCAGCATATTGATGCAGCAGGACACAGATACATACTATGCTTTTGGCATGGATTTCAATAAAGGAGAATCAGATTAGCAGAAAAGGAATAACGCTCATCGTTTTGTTCTTTAATACAAACATTAAACGCCTGGGCTTTCACAATCTGTCACATGGTCAGGCTCATTCTTAAGGCGAGAAAATAAATGGATGCCATTTGTGCTAGCAGCATGCCTATTTTAGCTCTCTCTAAAGAGATGGCCCCATATCCAAGTCCTGCCTGATACGGGACTCCAGCGAATGGCAACACACTCAGTCCTGGTGTGCCATTCAAGCTCAAACTAAACTGTCAACCCTCTCAGCTTCCTTTTCTATTCCAGTAGGTAACCCTGAGATCATTGAACCCGGTGCTAACAATATAGTCATCTCAGTGGCCACGGTCCTCGCTCTAGTAAGAGTAGGCGCCTCATGGGACTTCAGGCTTGAAGAGGGAGCTGCCGGGGACACTGGTGATTTGCCTTCTTTTTTTATTTTTTTTTATTTTATATTTACTGTTTTTGGTAGTAAAAATTAATTTACACCTTTACAAAAGTATTCTAATTACATAGAATAAAACAAATTTGCATATAAACTTTCGATATTCCTAAAATTCAGTATTTAAAATCCAAAACATAACATAAAACAAGTAAATAATGCAAATATTTCCACAATACCTCACATAGTTCCAAACACAATCTTAACTTACTTTCTAGTTCTAATCACCAAATTTCTTTAAATCAAAAATTTCAAAAGGAAGAACAGGAAGCACATCATAAGACCAATATAAAAGGAAATAATTTCATTGCCAACTATAACAGCGCATACATTTGCATTAGACATTTGGAAGAAAAAGAGACAAATTCACAATGTTAAGATGTACAAAGAATTCCTCCTTCACAAAGATCAGCTATCATTAAACAGTTGAAGTTCTTTCTCAATTATATTCACAAGGCTAACTACCGCCAAGATAATTGCATTGCTCCGTCCCCACATACAACGCAACCATACCAGGTTGCGTTCATAACAGGAGGTATTCTTCAAATAGACACCCAGACATTTACGTCTTTGCGGTTCAAAATTCACGCACTATATGAATAGATGTTCCAATGTTTCAGACTCCTCTACCTTAGCATAAAACCTGAAATAATCCCACATCCCAGATTCTTTGATGCCAGACCAATTCCTAATGCGGGAACCCGTGTGGATTAAGTCTAAATGGAATCTCATAAAGGTTTTCTGGCATTCTTATCTGGGAAACACATGATATAGTGCAGGCGTGGTGAGAAGCTACTCTAAATTTAGCGTAAGTACTAAATGATGAATAGCCCGCAATTAAGTCTGAATTGCGTGCCCATGCATTCCTAAAAAAACGCATTTAAGCGCAATTGTGGAGTCGATTAAATCTTGAGGGGACATATTCAAAGAACTTTGCACTGTGATCATACGTTTTTGAAATGCAGCTATTGAGAGTGGGTGATTCTCATGTAACATTAACAAGAAGTCCTCATAGAGAGAGTTCCTTGGGGGCGATCGCATTTTCTTAAAGGTATTAAGCATGCGCCATTCATACTTGTCAGCTAAAGGGTAGAGTCCTAACTCATATGTCAAGATGGCATTAGGAAGGTACCCCGGAAGTCTCAAAACCTTTTTCCGGATCTTTCCCTGTAGAAGATTGAGCATTGGGCCCATATTCAATAGACAAACATCCAAGATATAGAATAAGATAGACTCCACCTTCATTGTGTAAAAGTATATCAAGGGCGTGAGAGAAAACTTACAATGCCTAGCAAGAATAATTCTCATCTGCGCAGTCAAATAATTTGACTTGGTGTCTAAGATTGCTCTCCATTTGGCGACTGACATACTGTTAGAGATATGATAACCCAAGTATATGATCTCACCCATGATGTTAATGGGTTTAGAGTTCAAAGTGTAATTGAATGATGTTAGATTTGACCAAATTAATTGTCAGATTATTCAATTGACAATAGTCATAAAAGATATTCAATTTATTTTGAAGCCCAAAGGGCACTTTGTCAAACAGTATGATGTCGTCGGCAAATGCCAACCAATTTAAGCGCAGCTTACCTAGGCATACCGGAAAGATATTCGCTTCTTTCCATATTTTCTCTAAATCCGCGAGGTAAAAGTTAAAAAGTACTGTCGTCTGATTGCATCCCTGTTTCACTCCAAGTACGGTGGGAATACTGTCAGAAAGGAGACCATCTTTGTTAATACGAACTCTATATGAAGTATGACGATGAAGAGCGGCAATTATTGCTACCAGATTTGATGGAATACCATAGGACAGCATTTTCAACCATAGGCGATTACGAAGAACACTGTCAAAAGCAGCCGCTAGGTCTAAAGATGCCATGTAGATCGGTTGGTTGTCCCAGGTGCGTGTTCATGCTAGCAAATGTGCAAGAATTGACGCATTAAGCTGCGTGCCCATAGCCCTGCGAAACCCCACCTGGGCCTTAGAGAGAATACCGGCATCTGAAATAAATTTCTCCAATTCACACAAAACCAAGCGAGCAAATATTTTAGACGCGATATCAATTAAGGCAATAAGCCTATAATTACCCAGATCATCCAAGGGTCCCTTCTTGTGGATAGGTATTATTATAGCCATAAGCCAAGAGGAGGGTATTTTACCCGTTTTGTGAATCAGTTAGTAGTATGGAAGCAGGTAACTAGCTCAAAAATGCGGGTCGTCCTTAAAGACGCAAGGTGGCAGCCCACCCGGACCTGCAGCCTTTGAGAACTTCATTTGCGCAATTTCCCAAATTACGTCCTTAAGTTCCCAAAGGCATGTGCCAGGAAATTGTAATGAAAGAGTGGCAGACTCCGACCTAAGATGTTTAACCGGTAGTTCACATTTCTTTCCAAAGAAATACTGCCATTGGGAGCCAGATATAGTCGCCACCATGCCCTTAACGGCCTCACCCACAGGGTTTCTTAATCTAGACCACATTTCCCTTGTATTTCCCTTACATAGGTATTGAATCATTTGTTGATTTGCTAGAGTATGAGCCACCTGACGCACTTCTTTAATCTTTTTCTTGTAACATGAAACAATATGGGCCCTTGCTAGCTTATAAGAAGCTGCCTTATCATACAAGCGTCTTGCCAGACGAAGCTCCTGATTTTTCCAATTATTTTAGAGCAGCTACCTCCAAAGAATAAACAGGGACAGAATTAGATGTATCTTTACACGACAGTTCCTTAGCCAAACTTGCTAGGTGCTCATGGATCATCCACAAGTTACGCTCATTAACTTTCTCCCAAACCTCCAAATTTAGTGGTCCTTCATTATACGACACCAAATCCCTATTTACTAGAAACACCATTCGTCTGCAGGTGCTTGGGTGCCACCTTACTGACAAGGTATATCTATCACTTTACACCGGAACGCAAACCATCGCAATTTCGTGTGGCTTGACCTTAATGTGCAACCTTGTATTCAGCATGTTATGGTCACCCAAGCCCACCTCAATATTGTTATGCGGTCAATTAAACCACTGCATGCTGCTGATGCTAGCACATAGTCAATTAGTGTCACTGAACAACCACGCTGCCAAGATATGTTACAACTACTGGTTCCCAAAGGAATTGGATATATACACCAAGCCTCAAAAAACTCAACCCATGCCTGTCCTCTCCTACGAGCCTGCTGTGCATAGGAATAGGAATTATAAGACCATGTTGTGCTGCCGACTAAGCCCAAGCATGAATTCAAATCGCCCCCAATTAAGATCTCATGCTTTGGAAATAACAATGATGCCCCCATTAAGGCGCAGTCCAATTCAGCCAGGGCTGAGTCCAACGGGACAGCAGTGGGGTTCCAGTAGACTGAAAGCAAAAGAAATACTTGTGACTCGCTGCCATTCATTGACTTTTCCACCATTATAAAAGAGTCGGATTTTTCTAAAAATTGTGTCATTACATTGAAATTATTCTTAATGAGGATGGCAGTTCCACCACTGGGACGACCTGATTGAACACGCCTCGCCGGAGCACTAAATGATAGATAGCCATCTAGCGTGACAACTTGCAAGGCCATCGTTTCCTGCAACAGTAACATTTCAGGTGTGTGGTGACTCCCAATACGATCATATCATGCCGTAAAATGTTTTACCCCACATCAGTTCCAGGATGTTACAGAAAAACTTGATGGTTATGAGTTTGACACTTCAGTTTTAATCAAGGGCTCATGCCATGATAAGCCACTTATCGCCTGGGTCAAAGAAGCCAACTGAAGTGATAGTTCCTTATTCTGATGCTCGTGTGGTGACATTGTATTGGCTACCAAGGACTCTCCTTCGGTGCAGGAATTACAAAGTCTAAAAATTCCCATGCGCTCTCCATGTTCCCAAACAGATGCGGGAAAAGACCCAAAGACTCAAAGTCCTCTTTAAAGCCAAGAATTAATTTTGTTATTATTTGTGATTGGACTTTACATAATACTCTTAAGTTATTATGTGGGGCTAATTTTACCCATTCCAGGTCCTTACTTGGTAAATTGCGTAGTGGGGGAATCTGAGAAAAGGTGTTCTTCAGGAAAGACCTATTAATTCGCACCAATCCATTGATATCCAGATTAATTGCCCATCCAAGAATTTGGTTCATCTCCTTTGGAGTTTCACGAAACAATAACATATCGTTCGGAGAGTCTTTTGGATTCTCACTCACGGGTGCAGTCTCCTCCACCTTTTATATATCCTTATTCGCCGAGTTCAGGGGTATACGCATATCCCATGCATTTTCTCCCTCCTCCTCCTGTCTTTCTGAGTTAGAAAGAATGGCATCCTGCACAGCGGATCCACTAGCACAACCCTCTGAGGATACCACAGGGGGCAGTGGACCATTTGATTTTTTTGAAGAATTAATGGAGCATGCCTCTTCTTGAAGCAAAACAGCCACCTTCTTACTTTCAATACTAGGGAAAAAGCTGTGCAGCTGGGATTGGTGCTTGTCTGCAGTTACCCAGCCGATTTCAAAGGGTGCACCTGTGGGTTGCCACTTTTCAATGCCTTAATCTGAAGATGTTTCTTACTTTCCTCATTTAATTCAAGAAGATTTAGTGCTAGATCGTCCGTGGCAACACCCATTTCGCAATTGTGGACAGTTGCCACCTCATTCGGAGGGCGGATTTCCGTTATTGCTTTCTTTTACACCTTCTTCTGGTTGTTTTTGGCCAGATTAAGACGTTTTTGTTCTCTCAGGAAGGACTTCTTTGCCTTCCTGGAGATGACTTGCCTCCCCTCTTGTCCCGTACAGACAACACCATGCTCAGACAACACCATGCTCGCCTAACAGCCCAGAATCGGTTGGATCAGCCATTGTATGCTGAGAATCCATAATGTCAATCAAAGCCGAGGGACTGTCCGGAGAAATTGAAGATCCGATAACAGTCCCTGTGACTTCACAAAAGGATTCCGGGGCCATACTAATTTGTGATTTGGTGGCTGCATTGAACAAGAATTGTTCCACCCAGAGAAGGCGATCATGATGAAGTTTGGCTACTTCCATAAGATCAATTGGCTCCGAGATAACCTGTTCTGTTGCAGTCGTATTTATGCCTTGGAGCACTTGTGAATACGATCTTTGCGGAGGATAAGCAGAGCTTACCACACAATCCGTTTGGGTTCCCTGTGAGTATGTTGTAATGGTAGATGCCACGGCTTTGCCATCTGTACCAATGGTTGCCATCATTTTTTCAAACTTTGAGAAATAAAATGCTTTTGAGTGCTCCTCAGCCAATATAAAACCTTCACGTTTAATAATTCTTTCTTTCATAAATGCCAAGGAGCCCTGCATTTCCCTTAGGGAACAATGGGTTAATTCATGGCCCTTGTCAAGCAGGTTGAGTATTCTTGAGAATACAGGAAAATTGAAAGAATCAACCTGCGAAAAGGTGCCAGAAGGGGAGTCCTCAGGTGTCAATGACGTTCTAACATCCCTTATGAGCGGATCATATCCAACTCCCTCGTTCCCTGATGTCAAAACTCCTGATTGAACAGACGTATGGACCCCATGGCCTCTGTATGTCTGCTGTAATTGTCGCCCGGTCAAAGGTTCAAACTGCCACCAAGACCTTGAGATGTTATACCTATAAATTCCCTCCACGGAGCACCAATATCTTTAGGGCTAACTTCATCCGGCTGATGGAAGTGCACTTGTTCCCGAAATGGATAGGACCTGGTGGCAGGTGAAGAAGGGCCAAGTGATAGACGTACGCGTTTACCCAATTCGCTCATGATTGTTGGTGCAAGCATGGAAGTATCAGAGACATGTACCAAGCCCTCTAGAACTTCCCTTGATGCGCAATTGCAACCGACTGATTTAGAGTGGGGACAAGCTAACTACCCCTCATTCTCATTCGCATCCTGAATAGAAAATGAGTACGTTGATTTTGGGCCAAGGGTGGAGCCTCCATTCCAGGTACCAAGCATATAGGTAGTGGTGGAGAGGATACTTCCTCTTGGTTAGGTGGCGGGGACTCCTCACATGTGGCTATCGACATTGATAATAATGATTTTTTGCAGGAAGGTAACAGGGGTAATGTTGTGTTCAACAACTTAAACTCTGCGCTCTTCCCTGGGCCCTTAGATAGGTTGCCGGCCTTGTTACCACTTCTCAGCGCTCGGCACAGGCTCTATTTTGGGCCGATCAACTTGGCTCAGAAGCCTGCACAAGGACAGCCGCTAGCTCACAAAAGCTAGCACAACTAAACAGTGAGCTAGTATAATCTATGTAAGGGCAACTGGCCTTTAATATCCTGGCTAACCAAGATGAAGATTTTTTTTTTCTTTTTTTTCCCTTCTCTTTTTTTCTTCCTCCCTCCCTTTTATTTCTTACTCAAAAAGTTCCACAATCCCACCTATCCACTCTTATGTTAGTAACTTGTAGTTGGTAAAAAAACAACAAAGTATACAACAGTCACAACAGAAGAATAGAAGTTACTCAGAAAGGAATACTCTCAATACCTTCTAGGAATCACAAGTTAAAGGCAATCAGTTTATAAGTACTTTAAAGACTATTACCTGCTTGTCCGGTCATGTAAAAGAAATACAGTGCGTATTTCCTTGGTAGTGATCCTCCGGGACCTAAAGATCAAAGGTGCACCTATCTCCCTCTATGCAAATCCGACAATTCCAGTATACCACTAATGGTAGACCCAAAACACATGAGTGCATATACCAAAATTCAAATGTACAGCGTCGTCAAAAGCACTCTATTGCTAGGATGCAATTAGGTACCTGAAAGCCAGTTATAAATGCATGTAGCCAAAACTGTCCACAAGCTTTCCAGCAAAACAGCCTGTGATACATCACAGGCAGAAGACCCTGCACCCCACGCCGCGCACCGTGAACAGTAAACAGTACATTGTTGTACTTGGCGGTGCGCGTGCAGTGCGCTGGCTAGTGTCTATTTCTCAAGGCAGAGGGGCACGTCACAGCACAGGGGGGCGGAGTCACAATTCAGCACAACACCTTAGGATAGAACCAAAAGGCGGTGTCATATACCCACTGCATATGGGGAACTACAAAGTACAAACAAACAATGCAAACACACAGTCACCTCCTTCAATGTTATAAGGGCCAGGCAGGTTTGTGTCACTGAAAAAGACATCCTCCAAAGATAATACCGTGACACGGCTTGAAGGCTCCCAACGTTCCAGCAGGAGACGAGCGTGAGATGTCCACAGTAAACAGTACTTTGTTGTACTTGGCGATGCGTACGCGGTGCGCTGGGTAGTGTCTATTTCTCAAGGCAGAGGGGCACGTCACAGCACAGGGGGGCGGAGTCACAATTCAGTACAACACCTCCTTCAATGTTATAAGGGCCAGGCAAGTTTGTGTCACTGACAAAGACTTCCTCCAAAGATAATACCGTGACACGACTTGAAGGCTCCCAAGGTTCCAGCAGGAGTCGAGCGTGAGATGTCCACAGCAAACAGTACTTTGTTGTACTTGTCAGCGATTTGCCTTCTCTGGTTGATGAAGCCTCAGGGCTGTGGACCTTGAGCGCTTCCTCCAGTGCTGCTCCCAGAGCATCCAGTAACTGCCATGACTACATCTGAGTCAAGGAGGTCATTAAGACCTCCTCACCAACCTTGACACTAACACCCCGTGCGTTCTTATCCTGCTTGATCTCTCTTCTGCCTTTGACACTCAACAATGCCATCCTGCTCCACCGTCTCTATGATAACCTGGGTATCACTGGTCAGTCTCTGGCATGGCTGACTTCTTTCCTCTCCGACCCTCCCAGGTCTAACTTGGGTCCTTCCTCTCTGACATCTTTTTCTCTACCTGTGGTGTCCCCCAGGGATCTAACTTCTCTCCCTGGCTGTTCAACAAACACCTGGCACTCCTAGCCCAGCGCATCGCCACTCTGTCCCAACTTTCAGTGCTATGCGGATGATACCCAGCTCATTTTCAGGCTACCCTCGGCCTCCTCCTCCTCCTCCTCTTCTTTTCTCATCTCTGACTGTCTGCCATCCAGGAATGGTGTGCCGCCAACGACCTCTGCCTTAATGCCAGTAAGTCTGAGATTCTACTCTCGGCACACCCAGCCCCGCCTTCCCTGCAGCTCTCTGGCCGGCCTCTCTTGGCCCTCCTCCAACTCCCACCTGCAAGGCTAAAAACCTTGGGGTCATCTTCAACTCTGCACTCTCCTTCTCCCCTCACATCTCTGACGTCTCTAAGAAGGCATACTACCAGCTGCACCTCCTTAGAGGTATTCTTCCTTGCCTCTCCTTCCCCCAGAAGCTCACTGTCTCTAGAACCCTGGTCCTCTCTAAATTGGACTATTGTAACAGCTTCTATCTAAATCTGCCTGCCTCCACTCTCTGCCCTCTGCAACTTATCCAGAACAGGACTGCAAGACTTGTCCTTGGCCTCAAGCCCAGGGATCGTATCTCTCCAGGACTGAAATCTCTGCACTGGCTCCCAGTGGCTGCGAGGAATAAGTGCAAAACCCTCTGCATTGTACACAAGGCCTTCTGGGTCTGGGGCCGCAATACCTTAAACTCTCTCTTCCTAAATATCTTCCTTCTCTAGCTCTTCACTCATCTGCCTCCAACTCCCTCAGGGTCAGTCGCTTCTCCAAGCAACAAGTTGGTGGCAGATCACTCTCTTCGGCAGGGGCCTCTCTCTGGAACAGCCTTCCTGCCTCCCTGAACCATCTCTGGGTCCGGAAGCACCTCAAAACCTTCTTCTTTGCTTCTGCTTTTCTCTCCTCCCCTGCTGAATTCCTGAGTGATATTGCACCCTTTCTGATCTCTGGCCCAGGCCCAGGCCCCATCAATTGCCCACCTGCACTGTCTCCCTGGCAACCCCTGCACCTGGGGACCATTTTTCTGTATCCCTACAGTCCCCCTACCAGCACATATGTCTGCACTTCCTTGCACTTACCACTAGCTGGCTGTTTTATTTGTCTTATTTATTTTATTATTCCACTTTCCCATGTACTGCACTTTCCCCTCTCCCTTCCCCCTGGGCACTTTTCTTTTCCCCCCTTCCCATGCAGTTGTGCGATCTGAATGACACCTGGCCTAGTAAGATCGTTGTCTGTCCTCCCTTTGTTCCCCCCATTGCCTCGTCGCGCCTTGAAACACTTGTGTATAGGCGCATTATAAATGCTTCATCATATCATATCATTACCTAACAGATACCATACTGGAATGGAGGCCATGACTGCAATATGCTGCAGGGAGGGTGCCCCCCTCTGACTAAGCCCTTCCATATCCATGGTACAGTAACTCAGACCGTCAAACCCTCTTCCCTGCAAGTTTGGTCTGGTCATATACTGCCCTACCTTCAGCAGCTGCTGGACAGCCATGACACTAGCAACAGTGCCACACACGGTGGGAGACTTGTCTCTGTTTCTAGAGACACAGACTAGAAGCACCTGAGTCTTGTCAGGAACTGGGACCCCAGCCCCCCAAAGGACCCAGTACCATTCCCGCTCAGAGTGAGGGAACTCTCAGCCACTCCCTGGCCCAATGGGACTTCATCTGCTAAGATGCCCATGCTGACTGTTGGCTCCTCCTCGAAGGGGCCATCACTCACTATGGCCTGCTTGTGTTTCCCCTTGCAGACAGAATTGCAGAGAATGGCACCACCCATGTCGGTGTGTGGTTTGCAAGGTATTACTAAACTTCATTGCCTGCAACGTTCTCTTCCATCTTCCACCTCAATGTATCTGTTGGCAGCAACACTGACACATGTTACATGGGCAGCTGAACTCCCACCTCTCACCCATAATATGGCCTGTAAAGGTTTCTTAAGAAATTAAAGTACTAAAGTGTTTATTTAGTTCACTCAGGATGACACTCTCAGCCAAAGAGAGTATCCGGTTGTTATTAGAAGAGCTACAGGTCAGCTTTAATATTGGAGTCCTATAAGAGGGTTGCACTGGGTGGAAATAGCTGCAATCGCATTTAGTAGAAGCTCTATCCACTCAGATGCATTTTATGGGTGGGGGGTGTATGAGGTGCAAAGAGAATGTGTCATTTGGTGACAATATAGATTATCAGCTAACAGCTTCAAAGCCTGCTATCTTCTTGTGTGAAGCATGCTTGTCTTTACAGATCACTAAAAGGAATCTACCCCTACCTGAGCTGTGGGTACCGTACATTAATTTATAACAAGAAGGAACCAGATCTTTGTTCACTGATCACTGTTGGTCTATAATTGAATTTACTGATAAAATATTTGAAACTAAATGTTCATTTTAAATTGGGTATTGTAAAACGAAGGCTATCAAAACAATCCTATATTTTTGTTGAAGAGTGTTTATTGAGCCCACAAGTAATACAATACCCAACAACAATCAAGGCTCGCTAGGAATACACCGCATTGTACCAACAAAGATCAAGGTAACTGTAAAATAAATGAAGTTGAATCTAATACCAAGACATGCACCCTATCACTAACCATGATATCATCCCCACATGAGAACAGCAGTGATGTCCCTTTTCTCAGAAATATCAGACTGGCTTCCAAACCATGAAATACCGCCAAAGATCGAGCAAACTGGATACTGATAATAATGGGGTGCCCTGTTACTAAATAAAAAAGCACAGATCCCCATGCCATAGGGGGAGGTGGGAAAGACACATGGATAGCAAGCACAAGGGTCAGGAAGGATGAACCAGGGGATATGTATGGGAATGTTAGAAGAGTCTTGCATAAAAGCCATTTAAAATGAGCCCAGCCCAGATATCTTTATACAGCTCATGGGAATCTTGTCTCCCAATCAAGACCTTCTCCCTTGCTGACAGCAAACACAAACACAATCATCACAAGAAAGTGTTTAGTAAATTTCATAAGTTTAATGGTTTTCTTTTTGTCCACAATGAAGGCACGATAGACCCATTAGGTGCTTCCATGGGGAAGATTGAGAGTAGTCCAGAACACCACTAAAATCATCCAATGGGGTACCTTCACACACTCTACAATCAGCTCAATGCTCTCAAGAACATTCCTCAAAAAATCTTCCACTCTCACTCACACACTCATAGTTGAAGGCTCATCCTCACTTCCCTTTTGTGGGCACAAAAATCTAAAGAAGAACACTGGCACTGTAGCAGTTTAACCAGAGTCCAGTACAAGTAAGGGATCGTTTTGTGCTTGGTTATTGTCAAATTCAAGTCTACGTTAACGGTTTTGCATTAGAGCAAGCATTTGACCAGTACTTCACAACAATAGACATGCACAGGTCCTTGTCCCAGTTGAAATGATCTTTGTCGATGAGTAGCTCTGATATGTACCCTTTTGGAAACAATCCACACAAAGTAGAAGCTGATATGGGTTCAGGAAAGATTATTCAGCGATGGGATGTCATGTAAGGTCATACCCATCACATCCGCCCACCTTTGGAACAAACTGGCTAGGTCTTTGTATCTGCTCCTCTTAGACTGAGTTAATTTTACATTTAATCAAGGGCTCCAAAGACAACAGGGAGTTGTACACCCAAACATTTTATATTTTACATTTCCAGGCTTAATTCAAGCGCAATTGCTTATTCTTAATCTGTAAAACTAAGCTCCCCACAACAAGGCTTCCCAATGCAGAAGTTAGTCTCCCCTCCCGAACAATTTTTTAAACAATCAATCATGAGAGAGCTTCAAATTAAAAGTGTGCAACAAAAGTTTAAAATGGTATTACATGGAAGAAGGCTTATGGAGATAAATACTGATAGATCTAATTGAGGCGGCATAAAATGAGGAACTCAGGATATTCTGGCAAATGGTTCAAATCTATGGAAGTTCAACTTGAATATAAAAAAGAACACAACATAACTGGAAAGGAGCAGCAGATGATGGAGTAGGTTATAATAAGGAAATTAACAAATTTTAGGCAGTGGGTCCAGATTAGATTCTGGTATGAAAAATAATCCCAGATTTGTGGCTGTGAGATTGACTGTGGTATCCAACATCTCTTATCCTATAAAATAAATAATGGAAAATTGGAAGGGAAGTATAATGATCCAACGTTTTTGATCTAGAAATAGACTACAACTGCTAATTTACATCTGATGAGAGCCCTCCAGATTACTGACCAGAAAAATCCAATATACACCTTCTTGGTGTATCTAAAGAATTGATGGAGGAAAACAATCTCACACCTTTTAATCTAAGAAGCTTTGTAAAGGGTGAAGCGATGATCCCCAGCCTATTCTCAACCATCCCATCATTAAATATTCACTTGGAAGAAAAATGTCAGTCTACGGTAACTTCATGTAGATCTGTTCACTGTGCTTGATAAAGGTGATAGACATTACTATGGCAGAAATCAGCTGGGTGATGATTCCATCACCAGTGTAATCCTTGATAATCGAAATGGATGCAAATAGTTGCACTAGAATTAGGTATATGAATGATGGAGGATTAAAACGCGGTTGCCTTCCAACACCCATACCATAAAATCTATAAATATTAGATTTGGGTTACAATTTGTGCGATTAAAAGACAGTTTTGGGCCTCATACGAGTTGGGCGGCATCCCAGTGGTATATCTGCCGGAATACTGCCCAACTGAATTACCATTATCGCCACCTGGTCCAGCGGAATTACTGCCAGATTAGAAGTGTTGGTGGAGGTGTAAATCCCCATTTTTTTCCCATTGGAATCAATGGGGCTTTTTGGGTGGAAATTCCACTGCAGTAATTCTGACAATTCTGGCTATTTTTCGGCAGTGAGTGGGAGGATTTACCGCCAGCATTTTCTGGAGGTAAATCCTCTACTCCAGACCCACCCTCATAATTTGGCGTAGTGGTAAAGTTGGCGGTAACAGATTTACCACCAATTTTACCACTTAACGCCATACTTGTAATGAGGCCCTGCTAATCTGTTACAAATTGAAACAATCCATCCTTCCTATTTGCCTTATCATAGTACTATCATTTTTGTATTTAACCATTTATGGTTTTAAACATTCTCTGGAAGTACTATACAGGTATTACCTTCAATATAATTTCTCTGCAGACATAAAAAACAGCAATCATAACTTTGCCATTTGCTGTGCACTGTCTTGGGTTAATATTATTTCAGCATTTTAGCTGTTAGTATCTTCACATTTTAGCATTTCTATTTGCTTGGTAACTACATTTCCTTTCTCTCAGTAGTTATTGTTCCAACTTCAAAATGTGTACGTGTTATGCCACTGTCATGGTTCATTTGTAAGGGGGAATATTTGCTCTCACGAGCCAGTGTCCATAATTCTTTTAAGGCTAAATTGGCTCTCTGCGACAGTACAATTCCCCAAGATTGACTTGGGTCACAGTTGATGAGGTTTAGAAGAGACTCTTTGCCGCCTAACAAGCATTACTGGCCCACATCACAGGGAAGCCCTGACGTGAAGCCTGTTATTGCCTGTTTGTGCCTGGTAGGGATCGGGCCATCTTAACCTCTGCATCAAATTGGCTCACTCAGAGGTGTCCTCAAACTCCTGTCTGCAGCTCAGCTTTGACAATTTGCTTTTCACTTTTTAGTTATAGTTAAGATGAAAAGTGCTTTCCACAATCACAGGTTCCACAAGTTTTACTGAAATATATTGATCTAGCCTGCAGGGATCTCAAAACATTGTCCGTGGGCCCTCGCGGTTCTATGTTTATTTTAAAGGCTATATGTTGGAGTAGACTCTCCTCTACCCTTGCCTGTTGTTGTTCCGTCCAATCTGTAAGATCCAGTAAATTATGGAATAAATTCTATACTTAAAGACTCAGTTCTGTCTTCTTCCACTTTTTTCCAGCGAGCAAGCTACCAGTGCGCAGGTTTGCAACATGCACAGTGCGCCGGTTTGCAACATAGCTACTTTACAGGCACAACCTATCAAGTCCTTTTTGGAACTGTCCTAGATACTTCTTGACCCTAAAACGTTCCTGCTTCCTGTATGAATACAATTTTGGAAGCAATATTGCTGTAAGTAACAAAGTTACACATTAAACTTGTTAAAGGACTGAGTTCCACTCCAAATTCATCTACAGGTCCTTAACCAAGACTTATTTTAGGCAACACTGAAGGAAAGCCCCTGGTTCGGGGCATGCTACTCAAAGCTCAGACCTCAGTAAAAAAGAAAATGGCATCTTACTTCATGATCCTATTTTAGAACTTTATTTAGACCCGATTTGTATTTCAGAAGCCTGACTGGAGGACCACACTTTCGGCCTCATCAAGACCCCAGCGGTAACCCTTCAAAGTGGCTGTAATGGATTTACTGGCACAATTACTGCTCTGCTGAATTATGAGTCCGTGCAAATACTGCACACTGTATTACAGCTGGGGTAATTACAGCTGGCGGAATTACAGCCAGCGCAATTACAGACAGCGGAAATAGAGCCGATACAAGGACGCGCATTTACCTCAAAATCAAAAGTTCTGACTGAGCTGAATTAGCAACCCAGCACGGCGCTAAGGCAGCTGAAAACAAAGTCCAGTTACCTCCAGCCTCCAGGTCGAGGTAAATGCCTACAGGTGCCAGAAATGAAGCCACAGGTGAACCCAATCCACTCAAGAGGGCTACATAAGGAACACGCCTTCCCCAAACACAATTCCCAACACCATTGCTGCCACTAAACATTGCGAGATGGGACATGCAGCTCCTCATGCTGTGCCCAGAACTACAGAGGCAGGAAAACCAGCCCAGGGTACAGGGTACAGGGAGGAGGAGGAGAAGATGCCAGGCACAGGACCTCACTCTGGACCCTCACGAACAGCCAGCTGGTAACCCTGCGCAGCCTCAACAGGACAGCTGTGCCCCAACTGCTAAAGCTAGTGTTCATCATGCAATTCCTAGGTACTGGCACCGCCAACATTTTGTGATGTGCTAGTCCAGGTGTTGGAGGCCCTCCTGTGACATGTCTCATGCTACATCTCACTGTCCACCACCCCAGCACAGGTGCACATCATGAAAGCACAGTTCCATGCCGTTGCACACATGCCAAATGTCATCACAGCGCTGGGCTGTACCCATGTGGCGTTGGAAGCCCCTCAAGCCCACGAAGCAGCGTACCGCAACAGGAAGCACTAGCACTCACTGAACATGCAGGCGACCTGCAATCCCAACCTGTACATCACCCACTGTTGTGCCTGCTACCCTGGTTCCACCCACAATACCATGGTCCTACACAAGAGTACACTGCCTGGATAAATGGAGAGGCACAGAGGACAATGGAGGTGGATAGTGAGTAAAAGTGGCATCACACAATATGTGAAGGTGCTGCAATGCATCCAACCACATTGGGTGGGGGGGTGAATGGGCAAAACTGCAGAATGCATGCCCTGACAAGGCAATGTGCATATAAGACATGCCATCCACCCGCTCCAATGACACTGTGCACCCCACAGAACATGTACATGGTGGACATACCTGTATGGATATGCGGATGCACATCAACAGTAAGGACTACCAACACACACACATGAATACAGGAACCACAATGCAACATGCCAGGTCTATAATCAATGTTTCACAAAATGTGACATGACATCCCACACCAATGACCCTGCCAGTACCACAGCCAAGTACCTAGGTACACTCAGCCCTCAATGTAGAGCCGCGGCCCCTAGAAGCCTATAGAGGTTCGAGAAAACATCAATCAGGCCACATGCATGAGAGAAAATTGCAGGCACAAGACAGCCACCACGTCATCTTGACATGACAATGATAGACCCTTAAAATTACATATGCTGAAGGATACCAGAGTGCATGTGGTCACACTACAATGCATGAGGTGATAGATACAATATTGCCATGGAATTAAGCCCCATGATGCACTTTGCCATGATGCTGTGAAAGGCAACACCCCCAAAATACACAGTGACTAATGACTCTGCCATTCTGCTTACAGGTGACTCCGGTGTCGTGGTGATTTCCTGGGGGCCAGCCGAGCCGTCCGTGGACCTCCGGGGCTGTGGAAGCCCCAACTCCTCCCGTATCCCAAAAGGAGTATGAGGCACACACAAGAGCAAGGTTTGTACTACTGTTTATTACAGAAACGAGCAGGGACGAACTCTCAGACCATATGCATCCGGGAGGCTCTCATCATTAGTGGGCTCGCAGGCTCTTTTTACCATTGTATGACGCGCTACGTGCATCACCTGGAAAAACTATCCCCAAAACCTAGCGCCACTTCGGGTTGGCTCCCCGAGTGGTAAGATCAGTATTATTGGATGAGGAAGGGTCAAGTGGTACGCTTGGGCCATCCCTAACAATTACTAAAACAAATGTGTTACAGGGGGACACTTGGTGATTGGCTAGACTATATTGGCGTCATGATGTGCCCCTCGTATTCTGATTGGTTCATCCGCAAGCCCCCAAGCCTGGGACCATCGTTGTTCCCAGCTCCCGGCGTACCTGGTGCTGGCAACAATGTGTAACTATGTGTCAGTGACGGACAATGGAGAGGTCTGACTATTGGCTAGTGTGCATGTCTTTCCCATCGCTGTAGGTGTCCAATTTGTCACTTTATTGTTACAGACTGTGTCCCAGACGTGAGATCCCAGTGCTCTTCTGTCCCGTAGGCTTGGCATCGTATCAGGTCGGCTTGGTCATGTGTGGTGAGAAAGTGGCTGGAGCAATTTATGAGCATTTGATTTGTTTTTCGGCTCTGAGGAGCGTTTAGCTGTGGCAGGTGTAACCTTGGCGCGGGAGCGCAGCATGTAGATTGCCACATCGCAGCCTTGGCTGTGGGCTCTCATTGGGGGCTCGTTCTGCGTGATCAGCGCTTTGCAGTTTTGTCTGAGAAGCTTCTGCCTGGTGACTCTTGCTTTGCGGCCTACTTGGGCCTAGTTTCTGGGTGGCGGTACATGATCCATAATGTGGGGGTCGCGAGGGGCGACAGTGGGTCATATGCATTAGTAGATATGTAGGGTGGCGTCTTCATGGCGTTGGTGGCGAGAAAGCGTCTGCAAGCATATACACAAGCTCTTCAGGCATCTTGCATTTCTGCATTGCTGAAGGTGGCCTATGTGGAAAATAACAACAATGCATGTCTGTGGGTGTATATGGTCCTCTGTGTCATAGCACTGAGTATGTTCTTCGTGTAGGTTGGTGTGTGAGTGACTGATGTGTATGGTGGCACGTGTGTTCTTTTCTGTTGGCTTGTCATGGCATCTCTAACGATGATGGTGTTTGTGGTTACTGTTCTAATCGAGTTGGTCCATAAAGTCGATGTCAGTTCCACCTGAGGGTCCCGCACGTGTTTTCATTAACCGGCAAGCTCCCTGGCCATGTGGGGCGTGGTCACAGTGGATCTTGATGTCTGGTGCGGAGGTGAGCGGGTCGAATTCTTCTCGCGGGAGGTGCTTGGGCTGTGACGTCCTAGGCCATTGTATGGATGAGAATGGGGGGAAGGGATTCTCCCACTTTCCCTCTTCACCGGATACCCGCAGCTGACTTGGCTCATGACACCTGTGTGGGATCCACAGACACCACAGGAGCTGGCATACAATAACGTACAAAGGAGGACCCGGTTCTGTATTGAGCGTACCCTTGGCCTCCTGAAGGCCCGTTTCCACTGCCTGGAAATGTACAGGAGGTTCACTAATGTATAGCCCTGAAAAAGTGGGGACAATTGTGCTGGTGTGTGCCATGCTGCACAATATCCGCCTCCAGAGGAATGCCCCTCTACGCCCTGATGTGGACATGCCACCGCCTGAGCATGAGGAGTGCCTGTGGCAGAGGCATCTATATGCATTTGCAGAGATGACGTCAGAGGTGGACGAGTACGCCAGAAACTGATGGACATTTATTTCTAATGATTTGACCTACATACCATGCACCACTGTGTGGACTCACACATTGTTGATAAAAAACATTGACACAATGAGGAATGTCCTTGCATTGATTCAGTTGAACAGCGGTTTAATGTGGTAGTGCACAAACTATACCCCACCCCACAACATCACTCCAACATACTATCTCCCACCCACAACTATCTCCCAACCACAACACCACCCCAACACACTATCTCCCTAGCCCCCACCCCACAACATCACCCCAACACGCCCACTGTGGGTAACTACTAGGACAGGATCACTTGCATGACCTCTTCCCCCTCAGGGCTTCCCCAAGTGACTTTCACCCCAGATTGTTCTCTGAACGGCACCTTGCTGGGGCAAGGAGCCCTCCGTAGGTGTTGCAGAACTCGAGTGAATGGACACTGGCAGCCGGATATGTTCAGAGTCCATGTCATGCTCTGCTGCATGGCCTCAGCAAAGGCTGAGATGCTCTCTGTCAGCTCCCTCATGCGTTGACCATATACTGTCAGGGAAGCAGTTGAAGCAGCAGCCTGTGTCTGGTGGCGTGTAGCACCCTGCATGCAGTCCCGGATGGACTGGCGGTGGAGGGAGTAGGTATTGGCAATAGCCTCCATTTAAACCTGGCGCTGCTCCATAGGGTCCAGCCTCTGCATGATGGTGTGGTTAGGTGTGGGCTGGGATACGATTTTTGGGCTGTGTGGTAAGCTTGGGCTGAAACGTGGAGACCCATACGCAGGGGTATCCATGTCTCCCTCTGGTGCCTGGGCCTACTGGCCATGTTGCATTCTGGCTGGGGTGTGGGGTGCAAGTGCGCCCTGTGCCTGCCGGGTGGTTTGCCCCACATTGGCTTTGTCATGCCAACCAGCAGCTGGGTCATCCTTCACAGCTACTGGGTCATCCTTCACAGCTACTGTGGCCGGCTGTTTGGGTGCAGTTGGAGTGGTGCTCTTTGAGGCATATGGAGTGGGCTCAGGGCCTGTGCTGGCACCAGCAGACCTGGTCTTGCTGTGGCCTGGTGTCACATGCTGTGTCTTGCGCTTGCACATCATGTCTGCTCACCCTTCAGGGGTTGTTGTCGATGATGGTGCCCTGGAGGCTGCAGTCACCAATGGGCTTTCCCCCTCATCCTCCTCTGCCTCATCCTGAGCTGCCTGACAGCCCATAGGGGATAAATTACATGCTGTCGGGTATCGTGACAAATTCAAACTAGCTATGTGGAACATTAAAGGAGGCAACCAGGCCAACCAAAAATGAGGAAAATAATTCAATACCTGCGCCGGCACAAAATCGATGTGGCCTTCATCCAAGAGACACACCTACACCCCACCTCAGAAAATCATTGGGCTAGAGAATGGGGATGCCACAGATATTTTGCCTCTTTTTCCTCTTACGCCAGGGGCATAGCCATGCTGATCAACAAAACAACCAACTTCAAACTGATACAAACCCAAAAGGACTCTGAGGGCAAAACACTGCTGGTCCAGGGAACTATAGATGGGGAAGAACTTATCCTGATCAACTCCTACGGCCCCAATATTGACAGCACCAACAACTTCGACTGGGTCCAGACACACTTCGAATCCAACAGAGAAGCTACAATAATCTGGGGCGGCGACCTCACACACCACTAGACCCACGCAAAGATAAATCACCCAGAACATCATCCTCACTTTCCAAGGCGAGTCTACATACATGTCATAGAAATATGCAAAGCCTACAACCTCAGAGACATCTGGAGAAACAAACATTGGGATTCCCAAGAATATACTTTCTACTCCTGGGTCCATAAATCCAGTTTGAGGCTTGACTACATACTTGTATCAGCACATAGAAGACTTCAATGGGGTGAAGGCCAGATCCAACCCAAATCACTTTCGGACCACTCAGCAGTCACTTTTGAGTATATCACATCCAGAAGCTATACTACTTGACCCCAATGGAGGTTCAAAAACGGATCCCTCCTGGATCAGGTCTTCGCCGATGAGCTACAAACCGAATTGACAGCCTTCCTTGAAACAAACCAAGGCACCATGTCATCAGCCGGTATACTCTGGGAAACATTAAACTGCTTCATTAGAGGAGTGAGCATAGCCAAGGAAAACAAAATCTTAAAGCTGATACGAAGAGAACTTTCAGCAAGTAAAAGTCACCTAAAAACACTCAAACAGACTCTATTGTCCGCAAACAACCCCAGCACACTGGCAGCTCTCAAACTGGAAATGGAATTCTTCAGAACAACAGCAGAGAAAGAATTCAAGTTCCTAGCGCGGCACCGCAAGATTTGTCAATACGGCGAGGGACAGAAACCCGGAGCACTCATAGCTAGACTGGTCACAGTGGAGAGGAAGCCCACGACAGTCGAATCAGGCAATCTCGTGAACTCCGTGGAACATATTGTAGAAGCATTTCGCAAGTTCTACCAAAACCTATACGACTCCCACTACATCATGGTTCCCAACGAAATAGCACAATATCTAAACACAATACAACTCTACTGGACAAACGTCAGACTCTGGGAACACCTGAATGCACCCATCACCAAAGAAGATATACTAGAAGCAATTAAAGAACTGCCAAACACCAAAGCTCCTGGTCCAGACGGCATGACATGCAAATTGTACAACTTCTTCGCAGACCTCCCAGCCCCACTCCTGCTTCAAGTATACGAGGAAGCCATAGAAAAGGACCAGCTACCACCAACACTCTACAAGGCAAACATCATACTCCTCCATAAACCAGGCAAACCAAAAGAAGATTGCGCCTCCTACAGACCCATATCACTAATCAATCTAGATAATAAAATCTTTGTGAAAATCCTCACCAGGAGGCTGATGCCACTAATGCCCGCACTGGTATTGGTAGACCAAGCAGCGTTCGTCCAGGCAGAAATACATCATTCGGCATGAAAAGGATGTTTGGAGTGATGGGAGCCCTTCACCCGGAAACTCAGGCAGTAGTAGTTCTATTAGATGCTGAAAAAGCTTTCAACTCCGTCGAATGGCCCTTCCTCTTTGCTGTAATAGAACGGATGGGCCTTGGCAAACGGTGCATACAAATGATTGCTCTCCTGTATAAACGACCGATGTCCAACATAATTCTTGGCAATAAAAACTCTACTGAAATACACTTGCAAAGAGGGACAAGACAAGGCTGCCACTTATCGGCGTTGCTATTCGCCCTGATTATGGAACCCTTAGAATCGGAACTCAGGCTTTACCATCTGCACAGAGGCCTTGACCTGGGACCGCACAAACTAGTGGTGTCACTGTACGCCGACAACGTTGCACTTTTTCTCCACAACCCCTGGGAAAATTTGAACCCAGCGATGCAAGCAGTGCTGAAATTTGGCAATTTCTCCAGGCTAAAAATCAATAATTCAAAATCAATCATCTTAGAAAGTATATTCTTGGGAATCCCAATGTTTGTTTCTCCAGATGTCTCTGAGGTTGTAGGCTTTGCATATTTCTATGACATGTAGACTCACCTTGGAAGGTGAGGATGATGTTCTGGGTGATTTATCTTTGCGTGGGTCAATCAGCTCTCACAGAATCAACGGGGGAATTTGCAGACTACTTCGGCCTTAAGTGGCAGCATACAAAAGTTAGGTACCTGGGCATCCTAATGTCCAGATCCAGCCTTAACATTATGCAGGATAACTATGAAAACACGCTAGACACGATCCAAAGCAAAGTGAACAGATGGAAAACACTCCCACTCACACTCTGGGGCAGAGTATCCCCAACCAAAATGGTAGTCCTCCCAAACTGCTCTATCTTTTCACAAACATCCCCCTAATAGTGCCACAGCGGTTCCTCCATTGAATTAGAACTATAATCCTTGACCTAGTCTGGGCGGGCAAAGTTGCCAGAGTGGCCCACAGCACCATGACTCTTCCCGTGGCTCAGGGTGGACTCTCCATCCCAGACATAGAGATCTACTACTGGGCAGCACAGACACAATACCTCAGCCACTGGTACGGGGTACAATTTATCCGACCCCACGTACAGATTGAGAAAGCCTTGGCAACTCCCCACTTCCTCCAAGCGGTCATCTTTGGCCAACAACAACCACCCTCAACACCAATGAAAACCATGTACACGACTTATGCAATCTGGAAAAGAATAGCTAAAAGAAGTGGAATCCGGACCAGATATTCCCCACTCCTCCCAGTGAGAAGCATACCGGGAACTCCAATCACGTCGGAAAAAGTATTCCAGCAATGGACAATAAATTACAAATTAATACACTGGGGACCTCTTTCCAGATGGAACATTTATGTCAATACAACAAGCTCATGAGAAAGGCTGTAATAACGCCCTAGACACCTTTTATTTACTACAGGATCCGGCACACCCTACAGTCCATGATGCCTACCTTCCCACTCCAACCCCCAACTTGGCCACTGCTACATGGCGTAATACAAGTCCAAGGTGAAGGCAGACTAGTAACAAACATCTATAAAGCCCTACTGGCCGAAAAACCCTCACGCTGCCTAAACCCCAGAAGATGATGGGAAAGGTCCCTAAATACCAGGATATCCGAAGAAGATTGGGCATACGTACGAAGACTCATGAAAAAAAGTAGCAATAAACACAAGATACAAACAGATACACTTTAATTAGTCCACCAAACGTACTACACCCCAGCAAAATTACATGCCCAGAGAGCAACGATAACCGCCACATGCACCCGATGTGGCTACCCAGAAGCAGACTTCGTCCATCTCGCATGGTCATGCCCCGAAATAGCAGCGTTTTGGAACTCTGTATTAGAAAATATTTCAACAATTATAAGGGTACAACTGAGCCCCGACCTGTTGCTGACCTTGCTGAGCCTGACCAACCAACTACCCGAACACACCAGGAAATTGGCAAACCTGCTGCTTGTCCTAGCACGCAGACGAATAGCATGCAACTGGGGGAGAGGTCCACCACCGAATATACAGCAATGGCTACAAGATGTCACATACTGTCAAGACCTTGAATCCAGCTACATTGGGACATTGCCCCTCCACGCTTGTCCCCTAGACATTTGGGGCCTGTACATATCATATCTAATAACAACAGATGAAGAAGCGCTATGGCAGAATCCATCCCCGACACAAAGTCAAAATGAACCACCAGAGACTGGGACAACAATATCCGATGCAAAGCAACAATCGGACCTGTAGCCTCAGATAACACAGTTGGCCGCTTGGCAGAACACGAGAATAGGCGGGAAGAAGAAAAGGGAGGGGAAGTTGGAAGGAGACTTGGTTTATGTAGACCGGTGCATGATCTTGTTGCTTATTGTTTAATTGTGTTGAAGACCCAATAAAGAAATAAAAAGAAAAATGCTGTCAGGCATCCTGCTTTGGCACATCAACTTGCATATTTAGCATTTTCCAAATGTGAGAAATGTTGAAATACTAAATTAATGAAGTCTAAAATATAGTTTGTGCAATTTCATATGCTATACTCCTTATACAAGTATTTCCAGTATTGGAATGTTCAATTCTCTGTGTGGTTTCAATTTAATTAAACAGTTTCATTAATCATGTTCGGGAATCAAGTGTAGATGTAAACTGCATAATTGAGTCCACTTTAGTCGACCCTTGATGAAGTTTTTGAATGTTGTTGTGTCGGCATTCAAGCAAAAAGTCCGCAAATAAAGTGATGTCTTTGTCATAAAAATGATATTGGGATGTGATCGATAACTACAATGCTAATCCTAGAAGACAATGTGAACAGATTTATTTGTATACTGTAGGGCGGCTATAACCACCCTATAGTTAGGATGAAACCTATCATCCGTAGGAAAAGAGAAGATTCTATGGTTAAATACTTTTGATCCATAGATCAGCACATAATTTGACATTCCTATATTAGTGCCTAGGCACCCCAGGGCTGGAAAGGTTCATGCAAATCTGTGTTACGGTTCCAAAGATTTAAAGGGTAAATAAAAATGTTGTGTTTTTAACTTTTCCTTTCATTTTCCCATAGGGAGAAAGTCAATTGTGGGCTCACACAGACAACCCAAACCGGCTGGACTGATTTGCCCGAAATAAGAAACAAGTCAGCACGAAGCGCTCATAGGAAATGCTTTCTTGTTTTGGGGCAAATCTGTTAAGTTGTTTTTTTTATTTGGTGTACAGTGGGGTGCCCCTGTAGCCAAAACGTTAGTCATATCTCTCATGAAGCATTGCTGTTGCCAAGCTTTTTCAGTTCTAAAAGTCTGCCATTACGCGATTCTAGAATCAGGTTCAAAATTGACATTAGAAAGTGCACTTAAATGAAATAAAGGGTGTTAATTAGGACGTTTTGAGAGCATGATGCATATGGGCTGGTTCAGGAAGGATGAATGGTGAAGGTTTGGTGCTTAGGGAGCTTAGTTTTGTTTTGTTTTTTCCCCACGTTTTGCCGAGATCGAGAATCGGCACAAAAGGCAAAATGAAAGAATAAATACTCAAAAACTATAATACACTGAGATGTGGTAATCACTGCGCTTTCTAGGTAGGGGAAGATGAGTATTGCAAGTTCATTTAGGACTTTTTTGTTGTTGACAAGATATATTGAAGAATGCTTTCTAAATTAACTTAAAATCTGTAGGTGTATTGAGATCGAGAACTGCTCTACTTAACTTTTTTTGTGTGAATATAAAGTGCGTCACTGAGATGACTTCATGGCAGAGCCATGGTTACATTGCGTTTTGTTTTGATTGGATGAGGTTTTCATGTAAACGGAACAAACTCTTTTAGTTTCAGTGTACCCTTCAAAGTGATTCTTGAAGTGACGCTTTGTACAGAAGTAAACGTTGATTTTAGGATTGTTTAATGTTTGATTTGTTTGATAGGAGGATGTGAGTGGTATAAAGAAGGTTTATTTGAGTTTTCAGTTTTGGGGAAGAGGCAGAGGGGTGGAGATAAATCTGCACTATTTTCCGATTCATAAGACGTGACTAATAAAAGTGTACAATATAAAAAAGGCGAATTATCAAATGTAAACAATTTGATTGAGATCGTTTTTATAGAAGTTTATTTTCCAAAAATAAAAGATGTGTGAGACTTGGTTAAAGAACTGTTATTCTTCCTTCAGATTTTAAATTTGTGTATTAGAAGTTGATGGTGTTGTGTTACTTGGCTATGTTTATATTTATATAAAAAAAGAATTCAGGGATGTTAGCCAATCAGGTTGCTCGGAACACAAGCTGTATTCCCTAGAATAGGCCGGCATAACAAGCTACCTGAGTTAGGCTGGCCAGAGCCTACTTCCCATGTGCATCTTTCCCCTTCCTGCTCCCCCCTCACCTCTTAGCACAGGTGTAGTTTCCTATGTGGCTGCTAAGGGTGTTTGATAATATATATGTGATCTTGTGGTGTAGCACTGTGCCATGCCATACCTTCTGAAGTCTGTTTTCTTGATGATGAAGTCACTGTCATCAACATAGAAAATGGATTTCAGGTGTGGTGCTGAGATGTGCTGGAAGGTAAGTGTGTTGTTTTTTCCAAGCCAGCACCATCAGTAGAACAGTGTATAATACATATTAAAGTATGACTTTGCGGTGTGCCACGGCATACTTTCCGAAATGCGTTTCTCTCTTGATGATGTCACAGTCATCAACAGAGAAAATAGATTTCAGGAACTAGGATATGGCGCCGAAGTACTCCGCAAGGTGTTTTTTTTAATGAAAGACCCTCAGCACCTGTGAAAGAAACTTCATGGTCGTTAATGGCGATATATAATCTGTGGCAGCGGGCCGAGACTGCCGGTAATGGTACCGCTGCCTGCGTTAAAGGACCCTTGTCCCATTAACCTGGGTGGTGTGCGGTCACCAGCAGGGTTAGCCTGTTGCTTTGGTGCTTAATGTTAAACCCAACTCCCCTCAGCTTAGATCTTTGTTTAAACGTTTATGGGGGTTCTGATAAGAACCATTGTGGGAATAAGGAGGGGATGAGAGGGGGGAGTGGATGAGGGAAAGATAAGTGGAAAGTAGACACTTGTTTTTTGTGACAAGTTTTATATTTTTAGTTTTTTTAATTTACAATCAAGTAAACTCAAACCTGAAAAATGGAGTAAAAAAACTCTAAAACAAAACCTACTGGCAATTTTGCCCATGCTTCACCCAGGCATCCTCAATTGCCTCAGAAAATGTTGCATTCAGTACTATTGGCATAAAGCACTTCCTGCTGGTCAAAACAACACTTCCTGGAGACCTGCATTGTCGTAGAGGGTGCAATGCAGGCGCAGCAGAGGAGACACTCCCATCATTGGCACCAGATAAAATGAAATTGATGGAAGATGTTCAGAGGATGATGCAGTTGGTGGAGGTGGTTCTGGTTCCTCTTTGGCTTGTGGCATTGCAGGTTCGGCAGTGGGTTGCACACATTGCAAAAAAGGCAGATTTCCTGTTGATAGAACCTGCTCCTGAAACGTTCATCCTCTTGCCACCAGTGTTAACAAATCAGGTGGTTGACTAATGCTGTGGTTCTCAGGCTCTGTCATTAACCATAGAGAAACTTCTCTTGGGCACTGCACCACAAAATATGCACTGTCCCGTCTCAACATCTTTCAGTGGAGTGTCTTTAGGGACCTTGAAACTTCTGTGACAGTACTTCTTGGGTGGAGCTGGCTGCCCTACCCACTCAACGTCTTCTGGGCCCTCAGGGACAGTGACAATGATAAAGTGAAAGATTTTCTGGAGTACCTATATGTGATTCGCTATCTATGTATCTATGAACCAATCATCTCTCAAATGTCATAATGTTTCCTTAGGCCAATACGTTGCTTATTTTGTTGTACGTTTAATTTGCAATTTGAAAAGAAAAGTGTTTGTTTTTATTTTTTATATTATGGATTTTTGATATGTTAAATGCCAATTTGGTTGTTCTTTAGATCAGTTGTGACAAATTCTCATTTCTATGAATGTTATATGTATGTTTTTCCTTATATGAACATTCTGATGGATTGAAATTTGGGAATCAAATGTTGAATGTTAGTGCTGCTCACATTGCAAATTGAAATCTGAAGAAAAGCAAAATAGTACTTCTTTTTTCAATTTTTTTTTGGACTTTTGGACTTTTTCCAACAGGAAAATGAAATGATCAATGTTTTTGTATTGTTTCATTCTCCCTTCACATAAAATAAAGTTATTGGAAGATTACGAGTCTGGGTGTACATGTAGTTCTAGAACTGCATTGTTGCTCAATGTTCTCATCCTTGGCTCAGTATCTAATAAATAGTTCTTAACAGTATACGTTATTGATTCGTTATGGCTGGGTTGATAGAAACAAAATACACTTTGAAAACATTATTGTATCAGGTTCTCGATTCATATATTGTCTTCATACCTGGGTTTTTTGTGAATTCTCGATCGGAATACTGAAATACATCAAATCACCAATTTATGAAACCCATGCACAAGTGATTGGAGATAAGTGACTAATGAACATTTGCAATATTTTGAAATGTGTATGTAATTGGGATGTGCTGAAAAAGTATTTTATTTTTTTGTTTCTATATTGAATTTGTGATCCAATAAAGTACTTGGATGAGTAAGAGGGCTAAATGGGAATGAGATCTAGCTCTGTGATGAGAGTTTAAAGTGGTCATAAAAAACTGAAAACAAGGATTTGGCATGTCATGAGTAGTGTTTTCAATACATGTGAATAATGTTCAATTAATACCATGTTTACTTATTTTTATAGATAGTGTTCATGAATTTTGATCTCATGTCTCTCTTCCTCATCCTAGTACTTTTCATAGATTGTGATCTGAGTATTATTTTTGAAAAAATATTTTCATCTTTATAAGTAGTCCTTAAAAGGAGATTGATGTTTATAATGTGTAAGGTATATTTGTGTACTACCTCAGCCTTTGTCACAGTCCACCATGTACCTCGCCTCACCTCATTACAGTCACCAACTATCCCACCTCACTGTTCCTTGTCATAGTTCCTAACTACCCCACCTCGCTTGTTCTTCGTCACAATCCCCAACTAATCAATTTTAATCTTCCTCATCAAAGTCTCTCAATAACTCCACCTAGCTCCTTACTAATCCCTTCTTATGTATTTATTTTATTTAAATATAATGTGATTGCCTAAAATACACTTTTCACATACATTTTAGTCATCTCACATATGTAATACATACTATACTAGCAAATCAATCACAAGGTTAAATCCAATTATTAAAATCGAATAAATAAAGCCAAATACAATAAATTAATCCTAAAAAAACTTAGCTTTCATGCATTCAATTAAGACATTCAATAGGAATCTATAAAAAACATAATAAGACATGCTAAAACCATAACATATTAGACACATTTTTTAAACAGTTAAATGTTTTTTGAAGCCAACATTCACACATTATATAGGGCCAGGTTCAATTACATATTTCAAGTATCGATGCAGCGTTTCCGAAAATGTCTACTTTTTATTGAGTCACAGTCCTGACCAACGCTTCCTAATCGACACATCTATAGCGACCCGAAAACTTTACATTCAGTAAGAACATAGCAGGCTGCTTCCATCTTGTCTTCAACTTTACTTCTCTTAAACTCAGGAGACATGTTTCAGCCTTGTTGGACCTCATCAGTGAGGAGTAGCTTGGGTCTCGAGGCCGAGAAGGCATGGGACCCATGTCTTGGCATACCCATTCCACTCGGGGTGAATGCAGCAAAACAAAAGAGGTGATGGCTGTAAGGTTTACAATTAATCTTAACCTCTGGCATTGCTCTGGGAAACCCTCCAGACCAATGATCTTCCCCTGCCAAACCTTTACAAACGGGACGGACTGTATGCAAATCATGCCTGATCCCACCCCCAAAAGGGGCAGTCCAGCTGAACTGCTTGGTCATATGCCTTCTACATGAGACCACAAGCATCCCTTCTTATTTAGTGGACTAAAAAAAAAAAATACTTGATAAACCCGAAGTTGCATAGATCAAGAACAGATATTAATAATAAATCATATGATATCAGATATGTCACCAGAATGAATAATTGAATTACAGGTGGTGGGAGGTATAGTATAAGGGAAACTTGAAATTCAGTGAAAAAACTTTTGTTAAGGGACAATTAAGGTGAATATGTTCAGTGCAATGAAACCCTTGAAATTCAGTGAAAAAAACTTTAGTTGAAGCACGGTTAAGGTGAAACAATCTGATACAACACTACTCTTAAAAATCGGTAGAAAACTTTAGTTAAAGTGACACCAAGGTGTCAATTTAAACGCCACAAATTTGACAGGTGCTGGAAGCTGCACCACCTACTATGGGGCCCCATTTTGTGGCCCCAAGCACAGGTGACACAAGTGTTTATGACTTTGTTTCATAGAGTATTTATTTATTTATTTATTCATATTTGTTAAGCGCGCAGCAGCCCAGAGGCATCGTGGCGCTTGTTACAAGAGGTTTCAAAAGACTTAGTTACACATGAAGGACATTTACAGGCATGATTATTGTACAGTTGCAGGACAGTTTGTAGAGACATGTAGTAGCGAGCGATTTAGATAAAGAGAGTAGTTTTAAGGTTTTTTCTGAAGGCAGAGAGTGAAATTTCTGCTCTTAGAGCAGTGGGGAGCGCATTCCAGGGGCTAGAAATGGGAATCCTATCCCTCCTGCTTTGGCCTTGTTAATGCGAGGTAAAGTGAGTTGGTTGGTGTAGCAATATCTAGTGGGCCTAGTCGAGAGGGATCTATGAATAGTTTCTGAGAGACAAGGAGGAGCTGTGTAGTGGATACATTTGTGTGTGGTAGTGAGAATCTTGAATGTGATGCGTTCTTTGACTGGGAGCCAGTGTACGGACTGTCTAGCTAAGGAGATGTGGTCTCTTTTAGGAATGCTTAGGGCTGCTCTAAGTGAGTTATTTTGAGTGATTTGAAGTCTTTTTATGTTTTTAGGGACGTGCCAGCTAGGAGTGCATTGCAATAGTCTAGCTTTGCACCTATGGTTGCTCTGGCTATTGAAAGACAGTTTTCCTTGGTTAAGTAAGGTTTAATGGCATTGATGAATTTGATACTTAAAGCAGAGGCAGAGACAATAGCGCTGACTTGCTTGTTCATGGACAGAGTAGCATCAATGTGGACCCCTAAGGTTTTGACAGATGATAGGACTAGGATGATGCCGTTGTCAATGTTGAAATTAGAGTAAAGGCAATCTAACTTCACTAGAGTGGTCTTTTGGCCCAGAATGAGGTTCTCAGTCTTGTCCCCGTTGAGGCATAGGCCATTAGTTGCTATCCAGGCCTGGATGGTAGCGTATATTTGCCTGAGAGAGGTGGCGTCTTGAAGAAATGTGCCTGTTAAGGGAAGGAGCACCTGGGTATCATCAGCATAGTTGGTATATGTGATCCCAAGTGCATCCACTTTCTCAAAAAGAGGCTTAGTGAAGAGATTGTAAAGCGTGGGGGTAGTAAAGGATCCCTGAGGGACACCATAGTGTATGATGGTGGGGGCGCATTACCTGTATTTGAAAAGACTTTCATAGCTCTTCCCTCAAGAAACGAGGTGATCCATGATGCAGCTTGGTCAGAGAGAGTGCGTGAGGTGTGCAGTGAGGGTTTT
Organism: Ambystoma mexicanum; assembly: GCF_040938575.1. Taxonomy (NCBI): domain Eukaryota; kingdom Metazoa; phylum Chordata; class Amphibia; order Caudata; family Ambystomatidae; genus Ambystoma; species Ambystoma mexicanum. Next base: position 675,842,365 of record NC_090928.1, read on the forward strand.
GTGGTCAACAAGAACCAACGCCACTGAGAGGTCAAGGAGGAGAAGAAGGGCAGGCTTCCCATTGTCCAGGATATAAGTAATTTGATTTTGTAGATCCAGCAGGGCTGTTTCAGTTCTGTGACCTTTGCAGAAACCCGACTGTCTGCATCCTAGGATGGAGCTCTCTTCTAGGTAGAGTTGGATCTGGCTATGAGCTGCCTTGTCTAATATTTTAAGAAGGAATGGGACGGTTGTTATAGGCCGGTAGTTGTTGGGCTGTGCAGGGTCATGTGTAGGCTTTTTTAAAAGGGGGCGCACCCATGCCTCTTTAAGGCTGTCAGGGATGATGTCCGTCTTAAAGGAGGCATTAATGAATGCGGTAATGAGTGGAGTAAGTGGCTCGGCACACTCCTTGATGATTTTAGGGGGGCATACATCGCTTTTGCATTGCGATGGCTTCAAGTGTTTCAGGAGGTCTATAACTTCTGTTTCAGAAATGTCATTAAATGTGAACTTGGGGATGTTGATTTTTTTGCCGATGGGCAGAGTTTGAGGTGGTTGGTTCAGTTTGAGTAAGGCGTTGTGATGGTCAAGGATTTCATTTTGTAAGAGGTCTATTTCTTTTAGCATGGCGTCTTGTATGCTTTTGCACCAGGCTTCATCTTTGACGATCTCGTCTGTGGAGATAGGAGGATTTGTGAGTTCCTCAAAGATGGTAAAGAGTTATTTGGATTGAGAGTTGGCGTCAGATATTCAGAGGTTATAGGCTTGAGATTTAGCTTTAAAACCAGCATCTTTGGATATTTTAGCAATAGCTTTGAACGCTTCCTTATTGGTGTCGCTGGGGTTAGCCTGCCAATTTATTTGCGCCTGTCGTTTGTTCTTACGCAGGGTTTGTAGGTCATCTATGAACCACGAATTAGAGTGGAAAGATTTTTTTCTTTTTTTTCTTCTAGTGTGGGAATGCTGTTGACTGCATGAGTAAGGGTGTCCTTAAAGATATCTGCCAGGATTTTTGGGTCTTGAACGAAAGGCGGAGCTAAGCATGGAATGTCAAGATAGGGTCTTATGTTATCCGCGGTTAGCTTTTTAGAGCTTCTTGCTGGTGTGGCAGGTTTATGTGTAATAGCTTTTATTTTTAGGGGTTGTGGGGATGGTGAATGGTATACAGCTATGGTCTGTCCAGGGGTAGGCAGTGTTGGAGGTGATGGTTGAGTCACAATTGTGGTCGACCACCCAATCCAGGACTCTGCCTTTGGAATGTGTGAGAGTCATAATTTTCTGGGAAAAGTTAAGGTCTGTGAGGTCTTTAAGGAATGAAATGGCTGCTTTGTCCTAAGGATCATTAAATCCTAAGTTGCGATCACCCAGGAGTAGGGTTTTAGTGTTTTTTTTAAATATTTCATGAATGTTAATATCGTCTTTGGGGGAGAGTGTCAACTTGGCTGATAGAATGTCAGCATTGCCTTCCCAAGGGTGGGGTATAGGCCTAAAATGACAGGCAACTTTGAAGATTAGGGCTGACCCCTCCTATTTTGGAGGGTTTATCCTGTCTCAGGATAGAATAACCTTTAGGTAAGGCTAGAGTTATGGTCGGGCCAGAAGCCTCATGTAGCCATGTTTCGGTGATGGCTAATATATCCAGATCAAGGCTAGAGATGAGGTTGTTGATTTCCAGAGCATGGGCGCTAAGAGAACGCGCGTTGAGCAGGGCTCTTTGGGATGCTGTGCTACGAAGTTCCTGATTGGATGTGGCTGTTTAGCTACTGTAGGCGTGGATTTGTGTAGTTTGGTGATGTTACTGGTGGGCTTATTATTGGAAGGCAGTGTGGTCCTTGTGGGGATGTGTGGTACTGAGCGTGGAGTGTCAGTTCTGAACGCTGTGCGGGTTCCTAATCTGAGATTTCTGTGTGTGGCAGGTGCGCATGGGAGGTGATGATCATAAGTAGAGTGCGTGTTCTGAGCCTGAAGAGTCTAGAATGGCAGTTGGGTACAGTGGTGAATGCGTTCGTGGTGTGTTTAGTAGGGCGATCAGTTGTGGAAGTGTTAGCCAGTGTGTGAATAGTTAGGCTAGATGAGTCTGGGCAATGGTAAGGTTGCATCCTTACAATTAGTATTATAAGGTTGAAAACGCTTAGAGTGCCTAGTGTGCTTCTCGGGTGTTGGAATGTGGCCACCATACTAATGCAGTGAGAATTAGACTATTTTAGCATACATTAGACACTATAGAATAGGCTATTTCAGAGTAAAGGCTGCAAGCAAAGATAGGCTGTTTCAAAATATATTTGTCATTATAGAATAGGCTATTTCAGAGTAAAGGCTGCATGCAAAGATAGGTAGTTTCAAAATACATTTGCCATTATTAAATAGGCTATTTCAGGATACGTTTTGATGTGACAGTTAGGCATTAGGGATGAATGGTTGAGCGTGTGGTGGCCTTCGACTAATACCTGTTGGTATTGTAAATTGTGTAAGAGGCAGAGTGGGGAAATACAGTGTTACATAGTGCTAATAGGTGGGCATATAGCTAGCAAACGAACATTTTCGCATAAATGAAGCAGGTTACTTAATAGCGTATGTGCATTTCAGGGCCTAAGCGTAGGCTGTCCATAGGGGGTCGGTCTACCCACTGTTTGTTTTGGAGCGTAGTAGGCTTTTAAGGATGATAGTGGACCACGCCCATGGCTCTCGTGGTGAACAGGAGCAAACAGGGCCTTATGGTGGCCTTGGTGTGGCCGCCGGCTCTTCCGCCTGCTGGCGGATGTTGCCAAATAAAAAATGCAGCATTGCTAGGCAACAGAAAGGAAGTCGAGCCTCACTTTCATGCCGCATCACGCCCAACATTTTGTTTGGGAAGCATGTCGGTGCGGTGCGGTTCGGGACGGTGTCGTAGCAAGAAAGATGCTTTCAAATCAGCAAATCAGGTCGGCATCTAGCCCAAGGATAGCAGGGGCAGAAAGTGTCTCATCAGAGATATGCTGGTGACTGTGCGTTGCAGGTCAGGGGGGTCACGAGGATTGCTGGTTGGCTGTAGATGCTGCAACTGGTGGGGGCTCCTGCCCTCTCCACCGCTGGTGCAGACATAATAAATCCTCTAAGTGTGAAACTGTAGAATTAATTGTTATTGGTTCATTACATATATGTGGTGAATTAGATGATAATCATGGAGATTCTTTAAATGATGAGTGCTGTGTAAATGAATGTATTTCCTTCATCATATTTATTGTAGTTTGATTCGATTCGTATTTGTGTATTCATATTGTTTGGTGAAATCAGATGGCGTTTGACCAAAAACAATGAACACAGGACAAAGCATGATGGTAGCACGCCCATATCAGGGTTACAAAATAAGGTTGGTAGAATGTAACGTTTATTACTTTCACATTCATTGCCCTACATTCATCCAACTTGAAAAGGTGAAAAGCACAATATACAGAATAAAAACAGCATATTCCTGCAGACCTCCAATAAAGTCTGGATCAGGATAACTTTGCACAATGCTGAAAGGGATTAAGAATGAAAATAAAAAGTTGATAATGACTAAAGGAAGTCGCCAATCCTGTTACAGAAATGGGTAGCTTACGGGTTAAGTGTTCATCTCTGACATGGGGTCAACCTACACTTAACGGGTCAGCTATTCTTACAACATTGAAAGAGCAGGGAATCCACCATGATACCCTATGTAAAAACCTGACTGCATTAGTATAGTAAAGTACATAAAAATAGCAGCATTCCTACTTAAAAGCGTCTTAATATGGGTGCAGACTGTGTGACAAGGGTGGTGGTTAGTGCCTCCAGCCCCCATGTTCAATAGACCCATTCTTTAAACTTGATTGCAGGAGTGGGCAGTGACTACAATGATTCCTTATGGTAATTCAGGACGAACATGCACACATGTTACATCATTCATGTATCTCCTCATATTTGCTTTAACTAGAAAGCAAGCATCTAACCAGAAAAGTGTTGATGGACTGTGTGGAGCCGGGATAAAGTGGGTGGTGTGTCCAGACTCTTTTGACTGGGGTGGCTAGAGTGGGGTACTGACTTATGCAGGAGCGGCATGAAATATGAGCGCACACACACCTAATGATCATCGTTTCGGATAATAGGGTGGTACTTGGGGTGGCCAATCAGATTCCAGTCGTAGCACTTGCCACCTCAGGCCACTCCCTGGACACGCCTATGGGCAGATGCCAGGCCTGGAAACTGTGAGAGGACGTGGAGAGGGCAGGGGAGATGCAAATGTGGCTGCAAAGCTCACACTCCTTCCCCGGGGGAGGCTCTTCTGGTAAAATCATGTTTCACCCAATTAACTGCCAAATCCCATTTCATGACACTTTACTTTAAGCTGCCACCCGCTTGGAGTCCTTCATGGAATTATTAGAGGCTAAGTTCCCCGGTGACACACAGTGATGGACTGGTGACGAGGGCCCTATTGGGGGGAGGGAAGTCATCCATCATCTGAGCATCCCTCAGTACGCCGAGCCATGTCCCGTGTGCATGCTCCTCTGTAATAAGACAGGCATGCATGTGCTGTAGCAGTTAGAAATGTATATGGGGGCAGAGGAGGGTGCAAACCTTGGACTGGTGTTGACGGCCCCTCTTTGCTAAATTAGCCAGATGGGAGAGCCATCCATCATCCAAGAACTCCTCTGAACACCAAGCCATGTCCTGTGTGCTCGCCTTTGCAGCCTTATGGGTCTGTTCATTGTAGGATTTGAGGGAGGTTTGGTAGAGGCGCAGTGGCAGCAGGGGCAGAGCTAACCTCAACATTTTGTGGAGGCTGGATGACAGTTTCCAAAGCTGGTCATGAGTGGGGCTGCTGATCCCTCCCGCCACCTCTGAGCTCAGGAGGGTGAGTATCTATTTCAATCTTTTTTGGCCCATTATATGCATCTTTTACCCCAATCCAGTGGATATTGATTTTCACAAAGAGATAATAATCATTGGAGGCGTGGGCCATTTCAAAGCTGAGCCCGGTAGTGGCTTCATCCTAGGGGCTATAGTGATATCACCAGAGCAGGCTTTTGTCCTCTGCGGCTGTTTACTGCTGCCAGGTTAATGACTGTTTAAATGTAAATATTCTTCTCTCCGAGGCGAGAAATTTGATATACTCTTGAGGTAGATGTATCACTCCATTCTCATCAGCACCTCTGGGCTGAGCATCAGAGCCGAGTGATGCCTTCTGCCTGCAACCGCCTCCATTTTGGAAAGCGTAAGCACTCTCCCATCTACGGGCCTGTCACCACCCCTGAGTGCCAGCCCCTTGGTAAGCACCTCTCTGTTGTTTTTCTAGGCTACAACACGGGATGTGATGTTGGCCATGGCTTCCTGACAATTGACTAAAAGCAAATGGTGGTTTCCCAGCTGCAAAACAGCACATTGGATCAGTCAGTGCTGCTGCTCCCCCCACATCTTCACCCATGGTGGTTCTCCTAGCAAGGAGTCCACAATCTGCACTGAGGGGTGAAAGTGTGCCTCTGGAGCTTATTGAATAGGGTCCTGGACAACATAGGACAGGCATACTCGAATTAATATAGCCCCAGCTTTGAAGGTCCCACAGACACTTGACATGCTACAGTACTCATGATTGTCACAGTTATTGTGACATATTTCGACAGATGCATGGCACAAGCATTGGCAGTTGTCATGCCAACTAGGCATTATGTGTATAACTCATGTTCCCGTCTCCCCAACTGATTCCTCCTTATGGTGGTGCTTTGCACCTCCAAGTACACCAAAACCAAAAACCAAAAAGAAGCAGGGCACAAGTGAGGACACTCACATGTTGTGAATAAGTGCAGTCTTATGGTTGGAGCACTATCAGCGCCTGAGACAGACCGCACAGAGGATCTGAGTTAGGGTACTCTCAAGTCCCGTCAAGCCAGGGTCTGTGTAAGAGAATTATCAGGATCCAAGTCAGGTTATCGTCATGGTCAACGCATTAATAGGCACTGTCAAGCCTGATTGCAGGAATTCTTGTGGTCTTGGGTCAGAGCACGTTCAGGGCCAGTGCATTCTTAGTGCATTATCAACGACAAAGTCAGGAAGAACTCAAGGCCTGAAACAGGGCACTTTCTGCATCAGGGTATTTTGAGGGTGAAATCCCTCTAAGTAGACTCTCTGTGTCCCACTCAGAAAACTACTATAATGCTAGCCATATCACACTCAAAGCCAGGCCACTCACAGGAGCCATGCCAGAACAATCTCAGGGGCAGACCACTTTATGATGCTATCAGAATTAAAGAAAGACACTGTTGGGATCAGAGCACATTTAAGATTCAAAATATCTGTGGGAACCCTGTGATGTACTCCCACCACTCCTGGGTAATCTATCAGAGAAAATACTATGTACTGCTATGAGAGTACCATGTAGCTCTATAAAATGGCATTCCTAACCACGCAACGAGAAATTAAAACCACCCTGCTTGATTACACCACAGCTAAACATTTGGACCCAGCTTTTTAGAGAAATAAATATTTTAATAAGAACCAGACATAATAAAACCAATGCAAACTCTGGTCTCAATCTACTCTTGTTAGACATCACAAAGAATACATAAACACATACAAATATCACAACCTAATTTGTGGGGGTTAGTACATGAGTCTACTGTCTCACTCTCAGTTTTACAAAGACCGGTATCTCACTCATTATATAACATTGTAAACGTATGTGGTCTTCCACAGCTTGTTCTGCTCAATCTTCGTACTACTGAAACACCTGTGTGCTACATGCATCAACAATGCTTTTACAATTGCACTGCTGTGTTTGCATTGGAACATACTCTACTCTCGTACTGCTCTTGCATCCGCAGACACAATTCTGATACCATTAAATGTCATCATGTACAATTTTTGAAACTAAAAACGTTGACACTGCTGTGTTTTGGCCCAGAAAGGTCGAGGTCTCCCTAACAGCATGGTTAGGACCCTATTGTATTGCAATCAAGCCTTCATCAGGATAATACAAAAAAACCCCAACTCTGTATGCCCTTCTTTATTTTCTTAGGTTTCTTTAGCAGCTGTGTTTTTCATACGATACAATATGGACTTTTGCACTGCACCATTCTAAAATGCCCGCAATCAAACACGCCTAGGATATATTAATTTAGTGACTGGACTGGAACTTGTGAATAGTAATCACTGCTGTGTTCCGTTCACCAAAGCAAAGGAATACCACTTACTCAGAACCCTTTACTGGCTCCATTTCTGTAACAAATCCAATTCAAAGACTTTGAATTAAAGTGCATTCTCCTTTCATGTTTGTGAGCCAAATTGCTAAACGGAAGTTTGGTTTATTCCACATCCTAAATAGATGAAAGAAAAACGCATAATGTACTGCTTGATTGCACCATTTATTTTCTGGCTGTTACTTCATTAGTCAGCCAGAAAAGAACTAGTGTTGCATTCAATTAATGATAACATATCACTTACTCGAGGAGCATGTCGTTTGACCTGCTCCTTCTCTCCGTTTTATGCCATTGAATGACCCACGCACCTCTGCTCGCTGTATTGGCATGCTTGCTCAAAAGTTCATTCTTTCTGTTGCAAACGAATATATAGTACCAGTGTGCTGTGACTGTCTCGTGCAAGTCTTATTAATCACTTCTCAAACAGTAACTGAGGCTGAGCAACTAGTGGGTACTGCTACTGCCCCATGTTTGAAAATTAATCATATCCTCTGTTTCGGTCACCTGATGGCAAATGCACTGTATAAATGTTAGCAGTCCATGTGTTCCCTGAGCCAGCCGATCGCTATGGTTTCCTCACGAGTTCCTTTCATAAGTGGTTTTGAAGAAACAATGTAAAGCTAAGGACAACGCTATAATGCTGTCCCGCTGTCTCTATGATAGACATGATACCTAAGTTTGAACCCACACTGCTCGAGTGAGTAAATACTGTGTGCCCCTGCTGTGGTCGCTGTCATTTAAGTGCATGCTTCCCAGTGCCCTCTAACGCATCACTGTTTCCTGTGCACAGCGCTCCAATCGCTATAGAATTCCTACAAAGTAATCAGTGGACCTCCAACTCATAATGACACATTCATGGATAGGGTACTACCAGGCCACTTTCAGGGTCTGATTTGGGGTACTTTCCGAGTTCTGAGAGTCAGGGCAGGAAATTGTAAGTACCTGAGCAAGAATAATCTCATGGCCCAAGTCAGGAAACTATCAGGGTTCAAGTCACTTAACTCTGAAGGTACTCTCATGGTTGTAGGAAGGGTACTTGGGTAGTTTCTTGATATAAACTAGGGAAAGGGAGTGGGTGTTTGACGCCGTTGTATCTGGCCCTGGGAGCTTGTCACAACGACTGCTGGAGTGTTGCAGGCCAAGCCCCCCACTACAAAGCCTCACCGCACGACCCACAGGGTGACGCCTGCAGAAAAGGGCGCAGGTGTTTGGCGTCTGCAGGGGGGAGGCACAAAACCGCGGAGCCCTGAAGTCACTGGAGTCTAATGCGGAAACAACACACTCTGGACCCACAGGGTGACGCCTGCAGAAAAGGGCGCAGGTGTTTGGCGTCTGCAGGGGGGAGGCACCAAACCGCGGAGCCCTGAAGTCACTGGGGTCTAATGCGGAAACAACACACTCTGGACCCACAGGGTGACGCCTGCAGAAAAGGGCGCAGGTGTTTGGCGTCTGCAGGGGGGAGGCACCAAACCGCGGAGCCCTGAAGTCACTGGGGTCTAATGCGGAAACAACACACTCTGGACCCACAGGGTGACGCCTGCAGAAAAGGGCGCAGGTGTTTGGAGTCTGCAGGGGGGAGGCACCAAACCGCGGAGCCCTGAAGTCACTGGGGTCTAATGCGGAAACAACACACTCTGGACCCACAGGGTGACGCCTGCAGAAAAGGGCGCAGGTGTTTGGCGTCTGCAGGGGGGAGGCACCAAACCGCAGAGCCCTGAAGTCACTGGAGTCTAATGCGGAAACAACACACTCTGGAATAGCAACACGTGAAGTTTGACCATATGAGGGGCTGCGAGCACGGATCAAAAAATCCACACAAAGTTTCACATGCCGATGCAGGAACCTGGCACAAATTTCCTGCCTGCACATCACATGCCAACCTTTTTGACACGTAATATTTACACTTTCAAGCAGGGGCGTTGCCAAGTGGGGGGGGGTAAGGGGGCTATAGCCCCTGGTCTCTTGGCTCTAGCCCGATAGAATCTCAGAAGCTACAGCCAAAAGGCTAGCTAGCCCCCAGTCCTGACAGTTCCGACATTAGCGTAGCCCCGGGTCTTTCCCAGACCTAGCAACACCCCTGCTTTCAAGCTTGCCTGCCCAGTGCCTTTGCACTTGGTTAGCATTGGAATCCACTTCCGCACGTTCTGCTAAATCAGCATTATGGTTCCATTGCCACAGACATTTCAGCCGGGTTTTGTGCAGTTTTGCGTGGACCGTGCTGTTTTGTTCCCATGCTAGTTTGTGTAGCGCAACAAGAAACTTTGCACAGATCTTTTTTTTCAATCAATGCCAGTTTCACGCAATAACACGAGAAATGTTTTGCTGGTTTTTCCGAACCGTGTGAGTTTCACGCAGTGCCACAAGAAACTTTACATGGTTTTTTGATTCGTGATAGGCTTGTGCAGTGACATGAGAAGCTTTATGTGGGTCTTTTTTCAATGCTTGGTAGGTTCATGACATGATAAACCTCAAGCTGGTCTTTTTCTGATCTGTACTAGTTTCGTGCAGCAGCACGGGAAACTTTGTGGGGGTCTTTTGCGATCCATGGGAGTTTTGTGCAGAGGCACAAAGAACTTCTCCTGGTTTTCCATGATCTGTGCTAGTTTAACACAGTGCCATGAAAAACTTCACACAGGCTTATTTTCATATCTGTGCTAATTTTGCGTTGCAGCATGAGAAACATTGCACTTGTTTTTGGCAGTGCTAGGTTCGCAGAGCAGCACGAGGAACTTTGCACAGCTTTTTGTTTGATTCGTGGTGGGTTCGAGCAGTGGCATGAGAAATGTTGTGCTGCTCTTTTCCATTCATGCTAGGTTCATGCAGCGGCATGAGAAGCTTGGTGTTGCTCTTTTTTTATTTTGTGCTAGGTTTGTGCATTGGCACAAGAAACATTTTTGTTTGATTCATGCAAGGTTCATGCAGTGGCATGAGAAACTTCCTGCCACTCTTTTCGATTGATGCTAGGTTCCCACAGCAGCACAAGAAACTGTGGGCTGCTCTTTTCAATCCATACTAATTTCGTGCAGCAGCAAAAGAAACTTTGTGTGGTTTTCCACGATTGTGTTTATTTCACGCAGTGCCATGAGAATCTTCATGCTGGCTTATTTTAGATCTGTGCTAGTTTGGCTTTGCGGCACAAGACACTTTGCACGTTTTTTAACTGTGCTTTTTGTTTGATTCCTGGTAGTTTCGGCACGTGGCTCATTTCGGTTTGCGAGACGGCACAGGAAACTTCATGGATTGCAGCAAAACAAATCAAAATCATACAGATTTCTCTTCCGGGGCTTGCGGAATGGAAGTTCACAATTTCGCCAGCCCTACTTCTATGCGTATACAGAGGTTGATGGCTTTGCTCCCTGCACATTTTGATGTGCCTGACGGCTATGATATACTATGACACTGCTGCTTAATTGTGACAAAATGGCTACTGCCCTGCAGGTACAAGGATCAGTAGTGACTAAACTGCCTATTCATCTCTCACACCTCTTCAAACCAACACTTATCCCAGTCATAAAAGTGAATGGAGTCCTGTGAGTTCTAACATTATTTGAGTATCATCAGCATAATTCATGCAGCTGACCCCCACACTGTCCAAAAGATCAAAAAGATGCTGGGTGTAAATAATGAAAAGAGTTGGCGATATACAGGGGCCTTGTGGGACCCCGCAAGTTGTATTGAAGGACAAGCTTGAAAGTCGCCCACCGCCACTCTCCTGCCCCAGCACCAAGAAAGACTCAATCCAAGCTGTCTGTAAGCATCTTGCAACTTTGACCAATTTTGTGACCAGTGGAGTATGATCCACGAGGTCGAAAACAGATCAAAGGTGCAAAAGCAATAGGAGGGCAGTATGGCCTTTAGTAATGAAACCCACCATATTAAACTTGACATGGAAACCAGACTGATGGACCCAGAGAAGCAGAGAAGATTGTGTGTTTCAGAGAACTTTTGCAGCTCTAAATACGCAATTCTGGTAATTGGGGAATAAGGAAGTCTAGACAGTCTTTAAAGATGTTTGCTGGGCAGGCGTCTCCTAAGGATGAGGTGGGTTTCATGCAATTCACAGTTGAAAAAACTCACTCTCTGTTACTTGACAGAAAGTACATTTAGGATGGTCCACAGAGGGGTGGGTGGGAGCAGGAGCAGACTACAAATACCTCAGCTGGGGAACTAACATTCTCCAGCAGTGATTCTCGAGATCTAATAGCTTGTTGGTGACTTACAATTATTCTTGTAAATCTATCTTAGAGTGACACCAGGAATAGCTTATTTCAGTCTCAGGCTTCTGATTTGACCTCCTTGCAAATTCTCCCAGATTCGTAAAGTGCTCCCTAGAGCTTGATTTGGCCTTTATTCTGGAATTATAATCAGCCTTCTTGGTGACACAAATGGCTTGCTTATAATCCGCCATGAGATCTCCTCCCTTGGCAGTTGGGAGATCCCAAGTCTGGCAAGGGAGGAGTTACCCAACCTCCCAGGATGCCAATATAGGATAGTCTCCTGTTATTTTTCCTATTCACTGGAAAGCAGACATGTGCCAGGAATCCACATTGCCTCTCATAACTAGTGTGGACTCACAGGGTTCACACAGGTTACAAATCAGACGCAGCTTTTAATAATTATGTGAACTATCAGCCACAATACCAAAACCTAAATATAGCTTATATTTTAGATTATCCTGCCACCAGCTTGATCATTTATAATAATTATGTAGTTTTGAAACTCAGGTGCAGATTTAAATGCAGTCTCTGCACTGCAATGACTTTGCTGTCCAAGCAGCTGTGAAACAGCCCCTGGAGAGTGGGTGTCACAGATCAGGAGACTGATGCAGCAGGGCACAGGTGTACCTTATGCTTTAGGCATAGAGATTGATGAAAGCGGAGCGTGGTTAGCAGGTCATTCTTTCTGAGGTGGCTTTCCTCATATCCTTTTATATTTAATAAAACTCAAAAGAAGCAAGGGATTTGCATACTTACCAGATGACAATACCTCACAGCAATAGCTACTGCAGCTATCCCCCATGATAAAAATATGGTCTAGCTACAAGCATAATCCTGCTCTCACATGCTCCCAGTACGACCTCTCAGCACCCATCCACTTTCTCAACTCCACATGGGTGGCGAGCTGGGACTTAGCCACCCCTACCTACATTTGTATTGGCTTAAATGTAAACATGCGTTCTAAACCTCTCTACTAACTTTCTCATACCTGGACTTTCTGTCCACTGAGGGCGTTCAACCTACAGTGTGTTGGGACATACCTTCTGGTAAAAGGTGCTACACAAATGACAATGACATTACATTATATTCCATTTTTGCATTTACTTAGAAGAAGTAAACCTTTACCAGTGTGGGTTAGAGATGTGTTGGGTTTGTGGAGGCCCATTTCAAAATAATGTTTAGGAGCCCCCTTGCCTACAGCTGGAAAAATCAGTTTGAGGCATTTGTGGGTGAGTAGATTATAATGGCGGGATTAAGAAATCGAGCGAGGCAGTTGTGACCCCTGAGGTCCCCCTTGGTGCCCCTGTAGCCTCCCTTGATAGCCCTAAAAAAAGGTGTGTCACTTGGTTTCTGGAGTGGCTGCCACTTAAAAAAAAACGAGGGGTTCGATTTAGCAGAGACCCTAAATAAGAAAGAATAGGAATAACAAATAATTTGTTTTTCTGGAATTCTATACAATAATTGATAGACTCATTAAAGATTTTGGGCACACTTCAGGGGACGAGTCACTGATTTGGTCTGTTCTTAAACACCTCAAATTCACAATGCAGACAAAAATTTCCAAAAACATTTATAGTGGAGTAAGCATCGATTTCAGACTATTTATTTTGATTTTCGCAAGCTGCAGTTATAGCATATTTTCTTCTGCCGTTGTCTCTGTTACGATCATCACAAGACATTCCATCTCTGTGTCTTTATTTATTTATTTCATTTGTAAAGCTCGCATACAACCCAGAGGCATTGCGGCACTGTTGCAGGTAAAATACTACTGGTCAAGCTAGTGTCATACAGACATAATTATGACATGTAATCAAGGGTAACAGAGGTACATTAACCAAGTGGCAGTACTCAAACATAGTAACAGGCAGCATGGTGGTGTGGCAGTGTAAATTAGTGGTGTGTGGGCAGGGAGGAGGATGAGAATTAGGAGAAAAGTTGAGTTTTCAGCACCTTGCGGAAGGTCCTGTAGGATTTTTCAGCCCTCAGGGAGGGTGGGCGAATGTTCCATGGTTTAGCAGCAGGGTATGGGAAGCTCGAGCCTCTGGCTTTGCATCTCTTTACCTTTGGAACAATTAGTTTATCCATGTAGGGGGTTCTGGTGGGTCTAGATGAATGGGCTTTGGTAAGTTTTTGGGTGAGTTAAGGTGGCGCTGTGTTGGAGAGGCACTTGTGGGCATTGGAGAGTGTCTTGAAGATGATACATTCCTGGATGGGGAGCCAATGTGCTTCTCTTCTAGCTTTTGAGATATGATCTATTTTGGGGATATCCAGGAGTTTGTGGATGTTTCCGGAGGAGGTGCCAGTGAATATGACATTGCAGTAATCGATCTTGTAACCAATAATTGTCCAGGCAATGGTTAGGCAGTTGTTCTTAGCAAGGAAGAGTCTGGCTGCATTGAGGACCTTGGCGGCGTAAGCTGCTGAGGATGTCAATGGCACTTACTTGTCTGGTCATAGAAAGTGAAGCGTCCAGGTAGATCCCTAGAGTCTTTACACAATTTGAGACTGGAATGGATCAATTGTCAATTAGGAAGGCAGTGCATTGCTTGTTAAGGGACTTTAGGGCGATAGTTGGGCTGAAAATTAGGATCTCGGTTTCGTCCCTGTTGATACAGAGATGATTGGCTGCCATCCAGGTCTGTATTGTGGAGTAGATCCTGTTGAGGGTGGCAGAGTCGTCTGCATAGTTGCATGAGAGAGCAATCAGAATTTGAGTATTGTCGGCATAGTTGGTGTAATCCATGCTGAGGGCGTCCAAAATGCTGAATAGGGGCCCGGTAAAGATATTATAAAGAATTGGAGCGATGCAAGATCCTTGTGGCACACCGCAGTTGATGGGCGAGGGAGAGGCGTTAGCAATCTCAGAGAAGTCCCTCATGACTCTTCCCTCCAGGAAGGAATTGATCCAGGTAGTGCGAGAGGGGAAAAATTAGCATAAGTGGTTAGGGATGATGGCAAAGGATTTGGTGTTTAACCAAGTCGAATGCTGCAAATAGGTGAAGGAGGAGGAGTAGGGCTGACTTCCCTTTGTCCCTGATCTTGTCTAGCTGCTTCTTTAAGTTGAGAAGGGCAGATTCAGTACCATTCCCTGGGCGGAAGCTGGATTGACGCATTCCTAGGATTTGATTATCCTCCGAGAACTACTTAACTTGCAGGTAGACTGCTCGGTCCAAGATGTTTAGGACAAACGGAACATTCATGATCGGCCTGTAGTTTGATGGAATGGCTGGGTCTAGAGAGTTTTTTTTCAGGAGAGAGAGGACCCAAGCTTCTTTGAGAGTAACTGGAACCGTGCTTCCAGCAAAAGTGACATTAGTGATGGCTGTTATGATGGAGGACTAGAATATCAGCACACTCTTTAATGAGGGATGCAGAGCATGTATCGCCTTTGCATTTGGAAGGCTTCCGGCTTGTAAGCAATTTAGTGATTGCAATTTCGGAGTGGTCTCAGAAGAAGAACTGATTGGAGGAGGCAGTGGGGTTGCGAGGCAGGCAGATAATGTTAGTGGTTATGGGGTCTGTAATGAATTGTGCTTGTTGTGAGAGGATTATCGTGTTCAGGGAGTCAATTTTACCTAAAGGTGATGCTTCGATGCTTGAGCACCAGGTCTCGTCTTTGGTAATGGTTGTAGGGGGTACTGCTGGGGATTCAAGTTCTTCGTAGATGGTAAAAATCTCTTTTGCGTCGGACTCGGCATCGCTGATTCTGGTGTTGAAGGAGTTAGCTTTGGCTGAGATTATAGCTGATTTGTAGCATTTTGAGATTTTAGTGAACACTTACTTGGCAGTGTCAGTAGGATTTTTATGCCAAGTTAGCTGGTCTTGTCATTTCATGGAACGTAGTTTGAGGCGGTCAGGGGTAAACCATGAGTTGGAATGTCTGACTTTTCTAGATTTATGTGGAACTAGAGGGGCTTGCTGTTCACTGCTTTTAAGAGGATCAATGTGTAGGTGTCCACTAGAGATTTGGGGTTGCTGGTAAATGGGGGCTGAAGGCCTGGGGTGTTGAGCAGGGGCAGGAAATTGTCTCTGGTGAGCTTCCGGGAAGGAGGCCTTTAAGTTGTCTTGGAGAATATCCAATAGGTTTGCCTCGAAGTGCAGCGAAGGGCCCAGAGGGTGCTAGATGAAGTGGATGGTGATTGTTCATGTGGCCGAAAGTGAGAGTTTTAGTGATAGAACGTCTGTGTTCCCATCAATGGAAGTGTTAACCTGTCTGAAGGGGATTGAATTCTCTAGCAATCAGAGTGACTCTGCCTCCCCTGCAGGAGGGTCTGTCGTTGCGGAAGATGGTGTACCCCATGGGCATGGCTAAACATAAGGATGGGCCGGAGGCAACATGAAGCCTGGTCTCAGAGATGGCTAGTGTGTCTAGGTTGTGTTGGGTGATTAAGTCATTGATATCCAGTGCATGGTCAGGGAGGGAGCGAGAGTTGATGAGTGTGCAGGGCAGGAGGGGCTGAGCGTCTGTGTATAGGGTGTTGGAGACCATTGGCAGGGGGGTCCCTTTATTACTAGGGGCAGTGCGGGTAGATAGAGGCGATAGTTGGTGTCTAGGTGAAGGATGGTTGGGATGGCTACTGGATAATATGGTTGGGAGGGTGGCTTGAGTGCTGAGAGTTGGGGCGTTGTGTGAGTGGTTGGTGATGGGGATGCGTGGAGTGTGCAGGTTATTATTTTGGGTGAGTGCATGGATGACAACAAAGCCTGTGTAGTTTTGGTCCCTTTGCACAGAGCAATGTAGTGTGGCATAGGATATGGGGTGGGGGATCGCTTTGTGTTTGGCTTACTGTTAAAAGGGCTGCTTATTTGACATGGGGCTGCTGCTTGGGGCACAGAGAAGTGCAAGCTAGTGCGTATCCTAAGGTTCTAAGTGTAGTTGTCTGTGGTGTCGTCACAGTAAGTTTACAACAGAAACGGGATGGAAGTCTGCTGTTTCTGAGACTATGCTTCCTGCCTGGTTGAGTCAGGAGAGTGCAACTCAGCGAGGGGTGGAGTCGGACTGGGGGTGTGGGCAAGCGGTGGCTGGGAGCGTGGAACTCCTGCAGATTGCTGGATAGCCAAAGATTGCCTTGCTGTGAATGCAGAAAGCGTGGGAGGCAGCACAAAATCCTTGTGCCTGAAAGTTTGTGTACAGTGTAGAAATGTTTGACCATTGCCTGTTAAGTGGCCTTTGATTTCATTGTGCCACAATTAATGCTTTGTTATAATGTGTCTATCTTTCCTATCTCCCTGTCATGCTGTTCAGAATGTTTGTTTGCATGTATAAAGTAACAAATGCCCAGAGTGCGGGATGCAGTGTGAGTACGCTGCTTTCCCTGCACTTCTCTAAATGCTTTAAAACACAGTTATGAACCCTCCTAATAGAATGTATTTTGCCAACTTCTGAAGCCTAAAAAGTAGGTCCACGCAGGCTTGACGTGGTCAACTTTGCACCAGACCTGCAGATGAACAGGCCTGCTTTTAAATCTCACTTGGTATCCACTACTGAGTGTAATTTGCTTTCTGACTTTAAGAACATTCAGACATAAAATTGGTCATTTTACTATAGTGGTAAAATCGTTATCGCTGGTAAGATAGCTCAGTGGCTTCAGCACTTGCTGCTGCAGTGTGTGTGATCTAAAGGTTGCTGGTTTGAATCTCGGCAAGGCCAACTCAGTCTTTCATCTATCTGAGGTCAATAAATGAGTACCAACCCAGCTTGGGTGATATTGTGTGTATATTTGTTCTATATAAAGTGATGAAGCGTAAGTGCTATATAATAACACATCATTATCATTTGCCCATGGACGTATGCTTGCATTCATAGTGATTTGGGAATATGGACCTTTAAACACTGATATTAACGATACAAGTGGTGATCCATACTTGTAGTCATATTACCGTTATATTGTAACCGTATTTTTCGTAGTGTTATTAGGAACAATTCTGTGTGATACCACTTCCTGTTTTGTCAAGGGGTGAAAGGTTGTGTTCAATCGCTTCCAATGATGCCACGTTGGGGTTTATTGGCCTCTGCACAGATCAAAGAAAGGCAGCCAGCAGTGAGGTGAAACACTCAGAAGGTTATTTTAAAACAGGCAGTGTGGGAAATGTAGTCATAAAAACAAGGTGAAATCATAGAAAGTAAAGAGGGGACACAGAGCAGAGTTTACATTTCCGCTGTGCTTTCCACTTCCGTTTAATGTATGTGCTTTGTTTTACTCCTGCTTGATGTCTTCGCGCAGCTGTCAAACAAATGGATTACGACGGAATCTAACTCAAATAAACCCATTTGAAAACATGTCTGCAAAGTGTTATTTGAAGGTGGCGTTTCGATTTACCCTGTAAAACCAAAGAGTGAAGGTTATTTTGTCTGGTTTCATTCTTCCCTTTTACACTTTGTCCTCTACAGGTTCGAAATTGCATTCAGTGAACTCAACAGCATCTAAGTGTTAATGTTGGGAGACCCCTGCATACAATTTTGACATTTTTCATACGAGATCCTCCTAAATGTCCACTGAAAAGCTATGAATCTCTCTTTGCCAGCATTGTGCTGATATAATTGAAACCCGAGTAAAAAGACGAGTAGGTGATAAGTACCCTGCTGGATCCTGCAAGGCCTGCGGGTGATGACGGCCTGAAGGCGGCAGCAAAGGCAGCTTGTAACCTGCTTGCCGCAAAGCACACATGTAATGTACTGAATTAAAGAAGTATTTTGCTTTGTCATATGACTGCCAACATATGGGCAGGAGTCCAGGCGCGGCCTGATGATTGAAGACCATTTTAACAGAAAAAAAAGTTGAATGGCCCTGGAGCCGCCCCTTTCCTTTACCATTCGAATGTAACAGCACATTTACTCAATTCAGGGATAACATGCACTCTGGTGCACTATCACGACTATGGCCCTCATTCTGACTCAGGCGTTAAGGGGTTTACGGCGCCGTAAACGGCGCCGAACCTTAACGCCTGATTACAAGGTTCCCTTTGCGGGATGGCTTTTAACGGCTGCTTTTTTGCAGCCGTTAAAATCCATGCCTCAAAGGGACCTTGGCGATAATTACGGCACTGTAATTTACGGTGCCGTAATTATCGCCTTTCCCCATTCCCATTATGCCCTATGGGGCGAAAATGGGAATGGGGAAGGGTAAAATGGGAAATGGGGATTTACCGCCCCACTCACCTTGGAATGGGGCGGTAAATCCGCCAACCACCATGGCGTACATAGTTTACGCCATGGTGGTAAGGGTACGACCCAGGCGGTAACTTACCGCCTGGGTCGTAATGAGGGCCATATGTCATGCATATGGACAGGCCACCCATATTGCCTAGTTAAGTTTGGGGACAAAAGTCCATTTTGGATAACACACTAGCAATTCAATTTGACCAAAAAGTGCACTCCCACTAATCAGATTCAGTGCTCGGATCCCAGCCATTAGGTGTATTCCTGTGATAACATAATAAAGTTAACTGGAAGGCACTTGAATTGAGCAAGGAATTGCACATTTCACAATCATTAAAGATTGAGAAACACGGGATTGAGTACAAAGGGTATTGTGCTTGACTGGCATTATTGCCCTGCACATGAACACAGCCATCCCTCTAGACAACTATAGAAATCACGAAATAATTAAAAGAACTGGAAGCAAAGACCCGGTTTTCAATCAAATGCAATTGCACTTCCAGCCCATGAAGTGGTCCGTTACCGTAGTCTGTTCTCGGCCACAAACACTGCTCGTGGACAAGTCAAATAAAACGAACTCAGCAGATACAGAGTTCTGCATGAAAACTGGCACATGTGTTTAAGCATCAGAAATGATGCACACAATGTAGCTGCACCAAACACAAGGTGGCAATCAGAAGTAAGCCGAATAGAAAAGACACGAAAATGTCAGAGACAACACGCACAGCAACAGGGAGATAATGAAAGCGTAGTTCACAGCCTAAAGCATATTCTAATTCTAATCTGATCAGTGTAAGCCCCAGTGACAGGGAGACAGATGCTTCTCCACATCAGAATTCTCCAACCAACATTGCAGCCCAACTGGCACGACCAATGTATAAAATAGACATGAATTGGTCATATGCCAACGTGTATCCATTCCAGCTGAGGAGTAAAGGGGGCAGGGCCGTGATGGTGAGAAATAAGTCAATCAAGTTGCAACAATGGGGGAGCATGCAGTGCTTTACTTGATTGACAGTTAACAACTGTATCTCCAAGCATCCTCAACTCCTTCCTAAATGGAATATATTCCATGAATAACATCTCATCACCTTCTACCTCCTCTATAACCTTATGTGGTCATGTAATGTTAGCAATTGTGATGTGATTTAAATGTTAGCAATTACATGCTGTTGGGTCCTCTGTATGCAATTTTAAACATTTGCAAGGCAGATTGGAAAACCGAAGTGTAAAACCAGGCGAAATTGCTTTGACTTTTCATTTTGACTCTATGTCTTGAAAAAAAGTAACCACCACCTGTAAATGATGCTTTGTAGAGTGTGTTTAGTAATTGATTCATATGGAATCTGACTTCTATTTAGCAGGTGTTGTTTCAAGGTGGAAAATCTCCTGCAAGCAGTCATTGCAGCAAGACAGAGGAGGACAGCATGGTGGAGATGTAAACTCTGCTGTAAACTCTGCTTAATGCCCCTTCTCCACCTTGGAAGAAGATGAACATGGGCGTGAGTGGGAAATAGAGGCGGAAAAGCATTACTTCTTACCTTCACACCATCATCACATCATACCAACTCACAAAGGGAAACATTTGAATTCCCATCCAGTTCTGTACGTTCCTTAACTCAAAGCAACCATTAATGACATTTCCATCACAGCCTAACCACAGCCCAACTCAACATAACCAAGTGGAATCCTCAGCCTTATGCTAATAATCCATTACCATAACATACCCCCCCCCCCCTGTTGAATCCTTAGTCCAATCCTCCACCCCCACAATATGTCATGACACTGAATGAAAAGGGACAATGGCTGCGCATGGCCGGTGAACGCTGCTCGGTGGACTGTAAGGGGAAGAGGGAACACTAGAGGTGGTATAGTTCAAAAAAGAATGAGCCATCTTTTATTTATTTGTTTGTTGCATGGTTATAAAGTGGCCCTGCAATCAAGTGGTCGATTCAGGGTGCATGACAAGGCTGTGCAGAAGTCAGGAGAATGGGGGAGAAGGCACACATATAAAAGAGGATACAAGGTTGGGAGAGGGGCAAAGAGAGTAAACAGGAGGATATCATATAAAAGCAATACGATGCAGCTTAATGGACAATCGAAAGAGAAGGTGTTCTTCAAGATGGAGCTGGGCAGTGAGTGATTTCCAAAACGATGTAGTTTGAGTGGTAAACTGGCATCTTCTCAGGTGGTTTTTCGGAGAATATGGAGATGGGGAAAAAAGGCTGAGTCAGAGATATGATATGATATGATAGGTTACTTATAACGCGCTTAATACCCAGAGGTTTCTAAGCGCGGACCTGGGGATCGAACCAGTGGTGGTTCGTGTCGTCTTGCTTCCAAGGCGAGCACGTTGACCCTGGGCTATCCTCCCGAGGCAAAGAGATACAATGCTTTCCATTTCCAGCACAAGTCCTAGGTTCCAGAGTGCACCAACGCGTCCACTAAACCTGTTGGTAAAAAGCAAAAAGCGCCATTAGACCATTCTGAATTTAGAGACAGGTGCACACTGCCGGGTGACTTCATTCTTCAGTGGAGACCCTGCAACTTGCCTATGCCACCAATACTATTCCTTTGTAGGAGAAAGGAGAAGACCTCAGTGTTTGGTTATTTTCACCACTAGAGCCTTTATTTCTTGCTGGATAAAGAGTGGCGAATAGAGGGAAGGGGAGGGGAAAAGAGATAGGAACAGAGAGAGAGAGAGAGAGTGTGGCAGAGCACTAAATATATAGTGGGAACGGCACAGAAGCAGAATGAGAGACAGAGAGAGAAAAGAGATAAAGAGAGTAAAAAGAGAGATGAGAGTCAAGAAGAAGCAACATGTAGACCTAGAGGTAAAGGACGAGAGGGCGAAATAGAGCATGTGTGTGTGTGAGAGAGATGAAGAAAGATATGGAGAAACATACCTGAGACAGAGGAAGAGAAACAGAGAGAGCACAATGTAACTAGAAAGAGACTTAGAGAGAGTTGGAAATTCAAAGGAAGATAGATGTCATATAGGACTGCAGTGCATGTGATATATTGAAGGTAATGTTTATTTATAAAGCAGCCTCACGTCTTATGGTGATGCATACATACATGCATACAGTTAAATTGTGGTCCGGGTTCTAATTTGGAAGAGAGCTGGTCAAGAATGTTGTCAGGATCAGTTAGTTAAGGGAGAAGGAAGAGTGAGGAGGATAGTGACGCTGGGGGTTTGATTACCCACTAGTTGTGTGTTACCTATTGGAACAAAGTGTTTCTCCAACATCACAAGAGTGTGGCCTGCCTTATATCAATAGAGAGTGAGAAAGAAAGCGAGTGGGAGAGAGAAAGAGCGAATACAGAGTGAGGGTTTGAAATACTACCATGCTGTACCTTGCAAACAATATGTAAACTGCTCCAAACTTGGCTTTTTGAGAAATATGATTGATGCCACCTCTTTTTGTCATACACCTGTTTTACTTGCAACTTGTAACTGTGTACTTGTAACTGGGTATATGGAACAAACGCTGTGATACCCCTGGGTTTGGGCGTTCAACAAATGCAATAAATAAATAAAATAAAATGAAGTATAGGTATGACACTTTCCACTTAGTTGGCCTTCTCTAGTGGTTGTTTCTGTGGTTTCCTCCTTCCACTTTCCTCAGTTCTGTGGCTGCCTACTATTCCCACTCCTCTCTCTGTAATTGCTGCTTCTACGGAAGGGGATATTGTGTAAATGCCTGTTTGTGATGGTGCCTACAGAGGGCATAGCCGGGTGTGCTGTTGCTGGGTCTGATGGTGGTAGTGCAGCTAGATCTACCGCTGGTTCTGCTCCTGGGATGCCATAATGCCTTTTAGGGGACCAGCAATGACTAATGTTGCTAAAGTTGCATTTGCCGGATAGATTTCCTTAAATATGGAAATCTATTTTTGTTAAATGTTTTTATTGGCCGATTTAGTTAACATCAAACTTTACACACAGTTAAGAGACAGTTCAACACATGATAACTGACAGCTAGATCAGCGAAATGTCATACAAAGATAAAAGCAGCGTGAAGAAATGCCATGCATTGATTAATAATCTATGGTTCGGGTGCATTCAACACAATATGCCATATATAGTGCTAAGATACAAACGAGCATGTCATGAAGTAGCCTTCAAAACACTCCTCACGGCGCCCCAATATAATTTTACAATCTACAAATAAATGCTTCACAGTTTCGACTTCCACCCCACAACAGCGGCAGATACGTTCCGCTTCTGGCAGACCAGATCTTCTCCCTTCAACATCATTGGTTACAAACAGGTTCAGTTTGAGGCGTAGGGGAGCCATGTCTGCTCAAACATTACTGAGGTGCACTATACAGTTTGATATCCAATTTAAAATGATCAAATGTCTTTTAACCCAGAAGCTTTGCTCTGTTGCTGATCCAATCTGCTTCGAAGTGGACCTTCTTAACCTTTTCTAGGTTGAGCTCCCACTCTTCAATTGGTTGGTTAGCCAATAGGAGGAAAACAGAGTTTGGCCACTGTTCAAATACAACACAATTTCCCTTGGTGAACAAAAGGTTAAGATCCTTAAACAGGGTAGCTGCCGCGGTAAACAGAATAAAATGCAGGAGCAAGATACTTTTCCGTTCCACCTTGGAATTTAATGATGAAATGCCTAGAATATGCCTTATAGCAGCATGTGGAGTTATGCCCGGGAGGCTCAACGTACGCATCCATAGGAACCCCTCCTCTTTCTCCCAGTCTATTCTGGCCTCTTTAGTTTCTGCCCTGTACGTCAGTCTTGAGACTATCATTTGGTTATATAGTTTCAGAGCTGGAATCAGAGAGAAACTTTCTGTCCAATATGCGTAATTGATTTGTCGCTGCTATCGTGTTTAATCTCAGGACGTTAGACTCCAGTAATCTTGAGCGATTGGATCGAATGATAACTCCCAGATACTTAAACTCTGTAACTACCTCCAGCCTTGCCCCCTTAATGTGCCATATAAAGTCAGATCTCCCGGGTTCGCTTTTTTTACAATTCAAAATCAATATTTTGGATTTAGGCATGCAGATTTCCAAGCCCAGTTCCTTAAAGAATGTATGGGCTCTCAGAAGTGAGCTCTGAAGCTCTATAGGTGTATAATCGGCTAAAACGAGGTCATCTGCATACAGGAGATATTGTATGACAATGTGCCCCAATCGCAGGGGATTCATCCCTGCACGTTTAACCAATCTGACCTTAGTTCTGAGGTCCTGATGCAAAAAATAAAGCATTGATACAAGGTCCTCAGGACAGCTCCACTCCCGGAGCATACCCCATAACTTTTTGCGATCGACACAGTCAAATGCTTTTTTAATATCAAGAAAAGCAAGGCTGATAGTGCATTTATTCTGAAATGCCTGATTTTTTTTATCAGTTGGAGAATGAACCCATTCAGGGCTGTGCTAGTGCCCTTGCGAAAGCCAGACTGGTTAGGGTCCAGCCTATTTGTAGCACTTGCCCAGTTCTCCAATGCATGCAATGCAAACACTGCAAAAATGTTATATGAGGAATCCAGGAGAGAGATTGGACAGTGATTACCTGGGACAGACCTGTCCCCCTTTTTGTGAATGACCACAATTGTAGCTTCTTTCCACCTGTCTGGGAAGACCCTCCATCGTATCATGTTGTGATACAACTGCAACAGGGATAGTAGGGTCTCAGATTTAAGAGTTAAATTACTATTGCCGTCCAGGCCTGGGGCATTAGAAGACCTAGCCTTTTTAATCTCCCGGTGGATACCTTCTACATCAATGTCCAACATTGCCCACAGTTTAGGCCCCCAGTTGATAGCACATTTAGAGGTCTGGCCCACCTCTTGTTTACCATCTAAAGCACACAGCTCAGTAAAGAACTCCTCCCACACCAGGCCAGAAATAGAGTAATGCTGCAGCGAAAGTTGCTGGGCTCCCCCGCGGATCAGGCTCCAGAAATTGGCCATTCAGGAGATTAATAAAGCTGTGAGCATCTAATTGAAGCAGGAGAGCTCGATGTCCCCTAATCCTATTCCTGTAGACAGATTTGCAATAGCTAAATTCACGTTGGACATTGATGCCATCTTTAATAATTGATGTTGCCACGTAGTTCTCTCTTCTTGCCCCGGACGTCAATGTTAGGCCCATGTCCAAAGGGTCCTGGGCCACTCCCAGTAGAGGGCTTATAGGCAGCTATCAAGCCACATAATTTAAATTGGAGATTTTGTGAAAATGAACGAGGGCACAAATCAGTGAATAGGTTTTGGGAGAAATCCTGTCCAACACAGGTGTTAAAACCTTGAAGAATACTTGGAGACCCACGCAAGGTTCTGGGGGTTAACCGTTAAGCTATCAGACAGCAAGTCCCGACCTGGTCTGTCAAACCCCCAAAAACGAAGACTAAGCCGGGTGTGGTCACTGGCTGCATCAGGCTCGACACAAAAACTATTAAATAGAGGCAGGGAAGCTGAAGCTGTGAATACAAAGTCAAGGGTTTATTTATGCCGACCGCTCGCCCAGGTGTATCTTGGTGGTATGCACTCCCCCAAATTACCATTGAGGGGAACTAAATCGAAGAACTTGAAGCAGTCCAGAATTGATTGACCACGTAATGTAGCGTGTTGGGTGAAACGTCAGGATGCCCCCACACCATGCCATCGGGCATCTAAACACTCTGAGCTAAAATCGCCCTTTATAATAAAACACGCATTAAGCAAAAAATCATATTGTTCAAAAACATTAGTAATTGCTGCAAGAAAATCAGTTAAAACAGATGTTTGTGGGTTAAAATAAACATTTAAAAGAATTAGTATTTGGACTTCACGGCCAACATGTATGTCCACAATGTTAGTATTTGAGGAGACACGCCAGGCACAGATTAAGCCTCCATATAGGCGACCCTTTGTGCCTTTCCTTGCTGGCTCATGTATGACCGTAAAACCATCAAGGAGAGGAGCATCAAGCATGAGTGATTCCTGTATGCAGGTAAGATCTGCCTGAGTACTCAGTGTCCTGTTAGTGCTTAAATTGGCAAACCCGCATATATTCCAAGAAACCAGTTTGATCAGAGAAGGTCAGCCAGAATGAGTTTTTGCTGGATTATGGTAATGTAAGGAATTTATATTATGAGACCAGTCATAGGTCACCTGGCGCTTATTCAGGCTTTTGGGACTCTCATTCCCTCCTGGCCCAGCCTTTACTTGCACGTTTATCTTTAAGGGTTTGCACAAGTTGTGACCTTCCTCACCCATTGGATTAGATTTGGGCGCCATCTCTTCTGGGCAGACACTTGAAAGAAAATAACCCATTTTACGCAAGCATTCCCCTTCGGCCATTACCAGGTTGTAAACAAATTTTGAGTAAAACCCAATTTTGACCACATCAACTCGACGAAAGCCAGTGAAAATAATTCTTGCAATGTCTTTCGATGACAGAGATGGGAGAGTGTGTATTTGGCTAAATAGAACCAGAATGTATTGTCTGTTCAAGGGGTAGAGGTACTTAACCTTAAAAGTTCAGCTCAGACAGACATAACTTCGGGAGTCTACAGCAGGAACTGGCTGGGAAGCAGACAGTGACCCCGATGCTGCATCAGTGGTTTCACTGCATACTGGGAGTCGAAAAGATGAACCCCCCGTTGGACCCCTGAGGGGTCTGTCAGGTACTGGCAACCGCCCACCCAACGCAGATCCCGGTAGCACAGACTTCCTTCTCTCACCCAAGGTCATGAAATCCGCAAAAGCCATATCTGAGATACAAGATGGTTTAACATATGGCAAGAATGGACAAGCTGTCCGATCAAGCTTGGTAGGAACCCGACAGGGATCGAAGGGGAGCACAGGAGCCTCTTGGGTACCCCCACTCAAAACCCTCGGTGATGAAGAAGGAACTGAAGCTTCCTCGTCAAACATAGCAGTCTCAATTTCATCTGAGGCGTGGGATTATGTGGAGAAGGAAGAGATATTAAGATCGTCCTTAGCATCCAATGACTTAGGTTTGTATTCATTACCACTGGGGGGCAAGAGCCCTCGGATAGAATTGGGTGCCAACTTTTTTGCACCCCCTTACCAGATGCACCCTTCTCTTTCTGGTGACCACTCGACCTGCCCCCAATGGGGTCTTCGGCCTCCAAAAACACTTGTGTTTGTGCCTTCAAGGTTCTCAAAAAGTTTAGTGAGCCTTTGTTACTTCTGAAAGAAAACTGTTTAGGTTGGGTGGGCCGCTTAATTTTCTTTCTTCTTCTTCGCCCAACCACGGCTGGTGCTGGTAAACCTTCCCCACTCGCTGGCTCTAGCGGCAAGGACCCTTTTGCCACTGAAGGTGTTCATTGAACAGATTCCGCCTCCAAGTTTGCATTGCCCCCCAACAGGCTCTAGCGGCAAGGACCCTTTTGCAAATGAAAGTGTCGATTGAGCAGATTCCCCTGTCAAGTTTGCGTTGCCCCCAACAAAGGGGATAGACGCTGGAGGACAGTCTGTCACAGTTACACCTGTGAGTAGCCGTTCCAAGTTGTTATTTTGGGGGCCACAAGCCAATGTTTGAGTGGCAGTAGATACTGTGCACACACTATCTGATGAAAGGATTTTGACAGGTGTCCGTGGGACATTCATTGCCATGATAAAGCATTCCACAAAGTTCATTTTTCCCAGTAGCTCTTTCACGCAGGTTCGAACTTCTCTTTGCGTGACCCCGGTCCATGGTATCCAATATGCGATTCAGAACAGAGAAAGAAAAAGCATCAACTATCAGCTCCTCCTGAGTCTTTAAATCAGGGGATGACGCCATGTGCTTAATCTTAGTGTCCGAAGAGCTCACGTCCGCCCCTGGAGATAAGCAAACTGAACTTCCCGGCCCTGGTTGGTTGAAGAAGACACAAGCATCCCCCAATGGGGCGTAGGCATGGTCAACAGTATCTGAAATGTCTTCCTCACACCGGTTAGCTGACGTGGTGAGTGAAACAGACTTATACAATATCACCTTGCCTTGCATCGCATGCAAGATGGAGAACCATAGATTGGCACTACATTAGTGCCTCCCCAGAGAAAGGCGAAATCTTTCAGCAAATTCCGATGATACCACTGGAGCCAGGATAGAAATATCTGAGATTCGGTTGGAGGCCACACGTTCTGTAGGGACCTCTGGATCAGTATTCATTAGCAGAAAAGTACCATCTGAAAAGGGTGTGTCCAAACGAATTCATTGATGTATAGCCTCAGAAAAGGGCCCTTTTAAAGAGTCTTCCACAGGTTGCGCTTCCATATGGTCCAAATTAGAGGAAGTACATCTCCCACTGCGCAAGCCCGGCATGGTAGAAAGAGGAGCGATGACAATGGGCTCAGACTAGATGATTAAGCACTGCGGAATCCAGCAGAGGGAACCAAGCTGCAGTCCCAAGATTGTTTCCAAAAAGCAGCCGAAGGGCTTAAAGGTAATCCTCATACAATCACTCTCCTTAGAATAGGCCCAAAAACTGTTTAGAAGCAACTCCTTTCAGAGGTAGGAAATGGGTGCTGTTCTGCCACATACAACGTACAGGAAAACAGAAAGCTCAGAGGCGACCCGCCCACAGTCACTCTTTGTAAATGAGCCCAAAATTGCTGATTGCAAGCGACTCCTTTCGAAGCAGGAAGGTGGTTGCTGAACTGCCAGGCACAATGTACCAGGAAACCGAGAACTCACAGTCACAAGCCCTGGAAGATGCTTACCAAAGGATCCCCTCAATGATAGAATAATAGCTGCTAATTTGCCAAACCTCAGAAGTTAGCAAAGTCTCAAAAGCAATTCACCCACTGCCACCCTCGTCACAGTGAGCCCTGTGCCCAACAAACTTGCAACCAGATATAGATATGACTTATTGAAATGATGTTAGGGGAAGTTCCAAACGAAGAATTCATGGACTTTCCTACCGAAGATAAACACACTCTTATGCAATGTCGGAGTTCGGGCATTCCAGTCCTTGCATTCACGGTGCAAGAAGGCACAGGAAGGAGACTTACCAATATGCCAGACTGAGTATCACTCCTGAAGCCATCAGAGGCCGCAAAAATGCCTGACTTAATGGTACTAGTTCCGTTAAGCTTGAATTGATGCAACACTGACTCTGGCAGCAAAGTAAATCATGCAACCTACTTTCACATACTGAATTAATTATTCAAATCTTAAATGTAGATGTGCAACTATCGGCAATAGGGAGCTGATGGGTGGTTCCAAGTGGCGGTTGACAGTCGTGGTTGATAGTCAACGTGAGAGAAGCCCCTTTGTCTGTGATGTAACTTGGAACCTTGAGAAGGAATACCTTCATTGTTGATAGTCACTCATGCTCCATACACATTGAGTATTCCGATCCACATCGATTTACTAATCCATGTGCTGGTCGCATGGACCAGTGGTGCAGTGGGTGGAGATGAGATCCATAAGGGAATCTTAGGAAATGTGATAGACACCCAAGGAAAAAGATGCCTGGCCTCCTGACCGCTCCAACTTCACTAGTGCTTTATCAGTGCCAACTTTTCCACACCCGCCACTACATCCATCGTCTCCACCACTCACTCAATAAATAGATAGCATCCTGTCACCTTATCCTGCTTTCCTAAGCTTCCGTCGAACTTCCATCTTTGAGAGCAGGTTCCTAACTGACAGCACTGGAGCTGCACAGCAGTCACATGCTAGCAACACTGCACTTATGGAGGTTGTTTCGGGTGAGCACCCCCACCCCAAAGGAGAACCCGCAAAGATGGAGACAAGGAGACAGGCTTGTGAGAAACCAAATGGTGTCTCACCATCTAGTCCCTTGGGATATGTCATTCAGGTGGCCGGGGCATGGCCATCGCTTTTGGATCCAGACCCAGGGGGTGGATCAGTGCGGGAGGATCAGCTGGAGGGGGGTCCCTGGGGATTGGGGCACCCAGAGGAGAGACACCGTATCCCTGTACCCATTTCCCTGTAGAACACCCTCATTCTATGTACTATCTAGGAACTTTATCCCCCCCTTTCCTACACACACTCTGCTGTACGGACAAAGCGCTTCAGGGAAACACAGACTCACACACAACCAGTCCGTTTGACGTGTCCCAATGTCAGGGTCAGGCATAGTCAGGCACTTAACCTTAATGACTTGCACCTCCACTGAGATAAAAGGCAGAGCATGAGAACACATGGAGAGCAAGGCAAGAAGGGCAACCAAAGCATGCAAGACCAACAGTACGGAAGTGCAGGAGATCCCGGGAAGGTGACGTGAATATAGAAGCAGAGCAGATGGGACCAGGACGCGAATGAAAGGCACTGGTCTTACCAGCTGCGAGGTGAAAGTCACTACAGAATCCAAGAGAGACAACTCCCTGCCTCTGTGAAAGGTCATGGTGGTGCCTCCTTCATGTACGGCATGAGGAATTGAAAGGAAGCGAGCCACGCTGGACAGAAAGCCTTGACTTAACGTAGGCCTTGATAAGCTGTATCAGCCGCTGCCGGTGAGTGAAAGGAAGCCCAGCTTGTGATAGTGAATGAAAAGGACATTAACATTTGAAGTGCTCGTTAGGTTGTCGAGAAAACTGCGAGTGAAAGTACATTGTATCAAGAATGAAGAATGCTGAGATTTTGCATGTGAGAGAAGCTGCGAGAGAAAATATTTAAGAAAGCGTGAAAGTCAAAGTGGTTATATGAGGAGAAAGTCAAGGATACCAGCTCCCTCGTACAGTCGAAGGTCTTTGACAAGAAGTGAAATAAACTGCAGATACTAGAAGGCCTTGGGAGAGGCGGCTGGTACAAATCTTTTGAATTGTATCCAGTATGGTGGGTTGCGTGTTGAACGGCAGCCGCGAGAAAGAGAAGCTTGATTGTGAAAAGTATAACACCCTTGCTACAATATAACAGGGTGACCTGGGGAGATGCAATTGCCTATCGGAAGTCTCTGTATCGAACTGGCAAGTACGTAAAAGTGAAAGCGTGAAAGATTTAAAGAAACAAGTGTGATACTGATGGTTTGAAGGCTTTCGCCCCGATCGATGGCAGCCAAAACGCTGTCCAGTCATTTGGTCGACAGACAAATGGTCGACAGACAAATGGTCGACGCAATTTGGTCGAAAGAAAAATGGTTGATTTTTTTTTTATTTATATATATATTTTTCAGGTTTTCGTTTAGGAAAAGAAAGGGGTTTTTAGCAAAAAAAGGGGGGTTAGGGGGACCCCCCCAAAAAAAAGTGAAAATACAAAAAAAAAAAAAATTCGACCATTTGTCTTTCGACCAAATTGTGTCGACCATTTGTCCTGTCGACCATTTATTTTCGACCAAATGACCTGTAACCGCCAGAATTGTCTGCAGAGGAAGGTCTGAGCTTGGAGGAGGGGGACCTGAGTGAACTGGTGAAAATGAACCAAATACGTGTTTAAAAATACATTAAGAGTTCCGAAATATAAGCTAATACAACTGGTAAAGTTAATTGAAATGTCATTTGAAGGCTACAGTGAACCTGACAAAGGGATGCCATGTGAAAGCAAGGGAAGGTGAATCCCACAATTTTGATTCAGTGACTGAACAGTGGGGTAAAGACGAAGGTGAACCCAACAAAGGGGTATCATGAGAAAACCCGCAGAAGAGGGAAATCCTGCTTGGTGAGAGCTTGGGAAAAGTCTTGCGCTGCCAGGCAAAAGACATTGCTTCGAGGGATCATGCCTTTATGGAAGAAACGACTTCCTAATGCCTACAGTCATGCCACTGTTCCGCCTTGTCCCGTGATGCAATGTGGGGAAGGGAGAGTATTAATTCAGCAATCCTGAACTACTGAAACCCTTTTGGACATTTTAGTTTGCATTACACCCTTTTTTATACATATCATTGAGCCCACACCGTTTTGTTATATAGAGTAAGGATTTGGCAATAGGTTTTTTAGTATAGGCCATTTTGTTTTGACACAGCAACAGTAGGACAGCATTTTCTTTACTTTGGGGGTCATAGTTTGCTCCCAACTTAGATTTAGCTTTGGATTAGGCATTTTCCTCACCTGTATACTGTTTAATAAACACCCTTGGATTGTTCTCCTTGTGTCTGTCGTGCTTCTGATAACCATGCCTTCCTTACAGGCTCCACAGTAGTTTATTGTGAAAAAAGATGCTCCTTGCAAGGGAGCCCCACAATCTGCTTCTCCAGTCCCTGGGCAAACACTGGATGCTCTATCACACACAGCGCATCACACAGGAGCATTCAAAGGATGCTCCTGGTGACCAGTTGCGCAAGGGACACCAACCCAGGGACCACGAGACATCTCAACATGTGTTGCGCAGCACACATAAGAACCCCTCTAGAGAAGTCTGCGCTTGGTTATCACTGAGGTCACCTGCGGTGATCTCCTCTGTCAAAGAGCAGCATAATGTATCTAGCTTCTAAGTAGAGATGGCTGCTGCTGAGTATTGTGCAGAATGTGTCTGTGCACTCTGCTTTCTCTGTTTCTCTCAGCTCTGGTAGGATTAAGGAAGATTAATGGCATAGAGAAAATGCTGTAGTCCTCTGCTATGATGTCAGAGCAGTGGAAAAGGATTTTCATTTTAGACTACTGTGACTTAGCAGTAGTCTAAAATGCATGCAATGCAGCATCAATTTAAAATGGAAGCCATGCATAATGGGATTATTGAGTGGCCTTGATGGAGGACCACTGACAGCGATGGTGACAGAGGATGTTAATTATGGCTCCCAAAGGAACCTTGACTCAGTCAGAACCTCAGTACATTAGGACAGCAAAAACGTAGATGAAACATCAAGGGACATTGACAGATATGTTGCATGGAACAGAGATAAACAGGAATCACAGATGGAGGTGGTAATACATCTCGTACCAGTATTTTGTGATGGTGGGGCTTGGCTGAAGGCGCTACATTGCATGTTCCCTTATTTCCATACGATCTTTCTTACCTCATGTATCAATTGATTCATGTGACCAAGGGATCTACTTAGAATAGGGGATAATCTACTTTTCGCTATGTACCTGTTTCATTTGGCTGCTACTTTAATTATTACATCCATGAAGGTCTGAGGAGTTGTAGAGGCCCTGGAAACCCAGGGGGATGTGTCCTATTAACATCTGTGGGATGGCTCAGAAAAGCAAGATATAACTCGGGGCTATTCTCTGATGTTCTATCTGCCTGATTTGATTTTGATTTTGGCATTTGTAATGCACATACCGTAACGGGCACAGGCAGACTCTGCATCTGAGCGCACGTGAGAAGTAAACAATGGTGGTCATAGCCTGATAGATGTCAGATGTGCCGGGATGAGGCTGTGAACACATTTAAAAACCAGGTATAGTATTTTAAACAAGATCCTCTGCTGCGTTGGAAACCAATGAAGACGTTTTCCATACTTCAAGGTAGTTGATTTCCTAGGTAGTGCAAAGATTAGCCTGACTGCAGAATTCTGAGCAACCTGTAATATCTGCAGTTGGAGAAGGGTGTTGCAGAAATCCAGCTTTAAATTGGTGAGTGTAACAGATGCTGTTGGATGGTCCTTCTCCAAAATGAGAGGAAGTAATGGCTTTAATAGTTTAGGTTGGTAGTACACAGATTTAACAGTTGTATTGATATGTAGGTTGCAGTTCAATCTGGACTTCCAAATGTCACCAATAGTTTTTACTGTCTGGGTAAATTATTTACTGTCACCAAACAGAGCTGGACATTGGGTAGAATGTAGGACATTTGCTACATTCTTTATGGAGCCAAATACAATTGCCTCTGATTAAGATGGAGTTTATTTGCCAACATCCCATTTTATTTTCAGCACAGGATAAAACTCGTTTGATTGCCTCCAGTGGTTGCTTGATTGCCTCCAGTGGTTGCTTGATTGTCTCCAGTGGTTGCCTGATTGCCTCCAGTGGTTGCTTGAGCTGGACAAAGATCTGGGTGTCATCGGCATATGAGTGATAACTCAAATCAAACTGAGAAAAGATGTCCAGCAGTGGGTATATATAAATGTTAAACGATAGTGCGGACAGAGAGGACCCTGGGGCAGCCCACAGGTGACAGGCAAAGAATCTGAAAAATACAGGCCTGCTTTGGCCCCGTTGGATGACAGTGAACTAAGGATGCAAAGGATGTTCGAAGAGAAGATGATGGAGATCACCCAAATGAGAGCGTAACTCATCAGGTTGAGCCCAGCGGTAGGAATGTTTGTGGCATAGCCACGAGTATACATTAGTTCTGCATATTCTAAGCCCAAGTCATTGGAGAAGCAAAGAGAAATACCAACTCTTGCCATTTTAGTTCACTTCGAATTCAAGTTGCTTCACAAAATGTCATGTCACAAAATTAAGAAATGCCTTGAAATGTAATAACGGATTAAAAACAAAAAATCAAAACAACGTGCAAGGAAAAAGGATTATGATGTTGGACAAATGAGTCAAACATCAAAACACAATGTGACTTGATATAAAATATGAAATGTTGAACTTACAAACGTGGAAAAAGAAAATAGCCCAGAGATGCCCTGAAACACATGTGCTGGCTTGCTTTAACTCCTTTAAACCCTTCTAAAAAACAATATATATGCCATTGATAGATCTGGCCATGCCCTTTGGTAGATCAACAGAGCAAACTTGTGGGCGAAAATGAGAGCTTGGGTATGTCCGTATTCTTCACTGGACATAAAAACTTCCCTGCATGAATATACGCAAGTGCAAAACAGGCTAGATAAGGAGGGCTCGCTAGCGGATCCTATCCTAACGCATAAGGGTGTGTGGCAGGATGTATCTATGGCTCTAAAGTCTGTCAGGTCATTTCCTCCGCGACTGGGAGAAACAATAGCCCAACATCTGGCTTAGTGTTGGACCAGGCACTGGCTGGACTACAGCATTCCCTCATTTGCTTTGAAGCATTCACCAGGAATCTGGATCTCGAAATTAATGGTGTAAAACAGGAATTTGTTTTACTTCTGATCATGGGAAGCCGACACTGTCCAAATATGCATGGTATCTTAATAATGTGGCCCTAGAACACGTTAAGATGTGGAAATATTTATGTTTAAGTTTAAGTCTACATTAAAAGAAATGGAACCAAAAATGGTGTCACTAGGCACCCAAATGAATAAAACAATTATTATAATGGGAAGTTTACAATAATTCCAATTATCACAATTTTCGAAGCTAAGGTTATCCCTGCGCAATCATATGGGGCCAAATTTGGTGATCCGGATGTTGCTTTGTCGATGGTGGAAGGTACATTTTTGAGACGCCTATTTTTTTTCCCAGCGTCTGTTCCAGTATCTATTATGAGATGCACACGTGTCCTCACTTCAATTAAGACAATGGTTGAATGTAGAGTCTTAGCCCTATATAGAAGAATTCTATTGTCACCCACCACCCAATTCTT
This sequence comes from Ambystoma mexicanum, assembly GCF_040938575.1. NCBI lineage: Eukaryota > Metazoa > Chordata > Amphibia > Caudata > Ambystomatidae > Ambystoma > Ambystoma mexicanum. The sequence continues at coordinate 675,877,234 of NC_090928.1, forward strand.
AATATGTGGATTTGTTTAAAATAGTAACTCAAAGGAATTGTCCTTCACTGCATAAATGGATCTCATTGTGCTGGCATTCTTGGGGAAAATAAATGCAATTAAGGAGGACCAAGCTTCATTCTCACTTAAAGTTAGATGAAAATCATTCTTGGCAGCAGGACTGGATTAATACGATAGAGGAGAAAAATAACTATAAAGCTTTCCCCCAATTGAAGGATGATAACAAAAAGATAAACCAGCTGCCACAATATCTGCAATTATTTCCACACAGAGGTCACTTTATGCGTATCAGTTTCAAGTTATTCCCTACTAGGGAAAAATTGGGGGACAGAAATAAGTGGCTGCCCGTGCTTAGAAAGTGTAAATTTTGTGACATAAATGGGGATATAGAAACCCTTATACTTCAATGAATTGATTGTCAAGAATTAAGATCCGAGCCAGACACATATTTTCTGAACTATGTCCATAACTCTAATTCTAATGTCAGCGGAGCAGGTTTGGCACAGGATCCTAAATTGTACCAACATCCGTCTGACTATGGCTGCTATACAATGTATATATAAACTGTTATCAGAACAAGAAAGTGCAATAGGGGACAACTTGTAACTGTATGAAGGGATTGAATCAACTCTGCAAGAAAGACAATGCATTCAAATGCATATAATATTACTTAAATGGAAATTATGATATTAGATGCTCATGAGTGAGAAGGAGATGCTGATTACGGACCTTCTGCTTTGTATTGCAATGTGAGGAGGCTTTGTGGAGAACTTCTGTGTGTCTATTTTGTGCCTCTTTTTTTATATATGTATACGCGATTTAAAGTGTGATCTTAATGGAAACAAAGGTTTTTTGTAAAAAAAACAATGTGCAATTGAAATACAATAAAATAATAAAAAACATGTACTGTCTTGCTTCAACAGCAAAAAGGTCTCGAAATGGCAACAGCCTATCACTTGAAAATGCTCCAGATAGTCCAAATCCAGGTGTGGGTTAAGAGTAAATATTCTATTATCATTAAGAGTGGAGAGGGATCTTTTCCACAGTCCATCTGGCAGAAATGAGAATTGAGGTGAAAGCATTTCACACTAGAAAATGCATCTGCCCCTAGAGAGACCTGCTCTTCCTTGCCATTAAAATGTGTGCACACTTGTAAACACAAGTCCCATACATATAATGTGTGGATCCCAAAATACAAGCAATGTACCCCTTACAAAGCCTGAGTCCAGCCCAATGAGGGAATGATCCCTACATCCTTTGGAGCATAACAACACAAAGCACAACCCCATCCATTGTCCCCCACCCTTCCTGCATTCCTACCTTTTCCCCTGCAGATTAAAAAGATGTGGTTGCTTCTACTAGGAGCTAACAAAGTTTTAACAAGTGACAATCATTTTCCACAAGCGAAGAACAGTGTGGGAATTGGGCTTCAAACACTAGTGCAGTGGCCTGGAAAGATTCAAGAGAACCAGAAACACACTTCTGTTTGCAAATTGTGTTTCAGGCACTCCAGAGAACTAGTGTGGTGATACTGACAAAGTCATGTGAATCAGAAAAGAAATGCATTGTGGGAATTGCGGGTCTAAACTTCCAAAGACCCAGCACAATGCCACAGACAGTGTCAAGGGAGCAAGAGGCACACTAACTTTTGTGAATTGTGATTCAACTACTCCAAAGAGCTGGTGCAGTGTTGCAGACCAAGAGCAGTGAACCAATAAGGAAATACATATTAATAAGTGAACATCACACATCACCAGAACAAAATCTAGAGCCCCACAGCTGAAGCACAGTCCAAAGAAGGATATAAATGGAGGCCAGCAGCCCTACTGTTGGCATCCAAGTGCAAGGGAAGTGGATGCACGGTTGGGTTTACTAGGGAAAGCATACAAGAAATTATCCTGCCAATCTTTGAGGAAACAGGTGAGCTATAAGCCCTCCCCATAGAAAGAAAATGCCATACTTGAGAAAAGTAATAAAGGTATCCATACATTATTTAACTGAGTTCAACGGTATCCATTGTGAAAATGTATAATTGTTTTATTACCAAGTTCACTAGACCATATGCCTATGGTTAAGAGACCAAATACAAATAGTGAGCAACGGTAACTTCTAAGTGTTTGTATTTGCACTTTATATGTGTATATGTTGGCAGTCTTATCTCAGAACAAAATACAGACTGCCTTCCTGGCTCCATCAGGCCTTCACCTCCCCCGGGCCTTGCAGTATCCAGCATCATTCTTATCACCTGGTTGCCTTTCATTCACTCTGGTTAACTTATATTAGCACCTTGCTGGCAAAAAGAGATTCATGGCTTTCCAGTTATCGCCCGGTGCCTTTCTACTCAACTAACATCCACTTAACAAAAATTTTAATTTTATTTGAAATGCATTTGTGGCATTCATAGAGTACAGGCCTAGCTTAAAAAAGCAGTAGGGAGTGGTATGTAGTGTGTGGAGGTTATTATACCATATAAATTGGTTTGCGGTGGTGGGAATGATTTGCAGATGGTTTACAGCAGTAGTGGGAAGGGGGAATGCTAAACATCGGTGAGCGTGGATGATAGAGAGAGCAGAGCAGTTATTTGGAGTAAGATGATAAAGTATCAGAAGTTGAGATTTACATGTGCCCAGGAGCACTAGAAGAGGGATTCCTAAAACAGATGTGTTTTGAGTTCTTCCTTTAACTGGAGTATTGAATGGCTATATCTGATTTTGATGGGAAAGCTTCTTACACTCTTGGGGCATACACAAACGCAAAACATGTTCATAGACTGAGTCATATGCCTTACTACCCATTAAATCTGTGCAGCAAATCATGGCCTCTGTGTTTGTGAGACAGAAGGACTGTTCTGTGGTAACAAAGGCTTCTGGTGAGTGCGACTAAGCAGCTTAGGCTTGGCGTCTTTGAATGCTGCCCACAGCCGATCATTGGTTAATCTCTGAAGGTCTCTGAATGCATGCGAAGGAAAAATCAGAACACAAAAATTGTAGGACTAGTCAAATATTTTAAAAGTAGAATAAAAGTAGAATAAGACACCCAACCAAGACACCCAACCAACTAGAATGCAATATATGAAAATATCACCGAAAACCGTCGGTCAATTCGACCTAATCTTAAGAGTTATAACAGTTTTTTTAACATGAGCTAGCATTTAAAAACTACAGTAACAAGTATGCAAGATGGCAGACCTAGTTGCACCAAACTGACAGGAAATATAAGAAAAGTACAATTTCAATAGTCTCAAATATGGGTACCTATCATCTATTTTCAGAAGCCACATTTTGATTGACGCGAGTGGGCCTTTTCTCAATATAGGCTAAGCCAAGGCCATCATAGGAGCAGAAGCGGAGCCCCTGGGGGAACGCAAAGCGCTTCCCCCGGGGTTGTTTTGGGCGCTGCACAGGCCAGTGAACTGGCATGCGCATAGTGCGCCGCCGGGGTTATTTAAGGGGCCAGGGAAGGTTTGAGAGCAGGCGACGGTTTAGGACGAGCGCTAGTCCTGGTTGCCTGCTCCCGAGCCTTCCCCGCGTCTGTGCCTAATTGTCAGGCGGTTAGTGGAGGTGATGTAGGGTTTTTGTGTTAGGTAGTGGGGCAGTTAGGTTTAGCATTGAGGTTTGACTGCTGATAAAAGAACAAAAAAAAGTTACATTCATAGTCGGGTGTACCATAGATAAGGTACCCCCCTTACCGCATCGTCGAGCGGTCTCCTCGGTCGTAGTTCTCAGGTGGGGCAGGGGTAGGTTGCGCCTATACGGTCCCATTGTCCGTTTCACGGCCGTTGGGGGAGAGAGCCAGCTGACGGTTCCTGCGGCTTGAAGTTAGAAGGGACCTGGGGTCGGGCGGGTGTAAGCTGCTTTCAAGCAATTTCGCCCCAGGTGGTGCCCCCGTTTGGGTGGGCTTAGTTGGCCCAGGAGTTGTGGGTGCGAGCATCACCTCGTCAGAGTGTGCTTCTACGTGGTATTGGAATGCGGGCAAGTAAATAAAGAAAAGAGAGTTTGTGATCAGGCAATTAAAGCCTTAGCTTTATTATTGGTGGGATAAAATTAGCCTGCTTTACCCCTCCATTGCGTTAGTTGCAAGCCTGGGGGCGGTATTGTTCTGCCTCTCCTTTGGTGCTGGGACCAGGGGCAGCCACGCAGTTTCGGGGGTGCTAATCAGTTTGGGGGGTGCTCATTTTCAGTTGGAGGAGCACCCAGCCGGAACAGATCTAGAAGTGCGGCTGGGATAACAGGGGGTATTTGGGGACCTATACATTTTAGGTAGGGCTAAAAAAAAAAAGACTAAAAAAAATAATGAATAATAAAGGGGGAAAAATAAAGAGAAGAAATTGAGAATAAAATCATATATAGAATTAAATAGGCTTAGTAATTAAGTGGTAGCCAGTTGCTGCTATCTATACAGCAGGTAGTTGTCTATAGTAATTAGGGCCTATTTCAGGGCTTCAGTTGGCTCGGGGAATTGCCTGGCTTCCAATAAGAGGCTTTTCTTCCCCTTTTCGGGCAGCGAGCTAGGGGAGTATGTGGCTCGGGGGCTTTGCTGCAATCTTAGTTTGGCAGGGCGGTGCACAAGTTGGAGCAGCACTGCTGCAGGAGGATGGTGGGTCAGGGTACAAATAGGAAGGGGTTAGTTGATGTCAAGGCATTGAGGGGGGCCCTGCCAATTATCAGCAGGACATCTAAGGCCCAGCTTGAAGGGGAGGTGTAGGAGGTTACGGGGGAGAAACAGGATGATGGCAGGAGGCAACAGCGGACCGCTGCGGCGGATGGGGCCCTTGCGACTGTGGTGGCCTACAGCCCTGCAGCGGAGAGTAGGGAATCTTGGGATAGCGGGGCCAGGAGAAGTAGGAGGGAGATGCCCAAGAGAGTGTGAAAAGGGGTTGATGAGGTAGGAGAGGTATCCATGAGGAGTTTGGGGGACAAAGACCCAGTGGAAGAGGTGGATGCTAGGAGGTTGCAGATAAGTGCAGAGCGGGAAAGGGGGAATAAGGGAAGTGCTGGGGAACAGAGAGGGGTGGCGGTGCAGAGGGCTAAGGGAGGAAAATACCTGCAGAAGAGTGCAGGTGGGAGGAGGAGTGAGCGGTCCCCTTCGATCAGTGAGGAAAGGGAGAGGTGCGGAACGGCCTCCCCGACTAAGAGGATTTCAGGTGGGGGACATAGTATGGCCCCCGCTATTCCAGACAATGAGTCGGGAGAGGGTTTAAGAACGGCCCCTCAGCAGGAGACACAAGGACAGACTAGAGGGTTTAGCACAGACTCTAGCTCGGAAGACAGAAGGGTGGAGGAGAGGACCCATTGCCCGAGAAGAGAGGACCAGGAGGGGGTCTCTGCGGCCCTGCCGAGAAGACGCAGAGGGAGTGGCGGGGCAGATACCCCGGGCTCACAGGATGATGATCTGCCCGGCCCGAGCATGTGCTCGCAACAGCCATGGTATTACATGGGGGATGATGAGAGGGTGGAAGAATATGTGGGGCAGTGGGAGGATGAGGGGAACAGTGTGGTAAGGGGGAGCAATAGGGTGAGAGGGGGTTTAAGGTGGGAAAGGGATAGCCAGGGGCAGGGGGGTTGAGGTGCAAGAGGTCAGGGGGGGAGATTGGTTGAGTGAGACTGTTGACATGTTTTGTCCCCACAGCAGGAGCCCAGTAAGTAAGGAGTTGGGGAGCATTGGAGTGGTGTCCAGGCTGCAGACGGGCGACGGCAGGGCAGAAAGAGGTGAGCCGGAAGGGGAATGGTCAGCGGCATGGCATAGGAGGGACACAATGTTGGGGGTAAGAAAGGAAGGGGTAAGTTTGAAAGGGGCGAGGAGAGAGTTTGGCTCGCAGACTATGGGGACCTTGGAGAAGAAGGTTTCTTCGGTGGAGGTGCAAACAGACCGGGTGATTGAGCCCGTGGCACCCGAGGTACAGGTTCCGAAGGAGAAGGATGCAGAGGGTAAGGGAAAGGAGAAGAAGTTGCCATACATGGGCATTACAAAACCATTGGGAGCACATTTGATGACATCAACAAAAGATAAGATATGAGCTGGGGAATTTGAGGACGTGTTCAAGCTATTACAAAGGAAGGTAAGAGCCAAGGAGGGTTCTAAGGAGGAGGAGAGGGAGTTAGCCTCGCCTCCCAAGGTGCCAGTGACGATCGAAAATTGGACGTCGGCTTTTATCATCTATGCAAGTGTCTATTGTGAGAAATTCCCAGAGAGTTGTGTGGCACTGTTGAAGTATATGGACGTGATTAGGAAGGCATTCATGATTTCTGGGGGTTTCGCGTGGGTCCTTTATGACAAGGAGTTCACGGCAAGGTTGTCAGAGGACAGTCAGGCAGTCTAGGGGGAGATCGACTTGGATCTTTGGCTGCAATGGCTGGCGCTGACAAGGCCAGCTCCAACAGTACACACGGCAAGTGGCTTACCGGCCCTTTATTGGTCGCCCTGTCCCAGAGGACGATATGCAAATTTAAACACAAGTGCAGCAGATGCACAGGTTGGCATCCAATTACACATTGTTTTCAGGCAGGGGACAGAGGGAAAGGGCGAGGAGCGATGCAAGGAGGTGGCGGGAAGGACTGTATGCCAGTTAAAGTTGGGGTTTCTGTAGGTGGGACCTCAGTTTATCGGAAAGGGTGGAGGGGCACAACGGTTTGGGGAGAGGTTTGGGGGCGATCCCAAGGGAATAGGAGGTGGGTGAGGAGGCAGATGTTTAGGTAGGGTGGGGGAGGGTCACAGGGGGTCTAACAGGAAAACTGATAGGAGGTGGTGGCTGTCATTGGGAGGGCATGGAAGACGGTCGCAAAGCCCTCACGCTTGACGCACGACAAGGTGAGCAAGCTTTGGGGCACTTGAGAGGGTTATAGCGGCACTATAGAGTCAATACGGAGAAACTCACAGAGGTTAAACGGATATCGAAACTTTGAGTGTACGGTTCGCATGAGGGGCAGGAGACAGGGCACTCGCTAGGGTGCAAATTCAGTACGCACAGCACTGGAAGAACTTGGCTCGTTTGGCCCTTGGTGCAGTGGGGGAAATGAGGAGAGGTAACTGCATGGATGTGGGTGTGGGAGTGTCCCTGGTGCAGTTGGGAAACATGGTGTAATGGATGCAAGGTGCTGGAAGAGCAAGTTATATGGATTGGACTGCATGGAAGGGGGCAAAGGTTTGGCCGGAGGAGAGGAGAAATGAGGAGATCGGCCTACATGGACGGAGGTGCACGTGGGCCCCTGGTGCAGGGGGGGTAACATGGTGCAATAGTAGTAAGGTGATGGAGGGTGGGGGGCAAGTGTGAACTGGAGGGTAATAGGATAGAGGAGGCAGGATGTTTAAATGGGGGTAGGTGCATTGGTTAGAAGAAGGGAGTTAAAAACGCAAATTATAGGCGGGCCAAGAATCGGGGGGGGGGTGTTTCCGTAGTGGGAGTAAGGAGTTGGTCAGCTGAGGATGGGTTGTCTTTGGGGAGACAGATGGGGCTAAATGAAGGGTGTTTTTTTTAGGAGTTAAGTTTGGGTCGGCAGTGCTGGCAGCAAATGTATAAGGGGGTCAGGAGGAGGGTTTGGAGGCAGTGGGGGCAGTGAGCAGTGGCGGGGAATGTTGCCTGATGGAGGTTGGCACAAGGCATGGGAAGGTAGTTGGAGGGGGACTAGCAGAAAAGGGGGAGCACAGGGATAAGGGAAGTGCAGGGGATATAAGTAGAGATTTCCTGGAATTGGGGACAGATTGGGAATGAGGGCAGGGACAAGGGGGTGGTTTGGCAATGGAGAAGAGAAACTCATAACTATTTTCTTTTGCAGATGGGCTAGAAGGAGAGGTGAGTCGCGGTAGACATGGAATTGCGGCAAGCCAATGGTTATTGGGGCTTGGAATGTGGGGAGAGAGATCAGATTATTTGGACGCAAATGAAGATGCAGTCATAACTGTGTTTTATTGAGATAAGGGGCTTAGAAGGGTCTATTTGCTGCCCATGTTGGCAGTGGGAAGGGAGTGCCTTGGGGTTTCGGAGGAATTTATAGTGGTTAGACAAAGTTGTCACCGAGGAGGGTTGCAGGGGGACGGCATTTGAAGGGGTAGCAGGTAGGTCTAGGAGGAAGTTTAACAGGTAGTTGGGGATGTTGTTGGGCAGTGGGGGGCACCAGTGCTGGTGCTCAGGGACACAGCTGTGTGAGGACTTTCATTTTTAGAGGAGGGAGGGCATCTATTGGTTTATGTGAATAGTTAGTGAATTAGGGGGCGACGCGGGTGGGCCAAGACATAATACAAATTTGAAGTAGAGGTAAGTTAGGAAAGGTGGGGGGGGTTTCTGGTGGGGGGGGTTTCTGGTGCCGGGGGCATGGCCCTTTGGATGAGGTGAGAGGGAAGCACAATGGGGGAATAGCGCAGGAAAGGATGGGGATGGTGCTGTTTGCTCGAACGGACTAACACGGGGGTGCAAAGAGGGGAACAGGTATTGAAGCTGGAGGGGCATGGCCCCAGGGAGAAGATGGGAGAAAGCGGGAAGGAAGGCTGGAGAAGATAGTAAGGAGACGGTAGGAAGCAGGGGATAGGTAGGGAGGAATTTAAACTGACTTATTTATTTATTTGTTTGGGGAATTGAAATGTTTAATTATTAATTTGTTTGGCAAGTTGTTAAAAACACATTTGTTAGTCTGTAAGGCCAGGGGGCAGGTTAGCGTTTATTTGTGAGCTTTGGCCTGTCACATTAAAGCAACCTTTTCCACTACAAGTGAGTCTGGGTGTTTTGTGCATTAAGCCCAAAGTGGGGTGCCGGGGGGAACGCAAAGCGCTTCCCCCGGGGTAGTTTTGGGCGCTGCACAGGCCAGCCTGTGCATAGTGCACCGCCGGGGCTATTTAAGGGGGCAGGGAAGGTTTGAGAGCAGGCGTGTCCCCTCCCGCCCACCGACTTTATTAGGACCTTGTAAGGGTGTGAATTGTTGGGAGAGGAGGGTTTTTATCTGGGGTTGTTCGTTTTCCCCACAGTGGGTTTCTGGGCTTTTGGCAGGAGGTTATAAGGGCCTGGGGGCTGGTAGTTTTCGTTCAAGAGGCTGGGGCATTTGTTGGGGAAGTTATGTTGTAATGTTTTGCTGCTGATGTGACAGGTCAGCCTGGCTGCAGCTCATAGGAAGGAGGAGTTTGGTGTAGAGGGGAGTTGAAGGGGTATGAAGTGTTGGATGCCGGGGGCATGGCCCCTTTGGATGAGGGGGTGAAGCACAATGGGGGAATAGCGCGGAAGAGGATGAGGGTGGTACTGTTTGCATGACCAGAACAGGTATTGAAGATGGAGGGGCATGGCCCCGGGGAGAAGATGGGAGAAAGCGGGAAGGAAGGCTGGAGAGGATGGTAAGGAGACGGTAGGGAGCAAGGGATAGGTAGGGAACACTTTAAACTGATTTATTTATTTAATTGTTGGGGGAACTGAAATGTTTAATTATGAATTTGTTTGGCAAGTTGTTAAAAACAGATGTGTTAGCCTGTAAGGCCAGGAGCCAGGTTAGCGTTCCTTTGTGAGCTTTGGCCTGTCACATTAAAATCACCTTTTCCACTACAAGCGAGCCTGGGTGTTTTGTGCAGTAAGCCCAAAATCACAAAATGGCTGTAGTGAAAAATGAATCCCAATGTTAGACTTGGAGGGATTTTTGTTTGAAAATATACACAGGTGTGTTGGTCAGGTTTCACTAAGTGAACAGTCATTGCTGTCATGTATGAGGATTGCTCTGTTTCTCATGGGTGTTTTTTTTATGATGGAGGGCTGGCCCCGTAGAGATTTCGAATCATTTTGCAGTTCGATGTGCAGATGTTATATTCTGCAGAACAATGAGACTTTCCAGGCCAAAAAGGTGAGGTGATTAAGCCGTCTTCCCCCATCAAGACACAGAAAGCCCTAGTTAACCTATCGAGGAATTGACATCTTGGCACTAGCAGACAACGTAGAGGCCATTAAACTGTCCATTTCAAGCATTTGAGGAATACATAACAAATATTTATTTCTGCAGAACCCAGTAGAGTGTGCCCTCACATTCCCTCTCTGAATCGCTGGATCACCATGGGTGTGATAAGAGGATTGGAGGGTGTCCCATAAATGCTGGGGCTCACCAGACTTGCAGGTAGACCACATGGAAATTCAAAGGAGCCCACACACTTTAATTAGGATTCAGGCAATACTGTTGTGCCACCTCCCTGGGTCAGGTGTGCCACTGCATCTGCTAGCAATCTGTGTTATCGAAGGGTACATGCAGACAGACAGATGGTGTTATAGTTGTTTCAACTTGGCCAAATTTCTTAGGGTGGCAACGAGGCTCCAAACCTGTTATCTGCACCCGTGGTCTGCTGCACAGGTGAAGGATAGTGCCTTGCAACTCGTGAAGACGCTTCCTTCCAGACCCCAACGTGTTCTTGAGTACTCGAGCCACAGGAAGGGCTCCATGATGCTTACCTGGTCTCCTGCAACTGGTATTCCCAGAGGCATCTGAGTTCTGCTTCTTCAGGGCCTTTTGCGTCTGCCAGATCCAAATGTGAGATTCACACTCTCCCAGTTTCTCCAACAAGAGGTTCAGCAAGAGTGTGAGGCAAAATCACATGGCAGGTCCTCACCTTTGTGAAACTAAGGAGAAGTCTGCCAGACCAGGGTGTGCTTCTGTGGTTGCTTATTAACTGCCATACAATCCTATGCATTTCCTCCAACTACCAAGATTGTTGTCTCGGCACTAGATATTTTCAGAGGGCCCGGGTCAGTTCCTGTACTGTGTGCTTGCCACATAGGCACAGCAGGCAATGACGCTGTTCCTAGCAACTCACTTATAGGACAGGGCCAGATGGTGTCCCACTGACTGTCTCACTGTTCTTTTCGGTTCAGAATACAGGTAGAGAGAAAATAAAAAGCTGTGCGTCTTTTAAAAGGGTATGCTTGTGGCAAAATGTGGCCTTTGGAATGCTACATTTTCAAAAACTAAAAAAGCACATGTAAGTTCTTCAAGACGTGCATGGATTTTTCCAAAGTGAAACATGTATTGTGTTGTTTTATAACGCTCCAGACTGCAGTGAAAACGCTTCAAAGCACAGAATACCATACATAACTTCGGTTAGCAGTGCCAGCACACAACAGGAAAGATAATATATTTAAACACTAAATGAACAATACAGAGAAATTTACAACGTAGGTTACAGCCAAGAGAAACATGGAAAGGGGTCGAAGAAAAGACAAGGAAAGGGTAGGAGAAGACAGGGAACAAACAGTGTGCAAAATCACTTAATTGCCACAAAACAGTTCTTCTGTCTCACAAACACAGAGGCCATGAAACACACAACTTAAAGAAGCCAAGGAAAGGGTAGGGGAAGGAAGGGAACACAGTGTGTAATACGAGGCAATACAACACACTGCTTAGAGAAGCCAAGGAAAGGGTGACAGAAGACAGGGGACAAACAGGGTGCAATACGAGGCAATAAAACAGACAAGTTAGAGAAGCCAAGGAACGGGTAGCAGAAAACAGGGAACAGACAGTGCACATTACGAGGCAATACAACAGATTAGTTAGAGAAGAGAAGAAAAGGGTCGGAGAAGACATGGAACAAACAGTGTGAATTCTGAGGCAATAAAACACACTACTTGGAGAAGCCAAGGAAAGGGTAGCAGAAGACAGGGAACACATACTAGGCAATACGAGGCAATAAAACAGACTAGTTAGATAGCAACAAATAGTTGTTGAGCTCAACAAGCAATCTGCATATCCATTAAAGGAATATGAATAAGAAAAATGTACACGAAGTATCCAGATGTAGTATATACAAGGATTGCATGATGTTCTAGATCAAAAAATGAGGCAAGGCAGAAAGCATTTTTAAGAACTTGTAAAATGTAATGTCACATGGAAATTGCCAGTTAGATAAGGAGTCAGATGTAAAAAGCAATGAGAGAAGCGAGTAAGGAACTGTTATGACGATAAACTGATAAATGCCATTGATTGGGCTTCAGTTGCATTAAAAGTGTGAGAAGAGAATACACAAAGGCGTCACATATACAGGCTATACAGTGGGAAATGTGCAATCGGGGCCAAGTACATGACTGGAAACCAAACTGGGTGCCAGGAGGTAGACTGGTGGATGGCGGCCAACAGGCGGGTCTTCACTTTGTGACAGAATCAACAGTGAAAGGGTTTGTTTCTGCTTCTTGCTGGGCGGTTGTACCTGAACTTAGAACCAATCACAATGAAGGAGGGACCACTATGTCTGTGTCTGCGGCCCTTGACAGTACAAAGTGGCTACTGGGCTACAGAGCTGAAGATCCTGCCAGGTGTGGGTGTGTGCCTCTTGACGACTGGAGTGAAGTACTGTGGTTTCAAGCTTTTAACTGCGATAGAACATTCATATTTCTTCTGCATAACTCGCACCACATTCTAAAAGTTCAGAATGTAGTATCTCTTTCTTGGTTTTGACATCGAGTTAAGTACAACAAACAAGTGGCTCTCCATAAGTAAGGAACATCAAATCCACCAATGATCCAATGAACCCACCCACAATACCCCATCCCCTTCCCTCAATTTGGCTCTAATGTATAAAGTAAACTCTTAGCAGGCCGGTGGCGGTGGAGTCTTCTAATGGCATAAAGGTGGGCTGAGATATTAACATAATGCATTGTAGATGTCAAGGAAAGGTGTGTACTGTTCGGCAGGCAGCCAGAGCAGTGGTAACTTGATACATTGCTTCCCGGCAGTTGGCAGGTTTAACCTGAGGGTTACATATTTTTGAATATAAACAAAGCTGAACTGATAAAGCTGTTCCGCTCACAGCTGATGACGCACACGGTACTAGGTATGCCCTAATAGGGGCTACTGTAGTAGGGTGATGATCCTAGCATGTGCACTTCCCAGACATAAACATTACATTTCACGCACAATCCACTCAATGGATTGTGCCAGTAAAGGCAGGTGACATCTTCAGCGGGCTGCTCTCACTGAGGCGGTGTTAATGCGTCAGATGGTGTGATGCCAGGGTCTGAACCAGTGACACACGGAACATAAACACAGCTAGGTGGAAAGTGGCCTCGAGCCCTAAAACCACATTCACTCAGACGCAGAAATGCACAGAGAGCTAATCCAAGTCACGGTGCGTTTTCGACAGGAAACGCAGGCTAAAACCATGAACAAATAACTCTCAGGACCTGCATTTGGTTTCCAATGCTTCACAGTGCCCCTCCTGCCCTTATTCATGCGTTTCTGGGAGAGTGCAGTGTGATGGGGGGGACACCCACAGCATGACCATTCCCCTTTCACTATGACGGATGGTGATGACCCAGGACGTGCGATATTCACAGTGTCTCCACATGTGCCCCAGGGCTTCATGAACATGATGCATCAGTGTGTTTGCTAATTCGAGAATTGGCTGCTGGACTGCAGCCAACCATTCAGCAAGTTGCCGGTAAAGACTGCAGTGTCTCTGGGGGTGCGGGAGCAGACAGGCTCTGTGGCAACATTAGCATCGTGTGGTCAGGCAGCAGCAATCATTGGCTACCCGCCCTGCGGCACAGGGGTCGCGATGTCGTTTCTGACAGGGTGAATGAAAAGCATCAGGCTCATGCCCCACTCGGCGCACGCGGTTGGAAATCAGTGATATAATGAGAGGCAGAGCATGGGACTTTAAAGGGGTTGGATGGTGGGCTATTTATTTATTTATGTATTAATTTATTTATTTGTACATTTGTAGAGCGCACAAAGCCCAAAGGCAACTAGGTACTGGTTACAGAAGAAAGAGAAACATTTTACATAGACATGATATCATCCGTTACACATTAGTATCATATATTACATGGTAGTAATATGGTCAGTTACGCATTGACACGTACATTCAGTAGGTAACTATAGTTGCATTGGTTGAGTAAGTTCCGTGTTTGTCATAGTAATAGTGGGGCTGTCATTATTGGACCTAGGAGCTGTGTGGCATGATGACTGCATGTAGAGGTCAGACCTAAATAGTGAAGTTTTAAAGATTTTTCTGAAAGACCAATAAGATGTGTCATTTCTAAGATGCGTAGGGAGTGCATTACATATTTTGGGTGCAATCACTGGAAAGCTTAGACCTCATGCTTTCTGCCTTCTGTATCTGGGTATGGAGAGCAGGTTGGTGTAGAAGGACCATAGTGGTATAAGGCTATAGTGGGCGGCCAAGGAAGGGAGTTCTACAAGCAGACACGTCTTTTGAAAAAATATTGTAAATCGAGTGATTTCAAATTACAGCAGATTATGTCAGGTATCTTTCATTAATGTGAAAATAAAATGTTTATGTCAGTGCTGCATTTCTCCAATCCCCCACATTGAGAGGGGACTGTGAGTCCCAAAATCCCTAGAGACTTTATAATTCCGGATGCCTAGAGCTTTAGCTCAGTGGATGGCTCTCTGCTGCCTCATGCTGGACTCTTCAAAAACAGAAATAATGTTTCTCCCAGCTTCTGATGACGTCTCTCTCCTCTATCTCCTTCCCACCCAACCTTCTTGCAACATTGCCCAAAGCTTGCAGTCTTGGGTTCCTCGTTTGTAGCTACCTCTGACTGCAACAAATCATCACAGCCGTTGCCTCTGCTGCTTGTATTAAAGCAATAAGCCCTTTGCTCGGCCCATAGTTACAGGCCGGAGCAAAGCGAGGACATTAAGACAGGCCCTGGGGCATTACCTAAGGTGGTAATGTCCCCCCAGTGAGGGGCTTATTGCTATACGTTCCCCTGCCCATTGGACCAAGGCACTAATAGAAGTTGTGAAACGCCATCGACGTTTCACAACTGAAAAGAATATTTATAAAAAAGATGGCCACCATGGGAACGGGAGAAGGGACACCACATAGTCCCTTCTCTGTTTCCATGGCGACCATTTGCAGAGCTGCGGCGATGCACCAGGCACACTGCTGTTCTCGATGCCAGCGGGGGACCAGGCTACACATGGTAAGCGGGGGGCGGGAGAGGTGGGAGAGGGGAAAATATGTCAAGGTGGGGGTGGAGGGGATGGGGATGCGCAGCGCAGGGGTCCCGACGTTCTGAGCCTCCTCATTGGCTTGGAGGCCTAAGCTATGTCCTCGCCGAGTGCTAATAACCTCTTCAGAATTCAGAAAATCCATTCATTTCTTGCACACCACTATAAGAAAACTCTTATCTCCATCCTCAGCAAACTAGACTTCTATTTGCGCCAAATCATTGACCTTCCTCTCTACACCTTCCTCTCTCTAGACAAAGTCCTCTGTTTTTTTACCTGCACTCTTTATAACCTCTTCAGATCCTCCCCCACTTCTACCTACTTACAGCATGCTGGTTGGCTCTTTTTTTTCAAGTTACTTCCGCTAGTCTACAAAGCTATCAATGGTCTTGCTCCTAGGTACCTGGCTAATTGTATCACTGCCTACTCTCCATCATGCATCCAAGCTCACTGTCTCATACCTCCTCTGTGCTTCCTCTCGCTTCTGCTCTTTCTCCGTTTTCACCCCGCTTTATTGGATCCTAATCCCTTGAATCCCTTCAGAGATTGACTTAACCTTAATTTATGGACCAAAGGGGGTCCTCTTCATCCCCTTTTCCCCATCCTCCCTACCTGACCTCTCTAGTGCTGCGAAATAATGTAATGTTGTACATAGGTAGAGTACTCCACTTTAATTTGTACCAGTTACCCTTCAGGTTAATGTTACCTTTCGCCCTTGGTCTATGTCCTCCTTTGCTCATACTGCCAAAAACTAGTTAAACACATGTATTAATCTTTGTGGTATTAGAGAGGAAATCTTCTGGGGAATGGATATGCCATCTGTAAATGTGCCATTGTAAGGTACTTCCATTCAAAGGAGACATCCATGTTTCCCTAACAATTACACAATAAAAACAATGAGACATGTCTACTGAGACCGAGCTCATAGACAAGAGGTGCGTTTTGCAATGCCCATGAGCCACAGTAAGAACTGTGACTCATGTTACTGATACAGGGTCACAAATGAAAGAGTGCAGTGTTTTTGGAGTGTAAGTTGTGCTTCATTTGTAGGTTCTCAGTGCTAAATTGCATATGTTATAGGAATTAAATGTTGCTGCGACGAGTGTGGAAGGCCTCTGTCAAGGAGGGACACGTCACACCTTGTCATGTTTAGACTGTGGCTAGAAGAGAGGGAGAGAGAGAGAGAGAGAGAGAGAGAAAGAGAGAGAGAGAGAGAGTGTGTGTGTGTGTGTGAGAGAGAGAGAAAGAGAGAGAGAGAGCGAGAGAGAGAGAGAGAGAGAGAGAGAGACTTCTTGTTCAGTCACAAGATGGGTTTTGCCCTGCAAAATACTGGATATTTTCCAAAGGCCGGTAGAGCCAGGGCAGTGCCATTCATATGCTAGAGCTGGGAAATTAAGACTTTTTGAAAGGTGACATGCCAGTCTGCATTACACCTGCTCAGGATTAGAAAAAATGTGAAGGGGGTGGGTGTTAAGCTTGAACCCAATGCAATCATTGGCCTCTCTGGTGAGAGTGCCTGCACACAGTGATACTGCAATATTAAAAGTATAGAACCCTTGATGAAAAGTTATGCCACTGCCCCATTAAAGTAGAGTAGCTCTAATAAGAGTATAGTCCACTAAGAAGACATAGGCCCCGCTGAAAGCTCTTGCTAATTTTAATTATTATTTTTTTTTTATTACTGGGGACTAGTCTCGAAGCTGCAGAAGGGGAATTCGAACCTTTAATGCTTTGCTTCCAAGACAGGCGTGCTGCATGCGAGTTATCCTCCTTCCCCATTATTGGCATTGTATTCCTTCTTTCTATGCTAGCAGGGTGGCATGTGGCCACTGCTCTCTACTGCGAGAATAATCGTTATTCATATGCCAATCTGGATACAGCAACCCTGGTTTACAACGCCCTGTCGATTCAGAAGGTGGTGTGCTGTGCTGCTGCCCAGGAAGGTCAATGAAAAGGGGCCTTGTCCCTAGTTGGAGTGTGTATGGACCTGGAGTTCTCTCTTTCTTGAGGGATGTTCAATTATCTGCAGGCTGATGCAGTTTATATGATCTTATGTGTGGTTATTTGCAAAGCGCATGTTCCCCATTAATGGCATTTTAGCGCCTTTGGTGATAAAATTGTGCTGAAATGACCAATTATGAAGGCGAACCAGAACTCACATTGAATGTGTGGGGTGGAAATGTATATTTTAAGTTTCACATGTGTTGATTTACTTGTGTTGTTTTTACGTCATGTTTTATGTTATGTGATTATTGTATGATTGTGTTTTATGAATAATACAATTTGTACTACTCTAAGTATATGAAGATAATTTGGAAGATAATTGTGTACTCCTTCTGGCTCCTACTTAGTAGAGACACTATTCACATCTTCCTTTTGTAGATTGTATGACTATATCCATGTAGTAAAAAGACAGTGATCCCTATACGTTTTGAGCCCAGAAGAAGATAGACCACCCTCCCAACCCCCTGTGTGGCGGCACTGTTCATTTAGCCATGAATTAGGTTATTCATCTGTTTAGTTGTGTCATGAAGATTTGGGTTTCTAGTTCTACTGAGTGTTTACTTGAATGTTGCATTCTGTTGGCGCTGTTGACAAGGACCTACACAATGGATTATGAAAATGTTCGGACCATGACCAAATGTTAAACTAAGATGAACTATGATTTTGGTACCAAGCAGTCATGGACAGTGGTGGTGGCCCCTCGGGTTGGTCATTGGGTGGAAATGTAGCCCATACTTGGGCGTTGGACTTTCTTGCTGGACAGACATTGGTTTCTGCAACAAACCCTGCGATAGCTCAGACAGCTAGTAGGCCGAACAGGCAGCAGGCGGGTCGACAGTGCCGCTAGGGTCAAGGTCATGGTAACCGATTCATTTTGATGTACAAGACATGTTGGGTCCCCGTCATGATGTCTGAGAATCGTTTTTTAATAAAGTGCGGCCTGTTTACCTCCAAAATTATGTAGTACATTTTGTGTAATGCAATGTGGTTTTCGAGAAGACAATGGAAAATACGGGTGCACCCCTATGGGTGATGTCAGTGGGCTGGAAGGGGCAGGGTTTAACACAATGAAACTCAGACCATGATGATGGATGGCTTGGTGCACTATCCACATTGGCTTGAAAGTCCACCTGAAGGTGGACCAAGAGCCAATGCAGACTCAGGCAGGAGCGATGTGATGCCTTCTTTTTTGTACCTGTATTTGCCTTAGCTGTTGCATTTTACAGGCATGCTAGACGTGAGATGGTGTAGGTCCACGAGCACAAACACAGGCTGTTTGCATAACCATTTCACAGGCAAATTAAAGTGTTGAGACATCTCATTATTAAGTGTGAGCACGCAGTTTAGTTGGCCGTCACTACAATTCCTATTGTGTCTGATGTTCCACCATTAAAATTAATACAGCCCTGCTGAGAAGTACCCATACTGTTCCACTCCATGTATAGCACCTCAGACAAGTGCTAGTACCCACCCATTAAAAGTGTAGTAGTCCTTATGTGAGGTTTTACTACTGTCCAATTAGAATATATTATCCCACTAAGATGTGCTGGTATTTTGTTGAAAAGTGCTACTATCGTCTAGGGCAGGACTGGCAACTTTTGGGCCGGAGGGGGACAAGTATCATTTTTTAGTACATAGTGCGGTGAAGGTGAAAGTAGGAGCCATGAAAAGCTACTTTTGGGTGTTGTGTGAAATGGGGTTGCATAGCAAGGCGTAATGCTTTTGTGCCTTCATTTCCAGCTCTGTCTCATTTTCACATGCTTACAAGTCGGAGAAGGGCCACAAAGCAGAGTCTACACTCCGCCTCTGTTTTGGAAGTATATTTCGTTTTATACCTTCATGTGATTTTTTTTCAGGTGCAAAATATCTGGATTCCTATGCAGAGGCGTCTTTATGGGAGGGCAAAAGAGGCACTTGGCCCGGGCCCCCACCTTAGAGGGGGACGACACAAGGCTGCCTGATCTAAAGAAGTTAGTTCTCGGTTGTTCATCAGACTTAAACAGCACATGCCAGGATGGTTTATGGCAAAAACCAATTGCCTGTCTATTGTTGATAAGTACATTCGACTCTGGCTAATTCATCCTGCAATGCTTTCTGTGTTCACTGTAGTAGACATAGGGCCTCATTAAAAATCAGGCGGTCCGGAAATAACGGTGGCGGTAAACCCGCCGCAACCGTTGTTTCCGGACCGCCTGATCCCGACTCCTGCAGGCGGGAGGTGATGTTCCCGCCAGGTTTGACCTGGCGGGTTTAACACTGCCCGCCTGCAGGCGGACGAGGAAACACCGGCAGCATTACGAGATGCTGCCGGTGTTTCCATGATCCCCATTCCCATTGAGTCCCATAGGACTCAATGGGAATGGGGATTAACACCATTCCGCCTCCGTGATTCCCGGGAAACCGGGGTTGTAATGCCCCGGTAATTCCGGGAATCACGGAGGTGGAATGGTAATACGAGTCCGGCGGTAACCAGGCGGTTTTACCGCCTCGGTTACCGCCAGACTCGTAATGAGGCACACAGTTTGTGCGTTCAGTGTGGCATAACTCCTATAGCATTCTCACTTTTCTCTGGGAATTATATTGAAGATGTGCAATAGCCAAAGTTGGAATTCACATTGACAAATGTGATTGCCTCAATGGTTCGGGAGATAGCTCAGTGTTTAAGCACTCATTTCAGAGATCTGTGTTCATATGCAAGATTGCAATAGCAAATTCCGCCTTTCCTATGTCAGAAGTTGATAAACCGTCATGCATATGTACATTATTTTGTAGCAGCATAGGTGCCGTTAGCAGCAATGTAACTGCACCAGGTAGCAGTTGCTATACAAAAACGGACATAGCATCAATATGGTGAAGGTGTAGAAAATGGTTTGTTCAGATGGGGAGGTACGGAACCTAGGCAATTGCCTCCAAAGATGAGCATAAAGAGGCTGATTCTTAAACAATAGAGCACGTGAAAGAGCGATAATGGCTTCCAGTGGTGTCTGCTATAGCTGGCAGCAGTGCGAACAGTGCAACTGTGTCCTGATTTGCTGCATGTATGAGGAAATAGGAGCAGCAGCTCACATGCATTTACTGCAGTGGCAGATTAAACCGTCTGGAGGTCCCTAGGCAGTCGACATTTTGGGGTCCACCTCGCAAATTATCTCCTGATGCTGTGCAGCCCAGGAGACCCAAGGGTACCCAGGACCAACACGTGCAGCAAGTGGGGGTCTCCGGAGCCAGTCACAGACCCATGCTCCCTGCAGGGGGGCCAGGATGCCATCACAGTCCAGTACACCTACAGGGGACTACAGGGAGCTTGCCCCAAGCACCCATTGGGGACAAGGTCCTAGCATATGCCAGTGCTGCTGGCAGCGCAATGCAGGACCTGAGATTGGTGACAACAGCACCCTGCAAGACTCACAGGGCCCATCGCCAGTCCCCACTGCACAGGGGCATTCAGAGCATCACAGCTAATTGGTGCTCTGTGCATGGGATCCTCCAGAATGAGACTGGAGACCCTATCATCATGTTAGGGTACACTAGGACCCCATCACTGATGCTTGCACCCTGTGGGTGGGGGCCACAGATGTGTTCCCCTATGGGGTGCATTCAAAGGCCCCAAACTGAAGTCCTTTTCACATGAAAAGCAGGTTTATTTCAGCACTGACACAAAAATGGCTTTGCATGTGGCTGCAAGTGGAAACTGAAGGTCCCCTTCACAAGAGCTCCAGGGCACTACTCCGGTGGTGATAGTGCACAGTACAAATAT
This sequence comes from Ambystoma mexicanum, assembly GCF_040938575.1. Classification (NCBI taxonomy): domain Eukaryota; kingdom Metazoa; phylum Chordata; class Amphibia; order Caudata; family Ambystomatidae; genus Ambystoma; species Ambystoma mexicanum. Next base: position 675,897,919 of record NC_090928.1, read on the forward strand.
CCTTCAACATTAACGTGAAAAGCAGGATTTTTCAACACCGACAAACAAATGGCTTTGATTTAGGCGGCAAATTAAAACTGAAGGTCCCTTTCACCTGAAAAGCAGGATTTGTAAACACTGACCTCAAAAACGGCTTGACATTTGTATTTGCAGTTTAAATGTGAAAAATATACCACTGCTAACAGGAAAAATGTCACGGTAAAGACATGGTGCGTGTTGACAAAAAGTAATGTATATTATGTTTTGCATACAACATATCAGAAGACATTTGAAAAGAAAAGCCCACTTTGTTTTCTGAGGAAAAGTTCCTGTCAGCCCAGGGCAAAACCCTTTGGCTTGTGGGTGGGCAAACCTCACAAAGAAATCCCCCACTGCAAGTCTGGATGTTACATCGCCGATCTGATTACAACTGCAATAAAGTGTGTACTGCTGAAGGTGTGGAAACCTCAGTGTTCCCCAGACATGCTGGCTCTGAAGGCAGTGATAGCAGGACAGGTCCCCTTGGCTGGAGCATGACCAAAATGTGTGAAAATGGGGGCTACAACTTCAAAGAGTAAACAACTAACTTCAAAAAGACTCATAAAACAACTCTGGTCACAAGCTGGCCCAGGGAGACAGATGGCTGGATGAAGCAAATCTCCCATTTGCTGGACATACAGATTTACAATTAATTTCAAAGAACTATTGTAACTCATGTCTTTTCTCCAGCAACCAACAGGTAGATTTTCTTCATTTATTGTCAAAAACACCATAGGGGAGGAAAGTGTCGACACTCTTCCCCGAACCACAGAAGCTGAATGAAGTCGAACCTCCACCCGTGGTTGGCACAGATACCTGATATTCAAAACACAGGATACCACGTGGCAGGCAATGGGGGAAGAGGGTTAGGGAGAGATTGTGGACGGGGAAAGGGAGGTTAAGGGAAACCGGATAGAGAGTTTGAAAACACCTAAAGTGGATAGGATAGGGGGAAGAACAGGAAAAAACCCTACACTGTCTAATATGTATATTGTATACCATGAAACATAACACACACATAGGTCACCAAACATGCCCCCTTAATACAGGCCAAATAAGTACCTAAGCTAGTGTATTTGTGCTCTCTAATAGCCCCTTGATACAGGCACATGTAGAAATGACCAGGACATAGAATACATGTATGCAAGCGTAAATGAAACAAACTCATGGGATGTGATTCCCAACATGAAGAACATGACACATGGCCTTTTGGGCAAGCATAAGCAACATAAAAACTCATAGAACATGTAGGACCAAAGATGTGAGTTCAACACTAACAGAGAATGGATTCCAACAAACAAATACACTGAGGGAGCAGCCCCTAATCTAAGCTGTATGTTGTAATGCATGCCAGATTAGTGCCTCCATAGTAGAAACATTCAGTAATCCCTTAGACATGGACTAATCATAGAGCTCTACCCCATATGATATGCTCCTGAAAGTCTTTGTTTATGCAAACATTGCCTCACGTTAATTCACGCAAGCAAACAAACTCATTGAGCACTTATCTGTGCATCTGGGAGACTCGCAAGCCGTCCCAGACGAAGAATGATGACGCCTTGATAGAAGTGAGGCACCGTTCACAGTGTCAGCGCCGGTATCGGACCGGAGCTTGAACGAGGTGGCGCAAGTCCTCCTTGCACTTCCCGTGCTCCGCCACTCGTTCTCTCATGGACCGCGTAGATCTCCGTGTGCTGCTGCTACCAAATACCCGGAATCCTCTAGGAAGTTTAGGACGTGCGCGAGACCGCACACACCTCCGGCATGGCTTCGCTCGTGGAAACAATAAGCCGCACCTGCCGTGTGCCGTTGGCCCGTGATAAACTGTTGCTAATTAAAGACAGCTGGCCAACGCGCACAGCAAGGACTACGAATTGTCAAAGGGGCTGCTGGGAAATGTAGTTTTTCCAACCCCATGTACCAATACTTAAGCTCATTTCAGATTTAAACACCTCCTCTTTCGCCTCCACCTCCCCATATTCCTCACATTTATGTAACATTCTTTAGGTAATTTCCAGCTGATTTTGGAGATGTAATATTCATGCACCTGCGACTTAGGGAACTGTAATGGTCAGCTAAACTAGGTGAAAGTAAAATTAGGAATATGGGTAGGAAATGACATGTTCATAACTATTACGCTTTCTTTAAAAAAAGCAGATAATTGCTAAACAACCGTGCAACATGGTGCGGACCTGGCTGTCATCTTATTTAATTCCTCATGATTAGCTGAATCAGAAAATATGTATATAATGCCAGCTATTAGTAAAGTTATGAAGATTTGTCAGATGACTCATTTTTGCCAAAAATTTGACATGAGATCAAATGTGGCTTTTAAATTAAGCTGCCATATGTCTGCTCTAGACTCCGAAACCAATCTGTAGAGAGGGGCTGGAGTGGGGAGGAGAGAGAAGGGTAACTGTCCAGTCCTATTTGTGTGACCTCTTGCAGGGTACTCCCCCAAGATTTTAAAATTGGTGGTGTCATCACTGCTATGTAAGGGGGAATGCACTAGGAGGACTGGACATATCTGCTGAAATTTACCATCAAAAGAGAGCTGCTGCAACTTACCATATGACAGCTGCAAGGGAACACGAGAGGAGATTGCTGAGAGTGTATCTGAGTGGAGCTGTCCATTACTGGGAAGGCCTAAAAGCTGATGGAGTCCAATGGTGCAGAGCGGGAGGCCATCCTTGAGAGAGGAGTGGACGGACCCCTGCCCTATCTTTCCAGAGTGTCCTGAAATGCAGCTGGATTTCCTGGACTTTAAACATAGGCTTTCTATGTAAGTAGATCTGAGCCCTCAGAAACCAGACAGCAGGGGAATCTGCTTGCCTTAAATCCTTTCCCTTCATAGTTGGTGGGGGGGACTGTGTAGAGCCTTAGCTTACTTAACTAAAAGATACATTTAATTAATTCCCCATTTGGTGGAACACTACAGGGTGATTTTTATGAAAATTTGAAATGAACAAACCTCACTTCCCAGTGTTCGCGGAAAAACTATAGCCTGTAATTTAATTGGCTAATCCTTTTTATCCTGTTGACCTCGACTTCTTTAGGGAAGAAGGGTGTCTTTGTGCTTAAATTAGTACAATCCTTTTGTCCAACTTTCCCCTAACACAGGCCTTTAAGTGAGTGTGGAGGGCTGAAAATCTTCAATTCTCAAATGATCCCAAATGTTACCATCGAGCTTATCCAATCCAATACAGGCCGTTCAGTGGAGGGGGGGGGGGGTCTGAAATCTAAAATTCCCCAAATCATTGACATTTTTCTGCCCGACTTCCCCAACACAGACCAAAGTAGGGCGGGGGTCTGAAAAACAAACCGTTTAAACCAAAAGTGAGGGTGAAATCATAATCGCCATATGTATTTGTATCAATCTTGAAATCCCACCTCTGGCCTTTTACGCCCACAGGAAAATCAAAATCGCACAACACTACATTTATAATTGTTTTGGTTATTGATCAGTTTAATTATTTCTTGAAGTGAAATTTGTAGAAGGTAAAGAATTGTGATTTGTTTTTTTTAACTAAATTGTGCAATTGATTTGAGTCAAAAGAAGCTAATGGTGAGACACAAGGAAGGTGGTATTTGTAGTTGTGTGATTTCTATTACTTTTATTTTAAATGAAAACAAATATATTTCCTGTACACCGGCTTGGTTCTTGGCTCATTGGTAGCGCAGGAGAGGGGTCCAAGGGGCATGATATGCATTTGAGGAAGGACTGAATAAAAGAATCTGTTAAACAGTTTATTGCGTGACACCTGAAGTGGGAAGAGAAGGAACTCCCTGTGTTAAGGGTAGCCTCTCAATAAAAAGTAAAAAAAATGGGGAGCATGGAGCATACATTTAGACCATCCTCTAATATTCAAGAGGATCTACATTCAAAATGTATCAAACTTGAAAGAGCGTCTATTAAAGAGATACATAAATATTGGGAAATGGCATCACTAAAAAACTATCTACAAATGGAACAAATACCAAGAGGTCTTAGAATTCTGATCTTCCCGGATTTCTCCAATGAGGAAGACATAGATTTGGCCAACAAATAGGAGTATAATCTGAACACAAGCTCTAAGAAGATGCTCGAACTTCTCATCGAGCACGCATCGAGGGAGCGCTCCAGAATACTGGAACAGATGGATAATGTAAAGAAAGAGATTGCGGAAATAAAGTCATTAGAAACGACTAAGGAGAAAAACTGTCAAAAAATATACACTGTCTTGAAGGAACATCAGGACAAAAGCAAACTACGTAAAATTAGGACATATTTCTGCAATGAATAGATTATAGAGAAGACAGAGTCTACACTTTTCAAACAAAATATGATCAGAAGCAAACTTAAGTGTCAAGGGGCAGTACCCCAAATACATCGACAGGAAGTTCTGACATAGAGTCTGAACGAGAAGGTCAGAGTTCCGAAGGTAGAGGCATGATGACAGCAAATAGAAGATACATGAATCAAATTTGTAGATTTAAAAAAGGCAATAGAAATACCATAACGAAACAGGTGCTTTTTCAACTGACACAGCCTGTAACTACGACAATCCCAATGGTAGGAGGAGGTGAAGGAGGCGGTGTGGACAAATTAACAGATCTAGACATGGCTCAAGATTGAAGCAAAAGATTAACAAGGCCAGCTCCAAAGTAGTGACCAACAAGCGAACTTGAATAACTTAGTGATCAATTTATCCAACAGAAACCTAACTGCAGAGGAACTTAATGTGCTGAACAAAGGACTATCTTTTGAACCATTTACAGTCTTTGATCCAATTGACCTCCAAATAGACTTGTTCAAATTCACCCAGAAATTGAAGTTGAAAAATATTGTTGTTACACAAGTGGATACATGTAAAGAACGAATACTGATGCTAGAAAAAAACAAACTCACCATAGCTGATATTGAGAACTCCTTTCTTCTATGATCATCAGATGAAACACAGGAATTTCAGATGAGAAACATCATGCAGGAGGTCCAGATCGCCTCAGTGAAGTACCATTCGCACAAATTCAAACCTCAATCAAGGTTCACACCACCAATGCCACAAGACAATGCCATTGACACATTTCAAAGAGCAGTTACCAATGATATCAATGAAGGGCAGTACAGCTCTAGAGTAAAACGATTGAAATACAACAATAGAGCAAATTTAACGAAACAACAAAGGACTGCACTTGACAATTTAAGAAAAGACAAATCAATAGTCATCAAGAAAGCGGACAAGGGGGCAATATTGTCGTAATGGATAGTAGCGATGCGACATCTGAATACCCCTGGATGTATGTCATAATGAAAGATAATCCCACCAAGATGGTTGTAGATCAATTGAATGAATTGATTGAAAAATGGCACAGAAAAGGACTTATTACTGATCAAAAGCAGGTATTTCTAAGAGTTAAGGAACCAAGACTTCTGACAATGTATTTTCTCCCAAAAATACATAAAGAATTTGAAAGGATACCAGAAGCAAGACCCATCCTTAGTGGAATAGGGTAATTCCACTATCTGAATATTATTCCAATGATAAGACCCTTTGTAGACCAACTAGCTCCATATCTCAAGGACTCCACCAGTGTACTTAACATTTTGAAAACAATAAGTTGGGAAAATGACTGCTTATTGGTGACACTAGACGTCCGGGCCCTACACACATCCATCAGACATGAGCTAGCACTTACGACAATAGAATACATACTTAGAGATGTCTCTGCATCCCACTTTCACCAACGCAATGTGCTTATGGATATGCTTGAGGCAACACTGCAACACAATAACTTCTCTTCAATGATACGTACTATGGACAGGTGTGGGGGGTGGCAATGGGCACCAAATACACGCCAGCATTGGCACATCTCTTCATGGGCCTCTTTGAGGACACCACCGTCTACACTAATGAGCACTATCAGAAAGGAGCACTACTATGAGCAAGGTACATAGATGGTATACTACTCATTTGGAAGGGAACCACGGCACAACTGCAACCATTTATCGATGAGCTCAATTATAACAACAGCAGAATTTCATTTGTGACAGCGCAAGAGATAAACGTTCTTGATTTAAAGATATATGTATCAGGGGGTAAATTACTGACGGAGACCTTCAGGAAACCTACTGAAGTAAATTCAACCTTATACAACACCAGTAGCCATCAGAAATCAATTATACGTAATATACCAGTGGGCGAATTCATCAGAGCTAGGAGAAAATGTGAGGACCAGAGGGTATTCGACAATGAATGTGACCTACTGTCAGCTAGATTTCAGGAGAGAGGCTACCAACATAACATCATGCAAGACACACTAACAAAGGCGTAATCAATTGACAGACGGTAAACATTGGTACAGAAAGAGAAGAATAAAGAAGCACAAGGTGATACAGTCAAATTCATCACAAAGTACTGTCAGAATCACAATGAGATTTGAAGGATTTCAAAGAAACACTGGCATCTACTATTTCTAGACATGGATCTAGGGGAATGTCTTGAGGAAGAACTGGCGATCATCTTCAAGGGCGCAGACACACAAAAAAATAAACTTAGTCCATGTTTTCTATCAAGCAGGACTAAAGAACAAACAAGATCTTGGCTTAATCCAACAAGACGAGGTGTCCATAGATGCGGTATATGAATGATGTGCAAATTTGCTCATCCACATAGAGATCAATCCTGTGACTCAAGTGGGACAGAACTATTGATTATGGAATGTATTAATTGCAAAATGCCCTATGTTGTATATGAACTTATATGTATCTGTAATAAAATATATATAGGTAGCACCATAAGGCCATTGAGAGTGAGAATAAGAAAACATATTTCCTCCATCAACAGTCAGGACCCACATTTGCCTTTGGCTGTGCATTGGCAGAAGGAACATCAAATACAGGACAAACTAGGGATCCGATTTTTGTTTCTCAAAAGAGTTGCACTGAACAAGAGGGGGCAACAAGGAAAGTCATCTCAGGCAAACAGAGGCAATAACTATCTGTCACTTTCACAGTACCTATATTGGTCTTAATGCAGACAAAGAAATGAGTTATTTTCTATGAAAGGTAGATCGGGACATACATATAAAACAAGTTCACGCCATTGCATATCGCTGTGGTCAACTCAAGACGCTTGTATTGCGACACTAAAGTATAACATACAATGATAATGAGTGACAAATGAAAGAGACAAGTGTTTCCAAACTCCAAAACTCTAAATAATATTTTCACTAACACAAGAGGAGAAGTTAAATTTAGCATTAAGCTATGACAACACAAGATCAATGCTCTGTAGAGTCCTCTATTGAACTAATAAGGAGCCATTCATTAATATTGCTAATTAGGGATATATCCGAAATTAAGGTGGCGTAATCACCATGGATGTGTGCCAGACCAGGTGGCATTTGTAATTGAATGTATATGAACAAAGTTGCAATGTCAATTTTGATGTGAGGAGGAAAGGGTATCTTGAGTTACTTTTGATACTTAAAAGTAACTAAGGCAATTGGCGGTGCCTGGCACACTACATGCTTATATAAGGTGAGGTAAAATGGCAGATGCGCTTAGAACGCTGGAGTACCGACATGAGGGAGATTATCTCCATGAAACTGGTAATTCTTTCTGACTAGTGAATGGGGGATATTGCAGCACTGACAGGAATATGGATTACACTGGGGGTCTGATTGTAGGATATATGAGAAGTGGGAGGCGAGTTCATGAGCATGTAGCAGGGAGGTTGTAAATAAAGCCATGCGATTAGAAGCTTTTTTTGAACAAATTGAGGAGGAATGATGTGAGACCCACAGACACATACGTTATACATTCTGCGGCGGTGTTGCCATTGTTGAGGGGGATAGATTAAATAAATATGGGAAAGCATGGTTACGGAAACCGTGCTGCAAATAACTCAGCTTTAGATGACACATGGGAGATTCTTTGAAACAACACACAATGTTTTGTGAAAGGGAAGTGAAAGGGAGATAACAATTTGAAGTATTACTTATGACACTAATCCAAACACTGCCGTTCGTATTATAGAACTACCAGGGATTAACCCAAACTGGAAAATGTTTAGACGAGATCTCGAACATGATGAAATATGTTAGGAAACCAATGGCGTGAGTTAAAAATGCTAAAAATATTTAAGCTTTGTGATTAGGACCTGACATGGTATTGATGCAGAATTGTACATCTAAATCACTAACCATTTATTTGACTTTCATTTTTCAATCACCTTTGAATCCAAACCTTTACCAATCCCCTTCTGTCTGTGATTACTACATATACTCATTTTTGTATATGTAAGAATGTGATATTTAATGTCCTGTTTTGATAAAGGCCGGGGGCCGAAACATGTGTTAACCAGAGGACATGTTTGAACTATTTCTGAATGAATGTGAAAACCAGAGGACATATGTGAACTGTTCCGGAATTAATGTGGAAATGCGAGGACAAGTGATTTACTCTTGTATAAATGTGAATGACACATGATTTGTTCACCTAAGGATAATTAAACATTTAAATTTGCTACTGGTAAGCACTTCTTTTGAAACACCAAACTGATTACAATTAAAGGAGAATAGGATCAGGGCGATGCTGGAAAGTGGCAAAACAGAATTGTGTAGGAGATTACCTACGTGAGCACTGATATTTGGCTTGAGGTGGAATGTTACACAAGGTGCTTGAAGCATTTTATATGATCACAACCGCTTGTGTTGAACAGAAACAAATGGCTCAGCTAAGTTAATGTTAATGTTAACGTTTAAGGTATTCATGTAGCGTACCGTCACCAACAGAATTGGTCCCCAGGCGCTCAGGTGGATCTCCAAACAAGGAGTTGGGGGTGGGTTAGTGGGGTGAAGAGGGCATAGGAAAGTGAGAAGGTGGTGTTCTGTTGGCAGCTTCAGTTCGGTTTTCACCGTGCACTGAGCTTGGGTGTGAATATTGGATCGATGCGAATCCTCGTGTGCTGTTGGTGTGATGTATGTGTTGATTGTTTGTTGCTGTGGTGTGGTGAAGTGCGTGCAGTTTGCTGTGCGAGAAGGGCTTGTGTTGGTTTTGTGTGAGTTAAGTATGCATACATTTTAGCTTTGGGTTAGTGGGTTAAATGTCTCTTAATCCTTGTAATTTTTGTTCTATGTATCCAGTTGTCATACAGGGTAGGTATATTATTTCTCTTTTCTTTCCTGACTGTCTAGTTTCTAGGGCAATTGCGTGGCTGGTTGCCAGCTATGTTATTTGAGCTTAGTAGACCCGGTTGGGTGAGCATTATCCTCCACTCTGATAATGATGCTGTATTTAAATTCACCCGCTCGCTTCATATCTATTTACTATTGGTGGTCTATTGCTGCCTGTGATTACACTGTGGGCTAAGGTGTTATTGATAGGTAATCCTTACCTTCCATCCCGATTGATCTGTGTTCGTTCTTTGGTATGCTTCTAGTTTGTCTATCTTTTAATTGATAAGTGGATATGTTGTATATTGGTATATCTCTTACTTCTGTTGAGGGTCGAAGGCATAGGGATTAGGCGATTGGTTTCCTCTATCCGCATTGTTTCCACAGTGTATTGCCCCTATAGTCATTTTTTCTAGTTATTGGATGAAGACCCAGGATTTGAGGAGTTTCCTCAATTGTAGGTGATCTCTTGTGTTACGTATGTTTTTTGGTAGTTCGTTCCAGGTTTTTGATACGAGATGAGAGAAAGAGGATGCTCTGAGTCTTCTTTTGGTTCCAAACAGATGTCGCTATTGGATCTGAGTGGCCTTGTTGTGTGATGTACATTTACCTTTCTTCTAAGGAACTCTGCACCTTGGTCGTGGATTGCTCTGTGTGTGCATTTTGCTCATTGATTTGAACTTCATTTGCTGTTGGATGGGTAGCCAGTGTAGCATTTTCAGCGCTAGTGTGATTTGTTCTCTTCGAGGTAGTTTAAGGAGCAGTCTGGCCGCCTCATTTTAGAAGTTGTTCAGGCATGCCCAGATATAAGCTATTGGTGTAGTCCAATCTAGACATGATGAGAGTGATGACAGTAATTGTTTTGTTGGTGAATAATAGGAATGGTAGGATCCTTTTTACCGCTCGCAGGAGAAAGAAACATTTCTTGATTATGGCGTTTACTTGTGGCTCTAGAGTAAGTTTGTAGTCCATCAGGACTCCCAGGTTTTTTACAATCGACGATGGGGCTGGGGTTTCACCAAATTCTGTTGGCCATGGGATATAGTGGTTGTCTTCTCCATTTTTGTGATGATCATTATTTCTGTTTTGCCTAGGTTGAGGTAGTTTGAGTTCATCCAGTTGTATATTTCACAAAGGCAGTTCTCTAATGTTGAGTTTTCTTCTAGTGAGTCTTGTATTTTATAGACTATTTGTGTGTCATCAGCGTAGTTGTAACAGGTGAGGCTGTGTCTTGCGATCATTTTAATTAGTTGAGACAGGTAGATGTTGAATAGTAATGGGGAGAAGGATGATCCTTGTGGGACTCTGCATGACGCATCTCTTGGGCTTGATTTGAAAGGTTTCAGCATATCATTTCTGTTCTGTTTGTTAGGAAGGATTTAATCCATAGTAAGGCATTGTCAGTGATTCAAAATTCTTCCAGTCTCATGATAAGGATGTTGTGGTTAACTGTGTTCAATGCCCCAAAGAAGTCTATACGTATCAAAGCAGTGCTGTTGTTTGAGTCTGCGTCTGCCTTTAGATCATCCCAGATTGAGAGAAGTGCTGTTTCTGTTTCTCTCATCGGTCTAAAGTCTACTTGTGCCTGGTTTAATAGGCAGTGTTCTTCTATGAATTCTTGGGTTGTTCTATATATCTGCATTTCCAGGAGTTCAGCTGGGTACAGGATGTTGGAGATGGGTCTGTAATTGGAGAGGTCCTCTATGTTTCCTGCTGTCTCGTTGAGGAGAGGTTTGATGGATGCTGATTTGAAGGATTGTGGCACTTTCCCTGTTGAGATGGATTGGTTGAGGACATTCCTGTAGTATTCCATGGGTGTTCCTTGTGAGATGATGGATTTGTTAATTTCAGTGGGCAGGGATCCATGGGGGAACTTGATTTGTTGCTTTGATTTACCAGTTTGACGAATGTCTCCACTGATGTATGCAGGTTGTTTCAGAGTTTGTTCCGGCATTCCTCGTAGAAGTGGGTGTCTTAAGTATTGTGGTTGCATCGTCTGTTTAATATGGTCCGTTGGATGGTCATGATTTTGTTTTTTAAATGGTCTGCGAGGCCATTGCATAGTTTCTTCAATGGTATTGGAGTGTGGTTGCAGCAGGGTGGGTTTTTTATTTCGTTTATGAGTTTAAAGAGTTCTTTTTGGGTGTTTGCTGCTTGAGGATTCTGTTGTCGTATTATTTCCTTTTCACTTTTTGTATTTCCTTTTTATATGAATGGGTATGTTGTTGAAGTTTGAATTTCTTTCCGCAGTCTTTATTGATCCTCCATTCTTGTTCAAGATTTCGGTTTTTCCTTTACATGGCGCAAAGTAGTGAGGTGAACCATTTTGCTGTTGCTCTTTTGCGGGATGGACTAAAAAATGTTTCTTTGACGATTTTGTTGATTGTTGTCATGATCCAGTTGCGAAGTAGATTTATTTTAGTGTCCAGGTGAGCTCTGCCCATAGTTGTCGCTTGCGGTTTGGTGATCTCCAGTAGTTTTGTTAAGTTGGAGTTTTTTATGGTTCTCCAGTTTCTTTTGATGATGATCGGTAGCTTTCCCTGTTGCTTGGTTATTGGGGAGGGCAGTGTGATTACGAGGGGGATGATGAGTTAGTCGCTCCAGAGGATCTGAATTGGTGGCACTGTGGTAATTAGTTTTTTGTTGGCAAAGATAGCGTTCAGTGTTTTTCCTGCCATGTGGGTTGCTCCTTTGACTAGCTGATGCAGTTTCATTGTTGCTATTTGGCTGGCAAGAGATTTTCGATGGGGGTTGGTTTCTTCATCAAATCAAATGTTGAAGTCTCCAAGGATAATAAGTTGGTTATGCTCGATAGCTAGGTTGGTGACTGCTTAAGTGAAGGAGTCTACGAAGGCTGCATCATAAATTGGTGGTCTGCATACCAGTATGAATTTCAGGTTTGTTCTGGGATTTGTTGATTGACGGAGGATTAGGGATTTGCATTTATCGATGTTAAATGGGTCTTCCACTTTAATTTCCAAGTGTTCCTTGTGGATGATTGCCAGTTCACCACCTCTTTTGGTTTTCCTGTTTACTTGGATGCACTTGACGGTATCGGGCAGGCAGTTATTGAGAGTGATCTTGAAGTTGTCATTTAGCCATGTTTTGGTTACAAACAGGATGTCGATGGGTCTGTCACTTAGGAGGTCGTAGATTTCAGTGGCATGTTTGGACATTGACCTTGCGTTAATTAGATTGCAGTGGATCTTTTTGGTGTGATTTGGTTTATTTGTTGTGCCCTGTTTTGATTTATGGGTGTTCAATTGGGGTGCTTTTATGTTGATTCCGATCGGTTGAGGTTCCTTGGAGGTGGCTTCATCATTAAATCGGTCTGTAAAATGATAATTGGGTTGATGACTTCTATTGCTTCGTCATCTCCTGTCATTTGAAGTGGGTATCGATAGTGCCCTTCTGTTCTTGTGATATAGGGAGTAAGGGGATTGGTGCCATCCCATTCTCTCCTTGGGTCCTCCAGTCTTTTTTTCCATTGTTCAGGGGAGTTCTTTGTCCATCTGGAGACGTCAGTGTCATTGAAGTATTTAGGTTCTTTGTTTGGTGCGAGGTACGGTGTAAGGTATAAGGATTTTTCTCTTGCGATGTTTGTTCTGTCGATTGTATTATTTGGCGGGGTGTGTTCTGTATTGAAGGCGTCATCTACTGGGGGCGGTTGAGTTTGAGTATCTGTATTATTTGTACCGTGTTCCTTTTCTCTTTGTCGGCTTCCAATTCTGCGTCAGGGCATTTTGGGTCCTCGGTGGAAGGAGTTGGTCTGGGTGTTGAGTTTACGGGATCAGTTGCCCAACTGTTGGGCCTTGTACTAAGCGAGTGTAGTCTAATCCTCTTAAGTTGAAGTGTCTGGATGCTTTCCGAGGACGTCTCTTTGTTCAGTCGGTTGGGTAGGGGTGTTCCTCTTACAACGGGAGGCCTTTCCTAGGGAGTACTGGACGTTGGTGGGTGTTGTGGCTGGTCATGGGCTATCAGTGCAGGTTGAATAGGGTGGAGATTATGGTAGTAGTTACTGGCTTTGGTGGTTGCTGGGTATTCTAGGGTATCGGGTTCATGGGGTTCAATTGTGGCAGGTTCTGATAATATCCAGAAGAAAGAGACGACATGAATTGGGGAGCCTAGGTTTTACAGGTGGTTTACAATGAGTTAGTACTCTTGGGTGTAGGATATCAAATGGCGGAAGGGATGTAGGTTTCGGCGGGAGCCAAGCAATGATTGAATACCTCAATTCCTGACCCCTGGGCGACAGCAGATAGGCCATGGTTCCGCAAATGGTAGGCATTGATCACGATTGGGACATCTAGCTATCGGGAGAAGGTTTAGGATTCGCAGAAGGCAGGCAGTGATCAAGTATCAAGTTTGGGACAACTCAGTGAGAGGGGAGGCTTATGTTTGAGACAGGTAGGTGGCAATTAATGTCTCATTTTCAGACGCCTAGACATCGGGAGGGAGGTCCAGGCCTCAGAGTATAGCAGGTCTAACTGTATAAGACAGATATGGGAACACCTAGAATTGACTTTCGTGTACAGTGGGGGAGAGGTCCATGTCTCACAATGCAGTTCAGGTACATGGGAGCACACCTAGGTATAGTTTAGGTACAGGAGAACACACCTAGATTGTGAGTTCTGGGTAGTGGGAGAGGCCTAGGTTTTACAATGCAGTTTGGTACAGGAGAGGACTCCTAGATTCGAGAGTCCTGTATAGTGGGAGAGATGCCTAGATTTCACAATGCAGTATGGGAGAGGAGAATAGACCTAGAATTGAGAGTCCTGTATTGGGGTGGAGAGGCCTAGGTTTCAAAATGCAGTTTGGTACAGGAGAATATGCTGAGATTTGAGAGTCCTGTATAGTGGGAGGGAGGCCTAAGTTTCCCAATGCAGTTTGCTGCAGGAGAACACACTGAGATTTGAGAGTCCTGTATAGCGGGAGATAGGCCTAAGTTTCACAATGCAGTTTGGTGCAGGAGAACACACAGAGATTTGAGAGTCCTGTTTAGCGGAAGATAGGCCTAAGTTTCACAATGCAGTTTGGTACAGTAGAACACACTGAGATTCGAGAGTCCTGTACAGTGGGAGAGAGGCCTACGCCTCACAATGCAGTTTGGTACAGGAGAACACACTGAGATTTTTGAGTCCTGTATAGTGGGAGAGAGGCCTTAGTTTCACAATGCAGTTTGGTACAGGAGAACACACTTAGAATGAGGGTCCTGTATTGTGGGAGAGAGGCCTACATTTCACAATGCAGTTTGGTATAGGAGAACACACTGAGATTGATAGTCTTGCATAGTGGGAGAGAGGCCTAAGTTTCACAATGCAGTTTGGTACAGGAGAACACACTTAGAATGAGGGTCCTGTATAGTGGGAGAGAGGCCTAAGTTTCACAAGGCAGTTTGGTATAGGAGAAGACACTGAGATTGATAGTCTTGCATAGTGGGAGAGAGGCCTACATTTCACAATGCAGTTTGCTACAGGAGAACACTCTTAGAATGAGTGTCCTGTATAGTGGGAGAGAAGCTTAAATTTCACAATGCAGTTTGGTACAGTAGAACACACTGAGATTCGAGAGTCCTGTATAGTGGGAGAGAGACCTACATTTCACAATGCAGTTTGGTACAGGAGAACACACTGAGATTTTTGAGTCCTATATAGTGGGAGAGAGGCCTAAGTTTTACAATGCAGTTTGGAACAGGAGCACACACTTAAAATGAGGGTCCTGTATAGTGGGAGACAGTCCTAAGTTTCACAATGCAGTTTGGTATAGGATAACACACTGAGATTGATAGTCCTGTATAGTGGGAGAGAGGCCTACTTTTCACATTCCAGTTTGGTACAGGAGAACACACTTAGAATGAGGGTCCTGTATAGTGGGAGAGAGGCCTAAGTTTCACAGTACAGTTTGGTATAGGAGAACACACTGAGATTGATAGTCCTGTATAGTGGGAGAGAGGCCTAAGTTTCACAATGCGGTTTGGCACAGGAGAACACACTTAGAATGAGGGTCCTGTATGGTGGGATATAGGCCTAAGTTTCACAATTCAGTTTGGTACAGAAGAACACACTGGGCCTCATTACGAGGTTGGTGGTAGCCATGCTCTTAATAAGGGCATGGCTACCACCAAACTCTGGTCCGGCTCTGGGTTCCGCGAAAAGGGAATTACCGGGCCATTCCGACCTTGGAGGGCCCAGTAATTTCCCTTTCGCTGGACACGGAGCAGGTACGTCCCCATTCCCATTTATAGGGCTCAATGTGAATGGGGAGGATGGTAGCAGCGGTACCGTTCATAACGGTACTGTTACTACCATCCTGTTCTGCTTGCGGGTGCCTCTCTACATGCCTGGTTTGACCATGCGTGCAGAGCGGCACCCGCGAGCAGAACTTGTAATGTGGCGGCATGGTAACAATGGCACCAGTAGCACTACTGGCGCCGTTGTTGCCTTACCGCCACAGACGTAATGAGGCCCACTGAGATTTGAGAGTCCTGTATAGTGGGAGAGTTATATTTTCATTTGCTGTTATAGGAAAAGTGTTGGCAAAATAGTGAGGCTAATAGGATTACTCAATCTCGAGACCTGTCAAAGGCCCAGGATCTCATTGGACAACTTAAAAATTAGTTTAAAAACTCAGCAGCAAAAGAGTGCATACCACTGTTTTCTGCACTGCAAAATGGTCATAAAGAGTGTGTGAAAAATGTGAGCACACTGCAACATAAGTTTAACCATCAGACTAGTTATAATACAAGGTTGTTAGATGGCATTGCGGCCCTCAAGCAACAAATCAAGACCGTAGAAAGGGAAAATAGTCAGTTTACCATTAAATAAATATACTAACAAAAAGAGTTTGATTAAATGCACCAAGGTATAAGTACTCTGAAACAACAGAGGACACAGCTGATTCAGGAAAAATACCTTTTATCAGGATAACGGCTTCCTGTTACAGAGGATAAATCAGTTTGAGGTAGAAAAGGAACAGTCAGGTTTTCAGGAACTGACCAGAATTAGGGAAGAAAGAATGAGCTAGAAAGGCATGTGAGACAAATCAAAGCTGAACTATCAGAGGCAGTGAATTGTAGAGATGAGCAAGAGAAAGAGATTAGTCTCCTGAAGGAAAGGCGCCTTCAGTATGCATGCAGCATACAAGGCTCACAGAGGGTGACTGAATCACTTCTGCATGAGGTGCAGCAAACAAAGGATCGGTTGGCAGCTCAGAGCAGAATGCATGAGATTATTCAGGGCTTGGTGTCAGAATTTAAAAAGCTAGCTCTCTGAATACCAACAGGAAATAAGGACAGATAGAAGCAGGTGTGAGAGCCTAACCAAGGAAATCGAAAATCTTTTAAACAGGCCCTGAGGCACCCTGAACAATCAGGATATGGGACCAGGCCCACTGATCAAGGTAAGGTGCCCCTCCCAGCAGGGGCCTCATGCCAGCCATTTGCCATCTCTCATGCACAAATGGGAACTGAAATCATGCATGCCACCTATCAAGAACAGGGTGATATGAGGCAGTTAGACTTACCCAGGCCTAGCCGAACTGATCAAGAATAGCCAATCCTGTCTGATGTGGATGAGTATTCATCTCTACCACACAGAAAGGAAAGTGGCCGGACTAGTGTTTCATGGGAAGTAAGATATAATATTGTAAGTACTTCAGACCATGAAAACTGTGTTTGTGCCCTCCCTGACTTACACGTGTAAAAATGAATAAAACAGACACTCCCTGGACAGGGAATAAGGCACAAAAGAGCAGGCTGCGAGAGTTCAAGGAAAAGTTTATCTAGATCTCTGAGAACGCTCTGACCACATCAAGGTTACAACACATTTATATAGGCACATTGGCATATCTAACATATGATGCTACATTGGACCCGGATTGGTCAGCTAGGGAGGTGTCTTAGGTGTGGGCATCATCTCTTCCTCCCGGTTGGTTGCTTGGTTGGCGGGAGGATTGACGTCAGACATCTGTGCTCCGGGTAGGTGTTAGTCAGGTCGCTGTGAAACACACTGTTCACTATCTAAGCTAAGAAAATACATTCTAAATAATGAATGCACTAAATAATGGTTGATCAAAAGACCCTCAGTAGTTTATCATGTCATTGTACAAATCACACAGGTATCTATATCATGTATAACATTTGGGTTATACAGGTCATAGGTTTACGGGTCTTGACCGCTATAATACTCTCATTAAACTGTGGGGTTAGTCTCACAAGAATCTCGGGTATGTGGCATTTGTTAGTATTGGGCACGATATAATGCAGCAAGGGTCTAATGTTAGTTGGGGGTCTGTTGGGTGGGCTTCACAGCATGGTCAGCGGTCTGGCACATGAAAGGAATATCTTGCAGGGACACAGGGTTAGAATGGTAATAAGTTTCAACTGGCGAGGGTAAGAGGGCAAGGACACTTTTGTGGAGATGGACGAGCTATGTGCTCGGCTCATGTTGGTTCATATGCAGGACAGTGATCTCAGAGGAAAAGAGATGTGTTACATTTATTATTTGTTGCAAGCATCTCCGGCTTCAGCGTGAGAATGGAGCTGTGGAGTTTTCCAGTCAGAGTGGGAACAAGGGTGGGGGCCATGTGCTCCGAGCTGCTGCGGTGGGGAAAGGGAGAGAGGCATTTTGCACTATCGCAGTGAGGCCTGGTCACCAAGATGGAGTAGAAAGGGGGTACAAAAAATGGATGCCCCGTGTCCTGCTCAGTGGTCCCATCTACGCGAATGTAACCCAAAGTTAACATCGCATAAGGGCGAGGGGCGTACCCACCACTGAGGCCCTTGGTCCGAGTTCTGTACTGAGAAGTGATGGCAGAGAGGGGCCCATTGGCCCCTCACTCCCACACAACTGTTATGATGAGAAAGTCAGGGAGTTAGATTGGATGAAGATGCGACTACAAAGAGACCACCTTGCCCACTTCGCTGAAGCGGAAAAGCCTGACCCTGAGCCTAGTAATGGCATGCTAAAAACCTCTGTATATTCGGGGGAAGGGCTGGTGGGAATTCCCCAGACTACCTGGTAGGAAGGATGACGAATATTGTTTCTATCCTGGGACTAAAATGAACTCCAGGGAGAGTCACCCTGAGAGTTCACTTTGGTGAGGTGAGTTGAGTCCAACCCCATGGTTCTGGGAGCTATTCCCAGTCTCATAGAGATAGGGAGCACCTAGAAGACAGGGAAAGGAGTACCGGTAGCAGTTCTGAGTCAGAAGGTGAATGGACTCCAGTGCAGAAGAAGAAAATACACGGAAACAAAGAAAGGGTTTTGTCCAAGACCCAATCAGATGGATCAAGACAACATAGAACTTCCTCACCCTATAGCACAAGAATGCCAAGTATTCGGTATGGGAGTACCTGGAACTTTATGAGCAGATGATGGCATAATTCCACATCAGGAATTATGTTAATTGTATCACATTTGCAAAATTGACTTACTTTCTCACCTGAGTACTCCAGCATTGGAGGACCAGGATGATTATAAATGGTCCACCTATAAGGCGGCCATTTTGAAAAGAAATCAACACATAGGAACCCACAAGAGGCCCGTAAGGCTGCATATAATTTGAAGTGTGGGGAGGATCAGGCACCCAGGGAGTTTATGCAGGAGTTAAAGCAGGCACAGACTTTCCAGTGGGTGAACACCAACAGTACGGAGTTCATAAGTACACATTTCCATGTGCTCCCCAAATACATAATGATTTTCAGGAGCATAGAACCCTGGATTGGGTGGGTGATTGAACAGGCCACAA
Organism: Ambystoma mexicanum; assembly: GCF_040938575.1. NCBI lineage: Eukaryota > Metazoa > Chordata > Amphibia > Caudata > Ambystomatidae > Ambystoma > Ambystoma mexicanum. Next base: position 675,916,840 of record NC_090928.1, read on the forward strand.
GGATTTCTGGTCCAGAAGCCTGCTGAGATAAAGAAAATACTGCCAAAACACCTAGACCATCTAATACCATTGATGGTGCAAAGGTGGCAGAGGTAAAAATGACCCCTCCATTGGATCTGGAGAAGGGGGGGGGGCTAAAGGTAACCTTTTTGTCAACAAGCAAAATGGAAGGCACCCCCAAACGCAGCCCAATCGAGTGGCAGTCTAGCAAGGGCCCAGAAAAATGATACCTCTGACCCTGCCACCTATATAAGCCCTAGGTACAAGGGTATTAAACTAATCCCCCTCATTCCCCCAGCCCAAGGGGCGAAATCAATCAGGTAAGTACTGCCCCAAGAAACTTCCCCCAAAATTTCCCTCAGGAGACAAGTATCACTCCGCCTCCCTATCTGAACTTTTTCCCCAGATATCCCCCAAATCAGAACTTCCAAAACAATCCTCCTCTCTCTCCCCAGTTCCAGGACAATAGATCCCTGAACCGGGAGAAGAGTGATTCAGGATGGAAAGTTATGGGGGAAATTTCCGGTACCCGAGCTACTCCGGGAGAAGGAACAGTGGCCCTTTACGGGAGCAGCAGAGGTGTGGCTTGAGACCTCCCTATCCCCCAGACAAGGTCTCACAACTGAAGCGATAGGTCCAGCAACTGATCAATGATCTGGGCATATCCTGAGGGCTCATTCTAACTCTTAACCTAACCTTGCTTCGCTTAATCCCCCAACCCCCAGGTCTGATGCCCCAGGGGGGAAATGATGGGAGGAAGTCTCCTGGGGAGGGAACGCGGCTGGAGGGGAGATGCCAAGCCCTTGAGGAAGCTTCCTTTCTCACAAAAACAGAATCCCTAGAAGCCTCTCTGCCTGAAAGTGTCTCTCAAAATGTTAGAACCCAAAGAGCAAAGGGTAAGTAGGAGAGGCCAAAGAAGAACCCACTTTGTGGAGTAAATTCAGATTATCCCCTTTGAAAGAGGATAATCCATAGAGGATTCAGGTAAACAGACCTTCTCTTTAAGAAATGGGGGGATCCCTCCCAAAGAAAAATGGGTCAGAAAAGACCCTGAGTAGGACAGAGTAAGTATGGAGACCGACTCAGAATTAGAAACCATTCAACCCCAAAGATGTGAGCCAGACAGAATTGAAATGGAGTGGGTGTCCTTCCTCCAAACAGGTTCTGAGAACTGTCATCAGGTAAAGGTGGACCGCTAAGTAGTCGGGGGGAAAAGGAGGATTCCCCAACAACTCCCATTGCGAGTTGCAAAACTTTATTTACAGATTCCCGAACTCCGACACAGAAAATTGCCCAAGATCACAGAGTGTTTGAGTTCAATATTAAGAAATTGACCACTGGGCTTTCAAATAACTCACACTTTCTTTGCACCTTGGAGGAGAAAGAAGGCCAAATGTATCCACTGATCAAGGTGCATGGTCTGTGTGAATTATCAGATCTGGTGGATACTGGATCCCAAGCCACCCAAGGTCTTTGACCACCCAAACTCAGGACGGGGGAAGGTCCACCAAATTCAACTCAAACCACTTTACGGGCAACTCAAATATTTCAATGGGAATTATATTTCCGTTGAAGGGACTGCAGATCTGGAAATAAAAATTGGACGACATTGCCTGGAACATCTGGTGATATTTGTGACTCCAGAGGGCACCCCTTGTTTACTGGGGAACAATTTCCTGAGGAGGTTATCACCTCTGATTGACGGTGTGTACCAATTATGTAACCCTGAATGGTACCTGTCATGAAATTGATCAATGGTCTGAAAAAGAAGAGTTCCATTTAAAGTATAACCAAGTACCTGACATCACTGTCATCTCTGTCGGAAAACAAACTGGTGATGGGCACCCTTCTCCATTCTTGAAAATCAACCTTTCTCCCAGTTTTAAGTGGCAATCCAAAATCGAAGGGAGCACCCTAAAATGTTACACCTGTCCGAAATCAGAAGAAACATTGAGTCCCGTGAAACCAGACAAGGAAGAGCATGCTCAAAGTCTGACGGGCATTCAGAAAAAGGGTGAACAGTTATTTTTCCCCATTCAATTAAATGAGGGGGAGGAACTGTTGCTTGCCAGAGTATGCCTGACTAATGGAAGGAGCTTCATCAGCAAAGAATTATTTAGCAAACTCCCAAAAGGACAGACCAGTCCCACATTTAAATTGATTGACAAATGGGAAATAGGTCTGGAAACCCAAATTCCAAACATCTCCCGCCTAGCAGGTGTATGCTAAAATTTCCATTGGCAACAGAATCATAAAACATAACTGTTGGGTTGTGAGATGTGTCCCTTCCACCTTTTATCTGGGAAGTGACATTCTCAACCGATTCACAATCAATGTGGACCTAATTAATCATAAGCCTGGTCCTGACTGGGGGCTAACCTCATGGGCTTTGACAACATTGAAAAAGCATTCTGGTCAGCTCAATTGCTATCTTATGCCGTTGAAGTTCAAGTGCGAGAAGAGGTTACAATCCCAGGACACGTGCGACAATTTACTCTTCCCCTCAGAATTAAGCAAGGACAGAAGCTCAAATATCTGGACGCCTATATAAATTGAAATTCCCTTCTTCAACAACAAGGTTTTTATTTAAATCCAACACCTCTAGTAGATCTAGGACACAACACCATTCGGATATTAGTGGGTAACAGCAACGCTAGAAGTATCATTTTGGGTGCAGAGACCTTTATTGGAATGGCGGTTGATGCCCAGCATTATTCTATTGATTTAGGTAATTAAATTATGGGACCAATCCCAAACGACTGTGTCGACATCAGCAACGGTATTCTTCCAGAAAATATTTTTACTAGACATGTGGGGAATTTCATGGTGTACTTTTCCTGCCCATATGGTGTGAAAGAGGTAACCTGTGACATTAGGAGGAAGGAGGTAGTGTTTAGATTCTTGGACCACTACCTCAAATCCCCTTTCCCGGTCAACACCATTAAAGGAGATCTCTCCACCCAGCTGGAGGATACCGCTGAAATTGCTAAGCCTGAGGACTTTCCAGGTGTCATGCAGATGGTCGAGGAAAGGATCAATCTTGCTGATGCCTGTGAGACAAAGGAGCAAAGACAAAAGCTAAAACTGGAATTCCAAGATATCTTTTCATTGGACTCATATGACTGTGGACGTAGATCCATTAATTCAAACACCATTCCCATGGACTCTGAGACGGCTTCAGTTTTTGTGACACAATACCGGTTACCTCTCGCGTCAATGGAATCACTCACAGAAATTATTCAGAACTTAGAACCCCAAGGGATAATTTGTCCTATCCACATTACCTTCAATAACCCGGTACTGGGGATGCTCAAATCAAACGGCCAATGGAGACTTTGTGCAGACCAGAGGGAGTTGAATAAATGGGTCCAAATGTCAAGATGGTCCCTTCCCCACATCGATATGGGACTGGCCCAGATCCAGGGATCAAATGTGTACACTGCCATTGACGTGACCAGCGGTTACTGGACAGTACCCATGAGTAGAGAAGACCAGTACAAACTTGTCTTTACCTTCGGAGGGCAGCTGTACACATGGACCTGAACTCCCTTTGGATACATAGGCCCTCATTACAAGTCAGGCGTTAAGGGGTTAACGGCGCCGTAAAGAGTGTTGGCGCCGTTAAACCCTTAACGCCTGATTACAAGTGTCCCTTTGCGGGTTGGTGTTTAATGCCTGTTTTTAGCAGGCGTTAAAAATCCAACCCGCAAAGGGACTTTGGAGCTAATTACGGCACCGTAATTTACAGTGCCGTAATTAGCGCCTTCCCCATTCCCATTATGCCCTATGGGGGCAAAAATGGGAATGGGGAAGGGGCCATTGTGAATGGGGAATTACCGCCCCGCCAACCTTGGAATGGGGCGGTAATTCCGCCATCCACCATGGCGGAGTCGGTGAGTTACCGGCATGGACCATGGTGCTATTAGCACCATAGTCCACCGCCAGGGTCGTAATGAGGGCCAATGAGTTTAACATCTTCCTACATAAGGTCATGCCTGATTTGGGCAAAAGGGGAAACCTGGCCTATGTGGATGATGTTTTGATCAAGAACTCAACTGTGGAGGAACATATAACAGAAATCTGCTATGTTCTAACCCAGTTGCAGAAAGCTGGAGCAAAACTGTCCTTTCTGAAGGCACAGTGGTGTAAGACCTGAGTGAACTTCTTAGGGCACAAGATCACCCCTGGTGGTCTGAATACCCAGGCAAAGAAGGTGGAAGCCTTATTGAAATTAAAAGACCCTACCACTTGGCGAGAATTAAAAAGCCTTCTTGGAGTTACCAATTATAGTCAAAAGTTAATTGAAGACTACGCAGAAGTCACCCGTTCCTTGGTCCATTTATTAAGGGCCGGAGTGAAGTTGGAGTGGGGCCCAGAACAATCTGAAGCAGTTAAACAACTGAAAAGTAGCCTTTCCCAGGATCCTTGTTTGACTAAACTGTAATGCTCACCTGACTCCCACGGAGACGCTGACCAGGTCTGGACTGCTGCGGCCTCTTCTAAGGTGATGCGCAGAACTCGGAAGACCGACTGGACAGGACCCCCAAATCTTGCTTGTCTGACTCGCAGGAGAATCCTTCCGCAGATGGAGAAAGGGGATTAACTACCTGCGGAGTAGCGCGTCGACCTCCCACTTCCCTCTTTCACTCTCCTCAGACCACCTCCGAAATTCCCCTTTAACTCTCACCTTAAGGTTTGAAAGGACGAGCTCTCCATCCTGCTTCTGGTGCAGGGGTGCGATTATATCCAGTTACTTCACTGGTGTTCGGATTGGTGAGGATCCAAGCTTACTTGACTTTCCTGGCAAGGTGCCGTAAGTATACTGTTGTAAAAGTAGATGCCTCGTGAACAGGTGAGTGGAACGCGGCGCTGCAGCGAGCAACGCGATGCATCTTTAAAATAAATGTCTTCCCTTAGGATCGCCGGCGGGATGACTCCGGACTCCGGGTAGAAGCAGGTAATGTTCTTCTGTTCACCTTTTCCCTTCTCTTCTTTCCTTTCAGGTGTTCCAGAATGGAGGCGGGCGTGGCTGGAGTCAGGATGCAGGAGCAGACACGGTGAGCGTCCAGCTGCTAGGTGCAGAACAACGCAAAGCGTGAGCTGCTGTCTGGGCGTGGCTTAAATAGCCCCCAAAGTAGTTCCAGGTACGTATTGTTCCCTGGCCACGCCCGAGTGGCAAAATAGTCCCACAGGTAAAATAGTCCCTTTCAGGCCTCAAAGAGGTCTGGATCTGGCAGCACGGTCTGCATCAGGTATGTTCACATAAACACTCCCTTTATGAGCCTGGCGCCTATGGCGCCAGGACTGAGGTCCAAAATGAGCCTGGCGCCAAATGCGCCAGGACAGTGTCCAAAGGGCCCCTACTAGGGGTTGCTGGCCTTTTCCCCGGGAACATGATGTCTGCTTCTGGGGACGCTGGTCCTGGACTGGTTCTCCGGGAGTAGGCATCATGACATAAACCCACAAAGAACAAGGAGTTCTTCTTGGAGAAAGGGTTCTCAGATTCTTGCCTAACAGTGGTATTGTACCAAAAGCATGACACGGTGAACAAAGTCATCTCGTACGCAAGCAAGACTTTGTTCTCTGTGGAGGAAACATTAAATGACTGTGAGAAGGCACCCCTGGCAACATTTTTGGTGTTGAAAAATTACTACCCAGTAATACAGGAGGACCACATTATTGTCGAGACTCCTCACCATTCCTTGCTATATCTACAAAGTGGCAGAATCCGGGCGGGGAACGTTAGTAATTCCAGAATTACTCCCTGGATTCTGTCCATGCAAGGCTTTCCTGTGAAGGTCAGATCTGGCCAAAACAAGTAGAGTTCCCTACCGCCAGGGTTGGCAGACTTACATGATCGTGCTAAAAAATACAGTCTCGAGGATGAAAGTCTAATGACCAACAACATGGAGGCGTACATAACTTCCCCACACAAGGTCTATGAAGAAGACACGTGTCAGGGGATACCCACAGTTTATGTGGATGGGTTCTCCTCCCATGTTGATCACAACAGGGAAAAAGAACTGGTGGCTGGCATTGGGATTGCCTGGGTGAATGATACCAATGAACCCTCTGCTGGTTAAAAAATAGGACCCTGAAGTAGTCATCCAGAACAGGACTGCGAGACTTGTCCTTGGCCTCAAGCTCAGGTATTGTATCGCTACAGGACCGAAATCTCTGCACTGGCACCCAAAGGCTGTGAGGATTAGGTTCAAAACCCTCTGCATTGTCCACAAGGCCTTCTGGTCCTGGGGCCTCAATACCTTCAACTCTCTCTCTTCCTAAATACCTTCCTTCTCAAGATCTTCGCTCATCCGCCTTCATCTCCCTCAGGGTCAGTCGCTTCTACAAGCAACAAGTTGGTAGTCGATCTCTTTCTTCGGCTGGGGCCTCCCTTTGGAACAGCCTCCCTGCCTCCCTGAAACTTGAGGAGAACTATCTCTGGTTCCAGAAGCACCTCAAAACCTTCCTCTTTGCTTCTGCTTTCTCTGCTCCTCTCCCCTCCTTAACTCCTGGCTGAAACTGAAACTGCACTGGTCACCGCGCTACCCTCTGATCTCGTGCACAGGTCCCCTGCCCCACCAGTTGCACACCTGCACTGCCTCCCTGGCATCCCCGCACTTGGGGACTGTTTTCTGTATACCTACAGCCCCCTACCAGCACTTGACACCTGATGTCTGCACTTACCCTGCACTTACTACCAGCTGCCGCATTTTTATTTATTGCTTTTATTTTACTTATTGCTTTTATTCGTTCTATTTATCTTTACTCTCTATCCCATGTACTGCACTTCACTCCTCCTCCTTCCCCTGCACTTGCGCAATCTCAATGTCACCTGGCCTAGTAAGATTGCTGTCTCTGTCTTCCCTCTGTTCCCCCTCCCGTGCCTCATAGCACCTTGAAACACTTGTGTATAGGCACAGTATAAATGCCATATCATATCATGTTGCAGAGCTGGTTCATCAAGCCATCCTCACTGCAGAGCATCACCAACTCAAAGAACTGGTCATAATCACTGACTCTGATTATGTCAGGAATAGGTTTGTGGAGCACCTGATTAACTGGAAGAATTGAGGCATGCTTTGTGCCAACAATAAACCCTGAAAGCATCCCAAACTGATCCAGTCAATTGATGATCTGGTGACCTCCAATGAGATGACCATAAATTGGAAGAAGATAAGTGATAATTCCAAAATACAGGGGCCAGATAAGACTCTGAATGGTCTGGCTGACCAGCTGGCTAAAACCAGAGCTCTGCAGGGGGATTTCATAGAAACAGAATCCCTGCTGGGTGAAAACCAAGTTGCCGCTGTCACCAGATCACAAACTTGGGCTAAAAGTGAACTCTCAACTGCCCAGTGGAGTAAAGATACCCCAGATGCAGATTTGATCACTGCACAGAAAGAGGACCCAATAATTGGAAAATGTTATCGGCACATTGAAGACCCTGTGAGCTTTCCTCTACCAGCATCAGATTATACCAGTAAAGAGGATATCTGGGTGTTTATGAAGTATTCCAAGATATTCTGGATCCAAGACGGTTTGTTGGTAAGGAGAGCCCTATCTGGCTGTGACCAGTGGGTGGTACCTACCTCATTCCGAAGCCTGATGTTGAATCATGCCCATGACGCAGTCACTGCTGGTCATAGGGGGTTTCACACAACATTAGAAATCTTGCATGAGGTTGCCTACTGGCCGCACATGGGCAAGGACCTCAACACTTACCTAAAGGGGTGTCTTATGTGCCCTCAATTTGAACCCAGCTCACTCACACACAGAGCTCCCCTATGAAAAAGGGGACCGACATGCCTTGGTCAGATTTGCAAGTCGATTTCATCAGGCCAATGATTCCCTCTTCTAGAGGAAACAAGTACATGTTGACTGTGACATGCTTGTTCACAAAATGGGTAGAATGTCTTCCAGCCCCGAATTGTAAGTCGGAGACAGCTGCAGCACCAATGATCAACCACATTTTCTCTCATTTTGGCCTCCCGCAATGTATTGATTCGTACCGAGGAAGCCATTATACCAGTGAGGTGATGCCGAAGAAGTGGGAGATTCTAGGGGTAAAAAGAAAACTCCTCATTGCCTACCACCTGGCCTCAAGCGGGGTGTGGAGAGATACAACAAAACAATTGTGAGTATCTTAAAGAAGTTTGTAGCAGGCCCTGTACCCAGTTGGGACATCCGATTACCGCTTGTTTTGATGGCTATTAGGTCTACACGATCTTCTGAAGCAAAGATGTCTCCATTTGAGCTCATGACGGATGGAAAATTGTGTTACCGTAGCATCTGCTCTATAGAACTCAAGAGCAGACACTGATAAATATGTCCACTACTTATGAGTACAATAAAAATTTAAGGAAGCACCTCAGCGCAATTTAGAAAGGTCAGATAAAGTAATGAAGACCCATTATGATCTAAAGACCACCAAGAAATAATATGAAGTAGGGGACAAGGTTTACTTGTACAATTTTCAAAGGAATCAACCAAGGAGCGTGCCTTTGAAATTGTAGATACAATATCACCTGTTGCTTACAAGATCCATATCCAAAAAGGAGAATCGACAGAAGAAAACTGGGTCTGCATCAATCGATTGAAAAGCTGTCATCCCAGACATGATTGATGACTGATTGAGGAGCCAAATGAAAGCCTAGCAGAGGAACCCTCTGAAGAATGAAAAGGAAGAATGAAAAATCGAAGGGCAACTAAGACGAATAATATATTATAGGGAGTAATTTACTTGTTGCTCACTGTGAAAAGAAAGAAAATAGAAAAAATAAATTTTGTATAATGGTGCAAATATCTTTTTATATCTTTATGCTGTTGTTGTTCTCAATTCTATGTAAATCTTCAGAGGAAATATGTGTGTTAAAAGTACTGAACCTCTTTTTATTAGAAAACCAACCACATTAAGTTCCAGGCTGGAGGTGAGAAGTAAGGGGAGAACCCCAGAGACCCCAGGAAGAAGGAAGCAAAGGGGGTGCTGTGACACATCCTCCAATCCAAAAATGGAAGAGGAGGCTCAAATGCACAATCCCTAATGAAGGAAGAAATGGGGTGCCGTGCTGCACCCCCAACCAAAAATGCAGGAGACTGAAGTTCTCTCTCCCCAATAAAGGAAATTGATCTGCACGGGCTCCAACAGAAAGAGGAGTATAAAGGAAAAAAAAGGGGACGCTTAAGGAAACCCCACTCTGCCATGCTCTTCCCCCCTAAAGAGTCATGGAAGAACAGGGGCAGGAGCATGTGGGGTGCATGCAAAGGCCCTGACTGAAGTCCCTTTCACATGAAAAGCAGGTTTTGGTCAGCACTGACTCAAAAACTGAATTGCTTGTGGCTGCAAAAGAAAACTGAAGGTCCCCTTTACATGAAAAGCAGCATTTGCCAACACTGACCCCAAAAATGGCTTGGAATTTGTATTTGCTGGTTAAATGTGAAGACCATACCACTGCTAACAGGGAAAATGTTAGGGAAAAAGACATTGGGCCTCATTACACGGAAGGCGGTAATCAAGGGTGCTATTAGCACCCTGGACCATGCCGGTAAATTACCGGCACCACCTTGGTGGAAAGGGGAATTACCGCCCTATTCCAAGGTTGGCGGGGCGGTAATTCCCCCTTCCACCATTGCCCTTCCCCATTCCCATTTTTGCCCCATAGGGCATAATGGGAATGGGGAAGGAGCTAATTACGGCACCGCAATTTTGCGGTGGCGTAATTAGCACCAAGGTCCCTTAGCGGGTTGGTTTTTAACACCTGCAAAAAGCAGGCGTTAAAGCACCAACCCGCTAAGGGACCTCGTAGTAAGGTGGTAATGGTTAACGGTCACCGTTACCATTAACGGTGGCCGTTAACCATTACCGCCTTCCGTGTAATGAGGCCCATTGTGTGCGTTGACAAAAAGTAATGTACATTATGTTTTGCATTCAAAATATCAGCAGACATTTGTAAAGACCACTTTGTTTTCCATGGGAAGGTTCCTGTCGGCCCAAGGTAAGCCCTTTTTGCTTGTGAGTGGGCATATTTCACAAAGAAATCTCCCACAGCAAGTCTGGGTGTTACATCCCCCATCTAATTACAACTGCAATAAAGTGTGGCCTGCTGAAGGTGTTCCTAAGACTTGCTGGCTATGAAGGCAGTTATAGCATGACAGTTCCCCTTGACTGGAATATGACCAAAATGTGTGAACATGGGTGGTACATACAACTTCAAAGAGCAAATAACCATCTTCAGAGAGACTCTGGTGGCTGGATGAAGCAGATCTCCCATTTGCTCGACATACAAATTGTCAATTAATTTAAAAGGACTATTATAACTTAGCCCTTTTTCCCGGCAACCATAAGGCAAATTTGGTTCATTATGTACAATATTTTAGGTAATATCTAGGTGATTTTAGAGATATAAAATTCATGCACCTACGAGTTAGGGAACTGTAATGGTCACTTAAACTAGATTCCTGGATGATCTGAACATGTAAGAATTGGTTAACTGGTGAAGGGTAACATTATAAATATGGGTATGAAATTATATGTTCATAACTGTTACGCTTTCTGTGAAAACATAATTGCTAAGTGGCCGTGCAAAATGGTGCAGACTTGGCTGTCATCTTATTTAATTCCCCATGATTAGCCGAATCAAGAAATATGTATATTATGGCAGTTATTGGTAAAATGATAAAGTTTTGCCACATAACTAATTTTTGCCAAAATTGTAACATGAGAACAAGGGGAGCTTGGAAATTAAGCTGCTATATGTTCTCCAGACTCTTAAACCAATCCCAAGAGTGGGACTGGAGTGGGGAGGAGAGAGAAGGGTAACTGTCAAATCCCATTCATGTGACCTCTTGCACAGTACTCCCCCAAGATTGTAAAATTGGTGGTGTCATCGCTGCTATATAAGGGTATAAGGGCGACTGTGCTAAGAGGAAGGGACAGAGCTGCTGACATATACCATCAAAAGAGTGCTTCTGCAACTTACCATCTGAGAGCTGCAATGGAACACCGAGGAGATTGCGGAGAGTACATCTGAATGGAGTTGTCTATTGCTAGGAAGGCGTAAAAGCTGACACGGTCCAATGATGGATAGCCGGAGGCCATCTTTGAGAGTGGAGTGACCAGAACCCTGCCCTATCTTTCCAGAGTATCCTGAAATGCAGCTGGCTTTTCTGAGGAACTCATGGTGGCAACAATAAAGAGAGATACAAGTGATCACAATTCAAGGGTGTTTATTTAAACAATATTCAAGTTGGAAAACGCCTAACCTAAACCTAAATCTTCGATGGGAGAAAACTTCAACCATCAAATGAAAAATAAGGCAGTCCTTGTGGCGTCTTGTCAAATTAAAAAGGCCTATACTAAAAAAAAATATTGCCAAATCCTTACACTAATTACAGAAAAAGAGTGGGTTTTGGGTTTCAATAAAGAAAAAAGTGTTCACAAATAATAAGTCAGGACGTGATTGCCATGGGTCTCCCTTCCCCACATTTTCAGCATGGGACAAGGTGGGTCTCCTGAGCACAGTACACACTCGAACTTTCCCAGCAAGAGACGACAGTTCCATTCCAGCTATCGGGTTCTTCAATGGTTAAGTCTGTGTCATGATGCCCGCTCCCGGGGAGCCGGTTCAAGCCCTGCGTCCCCGAAAGCGGACATCCAGTCCCCAAGGAAGGACCCAGCAACCCCATAGAGGGGCCCTTTGGACAGTGTCCTGGCGCCTATGGCGCCAGGCTCATAAAAGACATCAGTCCTGGCGCCATAGGCGCCAGGCTCATTATGGAAGTGCTTGGGTGCACTTACCTGATGCAGACCATGCTGCAGGATCTATACTAATCTCTGACCGGGGAAGCCAATTCAATTCCCACTTCTGGTGCAAATGTTGTCAAATGGCGCAGATCGACGTGAGATTATCGACCAGTCACCACCCTCAGACCGATGGTCAGCCCGAGAGGACAAATCAGACCCTTGAGCAATACTTACGGTGTATGTTACAGCAATCTGAAAGCAACTGGAAAGACATTCTTTGGATAGCCGAATACGCATATAATAATTCGGTACACTCTGGAACTGGCCACAGTCCTTTTTATACCTTGTTTGGGCATCACCCTCGAACCTCAAACCTTGACTCACCTCAGAACCTCGGAATGCCTGCAGTAGAACATCTGCATTCTACAATTACCCAAGCCTTCAAAGAGGCAACTACGCATTTACAACAAGCCAAGAGAAAATACAAGGAGAATGCTGATCTACATCGGAGTGAAGCACCTCCGTATCAGATTGGGGATCAAGTGTGGTTAGCTACCAGACATTTACCACTCAAAGGGCCTCAAACTTTTAACCCAAAATATCTGGGACCTGCAAAGGAAGAGAAGAAGAGAACAGAAGAAGGAAGAGTCCTTACCTGCTAAATCCGCATCCCGGAGACATCTCGCCGACAATCCTGAAAAGGAAGACTTTTATTTAAAAGCTCATCGCGTCGATCGCTGCAGCGCGGCATTCCACTCACCTTTACAGGGCGCCTCCATGTTCAGCAGCGATCATCCGGATTCGCAGTCACGCCCCAGCGCCTAGGGAGAAAAAGACCAGAACAAAAGGTGAGAGAGAGAAGGGAATAAGGAAAGCTAAATCTTCATGTTAAGACTTACCTGTTGATTCATTCCCTCTTCATTTCGGGTCCGCGCCGCATCCTGGCATTTCCGGACCCCGGCCCCTAAGGGGAAAAAGAGACATCAGCGTTAATGAGCGAATGAAAAGACATTACCAAAAAACGCTCATTAAAGACTTACCTGATTTCTACAAGGATTTCACCTCTCATCTCGGGTCAGTGCCTGTTCCCCGGCATTCCGTACCCTGGCCCCTATGGGGAAAAAGACACTAGCATTAGTACATTAATGCATGGACACAAGGGGAACCTCTTATCAAAAAACTTACCTGGAAGCCAAGCAAGTCTGGTTCTCACCAATCCGAAAATCCAGTGAAGTAACTGGATACCAATGCGCCCCTGCATCAGAAGCAGGATGAAAGCTCGTCCTTCCAGACCCTAAGGTGAGACGCTACGAGGAATCACAGAAGGGTTTCGAGGAGGGTGAGAGGGGAAAGTGGGAGGCTGATTGCATTACCTCGCAGACAGTTAATCCCCTATTTTCACCTACAGAAGGATACTTCAGCGAGCCAGACAAGCCAGATTTGGGGGCCCGGTCCAGTCCGTCTTCCGAACCCTGCGCATCACCTTAGAAGAGGTCACATCAGCGCGAACCAGGCCAGCGCCTCCATGGGAGTCAGGTGAGCGTTACAGTCTGATTTCAATAAAAAGTCTCTTGCTTTCGAATGCCTGATATCTTCAACATACAAACACAAAGTTCTTGTTTCACATATGGCTTAAGGTTACAGTCTCACCCCTGGACCTCCCTATTCCGGGAGCAGACCTCTCACAGTCATATTCGACAACTCAATTAAACAGTTCCTTTCTCAACGAACATTGGGTGGTGATTTTCCACTCCTGGATATCCCTCTTTTGGGTTAGGACCCCTTTTTAAATTCCAGCTTCCCTCCTTCGGGTTCACTATGGATTTTCCTTCGGGTTCTCCCTCTGCCGGGCTCAGACTAATCCCAATGCCAAGGCGGACAACCCACTTCCCCTAGCCTTACAATACTTTGTATTCAAGAAAACTAAATGTCTCTTTAAAAAGTTTGTTTAGGCCTTGCCCCTTTTTGTTGCCTTCCCTCTGCCAGGTTCACTCTTGTCAGCTTTTACAAAAACATTTCACTGTGGACATCCCTCCACCGGGTTCACTCCTGTCAAACTGTTAATGGAACTTCAGTCTCTTACAGTTACGAGTCTTAATGTCTTTTCAAATAATTCACTGTGGACTTCTCTCCACCGGGTTCACTCCTGTCAACACAATGTTTATGGAATTGCATATTTTGTCCCCTCTTGTTAGCATCCCTCCACCATGTTCACTCTTGCCAACCTTTACAATGCACTGGAATTTGTTTCCCTTAGTTTCTCAATCATCTGACGGTCAAAGACTTTAGACAGTACAGAGGATTTTACAAGACCCATGTATGACCACTTTCACACCCTTCTGCCTTTTCCTAAGGCCTTCTGTCTACTGTACTTCAATAGCAGGGTAATCACGAACCTGTCTCGAGTGAACACCCATTTGGTGTTTGATTCTGCTATGCTGGACTTCCCCTTTCTTTTATCAACAGTTCTTTGTTTATTCAAAGTTCAATTAGCCGCTTGCTACTTTCATTCGACACAGTTTGGTTTATTTATAGGCTCTCCCCTCGACTCACCGGCTGTGATGAACTGCTTTGCTTTCTTGTCTGTAGAGTCAAGGCTGGTACCATTGGGCCATGCGTCTCTCCCCGGCTTGGCTGTCAGCGGAGGAGACACCCGGGTACAGTTGACATCTGCTGGAACACACGCTGGCTATTATTCGCGGTCTTACGATTAATTCTCTTCTTTAACACTTCTCTTGAGGTTTCACGGGTCTTTGTCGATAAGGGCAAGGTCACTTCTCCCCTTGGTATCCTCTTGACTCATGTCGTCTTTTTCCTCCTCTTGAACTGCCGTGCTGAGTTAGCTTTCACCTCGTGCCGTCTGCCTTGCTCGTCCTCGTGCACCGAACAACTATAGTCTATAATTTAATTGGGTAATCCTTTTAGTCCTGTTTTTGTCCTGTTTACCCTAACTTGTTTAAGTAAGAGGGGTGTCTTTGGTCTTAAATCAATCCAACCTTTTTGTCCAACTTTCCCCTAACACAGGCCTTTAAGTGGGGGAGGAGGCTGAACATCCTAAATCCTCAAATCATCCCAATTGCTACCATCCAACTTCCCCAACAAATGCCTTTCAGTGGAGGGGGGTATGAAACCCGAAATTCCCCAAATCTTCCCAATGTTTTTGGCTAACTTCCCCAACACAGACCAAAGTGGGGGTGGTCTGAAAAACAAACCGCTAAATCACCCTGTGTTTATTTCAAACCAAAAGTGTGGGTAAAATCATAGTTGCCATATGCATTTGTACCAATCTTGAAATCCTTCTGCTAGCTTGTTAAACCCGCAGGAAAATCAAAATCGCTCAGCACTCTATTTATAATTGTTTTGGTTATTGATCAGTTTAATTCTTTCTTGAAGTGACATTTGTGTAAAGTAAAGAATTGTGATTTGTGTTTTATTAAAACTTATTTGTTTTATTGATTTGAGTAACAAGAAGCAAATGGTGAGCCCCAAAGAAGGTGGTGTGTATAGTTGTGCGATTTCTATTACTTTTAATTTAAATAAATACAAATATATTTCCTGTACACCAGCCTGGTTCTTGGCTCATTGGTAGCTCAGGGGGAGGGATCCAAGGGGCATGATATGCATCTGAAGTAGGGCTGAATAAATTAATCTGTTAAACAGTTTGTTGCATGACACCTTGAACGGCGACGGAAGGAACTCCCTGTGTTGAGGGTGTCCTCACAATAAACCGTTACACCCCAGCTAGGGGTGTGTCTTAGACTCAATGAGTCTGTGCTTGGGCCTTGTTTGGCACGAAGGCACGCAAGTCGAAAGTGAAACTGAAAAAAACTGAAAATTCTGACTCAGCAGGGAGGGCCCACACACAGATGCAGAGAGACAGAGACTAATGATTTTCACCAAAATAAAATGCTCACGCGGCGCAGGCTGCAAATTAAATACAAAATCCAATTTAAATCCAAATTAAATATAAAATCCAATTGAGCAACGGCCGGTGCGGGGCCCCTAAAACCCATAGGTCGGTGCCTACTTGGCCTAATAGATTATCCTGTGAGTGCAAATCTGGGTTCGAATGCTTTTATTGGCCTATTTTCTGCAGTCATTCTACACTGCTTAAAATGAAATTCTAAGAAGTTAAAAGCTTTTTGTTGTAAAAAAAAACCTGAGCAATTGACTTTGCAATTGCCTCTTCTTATTTTGCTAAGAAGCTGTCGAATGATGAAGTCAGCACATTCTAGTTTCGGTATTCCAGGACGGACTGCAAACGTCTGTAATTCAGAAGAACTGATTCTGAAACGTCCCATTGCATTTTAGTTCTGCATTATCTATGCGGTAGCTCGGCTGTGATTGGTGAGTGCACATTTGCCCTTCTTCCTTTTGCACACCATTGCCAACACTTAACAAGGAAAATGGTCCCTGTCACTGGAGTGAGGTGTGCATGCATTCAGTGTGCTCTGCATGGTGTGATTCCAGTGCAAATTACCTTTGTCAATGTAAATCAATGGAGCCCTTAGCTTTTGAGGGGGGGCCTGAGGGAATGATCACTGATGGGTGCAGTTTGGGAGAGGCCATCTTGGATTGGGTTCAGCCAGTGCTGTCCTCTAAATGGAAATTAGCTCTGTATGAGGGTACCTTCATCATTCATATGGCGTGGGTCAGGGTCTTCCACTCTTCCAGATGGATGTATTGTATGACTGCTATCCTTTGTGAGAGAGTGACACAAAGGATTGGTGAGACAGTTTATAGCACTTGTCACAAATCTCTGGAGAGATAGACGTGCACATTGTACTCCCCTCAGGGCTACTACTCAATCTGTTCCCATATAAGTAATGCACTTAACAATGGTTTCTAATTCCCATTTCTACAATCTCCTCTGACAACATGATCCCCTAACTTTAATAGGGACAACACGCATGCATATAAGAGCCTGTTTAAATACTCTGACAGAGAGGCACCACCAGGATGTTGGGGAAGTGGAAAGTGACCTATTTGGGAAAAACCAAAGTTTGCAGTGGGTGCACAAAGCACAGCAACAACAGGCTGCCCTGCTCTGGGCACACAGCTTACTTCATGTGCCACTGACCAATCTATACACAAGGTGTCATGTTGTGTCAAGTGCGAGGAGGTATGTAGCTACTGACAAGACATTTAATTCAGAGAGTCGAGGATGGGGGTGCAGCAACTGGAAGAGTTTGTGAATGCATTCACAGAGGGCACCTTGAACCTTCCCTATTCAAAATGCATACATACATATGTGTGACATTCTTTTAACATTTTGAATGGGTGCCACTGCCACAGGCCATTGCCTTGCGTCGCAGGAGCAGGGTTACTCTCTTGGTTCCCCCCAAACCTTGCAGTTCCTTGGTTTGTGCTTGCTGAGTGACATGGTGGACCCAGGAAGGAGAAGACAGGACTGTGCAAACTTGCTGCCTTAGGGTTTCTAAATATTGTGAGATTAGCCAGGTTGTAAACCACTATTGTGAACCACTTTTCATAGGAACACCAATAAAGATGTTCAGAAGCCCAGACCATCACCGAGCTCTTTTCTACTTGCTAATAGGCTCCTCGTATGCCTGGGAGGCTTTGACTTGCATTGCAGGTTATCTGTTAAGGTTGGTCTCTGTCCAGAGGATACCCACAGGATATTCCCCAGGCTCGCATTCTTCTGCATCCTATGAATGGGCACAAAGTTAGAATTCTTGGTCCCACTTGGGATCTCTTCTTTGGGATTTTCTAAATATCTCACGGTACTAGGGAGGCAGGATGTGCGTTAGGATGTTCTCCACACACCTATGATTGTTTAAGTAAAGTTATTTGTATATGGATAGAGCAAAATAACCCACAATTCTCAGAATTGATCCTAGTTTGTTTGTAGTTTTGATTGTTGAAGTCTTTGCAGTGGCATTAGCTTTGGTTGATTCTTGATGGATAACATCAGCCGAAAGGATGTGGGATTTTCTTTGACAGCGTTGAATTTTCCTCCTTTCCTCAATTAACATCAACTGGGCCTTGTAATGCACCTGGCATACTTGTTTCAGGGAAATCCCATGCTGCTTCTTGGTGTTACTACATATCGAGGTCTCTTTACTGTTGTGCATAAATAGCAATACATGCCAGATGACCCTGCATGTGACCACTTGAAAGATTCCCACTGCCACTAATACTGTAAAGCTGAAACATTTGTACCTGAAAGGGCACAGATATTAGACAAGTATTAATATATGTCCATATGGACAGGTATAAGACATTGCCGAGATTGAGTCCACAGAACGTTAGTGTAGTAATGTGGGTGCAGTGGGTGACACCATAGGTTCTATGTGTAGAATGATTGTGTGCTCGGGTTCTGAATGTTACTGCTGGGACACTTGATGTGAGTGTAGCTGCATGGATGGGTGTGGACGACCAGTGTTCACCGTACTTATGTTCCTGTCTTGTGTTCCTACCTTCCCACCTGTGTACCTGCGAGCCCAGAGTGTGTAGCAGACCGATGGACATTAAAGCATGACAGTACTTACCTTACCAGTAGTCTTCAGTTATTTCAGAATTCTATGAAATTGAAGAAAACAAAGCACATCTTTAATGCTTGGCAAGAGTCTTTCTCCCCATTGTATGGCTTTTGAGGTCATCTGTGGACCCAAGCTTGAATCTTCTTTGATAATGGTTTAGAAGGAAACCACCCCGAGAGAGGGGGAATTAAGTGTCCAGTTATATCTTGGTGCATGGATTTGCAGAATCCTTCTTCCACTTGCTATTTCAGGTTTAAACCCATCCTCATCGACATGTAGCCAGTAGTGTGATGGATACATATTATCATAACTTGCCATCAGCTTTCCATTTATACCAGCAACGGGTATACTATGCTCCAAGGAGTGAGTTGTCCACTCAATATATCACACTGTTTAAAGGTGTGAGACCCATCCTGAATGCTTTCCCAAAGAGCATTGGCCAGAGTTTCACACTGAAGAAGTGAGCATGTTATTCGGGGTCTGCAGCCCACACACACTCATGGGATTTCCATGCACCCACTTGTGAGATTTGCAGCAAATTAGTGAGATTGTGCTCCAAGATAGGAGGCACACGCAGTTTCTTTGCTCTGAGGTTTGACACACTATCAGGATGGGATGGCATTTGGTTCTCCCATCCTAGTTGTGTTGCTCTGCCTTTTGAGGGCAACAACAACCTGGATGATTATAGAGGGGTGGAGTAGGGGCAGTGTTGGCCTACTGGACTGCAACTGGAAGGCTTCAACCTCCTTCTTACTTGACTTTAGTATATGCAGTACATGCTGGCCAATGTTCTGCGCCCCCCCAACCTCCTCGCACCAAGTTGGCGACTACGTACAAATGCGGGCTTATAACTGCTGGTGATGTCACTTCCTATTTTTGGGCACCCCCCGGAAATTCATAAGTCGGCTCCCCTGGCCATGATTGCACTTCCTCCTCCCCTCTCCCTGACACTTCCCCCTCTCCCTTCCCTCCTCACTTGGCGTTGTCAC
Source organism: Ambystoma mexicanum (assembly GCF_040938575.1). Classification (NCBI taxonomy): domain Eukaryota; kingdom Metazoa; phylum Chordata; class Amphibia; order Caudata; family Ambystomatidae; genus Ambystoma; species Ambystoma mexicanum. The sequence goes on from NC_090928.1 coordinate 675,936,075, forward strand.
ACTTGCACGATCGGAATGACACAAAGCTGAGTAAGATCGTTTGTCTTATCCTCCCTCTGTCTTCCATCCCTTGTCTTGTCACGCCTAGTAACACTTGTGTACAGGTGAGATTTAAATGACAAATCACATCACAACATAGAACGATTCCAAATGAATGCACATTTTTCCTCATGAATATTAATGAGGGATATGCTGAAAACCCATCCGGATTTTGGCCCTCGAGGCCCAGAGTTGGACAACCATGAGCACTTTCCCTAAATATTGTAGAATAGGAATCAAATAAGTAAAATAGCCAGTAGTCCTAAAATATAAGAAGTGCATTTTAGTGAAAGGAAATACATATTTTCCCAAGAACTGTATGTATTCCACTTATATTGTCACATTCAACCCTCCAGTGCTCACACTAAAAACCTCGGCTTCTCGGGCTTGCACCATTCCCTTTTGACTCCTCTGGTCTTTCACCATTAGTGCCGAAGGAACTTGAGGGAGACAGGGATCAGGTTTATTGCTTGAGGCTTTCTGTTGCCCAGCGGGTTGTTGGACTCTATGCTCCACTCCATCTCAGGAATTGCTGCCTCTTCCTGGTGACTCCAGTACCCTCTTTTTCATGCTGTCCTCTGCACAAGTTGAAACATGTAATCCGATTTCAAATAAACATTTTACTTCTTTTCTTGGAATTAGGGAGAATTCTCAGAAATGTACCAATTCCCTCTACCTTAGAGACCTCCAGCAACTTTGCTGGATTTTGAGGAATTGATTTTTTAACCTGGAGAAAGTGAGACACTTTTTCCCACTCTCTCATGTATTTATTTTAATGTGATTTCTGAACTCTGTGTTTCTTTTGGTTGTGGAGTCTGACAAACTCCATAGGCATCATCTTTTACATTATGGCACACAGCATCTTTAGTGCAGTGACACAGGGAAGTCTCTTAGATACCCCAAGGTTTAAATACCTTCTCTGGGATAAACTACTGTTACCCAGAGCAGTAAAGTGAACTTTCTAGATCCAGCACACACTATCTTACAATAGGGTGCTGGAGGGGTTACCTAGTATCCCCCTTTTGTCTAACTTCTCATGTAACATTTTTATGTTACCCTTTGCTCCCTGAATGGCTGGTGGTAGTGGTTTCGTTTTTACTACTGTGGTGTGCATTTACCGTGGACTGCGTTCGCAGCTGCAGTAAAGCACCCAAGGGTTAAATTTTTGTCAAAATGGCCCTGGTCTTCTTCTTTCGCCATTTCTTTGTGGAAAAGTCCTTCTTGAGATTTATTCTGCGTGGCAAACCACATTTGGTCCCTTAGTTCATTTTGTCTTTGGTGGGATTCACGAGTGAAGCCCGCCTCTGGCTTCAGGGTGTCTGGGGTAGGCAGGAAGTGAGGGAGGTGCCAGAAACCCCCTGTGCTTCATCTCCTAGGAGATCCAAATGCACTCTGCGATGATTGGATGGTTGACTGGCAAGGACAGTCACCCTGCTGGGTGACTGACAGGTAGGCTGGAATGAATTGGAGAGAACTGTACAAAAGGCGGGTTTTTTTGCTTGGAAGGTAGAGTCGACCACTGGACGAAGGAACCGAAGAAGAACTTGAAGAGGAAACCTCCTGCAACTCCTGGACTATTGGTTTGGCCAGTGAAGCCCTGCTGCTGTGCTGAAACACCAGGTTTGCATCGACAGAAAAGCCCCTGCAAGGACGACTTCCCCCCTTGAGTTGGTGGGACTAATCAACTCAAAAATAAGCCACCTGGACATCCTTCTCGGAGCTGGTTGAATTTCCACGGAGTTGTTGCTGGAAACCGTAGAGTCAGGGAGAGGAACACCAATTTGTGTGCGTTGCTTTTAAGTTGGCCAAGAGCTCCAGGAAGATCCTCTGGACTCCCTGGAAGCAGGACTTACTAAGCCTGAGCCACCTAAACAGAGTGCGGGACCCCCAGAAACAAGGAAAGTCCATATCAACAGCCAGGAACTGCAGTGTTGCTATTTGCGTTAGACGCATGGAACCGAAACACCGAACAGCCACTGAAAGTGAAGTTTGCCAGTTGCAAGTTTTGACCGTCCTAGTGCAGTGCAGGAGTCCCCTCCGTCCTCCCTCTTGTCCCCACGACTGAGGCACAGGAACAGTGAGATCTGCAGAGCTGCACAGGGACAGGAGTCATCTGCTGCATCTTGTCTTCATTTTAACGGTATTGTATAAAGTCTAAGAGAACTTACCTCTTACTATAGAGTTACTTGCATCTTCTACTACTCACATGTCTAACAGCTTGTGGCCCTACATTGATTTATCTTTTTCTTCAAAGACTTCAGAAACATTGTGCAAAGACTTTTCGACTTACCTTCAAAGAAGTGCTTCAGCCCATATAGACTCTTGCCTATTGACTTTGGCTTATCCTGTTTTAACTGAATGACTCTTATTGGGGGATCTGAAAGTATTTGCCTGCTTAAGAAATATTTGTGGTATCTTGTTTGCTCTAATAACCTTTCCCTTTTGACATGCTCTTAACTAATTCTGAATGGCAACAATAATACATTAATGTCAACAGCACCTTAGCAATGGAATTCACTTGTGGGTGTAGGCCTCTGCTGCATGCCATCCCAAATGGGTATTTACTGATTCTGAACTTAGAGAGTGTATAATTTCAAAGTATATTTCTGTGGTGTTTTACAGTGCTCCCTTCTAAGGAAGGCATATATTAACTGACTGGTAAATAAATTAACGATTGTTTTATCAATAAGCTCTGTGTGTAAGTGTTTGCTTGAATACTAGTCACTGTGAACCTCTGTGTAACTCCCCTGCAGCTCACTTTGACCCCTCTTAAGATAAGCCTGGCTACTCGTCCACAATACCAACCTGTGTAGTACGGACTTATACGAAAGGTTGGGTTGCTATTGCCCTGAGGTCAGGGTTGTTGTAGTGCACCCTAAGGGTACTGCATACAATCGTGCCTGACACTTGGCTTCCTGACTCGGAGTCTGTGAAGCAATGACATGCATCAGTCCTGGAATGAAAAGCAGTAGATCCTACATGGTCAGGAATAGGGAGTGTGGGGGAGGGGCTAGTAAGGCTTGCTGTTGCTGGCCATAGAGATAATAAAAATTACAGCATATAGCTTGTGAGTCACTCTGAGGGATACCATGGGCTGGTAGTAGTTGTCAACAATTTGCACGTGGATGCTGCGGAAGTCGCCATGTGATATAAGTGATATTAACTGCTACCAGCAAAACATATAGGAGAAGTCACGCAAACTGATGCCAGGTGAGCATCCACCCTCCCCGTCTGCCCTGACTTGCAAGGACGTCCCAGTAAGCAGTAGGCGATGAGGGAGGGCGGCTGCTCACAGATTACCTAACCCACCTCCACATCTGCCCCAGGCTATCACCCCTTCTTCCTGATCAACGTTATGAGCTAGGATGTCTCTTCAGGTGTAGAAGTAGATGTGGCGAGTTGGACAGAGGTGGAGCATACTGGTGGATGTTGGACGTTAGGGCCATGATGGATATCCACCCTGCAGATGTTCTGCAATTGCAGAAGTGAATATTTACTGCTTTCCGCTCTCTTACCCTCGCTCAAGTGACATGCAACAATGGGGTAGGGATGTTGGAACAGCAAACCACCATGGCTGTGGGTGTCATCAGCTCAGCGTCAGTCACATCAGTCAGTGCACAATCACAGGCACAGTGCAGTCAGGATCGCCCACAGAGGGCCAGCGGCATGGTTTGGAGAGGGTCTGCAGCACACGTCATGCTGGTACTCCTCACCAGCACTACATCTTTGCATCCAGCCCCTGCACACTACTCCAACTTTCTCCAGGGTGCAGCATCTTCCCAGCCTGAGATATAGCAAGGTAGCAAGAACAAGCTAGAAGGAGGAGTGTATTATATAGTGTACATAGTTATAAGGTCAACAATGTACATGGTTAGATATTTAAAGTGTCATCTTGTTGACATCACATAGAATATCATCACCTCTGGGTGTTCCTTAGAATATTATGTTTAGAAGGGTTGACTGTTGAGAGCTGCTCAGAGAAATGGAAGGCTGCAGCCCTGTTATGCTTAAGCTATTAACGCCTTGTGATTTACCTTCATCCTGTCCAAAATGATATATCAGAGTGCAAGTCTCAGTGCTGCATTGGGCGCTTCTACCGCGTCTTCCCCTTGGTATCTAGCAATTTCCAGAATAGGAATGAAAGTGACTATTGTTCTGTGGACAAATGTCCAAACTCGAGATGTTGCATCCTTGAGATTTTGAAAACAACAGATTGTTCATGCATCTAAAAAGCAGGAAAGCTGTTTGTTATTTCACACTCAGTGCTGGAGGAAAAGCTTATTTAGGTGAAAAATCTCCCCGGGCAAAAATAATCACCATGCTTTGTGGATAGTACAGAATGCAAAATTTAAAATAAAATTATTCAAACCATCCTTCAGACATAATTACAGTTGTAAAAGTACTTCACCAGCAATACTAATGTAAACTCACTTAATATACTGATGTGACAAACTCCATCGTATGTTTTTATCAACAAGAGAATGGTCTTCAGAACTCCCCCCAAAATGCTGTGTCTGCCTCCCAGTTTTGTGTTTCACCCTTTCACCACAAATAGTGAACATGCTGACTGCAACCTCTGGACCAGGTGACCATGTCCATCCGTGGTGATCAAAAACCATGCAGATGTCTTAGCTCCCCTCAGGGTAAATAGTGTAAACTAATCCTTTAAGGAGTTCATCACCCCTGATCTTCTCACAACTGCCTGTGTCGCACTACTCCGAAAGAAACCATCTTCAGACCCTGCACTCTTATCTAACTATAGGCCAATATCCAAGTTCTCCTTTCTGGAAAAACCCCGGGCAAGGTAAGTTCCATTTCGTTAAGGGACAACCTTGAAGAACTCAATCTCCGTAGGGATTGGCTTTCAGACTTTCAACCAGATTGACTCAGACATCCCTTCTTAATCTGAAGAGAATCTCGTTAGTGAAATGGAAGCAGAGAGGTTATGTATGGTCATGCTGTCTGACTTGTCAGCTTCTTTTAACATGACTAATCAACAGATCATCCTAGACAGACTTGCTATGTAAGGTCCCACTCTAGTACAGACAAATGGTTTCACTCCTTCTCATATAACTTGGCAACCTATGAATCGTCCTCTGTCACACTGAATTGCAACCTTCCACACGGGTCATGCCTCTCACCTGTAATGTTTACTTGGTATATTAAGCCCTCACGACCAACTGGTCAGGACAGGAGTGACTTATCAAAACCGCTCTGAAAATGAACACATCCTTTTAAGGTTGGCAGGTAACCCTGTGGATAATCTGGATCACGTTTAGGATATTTACCTCGCATTAATGCCTGTTTGAGAGATACCTACTCCTCGTACACACCTATCACTTAAGTCCAAGATGTGCTATGCCTATTCCTCCATACCAATCTCTCAGGAAAAAATGAAAACATCAGATAAAACCAAATCACTTGGCTTTCCATATGATTGCTTTGTCTAGGATCACATAATCACATATACTCTATACTGAACTTGCTGGTTTAATATTTTCATTTGTAGCACTGTACTTATCATATATCACTAACAGAAAACCTTTTTACGGGACGTTATGGTTAAGTTGCACTACTAAAAAACCTATAAAAATCAATGGAAAAACGTTGCTACGGGGACGTTATGGTTACAGGTAAAACCGAAAACTCCCAGAAATTCTCCAGTTATGGTAAGGTATGCAACCATAACTCGCGCTACCACTGTGCACTGCAGTGACTAACACACATGACCTCAAAGATGAGATCACAAATGTCATTAATGACATCACTGATGCCATCACATTGCTGGCTCCCTCTTTTTTTGTTCACTGACATATATACGGCAGGTGGGTTTCTTCACTGACAGGCAGGAAGTGAACATTCAATGGTACTATATTTGTAGACCTTACCCTTCTCATATATCCTTACAGTCTTCCTACCGGTTCATTCACATCATGTGACACATGTACATAGGGGAAGAAGCAGGCCTGAAACAGCATTTCTGTGCATGAAGAGAATCAGGTAGGGTATGAACACTTTCTGGTAATACCGCTGCTTTTTTGCTTACTTTACTTTCCCGGTATATATGCATATTTGTGTGTGTTATGGTCTCTTTATGGTTTGTGTGTAGTAGCACAAATATGTAGTCAGGGGGTATTAGCTACTTATTCCATGTTTTACAGTAAGCAAAACTGTGAAAATAAAGATTTCATCATTATACTATGTTGCATGGCAAAAATGTGAATGTTGGACCTCTATGGTGCATGCTGCAGACAATGCCTACATTTGTGCATGTGGTGGTTGATATACTGGAAAGAATTCTGTAGGGCAATGATGTTTGTAGCAATGGATTGTGTGCTGAATTATGTACTTCATGATAGTTCTCCCAATGACCTTGGATAGTTTTGTGGCAACATTACAGTGACAATCCCTTGTGGAGCCTTGTTATTAAAACTAAAGGCACATGTGATGGCATCAGTGATGTCATCAATGACATTTGTGATGTCATCTTTGAGGTCATGGGTGTTAGTCCTTGCAGTGCACAGTGGTAATGTGAGCTATGGTTGCGTACCTTACCATAACTGGCGAATTTCTGAGGTTTTTCGTTTTTGCCTGTAACCATTACGTCCCTGTAGCAATGTTTTTCCATTGAATTTTATAGGTTTTATAGTAGTGCAACTTAACCATAACGTCCCTTTAACAAGGTTTTTTGTTAGTGAATTTCATAGGTTTTTAGTAGGGCACTTTAACCATAATGTTGCTTTAGAATAGTTTTTTCAATAAAGGGGAAATATTTTTACTAGCGCAACTGAACCATAACATCCCTTTAACAATTTGTTTTTATATATATATATATATATATTATGGCAAGCTAAGCAACCATAACTCGCACCACCAGTGTGCACTGCAAGGACTAACACCCATGACCTCAAACATGCCATCACAAATCTCATTCATGACATCACTGATGACATTTTTGTTCACTGACATAAGTAGGCCAGGTGCCTTTCTTTAATAACAGGCAATAAGTAAGAGTTGCAAAGATTCTGTTTTTGTGTACGGAACCCTTCTTATATGTTGTGACACTACTTTCCTTTGGGTACACTGATATGATGTCATATAAATACATATAGGGGAAGAAGAAAGCGTGAAACACAGGAAGCATTTCTGTGGATGGCGGTAATCAGTTATATTATGAACAGTTACTGATAATAGTGCTCCTTTTTTGCTTAATTTAATTTCCCTGTATATGCTCATATTGGCATGCATTGTGGTGTCTTTATGTTTTCTGTACAGTAGTGCAATTATCTAGTTATTAAGAGAATGGTAGCCACTTCTTACATGTTTCACAGTACCCAAAATTGTAAAATGAAAGCATTCCTGGTGTCATTATGTGACATGAGAACATTATGAACGTCCCTTCCTGTCACCCACACCCGCAACAGGAACAGTCCCCATTGTCCCAATGTCATAGGTAGCTTGCAGAAAAAGGGAATGTATGCACGTGCGTTTACCCATGGATGGCGACGGCCTACACCAAATGAAGCTGAAACATTACTTCTTCCCTTTGCAGTGTCTTCTTTGCAGCACAGCGACATTGCATACTCTATTTATCTCCCCTTTACACAATTCCAATATGATTATTGACTTAGACTTTCATAACGCTATTGACTCTGTTGTACTCGGTTTTGACATGTTCTTTTCAAATTCGATGTATTTTTCTTTGTTCACCGATTTCTTGTACATCAGTGTGTTCTTATTTAAAAGTAATCAAAAAAAGTAACTCAAAAAACCTGCACACTCTTCCACGAATAACATTCAAGAGCTCTCAATGTCACAGTATTACCTGTTTACAAAAGCCCTCTGCGTACACACTGCGATGACAAACGTAGTTTTGCATTCCCTGTGCCTGTACAGTCCCATTTCCATAGCGCCATCCACAAAGTCGCTGGATGTGCATTTCCAGCTGCATAACGACACCATTGCCAACGTGACCAGGCGACCACACCGGTGGTGCACATGCGCACTCAATTCGGGTACAAGAGCCGGACTCTCCGACAGCGACAAAGCATATTTCTGAGCAAAGTGCACAGTATTTTTTGGAAAGGGCGGGCTTACAAACACAATGCTTTGTTCCATTGCACATGAATGCATGTTTCTGTACAATATATAGCTACTTTCCGCGTGAAAAATCTCCACAAATATCTGCCCAAAAGGCACACAGTAGAAGTGCTGTGTAGTGTGTTTGTGCCTTTTCTGAGCAGCAGAGTGTGGCTCATAGGTGTGCCCTGCAAGTAATGGGGCATCACATCTGCTCACCTGCAATGCGTCTGCAACTAATATCAGCCATGTGACTGTGCCTAGGTACGCACAGTAGTTGCAAAAAGTATGCACTGGCCTTGGTGACACCCACACCCGCAGCAGCAATAGTCCCCAATGGTGCAATGCCATTGGTAAGTTCCAGTAAAAGGGAGTATACACATGTGCATGTACCCAAATCCGGCGACAGCCTTCCGAAATGAAGCACAAACATTTCATGTAGCATTTCCAGTTTCTTCTTTGCAGCAAGCCGTCATTGCGTACTGTTGAAAAGTTCCACACACTTCCACCAATGAGAATGAAGACATCTCTAGGTAACAGTAGCAGGTCTGTACAATAGTGCTCTGCATACACAGGCCACCTAGATATGCTATTGTGCAATGCCTATAGTTCCACAGTCCCATTTCCATTGCGCCATCCCGAAAATGTGCGGATGTGGCTTTTGTGCTGTGTGCAAGCGTGGGGGCATAACGTGCAACCAGGATAGGGGAGGTTTGTTGTAAGGGGCGGCTATTAAAAGAGCTTTCGTAGTTTTTTTATTGGAAAGGCTTCTAGCCGAAGTCCTTCTTTTCCTTTTTTTAAAAAAATGTTCTGTTCCTTGTGCGGACATTGGTGAAACAAACTCTTCACCACATCTTGTAGATGGGCAAACATAACAGCTATACCAATCCGCGACAAAGAAATGCCATCTGGTTGGAAAAAATCTGCATTTCCACCACTAAGGAGGTCATTGTTGCAGAAGAACATCCCCGCAGCGGACAAAAAAGTATTCATGCTTCTGTTGATGAGACACTTTCCAGTGTCTGGCTCGGAACAACACCCATGATCAGTGACTCTTTGTGGTACTACCGATGAAAACCTTACCTTGGCAGTGGGGAAAAGCTTCTTCCCAACTTTAGCAACCTCTTTAGTCGATGGAACAAGCCTAAAAAAGTCTTGAAACCCATGTGCATGCCGCCATAGTGGATGACAATCACGTCGCCTCTACCTAAATTTGCCAGGTGTTTGCAAAGTGCATCCATGTCAGCGAAACTGTGCTCCCACAAGCCGTTCCACAATGCGACCACTTCTTCCAAACCGAAATTCCCAGCAAACTTTATTTCTAGGGCATACTCATGCAGATGTAGTAGAAAGGCATCACCTATACACAACACAATTGGCTTCGCCATGTCAACCAGCCTTACTACGCAGAGAATAATGTACAGTGGTGTGAACGCCCCTTCCAGTGAACCACAACCACAGTACCTGATTCGATAATGCCGAAACTCCCATGTTCATTGGACAACAACGTAAAAAGTGCAGATTCTCGCACGCTCGGTTCCCAAAGTACTGAGAGGGCCACACCCCAGGAAACAAGGACCAGTCCTTCTTCCCTTTTCACTGCCTTTTGTCCTGCACCACCTCATTTGGTACGGGTAAATGGCCACACACAATTCCACCAATGCCGTCAAAGACATTACCATCTAACACTGGCTGTGCTGCACAACACTTCATAGGTACTGTTAGAAAATTGGCCTGGTACTGTACTGTCACTTTCCAGCACGCTCACTACAAATACCGGTAATACACTCCAAAATTTGTGCTTCCACATTTATCCACTTGGGCATCCAATACCAGAAATGTAAGGTACCAAAAATGTTTGTGCACTATGCGTATTACTGTGTTATCAGTACCTCTGCGCTCGGTATCTGCCACTGAGCCGCCATTACAGTCTTTAGAGGCATACTAGATTTTTCCCATCCTCTACCATGAAGTAGCACGTTAGTTAAATGTGCTTCCAAAGTGCGCATTGACCCATATCATACAGTGCATTGTCCACACAGGAATTCCTTTTTTCCCTTCCCACATTGGTACAAAAAGTATTCGCAAGTAACCCACCTCCAAAAGAATGAGTACAAAAAGGGCATCAATAGCAGCATTGATTGTATCGCACCCAGGGAAACCAACTTTCCAAAAGATCATTGTCTGCACAGCTGTACTTCTGGGTAGGCTGCACTATTACAACAAGCTCTTGGTAAATGTGGGCCCTTGCACTCTCCGCCCTCTACAACACATCCAGAACTTGGGATGGTAACTGTCCTGCATTAACATGTTGCCAATAGCTCCCAGTGGCTGCAAGCAGTAAAGGTAGAAGACTGTGCATTATGCAGAAGGCCTTCTGGCCCTGGGGACATAATACCTTTAAATCTCCCTCATCCATTCCCACCTCCCTCATGGTCATCCGCTTCTGCAAAAAAGCAATTGTTGGTAAAAGTGCTTTTTTCACCTGTGGCCTCCCTCTGCAATATGCTCCCTGCCTCCTTGACGATTGGAGGGAACCAACGCCGGGTTCGGAAGCACCTCAAAGTCTTTCTCTGTGTGTCTGCTGTTTCTGCTCATTTCACCAGCTAACTGCATGATGTACACTTAATCTGCACTACTTACCTGACAACTATGTAATGTCGAACTCATGTCACCTTCCCCTGCCAGGCAAACCCCTACTCTGGCTTTCTAGCAAACCCTGCAATTGACAACTGTTTCCTGTATGCCTAACGGTGTATCCACCACCTCGTGTTTGCACTTATCGGTACACCTGGCACAATTGGCCTACATTTTTACTTTGTTTTCATTTCTTCTTCTTCCCGTCTACTCTACCTTCCCCTCTCTCCACCCATGGTCTTGGGGATGTAAGTGACACCTTGGCTAGTAGGTTCATTGTCTCTGTCTACCCTCTGTGTGCCTTACTTTGCTTCGTTGTGGTTTGCTGTGTGTAGGTACATTACGAATGCCGTACCATACATTCGCACATCATATTACATCATACACACAATGCATGCACAACAGTGGGATGCCCGCCACTTACCGTGTGCACTGCAAAGGTGCAGATTGGTTTCAGCACTAACCCCCTTACTGCACACATGTCAAAAAATATTGGGCACACGTACCACACTTAGCATGTTACCCAAGAAATACATACATTTGCTGCATACACCCAGGCTTCCTGCTCCTTACATTGCTCACTTCCACCTTAGCCTTCTGCACTTATTTCTGCAAAGAAACCTTCTGGTACACTTTTTCAGTACACAGCTGACCCAACAACCTTATGAACAGTATCTTTCGCTCCACAGTTTCCTTTCCATGGGTCCCATCCAGGAAATGGCTGGATGTGCAACATGAAAGTGTGACGTTCAGCATAAACCACAGACTGATTTCTGGTAGGGAGGGTATGGGTGGGAGGGGTAATTGTAAAACAGGATAAGGAGTTGGGTTTGTAGTACTGTCTCAAAAAAGAAATGTGTTTTTTAACTTTCTTTTTCTCCTGTTTTTGTTATGCACATGCTAGCTTACACATTTTTTGTTTTTTTTATTTGTATTTGTTTTATTTGTAACGCGCTCCATCAGGCCCGGGGGCATCAGGGCGCAACTTGTGCAAAGTTACATACAGAGCATACATACATAAGAAATTAAGCAAAAGGAGAATGTACATACATAATAATCAAGGGTATATCAATATACATAATTTACAGAGCAAATATTCTACATGAGACATAGAGACAAGAACGTGCAGCAGGTGAGAGGAATGCTAGAGGGCTGTGGTGTGGCGAGCAGGTTTCAGTGCTGGTTGAAAAGCCAGGCTTTGGTTTTGGACTTGAATGCGTTAAAGGATTCCTCAGATCTGATGGAAATGGGGAGAGCATTCCAAACCTTGGAGGCAAGGACAGGGAAGCTTGTGCCCCCGCTTTTTCAAGTTTATACCTAGGGATCGATAAACAGTAGGTCTGGGCAGTTCTTTGAGGCCGGATAGGCGCGTGGTGTGACAACAGACTGCAGAGGTATGGGGGGGCCTTGTTGGCCAAGCATTTGTGCGTGAGGGCGAGTGATTTCAGTGTAATTCTCTGTTTGATGGGTAGCCACTGTAGGTTGGTTCTGGATTCAGAGATGTGGTGGTTACGAGGGATGTTTAAGACAGCTCTGATAGCGTTGTTCTGGGTGATTTGTAGTTTATTCAGGTTCTCTTGAATAGTTCCTAAGTAGAGGGCGCTACCATAGTCAATTTTAGACATAATGAGGGTTCTGGCTAGTGTGACGCTGTTCGGAGTAGTCAGAAATGGCCTGCAGGCTGCGATGAGTTTGCAGGTATATGCAGAAGCTGATCTGACTGCATTTGTTTGTTGAGATAAGGATAAGGTGGCGTCAAGGTAAAAGCCTAAGGTTTTTTGTCTTTCGAGACTTGGATGGTATTGCCATCAATGATAAATGACTGGTAGGATGACTCAAGTTTGCTAAGGCGTTGCGTGGTGCCTAAGATGAGGAGCTCCGTCTTGTCATCATTGAGACATAGCTGATGTTGGGCCATCCAAGCTTGGGTGACCAGGTAGACGTCATTCAGGGCCTTGGTATCAACTATGTAGTCTCCGTTGATGGGAATGAGTATCTGGGTTTCGTTGTCATAGTTTGTGTAGGAGACACCCTGATAGTCAAGTACATCGAAGAGAGGTTTAGTAAAGACATTATAGAGTGTGGGTGACACGCAAGAACCCTGAAGGATGCCACAGTGAATTGGGGAGGGATCTGCAGCTGCGGACTGAGAAAAGACCCGCATAGATCTATTACTCAGAAAGGATTTGATCCAGGCCGTTGCTGATGGAAAGAAGTGGGCAGCAGAGTGGAGGTGCCTACATAAGATTTGGTGATTGACCAGATCGAATGCTGCAGAGAGGTCGGGGAGGAGCAACTTTGCTATTTTGCCCTTGTCCTTCAAGACTGCTATTTGTGTTTTAAGATCTATTAGAGCCGTCTCAGTCCCGTGTCTGGGGTAGAATCCCGATTGTCTGAGGCCAAGAAGATTATTGGATTCCAGGTGCTCTTGGATCTGCAGGTAAGCTGCACGGTCTAAGATTTTTAGTAGGAACGGGACGGTGGTTATGGGTCTAAAGTTGGTGGGTATGTTTGGGTCTAAGGAGGGTTTTTTAAGCAATGGGATCACCCATGTGTCCTTAAGATTGTCGGGTACGATACCTGTTTTAAAGGAGGAGTTGATAAAGGACGTTATGACGTTATGTCTTTCGATGTGTTCCTGTTCCCTTCTCCTCACACTTGTACGTACAGGAGGTCAACTCTTCTCATACAGTTCTACAGGACTGTATGCAATGCTGCATGCAGAGTGTCAAACAAAACAGCATTGCCAATGGAGGGCACAAACATTACATTTCTCTGCACCCAGTGCAAATCTTGTTCCTTAATGCTGTCATTGTTGGTGCTGAACATCCCAACACTGCACACATGCTTCTGTTTATAAAACACCTCTCGACCTGTAGCTGTGGGCAAATTACAGCCTTGAGTGCTGCACATGCAATTACATACAGCATGTGCTTGCGAACGCATAGCACCTCACTGTGGTTGTTCCACCAAGAGTGAAATGCTCACCACACCCATTATTCAAAGGTCACCATCCTCGGAGACAAACAGAGGCAACTGTACATGGTTGCAGTTTGTTATGCTGGCTATCGTCAAGGGACAGGCTCTTGGGTGCATAACCAATGGCCTACAGCCCTTGGCCATGTACCCAATACTGTAAGCCTTACCTACACCCAGCACAGCATAATGGACTCATGAAAGAGAACATTTCCCACGTACCACAATCCAGAAATGTAATATATGACGGGAGGTGCTAGAGGCAACTGATATCAACCTCAAGTAGCGCCATGTAGCTCCCTAATGTGGTAGGTGGTGCCATAATGGGTACTCTGTGCATGCCGGTATGTGAGTGGCTGTTTACATTGTGCAATTCACAACTTTCTGATGGCTTAATTTCGTGGCGCAATGTGGTGAAAGGCTTTGTCAAGGAAGGGTCTTATAAGGGCCTACCCATTGCAAATACAGATGGTGAGATGTGGCTCCTGGAAAGACTGGAGGTGGGTGTCTGTACTTCTGCTCTCTATATGGTAGAGGAGAGGCACAGAGGACCCCAGCCAAGATTCTCTATTATTGGTACATGGTCAATCAATCAAGACTTAGCTTCTCAGGCGGTGATGCAGGCTGGTTCTTAAGTACAGTGTACTCCCCAAGCCCCCACAAAGGAATGTCAGCACACTGTATTAGTTAAAACACAGTCTTTATATAATTAATATTCAAGGTTATGTACAATATCATGATAACTCACTTTGTACTCGGTTATCTATAATGGCGAATCTATACAGTTTTACGTGATACCACTATTACTATTTGATCTCTTTAAAGTGCATCAACTGTACGGTTAAATGTCACACAAATCAGTTTGTAAAGGAAAACAACAATAGATATAAGAGAAAAGCAGTGGGTTAGAACAATAGGCAGAATACTGGCCCTGCTACCTAGACACAGCTCTGTGTGGATATCCCCCCAGCTGGGCAACCTGTAAAGTAAAGATATATCACAAGCCCAGTCCATATATTGTTCACAAAAATCTTTCCAATAGTCAGCAACCCTAAAGTACCTGGTGTTGTAGAGTTCCTCATCAGGAAATCGACAGCCCTTCTTGAGTGCACTTCCTTTAAGGCAGGAGCCACGGGTCGTCGAACATCCGGCGATGAACACAGTGAACTACGGCGGTGAAGTGGCAGCTTCATTCGTAGCGGTGCTCGTCGACGGGAAAGCGTAAACATCCTGCAAGGAAGAGGCGTGCGGGGCACCTTGTTGTCGATAGTTCTGGAGCGCAAAGAGTTTGAAGAACTGTGGCTCAGAAAGGGCGTTGAGTCGTCAGCGTCTCTGTGGTCTTTGGCTGGCGGGACACCCACCGGCAGATGCTCCTCGGCCCATCGACGGCCTGGCCTTCTCCGGCGCGATAAGGCGGGCCGTGGTGCGGACGAGCGCGTACGTGAATCGAAAGTTCTTAGGCAACGGGAGCACGGCAGCTCCAGTCGGCAACGGCAGTCGTCGCCGGTGGCGGACAACAGTCCGGGCGCTTCTCTTTGGGATTCCGCGGCAGTCCCTGTCTTCAGTCGGCTGCCTATCATAGGTCTGTCTACCAGGGAGCTTTGGCAAAGATCATCTGGTGCACGATGGTCCCTCGTAGCTCGGGAAGAGGGTGCCTTACCAGGTCCTCTGTGGGTCAGTTCTTGGAGACACAGCAGCTTTCAGATTGATGAAGAAGAGCAACAGCAATTCTTCTCTTCCAGCAGGGCTTCAAGGTCAAGCTTCAGTTTCACTCCAGTTACTCTTCGTAGTTTGGACTTCAGCTTCTGAACATGAATTCTAGCAGTGAGAGGCCCCCAGATATACTAGTTTATCTCTCACTCATTCTGCTGGGTCACACTCAGGCAACCAATCAGTCAGAAGGGCATTTATGCAGGCAGGCAGCCAATCAGGTGCATAGTGCATTCAGGCCATTCACTTGTCTCCAGACACTCGCAACAAGGTATGTGTATTGGGACAAGTACCCAGCCATTCAACACTCCACACTGCATTCATACCAGTTTTGGGCAGGGCTGTCTCAGTCATTGGGCCTCATTACGAGTTACCCGGTATGGAAAGAACGGTGGCAGTAAACCCGCCGCCATCGTTGTTTCCATACCGGGTGATCACGAGTCCTGCAGGCGGAGGTGTCATTCAGACCTGGCGGGTTTAACACCACCCGCCTTCAGGCGGACGTGGAAACTCCGGCACCATCACGAGATGTGCCCGTGTTTCCACTTCCCCATTCCCATTGAGTCCTATGCGACTCAATGGGAATGGGGATTTACCGAATTCCGCCTCCGGAATCCCCAGGTCACCGGGGTCGTAATGTCCCGGTAATTCCAGGAATCACAGAGGCGGAATGGTAATACGAGTCCGGTGGTAACATGCCGGAATTTCAGGCACGGTTACCGCTGGACTTGTGATGAGGCCCATTGTGTCAAACACCAGATAGTAGACATCCACAACACAGAATGCATATTCGTCACACACTCCATTCACCCAGGTCCCACCCACAGGGTGTACCCACAACATACAGTCACTGGGAAGGCTCCAGCCAGTCTGGCCTAGACTTCACAACAACACGATATATGGAACATCCATCCAACAGCCAGTCAGGGGGAAGGGACAGAGTCCGGGCTTCCCAGGATTTGGGAAAACGAGGTAACAGGCAATAGAAAGCAAGAGGGCACAGGGGCCATCTTGTCTCCTATCAGGAATCAACTGATTCCAATGGCAGGGCTTGGGTATCCCAAAATGGAGGATACTCAGAGCACCTGTCAAATTCAGCATGGAGTTGCCACCAGCCCATACCCTGCTCCGTGGGCCACACACAGGTGCCCAAAAACATACACTAGGGGCAGAGGGTTGTACCCTCACCCATGGGTGCCATAAGGGTATCCCATGGGTCTGTACACCAAACCAAAAGAGAGAGCTGCACTGCCAGGAGTCCCACGTGAACATCTGCGTGGAAAACACAACAGAACACACAATAAAACAGTAAAGGACAAGGATACGGAGGCCCTGTCCCTCCGATGCATTTCCAGCATCACAGCTCCCTATTGTGCAACTGGGACAATCATGTGTACCATAGGCTAATGCACGCATACCAGCTCACTTCTGCTGTTCCACCAAGTGCACAATGTCCTCCTCAACCATTGTGTGTTACTCACCAACTCCAGAAGTATGCACAGTAAGAACTGCATTGCTGTATTATAATGTGGAGGCTGTGATTGAGGCCTAGACTGTTGGGTGCATGGTCTTTGGCCATGCACCACACAGACTAGGTTTAGACCACAGTCGCCATATCATAACAGAGCCATGCAGGCGACCCTTTTACGCACATGCCAAATATCGCAAAGCCAACATACGCATCGGCACTTCCACCCAACAGCCATACCATAAAGCAGATACGCAACAACATGTTTTCCACTTACCGTAATGGAACAACATACCAGTGTGTTGTGCACCGCTACCCACTTCCAATCAGAAACCATTACAAGCATGCCAACCAAACAAGGCAGTCTTCACAGCTTTCAGCCTGCTTCCACCACTGCTGTACGCGCATAGAAGCAATGGTGCATACTGTGTGGCAACACTTAGTAATCTGCGCAATGGACACTACACAAGCATATACAAGAAACATTTGCACCGCGACCTCTTCCATATGTATGCTACATGCAACCAACATTGTTTGCGCTGCAGCCAAATGAGAAACAAAGAGCAGCAATGTGGCACATACTTTGAACCAGTGCAGTTCCCTTTTGAAACACTGCACATCATTTTCTGTAGCACGGCTGCAGGCATGTAGCCAAGGGCCTACGGACTTACCTCACACAGCATACCATATTACACGCTATGTGTAAATCGTCATGTGTCGTGCAATGCACTCCCCTTCAGCAAATGAGCCTGCCACTGGACACCGCTGTGACACCACCGTCTTCTTGTATACATGGATAGATGTCACATCAAAGTTCTCACACTCCCGGACCCTTTCCATCCCTTCTTCCCACCACCAGATGCCATACACTGTTACTTTCAAATCCTTTTCCCGCTGCAATAACTTCCGATACAAGAGGCAGCCGACATGGAACACTGTTCACACATCACGTCATTGCACACTGCAGTGCAAACAAACTGTTGGCCGCGCTGCAAACAGGGCAATAGGACGGCGGAGGGTTTCACATATGACTTTTTTGAATTAAAGTTATCCAAATACTCAAACTTAATGTATGTGCACTGCATGGATGAAGGGCAGGGTCAGGTTTGCTGGGATTCAAACCTGTGACAGGCTGCAGATAAACACAATTGAGCCATATCCATCTATTTCTACTTACTGTATACAAAGATGGTCATTTCAGAACTTTACAAAAGTGCCCAGTGAGAATGTTTCCCTGCGTAAGACACTTAAATTAACAAGCACACTGCAAACACAGATTTCTCTCTCTCTCTCTCTCTCTCTCTCTCTTTCTCTCTCTCTCTCTCTCTCTCTTGCCTCTCTCTCTCTCTCTCTCTCTCTCTCTGTCTCTCCTACACACACACAAAGCAAGTCTAGCTCCCTGCACAATTTTAATTCCGAAGTCGCAATGCCAAGTGCAATTGTGGAAAATGTTTACCTTCCTTAAGCCAAGATATAAAGGAGCTTTTTGTGGTGAACAAGGAGTTCTCATTTTGAAAAGGTTAATGTGACTGCACAATTTAGGCCAATAGTGCTTTTTCACTGAGTGATACACCACTTTATGTCATCTAACTGGGAAGGGGTAACAAGGGGACTACAAGGGGTAGCTCAGGCTATCCCTGCTACCCCTAAATATTTGCCCATGCATGCCCAGAGTCCTCTCTACTGCCGCTTCTGATTTATATAGAATTGAGGGATAAGCCGCTGTGCTCGTAGATGCTCAGTCAGTCTGACTGAGTCTCCCTGAGAGTGGGTTTAGATCCCTCACTTCCCTCACATCTTCCCAAACTACAGAAAACAAAGGTAGCAGTTGGTATGTGTTGTGAGGGAGGAGGCACCAGCAAGGAGAGGGTTAACGGGACGAGATCCAGCAGGAGGAAGCAGAGGAACCTCGAGGAGGAAGAAGCATTTAGCATTGTATCTTGAATTTGCTTGCACACTGTTGTCACACCACACAGTGCACAACTCTTTAATCCTATAGTACTTCCGAATGGAAAATATCCTGCCAATTTAAAGCGATCTTGATGCTGTTCTCAAGTGCTCAACAACTCTATAGAGTCTCCTTTCATTTTGACATCACGACAATCCTCAAAGGGCTTTATCGACTTCCCTTTCAAACTTGCTTTACATTCAACACAGGCTGAATCACTTCCCCCCAGGCCATGATGTCCAGCACCCCATCCTGCATGGCTTAAAAAACAAAATCATCTTTATTTATTTATTTAAATGTATAAAGCGCACATCCGGCCCTGGGGCATTGTGGCGCTGTTATAGGTGACTTGCTTGGGACATATTTTACAGTGATATGGTACAGTTAGGCATTAGTGCAGTCAGGGGTAATAACATTTACAAGGTAATGACAGTGTACAATGTTGAAACAGTAAGGGACACATCACCCTGATCTTGATTTCAGATAGTTACTAGGGTGGCTGACTGTGCTTCGTTCCTGGTTAGTTAAAGAGCTTTCTTTTGAGCGCTCTGCGGAAGACAGTGAAGGAGGTCTCTTTCCTAAGAGAAGGTGGTAGTGCATTCCAGCTTCTGGGCGCTAGGACGGGGAAGCTAGTGCCTCCTGCTTTGGACCTTTTGAAGGTTGGGACAGCCAGCTCATTGCAATGCTGGGCCATCCTGGGTCTGTTCGAGGTGGCACGGCGAATAGTTTCTGATAAGTAAGGCGGTGCTGTGTGTGAGAGGCACGTGTGTGTGATGGAGAGAGTTTGGAGGCCAACATGGAACAAGCCAAGTCATCTCCAGACCAGAAATAAAGAAATGTAAAAAGGATAAAACAAGAAAGCATTTGTTTCCCTGCTATGGCCTCAGACTTAACATCAGCATAGTCACATATATTTGACTTGCTCATTTACTCTTGCACTTCAGAAAAAGAGAATAGGATCTGCTCTCCAAACTACACCTGACTGATACATTCTTATATCTTCCGTAATATACAGTGCTCCACTGATTCGGAGTTAGGTGTGCACTAAGTAGAGCCATACCATAACATAAACTAAATCAGGATCGTTGTATCTGCCAGGAAAGTGTTGCAGTTGTGTACTCCTTCTTATAAAGACAACATCCCAATGAATAATTGCCCTTTCTGAGCTGAACTGACTACTCAGACATGCTGATGTGATAATGACAGAAGAAAATGTCATTATTGCAGGATAATGACCCTTCACATTGGGCAACACGTTGGGAAAGGGTAATTATCCTCAGTACTAATGACCCCTTTCAATCTTTATGAGGTTATTAGAACATAGTATTAATTGCAAAATAGGTTTTGGCGTTGTGCTGGCGGAAGTGAAACATTTCGGTTTGATGGTGACAGTCAGTAAATTGACACAACGTGTTATAAAATGATAAGTGTTTTATTTAGTAGTTTATAAATACCAAGCTTGTCTTCATAAGATACGCATTTTAGTTGGAAGATTGATTGAACTGTAACAGTTTTAGCATGAGCTTGCATTGGGTGTAATGTAAAAGCTTGCTGTTCTATATGAAAGTGAAAACATTGTTTCAAGGTTTAGTTTTACTTTGGTGCACTACATTGGATGTTGTCTGTCACATAGAAGGTGATCTGAACAAGAGGGAGCTGTCTTTGATCTTGTCGGCCATTAAACAATCTGTCACCACCTCACTTCTGCTGCTTAATTCTCTGGTGAGGAAGCTATTTGGATCACAGCATTCCTAGCCAACAGAGCCTCCAGGTTCTTCACCGGTGAGGCTGCCGCTCCCCCCCTACTTCGATCACCTGTTGTGTCGCAGAAGGCTCCTGTGTCTCACCAACCCTCTACAATGTTTACTGCCGCCCCCCCTACTTCGATCACCTTTGGCGTCGCACAAGGCTCCTGTGTCTCGACAGCCCTCTACAATGTTTACACAAATTCCTTATTTGACCACCTTGACTCCCTGAGTATCACCTACACAATTACTCAGACGATACTGAAATCCTCAACCCTCTCTCCGTAAACTACCTACAGAACACCCTCAAACTGAACAATCTCTATGAAATCATTCAAACATGGATGTCCTTGCATATTTTCAGTCTGAATGATGAAAAAACAGAGTTGCTTCTCATTTGGTCCCCTGCCAGGCTGGCTAGGCTTGATGCCACCTTCAGCCATTTCATCATCGATGGCCACACCATCTGTAAGGAATTCAACTATCCGCACGGTGGGTGTTTGGTCGTCTGGGCTTTTTTGACATTTTTTATTAAATTGAATGATGGTAGAGCAACCCCAGGTAAATGTGTGGGGTTAATTCACACACATTTTCCTATGCTCACACCATGACAAACGGATAGACCTGTGTACTCTGGGTGGACATAGCATACAGGCACAATCCACCATGTCATATTTAGTTGGGATATGACAGCCAGGAGTGCACTGTCATGATCTCTGCTTCCAAAAGATCAGGACTTGCCCGACTCCCTTGGAAGCAGACCCATAACCCCGGTTCCGAGTGGCAGCCAGTCCCAATTGGGACCTTTTGGACCCTGTCCTGGCGCCAGTGGCACCAGGCTCATAAAGATGCCCAGTCCCAGTGCTGGAAGCGCCGGGCTCATAATGCTTGGGCGGACTTACCTGCAGCAGACCATGCTGCTTACTTACCTGCCAGTTGAACCCCTGATCCTCTTCTGTTTGGGACTACTTTTCCTGTTGGGTGGGGCAGGAGCCACTCCCTAGGTTCAGAACACTGGAACTCTTCTGGAAAGCAGGAACTCTTTTCTTACCTAGGCGTGGCTGTGGAAGGAGACACCTAAGCACTACAGGAGGCTATTTAAACCACACCCGATGGATGAATCTTGCTTTGTGTTATTCTGCATTCTCTGCAGCAGAACGCTCATCGTGTCTTCTGCTTCTGATCCTGGGCCTAAGGGAACAAAGGCTTACCATCCTGGAATCCAGTCTTCAGCAGCACCTGTAAAGACAAAGAAAGAACAGGTTAGCACTACGGTCTTCAGTGGCAGCGCATCTCTTACCTGGTCCATCGGCTGTCACCAACGCCTCGCGCTGCATTCCGGCATCTGAAAGACAAAGGCTTACCTACTCTTCGCATGCTCCGGAGGTCTTCGCACTGCATTCCGGCATCTGAAAGACAAAAGCTTACCAGCTCTTCGCACGCTCCGGAGGCCTTCGGCGCTGCATCCCGCATCTGAAAGACAAAAGAAGGTGTGTTTAAAGACATTGGGCAACTTTATTACTCACGTGCCATTACTCCTTCCCACGCCGAATCCAGTGGGTATTCCAGCACCCTTCAGCTTCTCTAAAGCTCCGAACTTGTACCTGCAAGATAAAAGGGACAGTTAGTGTGCATCGTGAAGCAGGCTACAAGCGCTTACTTACGTGCTTCCAGGCGCTTCTATTCCTTACGCGGGTTCGATCCTCAACTCTCATCAGCCCGCCATCCGCCATCGCTGGAACCCTGCAAAACAAGAGATATCATTACAAAAGACTTTTAAGACATTTGAAGTGCCCAGAACTTACAGTTCGCGCAGTTAACGACGGACAGCAGTCCTCTGAGGTCAAGAGGCCTGCACCCTTATCCA
The DNA here is from genome assembly GCF_040938575.1 of Ambystoma mexicanum. Classification (NCBI taxonomy): domain Eukaryota; kingdom Metazoa; phylum Chordata; class Amphibia; order Caudata; family Ambystomatidae; genus Ambystoma; species Ambystoma mexicanum. The sequence goes on from NC_090928.1 coordinate 675,958,544, forward strand.
GTGAAGAAACTGGTTACGGCACCCTGCCCCGAGGCAGATGGAGAGCTCGGCGTTCACTTACCTAAGGTGAGGGCGTTAACCTTTGGGGTTCTACAGGAGAAGAGAAAGGGAAGAGGAGAGAGGCACCCAATAACCCCAGTTCATTAATCCCATATTTTCTATCTGCAGACATCTTACTCTTCGAGTCAGACATACAGTGCACAGAGGTCCAGCCCAAAGAGCCAACCGTGTGTTATACATCACCTTTGAAGATACGGCATTCACCCAGTCAAGACCGGCACCTCTGCGGGAATCAGGTGAGCGTTACAGAACACAAAGCCCACCGCAAAACTCCCACCCAGGCGCTATGGAAACCTCGGATACCGACCAGCTAGCCCAGTTACTTGGGGAACTAAGAGCAGAAGTGCATGCAGCCCGTCAGGAAACGAATGCTCTAAGAAGGGGACTGATTATTTCCAAGGAGCGAACAGATGATCTCGCTAGACAATTGCTACAGTCACAAGCCGGACAAACTCCGTTACCCGCATCAGGGGCAAATCTTCCTTCAACATCCTCTACGAACCCAGTGCAGATCAACCTACCTGGGAATGTACCTCTGGCTCCGCCCGAACGATTTTCTGGTGACCCAAAGAGGTTTGCAGTATTTATTAATCAGTGCCAGTTGCACTTCTTATGCCGGCCAACAACCTTTCCAACTGATCAAGCTAAGGTAGCTTTCGTGCTTTCGTACCTTAGTGGCAATGCGGCAGACTGGTCGATCCCTCTAGTTAATCAAGATGATCCGGTTCTCCATGATTTTCAAGCTTTTCAGCTCAGTATGGAAAAACTGTTTGCAAGACATTCACAGGGGCAGGCCTTGGACAATGAGCTCCTTTCATTGCGACAGGGTAATCAAGACCTTTTGGCTTATATTGCGTCTTTCAACAGACTGATAGTGGAAACTCGATGGCCTGAGGACAAAAGGATTACGCTGTTTTATAGAGGTCTACGTGGAGAGCTCAAAGATGTGTTAGCCCAAGTAGTGAATCCCCCGCAAGACTGTTCGGACTATATTGACTTAGTCGTTCAAATTGACCACAGACTGCAGAACAGGAAGGCCGATCGTTCCAAGTTTGATGCTCGAGTATTTTCCAAACCACCAACTCCTACCAAAGGAGTAGACTCCGGGGAACCCATGCAAATAGGGGGCCTGAAAGGACCACTAACACAAAAGGAGCGGGAAAGGAGAAAACAGCTGCAATTATGCCTCTATTGCGGAAACTCGGGGCACTTTCTTCGAGACTGTCCGGTGAAACCAGCCAAGAAGGCAGTAGGAGCTGCAGTTACCAGGGTCACAAACTCTGAGCAGGGAAACGACCTCGCCCGACAAGAATAGAGGTCCTCTTGCCGAGCGTTAAAACCAGTTCCGTGACCTCGCATTTCGTGATACCTATGGTCCTCATTAGCCCTGAACATCCGGATCGATTACATGCGATTGAAGCTTACGTCGACAGCGGTGCCATCGGCAATTATGTGGATCATGAAATGGTTTTGAGGATGAATCTGACTCTTTGTCCAAAGGCTGTAAAGGACGTCATTACTACGGTGGATGGTACGGAGATAGCCTCCGGACCAGTAACGCATACCACCCAAGAAGTGACGCTAGTAAGTCAAGATGGACACCATGAGAAGATCGTGTTCGATGTGATCAAGGCCCCTCAGTTCCAGATTATTCTAGGAATTCCTTGGTTAGAGAAGCACAATCCTCAGATCGATTGGCGAGCAAGAACGGTTCAGTTTCCAGAATGTGTCTCTACTTGTCACCCTCGACCTGGTGTTGCACTGGCAGCAATTTCCTCGGAGGCTCCCCAGTTACCTCCTGAATACCTAGAATTCCAAGATGTTTTCCGGAAGGATCAGGCTAACTCTCTACCTCCTCATAGGTCTTATGACTGCCAGATAGACCTGATACCTGGATCTACTCCTCCTTGTAGTAGAATTTATGCCCTCACCGAGCCTGAGAATCTTCACCTCCGACAATACCTGGATCAATACCTAGCGAATGGGTTTATTCGTCCTTCCAAGTCCCCTGCTTCCTCAGCTTTGTTCTTCGTTCCAAAAAAAGAAGGGGACCTTAGAACTTGTATAGATTATCGCGCCCTGAACCAGATCACCGTTAAGAATAGATATCCGTTACCTTTGATCCCTGAACTCCTGGACCAAGTCAGAAAAGCATGCATATATACAAAGCTGGATCTTAGAGGAGCCTACCACTTGGTACGAGTAAAAGAGGGCGATGAATGGAAGACGGCCTTCCGCACCAAGTATGGGCTATTTGAATATCAGATCATGCCCTTCGGACTTTGCAATGCCCCGGCCGCCTTTCAATATTTTATGAACGATGTCCTCAGAGAGCTCATAGATGTGTGTGTTGTTGTTTACATTGACGACATCCTCGTTTATTCTTCATCGGAAACTGAACATCGGAAACACGTGAAAATGGTCCTCGAGAGATTGCGTCAACACAAACTTTTCGCTAAGTTGGAAAAATGTGTTTTCAACGTGACTGAAGTTGAATTCTTGGGATTCATATTATCACCTAGCGGAGTGCGTATGGATTCAAAGAAGGTCGATGCAATTCTCAAATGGCCATCGCCATCCTCTGTAAAAGGTTTTCAAAGCATGTTAGGCTTCGCTAACTTTTACCGCAGGTTTATCCCCGAATTCTCTCGAATAGTCCAGCCCATCACCGCCTTGTTAAAGAAAAACAAACGTTTTGAATGGTCTACCGAGGCGGAACAAGCTTTCCAGAATTTGAAGACTAGATTTATCTCTGCACCGATCTTAAAACATCCTCGCCCAGAACTCCCCTACATCGTTGAAACCGATGCTTCGAGCCTTGCCATGGGGGCAGTTCTATCACAAAAGGACCCAGTAACCAATCAGTTGCATCCCGTGGCATTTTGGTCCCGCAAATTCTCGCCTCCTGAAATCAATTACACTATTACTGATAAGGAACTTCTAGCTATCAAGTCCGCCTTTAAGGCTTGGCGGCATTATCTTCTGGGGGCCTGACACACCGTTACTGTGATTACAGATCACCGAAACCTGCAATATTTGAAAACCGCAAAAGCTCAATCCTCTAGGCAACTCCGTTGAGCACTATTCTTTGCCGAGTTTGACTTCATAATTACCTATCGACCTGGTACAAAAAACGGTAAAGCTGATGCCCTTTCTCGGATGGGAGTGGAAGAACATTTGATCAATCCTAAACCTGTACCTATCATTCCCGAACAAAGAATTCTAGGTGTAATCGCCACACAATACATAGAGGAAGTTAAGGATAAAGCCAGGCTACTGGTAACTCCAGCAGACATTCAGAATTGGCATCTGCAGGGAAAGGACTTTACGGTGAAGGACAACCTATTATATTTCCAAGAACGGTTATACCTGCCCAGCACAGATTTACAAAAAAAGGTAATCTCTTGTTATCACGATTCTTTAATGGAAGGACATCCCGGTATGACCAAGACCTCGGAAAAGATCAAGCGCTACTTCTGGTGGCCGTCTTGGAAAAAAGATATCAGAGACTTTATAATGTCCTGTGGAGTATGCGCCCAAAACAAGAGTCAAAAGGAAAAACCAGCCGGCCTCTTACACCCTATTGACATCCCGCCTCGCCCTTGGCATACGCTTTCTATGGACTTCATCACCGATCTACCTCCATGCTCCGGATACAATACGATCCTAGTAATCGTGGACCTATTCTCCAAGATGGCGCATTTCATTCCACTCAAAGGCTTACCAACAGCAGCAACTCTGGCCCGAGAATTTCTCGAAAACATCGTCCGACTGCACGGTTTTCCTTCAGTTCTAATTTCGGATCGAGGTAGTCAATTTATTTCTCATTTTTGGCGAAGTTGCTATCGGTCGGCTCAAATTGATGTGAGACTTTCGACCAGCCACCACCCTCAAACCGACGGACAAACCGAGAGGACCAATCAAACTCTGGAACAGTATTTGCGCTGCATGCTACAACAAACTGAAAAAACTTGGAAAGATATCCTTTGGATAGCCGAATATGCCTACAATAACTCTGTCCACTCGGGAACTGGGAAGACCCCGTTTTTTCTTTTATACGGTAGTCACCCTCGAACCTCGGAGTTGGATCTACTCCAAGATCTTGGAACACCAGCAGTAGACCACCTGCATTCTACAATCACCCAAGCCTTTAAGGAAGCCGTTTCTCACCTTCAAAGGGCTAAAGAACAATACAAGAAAGGAGCAGACCAACATCGGAAGGAAGCCCCCCAATATCAAGTAGGAGATCAAGTCTGGTTATCCACCAAATATCTACCTCTAAAAGGACCACGCACATTCAACCCAAGATACCTTGGTCCCTATTCCATCACTACCATAGTAAATCCAGTAGCGGTCAAGTTGGACTTGCCCCCTCACATGAAGATACATCCGGTCTTCCACGTCTCTCTATTAAAACCCGTGCAACCTCAAACCCGACTAACTACATCTCCAAAACCTATTCTAGTTGATGGAGAACTCGAGTTTGAAGTCAAAAGCATCCTGGATTCCAAGATCTCCAAATCTAAACTATTTTACCTGATTGACTGGAAAGGCTACGGTCCCCAAGAAAGATCCTGGGAACCTGCAGAATATGTCCACGCGCCTCGTCTAATCAAAAGATTTCATCGAACATTTCCTAACAAGCCCAAACCCCCGGAGAAGCCCGGTTTGGGAGGGGCGTTGAGGGGGAGTGCTGTCATGATCTCTGCTTCCAAAAGATCAGGGCTTGCCCGACTCCCTTGGAAGCAGACCCATAACCCCGGTTCCGAGTGCCAGCCAGTCCCAATTGGGACCTTTTGGACCCTGTCCTGGCGCCAGTGGCACCAGGCTCATAAAGATGCCCAGTCCCAGCGCTGGAAGCGCCGTGCTCATAATGCTTGGGTGGACTTACTTGCAGCAGACCATGCTGCTTACTTACCTGCCAGTTGAACCCCTGATCCTCTTCTGTTTGGGACTACTTTTCCTGTTGGGTGGGGCAGGAGCCACTCCCTAGGTTCAGAACACTGGAACTCTTCTGGAAAGCAGGAACTCTTTTCTTACCTAGGCGTGGCTGTGGAAGGAGACACCTAAGCACTACAGGAGGCTATTTAAACCACACCCGATGGATGAATCTTGCTTTGTGTTATTCTGCATTCTCTGCAGCAGAACGCTCATCGTGTCTTCTGCTTCTGATCCTGGGCCTAAGGGAACAAAGGCTTACCATCCTGGAATCCAGTCTTCAGCAGCACCTGTAAAGACAAAGAAAGAACAGGTTAGCACTACGGTCTTCAGTGGCAGCGCATCTCTTTTCTGGTCCATCGGCTGTCACCAACGCCTCGCGCTGCATTCCGGCATCTGAAAGACAAAGGCTTACCTACTCTTCGCATGCTCCGGAGGTCTTCGCACTGCATTCCGGCATCTGAAAGACAAAAGCTTACCAGCTCTTTGCACGCTCCGGAGGCCTTCGGCGCTGCATCCCGCATCTGAAAGACAAAAGAAGGTGCGTTTAAAGACATTGGGCAACTTTATTACTCACGTGCCATTACTCCTTCCCACGCCGAAACCAGTGGGTATTCCAGCACCCTTCAGCTTCTCTAAAGCTCCGAACTTGTACCTGCAAGATAAAAGGGACAGTTAGTGCGCATCGTGAAGCAGGCTACAAGCGCTTACTTACGTGCTTCCAGGCGCTTCTATTCCTTACGCGGGTTCGATCCTCAACTCTCATCAGCCCGCCATCCGCCATCGCCGGAACCCTGCAAAACAAGAGATATCATTACAAAAGACTTTTAAGACATTTGAAGTGCCCAGAACTTACCGTTCGCGCAGTTAACGTTGGACAGCAGTCCTCTGAGGTCAAGGGTCCTGCACCCTTATCCAGTGAAGAAACTGGTTACGGCACCCTGCCCCGAGGCAGATGGAGAGCTCGGCGTTCACTTACCTAAGGTGAGGGCGTTAACCTTTGGGGTTCTACAGGAGAAGAGAAAGGGAAGAGGAGAGAGGCACCCAATAACCCCAGTTCATTAATCCCATATTTTCTATCTGCAGACATCTTACTCTTCGAGTCAGACATACAGTGCACAGAGGTCCAGCCCAAAGAGCCAACCGTGTGTTACACATCACCTTTGAAGATACGGCATTCACCCAGTCAAGACCGGCGCCTCTGCGGGAATCAGGTGAGCGTTACATGCACTATGTCATCTTCAGAAAGGGGATGTTCAACCTGCACCCTGACATGGCCATCCTGATTAACTAACAACGGCTCCATGGATCTGCCCTGCTCTTTTGAGGTGCCTGCCGCTGGTGGCAGTGATTAGCATACCAATTAGAGGGTACTTCAAACAGGCCCACATGGGGCCTGGCTGCAGAGGTTAGAAAAGGATACAGGAAACCCCAACAACCTTTCATATGTAACTGTGTAAACCTGAAACCAGCTCCCACTCTCAGTATCATTGACAGTGAACTGTCAGGTCTGGGACTGTGTGCTTACAGTGGTCCACCCATCAGGGGGGGGGGGGCATTCATAAGGTATGGGAATGTGGTGTGCAGGAGCCAGAGAGTCTGGCCTCACCACAGATTCAAGGGAGACCTGCTGCTTTAATCAGGAAACACAGAGTGATCCATTGACCAGAGAGACTGTGTCAGAAGGGGCCTCTGATCTCTGAATTGATCTCTGATCTCCGAGGTGTGGCTTGCCACAGCAGTTACTCTGCTCGTCTCCTCTCATCTTTCAACTGGGAGCGGAGAGCAGAGTGGGGAGGTAGCGTAGAGTGACATTGGAGCGATATTAGAGTGAACAGAGTCTGGGAGCAACCAGGTAGGTTTGGCAACCACTAGCCTGTAGTTATAGCTAGAGAAGAGCAGAACTGCTGTGGACCTGCAGCAAAGAGCAGCATTTTCTGCTATACAGCATCTGGCAGCCTGTGTAGTCACCCGTTGCTAACCGCAGCCTGCAACGGTTAGCAGCCTACAGCCTGAGTTAACCCTAAACTCAACACAGAGGTTGAGTTGAGAGTTAAAAAACTTGATCTTGCCTGCTGTAAGTAGGTAGTAGTCTCAAGCTGCCTGCCTGTTGATACCCCGCTTACCATTAGACCGTATACCAGCTGTCTATATTGTATATTGTTCATTTCACTGAGGCTTAAAGTAGGAGCCGGCACTGGGTGCCCTGTGAGCCCTGTGAGGCTTAAATATCTGTTTAAACCCCTGTGCAAAGTGCCGTGAAGCATTCCTTGTGCTTGATGTGATTGGGGGAGGGTGTGTTTACCCCAGAGTAATGCAAATAGAGTTTGCTTTCGAGGGCCGATTGGCTGCCCCGGGGAGGAAAAAAGATTGCGCACTTGCTGAGTGCATTTACTGCACTTAGAGCACTTCTTGACTGCTAGGCTGAGAGGCAAAGGAATGGGGAGCCTCCAAGAAAATCAGCCTAATCAACTGATCACAAGCATGTGTATCAGGAGTAGGGTGGAAGGGGCAGAAGTTAAGAGGGACGAGCTGAGGTGACTGTGGGCCTGGAGCCTTTAAGCCTCACTCGAGCATCAAAGGAAAAGAACCAAATGAACTTTATTTGAAGACATACCTCAGACTCAATATCGTCTAGGGTTATAAAAAAGTGAAACTATTGAGAACAACTCTAAAGAACAGAAGTACAGAAATACTAAGGACAAAGATGCAAGGATTTTGGTGAAAAATTCTTTGACTGTACGATCTGAGAAGTAGCCAGAAAATGGCTGAGGCCAGTTCTAAAAATAAATCAGGTGTACAGAGAAATCTGAAAAAAATCATTGAACAGGTCACAGTCAGAGAAAAAATAGATACAGATTGTTATTGAATCTGGAGAGGTGGGCGAGAGAGTGAGAAGTGGCAAAATAGTCCCAGCCACAATGGAGAGCCTCACAGAACGAGTGCTAACAAATTTAAGTTTTAGCCCAAATATGATGGAGGGGACAGCTCATAAGAACAGCATCCTGTAAGAGCTGCCTGATTCAAACGTTCCATTAATGTCTAATTGTATTGTACCATCACTGGCCTCAAAGACCTTAGGATCCTTAATGAAGGACACTAACGTGCTAGCTAGATCATCTCTCCCAAAAAATCAGACATAAAAAATGGTGTTGAATAAACCTCAGTGTCCACAATCAGAGCCGCGATAAATGTAACCCAAAAAACTGCAACAGTTTGGCTTCTGTTGGGAAGGGGGTGGTCCCTTTCCACCCCCTCACCATTCCCGAGCTAACATACCATATACGATGTAACATAGACACATGCACGCATAACACAACCCCTAGACTTGCCCTAAGACTCCATCTTGTTCCCCGATAGATGCCATCTTTCACTAGGCCCAGGAATCATCCCCCTGCAAGGAGCAGCTCTCCCATCCCCAGCACCTGCACAGCTAGCCCAGAGCCCTGCCACCTCCTGTCCTGCCAGCCCCGCTCAAGCCCTATTCCCACGGAAGCCTGGCGAATCATTTGTTGCAAACAGCATAACATCATATCCTCACAGTGCCCATTACATAGAGCGTGAGATCAGAGCAGGCCTCTGCACCAGAACCCATCCATTGCCACTAAATTGCTTGTGCCCCGTCGACCCCCACCCAGCCAATGCAAAGCAAACTAACACTGACCCTCCAACTCCTTTTCATACAGATACCTATCTGACCTGGCCTCTCACCGACCACACCAGAACCCCCAGTGAAATTCTAAACCTGCACAGCAGTATATTTTCTTGAATGAGCACTGGCGCGCAGATATCAGTAAGACAGATGGGAGATCAAACCTTGAGGTGAGCACCTGGGTGTGGGGCATGCAGCATCAAAAGCATTGTGGAGGGTAGGGGTTTGAATGCCTATAAACTAGCCCATGTGACCCAAGCACCCCTATTCATGTACGATTTTATGTGTGCCATTACTCTTTCATTATCAGTTCCTGTTGTTTAGTTTAGCTAGATAGAAATGTGTCTTGTTGTACTCTGACCTTCACCACGAAGATGAGCCCAGCCACCCACGTGCCACCGCAGCGACACCCGAGCAGCAGCCAATCCAATGTGGTCAGCCCTTATGGAAGCATAATGTATCATTCCATTTCACCAATTGTATTGTAGAATTTTGTACCTATAGCCTTACATCACTGATGATGTGTCATGCACTTACAATGTGCTGCCCGTGTACTGTTTAGCAGAATGCTCTCAGGGAAGCAGAGTTCTTTGCTCGCTATTATTCTTATATAAAGTTTGTTATAAGTGCAATTTATCTCAGAGTTTTATTCCCCAGAAGGGGTGCGTCCTCATTATTTGGTCTATTGGATATTACGTGCATTGTTGGATGTGTGCCTTCACTTCTACAAGGCAGTAATTAACTTTGAAAGATATGTTTCACATAGGAGACATTGACACCATTTCAACCAGAAAGAAACAGCAATCTATGGTCTCAAACGCTGAGATGAGTGGTATAAGTGTCGGGGAGCAGCCACAAGAATGGAAATAGTGGAAAAGCAGAAAGTTCCCACAAACAAATCATGCTCCCCCAATTACGCATGAAACTGCTAAAAGAGAGACACAAATTCCAACTTCGTTGAGTGTCACTCAGCCCCACGGCAAGATGCCAAGAGTAAGGAGATCTCGTTTGCACAACCAAGATTATGGATATAAGAAAATCTGCATCAGGTGACAGTCTGGTCTTAAATAGATCAGCTATTCTAAAAATTACAAGAGCAATCTCGGACCTCTGCCTAAAATATATTCACTTTCCATACAACGAACACACAAACATAGCTGAAATAGGTTTAAAATCTCATTTTGGGGCAAACAGCATTGCTGAAAGCTCGAAAAGATGTTCAAGATCTTGGATATGAAATTTGACGAACAAGCCACACCCCAAAAAGTGAGTTATTCTCAAAATGTCTCTGCTGGGGGGATTCATATCATCCCCTCATATCGACAGTGTGTATTTATGTGGATGAATATCAGAGAAGGAATCCAGAGAGAGGAGCATCCACTCAGACCTCCTCCAAAGTGTGGTTTCAACTAACTGAAATTATTGTCCAAATTCTACAGGAATTGTGGGAAGATAATATGTCTCTCTAGCAAATAACGACATAACGACACTGAGTTGGAATACGCTGCGAGTCAGAAGTTTTACCAACAGTGTTACCTGTACACAAATATTCAGGGAATACGATTGGATACTACTTCAAGAGACCTGATTTTGTATTTATTTGTATTTGTATTTATTGAATTTTATATAGCGCTTTAAGCTAAAGCGCTTTACATGAGAACAAGAAATACATAAGAAGCAAGTTAAAAAAGTAATGAATCAAAAAACAGAGAACAATATGTACAACAATTTACCATGGTCTTTAGAATAAAACATGAGTAGGATATCACGGGTCAAGGAAATGGTAGAGAACTGTCAGGTAGGAAATTGGAGTAGGTGGGATTTTAGAGAGGTTCGGAAGGATGAGTATGAGGTGATAGAGTGCATAGGGAGAGGGAGAGAATTCCAGTGGAGTGGGGCAAGGAGCTGGAAAGAGCAGAAGCGGGATGGTGCACAGGGAGCGGCTGGAACAGTGAGTAGGAAGTGATCAGCAGAACTGTGTGGGCGAGAGGGTGAGTAGAATGAGAAGAGGGAGGAAAGGTAGGGAGGGGAGATGGTTAATGACGAGTGTAAGGATTGATGGCTTCTCAATACTGGAGCCGAATGCCACACATATAAACAGAGGTAGACCTTCAGGTGGTATGCCGATTACAGTACAAAATGCAAAAATAAGAAAGGATGAATTGTGCAGTAGCACCTGGAGCATTTCAAGTGCCAAATGAGATTACCAAATAAATGATTTCAGGCCCATATAACCAGACAGACTCAACGAATATGGCAAAACACTACATTATTATCAGTTCAATAAAGTAGGGCAGCCTGGCGAGCAAACAGATTGTAGCTCACACACTCTCAACACATTTCAACTACTCAAAAGGTTTTATACCTCGATGTAGGTCAGCTATGACATAATCCTACGTGTCAAACAGTAAAAACCTATCGGGCGGAGGGATTAGTTAAGGGAACATATATACCTTTTTCTTTTTTGCATCAGTGTGTGTGTGTTATTTTCCTGCTGCCAAAACTGAATGTGTGTTTGGTGCGCTTTAATTGAAACTGAAGTACTTTTGTAATTACTTGTGAAATTCCAACACGTTCTGTGGATTTTGTGCCTGGCTGCATGTGATGTTAATCTACTCACTTTAAAAGCAGCATTTGGCTTTGTGCACTCTGCCTGAGCTACTTGGCCAGGGAAACTACATTTACCAGCAGCCCCAGGCTCCTGAAATCAGTTGATCTGGCACACCTGTTCGGTTTAAAACTGAAAAATAGTCCTGTGCAGCCTATACTGCTCAATGGATCCACCCTTAAAGTCGCTCTTCTTAACACTAGGCCGCTTAGTAAATCAGCCTTAGATGCTCATGACTTTATCCTGGACCATAATAGTGATCTCTTGGCTATAACCAAAACTTGGCTCCAAAAGCACAGTGGTCCCATTATTCAAGCTGCTAGCCCTAGAGGATTCACTTTCTGTGGACAAAATAGAGGGTCTGTCGTTGATGGGGGGGTTGCGCTTATTGCTCGGGAGGAACTCTGTTTCTCCCGTACCTTTACCATATGTGAAGGCTGCAAGCTGTTGCATTTGAAAATCAACTCCTCTCCTATTCACTGTTCACATCTTTTTGTGCTTTATCGCCTCCCCAATGAGATGCCCAATTTTAATGAGGACCTTTTGGCTTTTTTAACGAATTTTAATACTGTGACTACATCTGTCCTTCTTATAGGAGATTTTAATAGGTGGAAGGAAAACCATTCTGGTAGAGAGGCAATTTCTCCTGAACTCAGCTTAAAAGAATTGACCTTTTAGTTCATAACAACGAAGCAATCCATGTCAAGGGTAATATTCTTGACTGGGTTGTGGCAAATAATATACAAATTGGTCCTTTCAGTACCACTCCTTTCCTTGCGTCTGGTCTGACCACTTTTCTGTGATTTTTCATATAATCCTCCCTGGAAAATCTATTTTGAAGGGAAAACCATTTAATAAGGTTACTTGCAGGAATACAAATAAAATTAGATCGGCGGATCTTCATAAATGTTTAGTTAATATTTTGGCAAATACTTCTGACCTTGATCCACCAGACATTCTACTCTCAAATTATGACTCTGCTATAACGGATTTGCTTTACAGTTTAGCTCCTGTTAAGACTAGAACCATTAGGACAGATTAAATCATCATAGCTGGTTCTGCCCGCAACTCACAAAGTTGAAACAAGAAAGAAGATTAGCCAAACGTAAATGGAGCAAAATCCTTTCATATGAAAATAACCTACTCTGGAAAAATATTGAAAAAGAATAGAGGGAAAACATTATAATTGTTAAAAAAAACTCTACAATGTCGAAATTGAGGAGTCTCCGAATAACACAAGAAAACCTTTTGAAATCCTGAGAAGCCTTCTCTGATAAAATTACGAATTCACATGAGAAAATTATGGCTAATCCGGCTTCAGCCTTTGAACCTAAACATAACTAAACTTTCCCTGTGCTAGGGGGCCATACTCTTTGAATTCTCCACTATTTCTCTGCAGACAATGGAGGAAGTCCTAAAAAAAGATGTGTTCCACTTCCTGGAGTGGTGATCTCCTTGCAGGTAAAATCATTCTCAGTAATGCTCACATTTTCTGTGCCTTTCATGACCCGTTTCACTAATGCCACCTTCCACTATGGTACCATCCCCAAAGAGGCCAAAAGGGTTATAGTCTCCTCCTTGTTGGAAAAAGCCGGTCTGGATCCCAAATTCTTTGCCAACTACAGACCCATTACTAATGCTCCTTTCTTTTTAAAAGTCATGGATCGTGTAGACACAATACAGTTACAAAAACACTTGGAACACACAACATTTTACATCCTCATCAATCTGGCTTTAGAGAGCATCACAGCACTGAAAGTGCCCTCTTAGATCTTCAGAGCCAGATACTGGACTACATGGACAAGAGCAGGGCAGGCCTTTTGATACTTCTTAACTTATCAGCAACTTTTGATCTCCTGGACCATGTAAAACTTCTTGCCACATTTTCTATGACAGGCCACTGCTCCCCATTAGCAGTGAAGCGGCTGGAGTTTTTTCTGTCAGGCTGAATGTCTAGTGTTTGCTGGGGCCAAGCATCCCCAGGGTCTATATTGTGCACCTGCGAAGTGCCACAGGGAGCTTGCCTGTCTCCTACACTTTTCAAAATGTATCTACGCCCTTTGTGTGACATTCTTGATAAAGCAGGAATCATGTTCACTAATTATTCTGATGATACTTAGCTATTGGTGGAACTGAGCGGTGATCACACCGAGGATTCAAAAACGGTACAGAACATTTAGCTGATCATAAAAGATTGGATGACCCAATACTGGCTCTGTCTTAACAGTAGAAAAACAGAAATGTTGATTTTCGGATCCCCACAAGCAAGGCTGAAACTGGGGCTGGTATACACAGACTTTACAATTGATGGTCATCTCATAACGTTTTTAGACCAGGTTAAAACCCTTGGGCTGATAATGGATAAATCCTTGAGCAACAATACACACATAGCCAATGTCATCAAAAAAATCACAATATCATCTTAAACTCCTCAGATTGGGCAAGCCATATGTCACCAATAAGAACTGCAATACCTTGGTCAGAGGCATGGTTATGCCTCAAATTGACTACTATAACGCCTTGCTGGGGGGAGCAAGTAAAAACTGCAAACAAAAACTCCAGTTTTTTCAAAACGATGCAGTTTGCATCATCATAGGCGTAGCTAGATGAGAACATATAACTAAGGCTAGGAGGGACCTTCTTTGGCTACCAGTTAAATTGCAGGATCTCTTTTAAGATCCTGACCCCGGCACAAAAATGTTTATATGGGCATGTTCCTAGTTACCCGAAAAACGTTCTTACCCCCCAAGCCTTAGGGAGATCAAATAGATCCAACAACACCCATCGCCTCATCTGCCCTGGATCAAAAGAAGCCGGGGAAGAGGTCGCACGTTCCCAGTTCAGGCTACTCTAGCCTGGAACAACCTCCCAATAGAAATGCTAGCCTCTCCCTTTTACCTGGTTTGTTAGCAGTGTCTGTTGTCTTTCGTTATATGTGCGCCCTGATGCCTGTGGGCTACGGCACGTTATAAGCACCACATAACATAACACATAACATAACATAGTTCATATAAGTGTTACTATCATCATTGGTTGCACCTTATCTGGTAGGCATGCCTTGACCAACCTCAAACCATGTAAAATACTGATAATAACATAATAACAGCAGCGGATAGGCTTCTGCAACATGTATGGTCCACCATTACATAAGCCATCATGAATGTTTGGCACTCTCTTCCAACCTTGGACATTTGGCTCATGAGTAGCACATAAGCAACAAAACCAGTTACAAGGGAACAACATCAGACAACTGCAATCCTTAGCTAATTAACCTACCATCTCTCATGAGTTAGGCCCTCATTCTTTATATATCCATACACCAGGTTTAGTTCACCAACGCATCTTCTCTTCCTAATGGTGTCATTTCACATCTGTCAGACTTTACCTATAGTTCTTCTATGTCCAATGATGTCTGCAGGCTCATATCTAGTGCATCAGTTTGAGGGTACATTCAATACAGTTGTCTTGCTGTTCTTCCAATATGACAGGATGTGTGCATCTGCCTATCGACATTTCCCCCTCTGGCTGAGTCCTCAACTACCTCTTCACCTTTCTTCACCTTTTATTCACACTGTGGTTTCTTTGGGATCCATATCTTTGTTACCCCTCTCAGGTCAGCTGCATTCTTTATGTGTTCATCCACACTCCAGGTCATATAGCAGCATTCCACAGTCAGTGAACAGAACTCCCAACGTCCAACATAATTCTTATGGTCCTTAGGATACTGACACGTTGTTCATGGGGGTGCCATGTTGCTTCCTCTCAGGTGCTCATGGGTGGTGTTTTCCATCTGTGTGTTCTCGTCACCCACAGTATTTACGTTGATAATTATCTTCATCCCAAATTGCTTTCTTCCCTGTCTTCTTGCTTTGTCCTATGATTATTCTTATAAGACAGAATCCCAGCAACACTAACATTAGTATTGCTCCAAACATTTTGAAAGCATTTGCCATCCAGGATGGAACCCACGAAAACAGAGATGAAAACCAATCTTCATCTTTGGTCTCATCTACTTCTTCTTCCATTTTCAAATGCGGAGTTGACAAATGTATTGCTTCTGTCATGGTTCCATTTTCTCCATCATTGGCAGGTGGGTATGTGCAGCAAGAAGGCCTGATCTTGGCACACACACCTCCTTCCATTGTTGTAATTAAGTCCAGGGCATACCTGTTCTGGAGGGTCATGAGTCTGATGGCCCTCAATTCTTCTTCAATTGCATTAAATCCTTGTATTGTCGTGTTAATTGTTTGTAGCAGTTCCCATCTGGTCATTTATAACCACTTGGCATTCGCTGCAGCCTGAATTCCTGGAATGAATATGGCTGTCATTATTGCTGTCCTACCTAACAATTTGTGCTCATCTGGAATGTCTTAATACGCTTCTATTGATTTTTTAATGAAAATAGTTCTCTCTCTTCTGTTGGATGAGTTTAAGCGACCTCTTCCTCTTTTGGTGTGCATCCATATTTGGAAAGTCGGCAATGTGGAGGTCACTCTGGGTGTTCACCAATGCAGGAACATGTATTATCAGTATATAACATATTCCTCCTCAATTTATAGGCAGCTTCGTATACGCTTTCGATCCACAGACCTAATGGTGGTCCATCATGGCCACGAGCAAACAGACATGTTTTTCCACACTATGAGAATGTCTGGGGTGATTCATAAACATTGCCAACACTTAATTTGAAATGTGGCGGATCCATTGCTTCTAGCATAGCATTGATGCTTCTCCGTCCTTTTGGCAATAATTATTGTGGCTTCAACCAGCGTGGCCTTTTGCTTTCTTGTACTTAAATACACGATCATCTGTTGCAAGTGTGTATATAGGTTTTTTCCTGATGAAGACGTTGACCAAGTCATCTTTATACGTCGAAACTGGTCAAAATACTTGGGGATGTAATCGCTGGACTACATCTATCTGATCCACTCCATTAGTTGATCACATATGCTAGAATTATAGTGGTCCTGTATATTGACTGTACTCTATGACATAAGATTGTTAGCTGTGACCATTAGTAAGTCCTACCACATATTTAATGTATTTCGGTAGAATTCTAGAAGTCACTTGATAAATGAATGGCGCCAAATGTGGATGAATGAGTGAATGATTCACTGTCTGTTTTATAAATTGGTATGTTCTTAATGGTTTGTTTTCCTGCAATGTAAACAAAAGTTTAAGTGCTGATTAATCGATGTTTAACTCATTTTTACAAATGATGAATCAGGCTAAATACATTTTTGATACTTTATTAAAGATGAATGTCCTCTGGACAATTCTTTCTGTATAAAAAAGGGATGAGAGAACCTACATAGCAGCTCTCATCTGACGTTCTTTTCCCCACCTCACTCAGGTGCTGATACTGCATGTTATTTTTTAAATGAGCTGAATTATCAAGGTATGTATTTATATCCTGATTATCTTCTCCAACATCCCTCTTAAGTCATTTAATGTGTTTGGCAATATTGAGGGAAATATCGCTCATTCTTTTGTTAGGGATAGAAACAGCTCTCTCTTTGTTGAATACTTCATCTATATGGCAAAAAATAATTTGAAGAAGTGCTAAAAGAATAAGGAAGCAAACACTACACATTGTACAAAACGTGGTGACAAGCAATATAGCAAACTAATTAATGTGTCATACTGCATTCTGCATATTAATCAGACTTCATGCTAGCAATGTGTATCTCATGAGTTGGAAGTTCCCCATTCTCTTTCAATCAACATTTTGTTCTTGTTATTCTCTAGTTCCCCATTCTCTTTCAATCAACGTTTTGTTCTTGTTATTCTCTATGACAACCAACAGGAATTGTAATAGCATTGCAATGATGATCCTGCGAATAATGGGGGCTGTTTTAGGAGTTCCAAAAAAGTTGACAATATTAAAATGTTGTCTCACTAGAGCTGGATAGGATCCAAGTATGTATGTGAAAACAGTTACAAAAATGTGTGCAACGCTATAGGCAGCTTAAAGTGTTGTATGTGTTATTTTTCTGTCTTCAAAACATTGTCTCTTTAGCCTAATAAGAATAGTTCTGTAAAGTGTAAATAACTGTAAGTTATTAGTTTCACATTAAACTTAGAAATGATCAAATGTTTGAATTGTTTTTTATTTCATCTGTTCTTGTTGGCTCTTGTTAGCTGATCTAGTCTGCATCTGCGGAACTTCTAATCTTGCTTCACTGCCAACAGGTGCCAGAGGGGTAAGGGTCTCTCTTGTGTAATACTTTGTCATTCAGATGCAGACAGGCTCGTCTTCATTGGATCGTCACAGCAGTGGGGGTGAACTTCTCTACTAGGTATGGTCCTTCAAAACTGGGCTTATTCCAAGAGCAGACAAAATTCTTTACAAGTACTTCATCCCCTGGATACAAACTAGGTGTCTTCAACAGTTTGATCGGATTGATTATTTGGCTGCTGTCTTCTTCAATCTTCTTTGACCCTTCGCTCTGATTTTTTAACTGTTGGAAAATAAAAGATACACTATATTTGTCAAGTAATCATGCATCTCATCCCCTAATATTTGTTTCTACACTATAGCCATCAGTTTCTATTTCAGTGGGAGGAGCAACGGGTACTCTCATGCAGCATCCAGTCACCAACTCATGAGGAGTCAAGTGGTGATCTGAGCCAGGCTGGTTTTTCAATGCAACTAGGGCAAGCGGTAGTCAATATGCCTATTGTTTCTTCAAAGTCATCTTTATCTTGGCTATCCTCTCGTTAAGGAGTCTATTTAAAAGCTCACAAATACCATTTGCCTGTCGGTGATAAGCAGAGGAAAACCTATGCTTTATGCCTAAAGGAAGAGTGATTTGTTCAAACATCTCATTTACAAAATGCAGCCCACAATCAGACCGCAGGACTTTGCATAACCCCATCTAGGAACCACCTCACATATGAGAAATTCAGCAGCACATGTGGCATTGAGATGCATGTATGGGCCTGCCTCAATCCATTGGGAAAAAGGATACACTACTACTAACATATATCTGTAGCCATTGCATGTTTGCAACATAGCCACATATTATGTAGATGCTGAAAAGGACCATTGGGGCAGGGCATTGCTCCTCTCACTGTTCGCAAGCTATGCCCTGCTGTGAATTTCAGACAGACATGCAATTCACAATAAACTGTGCAACGTGTTCTAATAAATTTGGCTAAAACCAGTCTTCTGCGATCATGGTAGCAAGTTTCTCTCTGGTTAAATCCCTGTCTTTTCCACAAATCCTGTTCTTCTTGCGGAACTTGACCAAGCAGCTCAATTAACTGTACAATGGATAACGTATTTAAACCTTCTTTCATCATCATGCAATGTTTTGACATTTGCTTGACACTTTCTACTTCAAAATGAGAACATATTTGTAAAATATGCTGCTATTTTTGCTTCAACATTTACGGCTTCGTTACCACAAGAAATTATATGTGTCCTCTTAGTATGGGCTGCACACTTCACCACAGCGATAGCCAATGGGAGCTTTAGTACCTTAATAAGCTTGTCCAATAGCGGCGAATGTTACACTGGGGCGCCGTATGCACGGAGGAAGCCCCTCCTTTTCCAGCGTGACAACCCTGCATGTACGGTTGACATCACATAAACAGAGTCACTTCCTCACCCTGATATCTCTGAAGTGCAGTGATAAGCACCACTAATTCTGCAGCCTGTGCTGCACAACTTGAAGGCAATCTTGCACTTGTCACTACTTCAAATTCACTATTCTTTTTTAACTTGAATACTGCTAATCCTGTATGCCTTTCTCCTGTCGTTTGATCACTTTTTGAAAAACCATCAATGATTAGAATGTCCCACCTGTTAGAGTGTTTTCTTTAATGTGGGGAATATGTCCTAAAAATATGTGTTGCAATCATGTACATAATCCTCCTTCTCTACTAGTTGTCGCTGGATTCACTACTACTGATAATAGCATAACAACAGCAGCGGATAGGCTTCTGCAACAATGTATGGTCCGTCATTACATAAATCCTCATGATTGGTTGGCACTCTCTTCCAACCTTGGACATTCAGCTCTTTAGCAGCACGTAAGTACCAAAACCAGGTGCAGGGGAACAACGTCATGCAACTACCCACCTTAGCTAATTAGCCCACTATCTCTCATCAGTTAGGCCCTAACCTGAGGCTTCTCCTCTGTAGTTGACCTTGCTGATTGTTCTCTTCCTCAGAACTTTAAAGGGAGTGAAGTTACATTGCTATATTCGTCTGGAGATTCATGAATAGTCCTTGTGTTCTGGTATTGCGCCACGTGTAAGGAGAACATGATTTTGTCCATTCTGTCCTTATATTTAGTGCTATTTGATTCAATTATATTGGGTGCTATTACTCTCCTCTGCCTTTTGAAACTCGTTGCTCTGTCTTGCATGTGCTTTCTGCATCTTTGATTGTTCAATACTTGGCCCTCACAATTATTCACTCCTTTGCTTAATCTAAGAGAAATATGTCCTGCGTACATAGCTTATCCTCTTTGACTCCTTTCTTGCCTTGCAGTTGATTCTTGCTGCGGCATCCTTGATTCTGAGTCAAGCAAATATCATTTGTTCTTGCACAAATCTGTTTTCCAGCACCTGTCAGATCTGCAGCCTTGGTCTTTCTCCTCTTGAGGCTTCTCGCTTACTATTAAGCAATGCTGATGTCCATTTTCTCAACATGGCTGCTTTACTCATGTTATATTTCCTACTTTTGCAACATCAATGGGAGCCCTAACACTCTCCCTAAATCGGACACACTATCCTAACCCTGCATGATGTTCCTCAACCTAGAGCGCGCTGTTGCACCGGATAAAGAAGGGAAAATGTGCAGACAGGACTCACCCTATTCCTACATACAATAAGATAATTCACAAATAAACTTTGTTTACAAACACTTGAAACACTTGTGTATAGGTGCGTTATAAATGCCATATCATATCATATCATATCATATCATACAATGATTTTTTAACCCAATCTTAATTCTCACACAAAACAGTTAACATTTGCAGTTCCGGGAAACCGTGCCCCCCCAGCTGCCCACTTTGGTCAATCAGGCAGGTCACGTGGGACTGAGTGTCTGAATTCAGACCATTTATTTGCCCTCCGTGAGGTGTGCCTGGTTGGCCCAAGTGCAATGTCTAAAACATTTGCATCTTTGAAAAGTGGTTCAAGATCTTGAACTGGATCAATCTTAATTTGGTGGTGATTGACACGGTTTTGGTAAGTTGACAGTATTTGACCCATTGTGTTTCTTAAATGGAAAAGCAAAGCTCCCGCTCCTGTATCCCCTTCATAGTATTGTGAGAGGGAGTGTGGGTCTGTATTGTCTTGTCCAATTTGGAGGTTTCACATTGAATCCCATCAAATGCCATGACGTCAGTTATAAATGGTTGTGTCTCAGGTTCGCCCGGAAATGAGGGCCATCGTTGACAAAATGCTGCCCTCATTCTATGGTATTGAAGGGAGTTTAAAGGTTTGTGTCTGAGTTTAGCCATAAAGTCAGACAATTAAACAAATTTCCCGTCGAGAAACATGTCACCCAGTTTTAGTTGGGAGTGGGGGTCCCAAGTCTCCCTGATGGCTGGGTCATATGTAGGAGCTATCCTAGGGATCCGCCATAAAGGGGAAGTGTTGCAGTAGGGCATATTGACATTAATCCGCTTAAATATTCTCGACCATGCATTTACTGTGGTCTTGACCAAGTCGAGACAACTGGTATCTGAGTAGCACTCGGCGAATACGACAGAGCGAAGATCAGCAGCGGATGCAGCGTACCTCTCCACTCTGAGGTGAGCAAAGTCATTAGAGGTGGAGGTCCAGTACCTCATGTATTGGGCCTAAGCAGCCAAAAAGAACACCTCGAAGTAGGGTGCTGAGAGGCTGCCAGTATTGTATTGTTCAATCACCTTTGACCAGTTCATTCTAGTCATCCCTCCACTCCAAGTAAACGAGGAGACCATGAATTGCAATTTGAAGAAGAAAATCCTCCCGGGCCATATGGGGATGTTACTGAACAAGTATAAAGGTTTGCGTTGGATGATCATTTTCAGTAAAGATATCAGTCCATAGATTAATATCGGGAGGTTATTCCAAATTTTAAGCTTGGCTTCCAGCTGATTCAAGTATAGTTCATGATTGTTTGCATACAGGGATCAGTGATCAACGGACACTGCTATGCCTAGATAGCGGATAGATGTTGGGGACCAGCAGAAACCCATTAAGTCATCGGGCGGTGTAGCGGCGTGCATGAGAGGCAATAGTTCAGATTTGGTGTTATTTATTCTATATCCGGACTATACAGAGAATTCATGGACGTCATTCAGAACTGGTGTCAAATTAATTTCAGGGTCACAAATTAATAGTAGAGTGTCATCAGTGTATAATGAGATTAGCTGCGGGGGTCCATTAATACAAACCCCTCTATGTCAGTGCTTGGAAAGAATCAATGCGGCTAGAAGTTTAATTGTGAGGGCAAATAATAGGGGGGAAGGGGTTATCCCTGTTGTGTACCTCTGCCTAGGGGGAATTTATTCGAACATGTGTAGTTATTTCGGACCAAAGCACTGGGGGTTGGTATAGAGCTGTCAGATATAGCTCATGAATTATGGGCCGAACCCAAATCGTTTGAGAATGGTGAACCTATATTGCCATGATATTGTGTCAAACGTTTTCCCAGCATCTAATGATGCTGCAACGACTTTGGTCTTGGGATCTCATTGGGCTATGATGGAGAAAAGTCTGCGTAAGTTCAGGGAGGTCGATGTGGTGGGTATAAATCCTGATTGATGAGTGTGTACCAGGTGAGTCATAAAGGGTTGCAAGTGGTTAGCAGTGACTTTGGCGAATATTTTGGCATCTGAATTATTAAAGAGAGAGGGTGGTGTGAAGCAACTTCCTGTGGGGGCCTATGTTGTTTGTGTAAAACAGAGATGACTGCTTCGCATAGCGACAGGGGAAGGTTCCCAGCTGCAAGAGCCTCATTCCACAATGCTAGGGGTTTAGGGGCAAGTTCTTGTGCGTAACATTTCTATAAATCATTCCACAAGCCATCAGGGCCAGGAGCCCTCCCCACAGTTAGATCCTTTATAGTGAAAATAATTTCGTCAGTGGTAAAGTGAGTCTCTAAAGTTTCAACTGTCTATGAAGATAAAACCCGGAGTGGGTTTGCAGCTATGTAATCGGTGAGGTCGCCATCAGACATGGTGTCAATATTAGTATACAGTGAGGAATAGAATTCAGCAAACACTTTGTTAATTGCAGTTTCCCCCACACATATTTGCCCTTGTTGGTCACATATACTGATGATTGGTAGTCTAAGGTGTTCAGCTTTGATCAGTCTCGCTAACGACTTACTGGCCTTATCTCCCTCACCATATTTCCATGCCCTAATGGCCTTGGTGTCATGTAGGATCTTTCTGTTGGCTAGTTTATAAAACTCATCAAGTTGTGCATGGATTTGAGCTAGTGTTGACACCACAGGAGCCAGTGCATAAACATTCTCTAGTGTGTGTATTTTGGATTGGACCATTTGGAGGTCTTGACGGATGGTGCGAAGAGTGCCATGTCTCTTGGATATATTCTGGCCTCACAGCCAGACCTTAAAAGTCTCCCACACTATGGACAGAAAATCCACTGTAACTTCATTACGCTAAAAAAGTTTATTATCTCTACCCTCAGTGGGGCCACCACAGTAGTGTCGTGAAGGAAGGCCGGGGGAATTTTCCAAAGTTGGGGGCTCTTACTTCAGTGTGCCTGCTTAATGTGAAGTAGCACTGGAGAGTGGTCTGAAATTGTGCGTGGGCAGATTGTGCATTCAGTAGTGTGTGGGGTCCAATCAGGGGTGATTAATCAAAAATAAATATGTGATCCCGAATTGTGTATGGATGAGTGAAAAGTGAATTCCTCTGCATGGGGTGCAGTACTCGCCATATTTCTATCAGGGGCAAGTAGCCCATTGATTGGGTAATAGCCTGAGTGTTACGCTCACCTGACTCCCACAGAGGCGCAGGTCTGGTTTGGAGTATTGTTGCTTCTTCTATGGTGAAGCGCAGGACCCGGAAGATGGACTGGACCGGACCTTCGAATCTGGCTTGTCTGGCTCGCAGGAATATCGTTCTTAGGGTTTGAAAGGTTGAGCTCTCCATCCTGCTTCTCATGCAGGGGCGCGTTGTATCCAGTTACTTCACTGGGATTTTGATTGTAGAGGGTTCAAGTTTTGTTTTCCCGGTATAGTACCGTAAGGATTCTGTTAATGAGTATGATTCTGCAATAATAATTGTTTGTTGTCTCTTTTTCAGGTGCGGAAACTATTCCGAGAAGAGCTGTGGAACCGAAGAATGAGACTCTGGTGAGCTTGATGAGAGTTCTCTCAGTGTCCTTGTATCAATGCGCTCACTAACGCTGATGTCTTTTTTCCCCATAGGGGCCAGGGTCCGGAAATGCCTGGATGCGGCACCGACCCGAAACAAAGCTCTATCCAGAAGAAATCAGGTAAGTCTTTAATGGGCGTTTGGGTAATGTCTTTTCATGCGCCCACTAACGCTGATGTCTTTTTTCCCCATAGGGGCCGGGGTCCGGAAATGCCTGGATGCGGCACCGACCCGAAACAAAGATCAATCCAGAAGAAATCAGGTAAGTCTTTAATGGGCGTTGGGTAACGTCTTTTCATGCGCCCACTAACGCTGATGTCTCTTTTTCCCCTTAGGGGCCGGGGTCCGGAAATGCCAGGATGCGGCACCGACCCGAAATGAAGTTGGAATAACCCAACAGGTAAGCTTTGTAATGGAAATTAAGGTTTCCTTGTTTTCTTTCCCCTCTCACCTTTATTCTTGTCTTTTTCCCCCTAGGCGCGGTGATGTGTCTGCGAGTCCAGATGTCGCCGTAGAACGTGGTGGCACCTTGTACAGGTGAGTGAGATGCGGCGCTGCAGCGATCGATGTGATGTGCTTTTAAATGGATGTCTTCCTTTTCAGGACTGTCGGCGAGATGTCTCCGGAATGCGGATTTAGCAGGTAAGGACTCTTCTTTACCCTTTTCTCTTCTCTTCTCTCTTTTCAGGTGTTCCAGGATGCTGGCAGGAGTGGCAGAAGACAGAATGCAGGAGCAAACACGGTGAGCGTCCAGCTGCTAGATGCAGAACAACGCGAAGCGTGAGTTGCTGCTTGGGCGTGGCTTAAATAGCTTTCAAAGTAGTTCCAGGTATGTATCCTTCCTCTCAGGTATGTATTCCTCCCCTGACCACACCCGTGTGGTTAAGTAGTTCCAAAGATAAAGTAGTCCCATTCAGGCCTCAGAAGGCCTGGGTGTTGCAGCATGGTCTGCATCAGGTAAGTTAACACTAAGCACCTTTAACACAAAGTCCCCTTTTATGAGCCTGGCGCCTATGGCGCCAGGACTGTGGCCCGATATGAGCCTGGTGCCAAAGGCGCCAGGACTGAGTCCAAAGAGCCCCTACTTGAGGCTGTTGTGACTTCCCTTGAAGACATGATGTCTGCCTCTGGGGTAGCTGGGTTTTGTCTGGCACCTTGGAGGTAGGCATCATGACACTGAGCCGATCTAGTCAGTGCGCTGGGATTCTTGGTGGTTTTGTCATGCATTGGGTCCTGAATGGTGTTGAAGTCCCCACCCCAAAGTACCCAGGTATTGTCTTTGCGGGATATCAAGTTTATGATGTTAAGATAAAACTTTGGATTGTCTATGTTTGGGCCATATGTGTTGATTAGTACAGTGGGCTGTCCATGTAATTCACACCAAACAATCACATATCTGCCTAATGAAACCACTGTGGCTATGGAGAACCGATAGCCAAAAGTATGATGGATGAGAATGAGAACCCCTCTAGATTGTGAGGAGAATTTCTCTGGCCCCAGCTGCGTGTGAAGGAGTCGACCACTCTGCTCAACGCATGGGTTTCTTGTGTGCATCAGGATTTGTATTTTGTGTCTTTTGGCATAATTGTATTTTCCTGGACTTGATGGGATTATTCAGACCACGAATATTCTATGTAAGCATCCTAAAGGAGTGACTACCAGTCCCATAATTTAGTAAAAGGGAATCTATTTCCCAGATGACTGTGCGATATCTGACCAACAAATGTTCCCCATGTGTGATCATCGATTTATTTTGTGTTTTAACTTCTTTACCATCCCAACCGCCAACCCCACTCTCACTGTACTTCAAACATGACAGTGTTATCCAATAACATCAAAAACAATGTTAAACAGAGGGAGACATCCTGCAAACATCAGCAAGAACTTTGGCACACTGCCTGGCGCTCTGGAACCACTAGTAGCTAGTTCCAACGCATAACTTGTATCATAATGGGGATAGGTGAGCAGCACCTTAGCGTTAAATCCTGGAAGCACTATGGAACTGGCCATAGCGTTTGGCAGTCAGTAGTTCACGTTGTCAGGTAATGGAATGCCATGTGGGTTAAGTCAATTAGTATCGGGATGGATCGCTCTATGAAGGATGAAGCGTCTCCTGGAGTTTTGAAAAAAGTGGGCTATTCCTGCATATTGTATCGAGAGCTTAGCAGGGAAGATCATGCCATACAGTATTTTCCTTTCTCGTATGGTGCACTTTACTTGGTCAAAGTTATGACGGGCCATCTGGACTCTAATTGAAAAATCTGGGTATATATGTACCGTGGTCAGGTCGAATTGTAGAGAGCCTCTCTCTCGTGACAGTCGAAGTATCAGGTTGCGATCTCGGTAATTGAGGAGGCGGGCAATCATTGTGCGAGTGGGGGCTCCAGGTTTGGGGGTTGGAGCCAGCGAGCGGTGTGCCTTTTCCACAAGGAATTGAGCAGAGAATTGTGCCTCCAGAAACAGGGAGCGTATCATTTCCTCAGCAAAAGACTTTTTAGATTTGTTCAATGTCCTTTCCGTGTGTGGTAACCATGTCTTCTAGGTCCACAACCTGGTTTTCAGCCTGTGCGATGCATCCGCTCTCCTTCTCAAGTTTTGCTTTCAATGAATTAACAGTTGAGCCAATATCATTGAGTTTGGCCTTCACTGCCGCGAAGCCCACCTGCATTGTGCCCATATATGGGTCCATGGCTGGATTAATAGAGGAGCAGGCATCAGAGGGCCGGTCCTGTGGGCAGTTGTGGTCAGTACTAGGGCGGGATGTGCCTGCAAACACGTCCATGGGGCCCTTTTTGCTCTCCTTGGCTCCTCCTTGAGTCATAACCAGCAGTGAATTCCCAGGCACTATGTGGTGGAGGAGCAGTGTTAATGGGCATCTGGTAGTGGCTGGGGGCAGTATGCACTCCTTGTGCTATGACAAACAGGATGTATTAGCAGAGGTGTCAGGCCTGTGTGCTAGGGTTATTGTTTGTATAGAGCGCTGCCTCTGTGGATGACTAGTGCTCAGCCATACAGGAGGGAAAGTCGCACCTCTAATACGCTGCCGCTGTGCTTGGGTATTTCTGGATTGTGAATTGCCCTCAATTAGTGGGCTCCACGGGTTTTGTAGCGGGTTGTGTGTGTACTGGGTCCAGTATCAGGTCAGTCCTCTGGTGAAGTCAGAGTATTGCTGTCAGCAAGTAGCCGGCGGAGATTGGGTGGTCAGGTAGGTGTGCAGGGCTCCTCCTCACAGACGCTCACATACAGCTTCGCAATGTCTTTATTAGTTCATTCCAGCGCCCATGTCAGCAACGTGGCACTGCTGGTTGATGCTGCATACGAGTGGGTGCGCCAAGCTCCTCCTCTCAACTGTCTGCACTGTGCAATTGAATGACCCTGTAGCATCTAGCTCTGGTACCCGATTCCTTGCTAGGGCTGGAGCCGACTTGGATGATGCGCTGCGTTGTGCAGCGGATAATCGTGTGTGTATATTCAGAGTGGCTCCAATGTCCTTCGCAGCTCCTCGAGGTTGTCCCTCAATCACTGGCTCTGTTTCCCACGTATTGCTCTAGCAGCTGTGCGGGGCATGGATTTTAGACCTGCTTTATAGTCAGCCCGTGAAGCCATGTCTGACTTCAAGGGTGTTTCCTTGCATGGTCAAGCAGCGATTTCAGCCAGGATTCGCTCCCGTGCCTCAGGATATGTTCCCACATGATACTCTACACTTATAATCGACTTATGATGCCCTGAAGGTTAGGATATCTTGAGAGGATTTGTGTGGTCACGGAGCTGACGGTTCAGGTAGCCATTCTTATCACTGCTCAACAGCGCCCCCCACAAAATGGTTTCTTAAAGGGGAACAATTAGAAAGAAACAGTGAAAACAAATATTTGGGATTTAAGTTGAATGCACATCCACATAGAGCAGTAGTTGGAAACAGGCTGCTGGATAAAATAGACCAGATGGCTTGTCAGATGAAAAGTTTATCAGGGAAGTATTACATTGATCCTACTCCTAATGAAATTTTATAAAGGGAAGGTAATCCCGACACTGCTATACAGAATGGACATAGATTCCCAGGTGTGGAGGATGAACTGGATAAAATTGAAAGGGCTATTATGGAAGAAAGTCCTGAATGTACCCAGTCTCTACCAATGGCCTCCCTTCGGTACGAGCTAGGAATGAGCACCTTGAGGGCCTATTTAGATTGGAAACTGGTTCAACTACACGGATCGATCAAGTTTCCTTCTGCAAACACCTTGTAAAAAGATGTGCATCAAATGGTACAGAGTGACTCTGGCTATTACTTAATAACGATACAAAAGGCAGTGTTGGAAATATTATTAAACTGTGATCGATCCCGGGAAGAGTTGGCAGAGAATCCACTAGGTGTAAAAAGAGCATTATTGAGAACGGACTGGATAAAGACAATCATTGCTGTACGTAATATTAAGCTGCACAACCATTTTTCAATTTTAGATGAACCCAGAGGATTTGTACCTTCTATATCTCGAAAATACCCTAATGCAAAAAAAGAGAGGACTTTTGGAGATTTTGTCCAAGCAGCTTTTAACAGTGCGTGAAAAAGGATGTGGTACAAATTCCATCTGTATGTTGTGTAACCTGGAAATAACGCAAACGTTATGTCATATTCTGACAGAATGCTTGGTTACCTATTAACTAAGAACTAAGAAACGTTGTGTGAATAATATTGAATGGCTGGAAACAGAGGATTTCTGGTTGAGGCTATCCTGTGGACACAAGATATTTCTAACTTGAGGAGTAGTGAATTTGCTGATAGAATTAGGCTTTTTGCAAATTCTATTCAGTGAATGACATGAGTGTTCAGAGGAATGGTTAGAATGAGATATTACTCATGAAGGTGGTTTTATCTAACTGATATATTTTGATTATTGTTCATATGATATTGTTGATTTTATGTGAAAATTCATATTTGCATTGACTGTACGACATTAATATTAATATTTATTATTTTATTTTATTTTATTAAAGTGCATGTGGTTAAATTATAGCCTTTTACACTAATACACAGTAACAAAAAGAACCATCTACAATATCAATAAAAATACCCAAAAACAAAAAAAGCCTGAAATGGGCCTATAAAATCACATTTAAAATAACTGAATCCATATCATAGACTCAGTCCCAAAAATGTTACTCCACAGTTGGTCTGATGTGGTCAAGCTAAATTTACTATATGCTCCCTCATAGAAGCTATCCAGCATCTCACATTGGTTCAGTACATGGCGCGAGGACTCTGCATATTAATAATTAAAATACATTTTTTTAAAAATTAACCGGAGAGACTCTGTTCGATAACAGACAGGAAGATGAATGGAACTTAGTATCACAGGTTTTCACCCCTTTACCTTTCCTGATGCAAAGCACTCTGTTTATGACCTTATGCATACAGGAGATTGTTGGTGGGGAGCCCAGGATTGGTTCATTGAGGTAGGTTTTGCCCACACCAATCACTGTGTCCCATTTGGCTATAAAAGAGGGTTGAGCACCTCTTTTGGCAGATCATCTGAAGATTTTGCAAGGAGTAGCAGGAAGAACTCATCATTGGACCCTGGTTGAAGGTATAGGGCCTCATCATGAGTTGGGCGGTAACGCCGGCACTATTAGCGCTGGCGTTAATAGCCCTACCGCCAAACCCCCGGCGCTAATAGCGCGGGATCACGGGTTTGGCGGAATGGGTATTGCCCATTCCCCACTGAGCCCATTCGGGAATTCCCCATTTCCCATTGGGCTCAATGGGGAATTTTCACGCTCTTACCACTGGCGGATTTCCCGCCAGCGGTAATAGCGTGAATTTTCGGCAGATTTCCCCCCAGCTCAGAGCTGGGGAGAAATCTGTGGAAGCCCTGATTTGGCGGACCCTTAAATCCAGCGGTAATAGCGCTACCGCCGGATTTAAGGGTTACAGCCAAACTCGTGATGAGGCCCATAGTCTGCCTTATATCTTCCACCATTGTTGGAAGGATAGGAACTTCAAAGAGGGAAGCAGGATCCCTCCTCTAAACATATCCCAGAGAGCAGAGGGAGATACTGAATCCATAGGACCCTCTAGCTGCTCCAGAACCGGTACCCAACCAGCAGACAGCACGCCCTTCTAGCTTCTGCAGCAATCTTCCTAGGTAGGAATTGCCAGAAGGTCTCTGATCCTGCAACCAAGGACAAGGCAGCTGTCTGCAACACACTCCTCAGCTTTGGGCCGTCCTCCTCAAAGGACAACACAAGCCCATTGAAGAAGCTGGGAGAAGTGCCTCTACGAGTATCTACTGATGTCCACCTTAAAGGACATTTTTGAGCCAATCAAGTTCCTCGAGCTGCAACCAATTGAACCGCTGACCGTTTGCAAGCTGCAGTCGCTTAAAGACATCCAAGATGTCTTGACCAGTGCTTCAGAACAGCGATCAGCACTGAGACAATGATTTCTGACCCCGAGCCATTGTGTAGGCCAGCCTACAGCCATTTGTCCAGCTTTGCTCTCCGAACCGTCATTCTGCCTGATACCCGCAGCTGACTCCCATTTTGAACTCTGTCCCAGAATCCTGCAAAGCACCCTGAAGCTGACTCAACTCTGTCGAGCACAAAGAACACTTACGGCCCATTGTTGTTCTGTCCCGCTGATCCTTCCCATAAGGCCCCTAGAGACATTTTAAGACCCTTTGCTCCCTTGGTGATGAAGCTAAGAAACCTTAAACTGATGTGATTATTAGCCATACTTACTGCCCTCCTGTCAGTCCCTTTTCCTTCTTAGAAACTGTCTGTCCTCTGCATTCCTTTACAGGGTGGGTTGTATTTCGTAGTGTTGCTATAACTGTCTGTTGTGATAATAATAAAGTTGATATTTTTGATACAACCTTCACTGGAGAGTCCCTTTTATCATTGGTTAATAATTGTAGTTTCACTGTGTTGCAACTAACCAACGATCCGCGACCTTTCGGAGATAAGCCTGCTGTTCCATCCACGTTACCAAAATTGGACAAGGAGGTTTATAATTTGCTTGTTATTCCATTCTGTTTGGAACCCTTCTGGTGTAATAGAGCTGTGGGGCTGATTGATGGTTTAGAAACCGATATTCACCCGAGACCACTGGTGACCTGGAAGATGATTTGTCACACCATCCGATTTGCCAGCTCTGTAAAAACATTACCCGTCTATCTAGATGCATCTCTCACTTTGACGCACCATATTGCCTCCACCTCTGCCTATTCCACCAAGCTCATCACTCCGTGCAAGCCTTACCTTTTCGTCTGATAACCACCACACCATCGGACAAGTTCTCATCCTGTCTAAACTTGACTACTGTAATGCTCTCCTCTATGGCACATTGCAAAAAAAACCTGTGCAAGCTACAAACAATCCAACATAATGCTTTCTGTGCTGCATTAGACCTGAGGAAATACAACCATATATCAGAGGCAAGAAAATCTGCCCACTGGCTCCTGATCCGAGAGAGAATCTCGTTCAAAATCCTCACCATCACGCACTGATGCCTGTCTGATGATGCACCCTCATACCTGACCCAGAAGATCAGGAAACACTTAACTACCAGACCCCTCCGATCCACCTACAACTTCCACCTTAACATACCGAGATTTTAGCAAACAAGAGCCTGCAGTGCCAGCTACCCGGCTTGTGCCGCTACACTCTGGAACAATCTCCCCCTTGCCTTGCGAAAATAACTATTTTAAAAAAACTGAAAACTCTCTTGTTTATATACACTTTGACCATTTGAATCTACTGTACACTCTTGTGGTCTGTAACAGTGCGTAGATGCCTACAAGCTACTGTGCGCCAATATAAATGCCAATATTAAAATGAATAAATACATTCTGTTTTAGTTTCTTCTTCGGAGTGATTGGACTTTCGTCAATAACAGTAGATAGTGACTGCATTCCGAACATTCTGATTGGCCCAGAGAAGGTCAATAATAACTTCCATATGCTAATATGAATCATATGCCACATCCTTAAGTTTCTTCCTTCTCATGTTAGATACACTGTTTGTTTTCATTAAATTGAGCTAAATCGGAAGTGACTTCTGCCGGATTAGCATGCAACTTGAAGCGTGCGTTTTGTTAACATATAATTAAGGACTACGACATGGAGGACTCCAAAATATTTGAGTTTATTTAAACCGGCAGGAAAATCGGCCAAACTAGTACTGCTTTTATTAACCCGTGATTTAACTCTGCTTCCCTTTAATTACTTAGACTTGCTTCACGTGCAAGAGGGATTATCAGCGTGTGCTTTCAGCAAGCGGTGCGTGCTGTAGAATAGTTCTGTCAGCCATCAGAAATGATTTCGCAATGGCGTCGTTAACCACGGAGAACGTCATGCGGCTGCCAAGCGTAGAGGCATCAGGGACTCTCCCATTTCATGGTCACTGAAGCCTCAGGAATGGCAGTAGGAGGCCAGCGTCCTTCGCTCTTCCATCACTGGGCCCCCCACAGACCAGGAAGCAAACTCAACACGCAGTCCGAGGTAATTCTGCCGCACTCGCTGCAAGCCGCAGGATAATGAGTTCAAGATGTGTTCCCCACCGCTGGGACGTGCAGTAGCAAACTCCACTTCTTCAAGCTGTACACAGGAACGTGCATTGAGTTTGAAAACATGCTCCACCACCGTTGCTATTTGAATCTTTTCATTATGTCAGTGAGAAAACATCTATGTAGTAGTCCAAGTATACTGGATAACTGGTAGTTTCCCCTCCTTGAAATTACAATTAAAGCAGCTGTACATGGTTTCCACAGCCTGATCCAATTGCAGTCTATTCATTTATGGACTTTGGGCTGCAAATGTCTGTCCAAAAAATAATCAAGGGCAAGTATACTGTAAATATGAAAGTGCAAACTGAAACCAAAAGACACCATTACACAACAATAACTACTCCCAAGATACACCTCGGTTACAGTGGAATGGTGTCTTTTGGTTTCAGTTTGCACTTTCATATTTACAGTATACTTGCCCTTGATTATTTTTTGGACAGACATTTGCAGCCCAAAGTCCATAAATGAATAGACTGCAATTCATTGGATGTCCACAAAATCATATGCCAAAACCTGGAGCTAGTAGATGCTTTATACGACTGGTCAGTTGGCCTATCATCTAGGGTTACTATTTAAGGTATATCATTGCAATAGCACCCGTGTTGGTGGGCTGAATCAGCCGGTAGGTGATGGAATTAGTTAGGACGGATGGGGTGGTAGAGGCTGCCATCACAACACGGCATGGTGGAGCAGCTGCGAATTGGGGAAGAAGGTGCTTAGCTCATAATTATATTCAGCCGGCATTCCTTTGCACCAGATTGGAAGTTGGTTTCTCCCAGGGTGCTATTTAAAACCTGCCCCTTTGATCTCAGTCTCGCAAAGTGGTTCTTGCTGTTGTGCCAACTATTGTGTCAATGCCGGATTCCAGTGCAGTAAACACAATTCCTCATTTAGACAATGAGATTTTATAGGTAGGGTTCTTAGCTTTCAGAATGTGGTTTTCAAGTGAGCGTGTTTCTAATTGTTATAATTGTGACATATGTGCCATCAAGGAACTCCCCAAATACACTTGTCCATGTTCCCAGACCAAAAAATCTGAGACAGCTATGTGAAAATTCGTTTGAACACCATACCCACACGATTCAAACTGGCAAATTCCAGACAAATACCCCTCACATAGCAATATTGTCCTTTCTGTCAAGACCTTAAAGCTCCAGAAAGGTTACATCATCTGATAATGATATGTCCAGCTCTTGCTCAAAAGAGAGCTCTCTTTGGTCACTTCTTCGAAATTTCCTCGGACCAATTGGATGCTGAAACTAGATGGACTATGCTAATGAACGGACAAGCAACCACACTCATTTTCACAATCACTCAATGGCTTCATAACATAGTAGAACTGGACAACTTGATAAATTGAAACAGTAACACAATCGACTCTCTGGGCCTCATTACGACCCAAGCGTTAAACCATGGTGCTATTAGCGCCATGGGTGACGCCGGATTCCGCCATGGTGAATGGCGGAATTACCACCCCATTCCAAGGTTGGTGGGGTGGTAATTCCCCATTCACCATTGGTCCTTCCCCATTCCCATTTTTGCCCCATAGGGCTCAATGGGAATGGGGAAGGCGGTAATTACCTCCAAGGTCCCTTTGCGGGTCCCTTCCTTAACGACTGGTAAAACCAGCCGTTATGGTAGGGACCCGCAAAGGGACCTTGTAATTGGGTGGTAAGGGATTACCGGCACCAGTGCCGTTACCGGTACCGGTAATCCCTTACCGCCCGGGTCATAATGAGGCCCTCTATCTTACTTTAGTTGCTTGATTGATATTTCTTTGGTCTTTTCCTCTTATGCTTTTTCTATGCTCAGTTGATATCAGCCTGTGTATACATTCTGAAAATGACGATTATATTGTGAAATGGCTAAATGAAAAGTTTATATTTAAACTAGATCATTTTAAATAAAAAAATAAAAAATGTTTTTACACCTTAACCTAATGGCCCTCATTACAAGTTATGCCGGTAGCCATGCCGCAATTTGCGGCATGGCTGCCGGCAAAACCGCATCCGTGTCCATGTCCTCGGAATGAGGACTTACCGGACCATTCCGAGTCTGGATGGCCCGGTAATTCCTCACTCGAGGACACGGACATGGTTCATCCCCATTCCCATTTCAGGCCCCATAGGGCTGAATGGGAATGGGAGAGGGAGTAAACAACGGGCCATTACGAGATGGCCCGTTGTTTGCTCCCTCTTCCCCTCGCGGGACCCGGTATGCACGCCTGGTTTTCCCAGGCGTGCTTAACGTGTCCCACGAGGAGAACTTGTAATGCGGCGGAACGGGTTGAACGGCGCCGCAGCCTTTTACGGCGCCGTTTAACCCGTTCTGCCAGGGTCGTAATGAGGCCCCATGTCTTAACTATATGGTAATCCATGCAAAGTAGCCTAGCAGCGAGACTCTAGCTTCACTGAAGCCTGTTGAATTCGGTTGCATGTGTGTATCTTTGCTTACTTGTAAAGTTGCATGCACAGGTTACATAGATTCGGATTTCATGTTGGGGAGGGGCAGGAGGCCGGGCAGTGCGCGCTATCTGAGGCTTCAGGGTTTCTATAAGAATCGATGATGCCTTTATAGCCTTCAGAACCCAGAGGGCTCATGGGAAGGGACTGAGCACGCCACCTGAGTTCAGGCTCAGCACACTGCTACTGTTTCATAGAACAAGTGAGATGGACATGCTGACATGCACTACCTTTCCTTAAATATGTAGGAGAGAGACAGAGAGAGAGAGAGAGAGAGAGAGAGAGAGAGAGAGAGAGAGAGGGATCATCTACCTATAACATCTGATCGCAGGAGGCACAGAGCAAAGTCTTTTTTACAGCCCTTGATCATCTGACACCAAAAGTGACACCACAGCTATTTCCGAAATCCCGCCTGCAGAGAAAGGCCTGGTCACTGTCAGTATCCGCCTCTTGTGGGGGGCTCCCCAGTGGAGGAAAGCATAGCCAACAACAACATTGGCAAAAGAGGGAATCTTACCAGGGGAGGCGGTCTATGAGCAGCTAAATCATGAGCGATCGGGAGGTGAAGCAGAGGGTCTGGTGCACGATTCACATGGAGAGCATGTATTCCAGCAAGGACGATACAAACATGGAGGGCATGTCTTCCAGCAAGAACGATCCAAACCATGCTGAGTGGTGACAGAAGCAAAGCATGCTGCAGTATAGACACATGTGGGTACCTGGCGCGAATGATCCACCACTGGCGCGCATGATCCACCACGCAGGAGTTGAACAGTGAGAAGTAAGATAAGAATTCCTTCCAAGGAGGGAACTATAGACCACCAAGAGGTGAGCTTGAAAACCCCACTATTTCACAAAACAGTGGAAGCCAGTTCATGGGTGTGATTGCAAGGTAAGAGGAGAACTATTGAAACATTTCTTGTAAAGCCTAAGAAAAAGGAGAGAGAGAACCTCCTCGTAGCAAGGAAATAAAGGTGCATAATACCCTGAATAGCACTGTCAAGATGAGCGTGCAGAATGTTTCCTCACCCTCATCAACTCAAAGGGGTTACTCTCTGCAGCTCCATGAGGAGAAAACACAGAGGCATTACTCTCTCTAGCACAGCGTCTTTACTGCTTGCCCCACACTCTCCCGCCATGCACATTACCTCTATCAGACATCAATTGACCGCAGGGACGTCATTTCACCAAAATGCCTGGGGTAGCGGAAGTTACATCACATGCCCCTTGACCTCTGATGACAACACAGGAAGTGAAGGAACACAACCTTTCACTCCTTGACAAAACAGGAAGGGGCATCACAGAGCATTCTTCCTAAGTACGCAACAAAATATTTGGTTACTATATCACTATAATGTGATATACATTTCATACAAGAATGGATAACCATATGTGTCATTAATATCAGTGTGTATAGGCCCATATTCCCAAATTACTGTGAATGCAAGCAGACATCCAAGGCCAAATGATAATGATGTGTTATTATAAAGTACTTACACTTAACCACTTTATATAGAACAAATATAGATACAATATCACCCAACCTGTGTTGGTGCTCATTTATCGACCTCCGAAGGAGGAAAGGCTGAGTTGAAGTGTTTAAGAACAGACTAAATCAGCAACTCACCCCCTGAAGTGTGCCTGAAATAAACATTGAATGAGTCTAGCAATTGTTGTTTAGAATTCCAGAAAGACAAATTATTTGTTATTCCTAATCTTTCTTATTTAGGGTCACTGCTCAAAGTGTTACACTTGTGCAGCCCCCTGTTTATTTTTTAAAGAAACCTGAACACTGCCTCTGAAACTGCCACTACCTGAAACCAGCCATTCCAGAAACAAAGACCCACATGGCACTGGCCACAGCCAGCACAGGTGCTTACATTTAAAAAAAAGAAAAAATAACTTTTTTTAGGGGTATCAAGGGAGACCACAGGAGTAGCAAGGGAGACCTCAGGGGTCGCAGTTGTGACCCTTGGCGACCCCCAAATAACATCACGGATTGACTCTTTCTCTCCATAAAACACTAACCGACCCAGAAACTTCACCACAGGACCAGTCTTGTCGATAATTCCAGCCTTCAACCATTTTGATGAAAGATCTATGAACACAATCACGAAACGTCCATCACTACCTCCCACGGACAAAAGAACAAAATCATCCATGGCCAATTCCTCCCACATTCCCCTGGGGGAATCTTGTAGATCAGGGGTTTGTGTCTGCACTGCAAGCCCTTGTCTGATTCCTTGCATTCCCAACACTCTCCCAAGGTCCTCTACACATATTTATCAAACTCGGACCACCAATATTCAGGCTTTAACAGAGCCTTTGTGCGGGACTTCTTAAAATGCCTGTTATGTGAATTAGCCATCCAGTTGTCCCTGAGAAAATCTTGGACCACTCCCCTTTCCGAACGATGTAACAGACCGCCCTTGACATTCTGTTTACCTCGTTTGTCCCAGTAACACCTTAATTCTTCTGCAATGGACCCCATGTTAAGCTACCCCTCTTACAGAAACCTTGTAACGTGCTTCCCAGATCAATGAAGGTCACACCTGTGCACCCCCATCCCTATCAATAACTCTATCGCATATCATCTAGACAAAGAAAGTCACCACCCTTTTCTGATCCTGCCCCTTGGTGGTATTGTCACAGATGTCCTCAAAAATACCTAAACACCAAGAATGAGTTCAAGGGTGTTTATTTTAATTTTGGTCAATGATATGGGGATTTGATGGCAGCAGGCTGAACTATAGCACAGTAATGGCCATCCCTCTCTCGTTTCCCGTGGGCATCTGGCCTCCCTAACATAGGCATCCATGTACCGCAGGTTGGATGCTAGAGATAGGTAATCCCTACAGTCTATGGTTGTAGCTATTGTGAATGACTAAAGCTAAAATACTTATCGGTCTGACTCCTTCTGCATGTATCTGAGGTCTTCCTGACCTACCACTTCCCCAGGATTCTCAAAATTAGAATGAATGGTTTACATACCAAATAGCAAGCACCCTGGTTCAGCCTCTCCATCAATCTCTCCCTTCTCACATTTCACTGATCTTAATGGCCCCTCACTTTTACCCTCGCTCTTCTTCTCCACGTCCCATTACATCTCACTCGGTCCGATCATTTTCCCACTCTTTCCCTCTCTGTCCCTCCGATGTGCACTGTATTTACTTCCTGTATAAGTGTCTAACAAGTAAATAATAAATAATGTATATAAATAGCAGAAGGAAGGTTTAAAAGTCTGTAGTAGCTTGCCCCTTTTTCATGCGCTGTGACAAATCAATTTCCAGGGCGCCAGTGGCCCAGGGATTAATGTCGATTTCTAAACCATCAATCAACCCCACACCTCTAGTACACCAGAAGGGATCCAGGCAATATCCTTGTTCAATTTTGGTAACGTGGACGGAATGGCAGGCTTATCTCTGCAAGGTCGTGGATTGTTGGTTAATTGCAACAAAGCAAAAATGCTATTATTGCCCAATGATAAAAGGGACTGTCCAGTCAAGGTTGTATAGAAATATCTACTTTATTATTATCACAACAGGCGGTTCTAGCACACTACAAAATACAACCCACCCTGTAAAGAAATTCAGAGGACAGACAGTTTCAAAGAAGGAAAAGGGATGCACTCTGGATAGGATGGTAGTCGGTAAAGTAATTAATCGCAAGAGTTCAAGGATACTTGCTCTCAGCACAAAGGGAGCAATGGGTCGTAACATGTTATTGTAGATGTTTCTGGTGTCGACAGGGTGAGCCGGTTTAAGGACGTCTTGCAGCTTCTGTGACAGAGTTCAAGATGGGAGACAGCTGCTGGTATCAGGTCCTTGGTTCGGTTCAGAGACACTCTGGCACTTCCCACATAGGAGACTTGATGCAGAGCCTAGAAGGCCACGCTGTGTACCAGTTCTGGAGCTGCTGGAGGATCCTCTGGATTTGGTATCTCCCTCTGTTCCCTGGGAGAAGTGTAGAGGAGGGATCTTGCTTTCTTGCTTTCTTGCTTTCCACTGGGAGGGGCTTGACTTCAGCCAGGGTCCATTGCTGAGTTGTTCTTGCTACTCCTTGTGAAGTCGTCAGATGGTCTTCCCAAAAGAGGGGTTCAGCCCTCTTTTAAAGCCAAATGGGCCACAGTGATTGGTGTAGGCTAAACCTACCTTAATGAACCTATCCTGGGTGCCCACAAACAATCTCCTATATGCATGAGGTCATAACCAGAGTTCTTTGCAACAGAAAAGTTAAAGGGGTGACAACATGTAATACTAAGTCCCACCCATCTTCCTGTATGTTGTAGATCCAAGGATATCTCTAGTTAATGGAGCTCTCTGTGGTTCCTGATTAAAGGGGCAGGTCTCCCTTAAAATTGCAGCGGGACCAGACTTTCTGTCTCAATGAAATCACATACTCCTACCTTCTTTATGGGGTCCCCCTACAAGGAGGACTACTGCAACACGCAGTCCCAGACATGATCCTTCATTGTCCATTGATACTAAGGGCGGGAGCTGGCTTTAGGTTTTCACAGAGTATTTTGAAGGTTGTTGGGGTTTCCTGTCTTCGTTGTAAGCCTCTTCTGCCAGGCCCCATGTGGGCCCGTGTGAATTGAACTCTGATTATTATGTGAAGCTTCCACCAGCAGCAGAGCTAACAAAAGTACAGGGTGGATCCATGGAGCCTTTGTTAGTTAGTTTGACTGGCCATGGCAGGGGAAATGTTTTGCCCACCCCTTCTGAGAGGACATTGTGTAACCATGTCTGTTATATCCCAACTAAACATGACAGGGGGGATGGCACCTGTATGTTGTGTGCACCCAGATTACACAAGCCTGTGTGTATGTTGTGGGGTGAGCATAGGAAAATGTGTGTGGATTAGCCCCAGACATTTTCCGGAGGTTCATCTAACATCATTCAATTTCTTTTAAATTTAAAAAAACCCAGGCTCGCGCACACCCACCATGCAGATGGTCGAACTACTCACTTGCATAGCAAAAAATACAGTCTCTTTGATGCAGGCTTCTGGATGCCTATTGCCAACACGGAGGTGTGGCAAGTGAGTGATTATCAGAAAGCTGCTTCACTCCACTGGCAAAGAGGACCTTTTTTTCCATCAGCAGAGCCGGTGGTTGTTATCTATAGCATGCAGCAAGCCCCCTCCTCTGCACAGCCTTCTTGGACAGCTAGTCGTGTAGAGACAGAAACAGAACTCTGACCAGA
Source organism: Ambystoma mexicanum (assembly GCF_040938575.1). Classification (NCBI taxonomy): domain Eukaryota; kingdom Metazoa; phylum Chordata; class Amphibia; order Caudata; family Ambystomatidae; genus Ambystoma; species Ambystoma mexicanum. The sequence continues at coordinate 675,998,381 of NC_090928.1, forward strand.
ATGGGTTACATCTGCCATTGGGAGACAGATAGTGTTACTTTGCACATGCAAAAACAGGTGGACAACACCCCGCTTCTGGGGCAGCACTAGCTCTGGTAAAGACCCGTGAAGGGCCCATGCTGCATGGTATGAGGAGTCTGTATACACACCTGATGGCACCTGACTCTGACGATGTCACAGATCAGCCATGGCATTGCAGATGAGACACCCATCCAGCAATCCTTCTCAAAAACTTTATCAAGCCCCTTGAATTCAAAGATTGCTTTTAAGGGCTTATAGTCTATTCTTACCATGAACCATGTGCTCCACGCAAATTATCTGCCCAATGGCACACTAGGCACTCCTTCTCAACATCTGAATATCTCAGTTCAGGACTTTTCAAAGCCCAGGAAGCATGCGCAACAACCTCTTGGCGTGTGTCTCTGACCTGAGACATCGTGGCACCTGAATTCTGTCAGCTGCATCCACACGATGGCCGATCTGTACTTCATATCAAATTGCCCAGAGGGTATAGCAAAGCTAATCTCACCCTTAATCATCTCATACTCAATGTGACATTCCTCACTCCATATGAACTCACCCCTTCTGTTCATCACACTCCTCTCATGGCATACCTTGTCTCCAAATGTCTTTACAAACCTTTGGTAGAACTCTATCATGCCCATGAATTATATTAATTTAATTTTGGAAGAGGTCCTTCCAATGTTTTGTTTGGCATCAACTGACTTCTTACGTGGATGACCACCACCACCCAATATCTCATGTTGCAAGTACTATACAAATCTACAAAAGCACATTGTTCCAAGCTGAGGGAAGTTTTTGTCACAGTAGTGTCCTTAACAGTCTCACCAGGGTGTGATCATGTTCCGCAAGTTCTCATCCACAGACAAGACTATCATCTTCAAAACAGTGAACCCTGAACATTGCCTTCTGAAAAAGTGATGAGGCTGAAACTACCACAAAGGGCATCCTTAACAATTGGAATATGCCCTTGTCTTTTATATAATCAGTTAACCAGCATGACTCTGGGTGCAGACAGATCTAATGGTATGAAGATGCAAGGCCTAATTTCGTGACTGATCTGTCCTATACCTATGACCATGACATACGCTCATGTTGAAAAGGGGGTAACGCTTGACCACTAACCGCTTATTGAACTCCCTGAGGCCCACACAAAAATGCAAATTGCCATTTGCCTTATGCACTTCTACCATAGGGGAACCCCCAGTCCATGATATTAGACACAGCTTCTTCAGTTCCACTCTTTCGGCATCCTTGAGTGCTATCGGCACACCATGTAAGTTAAACACAGCAGGATGTGCTGCTTCTTTGACAATTATACGCTAGACAAACCCCATGAGGCAACATTTGTCAAATGTGACAAAATTGACAAAACTCCTTTGAATCACCTGAGACACAACCCATGTGTTGCACTTCTTCCTCTGCATTAGGATCCAAGCTAATGTGGAGTTTCTTCTGCACCTTCCACCCGGGAAAGTATGTGACCTTCCTTGTCACTTATTATTATTATTTTTATTATTATTATTATTATCATTGTTATTGTTATTATTATTGTATTTGTTGAGCGCTGACCTAACTTACAGAAGCAACAGAGCGCTTTACAGAGGTATACAACAATACAAATACACAACAGAGTGCTTTACAGAGATATACAACAGTACATATGCATAACGAAGCACTTTTCAGAGGTAACAAAAGAACAGATATACAGCAGGGATAGGATACAGAGGGGCACAGAGGAGGGGTACAGCTGTACAGGGTGATGGGGAGGAGAGGAGCGAACAGCGTCCAGTGAGTAAGGTGGAGCAGGGGGCGATGTGATGGACTAGGTATTGAGGAGGAGCGACTTCTTGAAGATGTGGGTCTTGAGTTATTTTCTGAATTGTAGGAGTGAGGGGGCGAGTCTGATGCTAACAAGGAGGAAGTTCCATTGTCTTGGTGCATCGGCAGAGAAGGCTTGTTTTCTGGCCCTTTCCTTTTTGCAGTGGTAGATTTCAAGTCTGCACGTGTTTGGTCGTGTGCTGTCTGCCGATTTCTCAGTGAAGTAGCTGGGTGACCTGAGGGAGAGTGCCTTAAAGATGATGCAACAAGACTTGAATTTGATTCTTGTGTGCAGTGGGAGGCAGTGAAGGTCGAAGAGGGCTGGGGTGATGTAGTTGTATCTGCGTAGACACTTGATGAAGCGTGCAGCCGCATGTAGGACACTTCTCAGGGGCATAAGGGAAGATGACAGGAGGGCATTGCGCTCATCCAGGTGGGATAGGACCAGTGCTTGGAGAGTAGATCTAAATCTGTCCAGAGGGAGGAAGCGCTTGATCTTCTGCAGTTGTCAGAATTTTATTAGCTATGTGTGTCTTGAAGGAGATGTGTTTGACAATGTGGAACCAAAGAGACTTGGCGCAGAAGGTGAGCTTGGGTGTGAAGCCTGCAGGATCCTTGGTTGATAGCCAGGCCTGTATGTCTGGTAGTTCATTGTTGTTGGTGAGGAGTAGGAATTCGGTATTGGAGGGGTTGATATTCAAGTATGCTCTAGACATCCAAGACTGGATCATAGAGAGGCATATTTTGGGCCTGTGGATGTCATTGATGAAGTCAATCTTGAGGTATCGCTCTGTGTCAACAGTGTATTGGTGGATGTGGATGTTGTGTGTAGCTAGGAGGGCTCACAGCAGCTCCATGTATAGACTGAAGATCACATATACCTTTCCATGGAGATTATAAACTAGAAATCGTTGCTTGAAAATGCCCTATCTCTAGCTCATCCATGGGTTAATCATCAGGCTGGGTATCTGGGAGTATCAGTTCTGCAACATTTCCAAGATCGCATTCTTCTTACACCCCTCTCAAAATGAAAGACCGCTGTGAATTGGCATCGCCCATCATTTATACCTTCACACCACTCGCTGGGGGCTTGGACAGTCGTCACTCCCATCCCTGTCGTCCACAAATATATCAATAGACCATCATCCTCACCAATATCGTCCTAAGCAAATGGGGTACAAATAATGTGTTTGAGCCAGCAAGCCTACTCTCTTATCCTGTGAGCTGTTGGCAAAGGTATTGCAGCAGTTAACAAAGTGGCCCCATTTCTTGCAGTTAACCTTTCTACCAGGACAATGGAGAGTGTTAGATGGGTGTGTCTCACGTCTGCATTGAAAGCGTGCTCTGTTACTCCTTAGCTGATCATTATGCAAAGCACTCTTTTCCTCCTTCCAACAGTTTTCCCTTTTCTTTAGGAACATCCACTTTACTCACCAGTTTTCCCAAGCAGTTGCTAATTGAATGCTTACAACATATCTGCTAAAATCCAAGCCATGTGTGCATCCCCTTACCTGTGCTGCACTGTCTGGGCAGAGTTTGAATGTCACAGTACCTTGGGGCATGCGGGCCTCTTCAATCACATGCACTGTGTGGACTATGGCAAATTTAATCTGCATCGTGGGGTTCCGTTGGGTGTACACAGCACAGACTATGCACAGTGTTTCTTCTGTCTCACGCACCATGTGGCCTATAGCGAAGTCCTTAGCTCTCTGCGTAGTGCTTTATGTAGAGTCCATATCAAAACAAAAAGGTGTCTTGGGAGGGTAGCTCAGGGGCAACACATGTTCGATCCCTGGGTCTGTGCTTAGAAACCTCTGGGTATTAAGAAGCGTTATAAAAAGCCAATTAAAATGGCTAAAAGGTTTAGTATTCATCTTAAACCGCTGGCAATTGCTCTGGCCAACCCACCAAATTATCGTTCTTAACCTGCAAAGCCAAGGGAAAGACCATATTCAAATCAAACTTGGTCTCACCCCTAAATGGGCAGTACAGTCTGAACTGTTAGGACACATCCCTTCTGCACGAAACCACAAGCAACCCCAGACATGTTTCAGCCTCATTGGGTGTCATCTGTGAGGTGTATTTTGGGTCTCTTGACCCAGCAGGCACAGTGTCCACATCTGGGCATACCCGTCCCACTCAGGGTGACAAAGCAAAACAAAGAGGTGATGGCTGGAAGGTTTAGGATTAATTCTAAACCACAGGCAATTGCTCTGGGCGAATCCTCCAAACCTTTACCAAGCCATTACAGAAAGGGGAAAGACCATATGTAAATCAGGCTTGGTCCTACCCCCAAAGGGGCAGTCCAGCCAAAACCACTAGATCATATACCTTCTGCACAAGACCACAAGCAGCCCCAGACATGTTTCAACCTGACGGGGCATCATCTGAGGTGTAGCTTGGGTCTCTAGGCCCAGAAGGCACGGAGCCCAGCAGGCACGGGATCCACATCTGTGTAAATGGTAAAGCTGAGGGATTTGTCACTGGTGCATAATTCTAGAGTCACACTGTTAAGGCAGCCTTCAATCACCTCTGGAAACAGCCAACGACAGGCAGAATAAATCAGCTACTAATACCTAACAAATTCTAAAGGCATGCTTACATTTTTTTGCTCAGCAGTCAGATTTATTTTAAAGAAGTCCTTAGGTGAGGCAAGAAGCAGCACAGTGATATGTATTAGCAGTTCCAGCTCGTAGCTACTCACTATTCACATCCCTGGAGCAATGGACTGACCATAAATGGAAAGCAAATGATGAGGGGCACAAGGGATGATGGGGGCAAAAATCAAGGCAGAAAATGGTGCCTCATCTTCATGATAATAGTAGTAGTCTCTGATGCACAATTCACATCATAAAGAGAGTGAACCAGAGCAAATCAGCGAGTAGAAAGAATCCTTGAAAAACGGAATGAGGCTGATTTTGGGAGAATGAAACTGATTCATATGCAAGTTACTCCACTCTGTCTCGTCCCATACGATCAAGGCATCAATGTCACTCCATTACTGCCACTCAATCATTAAACTAAAATGCTGCTGTAATAGGAATTTTTGTGGTGAAGTGGAGGAGTTAGTCATAGCACAAAATTGGGGGAAAAACCAAAAACTTTATTGCCACAACCCGCCAGAATTACTGCAACAGAACTACTGCTAAAAACATGGAGTTCTGTGGGCGCCAAACATGGGGACTGACACCACTGTGCCGCCACTTGTGATTTCCACCACTTGGTATTAAAGCAAGTAGTGGTGATACTCATAATGATCCCCATTGTATGCAGCAGTGTCTGTTCTGGCCCTCACATTGCCCTCTCTGAGCACTTCACCTTGTGAGACAGAAGCTGGTCACCATCCATTTGGCGCTTCAGTGGAGCACTGACCTCCATATTTATGCACTTCTCACCACTGACCTCATTTGCAGCACTTAACTGTCACAACAATTCAAACAGGAGAGGGGCACTCCCTCTGAGGATGGATCTTTACTTAAAAGAGGAAGTTGAGCAGAAACTAAAATGCTCATGGCACTGCACAGTGAGATATCAATGCTTTTCCGATAAGAAAAGAGGATGACAGCCAGACATTACCATAGGGCACAAAGGGGTACACCCTGGTCCTGTGTATTTACAATTTAAAATTAACCATTAACTTCTCTGAGCATAATGTGCTTGCAGAAACCAGTGATCTCACCAACTGAAGCGGTCAGCAGGTAGGGGACATATTTATAGTTCAGCCTCCAGCTTGCTTCTAACATTGACACTTTTTATGATCATCATTTACTCATATGAGCCAGACTGCTGCCTCCTCTATGCCTCTGGTGATCACCGGATGATTAAGAGGTTCGTTTTGCACAGTGACGTCTTCACACAGAAAAAGCAGCAAGCCGCCCTAGCTGCTAAGCTCCATGCTTACCTAGCCATGCACATGTCTTGCAGGTGGTTTGAGGAATGGGCGGATTTGTCCTAAGTGCAGTATTACATTGTTTTCAGTTTAGCATGCAAAAAGAAATGTATTGTAACTTAACCTCGTTGTGCAGGTGCTTGCACATGTTCTGACATGTTCCATTTCAGCAGACGCGTGTTGCAATAATAGAAAGTCACAGAAGCTAATAACGATCTGATATGACTGTAAACTATTGCTCAGTTACATAACAGGGTTTGCTGAAAGAAATGTAAAGGCACCCTCCTTTACATGCTCCAACAAAATGGGGAAAATCAAGGATCACCACCTCAAAGTGAAGCAGACAAAACCAAGGTTCGAAAACCGATAGCTTCATTGGGTTGGCTGCTATAGCCAGAGAATTGCAGAAATGTATAAAGGTTGCCATCATGTTATATGCTGATGACATTGGGCCTCATTACGACCCTGGCGGTAGGGGGTTAAGGGGCCAGTACAGCTGCCGGCCTTGTTAACCCCCTATCGCCTCATACGAGATCTGCTCGCGGGACCCGCGAGCAGATCAGGATGCTAACAATGGGCCCGTCATTAACGCCTGTTGTGAGCATCGTCCCCATTCCCATTGAGCCCTAAGGATGGTTACCAGATTCTAAAAACATAATTTAAAGAAAGATTTGGTTTATATGATTGGAACAAAAACTATGATCACATATCCAGCCTAAAAAGTGTCAGGAAAGTACTGAGTGTGGTCCATAGGTAAAATAGACCTCAAATGTGATGTTACGTTGAGCCCTAACACGGAAGTATGCAGGCTTATGTTTTGCCTTCGTATTAACCAACTCCCATTGCTGTCAGTATTGGGCCCCCAGATTAAACTATTGCTGGAAGACATATTTTGCCGAATCTGCAAGAACCAAGGTAAGTTGGAAACATCTAAACATTTGTTTATAGTAGAGTGTATGGCCTTGAGTACCCATTATATGTACACGTACGTAAATCTTGTATATGATTACAAAACCATTATATCTGATGAATGTTGGATATATTGTTTGAACTCCTCCTCAGTATCAGTGTGTCTTGCACTTTGTAGGGTCTGAAAGCAGATAGCAAGAATAGTGGCCATTGGAGTAAATCTATTTGAGTCCTCAGGCCTCGACAGCAACGGCTTCATGCTAATCAATTGAAAGGTGTCAGATATCAGAAAATCGAGCCTTGGTTGTTGTGGTCATTCGCCCATGACATTTTACATACGTATCAGGGCTTTGATTGCTCTAACCCAGTGTTGTAAAACCTGTAGGGATGAACAAACACAATTATAAAAAACCAAACAGTAATATTGTGGTTATATCATGTGCTCCGGAATTCCCTGTATGTGATGATATAGTGATGTGATGTATCCTGATTTAGCTGAGTACTACTTTTTGTATTTGGTATGATGATGTTGGTGAAATATTTTAATGTTTCTAATTTGGCTTTTTATATTTTACTTGCATTGATTTGATTGGTAATCTTTGTATGTATTTTAAAGTTGTGATTATTTTATTGATGTAGTATGTGTATATGTATTTTGCACTGATATATTTGTAAAAAGTCATTTGACTAACTACAATAAATAATAATATTAATAATAATTGAAGTTTCTATTTGGACCCTAAAACCTGGAAAAGTAGTTATTGGCATCTTTTTAAAGAAATCTCAATCTCCCAAGCTTGGATCCATTGTCTTACTTGAAGCAGCAACTCCGCTTGAGAATTAAAGGCCAAGTACTAAAGCTCATGTAATCTATGAAACATGGAAAGAGTCCAGGCCCTAATAGTATTCCTCATGATGTCTATTAAGCCCTGAATATGCCATGTGAAAAAGTCAAACATGAGGCTGGAGGTTTGAGCGTGGGATGACCATGGGGCATGGGAACCATCGCCAACTCGATTAAGGACCCCTAGGAGGTACATTTCTGATCCCAGAGGTTCTACAGTCAATCAAAATCATTGTTTTTATAAACAACCCTCAAATCCTGGGAAGGCCTGGGTGAAATAAGAAGGAGTCAACAACTGGGATTATAGCATGAGATGACTGAAATACCACTTAATTCATAGAACCACCACAGTTGGCATTCACCAACACCACAATAACATAATGGTGGCCTGTTTCAGAGCACAATAGAGGTTCACAAGCAATGCTCAACCAGTGGTTCATTGGCCTTGCTCGCTACTGTTTGTGTGGACAGAGACCAATCAGAAACCTCAATTTGTGATTGTAGAACACATGAGACGTGGGACTTCAACACTAACAGCAGTGTTAATCGCCAGGAAAGTGAATCCAAGATGGAAGGTGGATGATTTACCAGCTCACCCACTTGTAGAGCCACAGAGCGAACTAGTAACAATTTATTAATGGCTGCCGAATCTTTACACTGCTTAAGGAAGGATAAAAGTAGAGCAGGCCTGATGAGAGGTGTATGAGTTCAGAATCTGTAAAGTGAAATGGACTTTAGAGGCTGGTAATGCATTGAGAACAAAGGGCGAACAAGAGTAAATCGAAGGTGAAGATGAGAAAATAAGAGCAAAGTTTGGAGAGAGAAGAGTGGAGGTGATTGAGGGAGAAAGAAGAGTGGAAGTGTGAAAGAGGAGAAGATCATAGGTGGAGGAAGAAAAGTTATAAACAGACGCACAAGAGAGGTAGCGTGAAGATAAGTGGGACGAGATGAAAGGTGGAGGACGCAGAGAGGAGAGAGAGATGGTAAGAGGAGGAAAACAGAGAGAAATCACAGTAAAGGAGTTGTGGTAAATGAAGTGATCATGAAAGGAGGTGATAGGGAGAGAGAGGTGAAGGAAGAGGTCAGGGAAGAGAAATGTGCAGAGGGGTGGTTTCACACAAAGAGAAGAGTGGAGCTCATAGTAGGACAGCAGAGAGAAGTAGAGAAGAGAGAAAGAGAGAACATTGCTGTGTGGTGACGAGGCAAGGATGCCCAAAGCAAAGGGCAGATGAAGAAAATGACAATCATTGTTTGGTTCTGTTAGGGCCTGGAAATGGCCAAGTGCCAGTTACCCTGCCCTTTGACAATATCAGTAAATATCACTATGTTTATCCTCTCGCCACAACCCATTCTCAACCTCTCCAGGGTTCACACAGCCAAATGCTGATAGGACACTGGACAGCTACCTTGCCGAACCTCTTCAATAATTTCCTTACACACTTCCAACATGCACCTACCAATAATCCCTTCTACCTGGCTATAATGGTTAACACCTGCTGAGCGGTGAAACCCACCACCAACATTGCCGACCACATAACCAACAATGATCTTGACCCTCTATCTATCCCCCTGTGGGTACTGCCCTCATGGATCAACTTCATCATCCTCTCTCCTAAGGATCTCTCAGACACACTTACTTCCTTTAAGCCTTCCGCTTGCATGGACAAATTCCACCTGGCCTCTCTCATTAAACATCTCACTGGGCTAGGACTCAACATACTCCTTGATATTCTGAAGATCTCCCTCAATGAATGTGCATTTCCCGACATGTTGAAGATACGTCTCAATGACCCCTTCTCAAAACAAATCCTCAAATGACCCACAGGACCTAGCTAATTAGAGACAAATCACAAGCCTCCTGTACATCAGCAAGCTCATCAAGAATGCAGTTGTGGGGCTGCAAACCAGATTACCAATCCAGGTTTCAAGTGCTGCAAATTATATGATATGATAGGATAGGTTATTTATAATGCGTTTAATACCCAGAGGTTTCTAAGCGCGACCCCGGGGATCGAACCTGTGTTACTCAGTGTCGTCTTGTTTCCAAGGCGAGCACGTTGCCCCTGAGATATCGTCCCAAAGAGACTCTGGCACGGGAGACTTGCGCCTCCTTTTACTCTTAGATTTCCCAGCTGCCTTCAACACTTTTGACCATCTAATACTCCTAACCCTTCTTGTTGACAGAATGGGCTTTTCTGGAACAGTCTTGATATGGTTTATGGCATACATATCTGGCAGACACCAAGCCTACAGATGGGTTCATTCAGATCTGACCAACTGCCAGTCACATGTCAGGTCCCCAAGACTCCATCCTCTCCCCAATCCTCTTCAATGTATGCATGGAACCCTTGGAAATGTCTTTAAATTACCCATCCGCCCTCCATCAGTAACGCTGATGACACTCAGCTGTACCTTAAGGTCGGTGGCCCCCAGGACATTACTCATCTCCGCAAATGAAGGCTACCATCCATACATGAATGCCAAATGCATATCTCAAAATGAACCCCACCAAAACAGAATTTGTTCTTATTGATCCCTGCACCAAACAACAACTTGTGCAACAACTGGGTTGCATGGGCCTGGAAGTATTCACCCCTCAGTTGTCAAACTCAGTCAAATCTCTGTTCTTCTTTGTTGAAAGTGGTCTTTTATTCCAAAAGTGCATACCCAAAAAGGCACAAACCACATGACTACATATATCCACAATCGCAAAACAAACCCTTAATCCCCCCCCCATGAGTTACGTGTGGTTGTCCAAACCCTTATTTTACACATTGATGAGGGAAACACCCTCCTTACTGGGCTTCGAGCTGCACACCTGAACCCGCCATGTAGTCCACCTCCCCAAAGCGTACATCTGTTCAGGTGCCCACAAATTTGACTGTATCACTCCAACACTGTGCAAGCTCCACTGGCTCCCCCTCTCTACCAAGGTTATTTTAAAAACTGAACGTATAACCTACAAAGTACTCTCAAACGGAACACCAACATACTCGCTGGCTAAACTCCACAGCTCTGGGGGTTCTCAAACCCCATGTACCAAAGCTATGAACAGGTTGAAGTGTAAGCGGTCTGTAGAGATAAGACTCACAAGCACCATCCTCCAATTTTGAAAAAACACCAAAAACATGTTCCTTTCAACACCAACAGTACAGTTATCTTGTTAATTGTTTATGGTTTGCTCTGTTTAACTCTTAAGAAAATCAAAAAAAATATTATTTTTCAAAAAATGCTGGCACCCTCCTGTTGTAAAGTGCTCTGCTGTTCTTGAGCTGGGTTCACTTTATAAGCAATAGAATAAAAATAAAAATAAATAAAGGTGGAGATATCCAAATGGAGGAGGAGCAGCAAGAACGAGGGAAGAGAGGAAATGAGAAATAGAAAGAGGAAAGCATTGGAGGAGAGAGGAGGGATGGGGAAGGAAAGAAGGGCATGAAGAGAAGTCGGCAGAATCACAACCATGCCCAAACTAAAGCGGTAGTATTCTGACAGTCACAACAGTGGGGTTCTGCGAGTCTCTACCGGGCCGAGTCGCGATGGAGTATCAACTAGATTTTGTAGCTCAATATCCCGTTCACAGAAGAGAAATATCCACAACATATCAGACTTTATAATAAGTGAATGAGAGTTTGAGGATGGAGAGTCAACAGCTAAGGTGGAAAAGGAAATGTAGGAGGATGAGGAAGAAAAGAGACAGTGTAGGGCATATGAGGTAGAGGAGCCAACAAGAGGATCAGAGAGGTAAAGGAAATAGAGGGAAGAACGATGGAGGTGAAAAAGAGAGCTATTTATTTATGTATTTATTTGTTGGTTATTTGTAATGCACACTATACAGCAAAATTGTGTTTCAAGGCACATCAAGACTGGGGAGAGAAGGGATGAGGAAGGAGGTAAAAACAAAAACAGAACATGTTCTTAAAAGGTCTTGAAATATTCAGAACGCACAAGTGCTAAAGCATGAGATCAGCAAAGAGGGGGAGGAGGGGAAGTGCATTGAGGGAGTAGAGGAGAAGAAAACAAACAGAATACAGACAAAATGCTCTGACTAGATGATTAAGAATGTGCAAATTGCTGAGACATGAACAAGGGGGGGAGGGAGAGGAAGGGGAGTGCAAAAGGGGGAGCATGTGAGAGGTAAAATGCAAAACAGATATCAAATACAAAACAGCTATCAAGGCAGAGGGGTAAGAGAGTAGCATGAGATAGCCAAAGGAGAAGTAAAAGAAGGATAACAGAGCAATGAAGGGCAGGTGGATAAAATAAATACTAAAGGGGGGCAGGTTGTAGAGAGAAGGACGCACTGTGGAGATGGTCAAGAGTGGGAAAGGAGCAGGAGAATGGGATTGAACTACGAGAAGAAGAGAAGAAAGATAGAGAAGCCAAGAAAATGGACAGAAAGAGTGAGTTGAGGATTCCAGAAGGAACAGTGAAAGCCAAGAGGAGGAGAGAAATGAGAAGGAAGGAAGTGAGGAAAGGAGTAAAAGAAGGAAGTGAGGAAAGGAGAGAAAGAGAAAAATAAATAGAAGAACAGGGCTTAAAATTAAACAGCAGTCGATAGGCCTCATGAAACTCCTGAAAAGTTGGGAGATCCACCAACATAGCAGCCCACCACTGACAAAGGGGGAGAATCATAATAAACCCAGGTGTCCAACACTTGAGAAAGAGTGTGAGGTCTGACCCCCTAAATAAACAAACAAACGCACCAGGATTGGCGGTGACTGGCAATCAACACTTCCAAGAGAACCAGCACAGCATCCTGAGGAAGCCAACACAAGCCAAGAAGGACTCTACAATAAGCCAAGCACGACATGTGGGGCAGTACAAAATCCAGAGAGTGTGACTGCAGACAGGAAAGAGGATTGTGAGGGCAGAAGAGGCAGGACTGAAACCATCGCCCTAAGGAAGCAGAAGCCCACCCCATGGACCCAGTTAAACCTAATCTGTTTAATTACTTCTGAAACAGAGATCTTGTATATTGGCCTTGAGTTGTCTCTTGATGATTTTGTTCAAGACAGACACACTTTGCTGTTTTGGAACAATAAAAGGATCAGAAATGCAGCCAAATTGCCAATTTGATTAATGAACCAGGATAATAAAATCTACATTAGAATCCTAAACACTTGGTTCAACACACTCCATAAGTCAATCCCCCACCCTGAAAAAGCATGGTTCCTGCAAGGTAGACTTTCCACGGACAGCACAAGGTGCATGTGATGTGCGATCGTCGATGCTTACCAGTCAGATACTGTGCAATGCCTTTTTACAATTTAGGCAGTAAAAACGTTTGACCAGGTCTCCCAGTCATCCTTATTTGCTAACACATTCCAAATATATGTTGGAAAATAGCTTTGTGTGTAGAATGGAAATGCTTTGCAAGTCCATGATTCATGTAAATGATCCTCTGCTAGTGTTTCCATTATTCAGAACTAGTCTGAAATGTTCTCCTTAATTGCATGTTGCTCAAGTCAAATGTTAGGTGATTCCAACATGATTTATTTTCTCCAACAATATTGTGAACAGCACAAGACTAGTTGCTAGGAAAATGTTAGCTCTTTTGCTTTCCCATAAAAATAGTTGGTGGGGCTGGGGAGGCCCCATTGAAATGATGCTAGCACTACTGCAACAACATTTTCCACTCCTGCCACTAGCCTTCCTGAACCATGTCTATGCTATTATTGTGAACTGGCTTCCTAATTTAGTCTGCAAGGGTAAAATAACTCATATCTGTCTGGCAAAGTTCCAAGCAGCACAAGTTAAAGAAGGTCTGAACCTACTAGAGGTTGGACTTTCCCACCAGGTATATTTGTTACAGGGAGGTTTCAAATGATATCAGGAGCGCAATTAGCTAGGCCACCCTTGGTTAGAGAAGGACAAAAGAATGAACCCCGTCTCCCGTTTTTGAATGGATATACAGCCACTTCCCTCTGTCTCATTGATCACTCATGCCACTAGAAATGCACATCATAGCCTTTACTCTGTTATCAACAAAAAAACCTGTGATACAACTCCAGCATCTGGATGCACAACTACACCAGGTCATGAAGTGTATATATTCTCTCTGGTGGTTGTTTCCCTTTATAATTAAGTGTTACCTCCACTCAGAGATAGTTCTTAAGCATTATGAAATCAGGGCTTTTCTTAGAGGTGGCTTCTCTCACCAGGTCCCATCATTGATATCATCATCGATATACATCATCGATGTATCAACTCCAGTATACTATGTTTCTTTCTTTGAATACTGAGTGTTGCCACGATGTTGCCAACAATGTATTGATGATATGGATGGAGACATAAACAAATTGCAAGACTACATAAGGTACCTGAATATTAATAACTATAACATCAAATTCACAGACAAAATAAGTTCAGAGAGTATTGAGTTTTTGGATTTGCAAATCTACACAGATGGAGAAAAAATTGTGATGGATCTTTATATGAAAGCTACTGCAGTAAATAAAGTTCTACATGCTGAAAGTAACCATGCCCAACATATAATCAGGAATATACCCTATGGGGAAATATTGAGAATAAAACGGAACTGTAGCTCTAAAGACAAATATGAAGAACATGTATCAAATCTCAAAGAAAAGTTTATAAAGAGAGGCTACAAAACACAAGAAGTGGATAGAGCTATAAGAAAAGCTCAAAGAATACCAAGAGCAAATTTGTTAACAGACAAACCAAAATTGAAAAGTGTAGACAGAAGTAGACTTTATTACCACTTATAATAGTGAGCATTTGTTCTAAATAAGCTTTTAAAAAAACATTGGAATATTCTACAAACTGACGAAACATTTAAACAAAGTATAGAAGTCAAGCCAAGGATAATTTACTGAAAAGCACCAACCTTGAAACACAAAATCAGTCCTAGCCATCTTAAAGAAGACAGAACAAATAATCTAAGTCAATTTCTAAAAGTGCTGACACTAACAGGAACCCACGGCTGTGGATATTGTGCAATTTGTGCTCAAATAGAAAATGGAGCACAGGAAATCATGCTACCAAATGGAAGTTTCCAAAAGATCAAACAGTACATCAACTGTAATACGAAATATGTAATTTATGCGATTACTTGCATCTTGGGAAAAGATATGTTGGAAGTACCATCAGAGCATTGAAAATCAGACTTCACGAACATCTGAGAGCCATAAAATATGAAGAAACAAGATATCCTATGGCAATGCATTATAATCAAGAACACCAACTAACAGAAATTAAAAAGATAACATTTCTTGGCCTAGAAAGAGTTGACCCACTGGAGAGAGGAGGAAACAGAGAACTCCTGTTAAGAAGAAGAGAAGCAAAATGGATATGTACTCTGGACACATGCCACTCCGGCCTGAATTCGGAACATGAGATGTCTTATTGGTTATAATAGTTAAAACTTTGTCCCAATGTTTTTTAATGAACATATTGTGTACTTATACAGATCACAGTTAGATTGAAACAGGTTTTATAGAAATGTTGGAAAAATGACATTCTGCGAATTGCTATCTACACTGTCTCACAAAATTGTTTCTGTCCTTATACCTAAACCTGTACAACTTGCTCATTTCACCTTCTGCCCATGCTCTATATCCTGCTCATTATGGACTTCTTTCATCTTATTTCATTTTTTTCATTCTTTCAATTTTTTTATATTTTTTTATTTTTTCATCTTTTCATTCAAAACAATTCTTTTCATCTTCTTTATCTCATTTTATTAAGGATGACTAATTCTCTATAAAAATATTCTTTTCTATGGAAAATATTCTTTTATAAAAACTCACGCAGCATTTGAAACAATCAGTAACAAAGTATATACCCCAAAATGGCTGCATGTTGTCTTTACGTGACGCATGACGTCATCATGCTATGCTGCGCGGTGACGTCATGCATTACATGATCGCAGGCTTTAAAAACAAAGAAAATCAGGAAATTAGACAGGGTGGATCCTGGCACATCCTAGAAGCAATCGTACTGAGGAACAAGAAACTGAAAAGTAATCCATATGAAGAATAGCTAGGAAATGTTACCTTTGGATGCCTCTTAAAACTAGGGAGTCATGAATTTAATAAATACTGTTCACAATAGTTGACAATACCAGAAGTCATGTGGATTTGGGAAACAAGCTGTTGTCCTTGAAAAAATGGTAATGTTGACATGCATATGTATTCTGGTTTCATGTATAACACAAACTCTAGAAAATATGTATGGGTCACATTTTTGGCATTAAACTCTTTCAGATACAAGCACAATGAATACTGTATGAAAGAAAAAAGAAAGAAAAAGGGAAAAGAAAAGAGAGAGAAAAATATATATATAGGAATTCAGAAATTGAGATAACTACCTACACTCATAACAAGGATTCAATTCAATTTAGGTGAGTGAACCTAACAGGCTATATAAACTGACATGTCCATTCTCCCACCTCATCATTTCAATCATTTTATTTCTACTTAAAACATTTTTTTGATTTTTGTTCTTTTTCTACACTTTCTCCTCAGTATCTCTACTGAAGAACAATGGTCATGCACCGTGGGGAAACACGTGTTGAGGGAAATAAATTGAAATACAAGGAATGAAAGTTGAAAATTTAAACCTTGAGTTGCATGAAAGTCAATGCAATTGAGAAAAAAATTGACAACTATAGGAGAGAAATAAAATGTGTAAACAAGGTTGAAATCAAAATTCAGAGTTGCATGCAAGTTAATGCAATTGAGAAAATTCAAATTTTGAGTTACTTGAAAGTCAGTGCATTTGAGAAAGAAATTGTCAATTGTGTAATGAGAATATGAGCAAGAATACACAAAAGAACAAATAAACCTCATGGAAAAATAACAATTTTGTGTCTAAAATGTCTATACCAGAAGCGCAACCCACTAAAGTGCCTTTATAAGAGAAAACATATTGTGGTATAAGGTAGGTACTTTGAGTAGCGGGAGGACCCATGTCTCTTTTAGATTAGTTGGAACCATACTATTTTCAAAGTAAGCGTTGATCAGACTTGTGATAAAAGGAGTCAGATCAGGCACACCATCTTTGATAATCACAACTGGGCATTGGTCACCTTTGCATCTCGATGATTTGAGACTAGAAATAATTTTCAGCACTTCTGACTTGAAGAACGGAGTGAATTCAAATAGTGCATTTGAGTTATGACTAGTGTGATTAGAAGTCAGTTGAGGTTGCGGGACTGGTTTAATATTGTATTTTTTGTTTCAATTTTGGATTGTAGAAGGGCTGTTTTATCAAAGAGAGCTTTTTGAATACCGGTACACCAATTAGTATCTTTGTTGCAGACTTCTGGGAATGGCACCCGCGGCTCAAGTTCTCTCAGGATGGCAAAGAGTTCCTTTGTTCCTGAGTTGGCATTGGTAATTCTCTCATTGTATGTGGAACTTTTAATTTGGATTACTGCCTGTTTATAGTTTTTGGACTCTTTAGCGAACGTAGCTTTGTTTAGTTCATTCAGTATTTTTTTCCAATTAGCCTCAGCAGTTCTCTTTGTGCTACGCATGGTTTTTAGATTCCGGGTGTACCAAGAGTTGAGGTTGGCTACTGGTTAAGCTTTGTGCATGGATAGGGGAGCTACTTTGTCAACGGCTGCAAGGATCATTTGGTTATATAAATCCACCATGACGGAGGGGTCGATAGTCCCTATGATTTGGTCTGTCGTGATAGGGCATAGCAAAGGTAGGATGTTGTTTGCTGTAATATTTTGTGTATTTCTGGATAAGGTATCTGGTGCCACAGGTGAGAGAATGTGGGTCGCTAGGTTCTTGGCGAATTGAATGTGATGATGTGATGGTCTGACCATGGGCACTGGGAGTTGGAAGTCATGTTAGTGTTGCAGTTAAGGTCAGCAAGCCAATCGAGTGTTTGACCTTTGATGTGTTTTGGGTTTTTAATCCTATGAGTGCAGCGTAATGCCTAAATGGTGTTGGGGATAGCTAGGGCGTTGTTGTCCTTAGGATTGTCAAAGCCCAAGTTGAGGTCAGCAAGTAGTACATTTTGAGAACTTGGTTTAGTGTTTGTCGAGAGGAGTTGAGCTACATCATCTTCAAATGATGATAATGGGCCCGAGGTCTGTAAATCAGATGAGTCTTCAACATGGTCGTAGACGATAAGGCCATTTTGAAGGAGAGTAATTCACCAGAATGGAAGGTGAGATTCGGAATCTCTCTGATCTTAAGCATATTCTTGGCAATACTGGCTACTCCCGCCCACCCCCTTTTTCAGTAGGTCTATCAGTCCTGAAGATGGTATAGTTTTTAGGGATGGAGAGTGAGAGGACTGGGCCTGCTGCTGAGTGGAACCAAGATTCAATGATGGCAATGAAGTCAAGATTAGTAGTGGTGATAGTGACAGTGATGCCAAGGGCATGTGCCAGAAGGGACCTAGCATTGATGAGGGCTCCCTGGAAAGAAATCCTCATTTCTTTACAGTTCCTGTTATACACTTGTGTGCATGCGGCTCCTGTCTTAGGTGTATGTGTCGATGTTAAGGTGTTAGGTTTGCTGGGTTGCAAGATTGGACAGTTCCTAGTGGAATTGGCCGAGAACCTAGAGTTAGAGAATGTAATGTGAGGTTTGGGAGTTTTAGTGGTGTGGTTGAGAGTTCTTTAGTTAAGGTGTGTGTTCCTTTGGCAAGTCATAGGGATAGTAGTTAAACTTGGGACCCTAATGAACCTAGTTCGAGACGCGAGTCTAATGTTTCTGCTGACTTTCAGGCAGGGCAGGCCAAAGTTAGATATAGGTTGCAAGGTCCGGCTCTGGGTGGTTTCCATCTACTTATTGGAAGGTAGGGTGAGTAAACTCCTCCTCCAAGCTAGACTGTGGTGGTGAGTGTTAGCTAATGAAAAGAGGTGAGTCGGGGGCAGCGTAGAGTCTGGGAGTTTAGGCAACATAGGGAGGGTAATAATGCGCAAGTTGTGTGGGTAGGGGTTTGTGTTAGCTTGAGTTTAGTATAGGGTCCAAGTGCGAGAGAGTGCAATTTAGTGGGATTTGTCTTGGTGGGGCAGATATGGGGTGTGAACAGTTGAAGGTTTAAGCCTTTGGTGTAGGTTAGAGCATGTGTAGGTGTAACTACAGCTATGGGTAGGCTAGGCAGTTCATGCTTAGTACTCGGCATGTGTAGGCATGGCTGCAACTACAGATAGGCTGGGCGGTTGGTGCTTAGTACTCGGCACATTGACTAGCAGTATGCAGCAAGTTTGTGTGGAGAACAAATGAGGAGAGGAGTGCGTAATTCTATGCCTATACTAGTAAGAGTGTTAGGCTCATTCTATGAGGGCCATTAAATTTACATTAAGGCTAAAAAGGCTATGAGCTAGTAGCTAATACAGTCGGTTAGTAAGGAAGAGAGCTGCGCAGTTAGTGCAATTCACAGAAGGATGGCTTCATGTTGCAGGCAGGATAGTCAGTGTACATTCACTCATGATCGATAATACAGTTTAAACAATGCAATTGATACACAGTAGGTACCGGCAGTAAGCAATTTGTGCAAAGTGGCATGGCTCCAGACAATTACGATAACTCAGTTCAGTTTAAACAATTACGACATATTCACTATGGAAATCCCATTAGGCAAGGCAATTGTAGAGTACCAATATGGGTACTTCAAGATCAGTTGGCTAAATAGTTGGCACAATTACACATTTATGTCAGAGTCAATTTGCTATTTTCATGATGCAATGTGGTTACAGCAGAATCGATCTATATGATAGAGGCTCGAATTGGGAGTTGGATTGCAGTTAAACAATAAACATATAGGCTGAGTCGATGTGCCAAAAGCCTAGTGTGAGGCCGCTAGCGTCAGAAGGGCAGTGCTTGCAGACCGTTTTCAACTGTTTTTACGGGTTTGTGACTTTAATCAATATTGATGTGTGAAAGACCCGTAGGCAGTTGGTTTGAGACCGGGGCTCTGACCTTCATTTGGTAAAAGTGTTAGGGTGCGTGGCTCAGCACTGGCTATGGTATCACATGGGGACTGTTAGACACCATTATGTAGCTACTACTGTGCTATGTGCTAACTCTGTAGGATGACTTACTTGTGATCCGTACTGATATGTTACTCTTGTATGCTACTCGGCAAGGATGTTAACAGTGGGTAATAGGGCAACGCTCCAAGCTTATTCTGTCGGAGCTCCTCCACGCTCCAAAAGGCTTGGACAGGAGCCTTAATTGTTGGGCCTTTGTTGGGAGGGCCGGGTTCTGCCTGCCGGCATTCCTGGGTATGTGGAAGAGCAGATGGACACCCAATCAGCTTTTAACAGCAGGATTGGGATGCAAGTTCAACAACGAGATCAAGTGGCGGACCTCTTTGAGTATGGAGATACAGACGGTTGGCTTTGTGTAGTTCCAAGTGTTTCAGTATCATTGGGACTTGATCTACTGCATGTAGATGGTCCGGAATACAGAAAAACCCAAATAGATATTTATGAAGCATGTTTCCAATGCTTCACAGTTGATGGGCAAGATAAGCAAATGGGGCAGCTGATCATTTAAAGATGGACAAATCTGGCTACGGATGCACTTCAGACCACTCCGCCTGAAAGACTAATAAAACAACGTTATAATGGCTGTGGTGGAGAACTATTGAGACCCTCGGGCCTGTATGAAATATTACATGAACTAAGCGGTTACTGTGATCTGCCGTATTTTAGTTGAAACCCTGTAATGTATGGTGCAGTGCTCAGTGATAGCTTTAGAAATCTTTTCAGACACGCAATGCCCTTCCTATGTTGTTGTTTTGAATTGGCTTAATCGCAGGTGAAAACGGCATCCACCAATATTGCAAAAGATGTCATGGGAAGTGTGACAACAGCAGATTTCTGAGCGTCTTGACAAACAGAAAAAGGAGTGCTAGGATGGATTAGGACTCATTTATAAACCACACAGGAGCATTATGAGGAAGAGATCAGCGTCCCTGCTGTGCAGCCCCCTGAAACCCACCAAGAAAAGCAAATCAAAAGCCAGACTCAGACAGCCGAGTAAGAAGAAGAAGCATGTTATCACTAGAAGACAGACGAGTGGTTATATCTTTTAAAGAACAATGGCCTTCTTACACCGAGCCTCTGGGGAATGTGTGAAATTGGAGCTCGATCTCTTCACCGTACTCCCGACCCAAACAAGCATTGATAACAGTGTCTACATGGAGGTCTCGCCTCTGGTGGCTCTATCACCGCTAGCCCCCATAGAGTTCTTTGTATCGGAGTCGACCTACATATATCTGGGTTTGAAAGACACACTGCTGCATCTAAACCTTAAAATAACAAAGGCGGATGAGACCTACACAGGCACAGCACAAGTGGGCATGATTGACTACCCAATAGCCACCATGTTAAATTATGTCCATGATGTACTGGATAAGCAGCTCTCAGCAGGCCTCTTTTATCGTGAAAATGCATGGTATTTTGACAACAACCCTCTGGAAGCCAAACACAAGGGGTTTGCAAAGAGAGTCCTTAATGCGAGAACCAGTAGAGTATTCGATTTACTAGGCCATCTACATGCTGACCTTTTCATCCAGGATTAACTATTGATCAACGACGTTGACCTTAAAGTGAAACTATCCAGAAACACAGATGTCTTATGAGTGGAGAACCTGAACAATACAAACTAGTCATCATATAAGCTAGTTTATTATTTAAACGTGTAAGCATCTTGCTGACCATTAGACTGGCGCATGCAGAAGCGCTGCTGATATCTAACGTGAAATATCCTGCGGAGCAAGTCACCCTTAAAGTCTTCAGCATTCCCACCGGTAGCCGGGGTACCAGTCAAGACAGGCTGTTTCTGGCCCAGCTTCCAGAAATAATCATCATGGCTATTGTTGAAACAGTGTCGATGACTGGCGCATGCAATCAAAATCCCTTTGGACTTCAAACACTGTAACATGAACTATGCAGTGTCCTGATCCCTGCCAAAGCATAAGCTCCTAACCTTTGAGTTCCGAACATAATCAGGGAATACATGGGCCTGGTGTCTGTCACAGGGAAGCACATGCACAATGCACCGGTCTCATTCACACGCAGCTAGTATGCTCTCGGCTGTACCTTACTGGCCTTCGATCTAAGATTCAACAACACATCAGTGGGTCATTTCAACCTCATCAGGAGCGTAAACCTATGCGCTGAAATAAAGTATGAAAGAAACCTAACCGTCTCGCACTTGCTGTTAGTGTGGAGTGTTTTTGATAGCATTCTCAAGATTAATGCAGAAAGAAAAATACTTTTTGATATTGAATGCATACTCTACAGATAAAAGGATTTTGTGTAAGGATAGACACGCTCGTCAAACATTCCACGGTGTGTGTGCCAGCGATACATGTCCCAAGTGCCTACCCAGGAATCATCTGGTTAGCCTGTTCGTGAACACAAATCCACAGACCCATTGTGGAACATATTGAATAACTTTGTGTTGGATGGAAATGTGCTAATGGTGTTTGATAGTTTGGCACACTTCCTGCAACACCCCATATATGCCGCACTATGTAAAAAGCCTTGCAAAGTATTTACGTTAGACCACTGTTCTGGTTCAAGACTCTAAAGCTGTGATCCTGTGGTCAGCACTGTTTATTCTTTATCAGTCTAATGTCTGAATGGAGATCACTGTCGACTGTTTTGAAAATGTATTTGAGCAATCGCAATCAAAACGATCAAATGGTAACCAGATTAATTCACAAGACTTTACATAATGTGTTAATGTGTATAGATGTCGCAAAATGTTCACAGTATGTGAAAATGTTAATGCGGCTCATCTATCCAATGACACACGTATCAATAAAATAACTTTTTTTTAAATTCACCAAGTGTCGTGTGTCATTATACATTATAAATAATACAATGTAATAAAGAACAAGTTGGGTTTACGATTTGAAAACATTTATTAATACAAAATAAAAAAGACATACTTAATATAGAAAGAAGGAAAGTTATGCTACCAACATGCCAATACAGCAAAGAAGAAATGTATACATCCAGACAATGATGGGGTGCACATTAATCGGATAACCATATAGTGGCCTAGACACGTATGGCTGATGGGGGCATCGTGGATTTGTGAGGCGGTGGGTACAGATTCCTTAAACCAGCTGGTATTCCACCCCTCACTGGGACTGATGAACGGTTTCTGCTTGCAGGGCTATATAGAGGGATGCGTTCTTGATAAGGAGTAACAGAGTCCCCACTTTTTAGCCGATTCAGAGGGCATTGTTGGGCGACATTACCCACAACGGATTTCGGGATATTTAAATATGCGTCTGCCTGCAAGAACTCGTTCCAGCCAATGGGGGAATTTATTATAGACGTGGGGTGTTGGTTTGTAACATCCCATACTAGATTGTGCAGGTTTGTACCCCTTACAACACTGCCTTGGTAAATAAACTCACCCATATAGGTCCAGCCTTTGCAAGTTCCATCTTATGTAGCAATAGCTCCACGTTAGGTTAATAGCATTGGCTAAGGGTCTTCAACACGTCAGCCGCAACCAGATCTGTCCCTAGTGGAGCCTTCAGACAGCTAGATTCCTCAGGTGGCATGTATAAAGTTAGTTTATTTCTCTCTGCATGGCCGTGTCGGGCGTGGTTTAAGTATTTATGCAGAATATCCATATAAAAGGCTGCTTTATCATGCAGCAATAAATCAGGTTTGTTTAAAACATCCTTCATTTGAGAGTCTAGACGCATGGTGGCAACCTTACGTATATTCCAAGCCAGCAGGGGCGTGGGGGTCTTCAGACTTTCTAACTGATGGTTGTCCACCAAATACATTTTATGGGTGTACTGAGTCACTGATCTGTGAGCAAGCTGGTGATTAGCGGTAGGATTATGCCAATCAAAGACCCTATGAATCCGCCAGCCTGCGACAATGCTTTTCTTTTATCACTTAGCCTTAGGGATATATGCTTATTGACCAGCTTCTTGATGACCTTCTTTTTCTTTTTCAACACACTTATTTGACAGTATGTTAGGGGCATGTGTGTCTTTAAAGTGTTCTGAGCAATCTACTAAATAGCGGCCGTCAGATCGTCAGAGGCTGTGGCTAGAATGGCCTTGCATTGTTGAGGGGTGGCATATACAAGCATTTTCATCAGCTCGATTTTTCTCTGTATGTGTGTCGACATGGTGAAAGCCCAACCGGCGACTGATGCTGTAATGTGATTAATATTTTTTAGATGTGTTTTCAGGAATATACACAGCAGGTAACCCCGGTGGGAATGTATCAGTGCACAATTTATAATCCTCTAGAATGGTTGTTTTTTTATTTTTTTAATCAAACATTTTGTATTGTTTTTTAAAGAAATGAACACACATATTACAAACATCTCTCTTCAATACGGGGGGGGGAAGTGGGACATTAACCAAATCAACATGTCCAGGGAGAGGGAGGGGGGGCCGTGAGAGAGGGGGGAGGGAATGAGGGGGAGGGTGAGAGACAAACAAAACCCAAAAAAACCTTCAAAGAACTCAGCATCAGGGACCCCAGTCCAACAAACCATCAATCAGCATTCGAAAAAACATATAATGTAGTCTTACAGATCAGGCTCAGTCTGCCCTGTGTTAGAGGGCCTCACCCAGTCCCCATCTCTGTGGCAACGCTTCTGGTAGTTAGTCGGCCTCCTCCCACCGATTCCATATCTTGTTCGCCTTTTGCGGGCAGCCTCTCGCCTTGTACACCTGGTGTTCCGTTGTAGCGCAAATGTCCACATCCGTGACCCATTGATCGTAGCTAGGAGTTAGTTCGGAGCCCCACAGTTGCACAATGTTCCGCCTAAGTATCGCTGTTGCAGTCGAGAAGAGCAATTTCTCACAGCGGGAGAGATCCGTTTCACCTGAGATCCCTAGAAGCAGTTGTTTCGGGCACCTTTGTATGGTCTTACCTATGACGCCGGACAGTTTATCGCAGCATCTCCGCCAGAGCTGCTGAATGTTGCTGCATTCCCATATGATGTGGAAGAAGGTGCCCTCCTCCCCCTTGCAGCGAAGGCAACGCACATCCGACGACCTGCCCCAGCGGAAGAGGACCACTCTCAGATAGTAGGTGCGGTGGAGGATTTTCAATTGGACCAGTCTGAGTCTTGAGGCGATGGCTACCTCGCGTGGGTACATCAGGGCCTCCACCCAATCTTCTGGTTGAAGCGGTCCAACATCTCGTTCCCATTTGGTTTTCAGGCTGGTTAGTTCTGGTGTCACAAAGGAAGTTATCACGTTGTACATTGTCGAGGTGACTTTTCGTTCCACTCGGTCAGTCACTATGTTCCGCTCTAGAGGGGAGCTTTCTGGCATGTCTCGTATGTCCTGTTGGAGGGCACCCCAGGCGTGTTTCAGTTGAATGTAGTGGTACCTTTCTGTGGCAGGGAGGGAAAACACTACCTGTAGTGTCGCGAAAGATGCCAGATTGTCCTCCCGTACCACATCTCCGATTCTGGTGATTCCTCGCTGGACCATTCAGGCCATCTAGGCAGTTTTTGCATTTCAGGAAGGTACCGGTTGTTCGATAGAGTTTGGGCCAATGTCAGTTTCCCTTCCCAACCCAGAAATTGATGTGTTTCCTTCCAGATTCTCACAATATGCATTGTCATGTCGTCTTTTTGTGTACGGCTGAGACCCCCGTAGAGGTGCTCTATCGGGGTTATTGCACTGATGGAAGTAATCCCTTTAATGTGTGGCAGATTTGTGTCCTCATGAAGCATATCGTTCACCACCGACATCTGACTGGCCCAGTAGTATGATTGCAGTCTGGGCAGCCCAATCCCCCCCTCCCAGACGGACCTCTGGAGGGTATATAGGGCGATCCGCGGGTGTCCACCTCCCCATATCAGCTTCCGGAGGGTGCAGTCTAGTTTGTGAAATTCTCGGTATGGGATATAAAGTGGAGCATTTTGCAGTATGTACAACAATTTGGGGAGGGCGATCATCTTGTACAGGGCAGCTCTGCCCAACATCGTCAGCGGCAAGGAGATCCAATGACAAGTGTCCTCTGCAAATCTTGTAACCAGGGTGGAAAGATTCAAAACTGTGCAGTCATCGAGTTGTTTCGAGATGTGTATCCCCAGATATTGAAACTGGTCTACTGCAATCTGGTAGGGGCCAGTCGATAGATTTGCCACCGAGACACCTTTTATTGGAAATAAGATGGTCTTGGCCCAGTTCACACGCAGGCCACTGAATGCCCCGTATTGTTACAGCATTTGCATGATTTTGGGGCAGGAATTGTCTGGATCTTTTAGATAAATAAGCAGGTCATCAGCGTAGAGCGATACCCTATCTTCCCATGTAAAAATCAACGGAAGCCCTCCCAGGTCGGAGAGTGTCGCAGGAGGATCGCCAGTGGCTCAATTGCGATTGCACAGATTAGGGCCGATAAAGGGCATCCCTGCCTTGTACCTCTCGCTAGACTAAAAGGGTCTGATCGCCAACCATTCACTCTGGCCCTGGCCAGTGGGCGTTTGTATAATAGTTGCACCCAGCTCATGAAATTCTCACTGAAGCCCATGCGGTGCATTATGTCCCAAATAGCCTCCCATCTCACTGAATCAAAGGCCTTTTCAAAATCGATTGCTAGTAGGGCCAGGGGGCCTTGAGAATAGTCTAAGGAGGTTCATGCGTGTTGATCTTTGTGGCATGAAGCCGCATTAGTCCGGGTGGATCAAGAAAGGGATAACCCTCTGTAGGCGGTCTGCTAGTAGTTTTGCCAGTATTTTGCTTTTGCTGTTGATGAGTGAAATTGGCCTGTATGAGCTGCAGCTTTCAGGGGGTTTTCCAGGTTTGGGTCTGACTATGATTGTTGCTTCTCGCAGATCTGGAGGGAGAGTGCCTTTTTCGCGCGCATGTTGATACATCTGTAGCAGGTGAGAGGCAACCACGCTAGCCCCCACCTTCTGCCATAGTTCAACCGGAAAGCCATTGGGCCCTGGGGACTTGCCTGTTTGGAGGCCGGAAATGGCACTTATTACTTCATCTTCTGTGATCTCCCTCTCTAGGAGCTCCTGCTGTGCTTCATCTAAGGTGGGGATGTCGATTTCCTCCATAACTGTGGTGTCCATTGGCATCGTGGGATCCCTATAGAGTTCAGCATAGTATTCCGCAAAGCCCTGCGTTATGTCCTGGTCTGACACGCATGTGTTTGACCCTCCTGTTTCTAGCCGTTGAACATGGCTTTGTCCTAGCTCTCTCCGTTCCAGCCATGCCAGCATTTTGCCAGCCTTGTCCCATGTTTCATAGATTTGTGCACGCATTGCGGTATGTGCCTATCTAGCATTGTCCATTGCTATATTTTGGAGCCTTTTCTGTGCCAGGAGTAGCTTACGGTTTGTGTCCGGCGTATCCTCACGTATATGCTTTTCCTCCGCCAGTTTCACTTGCTGCTCGGCTTCAAGTGTCTTACTCAGGTGCATTTTCTTTTTGGCAGTTGTCAGCTCACCCCTTAGTACTGTCTTGTATGCCTCCCACAGCATCTCTGGGTTCGATGCAGTCTGTGTATTTAGCTAGAAATATGTGCTGGTGGTCTCTTGGAGTCTATCTACTAGCTTGGGGTCACCCAGGTAGTAAGTATTCAGTCTCCAGCTCGGTGGCGGGAGCGGTCTGGATGTTATGAGTTTTAGCTCCAGCGGGGAGTGGTCAGAGATACCCCTGGGGAGCATGGTTATTTCTTGTGCCCTGTGTAGATCGGTTGCTGGAGTAAAAAAGTAGTCTAGCCTGGAGAGCGAGGCATAGGCCCCGGAGTAGAAGGAGTATTCTCTCGTGTCTGGGTGGAGTTCTCTCCATACATCACACAAGCCAAGTGCATTAGTGAAAGTTGCAAGCCTGGTAGATATGTTAGGGTTTCCATTACGCAAATGTGAGCGGTCCAGGGTGACGTTCATGACTTCATTGAAGTCTCCTCCCAGCACCATGAGGTTAGAAGTGTCGTTTGTGATCAGGGGGGCAATGTCTGAGATGAGGTGGAAGGGCAGGTTCTTGTGTACCAGTATCATGACACCCCTGGAGCCCATCGTGAAGCCTGAGTGGAGTGCCAGCCTATAATCTGTGCATTTGAAAAGGGTGCATTCTGTGCCTGCAAGATGGGTCTCAGACAGAAATACTATATCTGACTCCCGTCTCTTTAGGAATTGGCGTACCAGTCGGCGCTTGATCGCGTTGCCAAGGCCGTTGACGTTCCATGTCATGAGCCTGAGTGTTCTACAAGCGTTTGTGGTGGTGCTATGTGCAGCCATCTTTGCATGTGGTGGGAGAGGCGTGTGCTGCTATTGGTGCCGATGTACGCCGGTCGGTCTTGAGCCCCTGGGGTATGGCTATCTTACCTAGCCATGATGTGTGTTGTGATTGATTGGTCCCGTTTGCTGCTAAACTTAACAAACCCTTTACGCCCCTCCCTATACTCCTCCCAACTAGAAGCATCGGTCACCCGAACATGAGAACCTCAGGTGTCAACTGGACACCTTACATGCACTGAACTTAGTTTAGGTCTAGGTGGTGTCCCCTAACAGGGTGCGGCTGGGGGCAGCACCACTAGTGCCGACGGCCGCTAACCTCCGCAAACGGCGGCTTTGTTAGGGCAACTGGCACGTGGATTTCTTATGGGTGTTTTCCGATGTGTCAGTTCATGACGTGTGTCAGTGGGAACCCCGGGATATCACACCAGGGGAAGGGGGGACTTCCGTCTGGCCTGGCCGCTTAACTACGTGTTACTTTGTGATTGACAAGGCCATGTGTTCGACAGTGTAGTTACGCACAGTACCTTAGGACCTGTACTTCAGGGTGTGGTGTGTTTCTGCCTAACCATGCCTACGGTCGTAGTGCACTCATTCCTGCAGTTGTGGTACAATTCCTGGTGCTGGCAGTTGTTGCTCTGGTGGTTGAGGCCTTGGCCGGGCTCTGGATGTTCTGTTTGTGTTTCTGTTGCCTTTTGCCGCAGTCCAGTCCCCCTCTATGTTTTGTTCTGCCCATTTCCAGGCTTCTTTGGCATCCGTGAAATGGACTGTTGTACCTTCATGGTATATCTTGAGCTGGGCGTGGAACATTATGCCGTATTTCACATTTAGGGATTTCAGTTGCTTTTTGAGATGGTCAAAAGATTGTCTAGCTTTCTGTACTTCCCTGGTGTAGTCCGGAAATAATGCTATTTTGGATCCGTTGTAAATAAGGGTGCCCTTTGCTCTTGATGACTGGAGCAGTGCGTCACGATCACGATAGTTCAACAATTTGGCTATCACCGTATGCGGAGGGGCGCCAGTCACCGGGCGGCCCGTCGGTACACGGTGAGCGCGCTCAATTGAGAAGAAGTTCGAGAATGTTTTTTCTCTGAACATGTCTGTGAGCCACTGCTCCAGAAATAGCTCCATGTTCGGGCCCTCTGCTTTTTCTGGAAGCCCCAAGATTCTGACATTATTGCGCCTGGATCTCCCCTCACTCTCATCTATTCTCTCCTCCATGGCTTTAAAGGCATGGTCTAGTAAAAAATTTTATTTAAAAAATATATAGGCAACATAAAAAAAAATACTAGCATTCTCTTTTTTAAAACTTCCTATGTAAAATTTTGAGCTATTCAAGCTCAAAATTCGCAAAAGCAAGCACATGGGCGCATCCATTTTGTGAAATGGAGGCCCTCCTGTGCTGACTTTTGCTTTTGCGGCACTAATGAAGGAAAAGCCAGCCAGCTGTAGTAAACAAAAGCTACCGCTGGGTGGCTTTCCCTTCATTAGTGCTGTTTCCCTTCATTAGTGCTGTACGCGGAGGACGGGGACCGGAGACCAGAGCAGGAAAGCTGCAGCTGAATCTCGGTAAGTGCTATTTATTATTTTTTTTAAAATAAGCACTAGCTGCGTTTTTTTTTCTAAGTGTTCCGGGCTGGAGGAGCCCGGAAAACTTAGAAATAAAACCGCAGCTTTAAAAACGTTGTATTTATGTTTGCGGTCGCTTTTGAAGCGACTGCAAACATAAATACAACGTTATTGTGTTGGAAAACGCTGCAGTTTTTCTTTCCAAGTTTCTCAGGCTCCTCCGGCTCGGAGAAGCATGAGAAACTCGGAAAGAAAAACCGCAGCGTTTTCCAACACAACCGCGTTGTGTTTCTGCCTGCTGTGGCTATCACTTTGGGTCTCTGGTGCTCCCAGGGGAGGGCCGGAGACCCAAAGTGAAAGCCACAGCAGGCAGAAACACAACGCAGTTATGTTTACATGCCGCGTAGTGTTTCTACCTACAGCTGATTTCCCATTTGGGGCTCTCGGGCTCCCCTTGGGGAGCCCGAGAGCCCCAAATGGGTAAGCAGATTCAGGCAGAAACAACGCGGTTGTTTTCCGCAATGCGTGTTGTTTCTGCCTGAATCTGCTTTCCCATTTGGGGCTCTTGGGCTCCCCCCGAGAGCCCCAAATGGGAAAGCAGATTCAGGCAGAAACAACGCGGTTGTGTTGGAAAACGCTGCGGTTTTTCTTTCCGAGTTTCTCAGGCTCCTCCGAGCCGGCGGAGCCTAAGAAACTTGAAAAGAAAAACCACAGCGTTTTCCAACACAATAACGTTGTATTTATGTTTGCGGTCGCTTCAAAAGCGACCGTAAACATAAATACAACGTTTTTAAAGCTGCGGTTTTTAAAAAATAAATAAATAGCACTTACCGAGATTCAGCTGCAGCTTTCCTGCTCTGGTCTCCGGTCCCCGTTCTCCGCGTACAGCACTAATGAAGGGAAAGCCACCCAGAGGTAGCTTTTGTTTACTACAGCTGGCTGGCTTTTCCTTCTTTAGTGCTGCAAAAGCAAAAGCCATCACAGGAGGGCCTCCATTTCACAAAATGGATGCGCCCATGTACTTGCTTTTGCGAATTTTGAGCTTGAATAGCTCAAAATTTTACATAGGAAGTTTTAAAAAAGAGAATGCAAGTATTTTTTTTTTTATGTTGCCTATCTATTTTTTAAATAACATTTTTTACTAGACCATGCCTTTAAGGTGGGTCATGACTCTGTTCAGTTGTTGATCTACATTCCTTATTCTGTCCTCCGCACCAGATAGGCGTTGCTCAGCCTCCCCGGTCCGCGACGATAATTTTTGGAGATCGTGTCGAAGGAGGGAGACATCCATACTGATGCCGTCAATTTTCTGCTCCATGGAGGCGCGCGACTCAGCTATGGCCGCCATGATGTCTTTAAGCGATATTGTGCCTTCTGTTCCCGCCATGGGGTCTGGTTGAGTGTTTTCCTGCTGGCTGTTTGCTGCCGGTGAGGTGTACTGGTTGATCCGATTCTGGGAGATCAGCCTTTTGATTTTGTCCTTGCCCATCTTGGCATAGTTCTCGATAGTTAGGTGTGTGTGTCTGTGTCATTGCTTGCTCCGGGTGTGCAATGTTACGCGCTGTCATGCCTCCGTGGCACCCCCTCCACCCTCTGCAATCGCCTCTTGCTGGGCCGTATCGTGCACCCGTTGGGCTGTTTGGAAGTTCTGTTCGCCGCTTCTGGGCACGTGCTGCAGGCCGGCCAAGGAGCGTGGGCTCCACTACTTAGGGGGGTCTCCCTTCGTTGGTGCTAGCTGCGTCCATGCTTTGGTGGGTCCCTCTCGTCCTCCGCCACCCTCGCTAGGCACCTATGCTCGTATGCCCGCTTCAGTGCCAGGCAGGCTGTCTTCCAATTTTACCCGACAGTCAGGTGATTTCGGCAAGCTGTGCGTGTGTTTTGTCCTGCTGTCCGTTCGCCTTGGCCAGATACAGGTGGGCTTGTGCTCATGCGCCGGCGTAGAGAATTTGGGAGTCGGAGGACTTCAGTGTGCCAGGCGCGGCCATTTTGTCTGCGTGGCGCCGCCGCCGAGCCGGCTCCTCTCCACAGCTCCAAACTCGTTCAGGGTAGTGCACTGGCACTCGGGATAGTTCTCTTCCGAAGGTTATGCGTATCTTTTGCTTTTGCCACACGAGTCAGGCTGTTTTTGCAGGATTTTTGCTGCAGTTACAGGAGCTCCCGGGCCTCACGTCCTCATCGCTCTGCTGCTAGCACGCCCGCCGAGAATGGTTGTTTTAAAATCAACCAGGAGATATCTGTAGGGCGTATTGGACGCATCTTCAAAAGCCTCCATAAAAAAACATGTTTTGGAGAGATACATCTAGCGGGCTATCATGGCTATTTCTTTACCCCGTGGTGTTTAAATAACACTATATAACTAGCGTTTAGCATTTTAGATCTGATGCTCTTGTCCTTGTTCTGCATAATGCAACAAATGCTTAGATTGGGGTGGCGGGATCATTGAGTATAGGCTTTTTCTAGCTTAGCATTCGGGCCCACATCGGTCATCAAATCGTCCACATTGGTCATATTCACCATGCTTGATGGAAGCTTGATGGAAGCATACAATCGTCATTAAGACTGTTGGGCTTACCCTCTACAAAATGAAGGTGTTTAAATTGTTGTTTCAAGGTGGTATAAAGAGGTTGCCAGCAGCTGTAGAACCGCACAATATTATGGGCCGCAATGTGTTATTGTGGTGTGGGCAGTTTCTAGAAGTTTTCTGACAAAAAATCTCTTGCCGCAGCTGGAGGGCCCTGCCAGCACACACGTGAACAGATGTTGTGGCCTTGTATTCATAATGACAAATACTTGAGCACTAACAAACCATGTACAGATATCTATTTGCAAGCGCCCCGGGTGAGGTAAATCACAGCCAGTGGTTAGACTTTTAACCTTATAGGGGTTGGTAAACCAAACACCACTGTATCTGGACATGTATATTCAACAATTAAGCATCATGTGAAAACCTACAAATGAAATGCATGCTCTTCTTTTGCGTACATAGAAGTAGTAAATAAAAACATGTGACAGTTTTTGCATATTTTCATCAACAATATGACATTATAGAGTATATAAAATGCACAGCCACTGTGTCATGGGTGTGAGGCAGGTAGTTGGGACAAGCTGGGTGGAGGCTTGGCAGGCCTGGCATAGGCACACAAAGAACCCATAGCAGATCCCTCCTTTACTTCCTTCCTAGTGTTTGTAGTAACTTCCTGGTTACCACTTCCTGTTGCCAAACAGGAAGTGCAAGACAATTCATGAGCTCTGTAGTGTTTGGGTGTGGCTGGCTATATAAGTAACACCCAAGATTCTTCCAGTGCTTCATGTTGCTTACTGTGAGCTGTATCAGCAACACACTTGCCGTGCTCTGGATCAGCCAGCTCTGCTTACCTGCTCTGGATCATCCTACTTCTGCTTACCTGCTCCGGATCATCCTACTTCTGCTTACCCGCTCCGGATCATTCTGCTTCTGCTTACCTGCTCCCGAGGAACCTCCGTTCTTACTCCACGCCGCAGCAATCTCCAGTCAAGATGGGACTTCTACACCGGCACCTGTAAGAAAAAAGAAGAACTGGGTTAACACGCGCACATCAGTAACGCTGCGCATACTCTCCGAATCTTCCCGCGACGCTGGAATCCAGGGCAGTTGTACGAGCACACAAACCCCTGCAAAAGAAAGAAGAGACATTATTCATTGCGCTCGCCCCAATAACGCGGACACTTATTTCACTGCGCTCTCTCTCTCAACGCAGTGCATACTTACCAAAGCCTCCGTGCATACTTACCAAACCACCAAGTCTCCAGTAGTGCTGAACCCAGACTCGAGGTGCTAATACCACATAATTTCTCCTGCAAGGGAAAGGGAGAGACATTACCATGTGCGCTCGAATTGAAGGCGCTGCGCATACTTACCAGCAGATAGCTTCTACACGCAACGCTACTCACCCACAAAAACACCGGCAAACAAAGACAATATGGACAATTTTGGACACTCAACTTTCTCCGTGCAACGTTCACTTGTGGGAAAGACTTTCTAGCCAGTGAAGAAACTGGCATCTTGAACACTCGGCCACGCTGTGACGGCATAAAACAGTGTGTTGCATCTGAACTCAGCCTACAGACGTTGGCATCAATCACATGAGTGAATTGCGCCCCTGTGAATGCAGGATGGAGTGCACACCCTACTAAAGATCAAGGTAAGCCCTAGGGGACATCACAGCACACAGTTCAGAGAAGGGAAGTGCCCAGGGGAATCAGGTGAATTCAGGTCTGAGTGTACACCTTGTATTTGACAGGTATCCCTTCGGGTGAAACAGGGGAAGTGTGAACTCGGGGTCAAGGAAGGCTCATCCATCGCTCCTGCAGAGGCACAGGTGAGTGTGACAGAACACAAAGCCATCCTCAATACCTCTGCCCGAGCGATGGAAACCTCCAAGGTAGACCAGCTTTCCCTATTGTTAGGTGAACTACGGGCCGAGGTGCATGCAGCCTGCTCTGAGATATATGCCTTAAGGCGCAAACTGGTAGTCAACAGGGACAAACCAGGCGATTTGGCAAGGCAGCTCTTACAGACCCAAGCTGGTCTAGCACCCCTACCAGGTGGAGTTCCTCAGGGGCAGCCTACCGTGGCACCTGTAGCCAGACCCGTTCAGGTATTTTGCTTCCAGGCAACATCCCTTTAGTACCCCTGGAATCCTTCTCTGGAGATCCCAAGAAATTTGTAGCGTTCATGAATCAATGCCGGCTACACTTCATATGCAAAGCAGACACTTTTCTGAATGACCAAGCTAAAGTAGCTTTCGTGCTCTCCTATTTAGGAGGGCACGCGGCTGACTGGTCTGTCCCGTTAGTGCTTAGGGACGACCCTCTACTGAGAAAGTACCCAGGTTTTCAGTGTGAACTGGAAAAACTATTTGCCCATCGGACTCGAGGTTATGCCCTGGATGATGAGCTACTCTCTCTGCGACAGGGTGGTCAGGATCTTATTTCATATGTCACCACATTCAATCGCCTAATAGCCAAATCAGGTTGGCCAGAGGAGAAACGAATACCGTTATTTTATCGAGGACTGAGAGGAGAATTAAAAGATGTCTTAGCACAAGTAGTTAATCCTCCCGAAGATTGCAGTGATTACATCGACCTAACTATGCAACTAGACCACCGGCTACAGTATCGCAAGGCCAACCGAGCCAGATCAGAGCATAGACCAGTGTATGTCCGACCAAAGGAAACGTCCCATCGACAGGCCTCAGAAACACACTCAGAGCCTATGCAATTGGGTGTTCTCAGGGGACCACTCACCAGGGCAGAGAGAGAACGGAGGTGTCAGGAAAAACTTTGCTTATCTTGCGGCCAATCTGGTCACTTCCTCTGGAACTGCACGGTTAAACATCCCCAGAAGACAATGGGAGTACTAGATAACACAGAGGACGACACAGGCGTGGTAGTGGAAAACTCCAATGCCCGGCAGATGTAGAGGTCGGTCTGTCGAGCCAGGAACGGAGCACTCAGATCTCACATTTCTGTATTCCTGTGGTTTTGGTAGACCCTTCACAGCCTACCCGAATGCATGCCCTCAAGGATTTCATAGACAGTGGGGCTATCGCGAACTACCTGGACATAAACACTGCAAAGACCTTGGGATTGGCATTCCACCGTAAGGACACCGTTGAAAGCGTCACAACTGTAGATGGCACACAGCACCTTTTGGGACCAGTAACACAGTGTACTTCCACTAACACCTTAATCTGCCAAGATGGCCACAGGGAAACTATTAGATTCAACCTTATCGCTGCACCCCAATTCCAGCTGATTCTTGGGATACCGTGGTTAGAGACCCACAACCCAAAGATAGACTGGCGAGGTCAAACCTTACTCTTTTCCACGGAATGCGCCTCCTCCTATGACAACAAAGGGATCCAAGGAAGCCCATTGCTAGCTTCACAGGAAAAGATAGCAGGTTTAGGCTTGGTGGGCACTTTACCAAAGGAATACCAGGAATTCCAGGATGTGTTCGCAAAGGAGCAAGCTAATACACTACCACCACATCGAGTTTACGACTGCCAGATCGATCTGCAACCAGGGGCACAAGTACCGTGCAGCCGCATTTATGCTTTAACCAAGGAAGAAAACGCTCATCTACGGACCTACTTGGGCCAATACCTGCCCAATGGCTTCAT
The DNA here is from genome assembly GCF_040938575.1 of Ambystoma mexicanum. Classification (NCBI taxonomy): domain Eukaryota; kingdom Metazoa; phylum Chordata; class Amphibia; order Caudata; family Ambystomatidae; genus Ambystoma; species Ambystoma mexicanum. The sequence continues at coordinate 676,033,793 of NC_090928.1, forward strand.
TAGACCATCTAAGTCACCAGCTGCCTCCCCACTCTTCTTCGTACTGAAGAAAGAGGGGGACTTAAGAACGTGTATTGATTACCGGGCCCTAAATCAAGTCACCATAAAAAATAAGTACCCGTTACCTCTGATACCAGTACTCATAGACCAGGTGAGACAAGCAAAGATTTTCACCAAGCTAGACTTACGCCGTGCATATCACCTGGTACGCATGAAGAAAGGGGACGAGTGGAATACTGCGTTCCGTACCCACTATGGCTTGTATGAATACCGGGTCATTCCCTTTGGGCTTTGCAATGCCCCGGCTGTGTTCCAGCATTTTATGAATGATGTGTTTTACAGGAACTCCGCGATGTCTGCGCAGTCGTCTACATCGATGACATTCTGATCTACTCCACCACTCCCCAAAACATGTAACCCACGTGCAAGCTATACTCCGCAAACTGCGTGAAAGCCAACTGTACGCAAAGCTAGAAAAATGCTCCTTCCACATCACTGAGGTAGAGTTTCTGGGATATGTATTGACACTGCAGGGGATCAAGATGGACAATAGAAAAGTGGAGGCAATCCTCACTTGGTCCTCACCCACGTCTCTAAAGGGAGTACAGAGTTTCCTAGGTTTTGCAAACTTTTAACAACGCTTCATACCAGGATTCTCACATATTGTACATCCAATAACGTCCTTGCTGTGCAAACACCGAAAGTTCAAGTGGACACCAGCGGTGGAAGAAGTTTTCCGAGCTCTCAAGGAAAAATTCACCTCAGCCCCAATACTGCAACACCCATAGCCCGATTTACCATACATCATGGAAACGAACGCTTCAAGCATTGCCATGGGGGCCGCATTGTCTCAACAAAATCCTGAAACCGGATGCCTTCATCCCATTTCCTTTTGGTCAAGGAAATTTTCCCCAGCAGAATTGAACTATGCGATTTCTGAGAAAGAATTCCTAGCAATCAAAAGTGCACTGTGTGAATGGCGACATTACTTACTAGGAGCAAAACACACCATCACAATAATAACAGATCATTGGAACTTGCAATACTTACGCTCAGCAAAATCTCAGTCTTCTAGGCAGCTCCGTTGGGCCCTTTCTTTAATGGAATATGACTTTGTGATCACCTACCGCCCCGGAGTTAAGAACGGGAAAGCGGATGCATTATCCCGCATTGGCACAGGAGAAGAAGTCTACAATGCCCCTAACCTGGTGGAGATCATACCTAGCCATAAAATTCTCGGCCTCTGCACCGGCCCATCTCCGTTAAACACACTGCATGAAGCAATAAAAGAAAATATGTCTGAAGAAGACCTACTGGCTTGGGACACGAAGGGAGATCAGTTCACCATTTAAGACAAACTACCATAGCACTAAAAACGCCTCTACGTTCCAACTAAACATCTGCAACAAGCAATCATATCAGACTACCACGACTCGCTGTTAGAAGCCCATCCGGGTATAGCCAAAACCATGAAGAAAGTAAACACATCTTATTGGTGGCCAACTTGGCGAGAGGATATTGCCACCTACATAGGCACCTGTGAGGTGTGTGCACAATGCAAAACATCCAGGCAAAAACCAGCCGGCCTCCTTCAGCCAATCACCATTCCGCCAGTGCCCTGGCACACAGTATCAATGGACTTCATCACTGACTTACCTCCTAACTCAGGTTATAATACCATCCTCGTAGTAGTGGACCTCTTCTCCACAATGGCCAATTTCATAGCTCTAAAAGGTATTCCCTCAGCTCAGACTCTGGCGCAGGTTTTTCTAGACTGAATCGTCAAGTTACATGGATTCCATACCGTAATCATTTCTGACAGAGGCAGCCAATTTGTATCTCGTTTTTGGAAAAAATGTTGTGCCCTGGCAAGAGTCGAAGTCTGTCTGTCTTCTAGTCACCATACTCAAACAGACAGCCAAACTGAACGCACGAACCAGACCCTGGAACAGTATTTGCGCTGTCTATTACACCAAACAAATCAAAGCTGGACAGAAATTCTATGGAAGGCAGAGTATGCCTACAACAACTCAACACATTCATCAACCCAAGCAACACAGTAAAGAATACTATATATAGTCGAAACACCAGAAGGTCGGTCTACGATCCGCCAGAAAACATTGAAATGCCCGCAGTAAATAATCTGCATGCCAGTATCAGGAAAGCAGCCAGAGAAGCCAGCAGGAACCTATAGCAAGCCAAAAAAAAATAGAAAAGAAACGCTGATCGCCATCGACGAAAAACCCCACATGATCAAGTGGGAGACTCGGTCTGGCTGGCAACTAGACACATTGATTTAAAAGGTCCCAAAAAATGTCAGCCTAGATACCTCGGCCCGTATACAATTGAAAAAGTAATTAATCCAGCATCCATGAGACTGGCGTTACCTCAACATATGCGTATACATCCTATATTCCACGTGTCACTATTAAAACCAGCACACCCAGGAACCCGAACTTTCACACCTCCCGCACCCTTACAAGTAAGTGAAGAAGCACCCGAATATGAGCTAAAGAGCCTATTAGATTCCAAACTAGTACAAAAGACCCTGTATTATGTGATTGACTGGAAGGGGTACAGACCCCAGGAAAGCTCATGGGAACCCAGCGCACACGTGCATGCCCCCCGATTGGGGCAAAAATTCCATTAGGACCATCCTGAGAACCCAAAACCCTCATACACACCATTGGGAGGGGTCTTGAGGGGGAAGACTGTCATGGGTATCAGGCAGGTAGTTGGGGCAAGCTGGGTGGAGGCTTGGCAGGCCTGGCATAGGCACACAAAGAACCCATAGCAGATCCCTCCGTTACTTCCTTCCTAGTGTTTGTAGTAACTTCCTGGTTACCACTTCCTGTTGCCAAACAGGAAGTGCATGACAATTCATGAGCTCTCTGGTGTTTGGGTATGGCTGGCTATATAAGCCACACCCAAGATTCATCCAGTGCTTTGTGTTGCTTACTGTGAGTTGTATCAGCAACATACTTGCCATGCCTTGGATCAGCCAACTCTGCTTACCTGCTCTGGATCATCCAACTTCTGCTTACCTGCTCCATTTCATCCTGCTTCTGCTTACCTGCTCCGGATCATCCTGCTTCTGCTTACCTGCTCCGATCATCCTACTTCTGCTTACCCGCTCCGGATCATTCTGCTTTTGTTTACCTGCTCCGGAGGAACCTCCATTCTTACTCCACACCGCAGCAATCTCCAGTCAAGAGGGGACTTCTACACCGGCACCTGTAAGAACAAAGATGAACTGAGTTAACACGTGCACATCAGTAACGCTGTGCATACTCACCGAATCTTCCTGCGACGCTGGAATCCAGGTCAGTTGTACGAGCGCACAAACCCCTGCAAAAGAAAGAAGAGACATTATTCCTTGCGCTCGCCCCAATAACGCGGACACTTATTTCACTGCGCTCTCTCTCTCTCAATGCGGTGCATACTTACCAAAGCCTCAGTGCATACTTACCAAACCACCAAGTCTCCAGTAGCGCTGAACCCTGACTCGAGGTGCTAATACCACATAATTTCTCCTGCAGGGGAAAGGGAGAGACATTACCAGACATGCTCGAATTGAAGGTGCTGCGCATACTTACAAGCAGCTAGCTTCTACATGCAGCGCTACTCACCCACAAAAAAACTGGCAAACAAAGATAATACGGACAATTTTGGACAATCAACATTCTCCACGCAAGGTTCACTTGTGGGAAGGACTTTCTAGCCAGTGAAGAAACTGGCGCCTTGAACACTCAACATCGCTGTGACGGCAGAAAACAGCGTGTGGCATCTGAACTCAGCCTACAGACATTGGCATCAATCACATGAGTGAATCGCGCCCCTGCAAATACAGGATGGAGTGCACACCCTACTAAAGATCAAGGTAAACCCTAGGGGACATCACAGCACATAGTTAAGAGAAGGGAAGGGCCCAGGGTAATCAGGTGAATTCAGGTGTGAGTGTACACCTTGTATTTGACAGGTATCCCTTCGGGTGAAACAGGGGAAGTGTGAACTCGAGGTCAAGGGAAGCTCATCCATCGCTCCTGCAGAGACAAAGGTGAGTGTGACACCCTGTATATGATACATAACATACCTTTAGATGCTATAATGAATCATCCAACAAATGGCTGCCCCACCCCACAGCACCTGCAAGACAATAATTCACACTTAAAAACTGTCACGGCCACCAGCACATCCTGTAGTGGCAGTTGTTGAGGTCAAAGTCACTACCTACAACACCCCATGATTGGTACCCTGATGGTTGTGGAACGGCCCCAGCTGTATGTCCTCTGATAATAACAAAACAATAACCACCGTTACAGGCTCTTGGGCTTGTAAATAGCAACAGTGTCAAATACCACTGCCACTTGCCATGTATTTCCATGCTGTCAGTTGTGAGACAGCCTTAAAACAGCCCAAGACCATTGTCCATTGGATCTTGCTGGCCCCATAATCAGATGGGGCGTGTTACGTTAGATAAATCAATTGCCATAAATCCAACGGCTGCCAGTTGTCGGGTGACATAATTCACATCCAGATGGCCCCTACAGCCTTGGTAGCTACAGCTCCTTCGCTGTATACCTCCTTGCGATGACAAAGCAATGTATCACCCCTGCTATACATTGTGCTTGCGGATAGCGACAGAGTCCAATAACCCTACTCTGTTCTCGAGACTTTTACACTACACTGGTTGCCAAAAGTCCCTTCAAGTACCCCAAAAACCATTCCCCAATGCCGTTGGTGCTTCCAGGCATTTGTGGCTTGAAGACCCCTAAAAAACAGCCCCCTTCAAAGGGGCATTCTACAAAACATTGTTATGCACATCCATCCTCGATGATTGCGAGGGCCCTGTAGCCCTATCCATGGGCAGCTCTAGTTCCATGGCATCAGTGTATGTTGGTTGCGAGGGGCCACAATCCACATCCATGGGTAACCCTAGATCCATGAATCCAATGGCTGCCTCTTGTTGGTTGCCACAATCCACATCCAGAGATGCTGCTGCATGTACCATCAATTTGTTGTAAGATATGGCGGTTCTAGATAGAAAGAACATGGAATGGGAATAGAACATTTTTGACACAAAACAGTCCTCCATCAATACATGACACAACCCCAAACATCTCAAGCCCGGAGTAATACCTCAACGAATATCCCCTTAAAAAAATCTTTCGGGCCGCAGTTTGTACAAAATAAATCTCTGGGATACCACTTGAGTAACATGTGTGATCTCTGGCACATATTCAGATACTAACTTCACATTGCACACATTGTCAAGAACACTGCAAAAATTAGAACCATATTTTAAAAGTCCTGTCACACTTCAACCTCACACTTTTGGTTTAAAGCAGACACTTCATTTTTCACATGTCAAGAGGCGGGGCAACACTCTGCACTTCCCTTGCAGATCAAGCACAGACATTTTTTATTTTGAGCCACTTTGCATGCAGAATACTATGAAAAGTAGTGCCTACTTTGAAGTACAAAATGAATCCAGCACAATATAAAACATGCACTTGTACGCAAAGCCAGATTTTACGCATCCCCAAACATCACGAGCATGGTATAATATCCTGGCACTCGCCATCCTAAAAAATGTCAACAACTCTAATACTTTCTCCCAATAAATTGCGGCTATAACATTTGTGCAACATGTGTGATCTTTGGTGAAAACTCAAATACTGAAATACTAGCGTCACATTGCATGCTAAGAATATTTCATCAACTTTGTGAAGCTAAATCATTGCATTGTGCGCATGCAAATATACTGCATCACAAAAAGACAAGTGTCCCAAAAGTGCAGTCAGGGTTTATTTAATGTTTAATTTAATAATTGGAGCGGCTATACAGGCGGGGCCCAAGTTTTAATATTGAAGTGTCTGATTGATTGTGTGAGTGTCTGATTGGTTGTGTGAGTGTCTGATTAATTGTATGAGTGTCTGATTGTGTGAGTGTCTGATGGATTTTATGAGTGTCTGATTGGTTGTGAAGTGTCTTGTTGATTGTCTGAGTGTCTGATTGATTGTATTAGTGTCTGATTCATTGTACGAGTGTCTATACACACTAAAAACGTATAAAAACCTGTTACACATTTTCAACTTCTTCCAAAGTGTTGTAGTCAAAATCACAAAATTGACACACACACACACACACACACACACACACACACACACACACACACACACACACACACACACACACACACACACACACACAAAGACAACATGCATAACCACAGAGCATTCTAAGTAAACTATACATTTTCAAACATGTCATTAAAAGCACACAGCTGTTTAGTTAAATATGCACAGCCTTTCTCAGAAAGGGCCTATATCATGGCAGGAATTAGAAAGGTTAGAAACATAAAAAAAGAATACATTAATAGTACTGAAATAAACTCCAAACTCACCTTTTTTCTGTTGTTGATATAAAACTCTGAATAAAAAACAGGACTTGCTTCCAATTAAAAGGATTTGCAGGGATTCTCCCAGTGTTCACAGGCCCATGATAAAATCCAGCTGAGAAGCACGGTACCCCACAGATTTGCAATCAAGTCTGCCAGGTCAATTAGCCAGTGTCTGCAGGGGTTCATCAATCAAGGGCTCTGACACTGTGATCGACAGTACCCCATGCTAGAGTCATAAGGGTCCTTTTCCTGCCCAGGCTTTGTAACAAATTTAATTTTAGCTGGTTCTGGTGTCCAGGCTGTTTCCTGGGGTGCAGTGACATTATTTTTATCAACACACACAGATTTCCTGAACTCATGTATGGATTTTGAAACAAATCTAATTTTAGCTGTTGCCTGTGTCCAGGCTGTTTCCTGGGGGCCAACATCATTTTCTTATCAGCACATTCATATTTCCCGAACTCATGTATGGGTTTTGTATCAAATCTAATTTTAGCTGATTCCTGTGTCCAGGCTGTCTCCTGGGGGCAGTGTCATTTCTGTATCAAAAGAAGCACAGCATTCTATTTCCTGCATACTCAGCAAGAATTATCGAGTGGCGCTGGACCCAGAAAACATCTAAAATTGAGTTCAGCCTGCAGATGCTTACAGAGCCGGCCTTCAGTCATAAGTTAAAAATAGCCATGCTAACTACCATTGGTTTTAATTGGTAAACACTGTTCATGTGTACATACACGGCTGGTTTGGTTATACAGCAGGCACAAACACCCTGTATTCTGGCAAGCTAAATATATAGCCCATCTGTGCTTTCTGCTGATGTGGATAGGATGGCGCTCTGTGTGTCAGCACATTGCTAGGATTCCCCAAGCAGTGTTGTAGAGATAAAACCCTGCAGTGTTGATTCACAGCTCTTTGGTGTGCCGCTGTGGGACACATGATGCCACGCATGAGATGCTGCAGACCCCTTAGAAACAATAGTTTGACTTTTATACGGGCTCTGGGAAGCACACTTTACTTATAAAGTAAACTGGTTTTCATTATTTACACTTTGTATCAAAGCCAGTTCAAATACAATTGGTATACATTTATAAATTAAAAGTGATATCAAAGAATTTTGATATCAACATTTTTAGGGACGTTTATATAAAACATGTAAATGTATATTTTATATCAAAAGAATACTAATGTTTATATACATTTATATATCAAAAGATATGTTTTTTAACATTAATTTTGTATACATTTATATATCCAAAATAGTATTTGTTCTTTTGATTTGTATATAAATGTATATATTAACATTTTTTTAAAACATGTTTCTATACATTTTTATGTCAAAAAGACATCAACATATTTTGATATCATTTTCTGCTCCCTGTAAAGTTTATATAAAAATGATTGGGGCACAATAAAATTACTATCAAAAACTTTGGGGGCTTATCAATTTGATGTAAAATGTATATCTGCTTCCAATCACCCCGGGTGGAATCCCTCTGTGATGTCAGCAATGCGTCACTCTGCAGATCCCTAAATTCACAGTCCCCATCTTCAGAGTTCTCTTCGCTCTCAGCGTTCCACCGAGCAACTATGTTGAGCACTACTCCCATCTTTATATATATTTTATATAAAATGTATATTCACTTATACAAAAACTAATATAAATTAGAAAACACTTCCTATGAAAATATATATTTGAAACAAAATCGATGTCAAAACTTTTTTTGTCATTTTTATATCAAATGTATATTAAGTGTTTATCAAAGCACATCAAAAGGAGGCAGGAGTAAGACCGAAAACAGGGGGTGCATTCACCTGCTAAAATTTAACATTATGCAAAAGGGGGCTTCTTCTACTACTTACATGCTTGTATCCTGGCTTTGCCAGCAGACAATACAGTGATCATGGACAAATCATCCAATAGCATTGCTTTTTTCTTTGAAAAGGTGTGCCTTCCCACATGCTGCTGGCATTGTTGTACTGTTACCTGATCTTTCTGTTTGTGTAGGCCATTTCTGTAGAAGGAGTTGCAGAGAGAAGAGAGTGGACCAGACATCTTAGGCTTCTGGCAAGCATATTTATTTTGACAGATAAAACGTTTTGCCTTTTTTTTGTCAATTCAATGTTCTTCTACACATCATAGATAACAATCCACTAGCCTGTGTTTTGGGTGTATGTGCAACTTTAAAATACAAAAAAGAAACCCACATGAAATCTTTTAAGATCCCATTAATTAGTAATTTTATCAAGATTTGAGTTATTGAGGAGAATATCACTACACTATTGGTCTGATAATATAAGAGATGGGCCCATCGCTGCTGGGAACACGTTGAAGTAGTACCCCTACCTTCATGTAAATTATTGCAATCCTTGTTGGTGTTTCCAAATAAGCACTGAGCCAGTGATGATTTAGGAATTCTGTGTATTTTTTGGTTTTGTGTTTTCTATTCTTAAAGTTGAGTTCAAGAATTAATTAAAAAAGAATCCTCTAGTTACATGTGATATTTCCAATATGTCCACTGGTTGACACGTGTTTCGGCACTAAGCGTTTCTCAAAACTGGACATTAATTATCACAATCCATTTGGCTTCTTAGCATACATCATCTTAATCACAGTCTTTTCTCATTATTTGTGGTGACGGGTTAATCCCTTATTTCTCCATTCTTGGAGATAATCTCCCTTCTGGTTGTGAATGCAGCGTTCCAATTTTCCAGTGGAGAAATAAGAATGGAATATCTTGTAAATATCACATGTTACTAGAGGATTCTTTTTGAATTATCATTTGAGCTCAACTTTAAGAATCTAAAACGCAAAAAAACAATAAATACACAGAATACCCACATCAGCTCTTACTCTGTGCTTATTTGGAAACACCAAGAAGGATTGCACATTAATTAGTAAGCTGGTACTTGTATACTTCAGTTGGTAATGGAGATAATATGAAGCTAGAATAATTCCCAGTTTGCATAATATGCTTTTATAACATTTTGTTTTAAAACATTGTAATGTTGGGTTATTTGATTTGTGTAATTTCCAAGTCAGTTGTATAAAATGGGATTAAATTAGTTCATGGTAAGAACTGGAAATGTAAGTGCTAAAGTGCAGAAATTGCAGATTTCTGCAAAACCCAGCTTTGCCTCTTAACCAATGTGTGATACTGTGCATCTCGTTTAATCTCGTATTGCCCAACCTGTTGAAATGGCCAATCCCTAAACGTTTCAAAATGATCAGCTCTTCAGAGTGATTTCATTCTTAGGATATGGTCTTAAAAAAAGCCTCACTCATGGTTTCACTGGCTGTAGTTTTGCTTCATCTATAATAAAAGTATGCTTTGATATATTGCACACCACAGCCACTTGTCTCTATGCTCTCTAATGGCAACTTGGAAACCATGTCCCTCTTCTAGTCTCAGCCTGTCTGAATACAGACACCTTCCTGATAACCTATAACCTTCATCTACTAACTATGCTATGGTATGTGTACCTTGTTTGGCTGTTTGTTTATTCATTTATAGAGCGCACCAATCCCAAAGGTATCTAGGCGCTTTTACTTGGGACTCATACATCAAGATTACTGTTGGCAGTAGCGTTGTGTTACAGATCAAGGCTACATGCCCAACAGAATTGTTACTTGAGTTACATACAATATTTTAAACATGGACAATACATGCCAATTGCCTAGTGTTACAGATCTAGGAATCTATCTGAAAAGCACATGTGACAATTGTAGCAAGGAGTTTAGCAGCCTTAGTTCTGCGGGGCAAAGAAACCTTTTGCCTCGCTTCCAATAGGTTTCCTGTATCCATGATTGAGCACTTTGGTATTTTGTGAGGCAGCTAATCTGAGACCTCTGTCTATTCGGGGTTAGGTGCACCTTTTTCTTACTATATGTGTCCTGCATTTATACTACAACCAATACACCTTCCTCTTGGTGCCTACTGATTAAAAGTTGGCCTGTACTTATACTAGAACACAGATATCCTCATCGTGGACCGCTGTTGCCCTTCAATGCTACTTGTTATTTATTGCGATTACAGCAAGACTGAAGAGGGTAAGTGGACTTAAGGGTGTACCCATGCTTATTTTCATTACTGCGAGGCAGCATATCAAGCTATGGGTTGTGATCGCGATGAGGAGAGCACTACCTGACATTCATCCTTGAGGTTTTGCCCCTGGCACCAAAAGTGCTTAAGATTGCGCTAGCACCATGCATTGGATATGCACTATGAAAATACAATGGATAAATAAAACCAATAAACAATAAAACAAGCAAGCATTGCACCAATTTGCTGGTATTTACTTCTGGGGTTTATTTCCCACCCTCTAACAATTTCAGTGTATAAAAACACATTAAAAAACAGTGGATAAATCAAAAGCAAAATAACAAATACTAAATAAATCCCAGAGGTGAACAATGCATTAAAAGTAACATAACACTGGTGGGGCATCTCGAATCCTGTGACCCATTTGCTTTTGGGGTCACCAGCTTTATGAGGCATTCATCCAGTTGATGAGGCTCAGAGCAAAGTTGTACTCAAGTCACCAATTTATCACAGTTGCACAAGTCATGCTTTCAACCCCACACCCACAAGTGCTACAGAGAGGGACAAGCATCTGAATGCCTATGTACTTGAAATTATGGCTCGGTCACACTCCCCTCTCCCTGCAGAACATTTCTGGCCTGAGCCAGCTCATGAAGGTGCAGGTGCTTCCAGTAGAGTTGAATAGCAAGGAGCCACCAAGTGGTAAAATGATTAACAGAATCTGAAAATGCTTTGTATGACAAGCACCAAAGACCAAAAGGCTGAACTAGCCAAACTAGTCTCGAGATCCGAGAACGATGTGGCCTATTATACAATAACAAAAGTGATAATGGTCTCATTTTAAAATTAGCAGAGTGGAAAATGAAAGAGTAAAATTGCTTTTATACTTCGATGTCCAGAAAATGTTATGGCCTTTCCAAAGCATAGGAAGGCAGCAAAATGGAACCTGTATCTCTTCTGTGCTTCCCTCCCCCGTCTATGGAGAGCACTTGGTTTTAAGCCTGCATGATTTTATTGCTCTTCAACCAAAACTAAGGGTCTGTCAATGTCAAGATGTCCAAATCAAAATGTCCTGTGTTCCAAATTCTTTTTTGGCACTCACATTCTAAAAATAACTGTAAAGTGCTACGGGAATGTCTTGGCTTGAACAAATGTTCAAGTTTAAAAAAACAAACAACTCCAACAAAACGGCTTCCACTTAGATGGTGTTCACAGCTCCTGGGAATGTCTCCCTTTCCCTTTTTTCTTTACAGCAAAACAAAAAGTTCCACAAATAAAACCAAGTTCTTTATCTCAAGAAGGTGACTTGTTCTTCCAGATATTTGCAATTCACTTCACAGACTTGATTCCACCTGGTGTACTCTTCTGCCAGGACCTTCTTACACAGTTCACTCAATTCACAATCCCAAGGGCATGGGCCATCCTTGGGATTCTTTTCACACAATTGACTTTGCCTGTTATACTCTTCTGCCAGGACTTTCTTGCACAGTACACTTAATGCACAGTCCCAAGGGCATGGGTCTTCCTTAAGATTGGTTTTCCACAATTGACCTAGCCTTGTATACTCTCCTGCTAGAAATGTCTTACATAGTTCATTGAATTCACAATCCCAAGGGCATGGACCTTCCTTAGGATTCTTTTTACACAATTGGCTTTGCCTGGTATAGTCTCCTACCAGGACTTTCTTATACAGTCACTTAATTTATAATCGGAAGGGCATGGGTCTTCTTTAGGATTATTTTCACACTATTGGGTTTGCCTAGTATACTCTCCTGCCAGGATTTACGTACTCACAGGTTTTTTAAATTTCAAGTGTGGGTCTTAGGCATATAATAAACTGCAGGCTTCCGCCTTTTCTATGCTTTTGATATCAAGTTAGTCAGCAACTCTTTCTTAGACACATTTACAGAGCTTGCTGCCCTCTCGCACAGTGCACAGCCCCAGCATCCCATCTTCCCCAGCTGTGCTCACCGGTTATGTGCAGCTGCTTCGGCATTCTTTGCAAGCTTCCTTGTTAGCTGGTTCCGGTGTCCAGGCTGCTTCCTTGTTAGCTGCAACACTCTGGTTGGTCGGGAACGCATCCCATCCGCTCTCCTTCCTTTACCTGGCTTCCCGTGGTCCCCTGTCACTGCCCATATAAAGTGAGGGCTTTGGTTCTCCTGCTTCTCCTTCTCTGCTGGACTTGCAGATCCTCCACTTCGAGCAGCACCCAGACTGCTCCTCTCTCCTCTGCGGGCGTCGCAAGCAGCTGGGCTTTCGCCAAGCCGGTTCTCCTTTCGACAGGAGACGCCTGCTCCTGTCAGCTTATTCAGCTACATCAGCTGTTGTGGATTTAAAGCTCCCGATAAATTGCCACTCCTCCCAACAACTATAGCCCGGAGTGGGCTTCCGTGCTGAATTTAGCTGAAAGACAGGTTTCCACTTCAGCGGAAAAAAGTCTTGCCCAGGTGGGAAAGAATGATACTGTTTTGCTCTCAGGGAAGGGAGCTCAGCTAATCAGGTGACTGGAAAATCAGGCGTGAACACACTGTGTACCACCCACATTTTCCAGCCACCCAGGGCCCTTCCTCTGGTTTTGGCATCTTGATTGTGGGGAGGCAACAGAAATGTGGGGAGGCAACAGGTAGTCTCTACCTGCTGCCTCCCCACTTCCTTCCCCCACCCCTAAAGATATCCCACACCCTTTCCCCACCATCTCCCTCCCTCCCCACATACCTGCTGGACAGGAGCTTTGTACTCCTGTGTCAGTGCACCTGCTGCACCCAGCCTTTACCACTGGTGGTGGCCATCTTGTTTTTTTCATTTTATTTACTGGGAGACTGGACTCGCACAATATGCAGGGAGCCCATTTTATAAAAAATAAACCATTTGCACCTCAGACGAACCCCGGGGTGTGAATAGAAATCATCCCCAGAGCCTCGTTTCACTCGGGCCTGCCAAGGTTCGGGCTGGCGGGCCATTACAGGCCATGCATGTGCCTCGCCACAATAGCTATAGCCCCTGCCTCTAAGATTCAAGCGGCGTGAAAAATAGCATTCTTACAACCAATGTGCGCAGGAGGCCACATTTTTGCAGATTAATATTACTGTACTACATTATGGCACATGTCTCATATCCACTTCTCATGACGAGCTGGCTGTCCAGTACCCCCCGAGGCACACATGCCATTCTCCATTTGAAACCTGATTCTGCCGTGTGGCATTTTATCTTAGCAGCCTGCGCTTATTACACGTCCTCTGAGCAATATTATTGATTTATCCTAACCAATTAAGACAAATAGTTTTCATTTCTCGGTCTTATTGCTGATTTAATAAGCACTGAAACTTTTGAAATGTAGCTGCTAATCACATTTTCTGATGCGGAAGAAAATGGTCCCTCTGCACGTACACAGTGAATGATTAATCACCCCTAACACACTTAGCATGACCCTGAAATTTGAGAAATCGGAGTCGTTGCAGATGAACATTGGCCAGAGTCGTTGCAGATGAACATTGGCCAGCATCCAAAGGAGGCAAGCAGAGCCGCTCTGTCTGGTGCGCAATTCATATGTCTGCAAAACGGGCTTAAGACAAAAATAAGAAATAGCCTTGGACGCTTCATCAAGGCTGCAATAATGTGTTTCACCTGGCTTTACTTAATAGCTGTTTATCAGAAATTGGGCTCAGTGACAAAAGGGTTAATTGAATATTACCAAACGCCAACAACACTGCTTTAGCAATAGTCGTTTTGCATGCTGTTATTCGGTAGGCTGTGATGTTTCAATATAACGTCATGTGATTATGTATAAAAAGCGAGATGAGTGGCAAAAGTACAACACTTTCCATTGCCTTTAGGGATCCCAGCTTCTAGGCGATGTGCGCTTTTGAAGACAACGGAGGAGTCGTTGCGGCGAAGCACCCATCTCTGTGTTACCTACCTGTTGATGCGCCAACATTCAGAAGAAAAATAAATACATGCAGATCAGTGATCCACCAAGTTGTGGCCATACTCAGAAGTCACACTGAGAATCTAACCACATTTGTCCAGTCCAGTGGTCACTGCTGAATTCTTTGGCTGGAGGGGCATCATTATTTCTGACTACTGAGCGTGAGCAACTGAGCATAGTGAGGGAACCCAAACCAATGAAAACGGATTCAAGGGCTTCTGCACCCATGACATTTAAAACAAAACAATAATGATTGATTTTATAATGCAATTATTGTAAAAATAAAAAGAGTAAAAGTCAACTTACAATGGGTTCTGTGCAAACATTTTATAATCCATTTTTTAGTCCATTGTTAATACTAATGGGAAAAGGTGCAGATCGTGAGCTTGCAGTTTTAAAGTTGAACTTAGCAAACTTTATGAAGATGTGTGAAGATGAGAAGTTTTGCAAATGCATTTAATAATGCACAAGTATATATGTGTGTATATATATATTCAGTAAAAAAACTTTGTTAAAGGGACGTTATGGTTCAAAGTAAAACAGAAAAACTCCTGAAATTCGCCAGTTATGGTAAGCTAAGCAGCCATAACTCGTGCCACCACCGTGCACTGCTCAGACTAACACCCAGGACATCAAAGATGACATCAAAAATGTCATTGATGACATCACTGATGACATCACATGTACATTTACTTTTCATGAAAATTCTGTACAAGGGATTCTTATTATAATGTTGACAAAAAAGTGTCAAGGATCATTGAAATAAATGTTATATGCTAATTAGTGCATTAAGCAATGCATTGATATAAATTGCATTCTATTATGAAGTTCTATCCAGTATACTAAGCTACTCATGTAGAAACATAGGCATTGTGTGCAGCATACATGATGGAGGTGCAATATTCATAATGTTGCCATGTTGAATAGTGAAATGATAACTGCTTTCTTGTTACCATTTTGCGTACTGTGACACATGTGATAAGTAGCTAATAAAACCCACTTACTACATAATTGCATTATTAAAGACAAAACACAAAGAAACAACAACACATACAAATATGATTATATACAGGGAAAGTGAAGTAAGAAAAAAGCAGCAGTAGTAACAGAAAGTGTTCATAACCTAACTGATTATCTTAATGCAGAGAAATGATTGCTCTGTTTCAAAGCTGCTATTTACCCTATGTATATGTATCACATGATGTGACTGGACCCTAAGGAAAGTAGTGTGTGTATAATGTATACAAATATGAGCATATACAGGGAAAGTATAGCAATAAAAAAAATCTATCAGAAAGTGCTGATAACCCTACTGATTATCTTCATGCACAGAAGGGATTGGTGCCTTTTAAGCCGGTGCATTCCCCTATGTATATGTTTCATATGATGTCACTTGACCCTAAGGGAATTACTGTAAGAACATACTTGAAGGATAAGTCTACAAATATAGTACCTTTTCAATGTTTTGTTCTTGACTGTTACTGAACAAAACCATGTGGCCAAGCTATGTCAGTAAAGGAAAAAAGGGGGAGCCTGATATGTGATGTCATCAGTGATGTCATCAATGACATTTGTTAGGTCATCTTTGATGTCCTGGGTGTTAGTCTTAGCAGTGCACGGTGGTGGCGCGAGTTATGGGTGCTTAGCTTACCATAACTGGTGAATTTCAGGGGTTTTTCGGTTTTATTGGAACCATAACGTCCTTTAAAACATTTTTTTTTACTGAATTTCATAGGTTTTGAGTAGCACAACTTAACCATAACGTCCCTTTAACAAAGTTTTTTCACTGAATATACACATGCATCATGTGAATTTGGGATAGGTTTACTAGAATTCCCTTACTTTATATACATATAACATACAACATACTGAACCCCTGCGCTAATGATTTTTGAAGGCCACGGACTGTGCGTACGTCTGCGGACGGGCGCAGACCACATCAACACTACCCAAACACTCAGGGGGTATCTGACATTGTTCTATCATACCATAGAAAAACTGCACAAGTTTAAAAAGCAGCACATAAACACATTGTAAGTAATAATAAATAAACAGTGCAACCTATACGTCTGACACATCAACCATCCATTTAAATACCATATGTAATGAAATGGATTATACCATAACTAAAAAGATATGCCTCCAACATAATTTCCTCACAGAAACTGCAGAGCTAGGAGCGACAGTACACAAACACAACACAATGAATACAAATTATCAGAAACTAGTAAGTAAACTTCATTTTTCTTATATAGTTGTATACTTTTTATATGAGGTACAGAAAAAGTAATATATTTGTGTTTTTCACACAGAAATGTGCAGTACTTTGGAGTGGCTGGAGGACAATTTTACGCATGACGAAATGTCGGAAGATAGCGATAATAATGGTACACACTTCTCTGCATAAGTAAACTAATAGTCAGTACTTTATGTATACTTAACATATATATATTTATTTTTAACAGACCATACAAAAATGGAAGAAATTCAACCAAAAGACACAGTGCAAGACACCTTAAAATGCATAGAAGAGAAAGTGGACATGCTCAAAGATAATTTCAATAGTTTACGGCAATTTGTGGAGCACAACGTCAAAGGAAAAATTAGATACCACTGTACTACCTGTACTTGTCCCCCTTCTCCATTTCCCAGTGAACTATCCCCAAACCCTCAAGAACAACATAAACGTTAGGATGAAATTTCCATCCGTTCATCCCCTCACAACCAGCCTGTGGAAACCCCTAATTCCCCTATATTTGTTTCAGTGTCTGCTTCTCCCTCTCTCTCTTAATTGCTGTATATTGGTTTAATAAAAAAAAATGTTATGTTAGTTTTAATGTAATTGTTTGCGTCTAATTTTTTTTTTTAAAGAGTTAAAATGTCCGCAGACAGTGCGCCTGTTCGGCCTGTCCGTAATTAAGAAAATATGGATGTCCTAAGGACACTATACCTGTCCGTACCGTCCGCAGCCAAGATGGAACTGTCCGTAGAACAGGAGCGGTGTCCGGCATGTCCGTATTCAAACAAAATGGAGGTGTCCTAAGGACACTATACCTGGCCGTACAGTCAGCAGCACATCTACACACATGCGCACCACACCCGTAAGTCCTCCCAACATCGCGCCTGTCCATAACTGTCCGTCTCACTTGTGTCGCAGGTTTAATTAGTTTCAGGACCCGAACACTGTCCGTAGAACACCCGCGCGCATGCGCACGACTGTTTCTGTGCATTTGGTGTCCTGCGGGCACCCGTTTCTTTCACGGATGTGTTCACAACGTCATCATGTGACCACACCCACACTGAGCGTGTGTCCTAATTTGCGCACTTTGTCCGCTTCCCCAACATTTCAAAAGAACTTATGCAGACAAGCCAAATTATTTTACAATAAAGGTTCACCATTGCACATGCCCCATACAATGTCCCTAGCTTTCCACATATTGTTTGGAACTTTCTAAACACTTTTGAGTGATCGATATGGTCACAAGGCGCACGCCAAACCCCCAAGCTCATCTTCATTGTACTTATGGCGATTGCAGATTGAGTTTTGCTGCCTTTACTGCTCTAGCGGAGATTACCTCACCAACCCTGATGGCATCCATGGCTGCTGTTGCTACATCAGCCTCAGCACCAGCCCCAAACCCTCCACCACCACCACCTCCCCAAGGGCCTGCAGAGTGGAATACGCGTGAGGATGTAGAGAGCGAGGATGAAGAGGATGAAGAGAATGAGGTGGAGGAACTCCCTATTACCAGCACTCGCCTGGGAGTTGTGGGTGTGCCGGTTGTTTACCGTTTATGGTAATGTACCAAATGCACGTGCGAACCAGGTCACATGTAAACAGTGCAAGTTGGTGCTGAGTCATGCGAGACCTGGTGCGTACAGCTTTGGTACGACAACAATGAAGCGACACCTAACTTCGTCCCACCGTGCGGACATTTGCATGGTTGTACCATGTAAAGAACGTAGTAGGTTGAGTTCCTCCGCAACATCCTAAGTTTCTGATCCTCTCACCACAAGAGACACTCCTGTGGAAGAGCGCATTCCTCCAGCTGCTTCAGAGGCCATTCGCGATGCTGTTGGCCCTTACTTTTCGAGGGTCACAATATTGTGTATGTACTGTGACGCAGTACTCTGCAGGGGGGTGAGTCTTCAAAGTGCTTTCAAGACTGCGGTCACGGAGCACCAGAAGAGCTGCTACCGACCTAAATAAGGCCCACCCTACATCTTTCTCTCTCCACCTGCCCTTTTTGTTATCTCTGTGGTTGATGTCTCTTCCTTATCCTCCTTTCCCCTCCACTCCTAGTGTGTCGTGTGTAAAAAATCCCAAAAAATATAAAACAACAATTTCTTTTTTAAAAAGGCTCTTTTCAGAGCTGCTTTTCTCAGTTTAAAAATGGAAATATCAAGTAAACGGTGTAGGCCCCCGAGCATTTTTCAAAAAGTCCACGGACAGTCCCAGGACAGACAAAATTTTAGGGTGCACCCATAGCAAAACCAATGCACTTTTCTCTGGGAGTAAGTGGTGGCTCTGAAATGAGCCTTTTGGTGGTGTTTTGTGTGTTTGAACATGTAATGCAAAATAGGTGACTATAATTCCAAAAAAGGTTGCAACGTATTTTGTAAATTTCGAAGAAAAATCTGATTGCCAGCATATGTAAAATGGACTCCATCTCTGCGAAAAATGAATGTGCTACGAAACATAATATTTTCATTGTGGAAAGAGAACATGCCAACATCTCTTAGAAAGGCACACACAGCCTTATTGACATTGCACCTCACTTTCTACATTTGTGGACCAAATAAAGAAGAAAAGAGCCACATTTGTCTTTGCGCAATACAAGAAAGAATTATTTGGCAATTTGGAAACATGTCCATGACCTTCTCAAGTCCTTCCTTCATTGCAAATTGCAAAGAAATTCCAGACACATGCCCTAAACTGTTTCCTCCACAATGAATGATAATTATATCAGGATGATGCTCTGGGCCTCATTCCGAGGCTGGAGGTAAGGGTTAACGGTCACCGTTAATGGCAACGGTGACCGTTAACACTTACCACCATATTCCGAGTTCCCTTTTGCGGGTTGGCATTTAACGCCTGCTTTTAGCAGGCGTTAAAAATCCAACCCGCAAAGGGACCTTGGAGTAAATTACGGCACCGTAATTTACGGTGCCGTAATTTACTCCTTCCACATTCCCATTGAGCCCTATGGGGGCAGGAATGGGGATGGGGAACCGGTATGATGAATGGGGACTTACCGGTCCCTCCAACCTTGGAATGGACCGGTAATTACTCCATTCACCATGCCGGATTTCCATGGAGTAAATAGCTCCATGGTTGCTTACCATGGTGCTCTTTACTCCATGGATAGCTCCAGCCTCGGAATGAGGCCCTCTGTCTTTAAAGTAGCACAGAGTGGTACCAAGTCTAGCCACTTCATTCCACGCACTCCATGCCAGTGCACTACAACACATGAGGAAATCCAAGATCTGCAGATATACTGCAACGTTCTGCATGCACCTTCAACCAATGTATCCATGAGTCTCCCAAAATCCAGATAATGGCCCTCATTACGACCCTGGCGGAGAGGGTTTACGCCAGCGTAAATCATGGCGTACCCTTCCGCCTTACTACGAGTTCCCGTAGCGCCATGGAGCCTTTTTCCGCCTGCTTTTTCCGGGCGGAAAAATCCATGGCGCTACGGGACCTTGATGTTAATTATGCCACCGTAATTTACGGTGGCGTAATTAACGCCTTCCCCACTCCCATTATACCCTATGGGGCAAAAATGGGAATGGGGAAGGGCAAAATGGGGATTGGGGATTTACCGCCCCGCCAAGGTCGGAATGGGGCGGTAAATCCGCCAACCCCCATGGCGGTGTTGGCAGCTTTGCGCCATGGTCCATGGTGCAAATTGCACCATGGATCTCCGCCAGGGTCGTAATGAGGGCCAATCTGTTTTTGAGCACACACAGCCATAGCTGTCTGTTCTCCTCTCAGGAAAAAGACATTCTCATTAAATCTCTCCGTTCACAACATATCCACTGAACTTTACTGACCAATCCCTAGCTTCACTCATTCTCATTTGCATGCCTCTCCACCCCAGAATCCCTGTATGTAATACGCGCTGTCTGCAGACTACCACCATGTCCGTGGACATGTAGAGGATCTCAGCGTGACGACTGTACATTTAAATAGTGTTCCCCATTTCCCCTTTAAGGTGGGCTCTGAAAACAGCTGTTTTTTTGGGTTTTTTGCAGATGCCTGACAGACACCTGTTATTTTGTATTTTTTGGGGGTTTTTTTCTTCTTACTTTACTCCTACAATCATCACATAACCTGCTCCAAAGCAAGCCTTACATTCCAAAATACCATGGCATTTCCCAAAAAAGATAACAAAACACCATCTGCTTCAAAGTAAGCCGCATTACTGGAAACAATGTTCTGGTGGCTACAGAAAAACATACCAGCTCTTAGCATGAAATCACGCATGCCGCGATTGATTGCACGCCTACCAATACTTTGATCGGCACAAAAAACAGAACTATTGTCCCATTTTGTTCTAGGAAGTAATCCAGAAAAAATTACTTTCGTAGTTGGAAAGATGTTGATGACTGCTTGAACCAACTGTTCCAAATCTCCCAACAAGTAGGCAAACTCACGTAGCACAAACGGAAAGCACCATAGTGCAAAACTACCACATGGGGACTGTTCAACCTACGCATATCTCTGCAAACCTGGAGAATTGCCTCTACATTACACTCAGTCGCAGCGCTCCACAACACCTCGACTCCTCTTACATCGAAATTGTTTTCCACATGCCTACATTGAGAATAGTGCTGTAAACCATGGACAAAAATATCTCCGAGCACCAACACCCTGACTGTCTCCACCTCTGCCATCTTCACTACACACACTCTCTTTCTACACAAATCAACAACGTAAGCATCTGATTGGCTGAACCTTACAGTCCCCTTTCCATGCTGGATTTGCTATAAAACCCTGTATGTGACACGCCCTACCCGCGGACAGGCGTGGTGTCCACGCGGCACGTAACTCTTAGCCAGTCCTCTACCCTTTCCACATCACGCGCGAATCCATTCCCTCATTGGACATAGCTAAGCATTCATACAACCATCCACCAATCACATCCAAGACCTCTACATCTAACTCCATCATCAGAGTTCCGCACTTCAAATGTACTGTTGATCACTCTGAATACAAGTCTCATATCATTGCAAAGCACATACTACAAAAACTATTGTGCAAGTCTCGAGGATTTCTACTTACAGCTCCATGCATACCCACATGCATGATTACAAAGTACAGGTATCCATATTTTATTCAAAGTACATGTACAACTCTTATGATTCCATATAAAAAAAAAATAATGCGACTAAATCTGAATAGCCAAAACATACATATGAACGCTCCCGCTTTAAATGCTGGACTCCTGATTTTTCATTAAAAAAATCACACTACTTCTTACTATCTTCCGCTTAACTTATACATACGTATCAACTCTCCAGATTTATGCGCGAAACTCGATTTTTCGTTAAAAAAGATCACAATTTTTTACTGTCTTCTGCCTAAATTAATGCTACTCCCATTGTGATCGTATGAGAAAAATAAACGTTCCCGATTGCTGTGGTGACATCTCCCTCTCACGAGCTCCCGATTTTTCGCATGCCTACTTATAATATGAAATTATTCAAATTTTTCCCATCTACTACAATGGCCTATCACTTCCAAACCTCTCTGCTATCTACAACACAGCTGCAAAAAAACAAGGGAATTTCGTGAACTTAAAATTGTACTCATTTGTGAAGCAGGTTCAACTAACATACTGTAAATAAAATATAAAGGTTGCACATAGTCAAATGAAATGCACCCATACACTGTGTTGAGATATCAAAAGGGAATACTTCCACAAAAGCATAAAAATGAACGTGTACATTAACATCACTGCTATAAACAGACAACATTACTAACTTCTTCCTTTTACAATTGCAGTGAAGACCACTCTCCTGAAAATCAACAGCATCTACACTACAAACAACATTTCTGAAGAAACCAGCTCATTCCACAAAAGAAAGTAAGTACAATACTACCTTTATATTCTTACTGTTCCTCAAAGACACTGTGTGGGTCATTCATGTAATTTGCGCACCCAAAAAAAATTGATTTCTGAACCATTCTGCCCACAAATCCACATTTATCAAACAAAGATTAACAGGCAGAATGGCACACAAATCTCCGTTCTTTTGGAACACAAATATAATACACAAGTCTTAGAATGTTAGTACTACAAAAAAAATACCTGTTTTAATTTTATACCATTACGTTTACTATTAATGCTTCTCCTCACCACTAGCTCACTTTCTACTCTCATCTGAAGCACAGTGTAGTAACATACAAACAGAAAAATAGCCTTCCCAACTCATTGTAACTGCCCAATGCACATTCGCACACCACCACAAACATCTTCCCCATCAAACTCATACACGCATGCACACAGCACACATACATTGTAAAACAGACCAACCCTTACCTTCTTTTTTTCAACAGACCCCAACGAATGCCTACCAAAAAGCAAGTCCGTAGAAAGGAACGCAGAAATAGAGCAAATGAAAATAAAAGTGTCCAAAGTAAGCATCCATCTCTACCAGAGTTTGTACAAAACGTTGAAACAAAACAGCTAATGCAGACATTTAGCGAAACAAAAGAAGCTTCAACTACAGAAACGTTGCCTCCTCTATCAAAATGTGGCACGAAACAGAAAATGCTTAACAAGAATTTGGCTACCAATACTCCTAACACTGCTCCTATAAATCCTCATATACTAGCAAGAAACCATAGTAAAAAAAGTATTTTAGCAAAAATGTTCCACCACAGAGTCCTTCAGAATCTAATAAGAAGAGGAGCGAAATCATCCACAACCCTTAAAACCTACCGTAGAAAATTGATTCTAGAAGCTCTCGTAGACAGTATAATCCTTCTCAAAGGGAAGTTATTTATTTTAGTTTTAAACAGGATGAAACCACTAACAAAACTAAGTACTAAATTACAAAAGAAACTTATCAATAAACGGAATGTCAACAGAAATAACTTCTTACATATTTGTGGAGGTGAATGGAGTCTCACAACGACCACAGAACCATATTTTAATGAAGAAGCATAGAAACCAAATCAAACAAACACAATTGCCATCCATAGCAGTGGACGAGGATATGAAAAAATCAATAATACCATCATGGAACAAGAAACACTGCTTACAAAAGTATCCCCAGAATTACCAGCTCCATTCAAATGAACCATAATGTCCAGTATACAAATGGCCGTGCACGTCAATGTGTAACATTCCCAACAAATCTTTCAAATATTTACGCCAGTTCCTCAATCAGTATGTGAAAGGTAAAGACAAAATCAAAATGATAGTGCTGCAAAATATGGATACCTGTCCAGTGTGCTAATACACAGGACTACCAGGACATTCATTAGCCTGCATTTCAGGACCTATTTGCAAAAGCACCTTCCATGATATCAAAATGATATCAACACATCATTCAAATGTAAGAAATTTAGTGTATAAACTGTACTATGCTAAAAGTCCAGCTTTAGAACTAGCCAAGTTAAATAACTCTCTTCTGCATGGTACACCTATATACCTACAAGAAGAAATCGACTGTATCCAGAGAAAATATTCTGGAAGTGAAAGCCACTTACAAAATGCAATAGCTTTAGAATAGACTAGCAACAATTCTGCACATGACAACCTTCTATTGCACACATACAAAACAGAAATACTAAAATTTAAAAGTACATCCACTGAAGTACCAAACCATGTGTGTATGTGTGTTGCCGCACAACCTTTTGCAAAAGTAACACAAAAACTATAGACGTAACATACAAAATAGAAGACAATGAAGATTCCAAATGGTTTGAATTAGCTCTCTACCTTTTAGCAGAAAACAAATACGAAATAAGTGAACCCTTAATATGTTGCAGTTACTGCACTACAAAACTTGACAACAACCAAACTCCTTCACGTGCTATCACAAATAACTTATTCCCACTACCAACACCCCTGCAACAACTCAATTTGTATGAGAGCATCATAATTAAAACAGGACACCCATTTCAAGCAATTATACGCCTTCAACCAAAAACAGCAAAGTTACCTCCCTCTGAATTGGTGAAAGGTATTCATGGCAAAGTAGTTTATTTGCCATTAGATCTGACAGAAAATGTGCACACTCTAGGAGTGCAACGTCCAATAGAGCATTTTTTAATTGTCTTAGTTAATGGTGTACCAACAAAAGACAAAATAATTTGGCAACAACTCATGGACTTACATAAAGTTAGACAAACCTTGCAATATCTGAAAGACAATAATAAATACTACAAAGAAACAAATAGTTAAGAAAGCTTAAGGGAAACAACTGAAATAATTCAAGAGTCATCAGAAACAAGTCAATTTGAACTTCTGGATCTTGCTGCAGTATCCACTCTTTTGGACCATTATACAGTTCATCCATTGCACTCTAATGAGAGCATAGATGATGCACTAGAAACTTACCAAATGCGACAAACCAAAGGTTGACCAATGAGCATATGGGAAAAAAGTATAAAAGCACGTGCTTTTCCACTACTATTTCCTACTGGCAAAGGAGGAAGATACAATGATAGACCCACTGAGATAACAGCATCAGAATACTGCTCATTACGAATGTATTCTGAAGATCCCAGATTTAGACAAAATGTGGAATACATATTCCACCTACTCTTTGAAAGTGAACTAGCAACCCTATGTTATGGAGTTGCACACATATTGAAATCTGGAACTCACTTTCAAAATATGTCAGCTATGCAATTAACATCTATCTAGAGCTTCAAAGTCCTCTTTTTAGGGGCTGTGTGGGTGAGGACAACTAAACACAAAATATACAATAACCCACAAACCAGATTCCTACTTTTCTGTTAAGAGTGAGTTTTTAGATGCTTATAGATCTAGTCATGTTCACCCCTTTACCTTTCTGATGGTAGGAAAGGAAGAAGCTGGTTTGTGGGTTATTGTATATTTTGAGCTATGCAATTAATACAAAAAGTGCAAGAAAAAGATGATGTTTTACAATCAAGCATAACTAAGCATACCTAATCTGTTTTTAAACATGCGTGGTACAAAAGAATACTGGTTCCGACGTTACAGAGATGTACGTTGTATGATCAGAAACCTTGGACCACCCACTTCATTTGTTACATTAAGTTGTGCAGAATATGCATGGGAAGATTTACATGATTTCCTACGCATATCAAACGACAACAAAACCATCATAGATATACTAACACCTGGAGAACTTTTCTCTCTAAATCCTGTTAATGTTTCAAGATATTTCCACCATCGTTTCATTGCTATGCTACACTTTATTTGTAATAAAACTGTCTTTCCCTCGGAGAAGTGCAACACTTCTTTTGGAGAAAAGAATACCAAGCCAGAGGAGCACCACATATCCACATGCTTTTATGGATTAACGGCGCACCTAAATTTGGTCAGGACAGTGATGCCACTGTTTTGCAGTTCATCCAAAAATATGTCACTTGTGAAATCCCTTCACAAACGACACATAGTGAACTTCATGAACAAATTGTACAATTTCAAAGACACAAATGTGGCAAATATTGTCGTCACAAATACAATAACAAAGGGAAATACTACATCAAATGCCGCTTTGGTTTCGCTAGACCAGTTACAGAAACAGGTGAAGTGAACAAATTAATGTCTTCAGTTCGACATAGTGTTAAAGGTAAATCACCTAAGAACACGTATTTCATAAAAAGAACAGAAGAATCACAATATATCAATGATTACAATGCAATCATTGCCCTCTTATGGAATGCAAACATAGATGTGCAGTACATTGCAGACAATTCCACTGCAGTTGCACGATATGTTACAGCCTACTTAACAAAAGCAGAAAAAACAGAACTGATAGACCTCTGGAATGACCTATCATCAGACAAAACACTATCTCAAAAATTGTACAGGCTAGGCATAAAAATGCTCTCTCACAGAGAATGTGGCACCTATGAAGCTGCATATAATTTAACCCGTACTGCTTTGTATGGACAATCTGAAAATAGTATGGCTAAGTCTTGGTCCTGCTAAATCTAGAAAAAGAGTTATCAAATCATATGAGGACATAGAAACAATAGCCAAAAATAATCCCAACAGCCAAGACATTTTGAAAACAATTTACTAGACACATACTACCCGAACAGGAGTACCACTTTAGAAACCATGTGTCTATACCACATAACCCAAAACTTTGCATACAAAAATAATATAAAACGTGATGAAAAGCGAAGGTAGATATAGAGTGACAGATTGTGAAGGCAGCTTAGTAAAACTTACCCAACAAAAATAAATCATGTCAAATTGTCATTAAAAACTCCTCAACAGAAAGAACTATATTACATGTCCCTGCTACAACTTTTTAAACCATGGAGAAAAGAAGAAGAGATACTAGATAACTGTGACTGCTATGAAGACGCTTTCAGAGCAAATCAAAGCACTATCACTGATGTGAACTTTACGCACTACAAAACAATGTTGCACAATGAACAGCAACAACTCCAGGCCCAACTACATAAGGACACTCCCTACACTAGTCAAACTTCTCTAACAGGAAGCCAGGAACCACTGGGACAGCCACTCATAGCAAATGAGGCAGAATTAGCTATGACTAAAGTAGAAAACACCATGTGTCACTATGAAGAAGATACAGAAGACTTAACTGTACTACAATCAAAACCTAACAAAGACCAGCGCACCATTTTTGAAGAAGTAACAAAAGAAATTTCACATGGTGTACAACACGAAAATAAAGAATGTACCTGCCAAAATTACAAACCTATACTGCTGTACGTCAGTGGTGAAGCTGGTTCAAGCAAAACATTCTTAATCAAAATCATCAGCAAGTTCCTTCAACAATTGACAAACAACAAACTGTCAGCTTGTGTAACTGCCCCCACAGGTTTAGCTGCCTACAACACAGGCGGTGTCACGTTACACCGACTACTACTCCTTCCAGTAGAACACCAAAACAAATTAGACTATTACAAACTTTCTACAGAAGCTGCAATGGAACTAGGCAGAGTATTAAAACAAATGAAAATGCTACTGATAGATGAAGTGAGCATGGTCTCCAACCTAATGTTGGCTTTGATTCACCTCAGATTGCAAGAAGTACTTAAAACAAACTACGAAGAACTCTTTGCAGGAAAACACATTATTGTTTTCAGAGATCTTCTACAATTGACACCAGTGAAAGGTGAACCTATTTTTAAAACCTCTTAGGACATAAACTCTGCCGTAAAACTGTTGGCAGCATAGGAAATATCAACCTTTGGCAACACTTTCAATACAGAGAATTAAGAGAAAACATGCGTCAATCTGCAGACCTCACTTACGCCAACATTTTAAAAAGTATTAGAGTTGGTGTACTATCTCAAGAAGCACAAGCAATATTGAAAATCCGGCACATTTATTCGCTTTATGGCGATAACGCTTGTGCTACTGATGTTATGGAACAATTAGCACACAAAAATGTCAATTGTATGGCCTTAATGCCAACTCTTGCAAGCTGTTCCAAATTCAAAGAAACAATGTTAAAAAAAGAAATGCAACCAATAATTGAAATTTGCTCCACAGACAAACTGGACGTACATGGTATACGGACGTAACTGGACGTACACTACCCATGTGTCAGCAAGCCACAACAAGACTAACTACCTTAGAAAATTCAATCTCCAACACAGCTGGGTTGGAAAAACTATTAAAATTATCCTTAAATTGTAGAGTAATGCTTAAACGTAACCTTGACGTGGAGCAAGGACTAGTTAATGGGGCACTGGATACAGTTGTTGCCTTTCAAACATACCCACGTGAAAACAACATTCAGTTTGTCAATATTCTCTTTAACAAACTTTCAGAAGTAAAAAGGAGAGGGTGCTCAACAGCTCGATTCCTTCTCTTCAAAGACATGTATGTACGTAGAGAACAATTTTCTCTAACTCTTGCATATGCAGTTAGCATTCATAAATCCCAATGTATTACCCTAGACAAAGCATTGATATATATTGGAAAAAGTCTCTAAAGAAGGCATGAGCTACGTAGCACTATCACGCTTACATACACTTGACGGTCTATGTCTAATCAACTTTGATGCAAGTAAAGTGAATGCTGATATTCCTTAGATTTTCGAATACAATAGACTACGTTCACTGTACACCCCCATCTGAAATCAAATCCTGTTCCACAAAAAGGAGAACGTTGTAAAAGAAAACTAATTCAAACAGAAATGCAACAGGATCTCACTGCAAATCCTTCAAAGAGAGTAAAAGAAGCTAATACTTAATCAATTACCACAACCAAAGAAGAACCTATTAGTAAGAGTAAATCAGGTACTTCTTCTAAGAAGGAACACAAACTCTGAAAAAATCATTCGGACACAGAACTATCTGGTCCATTCAAATTTTCAAATGTAACTGGTGTAAGTTGCTATGCAAATGTAGCAATGAATATTCTATTTCAATTGCCACCAATTGTTAACAACATTTACTTACACAGTACAGACCAATTGTGTTTGCAAATGTTAGTCCTCCATAGAAACGCAACAAACAATCCTGACAACACGTATCGTGTTCACGGAATAAGACAAGAATTGGACTACTGTGCTAGAATGGTGAGGTTCACTATAAACTCACAAGAAGATCCACAAGAATTTCTAATGTACTTACTACAAGTACTTGAAAACAAAAACATACCTATAAATGAAATCTTCTAGATATCATACATCTGGAAACATACATGCACTCTCTGCAACAATGTGACACAGTAACAAATACCTAATGAGTGATTTGTGTATGTGTCCATACCTAATTGTGAATCCATTCTATTTCAGCAACTTGTACAAAATGCAAACCATGGCAGATTATGTAATATCTGCAATTCAGATAATCGCTCCACCTTACTGATACAAACACATAGTAACTACATAATACTAATGCTTCTACATTATAATGCAGATGGCACTAAAAACAACTGCAAGCTGACTGGATTCACACACGGTCAAGTGTCACTTGGTAAGAAAACCTTCACAACAATAGGTATACTCTACCACACACGAGCCACAACCAATGCAGGTCCCTACAATGCATATATTAAAAAGAAATGTGGATGGTTCGAATGTAATAGTAGTAGCATTACTCTAAAGCAGAGATTACCACCAAATCTTACAAACATTTATTTAATCTTCTTAAAGCCAAAATTGAATAACTAATCTGTACTTCAACGTTAACAAAAATGCAATTAAAAGACTATAACCATTTAGAATACGCCAATATGTATCTAACTGGCCCAACATTGTATAACAACCACACAGATAAATGAATGGCACTGAAGTGTAACAAAAAATAGACAGTTAGAATACGCCAACAGGTATCTAACTGCTTCAAACATGTGCAACAAGTCAACAGATAGAATATTAACAAGAAACAACAAGTGAACACGCAAAGGAAACAAACAAATTGTGTGTAGCATAACAAAAAAAGTTTTTTTTTAATCCGACAAGGATTTTTGTCCCCCAGACTCTATTTGGAAAACAAACACAGAAAGTGAGCAAAATGCACAGTACTCTGGTTTGTAAACTAAATATGAGGGTCGAAAAATCTTACACAGTAATGGCTGTGTAGTTATAGTTAAGTTGCTAATCCCATAGGAAGAACACTTTTTGGGCGGCTTATAACTTCGCTCCCCCTGGACGAATCGTCACCAAACTTTGCAAACAATATATGGCCCACTCCGAATCTTTTTACCCTTTTTTTTGAGGTTCGGTTCAGGGGGTCAAAGTTATAGGGGGGGACCCAACATTTCTTTTTTCCCATAGACATAATGGGAAAAAACTTTGCGCATGCCTACAGCTCAAACCGCTGGACGGATTTCCACCAAAAGCGTGCTTTTGTTAATTTGGTGTAAATCCGTCCAGTAGTTTTTTTTTAAATGGCCAAAACGTAAGGCAAAAAAAATTATGATATCTATGTCCATTCCGCGGACACACTTTCCTGTTCGCTCTGCGGACAGGACACTGATTTGCTAATCGGCTTGCGTCATGTCCGCGGACAAGATACATGTTTTAAGATTGGCTGGGGTGAGGCGTGAGGTGCGTCACATTGTTTCGATGTGCTCTGTAAGAGGATTCAATTCAACACTACAGCTAAGTCAATGCCTAGTCTGGGATACTGAATGGAAACCCTTATTGATATATCTTTATGTCCAGTTCAGTACTCTGGATGACCACCTTTGTATAACACCCCCCTCTTAGAATCCCCCTGACCCCACTGAGCCAAGAAGTAGGTTTGTTTTGCAAATTAAAAGGTTTATTTGAGAATTTAAACAATATATATATATATCACACTTTATAAGAAATTAATATCTGATAGTACACTTAGACATATGATGTTGATCAACAATGGGTAATCTGGCACTAGCACACTTCTTTACAATCAATGAGGAGTTAGTATAGGATGGATAAAGTAGCAAAAATACTTTTATGATTTCAAGGGAAAAGCAATGAGGAATAAAATGCAGTACAGAAATACTTGATATGATTTTAGCAAAAGATAAGATAATCACTTTTTCTCTGGCAATTCACCCCCTCCCCTATGTAATGTAAGAAATGGAAGGAGATGGAAAGAGGAGCACACAGTTCTCAGGAATGCAATCAAAGACAATACGAAATTCAGTTCCCCCCCAGCAAGCTTAGAGAAAACAGGTAGGAGTTTGAAACACAGGCCCAAAATGCTTTTAAATGTGATGGCAATGGATGGGAAAATGTGTCAACTGATTTTAATTCCCTCTAGAGATTCAGGGTGAGTGGGAGATGCGTGTTGGTATTAGTTCAGGCTCACTTTAGCAATGCTCTATGAGTTATTACCAAGTTGCAAACGGATTTTAACAAAAGAAAGAATGGAGCTGCTATTTTGACATGTGGAGAAATTGAGCCAAAATCGCAAATCGCGGTAAATTTCGCGAGTGCGTGAATCGTGATTGCGGAAAGAGTATAAGGAGTAGGTTCTAGGTTCGTTGGAAAGCTTAGATTCTAAGCTTTCAGAGGAAAGTTAAATTCCGTTCCTAGCCCAAACGGTTCCAGACATACGGACGATTAAATAAAGGTAGATTTTCGGATTTAAAGTAAAACTCAAAATGACAGGTGACAGCTTGCAGCTTCAGAATTGACAGGTGACAGTTGTGCAGCTTTACAAATGACAGATGACAGATGACACGATTTCTAGGAGGCTGTTCTACTTAGGTTAAAATAGTTTGGATTATTTTAACTAAGAGATTGGTTCTGCACAGTTCTGCTAGGTACTCACAATATAAATTTGAAATAGGCCTCGCCACGGATCTGGTCAGGTTTTGGACTGGACTCCGGTTCTGGTCTCGGCACTTCACAGTGATCTGGGTCGGTCTGGTCTCTGGCAATTATTCTTGGCAAAAGAATTCAAACAGCTCGCCCGGCTGTGGAATAGTTCGAAAATGATTTTAAGGTTGCTGAGGCCTGCTGAGAAGAGTTCGCAGTTTGTGGGTTTAGGCCCTTGCTTTAAGTTCTGAAGTAAAGTTCTGGTCTTTGGAGATTGATGGATTTGAAGTCTGGATCTCTGGATGTGAAGTCGTCGGTCAGCATGCTCTGCAGCAAATGGAATTGAATGTCTCTACCTGTCCCAGCAGTCTCTTTTTATGCGTTTTGAAAATGGGTGTGTGCCTGGTCATAACTAAACCTGCCCCTCTCACTTATCATTGGCCTCCTCTCTCCCTTGATTGGGGGAAGGAAATGTGAGTCAGAGTGATGCTGTAGGTTTTATGGTCAGAGGAACCTCCCCTTGTCAGATTGCACACAAATCTATTTCTGACCCAAATACATATTTATCTATGTACCATTTTTCTAAAATTGTAGGTTCAGTTAACATATTTTCTGTAGCACCAAACCATCCGATCCCTGTCTTTGTACGATGTTGTGTCCACTGATGACAGAATTCTCCCCTTTTCATCCAGATAACGACCTCTAAACATTTCCAGATTTTACACAAATGTGCACCAGGGATATGGGTTACAGATGATAAAGTGTCAGATTTTTAACATGCAGACATTTGGAGTGAGACCCTATTTTCCGCTAGAAACCCCCCAGAATACACCACAGGGTCCTAACGCCTCTCAAAATGTTCACAGAAAAATCACAAAAATAATGATATTACTTATATAATTCTGACAAGTCCGCACTATGAGTTATCTATCTTTTTAAAATTATGCCCTGGTCAAAAAGGGGTGTGGCTTCCCACATCACAGGGTGGAATAACTGGTTTATCCACTTCCCCCAAGCTCAGCTGCTAGCAGAGGCACTGCCCCTCCCAGTTTCCCCTAAGAGGAAGCCACTTTACGGCCCCCCAAAATAACATTTGCCTGAGTCCAGGACAGGCCTTTGTTCAACTCCCTGTAGTCCCCAGCTGCTCCACCCCTAATCTAATCAGAGAGGTGACAACTCCTTTTAGTAAGGGGAGTGGCTGAGCAGGTTTCAACTCCTGTCGGGGGTAGTTGTCAGGCAGAATCCAGTTTCATTAAGCCAGGTTTCAGCTAAATGTCACTTTTTGTTCCCAGTTTTCTACATTCAAATCAAACTGACAATTGTTACATATACATTAAATAATTACTTCCTTCAAGTCATTTCAGAATATAGTTTTACATTGTATCCACCTCTTAGCAAGTCTTTCCTTGGTCTGGTTTTGTTTCATTTGTTCAGTTTTACACAAAGGTCTGGTGGTTTTAAAACGCCGGCTTTCTGATAGTGGTGAGTACTGGTAATGCAACCATTTTTGGGATTAAGAAAATGAATTCCCCACAGTTCTGAGTTGCTTTTTTTGGCAATCAGCATTGCCATTCCCAATGGTTTCAGGCTACTGTGTGTGTAGCCCCCTGGTGGTTTTAGGCAGTGCCCTCCTGTGCTCACAACATAAGCAAAAATGGGTGGCAGCCTATTCTACATGTTTTCCCTGTGCACTCTCTGGGGAGTTCTGGCCATCATGATGTTTTCCATGCCAGTACGGCACAGTTTTATTGTAGGGCTTGGATGCACGGGTAAAAACATCCCACAGCTCGCCATCTTGGATCCGCAACAGCGTAGTGGCGAACAGAGGCAAAATGCAATTTTGAGGAGTGTGTTGGTGTGCAGAAGGGCTTGGGGAGGGTTGGGCAGTAAGAGATGGGTCAAGTACTGTATTCGTTTAGGTGGCAGGTGCCCCTGATGTGTTCGCCATGTCTGCGGTCGTAGCGGCTGTTCCTGGATATAATCAATGCACTACTGGCTATTTCACTTTAGTATGATGTTGGTTTTGGGTTGTTAGTAGAGGATTGATTGTAATTAATATCCCCTATAAGGAGCTCAAATACCATAGTCACAATTTTTGGTATTATAGGTGTGTTATGCAACACACACACATGGGTTGGTACTTCAGCGGAGGTACTTTTAAACTTTAGTATTTCTTTTTTGTATGTGTTTAATAGAAGGTTGCTATGTGTACAGTAGTTGGTAGTTTGTGGTAAAGCTAATGCATTTTGTAAGTGGCTCTCACTTCCAAAATATTTTCTCTGGACGTGCTCTATTTATTCGAGTAGTTGTTTGACTGTACCATGTAGAAGATTGTTATTTAAATCGACTAGTGCTAAAGCAGGACTTTTAGCATAGTAGAGTTTATGGACCAGATTTTTATAGTTGCATGATGTGTTGATATCATTTTGATATGATGGAAGGTGGTTTTGCAAATAGGTCCTGAAATGCAGGCTAATGAATGTGCTTGTAGTCCTGTGTATTTGCACACTGGACAGGTATCCATATTCTGTAGTAGTTTCATTTTGATTTTGTATTTGCTTTTTACATACTGATTGAGGAAGTGGCATAAAGATTTGAAAGATTTTTTGGCAATGTTACACATTGATGTGCACGGCGATTTGTAGACTGGACGTTTTGGTTTATTAGAATGGAGAGGTGATATTGAGTTTTTTGGGGATATTTTTGTGAGCAGAGTTTCTTGGTTCAATATGGTGTTAGTATGTTTTTCATACCGTCGTCCACTGCTATGTATGGCAATTGGGTTTGTTTGCTTTTGTGTATATGCTTCTTCATGAAAATATGGCTCTGTGGTCGTGGTGTAACTCTATTCACCTCCATAGATATTTAAGGAGTTATTTTTGTTGATATTCAGTTTATTGAGAACTGTTTTTTGTAATTTAGTGTCAGGTTTGATAGGAGCAAGCGGATTATCTTCTATGTCTGATATATCAATGTCCACCTCCCCTTTCTCCTCCGGGACGAGTTCTCATCTGGAGGTCTTGTTCTTGGGTCTTTTCTTGTTTGTGAAGAGATACGGCCGTCCGCGGGAAGAAGCCACCCTGATTCCCTGATAAACAGGGAAGCAGCCGGCTCCCGTCCCGCAGGAACCAATACGAGAGGAAAAAAGCAGCCGCTTAAAAAAACCTCTCTACGGATGTAGCTGGTACTGATGCCGTTCAGGAAGCGATGACAATGTCGTCCGGAATTGCAGGTAAGACGAGCAGAAGCAGCAGAAAACCTCGGAGATGAAGGTAAGTTCCTCAATGCCGCTGAGGACCGGAGAATTCCAGACTGCAGAATAGCTGGTACTGAGCAAGGAGCAGTGCAAAGGACTAGTGGAAAATCAGGAACGGCTGAAGGACTGGAAAGGAAGCATCGGCAGGGACCAGGGAAGCGGTCCGAGAGAAAAGAAGGAAGGGAGAGACCCAATACGGTGCAGGAACCGTAAGGACGGGGATATCAGAGAAGGAGAAGGGAGGAGGAGATTGCACGGAGGGAAGAATCCGCGCGAGGAACAGCGGAAAAACAACAGGTTCAGAGCAAGGTAAAAAGTAGCACGGCAACAAAGCGAAAGGAAACAAAGTTGCAACGCACAGAGCCCAGAGAGGGGCGTGGTTAAATACGGAAAAGAGAAAACAAGAGAAAAGACTAGACCATCAAACCAGGAATTGAAAGAAAAAACACGGGACAGTCTAATGGCGCCGCCAACGCCAAGCCTTCCATAGCCGCCAGCGACCACCAAAAGACGGCGGCATGACATTTAGTAGTTAGTTGTGTTAGTGGTTTCATTCTGTTTAAAATCAAATAAATAACTTCCATTTCAGAAGGATTGCACTGTTTATGAGAGGTTTTAGGATTACTTTTCTATGGTAGGTTTTAAGGGTTGTCCATGATTTCTCTCCTGTTTTTATAAGGTTCTGAAGGAGTCTGTTGTGGGACATTTTTGTAAAAAAAAAATTTGGTGTGGTTAGTTGCTACTATATCAAGATTTATAGGTGCAGCGTTAGTAGTAGTGGTAAGTGAAGTCTTGTTAATCACTTTTCGTTTTGTTTTACATTTTGATAGAGGAGGGAAAGTTTCTGTAGTGGAAGCTTGTTTTGTTTTGTGTAATGACTGTATTAGCTGTTTTGTTTGAACTTTTTTGTACAAAATCTGGTAGAGATGGATGATTATTTTGGACACTTATTTTGATTTGCTCTAATTCTGCGTTGCTTTCTATGGAGTTGCTTTTTGGTAGGCATTCTTTGGGTTTGTTGGAGAAAATAAACTGTGGGTTGGGTTGTTGTGCAGTGTATGCATGCTTTGTGCATGAGTGTCTGAGTATGATGCTAAGGATGATTGTGGAGGTGTGTGATTGTGCAATGGGCAGCTATATTAAGTTGGGAAGGTTATTCTTGCATTTGTGTGTTAGTATACTGGGCTTGAGATGACAATATAAAGTATGCTACTGGTAAGGAGAAGCAGTAATAATACATCTAATGGGAAAGGGTTAATACACTTCTTTGTTCTACAACAGTAAAATGATAGTGTTGTTGAGTAACAGTTAGAACATTATGTAAGTATTGTACTTACTTTTTTGTATGGAAAGAGTAGGTTTCTTCAAAGTCATTGTTCGTACTTTAGAAGCTGCTGCTTTTCAGGAGAGTGGTCTTCACTGCAATTGTAAAAGAAAGAAGTTAGTGAATATGTTTGTATATAGCACTTTTGTTAATGTAGAAATTGTTTTTGTTGTTGTAGCAGTAGTGTTTTCTTACAAGTGAGCATAGTATGCATATGCACTTTCATTTGTCTATGCACATTTTGTATATTTTATTTAGAATCTGTTAGTTGATTATGATTACAAATGAGTATAATAGTAAACGTATAGAGCACACTTGTTTTTTTTAATGTTATGTTATTGGATGGTAAGAGGTGTAAGAAATAATCATATGCATTTTTTGCTATTTTTACAGGGTAAATGGCAGAGATTGTACAGAGAAGCATGCAATGTATGCATTTGTGAAGGTGTGGGAAATATATGAGTAGGCTTTAATATAGAGGCAGTGGTGTTGTTTGAGCGGGGAGCCTTTGTAATTATATTGTCTGTGTGTGTGCTTGATTGAACATGCATGTACTCATCCTGGCTGTGTGTAATTTTATAACACACTGGACAGTCTTTTTCATAATTATACTGTTATTTCTCCGATCTTTTTATATGAAATACAATTGTTTAGATAGCTCTGTGAGCAAACAAAAATTTGGAGAGGAGACAGGTTTGCAATTGATACTTCATTATACCAGATGGGATAAATGAAGTAAGGTCATTTTACAGTTTATACAGGGTAAGTGGACGTTACTCTGTTTATATGTATTCTTAGAAGAGCTGTACATGTACTCTGTTGAAAATATTCATGTCTGCAGTCTGTGTTCATGCAAGTGGTTGTGCATGAATCTGCAAGTAGAAATATTGGCCAGTTTTATAGTAGTTGTTGCTGTAGGTCTGTTGCAGTGACAGCGGAATTGTAGTGATCAATAGTACATCTAAAGTGCTGATGTGTGATGACAGAGTTAGATGTTGAGCTCTTGTATGTGATTGGTGGATGATTGTGTGCCTGTTTAAGAGTAGCCAATGAGGAAATGGTGCAGAGAGTGAAGTGGAAAGGGTAGAAGGATTGCCCCAGTGTTACACGCTCCTCGAACATCGTGGGTGTCCTTGGGCAGAGTGTGCTACATTTGGGGTTTCTCAGCAAATGCAGCATGTAAAGGGGACTGTAGGGATGAGCCAATTGGATGTTGAGGTTGTGGTTTGTGTTGAAAGAGGCTGTGCGTAGTGAAGATGGTAGAGGTGGAGAAAAGCATGGTGTTGGTGGTTCGAGATATGTTTGTGCGGGGTTTGGAGTGGTATGCTAAATGTAGGAATGTGGGGAAAAAATTGATTTTAAAGGAATAGAGGTGGGGTGGAGCACTATGTCTAGTTTTAATGTGCAGGGAATTGGTCACGTTTGTGGAGATATGGGCAGTGTAAACATTGCACATGTAGTTGTTTTGCACTGTGGTGCTTTGTATTTGGGGTATATCAGTGCCCCTACTTTGTTGGCAGATTTTGAATATTTGGTTCAGGCACTAATGAAAATAATTCCAAATGTCAAGGTTATTTTTGCTGGTTTAGTACCTAGGGCAATATGGGACAATAGTTTTGTTTTTTGTGCTCAGCAGGTGGAAAGAAGAAGATGTAGGGTGTGGTTTATTGAGGTAGGTGGCACAACTTCTTATTCTCTGTTTTACAGTAATGTTGGTATCATTATATTTGACCCATCTACAATTCTTTCTATGTATGCAGTGTAGTGACGTGCATTGGTTGTGGGTGGTGCGTGGTAGAATATACCTAATTGTGTGAAGATTTTTTTTACGAAAGTGATAGTTTACTTTTTGTAAATCCAGTTAGCTTGCAGTTCTTTTTGGTACGATTTACATTCTAACGTGAAATATTATGTATTTACTAAGTGTCTGTATTTGTAAGGTGGTAAGACACCCGCACCGTTCATTTCGCTAGTGACAGAAAGTGGAATAGTACAAACACACATGTGCAAATTATAGGCCATTAATATATAAGTGCGGTCATTGGGGTCAGGGTCGGCGGCGTGGCCGGAGGCGGTTGTAGCAGGGTTTGTTCGGACATTCTCATATGACCACTTTTTGTCAGGGCTCAAGACTTGCTTCTTTCAAAAATGTTTACGTGAGTTGCCATGTGAAGAGGAGATGCGATGAGGTGACAGTTGGTGTGGCCTGACTGTGGGAGTTGCTGGGAGAGTGCAGAGGAACAAAATAAATCCGTACACATGTTGTCTGCATTTGTGAATGGTAGCAAACAATTTATATGTTTTTCAAAAATATTTGTAATGCCACTGTGGTGTGAAGTGCTATCGGTTCCCATTCTGAGTGAAGGTCAGCACTGTTGAATTTTTGTTTCCTAGCTGAGCAAACCCACGCATGGTACACAGTATAAGGTTCAATTGTTTTTTTACCTTGAAACAAAGGGAGGATTGTGAATGGAATGCATCAAGGGAGGGGTCTAAGACTTTGAAATATGATAATGTTGACCATTCAAAAATTGGACAAAGGAACATGTAATTTCATTTTACGGAAATTCGTTGAAGTGAACTGAGTGTGTGTTTTACGCCAATAGAATGGAAATGCTGAATATTATGTAAGTTTTACTTTGGACGATTTTATACACGAACTAGTCAAATTGTCGTTCGGTGACATTATTGGTGGGGTAAATTGTATTTTTTGTTGAGTGTGGTATATTGCAATGACACGCAATTACAGGTTGTGTGTGTAGTTTTTTTGTTGTGGGCACATGGGCAGTGCATCATCGAGATGGGTGTAGTTCAAGTGGGTTACCCGAGGTTCACAAACGCGTAATTGAATGCTAATATTTAATAAACATTGTGTGTATGTGTTGTTCTTGGTTTTATTTAGCTCTCTGATTGCAGCGTCAGATTTAGCATCCCGTTTCGAGCTGACCATACTCCGTAGCAGTATCTTGTACAGCAAACTAAAGAGTACTTTGCATGTTTTTTGTTTGAGTTATCATTGTTTGACATCCGTGTTTATCAATAGTTGTAACAGGGGCCCAAATTAATGGTTAAAATGATAAACTGTAATGAAATTGGTTACTGAGACACCTTTCTGTTATCTTTTTTTTTAAACAGCTATATCTTGACTTTCTGCTATTGTCATGGATTCCAAATACCAACTGATGTTTTTTTAACCATCAGCTACAGATTAGCATCAGTGGGTGGATTACAGTGACTCTTTTTTGGGATGATCATCACAGGCCCATATGCCCGTACACCATACTAGCAATAAGGAGCTACTTGATATCATTTATGGTGGCAAAGCGAGAAGATCATGGCAAAGTCTTGCAATTCACAGTGGGTCCACTAGGTTCTTATATCAAGAAGGAACACCGCGTGACTCACGATAAACATTTGTAGATCGAGAACGAAGAAAACAATTACCTATTTGCTTGCATATGTAAGTCTCCGTATGTTCTAGGAGAGTTTATTGTGAAATAAAAGTAGTTTTCAAATTGTACAGTTTTGCTATTTCATTTAAAAGTATGGTTTCATATTCAAAATTGGGACGCGCTGTGTTGTGAGATGATGTGTGTTGATAGTCCGGGTTCTGCGGCAAGTAGCGTTATGACATATGTGATGATTGGGTGCGTTTTACTACGCTGTATGGTAATGTTCTGGAGATAGGTGGAGAATATCTCTAGGTTTGGTGATGGTAGCCTCAGGGGCAGGGCATATGAATTAGTGCCGCCAGAGCAGTCCACCCTGGGCGATGCAGGAACGGATAAGATTATCACAAGATGGCCGCGCACTGCTGCCTGATTTCGCATGTGTAAAAAAGAGGAAAATTATGGTAAGGTGAATAGGAAATTTTTGTACGATCGATCAATGTATGCTTAGAAGTACATGCCCGAACACTTGGGAAAATAATTTTTTTGAGTGTACTATTATTTTAATAGATCCATTTATTGCTTCATTCATTGCAAATGATTTTCTACAGTCTGTTACTGTATTATTTTTATATTTTTAATGTCTGTATGGTGTGTTAAAAATAAAATTGGAAAGTACACATAAAGTAATGGGTAAGAATTTGTTTATATAGAGAAGTGTGGTGTCTTCCATTAGGAGGGCCGTTCTTACACCTGATTGTACCCCAGGCAGGAAGCATCATTGGCGGCCATCGCCCTAACAAAAAATGACAACAACATAACTTGGGTGCAGATAAGCACAGACCCTCTTACTATAGTATTTTGGCGGCGTGATTCAGGTTGGGCTATGTTACAACTGCATGATCTTCCCTGCTGAATATTCCCACTATCAAATGCATTATTCACCAATATATATATAAATATAAATATGCCAATATAAATATGTTATCCATTCTCTTGAAAACTGGTTATAAAAAGAGGCATGTTAGTATGACTTTAATTCTACAGTTCACTATACAAATGTGGATCTTGCACCAACTAAATGTAAGGTTAGTAAAATGGAGAGAGGTAAAAGGTATGGGTTGATCATATTGCTTGTACAAGTGTCATCACAGGTGCTTGATGGGCCCAATGCCCACATACCTTTACAATGCGCAGGCATTTACAAAAGGAATGCCACCGAGTTGTTGGTTGAGAGGGTGAACACTGTGAGCCTACTTAGCAGACTTCTGCTAAGAGATTGTATACAACTGAGTATGCTGGAATTTTCAAACATGACGAAGGAGGATTTCTGTGCTATATGGGAAGTAATTTCAATGCATAAATACACACATGCTTCCAATCACTGTATCAGTAACTAGTCTGCCAAACAT
Organism: Ambystoma mexicanum; assembly: GCF_040938575.1. Classification (NCBI taxonomy): domain Eukaryota; kingdom Metazoa; phylum Chordata; class Amphibia; order Caudata; family Ambystomatidae; genus Ambystoma; species Ambystoma mexicanum. The sequence continues at coordinate 676,074,960 of NC_090928.1, forward strand.
TGGTTTCAGTCCGATATGCTCCATGCTACATTTAATGGTCATCTACGTATCCTGCTGTCCGGTCAGTGCACTTTTGAGCCTTGCTTTAATTTCTAAACTCCCTGCCACTACTTGATGTCCAAGTGCATGGCTGCCATGTGAACCACTAAGAGCCTTTCCTGGCTTTTCTCGTTGCATGATTGGATTTGTAGTTTCATGTTTCCCTTGCTAAGTATGGGCCTACAAATTCCAGCATGTAAAGTCAAAAGCAAGGACAGGCTCGTGTTATCTGGCATGATATGGGGCCACTTGACAGCTATGCAAGTGTCCATCAAAAACTCATGCTCCCAGCAGGTTTTGCGACTGCTCTTCACACTCTGCTATGCCCAGTCGTGTGCTTTTAAATTGTGCTGTAGCAGATGTGTTACCACGTGTGGGTTTTTAGGCAACCTAAAGCATGTGTGCGCCCTATAATTTTAAGATGACTGTCCCTTATTTCTGAGAACACCTCATAGTGCCCACAGTAGTGAGACGTTCAGAAAATGGTTATTTTCTTCAGTCCTATCAGTGTAAATTCTGGTTCTTAGGGTTTTCAATTCCGGTTATAAATGCATGATAGTACATATTCTAGAGATTTAAGTTAAGTGCTACGAGACAAGTGACTAGGCAGGTTCAACATGATGGAGACCCGGTCCTGCTCCCCAGACAACACATGTGGTCTGGTGCTACATCCCGAGTCTTCCCACAGCGTTTTAATCCTATGCCACAGGCGTCCCTGGGTGTCTGAAGGTTTAGCATAGGCGCCAGCGTTTTGAAGTGCGTCAAGCGTACGTTTGTCTGAGAGTGTGTGTGTGTTTGTGTGTGTGTGTGGGCAATGCCAGTCTTTGCATCAGGCCATGTATTTTGTAAATGTCACAATTAACTTGCAGGATTAAAATCACTTCTTTTAATCCTGCATGTTAATTTTGCTTCCCATTCACACCTCATTCACACTCCCATTCACACCTATGGGTGGTGGCGCCCCCTGGAGGCTGTCACATCATGTAGCTGCCTCCATCGCCTGATGCAAAGACCGGCCCATGTATCATTGTTTTTACTTATTTCATCATGAGGAAAATTTTCTTCCAGCCATTCCAAAGTAGTAGACATTTCTGTGTAAAAAGAAATATATATATTATTTTTACTGTACCTAATACAGAATGTGTATAAATATATAAAATCAGTGAAAAAAACTTTGTTAAAGGGACATTATAGTTAAGTTGTGCTACTAAAAACCTAAAAATCGTGAAATGCTAAATGCTTTCTTATTAGAGTTTTGCGTACTGTGCAACATGTAATAAGCAGCTAATAAAACCAACTTACTACATAATTTGATTAATACATACAAAACACAAAGACACAACAACACATACAAATATAAGTAAGCAAAAAAGCAGCAGTAGTACCAGAAAGTGTTCATAACCTAACTGATTATCTTTATGCAGAGAAATGATTGCTGTGTTTCAAAGCTGCTACTTCCCCTATATATTTGTTTCACATGATGTGACTGGACCGTAAGGAAAGTAGTGTGAGTACAATGTATACAAATATGAGCATATACAGCGAAAGTACAGTAATACAAAAACAACGGAACTATCCGAAAGTGCTGATAACCCTACTGACAGGGTAATTCATAGAATTTCGCAGAAAAGTGTCGCAAGCGGCTGGCGCAGAGTGTCCGCGTGCGATTGTCTGCGCCAGGCACGTGCGCTAAAACCGATTTCCGCGCACAGCGTATTCATGGATTTCAGGCTACCAAACCAGCCGTGGCGCAGAGAATCGCAGCGACCCTGCAGCAGCGCCAGTAACGCCCCCAAGAACGCCCTCGCGCAAGGAAAAGCCATCAAAATCGCTAAATCATCGCAAAGGGCTGCGCTAACCCTGGACCAGTTCACCGGGCTGGCAAACAGCAAACGCCAAGCGGGGAACGTGTATTTCAGGGGTGCGCGGGAAGTTCCACACGCGATTGGCCCAGTGCGAGCAGGGTACGTGTATTTCAGGGGTGCGCGGGAAGTTCCACACGCGATTGGCCCAGTGCGAGCAGGGTACGTGTATTTCAGGGGTGCGCGGGAAGTTCCACACGCGATTTCATCAGGGTACGTGTATTTCAGGGGTGCGCGGGAAGTTCCACACGCGATTGGCCCAGTGCGAGCAGGGTACGTGTATTTCAGGGGTGCACGGGAAGTTCCACACGCGATTTCATCAGGGTACGTGTATTTCAGGGGTGCGCGGGAAGTTCCACACGCGATTGGCCCAGTGCGAGCAGGGTACGTGTATTTCAGGGGTGCGCGGGAAGTTCCACACGCGATTGGCCCAGTGCGAGCAGGGTACGTGTATTTCAGGGGTGCGCGGGAAGTTCCACACGCGATTTCAGCAGGGTATGTGTATTTCAGGGGTGCGCTGGAAGTTCCACACGCGATTTCATCAGGGTACGTGTATTTCAGGGGTGCGCGGGAAGTTCCACACGCGATTGGCCCAGTGCGAGCAGGGTACGTGTATTTCAGGGGTGCGCGGGAAGTTCCACACGCGATTGGCCCAGTGCGAGCAGGGAACGTGTATTTCAGGGGTGCGCGGGAAGTTCCACACGCGATTGGCCCAGTGCGAGCAGGGTACGTGTATTTCAGGGGTGCGTGGGAAGTTCCACACGCAATTTCAGCAGGGTACGTGTATTTCAGGGGTGCGCGGGAAGTTCCACACGCGATTGGCCGAGTGCGAGCAGGGTACGTGTATTTCAGGGGTGCGCGGGAAGTTCCACACGCGATTGGCCCAGTGCGAGCAGGGTACGTGTATTTCAGGGGTGCGCGGGAAGTTCCACACGCGATTTCAGCAGGGTATGTGTATTTCAGGGGTGCGCGGGAAGTTCCACACGCGATTTCATGAGGGTACGTGTATTTCAGGGGTGCGCGGGAAGTTCCACACGCGATTGGCCCAGTGCGAGCAGGGTACGTGTATTTCAGGGGTGCGCGGGAAGTTCCACACGCGATTGGCCCAGTGCGAGCAGGGTACGTGTATTTCAGGGGTGCGCGGGAAGTTCCACACGCGATTGGCCCAGTGCGAGCAGGGTACGTGTATTTCAGGGGTGCGCGGGAAGTTCCACACGCGATTGGCCCAGTGCGAGCAGGGTACGTGTATTTCAGGGGTGCGCGGGAAGTTCCACACGCGATTGGCCCAGTGCGAGCAGGGTACGTGTATTTCAGGGGTGCGCGGGAAGTTCCACACGCGATTTCAGCAGGGTACGTGTATTTCAGGGGTGCGCGGGAAGTTCCACACGCGATTGGCCCAGTGCGAGCAGGGTACGTGTATTTCAGGGGTGCGCGGGAAGTTCCACACGCGATTGGCCCAGTGCGAGCAGGGTACGTGTATTTCAGGGGTGCGCGGGAAGTTCCACACGCGATTTCAGCAGGGTACGTGTATTTCAGGGGTGCACGGGAAGTTCCACACGCGATTTCATCAGGGTATGTGTATTTCAGGGGTGCGCGGGAAGTTCCACACGCGATTGGCCCAGTGCGAGCAGGGTACGTGTATTTCAGGGGTGCGCGGGAAGTTCCACACGCGATTGGCCCAGTGCGAGCAGGGTACGTGTATTTCAGGGGTGCGCGGGAAGTTCCACACGCGATTTCAGCAGGGTACGTGTATTTCAGGGGTGCGCGGGAAGTTCCACACGCGATTTCAGCAGGGTATGTGTATTTCAGGGGTTCTGGGGAGTACTACACGTGAATTGGCCGTGTGGGTCCTCCCAGGTGTACGCTCCACAACCTCCACGGCCCCTGCAGGCAGCCCACACCACGGGGGACTACCCTGCACCCCTGCTCATGTCCCGCAGGCAGCCCATCCACCATGGGCATGCCCCCCAGCCAACCCACATGTCACCTTGCACTACTGATCAACAATGCATGTCTCCCACCACCCCCACCCCCCAGCAGTGCAGGGGCAGCCTCCACCAGGCCCCCACTCATGTCTCCCACCACCCCCACCCCCCAGCAGTGCAGGGGCACCCTCCACCAGGCCCCCACTCATGTCTCCCACCACCCCCACCCCCCAGCAGTGCAGGGGCACCCTCCACCAGGCCCCCACTCATGTCTCCCACCACCCCCCAGCAGTGCAGGGGCACCCTCCACCAGGCCACCACCCATGTCTCCCACCACCCCCACCCCCCAGCAGTGCAGGGGCACCCTCCACCAGGCCCCCACTCATGTCTCCCACCACCCCCACCCCCCAGCCACCAGGGGCACCCTCCACCAGGCCCCCACTCATGTCTCCCACCACCCCCACCCCCCAGCAGTGCAGGGGCACCCTCCACCAGGCCACCACCCATGTCTCCCACCACCCCCACCCCCCAGCCACCAGGGGCAGCCTCCACCAGGCCCCCACTCATGTCTACCACCCCACCCCCACCCCCCAGCCACCAGGGGAAGCCTCCACCAGGCGCCCACCCATGTCCCCCTGCACCCCCACCCCCCAGCCACCAGGGGAAGCCTCCACCAGGCCCCCACTCATTTCCCCTATTACCCCCAACCCCCAGCCACCAGGGGCAGCCTCCACCAGGCCCCCACTCATGTCCCCTATCACCCCCACCCCCCAGCAGTGCAGGGGCAGCAGGCAGTCAGGCAGCAGCAGGTGGGAGCGTGCTCGGGCTCTGGGGGGCAGTAGTTCGGCCTTCCGGGCAGGAGCGTGGTATTCCGTGTGCGTACGCGTGGCCAGCTTGGTACGGAGTGATTTTGCTCGTGAAAATCCTGCACGTCAGCGTGAAAACTGAGGAAAGGCCCTCAGCGCGTAAGCGCGTCTGTGACGTGACCCGCACAGGTGTTTCCCACACAGCACGTGATGACAGAGCACACGTGGAAAGACTGGACGTCAGAGTGTAATCGCGTGTGATTGGTGGAAATGGCCCTACACGCAGAAGTGACAAAGCGTGTGATTGGTGGAAATGGCCCTACACGCAGAAGTGACAAAGCGTGTGATTGGTGGAAATGGCCCTACACGCAGTGACAAAGCGTGTAATTGGTGGAAATGGCCCTACACGCAGAAGTGACAAAGCATGTAATAGGTGGAAATGGCCCTAGCGCGTACACGCCGCGTAAGTGACGCTGGACGTGTGGGCCTGTATAAAAGGTACGTGTAGAACACGTTTTCCTTGTACGTGCTTTTCGTGGAGAGCGAGTGGGTGAATTCTGTACTTCTTGTCGTTTCACACGCGATTTACTTCACGGCGTTTCTAGTTCGTATTCACTGTTACCTCAGACAGCTTTTGCTCTTTTTTCTCTTTTACTGGTTTACCTGGGCCTGTTCCCTCAAACAGTGTTCCCTTCTACAGTTGTCCTGTCTCCTCAGACAGCGGACAAATCTTCTTTTGGCGGGGGTGTTGCCAACCAAACGTGCTCCTTTTACACGCTCGTTTACCTGGCAGACGGTGAGTCACGCACGTATCTAACATCTGTGCTAGCCCCGTGTGTAGCCTACCCCTTCAGAGGTCATTCTAGGCTGCGTGTGACACGCATACGTTCATTCTTGTGTTTCTGGGTGCCACAGCGTAGTGCAGGTTTTTCTTTCTGCACACGTGGTCTAGGAGGGGTTGCGTGCACGTCATCTCCCTTTTTTGGGCCTCCTGTGCGTTGCGTGACCCGTCATCTTTCCCCAGGGGTTACATTCAGCCTTGCTAGAGCACTAGGGTACAATTACCATCTGGTACCCAACCCCTTTGACCCCCAATTGCCCAGGACAATAGTCTACATCCACTCCCATACGCACATTAACATCAGTGCCATGGCTGGGAGGCGAGGATTCCGTAAGGGTGGCAAAGGTGGAAGAGCCACAAGTGGTGGCCGTGGTGGATCCGGTAGGGGACGTGGTCGTAACTTGCAGGGTGAGCCTGTCCCCCCATGTGTGGAGGACCAGTCAGGGGCACCCATAATCCTCCCCCCCCTCCCATTGAGGCTGATGTGGCTGACACCATCCATGCTCAGCCCTTGTTGGACCAGCCCATTGTGGCACCAGACCTGGCTGACTCCATGGCTGACTTCCAAGTCAGCAGGGCTACGACACGTGCGCTGGTGCACGTTGATGCCATCATGCCACGTGGATCTGGGGCAGCAAGGTCATCTGCTGCACCAAGGAGGCAGGGCGGAGAGGCTGCAGGGGCAGCTGCGGCTCCATCCACCCCAGCCCTCACACACCCAGCCAGGACAGTGTCGGTCCTAGTCCATGCTGCTGACATTCCCCCTGACACCATCACACTAGAGCTAATGCCTGCACCAACTCCCATGCTGAGTGTGCAATCCCACACTCCTGATACAGAGTCCACCAGGGCTCCTGCCCCTAGTGTCCAGAGCGGCGCAGGACACTCAGGATCACCACCACCTTCCAAGCGGAAGAGGAAGAGTGCTCGTCCGGCACAGGCTGATGCCCCAGACACGGCTACACAGTCCGGCCCGTCCAGGAAGCCCAGCTTCACGGATGACGAACTGAATGCACTTGTCGAGTATGTGTCCGGACATGACAACGAGATGGTCATTGTTGCAGGATCCAAGACCACACCTGCACAACGCCAGGCACACTGGCAGACCGTTGCGGACATCGTAAGTGCCCTTGGAATTGTGAGGCGCACAGCCAATGATTGCTATAAGCGCTGGAATGACCTAAAGCGCAGGGCAAAGAGTAAGCTGGCCTCAAGTCATGCCGCAACTCTAGTGACTGGAGGTGGGTCTCCAGTAGTAGACATGGAACTCACTCCACATGAGTCAGTCGCTGGGACCTACGTCACGGAGGAACAGATCCAAGGCGTGGGAGATCTGGCTGATTACGAGGCATTGTCCGGTGAGTGCACATGCATGTGTGTGTCATCCATGTGCATGGTGTGTGTGTGAGGGCTTCTGTTCGGGTGCCAGGTGAGAGTGTGTGCGCCTGAGTCGTATGGGTCAGCCATGTGCTTCATGCAATCCTTCCTGCGCAGCTGCATATGGCCATAGCAGTATCCCTTCTGCCAACAGTAGACATCTAGCCCAACTGCACGCCAGTTGCCCTTGAAGTGTCACCTTGCCACAACATATTTGCTTCTCTTTCACTGTTCATTCAGTCAGTTTGTTTGCATTCCACCACTTTCACTAGGCATGTCGCTGTCCACTAGTCACATGTCTGACATGGGTATGGTAAAGTGGAGTGACTTTGTTACCTGGATATCATTTGTACACACATGTCCCTGTGCAATTTGACCATTTCAGACTGGCAGCTCCAGGTGAAAAATCTGACCTGTTAGAATTAGCAAAGGTATTACATGCGGGAACTGGACTGAATGAATAGGTGCTGCCCTCCTCTCCATCTTCACTCAATAGCAATGGTACATGCCATCTGTGTGATGGCATGTGTGTTTCACCTGCCAATCACAGGCCAATGTGTGATGCCACTGCCAGGCAGCATGCAGAAAATGTGTTCATCTTCCATCTTGGTGTCATCAGTGTGTGCCATTTGCCTGGACTTCATACGCAGTGAGGGTGCATGCATGGGAGGGTTTTAGTCATGTGGGACGTGTGTCAATCAAGTACTGGTTCTCTTGCTTCTCAGCCCTCAATGTGTGCCATGGTGCTAATGCCTGTTTCCATTTCTTTGTTTTCATGTCTTTGCAGGGGAAGACGCACCTGATACTGCTGGGGTTGTGGAGATGGTGCAGACCCAGGAGGGGTCCGAGGGCCGACCAACCACCAGTGAGGGACGTGGTGTGGTGGTGGGGGAGAACCCACAAGTGCTGCAGGGCGTGCTCTCAAGGGGTGTCTCTGGCTGCACCTCCCCCGAGCTGTACTCAGGTGTTGATTCGCATGAGACCTACGTGCCGTCGCAGGTGAGTGTTCCAGGGAGGGATTCTGTTCTGTCTCACCCACCTGCACCAGGGTCAGAACCCTCCATGGGGATGTCAGTGTTGGCAGCTACGCCTTCGGTGGTTACGGATGCAGGGTCACACTCCGCAACATCTGATCCTGTTCCTGGGCCAGCAGATCAGAGGGGGAATGCAGTCCTGCAGCCTCAGGCAGTGCCGGCACAGCAAGGCGCAGTTCGCCTTGCCCCAGACAGGTGTGGTGCCCGCCGACGTGGTGGCCGTACGCCACCCGGCAATACCGCATGGGAGCAATCCATTTACGGTATGGCAACCCAACAGGCTGCATCATCCGAGATGATGGCTCAGGCCATGGATAGGGTGGCCACTTCCATTGTCCCCCCAGAAAGGCTGATGGAGCGACTAGAGCAGGCAACCGACTCCATCTGCCAGTCACACAGGGAGGACATGTTGGGGTCCAACAGGGACAGGCGGGCGGCACTGGCGACTCTGCAGGAGGCCATCTCCATTGAGTCCCAGGGCCACAGGGAAGCCCTGAGGCAGGAGCTCCTTCACCTCAGGACGACTCTTGTTGAGCTTGAGGCTTCAACACACCAAAGGACAGAACAGCAGCTGGAGCGTCTCACCCGTACGCTCTCAGCTGAGATGCAGGCAATGAGGGCGGAGGTCCGGGCATCCCGTGAGTTGTTGCATGGGGACCTCCGCACACTCATCCTCCAGAACCAGGCCTACCACACCCGCATGCTTGCAGCCATGGAGGAGCAGACTAGGGCCTTGCGTGGGCTGACTCCCATAGTGCAACCACCTCCGGATGCAGCTGCACAGGGTGATAATAGCGACAGCAGTGATACTCCCACAATAGGGTAGCCGTGTGGGCCATGAGCCCATGGAGGTGTTTTATCTTCCCAGGATCCACGCAGGTGGGTTCTGGTGTGCATCCTGTCCTCGGACCTCCTGGGTGGCCTCCCCAACCCCCCCGGGCCCATCAATGGCCATTTTTGATTGTTTCTTATTTTTATTTTTATTTTGATTTCTTTTATTCCCAATTTTTTTGGAACGATCTGTTGGCTTCCGTGGTTCCTGTGGGCATACGCTGCATTGTGGCTGGGCACATGCAGGCTTGTAATGTATTTGGTTCAGATGCTTGGGTTTGAGTCACACACACCCCTCCTGCTTCCCGTTTCCATGGGCTTGTAAAGGGTGTGCCCAAGTGACAGTGAATTACACAGTGACGTTGGACTCCCATGAGATGTGTGGGCAGTCTGTAATCAATACTGTGTATACATTCCTAGTGCATATTGCTGTTGTGTTGTACACTGCATGTTGCATTGATGTGTAACTCTTCTTCTGTGTCTACCTCCCAATTTGCAGGTCCCTTCCTCATGTCCACACAAGGACCTCTAGTCTGGAGATGGGGTCCATGTTGGCAGCAGTGCACCTACAACTCTACATGGCGACAACACTGCACAGTTGGTAGTGGTGGGAGTGCAGGCATTTCCAGGTGGTGAGACTACTAATATGTAACATTTGTGATGTCATGTTAATGGTACTACGTGCTCAAGTATGTTGTTGGTCCGGCATTGCTGTGAGCATTTCAGGTGTTGCAGGTTTCTAATAGTGCCACTGTACATAGTGAGACTGATGTCATGTTGTGGGGATTACTTTGTTTACCTGCAATTAGCATGACATGGCACGGTGTGTCGTGTGGCGGTGCTGGGGTTGGGTTGGCTGACATGGCACTGTCCTCTTGTTGCATTTTGCAAGTGGGTATTCATTTTAGCTGCTTCAATGTGTAACTTCACAAAACTGCATTGGTGGTGTCTGTGTGGGTAGGGATGCACACATTGTGACACTTCCAGGTGAACAATCTCAGGCTGATATGGTTTTGACGGTTCATTCTCCAGACATTCAGGATCAGTGTCAGGTTGAGTCATCATTGATTGTCAGATGGAATGTGCCAGGGCAGTGTGCACTCCACAGGGGTGTGATTTCTATGTGAAGTAATTAGCCACTAGCTGTGTACGGGCTGCCTCCCCCCGTGCCCTTTCCCCTCCCATGCGCAGCGGCTGTGCATGTGGTTGGGGATGTGGGGCCACCACCATGTCCACGGCCAGGCCCCGGCGTGTTGCAACGTTGTGCAGGACACATGCTGCCACTATGATCCTGCACACTACTGGGGGAGCGTATAACAGCTGCCCGCCAGAACGGTCAAGGGAGCGAAAGCGTGACTTTAGCACTCCGAATGTGCGCTCCATAATGCCCCTGGTTGTAATGTGGGCTGTGTTATATCTTACCTGGGGTGGCGTGGTGGGGTTCCGAATTGGCGTCATCATGTGGGGGCTGAGAGGGTAAGCACTGTCCCCTGTGGAGGTGGTGATTGGTATCATTGGTGGGGTTGTGACCTTGCTCAGTATCCAACATGCATGCATGTGCAGTGGCATACATACTCACCAAGCAGCCATGTATCGCCATGCCGCCCAGCTTCTAGGTCCCGGCTTAGGGTGGACATTCGGTAAATGAAGCTGTCGTGGGTGGAGCCGGGATAGTTGGCATATACTGAGGTGATGATTCCCTTGGCATTACATGCTACCTGCACGTTGATGGAATGCCAGTGCTTGCGGTTCCTATAGATGTGCTCAGATGCCCTGGGGGGACGTAGAGCCACATGGGTGCAGTCGATGGCACCTAGCACTTTGGGGAATCGTGCCACAGCGTAAAAATCCAGGGCGGCAGCATGCCTTTCTGCAGGTGTTCTGGGCAGGTATATGTGCCTGCGGACTGATGGGCGTGCAGTGATGATGTTCAAGACCTGGTGTAGGCAGCGTGACTGGGTGGCCTGTGACACCCCACCCACTATGGCACTTGTCCGCTGAAATGATCCAGTGGCTAAGAAGTGCAGTACATTGAGGACCTTCTCCAGGGGGCTGAGTGCTTGGGAGCACAGGGTGGGTGATGTGAGGTCATCCTCCCACTCACTCACCAGGTCCAGTATAATGTGTGGTGGAAACCTGTACCTCCCATACACCTGGTCATCAGGCATCCCGAAAAGGCTGGTTCTGGGGGTGAATATTCTGGCCCTGACTATCCTCCTCCTCCTCCTTTGGTAGCCCACTGCCACTGCTGCTAGGAACGGTATGTTCATCCTGGCGTCTGAGCTTGTTATTGTTAAAGTCCGCAAATGTATGCTTTGCGCGTGTTCTAGGCGAGAGTGTGACCCGCGCACCCCTGGAATCCAGTTCCCAGTCCAATAGCGTGTGGAAATTCACACGCACCACGGGATACAGCGTGTGACCCGCGCACCCCTGGAATCCAGTTCCCAGTCCAATAGCGTGTGGAAATTCACACGCACCACGGGATACAGCGTGTGACCCGCGCACCCCTGGAATCCAGTTCCCAGTCCAATAGCGTGTGGAAATTCACACGCACCACGGGATACAGCGTGTGACCCGCGCACCCCTGGAATCCAGTTCCCAGTCCAATAGCGTGTGGAAATTCACACGCACCACGGGATACAGGTTCGCTGACGTACTTGCGTGTGTAAGTGCCCGCGCACCCATTAAATACACGTACATAGGCCAATCGCGTGTACGCGCACTTTTGTCCAATTACACGCGATGACACTCTGACGTGCAGTATCTCCACGTGTGCCCCGTCATCACGTGCTGAGTGGGGAACACCCGTGCGGGTCACGTCACAGACGCGCTTACGCGCTGAGGGACTCTGGTCCAATAGAATCGCGTATGCGTGCTGACGCGCTTACGCGCTAAGGGCCTTTCCTCGGATTTCACGCTGACGTGCAGGATTTTCACGTGCCAAATCACTCCGTATCAAGCTGGCCACGCGAAAACACACGGAAGACCACGCTCCTGCCCAGAAGGCCGAGTTACTGCCCCCCGTGCCCCGAGCAGCCTCCCACGTGCCATCTGCTGCTGCCTGCCTGCCTGCTGCCACCGTGCCCTGCCATTTGGTGCCTGCACATCAGCCATCTGCAGGGGTCCAGTTGCTGTGTCCACCCCTGCTGGAACTGAAGACTCCTGACTGGGATTACATCGCTCCACAGCCCAGCCCCAGGACCCAGTTGCCCACCCACACCTGCCTCTGGGGTTGCCATGTCGGGCACTTCCACATCTGGCACGAGTGGCAACCCCAGGCCAGAGGGGCAGAGGGGCACCAGCTTCACTGTCACCGAAGTTGGTGTCCTGGTGGAGCATGTCCTGGGGCAGTATGATGCCCTCTTTGGATCGTCCCGCGCCAGCAAGGAAGGACGGGAGAGGATCTGGGCCGACTGTGTGGTTGCCATCAACGCGGAGGGGGTGGCAACCCGCGACGTCCAGAAGATCAAGAAGCGCTGGGAGGACTTGAGTTCCAGGACCCTTGTGAAGGCCCGGCGCCTCGTGGAGGGGGGCCCGGGCCGCATGAGTCCCATCCAGATGAGGGTCCTGGAACGCGTACGCCCAGCGCTCCACGCCCAGATCCTTGAGAGGGAGGCCCGTCTGGAGTTGAGCGGTAAGTGTCCATGCATTACTGTGTGAGACAGGGCATGTTGCGGTGTGCTGGTTCTATGATACTTGCCTGTATGTGTGCCATAGGCCATGTATGCATGTATGTGTGCAGGGACATCATGGTAATGCATGTGCGACCAGTGATGTGTGACCCACATGGTTGTTGCATGTGTTGAAATGCCGCATGGGGAGCCCTATGCAGATTTAGAACATGAGAGCATGCCAGTCTCTGTACCTGGACATGGGTGGGGGTGAGGGATGGGTGCTGATGCCAGGTACATATATGGTAGCCATGTCTGTGTGCCTGACCTGCGTGTCTGTGACTTGTGCATGCCATGGATGCATGACACATGTGTGTGACAATGCACAGATTCAGTAAAGCAGCCAAATTACCCTTGTATCCGCTGTGTTTGGTGTGTTTGGGGCCAGATGGATGTGACTGAGGTGAAGTGTGTGCATGTGATAGGCATGAGCCATGATGCATGTGAGTTACATATCATTGAATGTTTCAAGAGTCCATTGGACATGCATGGAAATGTCCATGGCATGCACCATGCCTGTTACTGTGTGTGTTTTGCCTGGACTGACCCATGTGTTGTGGAGGGACATGATGGAAGAACTAGTTACTCTTACCTTGTAACGTTCTTTCGATGGGATGTTCCTCCGACGTATTCCTTATCTTAGATATAAATCCTTCAGCTTTGCTGGCCTCGGAAAATTTTTTCGCCAGAGGGCGCTGCGCGTCGATGATCGCCGAGTCGATGACCCTCGACGGCCTCCGTGCCGACGTCGACGTCATCCTGCCTATAAAGGCCGCGCGCAGCGTCCGTTGCTCAGTTCCGTTTTGTAGTCCCCAGTAATGTTTTTGGATTAGACTAATCACCTTGAAGGAGCATAGGCTGCAAACCCACAGGAAGTCATACTGCGGGGATGGATGGGAGGGTCGATAAGGAATACGTCGGAGGAACATCCCATCGAAAGAACGTTACAAGGTAAGAGTAACTAGTTCTTCGAAGGGATTGTGTCCTCCGACGTATTCCTTATCTTAGATAGACTCCCATAGCAGTGGTATTGTGACTGGAGGCGGGAGTAATAAAAGTTATGTTACCCTTCCAGAATGGACAGAGTGTAACACAGCCTTGCCGAATCTAGTTTCTTGACTAGAGGAGGAATCCAGGCTATAGAATTTGGTAAATGTATGTGCGGACGACCATGTGGCAGCCGCACATATATCTCGAATTGGCACCCCTCTTTGAAGGGCTGAGGATGTTGCGATACCCCTGGTAGAATGAGCCCTTAGATTTTGAGGAGGCTCCTTTCCTGCCAATTTGTAGCATTCCAGAATGGCTAAAATAATCCATCTGGAGATGGTTTGTTTTGTTATTGGAAGGCCCAACTTATGTCCTGCATAACCTACAAAGAGTTGGTCTGCTTGTCTGATCTTAGCCAATCTGCTGATATAGAAGCTCAAGGCTCGCTTAGGGTCCAGCCTGTGCAGTCTCTCTTCCTCCTTCCCCGGATGAGGAGGAGGGTAGAAAGAAGGTAATATAATCTTCTGAGTGATGTGAAACTCCGAGACTACCTTCGGGAGGAAGTTAGGCTTCACCTGAAGAACAACTTTGTCCTTGTAAAAGATTGTATGTGGAGGTTTACACGATAAGGCTTGCAACTCGCTAACCCTTCTAGCAGATGTCAATGCTATTAGCAAAACAGTTTTGAGGGTGAGAAGCTTCAATGAACAAGAGTGTAGTGGTTCAAAAGGGGCACCCTTTAGGAAGTTTAAAATTAGGTTTAAATCCCATAAGGGAACTTGAAAAGGTTTCGGGGGATAAACATTAGTTAATCCTTTTAGGTATTGTATTACCAATGGAATTTTGAAGTATGAAGGCTCCTCTGCAGTGCGCTTAAAGATTGATAGCGCTGCGAGATAGCCCTTAATTGTGCCAACCTGTAGGCCTGAATTAGCCAGGTAAAGTAAGAATGACAACACCATAGGTGTACCACAAGAAAAGGGTTCAATATTCTTTTCTCTGCACCAGCTGCAAAATTTGTTCCAACGGCAGCGGTATAGAGTTTTAGTTGCCGGCCTTCTGGCCGAAAGCAACACCTCCATAACATCATCCGGAAGGTCCCAATCCTTGTACCTCAACCTTTCAGACACCAAGCGTGAAGGTTGAGGGTCTTGATGGCTGGATGGAGAACCTGACCTTCCTTCTGCGAGAGAAGATCCTCTCTGTATGGCAGTCGAATTGGAGGGCAGATGGACATGTCTAGAAGGTCCGGGTACCACGTTCTCCTGGCCCAATCCGGGGCAATTAGGATCATGGTCTTCCGAAACCTTCTCAACCTCCTGATCATTTGAGGAATGACAGGGACCGGAGGGAACGCGTACAGAAGTGGGAACTCCCAGTCCACTACGAACGCATCTCCTAGAGCTCCTCTCGGGGGAAATTCCCTTGAGCAAAATCTGTCGCACTTCCTGTTGATACTGGTGGCGAACAGATCCACTTGAGGGGTTCCCCAAAGGGCGAAGATCTCTTGAAGGACTTCCTGAGCTATCTCCCACTCGTGAGAGACTGTGCTCTGCCTGCTCAGAGCGTCCGCTGTCAAGTTCTTCTCTCCGGCTAGGTGAATTGCCGATAGAGAGATTCCTTCCTGAATTGCCCAAAACCAGAGCTGCATCGCCTCTCTGCACAGTGGTAGTGAGCCTACGCCTCCTCTTTTGTTGAGGTAGTGCATGGCCACTGTATTGTCCGTCATTATTAGGACGTTTCTTCCCCGTACAGACGGCAGAAAAGCCTTCAGCGCTAGTCTGATGGCTCTCAGCTCCAACAGGTTGATATGTAGTCTGGACTCCGATGGAGACCAACGACCGCTGATGGTCAAGTCGTTGGCGTGAGCTCCCCACCCCGTGAGTGAGGCATCCGTGACTACTGTTATCTCCGGCCATGGTTGCCAAAACATTTCTCCTTTCAGGATGTTCTCCCGACAGGCCCACCACTGAAGGTCTCGGGCTACTTTGACCGGGATCCGAAGGAGATCTGTCATCCTTCCTGAGAACTGTGACCACTGAGTTCTCAGTGCCCACTGGAGGGATCTCATTCTCAGGCGAGCCTCCGGCACGAGGAATATGCAGGATGCCATGAGGCCTAGCAACCTCAGAAAGTCGTAGGCTGGGAGATATTGGGCATTCTGAAATCTGATGACCATCTGCAGAATATCTCGAGCCCTCACCTCTGGTGGCAAGGCTTTTCCCAGGGAAGTGTCCAGGACTGCTCCAATGAATTGGAGTCTCTGTGATGGTATCATCTGTGACTTCTTTAAATTGAGGGAGAAGCCCAGCTTGTGAAGGAAGTGGCAAACATAATCTAGTTGTCTCTGAGCCTGTTCCGAAGATACAGCTCTGATCAACCAATCGTCTAGGTAAGGGTAGACATGAATCCCTTCCCTCCTTAGACTTGCAGCCACAACCGACATTAGCTTGGTAAAGACCCTCGGGGCGGAGGTTAGCCCAAATGGCAGAACTCGAAATTGATAATGAGAGCTGCCAATTGCGAACCTCAGGTATCTCCTGTGCCTGGGATGGATCGGCACATGGAAATAAGCGTCCTGGAGGTCTAGAGATACCAACCAGTCCTGAAGCTGGAGGGCCTGAAGGATCTGAGAGAGAGTCACCATCTTGAACTTGTCCTTTCGGAGGAATTTGTTCAATTCCCGTAAGTCTAAGATGGGTCTCAGTCCTCCGTCCTTCTTCGGTATTATGAAGTAGGGGGAGTACCAACCCTTGTTCCTTTCCGCTACAGGTACCAGTTCTATGGCACCTTTCTCTAGCAGGTCTAAAACCTCCTGCAAGAGGAGCGGATCTGGAAGCTTCAAAGGGTTGTTCCCCGGTGGATGACTCTGAGGGATATGTAGGAAGGGCAGGCAGTAACCTTGGGCTACTGTCTCCAGAGCCCAAGCATCTGACGTAATAGCCTGCCATTCCGTCAGATGGTGAGTTAACCTGCCCCCTACTGGTGTTCTGTGAGGGGAGACCTCAGAGTGGTTTTGAAGCGGCTGATGCAGTTGCCGAAGGTAAAGTGGCTCCTGCTCCTGCGGGTGCGGCTTTCTTTCCCCTACCCCGTCCACCACGGGTAAATCTTCCTTGGCCTCTTTGAGCCGGTCGTCCCCTGCCCCTTCCATATGAGGAATAGTAACGAAAGGACCGTCCTCTCCACGATGATCCCGAAGGACGAAAGGTATTCTGACGGATAGCAGCTCCCAATGACTTGGCTGCTGCCTTGGACGTTTGCAGTTTCTCCAAACTGTCATCCGCCTTCTTTCCAAAGAGGGTAGAACCGTCAAAGGGCATATTCAAAAGCCTGGTCTGCACGTCAGAGGCAAAACCAGACTTCCTCAACCACGCATGCCTGCGGATTGTGGTACTTGCCGCCATGGCCCTGCTGATACTGTCAGCAGAATCTAGGCCAGTTTGTAGGGTCTCGCACATCGCATCTTTACCATCCCTGATGATGTTTAAAAATGCGTCCCTTTCCTCTCCTTCTTGGAGGCAGTCAGCCGCTGATGAAGCGCACTCCCAAAGGGTGTGGCTGAACCTAGCGAGCGTACAGGTCGCGTTAATAGACTTTAACGCCATGCTACAGGCAGAAAAAACCTTCTTAGCCATGGCATCATATTTTTTGTCATCCCTATCCTGCGGAGCAGTGGGGTATGCAGATGTGCTGCCTGATGAGGTTGCAGCCTGTACAACCAAGCTCTCAGGAGTAGGGTGTTTTGACAAATATTCAGGGTCAGAACTAGCCACCCTGTATTTTGTTGACAGTTTTTTATTTACTGCCGGGATAATTTCTGGCGTTTCCCAGTTTGTCAAAATCCTTCTCTGTAGAGCAGAGTGAAATGGAACCACAGGATCCTCCTGTGGGCCCTTGTCCAGTATGTCAGTGAGATCATCCTGCTGAAAGGCAGGAGAAGGTGCAGACCAACCCATAAATTCTATGATTCTAGACATCAGAGCTCTATATGGAGTCTCCGCATGTTCTCCTGGGTCTGGTTTGATAAATTCTGCTTCAGGAGAAGTGTCCAAGCCACTAGCTTCCTGAAGTGCATCCTGAAGATTTTTTAATCTTCCTTCCTCAGAGGCGAAAGTCTCTGGCTCTGGTGATGTGGTCCTCTGTAAATCAATATCTTGGTCTGAATCCTCCCTTTCCTCAAAAATCGAGGTTAAAGGGGGATACATTGGTTTTTGGAATGGTATAAACCCCATTTCCAATGCAGAAGGAGCCATCATCACAGGCCTTGAAAACGTCGATGTCGTCGACACCGACGTGAAAGTACTCGAAGGCGCCGTGAAAAGCGTCGAGAAATGTGTACTAGGCCTCGAAGAACTCGAAAGGATCGGAGTCTTGCTCGAGAACGACGTCGACGTTCTCGGCGTCGAGTCGGAGGTCTTTTGTCTAACCGTTGGCTGTGGAGTAGCCGTGGTTCTTTCCTTCACCGGCGTCGATATCGGCGTCGACGTCGGCGTCGACTCGATCGACTGATGCGCCGATGAATCCTTCGACAACGGCGTCGATGGCGCCGACCTCTGTTTCGAAGGAGTTTTCGACGATGGCGTCGATGATGCTTTATCTCCCGATGGCTCGAGGCGCTTTCGGGTTGACTTTTCCGCCGGGTACTGCGACTCGCGGCGTTTAGATTTTTTGGGTTTTTTACCCGGGGTATCACCCTCAGCTGTCTTCGAGGGGGACGAGGCCGCTTTCTCGAAGACGCTTAGCATCTTTTTCCTGAATTCCTCCCACTCAGCTTGCGAGCTGCGTTTTGTGGGGCAATGAACTCTCTCAGGAGAACTCGACGAAGATGACGAAGGGGATCTCCTACGTCTCTTCTTCGAGTGTCTCGATGTCGACGAGTGGTGGGAGCCACTTCGTGATCTAGATCGAGAGTGTTTTTTATGGTGAGGAGACGAACGTCTCGACTCTACCGAAGAAGCTTTCGAGGAAGTTAAAGTTGACCTACCTCTCTCGAGCTTCCCCCTACGCTCCTTCAAGGCTTTCGCCGTCATGGAAAGGCATTCCTCACACTCCGAACTCTGGTGCGTGATTCCCAGACACCACAAACAGACCCTGTGAGGGTCCGTCAACGACATTTTCTTCCCGCAGTCTCGGCACTTTTTGAAACCGGACCGAGGGGTCGTCGGGTCGGAGGAGGATGCCATCGATATCGAGGTAAATAGTAGTTATTATATACGTTATCTTGACGAGAACTGAGCAACGGTGTTCCGAGGCACAACGAAGCGCGGAAAAACGGAACTGAACAACGGACGCTGCGCGCGGCCTTTATAGGCAGGATGACGTCGACGTCGGCACGGAGGCCGTCGAGGGTCATCGACTCGGCGATCATCGACGCGCAGCGCCCTCTGGCGAAAAAATTTTCCGAGGCCAGCAAAGCTGAAGGATTTATATCTAAGATAAGGAATACGTCGGAGGACACAATCCCTTCGAAGTGTACTTTGACAGTGGTGCTCATCTGCTATTGCTTCCTGTCTAGGGGACCATTGTACAGTGCCCTGATGCTTGTGTTCTTTGTCTCCCTCTACGCAGCGGCTAGTGAAGAGGAGGGCGGAGACGGCGCTGTGGAGCAAGGCGGCGGGGATGCCCCCACGGCTGCAGCGGAAGGGGTGGGTGAGCCCCCACAGGGGCCTGCTACGGTGGGAGACGGTGAGGAGCCATCCAGGTTGGTGGTTTGCACAGAGGAGGAGGAGGCCGCCACTGGGGCACACATGGGGCCTGGTGGGGGCATCCCTGCTGGTGCAAGTGGTGCAGTCCAGGGCCAGGGGCAGGAGGCAGCACAGGTCACCGTGGAGGGGCCTGTGCATGTCGCTGTCCCTGACCCTGTGAGTGCACCACCATGCACCAGCAGGGATGCCTCGTCCCAGGCCTGTCCGCAGGTAGAGGGGATGTCCATGTCACCTGACTCCCCTCCACCTGCGGACGTGGGAACCCCTGGCCGTGCGGAGAAGGTCCTGATTGGGGTCGCGATGCGCACGGCTGTGATTCATGATGCCGTGCGTGCTTCCCGGGAGGAGCACGCACGGCATCACGAAGTGCACCGTGCCGACGTGGCCCAATTGGGATCGGCCATGTTCGGGGGTTTCCTGCATGTGTTGGCCAATGTGGCGGCCCTCTCCTCCTCTGTGCAGGCTATCCACCAGTCGTTCTCCTTGCCGTCTTCCAGCCCAGATGCCACCAGGGCCCCCTGTGGACCTGCCCCGACCAATGCAGCCAGCTCGGTGGGGATCCCATCCCTGCCACAGTCGGGAGTCAGAGATCCAGCAGGGGTGGACACCAGAGCAACTGGACCCCAGCAGATGGAGGATGTGACGGCATCATCGGGCAGGGCACGTGCACGACGGCGTCGGTGGTTCCCATCAGCCTGGATGCCGTCGTGCTGGCACAGGCAGTTGCGTCGGAGGCAGCAGCAGGCTCAACGTGGGAGGCATCATGGCTCGGGGCCATCTACATCAGGGGTGCAGGCATCGGCCGGAGGGCAGGAGAACCCTGGAATGGGAGTGGCTTCCGTGTGGGAGCGGTTGTGCCAGCGGATAGGTGCGGAGCGGCAGCGGGCAGAGGAGGAACGGCTCACGATGGTCAGGGCGGAGGACTCCATGCGGAGGGCGCTGAGGCGGGCTGAGTGCCTCGAGGGTCTGCGCAGGGAGTTTGAGCTTGACACTGCGTTATCCCTGCGGGACCTCGGGGCCAGGGAACATGGCCGCCTCCAAGCCATTGACCAGGAGTTCGATGATGCCCTGGCCCATGACAACAACCAGTGAGCCGTCCGAATAGCCCGCTGCCTTTGTATATAGTTGTATAGTTAGGGTTAGGTTTCCTTTGTTTTTTTGATTTTTTTTGGTAGCGATTGGACAATGCACCACTTTTTTGTATATAGTTCAGTTTTTAGTTAGTAGTCATAGTTAGGTTTAATTTGGTTGGGCTCATGGACCCAGGATGATCTTCTTCATGGTTCTTCGTTGGCTTATTTTTATTTTTCAGATTATTTTCTTGGACATTCATCTTGTTTTGTTTGATTTGCTTTGTGTTTTTTCTTATTTCATTTCCATTCAACTTGCTGTTCAATACATTATTTTTTTTATTCTTCAATGTGTCGTATCATCTCATTGCTTTCAGGCATGTCATGTTGGGTGTTTTGTCATTCACTTGCAGCCATTGTGTGTGACAGACATGTGTTCAATTGCATTATTTGAATTGGGGGTGTAACATGTAATTGCCTTTGATATGTGGGTGGGTGTGATAGTTGGTTGGGCCTTTTGGCAGGGGAGGATGGGCATTACGGACATGATTGGGGAATGTTGGGACCCAGGTGCAGGGGGGCATGGATTGGACATGGGTGGGGGCCTGCTGGCAGGTGCCCCTGGTGGCTGGGGGGTGGGGGTGGTGGGTGACATGAGTGGGGGCCTGGTGGAGGGTGCCCCTGGTGGCTGGGGGGTGGGGGTGGTGGGAGACATGAGTGGGGGCCTGGTGGAGGGTGCCCCTGGTGGCTGGGGGGTGGGGGTGGTGGGAGACATGAGTGGGGGCCTGGTGGAGGGTGCCCCTGGTGGCTGGGGGGTGGGGGTGGTGGGAGACATGAGTGGGGGCCTGGTGGAGGGTGCCCCTGGTGGTTGGGGGGTGGGGGTGGTGGGAGACATGAGTGGGGGCCTGGTGGAGGGTGCCCCTGGTGGCTGGGGGGTGGGGGTGGTGGGAGACATGAGTGGGGGCCTGGTGGAGGGTGCCCCTGGTGGCTGGGGGGTGGGGGTGGTGGGAGACATGAGTGGGGGCCTGGTGGAGGGTGCCCCTAGTGGCTGGGGGGTGGGGGTGGTGGGAGACATGAGTGGGGGCCTGGTGGAGGGTGCCCCTGGTGGCTGGGGGGTGGGGGTGGTGGGAGACATGAGTGGGGGCCTGGTGGAGGGTGCCCCTGGTGGCTGGGGGGTGGGGGTGGTGGGAGACATGAGTTGGACATGGGTGGGGGCCTGCTGGCAGGTGCCCCACAGTGCTGGGGGGTGGGGGTGGTGGGAGACATGAGTGGGGGCCTGGTGGAGGGTGCCCCTGGTGGCTGGGGGGTGGGGGTGGTGGGAGACATGAGTGGGGGCCTGGTGGAGGGTGCCCCTGGTGGCTGGGGGGTGGGGGTGGTGGGAGACATGAGTGGGGGCCTGGTGGAGGGTGCCCCTGGTGGCTGGGGGGTGGGGGTGGTGGGAGACATGAGTGGGGGCCTGGTGGAGGGTGCCCCTGGTGGCTGGGGGGTGGGGGTGGTGGGAGACATGAGAGGGGGCCTGGTGGAGGGTGCCCCTGGTGGCTGGGGTGTGGGGGTGCAAGGGGACATGAGTTGGTGTTCATTAGTTCAAGGAGACATGTGCCTTTGCTGGGGGGCATGCCCATGGTGGGTGGGCTGCCTGCGGGACATGACCAGGGATGCAGGGTAGTCCACTGTGGTGTGGGCTGCCTGCAGGGGCCGTGGAGGGTGTACAGGGTACACCTGGGAGGACCCACACTGTCAAATCACATGTGGAACTTCCCGCGCACCCCTGAAATACACGCGCCCAGGCTATTCGCGTGTGGGACTTCCCGCGCACCCCTGAAATACACGCGCCCAGGCTATTCGCGTGTGGAACTTCCCGCGCACCCCTGAAATACACGCGCCCCCAGGCTATTCGCGTGTGGAACTTCCCGCGCACCCCTGAAATACACGCGCCCAGGCTATTCGCGTGTGGAACTTCCCGCGCACCCCTGAAATACACGCGCCCAGGCTATTCGCGTGTGGGACTTCCCGCGCACCCCTGAAATACACGCGCCCAGGCTATTCGCGTGTGGAACTTCCCGCGCACCCCTGAAATACACGCGCCCCCAGGCTATTCGCGTGTGGAACTTCCCGCGCACCCCTGTAATACACGCGCCCAGGCTATTCGCGTGTGGGACTTCCCGCGCACCCCTGAAATACACGCGCCCAGGCTATTCGCGTGTGGAACTTCCCGCGCACCCCTGAAATACACGCGCCCCCAGGCTATTCGCGTGTGGAACTTCCCGCGCACCCCTGAAATACACGCGCCCAGGCTATTCACGTGTGGAACTTCACGCGCACCCCTGAAATACACGTAGCCCGCTCCCCCAGACCCGATCGCGTGTGAAACTTCACGCGAACCCCTGAAATACACGTAGCCCGCTCCCCCAGGCCTGATCGCGTGTGAAACTTCACGCGAACCCCTGAAATACACGTAGCCCGCTCCCCCAGGCCCGATCGCGTGAGGAACTTCACGCGAACCCTTGTAATACACGTAGCCTGCTCCCCCAGACCCGATCGCGTGTGAAACTTCACGCGAACCCCTGAAATACACGTAGCCCGCTCCCCCAGGCCCGATCGCGTGTGAAACTTCACGCGAACCCCTGAAATACACGTAGCCCGCTCCCCCAGGCCCGATCGCGTGAGGCACTTCACGCGAACCCCTGTAATACACGTAGCCCGCTCCCCCAGACCCGATCGCGTGAGGAACTTCACGCGAACCCCTGTAATACACGTAGCATGCTCCCCCAGACCCGATCGCGTGTGAAACTTCACGCGAACCCCTGAAATACACGTAGCCCGCTCCCCCAGGCCCGATCGCGTGAGGAACTTCACGCGAACCCCTGTAATACACGTAGCCCGCTCCCCCAGACCCGATCGCGTGTGAAACTTCACGCGAACCCCTGAAATACACGTAGCCCGCTCCCCCAGGCCCGATCGCGTGTGAAACTTCACGCGAACCCCTGAAATACACGTAGCCCGCTCCCCCAGGCCCGATCGCATGAGGAACTTCACGCGAACCCCTGTAATACACGTAGCCCGCTCCCCCAGACCCGATCGCGTGAGGAACTTCACGCGAACCCCTGTAATACACGTAGCACGCTCCCCCAGACCCGATCGCGTGTGAAACTTCACGCGAACCCCTGAAATACACGTAGCCCGCTCCCCCAGGCCCGATCACCTGAATTACTTCACGCGAACCCCTGTGATGCACGTACCCTGCTGAAATCGCGTGTTAGACTTCCCGCGCACCCCGGTATACACGCACACGTATTTTTAGTCAGCGGGTGTCCGTGTTTGTGGGTACCCCTTTGCACGTCATTTTTCCTGGAGGGCCACAGTATGGGACATTCATCATGGCAGTATATAGGTGCTATTTGTTGGCGCACCTTTTGGCGCACATTTCTTACAGCCGCAGAGACGCTACCGCCTGCTTTCTTGTGGCGGTCGTGTTTGTGCCTGTGCGCTGGTTTGAGCGTGCGCTTTTTTGCACTATTCTATTCCATGAATACGTGTTGTAGGCGAGCGTGTGGGCGTTCCGCGCACTTGTGCCCCGCACTTCCCCCGTGACGCCCACGTTTTGGCAAGTTGTTCCCCATTCCGAGTGTTACGCCCGTGTTCCGCCTACTTTTGTTGCGTGCGCCGCGATATGTGCGAATTTCGCTGTGGCCTGTGCGATTTTCGCTGTGACCTGGCGCACGCTGTTAGATGGCCTGTGCGCCAACGTGCGCCGCGCACTTTTTTATCGCACATCCGCTGGTTTTCTCGCGCACGGCCTTCCATGAATCGACGTGCGCTGCTTTTCGTGCGATTTTCGCAATTGCACTGCGATTTTCGCTATTCCACTGCGATTTTCGCTATTCCGCTGCGATTCGCACGTTTTTGCCCACTTGCGCCGCGCTAATTATTCCATGAATCGGCCTGTGATTATCTTCATGCACAGACAGGATTGCTGTCTTTCAAGCCTGTGTGTTCCCCTATGCATATGTTTCATATTATGTGACTGGACCCTAAGGGAATTACTGTAAGAACATACTTGAAGGATGAGTCTACAAATATAGTACCTTTTGAATTTTTAGTTCCTGACGGTTACTGAAGAAAATCATGTGGCCTAGATATGTCAGTAAAGGAAAAAAGAGGGAGCAAGACATGTGATGTCATCAGTGATGTCATCAATGACATTTGTAATGTCATCTTTGATGCCCTGGGTGTTAGTCATAGCAGTGCACGGTGGTGGCGCGAGTTATGGTTGCTTACCTTACCATAATTTGCGAAGTTCAGGGGTTTTTCGGTTTTACTTTGAACCATAACGTCCCTTCAACAAAGTTTTTTCACTGATACATATATATATTCAGTGAAAAAACTTTGTTAAAAGGGACATTATGGTTAAGTTGCGCTACTAAAAACCTATCAAATTCAGTAAAAAAACTTTGTTAAAGGGACGTTATGGTTCAAAGTAAAACCGAAAAGCCCCTGAAATTCGGCAGTTATTGTAAGATAAGCAACCATAACTCGCGCCACCGTGCACTGCTAACACTAACACCCAGGACATCAAAGATTACATCCCATTATGCCATTTTCTATAGCATTGTGAATCACTTCTCGTCTAATAAATATGTCTTCTTGGGCTTTGCAACAGGAACGTGCTGAGTTAAGCCGTAGGCCTCATGGCAGCTTGACGTTTAGAGTGCCATACTTTCAAGGACTGACAGAAGCACAGTTTTCAAAATAATATGTAGATGCCATGTGTTTTCTTAGTGTGTTATGAGATATTTAAAACTAAGAAAACACACGCCATCCTTAGCTTCAAAGCGAGAAAGGGGCCATGTTGCTATCAACCTGGTTTTGAAACTAAGCAACGTTGGTCCTGTTTACTGTATGTATAGGAATCCCATCCCCATGGACAGTCATTATTCCCACCCGACATCAATGTAACTTTAAAAAAAAAAAAAAAAAATTAAAAAAAAAAAATATATATATATATATATATATATACACATATATACACACACACACATTTTGGGCCCTTTTTTCTATAACCGTGGCTCTGTATTTTGGTCCCTTTTTTTCTATAACCGTGGCTGTGTACTGCAAATACCCTCAGTTATACATTTGCTTATTATTTTGTAGTCCCTATACCTGCAGTCATCGGAAAAAATGCAGAACCCAAAAATGCTTCCCTGCTCTTCCAGACCCTCACCAAGTGCCCCCCTCATATGTGCCTGCTCCCCCACTCCCCTGATAGACTCCTCACCTCCCCTGCCTTCACCCATTCCCCCATCAGCACTCGCCCTTTCTGTGAGACAGTTTGCTCTGAAATGTTGGCTTTTCGCAGCTATTCTGTCTGATAGCCGAGGTTTTAGAACAACTTTATGTTGCAAACTCTGTCCCTACACCTTCTCCAACTCCCAAATTTAACCTGGTGCCCTATTAACTTCCCCCACCTCTACCGTAAAGGCATTTCCCTGATTTTTCACAGCTTTTTCATTTTCAGCTAACCGAGGGTATAACCGTGGCTATCTCTTGCTTTAGGAAAAAAAGATGGTGACTGTTGCATTTATAAACATGTACCAGAGATATAGCTATCTATTTTGGAGACATGATAACCACAAACCACAAAAGGATCACAAGTCAATGTTTCATGCACAAGTTCTTTTGGACCTGGTCTAAATCTGTCCAGCGGTTTGGGCTGTGTTGTCCGGCAAAGAGTGATTGTTTTTGTGTCTGGGAAAAATGAATGGGGACTAGGCTTTTTTTATTTTTCAAACACTCTTTCTGATACTTTCCAGTCTGGGGCGGTTGGGGGTGGGGTGCGGTGGCTTGGTGGCGAGATGCAAACTTTTTTTGTGTGCAACCTTTCAGCAAAATGCGTTGCACGAGTCAAAAGTTATTAGCAATTCCTTTTTTGAATTTCCTATGTAACTCTGTTTTACCTTAACTATTGGGTGGCAACCACCACCCTATTATATGTACATTTTCATTACATATGGAGATATTATGTGTCATTCTGTATTGGACCTGATTCATGGAGCGTTTTCAAATGGGATTGCACCACTGCAGTGATTCAGGCCCACTATGTATTATTTATTACATTATATATAAAGAATGAAATAAATACATGTAATAAATTATATATGTATACTGTGTGTTTGTCCTTTTTACATTTGTTAATGATATTTAGTTATCATATTTATTTATATATTTTATATATTTGCATATACACACATTATGTATAACATTATATATTCATATATGATATACATAATATGTTGTACATTTAACACTTCGCTGAGCTCACCCTTTACCTGAATTCTGCTACCATGCATAGGGATCCTTCTATCTATTGACTGACTATCCTTTCACTGCAGAGTTTCTGTTACCTCACAGAACCAGGGATCATTGTTGTTTTGGGCCTTTTAACTATCTTTTCGTTACCTGTAGCTCCATTTTAGCCCAACTGAGAACTCAACCTGCTTCTGAGCAAAACATTCAGCCCTTCCCTCTCTGCTCACCTACCCATCCTCTCTCTCTCTCTCTCTCTCTCTCTCACACACTCTTGGGCTGCTCCCTTTCTCCATTGTCTTCACTTGCCTATTTTATTCTACCCTTCATCACACATCTTGACTTCCCTTCATTCCTCCTTCCATTGACTGTTCTCCTCCCCTTCTCTCATAGCCTTCAGCCTCAACTTGGTGTAACTTCAGCATCATTCTTCAGCCTCCCCAACTTCTTCCTTCCATGCACCTAGACCCCTCAAATAATATGCTCCCTTGTACTAGGATCTCCAACCCAATCTATCCCCCTCACCTACCACACACCACCTTCTCCTCTCCCACACATCCTATCATTGTTTCACTTGGCCTTTAGAATGCATAATCCCTCTGCAACATGCAACAAGTCTCCCTACATAAATCACCACTTTGACTGAACTTTGACTTCTTGCAATCATAGAATCTTCCATCTCCCTGGCATGACTCTGCTACACTAGCAGCTCGCCACGCTGACTCTGCTACCTTTTACCACTCTCCAGACCTGTTGGGAAAGGTGGCAGTGTACAGTTCCTTATCAATAATGCCCTCAACACTGCCCCTCTACCACCATCTGACTTCAACTCTTCATATTTTAAATATGCATTCAATCAACTCTTCTCTCCTGCTCCTCTCACTGTTCTGAACCTCTATAAACCCCCTGATTCTCTGA
This sequence comes from Ambystoma mexicanum, assembly GCF_040938575.1. Lineage (NCBI taxonomy): Eukaryota > Metazoa > Chordata > Amphibia > Caudata > Ambystomatidae > Ambystoma > Ambystoma mexicanum. The sequence goes on from NC_090928.1 coordinate 676,102,332, forward strand.
ACCCCTTTATCCATGATCTGACCCTTTCTATTGATACCTCCTCTGTCATGCTGGGGGACTTCAACCATCCCAAGCCCTCTGCACCAACCTGCCATCAACTTAAATCCTCCCTATCTGACCACTCTCTCTACTCCCACCATTACCAGCCTACCCGCTCTGGTGAAAACTCTCTTGCACTCTCCTCTTAGTCTCCTCCTCTGACCTCTCCATTGACCTCATTCCATCTCTGATCACTCCATTTTTCACTTTAACACCTTGGTCCTGCCATCTTCTACTCCTCATCTACCCTCCTCAATGTCTAAGAGTAATGTTGGGCAGGACATTCTTGCCCCTTACCTTGATAATGTGAGGACCTTCCTTCTGTCTCCTTCCCCTATTCATACCTCTTCCATTCAACATACTTTCTCTGACTTTCACCATACCCTTTATGACTCTATTTGACCCGCACTATCCCGTCCCCATCCTCAGCCTTAGATTACCTCTGAAAGTCAGATACTCAAAACAAGCATGCACTGTGACCTACGATGCTGGTGCAAGTTACCCTACTTCTAGCCTACAAAAATTAAGTTTCTGTCCTAATATCTGCACTGTACTCTGCCAAATCTTCCTATTTCACAAACCTTATCTCATCCCTTCAAAATCACTGCCACAAAATTTCATCTACCCTCTAATCTATGCTCACATCTCACAAGTCAATATACTTTGTCTCCTTCCTTTCTACTAATGACTTTGCTCTCTACTTGTCTGCTAAAATCTCTAAAATGTGTGAATCACTCTAAGCCCTCCTCTCTCTCCCTTCCCAACCCTCTTTCTGCTCATAACCTCTCTGCCACCTCTTCTACGCTTGACTACTTCTCCCCTAACTCTCCTTTTGAATTAGCTTCCATCCTTCATAGTGCCAAACCATCTCGAGCTCCTTTCAATCCTTTTCCTCCCAGAATAGTCTGGTTTAATATTATTCTTGTATGAGAAATGTTGGGCTATGTGGTATAGACACATGGTTTCCAAAGCAGTACTCCTGTTTGGGTAGTATGTGTCCAATAAATTGTTTTTCAAAATGTCCTAGCTGTTGGGATCATTTTTGGCTATTGTTTCTATGTATTGGTATGATTTAAGCACTCTTTTGCTGGATGCAGCAGGACCAAGGCTTAGCCAGATTATGTTTTTATATTTCCCATACAATGCAGTGCCTGTTAGACGGTCTGCAGTTTTGTAGCAACCACATTCTCTATGGGAGAGCATTTTAATGCCAAAACTGTATATTTTTTGTGACAGCATTTTGTCAGATGATATGTCATCCCAGAGGTCTTTTAGCTCTGTTTTCTCAGCTTTGGTTAAGTAGGCTGTGACATATCGTGCCACAGCAGTGGAATTATCTGAAATGGACTGCACATCTATATTTGCATTCCACAAGAGGGCAATGATTGCATTGTAATAATTAAGGTACTTTGATGCTTCGCTTCTTCTAATGCAGCATATGTTCTTAGGCAAGTTGCCTTTCATGCTGTGTCTAACAGAAGACATGGAGCTATTTACTTGTCTTTTTGCTGAAAATGGTCTAGAGAAACCAAAGCAGCATTTGGTGTAGTATTTGCCTTTGTTTATATATCTGCATCGACAATACTTGACACATTTATGTCTTTGAAACTGCATATGTGTGCATGTAGGTCACTATGTGCGCTTTCTGAAGGGATTTCACAAGTGACATTTTTGTGAATGAACTGCAAAACAGTGGCATCACTGTCCAGACCAACTTTAGGAGCATCTTTTATCCACAAAAGCATGTGGATGTGTGGTGCTCCTCTGGATTGATATTCTTTTCTCCAAAAGAAGGGTTGCAATTGTTTTATTATAGATGAAGTGCATCATGGAAATTAAGTGGTGATGGAAGTACCTTGACACATTTAAAGGGTCAAGAGACCAGATTTCTCCTGGTGTCTCCATGTCTGTCCCTGCTTTGTTTTTGTTTGCTATGCGTAGGAAATCATTCAAGTCTTCAATGCATACTCTACACAACTTAAAGTGACAAACCATGCGGGTGGGCCGAAGTTGCGTAGCATACACCGTACATCTGCATGACATTGGAACCAGTATTCTTTTGTACCACGCATGTTTGCCAAAAGATTTGTGAAACTTGATTGCAAAACTTCATCTTGGTCTTGCACCTTTTGAAGCAGTGGCATAGCAGATTAGTTTACAAAATTGGAACCTGTTTTCAATGTGTATGCAACTCCATAACATAGAGTTACTAGTTCATTTTCAAACAGGAGGTGGAATATGTTTTCAATGTTTTGTCTGAATCTGGGTCTTCAGAATACATTTGTGAAGACCAGTATTCTGATGCTGTTATTTGTGTGCATCTTTCATCATACCTTCCCCCTTTTCCTGTAGGAAAGATTAGAGGAAAGGCTTGCTCATCTACATGTTTTTTTCCCATATGCTGATTGGAGATCCTTTGGCTTGCTGCATTTGATATGTTACTAATGTATCATCTATGCTGTCTTTGGAGTGCAGTGGGCGAATTGTATACTGGTCCAAAATATTGGATGTTGTAATGGGATCTACAAGTTCAAATTGGCCAGTTGATGAGGAATCCTGAATTACTTTGGTGGTTTCTCTCAGGCTTTCTTCAATATGCATTTCTTTGTAGTATTCATTGTTCTCTTTAAGATACTGTAGGGCATCTCTAACTTTGCTTAAGTCTACTAGTTGCTGCCAAATATTTTTGTCTTTTGTAGGTACCGCATTCACTAGAATAATCAAAGATTGATCAATTGGCCATTGCACTCCCAGAGAGTCTACATTTTATTTAAGACCTAATGGCAGATAACATCATTTGCCACAAATGCCTTTCAGTAATTCAGAAGGAGGCAACTTAGCTGTTTCCAGTTGAAGACGTATTATTGCCTGAAATGGGTATACTGTTTGGATTATAATGCTTTCTTACAAATTAAGCTATTGGAGTGGTTTCGGAAGTGGGAATATTTCCAAGTTATTAGTTATAGCCTGTGAAGTCATTTGGTTGCTATCAAGCTTTACAGTGCATTATGTGTAAAGTATTGAGGGGTTAGTAATTTGATATTTGTTTTCCGCTATAAGGTAGAGGGCTAATTGGAACCATTGGGATTCCTCATTGTCTTCTATTTTGTACGCTATCTCTACAGTTTTGGTGCTCTTTGTGTAAAAAGTTGTGCGACAACACACGGATACTTGGTTTGGTACTTGAGCAGATGAGCTTTTAAAGGTTGCTATTTCTTTTTTGTACTTGTTTATTAGAACGTTGGTATCTTTGAAATTGTCGCTACTCTTTTCTAAAGTTACTGGATTTTGTAAGTGCTCTTCATTTCCAAAATATTTGCTTTGGATGTGGTCTATGTGCTCCTGGATTTCTTTGGCTGTGCCATATAGCAGAATATGATTTAAATGCTCCAGTTCTAAAGCAGGACTATTTGCATAGTACAGTCTCTGAACGAGATTCCATATAGTGGAATGGTGTGTTGCTAACATTTTGATGTGGTGGAAGGTTCTTCTGCAAGCAGACCCAGAAATGCAGGCTAATGAATGTCCTCGCTGTGCTGTGTATTTACGGACTGGACAGGAGTCCATGGTTTGCAACATTTTAATTTTAATTTTCTCTTTCGCTTTCACATAGTGATTGAGGAATTACCGTAAAGATTTAAAGGATTGTTTCCGTACATTTTACATTGAGTTGCAGGGACATTTGTAGACGGGACGGATTGGATCAGTGGAGTGGAGAGTTCATTGTAAGTTTGTTGGGGATATTCTTTCAATGAGCATTTCTTCTGACATAATGGTGTTGTCTGCTATTTCACACCATCGGCCACTGCTATGTATGGCAACTGAGTTTCTCTGCTCTTGTTTGTATGCCTCTTCATTGAAATATGGCTCTGTGCTGGTTGTGTGACTCTGCTTACCTGCACTGAAGTTTGCAAAGGTATCTATGTTCATAGTGCGAATGTTGGAAAGTACTTTTTGTAGTTTACTAATTAATTTTGTTAGCGGTTTCATTCTGTTTAAAATTATTGAGGAGCATTGCACTGTCTATGAGAGCTTCCATGATCAGTGTTCTGCTGTAAGTTTTAAGGGTTGAGCATGATTTCTCGGCTTTTTTTATAAGGTTTTGAAGGACTCTATGGTGGAAAATTGTTTGTAAAATTATTTTTTGGGAATGATTAGCTGTGGCTATGTTAACATTAGTAGATGCAGTGCTAGCACTACTGGTAGTTGTATTTCTCTTAACACATTTCTTTGTAGTTTTACATTTTGGAAGAGGGGCCACACTTTCTTTTCCTACTAGCTTGTTCAGTTTTGCACAGTGACTGCATTAGCTGTTTTGTTTGAACATTTCATACAAAGTCTGCTAGAGGAGGATGACTATTTTGCATGCTTTTAGTTTTATCTGCTCTATTTTTGCATTGTTTTCTGTGGAGTTGCTTTTTGGTAGGCTTTCTGTTTTGTCTGTTGGAGAAAAAAGGAAAGTGTGGGTTTCAAAGTTGTGCAATGTATTTGCCTGCACTGTGCATGAGAGTATGAATATTAGGATAGGCATATGTAGAGGGGTGTGTGATTGTGCAATGGCCTATTACCTTGTGTTGTTAAGGTTGTACTGGTATATGTGTGTGTTGATGTTTGAAAGGTTTGCTTTAGTATGTATGATAGTGTACAGTGCATGAATAAGTAAGGACATCACAATGTTTTCACAAAACTAGTGGGTGATACGAGACTGGTTTTCACATTAGAATACAAAGAGTGGACCTGCTGAGGTGTAATGAGTAAGAGTGAAGCACATGCTGTTGGGTTACATTGACCTTGGTAGGCTACAATACAGCAACACTGCACTGTCTGAGTAACAGGAAGAATAATATCACAGTACTGAACTTACTTTGTTGATGTGAAGAGTAGGTTTCTTCTAGGTTTTATCTTCCAGTAGAGACATTTCTGTATTTCAGGAGGCTGTTCTTCCCTGCAATTGCGAAAGAAGGAAGTTAGTGGGTATGTGTGTTAATGGCACAATGATTGCAGTAGGAGAACATATTATTACACATTGTAGGAGGATTTGTTGGGAGGCAGACTTAGTAATATTGCAAGTGATTATGAATACGGTTGTAACACTGCAGATAGGTTCAGATAGGTTGGCACTACATGTCTAACACTTGTTTGGCAGCAAGCTTCACAGTGTCACTAAGATAATTCAGGCCATGTTGGCCTGGAAAGTTAGGTGTTGGCAACTGTTAGTCAGTATGTGCGTACAATTGAACAGCACTGCATAGGAATGGGGACTTGAGAGCATTAGCATTGTTGGTATGGGGTCTGTGGTGCAGTGATAAGTATGCACTACAGGGCTGCACTTTTTAAAGTGTGTGAGTTACTGTTACACTACTTACATTGGAAATGAAGTAGTGCATGTCCTAGTAGCGAGAGAAAAAGGTAGACGCCCAGAAGGATGTACAGATTAGAAAGAAGAATGTGAGTGTAAGACATTTTATTAACTTTCCCACACATAAATGCTTGCTACATGAGTGCAATTGCATCTATGTACTTGCCATGATTTGGTAACACACATGTAGTTTTACTTTTCTGTGTGCATTCTGGGCATTTTACAGCAGGTGTGTTATTGGGAGAAGGGGTTGTAAAGAAACAGATGGAAAGAAGAAAATAACAGTTTGCACATTTGAATGGGTAACATGGGCAGGCATGAATGTCATGGTGATGTATTGAAGTTTCACATAGGATTTGGCACTTGCAGTTGCTGTGCAAAAGTTCACAGTGTGCATTTTATTTATTTTTTTTACAAAGGAATCACAGAGAGGGCTGGTAAAAGTGAAATAGTTGGTTTGCAACCGTTATTCAAGTCGGCTTTAAAGAACACATTGAAAGCACACAGCATTGTAAGTAACTGCCTCTTGATGTTAGGAGATGGGACAAATGACAGTATGCGTATTGAGTAGGTTATGAAGGGTAAGTGGCAGGCACTCTGTTCAATGCATTTGTAAAAGAGTTGCACATCTTATATAATATATACATACCTGTACTGTGTGATGCTAGATGCCGATGTGGATGAATCTGGAAGTAGAAATCTTGGTGAATTTAACAGTACTATTTGATGAAGGTGCTTGGGAATCACAGGAGACCTGGTCGCTGAGTGTTGAACAGTACATCTGCAGTGTTGAACTGAGATGACAAGAGTTAGATGTAGAGTTCTTGGCTGTGATGGGTGGATGGGTGTGCGACTGCTGAACAGTAGCCAATGCGGGAGTGCTGTTAACAGTGAAGTGGAAAGGAAAGAAGGGCTGCCCCTGTGTCACGGGGTCCGTGGGCACTGGGGTAGTCCATGTGCAGGGCGTGCCACATTCGGGATTCTCAGCATGCTTGGCATGGACATGGGACTGTGGGGATTAGACAATCAGGTGTTGGGGATGTGCTTAATAGGAAGAAAGTGTAAGTGATTTCATTCTGGCACTTCACCTAAATCAACGCCAAGCGAGTCATGCACAACTGAAACCCTTATTTATTTGTGTCTAAAAGTTATTTTATTCTGAACGATGTACCACTCATATCATGCCCATCTCTCGGAACCCCCGAGTGACACTGAACCAGGAATCAGGCTGGTTTGCAAAGTTAAAATATGTATTTATGAAGTTACAAATTAATTACACTATGTTTAATGGATATACAATAATCACCAATGGGGTGATGTAACACTAAGCAATCTCTTTAATTACAAGGAGTAACAATGAGCGAGAACAATTCAGCACAGAAATAATACTTTTGTATGTATGTTCAGATCAGATTAGCAGTGTGGTTACTAATTCCCCCTGCACACTCCTCAGCCCCCCAATAGACAATGTAAAGAGATAGGAGGAGAGAACAGGTTTCAGGAATGGCAAAATTCAAACAAAATATCAATCCCAATTTCCCCCCAGCAACACAAGAGAAAAACAGAATTGATTGGCAAGCGGTCAGAATGATCTAGAGAATGGATTGGCTAAAACACTAAATATGGGCTAAATTGCTGAAATTGTTTAAAATCTTATGGGAGCCACTTTGGATAGTTACACATAAACACTAGCAATGATTTAAGACTAAGGAGCAGTTTGAAATCTTAAAATTGAGGTCAGGTGCAATCAAAAGCTGTTTTACACGTGTCAGAACTTCTCTAAAATGAAATTCGTGGCAAACTTTTCAGTGCGTGCTAATCGCAATTGAAGGAGAACTATATGGATTGGAATGCGGTTTTAGGTTCTATGGTGGGGGAAGCAGAAGGGAGAGCCCTGTCCTCTGTGGGGGAAGCTGTTATACTGGTTTGGCTGCTTTTAGTCAAGCTTAAATTCAAATGTCATTCTGTTGCATTTTTTTCTTGGTTTAAAACACACTTGTAATTTCAAAACAAGCAGCTATAACTCTGAGTCCAGATTCTAAACCATGGGATTAAACAGTTACAAGCTAGGTTACTCTCAATAACAGGTCACTTAGTTTTCAGACATTAGATTTCATTTGTATAAGTTTACAGTTTTAATGCAGGCTTCTGACAGCTGTAATTCAGGCGGCAGAGGGTACTGCACCCAGATTTTGACAGATTTCAAAATCAGGCAACTTTTGCTGTGGATGTTTTTATGACAAATTCAGCTTTGCAGGACATTGTAAATTCACAATGATTTCTTGAACTAAGTGAATTGTACCACCCAGAAAGAATATTGGATGTTTGAGGATGTCTTGTACTGACATTCTGCAGTTTCTAGCATAAAAACGGAAGAAGTTATGAACTTTTTAGCGGAGGTCGTTTTTCTGAGACAAAAGGCGCAAGAATGGGAAAACAGGAACGCACTTTTAAAAGACAAATGGATTTCTTACACTAGGGGATGACTATGAAGAAACAAATACCACACGGAAGCACAGCCACTGGATCAGGGCGAATGCCTGCCGAGGAGCTCGCCTTCTTCAGATGAAATATATCAGCGCAAATATAGTTTTAACAATACTAGTACAGGAAGATTATAGGAGGGATAAGATAGAGAGCTGTAACGCTCACCTGGTATCCACGGGGACGTCACTCAGCCTCTTCTGACCTCTTACGACCTCAAACCCTTCCCTGGAGTCTACTCGACTGGAGACTGGGCCTGAAACACAGGATTGGTAGAGTTTAACTCCCTATTGTCTCTGTGTGCTTGAAACCCTTCTTCCCCGGGGTCCAACCCTTCCCTTTGATCGACAGCTCACCTTGTTTTCTTGGAAAGTGTGCTCTCTGTCCTGCTTTCAGTGCAGGGGCGCGTTGATTGATGCAGGCTCGTTGCTGCCTAGTTACTTCACTGGCAAGAGTCCGACAGGTAAGTATAATGAGTCTTTTGAACAGTTTTCTAACTTTGTTCCTTTCCTTCCTTAGATGATGGCTGGCGTCCGGGGATGGCGACGTGCTGCTGAGATGAGTAGCGCTGAAAGTGAGTGATGGCACGATGCGCGATGCGACCTTTTTGTATTTGTATTGAACTGAGTTCTTTTTCTGTGTCCTTTGGGTGCCGCAATGTTTTCAGCTTGGATGCCGGTTACGAAGAAGAAATGCGGTGAGTACGCGCGGTATGCAGCGCCTCTAGATGTTTCCACGCTAACCTGGAGTGTCTTTTCCCTCTTGCATATGGATGAGAAGTTCCGGAGACAGAGTTCCCCCAGAGCGGCTGGGATTCAGGTAAGCGTTTGAAGCTTGTACAGTCTTTATAAATAAGCGAAGATTTGCTGAAAGCTTACTAATGCCTTTTTTCTGTTCTTTTCCCTTTTCCTTAGGAAGTGGCGTGCCGGGATGGAATGACACAGCCGAAGATGCCCGCAGAACAGAAGGAGCGATGAATGATGGGCAGGAGCGCCGCAAGGTAAGGCTGTTCCTAACGGTGTTCTTGTTCTTGCAGGAGTTGAGCGCAGAAGAAAGACGCAGGCCTACTGGAGACCGATCCGAACACGGTGAGCATCACGCTGCAGGTGCAGAAAACGCAAAGCATGTTTCTCAGCCTGGGCATGGCTTAAATAGTCTGTTAGTATCCCAGGTGTCTCTGGGCTGAACCACACCCAAAAGACTAGACTGCACATGCAGTTCTGGGAACCGAAATATGTGGGGGCATCCATCTTGTCCCCATCAATGCACTACAAGTCCAATCCCCAATGTTATCCTATGGGAGTGAGTCTGGTGCCACAAGCGCCAAGTCTGACTCCAAGTGGTTCTTTGGCGGGATGGAGAGGCCCTTGAGGGCCATGTAGGTGACCTTGGCCTGGCTCCAGCCTGACATATTGGAGGGCCTGGGACATGAGGGGCAGGAATCATGACAGCACTCCCCCCAAGGCCCCTCTCAAGGTGGCTCTTCTGTCTGGTTCTGGTTTGTTTGGATGGTTTTGATGAAATCGTCTAAGCAAGCAAGGTGCATGGATGTACTCACAAGGCTCCCATGTCCTGTCTTGTGGACCATACCCCTTCCAGTCTACTAAGTAGTATAATTTGGATCTGACATACTTTGAATCCAGGATGTCCTTGACTTCGAATTCTGGCTCCGCAGCTACTACTACTGGCTGCAGTGGCATTGCTACTCGGGTCCCAGGTTGAACAGGTTTAAGGAGAGACACGTGGAACACATGATGAATCTGCATGTTTGACGGCAAAGCCAGTCTGACCGCCACAGGATTTATCACAGAGGTGACAGTGAATGGACCCAGGTATCTTGGACGGAAAGTTTGGGTTCCTTTAATGGACACGTGTTTAGACGCCAGCCAGACTTTGTCTCCCACTTGGTAGTTGGGGGCCTTTGCTCGGTGTTGATCAGCAAACTTCTTTTGCCAATTCTTAGCTTGAAGTAGGTGTTCAGCTGCCTTTTTAAAGGTTTGAGAAATGGTCGTGTGCAAGGTTTTGACTGCTGGCATTTCCAGGGTTGTAGGAACGTCCAGCTCAGAAGTACGTGGGCGCCTGCCATACATGGTATAAAAGGGTGTCTGCCCAGTGCTGGTGTGTAGGGAATTATTATAAGAATATTCAGCTATCCATAATAGGTCGAACCAGCTTCCTTCAGCTTGGTGTAACATGCAACGCAGATACTGCTCGAGCGTCTGATTTGTCCTCTCAGTTTGACCATCCGTTTGGGGATGGTGACTGGTGGATAGCCGGATGTCGATCTGGGCCATAGAGCAGCATTTTCTCCAGAAGTTAGATACGAATTGAGTACCTCGGTCTGAGACCAAAACTGAAGGAAACCCATGTAGCCGTACAATGCCTTCAAGAAATACCTTTGCCAGAGTGAAAGCATTTGGGAGCCCCTTAAGAGGAATGAAATGTGCCATTTTTGAAAATAGGTCCACGACTACAAGAATAGTGTTAAACCCTTGATTGGGTGGTAAGTCAGTAATAAAATCGAGGGACAACGTGTGCCAGGGTGCTGGTGGGATTTCCAATGGTTGTAATAGCCCAGACGGTTTCTGCTTGGATAACTTATTTTGAGCACACACTCCACAAGATAGGGTGAATTGGATAATGCCTTTACGCCACGTGGCCACCAATAATTTAGTTTTACCTTGGCTTTTAGCGATTCCGGGGTGGCCCTCGATCAAGGAATCATGATAACCGGACATGACTTGTTCTCATAGTTCTTGGTTTGGTAAGAATAAACGATTCCTAAAGTAGGGCAACTGATCTTTTATCATGTAATGTTCTCCTTGTGCACTCCATGCTTGTAATTGCTCCGGACTCATCAGGTTTTGGATTTCTTCATGTAATTCTTTCTGAGTTATGGTTGCTGTGATTCCTAGGAGCTTGTCACTCGGGATGATTGCTATTGGGTCAGGGGTCTGATACCCTTGCTCTTCCGACCCCATACGGGGAAGGGCATCGTCCTTCCCGTTTTTCACCCCTGGTCGAAATGTAATCATGTAGTTATATTCAGCAAAAAAAAGAGCCCAACGTAGTGGTCGTGAGGATTGGGCCTTTGTCGTTTTAAGGTACTGGAGGTTCCGGTGGTCAGTTATTACGGTGATTGTGTGTCTGGCGCCCAAGAGGTAGTTCCGCCATGCCTTAAAGGCTGACTTAATGGCCAGGAGTTCTTTGTGATAGCGTAATTGAGTTCAGGGGGTGTGAATTTACGCGACCAGAAAGCAACAGGGTGTAACTGGCCCGTTTCGGGGTCCTTTTGTGAGAGGACGGCTCCCATAGCCATGCTTGAGGCATCCGTTTCCACCAGGTATGGGAGATCAGGGCTATGGTGGTATAAGATTGGGGCAGATGTGAATCTTGCTTTGAGTTCCTGGAAAGCTTCCTCGGCTTCTGTTGTCCACTGGAACTTGTTGTTGCTTTTCCTTAGCAATGACGTGATGGGATGCACGATTTGTGAAAATCCTGGGATGAACCGGTGTAGAAGTTTGCAAAACCCAACATACTTTGAACCCCCTTGAATGAATTTGGGGATGGCCAGTTCAGGATAGCATCTACCTTGTGTACATCCATTTGGATTCCATTTGGGCTGAGAATAAAGGCCAGGAATTCCACCTCGGAGACGTGGAATGAGCACTTTTCGAGCTTGGCGTAGAGCTGGTGTTGACGGAGTTTCTCCAATACGGATCGGACGTGTTTAACGTGGTCCTGCTTTGATGCGGAATATACTAGAATAACGTTGATGTACAAAAGAGCACAGACATCAATCAATTCCTGTAGGACATCGTTCATAAAGTATTGAAATACTGCAGGCACGTTGCAAAGGCCAAAGGGCATCACGTGATGTTCGTACAAGCCGTATTTGGTGCGAAAAGTGGTTTTCCATTCATTCCCCTGTTTTACGCGAACAAGGTGATATGCCCCCCTCAGGTCTAGATTTGTGTAGATTTGGGCATCTTTGACTTGATCAAGCAATTCAGGGATCAGTGGCAGGGGGGTAGCGGTTTTTTACGGTCATCTGATTCAGTGCGCGTAAGTCGATGCACATTCTCAAGTCCCCCTCCTTTTTCGGTACGAAGAATAGAGGACTGGCTGCTGGAGACTTTGAGGGACGGATGAACCCGTTGGCCAGGTATTGGTCAAGATAGACCTTCAGGTGCTGGTTTTCTGGTTCCGTGAGTGTGTAAATTCACCCACAAGGGATTTGTACGCTGGGTATCAGGTTGATTTGGCAATCGTATGGTCTATGCGGTGGCAGGGTATTAGCCTGTTCTTTCTGAAAGACATCCTGAAAGTCCTGGTATTCAATTGGTAGGGTGCCGATTGCCACAGTCGCAAGCGTGGAGGTTCTGGCATCGATTGGTTGTTTCTCTTGGCGATAACATGTGTGGGTGCAAGTCTCGGGAAAGGCCAATTCTTTTGCTCACCAATCGATTCGAGGATTGTGAGCTACCAACCATGGCATTCCCAAAATCAACCGGAACTGTGGTGCCTTAATGAGGTTGAAAACGATAGATTCTTCGTGTCCATCCTGGCACAGAAGGGTTAAAGCTGCAGTGCATTGGGATACTGGATCAGAAGCTATTTCCGTGCCGTCGACAGTGGTAACAGTGTCAGTGTTGATTAAGGGCGTAACGGAAGCCCCATCTTTGACGCAAGATCCTGGTCGATGTAATTCCCAACAGCTCCACTATCAATGTACGCTCTTACTGCGTGCATCCGAGATGGTTGTTGGTGATTGATCAAGACCATAGATAGTGCAAAATGGGAGGTCTGTAGTTCACTTTCTTTGCTCAACAAGTGGACCCCTACACTTGCCGGGCTGGGGAGTTTTCCGATTCCTTGATGGTATCTTCCTTGTCCGTGGCCCCTACCGTCCTCCTCAGTGGCTTCACAGGGCACTGTGTGTCCTTTCCTGTCCTGAGCTGTCTATATTTATGCTTATGATAAAGTGTGATGGTTTATACTAAGCTCGCTCCCTTTCCAGGGATTGGTCAGGGTCTCCTCTCTTCCTTGATAGGAGGAGAAAACAGGGTGTCACCTTTCTGATGTGGGTTTACGAGGCCTAGAGTCCACCCCTAGCCTCTTGAACACAAAATCTACTTTTACTACAATACATATTTATAAGTGTACAATCTCTATAACCATCATATATACAGTTTACATATTTTTTGTAGCAGATACTCCTCCAAACCCCGTCGCTGTAAGATCTTGTGTCTGCTTTTTACAGAATTTTGCCCTTTTTGTCCGGAACACATTGTCCAATTTCAGAGCAAATTTCTACAAATGTGCGCATTGTATATGGGCATAAGCGTGTACAGTTTCATACTTTTGGCATATATCCATTTGGTGTAAAACCATACTTTCCGCCGTTTCTTCCCAGAACATATCACAGAGTTCTGGTGCCTCTTTAAAGTGCCTCTGTAAAGATTCACAAATCTGTTGTTTACATATTTTTCACAATTTTACACAGTAAATTATCAGTCTTTTTAAAATGTGCTTTTTGGTCCTTGTTAAGCAACAACTGGTTGTTTGTCCCCGCCTCCTTCTTCTCCCTGCAGCCCAGAAGCAGTCGCCTCCCAGTTCCTCCTGGCAGAGGCCATTTACGACCCTTCAGAATTAGCATCTCCTTGAGCTGGAGGAAGTCCATTGTCCCCTTCCCACAGCAGCCCAAATTCTCCTCCCACCCTGTAATCATCACTTAGGTGTGATTTCCTGGTGGAGGGAAACAGAAGGGAGAGGCCTGGCCTCTGTGGGGGAAGCTGTTATACTGGTTTGGCTGCTTTTAGTCAAGCTTAAATTCAAATGTCATTCTGTTGCATTTTTTTCTTGGTTTAAAACACACTTGTAATTCTAAAACAAGCAGCTATAACTCTGATTCCAGATTCTAAACCATGGGATTAAACAGTTACAACCTAGGTTACTCTCAATAACAGGTCACTTAGTTTTCAGACATTAGATTTCAGTTGTATAAGTTTACAGTTTTAATGCAGGCTTCTGACAGCTGTAATTCAGGTGGCTCAGGGTACTGCGCCCAGATTTTGACAGATTTCAAAGGCAGGCAACTTTTGCTGTGGATGTTTTTATGAAAAATTCAGCTTTGCAGGACATTGTAAATTCACAATGATTTCTTGAACTAAGTGAATTGTAGCACCCAGCAAGAATATTGAATGTTTGAGGGTGTCTTGTACCGACATTCTACCGTTTCAGCAACCTAGAAAAAGGATTTAAAAGCAAGATTTTGAATTTCTTTATGCAAAGCACTGCTTTTCCCTCTGTGCTCCATTTTCACTTGTTGGGCAGCCCAGTGACATGTTTCAGGAGTGAGATCTCTGTTCCACCACTGACAACATGCATGGCGGATTGGGCAGCCATCTTTTTGTGTTGCAAAGCACGATTTCCATAGGTTTTGGCGCGCACAAGGGTTTTGCGGCCATTTTGATATTGCAGGCACCATCAGAACCCAGGGATACCGCATGGAAGAGCAAAAGTGGGTCAATACATCCCACAGAGCCCCCACTGCTGACTTAAGTTTGACCGCCCAACAAGGGGAAGTCGGGAGATTGGGATGTTCTTTCTTTCTTTTTGGTCCAGATGGAGAAATGTGTCTGCTTCTCCCCTCAGTGCTGGATCGACAGGTTCTCCTCGCCGGTTCCGGATGGCCGTATGGAGCGATACTCCGGGCCCCTTGGATCTTTCCTCCCGGTCCCCGAGTGGTTCTCCTTGGTACTTAGAATCCGTGGTTTCAGTGCTATGAGACAGAACAGAGCATGGTTATGGCCATTTCCCCACCACTATTCATGTAGTGGGGCAGATGCATACATATGACATACCATTGACAATACCCCCCATCTGTAATTTCCAATGATTTTGACAGGTGGAATGGTTTTAACAGTTGGAATTTTTCTAGGGATCCGGACTGTCCCCCTCTGGTTTTGCGGATGGCTCCTCTATTTGCCGCAGAGTATGCCTAGGATGGCAACACTTCAGCTGGTTGATGTGGACCCATTTGTCTTCCCCTTCTGCCAAACTGCCTTTGGGGATGCAGATTTTGTGGTGTGTCCTGGCATGGTGACCTCTCCTCCATTTCTGAAATTCCATTATCACTAGTGTCCAAATTAATATCAAGTTGGTTGAGGAGGTACCGGCTCATATAAAAGGCGGAAAGAACACCTTGCACAACCAACAAGTATCTACTATGCTTTTGTTATTCCTAGAAATGTTAATCATACAACTGCTAAGCAGAGGATGTTTGGAGTGGGGTGGTTCCAGATCCCTTACCCATTGCTGCACTGACTCTACGGCGGGTGTGGTCTAGTCTTTTGGGAGTTTGTTGAATAGTGCTTCAGTAATGAAGCTCTCTTCGCTATTCAAGTAAAATCGGGCGAGGACAATCTCCTTCCCATCATTTAACTGAAATTGGAGGAAGTGCTGTTCACCCTTTTTCAGAATGCCAGCTAAATTCTGTTCTTGTTTGATGTCAATTTTGGGTATGAACTCGGGGTTTTTGAATTGTACATCAGGGTAAAATTTCAATGTATCTCCCTCCAGGGTGGAATGCCAACAGTTTTAATGCAGGCTTCTGACAGCTGTAATTCAGGCAGCTGAGGGTACTGTACCCAGATTTTGACAGATTTCACAGGCAGGCAACTTTTGCTGTGGATGTTTTTATGACAAATCCAGCTTTGCAAGACATTGTAAGTTGACAATGATTTCTTGAACTAAGTGAATTGTAGCACCCAGCAAGAATATTGGATGTTTGAGGGTGTCTTGAACCGACATTCTGCAGTTTCAGCAATCAAGAAAAAGGATTTATAAGCAAGATTTTGAATTTCTTTCAGCAAAGCACTGCTTTTCCCTCTGTGCTCCATTTTCACTTGTTGGGCAGCCCAGTGACATGTTTCAGGAGTGAGATCTCTGTTCCGTCACTGAAAACATGCATGGTGGATTGGGCAGCCATCTTTTTGTGTTGCAAAGCACGATTTCCATAGGTTTTTTGCAGCCATTTTGATATTTCGGACACCATCAGAACACAGGGATGCCGCATGGCAGAGCAAAAGTGGGTCAATCCATCCCACAAAAGGGTAATACTGTTTTCCATTGCTGTGTGCAGTGAAGATGGCAGAGATGCAGAAAGCCAGGGTGCTGATAGTTGGAGATTCATTTGTGAATGATCTGGAGAAGTAAGCAGAGGGAAAAGGCATTTCTGGTAATCTTGGTTTTTAAGGAGTGGGGGTTTTGTGGTACAGTGGGACTGGCCACAATTTGCATGGAGCGTTTGCTCTTCGTAGAGTTATGGCCACTTTCAGCACTCCTGATGTTGTGGTGGTGCATTGTGGAGCACTGCATTTGGGTTACATGTGTGCTCTAAGTTTGCTCAGTGCCTTGAAGGACTTGGTGAAGGCTCTGATGTAGCTTTTGCCCAGTGCAAAGGTGGGTTTCTCATACATACCACCTAGAGCAGTATGCAACAACCCCAATGTCCTCTGTCCCCAGCATGATGCGAGAAGGTGTCTTGTAAACAGAGGCATTTTCGTGTAGTGCTGGGATGTTCCCTTTTGACAATGAGAACATTAATTCTCTTAATGTGAACTTTTTCACTGCAGATGACATTTCTTTGTCCACTATTGGAAATGCCATTTTCTTTTACAATCTTAGGGATGCTATTAAGAGGTTCAGGTAAGACTGTAAAACACACACAAAAAATACAAAACAAAAGGTATTTGTTTACAAGCACCTTTAAAAAAAGGCTCTTTTCAGAGCCACCACTAAAGAGTTAATCTCCTATCCTGGAATACATTTCTTTCCCCATCCCTTGAATTGAGCACACGGATCGCACGTGCCACATCTGGGGCTGTTGAGGATGGCCGGCATTGAAATGGGACTTTGGAGGCCAGGGAATTGGTCAATAAGGTTTCCTGGGTGTGGTGCACAAGGAGACACTGTAGCAGAAGGTCTGTTTGCTGAGAGGAGTGCGGATCACTATGGCTATGTCTTTCAGGAGGCAGAGTGGGTGGATTTTGGGGACTCGTGGATCCATTGGTTGCAAGTGTATGCAGAGCACTGTGGAGTGGCAGCACATCTTGGATTTGATCATGTTGATGTGCAGTGGTACTAAGTGCACAGCATGAAGTGGGTGGATTTGCTTCCCCTTTGTGCCACTTTGGTGATGCACCTAATCCAGCCATTATTATTATTCATTGTGGAGGGAACAGTTTAGGACATGTTACCAGAATCTCACTGCAGTTTGCGATGAAGACGGCACTTGGGAAAGTCATGGACATGTTTCCAAACTCCCGAGTAATTTTTCTTGCCCTGCCCAGAGGCAGATGTGGCTACGCTCTTCTTCATTTGGTCCACAAATGGAGAAAGCGAGGTGCAATGTCAACAATGTTGTTTGAGCATTTTTGAGAGATCTTGGTATGTCCTCCTTCCACAATGAAAACATTACATTTTGAAGCACCAACATTTTTCGCAGAGATGGAGTCCATATTACTGATGCTGGCAATCAGCTTTTTTTGCGAAATATCCAAAATGCATTGCAGCCCTTTTTGCAACGATAGCAAGCATTTTTGCAGTAGGTGTTGGCCACTTCAAACCTTCCAAAAACAAACAACAAAAAACCACCACTTTGTCTCGGAAAAGAGTGCAATGTTTTTGATTGAGCCACCACCTACATTTTTTAAAAGTCCATGGACTACCGCGCTGTCTGCAGACTTTGCGGCCTGCGCAGGGACCAGCACCAGATTTTTGGTATTTCTATTTTTGAACTATGAAAGGTGGCTCTGAAAAGAGCCGTTTTCTTTTGGTTTTGTTGTTTTATATTTTATTTGGTTTTTTTTAACATGACACATAAGGAAGGGAAGGTAGGGAAGGGACACCAACCACAGGGACGAAGAGGAAAGTGGAGAGAGGAAGATGTTAGGTGGGCCTCACTTAGGTAGGGGCAGTCTTTCTCATGCTCCCCGACCGTAGCCTAGAAAGCACTTCAAAATTGCTCCCCCCTGCAGAATACTGCATCGCAGTACATACACAATACAGTGAAACTTGAAAGGTAAGGGTCTGATGCGGTGCGTATGGCCTGCAAGGTCGGTTCAGGGATCTGCTGTCCCACAGGAGTGTCCCTTGTGGTGACAGGAGCAGATGCAGAGGATGCTACAGAGCGACTCAACCTGCTACCCTGTGCAAAGAGGATGACCCTCTGAACTGCTGCCTTGTGGTTCTACCTGAGGTGTTGCCGCATGGAGGTGGTGCCGTATCTGTACAGCCTAGGCTTCCCACGACTGAGTACTATAGTGCACTCATTGCAGCGAACCTTGGCTGCATTTGCCTTGGCTACCCCCCAACGGTGGTAAAGAGCCTCCACACCCAAGACTCACATTGGCAGTTTATAGTGGGGACTTCCACTACCTCATCCTCTTTCACTTCTTGTTCCCCCTCTACATCACTACACCTGTTCCCCTCTTCAGGCCCTCCAGAAGATGGTGTTGGTGCTGATGAGCCAGTAGCAGCAGACGCAGCAACTGATGCCATTATAGAATCAATTTGGCAATTCAGCAAACAGGAAACCAGCAAGCAGCAAACAGAAAACCAGCAAGTAGTAATCTGGTGCAAGCAGCAATCTGGCTCAGTGCTCTGTCCTGCATATCCAAAAACAGAATGAATAGCAACACTGGGGTATGGCCTTTTATAGGGGTACAGAGGAGCACTCTGCGGACAGTCGCATACTCCACAGACACTTCGAACCCCAAGCTGGGCTCAAAAAGATGCAAAAAGTCTCTTGATCGCCAGGGGCATGGTCTAGGACTTCTGCAAGGGTGAAGTTTTACCGTACAATACCTTGGATAGCTCAAAAAAGCAAGTTTTGCGTGTCTGCGGGCCCGGACTGTGTCTGCGAATAAGGACCGATGCTCAGTGTGGGTGGAATCACTTGGTGACATCACAGACATCCACGGGTAAAACGGCTGTCCGTATCACACCTATTGCGCATGAGGCGGTGCGTGCATTCACCCAGGTATCAGTAGAACCGGTCCGGGATCCCCAAACTAATTAAAAGTGCGACACGTGCAGCGGACAGATGTGGACAGGTGCGCTGTTCGGAGGGCACAGCGGATCGAATGCGCATGCACAGAGGTATCCATTGGACAGGGCTGGGATCCTCAAACTAATTAAAGGTACGTCACAACTTTATGGACCTTGTCGACAGGAGCAGTGTTCGGAGGGCACAGAGGATCGAATGAGCATGCGCCCAGGTATCCCCAAAACAGGCCCGGATCCCCAAACTAATTAAACTTTCAAAAGAACTTTTATGGAAATTGTGCAAAGGCACAGTGTTTGGAGGGCACAGGGTTTCGAATGGTCATGCACCCAGGTGTCTATAGAACAGGAGTGGGATCCCCAAACTAATAAAAATTGTGACACAAGTTTACGCACCTTGCGGACAGGCGCAGTGTTTGGAGGGTACAGGGGATTAGATGCGCATGCACCCAGATGTCCGCAGGAAAGGGTGTGGATCCGCGAATCAGACAAAAGTATGCCATGACTTTGCAGACATGTCCGGAAAGGCGCGATGTCCGTAGGACTCCTCCTTCTTAATTGCGGACATCCAGAACAGCTGTGGTGTCCGTAAGACACCTCCATTTTCTACGGACAGGCAGGACAGTTCTGCGCTCCTCAGACTCTTAGTGGGGCTTTTAAAAAGAAAAACACACACACACACAGCAACAGTAAACACACACAAATGTCTTAAGAGATATCAAACACATTCAATTAGTAAAGAGGAGGGGTAGCGGATTGGGTGAAGCATACACAGGGGAATTGTGGCTCTGCAGAGGGTGGTTATCAGGGGAGGAAGGGATGGAGAACTCATCATGGCGTCTCTGAATACAGGGAATGTGTGGAGATGGTTGGCTGGGACGGGGCAAGGGGTACAGGTACAGGTGGGGCATTGGTACTTTATATTTCCCATTGTATGCCTTTGTACAAATACTTTTAAGTCAGCAAAACTGTTATTCAATTGGTCAATTTTTGCCCCAAGGCTCATTAGTACCTTTCCCACACTGTCAGTTTGGGTCTGTATTTGCCCATACACTGGGAGAGCACCTGGTGCTTTTGGGTTGTTGCCTTAATTTGCAGTATCTACTGTTGAAAAAAAAAACATGTTTCAGTTACATGTGAAGCTATGTGCAATGGTTTTCCTACTTTTAAACTTGCACTGTGTACCATTACAGTTGCTATCATCACTCATTTCATCGTGAGGGAAATTTTTCTCAGGCCACTCCAGGGTGCTTGCCATTTCTGTGCAGAAAATAATGCTTTTTACTAGTCATGTACACAGAACAAACTCCACAGTTACAAGAAGAAATATAGTGTACTTATTACTTTTTTGTATGGTTGTCTTCTTAGTACGTTGCACTTGCTTGTGACAGTTGCTTGTCAGTGTGTATGGAAAGCAGCACTGAAGTAATATTGTTGGATGCACAGGTTCTTTTTCTGCTTAGTGCATTCCATTGTGTTGAACAACCTATGTAATTGCATTGCTGCTTATATAAGTTCAGAGTTTGAAGACTTTCTTCACTTTTCCTTGTAGTATACATAGCTGTTGCCCTTTGAACATGTTCTGTTTGTCAGCTGCATGCTACAACAATGTAAGGTAACCCCTGTGCTTTTGGGCAGTGTGGATGCTGCCCGAGGTCAGCGGACAGCTGCATAGTCCGCAGAAGACTCTGTCGCTACCATGTTGGCTAGGGGGGTCAGCATGTTGTATGGCACATGTCCACAAAATTAAGGGTATCCTGGTAAAAAACAGTGAAATTCAGTGAAAAAACGTTTTTAAATGGAAATTCCAGTTAAGTTGTGCTAATAAAAACCTATCAAATTCAGTGAAAAAACATTGTTAAAGAGACGTTATGGTTACTTTTCACTCATAAAAACCTATCAACACCAGTGGAAAAAGTGTGTTACAAGGATATTATGGTTACAAGTAAATTCGAAAAACCCAAGAAATTCACCAGTTATGGTAAGCTAAGCAACCATAACTCGCTCCACCACCGTGCACTGATTAGACTTCATTGCATGAAGAACATTTGGCTAAAAGGTCCCACCTCCACCTGGAGATGAACACCTTGGGGCAGATGCTTTCCTAGCAATATGATGCATCATGAGTGGGTGCACATGTGGACTCTGTGGCCACTCAGGAAGGAGTTTACTGAGACCTCTCTGCCATTGGGCTGCTAGTGCATGTATCTATGTCATGGGTGGCCCTAGTCAATGAAGAACAGGCTTTGGCACTGTGTGGACAGGGTGCATAACCAACCCTGCCAAAACCTGAAGATCCACCAAAGGATGGCAGTCCCACACCACACCACATCATGAGCCCATGGAGGGGGTGTTTTCTTTGTTGGATTGTCTTTTGACTCTTTTCTGTTTACTCATGTGGACATGGACACAGCCCTCACCCCACCCCCTCCATGGCGGACATTTTTTTCTCACCCCTGTCTGGGATGGACACATTTTCATTGTGTTTCACTCTCAAGGCCTTTATGAGTGGCGGACTAGACATGAAGTCATGTGCAGTGGCATCAACTGGCATGGTTCACTTGACTGCAACAGGATCACACATACAGGTGCATATTACACTATACATTGTACATGTACAGTCTGCATGAATTGCTCCTATAACTGATAAAAGCGAATGTCCCATGTTGTAGCAGGGATCCTGCCTCATCCAGTACCTGCACTCCATCGGCGGTCCACCCAGCCCCCTATCTCCTCCCTTGTCCCCAGGCCCTCTGCTGCACACTAGCCCTCCATTCCCCAATGTGGAGGCGCAGTGTTAGGTGGAGGTGATGTGGGAATCACATCAGAACAGCTCTGCCAGCACGTAAGATTGTGCACTGTCAATCATGTTAATGGCTGCTTAGGTGTGCACTAGAATATTGGCATGCAGTGGCACACATAGGGTTTGCATGGATCATGTGATTTTGTGATGTTGAATGTCAGTGCAGATGTGAGTTTGTACACATGTCTGTGGGTGTATGTCCCCTTTATCATCAATGCATGTGCTTTGGGTTTCTGGTGGCACTTCCACAAAGGACAGAAGAATCAAGAGGCTGTGTGGCACTTATTCCACTCGAGCCATCGGCAGCCTTTGACACATTCAACGACAGTATCCTCGTCCACAGACTCCACTCTCTGGGCATCATGAACTCTGCATTTTGATCGTTCACCTCTCGCCTCACTGACCATTCTCAAGTCTTCTTCCTACCAATCCCCTGTCTCCAATGGGATGCTGCAGGTGTACTCCCTATCCAACCTACTCTTCAACCTTTTCCTGAGTCCACTCCCCACCCTTATCCACTCACATGACCTGTCCTTCTAAAAGTACACAGATTACACACACACACACATCCATTCACAGATCACCAAGACCTCAGCTGCTCCCCATCGTGACCTCACTTTGGAACACACATATTTCAAAACACTGCCTAGCTGCTAGCCACCTTCTCATGAACTCAAAAATCCTATTGGGAGCAGTATTTCGATGTGCAGTGACACAGAGCATCTACCACCAAGCCAATCCCTGGCTGTGCTCCCTAGTCCACACTCCCACAGCATCCAATCCAGCTCAGTGAAGTACCCGTGATGTGCATTGGATTATGACTGAACACGGTCACCACATGGACACTGCTCATAGATCCAGTGATCTACACCACTACATTATTAAATGATCCTTCTCTTGGCCATCCTACCGTCAAAAAGTCCCATCAATGTTTCCAATTATCTTCTACTGCCTAGACTGCTCTTATTCCATTGATGTGTATGCCCCTGCCTATCCTCTCTGTAAGCTACAACAGATCCTGAACAACACAGTCTGCCTCATCCTTGCACTAATTCCCAGGGTACATATGACTTATGCACTCTGGGTGCTATGCTGGCTTCCCATTTTCCGATTCACCACCTTCAGGGCCATTTACATCAACAACTGGGCCCTCCATCAGATGTGCCTTGACTTTATTCAACAGTGGCTCACAGCCTGACGATGCTCCAGATATCTCGCATCATATTCTCTGCACTACTCATTGTGATCCATTCCCTCAATTCCACTTTAAATTGGCATGCCTCTTTCTCTGTCAAGACCCCCACAGGACAAAGGCCACACCCCATGCAATGTCCCACCCCAAAATGCCCTGCTGGGGCACCCTACTGGCCCGTGGGAGTGTTGCACTCCATGCCATGGCTGTGTTGGTGTTCAGAATTCCAGCTTGTATAGGCGACTGGGGTGCCTGCCCAAGGTGTTTACATCAGCTCACTTGCACACAAATGGCAGGGCAGCTTTGCCATATGTCTCCCTGCACTCTACAGGACTGATTTAGCACACTTGGACCATCTAGGGTTGTACTGATTTGCAAATGTGGACACCTGACGGCCTTTACCTGTTTTCCAGATATGGATCATGTGTTTATTGTTGTTTTTCTGTATGTTCTCTCATCTTCGATGTATTATATGAATTTTGTTTTCAAAATTGATGTTCAAATCCTGTACTGTAGGTGACTGCACTGTATGTGTCTGTGCATTGTGGTCACATGAATGTGAAACAACATCCCATTCCCACCACATTCCCACAGCTTCTGTTCATCTGTTGTCCCTGTAGGTTTTTGCACCACATCCTATGATCCCTGCCCCCTTCCTGGGAACAGCTCATCCTGGGACTGTGATCTATTTGAAGAGGGAGGCAACAGCTGGGGAATGATGACCTGTCCATGAACTGTGGAGTCTAACAGGGGTGGTTGATGGGTGGATCATAGTCTGGGTAGGGTGTGTCAAAGCCTTAATTGCGTGGGGATTGAGGACATGGGTCTCTTTCTGGGTTGCATGCTGTGGTGTGTTGACCATGTGGTTTGCGGGATGTGAAGCTGAGTAGTCCCCTTTAGCAGGTGGCTTTTTTCCCAGTCCGCCCTTCACTCTCTACCCCTAATGTCCTTATTCAACAAAAACCTGTGCTATTTTTCCATAAGTGTGTCTCTCAGGCTCTCTACCCCTGCTTCCTCCTTTTCCTATACTTCTGTCTCTGCCTTACTCTCCTCCCCCTTCTCTCAGTCCTCTCCCATTCTAACAGCCTCACAAGTGTTAGTTACTGCTTACATGATATGCTGTTGCTTTCTACTTATGCTTTCCTGTGTTTTGTTGGGTATCCGAGTGTTGTTGGTGAGCATGTGAGAGTGGTAGGAGATTCCATTGATTGTGGTGTGTGTTTATGTGTGGACTGCAAGAATGCTGTTGTTTCCACTTGTTATGACTGTGTCATTGGTTTGTGCAGTTGGATTTATGGCTATGGACACAAACATTTTGCCTTGCCCAGACACACATTCTCAGGGTGTTTCTATGGGCAAGGTGGATGAGCCCAAATTCATCACTGAAGGGCACCAGGGATGTGGCTTTACTGTGTGTGCTCCAAAGGGGCTGGTATTCATGTGAATTATGTTTGCATGAGCTGATTGCGTGCATGCTGTGCCTGTGCCCTTTGGCCTACCAAGGGGATGGGCAGTACCTGTGGCTGAGGGCAATGTCCCTCCTGCATCTCTACTGGTATGCCACACTGTGTGGCAACATTGTGCAGGACACAAGATGCCACAATGATCTTGCATATTCCTGCGGGGGAATATAGCAATATGCCACCAGAGTGATCAAGGGAGCAGAAACGTGGCTTGAGCACCCTGAATGTGCACTGCACTATGCCCCTAGTGGCTATGTGTTCTACGTTGTACCTTACCTCAGCTGGTCTGGCAGGATTGTGAGAGCAGGTAGGCACTGTCTCCTGTAAATGTGTAAATGGTTGTTGCTAACATTTTTTGTCAGGGTCTTTTATTCCGAGTGTCACGTGACTGCTTGAATATGCATGATAGCTGATACTCAAGCACTGGAGGTTTGAGGTCCTGTGCTAATTCATCTGTTTTGAATGGGGCAGAAAATGGGGCCACTCTGATTTGGGTAAAATGAACCTGAAGGAAATGGTTATGTTGAAAGAACTTCTTTCCCTACCAATGAGTGCTCGATATGTACCCTTAAAATTAGAGCTAGGGGTGGATGGACTTGGTTTTGATGCTAAACTGTGCCCCTTATTGTATTGTTATAAACTTTGTACTTCACCTGCACTTGGAACCTATAAAGAAGCTCTCTGTGATGACCTTGCACAAGAAGGGGCAAGAGCACTTCCCTGGGTTAACTATACATCTAACTTAAGTGGGAAACTTGGTCTTCCTTTAATGTTTTCCCCTGAAGCCCAAGATAATATGGTAACGAAAGATTGCATTTAGCAATGGTAGAAAGACTGGTACTATAGGGCAACATTTCTAGAGACTGGCTCGGCAGGTATAAAAGCGAAATACATTGAGTTGAAACACCTGTTTGGCAAAGTGAAATAGCTATCATGTATTGCTGACAAGGAGGCACTTACTCTATACTTAAAGGCGAGGTTGGGGATACTCCCACTTGTGGCAGTTGTAGGTTCCTGGGGCAGAGGTGATTTGTCTATCTGTAAAATCTATTGGACAGGAGATGAAGATCTTATACACATTTTGTTTTATGCTCCTTCGAAGAGAGGGTCCCAGGAATGCCCTCTCATCCCTATGAACACGACAGCCCGAAGAGTCAAGAACCCACAAAGTCACTCATTATTCGGGCAACCCCCATGTGCACCAATGACTGACCTGTATGCAGAGACATATTCACTCAGACAGCCATTCCAACGTTATCCAGTGAATGTCTTTATAGATACAGGTTCTTCGACAGTGATTATGATCCAAATGCCATAATGGACAGCATTAACTAATTGCCAAGAAAGAACTGTGCTGACGTCACTAGTGACACCACGACGTAGCTGCATTAGTCATAAAGTATACTTATTCACAGCTTTACACAAACACAAACTCACATACACGAAGAACACACTTACACAGTTCTGTAGATAGAGGAGATACATACACATACTGTCAAAAGCTTTTAATATTTTCCTCATTAGCCAAATGCAGAAACACTGAACGCAAGGTCAACAAAGTAATACAGAGCCAACTTTCCAGGTGCTTATGGCAACTAACCATATGGAGCTACAGGAGCATATAAGGAGCCTGCTAGAGACAAGTACGACTAACCTACAGGAACCATAGCACAATATATGCGTGTAGAAATCATATTATAAGTCTAATGAAAACCACAGAAGGCCTCAAACCACAGGACAAAAGTTGAAGGAAAGTAGAATCAGGCTGCAGAGAGTGGGAAGGCCAGAGCTCATAGCCAAGGTTAGAAATACACAACACATTGGGGGTCATTCCGAGGTTGGAGGTAAGGAATTACCGGCACTGGTAAGGGTGCCGATGCCGGTAATCCCTTACCTCTGTATTCCGAGGTCCCTTTGCGGGTCCTTCCTTACCTCCTGCTTTTATCAGGAGTAAAGTATGGGACCTGCAAAGGTACTTCGGAGGTAATTACAGTACCGTAATTTACGGTGCCATAATTACCTCCTTCCCCATTCCCATTGAGCCCTATGGGGCAGAAATGGGAATGGGGAAGGGCAAAAGGTGAATGGGGAATTACCGGTCCCTCCAACCCTGGAATGGACCGGTAATTACTCCATTCACCATGCCGGATTTGGGACGGTTTCGGAGACAACCAAGGAGCTAATTACTCCATGGTTAGCTCCAAACCCGGAATGAGGCCCATTTCAAGTTTCATATGACAAGGGGTCAGCAGCAGAAAAATGAATAAATCCTCATAATTGCATGCGAGAAGAGCCCCGTTTGGTGGTCCTCAGCCACCTGATGCAGCCAATTTAGACAATGGGTATTCACCCACAGTGGAAAGATGAACAGTTCTCAACAACCCAGATGAGATGTGAAACAAATGTTGCAACATGGAGTGCACTCTCATAGGTAAACGTGGTATTGTTAACAGATACAATGGGCACACATAATCATTTCACATCACCTAGAAAAGGTGCACAGAGGGCTGAGAACCAAACTGGGTCCCAGGCCTGAGGAAACTATTCTCAACCAATCAGAGGACAGAAATCCAGGTGTGGATGGCGAGGGACAAGATCCAATGGTAATCATGTCACCCTGCAACAATGTAATAGACAGTTTTATGGGGAAGGGCAGATCAGCCACCTGACATTAGAATACCAATCAAACTAACATGTATAGGTGAATCTATACTTCCACCACTCTGAGTACCCAATCAGAAAGGGGAATAGGTTTTTCAGGGAAGGGTCCATGTTGTGACGCTATTTCTGCACAAAAAGATTCAGCAAGTGTTTGGGAGCCGTGAATCTGGGAAATCCTTGATACTGTCCTATATGATCCCTGTCAGTTTTTTGTAATAAATGACAGTTTAACTTGCACTTCGATGAGTCCTCCCTCATTCTGGGGAAAGGTTTGTTGGGCCCTTGGGAGAGCAATCTCCAGACCTCTGGCATACCGAGACCCCTCCAACAAGTTGGTAACAGAGGACGGTTCAGTTATACCCATTCCCACAAAGCTGACTCTGCCGCTGCAGTGCCCTGAGGGTTGTGGGACGCCACATGGGTTTCGAGAAGACGGGGAAAGCGTGCCCCGTGCAAAGGCCATCAGGAGATAGCTTGGAAATATCCTGCCCATGGTCCATGAGGAGTCCAGCAGACCAAAAAGGCAGCGTGGCAGCTTTGGGAGACCCGGTAGCCGAACAGCATCAGTAGATCACAGAGTGTAAGTATTGACTCAGTCAATATGGCAATTAAGGGAACGGGACAGTAATGGGGGTGTCAGGGTGGTGCTGAGAATAGTTGAGTATCTATGGAGTATTGTTGAGCATTGTCTAGTATTGTTGAGTATTGTCCTATATAGTAGGGAACGAAGCAGAGATAGATGTCATTTTTATGGTTAGGGCACATTCAGTCTTGAGGCAAAAGATTCTGGTGAATAACCTAGACTATTGACTTAAGGGGACAGAATTTATTTGAATAGTGGCTTTCCTGTGGGTTGGGCATTTGTAGCTCGGGTCATAGATGATGGTATCCCAATTTAAGTTCTAGCAAAGGGAGCTAGCCTAGATTGCAGAAGGTTATTCGTCTGGTAAAGTGTTGCAAAAACATTTTATCTACAAGGTGACACTGTAGGTACAAAATGGCCACAAATAATATTGGTATCCCCTGTTAGGAAGCAGAAAGACAGCTGTGGGTTTATGTTGGGGTTGTGTATATTTGTGTGCAATGTGATTCTAGCATTGTGAGTGCTGTAGGTGATCTTTAGCACTACCTTGTTTAGTGAGTTGTTGATGTCACTCATTAGGTCTATGCATAGGACTCAGAGAGCATGAGGTGTTGTGGAAACCATTTTGAGAGACATAAGATTGACAGACAAGGTTGTCCAGTGGCAGTGTGCAGAAGGCGCAAGCCCAAGATTGATGAATGTGCCTGGAGAGGCAAGGAATTTCAGAGGGGCGGTACGTGGAGCATGCCTGACAGATTGTATTGGGTAAGAGAGCTTGAGATGGAGTAAAAGAACTGTCATTTCATTGTGTGTTTTCCAAACAGCGGAGTATAGAAAGCCTCAATTTTAGGTCAACTAAGTATAAGAGCAATGTACCAAGGGAAGTGCAGGGGAGACACATCCCTACCGCACTTAGATAAGACCCTGCCACCCTATAAGGACACAATTTGTAAATATAGTATGGAATGGATGAAAAGCACAGATGGTAAATTGGCTAAGCCGTTGCCACGATGCAGAAGTTTCTCCAAGAATGTTCAGCAATCACTATTGACACACTTACAGGACACTTTCAAGGCAAAGAAGTTAGCCAACTACATGGCGATATTCAAGCTTTGGCAGATGTTCCAGGAGGACGAGGGGAAAATACTGAGGCATCAATGGATGCTGAGCCAACAGCAGGCCCCAGGGCCAGCGTCCCCGCCCTCTCCTCCCCAACCCTTTCCTGCTAGCAAAAAAGAAGGGGATAGAGACAATGAGCAGGGGCTATACCCACTATGGTAGCTAAAGGCAGCGGAAGGGTACATAAACCGAGTATTTCAACCTCCATTGTATACCAAGGAGGAGGGGCAGAAAGGGGTTAGACAGTCAAACAGCAGAAAGGGAGCATGCAGCAAGGTGCATAAGGGCACAAAGGAGGGGCTAGAGAGCATCGCTGCAAACAAATGGGTAGGGGACAGATCCTCTTAAACCTAGATGGGAAGACAACGGGAGAAGCAGCAGGGGCGACCAAAAAAATGGAGGGCCTTAAGGGGAGCAGCAAAGGAAAAGACTGGGCAGAGATAATGGAAGAAGTAGGCAGAAAGGAAAGGGAAGTAGCAGAGAGATGAGAAAGAGCGTGCAGAGATAGGCAAAGGGAGGAAGAGAAAGAGCATGAGCAGCTTAGAAAGGAGGAGGAGGGATCTAGAAGAGATAAAAAAATGAAGAGAAGAGGATGAAAAGAAAAAACAAGTTTTAGTGAAGAGGGAACAAGAAAGTGGCTATTACAGAGTCCTATGTGAGAGCGCAATTGTAAGGAGGAGAAGGTGTGTGCGATCAGAGATATAAGGACAAGGTGGGAAATGGACACAGGCGATGACAAAATGGGAGTGGGTAGGCAATCAGAGCCTGACAGAACAACTACACAGGATAGGACTGCTGCCTTATCAGACAGGACATGCATGGGGTCTTGTGGAGGAGGAGGCAGACAAGACTTGATTGACATTGACTTCAAGGGAAGCCCGGAAAAGACTTGACCTCTAGGAGGCTGAGCTTCGTGGATGATTTTGCAATGATATGGACACTGACTCAGAAGAGGATGCAAGGGGAAGTGGGGATGAGGGAAGAGGGTGACCAAGCACAGATCTACAGGGAACAGTATGGAGAAAAGTGTATCATGGGAAGGGGGAAAGAATGCAGGATCATCTAAGGGTGACAGGGACAATGTATCACCACTCACCAAAATAAAAGTCTCACAGCTTTGATGACTTGCTCCCATATGTTGAGTCACTCAGTGATCCCCCAGGACAAAGGAAATGGGAGACAGTCATAGCATGCATTGACACTAAGGACGCTGGGGTATCGGACAGGTACACCCAATTGACACGAGGGGCGAATGGGGAGATCGGGTTCACACGGGTTCCGCCATTGAAAAAGGGAGGAGGTGACTTCAATATATACCATGGAAACAAATAGACAAGGACAATTTAAGGTGTAGGCTATCCTCGTTAACCGCGGGTTCAGGGAAATGGACATACAAAATGGAGAGGACGACAGCAGGACAGAAATTAGCAGTGGGGTGTAAAAGGGCTACCAGTGTCAATCCTCGGGGAGGACACTGATGACATATGGAGATGGGCAGGGTACCCAGGAGTAACCACCCAGGACACAGCACATGATGGCTCGCAATTTACAAATTGCTAAGCGGCTGTGCGGCAAGCTCTGAGGACTGAATACCCATAAACGTCAGACATAAGTGTAATTATGGCACACAAAATGGGGGCGGACGAAGATCCCTTACACTACATTCACATGATTCAAGAGCTTTGGCACCTTGAAATGTGAGAACCATGGGATAAAACAGCAGCATTTATTGACCACATATTGTGCCAAGGGTTACCAGAACCGGTGCAGAAGCAGCTGAAAAAAATTGTGGGAATGGAAGCAAAGCCTGACCAGAAATCCAGCTCACGATAGTTCACCATTGTAGGCTATTGCAAGGAAAAACAAGGAAAAAGCATGAGGAAAGGAAGCACGAGGAAGCAAAGTTGGTACAGAGAAAGCTATCTAAATATGCCATGGAAAGGGCAGTACTGATGAGCACGGGAGGAGAGGGGACAGCACAGATGCAGTACACACTGCCACCCACAGGGTGAGGATTTGTGGGGTGGGAAATGCACACCACAGGTTCTGAGGAGAAGGGGGCCACCTGGAGGATGCAGATACGGGCCACAGATACACAATAACCAAGGAGGATTTCCAGGGGGAGTTTGAGGGTACAGGCAGCAGATGCAGCAAAGGCCAGGGGGATTCTCTGGGGGTTTCCAAGGACAGGGTAGAGAGGCACCCCAATTCTGTGTATGCGGACAGATAGGACACATTTCAAGAGTGTGCAGAAGCAGGGGAATACCACAGAATTGGGAAATGCCATGCCAGCCAATATACCCAGGGGAACAGGGCAGGTACTACACACAGGAACGGATTACGCAACAAGGACAGGCACCAACCGCATATCTGCAGACACACTAGACCCTGGCACAGGCTCCGCAAATGAAAGCACCTATGCAGCAGCATTCACAGCCACCACAGATGCCACAGATGCAATGTAACACACAGCATGCATACACAGCACCCAACATACCGCAGATACAGAATAGCACCCAACCGAACGACGGGACAGTGGCATGGACAGACTCGATGACAACGACTCCCATCAGAAACCTGGCGGGGTTCACTTTAGTGGGAAGCAATCCATTCCTGTGGAACGGGACATCCCCATACCCTCAATAGGGCAGCCCACAGACAGACTTGATGTGTTCCATCTTATCGATTACACCCAACCCTGCAGAGGAGCCACATATAGGGGTGCCGATAGGTGAAAAAACATTTCCCTTTCTTGTAGATACATGGGTGACTAAGTCCTGCATCTGGGAAGGGACATATAGTTTGTCAGGTGATGCCATGAATGCTCAAGGATTCTCTGGGGCAATGGACGTGGTTCCTTTTACAGTCAATATTGCACTCTCTATAGGGGAACATGATCTATCCTTGCCCCTACTCTATTCCCGACAGACACCTGTAAAAATACTGGGGAGAGACATCATAACCAGGTTCAACATGACCATTTAATTCACTGACAAGGGGATATTGTGTTCCACACTGGGGATACATCTTCTCAATGTAAGGGAAATTATTCAAGCATATTACGCACAAAGGGTACAGAGGGGGGTGCCAGTGGATGAGGAGCTCTTCAAATATAGGACTGACATTGTAATAGCATGGCTCCCAGGGAATATGGGGAAGATGTGGCACCTTCGAAATGAGTACTTGTTCAGGCCGGAGATACCTTTAGATGAAGAGGAAGGGATGTTAGTACCACTCGAAATAGACCAAGGCGACCATGGCGAGCAGTGATGGCCATAGCTGAAGGGTGCAGGCTAACCACAATCACAGAGGAAGAACTATTCAGAGACAATAGATCAGACCATGACATGGTCTTCAAAATGAGCATCACATATTGGGTGAGGATACATTACAGAGAATGGGGATGGCGCTAAAGGTGCTGCCGCCTTTTGTCGAGGAGGACCCGGCCAATGTACCCAGCATTCTATGGACTATAAGTCCCTATGATGTGGGGCTCTTAAGATAGGAGCAGTGAAGGTAAAGCTAAAAGCAACAGCAATTTTACCACGAGTCATACAATACCCCCTCTCAAGGGAGGCAGACCAGGGCATCTATGAAACCATTGCAGCACTAGTGAAGCAAGGCATCCTAGTGCCATCATAATCACCATGCAACATGGCTGTGTACCCTGTCAAGAAAGCAAAAGGGGGTTCATGGTGTTATATACATGACTTGCACTCTCTAAACCATATTGTAGAAGCAGAATATCCTTTAGTTCCGAATCCACGACAATCTTGTGCAGCATTCCAATGGAAACTGCCTACTTCACGGTCATAGACTTGATGAATGCTTTCTTCTCTATACCAATACACCCAGACTTACAAGACTTGAATTCATTTCTATATAGGAATAAGAAGTGGAAACATACAAGACATCCTAAAGGGTACTGTGAATCACCCTCCATATTTAATAGGGTCCTTCAGATGGACGTAGGCAACATAAAGGTGGAGAGCATGGTCATACAGTATGCAGATGACATATTGATCTGCAGCACAACAGAAGAACAGTGTAAAAATCACTCAGTACACATGCTGAAAGTGTTGGCTGACAAGGTATACAAGGTGGCCAAGGACAAATTAGTGTACTGTCAGACAGAGGTGCTATGCATTGGACAAATGATCTCCCAAAATGGCTGACAAGTGACACCAGAGGGGGCGGGAGCAATACACAGAACAGCAAAGCCCAAAACAGTAAGAGAGATGCAGCAGTTCTTGGGGTTATGTAATTACTGCAGGCCATGGGTCTTTGACTACAGCACATACACCTGGCCTTTAATGAGTGAACTGAGGACACATAAAAAGGGGACAAGATAATACGATGGACAACAGAGATGACTGAGGCATTTAGTGAGCTGAAGGAAGCGATATGCACAGCTCCAGCGTTAGGGGCCCCAGACTATCAAAGGGAATTCTTTTTGTTCTCAAACTCCAACGGGTAGTGATGACAGCAGTACTGACACAGAAGACCAGCTTCGGGCACAAGCCACTAGAATACTACAGTGGGAAGTTAGACCCAGTAATGAGAGGACATTATCCATGTGAGCAAGCTTTGGCTGCAGCCGCATTCGCAGTGGACAAGTCAGCGAGTACTACCATGGGATGCAGCACCAGTCTTTATGTGGAGCATGCGCTCCTCGTAATACTGAAGAGACCAAAGCACACACTGACAACAGAAAGAGCATCGGGGTACGAGGCGTTACTATCCAAACCAGCTCTCAAGGACTTGTCAATCCGGCAAACTTTATCACTGACGTTCTACATGAGGGCGACTACGCACATGACTGCACATTGAACCTTGCAGAATTTAGTGACACTTGTGAGGTACAGGACGACGCACTTGGGGGGGGCGAGACATGCTCTATATTTACGGGTCTTCAGCAATTGGCCAGGCAGATGGGGTAAGACATACTGGGACAGCAGTGGTAAGACTAAGGGATGACAGGACCAGTGAGGTAGTCATAAGCACACAATTGCCATCACATTACTCAGCACAAACAGCAGAATTAGTGGCCTTATTATTGGCATTGGGGCACAGCAGGAAAAAGGAGGTGACGATTTACTCAGATTCAGCCTACGTGATATTCACAGTGCATTCTGGGCTGTCACATTGGATGAAGAGGGGCTTCAGACATGCTGAAGTGTCACTGGTGCAGCATGCACTCCTATTGGACAGACTAGTGGATGTCATACGTTAGCCCAAGCAGCTAGCAATTGTGAAAAGTCAAGCACACACAAAACTGGAAGATCTTATTTCAAGGGGAAATTAAGCAGCAGATGCGGAAGTAAAATGTGCTGCTTATTTTGAAGAAATCCTAGAAATGGAGGCCTTGTCACATGCCTGTGGTTATGCAAGAATAATGATACTTAAAGAGGGGTATAATGTATTGCCAGCAACACAAATCATGGAGCTGCAGGGAGCTGCACCCAGAGAGTAAAAATAATTGTGGCTCAGGAGGGGCTGTACAGTATCCATGATGCCCTTTGGTTGCAGAACAACACAGGAAAAATGGTACTGCCCTAGCATTATTGCACAGAGCACTGACATAATTGCATTATCCAACACACACGGGGAAGGAGGTGCTTGCCGTTCATATTGGAGAAACATGGTTCTGTCCTAATCCTAATTTGGTGGATCACGTGGCCGAGTTCATGATTAATTGTCTGACCTGCAAACAGTTTACTGCAGGGCACACATTAAAGGTACTAGGTCCACATGATCCAAGTTTGCCAAGGGTACCGCTACATGATAGTGGCCAACTGTCAATTTTCCCATTGGATTGAGGCGGGTCCTTGTTTTTATCCTGACACTCCTAGAGCAGCAACATTCCTGGTCCTAGAAGTATTCCCACATTAGGGCATTTGTGAGGTCCTCCAGTCTGACAATGACTCTCATTTCGCCAATGAGATGTTTCAGCATATTACAACCTTTCTGGGCATTCAAAACACATTTTCCTGTGTCTACCACCCACAAGCAAAAAAGATTGTGAATGCCTCAATGGCTTGCTCAAGGAAGTCATAGCCAAGACTAAAAAGAGTCTCAACAAAAGCTGGCTGCACTGCTTGCCTTTAGTCCTGGGTCCGACCACCATTTAACCTGACATGAGGTGGTGAGAGAAAGGTGCATGCAACTTCCCCTGGCTCCTCCCACTAGGGAAGTGAAGGATGCACAATGCATTGCAAATGTATTGAGACAGACAATGTATGAATATGTATGAATATGTGACTTCCTTTATCTCTCGCCAGATATTATGGCATCAGGGAGGACCTGAAGTCAGTGGGGAAGCGACATCAACAGCCAAGAGGACTGTCAAGCAGAGGACACCCAATGGTTACCCGCTCTCGGCCAGCAGAGTTAAGGCAAGGACATCCTACACATCCAGATTGAGGGTACACTGTTTGTTATTTTTCGCTCTACACACATTCATTGTGAAAGTGCAACTGTTTTTATTGCATGTTTTCCATGCTGCTCTATGACCAACATCCTGATCTTTTCCAAAGCCAATTTATCAAACTAATTAGAAGGTCCAACCAATTCCGAGCACATCCTCCTAGTGTGTATTATCACATCTTAATAGTATATTTTTCCCAAACGCATTCACAACTTGAACAAGGAAACCCATCTGTCCTTGCAATCCTTAGAGACCCTAACATTCAGATTGTATGGGAACAACTGTTCATCTTTACCATGTCAGATTATATGATTAATGGGGCTTGAACTAACACCACACTAAAACCCTAATGCATATTCTTGTGCATTTCAGGCAGGAAACTGATATCTTAAAGCTGCATAAGGATCCAAGCAGCACAGGTAATTTGGTGGGGGGAGTTATTAAAAACATGCTTATCTTCTCATGCTCTTATTTCCAAGTGGGCGTTTTGCATTCCTCTTTTGGCAAATATCTCTTGTATCTAGTGAAACCGCTGTGACCTGTACTGACACTACCCCAACTCCAGCAGGAGGAATGACCATGTCAGCTGGACAGGAGAGCACTGCACACACAGTAAGGAGAGGTAAGCACAGTGCTGACACAGACATGGGAGGGGTGGATCTATATCTCAATGACACTGCTCGTTAGTCTATCAACATGTGGTACAAGCATATGACCAAAGCAGGTACAGAAACTACTGGGAGAGCTGCTATGTCTACTCACTAATCCCCTATGCCATGAGTGCCTCCAGAACATTTATAGCAACTGAAATATCCACGACCAGAACACAATGCCTCATGCACCTATCCATGGTTACAACCCGAGGAAGATTCAAAGGGAAGACAGCAACATTGAGATGGATGTCTCATGCAACATTCCCCTATGAACACAGCTGCATAAAGGCTCTTGATATGATGAACAATTACTGGCATTTAGACCAAGCTGTACAATACATCACTGATGGCTCACAGAAATGGTAGACAAAAACAATAACCCTTAAGAAGCTACCATGCCTGAAGAAGGGGGTGAAAGAAATAGGTGGAGAACCAGGATGCTGGAAAAGACCACAGATGCTTGTGTATGGCCAAGTACATACCGCAGAAGGCTGGAAAGATGAAGTAGTAGAGAGCAAAGCATACACATTGGTACAAGCATCAGTGAACACAGTGCAAGGAGAAAATGATAAGTGCCTGAAAGAATGGGATGCATGTGCCAAGCTGATCACTTGGGTAGACAACAAAACTGGACCAATGCCCATAATAATAACCAAGGCAAAAGTGACGAGCTATGGAGGATTGGTCGACAAGTCGACCAGAGGGGGGACTGAAGAGAGGTTCCCAGAATGCCCCCCTCATCCCCATGAACATGATGGCCCGAAGAGTCAAGAACACACAAAGGAACTCATTATTCGGGCAACCCCCAAGTGCACCACTGACTGACACGTTACTATGACCCGGTGGTAAAATTAGGAGAAAAGACTGACCTGTGGTCTTGTGTAGTCAGGTTTCTGTATAGAAGTGAAGCCATGGCAGGAGTGTCCCTCATTGATTCCTATGAGCCCTGTAAGAACAAGAGTGACAAAGGAAACAGGAAGGGCCAAGCCCCAAGACAAGGAAAACCCCAAATGAAGGGGAAAAAACAGTTTGTCTGTAGTTCTTCCCTCAGATGTTGTAGTTCAAACAAAGATGAATTGTGGCTTGAATCTCCAAAGGAAGTTCTGATCTGTATGGTGGCACGGTAAAGGTGCAGTTCAAAGATCACAAGGTGGCTGGGAACGGCAGAAAACAGCTCAGGTGTAGTAAAATGAGATGCGGCAGCCGCGGGTGGCATAAAACAGCTGCAGGGAGATTGAGTCCATAGCAATGCAGGAAATGGGATGTGGTGGCCGGAAGTGGCAGGTGATATTCATAGAGAAATAGAATCTAAGCAATACTGGAGCCACGGGATACTGCAGGTTGCCGAAGGAAGCAGAATCCAGTAAAACTGTAGGAGATGGAGAGAAAAGGGTAGGGGTAGAAGGGAGAGGAAAAGAAAATAGACATGCCTATGTGAAGGCACAACCCAAAGGTAGAAAGAAAGAGAAGGGCGCCGAACGGCACGGAGTGAGGTGCCAGGAGGCACGTCAATTGTAGGCAGGATAATGAACTGGTAGTTAGTAGAAAACAAAGCTAACAAGAAAGAAGCGACGCGCTTACAAGCGTGTTAGTATCTGGTAAATAGCAGTCAGGCGAGTTAGCCTTCCTACTTTCAGGCACCATCTTAAAATAAACTAGCGCATGGTGTGAAGAAACACTCAGAGTACCAACTCAACGCCGTCTTGGACATCCTAATATTCCGTATTGATTCCTTTTTCTCCATTTATGCCAGATGGAACATTTGTTGGAGGTCCTAACAGGAGAAATATTCCCTCAAACAGCCATTCCAACCTTATACTGTGAATGTCTTTATGGGTACAGGTGCTTCGACAGCGATCATGGATCCAAATGCCATAATGTACAGCATTGTCTAAGTGCTGAGAAACCACTGTGCTAGGACCAAGTACGACTAACCTATAGGGACCATAGCACAATATACATGTGTAGAAATCATATTATAAGTCTAATGAAAATCACAGAAGGCATCAAGCCACAGGACAAGCGACAAAGGGGAGTAGAATCGGGCTGCTCCGAGGGGAAGGCCAGAGCTAACCACCAAGGTTAGAGATAAACAACACATTACAAGCTTCAAAAGACAAGCGGTCAGCGGCAGAAAAAACAAATAAACCTTCATAATTGCAGGCAAGCAGAGCCCACTGTTGTGGCCCTCTGCCACGTGATGCAGCCAAGTTAGACAATGGGTGGGAAGATGAACAGTTCTCAGCAACCCAGATGAGAGGTGAAACAAATGTTGCAACGTGGGGCGCTCTCTCGTAGGCACAAGTGGTATTATTCACATATACAATGTGCAAACAGTCATTTCACATCACCTTGAAAAGGTGCACAGAGGGCTGAGGAGACCATTCCCAACCAATCAGAGGACAGAAATTCAGGGGTGGATGGCAGGGGACAAGGACCAATGGTAATCCTGTGACCCTGCAACAATGTAATAGTTTCACGGGGAAGGGGCAGATCTGCCACCTGACATGAGAGGGACAATCAAACTAACATATATAGGTGAATCTATACTCCCTACCACTCCGAGCACCCAACCAGAATGGGCAATAGGTTTTTCTGGGAAGAGCTCATGTTGTGATGCTATTTCTCCACAAAAAGGTACAGCACGGATTTGGGAGTCTTAAATCTGGAAATCCTTTTGACTGTCCTGCATGATCCCTGTCAGTTTATTGTAATAAACAACAGTTTAACTTGCCCTTGGCTGAGTCCTCTGTTATTCTGGGGAAAGGGTTTTTGGGTCCTTGGGGGATCAATCCTCAGACCTCTGGCATACCAAGGCCCCTCCAACTCCTATAGGGCTCTGAGTTATAAATGGCTCGCCATGATTTACAAAAGATATAATCTAAGAAGCACTAAAGAAGCTTGGGCATTTTTCTATAGCACCCAAAATGATGTTGCGCTTCAATTTCAATCACACTTTTTGAAAAATGCTTAGCGCTTGAGAAAGAATTGTACTCCTTAAGGGATTTACCATATGTGAATTGTTTTATATCCGTGTTTTAATTGTTTTTACTATTGTACTATAATTACTAATGGTTGTATTGATTGATGATATTTATGCTTTTATGGCATTATGCCAAAATAAAGGTTTTACTATTACTACTGCTCTAAAATAAGCCAAGTGTTGCCAAAGGCTCCCGATGCCTGGGCGCCGTATAGTGGTGAAAGGCGGTAAATGTAGCTGTCATGTGTTCTTACAGAGAAATCTTTGTTGACATGCATGATGACTCGCTTTGCGTCACAGATGACCTTTACATTATTGAATGCCAATGCTCGCGGTTCCGGTACATGTGCTCGGTCGCTCGGGGGGGGGGGCTGTAGCGCAAAATGCATGCAATCAATTGCTCCCAGTACCCATGGGAAGTGTGCTATGGCATAAAGCTCCTGGCACACTCTCTGCCTTGCCGCAAGTGTGCATAGCATGTATATGTGTTGACGCACACGTGATGCAATGCAACACAATACCTGGTGTAGGCACCGTGATTTTGTGAGCTGTAATATGCCCCCAACAATGCCAGAGGTGTGCTAGATAGAGCCTGTGGCTAAAACATGTAGGGTTGTCAGCACCTTCTTCAGGGTTGTGAGTGCATGGGAGCAGATGGTGGGTGATGCACGTTCTTCCTCCCATCCCCGACCAGGTCTAGAATGACATGGGGAGGGAATCTGTACCTTGTATACACCTCATCATCTGGCATCCCAACTAGCGTTGTGTGTGGGTGGACAATCCTGTCCCTCACCATCCTCCTCCTTCTTACATTGGACATGTACAATTACTGCCACTACAGTTGGATTCGTCCTGGTAGTGCAACTTTGGAATGGTGTGAATTGGTACATATATACATTTATTTTGCGCTTTGTACCTTGCATCTCATATAATGTGGTGGTAAGATCACAAGGTTTGTGTGTGCCTTTTCGTGATGTGAAGTTGCGCATTGTAATCCATGAATTGGGTTAGGTATGCGCTCGTCTGGGCGTGTAATTTATTTATGTGACACGTCTCTCAACACGCCCACGTTATTCGTCGTTCTTCCTCATTTTGCACTGGGAATTGGGAATAAGCATGTCCCGCCCCTAATTGTTTCTTTGTGCTGGCCCTTCCCACATTTTGCACAGTGTGTCACGCAAAGCCAGCAGCACACTGTAAAGTATGTGAGGACCAGCTCAAAATCACATGAAGTCCGATCCATGAATCAGCAAGATGAGTTTTGCATGCTGCAAAGTGCCTTTGTGGCGCACAAAACTTTCTATGAAATTTTCCATCCAGTTAGTATCATTACTTGCCATTTATTGCTTTTATATGCACATATACTGTCATATCATATTGCATATCATATGGCATGTATTATTATCATTTAACACGCTTTGCTGAAATATGCTCAAGAACTAATATCATTGGAAGTTATTGCCATTACAAACCATGTATTTGCACCATTGTAATTCTAACAAGCATTGGCAATGCCAACAGTTTGGGCCTCTGCATAGCCATAGGAAAAACAGTTGTAAAGCACTGCCATATTGGCCATTAATGGTAGCAGGTGCAAAATGGTGTGAGTACCTGAGCATCAAATTGCAGTGCCTGGCAAATGCCTAATACATATACATAAGTCGAAACGGTTG
Source organism: Ambystoma mexicanum (assembly GCF_040938575.1). Lineage (NCBI taxonomy): Eukaryota > Metazoa > Chordata > Amphibia > Caudata > Ambystomatidae > Ambystoma > Ambystoma mexicanum. Next base: position 676,142,841 of record NC_090928.1, read on the forward strand.
GCTTTGCAAATGCTTGCTTTTAACAGGACCTCAGGGAAGTCCACACATAGTGCTTGTAAATTGAGTCGCTGAAGGCAAGCCTGGTTAAGACATTTTTATTACACCTTTAGAGGGTTTACAGTGCTAATTAATTCAGTAACTCTCAGAAGACGGCTTAGAAAAAAACACTGGGAGGCACTTCTGGTGCACTGTTTGATGGTGATGCTCGAAGTGAGCTTGAAGAGTTCCCATCAGTAAAAAGTTTTGGGTAGGGGATAAGGAAATGGGTGGGAATTTCATGGCCTTGTGTAGTCAAAGGGAGGGCAACTAACCAAACACCTAAACACTGTGTGTTCCTCCTCATATGCCATTTCTCGTCATCGGTCCTCTAATGCAATAGTTTTGGCTTAGCCCAAACGAATAAGGCACTCCTCTAAAAGGGCCTTAGCTCCCTAGCAGGACAATAAAACCAAACCCTGCCTGACATCCATCCAAATATTTCAAAGTTCTGGAAACTTAAGGGGATATGGGGTTTGGTCAAAAATGTTTGCATGGGCCTTTTTATGAGTGTGATGCCACACAAAGTGCCGGATTGCTCACTGCTAAGCCCAAACTGGTTCAAATTGCAAAATCCCAAAGCCTTGGTTTCAGAAATTAAAAAGACGCTGCAGGTGTGGCGAGTTGCTGAAATGCTGCATTTACCTGCCAGATCAGTAAACGTGTATTATTCGAGTTATAACATGCCATAGCTTTAAGTGCACTTGCTATATTTTTAGTGGCGGGCAGTGCAGGCATTAGTGAATCCGACGCCTCGAGTGCATGCATAGCTATTATCGAACAGACAACTGGGGAGCAGCTCTCGTAAACATAAGCAAGGCTTTGTTTGGAAACAGAGTTGCAGGTTAACACAATACAGCTGGCCTCTCAATCCACGATCAGCAGAGAAATGCCATAATTCAAGAGGAAACATTCTGAGTTGGGCTGGCCGGTAAAAAAAATTGCTAGTATCCGCCTGACTTTGTGTTTGCCAGTGGGAAACCTTGGCCTACCTCCAGCTCAAAGCTGGAGGTAACCCAGGTGCCCTAACGGCAATAAAAGCCCTCATTGTCAGTGGCAATGCCGGTGGCAGTAAGGATGGTAAATCCCATCATGGGACTCAATGAATTGGGATTTACACTGCACCACCGGCACTCAGGACCAAGTGCCGTAAACGGTTAAAGCATTTACCAGTATCCTGGAGGCTCTACCGCCAGGATAGCGGCAAGGTTGGAATGATGCCCATTATCTCTGCAACCTGAACACTCACAAGCATAGTGTTCACAGTTGTGAATGCAAACTTGCCAAGAACACTCCAATTAAAACCTGCAATCAACCTAAGAAGCGCATAGTTAATAACGTTATTGGTCAGTTCCCACCATTCTTTTGCTTTCCGCCCAATGGACGGCTGTAATTTTGAAGTTCAGTTTCGCAAAGCAGCAATTAATCCGAAGTAGAAAATTACTTTGCAAAATGAAGCCTTACCTCCTGAGGTCACAAGCCTGCCCTTGAAGAGGGCACTGGGCTCTTTACAACTCCTTGGGAAAACGAGCACTAAGGGACAGAGCGCATAACAGAGATTGAACAGGTCCTGGGTTCAAATGGCCCACACCATACACCTGGGTGGTGGCGGTACAATGGTAAATGGCCTCACCGGCGATCCAGACACTGCGCGAGGCATCGTTGCACTTTTTCATTCGGTCACACATCTCCTTCAGCTCTAGGTTCACTTGAATGGAGTTTCATGTGGGTCACCCTTGAGGGATCTCTGCACGCTGCACAGTTGTGCGATGCTGCAAACCAAACACAGGGAATTGGCCAACATCATGTTCACATATGTGCAGCTGCTCAGTTTAAATGCGGTCTATATATATATTTTTGCAACATATCAGATCGATTAAAAATATAGATCCAACATACCCTATGGCCCTACATTTCCAAGAGAAGCACGGAGGAAAACTCGATGGTTTTGGATATTTTGGAATACATACTATCCAAAAAACAGCAAAGGGTGGAAATATAGAACTCCTCTTGCTTGGACTATGAGACCAAGAAACCACAAGGCCACAACCTAGATGAAGAATTATATACATTCCTAGGTACTTGATAAAGCTCAACAGCACTTTAAATAACTCTATGGCCTGCTGAAGATGATCCCAAACCAAGACATGTCCTGTTAAGTTCCTGTCTCCTCAAGCATTATGTGTATTTAAGACTCTTTTTTTATAACAAATTGTATTTATATGATCGTCTCAATTCATATGTAAAATGCATTCTGTTGTTATTGGTTGCTTGCTTGCAGCTCTTTTGGGTGATATGTTTTCTCACAACTATTAAGATTAGAGGGTCCATTGAATCCACACTTTTCTCTCCATTTGGAAGATTATATGAATTTTAGACCTTTCTTCTTTTTTAGTTTTTATTGTTTATCACTTTCTTTTTCTTGTATGAGCGACCAATGGAGATTTTTTGTTGAAGTATCAATGTAACACAATGGAAAAACAGTTGGATGCACATTTCTTCCTTTTCTATTTGTCTCTTATTCTCACTGGTTAAAATAATCCTTGGGTTAACAACATTATCTGTGGTGTTCTGCAAGTGAGGTTTTATCATGTGTAGGCAATTGTTTTAATAATGATTTGGCTAAATTCTTTTAATCCATGCAGTAACAAATGATTCGAGCATAACACATTTTTTAAGTATGGTACAACTTTAATGCACTAAGCACTTTATCCTGTTCCGACAACGAATCATATTGTGAGGCTTCTAAATGCACGAGGCACTTTATAAACTGTGAATTGTACTTTTATGGTTACCAAATGCACATAGCACTTTAACAACATTTGTTGTATATTGCAAATTTTGCACAGTTCGTGAATATAGTTATTAGTATCCGAACAGGTAAACCCTAATATGCTTGAACCTTAGAGCTCAAAAGAATATGTGCACTATGCACTTTATTTGAAATACTGCATGAATTCATTTATATCACAATTAACCTCACAAAAAGCGGTTTTTATTGTAATAACCGCCTGCTCCACGTTAGCAATGCCCGATTTAAAAAGCACGTTTTGTTTTGCTTTGCTATTTAGCCCAATGTTGTTTGACCCATTCCAAGATGGCAGATTAGAACACGAGACAAAAAGGAAACGTGCATGACTCTCTATACTGTAACCATAGAATCAATTGGTTGAATAAATAGTCCTTCTATTGTGTTTGTCGCCCTAAACGTGAACAAGCAGTTTGTTACCGCGAAACACATCGTTTTTCGTGTTTGTTTCTCCTGTCCTGGACAATGGATTCATTAAAGTATTAATTTCTGGCTGACGTACTATGGTTTCCTGACTCAGGGCCTCATTACGACCCAGGCGGTAAGTTACCGCCTGGGCCGTGACTTTACCACCATGGCGTAAACTACGTTTACGCCATGGTGGTTGGTGGACTTACCGCCCCATTCCGACCTTGGCGGGGCGGTAAGTCCCCAATCCCCATTTACCCTTCCCCATTCCCATTTTTGCCCCATAGGGCATAATGGGAGTGGGGAAGGCGTTAATTACGCCACCGTAAATTACGGTGGCGTAATTAACTCCATGGTCCCTTAGCGCCATGGATTTTAACACCTGCTAAAAGCAGGTGTTAAAAGCGCCATGGCACTAAGGGACCTCGTACTCAGGCGGTAAGGGTCGGCGCTGTTAACGCTGCCGTAAACCCCTTCCCGCCTGGGTCGTAATGAGGCCCTCAGTGTTTTGCTGTGACTACTGCATGCAAGACTGCTTCCCGGAGAGCCTTCCGCCTTCCCTGGACTTCTGGACAGGGTTTATTACATATATATATGGATATATACATATCAATATATAGATAGATATAATATAGATATATATATATACATATATATTCAGTGAAAAACATTGTTAAAGGGACGTTATGACATTGCGCTACTAAAAATGTATCACATTTGTGATGTCATCTTTGATGTCCTTGGTGTTACTCTTAGCAGTGCACGGTGGTGGAGTGAGTTATGCTTGCTTAGCTTTCCATAACTGGCGAATTTCTGGGGATTTTCGGTTTTACTTGTAACCATAATATCCCTTTAACAAAGTTTTTTCACTGAATTTCATTGGTTTTTAGTAGTGCAACTTAACCATAACGTCCCTTTAACAAAGTTTTTTTCACTGAATTACATAGGTTTTTAGTAGCAAAACTTAACCATAATGTCCTTTTACCAAGTTCTTTCACTGAATATCAGTAAAAAAACTTTGTTAAAGGGACGTTATGGTTCCAAGTAAACCCGAAAAACCCCTGAAATTCGCCAGTTATGGTAAGCTAAGCAACCATAACTCGCGCCACCACATATATATATATATACTTAACATATATATTTATTTATTGCAGACCATACAAACATTGAAAATGTTACTCCAAAAGACACATTGGAAAAGACTCTGGAACGCACGGAACGGAAAGTAGACATGCTCAAGGAAAATTTCAATGGTTTGAACAGTTAGTGGAGGACCACATAAAAGAAAAAAATAAATACCATTGTCCCACCTGTACCTGTGCCCCTCTCCATCCCCAAACCCTCAACAACAAGATAAATGTTTTGATGAAACATCCATCCCTTCATCCCCTCCCACCCATCCTCTCCAAACCCCAAATTCCTCTGTTTTTGTATCAGTTTCTGCTTCCCCCTCTCTTTCATAAGTTGTGTATGTGTATATAATAAAAAAATGTTATGTTTCCTGTAATGAAATTCTTTGTGTCTTGTTTTTTTTTAAAAAAGCAGTTAAAATGTCAGCAGAGAGTACACCTGTCTGGCCTGTCCGTAATTAACAAAATCTCGATGACCTATCCGTACCATTCGCAACCAAGATGGATCTGTTCTTAGAACACACCAGCTGTCCAGGATGTCCGTAAATCAACAAAATGGGGGTGTCCTAAGGAGACTACACCTCTCCGTACCATTCGCAACCCAGATGAAACTGTTCTTAGAACACACCGGGTGTCCGGGATGTCCGTAAATGAACAAAATGGAGGTGTCCTAAGGACACTATACCTGCCCGTACCGTTCGCAAACCAAGATGGAATTGTCAGTAGAACAGACGCGGTGTCCAGGATGTCCATAGTCAAACAAAATGGAGGTGTCCTAAGGACACCATACCTGGCCGTACAGTCTGCAGAACATCTACGCACATGCGTACCACACCCGTAAAACCTGTGAACATTACACCTGTCCGTCTCACTTGTGTCGCACTTTTAATTAGTTTCTGAACCCGAACACTGTCGGTAGAACACCCACGCGTGCACATGGTGTCCTGCGGACACCCCTTCCCTTCGCGGACGTGTTCCCGATGTCATCATGAGACCGCACCCACTCTGTCTGGTTCCCCAACATTTTAAAATAACTTATTCAGACAATCTAAATTTTTTTACAGTAAGAAAATCACCATTTCACATGTCCCAGACAATGGCACAGGCTTTCCACATATTTTTTGTAACTTTTTGAATGCTTTTGAGTGTTCGATATGTTCTCAAGGTGCACCCCTCCACCCCTATGAAAGGCCACACCCCAGAGCTGATCTTCATTGTACTTCTGGCTATTGCAGATTGACTTTTGCTGCGTTTCCTGCGCCTGACTGAGATTACCTCATCAACCGTAATGGCATCCATGGCTGCTGTTGCTACATCTGCCTCAGCACACCCCCAAACCCTCCACCACCACCACCTCACCAAGGGCCTGCAGAGGGGAACACGCGTGAGGATGTAGAAAACGAGGATGAAGATGATGAAGAGAATGAGGTTGAGAAACTCCCTACTACCAGCACTCGCCGGGAGTCTTGGGTGTGGCGGTTGTTTACCATTTATGGTAACGTACAAAAAGCACGTGCAGACAAGGTCACCTGTAATTAGTGCTGAGTCGTGGGAGACATGGTGCGTACAGCTTTGGTACGACATCCATGAAGCGACACCTTACTTCGTTCCACAGTGCGGACATTCGCAAGGTTGTACCTTGTGATGAACGTAGTAGGAGTTCCTCTACATCATCCTCCGTTTCCGCTCCTCTCACCACAAGAGACAGTCCTCTGGGAGAGCGCATCCCTCCAGCAGCTGCTTCACAGACCAGTCACAATGCTGTTGACCCTTACCTTTTGAGGGTCACAATATTGTGTATGTACTGCGACGCAGTACTCTGCAGGCGGAAGAGTCTTCGAAGTGCTTTCGAGACTACAGTCACGGACCACCAGAAGACCTGCTACCTACCCAATTAAGGCCCACCCTACATCTTCCTCTCTCCACCTGCCGTTTCTTATCCCCGTGGATGGTGTCCCCTCCTTACCCTCCTTTCCCCTCATCTTCTAGTTTGTCATTTATAAAAAAGGAAAAAAAATATAAAACAACAAAAATCCAAAAAAAAGGCTCTTTTCAGAGTCGCCTTTCACAGTGTAAAAACAGAAGTATCAAATAAACAGTGCACGGCCCTGCACATTTTTTAAAAGTCTGCAGAAAGTCCTAGGATAGATAACATTTTGGGGTGCTGCCCTAGAAAAACCAATGCACTTTTCTCTGGGAGTACGTGGTGGCTCTGTGTTTGTGTGTTAGAAAAACTTGGATTCGTCAACATCTAATGCAAAATAGATGACTGTAATTCTAAAAAAGTCACAATGCATTTTGTACATTTTTCAGAAAAATCTGATTGCCAGCATTTGCAAGATGGACTTCATTGTGAAAAGAAGACATGCCAACATCTCTTAGAAAGGCACAAATAGCCTTATTGACATTGCGCCTTGCTTTCTCCATTTGTGGACCAAATGAAGAAGAACGCAGCCACATTTGTCTTTTTGGGAATTTGGAAACATGTCCATGGCCTTCTCAAGTCCTTCTTTCATTGCAAATTGCAAAGAAATTCCAGACACATGTCCTAAACTGTTTCCTCCACAATGAATTATAATTATGTCTGGATGATGCTCTGTCTGTAAAGTAGCACAGAGAGGTAACAAGTCCAGCCACTTCATTCCACGCACTCCATGCCAGTGCACTTCCACATGAGCAAATACAAGATCTGCAGATACACCACAATGTTCTGCATGCACCACCAACAAATGTATCCATGAGTCTCCCAAAATCCAGATAATTTCTTTTCAAAAACACACAGCCATAGCTATCTGTTCTTCTCTCAGGAAAAAGACGTTCTCACAAAATCTCTCCTTACGCAACACACCCACTAAACTTTACTAACCAATCCCTAGCTCTGCTCATTCTCATTTGCATGCCTCTCCACGCCAGAAAACCGCCATGTCCGCAGACATATCGAAGATCTGAGCGTGGTGAATGTACATTTAAATAGTGTGCCCCATTTCCCCTTTGAGGTGGGCTCTGAAAAGAGCTGTTTTTTTGTATTTTTTTGGGGGGGGGGTTCTTCTTATTTTACCACTAAAATCTTCACATAACCTATTCCAAAGGAAGCCTTAGATTCCAAAACAGCATGGCATTTCCCAAAAAAGATAAAGAAATACCATCTGCTTCAAAATAAGCAGCATTACTCAAAACAATATTCTCATTGTTACAGAAGATCATACCAGTTCTAAGCATGAAAGCACGCATGCCTCGATTGATTGCACACCTATCAATGTTTTGCTGAGGACAAAAAACAGAACTATTGTCCCATATTGCCCTAGATAGTAATCCAGAAAAAATGACTTTCGCATTTGGAAGGATGTTGATTACTGCTTGAACCAAATGTTCCAAATTTGCCAACAAAGTAGGGGAACTCACGTAGCCCAAATAGAAAGCCCCACAGTGCAAAACTACCAGATGGGGACAGTTCATCCTACGCATATCTTCACAATCTTGGAGAATTGCCTCTACATTACAATCAGGCAAAGCGTTCCACCCCACCTCCACTCCTCTACCATCTAAATTGTTTGCAACATGATTGCATTGAGAATATTGCTGTAAACCATGGACAACATATCTCCAAGCACCAACACCCTGACTTTCTCCACCTCTGCCATCTTCACTATACACACTCTCTTTCTACACAAATCCACAACGTCAACATCTGATTGGCTGATCCCTACAGTCCCCTTTCCATGCTGGATTTACTGGAAAACCCTCTATGTGGCACGCCCTCCCCGTGTACAGCCGCAGTGCCTGCACAGCACGTAACTCTTAACCAGCCCTTCTACACTTTCCACATCACTCTCGGTTCAATTCCCTCATTGGGTACAGCTAAGCAGTCACACAACCATCCACCAATCAAATCCAAGACCTCTACATCTAACTCCATCATCAGAGTCCTGCACTTCATTTGTACTGTTGATCACTCTGAATACAAGTCTCATATCATTGGAAAGCACCTACTACAAAAACTACTGTACAAGTCTCGAAGGTGTCTACTTACAGCTCCATGCATATCCACATGCATGATTACAAAGTACAGGTATGCATATTTTATTCGTATTACATGTACAACTCTTATGAATCTATATAAACAGAGTAATGCCACATAATCTGCATAGCCTATACACACATTTCAACGCTCCCGATTTAAGTGCAAGACTCCCTATTTCCCATTGAAAAATTGCACTATTTGTTACTGTCTCCAGCATAACCTATACATACATGCCAACCCTTTCGATTTACGCGCGAGACTCTCGATTTTTCATTCAAAAATGGAACAATTTTTTACTATCTCTTGCCTAAATTAATGCTAATCCCAATGCAATCCTATAAGAAAAACAAATGCTCCCGATTGCTGTGCTGAAATCTCCCTCTCAGGTGCTCCCAATTGTTGGCATGTCTAGCTATAAGATGAAAATATTCAAATTTTTCCCATCTACTATAATGAACTATCACTTCCAAACCTGTCTGCTATCTACAACACAGCTGTAAAAAAACAAGTGAATTTCATGAACTTAAAATTCTACTGATTTGCAAAGCATGTTGAACTAACATACTGTAAATAACATATAAAGGCTGCACATAGTCAAATGAAATGCATGCATACACTATGTTCCTATATCAAACAAGAATACTACCACAAAAACATAAAAATCAACGTGTACATTAACATCAGTGCTATAAACACACAAAATTACTAACTTCTTTCTTTTACAATTGCAGTGAAGACCACACTCCTGAAAATCAGCAGCATCTAGACTACAAACAACATATCGGAAGAAACCTGCCCATTGCACAAAAAAAGAGTAAGTACAATACTACCTTAATATTCTTACTGTTCCTCAAAGACACTTTGTGGTTCATTCATGTAATTTGCACACCAAACAAAACATCGATTTCTGAACCATTCTGCCCACAAATCCCCATTTATTAAACAGAGATTAGCAGGCAGGATGGCACACAAATCCCTGTTTTTTTGGAACACAAATAACATACTCGACCCTTAGAATGTTAGTACTACAAAACAAAGAACTGTTTTAATGTTATACCATTACGTTTACTAGTAATGCTTCTCCTCACCACTAGCTCACTTTCTACTCTCATCTGAACCGCATTGTAGTAACATACAAACAGAAGAATAGCCTTCCCAACTCATTGTAACTGCCCAATGCACAATCACAAACCACCACATACATCTTTACCATAAAACTCATGCACTCATGCACACAGCACACATACATTGTAAAGCAGACCAAGCCATACCTTCTTTTTTTTCAACAGACCCCAAAGAATGCCTACCAAAAGCAAGTCCATAGAAAGCAACGCAGAAATAGAGTAAATGGAAATAAAAGTATCCAAAATAAACCTCCATCTCTACCAGAGTTTGTAAAAAACGTTCAAACAAAACAGCTAATGCAGTCATTTAGCGAAACAAAACAAGCTTCTAGTACAGAAACTTTGCCTCCTGTATCAAAATGTAAAACAAAACAAAAAATGCTTACCAAGAATTCGGCTACCACTACTGCTAAAACTGTTCCTATAAATCTTCATATACTAGGAAGTAACCATAGCAAAAAAAGTATTTTAGCAAAAATGTTCCACCAAAGAGTCCTTCAGAATCGTATAAAAACAGGAGCCAGGCACAACCCTTAAAACCTACCGTAGAAAATTATTCCTAGAAGCTCTTGTAGACACTGCAATCCTTCTCAAAAGGAAGTTATTTATTTTAGTTTTAAACAGGATGAAACCACTAACAAAACTAAGTACTAAACTACAAAAACAACTTCTCAATAAACAGAATGTCAACAAAAAGAGCTTTTTAAATATACGTGGAGGTGAATGGAGTCACACCACGACCACGGGACCATATTTTAATGAAGAAGCATACAAACAAAACCAAACAAACACAATTGCCATCCATAGCATTGGACGAGGTTATGAAAAAATGTATAATACCATAATGGAACAAGAAACACTGCTTACAAAAATATCCCCAGAAAACTCAGAATTACTTTTCCATCCGACTGAACCAGAACGTCCAGTATACAAATGGCCATGCACGTCAATGTGTAACATTCCCAACAAATCTTTCAAATCTTTACGCCAGTTCCTTAATCAGTATGTGAAAGGTAAAGACAAAATCCAAATGAAAGTGCTGCAAAATATGGATACCTGTCCAGTGCGCAAATACACAGGACTACAAGAACATTCACTAGCCTGCATTTCAGGATCTATTTGCAAAAGCACCTTCCATCATATCAAAATGATATCAACACATCATTCAACTATACAAAATCTAGTCTATAAACTGTACTATGCTAAAAGTCCTGCTTTAGAACTAGCCAATTTAAATAACACTCTTCTACATAGTACACCCAAAGACCTACAAGAAGAAATCAACTGTATCCAGAGAAAATATTTTGGAAGTGAAAGCCACTTACAAAATGCAATAGCTTTACAACAGACTAGCAACAATTCTGCACATGGCAACCTTCTATTACACACATACAAAAAAGAAATACTAAAATGTAAAAGTACATCTGCTGAAGTACCAAACCATGTGTGTGTGTTTTGCCGCAGACCTTTTTACAAAAGTAACACAAAAACTATAGACGTAACATACAAAATAAAAGACAATGAAGATTATAAAAGGTTTGAATTAGCTCTCAACATTTTAGCAGAAAACAAATACGAAATAAGTGACCCCTTAATACTTTGCAATTACTGCACTACAAAACTTGACAACACCCAAACTCATTCACATGCTATCACAAATCACTTGGAATTATTCCCACTACCACACCCCCTGCAAAAACCCAATGTATATGAGAGCATCCTCATTCAAACTGTACAGCAAAATTATCTCCCTCTGAATTGGGGAAAGGCATTTGTGGCAAAATAGTTTATTTACCATTAGATATGACAGAAAATGTGCACACTCTAGGAGTGCAACGTCCAATAGAGCAATCTTTAATTGTCTTAGTAAATAGTGTACCAACAAAAGACAAAAATAATTGGTAACAACTCGTGGACTTACATGAAGTTAGACAAGCCTTGCAATATCTAAAAGACAATAATGAATACTACAAAGAAATAAATATTGAAGAAAATTTAAGGGAAACAGCTGAAATAATCCAAGAGTCACCAGAAACTGGTCAATTTGAACTTCTAGATCCTGCTGCGGTATCCAATATTTTAGACCATTATACAATTCATCCATTACACTGTAATGACAGCATAGATTATGCACTAGAAATGTACCAAATGCGACAAACCAAAGGATCACCAATGAGCATATGGGAAAAAAGTATAGAAGCACATGCTTTTCCTCTACTATTCCCTACTGGCAAAGGAAGAAGGTACAATGATAGACCCACTCAGATAACAGCATCAGAATACCGCTCATTATGAATGTATTCTGAAGATCCCAGATGTAGACAAAATGTGGAATACATATTCCCCCTACTTTTTGAAAGTGAACTAGCAGCTCTATGTTACAGAGTTGCACACATATTGAAATCAGGAACCCACTTTCAAAGTATGGCAGCTACGCAATTAATTCAAAAAGTGCAAGAAAAAGATGAGGTTTTACAATCAAGCATTACAAATCTGTTTGAAAACATGCGTGGTACAAAAGAATACTGATTCCGACATCACGGAGATGTACGCTGTATGATCAGAAACCTTGGACCATCCACTTGGTTTGTTACATTAAGTTGTGCAGAATATCCATGGGAAGATTTACATGATTTCCTACGCATATGAAACAAAAACAAAACAAACATGGATATACTAACACCTGGAGAACTTTGCTCTCTAGATCCTGTTAATGGTTCAAGATAGTTCCACCATTGTTTCATTGCTATGCTACACTTTATTTGTAATAAAACCGTTCCTCCCCTCTGAGAATTGCAACACTTTTTTGGAGAAAAGAATACCAAGCCAGAGGAGCACCACATATCCACATGCTTTTATGGATTAAAGATGCTCCTAAATTAGGTCAGGACAGTGATGCCACTTTTTTGCAGTTCATCCAAAAATATGTCACTTGTGAAATCCCTTCACAAACGAGACATAGTGACCATCATGCACAAATTGTACAATTTCAAAGACACAAATGTGGCAAATATTGTCGTCGCAAATACAAAAACAAAGGGAAATACTACACCAAATGCCGCTTTGGTTTCCCTAGACCAGTTACAGAAACAGGTGAAGTGAACAACTTCATGTCTTCAGTTAGACATAGTGTCAAAGGTAAATCAACTAAGAACACGTATTACATAAAAATAACAGAAGAATAAAAATATATCAATGATTACAATGCAATCATTGCCCTCTTATGAAATGCAAACATAGATGTGCAGTACATTGCAGACAATTCCACTGCCGTTGCACGATATGTTACAGACTACTTAACAAAAGCAGAAAAAACAGAGCTTCAAGACCTATGGAATGACCTATCATCAGACAAAACACTATCTCAGAAATGGTACAGCTTAGGCATAAAAATGCTCTCTCATAGAGAATGTGGCTCCTATGAAGCTGCAGATCGTTTAACCGGTACTGCTTTGTATGGAAAATCTGAAAATATAGTATGGCTAAGTCTTGGTCGTGCTAAATCTAGAAAAAGAGTTCTCAAATCATATGAGGACATAGAAACAATAGCCAAAAATGATCCCAACAGCCAAGACATTTTGAAAAACAATTTACTAGACACATACTACCCGAACCAGATTACCACTTTGGAAACCATGTGTCTATATCACATAGCCCAAAACTTTGCATACAAAAATAATATAAAACCTGATGGGAAAAAAGGTAGATATAGAGTGACAGATTGTGAAGGCAGCTTAGTGTAACTTACCAAACGAAGCTTAATTAATCATATCAAATTGTCATTAAAAACTCCTCAACAGAAAGAACTATATTACATGTCCCTACTACAACTTTATAAACCATGAAGAAAAGAAGAAGAGATACTAGATAACTATGACTCTTATGAAGACGCTTTCAAAGCAAATGAAAGCACTATCACTGATGTAAACTTTACGCAGTACAAAACAATGTTGCACAATGAACAGCAACACGAAGAAGAACTCCAGGACCAACTAGATAAGGACACTTCCGACAGTAATCAACCTTCTGTAACAAGAAGCCAAGAACCACTGGGACAGCCAATAATAGGAAATGAGGCAGAATTAGCTATGACAGAAGTAGAAAACACCATGTGTCACTATGAAAAAGATACAGAAGACTTAATTGTACTACAATCAAAACTTAACAAAGACCAGCGCACCATTTTTGAAGAAGTAACAAAAGAAATTGCACATGCTGTACAACACGAAAAATAAAGAATGCACCTGCCAAAATTACAAACCTATACTGCTATACGTCAGTGGTGAAGCTGGTTCAGGCAAAACATTCTTAATCAAAATCATCAGCAAGTTCCTTCAACAATTGACAAACAACAAACTGTCAGCTGTTTTAACTGCCCCCACAGGTTTAGCTGCCTATAACATAGGCAGTGTCACTTTACACGGATTACTGCTCCTTCCAGTAGAACACCAAAACAAATTAGACTATTACAAACTTTCTACAGAAGCTGCAATGGAACTATGCAGAGTGTTAACTCAAATGCAAATGCTACTAATAGATGAAGTGAGCATGGTCTCCAACCTAATGTTGGCTTTGATTCACCTCAGATTACAAGAAGTACTTAAAACAAACCACAAAGAGCTCTTTGGAGGAAAACTCATTATTGTTTTTGGAGATCTTCTTCATTTGACACCAGTGAAAGATGAACCTATTTTTAAAACCTTAGGACACAAACACTGCTGTAAAACTGTTGGCAGCATAGGAAATGTCAACCTTTGGCAACATTTCCGATACAGAGAATTAACAGAAAACATGCGCCAATCTGCAGACCTCACTTATGCCAACATTTTAAAAAGTATTAAAGTTGGTGTACCATCTCAAGAAGCACAAGAAATATTAAAAACCCGGCACATCCATGCACTTTATGGCGATGACTCATGTGCTACTGAAGTTATGGAACAATTAGTGCACATAAATGTCAATTGTATGTCCTTAATGCCAACTCTTGGCAAGCTGTTCCAAATTCAATCAAACAATGTTGAAAAAAGAAATGCAACCAATAATTGAAATTTGCTCCACAGACAAACTGGACGTACATGGTATGACACTACCTGTCATGGAGCAAGGCCATCAACCTGGTTTACCAACTGCTGGAGGGGGTCATAGATTAATGGCAACCAGAACATTAAAGAAATGCATGTTTGCAGGAAGAATCCTGCCTTACAGAAGACTCCTATGTCCTTTTTGCAGGTGAAGAAGCCTGCAAACTACAGTTCCCAGGCACCCCCGGGCCCAGAACACCTTTGTGAAGCCCACGTTGGGCTGGGCACGCGCGTGCATGCGCGCAAGGACAACAACAGCACAGGGCTTGTGCTCAGAAGCTCAACAAGAGAAGACGTGTTCTCCGGAGCTCCGAGCAAGGGGAAGCGCACGAGGGGCCACGCCCCAAACCTCATCAACCCGGGCCCCTCGGCACATACAGATAAGTACAGCTTGTACTGGGAAGCCAAGGCTGACTCGGGGAAGGCGCGCACCGCTGTAGAAGTGACTGAAGTCCCTAACAGCTGTGACGAGGGGCAAGCGCAGGGGGCTCCGCCCGAAGTTCCAAGGTCCCCCTGCTCCAGCAAAAGCTAAGTTCGACTCCTTTGACCACCAGTTATTTGAACCGCACGCAGAGTCCAGAGGTCCTGCCCCGCCACGGCAGTGCATGGCATTAACATACAATCTACAGGATGAGAACGCGTTAGACAATATGCGGTTTAATTAAAAGTCATTACGCGACTCGTGTGATTAATAACACGGGTCGTAACATATTTCAGCCCATATTCCAGACTTTTTGGGACTGCCTTTATAGCGGAGCCATGCGCGGCATAAATCTGCATGTGCAGGAGATAACCAGAGCAAAACAGTGTGTCTAACATATTGAGCATGCTGCACCTTGAGTATCCAAAAGGGTGCAATTAACCTTTGTGAGTGAGCATGAATGTTAAGAATTTGATGTGTGATGTAACACACGAACGGTAATTCCCACTATCTTTTCAGCACTAAAGCTGCTCCAGAGTCAGGACTTGAGAGTGCGCAGGCAGGAGGCCAGCACTCATCCCTTGAGATAAGTCTCTTTCTGGCTTCTAATCTTGTTGTGGGGTGTGGTGGGGAAAAGTGCATGTAGTGAATGAGTAAATGTTTTATTGTGTTGCCCTTTGTCCCCCTACCCATCCACCTCCCTTGCCCTGGTCCTTTTACCGGTTACCCTTTCTAAGGAACCCATCCAACCAACAAGACCCTAATCCTCTTTCCCCACCAGGGTCTCGGAGGCTTGTGTCAGTTTCAACTTGCAGCACCTAGACCGTGGAGGGGTTGGTTGGTTCGTGCCACTCCTGAGCCTGGAAACTGAAGCCGTGACACTACACATGTGTCAACAAGCCACAACAAGACTGAATACCTTAGCTAATTCTATCTCCAACACAGCTGGTTTGGAGAAAATATTACAATTATCCTTAAACTGTAGAGTAATGCTTAAACGTAACCTTGACGTGGAGCAAGGACTAGTTAATAGAGCACTGGGTACAGTTGTTGGCTTTCAAACATACCCACATGACAACAACATTCAGTTTGTCGATATTAAACTCTAGCATATGTAGTCATCATTCATAAATCCCAAGGTCTTACCTTAGACAAAGCATTGATGGATATTGGTAACACAGTCTTTAAAGAAGGCATGAGCTACGTAGCACTATTACGCTTACGTACACTGAGGGTCTATTTCTAATCAACTTTGATGCAAGTAAAGTAAACGGTATTCCCTGCATTTTAGAATACAATAGATTACGTTCACTATACACCCCCCATCTAAAAACATATCCTGTTCCACAAAAACAAAAACGTTGTAAAAGAAAACTAATTAGAATAGAAATGCAACAGGATCTGACTGAAAATCCTCCAAAGAGAGTAGAAGAAGCTAATACTTCATCAATTACCACAACCAAAGAAGAACTCAGGTACTTCTTCAAAGAAGCAACATACACTCCGAAAAAATGACTTGGACACAAAACTATCTGGTCCATTCAAATTTTCAAATATAACTGGTGTAAGTTGCCACGCAAATGTAGCAATGAATATTCTATTTCAATTGCCACCAATTGTTGACAACATTTACTTACACAGTACAGACCAATTGTGTTTGCAAATGTTAGTCCTTCATAGAAACGCAACAAACAATCCTGACAACACGTATAGTGTTCACGGAATAAGACACAAATTGGACTACTGTGCTGGAATGGTGAAATTCACTATCAACTCCCAAGAAGATCCACAAGAATTTCTAATGCACTTACTAGAAGTACTGGATAACAAAAACATACCTATAAATGAAATCTTCCAGTTTTCATACATGTGGAAACATACATGCACTGTCTGCAACAATGTGAAGCAGGAAAAAATCCCTTATGAGCGCTTCGTTTATGTATCCATACCTAATTGTGAATCCGTTCCATTTCAGCAACTTGTACAAAATGCAAACCATGGTAGATTATGTACTACCTGCAATTCAGATAATCGCTCCACCTTACTAATACAAACACATTGTAAATACGTAATTCTAATGCTTCTACGTTACAATGCAGATGGTACCAAAAACAACTGCAAGCTGACTGGATTCACACACGGTCAAGTATCACTTGGTAAGAAAACCTTCACAACAATAGGTATAATCTACCACGCAGGAGCCACAACCAATGCAGGTCACTACACTGCATATATAAAAAAGAAATGTGGATGGTTCGAATGTAATGATAGTACCATTACTCTAAAGCAGAGATTACCAGCAAATCTTACAAACGCTTATTTAATCTTCTTAAAACCAAAATTTTATAATTAATATGTACTTCAACATTAACAAAAATTCAATTAAAAAACTATAAACAGTTAGACTACGCCAACAGGTATCTAACTGCCCAAGATTCTATAACAACCAAACAGATAAATGAGTACCACTAAATTATAACAAAAAATAGACAGTTAGAATACGCCAACAGGTATCTAACGGCTTCAAAAATCTGCAACAAGCCAACAGATAGAACATTAGCCAGAAACAACAAGTGAACACTGAAAACAAACAAACAAATAGACTGTAGCATAACAAAAAAAGTTTTTTTTTTAATCCGACATGGATTTTTTTTTCCACAGACCCAATGATTTGAAAAACAAACACAGAAACTGAGCAAAATGCACAGTGCACTGGTTTTTAAACTAAATATGAGGGTTGAGAAAAAGCTGAAATGTCTATTATGCAATGTAATAAGTCTTTATAAAATACATACACTAACATGCTATTTTCTTTTATCACAGAAATTGAAAAGGAATATTTCCTCCAGTTACCAAACTCATGTAAAAAATATATTGAATCTCAACAAATCAAACAGTAAGTATAACTTCAAACATTTGATAGATATTCGATTCTATGAGTGTGATCTATGCCGTACAGCCTGCGGCCTGCGGCCATGCACCCAAGACTCTAAGCCCTGGCCACAACCACCGCAGCATATCACACCCACAACCACCGCAGCATATCACACGCATGCTGGCTTATAACTTCAGTGCGTATAACTTCCGCCATGCGCCCAAGACTCTAGGTCCTGGCCACAACCACCACAGCATATCACACCCATAGATCACACCCATAGAATCAAACTTTTGAACTGTCTATATGGGCCCACCCATATCACACTTTCTGCAAAGTTTGGTGAGAATTCATCCAGGGAGAGCAAAGTTCTAAGCCACCCATAGTGACTTATAACTTCAGTGCATATAACTGCAGTCTTGAGTGCATGGCCTTTGCCCGTGCACCCAAGACTCTACGCCCTAGCCACAACCACAGCAGCATATCACACCCACAACCACCACACCATATCTCACTCATGCTGGCTTGTAACGTCAGTACTTATAACTTCGGTATTGGGTGCATGGCCTTTGGCCATGCTCCCAAGACTCTAGGCCCTGCTCACAACCACCTGATAGATATTCAATTCTATGGGTGTGATCTATGGGTCTGATATGCTGCAGTGGTTGTGGCCAGGGCCTAGAGTCTTGGGTGTATAACCTACGGCCTTTGCCCATGCACCCAAGATTCTAGGTCCTGCCACTACCACCGCAGCATTTCACAACCACAACCACTGCACCATATCACACACATGCTACCTTATCACTTCAGTGCTTATAACTTTGGTCTTGGGTGCATTCCATGCACCCAAGACTCTAGGTCCTGGACACAACCACCATACCATATCACACCCATGTTGATTTATAACTTCAGTCTTGGGTGCATGGCCTTCGGCATGGCATGCACCCAAGACTCTAGGTCCTGGCCACAACCACCGCAGCATAGGACACCCATTGTGGCTTATAACTTCAGTACTTATAACTTTGGTCTTGGGAGCATGGCCTTTGGCCATGCACCCAAGACTCTAGGCCCTGGCCACAACCACTGCAGCATATCACACCCATGGTGGCTTATAACTCATTATCACACCCATAGAATCAAACATTTTAACTACAACATATACTCAATTTGCACCCAAGACTCTAGGCCCTGCCCACAACCACCTGATAGATATTCGATTCTATTGGTGTGATCTATGAGTGTGATATGCTGCAGTGGTTGTGGCCAGGACCTAGAGTCTTGGGTGTATGGCCTACGGCCTACGGCCTGCGGCCATGCACCCAAGAGTCTAGGCCCTGGCCACAACCACCGCAGCATATCACACCCATGGTGGCTTATAACTCAGTATCACACCCATAGAATCAAAAATGTTAACTGCAGCATATACTCAATTTTAATGTCCGATGACGCCACGTGTGTCCTTAGAACAGTTTCAACTTGCCTGCGCACAGCACGGACGGAAATACTATCCTTAGGACATCCCTCATTTTCAGTAATTACAAACATCCCGGACAGCGCGGGCATGGCAAATACATCAGTAGCACCTGCCACCTAAACAAATACAGTATTTCACCCATCTCTTACTCCCTAAACCTCCCCAACCAAGATGGCGGGCGCATCCGAACAATCTGACGCACATCATGCCTCACTCCAGCCAATCGACGGGCATGCCACGTGTCCGTGGACATGATGCAAGCCCATTAGCCATAAAAAAATGATGCGGGGGTTGCGGGGGTGTCCCCCGCAGGGTCCATGTGTTATTTATGCCGCAATAATATGGCGATATTTTTGCATCGCGATATTTTTGCACCGGAAATATCACATGGAACCCTGTTTATTGGTTTCTCTCTGCTACTAAATGCTGATATTCAGCCATGCTTCGTTGCGCTTTTCAAGATGCTCGGCCCCGCAGGATGCAAAAGACAACACATCCCCACCATCGAAATGCTGGACCCAGACCTAAAAAAACCTGATGTGACTATCCTATCTGCTAACTTTAACTTTGTCTCGTGTAAATATATGCAAGAGAACTTCTAAAAGGAGAAGGTAGCCCTCTTAACACACAACTCTTCAGATCGCGTGCAGACTGTCTGAAGCAGCCAGGCAGGACAGCCCATTCGCAGAATTGGTGTTTCAAGTGCAGGCCATTGCAGATCAGTCCTTCTTTGCTGGTTGCATGCAGTGCATTGTGGGCTAATGGGTGGGAACATCACTCCATGTGGTACCAGGGTCCTCAGATATGCCAGTGTGGGCAGAAAGAATGAACCACACCCTGCCCCCACTCAAACCACGCATCACCAGCAGAATTACAAGTTTGTTTGTAATCCTACGAAAATATTAATTGTGTTTATTGTGTTGTGACTGCATTATTCTTATATGGTTTCAATGAAGTTTTGTCTTTTACAATTTATTTATTTGTATTTGTAGAGCGCACTAACAGCCCAAAGGCATCGAGGCGCTGTTACAGGAAATTGCACGTAAGCTTGATTCAAGAGTTACATAGAATAACAAAAGGTCTCTTGGTTGCAAATAAATTGGTAGTAAACAAGTGAGAAGACAGGTTTCATTGTTAGCATATGATACATTATAGTAAATATTATAATATGTATTAAATGCTGAAATTGCCTTCCTCTGTCACACATAATACAATGCAATGCATAAAGCGCACTCAAGTTACCAATATTTCCCATTTGAAGATGGCCGTCAGTTTCGCCTTGTTTCCAGAGAGCTTTGTTAGAGACAGTCATTCAAGATGGCTGCCTCCTTGGAAAAGCTCAAAGAGTTCAGAGATGGGCAGGAATGGGTGCTATTAGCCCTAGGGATTAGCATGGCTAGGGGAAGGGAATGGGAGGAATAACAACTGTGTTTCCCCCTCAAATGTCATCTCCATTGGACAAGCATTACAGACCCTAATGCAGAGCCCCTATTTGAAGCTCTTATGTTACATCTCTTATTTTAATGACAATAATTACGGCTTAAAGGTATTACTTTCAGCTCCACCTAATAGCCCAAACGAATATCACAATGTGTGTTTGGTGTTACAGATGGAATGTATCATAATTTGATACAGTTTGATCCACCCTTCCTCATTGCTAGGCTCACTCTATGGAACCAGCATGTGACATTTACATTTATAATTTTTGCAAAGACAAAACTAAGGATTCATCAAGTTCTAATGGGATGCAAGACAAATATCTTCGGAACTTCCTATAACAATTGTTCTTCTCGCCTTCTGTAAACCCCTTAAAGCACGTGTGTTTTCCATTTCAACAACTCCAGTAATAACTTAACGAAAAGTGTACAGATGTCCATGCTGCCCCTTGAAGTGGCTTTTAACACCACCAGTATTAACATAGATGCAAGTGTTAATAGGCCATGTTCGTGGTATTTGAGCGCTGTATAAACATATAAAGAACCATTGACAAGAATCACCCTTTAACTATGATTTTACGTATACAACTAAATGGATTATCTGGAGATGCAAGCACATTTTACTGGATCAGAGTAAATGTAAATATATCAATTAGATATAAGGTCCACTCCTTCCCATAGAAGCACCTTTACACAATCTGTTATTGTACTGTACCACTGGGGTCTGTCTCTGGCTGAACAATACAAAATGTGGGACAATGCATTATCAAAGAATTTCTCAGATTGAAAAAGGGTATAGTGTGAAATTAATCTGTTGATTTTGGCAATCAAGCAGCAATTTGTCGCTATGCAGACTGTAACCCCGTAAACAGGGACGAACATATAGTGATATGCCAACATTACCCTGCCTACTCCTACCAGAGAACCGACTTCATCTTGAGCTTTACACTTGCTGTGCCAGTGCAAATGCGGTCATGTGCCTGTACCCAATCTCATGTATTCATTTGGTTCTAGCACCCTTGCGTTGGTATATTTCGCCAGGCCAAGAGTTAACTAAAGAGTCACAGTCCAACGCCAACGTCTTCTACAGTCCACCCTACAATAAGTAGTGCACTGCTAAGATTAAGGTAACTGGAACATCAAAACTCCAAAAGCAGCAACTGTGTAAACAAGCTGCTGAAATGCGACCCTGGTGATCTGCTCGGAAGGGAGGGGGCGGGGGATGGAGTGCTGCGCTCATGCCACCAGCCATTTAGAATGCCACAGATGCCCTCGCCAGACTGTCGAAAACAAAAACACTTTCTGTATCATGTGGAATGTCTGGACCACGGAGCAGATATACAAAACATATGAGAGTTCCTTCCTTTCCCCTCACAGACTAAACAGCCCCCTTGACATATTTTGGGCCTGCATTAAGAATATGTAAGTAAATATGAGAGCGTATATGTTTTAACATTAACTCCCTCTCTACTACAAAACCAAAGTGTTCCAAAAACGTGTGAGAGAGTTGCGGTGGGACTAAAAGACCTGAGAAACGTGTCTGTGTCAGAAATTATGTAATTGCAATGTTGTTATGTTGATAAAACAGAGCTAAAGTTAGCGGGCACAGAAATAGCTACCACATTTCTGTTTTGTTTAAAACATTCTGTTTTGTTTAAAACATTTCATGACGAGCAACAGGTGCCCGTAGGCAGTGTAATACTGTACAATATATATTAAAACATGTACAGCAACAAGCCAGAAGTTATAGAGACACAATTCACTGAAAGTACACAAGAAAATGACTACACAGACACTCTCCAAAAGGGCCACGAGATACCACTATCAACTGCTCTCTCCACCCACCTATAAATCCAATCACCGAGTCCCAGGCACCAGAAGCAACAGACAGGTGTTTATCTCACAGCAGAACATAAGGAGACAAGTCATGAGTCCAAGGTGAGCAGGTGGAGAATTACAGGATTGTGGAATGGACATATTGGCCTCATTACAAGTTGGGCAGTGGGGTAGAAATGCGGCGGTAATTAATGGGGACTAATACCATCTAACACCACTTGTAATCTGGCAGTAATTCTGGCAGACCAGGTGGCCGTAACGGTAATTTCATGTGGTGGTATCTCAGCGGATTTACCCCCAAGATACCACCAAACTTGTAATGAGGCCCTAGTCAGTACATAAAAATGAAGATGAACTCGTAAATTTTGATCAAGTGTTGCTTTTAAAAAAAAAAATTATAAGAATACACAATAGATTGGATAGAGAAATTATAATAGAAGTATAATCAATGAGGAGAGAGTGTGTGGCCAAATGCACGTTACCTTTGATGGTACACTGAGCAGGGGTACCGGCTCTATTCTTCCAGCTGCAAAGATTATGCATAAAAGACGTACACTGCTAACAATGACTGTGCCCCACTTTTTTTAAGGATTTAGCATGCATGCTTTTGTGTATGTAGGTGCACCATCACAAACATTTGCATTCTCTTAGGTATGGAAATTGTTGACTGCAGCTTGGCAGTGCAGCTTGGCAGTGGATGCTGCTGGTCATTTTTGAAGTGTCCCCCCTTTAATTTACCTGGAGCAGCTTGGAAAAATTACCCGATGGACAACTTCAAAAGGTGAATCTCATGCAAAGCGCGCAGAGTGTGGAAAGTGTTGATTGCAGTTTGGCAGTGGATGCTGCCGATCGTTTTTGGAGTGCTGTTCCTTTACGTTACCTGGAGCAGCTTGGAAAAATCACGTGACTGGCAACTTCCAAAGGTGAATTTCGTGCAAAGTGCGCAAAGTGTGGAAAGTGTTGACTGCAGTTTGGCAGTTCAGCAGAGCAACTTAAGGAGAAAAGACCATAAGTATGTATGCCCTGTGAAGCAAAACAGCCACAGGGACTATACTAACAGCGGCAGCGCAGCTCACTACATACATGGTTATGCCTTATGTTTTAATGACTGGTAAGAGTTTATAGAACGTGATCATACAGATAAATCCTGATCAGAGTGAGCAGTCAGACATGAGAAAAGATACATATGTTTTTCTGTCTAGCTCTAATGATGAAGCTCTAATTACTGCCCCCATTGACACTGCACGACACATGCTTGATTTCACTAGATGTGATCTATTCAAACACACCAAGAAATGCAGAGTTTTTGCAATTGTCATTGCTCCCCCCAAGTTGAAAGAATTAATAAGGACGTCAATTCGAGACACAAATTCGACCCTATTATTGAAAGAGCAGAAGTGTACTTGGAGTGTATGGAACAAATCAGCCCAAGAATTGCTGCTGAGGAGTTGGTTTATGTGCATCAGGGTAACGCCTCAGCTTGTCAAACGGCAAATTATTTGTGCCTCCTAATGCAATGAATATATGTATATTGGCCTACGCCAAGCTGCTTGTAAGCCACTTGCGAAGCAATTCGTGTTGCAAGGTCCTGACCTTAGAATCAATGTAAGCCGCCATTTTAGGTCAATCCGCCATTTTAGGTTCTCTCTGTAAAGTCACCCTCTGAGTTAAAATGGTGGACGATGTCATTCCGAAATACAACATGGCCGTCTTGACAACTAATATGTAACTTGCCTGCAGGACACTTGTTGGGGTCGTGAACTGAGACCTTGTCCTTCGCTGACCTTTGTCTAAAGGATTACTCGTGCCAATGAAATTAATCCGCAAGCATATGCTAAGAACAATGTATCCAAATACTGAACTGAGAACACTTGTTTAACTACATTGTATTAATGTTTGAGAAGACTCTATGAGAAATCCTAAAATCCACTGTTACCGTGTACACTTGTTGGCGAATGTATTAATGGCAAACCCTATGCATATAGATGTGTGAACTCGCCATGAACCCTAGATCAGTAATGTATTAGAGGAATATTAACCCGCAGTAGGGTTGGACATCATGTTCGCAAATGGTATAAAAGTGCGACTAATTATAATGTACAGCCCCACTCGCTGAGCACACCGAACCATGCTGGATTTCGCTGTGTTGTACTGAGTGCCGATAGCTATCTGATTGCTTTGTTCTTTGAAACTGTTCAGTATAAATTAAAGATCTTTGTACGTTCCTTTGTAACCTGTGTTCAGTGTATTTCCTTTTGGGGTACTCAGCCTCAATATTTTTCACTTTGTTTTCACAAGCTGTTGCTGATCTTTGGAACACAGAGCTACAGCCTGAAATCACTATTCAAACTGAGTTGACAAACTAAACTCGCACAGTGCTTAGGAATATGTTTCCTATCAGTACTCAGGACCAGAATGAAGTGGGAAGTCAAATATTAACAGCATGGAGTGACTGTATGGCAAAAAATCCCCTTGTACAAAAGAATCTTGAATTTTTATAGCAGTGCAAGTACAAGCACAGAAGCCCGACCAACCCCAACATTTTGATGAGAAAGGAGAGAGAGAAGTGCTACCTTATGGATAGAAGTCTTTTGACGTTAGATCTGTCGACCATTCAGCATAATGATTAATTTGGGGAGAGGTTGCACACAGTAGGTTTTAAAAGTTCATGAAGAGGCTTACAATGACCATCACACAGCGAACAAGGAGGGCCATATAGATCTAAATTATCTATTATCTCTGCTATCAGACCATCCACACAGCAACAACCTAACTTTGCAGAGATTGCACAATACCCTACGTGAATTAGATAATAATATTAGATTATCGTCACGCTCACTATCTGCCCTGAACATGGCCCTAAATTCTTTTGTAACACTATATGATAACAATAAATTGGAACTTGCTGCTCATTCGTTACAATTCGGCAAAATAAAAATATCTCTGGAAACAACAAATAAGGCTCTGGAGAAAACACAAGATGCTACCTATTCAGCACCAAAGAAGAGCAACCTCAAAACTAGCCTAGAAGATATTCATAGCTTGCTACAGAAAGTAGATGACATTCTCTTGCGTAATAAGGGTTACAACAACAACAATAAAGATCAGGTAAGAGAGCCATCTAGTCTAGTGATAGCTGAAAAGGTACTGAGCCAATCAGGAATTGTGTCAAACTGCAGGGTTAAGGAGGGCACTCAACCCAATGAAAGGAAGCATGAAAACTTGAGGGGAGATAAGGTTTTGCCTACCTTTCATACCAAAGACTTACCTACTCTGAATTGTGAACAATCTCCACACAGACCCAGGAAAGCAGCAAAAAAATCAAAGGATGGGTGGAAAAACCATGAGAGGAACTCGAGAAAGTTCCTTAAAATTGTGCACTTGGTGGTCAGAAATACAACGCTGCAAGAAAGCTATTCGAAGAGAAGAGGTGGCAGAGGGGGGGACAACTCACCCAAACAACAGCCTAGTAGCACCGGTATTGTGAATTCCACTGCTAATAATCAAAAAGACATTATTTTTGAAATGCCCCGCCTCTGCACAAACATCTCCTCAGAATATAGGTTTGGTGTCGAGTCCTAGTATCATCTGGAGCAAGAAGCAAGAAAACATCATATAACGAGAGCCCTCTCAACAAGCACAAGCTGGAAATAAACAGTCATGAAGCCTTTAACAACAAACTGGGGGCCAGCATCAAAATACACTGGTACAGATATATCACAAAGAAATGTAGACTCTTCTAGTGAGTATGATATGCTCTTTCTAGCCAGGACTAAATTGTCACGAACGTATGCTGATACAGTGGGGAATAACATCTCTACTGCTTGGTCATTAAATGAAGGTCTTCAATTTTCTTCCACTTCTAACTGCCAAAACCCCATGGCAAATGGGAAGAACTACCATCCCCTGCACACTTAAAGAGGTTGAACAGTAAAAATCTCTTACATCTTTGAATAAGAGCCTTAAAAGACCAGTGGATGGGGAGGAATTGTCCACTTGTTTAACTGTGGAGATCATACAGCGATCAGATGCTGGTGTCATTTCGAATAGAAAGAACATCATAGGACTTTTTCATGAAGTGCCAAATCTACGACTGTTGGTCTCTAAACACATAACAAAAGTATATTTCTTTCATGATTTTCGCATGAATATTATGCTAATATGCATTGGATCTAAAATGGTGGCAGGACTGATACTTGAGAAGGTGGAAGTTATTTACCAAATGGGATATGACATTTACCCCTCAAAATGTAGAAAAGGTTTTGTGAAGGAGCTAAATTGTGACTTACAATGACCTACTTTGACCAATGAACATAATGATCATTTAAACATTATTTGCTCTAATAATAATGATGGTAAGCAGATAGTACAGGTCGAAAATACAAACAATACTAAAAAATCAGATTTCCTACCCAAATGGCTTGGCTTCCTCATAATTTAGGTAACAATTTTAAAAATGGGGTGATCGGGGAACAGGGCTTTAGCATACATACCTGCTATAAATCTTGATCTGGAATATCAGGGGCTTTCGCAGCTTTATGAATAACTAGCTGGGGTACCCAGCGTTGCCCATGTCCTGATCGAGTGGTGTCTCATGTGCCCTGCAGGATGTTGCTCTTGTCCTCTTGTCGGCAAGTCTGGCTTCAGTTTGCCGTGGTGTCTCATGTGCCCTGAAGGATGTGGCTCCTCCCTTCATGCAGCAAGTCTTGCTTCAGTATGCTCTGGCATCTCACTTGCCCTGGAGAAGGTTACTCTTGCCTTCTGATCGGCAAGTAATGCTGCTGTTTGTTGTTGAGTTTCAGAAGCTCTTAATATTGATTTTCGCATTGCATCAGATTGAGCTTTTCCAAGTGATGTTCGTTTTTTTTTTTTTTTGCGGCATGTTTCAGTCACTTAATGGCTTCAGCACATTTCAGAAAATGTCTAAGAAAGATTGATTGATTGTGCTCCCTTTTTGTGAATGAACTTAAGTAAACTGTAACCTCTCCACCTCCCATATTTGGAGTGGTATGATAGAAAAATAATTCCCTTTAAGAATGCTTTAATAAACAGTTACAAACTGTATACAGTAGTAATACATTTTAAAGGAACAACCAACATATCGAACATTTTACTTCAGACACTTTTCCAAAATGTGCCTCCTTTTAGTACCTACTGTAGTGAATCGGGGTGAGCCCACAAACATAGACTACAATCTTGCACCATACAAGGAATCCATGCAAAATTTGGTAGCATTGGGTTCAACCATGTGGATTTGTATAGCCGCACAAACATACACACACACACACATACATACATTCAGCTTTTTATATAAAGACAATGAGGGAAGAAGAATGTTAGTAAATAACACAGTGATAGATTTGCAATAGGTACGGTTAACAGAATATATATGTATTGATGGTTTTAATGTTAATCAGCAATAAGCTCTAAAATCCAGGGTCGGCTATCCATGTGGATAACTTTTAGATGCTATAAATTATACTATTGTGGAAAAAGTTAACATTTTATCCAATGACACCTTTTGTTAAGAAAGGAAGAAGGCAATGATTATGGCAAGGGAAATGTGAACGGAATCGCACAGTGAACAACTATGAATCTAACTACGTGCATACAATACCCAAGACTCGTGTATACTAAAACCCAGGAGTGCAAATAGAGTGAAACAATAATACCAATATATGAAAAGGGATGTGGGGTAAGCACTTAGAACCTCCTTATGACTGAAAGGAAAGTCGGCAAACTCCTTACCCACTATGCTATTACAGATACTGACAGCGCTAAGCCCACGTAGAGGGCAAGCAAGGACAGGATCTGTGAGCTGACACTCTGGATGATACTGAATAAGGAACTTAGAAACAGTACTCACGAGGACCGGAAAGACCACTTGAAAGTCAGTAAACCCACGAACCTAGTTGATCAAACAGGGACCCAGAAGGCTATAACAGCAATGGGTGGAGGATAACTAAATACATAAGACCCAAGTCAAGGGGCAAGTAGGAATTGTGATTATAGAATAGTGAGGAAAACAAAAGGCATTCACACAGGGACTAGTTACAACAGCACCCCACACCTAATAATCAATGGGAAATAAATGCAGAAGTGCAATGGAAAACATGGAATGGATCCCAATAGAAAGTAAGGATCAGGAGCAGGGAAAATGATATCACAAAAGGAAACCTTTCCCACCCATCCAAGGAGAAAAGGCAGGAAGCTAAATCTATAAAGGGAAAGACTAATGCATCAAGTTTTTCAGTAGCAAAGGACAGCATCAAAGAAACAGAGAACACAGGCAAATTGGGCAGCATCAAAGGGTAAAGCACAGAGAAAGGCTGCCTGCAGACAGAGGAACGACAGAAAGGGAAATCCAGAAAGCAGAAATCAATTAAGCACATAAATCCAAAATCCAGGGCAGAGGAACAAGAAACAGGAACTAGGCACAAAAGCTAGGAACAAGGGACCAGTCACAACAGGAACACTGCAACAATGACCAGCGCTGGACTGAAGCAAACTGAGGCTTTTAAAGCTGCTTAATGAGCACACCCCTCAGGTGTGCCGCCTGCTGCACCTGAAGCCACAGGTGTTGCCTATCCTCCACCCAACCTTGTCCTGCAAGGGAGGAGGTGAAGCAGTGAGCCAGGCATTCTGGGAAGCATAGTCATTAGATTAAAGTAGCATGCTGGCTGCCAAAAACCTGGAATGGATCCGGAAGGGAAGTAACTTGGAAAATAAGGTTTTAGCGGTGCCAATTCATCACAGCACTGTAGCATAAGCTTCGGAGGAAATGTCCAGCAGGGAATAAACCCCAAAACATGCCCCCAAGTGACAGGAACGGGAGCGAAGCGAGCGAGCCGTGACAGTATACCCCCTCCCACGACCGACTCCAGGCGACCGTCACCTGCACAAAACATCTTCCTTCCATGACAGGAGCGCTTTGTCTTCAGAGGTGGCACTGACGGAAACGATGACCCGCGGGCAAAAACAGAGGGACTGGAATGAATAGAATCAGGCCGCAGTCTAGAAGAGCCATAGGCAGGTTTTCAGTGAGGAAGAGACTCATGGGTCGAAGAAAGGCATGAAGGACTTGCAGGACCCGAAGCAGAGTTGGAAGGTCCAGGAAGCTCAGACACTGGGAGCGAACACTCATACATCATTGAGGAGGAAGGCAGGCTGATGCAACCTGCTTTAGACAATGGCAGATGCTCTGGTAGCCTCCCTGCCGAGAGCGGACACACAGGAGGTGAGAAAATAGCAGGTTTCAGGAAATGTTCATGTTCAGAAAAAGAAGGTGGCAGCCGAGGTAGAGGTTCGGATCTTCTCCCGTCATCCATCTGGGTAAAGGCCTGTGGTTGAGGGTGACCAAGGTTCGACTGCATCTGTTCCACGCCTGGATGCCTGGAAGTCCAATGGGTTGTACGAGGCTGGCACTCCTGGTGTCAGTCATGTAGCCACCTTGTTGCACGTGGGATACAACCGCAGGGACGTTTGGCATACCGATAGGAGTGATAGACGCAGTACTTGGTACATCAGGCACACTCGCAGCAGGAGCAATAACAGGCACATCTTGAACTGCAGCAGTCATACCCTTCCTTTGGTGACTTGCACCCGACTGGTGCTGCAGCTGGGGGGCCTTGCCCGTCCCCTCCCTCAGGCTCATGTGGGATCCGGCAACAAGAAAGCTGTCAAGCGGCTGATCCAAACCGGCCCCCAAATGCGAACCGTCCAGCCCGCTATCCTGGTCGGCTACTTGTTCGGTGACTGGGCCATGGCGGATGGTATCCGTCTCCCTCTCGTAACACTCCAGGCAAGTCCAACGGCCTCACATGTAAAGCCTTCCCAAGTCGTGATCCAGCTTAATGTTTCTGAAGAGAGAGCTGGCAGAAGTCTCAGACTCAGATGTTGCATATTCGGGAGGTGCTGATGCTACAGTCAAGCAGTTGGGAGAATCAACTTGTGTAAAAGGCAGGCATTCTGGTGATCCCCCTGAAGCATAAGAAGGGCAGGCTGGATGTTCATCGGTAATAAATGGTTGGGATTCAGGAGGTAACTCTGAAGTAGAAGAATATGCAACATGATCAGACAGAGTAGACAGGTGCACCTCCGATATTGGCAGCGAGGCTGAGCAGGATACAGGTCTCTCATACACTCAAGCCAAACTAGCAGTAGGCTCTGGGACTGAAGACATGCACACAGGATGTGCTACCGGAGGCTCCATGGCTGAAGGATAATCCGCTGGATGAGTCACTGTAGCCGAAAACAGGCATGCCAGAGGAAATTCTGAGGCTGAGGGCATGCAAGCTGGAGCCGTCTCGTTAGCTGAAGACAAACTTGTCAAGGTCTTTGGCTATGACCATGTACATGGTGAAGGCTCTTGAGTGACTGGCAGACATAGCAATTGTTCATTGATTGAAGACACGTGTGTCAACGATGACTGCAGAGCCGTGGACTGGATAATCGAAGAGTCAATGGTTGTAGGAGGACAGACTGAAGTCCCAGAAGTAGACAGACACATTTGTGGCTCAGGAATGGAAAGCACCTTTAGGGCGGTTGACTCCTTGGCACCAGTAACCAAAGACTGAGCTGTACCCATGCCGTCCCTCTCCTTAGTGGATGACACAGAGTCTCTTCCTTTGTAGAAGTTAAAATCAACCAGAGGAATCACCATAGTAAAGTCTCTGTTAATCAGGATTTCGCCAAATGTCCATTCCTCTGTTTTAGCTTCTGAAAGTGGCATATTAACAATCAACAGTTCAGAAATCGCCTGCCGGGTCTTTGGTTCAGTACACTGTGGAATGAGTCCATCAAAACAAGAATTCTGTACTGTCTTTGACTGTTGGTTGTGACAAAAATTGGCAGAAGGAGGAGCGAACACAGATGTAGCATCGTTTTCCACATCAGCTTGAATGTCTACTTCAGTCTCAGCAGCTAGATCAAGGGCAGAACCTAAGCCTACAGTAGAGACTGATTCTGTGTATGCCACTGTGAAAAGAAGACGGTGGGGGGTGTCTGTACTTCTGCTCTCTATATGGTAGAAGAGAGGCACAGAAGACCCCAGCCAAGAGTCTCTATTACGGTAGCAATGGACGAGCAATCAAGGCCTAGCTTCTCAGGAGGTGATGCAGGCTGGTTCTTAAGTCCAGTGTAGTCCCCAAGCCCCCACAAAGGAATGTCCACACACTGTATTGGTTAGAACACAGTCTTTATATAATCAATATTCAAGGTTATATACACTTATCATAATAACTCACTTTGTACTTAGGAAAATCAACAATGGCAAATATTTAAAATTCTAAAGTGGTACCACCCTTTGTATTAGATCTCATTAAAGTGCATCAACAATACTGTAACAATGTCACACAGATCAATAGAGTGAAACCAGCAATAGAGAGAGGAGAGAAAATAAGATGGTTGAGCAATAGGCAGAATACTGGCCCCTACCACTAGACATAGTTCTGTGTGGAGATCCCCCCACCTGGGCAACCTGTAAAATAAAGATATAGCACAAGCCCAGTCCATATATTGTTCTGCAAGTCTTATTCCCTCCTATAATGTTTTTACCCCCCCAATGTACCTGGTGGAGTCGAGTTCTTCGAAGAGGCGTTGACAGATCCTTCTTGAGCGACCCCCTTTCAAGCGGGAGTCACGGATCGTCGAGAGGCGTCGAGAAGCGTCGAGGAACTCGGTGTTCGGCGACGGGGAATCGACAGCCCTTCTTGAATGCCTTCCCTTTCAAGCGGGAGACACGGGGCGTCGAACGTCCGTCGACAAACAGGGTAGAACGGCGTCGATGAGGCGGTAGCTTCGTCCGAGCGGTGCTCGTCGGCGTCGGAGCGTCGGCGTCCTGCAAGGCAGAGGCGTGCGGGGCACCTCGGTGACAATAGTTCTGGACCGCAAAGATTGTGGAGACGGAGGCCCAGCAAGGGCGTTGAGTCGGTTGAGTCTTTGTGGTCTTCGGGTGGCGGGAAACCCACCGGCAGGTTTCTCCTCGGTGCGTTGGTCGTCCTCGACTTTCTCCGGCAGGATGAAGCGGTCGACGGTGCGGACGAGGGAGTCCTTCGATTCGAATGTTCTTAGGCAAAGGAGCGGATGGCTCCGGTCGTCGGCGGCACGGCATCAAGTGGTTCCCACGGCTGGGCAACACAACTTCGACGGGCCTCCAGCGGTTACACAAACCTGCAAACCCTGGTCGACGGCAATGGACTTCGATGGCGGCGATGTCCGGGTGCTTCACTTCGATCTCCTCGGCGGTCCCGTCTCGGGTCGGCAGCCTTTCGAGGGTCTGTCTTCCAGGGCGCTTCGGCAAAGATGGAGCGGTGCTCGATGGTCCCTCAGAGCACGGGAAGAGGGCGCCTTACCAGGTCCTCTCTCGGGTCAGTCTTCGACGATTTCGGCAGCCTTCGGATCGGTCGAAGCAAATGCAACAGCAAGTCTTCTTCTTCCAGCTGGACGTCGAGGATCAGCAGTTCCAGTTACTCTTAGAGTGGAGACTCAGCTCCAGAACGCTTCTGAACGCTTCTGAACGTTCCCTGAACCTTTTGAACGTTCCCTGGACCTTCTGAACAGTGGTGAGAGGTCCCCAGCTATACTATTCTGTCTCTCATCCACACTGCTGGCACACACTCAGCAGCCAATCATACAGAAGGGCATTCATGCAGTCAGTCAGCCAATCAGGCACACAGTGCATTCAGGCCACACTCCTCCCTTTCAGACACTCACAACAAGGAATGTGGATTGGGACAAGTACCTAGCCATTCAACACTACACACTGCATTCAGGCCAGTTTCGGGCAGTGCTGTCTCAGTCTTTGTCTCTCATGCCAGAAACCAGACAACCACAACAAGGAGTGTATATTGGTCACACACTCCATTCACCCAGGTCCCACCCACAGGAGGTACCCACAACATACAGTCACTGGGAAGGCTCCAGTCAATCTAGCTGGGCCTTCACAACACCATATATGGAACTTCCACCCCACAGCCAGTCAGGGGGAAGGGACAGAGTCAGGGCTTCCCAGGACTTTGGGAAACAAGGTAACAGGCAATAGAAAGCAAGAGGCCACAGGGGCCATCTTGTTTCCTATCAGGAATCAACTGATCCCAATGGCAGGGCCTGGGTATCCCAAAATGGAGGACACCCAGAGCACCTGTCAAATTCAGCATGGAGCTGCCACCAGCCCATACCCTGCTCTGTGGGCCACCCACAGGTGCCCAAAAACATACACTAGGGGCACAGGATTGTACCCCTACCCATGGGTGCCATAAGGGTATCCATTGGGTCTGTTCACCAAACCAAAAGAGAGAGCTGCACTGCCAGGAGTCCCACATGGACTTCTGGGCAGAAAACATGACAGAACACACGATAAAAAGCAGTAAAGGACAAGGATTCAGAGGCCCTGTCCCTCTGATGCATTTCCAGCATCACAGTCGCCCCCCCCCAGACTGAGGTGGAGGGTGTCTAATCTCCCACAGGATAGACACCCTCATCCAGACGGTCAACATACCTTCTGGAAAGGCCATCTGCATTATCGTGACTCTTCCCTGGTCTGTGCTCTATGGTGAAGTCTAGCCTTTGCAGGCTAATGGACCACCTGAGCAATTTCGGATTCTCACCCTTCATTTGCATAAGCCACTTCAGGGGCTTATGATCTGTTTGGACCTTGAAGGTAGACCCCGTAAGGTAGGACCTAAAACGCCTAAGGCTCCAAACTATGCTAAAACACTCCTTTTCAACAGTAGCCCACCTGAGTTCTCTACCCTTGAGTTGTCTACTGATGAATATGATAGGATGTTCTCTCCCTTTGTCATCTAACTGGGACAAGACAGCTCCAATTCCGGTGTCGCAGGCATCCGTCTGGACGATAAAGGGTCGGCTGTAGTCAGGCGCACACAACACAGGTGCCCTACACAGACTTTCTTTCAAGCCATCAAAGGCCCTCTGACAGTCTTCGGACCAATTAACCTTCCTAGGCTGTTTGGGTGAAGTTAGAGCTGTCAGGGGTGCAGCTATGGTTCCATAGTCTGCCATGAAATTGCGATAGTACCCAGTGAGGCCCAAAAAGGCTCTCACCTGGGTTTGAGTAGTGGGAGTCTCCCAGTTCTGTACATCCTGTACTTTACTGGAGAGAGGTTGGATTTGACCCCCTCCTACCTCATGACCAAGATAGGTAACTTTCCCCTGAGCTATCTGGCACTTGGTGGCCTTGATAGTGAGGTTAGCCCTTTTCAAGGCCTGCAACACCTTATCCAGATTTGTCAAATGCTCTTCCCAGGTGGAACTGTAGACGGCAATGTCGTCTAAGTAAGCCACACAAAAGGCTTCCAGCCCACTGAGCGCATGGTTGACCAATCTCTGGAAGGTGGCAGGGGCATTCTTCAACCCAAAAGGCATGACCCTAAACTGGTAGAGTCCCTCAGGTGTTGAGAAGGCCGTCTTTTCCTTGGCATGGTCCGTCAGAGCTATTTGCCAATAGCCTGAGGTAAGGTCAAAGGTGCTCACAAATTTGGCAGCACCTATGGTGTCCACGAGCTCATCAGCCCTGGGCAATGGGTGCGCGTCAGTTTTGGTGACGGTATTGACTCCTCGGTAGTCCACACAGAACCTCCAATCCTTGGTACCCGCCTGGGAACTTGCCTTGGGGACAAGGACCACTGGACTGGACCAGGGACTGGTTGAGGGTTCAATAACACCCAGATCCAACATCTTGGTGACCTCAGCCTGGATGTGGTTCTTGACGGTATCTGACATACGGTAGCACCTGCTTTTGACAGGCACACTGTCACCAGTGTCAATTTCATGCCTACACCACGGTGTAAGGCCTGGCGTCAGTGAAAACAGAGAGGCATACTGTTGGAGTAAAGCCCTGCAGGCCCTCTGTTGCTCTGTTGTCAAATCCGGAGAGAGATGTACTCCCTCCACTGAGCCACCCTGAGGGTTGCTATGCAGCAAATCAGGAAGGGGCTCACTCTCATCCTCTTCTTGCCCTGAAGCTAGCAAGAGACATGAGACTTCTGCTCGCCGGTGGAAAGGCTTGAGCCTGTTGACATGGAATATCTGAGGGGCTACCCCAGAGGCTCCCATGTCAACCAGATAATTGACTTCGCCCATCTTGGAGATGATCCTGAAGGGTCCAGTCCACTTGTCTGCCAGAGCTCTAGGCTTGGTAGGCTCCATCACAAGGATTTCCTGTCCCGGAGTCCAATCCACTTGCGAGGCTTTAAGGTCATGCCAGTACTTATTCAATTCCTGGCTGGCCTTGAGATTTGCTGTTGCCTGACCCATCATCTGTGTCATCCTCCGTCTGAGGCCTAACACATAGTCCCCCACTGGCTTGGCGGGACCTGGAGGGGTGGCTTCCAAGCCTTCTCTGATCAAGGCGAGGGGCCCCCTCACGGGATGTCCAAAGAGTAACTCAAAGGGGCTGAAACCAACACCCTCTTGAGGTACCTCTCTGTAAGCAAACAGCAGGCATGGCAGGAGGAGATCCCATTTCCTCCTTAGGGGTTCTTCCAAAGCCCCTAGCATGCCCTTGAGAGTTTTATTAAATCTCTCAACCAGACCATTGGTCTGGGGGTGGTAAGAGGTGGAGAACTTGTAGGTTACCCCGCACTCTTTCCACATGGTTTTCATGTAACTAGACATGAAGTTGGATCCTCTGTCAGAGACAACCTCCTTGGGGAATCCAACACGGGTGAAAATGCCCAGGAGAGCCCTGGCAACCACCTTGGCAGTAACAGTCCGAAGGGGTATTGCCTCAGGGTACCTGGTGGCATGATCTACCAAGACCAAGATGAACCGATGTCCACCTGAAGTGGGAGGGTCAAGGGGACCGACGATGTCGATGCCCACCCTCTCAAATGGTGTGCCAACCACTGGCAATGGCTGCAGTGGGGCAATGACACTACCTCCAGTCTTGCCAGACAACTGACAAGTTGGGCAGGTCCTGCAGTGGGACTCCACCTCTACTCCCATCCGTGGCCAGTAGAAATGGGCAGAGAGCCTCTGCTTAGTCTTCTTGGTCCCAAGATGACCAGCCAAGGCCACCTCATGCGCCAACTGCAGTAGGAAGGGCCTGTAAACCTGGGGTACCACCAACCTCTTGAGGGCACCAGGTTCAGGCTTAGTGGGCTCACTAACAAGGAGCTCACCCTCCCAATAAATCCGGAATGTTCTAGGCACTTCTCCTTGTGCCTGGGACAGGGCCTGTTTCCTCAGTCCCTCGAGAGAGTGGCACTCTCTCTGTCCCTTACAGAAGTCTGCCCGGGAGGGTCCCCCTTCAGCTAACAAGCATTGAAGGTCGGGATGATCCTCCGGGTTGAGAACCTCTCCCACAGGAGAGTCTTCCGTCTCTTCTCCCACAGGAGTTGAGTTTGGGTTTTCCACTGGACCCAGCCCATCCGAAGCATGGATCCCAATGGGTGCTGTCGGAACAGCAGGAAGAGAAGGTGTTCCCTCCACAGAGGTGGCCTTCTTGGTCTTCCTTCTTCTTGCCTTAGGCCTCGCCTTTGGCTCGGGTACCTGACCCACAGCCAGAACCGGTGTCACCTGTGACCTAGTGACTGCAGCAGCAGTCATGGGAAGACCATCCGAGATCAACCCCAACTCTACTAGATCATTTCCTAACAGAATGTTAGCAGGGACATTGTCCTGAACCAGGACAGGAAGCTTTGCTGTCTTGTCTCCAATCATGAGTGTGACTAAGGCTTCAGGTGATAATTTGGGAGGCCCACCAGCTAACCTGGTGGTTCTCAGAGGAGCACCTACATAGTCCTCTGGCTTGAGCAGGGTCCTGTCCACCACTGTCATGCTTGCCCCAGTGTCTCTCAAACCAGTAGAAGGCTGGCCATTCAAGAGGACACTTCTCAAAAACCTACGGGTGTTCTGTGGGATAGTCGCCAGTACTTCTGCATACTGGTCCCAGGCCCCAAGGGACACTAAGGAAATCTCTACCGGAGCACCAAAGGTGATCCCGGTAGAGGAGGGGAGGACAGTGGCCTCCACCTCAGACACGGGGTAAGGGTAGGTCAGGCTGACAGCCTGTACTCCAAGTGCCTTACCTTTACACTTGGAGTCACCCCTTTTGTGATCCAGAGCCCCACAGTCCCAACAAGCGCCAGGAGTGCGGGGTACGGTACTGGAACCACTGGGAGCCTGCTTTGCAGCAGGTGGACCACTACTCTTATTCCCACCCACAGATGACTTATCCCCACTAGATTTTTGGGTCTTGGGAGAGGAAGGTTTAGGTTTACCCGACTGTGACTGCTTGTGGGACTCCTCAGCTTTCTGAGAGGCCCCCTTTTCTTTGTCCTTGTCCTTCCCACTGGAGTCCTTAGGGGACACCCGGTGGGAGACCCACTTGTCAGCCAACCTAGCCAGCTTAAAGGGGTCCAAAATGTTCTGGTCAGCTACATACTGACGCAACTCTGGTGAACAGGCTTCAGAAAAATGCTCAAAAAACAAGAGGTGGGACAATTCAACAAAAGTCTTAACCTTGTATCCATCGATCCACCCCATCATGTTCATGTGCGCAGCACTCACCCAGTCAACCCAAGACACATTCTCTCTTTTCTTAAAATCCCTGAACCTTCTAAGGTATTGGGTAGGTGTCTTGCCAAACTTGGCAATCAAAGCAGACTTCATACACTCATACTGACCCCTTTCTTCCACACTCAGCTTCAGAATACAGTCATATCCAGTTTGAGGCACTCTGCTTAACAAACACTGAGCCCAATCTCTTTTATCAACATCATGAATCGCACAAGCCATTTCAAACGCTTCAATCCATTGGAGGATATCTGAACCCTCCACAAATACACCAACCAAATCTTTCATAAACTTGGTGGCTGGGGACCTGACACTCTCACTGGTTTTAGCTGAAGTCTCCACTCTAGCTTTCTCTAGCTGGATTCTCTGACATTCAGTGTCCTGGCTCTTGAGTTCAAGGTCCTTATTTCTGAGTTCAAGATCCCTATTCTTGAGCTCCACTTGTTGAGCCGATTCCTCTTTCTTAAGTTCAGCATCTATTTCCAACTTGCGGTATTCAAAGGCCAATTTCATCCTTAATAACTCAAGCTCCAAGGAATTGCTGGGGTTTGGAACAGAGGCAGCAGGAATGGCGGCATTCCCAGAAACAGATTCAGCAGAAACCCCAGGGGCAGAGTCCTCATTGGTTGCATTCCCCCCCCTCATCAAGAGTTTCACCATCAGTCTGGTAGTCCACCAGGGCAGCTATCAGCTCCGCCCTAGACTTATCCACAAAGTCTAACTCCCTGGCTTCACAAGCACTCTGGAGAGCCTCCAAGCTCATCCGAGTCAATTTGCCATTTGCAATAGACTCCATTGTTTGTAATGCAGTTACCTTGTACACAACTAAACCTTAATTTAATAAAGTGCGGATATCCTTTGTAAGTGGCACGGTTATACACTGATTCTTAAAACCATAAGCATCCCACCGCTGCCACCAGTGTGAAAAGAAGACCGGTGGGGGGTGTCTGTACTTCTGCTCTCTATATGGTAGAAGAGAGGCACAGAAGACCCCAGCCAAGATTCTCTATTACGGTAGCAATGGACGAGCAATCAAGGCCTAGCTTCTCAGGAGGTGATGCAGGCTGGTTCTTAAGTACAGTGTAGTCCCCAAGCCCCCACAAAGGAATGTCCACACACTGTATTGGTTAGAAGACAGTCTTTATATAATCAATATTCAAGGTTATATACACTTATCATAATAACTCACTTTGTACTTAGGAAAATCAACAATGGCAAATATATACAATTCTAAAGTGGTACCACCCTTTGTATTAGATCTCATTAAAGTGCATCAACAATACTGTACCAATGTCACACAGATCAATAGAGTGAAACCAGCAATAGAGAGAGGAGAGAAAATAAGATGGTTGAGCAATAGGCAGAATACTGGCCCCTACCACTAGACACAGTTCTGTGTGGAGATCC
This sequence comes from Ambystoma mexicanum, assembly GCF_040938575.1. Classification (NCBI taxonomy): domain Eukaryota; kingdom Metazoa; phylum Chordata; class Amphibia; order Caudata; family Ambystomatidae; genus Ambystoma; species Ambystoma mexicanum. The sequence continues at coordinate 676,182,436 of NC_090928.1, forward strand.
CCCCACCTGGGCAACCTGTAAAATAAAGATATAGCACAAGCCCAGTCCATATATTGTTCTGCAAGTCTTATTCCCTCCTATAATGTTTTTACCCCCCCAATGTACCTGGTGGAGTTGAGTTCTTCGAAGAGGCGTCGACAGATCCTTCTTGAGCGACCCCCTTTCAAGCGGGAGTCACGGATCGTCGAGAGGCGTCGAGAAGCGTCGAGGAACTTGGTGTTCGGCGACGGGGAATCGACGGCCCTTCTTGAATGCCTTCCCTTTCAAGCGGGAGACACGGGGCGTCGAACGTCCGTCGACAAACAGGGTAGAACGGCGTCGATGAGGCGGCAGCTTCGTCCGAGCGGTGCTCGTCGGCGTCGGAGCATCGGCGTCCTGCAAGGCAGAGGCGTGCGGGGCACCTCGGTGACAATAGTTCTGGACCGCAAAGATTGTGGAGACGGAGGCCCAGCAAGGGCGTCGAGTCGGTCGAGTCTTTGTGGTCTTCTGTTGGCGGGAAACCCACCGGCAGGTTTCTCCTCGGCGCGTTGGTCGTCCTCGACTTTCTCCGGCAGGATAAAGCGGTCGACGGTGCGGACGAGGGAGTCCTTCGATTCGAATGTTCTTAGGCAAAGGAGCGGACGGCTCCGGTCGTCGGCGGCACGGCGTCAAGTGGTTCCCACGGCTGGGCAACACAACTTCGACGGGCCTCCAGCGGTTACACAAACCTGCGAACCCTGGTCGACGGCAATGGACTTCGACGGCGGCGATGTCCGGGTGCTTCACTTCGATCTCCTCGGCGGTCCCGTCTCGGGTCGGCAGCCTTTCGAGGGTCTGTCTTCCAGGGCGCTTCGGTGAAGATGGAGCGGTGCTCGATGGTCCCTCGGAGCACGGGAAGAAGGCGCCTTACCAGGTCCTCTCTCGGGTCAGTCTTCGACGATTTCGGCAGCCTTCGGATCGGTCGAAGCAAATGCAACAGCAAGTCTTCTTCTTCCAGCTGGATGTCGAGGATCAGCAGTTCCAGTTACTCTTAGAGTGGAGACTCAGCTCCAGAACGCTTCTGAACGCTTCTGAACGTTCCTTGAACCTTCTGAATGTTCCCTGAACCTTCTGAACAGTGGTAAGAGGTCCCCAGATATACCATTCTGTCTCTCATCCACACTGCTGGCACACACTCAGCAGCCAATCATACAGAAGGGCATTCATGCAGTCAGTCAGCCAATCAGGCACACAGTGCATTCAGGCCACACTCCTCCCTTTCAGACACTCACAACAAGGAATGTGGATTGGGACAAGTACCCAGCCATTCAACACTACACACTGCATTCAGGCCAGTTTCGGGCAGGGCTGTCTCAGTCTTTGTCTCTCATGCCAGAAACTAGACAACCACAACAAGGAGTGTATATTGGTCACACACTCCATTCACCCAGGTCCCACCCACAGGAGGTACCCACAACATACAGTCACTGGGAAGGCTCCAGTCAGTCTAGCTGGGCCTTCACAACACCATATATGGAACTTCCACCCCACAGCCAGTCAGGGGGAAGGGACAGAGTCAGGGCTTCCCAGGACTTTGGGAAACAAGGTAACAGGCAATAGAAAGCAAGAGGCCACAGGGGCCATCTTGTTTCCTATCAGGAATCAACTGATCCCAATGGCAGGGCCTGGGTATCCCAAAATGGAGGACACCCAGAGCACCTGTCAAATTCAGCATGGAGCTGCCACCAGCCCATACCCTGCTCTGTGGGCCACCCACAGGTGCCCAAAAACATACACTAGGGGCACAGGATTGTACCCCTACCCATGGGTGCCATAAGGGTATCCCATGGGTCTGTTCACCAAACCAAAAGAGAGAGCTGCACTGCCAGGAGTCCCACATGGACTTCTGGGCACAAAACATGACAGAACACACGATAAAAAGCAGTAAAGGACAAGGATTCAGAGGCCCTGTCCCTCTGATGCATTTCCAGCATCACAGCCACCATTGTGGATTGTGTTTGGAAATCAGAAGCATGTATGTGTTCAAGCTCAGAATTATGACAAATTGCTACACAGGAAATCTTAGGTAAAGGAGTGGCTTGTAAATTTTCAGCTAACAGCAATTCCTGACAAACGGTAGAACAATTGTCAGATCCTGTGCCCTGAATAAGTGCTGTGCTAGAAAAAGGACTTTCACTCCCAATAGATTTTACATATTGACAAGTATCATGACCTACAAAAATCTCCGCACTCAGGGACTGAACAGTATTCACTTCATCAACGGATAAAGTTTGAGGTGTATTCAGAAAAGACTGTAAGGTTTTATTCTCCTCTTGTAAAGTAATGTATTCTTGTTTTAACTCCTCAAGTTCAGCTTTTAGCATACCCCGCCTTAACTGTACATCCCTATCAGTAGGCACAGGGGAAGGCATGGTGGCATCAGGGCTGGATCCTTCCCTAGCCATCCGGATGTGCACTGATTGTACATTGTCATTTACTGCTTGCAAGTTTTGTGATTTATACTCTCTCTTACCAACTTGGTCTGTGTTTCCCTTAAGCAGACTATTGACATCAGACCTCTTGGCATTAGGGACTACAGTAAGTACTTGTGCAGAGGAGTTAGCTGTAGACTGAGGGCTGAAAACAGAAGATATGCAAGGAACCCCTCCATTCTTTATGTTTGAATCATGAAACTGTTCAATCTGAGATAAAGCACAACCGGAATCATGGGGTTCAACAACAGAGGTACTCGTGTGTAATAAATCTAGCAGTGTGTTGTTTTCCGCTGCTAAGGCTTGTGCGGACATAGAATCTGGATCAAAATTAAAGACAGAACTAGGATCAGGCAATGTACGATGGGCCATCCTGTGGGAGAAATACTTTGCACGTAAATATCCATTCGTGACAAGGAGTTCATTTAAGTCAGGATCAGTGATTTGATTGTCACAGGTAAACGTAAGGGAAGCTTTCTGTACAAACTTGTTAGTGGCCTTGCTGCCTTTCTTTCTTAAACTGGCCATATTCAAATGGGAATAACGGCTGGTCATTTTGTTAAGAAAGGAAGAAGGCAATGAATATGACAAGGGAAATGTGCACGGAATCGCACAGTGAACAACTTTGAATCTAACTACGTGCATACAATACCCAAGACTCATGTATACTAAAACCCAGGAGTGCAAATAGAGTGAAACAATAATACCAATATATGAAAAGGGATGTGGGGTAAGCACTTAGAACCTCCTTATGACTGAAAGGAAAGTCGGCAAACTCCTTACCCACTATGCTATTACAGATACTGACAGCGCTAAGCCCACGTAGAGGGCAAGCAAGGACAGGATCTGTGAGCTGACACTCTGGATGATACTGAATAAGGAACTTAGAAACAGTACTCACGAGGACCGGAAAGACCACTTGAAAGTCAGTAAACCCACAAACCCAGTTGATCAAACAGGGACCCAGAAGGCTATAACAGCAATGGGTGGAGGATAACTAAATACATAAGACCCAAGTCAAGGGGCAAGTAGGAATTGTGATTATAGAATAGTGGGGAAAACAAAAGGTATTCACACAGGGACTAGTTACAACAGCAACCCACACCTAATAATCAATGGGAAATAAATGCAGAAGTGCAATGGAAAACATGGAATGGATCCCAATAGAAATTAAGGATCAGGAGCAGGGAAAATGATATCACAAAAGGAAACCTTTCCCACCCATCCAAGGAGAAAAGGCAGGAAGCTAAATCTATAAAGGGAAAGACTAATGCATCAAGTTTTTCAGTAGCAAAGGACAGCATCAAAGAAACAGAGAACACAGGCAAATTGGGCAGCATCAAAGGGTAAAGCACAGAGAAAGGCTGCCTGCAGACAGAGGAAGACAGAAAGGGAAATGCAGAAAGCAGAAATCAATTAAGCACACAAATCCGAAATCCAGGGCAGAGGAACAAGAAACAGGAACTAGGAACTAGGCACAAAAGCTAGGAACAAGGGACCAGTCACAACAGGAACACTGCAACAATGACCAGCGCTGGACTGAAGCAAACTGAGGCTTTTAAAGCTGCTTAACGAGCACACCCCTCAGGTGTGCCGCCTGCTACACCTGCAGCCACAGGTGTTGCCTATCCTCCACCCAACCTTGTCCTGCAAGGGAGGAGGTGAAGCAGTGAGCCAGGCATTCTGGGAAGCATAGTCATTAGATTAAAGTAGCATGCTGGCTGCCAAAAACCTGGAATGGATCCGGAAGGGAAGTAACTTGGAAAATAAGGTTTTAGCGCTCCCAATTCATCACAGCACTGTAGCATAAGGTTCGGAGGAAATGTCCAGTAGGGAATAAACCCCAAAACATGCCCCCAAGTGACGGGAACGGGAGCGAAGGGAGCGAGCCGTGACACCTTTAGAATTTTAGCAATATAAGGGTATTTTAGAGACATACGGGATGAAAAACATTATTGTTGGTGGATCTGTACTGGAAACCTGTGCAAGTTGAATTAGGAGCTTTTTTGACATAGCTTGATGGACTCTTAGAAACCTTCATGACTGGGATTGATAGCTATGATGGTATGATGCCAGGTTATTTGAATTTGGACTGCACAGAAGCGACTACAGGGTTGCATGCTCCATGATTTAAGTATGGTGTAAAATAAAAACAGTTCTTGATTGAACAGAATTTAATAATTACACACAAAAGTATTGCGGGTAGCTCCACAAAATTGAGTACGTGGAAAAATGAGGCAGTGTCCTCACTAACAGATTATCTAGTTCTATCACTGTCTTATTTCAAACTGTGTACTGTGTTTAACATCATTCAGACGGCCTCAGTGATCACAACAAATTGACTGCTGACTTCGCTCTCAATCAAATGATAAGTCTTCCTTCAATGTATACTGATTTGATGGTATCACACCACAGGAATTGGATAGCGAAATTATTTAAAGATATAGGGAAATTGAACAATCATTTTGACAAGCTTTTTAAAGAGACTTGAGTGGTAGAAAAAGTCGGGGCTATCTCAACAATTAATTTGATGGGCTTTTTGTGGAATGGGGAAGTTACGGGGTGAGTAATTAGTGGTAAAAAACTGTGCCATGCCTTTGACTGATCAGTGCTAACAAAAAAAGGGAATCGCGTCATAGCCTAAGGCATATAAAGAAAGCGGGACTGAGTGAAGATGAAGCCACAACCCTTATCAGCAAAACAAAACAACAACATAGGAACTGGTTAAAGGCCTATAGATTTATGCTAGACCAAAAAGACAGAGAACAAATGCTATGTGAAATTATCAATTCAATAAACCAGAAGTAATGTTCCAATGTCACACAGTCAGTGAAGGTCTCTGGAAAACCCATTTCCTAAATTTGTATAATTGCCCCCAAGATAAGAAAAACCCTATAGATCAGACAGTTCCCTGGGCCCTGACATTTGTTTTGATGGATGTAGAACAGCGAATGATGAAGGCTACTTCATCAAGAGTGCCTGACCCAAATGGCACCAGTAATCATATACTGAAAAGTAATGTCAGTTTGTGGGGAAATGTATCGACAATATTGTTTAGGGACATTCTGAAAACTATGAGCATACCGCGATAAGACTAACCCAAAAAATGATAGACCTATCTCCCTTGTTGTGCTGAGGGAACAGGAAAGCTGGGCCCTAAAATCTGGTCAATTTCACAAGAAACAAATGGGCATTCGTAATGGAATGGATACAGTCCTGTGCAGATTCTTTCTAAATTGTTTATGTGGAGGAGCGTGGCAAAATAACACACCAGCACTCTATTCTGCCAGGACAGAACTGACTAAAGCATTTGACATGGTCAACTGTTTGATTCTTTGTAAAATCTTAGATAAATTGAGCATTCCACTTGATCTTTCGGCAATAATCAGGCATCTGCACGATAACACAATGTTTCAGGTTAGATTGAACAGACAGGGTGCTCTCACTGAGCAAATCCTAACTGCATGTGGCTTGCATCAGGGATGTATATTAGCAACCTGCCTCTTCGACCTTTACAGTTTCGGATTTGCCTGACTCATTGAGTAAGGTGTCTCTTGCAGGACCTAAAATCTATGATTTATCCATAATGTGAATGGCGTATAATTTGATTTTAGATGATTTAAACACGAGCTTGTTATCAACGTAAAAAGAAACTGAGATATTCTGATTTAATAGGTGCAGTGATGCATCATATGGTTTTGGATGATTTATTAACAACTGTAAATTGATTCCCTTAAAAACTGTGAAATATTCTGGATTAGATTTTTTGTGCTACACTGAATAAAATGTGGCTTCCAGATAAGAAAACTATATAAGAAATACTGTAGATTTACAATTCAACCACTAGTTGAATTTTAAAAATTAAAAGTGGTCCCGGCATTACTCTATGGTATGGAACTTGATCACCAGCTGAGAGATTTTAATTGGGATTATTTTGAGGGACAAATCTGGAAAAAACATCCAATTTATCCTCAAGTGAACATATAGTGACATTTAGATTCGAATTGGGTCTAACCACACTAAATGGCTAGTTTAGATCGAACATTTTATCATTGTATTATAAATAAGCACCCAGGAGGGAAGCCAGAGCCAACGAATTTGATGAATTGCAGGCAATAACTGCTGTGTATCAGCTACATCAGGTGATAAAAGCACCACAGAACTTGTTCAATCTCATTAAATCATACTGATATCTTCCCTGAACAGAGCCAACATCAGTCTGCACAGGTGATACTTCCCCTGTCTGACCTGAACATATGGCAGCTCAGGGCCCATCCACAGTGCCATTCACCTCCTTCAAAGAATCAAGAATACATACAAAAAAACCCACACCGAGTTCAACTCTCTAGTTGTATCACTTCCTATGTGTCTCTCTCCACACTCACCCGTTCCTTCTCTCCAATCATGTTTGCACCCTCTCTTTCACTCTCTGTTTCAGTCAATTTTTTCAGAGCTTGGGCCTTGGGAACCTGGCCAATATACATCAGCCAGTCATTCAAACCAAAATCCCATTATGAAACAGGGCTCTGCCAATGCTTACTATCTGTCAGGTCCTTGGGTTCTCCTGTTTAATAAAGAGACTATACATATAATTATTAGGAAATCAAAATCTTCTAGAGCCTGTGGACCATATGGACTCACCAATGATACTCTAAAAGAGGTGCCAGTACTATGAGTGGACATTTTGTGTACCCTAGTTAGGCAGATTTTGAGTTCTCACTCTGTTCCTAAATCATGGCACCTGTCTTATATTGTCCCCATATACAAGAAGGGCAGCAGGACCAATTCTAAAAACGATGGTCCAATTGCCATCCTTGATGTTGGGAGCAAGATTTTTTCCAACTTGGTGAACCAAGGTAAATGTGGTAAAGCAGCTAACCACCATGGATACTCTCTAAATAGGAATCTGTCCATTTTTTTAGAATTACTTTAATTACTTAAATTGAGCACCAAAGTCAATATATTAATGGCTCGATTGCAGAGAATTAAGGTAAACATGATGTTGTTTTTCACTGGTGCCAATGATGAGGTATTATAAGGCATAAGTGCCACTCGCCATTGTTTATGGTTTAGAGATAATGGAACCTGGGGATTTCTAAATTTAAATAAATTGTAGGGTATACTTTGGAAGTGTGTGCTTTTTCTCCACAACTGTGTACCCATTTACATTATCAGATACGAGTTGGCCAGCTATTGTAAAGTGGCGAATGCTGCAACTATATTGGAAATTCCTAGTTGTCCAAAATCCCCCTTGTATGATAATCCTCAAAAGTGTGAAGACTTCCTTGGGGTTGTCGCATAGTATTTATGCTAACAATTGGGAGATAGTAAGTACGAGAGATAAAATTGATAATCTTACATGATGTAGTGCTATCCTGCAAAATATATTGTGAGATGGCTATGATAGGTTGGGGAGCTTGCCCTTTTACTTAAGTATATCTCCTAATACATACTGGAGAATACCATTTGATTGCCTCAGATTGAACCTGTTTCACACATATTAGGTTTTGGAAACTAGAGTGGGGATCCTGCATGCAAGTTTCACTTGTCGGTTCTGGGTGACCAATCAAAGCTTGAGCATATTTGCATTTATCTGTATGCTGTCCTAATTTGCAAGAATTGAGAAGCCAATATGTTCATAAATTTGTATCTAATTTTGAACATTTTGATCATTAATTTTTTGGGAATCTAATCTTCCTGGGTAATCCGCTTACATTAATTTTAGAAACTCTCCAACTCATGCAATACATGTTATCACAATAATGCTGTAGCTTGTGTTGGGGTGTGTGATGCTGATTGATATTCAAGCAATGCAATGATATATCCAAGATTTTCTTATATATTATATTGTAGTGCTGTTGTCAGACATAAATTGTGATACTTAATCTTGTGGAATTGTATACAAAAACTGTCTCTGTTTGTTTTCATGTATTGGAGTATTGTGCATGATTTGATATGTAACAGTTGCACAATAATAATAATAATAATAATAACTATTATTATTATTATTATTATTATTATTGTTATTATTAAACAACTCAGCATAATGGCATATTTTTAGGCCATTCACTTGAAACGTGATTCAGCCATTCCAATGCAACAATTTCTCACAGACGTCCATCAGTCACAGATGGATTTGCCATGATGTATCATCAGTATTGCGTTGTACAAAAAATGACAGTCTTTGAGAGAAAGGTTTGTTGGGAAGATAACTATTACTAAATGAATAAATACTAAGCATTTGTGAACAAATGTGTTCAAAGCAAAAGCTACTCATAATGTCTAACAATCCTCATTGAAACTTGCCGAAGGACACAGAGTGGCTGGATCAATGAAACAATGGGGAGATAGATGTATAATATAACTTCACATCTGCTGACCCTAATGAGTAGCTTTGAACTTTTTACTGAGGGCAGCATACCATGCAGACGCTTTGTTGGGAATAGGATCATTTTCCTGCCTCTGCTAATTGCATTGAAAGGACAGCTCCATTTAACACTTGTGTCTCAGCTTACATTTTGTAGTGCAATCATAAATGCATCCTGCCATATAGGCACTTGTGAGGTGTTAGGTGGTCAGGAAAGGTCTCACTGAGCTAGAGGGGTTCACGTTGAGTGCACCATATTTGTGACTGGGGTGCAGCGAAGCTGGTGCAATGTTGCAATTTTATATGTATGAAGTGCAGTTAAACTGAATGAGATGTGTTACTTTGTGTGTAAATTGATACATTTTTGATGTGCACGCACACAGCAATATAAATGTCAATATCGCCAATGAAATATGAACACATTCTAGATATGGTGTGCTACGAAGTGCCTAGAAGCTGGGCGATGAGGAGATTCATAATGCGCATGCAGGGAAGGGAACTTGTCATGAAAAACACATTGTGAAGAAGACATGCATGCATTGATACACACACATACGGAATTTACAAATCTAAATGCAGCGTGCTCTTTTTATAAATTGATTAGATTCTGCAATCAGGGGTTTGCGAGGTGAATTTTAAGTGACTGGAACAAAACTGTTCTTGCAGAGTTGGAGGCCTAACGAGAGGTAATGATTAGGTACGACCTTAAGCAGATGATCAGCCAACAAGGCGGGCTGTGGTTTTTATGACCTGGCAGTTTCGACTAAGGCAGATATAACCTTTTTAATTGCATGGGAGTTGGTATTTATTGCTCAGAGGGAGCAGTCCAATTGTTTTCTCAGGCTGTGACCAGAGACCATTCATGTTGAATTTGTAATCATTTAGATTAGAATGTTCCAATGATGCCAGAAAGTCAGGGTGGGAAAGATGGTTATGGCCAGTTCAAAGGGAACCTGTTTATTCTACCCCTCTTCATATTGTTTGAAGTGCTCATGTAAACCATGCGCAATTATGTTTAGGGTTAAAAGGTCTCAGGCCAGCTGGGACTTGTAATGAATTATGTTTGTACATGAATGTGTAACTATGTGATGATGTCATAACCTACCACGGACAAATCCTAAAAGATGGTGTGGTGCACACATGAGCTGAAGATGGTCGTTTAAATTATTGTGACAATGAGAAGGGGGGGATTGGAGAAAAACTGGATTTCTTTTGTGTAGGTCGTGACCAATGACATGTGGGGGGTGGCATGTAATAAAATATGTGGGAGTGTTTTAACAGTTGCAAAAATGTATATAATTTGTCAGATTGTGTGGTTCAAGGAGACTCAGGTTAGTTTGACTCTATAGAATCATCTAGCCCATCTTCAACGATTGTACAATAAACTTGCTTTACGTACAAACGTGCACTCGATTCTCAAGCGGTGGGTCTGCTTTGGGTTAAGATGAATAAAGGGCCATCTGCACAGAGAAATCTACATGAACTCCTATGTAATCAACCAGGATTTTGCAGTTGGCAAGAGCTGGAGGATTATATAGGAATCTAATGCATATCCGCCAAAATCGATTGCTGGCTGGCTTGGGTATGCTTTTGTTTTTGAAAGATGGAATGTATTGGGCGGTAGGAATGTACATTTAATTTTGGAATGCCAACTGAATCAATCAAAAACGAAAATGCCCTGGAGGTGAAAGAGGGTAAAAAACTATGTGTCACACTTCATCACAGCTCTAGGAAATTGGGAACTCCCATTTCGTGCAGAGCAAGCACTGTGAGATGAAATTGTTTGCTTGGGATCCCAACATTTGGTGAGACAGGGAAGCTGGGATTTAAACCCACTATGCAGTTTAGACAATTGACCACATACCTTTCAAGCGCTATAAGGTATAAATATGTAGGTTTCGGTTCTCAAGAACAAGATTCTGATAGAGCTTATTTTCACAAAGCACATAGAACATAGTTGACAAATCTGACATGCTAAGACAAAAGAGTATTGTTGTATTTTTATCCTGGATGTAGAATTGAAGACCCAGTATGCAAAGTAATCCAAGCCTGAAAAATCTAATGTTTCTCACCAGCAAACTTTCTGCACCTAAAGACATGCCATAAAATAATGTGCGTGAACAGTATCTGTTGTATTGCATGGTGTTAAACAAATGTGAATACAAGAACTGAAAGAAGCAGGAAAACTCTACCCTCTGGACCAGAGTATTATTGAGACATGAAACATGGAAAGAAATGTGTCCAGAGAAAAATATATTTATCACAATGTATCAACATTTATTTAGAGTGATACAACAATTTAAAAATAGTAAAAATAGTAAATTAAGTACAATTTGATAAACACTAGTACATTTGACATAGCAACCCAGCAGCAAATTATGCCTAAAATAGGCTAAAACATCACTCACGCAAGCCATTCATAGTGCAGCAATCAAACATGACTCCACATGCAGTGCAAAGCATCCAGAATACTAAAAGACAACAGGACCATACTAAAAACAGAGGAGCAGAAAAAATATATAACTAATCCCCACAGTGGCATTCATTCTTATTGTAATTGCCAGACACATAATAGAATTTATCAACACAACATCTATTATAACGGTGGATCAGGAAGGAGAGATACAAGGATCACATCCCTTAGGATTTTTCTCGACCGGTTTCAACGTAGGGTGTTGGTTTGCACAACGTCTTCATTAGGAGGCGGATGTAACCGAGCTGTAAAAAACACACAACAACATGGCTATAGACTAAAACATAACTGACCATAAAGGTGCTGGTAGTTAGCCGAATAAAACAATGAAAAAGGCGTCAGAAGGAACATGAATTTTTGCCATTTGGGACCAAGTGTACCATCATGTGCATTAGTATACTATGAACCCTAAACAACAGGAGTGTACCCCAGAACCAAGGGTTAGTGACTCCCGAACGGAGACCGTGTTGAGTGATAGTAGACTGGTCAAGCGTAGGCAGACCTGTACAAATACACGAAAGCCAATAACCACACCAGTGATACCTATAGGCCCACTGACCTGCTGGAGACAGCGATTGGCTGGAATGGAGTGACCATCTGATGAAACTTGAGGGCTGTGTCCTAAACACGATAAGGTCACTTTGAGCCCAATTATTTGACACAAGACCTAGTCTATAGCTGAACCGTCATAGTTACATAGAATTAGAAGTGGAAGTGGAATACACAAAGTCGTACCTGTTGGACTCTGTGATAGGCTCACGGATTTCCAAAACTGCATAGATTAAATGAGAAAGGACAGAAAGAAGGCTGTCAAGGTGTTCAAGACAAAACTGCAACTGTGGAGGGAAAAAGAACCGACACCAGTTAATACGGTACTTACTAATGACCAAGGAAGCTGAATGCTCAAATCCAAGGCGGTCCGCTGTGGGTGAGCGGCCACTGAAAGTAACCATGCGAGTACAACCTCCCCAGCTTTTGGGAAGCCAAGATGAGCTCTAATGACTAAAAGGACAAATGCAATGCACTAAATTACGTGAGTGTCAAGTCTAATCAACGCCACTAATACAGCTCTGGCAACAACAGTGAAAACAAGAACTTAATTGTCCAAGGTACCATGGCCCGGAAATCAAGCATGGCAAAATATATATAAATTCCACAGAATGTGTGGATAGGAGGCCAGCAGCACCTGGGATAGATGGGCAGCGCTGCCTGGACTAGGACCAACTATGCCGGCAGAGAAATCTTACCGTATCAAGATATACGTAATCGCACGGAGAGACGGAATCACTCGCTCTCCATCTCGCGGCAACAAATCGTTGGAATGCCGTGCAAGCGCATAGAAAGCCTGTAAGGGAAACAGGACGGTCACCTAAAGGCATATTTGACGGGTAAAAAAGGCAAATATGCCTGGGGCCGCACATGTGTAAAAAATACATGTAATTGACTGAAAAGCCTCTGCACCTGGGCATGCGTAACGAGGCTAAGGCAATTGCTACCTGGGCGCCTGTGATTCCGTGAAAAAGACACACGCAGCCAATTGATAGCTGCAGCGGCACATTGCAAATGAGCACGTAGCTCCCAATAGAACTCAAAAGTGCTTAAGATAGAAATGCAACAAGGGTGCAGATGGCTGGTACCCTCCAGAAGGTGAAAGGCAGACGTGAGAAGAAACAATTTCTGTTGTTACAACAGAAAAAGGGCTCTGGAAAATTGAGAAATTGGACTGTGAAAAATTAAGAAATTGAAACTGCAATAATTGCAAACAAGTATAAACACAGACAGCCAAGCCTTGATCTGAGGAAGGCAAAGCAACAATATTTGAAAGTCATGGAAACCGGACTGGTTAGACCCTAATACACATTGAAATCCCACGATTCCAATGTATTGAGGCCTTTGTGGAGTGTTTTTAGATTAAAGATCCACATTTGTTCCTTGTAGGACAGTTTATTAGCCACTTGCACTGGGCCCATAGCACACATTTTTTCTATGCAAAACCATACAAGAAAGTCTGGATCATGTCCCATTTCCACACAATGAATGACTAATGGTGCAGAAACTGTCCGCGTTCTAATTTCTGAGCGATGCTAATTGATGCGCAAATGGACTTCCCTAGAGGTTTTACCTACATAAAGTAGCTGGCATGGGCACTGGATCATGTACACAACATTCCTACTTCTGCAAGTAGTAAATGTCCATAATTCCCAAGACCTACCTTTGTAGGAAAAATCTGTTGTTTTTCTAGAAAATGTACAGGCTACACAAGAAATGCACGGGTAATGTCTTTTAATATGATTGAGATTAATATCTCTAACCTGATTAAGACATAAAGGGAGTCTGGTGGCACAAGTGAGTTTCTGCCCTAAATTTCTGCTTTTTTTTAAAGCAAATAAAGGTTTCTGAAAATTGCGGTCAGTGGAGTTAAGAATTTTCCAATTTTGTCTGGCAATTACAATAATAATGAATGCTGCTGTGTGGAGTAGTTATATATTTTCTCTCCTCCTCTGTTTTTAGTATGGTCTTGTTTGTCTTTTAGTTTTTTGGATGTTTGTCACTGTATGTGGAGTCGTGTTTGATTGCTGCACTATGAATGGCTTGTGTGAGTGATGTTTTAGCCTATTTTAGGCATAATTTGCTGCTGGGTTGCTATGTCAAATTTACTAGTGTTTATTAAATTGTAATTAATTTACGATTTTCCAATTTTTGTATCACTCTAAATAAATTTTGATACGTTGTGATAAATATATTTTTCTCTGGACAAATTTCTTTCCGTTTTTTATTTAAAAAAACAAATGTGAATAGACACCTAAAAGTAAAACCCTTATTTTTGCACATCAAACAAACAGGTATTAAGAATATAAAGGAATCCTTGCAGGGGGGTTTTATTGTGTGCTCACTTTCACTGTCTTGTAGGTAGGCCTATTTATTGGTAGGTAACTGGAGTGGTGTGTGGGCTTTCAGTTCACAATGCCCTCCCAGAGTTTCAATAAAACATTTGCACATCATGAAAGGCCCTGCAGAGAACAAATAAATAGGTTGAAAAGTTATTGCCACTTTCTTACGTGAACACCTCCTTTTGTTCTTCAGGGAGGGTTGGGGCTGGAAGGTGACAACATGGGACACTACAGGTAGTGGAGATTGAGAGGGGAACAGGCAGGGTTTTCCCCGAAAGAGTGTGGGAATTTATATCATTTTCTTCGATCCTAGGATGGCCAACTTTTCAAAATAGCATTGTAGGGCACTTTACTTGCAGTGGCACTTCAAAAGCAGTTTATTCTTGTTATTAATTGTTCTGAATGGCATTGTTCAAATCCATCTTTCTCCCATATCACTATTGTAACATTAGGGGCAAAGGACATTTTAACACATACACAGCACAAAAATAAAACACTGTAGGGCTGTTATGCACACCTGGCACTGACCTGCAAGATTTCTGCTCAATGTCTATCCTGGGAGTTCCATTGCCCTTTGAGGCAAAAGACAATCAGATCCAGTATTTTGCATATGTATTGACATCATGGAAAATAGCATTACAGAGAATGCCATCTGTCTTTGATACTTTAGTGCATTACCAGCAGCGATATTACCGGAAAATTCCATGTGTAAGCCAAGAGACAAATTGTGGTGTACAGTATATGAATGGTCACCATTATTAATATGTGAAAGCTCTAGAATTTAGTAGGACATGAGAGTAGATGTTTCATTAGCAAAAGCTACACACGGAATCAATTCTGGGACACACTAAATTTGGCAAATAGCACACAGTGAGATTTGATTTGCTTAATGAGATTGAATATTAGCAGTATAGCAATGGCTTGAACAGTACACAAATTACATCAGAAACTAGCCAAATATTGCATTGATTGTAAACGAAACTGGTGAGCAAATATTATCTGCGTACAGCTTTATTTTTTACATCCTGACTGAAAGATCACCGAAAAAGCTTTAAAAAGCGTGCAAGCCTGTACAATTCTTGGGTTTTAAAACTGTAGTCACAATGAAAGAAAATGCAAGGCAATATAAGGTCATCTGCTTGCCTCCTTATTTAACACAGCATGGAGCTTAATGCTACCCTCCCATTGTTTATCACCTACTTTTCAAACCTCTTAACAGCCAACAGTCCTTCCCTACACACTGCTCTGTCTGGGCCATCAGTCTCTAACTTCTCTTAATATGATGCTTTTTTGGCACTAAGTGTAACCTCAGAGGGAGCAGCCGTTCTCCCTTGCACTTTGAAATCTTACACGAAAAATTGCTAATGGCGAGCTGGGAATGGACAGATGATATGCATGGAACGAAGAAATACAGATGGCTGGGAAACGTATTGTGGCCATTTTTTTTCCCATCATATTTCTCTTACCTCTCGTGCCTGCCGCTAGCACCTTTTCAACATTCGCAAAGTCTGCTCCTCTCTCACCTTCCACGCCACAAAACTTTTAATATCCTCCCTCATCTTCTCTCGCCTCTTCTATTGTTCCTCTATCCTCTTTGGACTCCCTGCATCTCATCTCGCCCCCCTCATATCCCTCTACCACTCAGCCATCCGCACCCTCTGTCTCCTTGCTCCTCACGACTCCATTTCCTCTTCGCTTTCTTACCTTGGTTGGCTTCCTTTCCATTCCCAACTTAAATTTCATTTCCTCTGTCTTGTCTTTAAATCCCTCCATGATCTTGCAACCCCTTATCTCTCCTCTCTCATCTCTTTCTACACCGCCTCCCGCTCCCTTCGATCTGCAGATCTCTTTCTTCTCACCGTCCTCCCTTCCCCATGTGCCTCCTCCTGTTTTCGCTCCTTTCAGCTCCTAGCCCCTCTAGACTGGAACTCCCCACCACTCTCCATCCGCTCCATCCCCACCTTTTCCTCCAACCATTCTTCCTTGAAATCTTTCCTTCTCCATTCCCCTCCCTGATACCCTTATCCCACTCATCTCTCTCTCTCTCTTCCCTCACTTCTTCCCCTATTTACCTCTCCCTACCTGCTCCTTTTATCCCACTCTACCTTACCTCTCCATCCTTACCTCTTCATCCTAACACCCTCTCTGTTCCCTCCTCCTTCTCTTCCTCACTCCCTCTCCTTCCCTTACTTACCCTCACAGGTTAATTGCCCTAACTACTGTTTTATTGGTTTGATTCATATCTTGTAAATTGATTCTACTGTTATAAATCTCTATGTATCTTGTTGTTTTAATGTAAAGCGCTTTGGATTCAAGCGCTATTTAAGCACAATAAATATAAATGCAAATATACAAATACAAACTTTATTGAGTGCCAGTACTCTGTTTTAGCTCAGAGAAGTCCCTGTTCTCAATAATGCCACAAATGATAAGTGCAAGTATTGGGAGCCGGTTTAGAAATGGCCCATTTAAAACAACTGGTTATACATGTTCTAGAGCTGTATTTGAGCACATGAGGCAATTATTTTTGGAGTCCCTGCAATTATACAGCTGGGACCTGTCATGGTTGCACTTTTGAACAGGTACCTGCCATGTAAATGTCCTCATTTGCACAGAGGAGTGCAAAAAGGGAGCAAACATGCTTGCATGCCACCTTTTTGCACTCTGCCATGAAAATCAAGTAAATGCTGCCTTCGATGTATGTCCCATGTATATCCCAGGAGGCTCAGTGACAACGTGCTCGCCTTGGAAGGACGACGACACGAAGCAACACAGGTTCGATCCCCGGGTCCACGCTTAGAAACCTCTGGGTATTAAGCGTGTTATAAATAACCTATCATGTATTATCATTTCTGGCAGGCAGCGTTTTCAAGTACCCCTATGGAGTCTGCCTGGTTGGTGCTGGTGTAAAAAGCAGATATAGTCCATAGGGTCCAACAGCATTTAGGCCAGCATGAAAATCCATGCTGGTACAAAATAAGGAGTATTTGTATGGTGGAAAGTAGGGCTCAAGCCGAGGGTACACGGGGGTGGACAGAGTCCCCCACTTTTTTCTGGAGTACCCCCACTTTTTTCAGAGGGCACCTCAATATGCTCATTTTTAGTTTCACCACATTCAAATGGTATGTTAATGAGTCCCCCCAATTTTTATTTGATGACATGACCCCTGGTGGAAAGAAAGGGGATGTGGAATCGTAACACATGGGTCGACCCTCCTCTCGGCCATACATATGAAAGAAAATGGGGTGTGGCATTACCTACAGGAGTAACAGTCTTACGCAAGGCTTTTACACCTTTCATTTATGTTACTCCGCTGAACAACATGATCTCCATGCTGTGTAGTGTGTCGGAAGTCCTGGTATGACACATGGTGGCAGTAACTGCCTATGAAAATCCTTTTCATCTGAGATGATGAAGTGGGCTAAGGCTGTGTGACTCACTCTTTAATATAACTTACAGTAGGGTTTTCACAATGATTGGCACATATGTGTAGAAACCCCATTGTCAATCATAAGGTGCAAATGTCTTTCTTTTTCCCAGCTTATTTTTTCTCTTTCACTGTATTCTTCCCCCCTATGATTGTAAAGTGCTCTGTTGCTTCACAAAGCAAGGTTCAAGCTCAATTAATACTCTAATAATAATAATAATAATAATGATAATGTTGTTTGATACCTTTATTGGACATAAGCCATATGGTTAGATACACAACAATATAGTCATATTTCACCAATAAACAAGATACAAGGTAAAAGGAAGAACAGTGTTAAAACAGTATTAAGCAACAAAATTCATATGTTACTCTAATGAGAACCACATGGAGCAACCATAAAAAAAAACTTGTCGATAAAACAAGTCACCTACTATCAAGACGTACAATACCAGAACCATTCATTAAAAGCAACCTTATACTAGTGGTATAATTCATTTCCACAGATTCAGGGGCTTTACCCTAGGGGCTTGTTCCTCCTTAGCCAGGATCTGTGAATATATTTGGCCACAAAATAAGCCACTGTAAGATCCATGGAGTTCTTGCATAGGTAAATAGCTCCACTAACAGTGGAGACACCATGCAATCTAAAAAGGGGTTTCAGATAGGTGATGCTAAGGTCTTTCAATTTATCACAAAATAGTCAAAAACGCCCCATTGTTTCATCCCCATTTTAACACATCGGGCAAACATCGCTAAGGGATCCAGACCACCTGTTGGTGACATCTCGTAAAGGCAGGAATCGCAAGCATAGACTCATATACAATGCCTTTGCATAAGCCAGTTTAATGATGTTCAAGTATCTCTCAAATCCCTGTGACTCTTTATTTGCTAGGTAAACTGGGCCTGTGGCCAGGGCAAGTGTCAACACCCTCGCCTATAGCTCCTTGTACCTGGCAAAGGCTTTTTCAGTATACTTTTGTGTTACGGTCCATCTGCCGGGGGTTTTGCCAATAGGCAGAAAGACCCAGCTGGGACAACCAGTTTCTTACGTGCACCAGCTAGGGAATCTTCTGCCAGCCCCTCAGCGAAAGGACGTGATCCAGTCTTAGGTGAGATGCCTCTGAGTCGAGACTACCCTAGATGCTGGTCCAATAAAAGAACGATCTGATAGATATTTCCTCATCAATTGGGGGTAGGTTGCACTCCATGCGGACAGAACTGGTGGGGGTGCTCAGTGGGAGCAGCAGGATTGCCTTTACAAACTTATTTTCTGTTGTTCTCATGGCTGATGCATCCACATGCCCCCACACAGTGGCTCCATAGATGGCTGACGCCTTAGGCTGCGCCTGATATAGACCCAGGGCTGGCCCCAGTGCCCCTCTATCGTGTTTAGTATAATCGGCTTTGACTGCCCCGCTAGTTTTCGCTAAGACAATGTTTGCCTTGGACACTTGGTTTTCCCAGTGCCCCCCCCCTGGAAAACCGAACCCCTGAGTAATGATACCGGTCCACCTGTTCCAGGGTGGTATTGTTCACCCGCAGATTCAGGTTTTTTGGCCTGGTCGCTTTAATTGAAAAGACCATCGCCTTCGTTTTCAAGGTGTTGATTTCCAAGCCCAGTTTTGCGCACTCTGATTCAAGGATTACCAGGGCAGGCAGCAGGCCAATCGGGGAGGTGGAGAGGACAGCGTCATCCTCGAAGAAGAGAAGCGGGACGCGCTCACTCCCCATCTTGAGGGGGGTCTGCATTCTCCTGCTAGAGGCTCTCTATTACTGAATTAATAAATGGGCACAATAGAATGGGTGCAAGAATGTATCCTTGATGCACCCCTCTGGCCACCCTAAAGTGTTCAGTCACCTCACCCCTGAGTCCCCACCTCACCACTGCCCTGTTCTTTTCATATAGTAGTTGGATCGGGCATAGTCATTCTTATGGGATTTTTTTGCTCCTCAAAACCACCCAAAGGGCCTCTCTGGGCACACTGACAAGGCGTCCTTCGGGTCTATGAAGACTCCATAAAGGTTGGTCTTGGTAATCCTGAGGTGTTTTTGTATAATTAGGTGGAATTTAAAACATTGGTCGACAGTGCTTTTTCCTGCTCGGAAGCCCGCCTGGAGGATGCTTAGCTGCTTCGTTTCCTCGACCCATGCTACAAGGTGCTGGAGAATCACCTTACCAAAGGTTTTTCTGTTGCATCAAGCAGAGAAATGGGTCAGTAATTACTGGGGTCTGCCCTGTCCCCCTTCTTAAATATAGGGACTATCACTGCCAAGGTCCAAGTTTCAGGGACCCCATCGCGGATAATGATTTCATTGAATTATCTTGTGTAGCCCTCGGAGGATAGCTCAGCGGCAACGTGCTCGCCTTGGAAGCAAGACCACAGGAAGCAACACAGGTTCGATCCCCAGGTCCGTGCTTAGAAACCTCTGGGTATTAAGTGTGTTATAAATAACCTGTCATATCATATCAGTGCCCAAACAGTTACTTCACTTTTGTACAGGTGCACAGGGACCCCGTCTGGCCTGGAAGCTTTTCTGCCCTTCTGCACAGCAATGGCCCGTGCCACTTCTCCCACTGAGAAGTTCAGCTGCTTTACAGGGTCTATGCACGGAATTGGGCCACAGTAGATGTACTCAGCAGGGACCACAGGACCGCTCTGGGTTGGTCACTGTACAAGTTCTCAAAGTGGGTATGCCACTTAGTAGGGGTTATGCTTTCTGGCACTGTGACATCGCCCTGTAGGTCTGATAATAATGGCCAATATCTGAACGGCGATAGACTAAAAATCCTGCTTGCGTTTTACTGCTTGCTGTGTGAACGTGCCAAGACCTGCAGTGAAAGAGAAATCCTTGCTTGTGCATGATCTCTCTCCTGCGTTTCCTTGCAGGGGCAGCATTACACGGCATCTCGCTCTCGCGGATCACTGCAGAGTCCAAATAAGAGGACACTCTTTGCTTTATTAAAAGTAGGGTGACCACATTTAAAAAGTAATACACCGGGACAGGGCAACTGACATAAAAGTAGGACTAACTTTTCAAAGTGGCTGTCAAGGCACTACACTTCAGTAGCGGTTGGAGAAGGGGGTTTAAGTATCACTTTTCAAATAAACACATATTACAATGAATGTATCACTAATTTATCACAAGCATACACTGTCTTAAATTGGAAAATGCAGCATTTCTTCTGTGCAAGCTGTTCCTGCCAGCTAAGAAAACCTACTACCAAAAACCGGGACCACTGCAGTTTCCAATGGAAACATAAACTTGACAAAGGCGGACAGAGCTCCAAATTCCGGGACAGTCCCAGCAAAACCGGGACGTCTGATCACCCTATTAATAGGCGGCTCCACGGTTCTCTCGCAAGTATTGAAGACTGCTTCAAGAGCATACGTTTCTTATTTTGGGGGGTTGGGCTGGAAAATTGAATGGGGCAGGTGCAGTCTTCTGTTGTGTTCTTGAATGCAGGCTACACAGAGATGGCTCCAGCAGTATTAATCCCCTGAATTTTCATACTGAGATTAATAATTCTGACGTGAAGGGCACGCGCACATTTCGGA
Source organism: Ambystoma mexicanum (assembly GCF_040938575.1). NCBI lineage: Eukaryota > Metazoa > Chordata > Amphibia > Caudata > Ambystomatidae > Ambystoma > Ambystoma mexicanum. The sequence goes on from NC_090928.1 coordinate 676,203,604, forward strand.
GGCAGGCACGTTTACACCCTGTGCAAGTTTGCAGGGAGTGTAGTCTGCATTAACGTATTTTGATTTTATTTTTTAATTATTTGGATATCTTTATGCTAGTATATGATTGTTTTTACCACTGATTACTGTCAATATACTTAACACATTATTTGTAATAGATTTTCAACTCAATCGTCCCTTTAGCTAAATGGACTACATCTATTACCAACGTCACTAAATTACTTATGCTTCTTGCGTGCCACCGAACACTTCTTGCGCCTCTGAGGCGAAGCATTTTATTGCGTGAGGTTTAAGAGCCCCTCTCCAAGGCCTCCCCTCTCTTGTGTTTTCATCGCTGCGGTTATTTAACGGATGTCCCTGGTAACCCTCCGCAGCCGCATCTCCCTTCATCCTGCTGCCTGTTCTCGTCTCGTTGGCTGTAGCTATGCTGGCGCTGTGCAGGCTCCCTCGCTTCTTGGCGACCCTTGGGTCCCTTACTCAGCAGTTTGGGTTGGGAGAATCGGGTTCGCCGGTGTAATCCGACCTGGGCATCCCATTCCCTTATGGCTTTGCTGGCAAGTCCCGAGGACATCGGGGCTTGATGTGTTGTTAAGTCACGATGACTTATGGCATTTGCTTGGCACTCAGGCTGAAACTCAATCTGCAGCTGTGCCAATTCGTTTTCTTGATTGCGCTGGCCCTGCGAACTTTGCCCTTCTGCGCTCCTCAAAGGGAAAATTAAAGATGACGGAGAGAGAAAAAGGTCACGCCCGATATCACGGCATAACCACCCTTAACCATGTGCTCAGCAGTAAGCCGAATCCATTGTTTCACACATCATTAAATTTCACTCTGTTAACATGTTTAGTGGACGTTTCAGAACTGTATGTATTTTTAAAAAAATTTAAAAATAAATCCGTTCGGAGCAGTTGCGGCTAACTATCTCTACCTGTATTAACCACAAAGAAGTCACAGGCGTTGGGATGGAGGAAGATGCTATGTTTGAGGACACCAGGCATGAGCAGCCTGTGGAGAAGTCAGGCAGAATGACGTATTGACGCAGTGTGTTCAACATAAATGACAGGCAGTTGTAAAAATCTACTCTGTTGTACGTGTGACATAATCACGTAGGGAGATGTCAAAACCCGCCTCGAAACCAACTGACCATAAATTAGTACTCAGAGTACCTCAGTTTTGAGGTCCAAGAAAATGGCAGGGGGTTGGGGGGATAGGGTGTGCAAACATGCGCACTGGACTTCCGTGCATGCAGTGCCCTCTGTGCACGTTTGATGGTTTACACTACAAAGTGCATCCAAAGCATGGAAATCAGGGTGGACGCAGGTGTCCGTGCACATTTTCACTTTACAGCGTAATCAATCATACAAGCCTCCCACCATGGATGTGCATGGTGGGATGCACTAAAATGGATGTGTACGAAATGCACCCGCTTTTTGCACCGCTAATCATCTTTCAAAGAAACCCAGATGGCCTGTTTTTACAAAGTATTTTTCCGATGGGACTGTGCCATTGTAAACAAGCCGTGGCAATCCGACCCTGGTGAGGCCAATTTGAGAATCTGATGGAACGGTTGGGGCGACTTCCACCTGATTTGGAATCTGATTAAAAAATATAATTATATTGTGAATTAATGCATTTTAAATGAATAGAGCAGACTTTTCCCAAGATGTGCTCTATTCAGTGAAACTGGCTTAATAGCACATTCCAGAAACATTTTGTTTCACAATGATTAGAGTGAGAATGGCCTGCCCGCTTCCTCTTCTAATCTGTGCCCGTGACTGTTGTGCTGGTGAGAGGGTCACTTTCCAGGTTGTCTCACACTGGTTCCCCAAGAATCCCTAATGGCCCCACTAAATTGCACATGTCAATGAATCGGAGCAGCAGCACAGTTGGAACTACCAGTTTCAGGGCAGGCCCTTCTAAATAACTGCTGAACCCATATGCATGCATTAGTATTGGCCGAACCCCACACCCTCTCCCGTAATGATAGGCTCACAACTTGTGTCAAGTGTTAGCAATAAAAGGCCGTAGGATTTTATTGTACAGATATGAGTTATGGCAAATACACAATATCACATATCATGATGGTATCATACTTTTGGGCACCGGGTCCTGAGGTTACCCCCTCTGACCCGTGCCGCCTTCTTGTGTCCCACGACTTGTTGTGGGCACCGTACAGTGCCTTGTACTTCTTTTTGTTCTTCTTCCCTTTTTGTAGGGTGGGCGGGTTTTGTGGTAAAGAAGCAAGAAGATTTGGAAGACACTGATAAACAGTGAACCTCCTGTTTGCTTGGGTCCCCGTTCAGGGTCCACAAACAGATTGTGTTTACTCTGAGCATGCTGCTCATATGTATAGGACCCAGGGAGGCCCTCGTCCTTTGTTGTGTACGTGGTGGGGGTTCTGTTGTCGCAGCCCCCGGCCGGATAGCCGACTGTCTGACCCTCTGGTGGGGGCAGATCTTTTGAACCTGGGCCCTGCCTGATGGTTGTTTTCCTTATGGTGCTTAGCACCTTGCTGTTTGGAGGAAGGGTGAGATGACTGTTCGCACCTTACCCTTCCGTGGCTTTGTGCTGCCGAGACTGCGTGTCTCCATAGCTGGGGGGAGGAGAGGAGCAGGCACGGGGAAGGTTGGGGCTGCCCCTCTACCAGCTGCCGATGGTAACAGCAGTTACCCTGTCTCGCTTGTGGGATGCCCATGCAGCATTGCCCATAACTGCTGAACCCATATGCATGCATTGGTATTGGCCGAACCCCAAACCCTCTCCCGTAATGGTAGGCTCACAACTTGTGTCAAGTGTTGGCAATAAAATGCCGTAGGATTTTATTGTACAGATATGAGTTATGGCAAATACACAATATCACATATCATGATGGTATCATACTTTTGGGCACTGGGTCCTGAGGTTACCCCTTCTTACCCGTGCCGCCACACACGGGCAGGTTGACGGCTGACCGTGTTCCCTCAAGAGTATGCCCTAGAGACAGCCCCCGTGAGCAAGTGTTGCATTTATTTCCCGAAAGAAATGCTCCATGCCCTGGTTAGCCAAATGGGTGCCGTCGTGGAGAAAGAGGTCTGGGTTGCCTAGTGTCATGGCTGGGTGTTTTATGAAACCCAGTCCTCTTGTCATACAGAATCTCTCTATCCTCCTGTTCAATTTACTACTGGATATGTCTATAGATTTGTAGCAGTTGGCCACTAGCCATTTCTTTCTTGGTAAAATGGCTGAGAAGTATATTTCAGTACCCCTCCAGTTGTGCGAAATGCCTGCTAGGGAGGAGCAGATTTCTTTGCACAGGATGCGTCTAGCCGAGTTGACTAGGTCGTTGCCCCCTAGATGAATGATCAGGAATTCTGGGGGGTCCCTGTATGCCACCAATTCTGCTAGTGTTTCGTGGATGTCGGCCCACCGTAGGCCTCTGTATCCCCACCATGAAGTAATGGTGTTTCTGAAAGGTGGCCCTTCTTTAGTGTCTTCTGCCCATTTGCCTGTCCTGAAAACGAATGAGTGGCCAACTATCAATTCGCTTGTTGTTTCTGTGGTGGTGGGAGGGATGGAAAAGAAAGAAAATTTTAGGGAGGATGGCTATATCAGTTGTGGTCTAATATATCTTTTATAACAGTCTGACTTCCATCCCCTTATGTTTTTTAGTTGTTGCGGTGCTAAGCCTCCCTGCCATGCTGCAGTGGCAGCACCTATCCTGAAGGAATGGGTGCCGAACTGTTTGGGATCCCACCCTGCTTTGCTGATTGCTTTTATCAGCCCTCCTTTAAATTGGTAGCGGCTTAGGGCCGATGCATCCTTGTGGATTAAAAAACTCCCCCCCACTTTGGGTCGTTGTGCGTAATAGAGGTTGGTGATGCAAACCGGACAGTTTGTTGCTTCATCAATGCAACAAATATTGATGGTTCTTTTTGCACCAGTTTTCGACTGTTGCATTTCTATGTTAACACTCTCCTGTCTCACCCTGACTTCCATGACACCCAGGCCGTTTGTGGCCTTGGTGCTGGAAGCGATGAGTTCTCTTACCCGGAAAGCCCCAAAGTAGGCTAGGAAATAGGCTGTTTTAAATAACATTATCTCGTATGGGTGCCAACATATGGCTTCCAACTGGCTTGCTATCTGCACCAGTTTGCTGAAATCAAGGGGTCGACGGGTGTCCACTTGGGCACCCTCTATTCTGCCCCATCCCTTCATTGCATAAGAGATGAGGGCGTTCTGGGTGGGGTCTGAATCGCCCTGTATTTTTGTAAAATATGAAATTGCCACCAGGTGTCTTTTAGCCCAATCCCTTTTGAAACCTTGTTCCCAAGCCCATTTTTAAAATGCTTCTATATCTTTAATCGTTATTAATTCTACGTGGTTTACACCTGTGGCCTTAAATACTGTTTGCCAACACTTACTGTACTGTGTTGCAGTAGTGCTTGCCACTGCCCTCTCTGCCATCTCCGTTAGGAAGCCTGTGAGGGTGTTGGCACCCATTGGTGATGTGCCTGATTCCTGTTGGGCATCCCGACCTGGGCTCTCTGGCGCTGGCGTTGATGCCAATGTGTTGTTGGCAGCCGTTTTAGAGGTGCCTGCTTTGTATTGGTCATCCCGGCCTGCACTCTCTGGTGCTGGCGTTGATGCCAATGTGTTGTTGGCACCTGTTTTAGAGGGGCCTGGTTTTCGTTGGGCATCCCAGCCTGTGCTCTCTGGCGTTGGCGTTGATGCCGTTATTCTTGTCTTCCCATTATTGCCCAGAATTCTGCTGGTATTGGCGTCATCTGTTCTTGGGCGTGCGGCGCTAGCTTTCGGAATCTTGTCCACTGGAAGCGAGATAAGGCATCAGCAATGTTATTATCTGCCCCTGAAATGTGCTTCGCTTTGAGTACAACTTTTTCTTGTAGTGTGACTGTTGCAATGGCTCGTAATACTTTCAGTACTAAAGGGCATTTTGTAGACCTTCTGTTTATGGAGCCCACTACAGCCATGTTATCGCACCAGATCAAAAGTTCCGTATTCGCTAGTCACCTGCCCCAGATGTGGAATGTTAGCCAGATGGGAAATATTTCTAGTAGGGTGATGTTTCTTGTCCACCCTGCTGCTTGCCATGAGTTGGGCCAGTGTCCTGCCACCCAATCTGAGTCTAGCATGGCTCCAAACCCCTTGCTCCCAGCTGCGTCGGTGTATAGGACCCTGTTTGACCAGGTATTTAAAGGCGTTCGCTAAAGTAAAGACCCGTTGAAATCTCTGAGGAATTTTCCCCATGTTTCCAGGTCTTGTTTCACCTCTTTGCCTAGCCGGATATGCAAGTGTGGTTTGGTGAGTGATTTGATTTCGAACTCTAGGCTTCTGGAAAATATCCTCCCTTGAGGTATTATTCTGCATGCGAAATTGAGGCTGCCTGCTAAGGATTGTATTTCCTTTACTCTCCCCTTTTCTTTCGTTATCAGGTTTTGTATTTTAGACAGGAGTTCTGATATTTTTATTTTGGGGATTCTGCAGAGCCCCTTTGCTGTGTCTATTTCGATGCCGTGGAAAACTATGTTTGTGTCTGGTTTGGTGGTTTTTTCCCTCGCTAGGGGAATTCCCCACTGTGCGGCCATGTGCTCGAGTTCTGCTAAAGCCCTGCCACATTCCCCGGAGTTTGGTGGCCCTATGACCATGAAATCGTCTGGGTAATGCACTATTTTTGTCCCTGGTCTCTGCTTTGGGAAAGCCCATTGGAAAAAGGAACTGAATTGCTCAAATAGTGCACAGGATACTGCGCACCCCATCGGGAGGCATCTATCTACATAGAATTTGTTGTTAAAAGTGAAACCTAGCCACTGCTGTGACTCTGGGTGGACTGGCAAAAGTCTGAAAGCAGATTCGATGTCCAGCTTGGCCATCAAGGCGTTTCTGCCGCACTCTTGTATGAGCCTTACCGCCTCTTGGAAATGTGTGTAAGATACGGCGGATTCTGTGTGTGGGATGCCGTCGTTTAAAGACTGGCCTTTAGGGTAGGAGAGATGATGGATTAGCCTCATTTTCCCGGGTTCTTTTTTGGGGACCAGGCCTAGTGGAGATATTAAATAGTTCTTTAAAGGCATGCCGTCCCAGGGACCTTCTACCCTGCCTAGTTGCAGTTCTTTCTTGATTTTGGTTTCTACTATATGGGGGTTGTCCCTGGCTGACTTCAGGTTCATCGGGATGGTGTGTGACCCAGAACCCTTAAATAGGATGGAAAAACCTTTGGTGAAACCCTGCCATAGTATACTGCTGGTTTCCTTGTCTGGGTAGTTTAGGGCGTCCCTAAAGTTGCCCGGGTTGATGGGTGTTCGTCCGGGTTCTAAAATTCTTTCTTGGCTGGTAGTCTGGTGCAGTTGCTTGCTGCATGGTCGCCGTTGCAGTTTGTGCAGGCATGTTTGTACCAGCATTCTTTGCCCCATGTACACTGGTTTTCCCAAAATGTCTGCATGGGATGTTGGATTTGGCAGCCTGCTGTTTGTTCTGTCTGTGGGCATTATTTTTAGCCACCCAAGGCTGGTTCCTCCGAAAGGGCTGCGCCCCTTTTTTGGATTTATCATTGTCATGGGATTTGCTTCCTTGCAAATTTTTGCTATTTTTGGAAGAAGAATGCATTGTATCTTCTTCCTGGGGAGGTTCGGCGTTGAGGGTGTATAAATCGTTCTGGACTTCATCCCACTCAATGGCCGGCCTTTCCTACATGCTCCTCCTAAATCTGATGTCGTATGCTAGCCATGTCTTCCCCCTCTGGGTTACTTTTACTTCCCTTATTTTATCAACGTATGCCCAGATCTTCCTACCATCCATGGGGAATTTTTCTTCATATATTGTTGCTAAGATGGCAAAGGCTTGTAACCAGTTGTCCCAGTTTTGTTCGACCTGGGCGTTTCTGCCAATAGCTTTTTCTTCTATCTTTTTGGGGTCTCTGAAAGCGTCTTTCCCTTTGCGTTGGGCTTCTATTAGGGAAAAGATTTCTATCAATTCCTTTGCCCATATGGCTTCTTTGATTGTGGTATCAATGTTCCATGCCAGGCATCTTTTGTATCTATTTAATATCTCTGTTTGGAAAGATTTCATTTTTTGGTCTAACTGTGCATTACAGATTGTTACAATGTCAGTTGTATTGCTGTCGGGTGTCCCTATCATGCCCGTGTTGTCTGCGCTGGGGGTTGCCCATGCTTTTAGAGCACCCGCTGAATCTGTTGCTGGAGTTGTGGAGGCTGTCATATTTATAGCTGTGGGTGCTACTGGCAACTGCTGTACTTGTGGTGGGATTGCTGTAGGTAGTGTTACGGGTGGGTTGACAACCGTTATTGTAGGTTCTACTGCGATGGTAGGGTTTGAGGCCCCAGGTTCCCTTGTGGGCGGTGTCTGTTTCCCCCTTATTTCTACCATTCGTTGCTTTAATTCCGCTACATTCTCGCATAGTTTTGACAATTTTTTGTTACCTTTTTTGGCGCCTTCAGATACTTTTTTCTCCTTTTTAGTGGTGCAGAAACCTCATCTTGGCTGGGTGGGCTGGTAATTCCTTCCCTGGGTAGGCTGTACATGTTTTCTCTAACCCATGCCCATCCGTAGTGCTCTGCCGCTTCAATGGCTGCCAACAATTGTGGTGATTTGGGCTTTTGCACTGGTGTTGAGGGTGCCTGTGCTTTCCGTTTTGGCCCCATGATCTTTTATGCTTGTTATAGGAAAAGGAAAAAAGTTTTATCAAGGAGTTAAAACTGTTGCTATCGGCGAGCTCTTTGAGCCTGTTCTATTTGTTGCCCATGCTGGGTAACTGCTGGCTGGTGCCTTCTTGACAGGGTTCAAGGAACAATTGTCTCCTGGTGTCCACTTTGTGCAGTGTTTATTTTAACAAATGGGCAGCCCCCAGACTTGTTTCACTGGTATTTAAATAATTGGTTTTGCTGTGAGGGCGCCCGTGCAATATTACAGAAATTATTTTTAGTCTGCAGTATTTGGGCACGCCGAGCTTGAAATTGTGTTCGCAATTTCTGCGTGGATGTCAAGAAAAACTAGCTCCCGGCTCGCTGTGCTACCAGGCTGGCTGTGGCTCTGCCCGAGTTTAAAACTGGCTTGTGTTATCTTGCCCCGCCTGCCTTATAGCGCGGGGGCTCCGTTCCACTGTAACAAATTGTATCTCTTCCCGGACACAAATGTCTATTTTTCCTCCCTCGTAGCCCCAGCACGGTGGCTCAACTGTAAGTTGTTGAATCGGCCACTGTCTGCGCTGGGCTGCTCGGGTGCCTCTCTCTCCTTCGTTCGCACTGGTTTGGGATGATTCCGCAGCACGCGTCTTTGTTTGTTTTGTTTTGGACACGCTCGCCGCTCGCTTTTCCTCTATGCTGAGATATTGAAATTGACGCCGTCCGCGCTGGCTGTTCAGTTGCCGCTTCTTCCTTCGTTAAGGCTGCAATGCAATTGCTTTGAACAGTACAATGTTCAGGAAAGAAAAAAAGACGCTGCAATGTACAGCGAACTTCAAGATTTGCTAAAGAAGCAAGAAGATTTGGAACCTCCTGTTTGCTTGGGTCACCGTTCAGGTTCCACAAACAGATTGTGTTTACTCTGCGCATGCTGCTCATATTTATAGGACCCAGGGAGGCCCTCGTTCTTTGTTGTGTACGTGGTGGGGGCTGCTGTTGTCGCAGCCCCCAGCTGGATAGGCAACTGTCTGACCCCCTGGTGGGGGCAGATCTTTTGAACCTGGGCCCTGCCTGACGGTTGTTTTCCTTATGGTGCTTAGCATCTTACTGTTTGGAGAAAGGGTGAGATGACTGTTCGCACCTTACCCTTCCGTGGCTTTGTGCTGCCGAGACTGTATGTCTCCGTAGGTGGGGGGAGGAGAGGAGCAGGCACGAGGAAGGTTGGGGCTGCCCCTCTCCCAGCTGCCGATGGTAACAGCAGTTACCCTGCCTCGCTTGTGGGATGCCCATGCAGCATTGCCCAGCACTGCTGCAAATGATTCTCACTGAATTACGAGGCTAAAAAAACATCCTCCTCATCCATACTTGTGTCCATAAAACCGTGTGCCCCCAACCCACGCTGAATGCAAAGTGTTTATTTAATGGGAAATAGGACGCTCTCTTGACAGTAAACTTTGCCGTCAACTGCCAGATCACCGTATCCATTGAACAGGTCTAGTTTCTAGAAGTGTGAAAATCATTTGAACACAGCATGCATTTATTAATTTTTAAAATTCTGATATATCGCGCCACATGCCCACCGGCCACAGGGAGCATGTAGAACAATAAAAGCCAAACAGGTGAGAGAGACCGGAATAAAAAAGAAAGGATCGAAACAGTCAGTGGTATCAGACAAGAGAAAGCATGATAATCAGTTGTGGTAACGGTTCTCAGAGTCAATGGGAGAGAATTCCAAGCAATCGGGCATCGCACACCAAAGCTAAGGCCGCATGCTGTTGCCAGTCTGAAACGGGGCTGTACCAGTCTAAGTTGGTTCTTAGATCTTAAGGTTCGCAAAGTGGTATAATGCTTGAGTCGAACGGATAGTTATTTGGGTGCTGTATCAAGAATACACTTGTGTGTCAGAGTGATAATCTTGTGAGTCAGTCTATGCTTGACAGGAAGCCAGTGCAAGTCCCATCTTGCCAATGTGACATTTACGCGTTTGGAAGTGCCAGTAATGGCACAAACTGTGCTGTTCTGGGTTACCTGGAGGGAACACAGGATAGCCTGAGAGCAGCCACTCAAAAGACTGTTGCAGTAATCTAAGCGCAAGTTTATAAGTGCAGTGGCGGGATAACAGCATCCTCCTGGGAAACAAAAGGTCGGATGTTGCCAAGTAGCTTGTTAACAAAGCCGCAAGAACTTTGCACATCCAACATCTTTGCACAAGTAACGCTAATGAAACTAACTATATGGCAGACATTTTCTGCAATGCTGGGGTAAATCCGTATGCCAAAATGGCATTTCGAAATCGACATCTCCTCATGAGGCATTAGAGCCCCCCTCGATTTTTCTCCCACTTAAAGCAATGGATGGAGTTGGCACCGACAGAAGAGGATGAATGGAGCTGATGTTTACAGCTGGTGGCATAGTTGCTGTCAGGGTGGAGAGAATCAAAAAAGGAGCTGTCCGCAGCCCGTGACATACTTGCTGACGTTCGAGCTGTGCTGAGATATGGGTTTCACACAAAAAGGGTCCACCCTAACGTCGGTTCGATATAGCAAAACAATGTACCCTTTTGGCTAAAAAGTGGCTGGCACAAGTATTGCACTCTTCTATCTAGCGAGATCACCACTCACATCATTGCATGCCATGGACTTTGCCTCGGGCAACTTGGCAGAGCATAGTCCAGAGCACTCCACAAACTGGTGATTGGGGGGTGGCAGGGTGAGACTTGTTATAGAGAATAGAGTAATCGACAATGAGGCACAGAGACGGGTAGAGAGAGAGAGCATGGTATAGAGTGATGGGCAATGAGACATAGTGAGGGGGGTTATAAGTACCCATGTATAGCGTGATGAGCAATGAGGCGCAGTGAGGGGTCTACGGAGCCAGGAATAGAGCGATGGCCAATGAGGCACAGTGAGGGGTCTACGGAGCCAGGAATAGAGTGATGGGCAATGAGGCACAGTGAGGGGTCTACACAGCCAGGAATAGAGCGATGGCCAATGAGGCACAGTGAGGGGTCTACACAGCCAGGAATAGAGTGATGAGTAATGAGGCACAGTGAGGGGTCTACAGAGGCAGGAATAGAGTGATGAGCAATGAGGCACAGTGAGGGGTCTACAGAGGCAGGAATAGAGTGATGAGCAATGGGGCACAGTGAGGGGTCTACAGTAGCCAGGAATAGAGCATGGCCAATGAGGCACAGTGAGGGGTCTACAAAGCAAGGAATAGAGTGATGGGCAGTGACACAGAGCAAAGGGGTATAAAGAACCAGGAATAGAGTCATGCCAATGAGGCGGTGTGCAGGGTATAGAGAGTCTGGAATAGAGTGATGGGCGTTGAGAAGCAGCGAGGTATATGAGGGACCAGGAGTAGAGTGATGGTCAATGAGACAGAATGAGGGGTATATAGAGAGCCAAGACTAGAGTGGGGGTTACTGAGACAGAATGATCACTAAATCAATACATGGGTAGAGGGATAAAATGATGGTCACCGAGATAGGGTATAGGGGGCCAGGGATAGAGTGGTGGGCATGAGACAAAGGAGCATAGGGCGCTAGAACCTAGTAAGCTTCATGGACGCTACTGTCAGCAGCACAGCCATTAGAGTGAAGCATACAGGATGATGATGGGGTCAGAGAAAAGGGACATATAGGGGAGCTTATCGAGTGAGGCCAATAGGGTCACTGGTAGGGACAAAGGGCCATATGGAGTAATGCTCATAAGTAGCCCCTGTGGATTGAGGGGTTCGTGAGAGAGAGGGCATATGGAACAGTGGGCTACAGTCAATGAAAATAATGAGGCACAGATAGATTGAGTGCCTATGGCAGTAGAGTAAATTAGCTCAAGGAGTGCTTTGGGGATCTGTTTGCAAACTAAAGTTCAGGTTCCAATCCCAGACGGGTCTGGTCACGCCTGCATACAATTGAGGACAATATAGTGCCATCCCATTGAGTAATGTTAACACCTACCATGAAAGCACTCGGTAGCGGGCGAGAAAGGGCTATATAAAATGCGACATCTTTATTACAGAGAACGTGACAAACCCTGCTCATTCCACCACTTCAGCTCAACATAACCCTGTTGTTTCATTTACAGAACCACAAGCGCCAAGACACAATAAAAATGGTAAAAACTGTGCTACATAGCAAGACCCAGTTACGCAACATTAGTCGGGGTGATTGAGCCCCATAAGTAGTGGCACCGAGCCCCCACGTGAGCTAGCGGTTTAGGTAAATGTGAAGTTCTGTCCAAGTCCAGTAACGCATTTGCCAAAACAATTGTTAAAGTTAATGTGCCGAGAAATAAAACATCTGCTATCATCTTGAGCATGCCACTGCACGCAGGGCCTCGGTGCAGTACCAGAACTATAGCCATTAAGAATAAATACTTCAATCTGATTTGAAATAAAAACCAGATGAGGCTTCCAGAGTGAATCAGTGGCATAGAGTGGCATAGGGTATGAGGGGGCAGGACCCACCCAACATCTGTAAATGCCCACTCAGCAGCACTGTGTGGGCATTTACAGATGTTAAAGTCACTGCAGTGGGCTCAACTACCTTACATTGAGGCCCCACTTGTTAGACAATCCTAGCTATGACTCTGGAGTGAACACTGCCGAGGTAGACATGTGCAACTCACGTTTAGTCGTGTGACAACCTCTCCATGTACACCACAATATTACTCTCAGCCCCTGCTGTCTAATCACATTGTTTGCACAGTAGTTACATTAGAAACACTTACTGAAGGAAAACAATAGTCTGGCATTGTGCCATTTGCATATGGTCATTTATGCAGCATGGAGAGCGTGGTTCCAAGTGCAGAGCTATCGACCCTTCCGAAACACAGAGGCAGTTTTATGGAGGTGCTTATTATGCAGACTGCCGCCGTGCATTGGGCATCAGCAGTGGCAAAACGACGGTCCGCCTACTTGTAGGGAAAGAGGGAGCAGAGGGAGATAATCATCAGAAGATGACCCCCTGCGGGATGTCACACGAATCGAGATAGGGCATCAGCCTCACTTGCTGTTTTCTTCTTCCTCCTGCTGTTGAGACGTTGGAAGGCATTTGAATAGGATATTAAAAGCCCCTCTCGATCAGAACGTGGGATAATACAGCACAAAGAGGGGCTGCTTTGAAGTCTGCAAAAAAATGGCTGCTCTGAGTAAACACACACAGACTGGAGAACCACCCACATCATACTGAGTTCACTCACTGCAGCCAATCAGGTGCTGCTTACATCAAAAACACTACACCAACACCACACAAATCACCAGATGTACATGTTCAGTGTCATTTTAAACCAAAACATACTACTACACTACCTTGTTTATATTTGATAAAAAATAATGTAAAATGTGTAACATAACTTGAAAGCTGCAATAAATATGTTTTAAAGCATCAATCAAGTCGATCAACTTTAAAATAACATTAACAGATGAGAGCCACCATTTTGGAAGTTGGCTGATAAATCCACAACACTGTAGACAATGAGCCAAAGAGTGCAAAAGGAGGTGTGGCTGGAAGGAAAATGGGTGGGAATTGGAGGAAATTCCTATATATATATCACTTAGCAATGGGTGTTAAATGGGTGGGACACATAGTCAAACTACCATGTATCCTTCCTCATATGCTATCCTGTATTCAAAAGCATTGCAACAAACCTGCATCCAAAGCCCCTGTTTCAAGCTCTCATGTTAAAGCTCCTATTGACAATAGTTTCAGCTTTATAGGTAGCGCTTTCAGCGCCACCTAATAGCCACAACTAAAAACGTTTTTGTAAATCAGGCCCAGAGTATCTCCACCAGCACCAAAGTCCAATGCAAGCAGAGATGCACTCCAACTTGACATGTACAGTGGATAGAGTGGGAGGGACCATATATTTTGTTCCACCCCCCTACTCCGTCTGTCAAACACTTTGAAGTCAGTCACGTCCAGAGTGGTTACAGGTTTGCACATGGTTTTAATGCATCCATGCTGCTCGAAGCAATTTCAAAATGAAGGATAATATATGAAGGCTGCTGAATCCATTTGCAGTCTTTCGTTTGTATTTATTGATTTGTAAAACACACACCACAAATTCAATTCCCCCTGAAGTGCTACTGTCCAAAGAGACAGAGCAGGAGGCTCACAGGTAAAAACACAAAAGAAAGGCAATGACAGCCAGGAAAATGATACTGGGCCACAAGGTAGCAGAAGTGACATCACACATTCTTTGCCCCTATCGGCCTGACAGGAAGTTACCTCAAATGACCACATAACCTCACATGACCACACAGCCCCCTTACTTGACTAGAAGTGAGTTTTCACTGATTATGAACTCAATGGAATCAAAGCATTGGACTAACACATCCTACAATAAGTGATTCATATTACAATATAGAAAAATCACCAACTTCAGCAGTGATATCATGGGTTACTAAATAGAACATTATATGGTCCCTTGTACCTACTATGGAACAACAGGTTTTCTAGATCTCAATCTCAATTAACTATCAGAGCAGTGCAAGCCAGTCTCAGAGAAACCAGTATGTTGTTTCAGTGCCATGCAATGAAGAATGGACAAGTTTATCATTTACAATAATTGGTAGTGCCAATCTGATCAAAAGGCACGTTATCCCAGAGGTCATTCATCATTTTAATTGTGTACTAATGTAGGATAATGCATCTTTGTGTGTTTACCTAGGGAGCTGACCACCTTCAAATTTGGTAAAAATAAACTAGAATGGTTTTCCCTCAAGAGACCTCTCATGTGATTAAAGAAGGGCTTGGTTTCTCTGATGTACATACATTTCATTGGGGTTGGGGGAACTCTCCTCCATCAGGAGATTTTTGTCAGGGAATTCACTGTTATCAACAGGGTCCTTTAATTAACACCTTCACATTTCCATTTCATTCTGAAGGTCTTTTTCTGAAGTTTAGCCTTTTACGATGCTTAAGAAATATCCAGATCAAGGTTTTAAGGCCAACTACCCACATCCCTTCTCTTTTCCACACCCGATAACTCTCTCATACCACACATGCCTAGAGGTCTAGTGAAACAACCCACCAAAAACACACACACCACACAACCCTCTCTAATCATGCTATAAACCCAAGCAGCTGACAACCAACTATTCAGACACTGGACAGCACCCTTCCTGACACAACAAGCCCAGTGCACAACACAAAGCAGACATACAAAGCTCACATGAACAGATGCAAGTGTCTCCTAGTTTTGCACACAACAGCAGATAAGCACAACCTCTATCCTGTCCTTGTCTCCCTCACTGACCAACTATACCCTCCTTTCTTACAGAGCCACGTGAGCACCTGGAGACATGCAAATGGCAGCGGTGCACAGTGTAAATCAGCATAAAATAACAATGCCTTGGTGTAATTTCTCCATCTCTCTCTCTCTGTATGCCTTACCTTGGGCCTCATTACACTGTAGGAGTTAACCATGCCGCTATTAGCGGCATGGCTACTCCCTTACCTCATACCGGGTCCGGGTAGGCGGTATGGGGACTTACCAGCTCATTCAGACCCTGGAGGACCCGGTAAGTCCCCATGCCAAATACCATTCTCCATTCCCATTCGAGCCCCCATAGGGTTCAATGGGAATGGGGAAGGAGCTAATAACGGTACCACAATTAGCAGTACCGTTATTAGCTCTGAAGTCCCTTAGCGGGTCCCGTCCTTAACACCTGGTCAGACCAGGCGTTAAGGATGGGACCCGCTGAGGGACCTCGTAGTAGGGCGCTCAGGAATTACCGGCACCGGTGCCCTTACCGGTGCCCGTAATCCCTTAGCGCCTACCGTGTAATGAGGCCCCTTTTCTGTAAACACTGAAGATTCCCCTTCTTTGGAGATTTGTTTTGCAATACATTGTGTGGGGTTTAATGGCAGCCCCAGGATCAAATGAACTAAATGAGCATTAAGAGTGGCTAGATACAAGAGGTCTCCACCTTTGAAGGTTTTCCGAGGAGTGGTGCAGGGGCGTGATACACCAGTCAGAGGAGATGGGACAGAGAGAGTGGATGAAGGAGTACCAGGTGTGGAAAGAAAGTTGATGAGGAGTGGCAGGTGCCGGTCAAAGAGAAGGAGGTTGGGTTGAGGACCCTGAACCAAGATTGTGCCAGTGTGATAGAAATTAATGATGCACCTGGATGATGTGAAGTCTGCCAAGAGGACTTCCCACTTGGTGCCACCATTAATGGGAGAGCATGTGTAAGGACAGAGTGTAGAGATGAGGAGTCCATAGATCTGGGGAGCGGACAGAGAAGAGGATATCAGTAAAGGCCTGTCTGGAAGTTGCACTGACATAGTTGTCTGTGATGGGTAAGCTAGGGTTTGTGGTCAGGTTGTCTTTTTTATGTTTTTTCTTCCAGACTTTGTGAGGGAGGAAGGATAGGTGATAGTGTAGGAGTTAGAGAAGATAGGGGAGATGGTGAGTGCCGTAGGGTTGGCAGAGGATAGTTGAAGGAAAGGGGAGTGGCTGTCCAGCACAGTTCTAGGACAGACTGAACAGGAGGCCTGGTAGTTGTAAAAGGACACAAAATGGAATGCAAAAGGGGTGCAAAGATGTTAAAAAACACACACCAGGATTCGAAATTTCCAAAAAGGGACACAAATTACAATGCAAGAGGGGTGCAAAAGATATTACAAACACACAACAGGATAAAAAATGTCCAAAATGGGACACAAATGCAATGCAAAAGGGGTGCGAAAGATGTTGAAAAACACACACCAGGATTAAAATTTCCAAAAATGGACACAAATTCAATTAAACAAGTAGTAAAGTATGTAAGGCAAGGAATGCAGAGTGATATAGGCACAGCATGGTTCAAAGTTGTTAGTGGAGGAGGTAGTGTCAATGTTCAGCCATCACTCACTGAAAGATATGCGGAGCGCGTGGAGGTGCAGGGACCCAAGTTCATGAGGTAGCTGGCTGTACTCCAGGAGGCTGCTCCATGCTGTGATGTGGGACAGTTCAGACCTCCTAGGCCCGGACAGGTTCAGACAGGGGCCTTAGATGTGGGCTTTTGGTGAGGGGGCTAGTTAAAGCCTGCCAGTTCCCTGATAAGTGATAAGAATGATGTGCAGCCCAATCAGAGTGCAGGAGGTGGGAGAAGGGACTTAGAGATGACTTCCAAATGTGGGCTGGAGGCAGTGGCCATCTTGGAAGTGCCACAATGAGTCTGTGAAACCAGTAGGCTCACAGGTTTCTTATTCTTCTGTTAAGCCTGCTACACACAGTGCAGCTGGCCTACAAAATGATACCAGGCAGTAGTTCTGGCTGCAAAAGTGTCCTTCCAACATTCACACCTCTAGAAGATAAAAATGCAGATTTATTTTCGTGTTTTACAATTTTTCTCATAATGCTTGTGGTATAGCCAGATGCTGCCAGCAGATCGATGTAGACCCTCAGGTGTGATTTTGCAGCTTCCAGGAGTCAGTCAGGGTGGAGAGGAGTCCTGATCTTTCCACACCCCACAACTCTCTCGTACTACACTTGCCCAGAGAACTAGCGAAACAATCCACCAAAAACATGCAAACCACACAACCTTCTCTAATCATGCTACATACCAACCTGCAGACAACCAATAATTCGGACATTGGACAATGCCCTTCCTGACACAACAAGCCCAGTGCACAACACAAAGCAAGCTGAGAAAGCTCACATGCACAGATGCCAGTTTCTCCTGGCTCTGCACACAACAGATGAGCAGAACCTCTATCCAGTCTCTCTCTCCCTCACTGACCAACCATACCCACCTTTCCTACAGAGCCATGTGAGTGCCTGGAGACCATGCAAGTGGCAGCAGTGCATAGTATAAATCAACATAACATAACAATGCCGTTGTTGGTATCATTTCTCCACCTCTCTCTGTATGCCTTACCATGTCTGTACACACTGAAGATTACCCTTCTTTGGAGATTTGTTTCATGATAAATTGTGTGGGTTTTAATGGCAACCCCAGGATCAAATGAACTGAAAGGCCATGCCGGCCCAAAATGTGCAGAAATACCTTCTTGGAATGGGAAGGAACACGGGCAGATTGAAAAGCCAGCATTAACAATTTCAACACTGCTAGTGTGCATAGTGAAGTCATATGTATGTACTTCTGCAGTCTAAGCAAGGAATATGTGAAAAATGAAACCAGGCAGAAGAAGGAAATTGGAAAGGCACACTGTGAATGCTCAACTGCAAAGGCATTATTTCATTTGCATCTGCCACATATCATAATGCTGTTTCAAATAAAAAGAAATCCACCTACTGATTGGGTCTTGCATGTGATTGAAAAAGCCAAGAACAATTAAAGGCCTATTCTACATGAAAAGCATGGCATTTGCAAACACACAATAACCTTCACAAATATAAGTGTCTATTTCGATTACTTGAGATGGGGATTTCCCGCCACCCGCAATTCGAGATCCAGCATTAATTGCACCAGACCGAGTTGTGGTAACGCTACTAGTGTTGCAGAGTATACCAGTGCTTTTACCGCCGGGATACCCCCCAACGTCTGGTGACCTCCTTTGTCATGTAGTGACTTTTTAGGTGAAACATTTCTAAAGTGTTAAAATGAAAACTCTGGTGGGTAGATTCATCCCTCTCATCATTTTGACTATATACATCTGGGGGTCCTATCCACAGAGATGGGCTGGGCCTTCGGGGCGGAGAGGACCATAGGGGTCCAATTAAAATTCAGGGCTATTAAGTTAACACCTGCTAATTTTAAATATTTTGGAGATGTGCCTTTGAGGTTAAAAATTGATTTCACAAGCCAGAGAGAGGGGGCTAACTGCCTAAAAGTCATCTGTGTGAATGCTGAAAGAGGGTTTTAGAATTGAACCTTGCAGGATAGCGGTCTGAAGTCATCTGAGTGTAACTATTGAAAGTTGCATGGAGATGTACCATTGACTGGGAGACAGCAATTGGGAAAGAATAAAGAGGCTGGGATATTTACAAAGGGGAGCAAGATAGAGGGATGAATGCTGGTGGCAATCCATGACTGAAGTGCCTGGCAAGATCTTTTTATTCCACAAGAGAGGGTCGTGAAACGCTAATTTCTTTCCTGACGTCCAAACCCTGAAATCTAATGTAAGTAGTTGGTCCAACAGAACCAAGTGTGGGGATTTGCTTGATTTAATACCTTCCCCATAATCAATGAGTGGGGGGTATGGAAGTAGACCCTTAGAATATTTTGATAAATAATAATTCAATTAATTCCCCGAAAACTAAATAATACAAGGTGATTTTGTTAACATTTGAAATTAACAAAACTCACTCCCAGTGTGAATAAAAACTATAGTCTGTTAATGTAATTGGGTACACATATTTTGTTTGTCAATACCAGGTTTCCCTAAAGGGGGTGGGTGTCCTTGTTTAAAAATGCACCCCCTTTTAATTCCTAACTGGCACCTTAAACCTGGCCTTTAAGCAGAGGGGTGTTGAATGTAACTGAAGGTCTGGGTTTTCGGTGAACGCTAGAGAAGTGATTTTCTAAATGAAAAAAGAATAGTTTCTAATTGAAAAATGCACAGTCTGCTGAGAGTGAGAAAGTGACCCTGATAGAAGAGAGAATTTGTATTGCTTTAGGGTGAAGAAGGAAGAAGGGTTTTATCAATCCAAAATGATCATGCTGAATTCTGTGTTTTGCTTTTGGTTCTGTATTACATCTGCATTCTTTACTTCCAGGTTCCCTGTTGTGCTTTGTGCTTTGTGCTTTGCCTTGGTTCTGTACTACATCTGCATTCTCTACTGGGTTCCCTGTTGTGCTCTTTTCTTTGCTGATGCTTCTGTACTGCATCTGATTTGTAGGTCCATAGTTTGTGTTCTTTGTTGTGCCCCCTCCCCTTCGTGTCCCCCCTGTGCCTCCCTCCTATCCTTCCCCTGTATGACCTCCCCTCCCACCTCCCCTGCCTGGGCTCTCCTCTCCCTACCCCCTCTTGCCTCCCTGCATCCCCATGGTGCTCTCTGCCTCACCTATCTTTTCTTACTGCTTTTCTATCTACTATCCTATCCTTCTCATTAAGTCTACCAGGAAGAAGCTTAAAAGGGATATCTGGTCTCCAACCCATGCCTGCCTATCATTGATATCTATACCATTGCTTCCTCCAGACAGACCCTTACTGACATACACTTTGTTGTTCCGTCTGCAGGCCTATGGACCCCCCATATGGTCTCTGTTCGCTCTCCTTTTTCCTCTTCTCCCATTAATGATGGCACCCAGTGGGAGGCCCTCCTGGCCCCCCTCCACTCCTCCAAGACCATCATTAATGTCTGAATGTAAATGTATTAATGTATTAATGTAAATGGCACCGTCGTAGTCCAGAGCCCTCAGCCAATCTCCTCCTCTTTGATAGATGCTTCCTGTGCCCTATCAACATTCCTCTCCTGCCATCCCTTCGTACCCCTCTCTGGCTCCTCTGCAATCTCCTTCCTCTGCCACCTCTTCAGCACCACCTGCTGATTCTCTGGCCACCATGTTGCCTCCCTCCTCTGCCACTTCTCTGGCACTCTCTTCTCCCTCTCTAACTACCCTGCATTCTCTTCCTTCCTCCTCTGCCCATCCTCAGGCACCTCCAAAACCTTCACAGGGTGTACCTTTGGCCTGTACCCCTCACCAGAAGTCTTTCAAATGTGGCAGCCTGCTCCACATTGGTACTCTCAAATTTCATTCAGCTGTCAAACACTCCTCTGACATCTGCCGTCTCCTGGAAGAGCTTGATTTAGATGTACCGGGTCTCAACAAGACTTGGTTCACAGCCAGCTCTGTTATGAGTTTCAACGCTCTCCTTCCCGATGACTACAAGATCCTCTCCGAACCCAGAACCAACCGTCTAAATGGGGGTGTAGCCTTGATTTTCCCGGAGTGGATCACTGCTTCTATCATTCCAATGCAGCACTACTCCTCCTTTGAATGACTGGTCTGCAGGCTCACTAGCTCTCCTGGCTTCTCTCTCACTATGGCCACTATCTAAAAGCCACCTGGCCAGGTTTCCCTCTTACTCTCTGAGTGGGCTGGCCTCTCCTCCTTGCTCCTTGCCTCTACCTCTCAACTTCTCCTCCTCAGAAACTTGAACATCCACCTGGATGCTACCACCCTTCTTCAGGACTCTTTCATAACCTCTGCGATTCTCTCTCTCTCTCTATTCTTCCCTCTGGCCTGAGTCACTCAGCAGGACAAACCCTGGATGTTCTAATCGCCTGATGTATCCCTCTCACCACTCCTCTCTCCTGGAGTGATCGCTTTCTCCTTTCTTCCCACCTCTCTCTCTCTCTCTTCCCTGCAGGTTAAGCCGACTCCAACACTGACAGCTACCTTCTTGGTCATCTGAACCATGAAGTGTGTGTCAGTTGAGGCTTTCACCGCTACTTTCTCTCCTCCTCATGCACCTTTGGCTGACTCACACCCAGATACATCCCTTTCTAACCTTTATTTCTCTATTTCAAACATGCTGGATGTCCTTGCCCCTATCACGAGGATCTGCTTGAAGCCCAAATCCAAGTGCAACTCTTGGTACGATTCTGACCATGCTGCCCTTAAACGCAAGTGTAGGGTGGCGGAGAGGAAGTGGAGGGTATCGGGCACACCCCCTGACAAATGAGCCTGCTCCAAAGGCAGTAAAAACTCTCTGTCCTCTCTAAGAAGATAGCCTCCATCCAATCCTGCATCTCTGCGGCAGCTAACAACTCAGCCAAACGTTTGCAAAATCTGCAAGGAGCTGGCCAATCCTGCTGCAGTCTCTACTTCTCATGTTATCTCCCAGGCCCTCTGCACATCCTGTCCACCCCCTCTTCCTATACCTCCTCTTCCACCTCCTCTACTACTCCTGGCCTGTCTGAGGCTGTCTCTCCTCTTCCTTTCTCTTCCTTTCCCCTGTTCACCTCTAACGATGTTTCAAGACAAGTCTGATCTATGAAAGTCTTGTCAAAGCAGGTTCCCCCCTGTTCATCCAGAACCATCAAGGACCACATCAACACTCTTGCTCCAGCATTGGCCGATTTCTGCAATCACTCTATTGCCACTGGAACTTTCCCCTCCCCCTTAAGCACTCTCTTGTGCACCCCCTTTTAAAGAAGCCCACGATTGATGCTTCCTCTCCAGCTAACCATCACCTGATCACATCACTCCTTTCCTGGGCAAACTCTTGGAAAAGCTGGCCATCACCCAACTTAATCTACATACTGAATCTGTTGGTTGCCTCAATGACCACCAGTCTGGCTTTAGAGCTGCCAGAAGCATGGAAACTGCTCTCCTGAACACCCAGGAAGACTTGCTCTCTGATCATGAATCTAATCTCCCTTCTGTCCTCATTCTCCTCAATCTATTCTCTGCTTTTGACACAGTGAACCATACCATCCTGCTCAATCGCCTCTGCGACAAACTTGGTATTACTACTCAGGCCTGGTTGACCTGCTTTCTCACTGACTCTCAGTGTCCAACTGGGGTCTTTCCTCTCTTCGATCTCTCTATCTCTACTTGTGCTGTTCCCCAAGGGTCAAACCTCTTTCTTTGGCTCTTCAACCACTACGTGGCACCTCTTTTCCAGCACATCGCTACTTTCTGCTCCAATTTTCAATATTATGCGGACGACACTCTGCTCTCTTTCAGGCTCCCCTCAGCCACCTCTGCTTCTTCTCTCATACCAGGCTGTCTGGCCTCTTTTCATCAATGGTGTGCTGCCAATAATCTCTGCCTTAATGCCAGTAAGACTGAGATCCTCCTCATTGGGACATTCGCTCCCCACTTTCCTCTCTCTCTCTGGTCGCCCTCTCTGAACCCTCTTCCTGCTCCTTCCTGTGGGGCTAAGAACCTTGGTGTCATCCTCGACTCCACCCTCTCCTTCTCTCCTCACATCTCTGTCCTCTCTAAGAATTCAAACTATCAGCTGCTGGCCTCAAAAGTATTCTTCCTTTTCTCACTTTCCCCCAGAAGCTCACTGACTCCAGAGCTCGGCTCCTCTTTAGGCTGGACCATTGCAACAGCCTCTTTCTAAATCATCCTGCCTCTACTCTTCAACCTTTACAACTTATCCAGAATAGGACTGCAAGACTTGTCCTTGGCCTCAAGCCCAGGGATCGTATCTCGCCAGCTCTGGAATCTCTTCACTGGTTCCCTGGACTGTAAGGATCACGTTCAAGACCCGCTGCATCGTCCACAATGCTTTATGAGGACTGGGCCTGCTCTACCTCCAACTTTCTTTGCCAAGACATCTTCCTTCTCTAGCTCTCTGCTCTTCCAAATCCAACTCTCTGAGGGTCAGACACTTCTCCAAGCAGAGAGTTGGGGGCAGATCTATCACCTCGGCTGAGGCCTCCCTCTGGAACAGCCTCTCTCCCTCTCTCAAATTTGAACAGAACCACCTCCGGTTCCAGAAGCAACTCAAGAGCTTCCTTTTCACTACTGCCTGTTCCTCCTCTCCCCTGTTGATGCATCTGACTGCTCCACGCACTGGTCACCTGGTCACCCTCTGAACCCGGGCCCAGGCTCCTGCATGTCCAGTTGCCCTTGCGCTGCCTCCTGGCTCCCCAGCACTCAAAGGTCTATATCTGCAACCCTGCAGTCCATTCTCTCTGCACTTATGAATCACCTGTTGGCTTCACTTGTGAGTTGACTGCACTTCCCCCTTATCCACCCCCCTGGCACTTCTCCCCTTCACTCTTAACCGCACATGCACGATTGGAATGACACAAGGCCTAATAAGATTGTTATTTTGTCCTCCCTTTGTTTCCCCCTCTTTGGGCCTCATTCCGAGTATGGAGGTAGTCATGGCGCTTTTAGCGCCATGACTACCTCCCATACCGGTACCAACTCCGACCTGGTTCAATGGGGACTTACTGGTGTAGTCCGACCTTTGCGGGACCGGTAAGTCCCCGTTGAAAAAGGCAATCCCCATTCCCATTGAGCCCCCATCGGGCTCAATGGGAATGGGGAGGGAGCTTTGCTCCCTGGTCCATTTGCGGCTCCTGCTAAGGCTGCCTGGTAAAACCAGGTGCCCATAGCGGGACCCGCTAAGGGACCTCGGAATAGGGCGCAAAGGGATTACCGGCACCGTTGTCCTTAACGTTGCCCGGTATCCCTTTGTGCCCAGGTCGGAATGGGGCTATATGCCTTGTTGCGCTTAGAAACACTTGTGTACAGGCGCGTTATAAATGCCACATTATATTATATCATATAATATCAAAATTCTGTGGTGCTTTCAAAACTTCTAGCATTTTCAAGGGTGCAGTACAATTAAATATACAAAGCGCTGCATGTGTGAAATTGCTTTTGAAGATAGAAAAAGGTTGCAATTTGTTTAACCTTTTTCAAGAAATGCTAATGCTCATGGATCTTGTAATGTTCCAAAGTACTGTTTAATTTTGACATTCAGGGGTTTTTGTACAGGAAAGTTGAATCGTTTACTTTGCCTGTTTTCCATGTACATGGCACCCAAAAGTGAAATCCCCAAAAGTCAATATTTGTATTGAAGCTTTGTTTTGTGCCACAGAGAAGAAGGTGTGTGTAAAGATGTGGTGCAAATATTCATTGAATCTATTATTTAATAAATATATATTGTGT
The DNA here is from genome assembly GCF_040938575.1 of Ambystoma mexicanum. Classification (NCBI taxonomy): domain Eukaryota; kingdom Metazoa; phylum Chordata; class Amphibia; order Caudata; family Ambystomatidae; genus Ambystoma; species Ambystoma mexicanum. The sequence continues at coordinate 676,227,780 of NC_090928.1, forward strand.
CTCTACCCCGGCCTGGTTCTTGGCATATCAGTGGCACAGGAAGAGGGATCTACGTGGCTCTATACGAGTCATAGATAGGGCTAGACTTAATCAGACAAATGGTATATTGTGTGGTGCTTTAAATGGGGAGAATGAACTCCCAATGTTAGCAGTAGTCTCTAAATCTATCCTTACAACTGCACTTCCTATCCCAAAGCAGGGGATCTAGAGGTAGGTCAGTTGATTAATAATGGCCATCTGATGGCCTCGCAGGAAATACTGGCAGGATATGGTGTAACGTTTGGTCATGTTAAATACAAGCAATTGAGTTGTTTTGTTGCTAAGAATACTATTTGCTTATTGGCAGAATATCTTAAAGATTTCATATTACACTTATGGCTGGGTGTACACAATTGAGATGAGGTTGGATTGCGCTATAGAACATTCTTTAGGGATGGTACTGATGTTGGGCATATTATACACCTGTGAGACTTCACAGAAAAATGGATACTGGTAGATGTGGGAGTCAAGTGGCAGGTGATTGTGGAAGGTTTGCCACATGTGAGTATTTCCTGAGCTATGGGCTGAGGTGAGTTTGGTGCAAACTCCATGTTTGGACAGAGTAGTGGAAGGTCCATGGCAGATTATTTTTGGTGTAGTAACAGGGGAGAGAATGACTTGGAGGAAGGAAGATGGGCATTGCATGAGATTGACTGAGCCCAAAGTAATGTTATGTGGGAAAACGAGTCACACAGATTGATGATTTCAGAACCCGGAGTAGGGTAAATGGAAGAATTTGCCGATATAAATATTATGGGCCACTAACTAAGTTGTATCTCTTTTTATATTAAGATCTTAAATATTCAGACATATTGTGATGTTTGACTATAATGCAGATGTTCACCCGAGGAAAAGTCTAAAAATCGATTGCAAGGAGTTAGACTGTAAGAGCATGGCCTTCGCTTTCAGTGCAGACGACTGATCCACCCTGACAAAAAAATTGTGATTGTGGGAGAGTAGGGAGCTAGGCAAGCAGCTGTTATGGGTAACCCATAGGAAGCATGTGCTCTACCGAGAGCCCACTTAACTCTTAATATACCTTTATTATACTGTAGATCATGTAACAACTTCATTTGCGATTTAGAAGAGAAGGGAAGCGGCTCTGCATGCTCTAATGTTGAAACTCACCCTATTTAACACCACCACCAAGCTCAGTGATTTGTTGAAGCAGCTGTCAGCGGGGTGCAGCGGAGGTATTGCGAGCAACGAAGATGGCACAGGCCCGTGCTGGTTGTAAGTCGCAGACAGCTGGATCCCTGAGCAGTTCAGAGATCATGATTGCAGGTGAGTGGCATACAAGATTTGTTGCTGATGCCGGTGCAGGGAATGTGCGACACCTCCTGAAATGTGGTTTACAATTATAGGTGAACTGCGTGTTGCACAAAGGCACTCTCCTACTTCACATTGCAAAAGTCTAACTTTGTTAGCAATTCTGAATTATTATTACAGGTGCTTTTCTTAATACAGGCAGACATTCTGTCCCTACCCCTATAGGCTAATTAGAAGGAAGGTTTGTGATATGTGCTCTGCCTGAAAAGTACACACCTGTATCAACATAGTGATATTTGGATATCCCTCTGAAATGCAGGAAAACAGTAAAACCCAGGCTTCCATTAAAGTCAGCTTTGAAAGGGAGCATAACACAAGTTGTATGACTAAGGCACAATCCTTGGCTGATTTTCCCCTCCCTTCTGAGCCTGCACAGTGTCATCCTAATCCGACTGATGTGGCTGAGCTTCATGCTTTGATCCTGCAGTGCACTAAGATGCTATGTGACAAGATTGAAAACTTAATTGTTACTCTTAATCTCCTGCAACCAGAGGTTTCTTAGATAAGGAAAAGAACTATGGAGATGAAAAATCGCATCATGGGCCTGGAGAACCAGGCTTAAGACAGCTCCCCATCAATTGACACTCTTCTTAGGGCAGTAAATAAGCATAGTGATGAGCTGACTGATTTGGAAGATCAATCTGGGTGCAATAACATGCACAAGTGAGGACTGGTTGACAATTCTGAAAAGGGCTCCATAAAAGTTGTTATTGAGGAAATGAACATATTCTATTCCCAGATTCCACATGAACTGTGAGGGCTTCACACCCAAGCTCATCTCCTGCGCCAAGTCCCTCGGGCTCCACATTGACAAACACCTCTCCTGCAGGACACACATAGCTAAGAAAACTCAGACAGCTTGGTATCAACTCTTCCTGCTGTGAAAAGTCAAGCCCTTACCCCATCCAGACAGCTATAGATCCATCATTCAAGCACTGGTCCTATCCCTCCGAGATAAGGGCAATACACTCCTCGAAGGCCTCCTATCGTCGTCCCTTTCCCCCGGAGAATTGTCCTATATGCAGCTGCACGCCTCATCAAGGGTCTACGCAGATACTAGCACATCACTCTGGCCCTCATCAACCTTCAATGGCTCCCACTACATGCACCAATCACCTTCCAGTCTTTCTGCATCATCTATAAGGCAGTCGCCCTCAAGTCATCCAGCTACCTCGCAGAGAAACTCTGCATCTCCGTCAGACAGCATACCAACAGAAGCCAGGACATGTGGCAGGCTTGAACTTTGCAAAAAGGAAAGGACCAGAAAACTAGCCTTCTCTGCCTATGCCTCTAGATTATTGAATCTCCTCCCTGTCAGGATCAGACTCGCCCCCACGCTCCCACAATTCAGAAAAGAACTCAAGACCCATCTCTTCAAGCAGTCTCTCCTCCGCAACACCTAGTCCACCCATGCCCCTTGTGCCACCTGTCTCACTAGACATTGCACGCCCATCTCCTCCCCGCCACCCAGTGCAGCTGTACCCCTCCTCTGTATATCTGTTCTGTTGTTACCACTGAAAAGCACCCTGTTATGCATCTGAAATGTTGTAAACTTCTGTAAAGTGCTCCTTTATGTATCTGTATTGGTGTATACCTCTGTAAAGCGTTCTGTTGCTTCTCAAAGCAGGGTCCATGCTAAATAAATACAATAATAATCATAATAATAATAATAATAATAATAATAATAATGAAAGATGTCCCTGTCATTTCTACAGTTGCTATAGATATGGCAGATAGGGTCACTGGGAGAAACCTCTCACAGGGCATCCAGTCATAATCAAGTTACCATGACATCATTCATCAATTTACATTAAGCTGCTAGGAATGCAGGTGAGATGCAATAAAACAGGAATAAACTATGCTTTTTTCTTGATTTCTTGTGTGCAACCAGGGAATTGTGTAGAACGATGATTTGGCCGAAAAGAAACTATAGGATTATAGTATACAATATGCAATTGTTTCAGATCATATCTGTGAGTTGATTAGAAAAATGGCAATAACTACTTGAATGATCCTGTACAATATCATCATTGCATTGAGGAGGAAACATTGGTTTGAAAATGTGTCATATGATTTGCTTGTGCTTCATTTAATACTATGTCCTTATGTTGATAATTGTTGCTCAACCCAAAGTCTGCTGTGAATAGGAGTACGTGGCAAACCTGATTACTCCCTGCAGCCTGCTTGTCATTTCCGCTTGAATATCAGCATATTGATGGTTTCTAAGGTAAGGTTGTCAATGTTCTGCTAATGTTAACTGTTTGGTTTGTTTAATTCCTCAGATGTGGGTGATGTATCTTTGTGTCCAGCTTCTGGGTAACGGGACTTTTGTGAAGGAAGTGGAGATGTTTGCATGGGTATTTAGAACACTTAAAAGCAGAAACAATTTTAATATGATCTATTGATATGGACAGAGATTTTAATTGACCGTCTAGTATTGCATTGGATCCTTAATGCTATGCACTACACTACAAAAAATGTAATTTATATTTACATATTTGTTTGTATTATGGTTTGATAGAAATGAGGAGACATGTGAATGGATGCCAAAGTGACTATTCATACTATCAGACTAAAAAAGGGCTAATACTCCACTGCGATAACCACTTATTGGACCAATAGCTCAAAACTGTAGTTAATTCAACTAATAGATGGTGAACATAGGCAGCATGGTAATCTAGATAATGACTCTATGCCAAAAAAGCCTTACAAATACAATAATGAAACATGCAATATCTACTCAATGCACCATGCACCTATTAACCTATTTCCTGCAAAAAATAAGACCCAAAATAAATTCATGGTTCATTCCTAATTGGGTGTTTTTTGTTATTCTTTAATATGCAGTCATCACTACTGTTTAGTCATCGCCAACACGTTTTTTGACCTAGTCAACACTGGTCTTCATCAGGGCGTTATAGCTGCTCCAGCACAGAAAACCGAATCGATTACTAATCTCTTAGTTCAACCAACCTGTGATTTCGGCAGATCGCTCTAAATCGCGCTATTTAGAATGATTTAGACCTATATAGATCACCGCTGTATCTTGTATTGGAGAGGAAGAGGGGCTAGTACACTCCACATATAAGATTTTGTGTTGCTGGATGATAACCCGTTGGATAGATTTCTTGCTACATTATTGCATTATCCAAGAAATACGTTTTGAGGATTAGTGCAGAGCCTTTAGGTTTCAAGAGCTTGGACCTAATGTGGAGGAATTGATCATGGAATGTCAAGAAAACCAAATCATCAATGGAAAACATTTAGAGCGATCTGACAAAATCACAAGTCGGTTGAACTGAGAGATTAGTAATCGATTGGATTTTCTGTACTGGAGAAGCTGTAACACCCTGATGAAGACTAGCGTTGACTAGGTTGAAACTTGTGTTGGCGATGGCTGAACACCAGTGATGACTGCATATTAAAGAATAACTATAATAACTATACAAGCAATTAGGCTAATAGGCGCATGGCACATTGGGTAGATATTGTATGGTTTAGTAGACTATTCATACTATTCTACTGTACCTAATTCATATAGAAAGTTTGCTGAAGTGTACCTTGGTACATTTGATTGACTGATATTTTCTAATGTTGAGAATGGTCCGGGGACCTTGTTGGATCATTTTCCTCTGTTATTGTAATTTTGTTTAAAAAGTATGACACCTCTTGAATATGTATAGAGGCTCCAATTGATGCCACTGGCTGATGAGGTTTCCAACCAACATTAGAACACACATTCAGTTTTATTTTTATATAAATACTAGTTCAATATTCAGGAATATGTCTAAATGGGATGCAATACAATTATATGTTCAGGGTATATGCATTTCCACAGTCAAGGTTCACAAAATCACTGAGGTGAACAATGACAAAATGCAAAGGCAATATCCGCGCTTTGAAGCACAAAAAGAAAAACTGATGGAGGGTCACTGAAATTGTTACTCTGGTCAGGCTTTATGGTGAACATGAGGGTACTGAGAATAGATTGTGTTGATATAATTAAATGCAACTTTCCAGTGGATCCGATTTTGAAGGTAAGCCATTGAGGCGGTCATTGGCATGGTTCCTTCAGAAAGATTGTGCTTCTTCATTTATTACTGACATTTTAACAGATGATGGCAATTAAATAACACTGGTACATGTGTGAATGATGTCTTTAGGAAATACTAAAGCCCTTTCTATGCATGTGATTATTACCAAGATTTCACTATGATGGATATGTTGTTAGATGGCTGTATATTATCTACTGGATCATTGTGAGCTGCTGGAAGCACACTTAAATGAACAGAAACAATTAACTGCTAATAAAAGCATTGCCATAGATAAACACATGGTCTTGGTAGCCTTAGCATCAAATGTTATCAAGAATTTGGTCATGTATTCCTGCAACCTGTGCTAGCTTTGTTTGATGAAGTGAAACCATCTGGCATGCTGTTGTGCGACCCCTAGACTGGCCTTTATTATGATTCATCCTAAGGTGGATTAACTACCTTATCAACTGGAAATCATATAGCCTTTTATCATTCGTTACTGTGATAAAAGGTAATTGCTAATATCATTGCCTGCAGACTGGAAAAAATGACCAAAACCAACTGGGCCTGTGCTATCAGGAACTAATACACAGAATCTTTGTAGGTTATAATTGATGATAGAAACTGACAAGAAAAAACATTTTGAGATGGCCATTGTCACCTCAGGTGTGGAAAAATAATGGATTCCGGAGTTCTGTATGGCTTTACGCTTTACAGTGTTTTCACAAGCTGGGATATGGCAAGAATGAATCGCTGTGTAAGATTGTTACTTGTTCACACCAGAGGAAGGGTCAAGACAAATGGTAATATATCAAATTATTTTTCACTGCATAGAGGAGCATGCCAGGGTTGGCCCTTTTGATGTACTCCTTTCGTCATTGGTATTGAACCCTTAAATTGACTATTCATATTCGATTCTCTCAACTTGGCATAAAAGTGGGACACTGAATAAGCTTGATTTCTCTTTCTGATGTTCACAGACTTAAACCCCAGAAAATCCTTACCTGAATTAATACACTACAAAAATTATTCAGTGGCATCTGGTCTGAAAATTAATTGGATAACATCTGATTTATTTCTATTAAGTGGGTATTTGGCAGCAACTGGCATTCCATCACCAATGGTCATAGGTACTTGTTGATGTCTGTTACACTTGAAATGACTGGCTTCATGGACACAATCTGGTGTTGTTTTTAAAACAGTTTCCACATAAATTGGAAAGATGGTTTTAACCCTTTTCTTAATCGGAAGCATTGCTCTCTGGAAATGATTGTCCTTCCCAAATGTTTTAACATTTTTGTCAATACTCCCAATACTCCCAATAACATAGAACAAGGCCGAGGGTCGTTAGAACTTCTGACCTGTAGGTTTAAAGGAATGTTTGAGTTGGGTGACTGGTGTTCCCAGAAGAATAGGGATTGTGTTCTTTTGGGACTTGGGACCAGTAACCTGACACTTTCTTTGAGTATGTGTCAACATCTGCCAAAGGGATCTTCAAATTTGAGACTGGTAGTTGATTTGAAGGAGGACAAATAGACTCTTCTGGAATGTTCATGTTTCTATTGTTTTTAAGAATATTCACAATCTTTAGTTGCTTTGTGATTATTGTCTCATGATTTTGCACTAGGTTTGTTTTTTTGTTTGTTGTGAGTTAGTGCGCTGAGGCCTTTGGGCCTGTGGCACTTTATAAAAATGAAATCAAAACAAATCAAAAAAGTAAACCCGTCTTTTCTGTCTATGCAGGGGTTGTGCCTGCCTCAACAGATAATACTTGGTTGCTTGTCAGGGTGTGTGCCAAAACCAAAAAGTACTGTCCTCTGTCAAAGCCAACTACACTGTCCCTACCACTAAACAACTAAACCACCCAATGTTCCTGGTTCTTCTTAAGAAAAACAACAAGAGAATGAACATCTTCTGGTGAAATCATCAAGGCTTGGCTGACTTAACAGCAGTCTCTCGTGAAAGGGTTTGTTTTAAAAAAAAGCACTAGGGCTAGTAGAATGACTCCCTTCTCCTGGTCTACTTGGGGGATTTTTTAAGACTGTTCCTTGATATTTTCTTGAACACGTTTTTAGAAGTCCTTTTACTTCCTCCCAAGGATTAATAAACAACTGAGTTTATCTTTTCCTAATTCTCCTTGTTACTGTTGATACACTTTATGGCTTTGTGAATCTTGACTACAGGGGAAATTCTTCCTGTACAGCTCTTGGTCCTTTTGATCTCTTTCATGCAAGTTGGGTTTCCTACTTTTACCAGGGAGTTCACTCCCAATGCGGTCTTGATATTTATAACTCTTGGTGTGACCACTGTGACAAGGAAATGCACTCTTAAGGTACGCTTTACTTTGAAAGTAGGCCTAATGTCTGGGAGGCTGTCCCCATGAATCTCTCACCTTTTCTCGCCTTGAATATCAGTATGAATGTGCCGTAGTCATTTTCAAGAAATACTGGACTCTTGGTCTTTTGTGTATCTCTGTGATGAGGGAGATTACACCTGAGTAACACTTGACTCTTAGTTCTCTGGGTATCACTGTGACGAGGGAGATCACTCCCGAGTACCATTCGTGGTTCTCTGGGTATCACTGTGTTGAGGGAGATCACTCCAGGGTAACACTTGACTAGTCATTTGAACATTCCCCTGGACCCCACCTGGTTCTCCTGCAACTCCTGTTACTTTGGCTGTGGTCGGGGTGCATCTCTGATTCTTCCCAGTGTCTGGGGTCGGCTTCCCGCTCATATGCATCTCCTGTGTGTCTTTCTTTCTTGGTTTCCATCTCGGTGTGGTTCTGCGGCATCGTTCTGCTTGTGGCGGTCTAGGTGCAGTTTCTGGACCGCTCAGTCCACCTCCTAGAGGGCACACAACCAGCGACTTCCTTACAGCTGATATTGGAGTCAGGTCCATCCTGATTCACGGATGGCCTCTCCCCCTGCTGCTCGAGGTGCTCCCTCTTGGAGACCTGCTGCCTCTCCGTAAGTCCTCTTCTTTGAATTTGAATCTCCTGGGCCGGGTAGCTCAGGGCGCCAGTTTTCCTTGCTGCAGCTGTAGACCAGCTTCCTGTTCCCGTAGTCTCTGAATCCATCTTGCATCACTACTTTAAACAGTGGAGTCCGCCCCTGCGTAACATCAAAGCCTCCTTTCAGTTGTTTCAAGGTCCTCTTCATGCTTCCGTGAAGCCACCTCTTCGAGGTCCCTTGGCAATTCATCCTAGGGTTATTCTTCATGTTTGCCTGCATCTTCTTGTTTCCTTGCTTCTTCTTTTTCACAGTTATGTTATAGCTGGCAGGTGATACAGAAGAAACTTTACAACAGCACACAGTAGTACTCTTAGCATGGTTATTAGATGGATTACCCAGGGTCGTGGGTTGTACTGGAAAGGGTTTAGGGAGATTATTCATGGTGTGGGAGTCCTTATCGCTGTGAGGGGACTCTCTCCCTATAAGGTCCTCGTGCAGGTTACGACCCTTAGGGGGACTTTTGGGTAGCGGCCTCACCTCCTTAGTCCCTAGCCTCCTTGGGAAGGGTTACCTTCCAGGGAGAAGTGACAAGATCCCATGAATTGTCACAATTTACATCCTGCCAACATAGAACTTTAATCTTGCACTTTCTTTTTAATTTAATTCCCATGCTAGACGTGATGGAACCTCAGTGTACTTTGGGAAGGGAGTCTCGAGTAGTATGTGCTTATTTCCCGTTTAAAACTTTAAAACATCTTACTGTTGAATGTAAAGCTATGGTATGAGTTAGCCATATTCAAATGCTTTGTTCACAATATCCAGGCTCTATCCTCTGATAGTTTTTGGCACTAAATTATGCAAAGCAGACAAAAGTCCTTAATTCTTGCAGCTATTTAATTTCTTGGTAAATGGCAGCATATGCTGGATGAAGCCCTCCAAATTCAATGCCTAGCTTAACTTAAAGTAATGGGTGCTAAGTTTCTTGTTTCATTTTTTGTACTTTATTGGTGTTAGTTTGCAATTTTTGGTATATATTTGAGTGCATGTATTTCTATTTGTGAAAGGTTTGATAAAAATCACACATAAAAAAAGGAATATGGTTATGTATTATTGGGTGTTACAGATGCAATAGAAGGTATTCTGGTTTAGAGGATACTTTGATGCTCCATTTGACAGACTGGAGGTAGCTTGAGTGCCTGGACATTGTCTCTCAGATTCCCTTCTTAAATTCTATCATAAAGTTGGTACTCTCTAGACCTACATCTACTGTGTTAAAAATGTGTTGTCTCGCAATAAGCATAGCAAATGTGTCCATCCTGTACTCTGGATACACCACTGCTAGAGGTTCCTTATTGCTTATCATGTGGTGCAGTGCAAATTGTCCTTTGTATGGTAGATACAGGTCTATTTACCCTGGCAGACCTTTTTGGTGTTGGTAAATATATTACATTTGAAGAAATGGTTGAGAAAATTGATTTTGGCCATAGATTTATAGTCTGCTATATTCAAATTAGAGATGTTACACCTTTTTCCTAACTTTCCTCCTGATGATGTTTTATTGAAAGTTTTGAAAGAAATGGCTTTGGATCTGAAAGAGTATCTATGGAGTATCATATATTCCAATTTGCATAACATTTGAATCTCACATCACAGAAGTAAATGGTCAAAAGAATTTGGCAATGGTATTAACAAATGTACAACGCCAATGATGTTGTTAGATGATGTCAGTGTCTTGGTGAATTAAACATTTAAATGGACCCAGTTAAACAAGGTAATTAATGGAATAAATGTGCGTCGAAATTGGGGGCGCAAGCGTGAAAATCGCAGCGCACGCGTGCGAAACGTACGCAAGCTCCCGTTCCCGTAGTCATGGAACACATTGTGCCCTGCTTACCCTCGACCCGCACCGAACCCGCACGGCTGCCACATGTCATTGCGGCATCACGAAAGCCCTGCGCGAGATGCCCAGAGAAGGCACAGACCGTCTAGCGCACACACCTAAAAAGGGGACAGAATGTGCGGAATGGGGAATAACACAGGAAAATGTGGGCGTTACGGGGGAAGTACCACTGCCAAATCCTTGCAACCCCCACACGCGCGCTAACAACACGTATTCATGGAATTGAACTGGGCAAACCCGCGTGCACCAAAAGACATGCAAAGCCGGAAACACATACGCCACTCGAAAGCAGACGTAAGTGCCCCTGCGCAGCATTAAAGTGCGTGCAAATAACAAACAAGCATATACAGCTACGATGAATGTCCCATTTCTCGCAGCAGTGATCGTGGGACACCACAGGAGGAGGGGGATAGACAGGCCCCGCATTTTTTTACCCAGGACCGGCCTTTTTAGGATGCCTTATGACCAGGTCTATGGCAGGTATAGGTTTCCACCCCATATCATCCCAGACCTGGTCACTGAGTGGGAGAATGACCTCACATCACCCACCTTGTGCTCCAAGCACTGAGCCCCTTGGAAAAGGTGCTCAATGTCCTGCATTTTCTGGCCACTGGGTCATTTCAGTGGACAACTGCGATAGTTGGGGGCGTCTCACAGCCCTCGCAGTCATGCTGCCTACAACAGGTGCTGGCAATCATGACTGCACGCCCCCAGTCCGCAGGCACATACACATGCCCAGAACACCTGCAGAAAGGCTTTCCATGGTCCAGGACATTTACAGGGTGGCACACTTCCCCAAAGTGCTTGGTGCCATTGATTGCACGTCCACCTAAGGCCACTGAGCACATCTATCGCAACTGCAAGCACTGGCATTCCATCAATTTGCAGGTTGTATGCAATGCCAAGTGAATCATCACCTCTGTCTATGCAAACTATCCTGGGTCCACCCATGACACTTTCATATTCAGAATGTCAGCCCAACACCGGAACCTGAAAGCTAGGATGCATGGCAACACGTGGCTCATTGGTGAGTACAAATGCCTGTGAACATGCATGCATGTCACACACAGACAGATACACAAACCCAGCTAGGGCAACCATTATAACCTCGCCAGGGGACAGTGCCTACCCTCTGAGCACCTACATGATGATGCCAATATGGAACCCAACCACACCACCCCAGGTAAGATACAACGCAGCCCATATTGCAACCAGGGGCATAGAAGAGTGCACATTCGGAGTGCTCAGGTCACATTTCCGCTCCCTTGACCGCTCTGGTGGGCAGCTACTATATGCGCCCTCAGTAGTGTGCAGGATCATTGTGAAAGCATGTGTCCTGCACAACGTTGCAACACGGCGGGGCGTACCGGTGGACATGGTGGTGCCCCCACTTCCCTAACCACATGCACGCCTGCTGCGCATGGGAGGGGAAGGGGCACGTGGCGAGGCAGCCTGTACCCAGCTTGTGGCTACATATTTCACCTAAAATCCCACCCCTGTGGAGTGCACACAGGCCTGGCACATTCCAGGTGACAATCGATGATGACTAAGGGACAGTCAACTGACACAACCTTACCACCCTGAGAATGTGTCCTTGGAATTGCAGCATTATGTGCATCCCTAACCACTGAAACAAACACAATCTGGGGTGACCAAAAGGCACACATGCAAGCTACAGATTCTGCCCCCCGATGCAAAACAGCGCAGCAAAATTCTGGTATGTCACCTAAACCCCCCTCAACCCCGTGTCACCCGCCCGACACACCATGCCATGCAATGTGGAAACTCCAAAATAAATTCACAACACATGACACAACTGTAACAAAGTCCCCTGTGATGAATGGAAACAGGGCAGAGACAATTCCCCCAGACATGGGCCCTCATTAGGACTCCGGCGGAAAACCATAGTGCTATTAGCACCATGGTCGATGCCGGAGTCCGCCATGGCGGAATGGGGAATTACCACCCCATTCCAAGGTTGGCGGGGCGGTAATTCCTCATGCCACCATTGCCCTTCCCCATTCCCATTTTTGCCTATAGGGCATAATGGAAATGGGGAAGGCGTAAGTACAGTACCGCAAATTGCAGTACCGTACTTACCTCGAGAGTCCCTTTGCGGGCCCCTACTTTAACGGCTGGTCTAGATCAGCCATTAAGGTCGGGTCCCGCAAAGGGACCTCGTAGTAAGGCGTTAAGGGTTCAACGGCGCTGACACCTTTTACGGCGCCGTATACCCCTTAACGCCAGGGTCCTAATGAGGGCCATGGACTCCGACAAAAAGACTGATCCAAAATATCCAACCTATACCAAAAGGACATAAATGCATGCCACCAAAGGTTAGAACACCAAATGTTTGAACTTTTGGTGGCATGCATTTCAGGCAATTCCAAAAAAAAGAAAAATTAATGCGGGTGCTGCAGGGGTGTTGCCCACAACACCCCTCTCACTACACTACACAGTAAAGTGAGCAGGGGTTGCTGGCTGGAAACCCCTGCAGCTGCAGAAAAATAATTAAAATAAATGAACCTGCGGCACCAGTTCCCGATCACGAAAGTGAAAGTGAACCTGCGCAGCGGGGACACAGCATGTCTCTGAAGGTAAGTAGTGTGTGCGTGGGAGTATATCTGGGTGAAGTTGGGGGCGTAACTGATGCTGCTGGATGTTCGCTGCGCCGCGGCTGGTCATGGCTCAGGAAATCCATGAACATGCGGTGCGTGAAAAAGCTGTTTTGTGCTGTGCCTGGCGCACGCTCCCTCTCTGCGTGAGACTCTTGCGGGACTTCTGCTCTGGATTCCAGGAATTGGCCCCTAAATGTTTACATAGATGATATCTCACACCTCGGAAATAGCATACATACAATACAGGTTTGAAAAATGCAAAAGATGTATCCAGGTGGGTACTTTTTTACATCTAGCGTGGACTTGCACTGAGATAAACACATGTTGGGAGAGGGTGCACCAACATATTAATCAATTTAAAAATGTTAGTATGATCAGATGCACCGTGGCAATGTGTCTGTTAGACTGATGCCATTATCAAAGAGTAATAAGAAGATGTGGAACCTTGTGCAACTGGCTCTGCTGCTTGCCAAACGCTTTCTCATCATCCTATTGGGGACTTTAGCATAGTCCCTGCCTTCTGAAATGGATAATGGATATAATACTGAATTGTGAACTTGAAGCTTGTTTTACTTACATTATACAGACTATATTGTGACACTGTTCTGTAGCCTTGAGACTATGGCCCTCATTACAAGTTTGGCGGTAACCATGCCGCTATTGGAGGCATGGCTGCGGCCGAAATCACGTCGGGGTCCGGGTCCTCCGAATGAGGACTTACTGGGCCATTCCGAATTCGGAAGGCCTGGTAATTCCTCCCTCCTGAGGATCCGGACACAGTCCTTCCCCATTCCCATTTCAGCCCCCACAGGGCTGAATGGGAATGGGAGTGGGAGCAAACAACGGGCCATTACGAGATGGCCTGTTGTTTGCTCCCTCTTCCCCTCGCGGGACTCGGTAAGCACGCCTGGTTTTCCCAGGCGTGCTTACCGTGTCCCGCGAGGGAAACACGTAATGCGGTGGTACGGGGTGAACGGCGCCGGCACCTTTTACGGCACCGTTCCCTCCATACCGCCAGGGTCGTAATGAGGCCCTATGCCTTGATGATTTTAACAATGTCTTTCTTAAATATATGCTTTGGATACGGATGTGGGGCTCTAGTAAGTGCTGGAGGTGGGGAGTAAATTTGGGGCCTCTTTACGAGGCTTGCAGTGACGGAATGAAGGGGGCTGGTACGGGACCGGCCCCCTTCATTCTGTCAGGGTTGATTCCAAGCTTCCCATTGCGGGACCTGGATTGCACGCCTGTTAAAACCAGGTGTTCTTTCAGGGTCCAGTGAGGGGAAGAAGGAGGTAACAACGGGGCACTTATAATATGCCCATTGTTACCTCCCTCCCCATTACCATTGAGCCCTATGGGGGCTCAAATGGGAAGGGGGAATGGTTCCTGCAAGGAGAAATGACCGGGTCCTCCAATATTGGAATAACCCGGTTATTTCTCATTGCAGGAACCGGTAAACAAGCCCGGTTTGGTGGCAGCCATGGAGCTAACAGCTCCATGGCTACCGCCAAACTCGTAATGGGGGCCTTAGTTTCTTGTATTCCTTTGGATAACTAATATTATTTTGAATATCTTGGCTAATTATAACATGAGGAAATGAAAGAAAGACAGAAAAATGTAATCCCTTGTGAGGCAACATAAGGTGACAAGGTTCTGGGTAAATCCTGAGGAATAGAGGACATGATCAAATACAACAAAAAAAGATGAAAGTTATGAAACTGGGCCTGGTCTCCAACACAGGGGAGGTAAGGAGCCAAAGGAAATTCCAGTGACTGCAACAACATGGCCAGAAAAGTGATTACAGCCGAAACTGCCAAAGATGAGGGCTACATCTGTATGTAACTAATATAAAGATTTCTCAGGTGCAGAGAGTGAGCCTCATGGAGACTAAAGCAATCCAGCCATAGGTGTCAAGAGACAACTTGTTAGTCAGTTGTTATCACCCTTTGGGGTTCCTGACAATAGAGGTGAGTCTCATAAGGATGCTGATGGATGGGGACACCATAGCCAGCAGTCAGTTCTGTCCTGTACAAAGAGCAGGTTTTCCTGAAAATGTGGCTGGTTTAACAAATATATCTGGCTTCTTCCTACTGCCACCTATTACCTAAAGAGGCAATTGCATTTTAGGGCAGTGGTTGGAAAGGGGTGGTATTACACGGCCCGCGGTAGCGGCCGTGCACTTCTGGTCAAGTTGCTAAACCCATAGGAAGAGCAGTTTTTGGATGGCTTATAACTTCACTCCCCTTGGAAGAATCCTCACAAAACTTTGCAAAAAGAAGTATATGTCCCGCTCTGATTTTTTTGCAAAGTTTGGTGAGGTTTCATGCAGGGGGACCAAAGTTATAGGTGGGTCCCAACATGTTTGTTTTTTCCATAGACTGAATGGAGAAAAACTTTGCTCATTCCTAAAGCTGAAACTGCTGGACGGACTTTCACCAGATTGTCCCGAAAGTGTGCCTTTGTAAATTTGGTGGAAACCCGTCCAGTAGTTTTTTTTTAAATGACCCAAAAAAATGTGTGATATCTGGGTCCGCTCCGCAGACACATTTTCCTATTTGCTCTGCGGACAGGACACCAATTGGCCAATTAGCTTACATCATGTCCACATACAAGCAACGTGTTAGCTGATTTGTTGGAGTGAAGCATGAGGTGTGTCACATTTTCCCGATGCGCCCGCCATGTTGGATCCACGGATATCTGCGGGATCAGCGTGGAACAGAGCAGAAATCTAATTTTGGGGAGTGTGTTGGTGTGGAAGAGTAGCTGCAGAGGGTGGGCAAGTGAGAGATGGGTCAAATGCTTCTTCATGACCGTGTAAATGCTTCTTCGGCCATGCACCCAAGACTCTAGGTCCTGGCCACAACTACTGAAGCATAACACACCCATGCAAGCAAACATTTTGACTGTGGTATGTAGGCTGCATAGGGGGTATGTTTTCAAAAATGTGTGTGCTGGTTGCCAGTATTGTAATAGTAATTATAGGACAGTGGACATGGTGTGTGGTAGTTGATTTGTTGGACTGTGTTCAGAATTTTGGTACCTTAGACTCTAGGCATTTTGGGTTGTAGTTAGTGGTCAGGTTTTCACTTGCATGGGTGTGTTATGTTGTGGTGTTTCTGAATTGTGGTGTTTCTGACTCTAATCATTGGGCCTCATTACGACCCAGGCGGTAAGGGGTTTACGGCAGCGTAAACAGCGCCGTCCCTTACCGCCTGATTCCGAGGTCCCTTAGCGCCATGGAGGATTTAACACCTGCTTTTAGCAGGTGTTAAAATCCATGGCGCTAAGGGACCTTGTTGTTAATTATGCCACCGTAATTTACGGTGGCGTAATTAACGCCTTCCCCACTCCCATTATGCCCTATGGGGCAAAAATGGGAATGGGGAAGGGTAAATGGGGATTGGGGACTTACCGCCCCGCCAACCTCGGAATGGGGCGGTAAGTCCGCCAACCACCATGGCGTAAACATAGTTTACGCCATGGTGGTAAAGGTACGACCCAGGCGGTAACTTACCGCCTGGGTCGTAATGAGGCCCATTGTATACTTACTGTTTGCTTTGTTGAGGCTGTATGCAGTGTTTTGGTCAGGCGATGCACCCAGGACTGTAGGCCCTGGCCATAACAACCACAGCATAACACACCCAAGCAGCCAAACATTTTGGGCTGTGGTCAGTGGTCAGGTGCTTGCTTGCATGGGTGTGTTATCTTGAGGTGTTTGTGACTCCAATGATTGTATACTTACTGTTTGCTTTGTTGAGGCTGTATGCAGTTTTTTCATGGTATGGGAAATTGGAGCAGACATTGTTTTTTAATTCTCTGTGATGAAAGAAAAGACCATAGTGTAGATAGTTTGTAATGAGTTATTGCATTGCATAGTAGACGTTTCTGTACTTTGTCGACCCTTGTAGTTAGTACTTTACAAGCACTATGCTTCAAACCAGTGTACTGTGAAATATGCACAGTTCCTGTGTTTGTTCGTAAAATCATTGGGTATGTTGGAAAAAAAAAATCCATGCAGGATTTTAAAAAAACATTCTAGGTTATGGCACAATATTTTTCGGTGGTTGATTTCAGTAGGAGGAATTGAATAGGTGTACGGTTTTTGGTTTGCAAGTGGTGGTACTTTTGCTGCAATTAGATACCAGCTAGCATATTCTAATTGTTTATTTCTTGTTGCATTTTAGCAGTATTCATTTATCTGTTTGGTTGTTGCAGAATTTCGGGGCAGTTAGATACCTTTTGCCATATTCTAACTGTTGATAGTTTTGAAGTTGTTGAGGGTATTTTTACACATAATAAGTGTTGCAGGGATTCCTTAGAAAAATGCATATTGCAGTTTTCTGGTTGTAGTTGGCGTATTCTAACTGTTTATAGTTTTTCACTGTTAGATAGCTGTTGTCTCATTCTATTAGTTTATGGATTTAAAGGTTATTGGGGACATTTTGTAGATGTTTATACTCAGATTAGTGAATACATTTTGGTTTTAAGAATATTAAGTAAGCATTTACAAGATGTGCTGGTAATCTCTGTTTCAGATTAGTGAATACATTTTGGTTTTAAGAATATTAAGTAAGCATTTACAAGATTTGCTGGTAATCTCTGTTTTAGAGTAATCGAAGTATCATTACATGTGTACCATCCACATTTCTTTTTTATGTATGCAGTGTAGTGACTTGCATTGGTTGAGGCTGTTGCGTGGTAGATTATGGCTACTGTTGTGAAGGTTTTCTTACCAAGTGATACTTGTCCATGTGTGAATCCAGTCAGTTTGCAGCTGTTTTTGGTACCATCTGCATTGTTACGCAAATGCATTACTATTACGTATTCACTATGTGACTGTATTTGTAAGGAGGAACGATTGTCAGAATTGCAAGTAGCACATAATCTGCCATGGTTTGCATTTTGTACAAGTTGCTGAAATGGAATGGATTCACAGTTAGGCATGGATACATACACAAAGCGTTCATTAGGGACTTTTTCCTGTGCCACTTGGCTGCAGACAGTGCATGTACGTTTCCACATGCATGAAATCTGAAAGATTTCATTTATAGGTATGTTTGGTGTAGTATTTACCTTTGTTTTTCATATTTGCGCCGACGATACTTCCCACACTTGTGTCTTTGAAATTGTAAAATGTGTGCATGTAGGTCACTATGTGTAATTTGTGAAGGGATTTCACAAGCGATATTTCTGAATGAACTACAAAACAGTGGCATCACTTTCCTGACCAAATTTAGGAGGATCTTTAATCCACAAAAGCATGTGGATGTGTGGTGCTCCTCTGGCTTGGTATTCTTTTCTCCAAAAGAAGTGTTGCACTTCTCCGAGAGGAGGAACTGTTTTATTACAAATGAAGTGTAGCATGGCAATAAAGCGATGATGGAAATATCTTGATACATTTACAGCATCTAGAGAGCAGACTTATCCTGTTGTTTTATATATCTATATTTGTTTTGTTTTTGTTTGCTATGCGTAGGAAATTGCAAAATCTTCCTGTGCATACTCGGTACAACTTAATGTCACAAACCATGGGGGTGGGCCAAGGTTTCTTATCATACAGCGTACCTCTGCGTGTTCTTTTGCACCACTCATGTTTGCTAAAAGATTTGTAATGCTTGACTGTAAAACTTCATCTTTTTCTTGCACTTTTTGTAATAATTGCGTAGCAGAAACATTTTGAAAATTGGTACCTGATTTCAATGTGTGTGCAACTGCGTAGCATTTAGTTGCTAGTTCACTGTCAAAGAGAAGGTGGAACATGTATTGCCTGAATCTAGGGTCTTCAGAATACATTCGTAAAGAGCGGTATTCTGATGCTGTTATTTGTGTGGGTCTTTCATCGTAACTTCCTCCTTTTCTAGAAGGAAATTTCCAGTGCGTCATCTATGGTGTCTTTAGAGTGCAATGGGTGAATTGTATAATGGTCTAAAATATTGGATTCTGTCGTAGGATCTAGAAGTTGAAATTGGCCAGTTCCTCATGAGCATTGAATTATTTCAGTGGTTTCCCTCAGGTTTTCTTCAATGTTTAGTTCTTTGTAGTATTCATTGTTGTCTTTTAGATATTGCAGGGCTTCTCTAACTTTATGTAAGTCCACTAGTTTCTGCCATTTTGTTTTGTCTTCTGTAGGTAAGCCATTTACTAGGATAATCAAAGATTGATCTATTGGGCGTTGCACTCCCAGAGTGTGTACATTTTCTTTGAGATCTAATGGCAAATAAACTACTTTGCCACGGATGCCTTTCAGTCATTCAGAAGGAGGTAGTTTTGCTGTTTTTGGTTGAAGGTGTATTATTGCTTGAAATGGGTTGAATTATAATGCTGAAAGCAAAAAGAGTGGGCACCACTGTACGATGTTCACGTTTCTCAAATATTTGTTTCTGTGAAGAAGTTTCGTTTCTCTGGAGATTCCTTGTTGTCAAATTATAAAAAGGAGCTGGCTGTGACGAATAAGGAGACACCCTAATTCAAAAATACACAAGAAGCCAAAGACCAAGTGGGATACAAGGTCACACAGCAGCTCTCTCAGAAGACCCAATCAGGGTATGAAAGTAATGTAAACTCTCCAAAGCTTGGTAAACTCCAAAGTAAAATGTTTACATATTCAAAAATAATGATAATAATGAAAGTTCAGTGGTATTTCATAAAGACTTTTATCAATTAATGGTTTTATGAAAAAAATACGTCTCTTGGTATGAGGCGTCACTAATATCTTCTTAGTGAGGAAGAAAAAAGCCACTAGCATTTTACATCAGACCAAAACATTTTTTTTTGCCAATGCATTTTGGATTTACAAATACTTCGTCAGGGCAAGTCTGTAATTAACCTGTACGTTTACATAACATCCAAAAGAAAGTGTATCACAATGCACATTCACATAAATAATGTAAATAACATACCAATCATTGTAGTGGTAGAAGAAGACGAAATCGATTGATACATAAAAGAAAAAATAGAAAAAAAAAAGAAAAAGAATGAGCAATAAAAAGTCTGTTAGTAATGAGGTTACCGATGACAAGAGATGCAGAACGCGTTTACCTGAGAAAATGGCAGAATGCTTGCATGGCAAGTGGCTTGGAGAACCAGAACCATGAGGTGGGCAGAAAGCTGCCCGGACAAAATCAGCGCCAAGGCGCAGATAGGCTGAAATGTAAAAAGGACATTGTAAGGAACCCGGGTGAGATCCGTGTGAACAGTACGTGTCATAACGTCAGGGGGGCTTACCATGAGACCAGCGAGGAGTCGGACTGTTCTTCTCGCTTGCTGGCATGTGACTGCGTTGTTCGCATCGGAGCGTTGCCCAGACAACGCTCCTTTAATAAACCACGTGATCGCGACCTGGCGAGGCACGCGCTCTGGGACAAATGACAGCAAATGGGTTTCTGAGTAATTATTCTGAGCTATAAACTAATTATAAGCCTTGATGGGAATATGTTAAGAATTGTGGAAACAAAATAATGTAAAAACATTGAAACTGAAAGCATAGAGATAAAAGAAATACTCCAACACAGGAAAAAATCACAAGCGAGCAACTAATAACAGGAGTAGAACAAGTAAAAGAATGATGAGAGAGTCATAAAAGAGAAATAGCGAATACAAAAGAGCCCAAAGGAATGCTGGGCTGCTAAAAGGAAGTTGCAAAGTAAAGACATGGTAATAACATCTATATCAACACTAATATATATATGTCCTCACTGGACCGTGTCATCAAACGATGGCATCTGGGGCTGTTTTATATAGTCATAGGAAAAATCAGAGGGTAGGTTATAGGCATGAGTCATACTTCAAGTGCCACCCCACTGTAATGGTGTCGTCGCCAGACGGCACCTTGGGTCCCAGAGGGATACCCAAGGTGCGTGCACACAAGGTGAGCTGTATTGAGTGCAACACTGTGCTCAGTTGTGGCAAAGCTGGTTTCTACAGTTACAGGACCACTTCCATGCGGCGACACCTAAGGTAATTCCGCAGGGCAGCAATTTGGAGGATTGTCCCCTTCGATCAAAGTAATAGGTTGAGTTCCTCTACAACATCCTCTTTTTATGCTCCTGCCAGCACAAAATACACGGTAGTGGCCATGTAGTTATGGTTAAGTTGCTGTTTCCATAGGAAGAGCACTTTTTGGGCGGCTTATAACTTCGCTCCCCCTTGACGAATCCTCAGCAAACTTTGCATATGGCCCACTCTGAATTATTTTGCAAAGTTTGCTGAGGTTTGGTGCAGGGGGGCAAAGTTATAGGAGGGGTCCCAAAACTTTTCTTTTTCCCATAGACAGAATGGGAAAAAATTTGCTCACGCCTACAGCCCAAACCGCTGACCGGATTTACAGCAAATTTGCAGGGGGAGCGGCGGCCTGGTCCCGAAAGCATGCTTTTTTTATTTGGTGTAAATCCGTCCAGTAGTTTTTTTTAAAAAAAGACAAAAATGTAAGTGAAAAAAATTAGTGATATCTGTGTCCGCTTCGTGGATACACTTCCCTGTTCGCTCCGCGGACAGGACTGGGATTGGGCAAGCGACTTGCGTGATGTTCGCGGACATCTGACGTGCTCTCCCATTGGCTGTAGTAAAGCATGCAGTGCGTCTTATTTTCAGAGACGCCCGCCATCTTAGTTTATTGTTCGTATATTGGCATCTCTGGCAAGCTCTGCGGTGACTTCAGATTTCACAAGTGATTATCACATCGTAACAAGAGAAAATTCTGATGCGATAAGATCAGAGGACAGTGGGGCCTCCAATGGGGCTGTGTGAGGCTCATGTGGATTACACTTCCTGAACGTCCCATGCTGCTGCAGACTTGCAGGAGACATGCCATCGTACACGGTGGCCTGCGGAGGACCGAGGAGCAGATATCCCGTTCCCCCCACCACCGCTCATTACCCGTGTCTCCCTCCTGTATCCCCCCACCCCCGCTCATTATCCATGTCTCCCTCCTGTACCCCTCTACCCCCGCTCATGCCCGTGTCTCTCTTTGTTTCCGCCCACCCCGCTCATTACTGTGTCTCCCTCCTGTACCCTCCCACCCCCCGCTCATGCCCGTGTCTCTCTCTTGTTTCCCCCCACCCCCGCTCATGCCCCGTGTCTCCCCTGTTCCCCCCCACCCCCGTTCATGCCCCGTGTCTCCCTCCTGTTCCCCCCACCCCCCGCTCATGCCCCGTGTCTCCCTTGTGTTCCCCCACCCCTCACTCATGCCCCGTGTCTCCCTCCTGTTCCCCCACCCCCTGCTCATGCCCCGTGTCTCTCTCCTGTTACCCCCCACCCCCCGCTCATGCCCTGTGTCTCCATCTTGTTGCCCCCCACTCCCCGCTCATGCCCCGTGTCACCCTCGTGTTCCCCCCACCCCCCGCTCATTCCCCATGTCTCCCTCCTGTTGCCCCCCACCCCTACTCATGCCCCATGTCTCTCTCCCATTACCCCACCCCCGCTCATGCCCGTGTCTCCCTCTTGTTGCCCCTCATGCCCCGTGTCTCCCTCGTGTTCCCCCCATCCCCTGCTCATGCCCCGTGTCTCCCTGCTGTTGTCCCCCACCCCTGCTCATGCCCGTGTCTCTCTCCTGTTGCCCCCCACCCCGTGCTCATGCCCCGTGTCTCTCTCCTGTTACCCCCACCCCCTCTCATGCCCTGTGTCTCCCTCATGTTCCCTCCACCCCCGCTCATGCCCCGTGTTTCCCTGCTGTTGCCCACCACCGCCACGCTCATGCCCCATGTCTCCCTCCTTTTGCCCCCCACCCCCTGCTCATGCCCCATGTCTCTCTCCTGTTACCCCCACCCCCCTCTCATGCCCCGTGTCTCTCTCCTGTTGCCCCCCAGCCCCCGGTCATGCCCCGTGTCTCCCTTCTGTTGCACCCCACCCCCCGGTCATCCCCTGTGTCTCCCTGCTGTTGCCCCCCACCCCCTGCTCATGTCCCGTGTCTCCCTCCTGTTGCCCCCCAGCCCCCACTCATGCCCCGTGTCTCTCTCCTGTTACCCCCCAAACCGCTCATGCCCCGTGACTCCCTGCTGTTGCCCCCACCCCCTCTCATGCCCCGTGTCTCCCTGCTGTTGCCCCCCACCTCCCGCTCATGCCCCGTGTCTCTCTCCTGTTACCCTCCACCCCCCGCTCATGCCCCGTGTCTCCCTCGTGTGCCCCCCACCCCCGCTCATGCCCCGTGTCTCCCTGCTGTTGCCCCCCAGCCCCTACTCATGCCCCGTGTCTCCCTGCTGTTGCCCCCCACCCCCCGCTCAGGCCCTGTGTCTCTCTCCTGTTGCTCCCCACCCCCCGGTCATGCCCCGTGTCTCCCTCCTGTTGCCCCCATCCCCTGCTCATGCCCCGTGTCTCTCTCCTGTTACCCCCCAACCCGCTCATGCCCCGTGACTCCCTGCTGTTGCCCCCCACCCCCTCTCATGCCTCATGTCTCCCTGCTGTTGCCCCCAACTCCCGCTCATGCCCCGTGTCTCTCTCCTGTTACCCCCACCCCCGCTCATGCCCCGTGTCTCCCTTGTGTTCCCCCCACCCCCTACTCATGCCCTGTGTCTCCCTACTGTTGCCATCCAGCCCCCGCTCATGCCCCGTGTCTCCCTGCTGTTGTCCCCACCCCCCGCTCATGCCCCGTGTCTCTCTCCTGTTGCTCCCCACCCCCTGGTCATGCCCCCTGTCTCCCTGCTGTTGCCATCCACCCCCGCTCATGCCCCATGTCTCCCTGCTGTTGCCCCCCAGCCCCTGCTCATGGCCTGTGTCTCCCTGCTGTTGCCCCCCACCCCCCACTCAGGCCCCGTGTCTCTCTCCTTTTGCTCCCCACCCCCCGGTCATGCCCCGTGTCTCCCTGTTGTTGCCCTCCACCCCCGCTCATGCCCCATGTCTCTCTCCTGTTACCCCCACCCCTGCTCATGCCCCGTGTCTCCCTTGTGTTCTCCCCACCCCCGCTCATGACCTGTGTCTCCCTGCTGTTGCCCCCCAACCCCGCTCATGCCCCGTGTCTCCCTCGTGTTCCCCCCACCCCCGCTCATGCCCTGTGTCTCCCTGCTGTTGCTCCCCACCCCCTGCTCATGCCCCGTGTCTCCCTCCTGTTGCCCCCATTCCCTGCTCATGCCCTGTGTCTCTCTCCTGTTACCCCCCAACCCGCTCATGCCCCGTGACTCCCTGCTGTTGCCCCCCACCCCCTCTCATGCCCCATGTCTCCCTGCTGTTGCCCCCCACCTCCCGCTCATGCCCCGTGTCTCTCTCATGTTACTCCCACCCCCCGCTCATGCCCCGTGTCTCCCTCGTGTTCCCCCCACCCCCCACTCATGCCCTGTGTCTCCCTGCTGTTGCCATCCAGCCCCCGCTCATGCCCCGTGTCTCCCTGCTGTTGCCCCCACCCCCCGCTCATGCCCCGTGTCTCTCTCCTGTTGCTCCCCACCCCCCGGTCATGCCCCGTGTCTCCCTGCTGTTGCCCTCCACCCCAGCTCATGCCCCGTGTCTCCCTCCTGTTGCCCCCACCCTGTGCTCATGCCCCGTGTCTCTCTCCTGTTACCCCCACCCCCCGCTCATGCCCTGTGTCTCCCTCGTGTTCCCCCACCCCCGCTCATGCCCGTGTCTCCCTGCTGTTGCCCCCCACCCCCGCTCATGACCCGTGTCTCCCTGCTGTTGTCCCCCACCTCTCGCTAATGCCCCCTGTCTCCCTGCTGTTGCCCCCCACCCCCGCTCATGCCCCGTGTCTCCCTGATGTTACCCCCCACCCCCGCTCATGCCCCGTGTCTCCCTTGTGTTCCCCCCACCCCCGCTCATGCCCCGTGTCTCCCTGCTGTTGCCCCACAGCCCCTGCTCATGACCCTGTGTATCCCTGCTGTTGTACCCCACCTCTCGCTCATGCCCCGTGTCTCCCGGCTGTTGCCCCCCACCCCCGCTCATGCCCCGTGTCTCCCTGCTGTTACCCCCCGCTCATGCCCCATGTCTCCCTGCTGTTGCACCCACCCCCTGCTCATGCCCCGTGTCTGTCTCCTTTACCCCCCATCCCCCGCTCATGCCCTGTGTCTCTCTCCTGTTACCCCCCACCCCCTCTCATGCCCCATGTCTCTCTCCTGTTGCCCCCCACCCCCTGGTCATGCCCCATGTCTCCCTGCTATTGCCCTTCACCCCCGCTCATGCCCCGTGTCTCTCCTGTTACCCCCCACCCCTGCTCATGCCCCATGTCTCCCTCATTTTCTCCCCACCCCCCGCTCATGCCCTGTGTCTCCCTTCTGTTGCCCCCCACTCCTGCTCATGCCCCGTGTCTCCCTCGTGTTCCCCCCACCCCCCGCTCATGACCTGTGTCTCCCTCCTGTTGCCCCCCACCCCCTGCTCATGCCCCGTGTCTCTCTCTTGTTACCCCCACCCCCCACTCATGCCCCGTGTCTCCCTCTTGGTGCCCCCCACCCCCCGCTCATGCCCTGTGTCTCCCTCATGTTACCCCCACCCCCCGCTCATTCCCTGTGTCTCCCTCTTGTTCCCCCCACCCCCGCTCATACCCCGTGTCTCCCATCTGTTGCCCCACCCCCGCTCATGCCCCGTGTCTCTCTCCTGTTACCTGCTAATGCCCCATGTCTCTCTCCTGTTGCCACCCAGCCCCAGTCATGCCCCGTGTCTCCCTGCTGTTGCCCCCCACCCCCTGCTCATGCCCCGTGTCTCTCTCCTGTTACCCCCACTCTCTTCTCATGCCCCGTGTCTCTCTCCTGTTACCCCCGCCCCCTCTCATGCCCTGTGTCTCTCTCCTGTTGCCCCCCACTCCCCGGTCATGACCCGTGTCTCCCTTCTGTTGCACCCCACCCCCCGGTCATGCCCTGTGTCTCGCTGCTGTTGCCACCCACCCCCGCTCATGCCCCGGGTCTCTCTCCTGTTACCCTCCACCCCCCTCTCATGCCCCGGTCTCCCTCGTGTTCTCCCCACACCCTGCTCATGCCCTGTGTCTCCCTGCTGTTGCCCCCCACCGCCCGCTCGTGCCCCGTGTCTCCCTCCTGTTGCCCCCCACCCCCTGCTCATGCCCCGTGTCTCTCTCCTGTTACCCCCGCCCCCTCTCATGCCCGCGTCTCTCTCCTGTTGCACCCCACCCCCCGGTCATGCCCCGTGTCTCCCTTCTGTTGCACCCCACCACCCGGTCATGCCCTGTGTCTCGCTGCTGTTGCCCCCAACCCCGCTCATGCCCCGTGTCTCTCTCCTGTTACCCCCACTCCCCTCTCATGCCCTGTGTCTCCCTCGTGTTCCCCCCACCCCCCGCTCATGCCCTGTGTCTCCCTGCTGTTGCCCCCCACCCCCCGCTCATGTTGTCCCCCACCCCGCTTATGCCCCGTGTCTCCCTGTTGTTGCCCCCCACCTCCGCTCATGCCCCGTGTCTCCCTGCTGTTGCCCCCCACTTCCCGCTCATGCCCCGTGTCTCTCTCCTGTTACACCCACCCCCGCTCATGCCCCATGTCTCCCTCATGTTCACCCCACCCCCGCTCATGCCCTGTGTCTCCCTGCTGTTGCCCTCCACCTCCGCTCATGCCCCGTGTCTCCCTTCTGTTGCACCCCACCCCCGGTCATGCCCTGTGTCTCACTGCTGTTGCCCCCCACCCCCCGCTCATGCCCCGTGTCTCTCTCCTGTTACCCCCCACTCCCCTCTCATGCCTTGTGTCTCCCTCGTGTTCCCCCCCTGCTCATGCCCTGTCTCCCTGCTGTTGCCCCCCACCCCCCGCTCATGCCCAGTGTCTCCCTCCTGTTGTCCCCCACACCCCGCTCATGCCCCGTGTCTCTCTCCTGTTACCCCCACCCCTGCTCATGCCCCGTGTCTCCCTCATTTTCCCCCACCCCCCGCTCATGCCCTGTGTCTCCCTGCTGTTGCCCCCAACCCCCGCTCATGCCCCGTGTCTCCCTCGTGTTCCCCCCACCCACCGCTCATGACCTGTGTCTCCCTCCTGTTGCCCCCCACCCCCTGCTCATGCCCCGTGTCTCTCTCTTGTTACCCCCACCCCCCACTCATGCCCCGTGTCTCCCTCTTGGTGCCCCCCACCCCCCACTCATGCCCTGTGTCTCCCTCATGTTCCCCCCACCCCCGCTCATTCCCTGTGTCTCCCTCTTGTTCCCCCAACCCCCCGCTCATAACCCGTGTCTCCCATCTGTTGCCCCACCCCCGCTCATGCCCCGTGTCTTTCTCCTGTTACCTCCTACCCCTGCTAATGCCCCATGTCTCTCTCCTGTTGCCCCCCCAGCCCCAGTCATGCCCCGTGTCTCCCTGCTGTTGCCCCCCACCCCCTGCTCATGCCCGTGTCTCTCTCCTGTTACCCCCACTCTCTTCTCATGCCCGTGTCTCTCTCCTGTTACCCCCGCCCCCTCTCATGCCCCGTGTCTCTCTCCTGTTGCCCCCCACTCCCCGGTCATGACCCGTGTCTCCCTTCTGTTGCACCCCACCCCCCGGTCATGCCCTGTGTCTCGCTGCTGTTGCCACCCACCCCCGCTCATGCCCCGGGTCTCTCTCCTGTTACCCTCCACCCCCCTCTCATGCCCAGGTCTCCCTCGTGTTCTCCCCACACCCTGCTCATGCCCTGTGTCTCCCTGCTGTTGCCCCCCACCGCCCGCTCATGCCCCGTGTCTCCCTCCTGTTGCCCCCACCCCCTGCTCATGCCCCGTGTCTCTCTCCTGTTACCCCCGCCCCCTCTCATGCCCGCGTCTCTCTCCTGTTGCACCCCACACCCCGGTCATGCCCCATGTCTCCCTTCTGTTGCACCCCACCCCCGGTCATGCCCTGTGTCTCGCTGCTGTTGCCCCCACCCCCGCTCATGCCCCGTGTCTCTCTCCTGTTACCCCCCACTCCCCTCTCATGCCCTGTGTCTCCCTCGTGTTCCCCCCACCCCCCGCTCATGCCCTGTGTCTCCCTGCTGTTGCCCCCCACCCCCCGCTCATGTTGTCCCCCACCCCCGCTTATGCCCCGTGTCTCCCTGCTGTTGCCCCATGTCTCCTTCTGTTGCACCCCACCCCGGTCATGCCTGTGGTCTCGCTGCTGTTGCCCCCACCCCCGCTCATGCCCCGTGTCTCTCTCCTGTTACCCCCCACTCCCCTCTCATGCCCTGTGTCTCCCTCGTGTTCCCCCCACCCCCCGCTCATGCCCTGTGTCTCCCTGC
This sequence comes from Ambystoma mexicanum, assembly GCF_040938575.1. Lineage (NCBI taxonomy): Eukaryota > Metazoa > Chordata > Amphibia > Caudata > Ambystomatidae > Ambystoma > Ambystoma mexicanum. The sequence goes on from NC_090928.1 coordinate 676,255,737, forward strand.
TGTTGCCCCCCACCCCCCGCTCATGTTGTCCCCCACCCCCGCTTATGCCCCGTGTCTCCCTGCTGTTGCCCCCCACCCCCGCTCATGCCCCGTGTCTCCCTGCTGTTGCCCCCCACTTCCCGCTCATGCCCCGTGTCTCTCTCCTGTTACCCCCACCCCCGCTCATGCCCCATGTCTCCCTCGTGTTCACCCCCCGCTCATGCCCCGTGTCTCTCTCCTGTTACCCCCCCACTCCCCTCTCATGCCCTGTGTCTCCCTCGTGTTCCCCCCTGCTCATGCCCTGTGTATCCCTGCTGTTGCCCCCCGCTCATGCCCCGTGTCTCCCTCCTGTTGTCCCCCACACCCCGCTCATGCCCCGTGTCTCTCTCCTGTTACCCCCACCCCCGCTCATGCCCCGTGTCTCCCTGCTGTTGCCCCCCACCCCCGCTCATGCCCCGTGTCTCCCTGCAGTTGCCCCCCACTTCCCGCTCATGCCCCGTGTCTATCTCCTGTTACCCCCACCCCCGCTCATGCCCTGTGTCTCGCTCGTCTTCACCCCACCCCCCGCTCATGCCCCGTGTCTCCCTGCTGTTGCCCCCCACCCCCCGCTCATGCCCTGTGTCTCCCTGCTGTTGCCCCCTGCTCATGCCCCGTGTCTCTCTCCTGTTTCCCCCCACCCCCCGGTCATGCCCCGTGTCTCCCTGCTGTTGCCCTCCACCTCCGCTCATGCCCCGTGTCTCTCTCCTGTTACCCCCACCCCTGCTCATGCCCCACGTCTCTCTCCTGTTGCCCCCCACCCCCCGGCCATGCCCCGTGTCTCCCTTCTGTTGCACCCCACCCCCGGTCATGCCCTGTCTCTCGCTGCTGTTGCCCCCCACCCCCGCTCATGCCCTGTGTCTCCCTGCTGTTGGCCCCCACTCCCCTCTCATGCCCTGTCTCCCTCGTGTTCCCCCTCCCCCCGCTCATGCCCTGTGTCTCCCTGCTGTTGCCCCCAACCCCCGCTCATGCCCCGTGTCTCCCTCCTGTTGTCCCCCACCCCAGCTTATCCCCCATGTCTCCCTGCTGTTGCCCCCCATTTCCCGCTCATGCCCCGTGTCTCTCTCCTGTTACACCCACCCCCGCTCATGCCCCGTGTCTCCCTCGTGTTCACACCACCCCCGCTCATGCCCTGTGTCTCCCTGCTGCTGCCCCCACCCCCTGCTCATGCCCCGTGTCTCCCTGCTGTTGCCCCCCACCCCGCGCTCATGCCCCATGTTTCTCTCCTGTTGCCCCCCACCCCCCGATCATGCCCCGTGTCTCCCTGCTGTTGCCCTCCACCTCCGCTCATGCCCGTGTCTCTCTCCTGTTACTCCCCACTCCCCTCTCATGCCCTGTGTCTCCCTCGTGTTCCCCCCACCCCGCGCTCATGCCCTGTGTCTCCCTGCTGTTGCCCCCCGCTCATGTCCCGTGTCTCCCTCCTGTTGTCCCCCACACCCCGCTCATGCCCCGTGTCTCTCTCCTGTTACCCCCACTCCTGCTCATGCCCCGTGTCTCCCTGCTGTTGTCCCCACCCCCGCTCATGCCCGTGTCTCCCTGCTGTTGCCCCCCACCCCCTGCTCATGCCCCGTGTCTCCCTCCTGTTGCCCCCCACCCCCCGGTCATGCCCTGTGTCTTCCTGCTGTTGCCCTCCACCTCCGCTCATGCCCCGTGTCTCTCTCCTGTTACCCCCACCCCTGCTCATGCCCCGTGTCTCCCTCGTGTTCCCCCCACCCCCCGCTCATGCCCCGTGTCTCCCTGCTGTTGCCCCCCCAACCCCGCTCATGACCCGTGTCTCCCTCATGTTCCCCCATCCCCCGCTCATGCCCCGTGTCTCCCTCCTGTTGCCCCCCACCCCCTGCTCATGCCCCGTGTCTCTCTCCTGTTACCCCCACCCCCTGCCCATGCCCCGTGTCTCCCTCTTGTTGCCCCCCACCCCCGCTCATGCCCCGTGTCTCCCTCGTGTTCCCCCCACCCCCGCTCATGCCCCGTGTCTCCCTGCTGTTGCCCCACACCCCGCTCATGCCCCGTGTCTCCCTGCTTTTGCCCCCCACCTCCCGCTCATGCCCCGTGTCTCTCTCCTGTTATACCCCACACCCCGCTCATGTCCCATGTCTCTCTCCTGTTGCCCCCCACCCCCCGGTCAAGACCCATGTCTCCCTGCTGTTGCCCTTCTCCCCCGCTCATGCCCTGTGTCTCTCTCCTGTTACCCCCCACCCCTGCTCATGCCCCGTGTCTCCCTGCTGTTGCCCCTAACCCCCGCTCATGCCCTGTGTCTGTCTCCTTTACCCCCACCCCCCGCTCATGCCCTGTGTCTCTCTCCTGTTACCCCCACCCCCTCTCATGCCCCATGTCTCTCTCCTGTTGCCCCCCACCCCCCGGTCAAGACCCATGTCTCCCTGCTGTTGCCCTTCTCCCCCGCTCATGCCCTGTGTCTGTCTCCTTTACCCCCACCCCCCGCTCATGCCCTGTGTCTCTCTCCTGTTACCCCCACCCCCTCTCATGCCCCATGTCTCTCTCCTGTTGCCCCCCACCCCCCGGTCAAGACCCATGTCTCCCTGCTGTTGCCCTTCTCCCCCGCTCATGCCCTGTGTCTCTCTCCTGTTACCCCCCACCCCTGCTCATGCCCCGTGTCTCCCTGCTGTTGCCCCTAACCCCCGCTCATGCCCTGTGTCTGTCTCCTTTACCCCCACCCCCCGCTCATGCCCTGTGTCTCTCTCCTGTTACCCCCACCCCCTCTCATGCCCCATGTCTCTCTCCTGTTGCCCCCCACCCCCCGGTCAAGACCCATGTCTCCCTGCTGTTGCCCTTCTCCCCCGCTCATGCCCTGTGTCTCTCTCCTGTTACCCCCCACCCCTGCTCATGCCCCGTGTCTCCCTCTTGTTCCCCCACCCCCCGCTCATGCCCCGTGTCTCCCTTCTGTTGCCCCACCCCCGCTCATGCCCCGTGTCTCTCTCCTGTTACCTCCTACCCCTGCTAATGCCCCATGTCTCTCTCCTGTTGCCCCCCAGCCCCAGTCATGCCCCGTGTCTCCCTGCTGTTGCCCCCCACCCCCTGCTCATGCCCGTGTCTCTCTCCTGTTACCCCCACTCTCTTCTCATGCCCCGTGTCTCTCTCCTGTTACCCCCGCCCCCTCTCATGCCCCGTGTCTCTCTCATGTTGCCCCCCACTCCCCGGTCATGACCCGTGTCTCCCTTCTGTTGCACCCCACCCCCCGGTCATGCCCTGGGTCTCGCTGCTGTTGCCACCCACCCCCGCTCATGCCCCGGGTCTCTCTCTTGTTACCCTCCACCCCCCTCTCATGCCCAGGTCTCCCTCGTGTTCTCCCCACACCCTGCTCATGCCCTGCGTCTCCCTGCTGTTGCCCCCCACCGCCCGCTCATGCCCCGTGTCTCCCTCCTGTTGCCCCCACCCCCTGCTCATGCCCCGTGTCTCTCTCCTGTTACCCCCGCCCCCTCTCATGCCCGCGTCTCTCTCCTGTTGCACCCCACACCCCGGTCATGCCCCATGTCTCCCTTCTGTTGCACCCCACCCCCGGTCATGCCCTGTGTCTCGCTGCTGTTGCCCCCACCCCCGCTCATGCCCCGTGTCTCTTTCCTGTTACCCCCCACTCCCCTCTCATGCCCCATGTCTCTCTCCTGTTGCCCCCCACCCCCCGGTCAAGACCCATGTCTCCCTGCTGTTGCCCTTCTCCCCCGCTCATGCCCTGTGTCTCTCTCCTGTTACCCCCCACCCCTGCTCATGCCCCGTGTCTCCCTGCTGTTGCCCTTCTCCCCCGCTCATGCCCTGTGTCTGTCTCCTTTACCCCCACCCCCCGCTCATGCCCTGTGTCTCTCTCCTGTTACCCCCACCCCCTCTCATGCCCCATGTCTCTCTCCTGTTGCCCCCCACCCCCCGGTCAAGACCCATGTCTCCCTGCTGTTGCCCTTCTCCCCCGCTCATGCCCTGTGTCTCTCTCCTGTTACCCCCCACCCCTGCTCATGCCCCGTGTCTCCCTGCTGTTGCCCCTAACCCCCGCTCATGCCCTGTGTCTGTCTCCTTTACCCCCACCCCCCGCTCATGCCCTGTGTCTCTCTCCTGTTACCCCCACCCCCTCTCATGCCCCATGTCTCTCTCCTGTTGCCCCCCACCCCCCGGTCAAGACCCATGTCTCCCTGCTGTTGCCCTTCTCCCCCGCTCATGCCCTGTGTCTCTCTCCTGTTACCCCCCACCCCTGCTCATGCCCCGTGTCTCCCTCTTGTTCCCCCACCCCCCGCTCATGCCCCGTGTCTCCCTTCTGTTGCCCCACCCCCGCTCATGCCCCGTGTCTCTCTCCTGTTACCTCCTACCCCTGCTAATGCCCCATGTCTCTCTCCTGTTGCCCCCCAGCCCCAGTCATGCCCCGTGTCTCCCTGCTGTTGCCCCCCACCCCCTGCTCATGCCCGTGTCTCTCTCCTGTTACCCCCACTCTCTTCTCATGCCCCGTGTCTCTCTCCTGTTACCCCCGCCCCCTCTCATGCCCCGTGTCTCTCTCATGTTGCCCCCCACTCCCCGGTCATGACCCGTGTCTCCCTTCTGTTGCACCCCACCCCCCGGTCATGCCCTGGGTCTCGCTGCTGTTGCCACCCACCCCCGCTCATGCCCCGGGTCTCTCTCTTGTTACCCTCCACCCCCCTCTCATGCCCAGGTCTCCCTCGTGTTCTCCCCACACCCTGCTCATGCCCTGTGTCTCCCTGCTGTTGCCCCCCACCGCCCGCTCATGCCCCGTGTCTCCCTCCTGTTGCCCCCACCCCCTGCTCATGCCCCGTGTCTCTCTCCTGTTACCCCCGCCCCCTCTCATGCCCGCGTCTCTCTCCTGTTGCACCCCACACCCCGGTCATGCCCCATGTCTCCCTTCTGTTGCACCCCACCCCCGGTCATGCCCTGTGTCTCGCTGCTGTTGCCCCCACCCCCGCTCATGCCCCGTGTCTCTTTCCTGTTACCCCCCACTCCCCTCTCATGCCCTGTGTCTCCCTCGTGTTCCCCCCACCCCCGCTCATGCCCTGTGTCTCCCTGCTGTTGCCCCCCACCCCCGCTCATGTTGTCCCCCACCCCTGCTTATGCCCCGTGTCTCCCTGCTGTTGCCCCCCACCCCCGCTCATGCCCCGTGTCTCCCTGCTGTTGCCCCCCACTTCCCGCTCATGCCCCGTGTCTCTCTCCTGTTACCCCCGCTCATGCCCCATGTCTCCCTCGTGTTCACCCCACCCCTGCTCATGCCCTGTGTCTCCCTGCTGTTGGCCCCCACCCCCGGTCATGCCCTGTGTCTCCCTGCTGTTGCCCCCCACCCCCCGCTCATGCCGCATGTCTCTCTCCTGTTGCCCCCCACCCCCCGGTCATGCCCCGTGTCTCTCTCCTGTTACCCCCACTCCCCTCTCATGCCCTGTGTCTCCCTCGTGTTCCCCCCCTGCTCATGCCCTGTGTCTCCCTGCTGTTGCCCTCCACCCCCTGCTCATGCCCCGTGTCTCTCTCCTGTTACCCCCCACTCCCCTCTCATGCCCTGTGTCTCCCTCGTGTTCCCCCCTGCTCATGCCCTGTGTATCCCTGCTGTTGCCCCCCACCCCCCGCTCATGCCCCGTGTCTCCCTCCTGTTGTCCCCCACACCCCGCTCATGCCCCGTGTCTCTCTCCTGTTACCCCCACCCCCACTCATGCCCCGTGTCTCCCTGCTGTTGCCCCCCACCCCCGCTCATGCCCCGTGTCTCCCTGCAGTTGCCCCCCACTTCCCGCTCATGCCCCGTGTCTATCTCCTGTTACCCCCACCCCCGCTCATGCCCTGTGTCTCGCTCGTCTTCACCCTACCCCCCGCTCATGCCCCGTGTCTCCCTGCTGTTGCCCCCCACCCCCCGCTCATGCCCTGTGTCTCCCTGCTGTTGCCCCCTGCTCATGCCCCGTGTCTCTCTCCTGTTTCCCCCCACCCCCTGGTCATGCCCCGTGTCTCCCTGCTGTTGCCCTCCACCTCCGCTCATGCCCCGTGTCTCTCTCCTGTTACCCCCACCCCTGCTCATGCCCCGCGTCTCTCTCCTGTTGCCCCCCACCCCCCGGCCATGCCCCGTGTCTCCCTTCTGTTGCACCCCACCCCCGGTCATGCCCTGTCTCTCGCTGCTGTTGCCCCCCACCCCCGCTCATGCCCTGTGTCTCTCTCCTGTTACCCCCCACTCCCCTCTCATGCCCTGTTTCCCTCGTGTTCCCCCTCCCCCCGCTCATGCCCTGTGTCTCCCTGCTGTTGCCCCCAACCCCCGCTCATGCCCCGTGTCTCCCTCCTGTTGTCCCCCACCCCAGCTTATCCCCCATGTCTCCCTGCTGTTGCCCCCCATTTCCCGCTCATGCCCCGTGTCTCTCTCCTGTTACACCCACCCCCGCTCATGCCCCGTGTCTCCCTCGTGTTCACACCACCCCCGCTCATGCCCTGTGTCTCCCTGCTGCTGCCCCCACCCCCTGCTCATGCCCCGTGTCTCCCTGCTGTTGCCCCCCATCCCGCGCTCATGCCCCATGTTTCTCTCCTGTTGCCCCCCACCCCCCGGTCATGCCCCGTGTCTCCCTGCTGTTGCCCTCCACCTCCGCTCATGCCCGTGTCTCTCTCCTGTTACTCCCCACTCCCCTCTCATGCCCTGTGTCTCCCTCGTGTTCCCCCCACCCCCCGCTCATGCCCTGTGTCTCCCTGCTGTTGCCCCCCGCTCATGCCCCGTGTCTCCCTCCTGTTGTCCCCCACCCCCGCTCATGCCCCGTGTCTCTCTCCTGTTACCCCCACTCCTGCTCATGCCCCGTTTCTCCCTGCTGTTGCCCCCTATTTCCCGCTCATGCCCCGTGTCTCTCTCCTGTTACCCCCACCCCTGCTCATGCCCCGTGTCTCCCATGTGTTCACCCCACCCCCGCTCATGCCCTGTGTTTCTCTCCTGTTACCCCCACCCCTGCTCATGCCCCCTGTCTCCCTAGTGTTCACCCCACCCCCCTGCTCATGCCCCGTGTCTCCCTGCTGTTGTCCCCACCCCCGCTCATGCCCGTGTCTCCCTGCTGTTGCCCCCCACCCCCTGCTCATGCCCCGTGTCTCTCTCCTGTTGCCCCCCACACCCCGGTCATGCCCTGTGTCTTCCTGCTGTTGCCCTCCACCTCCGCTCATGCCCCGTGTCTCTCTCCTGTTACCCCCACCCCTGCTCATGCCCCGTGTCTCCCTCGTTTTCCCCCCACCCCCCGCTCATGCCCCGTGTCTCCCTGCTGTTGCCCCCCCAACCCCGCTCATGACCCGTGTCTCCCTCATGTTCCCCCATCCCCCGCTCATGCCCCGTGTCTCCCTCCTGTTGCCCCCCACCCCCTGCTCATGCCCCGTGTCTCTCTCCTGTTACCCCCACCCCCTGCCCATGCCCCGTGTCTCCCTCTTGTTGCCCCCCACCCCCGCTCATGCCCTGTGTCTCCCTCGTGTTCCCCCACCCCTGCTCATGCCCCGTGTCTCCCTGCTGTTGCCCCACACCCCGCTCATGCCCCGTGTCTCCCTGCTTTTGCCCCCCACCTCCTGCTCATGCCCCGTGTCTCTCTCCTGTTATCCCCCACCCCCCGCTCATGTCCCATGTCTCCCTGCTGTTGCCCCTAACCCCCGCTCATGCCCTGTGTCTGTCTCCTTTACCCCCACCCCCGCTCATGCCCTGTGTCTCTCTCCTGTTACCCCCACCCCCTCTCATGCCCCATGTCTCTCTCCTGTTGCCCCCCACCCCCCGGTCAAGACCCATGTCTCCCTGCTGTTGCCCTTCTCCCCCGCTCATGCCCCGTGTCTCTCTCCTGTTACCCCCCACCCCTGCTCATGCCCCGTGTCTCCCTCATGTTCCCCCCACCCCCCGCTCATACCCCGTGTCTCCCTGCTGTTGCCCCCCACCCCCGCTCATGCCCCGTGTCTCCCTCGTGTTCCCCCCACCCCCGGCTCATGCCCCGTGTCTCACTCCTGTTGCCCCCCACCCCCTGCTCATGCCCCGTTTCTCTCTCCTGTTACCCCCACCCCCCACTCATGCCCTGTGTCTCCCTCTTGTTGCCCCCCACCCCCCGCTTATGCCCTGTGTCTCCCTCGTGTTCCCCCACTCCGCTCATTCCCCATGTCTCACTCTTGTTCCCCCCACCCCCCGCTCATGCCCCGTGTCTCCCATCTGTTGCCCCCACCCCCGCTCATGCCCCGTGTCTCTCTCCTGTTACCTCCCACCCCCGCTAACCCCCGCTAATGCCCCATGTCTCTGTCCTGTTGCCCCCCAGCCCCCGGTCATGCCCCATGTCTCCATGCTGTTGCCCCCCACCCCCCCGCTCATGCCCCCTGTCTCTCTCCTGTTACCCTCACTCTCTTCTCATGCCCCGTGTCTCTCTCCTGTTACCCCCAGCCCACTCTCATACCCCGTGTCTCTCTCCTGTTGCCCCCCACACCCCGGTCATGCCCCGTGTCTCCCTTCTGTTGCACCCCACCCCACGGTCATGCCCTGTGTCTCCCTGCTGTTGCCCACCACCCCCCGCTCATGCCTGTGCTCTCTCCTGTTACCTCCCACCCCCCTCTCATGCCCAGTGTCTCCCTCGTGTTCCCCCCACCCCCCGCTCATGCCCTGTGTCTCCCTGTCGTTGCCCCCCACCCCTGCTCATGCCCTATGTCTCTCTCCTGTTACCCCCCAACCCGCACATGCCCCGTGACTCCCTGTGTTGCCCCCCACCCCCTCTCATGCCCCCTGTCCCCCTGCTGTTGCCCCCCACCTCCCGCTCATGCCCCGTGTCTCTCTCCTGTTAGCCCCCACCCCCTGCTCATGCCCCCTGTCTCCCTCGTGTTCCCCCACCCCCGCTCATGCCCCATGTATCCCTGCTGTTGCCCCCCAGTCCCTGCTCATGCCCCGTTTCTCCCTGCCGTTGCCCCCCACCCCCCGCTCATGCCCCGTGTCTCTCTCCTGTTGCTCCCCACCCCCCGGTCATTCTCTGTGTCTCCCTGTTGTTGCCCTCCACCCCCGCTCATGCCCCATGTCTCTCTCCTGATACCCCCCACCCCAGCTCATGCCCCGGGTCTCCCTTGTGTTCCCCCCACCCCCCGCGCATGCCCTATGTCTCCCTGCTGTTGCCCCCCAACCCCGCTCATGCCCCGTGTCTCCCTCGTGTTCCCCCCACCCCCCGCTCATGCCCTGTGTCTCCCTGCTGTTGCACCCACCCCCTGCTCATGCCCCGTGTCTCCCTCCTGTTGCCCCCATCCCTTGCTCATGCCCCGTGTCTCTCTCCTGTTACCCCCAACCCGCTCATGCCCTGTGACTCCCTGCTGTTGCCCCCCACCCCCTCTCATGCCCCATGTCTCCCTGCTGTTGCCCCCCACCTCCCGCTCATGCCCCGTGTCTCTCTCCTGTTACCCCCACCCCCTGCTCATGCCCCATGTCTCCCTCGTGTTCCCCCCTCTCCCCACTCATGCCCCGTGTCACCCTGCTGTTGCCCCCCAGCCCCCGCTCATGCCCCGTGTCTCCCTGCTGTTGCCCCCCACCTTCCGCTCATACCCTGTGTCTCTCTCCTGTTGCTCTCCACCCCCCGGTCATGCCCCGTGTCTCCCTGCTGTTGCCCTCCACCCCGCTCATGCCCCATGTCTCTCTCCTGTTACCCCCCACCCCTGCTCATGCCCCGTGTCTCCCTCGTGTTCCCCCCACCCCCAGCTCATGCCCCGTTTCTCCCTCCTGTTGCCCCCACCCCCTGCTCATGCCCCGTGTCTCCCTGCTGTTGCCCCCCACCCCGCTCATGCCCCGTGTCTCCCTGCTGTTGTCCCCCACCTCTTGCTCATGCCCCGTGTCTCCCAGCTGTTGCCCCCCACCCCCGCTTATGCCCCGTGTCTCCCTGCTGTTACCCCCACCCCCCGCTCATGCCCCATGTCTCCCTGCTGTTACCCCCATACCCCGCTAATGCCCCGTGTCTGTCTCCTTTACCCCCACCCCCCGCTCATGCCCCGTGTCTCCCTGCTATTGCCCCCGACCCCCGCTCATGCCCCGTGTCTCCCTGCTGTTGTCCCCCACCTCTCGCTCATGCCCCGTGTCTCCCTGCAGTTGCCCCCCACCCCCCCTCATGCCCCATGTCTCCCTGCTGTTACCCCCACCCCTCGCTCATGCCCCATGTCTCCCTGCTGTTGCCCCCACCCCCTGCTCATGCCCCGTGTCTCTCTCCTGTTACCTCCCACCCCCGCTAATGCCCCATGTCTCTCTCCTGTTGCCCCCCACCCCCCGGTCATGCCCCGTGTCTCCCTGCTGTTGCCCCCCACTCCCCGCTTATGCCCCCTGTCTCTCTCCTGTTACCCCCACTCTCCTCTCATGCCCAGTGTCTCTCTCCTGTTACCCCCGCCCCCTCTCATGCCCCGTGTCTCTCTCCTGTTGCCCCCCACCCCCTGCTCATGCCCTGTGCCTCCCTGCTATTGCCCCCCACCGCCTGCTCATGCCCCGTGTCTCCCTCCTGTTGCCCCCCACCCCCAGCTCATGCCCCGTGTCTCTCTCCTGTTACGCCCGCCCCCTCTCATGCCCCGCGTCTCTCTCCTGTTGCCCCCCACCCCCCAGTCATGCCCCGTGTCTCCCTTCTGTTGCACCCCACCCGCGGTCATGCCCTGTGTCTCGTTGATGTTGCCCCCCACCCCCCGCTCATGCCCTGTGTCTCTGTCTTGTTACCCCCCACTCCCCTCTCATGCCCTGTGTCTCCCTCCTGTTCCCCCACCCCGCTCATGCCCTGTGTCTCCCTGCTGTTGCCCCCCACCCCCCGCTCATGCCCCGTGTCTCCCTCCTGTTGTCCCCCACCCCCCGCTCATGCCCCGTGTCTCTCTCCTGTTACCCCCACCCCCGCTCATGCCCCGTGTCTCCCTGTTGTTGCCCCCCACCCCCGCTCATGCCCGTGTCTCCCTGCTGTTGCCCCCCACTTCCCACTCATGCCCCGTGTCTCTCTCCTGTTACCCCCATCCCAGCTCATGCCCCGAGTCTCCCTCGTGTTCACCCCACCCCCCGCTCATGCCCCGTGTCTCCCTGCTGTTGTCCCCCACCCCCGCTCATGCCCGTGTCTCTCTCCTGTTGCCCCCCAACCCCCGGAAATGCCCCATGTCTCCCTGCTGTTGCCCTCCACCCCTGCTTATGCCCCGTGTGTCTCTCCTGTTACCCCCCACCCCTGCTCATGCCCGTGTCGCCTTCTTTTTCCCCCCACCCTCTGCTCATGCCCTGTGTCTCCCTGCTGTTGCCCCCACACCTGCTCATGCCCCGTGTCTCCCTGCTGTTGCCTCCCACCTCCCGCTCATGCCCCGTGTCTCTCTCCTGATACCACCCACCCCCCGCTCATGCCCCATGTCTCCCTGCTGTTGCCCCTAACCCCGTGTCTGTCTCCTTTACCCCTACTCCCCGCTCATGCCCTGTGTCTCTCTCCTGTTACCCCCCACCCCCTCTCATGCCCCATGTCTCTCTCCTTTTGTCTCCCACCCCCGGTCATGCCCCATGTCTCCCTGCTGTTGCCCTTCACCCCCGCTCATGTCCCGTGTCTCTCTCCTGTTACCCCCCACCCCTGCTCATGCCCCGTGTCTCCCTCATGTTCCGCCCACCCCCCGCTCATGCCCCGTGTCTCCCTCATGTTCCCCCCACCCCCTCTCATGCCCCATATCTCTCTTCTGTTGCCTCCCACCCCCCGGTCATGCCCCATGTCTCCCTGCTGTTGCCCTTCACCCCCGCTCATGCCGCGTGTCTCTCTCCTGTTACCCCCCACCCCCGCTCATGCCCCCTGTCTCCCTCGTGTTCCCCCCACCCCCGCTCATGCCCGGTGTCTCCCTGCTGTTGCCCCCACCCCCTCTCATGCCCCATATCTCTCTCCTGTTGCCTCCCACCCCCCGGTCATGCCCCATGTCTCCCTGCTGTTGCCCTTCACCCCCGCTCATGCCCCGTGTCTCTCTCCTGTTACCCCCCAAACCCTCTCATGCCCCGTGTCTTTCTCCTGTTGCCCCCCAACCCCCGGTCATGCCCCGTATCTCCCTGCTTTTGCCCCCCACCCTCCGCTCATGCCCCGTGTCTCTCTCCTGTTACCCTGCACCCCCGGTCATGCCCCATTCTCCCTGCTGTTGCTCCCCACCCCCTGATCATGCCCTGTGTCTCTCTCCTGTTACCCCCCACCCCCCTCTCATGCCCTGTGTCTCTCTCCTTTTATCCCCCACCCCCTCTCATACCCTGTGTCTCTCTCCTGTTACCCCCCACCCCTCTCTCATGCCCCATGTCTCTCTCCTGTTGCCCCCCCGGTCATGCCCCGTGTTTCCCTGCTTTTGCCCCCCACCCCCACTCATACCCTGTGTCCCTCCCCTGTTACCCCCACCCCCTGCTCATGCCCTGTGTCTCCCTGCTGTTGCCCCCCACCCCCTGGTCATGCCCCATGTCTCCCTGCTGTTGCCCCCCACCCCCCTCTTATGCCCCGGGTCTCCCTGTTGTTGCCCCCCACCCCCCGCTCATGCCCCGTGTCTCTCTCCTGTTACCCCCCACCCCTCTCTCATGCCCGTGTCTCCCTCGTGTTCCCCCCACCCCCCGCTCATGCCCCGTGTCTCCCTGCTGTTGCCCCCAACCCCTCTCATGCCCTGAGTCTCTCTCCTGTTACCCCCCACCCCCCTCTCATGCCCCGTGTCTCTCTCCTGTTCCCCCACCCCCCGCTCATGCCCGGTGTCTCTCTCCTGTTACCCCCCATCCCCCGCTCATGCCCGGTGTCTCCATGCTGTTGCCCCCCACGCCCGCTCATGCCTCGTGTCTCTCCCCTGTAACCCCCACCCCTCTCATGCCCCGTGTCTCTCTCCTGTTGCCCCCCACCCCCCATTCATGCCCCGTGTCTCCCTGTTGCTGCCCCCCAACCCCCGGTCATGCCCCGTGTCTCCCTGCTGTTGCCCCCCACCCCCTGCTCATGACCTGTGTCACTCTCCTGTTCCCCCCACCCCCCGCTAATGCCTTGTGTCTCTCTCCTGTTTCCCCCACCCCCGCTCATGCCCCGTGTCTCCCTGCTGTTCCCCCCCACCCCCGCTCATGCCCCGTGTCTCTCCCCTGTTACCCCCCACTTCCCGGTCATGCCCTGTGTCTCCCTGCTGTTGCCCCCACCCCCTGCTCATGCCCCGTGTCTCTCTCCTGTTACCCCCACTCCCCTCTCATGCCCCATGTCTCTCCCCTGTTACCCTCCACTTCCCGGTCATGCCCCATGTCTCCCTGCTGTTGCCCCCCACCCCCGCTCATGCCCTGTATCTCTCTCCTGTTGCCTCCCACCTCCTGGTCATGCCCCGTGTCTCCCTGCTGTTGCCCCCCACTCATGCCCCGTGTCTCTCTCCTTTTACAACCACCCCCCGGTCATGCCCCGTGTCTCCCTGCTGTTGCCCCAAACCCCCTGCTCATGCCCCGTGTCTCTCTCCTGTTGCCCCCAACCCCGCTCATGCCCCGTGTCTCCCTGCTGTTCCCCCGCACCCCCCGCTCATGCCCCGTGTCTCTCTTCTGTTACCCCCCACCCCCCTCTCATGCCCCATGTCTCTCTCCTGTTGCCCCCACCCACGATCATAGCCCGTGTCTCCCTGCTGTTGCCCCCCACACCCCGCTCATGCCCCGTGTCTCTCTCCTGTTACCCCCACCCCCCGCTCATGCCTCGTGTCTCCCCTGTTCCCCCCGCCCCCCACTCATGCCCCGTGTCTCCCTGCTGGTGCCCCCCACCCCCCGCTCATGCCCCGTGTCTCTCTCCTGTTCCCCCACCCCCTGCTCATGCCTCGTGTCTCCCTTGTTCCCCCCGCCCCCCACTCATGCCCCGTGTCTCCCTGCTGGTGCCCCCCACCCCCCGCTCATGCCCCGTGTCTCTCTCCTGTTCCCCCACCCCCTGCTCATGCCTCGTGTCTCCCTTGTTCCCCCCGCCCCCCACTCATGCCCCGTGTCTCCCTGCTGTTGTCCCCCACCCCCTCTCATGCCCCGTGTCTCTCTCCTGTTACCCCCCACCCCCTCTCATGCACCGTGTCTCTCTCCTGTTGCCCCCCACCCCCCGGTCATGCCCCATGTTTCCCTGCTGTTGCCCCCCACCTCCGCTCATGCCCTGTGTCTCTCTCCTGTTACCCCCCAACCCCCGGTCATGCCCTGTGTCTCTCTCCTGTTGCCCCCCACACCCCGCTAGTGCCCCGTGTCTCTCTTCTGTTACCCCCCACCCCCCTCTAATGCCCCATGTCTCTCTCCTGTTGCCCCCACCCTGATCATACCCCGTGTCTCCCTGCTGTTGCCCCCCACACCCCACTCATGCCCCGTGTCTCTCTCCTGTTACCCCCCACCCCCCAGTCATGCCCTGTGTCTCCCTGCTGGTGCCCCCCACCCCCCGCTCATGCCCCGTGTCTCTCTCCTGTTCCCCCCACTCCCACTCATGCCTCGTGTCTCCCCTGTTCCCCCCCACCCCCCACTCATGCCCCGTGTCTCGCTGCTGTTGCCCCCCACCCCCCACTCATGCCCCGTGTCACTCTCCTGTTACCCCCCACCTCCTGCTCATGCCCCGTGTCTCCCTGCTGTTGCCCCCCACCCCTGTTCATGCCTGTGTCTCCCTGCTGTTGCCCCCACCCCCCTCTCATGCCCCGTGTCTCCCTACAGTTGCCCCCAACCCCCGCTCATGACCGTGTCTCTCTCCTGTTACCCCCCAACCCCCTGCTCATGCCCCGTGTCTCCCTGCTGTTGCCCCCCACCCCCTGTTCATGCCTGTGTCTCCCTGCTGTTGTCCCCACCCCCTCTCATGCCCCTTGTCTCTCTCCTGTTACCCACCACCCCCCTCTCATGCACCGTGTCTCTCTCCTGTTGCCCCCCACCCCCCACACATGCCCCGTGTCTCTCTCCTGTTACCCCCCAGCCCCCGGTCATGCCCCTTGTCTCCCTGCTGTTGCCCCCACCCCCCGCTCATGCCCTGTGTCTCTCGCCTGTTAACCCCCACCCCCTCTCATGCCCCGTGTCTCTCTCCTGTTGCCCCCCACCCCCCGGTCATGCCCCGTGTCTCCCTGCTGTTGCCCCCACCCCCGCTCATGCCCTGTGTCTCTCTCCTGTTAACCCCCACCCCCTCTCATGCCCCGTGTCTCTCTCCTGTTGCCCCCCACCCCCCGGTCATGCCCCGTGTCTCCCTGCTGTTGCCCCCCACCCCCCGCTCATGCCCTGTGTCTCTCTCCTGTTACCTCCCACCCCCCGGTCATTCCCTGTGTCTCCCTGCTTTTGCCCCCCACCCCCCGCTCATGCCCCGTGTCTCTCTCCTGTTCTCCCCACCCCACGCTCATGCCTCGTGTCTCCTCGGTTCCCCCCCACCCCCCGCTCATGCCCCATGTTTCCCTGCTGTTGCCCCCCACCCCTGCTCATGCCCGTGTCTCTCTCCTGTTACCCCCCAACCCCGGTCATGCCCCGTGTCTCCCTACTGTTGCCCCCCACCCCCCGCTCATGCCCCATGTCTCTCTCCTGTTCCCCCCACCCCCCGCTTATGCCTCCTGTCTCTCCTGTTACTCCCACCCCCGCTCATGCCCTGTGTCTCTCTCCTGTTACCTCCCACCCCTCGGTCATTCCCCGTGTCTTCCTGCTGTTCCCCCCAACCCCCGCTTATGCCCTGTGTCTCCCATCTGTTGCCCCCACCCCCTGCTCATGCCCCGTGTCTCTCTCCTGTTACCTCCCACCCCTGCTAATGCCCCATGTCTCTCTCCTGTTGCCCCCCACCCCCCGGTCATGCCCCGTGTCTCCCTGCTGTTGCCCCCCACTCCCCGCTTATGCCCCCTGTCTCTCTCCTGTTACCCCCACTCTCCTCTCATGCCCAGTGTCTCTCTCCTGTTACCCCCCCCTCTCATGCCCCGTGTCTCCCTGCTGTTGCCCCCACCGCCCGCTCATGCCCCGTGTCTCCCTCCTGTTGCCCCCCACCCCCAGCTCATGCCCCATGTCTCTCTCCTGTTACGCCCGCCCCCTCTCATGCCCCGCGTCTCTCTCCTGTTGCCCCCCACCCCCCGGTCATGCCCCGTGTCTCCCTTCTGTTGCACCCCACCCGCGGTCATGCCCTGTGTCTCGTTGATGTTGCCCCCCACCCCCAGCTCATGCCCTGTGTCTCTGTCTTGTTACCCTCCACTCCCCTCTCATGCCCTGTGTCTCTCTCCTGTTCCCCCACCCCGCTCATGCCCTGTGTCTCCCTGCTGTTGCCCCCCACCCCCTGCTCATGCCCCGTGTCTCCCTCCTGTTGTCCCCCACCCCCCGCTCATGCCCCGTGTCTCTCTCCTGTTACCCCCACCCCCGCTCATGCCCCGTGTCTCCCTGTTGTTGCCCCCACCCCCGCTCATGCCCGTGTCTCCCTGCTGTTGCCCCCCACTTCCCACTCATGCCCCGTGTCTCTCTCCTGTTACCCCCACCCCAGCTCATGCCCCGAGTCTCCCTCGTGTTCACCCCACCCCCCGCTCATGCCCCCTGTCTCCCTGCTGTTGTCCCCCACCCCCCGCTCATGCCCGTGTCTCTCTCCTGTTGCCCCCCAACCCCCGGAAATGCCCCATGTCTCCCTGCTGTTGCCCTCCACCCCTGCTTATGCCCCGTGTGTCTCTCCTGTTACCCCCCACCCCTGCTCATGCCCGTGTCGCCTTCTTTTTCCCCCCACCCTCTGCTCATGCCCTGTGTCTCCCTGCTGTTGCCCCCACCCCTGCTCATGCCCCGTGTCTCCCTGCTGTTGCCTCCCACCTCCCGCTCATGCCCCGTGTCTCTCTCCTGATACCACCCACCCCCCGCTCATGCCCCATGTCTCCCTGCTGTTGCCCCTAACCCCGTGTCTGTCTCCTTTACCCCTACTCCCCGCTCATGCCCCGTGTCTCTCTCCTGTTACCCCCCACCCCCTCTCATGCCCCATGTCTCTCTCCTTTTGCCTCCCACCCCCGGTCATGCCTCATGTCTCCCTGCTGTTGCCCTTCACCTCCGCTCATGTCCCGTGTCTCTCTCCTGTTACCCCCCACCCCTGCTCATGCCCCGTGTCTCCCTCATGTTCCGCCCACCCCCCGCTCATGCCCCGTGTCTCCCTCATGTTCCCCCCACCCCCTCTCATGCCCCATATCTCTCTTCTGTTGCCTCCCACCCCCCGGTCATGCCCCATGTCTCCCTGCTGTTGCCCTTCACCCCCGCTCATGCCCCGTGTCTCTCTCCTGTTACCCCCCACCCCCGCTCATGCCCCCTGTCTCCCTCGTGTTCCCCCCACCCCCGCTCATGCCCGGTGTCTCCCTCCTGTTGCCCCCCACCCCCCACACATGCCCCGTGTCTCTCTCCTGTTACCCCCCAGCCCCCGGTCATGCCCCTTGTCTCCCTGCTGTTGCCCCCACCCCCCGCTCATGCCCTGTGTCTCTCGCCTGTTAACCCCCACCCCCTCTCATGCCCCGTGTCTCTCTCCTGTTGCCCCCCACCCCCCGGTCATGCCCCGTGTCTCCCTGCTGTTGCCCCCACCCCCGCTCATGCCCTGTGTCTCTCTCCTGTTAACCCCCACCCCCTGATCATGCCCTGTGTCTCCCTGCTGTTGCCCCCCACCCCCCGGTCATGCCCCGTGTCTCCCTGCTGTTGCCCCCCACCCCCCGCTCATGCCCTGTGTCTCTCTCCTGTTACCTCCCACCCCCCGGTCATTCCCTGTGTCTCCCTGCTTTTGCCCCCCACCCCCCGCTCATGCCCCGTGTCTCTCTCCTGTTCTCCCCACCCCACGCTCATGCCTCCTCGGTTCCCCCCCACCCCCCGCTCATGCCCCATGTTTCCCTGCTGTTGCCCCCCACCCCTGCTCATGCCCGTGTCTCTCTCCTGTTACCCCCCAACCCCGGTCATGCCCCGTGTCTCCCTACTGTTGCCCCCCACCCCCCGCTCATGCCCCATGTCTCTCTCCTGTTCCCCCCACCCCCCGCTTATGCCTCCTGTCTCTCCTGTTACTCCCACCCCCGCTCATGCCCTGTGTCTCTCTCCTGTTACCTCCCACCCCTCGGTCATTCCCCGTGTCTCCCTGCTGTTCCCCCCAACCCCCGCTTATGCCCTGTGTCTCCCATCTGTTGCCCCCACCCCCTGCTCATGCCCCGTGTCTCTCTCCTGTTACCTCCCACCCCTGCTAATGCCCCATGTCTCTCTCCTGTTGCCCCCCACCCCCCGGTCATGCCCCGTGTCTCCCTGCTGTTGCCCCCCACTCCCCGCTTATGCCCCCTGTCTCTCTCCTGTTACCCCCACTCTCCTCTCATGCCCAGTGTCTCTCTCCTGTTACCCCCCCTCTCATGCCCCGTGTCTCCCTGCTGTTGCCCCCACCGCCCGCTCATGCCCCGTGTCTCCCTCCTGTTGCCCCCCACCCCCAGCTCATGCCCCATGTCTCTCTCCTGTTACGCCCGCCCCCTCTCATGCCCCGCGTCTCTCTCCTGTTGCCCCCCACCCCCCGGTCATGCCCCGTGTCTCCCTTCTGTTGCACCCCACCCGCGGTCATGCCCTGTGTCTCGTTGATGTTGCCCCCCACCCCCAGCTCATGCCCTGTGTCTCTGTCTTGTTACCCTCCACTCCCCTCTCATGCCCTGTGTCTCTCTCCTGTTCCCCCACCCCGCTCATGCCCTGTGTCTCCCTGCTGTTGCCCCCCACCCCCCGCTCATGCCCCGTGTCTCCCTCCTGTTGTCCCCCACCCCCCGCTCATGCCCCGTGTCTCTCTCCTGTTACCCCCACCCCCGCTCATGCCCCGTGTCTCCCTGTTGTTGCCCCCCACCCCCGCTCATGCCCGTGTCTCCCTGCTGTTGCCCCCCACTTCCCACTCATGCCCCGTGTCTCTCTCCTGTTACCCCCACCCCAGCTCATGCCCCGAGTCTCCCTCGTGTTCACCCCACCCCCCGCTCATGCCCCCTGTCTCCCTGCTGTTGTCCCCCACCCCCCGCTCATGCCCGTGTCTCTCTCCTGTTGCCCCCCAACCCCCGGAAATGCCCCATGTCTCCCTGCTGTTGCCCTCCACCCCTGCTTATGCCCCGTGTGTCTCTCCTGTTACCCCCCACCCCTGCTCATGCCCGTGTCGCCTTCTTTTTCCCCCCACCCTCTGCTCATGCCCTGTGTCTCCCTGCTGTTGCCCCCACCCCTGCTCATGCCCCGTGTCTCCCTGCTGTTGCCTCCCACCTCCCGCTCATGCCCCGTGTCTCTCTCCTGATACCACCCACCCCCCGCTCATGCCCCATGTCTCCCTGCTGTTGCCCCTAACCCCGTGTCTGTCTCCTTTACCCCTACTCCCCGCTCATGCCCCGTGTCTCTCTCCTGTTACCCCCCACCCCCTCTCATGCCCCATGTCTCTCTCCTTTTGCCTCCCACCCCCGGTCATGCCCCATGTCTCCCTGCTGTTGCCCTTCACCTCCGCTCATGTCCCGTGTCTCTCTCCTGTTACCCCCCACCCCTGCTCATGCCCCGTGTCTCCCTCATGTTCCGCCCACCCCCCGCTCATGCCCCGTGTCTCCCTCATGTTCCCCCCACCCCCTCTCATGCCCCATATCTCTCTTCTATTGCCTCCCACCCCCCGGTCATGCCCCATGTCTCCCTGCTGTTGCCCTTCACCCCCGCTCATGCCCCGTGTCTCTCTCCTGTTACCCCCCACCCCCGCTCATGCCCCCTGTCTCCCTCGTGTTCCCCCCACCCCCGCTCATGCCCGGTGTCTCCCTGCTGTTGCCCCCACCCCCTCTCATGCCCCATATCTCTCTCCTGTTGCCCCCCAAACCCCGGTCATGCCCCGTATCTCCCTGCTTTTGCCCCCCACCCTCCGCTCATGCCCTGTGTCTCTCTCCTGTTACCCTGCACCCCCGGTCATGCCCCATTCTCCCTGCTGTTGCCCTCCACCCCCCGCTCATGCCTGGTGTCTCTCTCCTGTTCCCCCCACCCCCGCTCATGCCTCGTGTCTCCCCTGTTCCCCCCACCCCCCGCTCATGACCCGTGTCTCCCTGCTGTTGCTCCCCACCCCCTGATCATGCCCTGTGTCTCTCTCCTGTTACCCCCCACCCCCCTCTCATGCCCTGTGTCTCTCTCCTTTTATCCCCCACCCCCTCTCATACCCTGTGTCTCTCTCCTGTTACCCCCCACCCCTCTCTCATGCCCCATGTCTCTCTCCTGTTGCCCCCCGGTCATGCCCCGTGTTTCCCTGCTTTTGCCCCCCACCCCCACTCATGCCCCGTGTCCCTCCCGTGTTACCCCCACCCCCTGATCATGCCCTGTGTCTCCCTGCTGTTGCCCCCCACCCCCTGGTCATGCCCCATGTCTCCCTGCTGTTGCCCCCCACCCCCCTCTTATGCCCCGGGTCTCCCTGTTGTTGCCCCCCACCCCCCGCTCATGCCCCGTGTCTCTCTCCTGTTACCCCCCACCCCTCTCTCATGCCCGTGTCTCCCTCGTGTTCCCCCCACCCCCCGCTCATGCCCCGTGTCTCCCTGCTGTTGCCCCCAACCCCTCTCATGCCCCGAGTCTCTCTCCTGTTACCCCCCACCCCCCTCTCATGCCCCGTGTCTCTCTCCTGTTCCCCCACCCCCCGCTCATGCCCGGTGTCTCTCTCCTGTTACCCCCCATCCCCCGCTCATGCCCGGTGTCTCCATGCTGTTGCCCCCACCCCCGCTCATGCCTCGTGTCTCTCCCCTGTAACCCCCACCCCCTCTCATGCCCCGTGTCTCTCTCTTGTTGCCCCCCACCCCCCGGTCATGCCCCGTGTCTCCCTGTTGCTTCCCCCCACCCCCCGGTCATGCCCCGTGTCTCCCTGCTGTTGCCCCCACCCCCTGCTCATGACCTGTGTCACTCTCCTGTTCCCCCCACCCCCTCTCATGCCCCGTGTCTCTCTCCTGTTGCCCCCCACCCCCCGGTCATGCCCCGTGTCTCCCTGTTGCTGCCCCCACCCCCCGGTCATGCCCCGTGTCTCCCTGCTGTTGCCCCCACCCCCTGCTCATGGTCTGTGTCACTCTCCTGTTCCCCCCACCCCCCGCTAATGCCTTGTGTCTCTCTCCTGTTTCCCCCACCCCCGCTCATGCCCCGTGTCTCCCTGCTGTTCCCCCCCACCCCCGCTCATGCCCCGTGTCTCTCCCCTGTTACCCCCCACTTCCCGGTCATGCCCTGTGTCTCCCTGCTGTTGCCCCCACCCCCTGCTCATGCCCCGTGTCTCTCTCCTGTTACCCCCACTCCCCTCTCATGCCCCATGTCTCTCCCCTGTTACCCTCCACTTCCTGGTCATGCCCCATGTCTCCCTGCTGTTGCCCCCCACCCCCGCTCATGCCCCGTGTCTCTCTCCTGTTCCCCCCACCCCCCCTCATGCCCTGTGTCTCACTGCAGTTGCCCCCTGATCATGCTCTGTGTCTCTCTCCTGTTACCCCCCCCCACCCCCCTCTCATGCCCCGTATCTCTCTCCTGTTGCCTCCCACCTCCTGGTCATGCCCCGTGTCTCCCTGCTGTTGCCCCCCACTCATGCCCCGTGTCTCTCTCCTTTTACCCCCACCCCCTGGTCATGCCCCGTGTCTCCCTGCTGTTGCCCCAAACCCCCTGCTCATGCCCCGTGTCTCTCTCCTGTTGCCCCCAACCCCGCTCATGCCCCGTGTCTCCCTGCTGTTCCCCCGCACCCCCGCTCATGCCCCGTGTCTCTCTTCTGTTACCCCCCACCCCCCTCTCATGCCCCATGTCTCTCTCCTGTTGCCCCCACCCACGATCATAGCCCGTGTCTCCCTGCTGTTGCCCCCCACACCCCGCTCATGCCCCGTGTCTCTCTCCTGTTACCCCCACCCCCCGCTCATGCCTCGTGTCTCCCTGTTCCCCCCCGCCCCCCACTCATGCCCCGTGTCTCCCTGCTGGTGCCCCCCACCCCCCGCTCATGCCCCGTGTCTCTCTCCTGTTCCCCCACCCCCTGCTCATGCCTCGTGTCTCCCTTGTTCCCCCCGCCCCCCGCTCATGCCCCGTGTCTCCCTGCTGTTGTCCCCCACCCCCTCTCATGCCCCGTGTCTCTCTCCTGTTACCCCCCACCCCCCTCTCATGCACCGTGTCTCTCTCCTGTTGCCCCCCACCCCCTGGTCATGCCCCATGTTTCCCTGCTGTTGCCCTCCACCTCCGCTCATGCCCCGTGTCTCTCTCCTGTAACCCCCCAACCCCCGGTCATGCCCTGTATCGCTCTCCTGTTGCCCCCCACACCCCGCTCGTGCCCCGTGTCTCTCTTCTGTTACCCCCCACCCCCTCTCATGCCCCATGTCTCTCTCCTGTTGCCCCCACCCTGATCATACCCCGTGTCTCCCTGCTGTTGCCCCCCACACCCCACTCATGCCCCGTGTCTCTCTCCTGTTACCCCCCACCCCCCAGTCAAGCCCTGTGTCTCCCTGCTGGTGCCCCCCACCCCCCGCTCATGCCCCGTGTCTCTCTCCTGTTCCCCCCACTCCCACTCATGCCTCGTGTCTCCCCTGTTCCCCCCCACCCCCCACTCATGCCCCGTGTCTCGCTGCTGTTGCCCCCCACCCCCCACTCATGCCCCGTGTCACTCTCCTGTTACCCCCCACCTCCTGCTCATGCCCCGTGTCTCCCTGCTGTTGCCCCCCACCCCCTGTTCATGCCTGTGTCTCCCTGCTGTTGCCCCCACCCCCCTCTCATGCCCCGTGTCTCCCTACAGTTGCCCCCAACCCCCGCTCATGACCGTGTCTCTCTCCTGTTACCCCCCACAACCCCTGCTCATGCCCCGTGTCTCCCTGCTGTTGCCCCCCACCCCCTGTTCATGCCTGTGTCTCCCTGCTGTTGTCCCCACCCCCTCTCATGCCCCTTGTCTCTCTCCTGTTACCCACCACCCCCCTCTCATGCACCGTGTCTCTCTCCTGTTGCCCCCCACCCCCCACACATGCCCCGTGTCTCTCTCCTGTTACCCCCCATCCCCCGGTCATGCCCCTTGTCTCCCTGCTGTTGCCCCCACCCCCCGCTCATGCCCTGTGTCTCTCTCCTGTTAACCCCCACCCCCTCTCATGCCCCGTGTCTCTCTCCTGTTGCCCCCCACCCCCCGGTCATGCCCCGTGTCTCCCTGCTGTTGCCCCCCACCCCCCGCTCATGCCCTGTGTCTCTCTCCTGTTACCTCCCACCCCCCGGTCATTCCCTGTGTCTCCCTGCTTTTGCCCCCCACCCCCCGCTCATGCCCCGTGTCTCTCTCCTGTTCTCCCCACCCCACGCTCATGCCTCGTGTCTCCTCGGTTCCCCCCCACCCCCTGCTCATGCCCCATGTCTCCCTGCTGTTGCCCCCCACCCCTGCTCATGCCCGTGTCTCTCTCCTGTTACCCCCCAACCCCGGTCATGCCCCGTGTCTCCCTACTGTTGCCCCCCACCCCCCGCTCATGCCCCATGTCTCTCTCCTGTTCCCCCCACCCCCGCTCATGCCCTGTGTCTCTCTCCTGTTACCTCCCACCCCCCGGTCATTCCCCGTGTCTCCCTGCTGTTGCCCCCCACCCCCCGCTCATGCCCCGTGTCTCTCTCCTGTTCTCCCCACCCCATGCTCATGCCTCGTGTCTCCTCGGTTCCCCCCCACCGCCCGCTCATGCCCCGTGTCTCCCTGCTGTTGCCCCCCATCCCCCGCTCATGCCTCGTGTCTCTCTACTGTTACCCCCCACCCTGCTCTCATGCCCCATGTCTCCCTCCTGTTGCCCCCCACCCCTGCTCATGCCCGTGTCTCTCTCCTGTTACCCCCCACCCCCGGTCATGCCCCGTGTTTCCCTGCTGTTGCCCCCATCCCCCGCTCATGCCCCGTGTCTCCCTGCTGTTGCCCCCCCGCTCATGCTCCGTGTCTCTCTCCTGTTGCCCCCCACCCCCGGTCATGCCCCATGTCTCCCTGCTGTTGCCCCCCACCACCCGGTCATGCCCCGTGTCTCCCTCTTGTTGCCCCCCACCTCCTGCTCATGCCCAGTGTCTCTCTTATGTTACCCCCCAACCTCCTCTCATGCCCCGTGTCTCCCTTGTTTTCCCCACGCCCCCCGCTCATGCCCCATGTCTCCCTGCTGTTGCCCCCACCCCCTGCTCATGCCCCGTGTCCGTCTCCTTTGTCCCCCACCCCCCGCTCATGTCCCGTGTCTCTCTCCTGTTGCCCCCCACCCCCGCTCATGCCCCGTGTCTCCCTGCTGTTGCCCACACCCCCTGCTCATGCCCCGTGTCTCTCTCCTGTTACCCCCCCCTCATGCCCTGTGTCTCTCTCCTGTTACACCCCACCCCCTCTCATGACCCGTGTCTCTCTCCTGTTGCCCACCACCCCCTGATCATGCCCGTCTCTCCCTGCTGTTTCCCCCCACCCCCCACTCATGCCCCGTGTCTCTCTCCTGTTACCCCCACCCCCCTCATGCCCAGTGTCTCTCTCCTGTTGCCCCCCACCACTCGGTCATGCCCGTGTCTCTTTTCTGTTGCCCCCCACCCCCCGGTCATGCCCCGTGTCTCTCTGCTGTTGCCCCCCACCCCCCGCTCATGCCCTGTGTCTCTCTCCTGTTACCCCACCCCTCTCTCATGTCCCGTGTCTACCTTGTGTTCCCCCCACCCCCTGCTCATGCCCTGTGTCTCCCTGCTGTTGCCCCCAAACTCCCTGCTCATGCCCCGTGTCTCTCTCCTGTTGCCCCCCACCCCCCGGTCATGCCCTGTGTCTCCCTTTTGCCCCCCACCCCCCGGTCATGCCCCGTGTCTCCCTCTTGTTGCCCCCCACCTCCTGCTCATGCCCAGTGTCTCTCTTATGTTACCCCCCAACCTCCTCTCATGCCCCGTGTCTCCCTTGTTTTCCCCACGCCCCCCGCTCATGCCCCATGTCTCCCTGCTGTTGCCCCCACCCCCGCTCATGCCCCGTGTCTGTCTCCTTTGTCCCCCACCCCCTGCTCATGTCCCGTGTCTCTCTCCTGTTGCCCCCCACCCCCGGTTATGCCCCGTGTCTCCCTGTTGTTGCCCTCCACCCCCGCTCATGCCCCGCGTCTCTCTCCTGTTGCCCCCCACCCCCCAGTCATGCCCCGTGTCTCCCTTCTGTTGCCCCCCACCCCCGGTCATGCCCCATGTCTCCCTGCTGTTGCCCCCACCCCCGCTCATGCCCCGTGTCTCTCCCCTGTTACCCCCTCTCATGCCCCGTGTCTCCCTCATGTCCCCCCCACCCCCGCTCATGCCCCGTGTCACCCTGCTGTTGCCCCCCATCCCCCGCTCATGCCCCGTGTCTCTCTCATGTTGCCCCCCATCCCCCGCTCATGCCCCGTGTCTCTCTCCTGTTACCCCCAACCCCCCTCTCATGCCCCGTGTCTCTCTCCTGTGACCCCCCACACCCCAGTCATGCCCTGTGTCTCTCTCCTGTTGCCCCCCACCCCCCGGTCATGCCCCGTGTCTCCCTCCTGTTGCCCCCCACTCCCCGCTCATGCCCTGTGTCTCTCTTCTGTTACCCCTCACCCCCACTCATGCCCCGTGTCTCCCTCGTGCTCCCCCACCCCCTGCTCATGCCCCGTGTCTCCCTGATGTTGCCTCCCACCCCTGCTCATGCCCCGTGTCTCTCTCCTGTTACCCCCCGCTCATGCCCCGTGTCTCCCTCCTGTTACCCCCCACCCCCGCTCATTCCCTGTGTCTCTCTCCTGTTACCCCCCACCCCCCTCTCATGCCCCGTGTCTCCCTCCTGGTCCCCACTACCCATGCCCTTTTGTGTTCTCTTTATACACCCCGCCTTCCCTTTCCATGGTGTCCATCTTGGTAAAAGATTTTCCTTCCTACACCGGGACACCGCTGGCATTCCGGTTTGGGAAGAAAAATCTTTTTTTTACCACCCCGGGTTCCCACTTTGAGAACCTAGGATGCTAGTGGTCTTCATCCATTGAAAAGGACGTTATGGTTACGTTGCACTAATAAAAAACTATGAAATTCAATTAAAAAAATGTGTTAAAGGGACGTTATGGTTAAGTTGCACTAATAAAAAACTATGAAGTTCAATGAAAAAACATTGTTAAAGGGACGTTATGGTTAAGTTGCACTAATAAAAACCTATGAAAATCAATGAAAAAACGTTGTTAAAGGGACGTTATGGTAAAGTTGCACTAATAGAAACCAATGAAATTCAGTGAAAAAACTTTGTTAAGGGGACGTTATGGTAGTTGACATTTGTGATGTCATCTTTGATGTCCTGGGTGTTAGGCTTAGCAGTGCATGGTGGTGGCGCGAGTTATGGTTGCTTAACTTACCATAACTGGTGAATTTCAAGGGTTTTTCGGTTTTACTTGGAACCATAACGTCCCTTTAACAAAGTTTTTTCACTGAATATATATATATATATATATATATATATATATATATATATATATAGCGGATTGTTCCCGGAGGAGCCCAGCAACCTCCTTGGAGTCATTACAGGATCCCTGTCAGTACCCAGTGATTGCTTGGCCAGGAACTGTAAGGCTTTATTCGCAGCAGAGAACCTACATACTGATGGCTAATTAGCTGGTGGTGTATTGAGTATCATCCACTTATCCCCTTGGGGATCCTCCAGTGGTAGATAATTTGGTACACTCATGTTTACATTTTTTCATTCAGCCTCAAAGAGTCCTTCCTTAGCACTGTGATAAGGCTTTAGTGTGGCATAAAGTCTTATGACCTGTCAATCGTGCCTGATAATTTACAGTTTTAAAAGTCATTCTCTCTAACTTGTGGATATGAGCAGGACCACCTCCGGTACTGGAAGCAAATCAAGACCTTTCATTTCGCTTTCTCTCTTCCTTTCCCCTGCTGATGTACCAAATGCTCCATGCCCTGGTCACCTGGCTACTCTCTGAACTTGATCCACTTCCCCTCACACCGCCTACAGACTCCCCCAACACTTATGGTCTGTATCTGCAACCCTACAGTCCTTTCTCCCTGCACTTATGAGCCACTCGCTAGCTGCACTTATTGAGTTACCTGCACTTCTCCTCTCCCCCCTCAGCACTTCTCCCCTTCCACCTCCCTGCACTTGGGTGATCTGAATAACACAAGGCCTAATAAGATTGTTGTTTTGTCCTCCCTCTGTTTCCCCCTTCTTGTTTTTTCGTGCCTAGAAACACTTGTGTACAGGTGCTATAAAAATTCCATATTTCGTATCATATCATATCACTGTACCTTTGGACAGTCTTTCTACGTTCCTGTATTAGTTACAATTGAGATGATTTATAATAAATATTCACATCACCCTCCAAATATTTGCCCTCATTGTAAGAAATATGATTAGCTTTTTTATTGAACTAAATCTTACCCACTTAAATATCTCACATAATAGGCCGCTAGACTACAACATTTCATTCTAACAGGGAGCCACAATTTCACTGCACACAGAAGGCCAGACACCTTTTCAATCCATCTCTTCTAACTTCAATTTTTCCTTTCGCTTCCACATGCACTGGATAAGATGCCAACCAAATCAGAAAAGCATGACAATTAGAGATTAGATACTATGGCAGTCAAATGACCAGTAATCCAAAAAAGGTTGGCCATAAAAGTTACTGTGTAATGATGAGAATGGTAGGTCTCATGTGTCAAAACTAAAAAAAATGATTGCACAATTATTTAAAATGAATGCTTGGAATGAGAGGAGTTTCCATTCAAATGGCTGTGATGCTGGCAGTAGTAGGCATTGGAGAGATAAAAAAAGACATGGTGCCACAGAAAAGAACTGATCACTGGTTGATCGAAGTTTTAACTATGATTCAGTTTGATGAGAGATCCAGACTGGTGTCTGCAGTTATTGTATGATAGAGCACCCTCACCCCTTCCAAAAAAAAGGCTGGCAAAATAGGGAAATTAGCCTCTATGGAAATCCTAATTGGAATTACAATGATATATGGTTTATCTTTAAATTTTCTTTCATCAAATGGGTAGGTGTGCCCCTGTTTTAAAACCTCAGATATCAGAGCTAATCATGATAATAATTACACAAAAATATAACTGGGGTTGACACAAATTGAATAATTAACACAACTCATGATGAACAAAAACATTGGTCCTCATTACAAGTTTGCTGGTCCGGAAACAATGGTGCCGGTAAGCTTACTGGCAGTGTTGTTTCCAGACCGGCAAACTACGAGTTTGTGGGCGGGTGCTTTTCCGCCGGCCAGGGTCAGATCTGGTGGGCAGAACGGCACCTGCCTGCAGACTTTCACTGAAGCACCAGCACCGTTATTAATGGTGCTGATGCTTCTGTGGTCCCCACTACCATACAGTCCTATGGGAATCTATGGGAATGGGGATCAAGATTTTACCGGAGCCAGACTTACCGGACCACTGGGGTTGCAATGCCCTGGTGTTTCCAACAAGTCAGGCACCAGTAAATCATTATGGGCCGGCGGCTACCAGCCAGTTTTACCGGCATGGTTACCACCAGACCTGTAATGAGGGCCATTGTCTTTTTATCCAAAAAAATCCAAAGCATTAGCTCATTCCCCCACAACACACATTTTCAAACATGTGTGAGTCAATACATGTTAAACAACAATGATCCCAATTTTGGCAATATCCAAAAAGCATGTAATCCCTCTTGTCTCACCACATGAAGAACGACGTAGAAAAGCATAGCAAATTGAACTATAAGACTCTGGTTCTTATTGTGCCAGACTCACAATGCTAGATGTTTGAACAACAGACCGATGTATTGTCACACACTCACCCTCACCCCTCAGTGTTCCTAGTGTTCCACCTGCCCGTTCTCACACCCCCGCCCCATCCCGTCCTCTTGCCCGGTTCTGGGACACACTTGTGCTTTCCCCGAGTTCCCATGTGCCACCGCGCATGGTTCGACATGCTGCCTACTCGCGTAGATGCCCGTTCCATTGGTGTATTCCTTGACGATTGCGAGACCGGCTTCTTCCGCATCACATGACCAGCATATCCCGCTCACGCGTTTCTAAGTTACGCTCATGTGATGCGGTTACGACTCATGTGACCGGAAGGTAATAGGCAGCGCCGGTATTTAAACAGCCGCATCGCAACACTTCGGTGCTTCACAGCTGTTTACTTGGACGCCTGTTCGGCGCTACACTTAATCCTTCAGATTACTTGGACACTGACCTTGTATTACTCTACGGACTGCTATTGGATTTCCCCTGGTTTCTGGTTCTTGCTTCATTGGATTCCTTGCTACGATTCACGGACTACCTTCTGGACATTCTACTTCCTTAATCCTTTGGTACTACGTTCTGCTCAGCTTCTTTGTCCGAATTCTGACAGCAGGTGGGCCCGGCACACGCAGTTCAGTGACATCTACTGCCCTGCAAAAGGAAACAGCCTTGCTGGGTCCCGGAACCTCCTCTATAGGTGCAGCAGATACTCCACGGCCACTTATTGGTAAGACCGTTCCACTTCCTTGTTGTCTGGTTTGTTATTGCTGTCTTAGGCTTGTTACTTAACCAGTGCTTTCTTTACAGTGGTTCGGGGTTCCCAGAGGTCCACGGTTCCGGAAGATCATCTCCCACCTGTGGCCTCAAAGGTTGTACATAGAGTAATTTAGATTCTCGCTGTGCGGCACTTGTGGACAGAGGACTCTTCTGACTATATCCTGTCGTGCAGTCAATTGAGGGAGCCGCGGATGACCCCTTGGCCACTATGGTCCAAGCCATAACCGTGTTACATGCAGATAAGGCCGCAGCAAACACTGCCATTCACCAACGTTTAGACAGCATCCAAAGCACTAGACACCCCCTGCCCCCAGATGCTGAGTTTGGGGATGCTTCACCAGCGTCATCAGCCCCACACCCTGTCCAGCCTCCTGTTCCATCCCCTCCGAATCCCATACCCGTGGTACTCCCCTCACCTTTTCCATTAGCTGCCCGCGAGAGGTTTCATGTGGATCGTAGTAAGTTTAGAACTTTCTTGAATCAATGCAAATTGCATTTCTTGTGTAGGCCCCAAGCCTTTCCAGATTCAACCACTAAAGCAGCATTCACCCTCTCACATTTAGCCGGTACAGCCGCTGCCTGGGCTAACCCGCTCCTGGAAAGTGATAACCCAGCACTTTATGATTTTGATTTACTGGTCACGGAAATGACCCGGGTGTTCGACACTCGTCACAAGGTTCAGTCCCAAGATCTGGAACTCCTGGAACTGGGACAAGGGAGAGGGTCCTTAATTGAGTATATAACAAAGTTCAATCAGCTTGCAGTCGAGACCTCATGGCCTGAAAGTAAAAAGGCTGTTATGTTTTATAGAGGCCTAAACAACGCTATGAAGGATGCTCTTGCTGTTGTTCCCTCCTTGCCAACCTCTTACCAAGACTTAGTTGACCTAACCCTACAGTTGGATGCCAGGCGTTCTGAACGCAGGGCTGAGGCTGGTTTTGCTCATATGTCAAACCCATCTGTCACCCCTGCTGTCTCCAACACCAGTCAAAAACCCATGCAGATTGGTGGCATAAGGAGCCCGATCACACCCATAGAAAGGGAACGCAGGAGGGTGGACAATGCATGCTATTATTGCGGTGTAACTGGTCATTTCGTGAAGGAGTGTCCCCGCCGGCCAAAGCTCAAGTCTTCGGGTTTTCGCAGTGCTCGACCCTAGAACCGGGGGCTGGGTTAAGCGCTCCTTGTTACACCCCGAATCCTATTCCTGCATTTGGTCACATCAGGCCCATACATGTACAGGCTATTCTTCAACCCACGCCTGATGTCTCACACCCGGTTACTATCATCATCGACTCGGGGGCCACAGGTAATTATATTGACATTGCGCTTGCTCAAACCCTGAAACTACCTCTGCTAACTAAAACCAGGCCAGAACCAGTGCAGGCAGTCGATGGTACATCTCTGATTTCTGGGCCCATCAAACAGCAGACAGCCCCAATGCTCCTGACCATACAGGCTATACACAAGGAAACCCTGAGTTTTGATCTCACCTCGATGCCCCAGTTTGGCTTAATATTGGGGATACCTTGGCTCCAGGAGCACAATCCGTTAATAGATTGGAAAGCACGTACCGTGCACTTCGAATCTGATCTCTGCCAACACTATTGTCTACCAGCAACCACTAGCAACAACACACCCGCTCAGGCTTTGGTGGCCATTGCTCACTTGACCATAGAGGATTCTACGATTCTCCCAACAGAACAGCATATAGTAGGAATGATCTCCACACTTGTTCCGACCCAATACCAGGATATCACATGGGTGTTTCATCGTGGTTCATCTGAAGTCCTTCCTCCACACCGTTCTTACGACTGCCCAATAGACTTAGTTCCAGCTAGTGCTATTCCCACAGGCCGGATTTATTCTCTCTCTCATCCAGAAGACATAGCCCTGAAGGATTACATCCAAAAGTCCCTCCGCCTAGGCCATATACGTCCTTCCACTTCTCCAGCAGCTAGCCCCATCTTCTTCGTCCACAAAAAAGAGGGCGATTTGCGGCCACGTGTGGACTATCGCTGGCTTAATGCCATCACAAAAAAAGACTGCTACCCCATTCCTCTGATCACACCTCTGCTAGACCGCCTCACACACGCAACTGTCTTCACTAAACTGGATCTCCGTGGTGCTTACAATCTAGTCCGTGTGCGCCCTGGAGACGAATGGATGACCACCTTTTGCACCCGCTACGGGTTGTATGAATACACGGTCATGACATTCGGTCTATGTAATGCACCGGCCACGTTCCAGAGATTCATGAATGACATCTTTTCCGATATCCTGGACGTGTTTGTCGTGGTCTATCTAGAGGACATTTTGATTTTTTCCCAGAATATGAAGGATCACGTACAACATGTTCGAGAAGTGCTTTCTCATCTACAAAGACACTCCTTGTTTGCCAAACCCGAGAAGTGCCAGTTCCATGCAGATTCTGTGGAGTTCCTCGATTTTCATATCAAGTCCGGGGGGTTGACCATGAATTCATCCAAGGTGTGGGCGGTGTTGGACTGCCAGTCCCCAAAACCCTGAAGGCACTTCAGTCTTTTCTTGGCTTTGCTAATTTCTATAGGCGTTTTATCTCTGGGTGCTCGTCTCTAGTGGCGCCCCTTACTTCCTTGATGAGTCCTTGCACTCCCTTCCTGTGGACAGAGTCACACCAACGAGCCTTCGAGGCTCTCAAAACGGCCTTCACTACCGCCCCTATCCTACAACACCCGGACCCAGAACTACCGTTCATCATGGAGGCTGACGCCTCTTCCTTCGCCTTGCGTGCGGTTTTGTCACAGATCTGCTCTGCCACCGGTCGTCTTCACCCCGTGGCCTTTCACTCCCGCAAATTCACTGATGCCGAATCCCACTACACTGTGACCGAAAAAGAATTGCTAGCTGTCATGGATGCTTTCCGTGTTTGGCGACACCATCTCTTGGGTGCTAAGCACCGGGTCACGGTTTATTCAGATCATCAGAACCTGCAGGATCTAGCATCCTTGAAATGTATCAACAGCAGGCAGGTCAGATGGCATTTATTCTTTGCGGTTTATGATTTTGTTACCAAGCATCGCTCGGGTTCAACCCACGGCAAGGCAGATGCTTTGTAGCGTTCCCCTGGGGGGGTGGCCTTGCCTATATTTCCGGATACTCTTCTGGATGTCGGCGAGGTAGTTTGTTTGTGTACAACAACCTTGCCTTTACTCGAAGCTGTTCGGAGCTGGGTCACTCTACACCCAGACCAGTTGTCCGAATGGGATCTTGCGATTCATGATGGACTACCCTTTGTTTCCGATCGCCTATTCTTGGCCACTGCAGATACTTGCAACATGGCCTTGGAGTGGTCCCACAATGCCCCTGTTCATGGACATCCAAGCCAGAAAAGCACGTTGGCGTTACTGAAAAGATGGTGCTGGTGGCCGTCCATGAAGAGGGACGTGGAATGTTATATCAACAGCTGTGCGGTTTGCGCACAATGTAAACATCGCAGGGGTCACCCTGTGGGTCTCCTGCTTCCTTTACCTGTTCTTCCCAGGCCCTGGCATACCTTGACCATGGATTTTGTCACCGATTTGCCCTAGGTCCAGGGCTTTGATACCTTGTGGGTGGTCCTTGATTCTAAGATGGCTCGTTTCATTCCCTGCAAGAGCATTCCATCCGCTCCTACACTGGCCAGGCTGTTTTTTTTAGAACGTTTTCTGTCTCTTCGGGCTTCCTTCGGTTCTCATCTCAGATAGGGGTTCCCAATTTACGTCACGCTTTTGGCGTGCTCTGACCAAACTACTTGGTATGGATGTCTGCTTCTCCTCAGCATATCACCCCGAGACGGACGGCCAGACTGAAAGGCTCAACCAAACCTTGGAGCAGTATCTACGCTGTCTAACCTTGCAGATGTAAACATCCTGGTTGAGAGTGCTGCATCTCGCAGAGTTTGCATACAACAATGCTGTGCATTCCTCCACAGGTTTCTCCCCCTTCTATGTCCTGTATGGTCAGCACCACCGTGTTTTACCCTTCATGGACCTACCATCCTCTGTCAACCCAGCTGCCGCTGCTAGTGTTAGGGACCTGTCCTCCATCCACACGCAGGTCTCGACCCACCTCATCGAGGCTCAAGTGTCCATGAAGGCACAGGTGGATAGGAAACAGGTGATGGCCCCGTTGTATTCCTTGGGGTCCCGTGTCTGGTTGTCTACTCATCACTTACGGCTGGTGGGTTGCCGCAAGCTTTTGCCTCGTTTTGTAGGACCCTATGTAGTCACCCAAGTTATGAACCCTGTGACCTATCGTCTTGCACTCCCGGGATCCTGGCGGCTTCACTCAGTTTTCCATATCTCCCTACTCAAGCCCTGTCCCACTCCTACGTGGCTTTGTGTCCCTGTGGCTCCAGTGTCTCTGTCCGCCCCAGGTGTGTTTGAGATCTCTGCTATCCTGGGTTCCCGTGTTTGTAGGGGTTGTCTTCAGTACCTTGCGGACTGGTCGGGGTATGGCCCGGAGGAAAGGTCCTGGGTCCCTGCTTCTGATGTCAATGCCCCCCACCTGGTGGCACGGTTCCATAGGGACAATCCTTCATGCCCACTGGGTCGTGGGCCTTTGGGTGGGGGATCTGTCACACACTCACCCTCACCCCTTTGTGTTCCTAGTGTCCCCCCTGGCCGTTCTCACACCTCCACCCCATCCCGTCCTCTTGCCCGGTTCCGGGACTCACTTGTGCTTTCCCCGAGTTCCCATGTGCCACCGCGCATGGTTCGACATGCTGCCTACTCGCGGAGACGCCCGTTCCATTGGCGTATTCCTTGGCGATTGCGAGACCGGCTTCTTCCGTGTCACATGACCAGCATCTCCCGATCACGTGTTTCTAAGTTATGCTCACGTGATGCGGTTACGACTCATGTGACCGGAAGGTAATAGGCAGCGCCAGTATTTAAACAGCTGAATCGCAACACTTCGGTGCTTCACAGCTGTTTACTTGGACGCCTGTTCGGCGCCACACTTATTCCTTCGGATTATTTGGACACTGACCTCGGATTACTCTACGGACTGCTATTGGATTTCCGCTAGCTTCTGGTTCTTGCTTCATTGGATTCCTTGCTACGATTCACAGACTACCTTCTGGACATTCTACTTCCTTAATCCTTTGGTACTACGTTCTGCTCAGCTTCTTTGTCTGAATTCTGACAGCAGGTGGGCCCGGCACATGCAGTTCAGTGACATCTACTGCCCTGCAAAAGGAAACAGCCTTGCTGGGTCCCGGAACCTCCTCTATAGGTGCAGCAGATACACCACGGCCACTTATTGGTAAGACCGTTCCAATTCCTTGTTGTCTGGTTTGTTATTGCTGTCTTAGGCTTGTTACTTAACCGGTGCTTTCTTTACAGTGGTTCGGGGTTCCCAAAGGTCCACTGTTCCGGAAGATCATCTCCCACCTGTGGCCTCAAAGGTTGTACAGAGAGTGATTTAGAATCTCTCTGTGCGGCACTTGTGGACAGAGGACTTCTGACTACACGACAGTCAAGACACAACATATATATCGTTGCAAATCCACTAAGTCGAAGCAAAAAAGAAAATTCACAAATTTTGCATTTACAAATACTCTACTAGAAGAGACAATAAACTACATGTGTCTTCCAAAATTGAGCTCTGTCAGAGTCCTGCAACTGAGGAACCTGCACTATTTTCCACATTGTCCCTGATGGGTACTTGTTTTCTTCAGGACTGGAAACAGAAAATATTTTTAATTGGGCTCCACAGTGAGTTTTCTTGAAAGAGAAAATAGCGACTACTAACACACAAAGCAAATCAGTGTGCTGGGGCAATTAAATCAATAAGTTAGCATCAACCTAAATTGAAAGGGATACTCACTATTTCAATACTTTTCCTGAAGAATCGTGTCTTGTGGGTACTGAAGAGTACCTAAAACAAACCCCAAATAGTACAGTAAATATCCAAAGATCAAAAATACATTGTTTTGTGATTTAACCATCAAGAGTTAATAAAATAAGTGTGCCTAAAATGGCTTCACTCACAATATGGAGTTGACTGAAATAAATGATGGATGGTGGTGCCACCGCAGCATATCTATGCAACGCATGCAATTCAGTTCCATAGAGCCCCGAAGTGGCTCGAGTTGGACCGAAATGGGTAACGGAGAATATGCCTAGGCAACGCATGCAGTCTATTACCGTGTCCTGTGAGCTTGACAATGCGGCTCCTGGGTGAGGGCAGTGGTTTGGCCTAAAGTGCACCAACTTGGCTAGGTAAAGCACTGCATGGGAATTTAAGGCGGAATAAAGAAGGAGACAAAATATATGCATTAAGAAAAATCTTTGGTAACAGTTGGAGATCTAGTTTGGTGCAGGGAGTGTGTGCTCCGCCATATATACTGCCTGTGAAGCCTGTTAGATGGAGGAACAGGGCCTCGATACCACCCAAGGGGAATCTTTCCTCTTAAGCCTACACTGGGGGTAGGGGCGGAGTAGAGAATCTGGGTTAAACTGTTTAGGTGCAGACAGTAAGAGTTCCCGTTTAGTACTGGGTAGGTGCACTACCTATCGTGCCTGTGGGTTTGACGAGCAGGGCCTAAATACCACCCATGGGGGACGTTTCCTCTCTGTCATTAAGGCCACAAATACGGCTCTTTAAAGTGGATAGCCAAAATTGTTCTCTTTTGGCTGACAAAATGTCTTTCTTGTTGGTGTCCGCAATCTCAATTTTGTCGACAATCCACCAATATCAATCATCCTAGTTGTGTCCATATTCCAAGAAGTGTGTCACCAATGGGGCTGTAACAGTGTGGATCCTGATCTTAGACCTATGCTCAACAATCCTGGTTTTCACCTGTCTGCTCGTTTTTCCAACATACACCTTTTTGAAAGGACATTGTGTTGCATAAATGACATATTTGCTGTTACAGTTGCTGTGAAATTTAAACAACCAATTTTTGTTATGCACTTCAAAACCAGTTTTCTTCTCAGCAAATTTGCAACCAGAGCAATTTCCTCAGTGAAAATGTCCTGTAAATTTTGTTGAACCAAAAAACTTCCTCAAATTGGAAGGTGGTGTCTTACTTGTATGATGTGCTTGAACCAGATGTTGTTTGATATTTCTGGTGAATAAGGGAGGTGCCACCTCCACATTTTCCAATTGAAGGATGTGTCAATGAGTTTTTTTAATGTCGTTGCTCTGTTTGCAAAAGGTCTGCAAAAGGTTGGCACACATACAGTATTTACATTCTTATTGTTCACCTCAGATTTTTCAAGCAAATTTTCCATGTGCTGATGTTGGGCTCATTTTTCTGCTCATCTTACTGTGCGTTTGGCATAGCCACGGTTTATAAATCTTTGACCTCCATTCACTGCTTCTGCCTTAAACTATGATAATGTGGTACAATTCCTGCTGATCCTAAGGAATTGTCCAAATGGGATGTTTTGCCTTAGTGCCTTGAGAGGAAGCTGTTGTTGTACAGAATGGTGTTTCTGTCAGTGGGCTTTTTGTATAAGCTGAGGGTCAGCTGATTGTTCACTGCTGTAATCTTGAGATCAAGAAACAGGAATGAATTAGTATCCTTTGTCATGGTGAATCCTAAATTGGAATTCAATTGGTACATCCAGACAAAGAATGTATCTGCGCTGCCCTCCCTGGTGTCTCAGATGATAAGGATATTG
This sequence comes from Ambystoma mexicanum, assembly GCF_040938575.1. Classification (NCBI taxonomy): domain Eukaryota; kingdom Metazoa; phylum Chordata; class Amphibia; order Caudata; family Ambystomatidae; genus Ambystoma; species Ambystoma mexicanum. Next base: position 676,292,705 of record NC_090928.1, read on the forward strand.
TCTATGTATCTCTTATAAAATAATATGGCCAGAGAAAAAATATGGTCAGCAGAAAAAATATGGACCTCTTCGAACTTGACCCTTTATAGTATTTCCAAATTTGGGGCAAAAGAGGCCCCCATCGCTGTTCCCTTAATTTGTAAAAAAATATTGTTCTTTGAATCTGGCGTTTTCATTAAGTGCCATTTCCAGGAGAGCTGGGAAAACATTAGTGGGGACCATATGCGGAGTAGGCCTGTTTTCCAGATAGTCACTACAGACTCTGATTGCCTCTCCTTGAGGTATATTAGAGACGACATCCAGGGTTATGAGCAAATTGTATTCAGGATTGAATTGAAAGCCTTCTATTTCATTAATGACATCCCTGGTGTCTGCTAGAAATGTTGGGGTAGTCATGGCAAGTGATCTCAGAAAAAAATCAATATATTTGCCGATGGGTTCAAATATGGATCCACACAGAGACACAATAGGTCTCCCTGGAGGATTATTGAGATCTTTGCGGATATTTGGCAAAATGTAGAATAGGGGGGTCATTGATGGATTAGAATTGAGAAATGGACATTTTTTTGTTAGAAAGCCTTCTTCCAGGCCCAATTTGGTAATTCTCATCATTTCTTGAGCAACATAGCGGATGGGTCTCCAGACAGGATTTGAGAATCTTAAGAACCTCTTCATCATATTGGGAAGCATTCTTGACAACTATTCCTTCACCCTAATCTGCATTTTTTTTGACAATGTTGTGGTCTTTGTTTAGTGAATCAAGGATAGCTTGTTTTTTGTCTCAAAATTCAGATTTCTCTTGTCCCTTTTTAAATATGGAATCCAGTCCTTTGAGTTTAATTTTTGCAGAGGTCAGTTCCTCCTTTGAAACCAGTTTAGGTTGATGCTAATTTATTGATTTAATTTTCCTAGCACACTGATGCTGATTTGCTTTGTTTGTTTTTTGCCCTAGGGTTACTAGGAGCTATTTTCTCCATCAATAAAATTCACTGTGGGGCCCAATTGAAAAACATTTTTGTTTTCAGTCCTGAAGAAAACCAGCACCATCAGGGACAAGGTAGAAACTAGTGCACGGTCCTCAGTTGCAGGACTCTGAAAGAGCTCAATTTTTGAAGACAAATATAGTTTATTGTCTCTTCTAGTACAGTGTTTGTGAATGCAAAATTTGTGATTTCTCTTTTTTTTCATCTATTTAGTGGATTTGCAACGATATATATCAGTCTGTTGTTCAAACAGACTATCAGTCTGTTGTTCAAACATCCAGCATTGTGAGTCTGGCACAATAAGAACCAGAGTATTATTGATCAATGTTTTTTGCTTGGCTTGTGTATGTCATTCTTCATGTGATGAGACAAGAGGGATTACATACTTTTTGGTTATTGCCAAAATTGGGATCATTGTTGTTTAACACGTATTGACTCACACATGTTTGTAAATTTGTGTTGTGGGGGAATGGGCTAACTCTTTGGCCTCTTTGTATAAAATTTGTTTTGGTTTATCATGAGTTGCGTTAATTATTCAATTTGTGTCAGCCTCGGTTATATTTTTGTGTAATTATTATTAGCCATGAAATTCTAATTTTGAAGAAGATTTGTTGACACCTAGATAGTATCTCATGTGTGGGAAAATGACAATTGAAAAACGTGCAGATAAAGTACATGAATAGCTGCAAAATGTAGGACGGATGAAAAACATTCATATGGGAGGAGAAGATACAGGGTTTTGCCAAGGTGGTCAATGGATAGCTTTGTTAGTGGAACCTTCTGTATATTAAAGTGGTAGGTGAGAAAGGAAATAACCTATTAGAATATAGTGGTCCAACGCATTAAACAACATTAATGAAATTAAAAAACAATAATGTTATCGAAATGCTTCCGAAGGATCAAGTGCAATGGGTTTGTAAATGCTTCCTTTCTTCTAAGGAGTCATGGTTAACTGCTCAACAAGCACACAAAGAAAAGTCCTCTTTTTTTGGGGGCCTCCTTGAGGTATATTAGAGACGACATCCAGGGTTATGAGCAAATTGTATTCAGGATTGAATTGAAAGCCTTCTATTTCATTAATGACATCCCTGGTGTCTGCTAGAAATGTTGGGGTAGTCATGGCAAGTGATCTCAGAAAAAAATCAATATATTTGCCGATGGGTTCAAATATGGATCCACACAGAGGCACAATAGGTCTCCCTGGAGGATTAGTGAGATCTTTGCGGATATTTGGCAAAATGTAGAATAGGGGGGTCATTGATGGATTAGAATTGAGAAATGAACATTTTTTTGTTAGAAAGCCTTCTTCCAGGCCCAATTTGGCAATTCTCATCATTTCTTGAGCAACATAGCGGATGGGTCTCCAGACAGAATTTGAGAATCTTAAGAACCTCTTCATCATATTGGGAAGCATTCTTGACAACTATTCCTTCACCCTAATCTGCATTTTTTTGACAATGTTGTGGTCTTCGTTTAGTGAATCAAGGATAGCTTGTTTTTTGTCTCAAAATTCAGATTTCTCTTGTCCCTTTTTAAATATGGAATCCAGTCCTTTGAGTTTAATTTTTGCAGAGGTCAGTTCCTCCTTTGAAACCAGTTTAGGTTGATGCTAATTTATTGATTTAATTTTCCTAGCACACTGATGCTGATTTGCTTTGTTTGTTTTTTGCCCTAGGGTTACTAGGAGCTATTTTCTCCATCAATAAAATTCACTGTGGGGCCCAATTGAAAAACATTTTTGTTTTCAGTCCTGAAGAAAACCAGCACCATCAGGGACAAGATAGAAACTAGTGCACGGTCCTCAGTTGCAGGACTCTGAAAGAGCTCAATTTTTGAAGACAAATATAGTTTATTGTCTCTTCTAGTACAGTGTTTGTGAATGCAAAATTTGTGATTTCTCTTTTTTTTCATCTATTTAGTGGATTTGCAACGATATATATCAGTCTGTTGTTCAAACAGACTATCAGTCTGTTGTTCAAACATCCAGCATTGTGAGTCTGGCACAATAAGAACCAGAGTATTATTGATCAATGTTTTTTGCTTGGCTTGTGTATGTCATTCTTCATGTGATGAGACAAGAGGGATTACATACTTTTTGGTTATTGCCAAAATTGGGATCATTGTTGTTTAACACGTATTGACTCACACATGTTTGTAAATTTGTGTTGTGGGGGAATGGGCTAACTCTTTGGCCTCTTTGTATAAAATTTGTTTTGGTTTATCATGAGTTGCGTTAATTATTCAATTTGTGTCAGCCTCGGTTATATTTTTGTGTAATTATTATTAGCCATGAAATTCTAATTTTGAAGAAGATTTGTTGACACCTAGATAGTATCTCATGTGTGGGAAAATGGCAATTGAAAAACGTGCAGATAAAGTATATGAATAGCTGCAAAATGTAGGACGGATGAAAAACATTCATATGGGAGGAGAAGATACAGGGTTTTGCCAAGGTGGTCAATGGATAGCTTTGTTAGTGGAACCTTCTGTATATTAAAGTGGTAGGTGAGAAAGGAAATAACCTATTAGAATATAGTGGTCCAACGCATTAAACAACATTAATGAAATTAAAAAACAATAATGTTATCAAAATGCTTCCGAAGGATCAAGTGCAATGGGTTTGTAAATGCTTCCTTTCTTCTAAGGATTTATGGTTAACTGCTCAACAAGCACACAAACAAAAGTCCTCTTTTTTTGGGGCCAATTTGGGAGAGGACATAAGTATCAGTGGACATACAAGAAAGTCCCAAATAGCTACCCTTCGATGTTGCAACAACTGGGGACTCACGGTAAACAGACAGAGGGCCTCATTACACATTAGGCGGTAAGGGTTTACCGGTACCGGTAAGGGCACCGGTACCGGTAAACCCTTACCGCCTTACTACGAGTTCCCTTTGCAAGACCCAACTTAAGTTTTACCAGCCGTTAAAGTAGGGTGTCGCAAAGGGACCTTGGAGCTAATTACGGTACCACAATTTGCGGTACCGTAATTAGCGCCTTCCCCATTCCCATTATGCCCTATGGGTGCAAAAATGGGAATGGGGAAGTGCCTTGGTGAATGGGGAATTACCGCCCCCGCTCACCTTGGAGTAGAGCGGTAATTCCGCCATCCACCAAGGCGGACACAGTAAAATAACGGCGGCAACCATGGTGCTAACAGTGCCATGGTTACCGCCTACCGTGTAATGAGGCCCAGAGTGAGGTACCATCTTTATAAACATATATCAAAAGATAAGGAGGGTCGGATGCATACAAAAATATGAAATTTATTCAGAAAACATATAGTAAAACTCAGACCAATTGGTCATGAGAACTAACAAAAAGAAACCAATAAAATATCAAGAATACATTTCATGTGTGATCACGACTTCAGCCTACCATAGTAGTTACAGAGAGGATCAATAACTTCTCTATATATACTTAACTATGACACGGAATAGAGGTGATGTTAGTAACCTGTGGGTGACTTATTTTCATGCATTTGTTTGAACTTTATATATGCATCAGCCCCCACATAAACAGAAGTGTCGACGGTCTAGATCTGTTTCCAGCCTTGTAGTTCGAACACAAACATAACCTTATTGTCACTAGTACAACAAATGCAGTGATACAAGGCTTTCTTCAGGACACACATGGCCTCCTTAGAGTAGAGTAGTATTGTATCTTGATTCACATTTACTACGTACAGGATTCTAAAAAAACAGATATACACAGTATTTTACATACTATTATTCTAACCGACCAAGCAATATTATGCTACAACAACAAGTGACTTTTAAAACACAATCTGTAGGTTCACAAGTTCACCCAGCATTGCTATATTTAGATGCACATCGCTTCTATTTTTAGTTAGCATTTCTAGTCATTTGAGAGCTCTGTTTCTCTAATTCATCGTTTCTGTGTTTACTTCCGAAACCGTAGTTTCAGCATTGCTTAATTTCACTTCTAGGTATAGAATATAGTACATTCTAGATTCCGTTGATTGATTTTTTTACTCAAGAAATACTCATTTTCTTGTGGTAAAATATTTCATTTTGTATTATGAAAAGCTTTTGTATTACATGAAAAATATATCATAGTACCATATGTATATGCAGTATGGTCACATCTTCAAGCTGGCCGAGTTTCCAAGTGGATCAGCAGGGATTAAGGGATCCAGCAGCGCACACGTGGAATCATCTTACTGTGCCAAAACAACCATGGTCAGGGGACCTATATAAACAATGAACATAGTGTGATTTCAGTCCTTGTTATCGAGTCCTGCAATTTTTTGGCTAAATCTGTGTTAGAAGACAAGCCTAGCTGTACCTGTGTATTGCGCCTCAGGCACTATCGCATATGTGGAACAGAGCGAACCTCGTGTATAATCTTCAAAAATTATTTTCCATAAGTCACGCTGCATAAAGGCACAAAATACAAACAAAGAGAGCCCTTTAGTGACAGCTCTTGTGACGTGTTAGTAAATCAGATGTGGCAATGGAAGGGGGATTGGGCCATGAACCTATCTTACTTTGTCTAGCTTGTCTGATTCTCGTTCGCTGGTCGCGTCCATAGTGATTCTACGTGGCTTCGGCGGTGTGATCATGTGATATCTCACAGAGAACGTGCGTCAGCACAAGAGCGTCATGCGTCATATATTGTGCACGATCCGTCATATTGGATCGGAAATGTACAGCCCAAGCAGAAAAAGAAAATTCAAATCATTGGACACAAATACAATGCGGGGGGCAGGTGGAACCAGTGATTTGTTTACTGTGAGTCCCCAGTTGTTGCAACATTGAAGGGTAGCTATTTGGGACTTTCTTGTGTGTCTTCTAAGGAGCAATGACTGATTACCACCTCTCAAAGGTAAATCAACCCTTCAGATTGTGAAAATCTGTTTTTTAGTTCTTTTTTGTGCATTTTGTGGGTGTCAATGATTTGATTGAGGGTATTTAGGATATTTGTTTTTTATGGCTTGCATATGCTACTGTGGGCACACTTTCAACTAGTGAATCATGCATTGAATGGAAAGGTGATTGCACATGCTTACGACTGCATAGATGAAATTTGTGGGATTGCAATTAGTTAAGAACACAATTAAATATTGTGTTGTTAGATGAGATAAAAGTCAGAAGACCCAATGCAATTGTTTTATTTGAACTTTTTAGATAAAAGAAGAAACATGGAAAAAGAAGAGAAATGTCTTATTGAAAGTTTGTTAACGTTATGAAAAAGGAATATAGTAACATAGACAGACTGGGTTTGTCTCCAGGGTTGGCCCTTTCTTAACCTAGTCTTGCTTAATATCTTAAAATCGAAAGCTTGCAGATCAGGCCAGAAGATCTATATGGCTTTAATAGACCTGGAGCAAGCTTTCAGTTCAATCATTAAGGAAAGGCTGTGGAAAATACTTGCCAGTTGAAGCTGCCCACTGGACTTTCTGGAGGCAATAAAAGACTACTATTCCTCGACCTCTATTCAAATCAGGATGTCGAGTGCAGGGATACTAACAGGGTCCATACAGACGGCAAGAGGACTTAAACACGGCTGACCTTTGCCGCCAGAATTGGTGAACCTGTTTCTATCTGATTTGGAAAAGAGCCTGAAAGAAGTAACTGCTTTTCCTCCTAAAATGTATAACCACTCGCTCTCATGGGTCGTCTAAGCTGAGGATCTAGTCCTAATTGATTATACACCTACAGGCTTGCAAAGGCACTTAAAGAAATTGGAGATCTACCTGGCTGAAAACAGCTTGTGGGCGAACACTAAAAAACTAAGATCATGATTCTACCCAAACAAGGAACTATGAAACAGTTAAAATTCAGCTGGGGAATAAACTCTGAGGAAATAGGCAGAGTTGATGTTATAACCTACCTGGGCGTCTTGTTTAATAGTAGTGTAATTGAAAAGCCTTGCATGGATGCCCTGAGATAAAAATGTTTGAGTCTGGTTGCACAGACAATGAAGATCAATAATAAGTTTGGCAAATTCATGATTGAACCCTTGATTGCTTTCTATAAACTGAAGGTGGTGCCAACACTGATATATGGTGCAGAACGTGCTCCCCTACTCCAAGTGGCAATTTGGGATCAATTGTAGGGTCTGTTTTGAAGGAAGGTGTTGGTGCTTCCACAATCTCTACCAATTTCCTTTGTTCGATTTGAATTGGGTTTGCAATCACTCAGATAGATGATATGTTGGAGTTCATTGAGCTTATACTGTAAGTGTTTGACTGAAATATTTTAAACAAAGGAGTGTTTATGGGCTCGGATTATATAGTGGACGGGTGGAAAGCCGGCTGTAGACATGTGTTGGGTGAACTAGACTTAACGTAGGAAGTCTTATTATCTAATTCGAACAAAGTGATGCTTCAGTTCAAGAGGCTGGATCGGATTAAAACACTTCATAAGAGAAGTTCATATAAATTGGCCCTATATTTGGAACATGAAGGTAGACCTCTTAACAGCCTCCCTAAATATCTCTCGAACTTTTGTAGCAAACACTATAGGAAACTCTTTATGAGATTAAGAATGAACATTATCCCTAGCAGGGAGGTGCTGAGTTATAGGTGACAGATACCCCTAACTGACTCATCTTGTAGATATTCCAATGATCAAATGATAATAGAGTCTTCAAGGCACCTATTGACAGAATGTCAAATGTTGAAGGGTGAAAAAAGGCTCTATACGAGCAAGGCAGCTGAATGCTATAAATCTCCAACATCTCAGTGGTGGGATATGTTTATTTTGGGGAAAACAATTCTATGATGCTGGCTGCTGTGAAGTTTCTTGAATGAGTGCTAGAACCTTTTCAGGATGAGGGGCCATGGATCAGGAAAAACTAAATAAATGGGTTGTACAAGGACCTGGGGCTACGAATATTGTTGATTTAATTTGGTTGGACTCCATGCTCAATTCCAAAACTGGATGCCTTGTTTTTCAGTTTGGGGTGGCCCTTATGTATGATCTATGTATTTTATTTGGTTATTCTCTTTTTTATTTGTATTTTATGGTATATGCTTATTTTAAAGGAGGGAAGGGAATTAGTAATGGATTTGATGAAGGATGTTAAGGTTTACTTGTAAGGTGGGGAATCAACCAATAAAAAAACAAAAATAATAATATAGTAACATAGAATCCTTTTTAAAAGCAGTCATTTGAGCACAAAATGTCTCTTTGAAAATAATTGTCAAGGTCTAAGTTTGTATTTTCTTTTTCTGCATCAGGTATGCCAGTTTGGTTTTCTTGTTTTCTGTCTTGTTTTTCAAGCAGCACAGGGTTGTTGGATTGGGTGACATTTTTCAGTCACAATACATGTCATCACACAAAAATGGAGAGTTGTTTTTTTCTGGAGTTGAAAATATTTATGGATGCTGTCCAGTTGTTTAGAAATGTTCTATATATTTATGCATCATCTCTCACCTTTCATCTGGTGATTGAGGTTAGCCTGTATATTGTGGAAGAAATGTTTGTGTCTATCACATTTTTAAATTGGACATGTGGGGCTTGAAATACTTTATGTTCAAGGGAGTGTTAGAAAAATAGATATATTGGTTGCAAGATATGAAAGTGTTGTTTGAGATGTTTATTTTCAAGTGATGTAAAGGGTATTATAAATTATTGCAGAGACGTCTTTCCAAGAAATAGGTTTGAGATTAAACAAGCACTTTTTAAGAACGATTCTTAGGGAAAACACATATTAGCCTATATCAGCTGACAAATTGTTATTTGTGGTGCCCCCTCTATTTGTATTTTTAGGGGTGACAGACATGTTGCCGTATACAGACCTATATTATGGAATACTCTGCCCTGGGAATTTAGGACATATGCAAGAGCTGACACCATTTATTTTTTATTCATATTTATATTCAAAAAGTGTATTGCAGTTTACAAGCAACCATAACACTAATCAACATAAAATAACAAAGTCAGTTATTCATTTTAACGAAACACAACTTCAATCATAGTGATATGACTAGCCAGGCATCTAGGGCACAAGTTCATAATAGAGCTTGTCAATTTTAGCCCCATATCTCCTTCCATGCCGCTTCCCCCTCTGACATTCTATTTTTCAAAACCAGATCGTTGTCAGGGTAAGCTTTAAAGCCTGATTCGAAGTGAGCATCAGTCTTTTCCAAAGATTATCATTCAAAACCCTGGTTGTCGAGTGTGAAAAGCCTCCCGATAAACAAATTCTGTCTTCCAGAAAACAGGACACTCTAAGGTCAAATGAGCCAGTGATTTAATTAGGTCTAGACCACATGTGCAACATCCACACCGTTCCCTAGGTAGACCTAATTTAGGCCCTATAGCTTCTAAAGTGGGGCGGGCATTTATGCAAAATTTGAAATAGAGGTCACAGTGTTTTTTATAAGGACATTTTTGCAAATACATTATCAATCTTCCCGAAGGCAGGTACAAGTGATGGTTGTCCCTGCACAGTACTAGTCTTTTCGGGTTTTCATAATCATTTAATCTATCCCAACATATTACTTTATGTTTTTTTCACAAACATACTGTCCAAAATAATTTCCTTGAACCCCTCACATCTTTTATGGAATTAGGCGGGGAAAGAAGGATGTACCAGATTACCTTTTAGGAGAGCTTTTATGTGAGAGCACAGGGAGTGTCCTTCAGCCTCCATAATTTTGGAGTCTAAAGTTAGACTTTTTTAACGTATTGAACCCACCAAGCTGTGAAACCCAAGTAAAGTCAAATTACACTAATGGGCGTTGATTTTGGGAGGCCCAGTACAGCCTTCCACACTTTCCCCTCCCAACGGTCCAGGAAATTTCTACCAGAAAATAACATCAGTTCACACCCGTACAACGTTGTTGCTGTTACTTTTAACTTAAAATGTTCGATAAATGGCAGCAATGAGAAGGCACACAGTTTGCTTCACAACATTTTCATAAGGGACATACTAGAACCCATTTTAGCTACCATCCTATCATTTTGCAGTTGAAATTGATTCTTTGACAAGATCAAGTACCCTAGGTGGGTTATCGTGGAGACCTGTTCAATTTTAACTTGGTCCAAGTTCCAGAAGTAAGATTTAAATTTCTGTTTGTAGGAATAGGACACAACATAAAATTTGCGGGGGTTAATAGTCAGGCGATTCCTCCCCACATACTCATGAACCTTGTCTAGGGCTCTGTGGAATCCTGCTGGGGTATAAACCATTAGTAATAAGTCTTCCGCTTAGGCATTGATGTTAACTCTCAAATCCCACCATTTAGGTGCATTACCCTTTCATGATAAGCATTCCTTCCATAGATCTGCCAGGAACAAGTTAAACAAAATTGGGGCTAGAACACACCCTTGGTGTAGACCTCGCGTGACAGAAATGGGGTTAGATAGATCCCTCTGTGTGTTCAGTCATATACTTACAGGGTTATTGCTGAACAGTAACTGGATCATTCTTAAGAGGCCTTGGTCTATACCCCATTTTTCCAGTTTCCCCCAGAGCATCGTGATGGTAATGTTATCAAAGGCTGTGGTGAGATCCAACACTGCCACATATAATGATTTGCTGAAGGACCCCCCTACATCCGAGGTACAAGTTGTCAGGGCTACAGCACAGACCAGGGTTCCCACCCCCTTCTTAAACCCTGTTTGTTAGGGACTTAACAAGTTCTTACCCTCAGCCCACTTGCTGAGGTCTTTCAGGACTAACTGAGCAAATACCTTTGCAGAGGAATCAATAAGTGCTAGAGGGTAGTAATTGGCGGGGTCAGATCTGTCTCCAGATTTGAAAATTGGAACAATAATTGTTTTGGTCCATGAATTCGGGCAGTCCTCCCCAGCTACATTATGGGAAAACAGTCTAAACAGAACGTCTGCCCACAAGGGGACGTTATTTTTTAAAAACTGATAGAAGACCCCGTCAGGCCCAGAAGCTCTAGAATTATTTAGCTTCTCAATTACCAAGGTTACGTCACCCCTATCAAAATCGAAACCCCAAGTGTGAGGTACCAAGTTGTGGTTTCACCTCGGACTTGCTTCCGCTTCACATGCGTTACATTTGCTGAAGAAGAACTCGGACCAAGATACCTCTGACACACAGCATGCCTGCAGGTTTATTTGTTTAGCGTCTATGCCATTATGGAATCTGTGAGTTCAAAGCCATCTATGATAGGACAATATAATCATTTATTTTCCGTTTCGCAAACTCTTCAGGTAAAGGCTGAAATCTCTTTAGCAGCTTTAACACCATTCTTTTTTTCTCTTTTCTTTTCATTAACAGCAATGCCAAAAGATATTTTTTCTGTGGTGACAAAATGGGTAGCAAAAGGGAGTTAGGTGCACCCAGTTTCCCCGATATGCAACTAAAGGAACATGGTCGAGTCAGGTCATTTCTGGTCAGGTCATTTCTTTTTTCTCTTTTCTTTTCATTAACAGCAATGCCAAAAGATATTTTTTCTGTGGTGACAAAATGGGTAGCAAAAGGGAGTTAGGTGCACCCAGTTTCCCCGATATGCAACTAAAGGAACATGGTTAACTCAGGTCATTTTTCTCTGGGTCAGAAAGTCAAGACCACCAGATATTTAATCTATGATCACCTTTTACGATGTTCCCCCCTTTCCCAATCCTAATTCTAGCTTTAGAAATAGTCAGGTTGGTAGGGTCAGTTTTATCCACAGTATAAGAGATCCTTATACCTACTGTTAGTAAAAGCATTGAGTGATCACTACAAGGAGAGGTAATGATCTCAAAAGCGTTAATACTGTTATTGTTAACATTGGCCAAAAAAAGAAAATCTATAATTGATTCAGCCATGATATTGCGCCAAGTATGTGTTTTTGCCCAAATGCCATCAAACAGCTAGTTTGTTTGAGTAAAATCCCATCTAGAGAGTAGTGAGGACCAAGCTATTCCATGGGCATCCCTAGTCCCCTTCCTAGGCAGAAGGCGGACTGGGGTGGACAGAGAGTATGGCTGAAAGATTACCTGTCTCCTCTTTGATCATACAGTTACAATTATAATCACCTCTAATCAGAACTGGGGTCTGTGGGTGTAATTTGTCCCACTTCATCAATTGGCGAGCTAATGGAATTGAAATAAACATTGAAAAATCAGCATAAACATTCTGCGTGTACCAGATTTATAGAGTAATTCTGTTACTAGCAAAGCCTCCGATTTACAAGACGAGCTACTCAATGTTTAAACTCAGATAATTTTAACTGAATTTACCAGTCCTCCTTTACAACTCCCTTGAAGGCATTTCCTGGCTGATTTGTAGTTAACCATTTGGCCTTCAATTGTCAGTTTCTCAGACAGCCAGGTCTCTTGCAACATAGATATATCGGGATTACACAAGAGAGAAGAGTGGTCCGCGGGTAAGAATGAATTGTGCCCCTGGGTATTCCAAAAAAGGATGGTTATACTAGAAACCAGGCCTGAGGGCTGGAATGGGTGGCCAGGTGGCAGCAGACCAGCCTCATCCATTGTCAAGCATGGTACAGTGAGACTTCCACCAACGGTCATATTCAAAGTGTCAGGTTACTGAAAGAATCGACTTTCGGGCATTAACCCGGGTAGCTTCATAGTGCGAATCATAACATTCATACCCCTGAAGCAGAACATCTTCCCGATGTTGGAAAACTAATGTTTCAATTAGCTTTGAATTAAAGTGAACCGCACACCTGCCCAGTTGCCCTCTATCAAAAAGGTGAGCACATTTTAGATCAGTTGAATGAACTGAGAACAAGTCAAGAATCGAGGAGAGAAAGGACAGAATTCTCACACTGTTTAATGGGATGTTTCAATCTTCATCCAAGACAGGATCAAACAGCAGTAGAGACAAGAAAAGAAGTGAAGGTTTTTGATAAGTCGCATCTCTGACCCTAAAATCCGTATTGTCCTGCTGTCCAACTGGCTCAGCTGAATGCAAGTTATTACCTGAAGAGACCCTCTTGATCACCTGAGTCTTTGCCTTAATAGTTTCAGAGGCCTGCCCTTGGTTTCCCTGTGATTAAATGAGGGGATGCACCAGATGCCAGATACGATGGCTCACCTAAAGCGTTAATTCTCCGCTGGCTGCTATTAGACATAGGGCCTCATTACACGGTAGGAGGTGACCATGCCGCTATTAGCGGCATGGGTACGCCCTTACCGCATACCAGGTCTGGGTAGGCGGTATGGGGACTTACCGGGTCATTCCGACCCTGGAGGACCCAGTAAGTCCCCATTCCAAATACCATTGCCATTCCCATTTGAGCCCCCATAGGGCTCAATGGGAATGGGGAAGGAGCTAATAAAGGTACCGCAATTTGCGGTACCATTATTAGCTCTGAAGTCCCTCAGCGGGTCCCGTCCTTAACGTCTGGTCAGACCAGGCGTTAAGGATAGGACCCGCTGAGGGACCTCGTAGCAGGGCGCTAAGGGATTACCGGCATCAGTGACCTTACCGGTGCCGGTAATCCCTTAGCGCCTACCGTGTAACTGTCTAATCAAAATCCTTTAACCAATGCCCACAACTATTGTACAAAAAGAAACGCTGACACTTTTTCACATGGAGTAAGCAAAAGTCACATGTGGGCTTCATTACGAGGTAGGTGGTAAGGGATTACCGGCACTGGTAAGGGCGCCGGTGCCTGTAATCCCTTACCACCCTATTCCGAGGTCCCTTAGCGGGTCCCTTCCATAACGCCTGGTTTGACCAGGCGTTATGGAAGGGACCCGTTAAGGGACTTCAGAGCCAATAACGGTACCGCAAATTGCGGTACCTTTATTAGCTCCATCCCCATTCCCATTGAGCCCTATGTGGGCTCGAATGGGAATGGGGAATGGTTCCCGGAATGGGGACTTACCGGGTCTTCCAAGGTTGGAATGACCCGGTAAGTCCCTATTTCGGGAACCCGGACCCGGAATGCGGTAAGGGGGTAGCCATGGCTACCTCCTACCTCGTAATGAGGCCCACAGGGTCGCATTTCTGCATTATAAACTAGTATTTGCTATCATTTCCCAGCCTCCTCATGTATAAAGCATGCTCCTGTTTTGACAGCTGTCGATTGTTTGTGAGCATGTGTATTCCAATTATCTCATTGGTTCACCAAGATAGACTTGCATTCTATACTCATTGATACACATAACGCATCACCTGAACACCTGATGGCAAGCATCGGAAGAAAAGCGGTTAAAATACACAACAGCATCTCCGGAAATTTCTTGAGAATTCTAGTTGCAATATTTATATGGAATATCAAACAATGAGGAATGTAAAATTAGAATACTATAAGTACTTTCAAGATTTAAATAAACATCTTCTAAAGTGACATAAATACATCTCTACGCTGCAGTGCTATAAAATGTCCCTCGTGCCTTCCAATTTTATAACCTAAACATTATGTATTAATCCACAACGGTGTATCATTCTGTTTATTTACTTTGTCGAAAAACAGATTCATGGAAAAAATGAAACGTAAACCCACTTAACTAAACATATACTACAAACATCATGCATTATTCCTGTACTGAATACTTTGATCTGATGTACAGGACTGAGCAGACTAAACTGCATCTGGGCACAGGTATTGAGGCAAGCTCCAAGTCTAAGATGGGAAGGCTGAGGTGGATGAAAGAAGAAGCTTATCTCAATAGGTTATTTAAACAGATATCTCTTTAAGGATTTGCAAAATTGTGCGCAAAGTGACTGACAAGTGGTTAGCAGCAAGCAGAGGCAGCAGTATTTGCAAGGAGCTGAGTGTTTTGGTGAACAAGGTGGAGAACGTCTGACTCCACCTCAGTGACTTCTAAACCTTGCACGTTCCGCAAAGCAGCTGCAAAGTGACTGACAAGTGGTTAGCAGCAAGCAGAGGCAGCAGTATTTGCAAGGAGCTGAGTGTTTTGGTGGACGAGTTGGAGAATGTGTGACTCCAGCCCCAGTGACTTCTAAACCTTGGCGGTTAGCAAAACAGGCGCGAAGTGGCTGACAAGTCCGCGGTGTGCAGTGAGTGGTGAGACCCCGGGTCTGCAGATAGTAAGGTGGGTGTGGTGGTCTGCGACATTCTCCAAGATTTGTCTCATTATGTCACCAGGATTGTTTAATAGCTTATCTTCCAGTAGAGCTAAGTAATTCTGAGCATGAAGATGATCTGCAAGAGCTGAGCAGGGCTCAGCACAGATCCCTTCAATTTCAAGACACACGAGCACCATGCATTGACCGCCTGATACAAGTCTGCCTTCTCTATCTGCTCTACACATCGTGCTACTGTCATTTATTCATCTTTTTGATATTGTGGCTTATGAAGTTAGAGCTAATTCTACCTCCCTCAACGTGATTCGGTCACTTCTACTAGCACCAGAAAAACGGAACACCGATCTGATGCCCGATTCATTACTTACTGATTTAATCCAGAAGGTGGAAAAGGTCCCCAATTCCGGGTTTATGCTCATGCAGGAAGGACCCCATGCTCCGCCTCTTGAGAATAATGCACTTACATCTGCTGCGACTCCTGACACAGCAGCAACTTCTCCGGCTCTGATGTTGGCCCCCAAGAAAAAGACATAAACCATCAAAGGACCCACATGCTTAAAGAAAAACAGATCGAGAACATTTTTAAGGTCGATACTCCGGGTTGCAAGTAACCAAGCTAAAACTGGATTTTCTAGCACCGGCCTTATGAGCCTAAAACCTGCTGTCACTGATACTAACAATATATTGCAGGAAACAACATTGACCCACACCAAGGGAGTAGGGAAACAACCACCAACCATGGTTAAGGGTGGCAGTCGAAAGTTGGGGTTTGAGAAAACAGTTAAGAAAACCGTTAGCCACCATTCCCACCTGATATCAGTCTCTAACACTATGGGCCTCATTACGACCCTTGCGCTAAGTGTTTAACGGCACCGTAAAAGGCTGCAGCGCCGTTAAACACTTAGCGCCTTACTACGAGGTCCCTTTGCGGGACCCAACCTTAACGGCTGGTCTACACCAGCCGTTAAAGTAGGGACCCGCAAAGGGACCTTGGTGCTAAGTACAGTACCGCAATTTCCGGTACCATACTTAGCGCCTTCCCCATTCCTATAGAGCCCTATGGGGCGAAAATGGGAATGGGGAAGGGCCATGGTTCAATGGGGAATTACCGCCCCGCCAACCTTGGAATGGGGTGGTAATTCCCCATTGAACCATGGCGGACCCGTTACAATACCGGCACCAACCATGGTGCTAATAGCGCCATGGTTTAGCGCTGGTGTTGTAATGAGGGCCAATATGTAAAGATGACTGCAGGAGTGTATCGAGGGAAAAGATTGTACACTGCATTTGGGGAAGTTTGATTATCACAATCAGCCCTGCCCTGTGATTGGCCTCTCTCAAGTGACCATGATCAATAGTATGTGATGTAGCACTTCAAAAACATGTAAAGGGTAATTCAGTTGGAAGAATTGCTAGTGTTAGAACGATGTTTCCATGTGATGGCTGGTGAAGTTTGCTGAGAGAAAAGTTTGGAAATGTAAGTTTGAGGTGAAAGATCAAGATGGGTTTGATGATTGTGATCAGTGTTCTCGAACAGGTGCAGCATCATAAGGTGATGCAGATTGCAATCGAATAATCACAAACTCTAATTGAAGTGTAAAAAAACAGTTTTTGAGGGTTGAATTGATTCGATTTGTTGTAGAGAACTGTAATATGTTATTGCTACTATGCTGTCCTTTGTGAAACAGGACGTTCTTAAGCAGTATACGGTCAACACTTTTCTTTTTTAAAGAAACCAAGCAAGTACAGTGACTCCTTGTGCTTTGGTTTAGAAGTATGGTTTCAAGAGTCTATGGGCCTCATTAGACGGTAGGAGTTAAAAATGCCGCTATTAGCGGCATGGCTACTCCCTTACCGCATACCGGGTCCGGGTAGGCGGTATGGGGACTTACTGAGTCATTCCGACCCTGGAGGCCCCGGTAAGTCCACATGCCAAATACCATTCCCCATTCCCATTTGAGCCCCCATAGGACTCAATGGGAATGGGGAAGGAGCTAATAACGGTACCGCAATTTACGGTACCATTATTAGCTCTGAAGTCCCTCAGCGGGTCCCGTCCTTAACGCCTGGTCAGACCAGGTGTTAAGGACGGGACCCGCTGAGGGACCTCGTAGTAGGGAGCTAAGGGATTACCGGCACCGGTGACCTTACTGGTGCCGGTAATCCCTTAGCGCCTACAGTGTAATGAGGCCCTCTATATGTTTCTTCTATTCCTGTTCTTTCCTTTCAGTAATATACCTGCAAAGGAGAGAGTTATTAAAGCGGTCGGGGACTTACAACAGGTGACTTACAACAAATCTAAAGTAGCAGCGTTTCCAGATTTCCCTAAAGACCTAGTTGAAAAAAGGAAGGTTTTCTTGGATGTAAAAAAACTGGCAAAGGAAAAGGAGAATAAAGCAATTGTGTTCACCCCAGCCGTATTTAAATTGTATTTTCAGAGTGTTCTTAGGTCAACTGAAGATCCAGAGGAGGCTAGGAGGTGGATCTTAAATTATAGTTTAAATGCAGCATAGGGAGGCTATTAATAAGTCAAATGTTTTGATGTGAATGATTATTTGTATGGGGTTTGATGGGTGGCAACAGGCCATGTATTTAATTTAGGTTGTTTTCCCCATTAAAACGTGTTCCAAAACTGTGATTTTATAATTTACATTGACTAATATGTACACAAAATGGTGGTCAATAATGTTTTGGAATGTCTTGTCGGTTGAATTGGTTGCTCAGAATTTGTTTTCGTTTAAAATCCGAGGAGTGTTGGGTCACCGTTTCTAATATAATGGTGGTCACGTCTTGTATGGAGTATGGGAGGTGTGTGTGTTACGTCTTTGGATTCGGAATGATGAAGTACAATTGTAAGGCTGTGACATGGCGGTCAGATTAAAGATACGACAGGTTAGTGTCGCACCGCACATATACAGCATGTATTTTTAGAGCGGCGCAGGTTGTCGAAGCTGTTGGCATACAGGTCCGTGGAGCTGCTTTGTTTAATGACACCGCCGGTCATGTCGAGCTCCAACATACGGAGTGGTGGTTGATGGCATGATTTTTATACACCCAATGTTTCGAAAGGGGCATTGGGAAGTGCAGTTTCTGTTGCGCTCTCTGCCCTCTATCTGTTTTTAAAAGTGAACGTAGCATTGAGAGTGGAGGATTCAATCACCTGTCTGTATTGGGCTATCGTAATGATTTCTGGGGCAACGGCCGGTACAGACCCATTTGCCCACCCACCACCAGACTAATCTGCTTCCATTTTCTAATCCCGTGGGGAACCCCCTTTAAGCCCCTAATATATATTCATAAGTTTTGGTGCACATTAGGTTTACGTTGGGATAAATTGCTGTGCACAATGTTGACGCTTAACATTTGGCAAATGTAGTCCTTTGTCATATGGGTAGATAAATTTAATACTAATTATCTGCCTTGTAGGTCTATTAACTCCGTTTAGATCCCAAGTCTTGGTTGAAAGCAAATATGGGATTACTGTGGTGTTTAGAGCACCTAGGGTTGTGGTATGTGGTAAATTTGGAATGGTTATTTGAACATGGGACATTGGATATATAATTATACCCTTGCTGGGCAGGGGACTACATATGTTCAGGTGAAGGGTATGCCGACCAAATAGAATTTAGTATTTTCTTGGTGTGTGAGCAGTGTGGGATGTATCAACCCACACTCATCCAAGCCCTGCAACATCACTGTGCATTGCTGGCAGCAGAAACATCATACTGGCCACTGGAAAGCATGCTGCCCGCTAGAAATCACCAGAAATTGCGCAGTGAAAACCTGAAAAATAGGCCACCATCCACTTTTGCCTATCTTAGTGAGCACAGGAGATCACTGCCAAAAACCACCATTGGGCTACCCACAAGGTAGCCTGAAACCACTTGGAAATAGCAATGCTGATTGAAAAAGAAACACAGAGCTGTTTGAAAATCCGTTTTCTTGATTGTCAAAAATTGCTAAAATCATGGTTCACAAATCACCTAGAAGATTCAACCTCCTTTTGGGTGTTCCACATAATTCTACTGCAAGAATCCACACAAATACAATGTCAGCAAAAATCATATGTTCTCGGTACAAAATCCTATTTTAAAGATACTTGATGGAAAGACAGCCGTCAAAATGGATGTAATACCGTTGCTCACCTGTAGCAGAAAGCTGGCGTTTTAAAATCACTTTTTTTGTGTAAAGTTGAACAATTGAACTCAAACTATGCCAAAGAAGAGAATTCCATCAAAATGCCATATAGAGTGCCACACAGTGATTTCATGTTGAAAAAGACTTGATTTAAAGATATGTTGCTTATTTTAAGTTTATAAATGTTATTTTTCTCACAAGGAACTATGTTACAATTGATCAGAAAGTAACCTGATGCAGTTAAAACTCCAAAAGGCTTGCTTCCCTGAGAACCCTTCACACCTTGTCATTCCCACCAGAAGGAGGATTTTGCATTGGCATGCTAATGAAGAGGGGAGGAGATTTTCTCTGCAGCCCGGAGAAAGGAACAATAGATGCCTTGGACTGAATAGGGAATGCTAATTTGGGGTGTAACTGACCACAAACTGCTGGCAGGAAACAAGACATGTGACCCTCTGAGTCAGCCCAGCTCTGGGGCGGACCAGACTGAGATGTGGATTTAATATTGGAGTAAATGTATGTTTTATAAAAATGCTTAGTGTACTGAACTGACAAAAATGTAAAACTTTGAGATTGTGAAAATTACAAATTCACTCACAGTTTAAGACTAAGGTGAAATCTGTGCGATGTTCTGTGACCAAACCCCTAGAATGTATACATATTGTAGATACTGTTTTATGCTACAAACATAAAAACTTACAGTAATATGCTCAGAGAGGATATGCATGCATCTATCACATTTGGTTCAGACTGAATATTGAGAAACCCTCCAAAAGCACGAAAATGATGTTATTTCTAAACCCAAGCTCGTAGAAATATGGGACTTGAACAGAAATGTACCTTAAGCTATCTGTCATGTAATTATGTATTCTCAACAACTTGTATATCTGGGAAATATGTTTTTTGGGAAAAATAGATTTCCTATGTAAAAGCAAAAGGGAGAGATTTCGTTTGGACCATAAACACATCATCACTCTGACTCATTCTGACACGCTGATCCTTTCTCCAATCAGGGGATAGGGAATCCTCTAACCTATCAAATCCTTAGAGGGTTGGGCATTGTAGAATCAGCCTCCCCACCCACTTTGGAAATACATAAAAATGTAGTGTGAGGACAGATAGGACACACATTTTTCCACTACTCAACTGATTTCTTGGTGCAGTACCCTGCAGGAAGACTCCAGAACCAAACTTTAGAACCAAACTCTAGAACCCTGAAGCAGAGGCTTAACCCAAAACTGAACTCTTTGCAGCAGGCCTTCAGAATCTTTTGCAAACTGATTCTAACCCCTAAACGTACACAGGGCCTAACTAAACCATTCAACAGCCTGGCTGAGCTGTTTTTCTTCTAGCTAAGAACCCTGTGCTAAAACCAAGATCCAGACCCAGAAACCAGCGCTGTATCCAGAACCCGTCAGATCCAGTCCAAGAGGACGTCCAGACCGCAGTGCAGTGCTGAGAGCAGAACCCAGACTGCCTGAGAACTGTCCGGTGGCGAGAGTGAAGCCAAACCGTTGACCAGATCTTTGACGAGGCCCACACCATTCTAAAGCCTAGGAGTGAGTATTTAGTCTAGAACTGTCCATAGTCATCTCTTAGTTTAAAGTAATACTATTTCATTCATTCAACTTATCCAGAACTGCATTATAGAATCCAGTGTCCATCCTGAATTCTTCTCATTATATTGTTTGTGGTAATTGTAGCAATAATCATCTTTGTGCTGATATTTCTGAAGAGGGACAAGTGTTTTGACGGACAGAGATTAGAGCGGAGGCACCCTGCTCTGGTGGCTGCCCGTTGAGTGTCTTGCTTCTTCATAGCTTCTTAGTCTAAGCCTATCCTTCCTGCTAAATCTTTAAAGTGCTATCTGTCATTTTTGAAATCTTAACTTTATTTCTGAAAATCTACCTTCACAAAAACCTCAGTAACTTTTGAACCGCACATCCTAGAACCGAAATTTAACTGTCATTTTGAAGCTAAGATCCTAAGCTTTCCAACCTAAAACGATATTCCAATCCATTATAGTTTTTCCGTAATTGCGTTTCACACACATGGATGATTTGCTGCAAATTGAAATTTAGCTCCATTTCACCACATGCCATAATAGCTGTTTCTTGTTTTCAACTGCTCAAATTTGTTTCCAATCTGATAATCATTCATGGATCATTGCTAGTGTTGACCTGTACCAATTCAAAGTAATTCTCACTAGTGCGGAATCTCCTTTAGTGAATTAAGATCATTTTAGCATATTTTTCCTTACATTGTACTCACATTCAAAAGTATTTTGGCCTGTGTTTTAAATCATACCTGTTTTCTCTAAGCTGCTGGGTGGAACTGGGATTGAACTGCATTATTGATTAATATTCCTGAAACCTGTGTGCACTCATTTCCATCTCTTCATATTGCATAGCGGTGGAGTGAGTAGTCACAGGGGAAAAAGTGATTATATTGTCTTTTGATTGAAACCATATCTAGTTTATTTCTGTGTTGCATTATTTCCCATCATTACATTTTCTTGAACCATACCAAGTACTCTCTGCTACCTTATCCTTTCTATTCCTACTCCTAACTGATTAAAGAGATTGTTGATATTGTGATATTACCCGTTACTGATTACCGTTCCTATTCATAAGTGTGCTATTCAGATATTATTTTATTCATAAAAGTGTGATATATATATATTGTTCAATTCTTCAAATAAACCTTTTAATTTGCAAAACAAACCTACTTCTTGGCTCAGTGAGGTCGGGGAGATTCAAAGAGAGGGGCGTTATATAAGGGCTCATCATCCAGATTTAAAGAACTTTGACATAAAAATATATAAATAAGGGCTTCCATTGGGCATCCCAGACTAGGCATTGACTTAGTTGGAATGCTGGATTGAAGTCACTTACAGATTGGGGGCTCGTCCAGGATTTCTGGATTAGATCTATCACTTGTGCATGTTTATAGAGTATACTAACTAATAGGGTCCATAAATCCTGTCGGGTTACCAGGCTGTGTTACGCTGTTAAAGCACCCCTCAAAAAGGAACGCTCTCAGGAAACGGTCTATTTTGCAAAATAAAATAATAAACTTCTGTAAGTCAGGAAGGAAATAAATTTCCAGAATGGCGACATCGGTAGACATCAAGATAGCTAGAGAGCACCTTTTACATAAGCTATTTGTGAGAGGTGAGTTGACTGAGCAGGACCAGAATGCGTGGTTGCAGGCGATCACACAACAGGTCACTGCAACTGGGTTAGATTCCTGGAACGATCAGGGTCCCTTACATGTGGCCCTGAGTGAACTATATATGGCCCCTAAGGCCAAGGATGAGCACAACAAGATTGCCAGGGTAGCAGCATACCTATATTTATCTATGAGAGCCATACAGGACAAATGTGCTGAAGGCCAAGATCTGGCAAGTAGGCAACTGTTGGCATTAGAGAAGGCCCAATCTGATCTGGAATCTTCTGAGCACAGACTGCAGAGGAGCCAGGAGTCAGAAAACGAAAGTAGGCAACATCTAGTTAAAATTAAAGAGGAGATGGGTATCCTGCAACAGGAAAGGGCAGACCAGGATACCAGAATTCTGGCCTTGCAGATGGAGTACCAAGAAGGTTTAGACTCCCTACTGCAGAGCCAGAAAAAGCTGGAGCAACAACTGGACTTCAGCAGGGTATGCCCATAGCAGGTAGTCACCCTGCAAAGACACCTGGATAGAGAGAAGGCAGAGTGCAACAAATTATTTCTGAAAGACCTGGACACCCAGGCAGAATTTGAGGAAGAGCGCCAGAAAGCTGGTGCCCTTCAAAAGCAGAGGGATGACCTGGCGGCACAGAGGCAGGCTCTTGCTCAGGAAAGATATACCTTAGGCCAGGGAGTCTGTAACTTAAAAGGAAGGTTTGAAGAAAATCACCTGGCCCTCCAGGGACTGGGTGACCTCCAAAAAGAGCATCAAAACTTGTTAGAGCACACCAGGAAGGTGGAAGATGCTCGGGCAAGAAAGGAACAGGCCAGTAGGGACGGGACTCAGGAGGTAACCCTCCTGCAGCAAAGAATGGCCCAATACTCCAGGACAAATCAGGAAGCACAGAGAGAAAATGAGGCTCTTTGTCAGCACAATGATAGGCTCCAGCGACAGGTAGCCATGCAAGAGAGATTGATAGAGTCTAGTAAGTCCTTGATTGAGCAACTGAAAGCTCAGGCTCTTGCATGGCAACAGGGAGCAGGGGATGATAGAGATGAGGTTCGCTGGGAAAGGGAAACACCTGAGCATAACCTCAGGAGCCCTAGTACCAGAGGCCTCCATCTCTCCCAGTCCCTGGACTCTGCCACCCTAATGTCCCCTGGTGCACATGAGCCCAGGGCCACATGGATGGCAGATTATTATCCAGTCAGAAGTATGGGGCTCATAGGCTAGTACCTCCCAGGAATGGATGGGCGGGCAACTGGGTATGGGCACCCAAGTACAGTGCAATTTAGTGGGGAACCCCAGGAGAGTAGGCCCACTAAGGACATCCTGAAGACCTCTGCCCAGTTAGGTCAGTGGGGAGGTACCCATCAAATCCTGGCAGCAAGGAGGAATTTGAAGACTCCTCTGAGCGTCCCAGGACACAAGAGACTAGGTCCCCACATTCTGCCAGCCATTCCCAGGCTCGCAGAATCCAGGAAAACCTGGAAGATCAGACGGGCACCTCTGGGAGCAGTGCCTCTGAGTCAGAGGATGAATGGACCCAGGTTACCTGAACCAAGAAGGCCAATAAGGCAAAAAGGGCCTTGCTTAAGGACCCCTTAAAACAGATTAAGGCAATAAGGAGTGTCATCACGCCTTATCACAAGAACGGCAAGTATTCTGTGTGGGAACACTTAGAGCTCTTTGAGCAAATGATGGAGACTTTCCATTTGAAAGACAGCAGTAGCTGCATTCAGTACGCAAAATGGACATTCTCCCCAGAATACTCCAGTTTCTTTGCAGGGCTGGAGGACCAAAATCATTCAAGTTGGTCCACATACAGGGCGGCCATCTTAAAGCACTTTTCTGTTCGTAGAAATCCCCAAGAGACTCGCAAAGCAGCCTACAATTTGGAATGTGGGGAGGATCAGGCCCCACAAGAATTTGTGCAGGAGTTGAAGCACGCCTTTGCGCAGACTACCAAAAGGGTGCGCACGGACAGTAAAGAATTTGTTAATACGTTTTTCCATGACTTACCCAAATACATCCTGACCCAGCTAGTGAGAGATTTTCATGAGAAAAGGTCACTAGACTGGGTCATTGAATAGGCCACCCGAATCTATGAGGCGCAGAAGCCCACAGAAAATAAAAATAATGCTCAGAAAAGCCCCAAACCGACCAGCACCCGTGCCGCTGCCAAGGTGGCAGAGGTAAAAGTTGCCCCATTTTAGATTTGGAGGTGGGGGCCCTAAAAACCTGCCTGCACAGAATAATTTTAAGCCCAGAAGACCCTCGGGCCAGTCACAGACAGGGAGTCAAGGAGGTAGTCCCACAAATGGGGTCCCTCACTCCCCTGACTATGTAAGTCCCGGCTACAAGGCAAACCGACCCATCTTGGGTTATGTGTGGACTCCTCCAGCCCAAGGGGGGGATCCAACCAAGCACCTAACCCAGGGAACTCCCCTCCTAACTTCCCCCAGGAGGGCAGAAATTCACCAAATCCTGGGCAGAACTTTTTCTCCAAGTATCCACAAAATTTACAACCCCAAAATCATCCATCCTTCTTCCCCCACTTTCCTGAGCCCAGACATCCTAATCCGGGAGAGGGGAGGCCAAGGGTGGAGGGGTACCCAAATCTTCCCAACCAGGGGTACTACCAGAGAAGGGATAGCTACCCTTCCCGGGATCAGCCCAGGGGAGAAAGCAGAACCCTGTATCAGCCTGAGCGGGTTTCACAGCTTGAGCGCCAGGTCCAAAATATGGCACATGATCTGGGTCGCATGCTGAGGGCTCAGCAGAACCCCCAGATGAGCATTCCAGCACAGAATGCCCCAAACTCTGGACCTGGTGCTCCAGGACAATGACGGGGGCTGCACCCCAATAACTCACTGGTTCCCAGGGAGGAGGCACAAGGGGAAGAGGGGTGTAAAGCCTTGGAGGAAGCTTCCTTCCCCACTTTTAAACAGCCCCTGGAAACCCAGGAACCGGAAACAAAATCTCTTACCCCTGAAAGCCTGCCACCCATGGAACAGAGGGGGGGGTAGGAGAAACAAAGGACCCAAACAGACTCATTTTGAGGAGGAGGTACAGATCTTCCAAGTTGAAGGAGAGGGATCCTCAGAGGATCCAGGGAAAAGGATCTTCTCCTTCAGAGATGGGGGAACTCCTCCCAAAGAAAAATGGTTCCCAAGGGATTCATATCCAGACTGGGTAGATGTGGGGACTGAGCTAACGCCGCCCATCATCCCATCCCAGAACCAACAACATCAAAATCCCCTGGTTCAAACCCATTCTGGCGACTGCCTCCAAAAAGGGGGGGGGGCGAGGAACCGGAAAAAGGGGAACTCAAAACTTCTCCTATCTCCAGCTGCCAACTTTTTCTTGCAGATTCTCACGACTCCCTGCAGAATTCTGCCCAAATCTCCTCTCTCCATGGCCAAAAAAATAGCCCACCAGTTGTCCAAAAATGTGCATTATCTGTGGCCCCTCTCGGAGAAGGAGGGAAGAGACTATACCACGGTTCAAGTACAGGGGCAGGGTACAATTTTGGCACTGGTGGACACTGGATCCCAAGCTACCCTTCTGTCCAAAAAGGCCTTTGATGAACTAAACTCAGGAAGGGGGGAGAATTACCAAATTCCTCTCACCTCCCTTCCTGGACAACTTCAGAACTTCGACGGGAAGGAAATTCCCATTGAGGGGACTGTGGACTTGGGCATTAAAATTGGGCGATACAAGGTGAAACACCCGGTCATAGTAGTGACTCCAGAGGGCACCACTTGTTTACTAGGGAATGACCTCCTGAGAAGGTTGTCACACCTAATAGATTGCGTAAACAAGGTCCTCTGGACCCAGACTAGCCGACCAATAAAATTAAAACAGAGTGTCAACTATGTTAGTTTAAACGGCACATGCCACATGGTTGAACAAAAATCTGACCAAGTAGAATTTCACTTCCAGAACAACCAAATTCCAGACGTGACTGTAATAGCAGTAGGACAACAGACTGGTGATGGGGGGGTCCTCTCTATTTCTGAAAATCAACCTTCCTTCCAGTTTAAGGTGGTATTCCACACTGCAAGGAAACACTCTGAAATTCTTTACCAATCCACAATCAGACATTCCCACTCCAATAGTCCAGAAAGATGTGAAATCAGCTCAGAGCCTGGCTGATATTCAGCAGCAAATTGGAGAGCAGTTGTTCATGCCTGTTCGGTTAAATGATGGGAATTACTCTGTTCTCGCCCAAGTGTGTGTGAACAATGGCAAGAGCTTCAACAGCGAAACCATGTTCCGCTAACTCCCAAAAGATCCAGCCATTCCCACATTTAGACTCATAGACAAATGGGAAATGGATCTCGAAGCACCCAATTCCAAACATCTCCTGCCAAGCAGGTGTATGCTCAAAATCTCCATTGGCAACAAGAGCATAGTCCATAATTGTTGGGTCGTGCGAGACGTCACTGCCGCCTTTTACTTAGGCAGTGACATTCTCAATCGCTTTGCCGTTAGTTTGGACCTAATGAACTTCAAAGCTTGGTCCCGATTAGTGGATAATCCCATGGGCTTTGATGATCCAGAGAAAGCATTTAGATCAGCTCAATTGCTACCTTATGCAATTGAAATTCAGATTGGAGAGGAAGTCACCATCCCAGAAAGGACCCGACAATTCTCCATGGAAGTGAAAGTTAAAAGAGGACAGAAATTGAAAAACCCTGATGCTTATATTCATCTTAAGGCTTCTCTCCAACAGCAAGGGTTGGGGGTTAACCCAACACCACTAGTCAACATAGAACATGACACCATTCCAACAGAGGTGGATAACAGCGACTTAAAGAGCATCACTCTAGCTGCAGGCACCATGATTGGAATGGCAGTTGATGACCGACATGTTTCCATTGATCTAGGCAATTAACTGTTAGGACCAATCCCCAAGGACTGTTTTGACAGTGACAGTGATGACAATACAACACCAGACAGGATCTTTAGCCGGCATGGGGGGAACCTCTTGGTGTACATTTCTTGCCCTTATCGTAAACAAGATGTGACTTGTGACTTCAGGAGGGATGAGGTTATTTTCCAGGTCCATGAGGTCTGCCTTTCCCACCTGAAGCCATCTGACCGGGGACTTCTCCACCCAGCTGGAGGAGGCCGCTGAGATAGCAAAACCAGAAGTCTTTCCAGGCTTCAGGCAGATGATTGAAGAGAGAGTCAACCTAGCTGATGCCTGTGAGACTCTGGAGCAGAAGCACCGACATCCACACAACAACAATTCCCATGGACCCTGGTATGACTCCAGTGTTTGTGATCTTTTGTAACGGAAGGGATAGCCCCTACTGTGGAAGGACAAATGGCTGGAATACAATGTGTAACAAAGAGAGCTCCAACCACAGATAGACTTGTCAATACTCTCCTAATGTTGGGGTGTATCAAAAAATTCTATTTTAAGGAAACTTGAACGTAGAGCTTCAAAACGTAAGTCTGATATCTTTTACATATATTGTTAAATCATCAACCAATAAAGCAGAGAGGCAAAAAAATCCCTCCTACTCAGTTGTAATTAAATTCAATTTATTGGTTTTTTTAAATTCACCAAAAAGAAGTAAATAAAAATCCAAAACTGGCTCATTCCTAAACAGAAAAGTAAAGCATGAATGCAATGGAAGAAAAAAAAACAATGTCACAGTCGATACTCTCGCTCTGTTAGATATTCGCACAGTGAGTGGGTTAGTATCATCTAGTAGTGCAGTGAAAGAAAAAGGAATAGTAGGCTTGTGCACAGTGAACAAAAACAAACAGGGTTTTCTTTAAATTGTATCAAGTTGTTCAATTATTCTGTGGCACAATTGCGATAAATGTACTGGCCAATTGTTTGGTCCCCATGTTTTAGCAAAGGCTGATTAATGAGCCTATCTTAAATTGGATAACCAACAAGTGCAGAAAAATAAATTCAGACAGAGCAGAACCCAATTGGTATAACAAGAACAATTGCTTGTGAATAATACACAGTCAACAAGGGAAATTAAGGGAAGAAGGAAATCCCGATTACATCGTCCCCCAATACAGCCAGGTACTCAAATTGTCCCACTGTATCTACGTCCTTTATGTCCTCCTTAATATAGTGGGGCAAGTTTTTTCTCTTCCATTGCATTCATGCTTTACTTTTCTGTTTAGGAATGAGACAGTTTTGGATTTTTATTTACTTCTTTTTTTTAAATTGAATTTAATTACAACTGAGAAGGAGGGATATTTTTGCCTCTCTGCTTTATTGGTTGATTATTTAACAATATATGTAAAGGATATCAGACTTATGTTTTGAAGCTCTACGTTCAAGTTTCCTTAAAATAGAATTTTTTGATACACCCCAACATTAGGAGAGTGTTGACAAGTCTATCTGTGGTTGGAGCTCTCTTTGTTCCACATCTCCAGTGTTTGTGAAGCAATATTGCTTACCTCTCACATCAATGGAGTCCCTGACTGAAATCATTAAGAACCTTGAGTCCCGTGGGATAATCTGTCCAGTCCACAGCACCTTCAATAATCCGGTGTTGGGGATATTGAAGCCAAACGGCCAGTGGAGACTCTGCGCCAACCTTAGGGAGCTCAACAAACGCATCCATACTTCCCGATGGCCTCTTCCCTACATTGACCAAGGGCTGACCCAGATCCAGGGGTCACAGGTATTCACTGCAATAGACCTGACCAATGGATAATGGACTGTACCTGTCAGTAGGGAGGACCAATACAAGCTGGATTTTACCTTTGGGGGCCAGCAGTACACATGGACCCGGACACCCTTCAGATACCTCAACTCCGGCAATGAGTTCAACATTTTTCTACATAAGGCCATGCCCGACCTGGGTGAGAGGGGTAACCTGGCTTATGTAGATGAGGTCCTCATCAAAAGCTCAACTATGGAGGAACACAAAGCGGAGATCCGTTATGTTCTGACACAGTTGAGGGCCGCCGGAGCAAAACTTTCCTTTCAGAAAGCACAGTGGTGTAGAACCCGTGTTAATTTCTTGGGGCATGAGATTACTCCTCAGGGTCTCTGTCCCCAGGAAAAGAAAGTGGAAGTACTCCAGAAACTGATGGACCCCACAACTCTGCAGCAACTAAGGAGCCTCCTTGGACTAACTAATTACAACAGAACGTTCATTGAGGGCTACGCAGAGATCACAAGACCCCTGATTCATCTTTTGAAGGGGGGGTCAAGTGGGAATGGTGTCCAGAACAATCCGAGGCAGTAAGACAGCTCAAAAGAAGTCTCTCAAAAGCGCCTTGCCTAGCTTACCCTGTCCGAAACAAGGAGTTCTTCTTGGAGACAGGTTTCTCTAATACATGCTTGACTGCAGTGTTATACCTAAAGCATGACAAGGTCAATAAAGTAATCTCCTATGCGAGTAAAACTTTATCCTCTGTGGAGGAAAAATTCAATGACTGTAAGAAGGCACTCCTGGCAACGGTGTGGCCATTGAAGAATTACCACCCGTTTATCCAGGGGGAACACATCATAGTGGAGACTCCACACCAGCCACTCCAATATCTCCAAAGTGACTGAATCCGGGCCGGAAATGGGAGTAATTCCCGAATTCCCCCAAAGTAGTCAAGTGGCAGAGTTGAAGCTGTGCTTCAAGCCATCCTCACTGCTGTCCAACATCAACTCCACGAACTCCACAGATTAAGATTATGTACGGAACGGGTTCGTGGAGCACCTGGTTAACTGGAAAACCAGAGGCATGCTATGTGCTAATAACAAGCCCTTGAAACATGGGAAGTTCATCCAAAATATTGATGATCTGGTCACCTCGAATGGGATGACCATCTACTGGAAGAAGATCAAGGGTCATTCCAAAGTAGAGGAACCAGACAAAACTGGAAATGACTTAGCTGATCAGTTGGCCAAAACCAGGGCCATCCAAGGGGATCTAATAGGGTTAGAGTCCCTGTTGGGGGAAATCCAGGTCACTGCTATAACTAGGTCCAAGACAAATGCTCACAATGATCTTTCAACTGCATAATGGAGTAAGGAGACCCCAGATGCTGATTTGATTACGGCTCAAAAAGGGGATCCAATAATTGGTAAGCTTTATCAACACATTGAGGACCCTGAGAACTTCCCCTGACGAATACCGATTACATTGGGAAAGAGGACCTCAGAGTGTTGATGAAATGTCCAAAAAACTTCTGAATCCAAGACGGTTTGCTGGTAAGGAAATCCCTAGCTGGACATGATCAGTGGGTGGTTCCTACCTCATTCGGAAGCCTGATGTTAAGTCACGCCCATGATGTGGCCACAGCCAGTCATAGGGGGTTTCATATAACACTTGAAATCTTAAGAGAGGTTGCATAATGGCCACACATGGGGCAGGACCTCAACCAATACTTGAAGGGGTGTCTTGTGTGTGCACAATTTCAGCCAACATCCCTCACACACCGTGCACCGCTCCAAAAGAGGGGGATGACACTGCCATGGTCAGATTTGCAAGTAGATTTCATCGGGCTCGTGATTCGCTCCTCTAGGGGGAATAAGTACATGTTGACGGTGACATGCTTATTTACTGAATGGGTGGAATGTCTCCCAGCCCCAAACTGCAGGGCAGAAACAGCAGCTGCCCTGATGATCAATCACATCTTCTCGCGTTTTGGACTACCCTAAAGGATCGAGTCAGACAGAGGTAGCCATTTCACCAGCGAAGTAATGACAAAGATGTGGGAGATACTTGGGGTTAAAAGGAAGCTACATATTGCTTACCGGCTAGCCTCTAGTGGTGCAGTGGAACTTTACAACAAAACCACTGTATCTACGTCCTTTATGTCCTCCTTAATATAGTGGGGCAAGTTTTTTCTCTTCCATTGCATTCATGCTTTACTTTTCTGTTTAGGAATGAGACAGTTTTGGATTTTTATTTACTTCTTTTTTTTAAATTGAATTTAATTACAACTGAGAAGGAGGGATATTTTTGCCTCTCTGCTTTATTGGTTGATTATTTAACAATATATGTAAAGGATATCAGACTTATGTTTTGAAGCTCTACGTTCAAGTTTCCTTAAAATAGAATTTTTTGATACACCCCAACATTAGGAGAGTGTTGACAAGTCTATCTGTGGTTGGAGCTCTCTTTGTTCCACATCTCCAGTGTTTGTGAAGCAATATTGCTTACCTCTCACATCAATGGAGTCCCTGACTGAAATCATTAAGAACCTTGAGTCCCGTGGGATAATCTGTCCAGTCCACAGCACCTTCAATAATCCGGTGCTGGGGATATTGAAGCCAAACGGCCAGTGGAGACTCTGCGCCAACCTTAGGGAGCTCAACAAACGCATCCATACTTCCCGATGGCCTCTTCCCTACATTGACCAAGGGCTGACCCAGATCCAGGGGTCACAGGTATTCACTGCAATAGACCTGACCAATGGATAATGGACTGTACCTGTCAGTAGGGAGGACCAATACAAGCTGGATTTTACCTTTGGGGGCCAGCAGTACACATGGACCCGGACACCCTTCAGATACCTCAACTCCGGCAATGAGTTCAACATTTTTCTACATAAGGCCATGCCCGACCTGGGTGAGAGGGGTAACCTGGCTTATGTAGATGAGGTCCTCATCAAAAGCTCAACTATGGAGGAACACAAAGCGGAGATCCGTTATGTTCTGACACAGTTGAGGGCCGCCGGAGCAAAACTTTCCTTTCAGAAAGCACAGTGGTGTAGAACCCGTGTTAATTTCTTGGGGCATGAGATTACTCCTCAGGGTCTCTGTCCCCAGGAAAAGAAAGTGGAAGTACTCCAGAAACTGATGGACCCCACAACTCTGCAGCAACTAAGGAGCCTCCTTGGACTAACTAATTACAACAGAACGTTCATTGAGGGCTACGCAGAGATCACAAGACCCCTGATTCATCTTTTGAAGGGGGGGTCAAGTGGGAATGGTGTCCAGAACAATCCGAGGCAGTAAGACAGCTCAAAAGAAGTCTCTCAAAAGCGCCTTGCCTAGCTTACCCTGTCCGAAACAAGGAGTTCTTCTTGGAGACAGGTTTCTCTAATACATGCTTGACTGCAGTGTTATACCTAAAGCATGACAAGGTCAATAAAGTAATCTCCTATGCGAGTAAAACTTTATCCTCTGTGGAGGAAAAATTCAATGACTGTAAGAAGGCACTCCTGGCAACGGTGTGGCCATTGAAGAATTACCACCCGTTTATCCAGGGGGAACACATCATAGTGGAGACTCCACACCAGCCACTCCAATATCTCCAAAGTGACTGAATCCGGGCCGGAAATGGGAGTAATTCCCGAATTCCCCCAAAGTAGTCAAGTGGCAGAGTTGAAGCTGTGCTTCAAGCCATCCTCACTGCTGTCCAACATCAACTCCACGAACTCCACAGATTAAGATTATGTACGGAACGGGTTCGTGGAGCACCTGGTTAACTGGAAAACCAGAGGCATGCTATGTGCTAATAACAAGCCCTTGAAACATGGGAAGTTCATCCAAAATATTGATGATCTGGTCACCTCGAATGGGATGACCATCTACTGGAAGAAGATCAAGGGTCATTCCAAAGTAGAGGAACCAGACAAAACTGGAAATGACTTAGCTGATCAGTTGGCCAAAACCAGGGCCATCCAAGGGGATCTAATAGGGTTAGAGTCCCTGTTGGGGGAAATCCAGGTCACTGCTATAACTAGGTCCAAGACAAATGCTCACAATGATCTTTCAACTGCATAATGGAGTAAGGAGACCCCAGATGCTGATTTGATTACGGCTCAAAAAGGGGATCCAATAATTGGTAAGCTTTATCAACACATTGAGGACCCTGAGAACTTCCCCTGACGAATACCGATTACATTGGGAAAGAGGACCTCAGAGTGTTGATGAAATGTCCAAAAAACTTCTCAATCCAAGACGGTTTGCTGGTAAGGAAATCCCTAGCTGGACATGATCAGTGGGTGGTTCCTACCTCATTCGGAAGCCTGATGTTAAGTCACGCCCATGATGTGGCCACAGCCAGTCATAGGGGGTTTCATATAACACTTGAAATCTTAAGAGAGGTTGCATAATGGCCACACATGGGGCAGGACCTCAACCAATACTTGAAGGGGTGTCTTGTGTGTGCACAATTTCAGCCAACA
Source organism: Ambystoma mexicanum (assembly GCF_040938575.1). Taxonomy (NCBI): domain Eukaryota; kingdom Metazoa; phylum Chordata; class Amphibia; order Caudata; family Ambystomatidae; genus Ambystoma; species Ambystoma mexicanum. Next base: position 676,326,077 of record NC_090928.1, read on the forward strand.
TCCCTCACACACCGTGCACCGCTCCAAAAGAGGGGGATGACACTGCCATGGTCAGATTTGCAAGTAGATTTCATCGGGCTCGTGATTCGCTCCTCTAGGGGGAATAAGTACATGTTGACGGTGACATGCTTATTTACTGAATGGGTGGAATGTCTCCCAGCCCCAAACTGCAGGGCAGAAACAGCAGCTGCCCTGATGATCAATCACATCTTCTCGCGTTTTGGACTACCCTAAAGGATCGAGTCAGACAGAGGTAGCCATTTCACCAGCGAAGTAATGACAAAGATGTGGGAGATACTTGGGGTTAAAAGGAAGCTACATATTGCTTACCGGCTAGCCTCTAGTGGTGCAGTGGAACTTTACAACAAAACCATTGTGAGCATATTAAAAAAGTTTGTGGCAGATTCTGGGCCAAGTGGGGATATTCGATTACCTCTTGTCCCAACCACGATCAGATCTACCCCTTCATCTGCAACTAAAATGTCACTGTTTGAGCTGATGACTGGACGCAGGATGGTGCTTCCCCAGAATCTGCTGTACAGGACCCAAGAGCAGACATTGATCAATGCCTCCACAACTCATGAGTATGTTGAAAACCTAAGAAAACATCTTCAACATGCTTTTGCCTATGCTCAGCGAAATCTGGAAAGATCAGCCGACAGCATGAAGACCCACTATGACTTAAAGACTACCAGGAAAGAATACAATGTAGGAGACTGGGTCTATCTATACAATTTCCAAAGGAACCAGGCCAAACAGTGAAAGACCAGATCTCACCAGTCACCTACAAGATCCGCATCCCCAAAGGCAGTTTGGCAGAAGGGGAAGACAAGTGGGTCCATATTAATCAGCCATTGTAGGCACACTCTGCGGCAACTGGAGGAGTCTTCTGAAACCCCAGAGGGGACCACTCCAGACCACTCCAGATCCATAAAATTCCATCTCTAAAATATTCCCTATATAGTCTATAAAATACAATAATAAAAATATCTCCTTATTTATAAAATGTATATGTCTGCCCCACTACATTAATAGTGGTGGGGAAATGTCTACAAATATGTTTTTGCTTTGGCTTCCTAGGAGAGAAGGAGGGAGAGATAAACCATGGAGACTGACCAAGGAGGACAGCCCGGGGACCAAGAGCAAAGATCCGAGGGGCCTGGTGTATCGCTCAATACTCCCATCAGGACTGGCGAGGAGAACCGATCGATCCACCGATGATGGAGGAAAAGATGCTGAACTTTGCCATTTGTGGAATCCGGAGAGATGAGGCTGACATCCCAGTCTTGCAAAGTTCCATTGATGGAAGTTCAACGGCCATCGCAAGAGGGAGGCTTGTGGGATGTATCAACCCACTCATCCAAGCCCTGCAACATCACTCTGCATTGCTGACAGCAGAAACATCATAATGGCCACTGGAAAGCATGCTGCTCGCTAGAAATCACCAGAAATTGTGCAGTGAAAACCTGAAAAATAGGCCACCATCCACTTTTGCCTATCTTAGTGAGCACAGGAGATCGCTGCCAAAATCTACCATGGGGCTACCCACAAAGTAGCCTGAAACCACTTGGAAATAGCAATGCTGATTGAAAAAGAAACACAGAGCTGTTTGAAAATCCGTTTTCTTGATTGTCAAAAATTGCTAAAATCATGGCTCACAAATCACCTAGAAAATCCAACCTCTTGTTGGGTGTTCCACAGAATTCTACTGCAAGAATCCACACAAATACAATGTCAGCAAAAATCATATGTTCTCAGAACAAAATCCTATTTTAAAGATACTTGATGGAAAGACAACCGTCAAAATGGGTGTAATACCGTTGCTCACCTCCACCAGAAAGCCAGCGTTTTAGAACCATTTCTTTGTGTAAAGTTGAACAATTGAACTCAAACTATGTCAAAGAACAGAATTTCATCAAAATGCCATATAGAGTGCCACACAGTGATTTCATGTTGAAAAAGACTTGATTTAAAGATATGTTGCTTATTTTAAGTTTATACATTTTATTTATTTCACAAGGAACTATGTTACAATTGATCAGAAAGTAAACGGATGCAGTTAAAACTCCAAAAGTCTTGCTTCCCTGAGAACCCTTCACACCTTGTCATTCCCACCAGAAGGAGGATATCGCATTGGCATGCTTATCAAGAGGGGAGGAGATTTTCTCTGCAGCCCGGAGAAAGGAACAATAGATGCCTTGGACTGAATAGGGAATGCTAATTTGGGGTGTAACTGACCACAAACTGCTGGCAGGAAACAAGACATGTGACCCTCTGAGTCAGCCCAGCTCTGGGGCGGACCAGACTGAGATGTGGATTTAATATTGGAGTAAATGTATGTTTTATAAAAATGCTTAGTGTACTGAACTGACAAAAATGTAAAACTTTGAGATTGTGAAAATTACAAATTCACTCACAGTTTAAGACTAAGACTAGAATTTATACATATTGTAGATACTGTTTTATGCTACAAACATAAAAACTTACAGTAATATGCTCAGAGAGGATATGCATGCATCTATCACATTTGGTTCAGACTGAATATTGAGAAACCCTCCAAAAGCACGAAAATGATGTTATTTCTAAACCCAAGCTCGTAGAAATATGGGACTTGAACAGAAATGTACCTTAAGCTATCTGTCATGTAATTATGTATTCTCAACAACTTGTATATCTGGGAAATATGTTTTTTGGGAAAAATAGATTTTCTATGTAAAAGCAAAAGGGAGAGATTTCGTTTGGACCATAAACACATCATCACTCTGACTCATTCTGACACGCTGATCCTTTCTCCAATCAGGGGATAGGGAATCCTCTAACCTATCAAATCCTTAGAGGGTTGGGCATTGTAGAATCAGCCTCCCCACCCACTTTGGAAATACATAAAAATGTAGTGTGAGGACAGATAGGACACACATTTTTCCACTACTCAACTGATTTCTTGGTGCAGTACCCTGCAGGAAGACTCCAGAACCAAACTTTAGAACCAAACTCTAGAACCCTGAAGCAGAGGCTTAACCCAAAACTGAACTCTTTGCAGCAGGCCTTCAGAATCTTTTGCAAACTGATTCTAACCCCTAAACGTACACAGGGCCTAACTAAACCATTCAACAGCCTGGCTGAGCTGTTTTTCTTCTAGCTAAGAACCCTGTGCTAAAACCAAGATCCAGACCCAGAAACCAGCGCTGTATCCAGAACCCGTCAGATCCAGTCCAAGAGGACGTCCAGACCGCAGTGCAGTGCTGAGAGCAGAACCCAGACTGCCTGAGAACTGTCCGGTGGCGAGAGTGAAGCCAAACCGTTGACCAGATCTTTGACGAGGCCCACACCATTCTAAAGCCTAGGAGTGAGTATTTAGTCTAGAACTGTCCATAGTCATCTCTTAGTTTAAAGTAATACTATTTCATTCATTCAACTTATCCAGAACTGCATTATAGAATCCAGTGTCCATCCTGAATTCTTCTCATTATATTGTTTGTGGTAATTGTAGCAATAATCATCTTTGTGCTGATATTTCTGAAGAGGGACAAGTGTTTTGACGGACAGAGATTAGAGCGGAGGCACCCTGCTCTGGTGGCTGCCCGTTGAGTGTCTTGCTTCTTCATAGCTTCTTAGTCTAAGCCTATCCTTCCTGCTAAATCTTTAAAGTGCTATCTGTCATTTTTGAAATCTTAACTTTATTTCTGAAAATCTACCTTCACAAAAACCTCAGTAACTTTTGAACCGCACATCCTAGAACCGAAATTTAACTGTCATTTTGAAGCTAAGATCCTAAGCTTTCCAACCTAAAACGATATTCCAATCCATTATAGTTTTTCCGTAATTGCGTTTCACACACATGGATGATTTGCTGCAAATTGAAATTTAGCTCCATTTCACCACATGCCATAATAGCTGTTTCTTGTTTTCAACTGCTCAAATTTGTTTCCAATCTGATAATCATTCATGGATCATTGCTAGTGTTGACCTGTACCAATTCAAAGTAATTCTCACTAGTGCGGAATCTCCTTTAGTGAATTAAGATCATTTTAGCATATTTTTCCTTACATTGTACTCACATTCAAAAGTATTTTGGCCTGTGTTTTAAATCATACCTGTTTTCTCTAAGCTGCTGGGTGGAACTGGGATTGAACTGCATTATTGATTAATATTCCTGAAACCTGTGTGCACTCATTTCCATCTCTTCATATTGCATAGCGGTGGAGTGAGTAGTCACAGGGGAAAAAGTGATTATATTGTCTTTTGATTGAAACCATATCTAGTTTATTTCTGTGTTGCATTATTTCCCATCATTACATTTTCTTGAACCATACCAAGTACTCTCTGCTACCTTATCCTTTCTATTCCTACTCCTAACTGATTAAAGAGATTGTTGATATTGTGATATTACCCGTTACTGATTACCGTTCCTATTCATAAGTGTGCTATTCAGATATTATTTTATTCATAAAAGTGTGATATATATATATTGTTCAATTCTTCAAATAAACCTTTTAATTTGCAAAACAAACCTACTTCTTGGCTCAGTGAGGTCGGGGAGATTCAAAGAGAGGGGCGTTATATAAGGGCTCATCATCCAGATTTAAAGAACTTTGACATAAAAATATATAAATAAGGGCTTCCATTGGGCATCCCAGACTAGGCATTGACTTAGTTGGAATGCTGGATTGAAGTCACTTACAGATTGGGGGCTCGTCCAGGATTTCTGGATTAGATCTATCACTTGTGCATGTTTATAGAGTATACTAACTAATAGGGTCCATAAATCCTGTCGGGTTACCAGGCTGTGTTACGCTGTTAAAGCACCCCTCAAAAAGGAACGCTCTCAGGAAACGGTCTATTTTGCAAAATAAAATAATAAACTTCTGTAAGTCAGGAAGGAAATAAATTTCCAGAATGGCGACATCGGTAGACATCAAGATAGCTAGAGAGCACCTTTTACATAAGCTATTTGTGAGAGGTGAGTTGACTGAGCAGGACCAGAATGCGTGGTTGCAGGCGATCACACAACAGGTCACTGCAACTGGGTTAGATTCCTGGAACGATCAGGGTCCCTTACATGTGGCCCTGAGTGAACTATATATGGCCCCTAAGGCCAAGGATGAGCACAACAAGATTGCCAGGGTAGCAGCATACCTATATTTATCTATGAGAGCCATACAGGACAAATGTGCTGAAGGCCAAGATCTGGCAAGTAGGCAACTGTTGGCATTAGAGAAGGCCCAATCTGATCTGGAATCTTCTGAGCACAGACTGCAGAGGAGCCAGGAGTCAGAAAACGAAAGTAGGCAACATCTAGTTAAAATTAAAGAGGAGATGGGTATCCTGCAACAGGAAAGGGCAGACCAGGATACCAGAATTCTGGCCTTGCAGATGGAGTACCAAGAAGGTTTAGACTCCCTACTGCAGAGCCAGAAAAAGCTGGAGCAACAACTGGACTTCAGCGGGGTATGCCCATAGCAGGTAGTCACCCTGCAAAGACACCTGGATAGAGAGAAGGCAGAGTGCAACAAATTATTTCTGAAAGACCTGGACACCCAGGCAGAATTTGAGGAAGAGCGCCAGAAAGCTGGTGCCCTTCAAAAGCAGAGGGATGACCTGGCGGCACAGAGGCAGGCTCTTGCTCAGGAAAGATATACCTTAGGCCAGGGAGTCTGTAACTTAAAAGGAAGGTTTGAAGAAAATCACCTGGCCCTCCAGGGACTGGGTGACCTCCAAAAAGAGCATCAAAACTTGTTAGAGCACACCAGGAAGGTGGAAGATGCTCGGGCAAGAAAGGAACAGGCCAGTAGGGACGGGACTCAGGAGGTAACCCTCCTGCAGCAAAGAATGGCCCAATACTCCAGGACAAATCAGGAAGCACAGAGAGAAAATGAGGCTCTTTGTCAGCACAATGATAGGCTCCAGCGACAGGTAGCCATGCAAGAGAGATTGATAGAGTCTAGTAAGTCCTTGATTGAGCAACTGAAAGCTCAGGCTCTTGCATGGCAACAGGGAGCAGGGGATGATAGAGATGAGGTTCGCTTGGAAAGGGAAACACCTGAGCATAACCTCAGGAGCCCTAGTACCAGAGGCCTCCATCTCTCCCAGTCCCTGGACTCTGCCACCCCAATGTCCCCTGGTGCACATGAGCCCAGGGCCACATGGATGGCAGATTATTATCCAGTCAGAAGTATGGGGCTCATAGGCTAGTACCTCCCAGGAATGGATGGGCGGGCAACTGGGTATGGGCACCCAAGTACAGTGCAATTTAGTGGGGAACCCCAGGAGAGTAGGCCCACTAAGGGCATCCTGAAGACCTCTGCCCAGTTAGGTCAGTGGGGAGGTACCCATCAAATCCTGGCAGCAAGGAGGAATTTGAAGACTCCTCTGAGCGTCCCAGGACACAAGAGACTAGGTCCCCACATTCTGCCAGCCATTCCCAGGCTCGCAGAATCCAGGAAAACCTGGAAGATCAGACGGGCACCTCTGGGAGCAGTGCCTCTGAGTCAGAGGATGAATGGACCCAGGTTACCTGAACCAAGAAGGCCAATAAGGCAAAAAGGGCCTTGCTTAAGGACCCCTTAAAACAGATTAAGGCAATAAGGAGTGTCATCACGCCTTATCACAAGAACGGCAAGTATTCTGTGTGGGAACACTTAGAGCTCTTTGAGCAAATGATGGAGACTTTCCATTTGAAAGACAGCAGTAGCTGCATTCAGTACGCAAAATGGACATTCTCCCCAGAATACTCCAGTTTCTTTGCAGGGCTGGAGGACCAAAATCATTCAAGTTGGTCCACATACAGGGCGGCCATCTTAAAGCACTTTTCTGTTCGTAGAAATCCCCAAGAGACTCGCAAAGCAGCCTACAATTTGGAATGTGGGTAGGATCAGGCCCCACAAGAATTTGTGCAGGAGTTGAAGCACGCCTTTGCGCAGACTACCAAAAGGGTGCGCACGGACAGTAAAGAATTTGTTAATACGTTTTTCCATGACTTACCCAAATACATCCTGACCCAGCTAGTGAGAGATTTTCATGAGAAAAGGTCACTAGACTGGGTCATTGAATAGGCCACCCGAATCTATGAGGCGCAGAAGCCCACAGAAAATAAAAATAATGCTCAGAAAAGCCCCAAACCGACCAGCACCCGTGCCGCTGCCAAGGTGGCAGAGGTAAAAGTTGCCCCATTTTAGATTTGGAGGTGGGGGCCCTAAAAACCTGCCTGCACAGAATAATTTTAAGCCCAGAAGACCCTCGGGCCAGTCACAGACAGGGAGTCAAGGAGGTAGTCCCACAAATGGGGTCCCTCACTCCCCTGACTATGTAAGTCCCGGCTACAAGGCAAACCGACCCATCTTGGGTTATGTGTGGACTCCTCCAGCCCAAGGGGGGGATCCAACCAAGCACCTAACCCAGGGAACTCCCCTCCTAACTTCCCCCAGGAGGGCAGAAATTCACCAAATCCTGGGCAGAACTTTTTCTCCAAGTATCCACAAAATTTACAACCCCAAAATCATCCATCCTTCTTCCCCCACTTTCCTGAGCCCAGACATCCTAATCCGGGAGAGGGGAGGCCAAGGGTGGAGGGGTACCCAAATCTTCCCAACCAGGGGTACTACCAGAGAAGGGATAGCTACCCTTCCCGGGATCAGCCCAGGGGAGAAAGCAGAACCCTGTATCAGCCTGAGCGGGTTTCACAGCTTGAGCGCCAGGTCCAAAATATGGCACATGATCTGGGTCGCATGCTGAGGGCTCAGCAGAACCCCCAGATGAGCATTCCAGCACAGAATGCCCCAAACTCTGGACCTGGTGCTCCAGGACAATGACGGGGGCTGCACCCCAATAACTCACTGGTTCCCAGGGAGGAGGCACAAGGGGAAGAGGGGTGTAAAGCCTTGGAGGAAGCTTCCTTCCCCACTTTTAAACAGCCCCTGGAAACCCAGGAACCGGAAACAAAATCTCTTACCCCTGAAAGCCTGCCACCCATGGAACAGAGGGGGGGGTAGGAGAAACAAAGGACCCAAACAGACTCATTTTGAGGAGGAGGTACAGATCTTCCAAGTTGAAGGAGAGGGATCCTCAGAGGATCCAGGGAAAAGGATCTTCTCCTTCAGAGATGGGGGAACTCCTCCCAAAGAAAAATGGTTCCCAAGGGATTCATATCCAGACTGGGTAGATGTGGGGACTGAGCTAACGCCGCCCATCATCCCATCCCAGAACCAACAACATCAAAATCCCCTGGTTCAAACCCATTCTGGCGACTGCCTCCAAAAAGGGGGGGGGGCGAGGAACCGGAAAAAGGGGAACTCAAAACTTCTCCTATCTCCAGCTGCCAACTTTTTCTTGCAGATTCTCACGACTCCCTGCAGAATTCTGCCCAAATCTCCTCTCTCCATGGCCAAAAAAATAGCCCACCAGTTGTCCAAAAATGTGCATTATCTGTGGCCCCTCTCGGAGAAGGAGGGAAGAGACTATACCACGGTTCAAGTACAGGGGCAGGGTACAATTTTGGCACTGGTGGACACTGGATCCCAAGCTACCCTTCTGTCCAAAAAGGCCTTTGATGAACTAAACTCAGGAAGGGGGGAGAATTACCAAATTCCTCTCACCTCCCTTCCTGGACAACTTCAGAACTTCGACGGGAAGGAAATTCCCATTGAGGGGACTGTGGACTTGGGCATTAAAATTGGGCGATACAAGGTGAAACACCCGGTCATAGTAGTGACTCCAGAAGGCACCACTTGTTTACTAGGGAATGACCTCCTGAGAAGGTTGTCACACCTAATAGATTGCGTAAACAAGGTCCTCTGGACCCAGACTAGCCGACCAATAAAATTAAAACAGAGTGTCAACTATGTTAGTTTAAACGGCACATGCCACATGGTTGAACAAAAATCTGACCAAGTAGAATTTCACTTCCAGAACAACCAAATTCCAGACGTGACTGTAATAGCAGTAGGACAACAGACTGGTGATGGGGGGGTCCTCTCTATTTCTGAAAATCAACCTTCCTTCCAGTTTAAGGTGGTATTCCACACTGCAAGGAAACACTCTGAAATTCTTTACCAATCCACAATCAGACATTCCCACTCCAATAGTCCAGAAAGATGTGAAATCAGCTCAGAGCCTGGCTGATATTCAGCAGCAAATTGGAGAGCAGTTGTTCATGCCTGTTCGGTTAAATGATGGGAATTACTCTGTTCTCGCCCAAGTGTGTGTGAACAATGGCAAGAGCTTCAACAGCGAAACCATGTTCCGCTAACTCCCAAAAGATCCAGCCATTCCCACATTTAGACTCATAGACAAATGGGAAATGGATCTCGAAGCACCCAATTCCAAACATCTCCTGCCAAGCAGGTGTATGCTCAAAATCTCCATTGGCAACCAGAGCATAGTCCATAATTGTTGGGTCGTGCGAGACGTCACTGCCGCCTTTTACTTAGGCAGTGACATTCTCAATCGCTTTGCCGTTAGTTTGGACCTAATGAACTTCAAAGCTTGGTCCCGATTAGTGGATAATCCCATGGGCTTTGATGATCCAGAGAAAGCATTTAGATCAGCTCAATTGCTACCTTATGCAATTGAAATTCAGATTGGAGAGGAAGTCACCATCCCAGAAAGGACCCGACAATTCTCCATGGAAGTGAAAGTTAAAAGAGGACAGAAATTGAAAAACCCTGATGCTTATATTCATCTTAAGGCTTCTCTCCAACAGCAAGGGTTGGGGGTTAACCCAACACCACTAGTCAACATAGAACATGACACCATTCCAACAGAGGTGGATAACAGCGACTTAAAGAGCATCACTCTAGCTGCAGGCACCATGATTGGAATGGCAGTTGATGACCGACATGTTTCCATTGATCTAGGCAATTAACTGTTAGGACCAATCCCCAAGGACTGTTTTGACAGTGACAGTGATGACAATACAACACCAGACAGGATCTTTAGCCGGCATGGGGGGAACCTCTTGGTGTACATTTCCTGCCCTTATCGTAAGGAAGATGTGACTTGTGACTTCAGGAGGGATGAGGTTATTTTCCAGGTCCATGAGGTCTGCCTTTCCCACCTGAAGCCATCTGACCGGGGACTTCTCCACCCAGCTGGAGGAGGCCGCTGAGATAGCAAAACCAGAAGTCTTTCCAGGCTTCAGGCAGATGATTGAAGAGAGAGTCAACCTAGCTGATGCCTGTGAGACTCTGGAGCAGAAGCACCGACATCCACACAACAACAATTCCCATGGACCCTGGTATGACTCCAGTGTTTGTGATCTTTTGTAACGGAAGGGATAGCCCCTACTGTGGAAGGACAAATGGCTGGAATACAATGTGTAACAAAGAGAGCTCCAACCACAGATAGACTTGTCAATACTCTCCTAATGTTGGGGTGTATCAAAAAATTCTATTTTAAGGAAACTTGAACGTAGAGCTTCAAAACGTAAGTCTGATATCTTTTACATATATTGTTAAATCATCAACCAATAAAGCAGAGAGGCAAAAAAATCCCTCCTACTCAGTTGTAATTAAATTCAATTTATTGGTTTTTTTAAATTCACCAAAAAGAAGTAAATAAAAATCCAAAACTGGCTCAATCCTAAACAGAAAAGTAAAGCATGAATGCAATGGAAGAAAAAAAAACAATGTCACAGTCGATACTCTCGCTCTGTTAGATATTCGCACAGTGAGTGGGTTAGTATCATCTAGTAGTGCAGTGAAAGAAAAAGGAATAGTAGGCTTGTGCACAGTGAACAAAAACAAACAGGGTTTTCTTTAAATTGTATCAAGTTGTTCAATTATTCTGTGGCACAATTGCGATAAATGTACTGGCCAATTGTTTGGTCCCCATGTTTTAGCAAAGGCTGATTAATGAGCCTATCTTAAATTGGATAACCAACAAGTGCAGAAAAATAAATTCAGACAGAGCAGAACCCAATTGGTATAACAAGAACAATTGCTTGTGAATAATACACAGTCAACAAGGGAAATTAAGGGAAGAAGGAAATCCCGATTACATCGTCCCCCAATACAGCCAGGTACTCAAATTGTCCCACTGTATCTACGTCCTTTATGTCCTCCTTAATATAGTGGGGCAAGTTTTTTCTCTTCCATTGCATTCATGCTTTACTTTTCTGTTTAGGAATGAGACAGTTTTGGATTTTTATTTACTTCTTTTTTTTAAATTGAATTTAATTACAACTGAGAAGGAGGGATATTTTTGCCTCTCTGCTTTATTGGTTGATTATTTAACAATATATGTAAAGGATATCAGACTTATGTTTTGAAGCTCTACGTTCAAGTTTCCTTAAAATAGAATTTTTTGATACACCCCAACATTAGGAGAGTGTTGACAAGTCTATCTGTGGTTGGAGCTCTCTTTGTTCCACATCTCCAGTGTTTGTGAAGCAATATTGCTTACCTCTCACATCAATGGAGTCCCTGACTGAAATCATTAAGAACCTTGAGTCCCGTGGGATAATCTGTCCAGTCCACAGCACCTTCAATAATCCGGTGCTGGGTATATTGAAGCCAAACGGCCAGTGGAGACTCTGCGCCAACCTTAGGGAGCTCAACAAACGCATCCATACTTCCCGATGGCCTCTTCCCTACATTGACCAAGGGCTGACCCAGATCCAGGGGTCACAGGTATTCACTGCAATAGACCTGACCAATGGATAATGGACTGTACCTGTCAGTAGGGAGGACCAATACAAGCTGGATTTTACCTTTGGGGGCCAGCAGTACACATGGACCCGGACACCCTTCAGATACCTCAACTCCGGCAATGAGTTCAACATTTTTCTACATAAGGCCATGCCCGACCTGGGTGAGAGGGGTAACCTGGCTTATGTAGATGAGGTCCTCATCAAAAGCTCAACTATGGAGGAACACAAAGCGGAGATCCGTTATGTTCTGACACAGTTGAGGGCCGCCGGAGCAAAACTTTCCTTTCAGAAAGCACAGTGGTGTAGAACCCGTGTTAATTTCTTGGGGCATGAGATTACTCCTCAGGGTCTCTGTCCCCAGGAAAAGAAAGTGGAAGTACTCCAGAAACTGATGGACCCCACAACTCTGCAGCAACTAAGGAGCCTCCTTGGACTAACTAATTACAACAGAACGTTCATTGAGGGCTACGCAGAGATCACAAGACCCCTGATTCATCTTTTGAAGGGGGGGTCAAGTGGGAATGGTGTCCAGAACAATCCGAGGCAGTAAGACAGCTCAAAAGAAGTCTCTCAAAAGCGCCTTGCCTAGCTTACCCTGTCCGAAACAAGGAGTTCTTCTTGGAGACAGGTTTCTCTAATACATGCTTGACTGCAGTGTTATACCTAAAGCATGACAAGGTCAATAAAGTAATCTCCTATGCGAGTAAAACTTTATCCTCTGTGGAGGAAAAATTCAATGACTGTAAGAAGGCACTCCTGGCAACGGTGTGGCCATTGAAGAATTACCACCCGTTTATCCAGGGGGAACACATCATAGTGGAGACTCCACACCAGCCACTCCAATATCTCCAAAGTGACTGAATCCGGGCCGGAAATGGGAGTAATTCCCGAATTCCCCCAAAGTAGTCAATTGGCAGAGTTGAAGCTGTGCTTCAAGCCATCCTCACTGCTGTCCAACATCAACTCCACGAACTCCACAGATTAAGATTATGTACGGAACGGGTTCGTGGAGCACCTGGTTAACTGGAAAACCAGAGGCATGCTATGTGCTAATAACAAGCCCTTGAAACATGGGAAGTTCATCCAAAATATTGATGATCTGGTCACCTCGAATGGGATGACCATCTACTGGAAGAAGATCAAGGGTCATTCCAAAGTAGAGGAACCAGACAAAACTGGAAATGACTTAGCTGATCAGTTGGCCAAAACCAGGGCCATCCAAGGGGATCTAATAGGGTTAGAGTCCCTGTTGGGGGAAATCCAGGTCACTGCTATAACTAGGTCCAAGACAAATGCTCACAATGATCTTTCAACTGCATAATGGAGTAAGGAGACCCCAGATGCTGATTTGATTACGGCTCAAAAAGGGGATCCAATAATTGGTAAGCTTTATCAACACATTGAGGACCCTGAGAACTTCCCCTGACGAATACCGATTACATTGGGAAAGAGGACCTCAGAGTGTTGATGAAATGTCCAAAAAACTTCTCAATCCAAGACGGTTTGCTGGTAAGGAAATCCCTAGCTGGACATGATCAGTGGGTGGTTCCTACCTCATTCGGAAGCCTGATGTTAAGTCACGCCCATGATGTGGCCACAGCCAGTCATAGGGGGTTTCATATAACACTTGAAATCTTAAGAGAGGTTGCATAATGGCCACACATGGGGCAGGACCTCAACCAATACTTGAAGGGGTGTCTTGTGTGTGCACAATTTCAGCCAACATCCCTCACACACCGTGCACCGCTCCAAAAGAGGGGGATGACACTGCCATGGTCAGATTTGCAAGTAGATTTCATCGGGCTCGTGATTCGCTCCTCTAGGGGGAATAAGTACATGTTGACGGTGACATGCTTATTTACTGAATGGGTGGAATGTCTCCCAGCCCCAAACTGCAGGGCAGAAACAGCAGCTGCCCTGATGATCAATCACATCTTCTCGCGTTTTGGACTACCCTAAAGGATCGAGTCAGACAGAGGTAGCCATTTCACCAGCGAAGTAATGACAAAGATGTGGGAGATACTTGGGGTTAAAAGGAAGCTACATATTGCTTACCGGCTAGCCTCTAGTGGTGCAGTGGAACTTTACAACAAAACCATTGTGAGCATATTAAAAAAGTTTGTGGCAGATTCTGGGCCAAGTGGGGATATTCGATTACCTCTTGTCCCAACCACGATCAGATCTACCCCTTCATCTGCAACTAAAATGTCACTGTTTGAGCTGATGACTGGACGCAGGATGGTGCTTCCCCAGAATCTGCTGTACAGGACCCAAGAGCAGACATTGATCAATGCCTCCACAACTCATGAGTATGTTGAAAACCTAAGAAAACATCTTCAACATGCTTTTGCCTATGCTCAGCGAAATCTGGAAAGATCAGCCGACAGCATGAAGACCCACTATGACTTAAAGACTACCAGGAAAGAATACAATGTAGGAGACTGGGTCTATCTATACAATTTCCAAAGGAACCAGGCCAAACAGTGAAAGACCAGATCTCACCAGTCACCTACAAGATCCGCATCCCCAAAGGCAGTTTGGCAGAAGGGGAAGACAAGTGGGTCCATATTAATCAGCCATTGTAGGCACACTCTGCGGCAACTGGAGGAGTCTTCTGAAACCCCAGAGGGGACCACTCCAGACCACTCCAGATCCATAAAATTCCATCTCTAAAATATTCCCTATATAGTCTATAAAATACAATAATAAAAATATCTCCTTATTTATAAAATGTATATGTCTGCCCCATTACATTAATAGTGGTGGGGAAATGTCTACAAATATGTTTTTGCTTTGGCTTCCTAGGAGAGAAGGAGGGAGAGATAAACCATGGAGACTGACCAAGGAGGACAGCCCGGGGACCAAGAGCAAAGATCCGAGGGGCCTGGTGTATCGCTCAATACTCCCATCAGGACTGGCGAGGAGAACCGATCGATCCACCGATGATGGAGGAAAAGATGCTGAACTTTGCCATTTGTGGAATCCGGAGAGATGAGGCTGACATCCCAGTCTTGCAAAGTTCCATTGATGGAAGTTCAACGGCCATCGCAAGAGGGAGGCTTGTGGGATGTATCAACCCACTCATCCAAGCCCTGCAACATCACTCTGCATTGCTGACAGCAGAAACATCATAATGGCCACTGGAAAGCATGCTGCTCGCTAGAAATCACCAGAAATTGTGCAGTGAAAACCTGAAAAATAGGCCACCATCCACTTTTGCCTATCTTAGTGAGCACAGGAGATCGCTGCCAAAATCTACCATGGGGCTACCCACAAAGTAGCCTGAAACCACTTGGAAATAGCAATGCTGATTGAAAAAGAAACACAGAGCTGTTTGAAAATCCGTTTTCTTGATTGTCAAAAATTGCTAAAATCATGGCTCACAAATCACCTAGAAAATCCAACCTCTTGTTGGGTGTTCCACAGAATTCTACTGCAAGAATCCACACAAATACAATGTCAGCAAAAATCATATGTTCTCAGAACAAAATCCTATTTTAAAGATACTTGATGGAAAGACAACCGTCAAAATGGGTGTAATACCGTTGCTCACCTCCACCAGAAAGCCAGCGTTTTAGAACCATTTCTTTGTGTAAAGTTGAACAATTGAACTCAAACTATGTCAAAGAACAGAATTTCATCAAAATGCCACAGTGATTTCATGTTGAAAAAGACTTGATTTAAAGATATGTTGCTTATTTTAAGTTTATACATTTTATTTATTTCACAAGGAACTATGTTACAATTGATCAGAAAGTAAACGGATGCAGTTAAAACTCCAAAAGTCTTGCTTCCCTGAGAACCCTTCACACCTTGTCATTCCCACCAGAAGGAGGATATCGCATTGGCATGCTTATCAAGAGGGGAGGAGATTTTCTCTGCAGCCCGGAGAAAGGAACAATAGATGCCTTGGACTGAATAGGGAATGCTAATTTGGGGTGTAACTGACCACAAACTGCTGGCAGGAACAAGACAACAAGACATGTCATCCTCTGAGTCAGCCCAGCTCTGGGGGTGGACCAGACTGAGATGTGGATTTATTATTGGAGTAATTGTATGTTTTATAAAAAATGCTTATAACAAAGTTTACTGAACTGACAAAATGTAAAACTTTGAGATTGTGAAAATGACAAATTCACTCACAGTTTAAGACTAAAGTGAAATCTGTGCGATGTTCTGTGACCAAAACCCGGAATGTATTCATATTGTAGAGACTGTGTTTATGCTAGAAACATAAAAACGTACAGTAATATGCTCAGAGAGGATATGCATGCATGTATCAAATTTGGTGCAGACTGAATATTGAGAAACCCTCCAAAAGCGCGAAAATGTTGTCATTTCTGAACCCAAGCTCATAGAAACATGGGACTTGAACAGAAATGTACCTTAAGCAATCTGTCATGTAATTATGTATTCTCAACAACTTGTGTATCTGGGAAATAAGTCTTTAAAAAAAATAGATTTTTTATGTAAAAGCAAAAGGGAGGGATTTCTTTTGGACCATAAACACAGCATCACTCTGACTCATTCTGACACGCTGATCCTTTCTCCAATCAGGGGATAGGAATCCTCTAACCTATCAAATCCTTAGAGGGTTGGGCATTGTAGAATCAGCCTCCCCACCCACTTTGGAAATATATAAATAGGGACTGGGAGGACAGATAGGACACACATTTTTCCACTACTCAACTGATTTCTTGGTGCAGCACCCTGCAGGAAGACTCCAGAACCAAACTCTAGAACCCTGAAGCAGAGGCCTAACCCAAAACTGAACTCTTTGCAGCAGGCCTTCAGAATCTTTTGCAAACTGATTCTAACCCCTAAACTTCCACAGGGCCTAACTATACCATTCAACAGCCTGGCTGAGCTGTTTTGCTTCTAGCTAAGAACCCTGTGCTAGAACCAAGATCCAGACCCAGAAAGCAACGCTGTATCCAGAACCTGTCAGATCCAGTCCAAGAGGCCGTCCAGACCGCAGTGCAGTGCTGAGAGCAGAACCCAGAGTGCCTGAGACCAGTCCGGTGGCGAGAGTGAATCCAAACCCTTGACCAGATCTTTGACGAGGCCCACTCCATTCTAAAGCCTAGGAGTGAGTATTTAGTCTAGAACTGTCCATAGTCATCTCTTAGTTTAAACTAATACTATTCCATCCATTCCACTTACCAGAACTGCATTATAGAATCCTGTGTCCATCCTGAAGTGTTTTGACGGACAGAGATCAGAGCGGAGACGCCCTGCTCTGGTGGCTGCACGTTGAGTGTCTTGCTTCTTCATAGCTCCTTAGTCTAAGCCTATCCTTGTTGCTAAATCATTAAAGCGCGATCTGTCATTTTTTGAAATCTTGACTTTGTTTCTGAAAATCTACCTTCACAAAAACCTCTGTAACTTTTGAACCGCACGTCCTAGAACCGACATTTACCTGTCATTTTGAAGCTAAAATCCATAGCTTTCCAACCTAAAACGACATTCCAATTCATTATAGTTTTTCCGTAATCGCGTTTCACGCACACAGAAAATTTGCTGCGAATTGCAATTTAGCTCCATTTCACCACATGCCATAATAGCTGTTTCTTGTTTTCAACTGCTTAATTTAATTTCCAACCTGATAATCATTCATGGATCATTGCTAGTGTTGACCTGTACTAATCCAAAGTAATTCTCACTAGTGCTGAATCTCCTTTAGTGAATTAAGATCATTTTAGCATATTTTTCCTTACATTGCAATCACATTCAAAAGTATTTTGGCCTGTGTTTTAAAATCATACCTGTTTTCTCTAAGCTGCTGGGGGGAACTGGGATTGGACTGCATTATTGATTAATATTCCTGAAACCTGTGTGCCCCCATTTCCATCTCTTCATATTGCATAGCGGGGGGAGTGAGTCGTCACAGGGGAAAAAGTGATTATATTGTCTTTTGATTGAAACCATATCTAGTTCATTTCTGTGTTGCATTCTTTCCCATCATTACATTTTCTTGAACCATACCAAATATTCTCTGCTACCTTATCCTTTCTATTCCTACTCCTAACTGATTAAAGAGATTGTTGATATTGTGATATTACCCGTTACTGATTACCGTTCATATTCATAAGTGTGCTATTCAGATATTATTTTATTCATAAAAGTGTGATCTATATATTGTGCAATTCTTCAAATAAACCTTTTAATTTGAAACACAAACCTACTTCTTGGCTCAGTGAGGTCGAGGAGATTCAAAGAGAGGGGAGTTATATAAGGGTTCATCATCCAGATTTAAAGAACTTTGACATAAAAATATGTAAATAAAGGCTTCCATTGGGCATCCCAGACTAGGCATTGACTTAGTTGGAGTGCTGGATTGAAGTCACTTACAGCAGTGGAAGGAGTACACTAAAAATGAGTTCCAAAGGTACACCTGACGTCATTGTTAAGATCCTTTGCATTCACTGTTGTGTAGGTATAGCCTTTATGTAGTGGTTCTGTTAAATATACCACAGCACGGTGTTCGTACATATATTTTGGAGTGATGCCCTCATTCTTATTGTTCTTGAGCTTGAGGAGCAGTGGGGGTGGTCTGGTGGAGACTGGATATTGAGGGGAGAGGTATGGATGACAAGGGTATTTGGGGGGTATATATTTGATTGTGGCAGTGGATGTGGTTATTGTTTTCCAGGAGGCTATTGAGCAATTTTACCAGTATAAGCGGATCCATATATTAGAAGATAATGGGAGGCGAGCTCCTTCAGGGGTAAGTGCATAAGGTTTATTCATTCTACCTCTCAGTGCAGCTCTGTGCTTTGTTAAGGTTTGTTTGAGGTTTCATTTGCTTAATTTTTCTTTTTTAATTTTTTTTTAGAATGTTTGTTTTTGTATTGTGGGCTTTTGCTTTTTTAAGTGAAGTTGATGTGGATAACGATTTGTCCAGGAGATTTGCACTGGGTAAGATGAACACAAGCAGTCCTGTTAGAGACTCGTTACGATTGGTCTCGTGAAACGTTAATGGAATGAAAGATAACATAAAAAGGAAGAAAGTTTTGACTCATTTAAGACAACACAGAGCTGATGTTATTCTTTTACAGGAGACCCATTTTACCGAGAATGAAGCTATTGCATTTGAGAAAAGTTGGCCAGGGCGTGCATTACATTCATCATATACATCAAGCTCTACAGGGGGTGACTATTTTGTTTAAGAAAAATGTTAAAGGGAGTATACTAGATTATAAGGCAGATCAATTGGGACAGTGGTTATTGGTCAAGATTCAGATACAGGATATGGTGTTCTCTTTGTGTAATGTATATGCACCTAATATCAATGAGGATACATTCTTCAATGATCTGGGACGATGTCTGTTGGATTTTGATGGGGGGAATTTATTGGTGGGTGGAGATTTCAACCTGATGGTGGACCCTTATTTGAATAGGAATAATCATGGTATCAGAGATGGGAGGAAGAAGGACAGAGAGGCTTTGAACATGTTATTGAGTGATTTTGTGCTGTCTGATGTTTGGAGATTAGAGAACCCCACAGGGAGGGAGTACACTTTTTATTCAAATGCACACCATATATAATCATCTCAGACCACGCTCCAATAAGTATGGTTATTTCTCTGGATTATTCATCAGATTACGGCCAGAGTGTGAATATTTAACACAGGTATTTTAAATGAAGAGGGCTTGAAACAAATGTTGGTTGATGAAGCATCAGAGTACCCCTGTACCAATTTGAATGGAGAAGTTGGGATTGAGACTGAATGGGAGTCCTTTAAGTGCGTGATGCGTGGAGTGGCTATGAAAGTGTCAGGTGTTAAAAAAAAGAAAAGGGATTCAGAATTAAAAGAATTGAGCTCCTTGGTATCTACTTTAGAAAAAGAGCTCATGGAACATTTTCATAATGAGAAACATTTGGAACTAATGAAAATAAAATATAAGCTTAACAAAATACTTAGTGAAAAGGCAGAATTTGCATTATTTAGATTGAAATGCAAAGGGTGGAAAAAATGTGGCAGGCTATTAGCCCATAGATTGAGAGCAAGGGAATCTACTAGGGCAATAGGAGCCATAAGAAAACGAGGTGGGGTGACCAGAAATCCTGTAGAAATAAGTGTTGAAGAACTTTTACAGAGTTATATAGTGAAAATGCCCATGTGATGCAGAAAAGAAGACCAAATTCTTTGAGAAAATTGATTTGAAAAAAATGACAGAAGATGAAAAATCCTTTTTGGATGCCGAGATTTCAATTGAGGAAGTCATGAAAGCAATCTGGTTTCTGAATACTGGAAAATGTCCTGGGCCAGACGGTTTGCAGTCAGAGTTTTATAGTTTTATGCCTGATGGGGTTTTGGAGTTATGAGGGATATGTTCCAAAGCAGTAAAACAAAAGGGATATTACCACCCTCTTTACTTCCTGCTTCCATTTCCCTCTTGTTCAAACCTGACCATTCTGAGTTGGACCCAGGGAGTTACAGACCCATTAGCTTGTTGAATACGGACAGTAAAGTCTTGTCTAAAATTCTGGCCACCCGACTCGAAAAAGTCCTCCCTAGGCTAATCCATCCTGACCAGGCCAGCTTTATTAAAGGGAGAGTTTTGTCTACAAATTTGAGGAGACTGTTATTAACAATGAAGGAGTGTCAGAAATCGAGAGTTGTGTCAGTTGCTTTTTCCCTCGACGCCGAAAAGGCTTTCTGTGTCTCACCCAAAGTTACCAGTAGAATCCAGACATGGACCCCTTGCTCAATGTTCTCAGAGAGGCACAGCTGTACCTCCCTGATGATGCCCAACAAGGCTGAAACATGTGTATGGGGGTGCTGTTGGTACTCTTGTTCAGAGGAGAATTGCCTAGCATTTCAGTGCTGGACTGCCTCAGGGCAGGACTAAGACTGATATGTAAGGATATTTCTTCTCTGTGAAAGGGACAGTGAGCTAAGGACTTGGTTGAGACTCTCCCAGGCGCCATCCACCCCAGAACTGGTCAATGGGCTGTGTTTGTGCTCGTAGAGATACTCCCAGAACCCCCTTTGTTTTGCATTCTAAGTAATTTTGGGTCTCACCCTAAGTTACCAGGGGAATACAGATGTGGACCCCTTGCTCACTGTCCTCAGAGAGGCATAGCTCCACCTCACTGATGATGCCCAACAAGGCTGAAACACGTGGATGGGGTTGCTGTTGGTACTCTTGTTCAGAGGAGAATTGCCTAGCATTTCGGTGCTGGACTGCCCCTGAGCAGGACAAAGACTTATATGCAGGCATATTTCATCTCTATGAAAGGGACAGTGAGCTAAATACTTGGTTGAGACTCTCCCAAGGGCCATCACCCAAGAACAGGTCAATGGGCTGTGTTCGTGCTGGTAGAGAGACTCCCAGAACCCCCTTTGTTTTGCATACTATGTAACTTTGGGTCTCAGCCTAAGTTACTAGGGGAATCCAGACGTGGACCCCTTGCTCACTGTTCTCAGAGAGGCACAGCTCCACCTCACTGATGATGCCTAACAAGGCTGAAACACGTGTATGGGGTCGCTGTTGGTACTCTTGTTCAGAGGAGAATTGCCTAGCATTTCAGTGCTGGACTGCCCCAGGGCAGGACTAAGACTGATATGCAGGGATATTTCTTCTCTGTGAAAGGGACAGTGAGCTAAGGACTTGGTTGAGACTCTCCCAGGGGCCATCCACCCAAGAACTGGTCAATGGGCTGTGTTCGTGCTCGTAGGGATACTCCCAGAGCCCCCTTTGTTTTGCATTCTAAGTAACTTTGGGTCTCACCCTAAGTTACCAGGGGAATACAGTTGTGGACCCCTTGCTCACTGTTCTCAGAGAGACAAAGCTCCACCTCACTGATGATGCCTAACACGGCTAAAACACGTGTATGGGGTTGCTGTTGGTACTCTTGTTCAGAGGAGAATTGCCTAGCATTTCGGTCCTGGACTGCCCCAGGGCAGGACAAAGACTGATATGCAGGGATATTTCTTCTCTGTGAAAGGGACAGTGAGCTAAAGTCTTGGTTAAGACTCTCCCAGGCGCCATCTACCCAAGAACAGGTCAATGGGCTGTGTTTGTGCTGGTAGAGAGACTCCCAGACTCCCTTTGTTTTGTCTTGTATAACCGCCCATCTGCAGTGATCAACACAGACGGCCGGCTGTCTGAGAAATTTGAGTTACAGCGAGGAACTCGTCAAGGGTGTCCCTTGTCTCCACTGTTATTTGTTATCTCTATAGAACCTTTAGCGGAAGCAATTCATTCTGCTATGAGAATTAAGGGAGTGTATTACAGTACTACATGCCAAAAGCTATGGTTATATGCAGATGATTTACTGGTGGTGGTACAAAATCTGTCAAATTCAATTGCAAAGCTAATGAGGGTTTTAGAGGACTTTGGTGCAATCTCAAATTACAAAATTAATTGGTTGAAATCAGAGGCCCTACCGTGTTCGAGCTATACCTCTTGTGATATGGTTAAGAGATTCGGTTTCCGATGGTGTGCAAATAGAATTAAGTAGCAGGGTATCTGGGTGACCAAGGATACGTGTGATCTAATGAAAGTCAACATGGACATATGCATACAGAAAATGAAACAAGAAATTGATCGCTGGGCTTCATTAAAGCTATCCTTAGGAGGTAGGGTCAATGCAATAATAATGACATTGGCGCCGAAAATTACTTATATTTTGAGTATGATTCCACTCCCGGTGCAGAAATCAGTATGGAAGAAAATGGACAGTATGATACAGCCTTTTATTTGGAATGGGAAAACCCTGAGTTTAAAACTCTGGAAACTACAGCACATTAGAACATTTGTTGTGGGGATGCATTAAACTGAAAGTTTTTTGGAGTGGGATCGTGGAAGTGATGAACAATGTCTTAGGGGAAGAATTGGAGTATGACTTATATGCCAGGGAAGGACGTTTTTAATGGTGTCCTTGACAGCTTCATCATAGATTGAATTGTGGTAAATACAGTACATTAGGGATTTATAAAAACAAGTTTCAAAGTGACCAGTAGACCAGATATTGACCATTCAACCATTTATCAGATTAGCCTGGCATAAGGGATACAATATTTCATTATTGAGAATATTTCCCTGATATAAGAATGCTTTTCACAATCTTTAGGTCAATAGTATATTCTTGAGCATTCTGCAATTCCAGTGAGCAATCTGGTATCTACATTCTGAATTGGAGGGCACCTGGAAGAATAAAGAAAGTGAAGTGCCAGGAGTGTTTAACAAGAACAGTAGAAATGTGTGGTACCCCCTTTTGAATGCCCACATATCAAGTGGTGCTTTTATTATGGGAATTACATACGCAAGGAAGCATTATAAAGATGCACTTAAATATCACAATAGACGCCTTAAGGAACAAAGTACTTGCATGGCTGTGCCAGAAGACTGGTCTGGGTGTACTAAGAATGTCCAAGCTTAAGATTATTAAAAGGATCAAGATCTACCAATGGTGTACCCAAATGGATATAGAGTGTATATTGGTGGGATGCACCGGGAGTGGCTCTTTGTGTTGATCTCTACAAAGTCTCATTGGATTTGAAACTGGTAGTAGATTATGCTCATTAGGGAGGTTGTTTTTGACTGAAAATGGACGTGATCATTGTATTGACTCTTGCCCTTCTATGTCCCTTCTATCAAATGGATTTCAATGGACTTAAGTATTTTATTTTCTTTGTTTTATGTCTGTATGTTCTGCTGATTCTGCTTTGTGTGTTTGTCTGTATATATTTGTGCACTCTGAGACCTAAGGGCGTGTGACGTTCTATACAAATGTAAAATAAATACATAAATAAAGGGAGCCAGAAATGTACGTTCAATTGGTATGTAGGGCAGGATGAACTTGGTTTATTCTATTGTCTATTTGGGTGTCTGATTAAATCGAAGCACGTGTGATAGTGTGTGGGCCTTAGAACTCAGAGCTAGGGCAAAAGCTCTAGCCACCCAAGTTATGGCTCTACATTTGAGGTATGATAAGTTTACTGTAGTAGTAGTCTGGGTTTTTTATAAACAGAAGGTCGTTACGATATTGTGCTATGGGGAAGAAGTTGATCAGAGTTCTCCATGGCAGATTTGGGAAGTCCTGGAGGATATTTTTTGGAAAAGAGTGCTCAGTTTACTCAGAGTGCTCCCACTGGCATTTATCAGGTATGAGCTCGGCCTCCAACTGTTATACTCATTGGTTTTATGGAAGTCATTGTGCTTGTTTCAGAAATGCCTTTTGTGGAATCCAGTGCCTCCTTTGGAAATGTTAATATCTGCAAACCATAGGGTTTTGCATTGGCCTCTTCACACTTGGAAGGCGAAATGTATAACATATTTGATTAGCCTAGGAAGTTCAGTTAAGCTCTTAATATCGAACCCTGATGCCATAAAAAAGAATCTTTGGTGCCAAGATTGGACCACTACGCAAGAGAAGAGAATGTCATACAAATTGGCAAAGAACTTCAATTGTGAACCTAGACTGGCCAATGCACTCCCTAAATACCTAATCAAATTTATGAGTCGCTATCATCAGACTCAATTCATGCGTTTGAGATTTAATATCTATCCTACTAAAGAGGTGCTATCAATTCACAATCAGACTGGAAAAGAACATCCTGTCTGTAGGTTTTGTTTAAAGGTAGGAGTAATTGAAATGTTGAAACATGTAATTATGTTGTGTCCTGCTTTGATAGCTTTACGAACAAGGTATTTGGGGGAACATGTTAAGAATACTAAAACGCTTTCAGCTGACAAGTGGTGGAACATGTTCCTAATGGGGGAAAAGGATCCTCTGTTTTTTGCTGTAATTGATTTGTGGATCAATTGTTTTAATCTGTAATAAGGATTCTGGGGAGAATGTTCAAAATTGTTACTTGATCATTCTAGTGTGTTTGGATTTATAAAGGTTTAAAATAAAACACATTTTTTTTTGTTGAAAAAACGAGCTACACCATCACTTGGAGGCCCAGACTCAAAGTCAAGCCTCACACTTTATCCTCTGACCAGGATAGTAATCCTGCAAAAAGAGGAGCAGTTGGCCCATCTCCTGTTCCTTAGACAGCTTTGGCACCATCAGTTTTGGTGGTCATGTCCCAAAAAAGTCAGCACTGTCCTGTTCCCAGCAGCTCCTCCAGAATGCTTCACAGGAGACCCCCCTACGCTTATTTGCCATTTATCAACCAATAAGAACTTCATTTTCTATGCCGTTCTTTGTCATTTCAGTATGCTACTATTAAAGTTGCTTTATGCAGTCATATCTAGGTGGTATGCCAGCCCTTTGAGCCATGTTCCCAAAACGAAATAATGACCTCTTGCTTTATGATTTCAATGCTCTCGTTGCTGAGATGGCATGGTTCATTGTCATAATGTATAGGGCACTATCTAAAAACCTTTACCTAATAGACCTTACCCAAGGCTGTACGGAATGAACGTCTTCTATAGTATGTTTCAGTGAGCTGGTTACTGAAGCCTCCTCTCCCAATGATATAAAGGCTGTTGTATTCGATCAAGGACTGAGAGGTAAACTTAAGGAGGCCCTCTTAGTGGTACCTTCTATTCCCTATATGTATGCACAGCTCATCAACCTGGTCCTTCAGGTCAAAGCATGGTTTCAGGAAAGGCGTGGGGAAAAAGACACCCATCTTTCTGGGCAGATTCCTGGGAATCTCAGACACCCTTCACAGGTTTGGCTGGATTTACCCCCACCTCTGAGCTTGGGGAAATTCACCCGGGAATTTGTTGATTTTTGGCGATATTAACAGCGCGGTAATACCGCAGACGGTAATCATGCTGAAAATTCCCCATTGGGTCCAATGGGGAATGGGGAATTCCCAAATGCGCGCAATGGGGAAGGACCGTTTTGCCAAACCCGTGAACCAGCGCTAATAGCGCCAGACCGGGTGGCAATAGTGCTTTTAGCATGGGCGGTATCCCGGCGGGAATACTGCCGGGATACCACCCAACTCATCATGAGGCCATAGTGTTGAACGGCCTTCCATATGTACCTATGACCTTGTATTTACCCACCTCCACCCTGCAGAAGTTGGCCAATTCATGTTGTCACAACTCTCAGGTGGCTGGACCTCTGGATCAATTTAGCTGCAGGAGTTAGTACATCAAAGATTCAAGTAGACATCATTAAACCTCGACATAGCAGCATACATCCAGACATGCCTTGTCTATGTGCAGAGTAAAAAAAAATACTGGATCATGGGTTAACCGCCCAGTCGAGCTATCTTCGGAAACATTTTTAAGAATGCTTTCTAGAATCAAAAAACAGCCTAATTTTAGTACTCGTGGGTAGCTTGCATTGGTCAGAAAAAAGGTAACCCCTGCCCAAGGTTATAAAATAAAGATTATTTGACATCTTACATGAGGAAAATACATGGTGGTGTAGGATCAGTGGAGGTGACAAAACCACTTGGTAAATTGCAACGGCCAAAATGTTAGAATACATTGATCAGAATCTACTCAACGGCAAGGTCTGTCAACAAGAAGCAAGTCACGTATAACAACTTGCAAACAAAACTGCAACTCATAAGCAAACATTGATCTATTTTTTTCATGAATCTTCAAAAAGTTTGTGTTGTAAAAATCTTATTTGATTAAACAATAATAATTTTTAAAATGTTTTAAAAAAAGATTATTTAAATTCATCCAACCATTTGCGCCTCACCACTTTCAAAATCAAAAGATATAATCAGCCTCATTAACTAGATATAAAGTCAAGTGGGATTTCAAAATATACTGATTTTACTGTGAAGCAGACATGTGTTTCGACCTCTAAACCAGGTGTTCCACAGGGAAATTCTTAAAAAAATAGCTGCTGGTATCAAATACCACACAAGTATGGTCACTCTCCGAAATTCAGCTAATTAGCAAGTTAATTATACAACTACTATCACTAGGCCCTCACTTTACAGTAAAATTAGTTTATTTTGAAATGTGACTGCACTTTATATGTAGTCAATGAGACTGATTATATCTTTTGATTTTGAGTGTGGTGAGGCACAAGTGGTTGGATGAACTTAAATAATACGCGGAGAGTAAGGCAGCACACAGTAAACCTGAGGGATTCTTACAATCAATACCAGTAACACCATCACTATGGCATACCATCTCATTGGTTTTCATCATTGTCCTTCCTCCTAAACAAGGACATGATACCATCCTGGTCACCAGAGACTTTTTGACCAAACTGTGACATTTTGTGGTATGCCAATGACTTTCTTCAGCACACGTACGAGCGTTGTGTGTTCTAGCACCTTGAAGCGTCTCTTGTGCTAGATGGAATTGCCAGTAAAGATCTCAGACCAAATAACTGGACAGACTGAAAGAATATGGCAAAGTACTACTTTATTCTCAATTTAATGAAAGAGGGTCAACTGGCAGACATCAGACTGATGCATGCACACTTACACACAAAATTGATTACACAAAGGTCTTATACCCAATATGCGTCATCTATTACGTCATTCTACGTGGCAAACTATACAAATGATTAGCGGGAGGGATTGATTAGACGAACATGTCTACTTGTAGATTACATATGGGTTAGTACACCATTGGCTGTCTCTTATCTGTGAGGCATGCCTCAAACTACCTCTAAATACGTATAATACTGATTATAGCGAACACAATGGCAGTGGATTGGTCTATACAACATTGTATAGCAGGTTGCCCCATAGACCCACTGATTGCCTGGCATTTTCACCCAACCTTGGACTTTCGGCTCTGCTAGCAGCATGTAAACCAAACAAATCCAGGTGCTTAAATTACGTCAGATTACTCAGGCAGACAGATGTCATTAGTTTAATGATATTATGGAGCAGTCGCAGTGCCAGTGGGATACTAAGAAGAAACAAATAGCAAATCGAAAATATACTTAGCGTTATTTCATATGGTGTTCATTGAGGTGAAATCATGGATGCAATCCCAGTAATGAGTGCGAAGAAATGCTAAAAAACAAAAAACGAATTCTGCAAGTCAGTTACAGGTGTGACTCAGTTCACACATGTGTCGGTGTTAAGCTTGCACATTTAGGGTAATGGGGATGTGCCCTCACCAATCAGCTCCATGTAACCATCATTTCTAGTCTGCAACTGTTGAGGAATCAATGACTGCCACAAATGCAGCAGCAGCATAAGGCACCTGCTGAGTTATCATTCGCATGCATGATGCTGCCCCTTGCATCGTTAATGATTTGGCACTGGTGGAATACCAGTGCTTCTGGTTGTCAAGCAAGCACTGATTTTGCACTTTCTACTTCAACGCTGCATAGTCACATTTGAGCACCCTGAACACCCGGTTAAATGAGCCAGTGCCCAGAACTGCCCAGTCACACGTTGGCTGTCATGCACCACCTGTGGCGTGGAGAAGTATTGCAGCATGAGCTTGATGAGGCCCTGTGTACCTTACTGAACAATATAGTTAATCCTGGTGGTCTTCTGGCATTACTCTGCTGCCAGGAAATGCACTGCAGCGTGCTCATACGCATGGTGGCCGCGTAAGAAAACAGGTTGCGAATAAGGCTCTTTGGATCTCACACCCCTCCACCATATCCAGCATTATATTTCATATGTAACTATATGTTATATGCAACATATGTATCAGCATGCAACTGACTCATGGCCCTCAGCCAGTAAGACAGCTTCAGAAATAACAATCAGATCATCCTGTCTTTAGGCTTTCTGTTTTGCTTATACGCAACTATGTAAATAACAGTATTATCTATTGTCATGGGTCCTTCTGCTATGTATGTATGCAACTATGAAAATAACTCTATTACTTATTGACATCTTATGTAAGAACACCGCCTAGATGCCCTCGGGCTAGGTGTGCTATACAAATTGCAAAATAAATAAATAAATAAATAAATAAATAAATAAATAAATAGTGGAATGTTTTGTATGTATTTCCTCCAGGGAAATCTCCCTTCCTCATTCGTGTCCTGTTCACGAGCAGCAAGCAAGGCCATGAACCCGACACTTCTAGCAGCCATTATCCATAGGATGCCATTTCAACTTTGGATAGGCATATGTTTTGTGAGCTGTATCGCTGCAAAGGGGTTCAATGTTCGGTGTGCATCCGCTCTGATTCAATGGGATTCACTGCTTTGTGTGTGTTGGACTTCATGTGCACTGCATTGGCAAGGGATCGCCCTGGAACCCCCAGTCGTTCTCATCCCTTGCCATGCTCCACCCATGGTCATCACACATGTGTGACAGCAGTTGTGATCTACCGGTGTCCAGACCTTACGCAGGCAGTGAACTGTGTGCATACACATTTTCTAATTGCCTGGTCTCAAAACTCTCATTTGTCATTCCGTGGAATCAGGCACTCATTGCCTGTCCGTGGTTTGTGTCTTTCTATGAGCACACATCCATAGAGGGTTGTTCCCTTGCATTCTACCATACGTGTATTCCCACTGTTTTACAGACATTGAAACAAACCAGACAGTTATAATGTGTGCCTGCTGCACTGACCAACTCACTTCAATCAGATGTCTTTACAGGAAAGGACAGACAGAGGTTCTCCACTTGATAGATGGGCCTGCTCGTGGTGATGCGATAGTTGCATGATTTTCAAGCATCAAGAACCCGGACCGGAAAAAATCCTTTTACTGAACCTTCTCTTACATGACCACACATGTTTACATTGCAGGAGATCTCAATAGATTAATTCCGACCCGTTTATTTTACTTTAATTGTGGCTAACATGTGTACTTGATACCATCGATATATTTTCAATGTTATTGTTTGAAATGAAACAAGATGTTCGCTTCTTTTCGACTTCCTGTCATTTTGTTTGTATTAGCATGTGCAAAATATATAACGCATGAATGTTTATACGACTGGTGTCTAAACACAATTAAAACACCCTCCGAGCACAAACATAGTTGACAGATAAAGCAAATTAATGAAAAGCAAGCCATCTGGCGCACATTTTTTCCTCAGTGATGTGTTAAGCAACGCGTTTGTTTAGAAAAACATGTAGCACTTCAAAAATTAAGCGAATATAAAGTAAATACATGAATTAAAGCAATTCTTCAGCAAAGCAGGAGGAATGACAAAGGCATGCTGTGGCGTGTTTCTTTTTGTTGAATAAAGTCAACATGTTATATATATATATTTTTATATTTGGCTCTCGATAATGTTTGTTTTTTCACAGACCTATTTATATTTAATCGCTATCTAACCTCATGTTCAATGAACTGTGTACTGCACGCTGCTGCTGGTCAGGCCTGGTAGATACATGTTTGTGATTGGTGCATTGCACCATTCCCCACCCCCTCTACAGGACACGCGCAGTTATACGCGCCACACACTCTCACACACCGACTGCTTAATGTATATACCTTTACATGGCAGAACAGGTGACGTGCTCAATTAGAAGGAACAAAGCACTACAAGTGGTACAAGGGTAAGAAAAGAAGTAGTGGTACTATCTTTCCTGCTGGCCTGCCTCCCGCTGTCAAATGCCCCCCACCATCACCCTCCCCCCTCACAAACACCATTGCCGCGCCCCCTCCCACGTGCAATCCAGACCCACAAAGAAACACACCTGCTGTTTAAGGGAATGTTCAGTATGGTGCACTGAAGTGCAAGTTTCAACTTCTTCCTCCACTTTGGTTTCTTTTTAATATTAAAGTAAAGGAACAGTAAAGCGTTAAAAAAAAGTAGAGGTGCACCGCTCCCAACCTCTCCCGCCCACTTCGACCACTGGCACTGCACTTCCAAGAAAATCTACTGTCACTCCTAGCTGGGCCCACATCTACCAACCTTCAGTTCCAGCTGCCTGCTCTCTTCCAGAATCAACAGCGCCACCCTTCCTCTTACCCATCATGTTCCATCTCTCTAAGGACCATCTTGACCTTGCTAGCTGCTCCTTTCACCTCAGAAATCAACCCCTCCATTTTCCCTATTACATCCACCCAGTGACAATTCAATACATTTATGCTCCCATTGTGCTGTCTTGCCCTTTTGAGTCATTAGTCTCCCTTTTTAAACCGCTCCTGTCTCTTTAACTGTTGCTGTCTGCAATCATCATGTTCTGCATCAGCATGAAGCTTGATCTCCGTTATGTTCAGTGTGTAGTGCTGCAGAAGAGGCCTGCTGCACAGGGATGCTATACATTCCATTGTGGGTTGCAGGACTGCCTTGCTGCTTACAGAATATGTGGATTTAAATGTGGTCTGCATGAAAAGCCACACTGTGGCACAATGTACACAGTTGTGGGCAGCATAATATATATTGCTTAAGTGGTAGGCCACCCAGTGTGGCTAGATGCCTGCTGCCTTAGATTTGTCCATTTTATCACACGGCCCGCAGTAGTGGCTGTGTAGTTATGGTTAAATTGATAAATCAATAGGAAGACCACTTTTTCAGTGGCTTATAACTTTGCTCCCCATCGGGGAATCCTAACCAATCATTGCAAAAAAAGTATATGGCCCGCTCTGAATTTTTTAGCCAAGTTTGGTGAGGTTTTGTGCAGGGGGAGAAAAGTTATAGGGGGGTCCCAACATTTTCTTTTCTTCCATATACTGAATGGGCAAAATCTTTGCCCACGGCTACAGGCCGAACGGCTGGCTGGATTTGCGCCAAATTTGCGGCAGGAATGGGGGGGGGGGGGGTTGGGCCAGAAAGCATGCTTTTGTGTGTTTGGTGGAAATCCGACTAGTACTTTTGTTGCAAAGAACTGAAATGTACGTCTCAAAAAATTAGTGATATCTGACTCCGCTCCGCTGACCCATTTCCCAGTTCACTCTGCGGATCGAAGGCTCATTGGCTTGCAGTATGCCGTGCTGTTGGCAAACTTTGGATGCGGCTGGTGGTTGGCTGGAGGGAAGTGTGCTGTACGTCAAAGTTTTAGGGAAACGCCGCCATGGTGTATCGGAGGCCAGTGACTGACAACCACCAGAATGAACAATGGCGGTGGGAAGAGGGGATGGAAAGGGTGGGGGAGAGAGAAGTTGTTCATCTGAGATGTGTGATTATTAGGTGGACGAACACGGTCGTGTGCTTGCAGTACCCGTGCATATTGTGCCAATTCGCCGGAGCCTGCACAGGCGACTACTATGTGTGGTGAATGCAGACAGCCTTCATTAGGTCATGCCACAGCCTCTTACCATGCTGACTGGTGGTAGCTAAATAACAGACAAGGAGTGCATTGCAAAACATATATTTCGCCATGTGGCGGTGGGAAGAAAGGATGGAAAGGGTGGGTGAGTGAGAAATGAATCATCTGAGATATTTCAATAGGTGGACGAAGACGTTGATATGGCTGCAGTATCCGTGCATACAGCACTAATGCGCGGGTCTCTGTACAGCCAACTACCATGTGTGCTGCATGGAGGCAGGCTTTGTTAGGGCACAATAGCTGGTGCGGAGACCTCTTTCCGTGGAGACTGGTGGTAGCTCATTTGCAGGAGGGGAGTGTATTGCACATGGCATGCACATTGTAAGATAGCGTGTACTCTGGTATGTTGCATGTGGTAAGCCCTTAGCCCATTCCATGCATGGATGGAGATGGAGGCTGTGCACCGACAATTATGTGCCGTGCTTGCAATTAGGTTTCACATTGTTGCCTTCTGTGTGTAGTTCGTCAGTATTGCATACATTGTTCATTCTATTTCCATGGGTATGGTGCTTATTAGCACATCCTACAGTGTTTACTCCATGGCTGCAGCTACTGGAGTGAACAGGTCTGCAGTGAGCCCACTGAGTGCAGTGTTGTCATGTAGAAGTGGGTAGGGTTGAAGTGCATCTTCTATGTGCATGGATACTGCAGTGTGTGAAGTGGGCGTAATTCTTCAATAGTGTGTGCAAAGAAGTGGATACAGGTTAATCTGCATATCGCATAGGATTGCGTAGTGTCAATTGCGCAGAGTGCTGACTACTGTACTACTGTATCAGGTATTGCTTTTGTGTACTGAATAGAGTGCTGGGAGCTATGCTATGTGCATGACAGTGGGTATGGGTGCCGGAGGCTATGTTAAGTTTGTAGATTC
Source organism: Ambystoma mexicanum (assembly GCF_040938575.1). Taxonomy (NCBI): domain Eukaryota; kingdom Metazoa; phylum Chordata; class Amphibia; order Caudata; family Ambystomatidae; genus Ambystoma; species Ambystoma mexicanum. The sequence continues at coordinate 676,358,683 of NC_090928.1, forward strand.
TGCTAACTGTTGCATGTTTCCATGCATAGCTGTATTACGGTGCGGAGGTTGGGTAGCACTGGCGGTGGCACGTGTGAGGAGTGTGGTACTTGGGCACATGTTGCCATGCATGCCTGCATTACATTGCAGTGGTTGTGGACAAGGCCGAGACTAAAGGGTGCATGGCCAAAGGCCTTAAGCCATAGGCCATGCACCCAATAGTCTAGGCCTTGCCCACACGGCCTGCAGCAATAATGCATAGACTCCATCTGTCATACAGAATAGTTGTGGAGCACATTTTAGACTTGATAGAGCACCAGAAGTCATCTGCCATGCATGTACTGTTGGTTGGTTCAGTTGCCAGTAACACCAATGTATGTGAATGAAAGTGGGTAGGGGTGCCGGAGGCTGTGTTAAGTTTGTAGATTCTGCTAAAAGGTGCATCTTTCTATGCATACCTGTACAACGGTGCAGAGGTTGGGTAGAAATGGCGGTGGCTGTGGTACATGTGCGTATTGTGGTACTTGGTGACATGTTGCCATGCATGGCTGGATTAGGTTGCGGTGGGTGTGGGCAAGGCCTAGACTATTGGGTGCATGGCCAAAGGCCTTAGGCCATGAACCCAAAAGCCAAGGCCTTCACCACACCCACCGCAGCAATGCAGTTTTCATTGCATCTCTCAGAGGGTGGTCCCCTTTACCGAATGGTTGTGGAGCACATTTTACTCTGCATTGAGCACCAGAAGTGCGCTGACATGCATATATTGCTGGTTCCATGGGTGCGGTCATTATTAGAACATCCTACGGTTTTCGGTGTACAGCTGGAGATTATACAGTGAAAGTCTTGCAGTGTGCCCGCTGGGTGCCGTGTTGGAACACTTTCAGTATAGAAGAGGGTAGGGTTGAAGTGAATCTTCTATGTGCTTGGATATTCTGGTTTCTGTAGCTTTCTGGGAGTAGACGCAATGTTGTGAAGATTGTATGGTTCGGTTGCCTGTGACATAATGCTTTGTGAATGGAAGTAGGTAAGGGTGGCGGAGGCAGTGGTATGTTTGTGGAATCTGCTAACTGTTACATGTTTGTAAGCATTGCTGTGTTATGGTGCCTGGGTTGGGTAGAAGTGCTGCTGCCTATTTTACCTTTCTGGATTGTGGTTTCTGGGCACATGTTTGCATGCATGGCTCAATTATGTTGTGACGGGTGTGGGCAAGCATGTACACTCTTGTGTGCATGGGCAAAGGCGTGACGGGTGCCGATCTGGACTAATGGGTGCATGGCCAAAGGCCATAGGCCATGCACCCAATACTCTAGGCCTTGCCCGCACGCCCCGCAGTAATGAAATTTAGACTCCATCTGTTAGAGGGTGCTCACCTTTACTGAATGGGTGTGGAGCACATGTTAGACTTGATAGAGTACCAGAACTCAGCTGCCATGCATATACTGTTGGTTGGTTCAGTTGCCAGTAACACCATCGTATGTGAATGAAAGTGGGTAGAGGTGCCGGAGGCTGTGTTAAGTTTGTAGATTCTGCTAAAAGGTGCATCTTTCTATGCATACCAGTATAACGGTGCAGAGGTTGGGTAGGAATGCTGGTGGCTGTGGTACATGTGTGGATCATGGTACTTGGTGACATGTGACCATGCATGGCTGGATTAGATTGCAGTGGGTGTGGGCAAGGCCTAGACTATTGGGTTCATGGCTAAAGACCGTAGGCCATGAACCCAAAAGCCAAGGCCTTCACCACACACACCGCAGCAATGCAGTTTTCACTGCATCTCTCAGAGGGTGGTCACCTTTACCGTATGGTTGTGGAGCACATTTTACTCTGCATAGAGCACCAGAAGTGCGCTGACATGCATATGTTGTTGGTTCCATGGGTGCGGTCATTGTTAGAACCTCCTACGTTTTTTGGTGTACGGCTGGAGATTGTGTAGTGAAAAGTCTTGCAGTGTGCCCACTGGGTGCCGTGTTCGAACACTTGTCAGTATAGAACAGGGTGGGTTGAAGTGAATCTCCTAAGTCCTTGGATAGTCTGGTTTCTGTAGCTTCCTGTGAGCAGGCCCATTGTTTTGAAGATTGTGTGGTTTGGTTGCCTGTGACATAATGCTTTGTGAATGAAAGAAGGTAGGGGTGGTGGAGGCAGTGGTATGTTTGTGGAATCTGCTAACTGTTACATGTTTGCATGCATCGCTGTGTTGGGTAGAAGTGCTGTTGCCTATGTTACGTTTGTGGATTGTGGTTTCTGGGCACATGTTTGCATGCATGACTCCATTATGTTCTGATGGGTGTGGGCAAGCAGTAGACTCTTGTGTGCATGGTCAAAGGCATGACGGGTGCCGGTCTGGATGATTTCGGATGCTGAGGTGCAGTCAAAACTGCATTGCTGTGGTGGGTGTGGCAAAGGCCTACACTATTGGGTGCATGGTCAAAGGCCGTAGGCCATGTACCCAAAAGCCAAGGCTGCACCACACCGAGAAAAAGCAGACGCAAAGAGAAAGGCATTTAGGTGCTTCCGGACCCGGCAATGGTTCTCCTCCGGTTTCAGAGAGGCAGGGAGTCTGTTGCAGAGGGAGGCCCCAGCCGAAAAAAAAAACATCTACCACCAACTAGTTGCTTTTAAAAGTGACTAAACCTGAGGGAGTTGGAGGCGAATGAGGGAAGAGCTCGAGCAGGGAGATATATAGGAATTGACAGTTGAAGCTATTGAGGTCCCAGTGCCCAGATGGCCCTGTGCATAATGCAGAGGGTTTTCACCTTATTCCTCGCAGCCACTGGGAGCTATTGTAGACATTTCAGTGTAGGAGAGATACCATCCCTGGGCTTGCGGCCAAGGCCAAGTCGCGTAGTCCTCTTCCGGATGAGTTGCAGAGGACTGAGAGTAGAAGCGGCCAGATTTAAAAAGAGCCGGTTTCAATAGTCCAGGCTAGACAGAAGCACAGCTATGCAGACAGTGACCTTTTGGGACCTTGCCATAGGTTGGTAAAATAGATTTAGTGCTGCTTTTGGTGGCATATTTTTTCGATTTATGTAGAAGATGAGTTAGTGGGGAAAACAATTGGTAACATTGTTGGAAGGAAAGCAGACCGATCCTGTTTCGCTCTTACAATGTATGATATGGGTAAATGAAAACTTTGCAAGCACATACCATGGACGTGGCACTTGATGGTAGGGGATGGGAAAAAACAGTACGCTTTTAAAGAACGTAATGGACGATTACTGCCAGATACCGTCCACAGAGGTACTTACAACACAGTTGTAAACATACTGCAGAAAATGTTTTCATACCTCCATTTAGTGGTGATGGGTTCTCATGTGGATGAATGTGGATGCACAAATCTTGCAATCTTTTACTGAACTTTGTACCGGATGTGCTTTTGAATGACAGGACACTTGCAGGCTGAATTTGTAACTGTACATATGATTTGTTGTGCAGAACTGCCAGTGTTAGATGCTAACATCTTGGATGGCATTGGTGAATGTGTGTGTGACTATTTACCCGTACCCAATGAGGTAGTGGTGGAGAAAAAATAGCGGAAAGGGAAGAAGGACTGCTCCTGCTTTAGTGGGGCGCAGCCCACGCACTACTTTGGGAAGCACATGTGCTACATTCTGCACTTCCTTCCATGCTAGCCAATGGAATTGGGACTGTGGGCACTATCCAATCAGGTAATGTGGGTGGGGTTCACAGGAAGGGGCGGTCATACTGTTCTACATTACTCTGCGTAGTGAAGCTGGCTGACATGGTGAAATGCATTGTGTTGACTTTGGGTGATGAGTTTGTGCTAGATCTGCACAAGAATTCCCAGGAAAGACACGTTGATGGCAATTTCAGTTTAGAAGGAGTGGACGCATTGTTGTGCGCTATCTATGAGGGCAGGTTCTCCGATATGCATGCACTTTGCAGAGACCTGGCCACTTTTGCTACTGTCAATGTTATCGTCATGCACTACGGTGGTATGCATATGGGTTACGTGGCTTGTTTAGGTTTGTTCCGTCAAATGAAGAGGTTGCTGAATGTAGTAAACAGGCTTTTTCCCACTGCCAAGGTGCTTTTATCATCCATAACACCAAGAAGTATGGGACAATGCTACTGGAAGTTGTTCCGAGCCAGAGGTTGGAAGGTGTCTCATCAACAGAAGCATGTATACTTTTTTGTCCGCTCGTGGGATGTTCTTCTGCAACAATGACCTCATTAGTTGTGGAAATGCAGAGTTTTTCCAAGCAAATGGCATTTTGTGGTCACCCATTGGTAATGCTGTTTTGTTTGCCCGTCTACAGGATGCGGTGAAGAGTTTACTGTGAAATTGTGAGCACACAAAAACACTGAATCAAATAAAAACTGAAAAAAAGGTGTTTCACTAGAGGCACTTATAAAAAAAAAATCTTTTCAGAGCTGCCCCTAAAAATGAACTCCCCTACCCTGGTTGCAATTTATTCCTCCACGCCCGCACGCAGCACGAAATCCACATTTTGAGGATGGCCATTGAAATGGGACTGTACCAGCTGAGGTATTGCGCAATACCGTTTCTGGGTGTGGTGTGTACGCAGAGGACTGCTGTATAGAACTGATACTGTTACATGGAGAGCTCTTCAATGTGATTGGTGGATGCGTGTGGAACATTCTAACAGTACCCAATGAAGGCTTGCTGGAAAGATGGAAGTGAAAAGGGAAGAAGGAATGTTTCTGCTTTATTGGGGCATGGGCCTCGCCGTACTTGGGGAAACGCACGTACCACATAATACCGTTATCAGCATGCGACCCATGGGAATGGGACAGTGGGCACTATCGCAACTGAGGGTGTGGTTTCTACATTACTGTGTGTAGTGAGCCCGACTGACATGGTTGCCATTACTTGCAAAGGCAGTGTAGCACAGCAGATTCGGTCTAACATCAATTAGATGTCAAACCTATGTGGCCTGCTACTCTGTTCTGAAAAGCTACAAACAGATTGCCGAGCAGCTCTGGGGTACGGCCTTTTGTAGGGCTGCTGTGGAGACCTTGCACCAGGAAAACAGGCCTACATTGTTCAAAAACATATATACATGTGCAATGGCACATTGTGGCATGTTTGTAAGCGTGTACTTTCTGAAAAATACTCTGTTCATTGCACAACACTGTACTATTCTGCCATCCGAGGGTCAGGATCATGTCCCCTGAAATAAGGGCCCATGCGCAGCGTGGGTGCAGTCGCCTTGTGACGTCGCCTCGTGATGTTGCCATTGTTTTCCCTTGGGACGTCTGTCCGCAGGACGGGTTTTGGGCAGAATAGGTTGTGCGCATGAGCATAGGTGTCTGATGCCCACTGTTGCCACTTCTGTACTGATTAATAGTGTGACACACGTGTACAAACCATTTTGGGAGATGCTGGGTATTTATAGGGTGTAGCAGGTGGGATGTTTATGTGTATAACTACCTGTAGGACGGGGTGGGTGGCTTAAACGCATTAAAGTTTGTTCGCATATGCTGCACAGTGGCAGTGTTACCAGAACACAGAGGCACAGATACACATGCGTGCACTTGCATAACGATGAAACGTCCGTTCCCACACGTAGGTGTAGGTGGTGCACAAGATGCCGACTTGCGCGTCGTAGTGGCGTTGTACGGATGCCTCGATTGTCATTGCTGAAAGGTGCGTGTGTGTGTGCGTGTGCGTAGGACACCTCCTGTTTGCTTACTTGTGGCCATTCCTACGTGGACAGAGCGCTGCTGAGTTATAACAGCATTTTAAAAAAAAGCCAATACCACATATACACTCAACAACAATTTAATTATCAACGTTTACTTGCACACATTCATACACACCATTAGGAAAGGGAAGGGGTAGCACAAGTGGATACTTATTGTGGGGAATTGGGGATTTGCACAAATTGGTTGTGAGGGGAGGAAGAGATGAGGTATCACTGTAACGTATCCCATCACACGGATTTTGAGGGGATGGTGGGCTGTGCCATGGGGAAGGGGTACACGTGCAGGTCTGCCAGTGCTGTTTTATTTTCTCTATAATATACCCTTGTACGCAATCTTTTCAGGCAGCACAATTGTTCCCAATTTTTCCACTTTGGCTTCCAGCCTGTCCATTTTGCTATTTACACAGTTTCTTTCCTTTCCTATGACGGTATGCTCTTGTGCAAGGGGTGCCGCTTGTGCTGCCTTGCTTTGCTTTACACTGTGTTCTCTTACAGAAAAGAAAATGTGTTAGGTGTACATGAAGCAATATCTACTGCATACATTACATTTCATACTACTGTGCGTACCAATGGGGTTACTATCGTAAGTTACTGCATAATGAGGGAAATGTCCTTCCACTCACTGTAAGGTGCTTGCCATTGCTACACATAAAAAACAAAACGTTCTAGCTCTGTACCACTGTATACTGCACCACCTGCGCAATTATCAGACAAACTGTACAGTGCTTGCTATGTTGCAGTGATGATATGGTCTTAATACTTTCCCGTCCTTACTCTGGCTGTTCGTTCTTTGTTCCCATGCCCAGTAGCAGTGTGGTAGGATTGTTGAAGGGAGACATCACTTCTGTTGTTGGTGTAATCCGTTATGGTACAGTCCCTATGCCTATGTGCTGTTTGCTTCATAAGTACACAGTTTGCAGTCCTACTCTATTTTACCTTGCAATGCATGTACATGTTGCTGCTTCCATATGTTCCTTGTGTTTGCTGAATGCTACCACTATGTAATAGAGGCCCTGGCTTTCTGAGCAGGTTGGATGCCAACCAATGTCCACGAACAGACGCATAGTCCGAGACTGCTGTTCGCATTAACATGGTGCCCACAGGTTCAGTATGTTGTCCAATTCAATCGTCAAAAAGTAAGGGTATCCTGCTAAACACCTATGCAATTCCCTGACATTGTTTTGCTGAAGGAACATTAAGCTTAAGTAGCACTAATAAAAACCTATGAAATTCACTGACAAAAAACCTTGTTAAAGGAACGTTATGGTTAAGTTGCACTAGTACACACCTATGCAATTCAAGCACAAAAAACATTGTTAAAGCGACGTTATGGGTAAATTCCACTACTAAAACCCTATGCAATTCACTGAGAAAACACCTTCTTAAAGGGAAGCTATGTTTCAGTTGCCCTCCGAAAAACCTATCAAATTCAGTGCAACAACTACTTGGAAGGAACATTACACTTACTTTGCACTAATAACAACCTATCCATATTATGGTTACAAGTAAAACCAAAAAAAACAAGAAATTCGCTAGTTATGGTAACCTAAGCAACCATAACTCGCGCCAACACTGTGCACTTCTAAGACTAACACCCATGACACCACACATGTCATTGATGACATCACACGTCTGGCTCCCTCTTTTTTTGTTCGCTGACATATTTAGGCCAGGTGCTTTTATTCTCTGACAGTCAGGAACTAAATATTCAAAAGGTACTATATTTGTAGATAGATCTTCGTAGGATAGATCTGGTGCATTGGAGGTTCATGTGTATTTTATTATGGCCTTCTGAGCATGCTTGCCAGTCAAGGCTACCTTGACTTAAATGTGAGGTGCCTGACCAGTCTACCACTCACCGGTATTATAAAATGAGTTGTGGGTTGCAGGAATGGCATACTTCTGATTGGTGGTATGGGTGGCAGGACTAGCACAGAGTTCAAAGGTGCTATATATTTAGTTGTGAGCAGCAGCACTGGTGTGTTGTCGAATTGTTCCATACATTCAGTTTTGGAGTGCACAACTAACCTCATTTCAGTAGTGCTGTGGGCTTTAGCAATTGCCGGTGACCAGTAGTAATATGTATTTCATTGTGGATGGTAGGACTGCCCTGCTATCCTGGGCAGGTGTTTCATTAGGTTCCATAGGACCTGCCTGTCATTGAAGTCCTGCTGCCTGTGCAGAATAATACATGGGCAATATTTTCATGACCACCGTCCTATACTCCCCTTCCTTCAGTCATACTATTGTTTCCCCTGTATGTCTTTGCCCACCCTCCTGGTCAATTTTGGATAACCCATCAACGAAAAGTATCTCACCCTCTGACAATCCGCAGTCCCTTGCTTTAGGGATGTCGTCCTCCTCCCCCACATATGTGGCATAGTGATGCACTGTTAAGCCCTCTGTAGTAGGCCTGTCTGTTAGAGAAGTGGCAGGGTTCACTGTTTTGCATCTAACCACATGAATATGGGGTTTAAAAATGATAATCTCATACGCAGAACATTGTGCTGTAGTCAGAGTTGATTTTGACCTTTCTAGAATGGCAAACAAAGAGTGTTCCACATACAACATAACTGGGCACCCCATTACAATTACAGAACTTTTCTCTATTGCAAAAGTAGCAGCTGCTAAAGCTTGTTTGCACGCAAACTACCCTTGCATCACTGCATCTGGAGTGCCACTGTCATAGACCAATGGTTTATGGCCCATAGTGCTCTTCTGTGTCAGTACCGCTGTCATGAGCTGAATGTGAAAATAAGTACAATTCCTGCGTGTAGTCTGTGGTGGCCAGTACGGGTGCCGAACTAATGACTTCTTGTAAAATAAATGAAGCAGCTTTCACAAAAATAACTGCAAAAAGCCTCCACTTAGCTCCCAGTGACAAAAATACACCCTGAAACTATATGTTACTACAAACCTAATGGGGCAATTTGACTTCTCCCTTTGGATGGATCCCATTTTGCCTCACGTCACATTATCTTCACCTTACGAGGAATGTTGATGCCGGACTTTTTGTGCCTATGCGGAGTAGTCATCTAAGCAGCCTACCGAACAAGACTCACAATTGACAATCCTTTGAAACTGTTCGGAGGACCACACGTATTCAAATGTAAAACTGTACTTCATGTACTTCTTGTAAAAATCATTTTTCTCTTGATTATATACAAGTAAATAAAAAAAATAAAAAAATGACTTCTTTTAAATCGTCAAACTCTTTGATCATGTCTTCTGTCCACTGTAATTTATGGTCCTTTCTTTTTTGTGCTTCCCTAAAGGGCCTGCAGAAGTGGTCTCCTGTATGCCACGTTATCTAAGATCCATGCTCTAAAATAGTTACACAGGCCCAGAAACTTCTGCATTTCTTTAATTGAGACAGGTCTGGGGGTGGCACGTACTGATGCTGCCCTATCTGGTAATATCCTTTACCATTTACAGTTATGAACTGTCCCAGATTGAAAACCTCCTTTTAGCAGTATTGCGACTTAGCCTTGTCAACCTTGTACCTCTTGTAGGCCAGCAATTGTAAGAGTGCAATAGAATCCCTTCGGAGTGCTGTTCGCTATCACTGCACACTAACAGATTGTCTACGTACTGAATAATCCTGCTAAGCACCTGAATAGTCCCTAAATCAGCATGCAGTATTCTGTTAAATATTCTTGGGCTCTCACAGTACCTCTGAGGTAACCTAGTATTTTCGAACAGCATCTTTCTCTGTGTAAATGTCTTGAGGTACCTCGATTCAGGATGGAGTGAAATCGAGAAGAATTTATTTTCAAGCCCGCTACAGTGAAGTATGTGACTTCTTTGGGGTGCTGCATAAAATTGTGGAAGGATTTGGGACGACTGGAAATTCTTTCTGTACCACATCATTGAGTGGCCGTAAGTCCTGGATCATTCTCCAGTTTCCCCCTGCTGATTTCTTGAAAGGGTATATCGCCATGTTACATGCAGATGTTGACAACACAATGATCCCCTGGTCCAGTAGGGCTTGTATTGTCTTTCTAATACCCTCCTCCACCTCCCTTGAGAATGGATATTGTGTTACCCTGGGCAGCACCGCACCTGGCTTCAGTGCTACACGCACGGGGGACACGTCTTTCAGTAATCCTACATTGTGTGGATTTGTTGTCCACAACTGTGAAGACATGTGTTGTAAGTCTTTGTCAAGAAATAGAGGTGGGGTTAATACTGGCATTAAGGGGCACTACACCATTTGGTACTGAATCATTGTCACAGGGTATAGAAATCGCTAATATTATCTCCCCATCTTTGGCATTGTTCTCAAACAACTTGTTTCTGTCACTTCCTTTAGCTGTACTGTTGGATCTATACAGAGCACTGTGCGCCACTCACACCCCTCCCTGTCAATTCCTAACACAACAACCCTCTTGTAAGAGACCAACAATCCCTGTAAATCCAGCGATAATATCGTTCCCGCCACCACCTAAGGTGACACAACTGGACAAAAGAATACATCTGTGGGCGCTCGCCAACAGTGTTTAGCAATCTTAGACACCGGCTCCGTGACCACAGTAATACCATAAATGAACATGTCAGGGTCCACAGGAGTCCCGCGGACCAACTTCTTCCTTGTCATTGTGTGTATTATCAACATCGCTCTTATAGCACACATCCCAGGCATGGAGAAAACTATACCACAATCTGTAAATGATATTGGGCCTCATTACGACCCTGGCGGAAATCGTGGTGCAATATGCACCATGGAGCACGGCGGAAAGCTGCCGATACCGCCATGGGGGTTGGCGGATTTACCGCCCCATTCCGACCTTGGCGGGGCGGTAAATCCCCATTCCCCATTTTACCCTTCCCCATTCCCATTTTTGCCCCATAGGGCATAATGGGAGTGGGGAAGGCGTTAATTACGCCACCGTAAAATACGGTGGCGTAATTAACAACAAGGTCCCGTAGCGCCATGGATTTCTCCGCCCGGAAAAACCAGGCAGAAAACGCTCCATGGCGCTACGGGAACTCGTAGTAGGGCGGACGGGTCCGCCGCGAATACCGCTGGCGTAAACCCACTCCGCCAGGGTCGTAATGAGGCCCATTGTCATGTTTAATTTGCTGAGCAGATCCCTGCCCAGTAAATTAACAGGGGAACTTTCGGAATATAGTAAGGGCGCCTGTATTAACTTCCCTCCCACTTTTATGTCCAGCTACTCAGTATATGGAACCTTGGAAATGGCTTCAGAGAATCCCTGAATATCAAGATATTTTCCTGACAAGGGAACATTTCCCTCCATGATGCATGCTTTAGTTCCACCTGAGTCCACCATGAATATGAACTGTTTGTTTCGTTTCTGTGCCCCCACCAAAGGATCCTCTTCAGGGTGGATGGTCGTTGACAAGACCATACCCATGAATGCTCTGTGTGGGCTGTCCTAATTAGAATATGTGTTTGTTCCAGGGAAAGATCGGGGGATACCTCCCATCACTGCTGCTCCTCCAATGGGAGTGTTAGCCCCACTCGGTACCCTGCTCACCATCATGATATTGAGATCACACAAGTGCAGAGGAGGTGGGGAAGGGGAAAAGTGCAAGGGGGAAGGGTGAGGGGAAGTGCAGTACAAAGGATAAACAGTAAATAAATAGACCAATACATAGGAGCAATAATAAGAAGTGTGGCCAGCTAGTGGCAGGTGCAAGGGTAAGTGCAGACATCAGGTGTCAAGGGGGCTGTAGGGATACAGAAACAGCCCCAGAGTGCAAAGGTTGCCAGGGGGGTAGTGCAGATGTGCAACTGGTGTGTTGGGACCCTGGCCCGAAAAAAGGGTAGCCAGGTGACAAGTGCCGTTTCGGTTTCAGCCAGGAGTTCAGCAGGGGAGAGGATGAGAGAAAGCAGAAGCAAAGAGGAAGGTCTTGAGTGCTTCCAGAACTGGAAATGGTTCTCCTCAATTTTCAGGGAGGCAGGGAGGCTGTTCCAGAGGGAGGCACCAGCCGAAAAAAAGAGATCTACCACCAACTTGTTGCTTGGAGAGGTGACTGACCCTGAGGGAGTTGGAGGCAGATGTGCGAAGATCTCGAGAAGGAAGATAATTAGGAAGGGAGATTTGAAGGTATTGAGGCCCCAGAGGGCCTTGTGGACAATGCAGTGTATTCTGAACTTAATCCTCACAGCCACTGGGAGCCAGTGCAGAGATTTCAGTCCTGGAGAGATACGATCCCTGGGCTGGATGCCAAGGACAAGTCTTGCAGTCCTGTTCGTGATGAGTTGCAGAGGGCGGAGAGTGGAGGCAGGAAGATTTAGAAAGAGGCTGTTGCAATAGTCAAGCCTAGAGAGAACCAGAGCTCTGGAGACAGTGAGCTTCTCGGGGAAGGAGAGTAATGGAAGAATACCTCTGAGGAGGTGCAGCTGGTAGTGTGACTTCTTAGAGACATCAGAGATGTGAGGAGAGAAGGAGAATGTGGAGTCGAAGATGACCCCAAGGTTTTTAGCCTCACAGGTGGGAGCAGGAAGACGACCAATAGAGGCTGGCCAGAGAGAGACAGGAAAGGAGGGGGCGGGTGTGCCGATGAGGAGAATCTCAATCTCACTGGCACAGATCATTAGCAGCACACCACCCCTGGATATCAGACAGACAGTCAGAGATGAGAGAAAGGGAAGAGGTGGTTTCTCCCTGCCCCACTGTCCTTGTACTCCTTCAGCCCAGAGCGTAGCAATAGTGGTGATCACAACTTGTTGGGTACTCTCTGTCCCCTCCACCTGTACAGGTGTCGACACAGGTACCTGAACGACAGCCTTTGCCAATTTATTTTCTACCAATTTTGCTTCCTGTGCCTGACGCCTTTGAGCTGTTTCCCTCTCTCGTTCCTTAATCCTTTTGCAATGATGCACTATTATACTCTGTATCTCCGGCCACCCCTTTGCCTCAATACCCACAATGTTATCTAAAGCCTTCTGCACTTCCTTTGGCAATCCTCTCTTTACAATAAAATAGAAGAATGATATTGAACGATCCTAGGTCCTCCCGTTTCAGTTCCCACATCTCTTCTAATTTGAGAATTAATTTAGCTGGATCCTCATCATCACCCATTGTACACTGCATCATGGACTGTAAATCTGGGGTAACTGGGAAAGCCCTCTGTAACGCATCACACACTTGTGCTCTAATTACCTTAAATGATGTTCCATCATGTTCATCGTCCCCCAGGGTTATTCACGGATAGCAAGCTTTAACCCACATGTCCCCAGCCTGCTCCCCAAATATAGCAACCATCAAACTCTTATTCTCCCCTATTGCCAGGGGCACCTCTGCTGTATGCTTTTCAAACTCATATATCCACTTGTTTGCCCCTTCTGTGAGCTGTGGGAGGGCCTTAATTAAATGATTCTTATCCATCTGGGACCATGGCACATGCTGTATTCTCCCCGCCCCCTTATGTATCAGGGACATCTGAATCTTGACCCCACTTCACATACCCTTCTTCACACTTCCCTTTTTTTTTTACTAACGCCATCCAGCCGGACCTACTCCTCAACCTGCTCCTCCACCAAGTGCCTGCTGCTTGGGGAGTATTCTCAGCCGCCTCTTCACCCTGTTCCTCAGCGAATGAGTCACTATGATCCTCCCTCTCAACATTTCCCACCACCGTATCCTGTCCGTAGAGTGTCCACTTACCCCTGCATCCTTCCTTTTCGACACATACATTTCGTATTCCTCCCTTATACATTCTAAGCAAACAGTCTCCTGATCTCCATCCTCCTGATCCTCCTTCCAGTGCCCCTACATCCCTCACCTCTCTTGAGGATGCTTGTATCCTGTTCAGTTCTGCTACCAACTCTGACAGCTTGTCTTCGAACTCTCTTGACCTGACACCCGCAGATACTTCAGATGGGTTTGCGTATGGGGGTGGTGTTACTGGTGCTGAAGGGGTCCCTATCACAGCGGAAGGGGTCCCTATCATGACAGGTATATATAGTTGGATTTGTATTCCCTTTTGTGGGACACACTGTCAAGGGATATAATCCCCTGCGCTCTGCTGACACCCCACCCTCTCCTTCTCCGTTCCTGCACTACTTTCTGTCTGTCTATGTGCCCCTACTCAATCCCCTTGGTCTTCTGCATTTTCAAACATGCGCCAGAGGATTACGATTTCTTTTATCTTCTGTAGCTGCTTCCCCTTATACTACTAAAAATGTGGATATGTGTTCCAAGATGCTCTTATTGTGTGAGCCCTGTGTGAACCCTGCTCTGTCCACAGCAGGGCATCCCCCCTTCCTCCTGTCTCCGCGATCCACTGGTTATGGTATTTCTCCACAGTTTCATGATACAGTGGGAGGGCCTTGTACATATACTCGATTGGTGTTCTTCTCTCCACGCTAGTGCTGTCTATCTCTTATTGACCCCGCAAATTCCCGCTAATATGCTGCACATGCTGCCAATTGCTTAGGACAAAAAAGAAAATCAACCTCCCACCCTTTTCTGTCTCCCTTCTTTGCACACACACACCACTCCACAAACCCATCCAATGCCACACCACATTGCGACACACACAATTACCGCCCTCCTAGGGCCTGTACTTTATCCAATAGAGCACAAATACAATACACTAAAATAATAAGCTATAAAAATAAAATACTACTTGTTCCAGGTCTGCTGCTTATATGAGACCATTACTTTTTTTTCATATTCCTCCTTTAAATAATATATGTTATTGTGGTACCACCTTCCCTCCCCTTAGAAGCAGGGGCTCCCTCCCTTACTTTTGTCTTACCTTATAATGCCTTACCGAAATAACTTTTTCACAGTACACCAACAAGAAACAGCACAAACCTCAACCACGTCACATCAATGACCTTGCTCTCCACATGCTCACACCTCTCACACTTCCCCATGCATCTTTCCCCTACTTGTTATCACTTACAAGAATCTACTCACTTGTGTGTGCTCACCCGAACTCCTCTGTCACAGGCTTCCAACACTGTCCTGCATTCTCCTCGGAGCCACGCCCTGCTTCAAAGAACAGAGAGGTCTTCTCTTAAAATGGCTCCTGTTAGACCACTCGGAGCACGTGTTTTTTTTGGGACCGGTCGCTGAAGGTGGGCGCGGCTCATTCTGGAGAAGCAGCCTGAGAGCAGGCACAGAGACAAAGTTGTCTAGCAGCCCGGGACATACTACCTATTGTGTGGCCTGATTATTAGACAGGGCAAATTGTTGTAGGAGGGAAGATTATCTAAAGTGCTTCAGCCCTTTTTTACGCATCAACCAGAGCACATTTGAAAATGATATTGGTGTTGTTGTGGTCGGTCGGGCCATAAGAAATTTGAAGGACAGGGGTCGCACTTCAGGCAGGAATCGGGAAACCTTTTTAGTAGAGAAAAAACACCCTAAGGCTTTTTGTAGTCTCACTATTCCCTTTTAGATAGTTGGCAAACCATGTAAATGTCCATGTTTAGGGATCGACCCTCTAAATAGAGACATTTATCTTTCCAAATAAGACAAAGCCAATTCATTAATCAGATTTTTGCTGTGGGAGTGGAATGAAGACACTTTCTGAAATCAATTAAGTGGGCCTGGGTTTAAGGGACCCATATATTAGAGCATAGTTACTCATCATGTGGTCCCTCACATGTATTGGAATCAATTCCCATTTGCCCTCACCAGCATAATCAATGATGAAGCATCATGGTAGTTGTAGTCCACCATCTAGAGGGAAACATAATGAGTAACCATTGTATTGTTTTGCATCTTATATTATCACTCAATCTGCGGTGGCTATAAGAAATGAGGGGTGGCGCTACAACTTGAGGAGCATCTCGACGTGCATGCTATCGCAGAAGATTGGGAACTGAAAATCAGCAAAACAGGAAGGTTTTCATGTGCTTCCCGAAAGCATAATGATCTTCTATATTACAAAGATTCACTGGCAGCCTATTGCATAGTTTAGCCGCTTGGGCTAACCCTGAGCTGTGAGATATAATTATAGTGTGCTTGTCAGGAAGTCTGAGAGTCGGCAGGTGGTATGCCATTTTAGATATTTCATTTGATGAAGAGGGGCTTTACCAAATACGTGCAATGATTAATAATGTAAAAAGAGATCCTGTCATTTACAGGGAGGAAGTGAAGTGACTTAAGAAATGGCAAGATATGGTCCATCTAAAGTCATTTCATAACCATACGAGCCGCAGTATTTTGTAAGAGTTGCAAACAATAAATGGTTGCTTCAGTGGCAACTGCATAAAGCGTGTTACAATAGTCCAGTCTTGTTTGATTCAGACTCAGTTTGAGTATCATGTGTTCATTGGCACCTTTATGTTAACTGTCAGTCATTCAGAGTCACACAACAATCAACTACAGGGTGCACTGTACATGGTCCCTGCATCCTGGGCTGACTCATTGGTATTTCTGAACTTGATGACCCATGTGGATGTATATGGGAAATTAAGGAAACGTTTGTGTTAGGATGTACTTTGATGCTTTGATGGCCTGATGGCCAAATCAAATACTGTTGAAACAGCTTACTGAACCATGACTAAACTCTCCTGTTTAGCTCTATTACACTCTCCCACCTCAGCTACTAACCAGACTCAATGTTGTAGTTTCTCAGATCTTGGGCTCTTCTCTATTGATACCACACTTCCAAGATCCTCTGCTAAACCCATATGAAGCCGGTTGGAACACACAAACCGGGTACTTCTGAGTTGCGGCCATCAACACCACAGGTTTCGCATCTGCCTCTCCTACTGTCCCGCTAATATCCCCCTGCCCTTTTCTTATAGAGCCACGCTCAGAGAGGCCACCAATAGTGGCAGATGTGCACCATTTAAGACCACTCACATTACATTACACACTCATGAACACATTTATGTGGAGCAAATACAAGAGCTGGAACAGGCTGGTACAGTCTGGAACTAATGTTAAGTAATCTACCACTGCACACTATGTTGGGAACAATTTAAAAGTGCAGCAGGGCCAAGTTGTTCAGAATGGAGCAGTTAGATTGGTAGTCGGACTAGCCCACTGTGATCATGTCTCAGACGCTTCTTGCATTGGTTTCCTGTAGGGGCACAAGATAAGTTCCGATTACTGTGGTCATCACTTTTAAATGCAAATTAGGCCAAATGCCTGCTTATCTCCAGGAGCATATTGTCGATAAAATTAATGGTAGGGCTCTCAGATCAAACGGTCAGAACTTTCTGTGTCTATCCCGGTGCAGAACGAAAAAGGTAGAACAGGGTGCTTTTTTCATAGCTGCACCCAAGCTCTGGAACCAGTTACCCTCAGCATTAGAGGTCATTCCTCTTTGATAGCTTTTAAAAAAAGACCTGAAACCCCTCCTATTCTCTTGAATCAGGTTCTCCCCCTAGAATCTTGCTAGCTGTCAACTGGTATCTGCTTTTTGTTACATGTTCAGTCTCGTCTTGTCCGTGCCCTAATGCCTCAGGCTCCAACATTGTGCATTACAAATATTTTAATAAATAAGATAAACTATTATTGTGATTTCAAGTTCAGTTGTTACTGTTTTTTGTAGATGGTGTCTATCTCCGATACAGAGTGTCAACTTGAATGTCCTCGAATGTTGTGATAAAGTGATTTCACACATGTTTTAGCTGCGATACCTTAGGTGTGTGTATTGATCACACCTAAGATCATAGGAACATTGAATAGGGATACAGCAAAAGTTATTTTCTTTCAATTTGCGTATAAATGTAGGCTTGTCTCTTTCATGTAATGTTATTAATCCCACTTGTATATTGTTGTAAAATGGACCAAATGCAAATTAATTAAAGTATACACATTTCTTAATGACACATTAAATTGTGCCTGTGTTGTAACCTGTGGTAAACCTGTGGTAACTTATGTTTGCCAGACTAGCCCAGATCTGTGTTTCTTGTTGTGTTAGAACAAGGTACTGTTGAGGAGCCTCTGTCCCTGCTCCATTTTCTGGGACCATGGTAACTTGTAAGCCCTCTTGTGCATCTTATTCCTCTATCCCTCTTTTGGACGGTGATATTTTTGCAATGGACAACTTGCTTAAGTACTCAGAGTTCCATACTACACCAGTCTTTACTTTCTGTGTACTCTTCACAGGGGTGGATTTTTAGTTTATTGATTATATTTTTATTGAGTGAGTGAGTAAACTTTATTGATCAGATTTATCCATTAACATACATCATTAGATAAATCATGACAGAACAATGTACAAAGTGTAAAATCAATTAAAAATACAATGTTAAAAAGAAAATTCACCCCACTACAATTTAAGGTTGTATACAAATTGTTGGAATGTCAATTGTTCGAATAACAATTGACCTTCTGCACAATTGACCGAATTTAAACGGTCAATTAGGATATATATGTGGGGGGAAACCCCCCGCAGCCCTCTACCCAATCCAACCCCCACCCCAACCCCCCTCCTAATCCCCTTATATTGTTATTATACAAACTCAACCCATAATATATATTAAAATGACCATACGGTCAATTGTGCAGAAGGTCAATTAGGACCCCTATTATTCGAACAATTGTGTCATTCGAACAATTGTAAACGAACAATTCGGGTAATACCCAATTTAAAGCTAAAACTTTCTTCGATCATTTTATCAGAGCCTTGCTCACGTTAGTACCCAAATTCAAAATAAAATCAAGATCCGGACAGTTCCAAATGAAATACAATGCTGCTTTACAATCCCTTATATGATTTTCCAAGAAGAAGGGCCTTAGCAGATCTATTCGCAAATCTAGGTACCACCTACATATTAGCAAAAACTGCTTAAGATCCTCCATTACTTTTAGCCTACATGTACAGGTTTTCCACAGGTCTCCCAATCCCTGATTGGTGTGGCCTCTTAGTTGTAAATGTTTAAACACACTAGTAAAATGGAGCGCCTACAATTAGGCGAGGGGATACTACACACACTGCCCCCCTGTTCGGCATTCATTCTCATAGCCGCAAACAGGTTCAAAGAGCCTAAATCCTGAACCACGTTCCATTACTGAGTTAGGTCCCTGCTAAGTGTCCCCTTTTCATCCCTTGATTTTAGATCTGTCAGACTCAAGTATCTTGCTTAGGTCAGGGACTCAATACCCGTTGTCAAATGTATGTTAAAACCCACCTGAAACCACTTGAACCTTAAACAGAAACCTGAGCCCGCCATCTCAAATAACAGGTACTGAATATTATCATTTTTCAGGGATACCTGCAGGACCTTTGGAAAAAAGGCACCTTGTCTCAGATAAGTCTGTGTGGCAACCCTAGTCACCCCCAACTCCAAACGCAGGGCACTGTTTGGGGTTCCCATTGGGAGACCCATCAGCCTTTTCATAATCCCATTTTGGGCAACCTCCAACTTCTCACAATGAGAACTCCCCAAGATTTCACTACCATACATTAGCATACTCCCCATCTTGTACTTGTAGACCTTGTATCTTTGCCCAACATGTGCTCACCACATTTATGGTAGAATCTAATTAACCCATTTAACCTGGATCTGGCCTTCAGACATATCGAGTCCAAATGCTTGCCCCACTTCCCATTACTATCAAAGGTCAGCCCCAGATGACAAAATGAGCCCACAATCTCAATGTTCTCACCATTGAGATACCATGAAATGTCTACCATCTTCCTGCCGTTGCTAAAAACTACAATCTTTGCTTTTTCCCTATTCAGGGTTAACCTATTAGCCTTAAAATAATCAGCGGCATAGTCAAGACAAGTTTTCAGCCCTGAGGGGGTCAAATCAATCAAAGGTGTGTCATCAGCATATAACAGTGCCTCGAATGACCTTCCCCCAGATGGGGCCGATTGGTCCTTGAACTTGATTCTGTAGTATTGAAGACAACTAAAAATAGGAGGAACAGTAACTGAGCCAGGGAACAACCCTGTTTAACTCCCTGATTTGTAGAGAATTCCTCAGTTAATCGACCTTGGATGGTTACCCGTACAGCAGCAGTGGCATCTAAATAAGTGCATAGAATCAACTGCAGTAGGTTTGGAGGAACATTCAGGTTCCTACTTTTCTGCCATAAACACACCTGTTAATTGTATCAAACGCCTTCTCGAGTTTCAAAAAGGTCACATACAACCTACTCCCTCTTATTAGAAATTACTTCTCAAAAAGAATATGTAGAACCAAGCAGTGATCCATAGTTGAGAACCCCCTGCGGTACCCTGCTTGAGAGGGAGGTACTCTCTGCCTAGTCTTCAATTCTCCTCTTTAGGCATTTATTAAAAATCTTACTGGGGATATCCAAGAGCGAGATTGGGCAGTAACAGTGGTGGTCGTTAGGTGTGCCCTTCTTAAAAATAGGGACAATTATAGCTTTCTTCCAAGAAATGGGGACCAACTTGGAGATCGAGATGGCATTAAAAGGTTTTCCTAAAAGAGTGGCCCACTAAACAGGACTCCACTTCAAGAAGTCTGACTGAAGACTATCAGAACCCACCACCTTTCCCTTTTGGAGATCAGCGATACACTCCAATATCTCCCCTGTGGAAAGACTTTAGGCCCCCCCCCCATCACCCAGGTTACACTGCACAGAAACACCCTCCCCTCCCATTTCACATGAGACATTAGTTTAGTGGGACACCCACTTATCACCTAAAATACAGAAACGATTAGCCGTGTTTAGAATGTGAAACCCTCTACTAACTAAGCTCCAAAAGAGTGTATAGTTATTGTTTAAAACCGTATGCTCTAACCTTTTTCCACTATATTCTCGCCTCTTAGTTTTCAACAGCTTTCTGTAATCAGATTTAAGAGCATGCTATTGTCTGGGGTTCATGCCTCCATGTTTCATTGCCACATTAAACTTCCATTTCATGGCCCTACATTCTTGTTCAAACTGCACCCCCACATGATGACCTTTCAGGCTGATTCCTACCCAGGAGCAGTTTCCTACATTCATCAAATAGTAGCTCTAATAGTTCTTCATAGCAGTTAATACATGCTCCACCATCCAATCGGTTGTCAAAGAACTCTAACAACGTATCTACAACCCTAGGTGCCTTCATGGTCATCTCCCAATAGCCCTGCCTCACACGCAGTAGGCGCTGCCATGCCCTCTTGCCATTTTCCTCCACTTGAGCAGGGGCCTGTCCTGAGAATTCTATAGCCACAACTGCTGAGAAATGGTCACTGTTCAAACGGGCTACCACCTCAAATCTGGCAATATTAGCAAAGAAGTAGCCATCTACCAAGCAGTAGTCTATAACAGCCCCATGTTTACCCCATTTACAGGTCTCCGTTGCATCTCCCATTTAACTCCTTCATAAAAGCACTCAACTCTTTACCCCAGCTGTCTTCTCTTGTGTTCAACTGACATCTAGCTGGAATCCCATGCTCTAACTCCAGTTGACAACAGTCGACTCCATCCCTCGCTGATGATCCCACCTTAGCGTTAAAATCCCCCACAATAAGACATTACATGTGATTTCACGCTCCAGAAGTCCCCCCAACACCTTCCTCCAACAAACATTCCCTGATTGACAGTTTTATGGTGGTATGTACACATTCACCACCAGCAGGTCCATTAAACCTGGCCTGGTTTTCAACAGAACAACCACTGCAAACCCATAACAGACTGCCACCCATTTAACTGACCAGACTGGGGATGTCCTAATATAAGTAAGCACCCCCCTCACTCCTCCTCTCTTTTCCTACACCTTGTGTCTGTAGTGAAAAACTAACATCATTTCTGAGTGTCGGAGCAGCCTTAACTCACGATTCTTGTTGGCAAATTATATCATAACCAGTGATAAAATGTACCTGTTACTCATCGATAATTTTGCCATTTAACGCAGCCACATTCCAAGAAATAAGTTGAAAGATGCTGCTCTCCACCTGGGCTGTTAACCCTAGAGGCAATTCTGCATACCTCCTGTATGGTGGAAATTGCCTGGGGAACAGCCATACACACTATTCTTAGCTTTCCTAGAAATCGTCATAACAGGTTTTACATTAACTGGGAGCCCACGATCAACCTGAGGGGCTTGGGGGAGTAGTGCTACTAACATATTTGGCTCGATGCTCCTCCCAGATTCCATGTCCTCGCAGTCTCCATTCCAGTCCACCCCTGGTACAATAGCCTCATGCCAAGTGCTGTGTTGGTGGCATATTTTGGTCGGGAGTCCAGAAAAATCTCAATGCCCATGTTAGCCAGCAAGTCTCTGCACTGGATCATTCAATCTATAATATATGGATTGTTAAATCCTATGTGCAAGTTACATCCACCACAGAACATATAGTCTGACTAAATACTGACATGAGAAAATGTTTAAACGAGATACCTTCCACGCCCAAAACAGTCCCTAGGGCTCCTACAAATAGACTCTTGTATGAGTTTTTATTACCATGGGTCCTGCTTTTGAAGGTACACATTAAATTCAACTGCCTCCAGTCCTCCAGGGGATCAGGCCGTGCAATTTCATAGTTTAGAATTGCAGGATGGGCAGACGGCTCCGGGGTAGGCTTCAAGCGCAAGATTGATAGACCCAAGGTAGTTAGTTGTGAACTCATAGGGTTGGCTCTAGGGGCCTCTTGAATTGGGGAGATCAAGCTTGGCAAAGTCTGACCCTCAGCTGGAACTACCTCCTTATTCATATGAATCAAACATTTCTATTATTTCATTAAAGTTTTATATTTCTATAGAACTGTGATTGGACATTCTTTTTACTTTAAATTATTGTACTTCAGCTGATCGTGTTTCTGTCGCTATCACCTCACATCCCTCCCGAAGATTACGGCCTGGCCTTGGCCCACGTTACCCCAAATGGTGAAGGCGGATTTACCTTTATGATTCGAATCACTGCTGGTTTAGTAGTAGTGTGGGTCTGAATAGGTGGCTTAGTCACTATTCGCTTGCTCAAATTGTATCTTAATGTCTCATGGATCCCTTCTTACACACCCCTGTATATGCACACTTGAGGGAAATGTTATAGTTCAGAATATGGCCGTGCAATGAAAAAGCGATTGCTTGTGGGTATGGACGAGGGGAATTTCCCACTGATCATCCATGCAGTTTTTTGCTTGCTTTGGAAAAAAATGTATTTTCTTCCGAAAATGTTCACTGCATTCACAGTTTGCAGTCTTTGCCTTACAATGATCGTATTGTCTTCCTTCAGCCAAATGCTAGAATCATCTTTATCAAATCATGCCACGTCCTCCTTTCAAATACCTCAATTACATGGTGTACCCATTTTAATCTTGAGGTCTTTACATTGTGGGCAAATGAAGAGCAAGTGTGCTGTTTTCTCAGGATGTGCGCATGCTGTTGTTGCTTGTGTGCTCACTCAGTTGGCTTTCGCTCCCTTTTTCCTGTCAAATGCCATAATTGCAGCACATCCGGTAGACTATTACTTGAAAATAATCTGTACTTCGATGTCTGTTGGTCTAGCTTGAATAATCCTTCAAATATTATATGTGGTTTGAAGTCCCATCATCCATTTATGTGTAGAGAATGTTCATTTCCTGTAAATCCTATCAGGTTTTTCCATCTGCATGCTGCTTTTAACTGCCAGTAAATGTTATTCCATCTCTGCAAGTGTATTTTCACAGCAGCCCATCCTTGCAAATGGTCCCTACAATAATATGAAATGAACACTTGAGCTTTTTAAATGACTTCGACTCTGAAATTAGTTTTTAGTGATAATGTTTAATGTATGCTTGTAATTTAAATGAACAGTCGTCAGACAAAGTTTGATAGTTCTATAAATTAGACACGTTTAATATTGACAATTTATTTTAGGGAATGCGAAAGCTAAGTGCATACAATGCGCATTGCTTTTCTATGTAGGACTGAGATTGGGATGTAAAATGTGTACTACATCTAGGATTGAATTATATTAGTTGTAAAGGTTCCATGTCTCTGCCACACGGCAAGTGCCCGGCTGCATCTACTGTATCCTCTTACGTGTTGCCCTATCATGCGTTGTTTCCTCAGGGATCCAACGCCGTCCTGACGTTTGAGAGTGGGGTCTCTGCCTTCATCCCTTCACCACCCTCATTGTTCAAATGGGCCTTCCCTTCACCCCCTGTTGTGTCCCCAAACCCCTCCATAACCCACCTTTCCACTTCACTCTGTTCTTCCGGGTTACGCTTCCTGCCAGTGCTGTGCCCCTCACACTCCCAACTTTGGCCTATACCCATCTCCTCCATTCCCCTACCCGTCCCCTCACACCCCGCTCACAGCCCAAAGATGGACTATTGCCACACTGGCATCAGCAGCGCAGCAAAGACCTGTGCCGTCAATTTGACACAGTACATTTTTAGTGCTAATGTCAGTGCGGTAAAGATATGAATTGATATGATATGGCATTTATAACGCGCCTATACACAAGTGTTTCAAGGCACGATGAGGCAAGGGAGGGGAACTTAGGGAAGACAGAGAACAGCAATCTTACTAGGCCGAGTGACATTGAGATCGCGCAAGTGCAGGGGCTGCAGGCAGGGGAAAAGTGTGAGGGAAAAGGGGGAGGGGAAGAGCAGTACATAGGGTAAACAGTAAATACATCAAAACAATAAATAAGAAGTGCGGCCAGCAGGTGGCATGTGCAAGGGTAAATGCAGCCATCAAGTGCTGGTAGGGGGCTGTAGGGATACAGAAACAACCCCAGAGTGCTAGGATTGCCAGGGGGCAGCCCAGGTGTGCAACTGGCGGGGAGGGGACCTGAGCCTAAGAACAGAGGATAACCAGGTGATCAGTGCAGTTTCAGTTTCAGCAAGGAATTCAGCAGGGGAGAGGAGGAGAGAAAGCAGAAGCAAAAAGGAAGGTCTTGCGGTGCTTCCAGAACAGGAGATGGTTCTCCTCAATTCTCATAGAGGCAGGGAGGCTGTTTCAGAGGTAGGCCCCAGCCTGAGGTGGATGAGCGAAGATCTCGAGAAGAAAGATATTTAGGAAGAGAGAGTTGAAGGAATTGGGGCTGAAGCCCCCAGAAGGCCTTGTGGACAATGCAGAGGTTTTTGAACTTAATCCTTGCAGCCACTGGGAGCCAATGCAGAGATTTCAGTCCTTGAGAGAAACGTTCCCTGGTCTTGAGGCCAAGGACAAGTCTCGCAGTCCTGTTTTGGATGAGTTGCAGAGGGCGGAGAGTAGAGGCAGGCAGATTAAGGGTAGAGAGTAGAGGCAGGCAGATTTAGAAAGAGGCTGTTGCAGTAGTCCAGCCTAGAGAGAACAAGAGCTCTGGAGACAGTGAGCTTCAGGGGGGAAAGAGAGGAAAGGAAGAATACCTCTGAGGAGGTGCATCTGGTAGTGTGACTTCTTAGAGACATCAGAGATATGAGGAGAGAAAGAGAGTGTAGAGTCGAAGATGACCCCAAGGTTTTTAGCCTCACAGGTGGGAGCAGGAAGAGGGTCAAGAGAGGCCGGCCATAGAGTGACAGGAAAGGAAGGAGCAGGTGTGCCGATGAGGAGAATCTCAGTCTTACTGGCATTAAGGCAGAGATCATTTGTGGCACACCACTCCTGGATAACAGATAGACAGTCAGAGATGAAAGAAGGGGATGAGGTGGTTGAAGGGACCCTGAAAATGAGCTTGGTGTCATCTGCGTAGCACTGAAGGTTGGGGCAGAGAGCGGCAATGCGGTGCGGCAAGTAGTGCCAGGTATTCGTTGAACAGCCAGGGAGAGAGGTGAGACCCCTGGGGAACACCACAGGTAGAGATATAGATAGAGGAGAGGATGGACCCAAGTTGGACCAGGGATGATTGATTGGAGAGGAAAGAAGTCAGCCAAGCCAGGGCCTGATCGGTGATAGCCAAGCCAGGGCCTGATGCGTCACCAGGCATAAAATATATTCTGTTGCACATAGGAGGCCATAATTGTGTCTTTTATTTTATTTTATGGAATATATCTTTTTTGCCTCTAGACACAAATAGTTACTGTGATTTTAATCAGGTGGTCAACCAGCTGTTAATGTTTGGGAGTGTCTACACGTCCCATTCTGTTAGAGGTGAAATTCCAACTTTGAGCTGGTTAAATGTCTTCCAGTGCAATTAATTGTTCTTCCTGAATGAAGATGCAACTAATTGACCCACTATTGTTCCCACCCCCACCTCTACCCTTCCAGAAATGCACTTTCCCTAGATGCCACATCCTATTCTGGTTCAGTATGCCTTCTATTTCATGCCAGGGATGTGTATATGTTCCTCTCCCTGCTTACCCCACATGTTCATTAATCTCACTGCACAGCCATGTACAGATTGATGCTACACCTGTTTCTGCTTGTCTTCGATTACCCCCCTGAAGACACATGTCCAACCCCTTGATGGAGGTCTCACATAAGCCCATTAGCGCCCCATCTTGAGGACTGATGTTTCAAATTCTAATTTGTGTCATATAGGCCTCTTCCTCGCTGGTGGAATCACATAGATGTTGTAGGAATGGGCATATGTGCCTACTCACAAGTGGGAATGTAGTATTCCAACTTTCTCACCAACACGATGGTGTAGGAACTATCTGAAAAATTCCTTTTCTGTTAGGGTGGAATTTTAAAAAATATAAGTAGGGTTGCATTTTCTGGAGGTGATTCTTAGGGCTGCAGAAACTGGTAACGGCCTGCAGGCCTACGCTGATATGCACAAGTGCAGTGAGAGCCTTCAACAAGAGCCATGGAAGGTATGGGCCTCAGAACTATTCATTACTGCCATTAGCCCCCATCCTAATGTCCAGTGTGGCAATTAGGGATGGGAAGCCCCAAAAGTGATCGACTCGAATGAAAGCACAAGCAATGCAAAAAATGATTTGACTTTTCTCGAGGCATTTGATCCTCCAAAGCTATGGCTAATTAGTGGAGTTGAGCCAAGTCAGTCAATGTACGATTCAATTATTATTCAGCTTGAATTGGCTCAGTCCCATTCGACCCAATAGGTCTCTATCTCTCCAATTGGATTTAAGTTTCTTTAACAAAAGACATACATTCATGAAAGTCAGCTTAATCTTTTTTGAGCCATAGGAAACTATTGATTTGAGTCAGCACAACCCAATAAAATAAAGTGAAACTAAATAACACACTTCGTGTTTCCTGTTGGTGTCTTTGGAGGGAGACTGTGCGAGAGCAAGAGAGAGAGAGAAGGCAAGAACGAGAGAGAGAGAGAGAGAGAGAGAGAGAGGGGGGGAGCGATAGAGCGGGAGGGACAAACACACATGGAGGAAAGGAGCTATGCTGTGTGTGTTTGAAGTGTGTGTGTTCTGGCAAACTGCAGGCAGGGGAAGGGGCCTGGAGAGCAACAGGAAAATGGGGGGGGAAAAGGACATTTAAACTGCAGAGGAAGTGGTTTCTTCCAATGCCTCAAACCAAGCGACCTCAGGTCAGGATCAGAAGCAGCGGCCTCTATCTTACGTTCCTAAAGTGCAACTGCTCGGGGTCACGGACTTATTGATCTTTCTGCGTTACCCCAGGGGAATCCCTAAACAAAAAAGCCTTGAAGGTGCTATATGACCATTATGAGGAGTAAGCTTACTGGCACCCTTGTTTCCGAACTGACAAATTACAAGTTTGCCTGGTGGGGCCACTGCGCCTGACAGGGCTGAACCTGACGGGCTCAATGGCCATGGTAGGCAGACTCTTCACGGAAGCGCAAGCACCGTTAGCAATAGTGCCGGCACTTCTGTCTCTGCACTCCCATATAGTCCTATGGCAATGGGGAGTTACGAAATCCAGCACCTGAATTCCCGCACCGACAGGGTTATCACTGGACTCGTAATGAGGCCCATAATTTGACGTCTATGCACATGCATAGAAGGAGGTGTACCTACCACCCCCCCAACCCCGCCCCTCCCACAAAAAGAAATTACCGCAGCAGTCTTCATCAAAGTCTTCCCTTCACAGGACACATGGACTGACAGCTGTCCTGGTAATTTTCTCAGGTATGTTTGCCCTGCTGTAAGTGTCAGGAACAAGAGTGGGGGATGTGGGTGAAGCTATAGTGCCACAACCGAATCATATTCCATGCTGCCACATGGAAGACCTACCTGAACCAGGTTGAGTGAGAAATGTTTTCATTCACCAGTTTTTGTCCTTCTTCTACAAACAACTAAAAATAGAACATTATAAAAACAAGTAAAATCAAAGTTTATACAGCACTCTCTGCTGGATCCTCCCACATATAAGGTCGTTGTTTTCTGCTTAATTTTTTATAAGGGCCATAGATATTCCCATGGCTACCCTGAGTGAGAAATATGTACAACATATCTTTTAGAGACCCAGAAAGAAACCCATTGTCTGTGTTGTAAAGTCAGGTCTCCAAACTCTCAGGTAAGTTTGTATATAAGCTGCTTCTTTATTAAAGCACTACTTTAGTAACATATTAAGTCATTATATAAGGTGCAGGACACACCAGTCCCCATCACCAGGCTTCATCTTTCCAACTGCCTTGGGCTGAACATCAGAGTCAAGATATTCCACACGCACATTCCACATTCCCTTCCACTCCACTGATGAGATCACACTCCACATTATTAAAGAAGCCAACACAACACACATTTTTTCCCGACCCAAGACACATATACCAAAGGCATAGATACAGCACACCTAATGGCCTTATCGAACACATAACAATACAATTAACAATTTAGGTAATCATTCAATACCAAGTGCTACCACACATTGTACACTCCTATACTTCAGGCACACCTGGTGTGCGTCCATACCATTTTACAATACATTCCGTTACCTCTGGCACACGCAATATGCCTCCATCACTACCTACCATATATTTAGTGACATCAGGCACACCTAAGGTACTTCCATAGCTATTTAGCCATGCAATCATAACATCTGGCATGCCTCTTTAACAATATGCAATACATTCTATAACATCTGGCACTATGGTGCCTCTTTAACAATATGTAATACATTCTATAACATCTGGCACATCTAAGATGCCTCTGTGACTATTTTGCTATATATTTCATGACCTCTTGCACACCAGACAATGCCAATATCCAGCCACATCTATGCACCAGACACTATTTGTCGGCACCACACACTGTATGCCATTGCAACATCACTATTTGTGCATGATCTCCTGTTCACCGCCACACATTTAACAAGTTGACATAAACGTATTCATAAATGTGTATCACAACTGTAAACTACAATATATGCACTTTTGTTTACACTCTCAGGCAATAAACCTAACCATAACATTTCCCAACACTAATCCCATCATATGCGCTACATTTTGCCAACCTTGTACACATAGCCATCCTCGGGTGCCAACTCTAGCTAATGTCTTAGTTCCCTCAGTCCTTGCAGCTCCAGTTTCACAATGATTGCCAACCTTCTCTCCTTCAGGCTACACTGGATGGTAGGAATACCTTTGGAGGGTAATAGGTCCACGGGCGGCTGCTCTCCCCACAGCACCTCTCTTGGTCTTCTTCAGCATGCTTCAATTACTGGCCTTTCCATGAGCCATCTGTTTGCCAATGTTTTAAAGTGAGATCTCCAGAGCCTCAGGTAGGTTTCAAAATTAGTTGCTTTATGAAAGTATTTCTTTAGTGACATCTTAAGTCAGTGTATAGGGCGCAGGACCCACCAGTGCCCACCACCCAGGCTTCATATTTTTAACTCCTTTGGGGGCAGAACACCAGGGTCGGGTCAGGATATTACACACACACATTCTACATTCCCTTCCACTCCTCTCATGATGTCACACACCAAACTGAGTATTAAAAAAGCCAACACAACAGTCTGGCTGTGCTAACAGATATTACAGGTTCCAAAGCCATATTAGGTCCCACCTGGGTTCACCATTTGTAGGGAAGTGGCTCATTGAAACATGTTATGGGTCATCCCTTGTCCGAAAGCCATGGCATGAACATTTGTTAAGGTTAACTCCTTGCAGCAAATACATGCCTTGCAAAATTGTTAAGGGTTATCCCTTGCAGGAAAGCTGCACCTTGAAAAATTGCTAAGGGTCTTCATGTGTAGCGAACCCATTCTGAGAAAAATTAATTGTCATATCTAGTACAAAAGATGCACTTTTTTAAAGGCCCATCCCTTGTACTGAAGCAGATCTTTGAATAATTAAGGGCAGTCCCATGAGGGGAATTAGCTCATTGAAAAAGTGTTCAGGGTCATCCCCTTTAGCAAAGTTGCTCCTGGGTAATTGTAAAGGGTCATCCCTTGTACGAAAGCCGCACGTTAAAAATGCGTTAATGGTCATCCTCTTAGGAAAGCCACTCCTTGAAAAATTGTAAATGGTCATCCCTTGCATTCAACAGAGGATTCAAGGATTCTTGTGGCCTTGTATGGTTTCCCCTGTGACAACATGCTTCTGACATCGTTATCGTTAAATACAGTCTATGTATGTGGACAATTAAGGGATCTAAGTGAAGTTATTGAAGATGGTCATGAAGCATAATTTACTGGCTAGTGTGAGAAACAAAAGTGTCTGTTGTTTTTCTATATGGACTTACATTTTGTTGACTGGGTACATTGAACTATACCTGTGTATCATTGCTCTGCATATCAGAAAAGACATCTCTCTGATACATTGCTTAGGCTCTCCCTCATAGAAAGGCTGCTCTGTAAAAAAAATGTAATGGTCTCCCTCTCAGAAAATCTGCTCTCTCAAAACGTATTCCAATTCTCTCTCACAGAAAGGCTGATATCCTAAACCTTGTCCTGGCTCTTCGTCACAAACAATTGGCTCTCAAAAGATTTTCTGGCTCACTGTCAGAGAAAAGCCATTATCTGCAAAATTCCCCTGGCTCTCTATCAAAGAATACCTGCACTCTCAAAAACTGTTCTCACTCTTTCCTGAAGCAAAAGCCACTATCCGTCTCTAGAAAAGCTGGCCTATAATAAATGTAATATCATGTTACCAAAGGCCTACATCTGCACACTTGTTTAGATAATATGCAAGAATTATTTATGCTGTGTTTGGTTGACTTTCCTCAGTCTTTCTAAGACTTGAAGATGTTTTCTTGGCTTCTGTCAGCCATTTAAATTGATAATAACAATCTTCCTCCTTCAGATACATAGCCATGTCTGACTGTGAATCCCTGTCACCCATGTTCTTCCACAGCAATGCATGGGGCAAATACTTTAAATTGCTTTTCATGAACGAAAGGTGCTGAATATTTTCAACTGTGAGTCAAGTACCTGTTTCAGACACAATATTTACAGCTGTGCAAAATAACTGCTCCCAGTAAGTATGCACTAGTTGAGGGGCAGCTCACCATTTTACAAACTAATCTGGAAAGACCGGGGCAGACCTGATTTTTTCTCTCAAGTAAGGAATGGATCAGTGTCAAATGATGTGCCATCTCCTCCAGTTAATTGTCAAAAAGTGTACTGTATAGACCGCTCCCTTGAAACCACCATAAACATCATCTTGTGGGGACAGGAGTAGTTTGTCCGAAAAGGTTTTCTTGAGAGCTAATGTTTGTTGCTCTTTGTGTAAACTGGCAGTACTTTCTAACATGTGTGTGTGTATCTGAGCTGGTACCTCCACTTGTTTTCTGTTGATGTTGGATGGAAGCAGTGCATTGGCTACCAGTGGGCTGGTCACACTCCTCTGCCAAACCTTTCATCTAGTACTGTTTGCTCAAGCTCGCTTTGATAAGATAAATGCTCAACACTTACATAGCTGTACCTCTGTCATTTTAAAACAGGGGGCAAGTACCCTTGCTAGATTGTAGAGTTCTGTGCCCAACGTTCATATTTTTAAAGCATGTGAAGCATTTTGTCAGCAAGGGATATCACCTTAGCTTTGAAAGGCACTGCCCTGTGTCTCAACTTGTTGCTTTAACAGATGTATTAGTAGCATCACTTCACTTAGTGTAGCATTCTCTCTTCAAAAGGTCTCAGATGGTGTGTTAGGTGCTCTAACACACATCACTGTCATGAATTAAGCAAAACACCATTAGCTACTACATTCTGCAAAGTGTGCTCCTATACAGTCTTTTCTGCTCCAATATTCTTTCGAGCATGTAAACATTTGAGTTCTAAAATGGGGACACATCTTGCACAACTTGATAACATGGCAAATTGTATTTAGCCTGAATGTTTTCTCATGCTGTCTGTGCCATCGCAGAATGGTGGATATTGCCACATATTTTCTTTGCTGCTCCCACCAAGGTAACCTGGCCGCTGTTCTTCTTCAAATAGCCATGGGGCCTCATTACGACCCTGGTGGTAGGGGGTTAACGGGGCCGGTAGAGCTACCGGCTCCGTCAACCCCCTACCGCCTCATTACGACGTCTGCTCACGGGACCCGCTAAGGATGCCTGGTAAAACCAGGTGTCCTTAGCGGGTCCTGTGAGCAGACCAGGATGCTAACAACAGGCCCATCATTAACAGGCCCGTTGTTAGCATCATCCCCATTCCCATTGAGCCCTATGGGGGCTGAAATGGGAATGGGGATGTACCAGGTCTGGGTTCCTTGAATGGGGAAATACCGGGCCCTCCAAGGTCGGAATGGCGCGGTACTCCCCACTCAGGGAACCCGACCCGGCACCCGGAATGGGGGTAGCCATGCCACAAAAAGCAGCATGGTTACCTCCAGGGTCGTAATGAGGCCCATGGACCTGAAGTTTTAGACAATGGGCAACGCATGGTATATGTTAGAATCTCCCCTTCCGCAAAGCAGATACTATGTTTGCCCATCATCAGAAACCACAAAAATTACATGTATATTGAGAGGATGCAGCCTCTCCGATATAATCTCCTGCAACTCTACCACAATATCATTTGTAGTGTGTTTTTTACAAATGAAAGGAAGCAAAGAACTTCCCTTTCCACATATCACTGCCTGTGCGAGTGACAGGAGAATTTTGGAGGTGAGGCCTTAGAAGAAGAGATGTCTTGGTCTGTAGGTTACAATAACACTCAATGTGCAGTGATGCACATGCAATCTGCTGTTTGGAAGTTGGTCGACATATTGGTTGTTAAATTAGCAGTATGGCTTTCAATGACCCTCAGGACAGAATGTGCAGTCTTTCACAAGTTTTCATAAAATTGTGGAATTTCAACAGTTGATAAAAACATCCGGCTTGTCATGTTGTAGTGTGGCAAAACACAAGAGGTGATGGCTGGAAGGTTTAGAATTAATCTTAACCTCTGGCATTGCTCTGAGCAACCATCCAGACCAGTGTACTTCGCCTGCCAAGCCAATACAAAAGGGGAAGACCATATGCAAATCAGGCTTGGTCCCACCCCACAAGGGGCAGTCCAGACCGATCTGCTAGGTCACATCCCTTTTGCGTGAGACCACAAGCATCCCCAGAATTGTATCAGCACCATAGGGGAACAAAGCTGCGCCTCACTGATGAGGCCCAACAAGAAAGAAACATGTCTGGGGTTGCATGTGTTTCCGTGCGGAGGGTACCTGGCCTAGCAGTTCGGGAAGGACTCCTCCCATTGGTGGCAGTACCTGACTGATTTGCATATGGCTGCACCCGTTTTGCAATAGCATAGACAGGCGAAAAAGCGTTGGTGTGCAAGGTTGCCCAGAGCAGTGCCGGTGGTTCAGATTAACTCAAAACCTTCCTTCCACCCATCAGTTCTTCGGTTATATGTTGTAGTGTGGTACAAACTAAATATTATGTGTTTTGAAACCACTGTTTTTGACAACACTGAATAGCTTCAGGTTTTTGGCTATAAACTCTCCCATCAACGGTTTTTCCATACAGGATGTTTTCTTTCTACATGCCACTAATAGTTTGCTAGTGGAGACTTTCATCAGCACGGGCTCACGAAAATAATATTACTGGAGAGAGCCAATATGGATTCAGGTATGGAATTAGATATGAAGATCAACTCCTTAATGTAATAATGATAAAAGAGAACTACGTCAACGGTATGCAAGATCTCCTCCTACATGTATGCCCTATAGCCTAAGTACTGTAGTTGATGCTATTATCCAAAATAAACTTAAGGTCACTCTTTAGGAGTTAGGTTGTCTTATTGACCTCATAGCTATTCTAGCCAATAAGAACTTTGTTTCGAAATCTAGGGTCGGCTTTGGTTTCAATGGGGTACTTTATGACAAAATTACTTCTGCTCTCCATAGGTATAAGATTGAGTAGCGGCTAGACCGCCTAGTCAGCCCCACGCTTCTACAGACCAACAGTGATCCTAATCATAAAGCTAAAACAGGCGCTGGTAACAGATATACCTCTTTCACCGTTGGTGGTAATGTGGACAGAGGGAACGCAGTACGGAAGGGGTGTGAATGTGATCCAGTAGCAACCCAAAACAGCAACGTACAACAGTCCAAAATAAAAGGATTTTCCATTTAGGGTTCTACAAAATATATGCACTTTAATAAAACACACCAATGTACACATAACTATAAAAACACTATAAACATCCACCCCTTTAAAAGAAAGACAGAGAAATGTAGAATATAATGGTGCAGCACTCTGGGTTTTCAGCATGGTGGAAAAACTGGGTAATAAATCCAATGCAGAGCATAGAATAAGAATATGTTCTGATAGGAAAAAAGATGCAACAGGGACTTAGCCAGTCTCTGGGTCCCAAACGTGACCAGGGGAGCATGGCCTCTCAAAAGTACCGCATTCCAATGCTTGGCAGTTTGACAGCATTGAACTGGGCTTTGAGGGTTTTTAAAAAAAACATTTTATTTCATTTTTTATACAGGGAGGGACGATGCTGCTTTTGATCACAAAAAATGCACAATAGATAAGATATCAGATTTGACAGGGAGCAGTGAGCTTCTTACAATGGGTGAGTTTGAGTGACATTCTGACATGTTTGTGGGGGTGAGTAAATGGAACAATCCATGGGTGGACATACATA
The DNA here is from genome assembly GCF_040938575.1 of Ambystoma mexicanum. Classification (NCBI taxonomy): domain Eukaryota; kingdom Metazoa; phylum Chordata; class Amphibia; order Caudata; family Ambystomatidae; genus Ambystoma; species Ambystoma mexicanum. The sequence continues at coordinate 676,393,073 of NC_090928.1, forward strand.
GATTAAGGACAACCAACATTCAAACTGTTTAAGTGCAGGTATGCGGTACAACCAGCTGTGTTCAGGATGTGACAATGATGGATGAAGTGCTAGAGTGGAGGTAGTAGAAGGTGAAGGACAGGGAAGTGGCCAGGGAAATATGTTAGCTAGAAGGTCTATGAGAGGTAGGTTAAGAGGTTAACTCGAAGGTGAGGAGGGATACTTTAAGTCTGGTGTGTTGTTATTGTGGACTATTTCTCAGATATCCAGGGGAAGAGAATTCCATGCAAGTGGAAAGACAGAGCGGAAGCGTGAGTAAGCACAGGGAGGACGAGGTGCCACAAGGGTAGCCAAGGAGGCAAAGCAGACATTACAAGAAGGCTTGTAAAGTTGTAGAGTTGGATAGATGAGGATAGATAAGGTGGTGACATTCTGTGATTGACTTGCAAACCAGGAGGAGACATTTAAATCTGGTCCCTGTTTTGAATCGTCAGACACCCAGCCTTCTGATGGTACGAGGAAGTAGGTGTGAAATGAGGGAGTTGAAAGAGAGTCTTGGTAGAAAAGTTAATGATCTTGCCGAGAGGACAGAAAGCATAATTGGGGTGACATAAGAGGATGCTGGCACAGTAGTCCAATTTGGAGGATACAAGAGTGGTTAAGAGATGCTTGTCAGGGTTGAAAGGAAGGAGGTGCATGATTTTCCTAATATTTAGGAGCTTCCTAACATTGCAGTTTTGGAGATGAAAGTAGAGAAGGTGCGAGAAGGGTCATAGATGACACTGACGTTTTCTAGCTGAAGAAGAGTAGGGGAGAGTGTCAGGTGGGAACTGGATAGGCAGTGAAAAGATGAGAGAGTGCATTTGACAGGGAAGAAGGGCACCTCTGTGTTGGTAGAGTTTTACATCAAGAGAGTGAGAAGCCATCCAATATTTAATGGCAGAGAGACAATTTGCAATTTTGATAGAGAGATCAGAGGAGAGTTCAGAAAAAGAGAAGATGTGTGTGTCGTCCATGAGGAGTTGGTACGGTAACCCAACAGGGGAGTTTATTGACCCAATAACCCAAGGCGGGAGTTAAGTGACCCAAGAGCAGAGGTGTAGAGGACCTAACACAGAGCCTTGTGGAACACCAACAGTTAAAGGAGTGAGTTGAGAGGTGTTGTTGCTCCAGGAGACAGAACTGGTGAGGTGCCATGTAGGAGTAAATCTGCAAATCCCAAGAAGAAAGAGAATATTAAGGAGATCAGAGTGATCGACAGTGTCAAAGGCAGCAGACTGGTCAAGGAGAACTAGAATTGAGGATGGGCTGGAGTGCTTATCAGAGGCGGTGAAGTTGGAGACAGTCATGAGATCAGTTTCTGTGTAGCGACAAGAGTGGAAACCTGCTTGTAGGGTGTCTCGAATCGTGTGGGTGTCTAAAACATTGGTAAGATGTTAGAACACAACTCTTTCCAGCACTTTAGAGTAGTGCGGAAGGAGAGACACAGGACAAATGTTAACCAGTAGATTTGGGTCAGACCCTTGCTTCTTTAGGAGAGGGATGAAAGTAGTGGGAAAGCAAGCAGAGTTTAAGGACAGGTTGAAGAGTTCAACGAGGTGAGAGGCCATAAAAGGGACAATAAGCTTGACTAGCTGAAGAGCAAGATGTTCCCATGACTACCCTGAGTGAGAAATATGTACAACATATCATTTAGAGACCCAGAAAGAAACCCATTGTCTGTGTTGTAAAGTGAGGTCTCCAGACTCTCAGGTAAGTTTGTATATAAGCTGCTTCTTTATTAAAGCACTACTTTAGTAACATATTAAGTCAGTATATAAGGTGCAGGACACACCAGTTCCCATCACCAAGCTTCATCTTTCCAACTGCCTTGGGCTGAACATCAGAGTCAAGATATTCCACACACACATTCCACATTCCCTTCCACTCCACTGATGAGATCACACTCCACATTATTAAAGAAGCCAACACAACACACATTTTTTCCTGACCCAAGACACATATACCAAAGGCATAGATACAGCACACCTAATGGCCTTATCGAACACATAACAATACAATTAACAATTTAGGTAATCATTCAATACCAAGTGCTACCACACATTGTACACTCCTATACTTCAGGCACACCTGGTGTGCGTCCATACCATTTTCCAATACATTCCGTTACCTCTGGCACACACAATATGCCTACATCACTACCTACCATATATTCAGTGACATCAGGCACACCTAAGGTACCTCCATAACTATTTAGCCATACAATCATAACATCTGGCATGCCTAGGGTGCAACTATTTAGTAGGCACTCTATAACACCTAACACAGTATGGTGCTTCTTTAACAATATGCAATACATTCTATAACATCTGGCACATCTAAGAAGCCTCTGTGACTATTTTGCTATATATTCCATGACCTCTGGCACACCAGACAATGCCAATATCCAGCCACATCTATGCACCAGACACTATTTGTCGGCACCACACACTGTATGCCATTGCAACATCAGTATTTGTGCATGATCTCCTGTTCACTGCCACACATTTAACAAGTTGACATAAACGTAGTCACATATGTGTATCACAACTGTAAACTACAATATATGCACTTTTGTTTACACTCTCAGGCAATAAACCTAACCATAACATTTCCCAACACTAATCCCTTCATATGCGCTACATTTTGCCAACCTTGTACACATAGCCATCCTCGGGTGCCAACTCTAGCTAATGTCTTAGTTCCCTCAGTCCTTGCAGCTCCAGTTTCACAATGATTGCCAACCTTCTCTCCTTTAGGCTACACTGGATGGTAGGAATACCTTTGGAGGGTAATAGGTCCATGGGCGGCTGCTCTCCCCGCAGCACCTCTCTTGGTCTCCTTCAGCATGCTTCAATTCCTGGACTTTCCATGAGCCATCTGTTTGCCAATGTTTTAAAGTGAGATCTTCAGACCCTCAGGTAAGTTTCAAAATTAGTTGCTTTATGAAAGTATTTCTTTAGTGACATCTTAAGACAGTATATAGGGGGCAGGACCCACCAGTGCCCACCACCCAGGCTTCATATTTTAACTCCTTTGGGGGCGGAACACCAGGGTCGGGTCAGGATATTACACACACACATTCTACATTCCCTTCCACTCCTCTCATGATGTCACACACCAAATTGAGTATTAAAAAAGCCAACACACCAGTCTGGCTGTGCTAACAGAAATTCCAGGTTGCAAAGCCATATTAGGTCCCACCTGGGTTCACCATTTGTAGGGAAGTGGCTTATTGAAACCTGTTATGGGTCATCCCTTGTCCGAAAGCCATGGCATGAACATTTGTTAAGGTTAACTCCTTGCAGCAAATACATGCCTTGCAAAATTGTTAAGGGTTATCCCTTGAAGGAAAGCTGCACCTTGAAAAATTGCTAAGGGTCTTCCTGTGTAGCGAACCCATTCTGAGAAAAATTAATTGTCATATCTAGTACAAAAGATGCACTTTTTTAAAGGCTCATCCCTTGTACTGAAGCAGCTCTTTGAAAAATTAAGGGCAGTCCCGTGAGGGGAATTAGCTCATTGAAAAAGGGTTCAGGGTCATCCCCTTTAGCAAAGTTGCTCCTGGGTAATTGTAAAGGGTTATCCTTTGTACGAAAGCCACACGTTAAAAATGCGTTAATGGTCATCCTCTTAGGAAAGCCACTCCTTGAAAAATTGTAAATGGTCATCCCTTGCAGTCAACAGAGGATTCAAGGATTTTTGTGGCCTTGTATGGTTTCCCCTGTGACAACATGCTTCTGACATCGTTATCGGTAAATGCAGTCTATGTATGTGGACAATTAAGGGATCTAAGTGAAGTTATTGAAGATGGTCATAAAGTATAATTTACTGGCTAGAGTGAGAAACAAAAGTGTCTGTTGTTTTTCTATATGGACTTACATTTTGTTGGCTGGGTACATTGAACTATACCTGTGTATCATTGCTCTGCATATCAGAAAAGACATCTCTCTGATACATTGTTTAGGCTCTCCCTCATAGAAAGGCTGCTCTGTAAAAAAATGTAATGGTCTCCCTCTCAGAAAATCTGCTCTCTCAAAACGCATTCCAATTCTCTCTCACAGAAAGGCTGCTATCCTAAACCTTGTCCTGGCTCTTCGTCACAAACAATTGGCTTTCAAAAGATTTTCTGGCTCACTGTCAGAGAAATACCATTATCTGAAAAATTCCCCTGGCTCTCTATCAAAGAATACCTGCACTTTCAAAAACTGTTCTCACTCTTTCCTGAAGCAAAAGCCACTATCCGTCTCTAGAAAAGCTGGCCTATAATAAATGTAATACCATGTTACCAAAGGCCTACATCTGCACACTTGTTTAGATAATATGCAAGAATGATTTATGCTGTGTTTGGTTGACTTTCCTCAGTCTTTCTAAGACTTGAAGATGTTTTCTTGGTTTCTGTCAGCCATTTAAATTGATAATAACAATCTTCCTCCTTCAGATACATAGCCATGTCTGACTGTGAATCCCTGTCACCCATGTTCTTCCACAGCAATGCATGGGGCAAATACTTTAAAGTGCTTTTCATGAAAGAAAGGTGCTGAATATTTTCAACTGTGAGTCAAGTTCCTGTTTCAGACACAATATTTACAGCTGTGCAAAATAGCTGCTCCCAGTAAGTGTGCACTAGTTGACGGGCAGCTCACCATTTTACAAGCTAATCTGGAAAGACCGGGGTAGACCTGATTTTTTCTCTCAAGTAAGGAATAGATCAGTGTCAAATGATGTGCCATCTCCTCTAAGTTAATTGTCAAAAAGTGTACTGTATAGACCGCTCCCTTAAAACAATCATAGTGCCATCTTGTGGGACAGGAGTAGTTTGTCCGAAAAGGTTTTCTTGAGAGCTAATGTCTGTTGCTCTTTGTGGAAACTGGCAGTACTTTCTAATATGTGTGTGTGTGTATCTGAGCTGGTACCTCCACTTGTTTTCTGTTGATGTTGGATGGAAGCAGTGCATTGGCTACCAGTGGGCTGGTCTCACTCCTCTGCCAAACCTTTCATCTAGTACTATTTGCTCAAGCTCGCTTTGATAAGATAAATGCTCAACACTTACATAGCTGTACCTCTGTCATTTTAAAACAAGGGCCAAGTACGCTTGCTAGATTGTAGAGTTCTGTGCCCAACGTTCATATTTTTAAAGCATCTGAAGCATTTTTTCAGCAAGGGATATCACCTTAGCTTTGAAAGGCACCGCTCTGTGTCTCAACTTGTTGCTTTAACAGATGTATTAGTAGCATCACTTCACTTAGTGTAGCATTCTCTCTTCAAAAGGTCTCAGATGGTGTGTTAGGTGTTCTAACACACATCACTGTCATGAATTAAGCAAAACACTATTTGCCGCTACATTCTGCAAGGTGTGCTCCTATACAGTCTTTTCTGCTCCAATATTCTTTCGAGCATGTAAACATTTGAGTTCTAAAATGGGGACACATCTTGCACAACTTGATAACATGGCAAATTGTGTTTAGCCTGAATGTTTTCTCATGCTGTCTGTGCCATCGCAGAATGGCAGATATTGCCACATATTTTCTTTGCTGCTCCCACCAAGGTAACCTGGCCGCTGTTCTTCTTCAAACAGTCATGAGGCCTCATTACGACCCTGGTGGTAGGGGGTTAACAGGGCCGGTAGAGCTGCTGGCTCTGTCAACCCCCTACCACCTCATTACGAGGTCTGCTCACGGGACCCGCTAAGGATGCCTGGTAAAACCAGGCGTCCTTAGCGGGTCCCGCGAGCAGACCAGGATGCTAACAACAGGCCCGTCATTAACAGGCCCGTTGTTAGCATCATCCCCATTCCCATTGAGCCCTATGGGGGCTGAAATGGGAATGGGGATGTACCGGGTCTGGGTTCCTTGAATGGGGAAATACCGGGCCCTCCAAGGTCGGAATGGCGCGGTATTTCCCCACTCAGGGAACCCGGACCCGGTACCCAGAATGGAGGTAGCCATGCCACAAAAAGCGGCATGGTTACCTCCAGGGTCGTAATGAGGCCCATCGACCAGAAGTTTTAGACAATGGGCAACGCATGGTATATGTTAGAATCTCCCCTTCCGCAAAGCAGATACTATGTTTGCCCATTATCAGATACCACAAAAATTACATGTATATTGAGAGGATGCAGCCTCTCCGATATAATCTCCTGCAACTCTACCACAATATCATTTGTAGTGTGTTTTTTACAAATGAAAGGAAGCAAAGAACTTCCCTTTCCACATATCACTGCCTGTGCGAGTGACAGGAGAATTTTGGAGGTGAGGCCTTAGAAGAAGAGATGTCTTGGTCTGTAGGTTACAATAACACTCAATGTTCAGTGATGCACATGCAATCTGCTGTTTGGAAGTTGGTCGACATATTGGTTGTTAAATTAGCAGTATGGCTTTCAATGACCCTCAGGACAGAATGTACAGTCTTTCACAAGTTTTCATAAAATTGCAGAATTTCAACAGTTGATAAAAACATCCGGCTTGTCATGTTGTAGTGTGGCAAAACACAAGTGGTGATGGCTGGAAGGTTTAGAATTAATCTTAACCTCTGGCATTGCTCTGAGCAACCATCCAGACCAGTGTACTTCGCCTGCCAAGCCAATACAAAAGGGGAAGACCATATGCAAATCAGGCTTGGTCCCACCCCACAAGGGGCAGTCCAGACCGATCTGCTAGGTCACATCCCTTTTGCGTGAGACCACAAGCATCCCCAGAATTGTATCAGCACCATAGGGGAACCAAGCTGCACCTCACTGATGAGGCCCAACAAGAAAGAAACATGTCTGGGGTTGCATGTGTTTCCATGCGGAGGGTACCTGGCCTAGCAGTTCGGGAAGGGCTCCTCCCATTGGTGACAGTACCTGACTGATTTGCATATGGCTGCACCCGTTTTGCAATAGCATAGACAGGTGAAAAAGCGTTGGTGTGCAAGGTTGCCCAGAGCAGTGCCGGTGGTTCAGATTAATTCAAAACCTTCCTTCCACCCATCAGTTCTTCGGTTATATGTTGTAGTGTGGTACGAACTAAATATTATGAGTTTTGAAACCACTGTTTTTGACAACACTGAATAGCTTCAGGTTTTTGGCTATAAACTCTCCCATCAACGGTATTTCCATACAGGATGTTTTCTTTCGACATGCCACTAATAGTTTGCTAGTGGAGACTTTCATCAGCACGGGCTCACGAAAATAATATTACTGGAGAGAGCCAATTTGGATTCAGGTATGGAATTAGATATGAAGATGAACTCCTAAATGTAATAATGATAAAAGAGAACTACATCAAAGGTATGCAAGATCTCCTCCTACATGTATGCCCTCTAGCCTAAGTACTGTAGTTGATGCTATTATCCAAAATAAACTTAAGGTCACTCTTTAGGAGTTAGGTTGTCTTATTGACCTCATAGCTATTCTAGCCAATAAGAACTTTGTTTCGAAATCTAGGGTTGGCTTTGGTTTAAATGGGGTACTTTATGACAAAATTACTTCTGCTCTCCATAGGTATAAGATTGAGTAGCGGCTAGACCGCCTAGTCAGCCCCACGCTTCTACAGACCAACAGTGATCCTAATCATAAAGCTAAAACAGGCGCTGGTAATAGATATACCTCCTTCACCGTTGGTGGTAATGTGGACAGAGGGAACGCAGTACGGAAGGGGTGTGAATGTGATCCAGTAGCAACCCAAAACAGCAACGTACAACAGTCCAAAATAAAAGGATTTTGCATTTAGGGTTCTACAAAATATATGTACTTTAATAAAACACACCAATGTACACATAACTATAAAAACACTATAAACATCCACCCCTTTAAAAGAAAGACAGAGAAATGAAGAATGTAATGGTGCAGCACTCTGGGTTTTCAGCATGGTGGAAAAACTGGGTAATAAATCCAATGCAGAGCATAGAATAAGAATATGTTCTGATAGGAAAAAAGATGCAACAGGGACTTAGCCAGTCTCTGGGTCCCAAACGTGACCAGGGGAGCATGGCCTCTCAAAAGTACCGCATTCCAATGCTTGGCAGTTTGACAGCATTGAACTGGGCTTTGAGGGTTTTTAAAAAAACATTTTATTTCATTTTTTATACAGGGAGGGACGATGCTGCTTTTGATCACAAAAAATGCACAATAGATAAGATATCAGATTTGACAGGGAGCAGTGAGCTTCTTACAATGGGTGAGTTTGAGTGACATTCTGACATGTTTGTGGGGGTGAGTAAATGGAACAATACATGGGTGGACATACATAGATTAAGGACAACCAACATTGAAACTGTTTAAGTGCAGGTATGCGGTACAACCAGCTGTGTTCAGGATGTGACAATGATGGATGAAGTGCTAGAGTGGAGGTAGTAGAAGGTGAAGGACAGGGAAGTGGCCAGGGAAATATGTTAGCTAGAAGGTCTATGAGAGGTAGGTTAAGAGGTTAACTCGAAGGTGAGGAGGGATACTTTAAGTCTGGTGTGTTGTTATTGTGGACTATTTCTCAGATGTCCAGGGGAAGAGAATCCCATGCAAGTGGAAAGACAGAGCGGAAGCGTGAGTAAGCACAGGGAGGACGAGGTGCCACAAGGGTAGCCAAGGAGGCAAGCGGACATTACAAGAAGGCTTGTAAAGTTGTAGAGTTGGATAGATGAGGATAGATAAGGTGGTGACATTCTGTGATAGATTTGCGAACCAGGAGGAGACATTTAAATCTGGTCCCTGTTTTGAATCGTCAGACACCCAGCCTTCTGATGGTACGAGGAAGTAGGTGTGAAATGAGGGAGTTGAAAGAGAGTCTTGGTAGAAAAGTTAATGATCTTGCCGAGAGGACAGAAAGCATATTTGGGGTGACATAAGAGGATGCTGGCACAGTAGTCCAATTTGGAGGATACAAGAGTGGTTAAGAGATGCTTGTCAGGGCTGAAAGGAAGGAGGTGCATGATTTTCCTAATATTTAGGAGTTTCCTAACATTGCAGTTTTGGAGATGAAAGTAGAGAAGGTGCGAGAAGGGTCATAGATGACACTGACGTTTTCTAGCTGAAGAAGAGTAGGGGAGAGTGTCAGGTGGGAACTGGATAGGCAGTGAAAAGATGAGAGAGTGCATTTCACAGGGAAGAAGGGCACCTCTGTGTTGGTAGAGTTTTACATCAAGAGAGTGAGAAGCCATCCAATATTTAATGGCAGAGATACAATTTGCAATTTTGATAGAGAGATCAGAGGAGAGTTCAGGAAAAGAGAAGATGTGTGTGTCGTCCATGAGGAGTTGGTACGGTAACCCAACAGGGGAGTTTATTGACCTAATAACCCAAGGCGGGAGTTAAGTGACCCAAGAGCAGAGGTGTAGAGGACCTAAAACAGAGCCTTGTGGAACACCAACAGTTAAAGGAGTGAGTTGAGAGGTGTTGTTGCTCCAGGAGACAGAATTGGTGAGGTGCCATGTAGGAGTAAATCTGCAAATCCCAAGAAGAAAGAGAATATTAAGGAGATCAGAGTGATCGACAGTGTCAAAGGCAGCAGACTGGTCAAGGAGAACTAGAATTGAGGATGGGTTGGAGTGCTTATCAGAGGCGGTGAAGTTGGAGACAGTCATGAGATCAGTTTCTGTGTAGCGACAAGAGTGGAAACCTGCTTGTAGGGTGTCTCGAATCGTGTGGGTGTCTAAAACATTGGTAAGATGTTAGAACACAACTCTTTCCAGCACTTTAGAGTAGTGCGGAAGGAGAGACACAGGACAAATGTTAACCAGTAGATTTGGGTCAGACCCATGCTTCTTTAGGAGAGGGATGAAAATAGTGGGAAAGCAAGCAGAGTTTAAGAACAGGTTGAAGAGTTCAACGAGGTGAGAGGCCATAAAAGGGACAATAAGCTTGTCTAGCTTAAGAGCAAGATGGTCTGATGAGGCAAAAGAAAGGTTAGCCTTCATCAGTAGAGATATTACTTCTTCAGTATTAGAGTGACTAATGTGGGAGGTAATGGCAGAGGATGATGGTAGAGTAGGCAGAGTGTAGAATGTAGGGGGAGGGAGTGTGAGGAAGGTCAGGAGAGAGTCTCTAATTTTGGAAGTGTTTGCGGCAAAGTATTCAGCTAGGTCATTAGCTGTGAGAGTGCATTTGTTAGTCATTGGTTTAGTAGGAGTGAAGAGTGATTTTAGGGTTTCCTGTAGCCGACGAGGATGATTGGAGTGAAAGTCAATAAGGGTACAGTAGAAATGTGTTTTTGCTCTATCAAGAGAGGGCTTTTGAGATTTTTGGGCAGAGAAGTAAAGTTTCAGATCCTCATGCGAGTGGGAACGCCTCCATTTGTGCCGCAGCCGATGCATGTCTGTGTGCAGAGAGTGGTTGAATGGGGAGACCCATCGTTGTGGATGCTGAGACTTAGGGTCAAAGTTAGCAGTGGGAAGTGAGACGAGTATGCTTTCTATGAGAGTGATTGGAAGCTGGAGAAGGCAGCGTTAGTGGAAGAGACATCAGTTGTAAATGAGGAGAGTACTGTAGGTCCAAGAGAAAGTGAGGAGTTTATTAATTCATTTCGTCATTTATATAGCATCTTTCACCATAATTATGGACCCAATGCACCGTTGGTTGAACACCCTCAATGAGACCAAAGTCCAAAATATTGGAGAATAGGGAGGTGCCATTATGCCTGTGTGCATTTCGGCCAATAAAGTTTTGAGATGGTGGCAATACGCTGCCAATCATCCATGTCTGAATGGCATATGGATGGGTGCAACAGAGGTATACTATGAACAAAAAGGGGAGGATTGTGTTTAAGTGGATAGAATATGTGGAAAGCTACAGTTAAAATTTGTGTCATGAAAGGTAGCTTAATTCTTACGGCAGAGGTGTTGTGCAATAGTGTTTGTGTTATATGTGAGTGCAGGGTGTTTGGGAATGAGCCTGTGCCTTCCACTAAGTTGCAAAGGTGTGGTGTGCAGGAGGCAAAATTGGGTAGCTGTACAAACAACAATGTATACACCCTGCATTCCATCTATCTACAAAGAGCATTGCTAAGTCTCACATACGATCTAAGTGCAAAATTCTGAGTGGATCTTAGAGTGAGACATTGCCATCTCTAGTTCCTTCACGTTGCATAAGGCCCCCCTTTCATGTCTACCTGCTGTGGCAAGGCCCATCCTCATGTTCTTTAGAGTTACAAACAGTGCCGACTAACAAGGAGGGATCAGGTGTACCTGATTATCCTCCTCCAGGTTGATCTACTTGCATTTCCTATGGTGCCTTTAAGTGTGAAGCATTGCAGACCCTTCGAGCCCTCATGAGTGCAATACCCAGTCCACTCTCAGGAATTGTATCATGTGCAAGTTACTGCAATACCTTTTGAATACTTTTTTACAAGGTAGGCTGGCCCAAGGGGGTTTGAGGTAGCAGAGCTCAGAAGATGGAGAGACAAGGCAGATAGCTGAAGGGGGGACAGGAGGGGAGAGAGGCTGACTGCTGAAAGGAGCTAGTGTGTGAATGGGGAATGGGTACAGGAAGGAGGTCAGGATGTTGGAGGGAACAGCCAGGTTTTGAGGGCTTTCCTAATGGTCGGGTGATCCTCTACGAGACAGAGTGTCAGTGGAAGGGAGTTCCAGAAGGTGGGTGCAAAGACGCAGAAGCAGACACCTCCTAGTCAGGAGAACCTGAAAGGGGGACTACAAGGAGGTGTGCAGAACCTGTTCAGAGGAATTTGGTGGGGTGGTTGCCTGTGAGCTTGTTTTGGAGGAATTCAGGGCCTTTATTGTGAATGGTGTAGTGGGTGATGCACATGGCTTTGAAAAAGACCTGTTGGCTAATGGGCAGCTAGTGAAGTATCCTGAGTGTGGGGGAGATGTGTTCTCTGGGGGAGAGTTCCGGGAGAAGCCTTGCTGAAGAGCTTTGGATCTGTTTGAGCTTTCTGAGTTGATATGCAGGCAGGGCTAGGTAGAGGGAGTTAGAATAGTGTATGCATGAGAGGATGATGGCAATGACTGCAGAACATCTCTGGGGGTAGGAGAGATATGGAAATATCTGCTTCAGAATGCAGAAGTGGACAGAGCAAGATCTGGAGACTGCATTGATGTGACAGGAGATGGTCAAGTTCAATCTAAAAGTGAATCCTAGGTTTTTGACTGAGGGGATTCAGTGGACTTGAGTCCTAATGAAGGCGGTCAGGGGTAGGTTGGGGAAAGAGAGCTGTTTTGCCAAGTTACTTAAGAACCGCATAGTCCAGCAGCAAGCTAGACTGTTAGTGAATGGCAGAAGGTTTACATTTCCGTAAATATCCAAGATTGCCCTTGCAGATCGAATTGGGTCCAGAGGTGTTGCTTTGCATTAATCCATGTGGTGAGTTGTTGTCAAGTCGGGTTCCAACGGGTGCTTCATGCAGTTCTGAAGCGATTCAAGCAGAAACCTTATTATATAACATCAGTAAATAGAAGTTCGGGATTCTTCTCAACTGTACTTGTTCATGTGATAATGTTGTACTTAAGTGGTTAACCCATTGTATTGTTTTTGTATTTACTATATCTGCCTAGAAAAGTGTTCTATACGCCCCATTTTACAAAAGTCTTTAGTTCTGTGTGTTTGATTAGATATTTTGTTTCTATTTTCATGTATATTATTTAAAGCATCATTATTATATTGACTTTTGAATATTTGTTATTGTAATTAACAAACTTTTGAAATATTTAAGAACTTTATTTATCATAGGATTTGATATTCTCAGAGTATTTTATTTATATATTTTGTCATGATATACATGGGATAAAGTACCCCCAAGCACTGTTGTCTATCAGATCATGGGCTCTTTCCTGTGGCTAGCAGATTGCCAGGTTTCTTCCACAAAGCCCAGAAAAAGCAGAATGTGCTCAGAAACCATGTTCTTCCGACCTGCACCTATGAACACCACAGATTTCGCTTTTGCCTTTCCCAATGTCCCACTTATGAACCACATTCTGCTTAAGGTCAATCAGAAGCATCCCCAAGAAGAAGGAACCTCACTCCACAGTTTGGGTTTTACCATCACTATTAATACACAAAGGAGAAAAGGTGCATAACAATTAATAAGTCTCTCATCTGTCTAGCGAAGGAAGTTGATTATAGCCTACGACCATTGGTCCTTCAAAATTGGACTTGGTACACAATGCATTCTTATACATTTGATCATTTTAATTCTCCAAAGTAGATAAAATACTCCTAAAAGGCTTATTTAAAAAACACATACAGTATAACCCAAGATTTAAACCCACATGGTGGGTATGACGACACCCTAATGGGATAAGTTACATCACAATTAACAACATGTACATTTCAACAAACACATAACAATTACAAAGCACTCTGTACTTGAACAGAGTGACAATTTACAACCAATCATATCCCAACATGTTTCAGTTCTTTAAAGCTTCTCAATGCTTGAACTTTCTTCAGGGGAACAAACTGTATTTTCACGTAAGTTCTTCAACACCATGTAATCCTAGGTAAAAAGCAAGGCGATCCCAAATACGGTCACCTGCATGAAAAAACAACCAAAACCTCCATATAAAACAATGAGCTACACTTTCTATATCACATATGATACCTCTAAACTAGACCAATATGGCGGCTTAAAGGATAAGGGTACAGTCCTAGATAGAACTGCCCTGAACAAATAACACTACTATACCTCTATATGTAGCTTAAGTAGTGTAGATATAAATGTCAATAACTTCGGACTTCTTCAATAAAGTCGACTTAGATATAAGGGTTCTCAAAATACCCGATCTATTCCAAGGTCTGCATAGGCAACACAAAATAATAAACAGGAGACACAAAATGCACCAATATACTCAGTTCACCGGTGAACAACCACAACAATAACATGTATATCTGCTCTCCTCCCCGGTTGCTACCGTGAAAAGTAACTAAGCTTCCACCATCTAGTATATCAAATAGCTAGCACCTCGTGGCTGCACAATCAACCTTAGGTGTATCGAATATCTATATAGTAGCCCAAAAATGTGTGTCTTGACCCTATAGCCCAAATCAATTCATAAGCAAGTGTATCCACCATATAGTATACTTAGATGACAATACCTGTAAACACCAAGTTTCACATGCGTTTCACTTAGAAAAGCGCTTTCATGCTAATACCGAAGAAACACGTGTCGCTAGTTTTTCGCGTACAATCAACTCTGCAACAACACAAAAACCAGAGTGTCGGTACATAGTCAACATTGAGCGTTTTTGAAATAGAATATCTTTAAACGGCGTAATAGACATTACATTCAACGCTACAACTTGAAAAACCCAGCGTATCAATGTAAGTTTGAACCCAGGTTGCACGCTATAACTGGCGCTATACCATTACACTTGCCAATGCGCCGGCATATTAATGCCCAATTCAGATCAGCAGTAGGAGTTCCAGACATAATAGTAGCTAAAAATTCGACATATTAAGTACCTGATCGCGTGGAACATGGAACCGCTCCCTAGCCGTCGCGAAGTGTACGGACGCCTACGTTCCACAACCGCGCTAGTGATTTAAGCTGACGTGGAAACAAAGAATGGACTTCCACAGCTAAGGAGCAATGGTAAAGATAGAAAACGGGCTAATATGCCCCAAACAAACGGTAAGAAGCAGGAAGTAGTTATATCAAATGAGGACCAAGCCACAATGCAAATCATACCTAAACACAAATGAATGCAACAAAATAACGTAACAGTGCAGTAAACATCCAAATGACAACTCAAGATTACACAGTGGTGAAAAACAAAGAGTGGATAACACCATGGCTTCAAAACCTCAACAGAATTACTAAATTCCACATAATCCAATTTTGGCATAGCACAGTGGACCATTACATATGCACATTGCGAGCAAAAAATCATGAATTAGGACACATTGGCTTATACCGCCATGTCATGTTCCTAGAAATCATTTTCAAATTAATTTGCAGAAATGTAATTCAATTTCTTCCACTGAATAAATCAACAACATAAAATATAAAGTATAAAGTCACACAGTAGTTCATAAATCGACATTGTGCCACTCAACCTCCTCGTTGAGTCCTCTAATGTGACTCTGGCACAAAAAAATCATTTTTTGTTCAAAATTCAATAGTCTACGATCTGTCTCTTGTTTAGTAGAGCCATGAACTTTCTTAAGGATGACCCATCTAAAATCTTCATGTGTATGTTTCATTTCTATGAAATGTTTCACCATTGGAGCAGCAATCACTTTATTTTTAATGCAGCTCTGATGTTCTATCATTCGTGTTCTGCATTTCCTATTCGTTTTTTCCAATATATTTCAGCTCACAAGGACATGTAATCAAATACACAACATTTTCAGAATTACAATTGGTCATTTCATTCAACATCCAAGTGCATGATTGATTCAGCTTAATTTGTTTGGCCTCTTCTGTGTATCCACACATCAAACAATTACCACATGGGAAATGGCCTTTTACCACGGGCAGGCCACACAGAGTAGTCTGTCTGGGTGCTGATATTGGTTTGACTGTTATGTCATTTTTGATGAGCATATTTCTTATGTTCTCACTCTTTTTGAATGCTATAAGAGGAGACAGAGTAGCTCCATTTCTATAGACATTTTTCCAAGCTTTCTTAATGATACCCTTAATCTTATAAAAACAGATTAGAAAAGGTATTCACAACACAATACCAGTTTTTGTATTATTTCCTCTCCCCTTCTTTTCCAACAAGGACTCCCGATTATTATTGAAAGCCCTTTTGGATGATTGTTTCACTAGTCTGTCTGGGTACCCCTTGCTCAACAATTTGTCCGAAAGTTTTGCTGCACTTTCTTTGTAATACTCCTTTCGACTGCTATTCCTCTGAAGCCTAAGAAACTGGCCAAAAGGGAGGTTGTTTTTGATGTTATTGGCATGGTGGCTATTATAATGCAAAAGTGCATTATTATCAGTTGTTTTCCTGTAAGGTTTAACTTTTAACACACCGTTAAAGTGAAAGATCGTAATATCTAGAAAATTAATTTCTTGTTCACTAATTTCTCGAGTAAATTTCAAAAAAGGATTGCATGTATTCAGTCAATCAACAAATGCAACAGCCTCCTCTTTCATGCCACGCCATATATGTAGTGTAGCCACTTAATAACGCTTGTTTTGAAAGGGTTACTATCTGTGTACACAAAAACCTTCTCAAAGAATTCAACATACAAATTAGCCAAATTCGGTGCCATTGCTGCACCCATTGCAGTGCCCTCTGTTTATTGAAGAATACACCTTGAAATTGAAAAAAATTCTGCGTGAGCGCAACTTCTGCGCACCACAAAATGAAATCATTACTAACTGGGTGGCCATCTTCTCTTCCGATCAAAATTTCTTCGATAACTGCCAATGTTGCTCTCTGTGGAATTACAGTATACAAAGATTGAATATCCAAACTAATCAAGAGTGTTTCACCCGGGATGAAAGGGAGATTCTTTATCTTGTTAATAGCATCCATGGTATCTCTTAAGTAGCAATCCATTTTGAGGACAAAAGGTCTTAGATAAAAATCCACAAACTTGGATAGTGGTTCCAAGATAGAACTAACTACCAGGGGGGTTGGGTAGTCCTTTATGGACTTTAGGTAAAGTATAAAAAAACGGTATCCTGCCAGGCTCTCGAATGAGGTAATCATGCTCTTGTTTACTGATCATCTCTAATTCCAATGCTCTGGAGGCCTTAGATCTTATAATTTCCGTGAGGTCCTTAGAAGGATCATTAGAAATACGGCAGTAGCTTCTCTCATAGCTCAACAATCTCAAACATTCTTTCACATAATCGGAGTGATTAGGAGCACTATTGCTCCTCCCTTATCTGCCTGCCTCACAATAACATCATGATCATTAGCCAATTTAGACATTACCGTACGTTGCACAGTACTAAAATTAGAATGGTTGGGAATACCACACTGTTCCAACTTCTGTACTTCTGACAAAACCTGTCTCTCAAAGACTAAGGATTCAGCTGAGAAACTATGGGATGGTGCATTAAAAGTGGATTTATTCATCAAACCAGTACGGTTAAGGTTTACATAATCACTCTCTGACTCAAAAAATTCATTCAGATGCAATTTCCGCATAAAGGCTTGAAACTCCAATCTAAATTCAAATGGATCATGAAACTTCGTAACAACGAAGTTAAGTCCTTTGTTCAATACATTTTCTTCATCCTGACTAAGTACGTGATCTGAAAGGGTGATCACCACTGACTCCTTGCTCTGCTGTGAGTCTGTATTTGATTTCCCCAGTCTCCACGGCCAGGCCCCTGCCCTAAAAAAGGACGAACTTGTCTTTGGCGATTGGGATAACGTTGTCCTCTACCCCTGCCAGATCCTTGTGGGTTCCCAGAACTACCTGAGCCTGTGCTACTCTCATCACTAGAGCTGTATGATGTATTCCGGAAATGTACCCTTTTCTTATTGGGATTCATAGAACCCAGGTGGGTGTTACCAAATTTATACCCCTCTATGGTGTATGTAAATATTTGTGGACTTTTTTAGGCATTGTAGTTTCACTTTAAGGATTGGTGGATAACCTCTGTCAAAACCTCGGGACAGCCCAATTTGCTGGTGGTAACTCCACTTCTGGACCTCAAATTCATTTAACACAGGAAACTGAAAAGTGGAAGATAGCAGGTTAATGTGTGGGTTGGAGATGGGCATGTAGCCTTAGTCCCACATACACACACACACACACACACAGTTCTTAGACTAAATAGGTCTGTTTATTCAGCAAGGGAGTCAGTCAGAGGAGACATGCTTTTTTATAATGACCAGTCTTCCATAAAGGAGTGCCCGCTCCATTTCTTTTCTGCAGTCAGGCATGCATTGTGCAAATTCAGTCTAGTACCCAGCTTTTAGGGAGCAGCCTAACGCATCCAATAGAACAGTGATTTAAGAGACGGAAACATTTGTAGTAGGGCAGGGCTTGTAGAGGTGTTCATATAAACTAGATACCGTTGGGTCACAGGGTCAAAGACAATTATGAGTTTTCAATATCCAAGCATTCCCTGTACATGTACACTGAATGATTAGCTATCCAGCATTTCTTTCCAACATCCAACCAGCTGCTGCAACTGCCCCTCCATGTACTGGAGCCACTACATAAACAGGAGACCACTCCCCCTGCAGGGCCGCCAGAGAACATGACTGTCCCTGCTCCATACTTCCTGCCCGCATACAGTAACAGGAATTTACCACCTTAGCATTAAGATTATTGCCCATTTTGGAGTCCCGATGAACACCATGGGGGCCTGCAGCATTCCTGTGGAAATTCTAATTGGTCATTACTGTCATTGTAAGGAGTTTAATTCAGCACCAACAAGTCTTTTTCATTTGTTGTTTTGTGTGTAAAGATATAAAATACATAAGCAAGAGAGCTAATCTTTATATTTTCATCACATTCCTGGCAATATCAATTGATAATTTCAATCTCCCTGCACACTGCTAATATGTAATTAAGAAAGGTAAATGCAACAGAAACAAATATTTCACTGGAAAAGTGGTCACACTTGTTGTGTCTCAAACAGAAACAATAATAGTAGATTACACCAAATGTTTACAGTAATGCTTACAATTCCAAGAGGTGTCAATTTAATTTGTTTATTCAGACTGATCCAATCAAAGTAAATCCACAATGTATCCATATTTTGGAAAAAAGGGAAAGTAAAAATTAAATTAGGGAAAACAACGTGGCCTACTAATTTTGGCAGGTAATCAAATTAATCATAATGAGGAGATCAAATCATTCATCAGTGCCTGAATGAAGTCTAAGAACACTAATAGTGATTACAAACAACACACTTCTGCCCCAATGTAAACATTCATATTATGAATAAGAAGGGTTGCTGTGTCATATCACCAATCCATGAGTCTGGCAGCCTAATACTGTTCAGACAAACTTATGATGAAGACAAAATGGTTTCATCCTTAGGAAATTTTGATAATCTGTTCATACTTCAACGGTTCTACTGAAGAGGAAGAGTAAAAAGGGAGGGCACAGACAGATGAATTCTGTATCATACCTGGAGGACTGGTGATATATATTGAAAAGAGAGAAACTGTCACTTAATGCATCAACAAGTAATTCCAGAAAATGGCGAGTCAAAAGGTGAGACACACATTCCTATCATAATGTCCACAGTCCTGTATAGGAATAATTCTTTAGACAGCTGGGACAATTATATTCCAAAGTTAAAAATGTTGTTTGAGTCATCATCTTCCTGACGAAATAATCGATTAATAAATATTAAAAAAAACATGTTTCAATGTAAAGTCCATAAAATGAGAATACCATTTATTGAAATCCCAGAGCAAGAAAGCTTACTGGAAATGTTAACTTACCTTATATGGTAGGAGTTTCTGGAACACAGACGTTTGTTAAAATTATGCTATGTTGTGATTTTCACTGAATGGAGGAACATGTGTGTCCATGGTTTTAGCTGCTGAAAAATAATTTGCCAATGTGGCAAACACTTGAGTGATGGCATGCTCATATTACTGCATAAAAGGCAATACAAGAAATGGGGAAAGATAAAAAAAGAGCAAAGCTGCCTTCAGTTAATTTGATCGACAAATTGTATGTACGTTACATTTTTATGTAAATCAATGAAGTTTGGTAATGCACACATGCTTACCAGATGTGCAATTTCCAAGCAGTCGAACAGCCCCAGTGGCGATTAGTTCAGCACAGTATCCTGGGATAAAAGTCTTGGTTGTAAATCTTGTTGCACAAGTCTCTTCTTCCTATTCCGGAAGATATATCAGCATGAAACTCCTACATTTATGGAGTTCTACTGCATAATATTTAAGCACAATATAGTCCAGCAGCAAGCTAGACTGATGGTGGCTTCTTTCCAAATGAGATTGCGAAAACCTAAAATGTGGCCATCTTGGAGATGTTGTATTGCAAAAATAGCAATCACTTGAACAGAATGTTAGCTTTCCTGATACATATAAGAGCTGATATGAAATTGTAGCCCTTAAACTTGACCAATGTTTCTGTAGCACAGACATTGTTGCATATCTACAGATTCCTCTTAAAGAGGACAACAAAAATGATGTCAGTCAACCACTGTTTCGTGCAAAATGTGAATCCCTGAGCCTGTCTCTATCTAGACATATCTCAATTCACAGAAAGGAATGAAGATTATGCATTAACAATGAGTGGAAATGGCAACAGTGCTTGATAGGTACTGTTCAATGAAGGATTGAGGAGCAATCTGGTGAATCGTTCAGGACATGAATGTATGTATGAGTCATTAGGATTCACTGATGTTCCAGTTTTACAAGTTCTCCACATTATTAAGGTTTTACTGTGTCCAAAATAACCCATTTAGTGCCTGTACTACAGTAACTCTGGCGTACAAAGTGACTAAATAAAGGAGATTGCATGTTTTGTTAAAAATGTATAAACAAACAGTGTTTCATGAGGGGCGTGGCCGGAGCTCATGGAGTGAAGCAGCAGCAGGGCTGAGCTCCCGTCCTGAGATTTGAATTGATCCTGGTAACTGCCATCAAAGGCAATATTTCTGGCAAATAACCACTGCGCCAGCTTTGACAGGCACTGCTGTGCCTTCTCGGTGAAGATCTGTAGAAAATCGGAGATTGCATCCCCCGTGGCGAGGTTTGTGAATGAGCCCCCGGGTTCCCTCTAAGATGGCGGCCTGATCGGAGCCGGAGACTCTGGTGGGGTAGGAGCTTGCCCAGAAGTCGAGGGCCTGAGGCACTCCGGAGGGTGGACGTCTGTGGAAACCACCGCTGCCCAGACCCAAAGACCGTGGGCACTGTGAGACGGAAGAGGGCGCAGTGACCTTCTGAAACAGCCTCGCGAGGGAGCCGCCACGCATTGAGCCCGCCGAGGCCCCCCTCCAGCTGACCACGTAACAGGTTGGTGTGCCGCTGCTCTGAGGACCTGCTTGAGCACTCCCCCAGCTGCCGTGACAAGTAGGGAGACCGCTGGCAACGTGATTACACTGCGGGGGTAAGGATTCACACTCCGTCCTCCCCCCGCATTCTGCTTCGCGCTTTCTGCTGGCCCCCAGCCCGGATGATGATTGGGCCCACAACAGGGTCTGCGCTACGCTGGTGAGACACGCGTAACATCAGGTCTCCCCACCGGGCTGCACGCATGGTCGTGCACTGGCGCTGGAGCCTGGAATTACTTGCAGATGAGGCTCGAGTAGGCTTGTGGGAGTGACGCAGCAGCGCTAATAGAACTCTGGACTGCAATACTGTATCACCGCTTGCGCTCCCAAGAGGAAGCGCCCGCTCCATGTACCCTATATAACAGGCTACAAGTGTCCCAAGGACCGTATCTGGCCCTCGCACCAGGGAGAAGAAGGGGGATCTGGTACCCCACCGAGCTGTGGGTTGGCAGGAAATCCCATTGAAGGGTATCGCCCAAGGAGAACTTGGAAGCACTTGGCAGCGGAGGCCACAACTCACCGGCATCTGGTTAACACATGATCTGACACTGGGGCAGAGAACTAACGCTCAACATAGAGTGAGGGCCCACCACGACACACTTGGGGCCACCTTCCAACACATAGGGCCGGGCCAGAACCTGCTGGAATTGTCCATGCCACACAGCGAGAGATGTCCACTTCACGTCATAAGAATAAAACAGCGACAATCATGGACTCTTTTTCTGTGACACAGCCCAAACAGCAACTCCAGCATGAAATTACCACGCAGACAGAACCACCCCCGCCCGAAGATGACCCCAAAAACACTGAGGTACTGCGGGCTATTGCGGCTCTTCAAACGTTTATTGAGACCAAAATAGGAGAATTCAAGGCTGACATGCAGCTCATACGCCAAGACGCCCGCAATCTCACAGAAAGGGTGAACAAAGTGGAGGTGAATCTGCAGGACACCACAGACATCGCCATAGACCTGAAAACCTAGGTGAGCGAGCTAGAAATGCAGGTTGCACGGCTGGAGGCGAGGTCGGAGGAAGCAGAAGGGAGGGCTCAAGGCAACAATATACGTATTCTTGGTATTCCGGAAGAAATGGAGGGAACCAACCCGACTGAATATGTAGAGTCCATGATACTACAGGAGATTGGGCCCGGCAATCTCACGCAGGGATTCTCTGTCGAGAGAGCCCATCGATCCCTACAAAAAAGGCCACCACCGGGATCTCACCCACGTCCGATGATTGCGAAGATCTTAAATTTTCGTGACAGAGAGACGATACTTAAATTCTCAAGAGAAGGAGGCGAGATCAAACAGAATGGCTCCAAGATCGTCATGTACCCTGATTATACCCCCAATGTGCAACGTGCCAGGAACTCATTTATACAAATTAAAGCACGACTACGCAAACTCAATCTCAGATACATGCTCCTATACCCCTTACGCCTCAAGATACTTTACAAAGGGAAAGCTGTTTTCATGGAGTCTCTGGCTGCAGCCATCATGTGGATGGAGCATAATAACCTAGCCGAAGGCGAAGAACGCACCATAGGGCCGAATGACTGAGCATGAATCACGAATCCTAAGAATGTAACCGCATCGAGTTGTTGGACCAGAACATTGCATTTAAAAGATGATCCTCCGTTGCAATAATCAGATTGTGTTCCTACAGACGGGAGCCCAGAGGATCACACATGGGCACTGTCACAACCCACCCCACCACAACCAGTGCTGGCTTGTTGCCAGCACCACATCCGCATCTCATGACCTGGATAGGCCAACGGGAAGAGGAAGCCCCCGAGCGTTGCCCTCCCAAAGCAGCTGCTGGGGGCATTTCACAGTTGTTTTTTGTCATTAATCCACCTGTTTGAGTGAAAGTTGAAACCGTTCACAAGTCTCCAATTTTTAAAGTAACAAAGCTACCAAAGACACGGGAGGAACGCTTTGTGCATCGATTCTGACTAACCCAGAGGGGAGCCGCCCAAACCACAAAGCCGACTGGAGGGTGAATTGGGCCAGCATGAAAAGGACACTCAAATTTTCCTTCGCACCAATATGGCCACACACATTAAGGTCGAACCTGGAACGTGAGAGGTCTGACTACCTACCTTTGCTGCAATAGAATTAAATCCTACCTCCAGAGGAAGAAGATAGGACTGGCTCTCCTGCAGGAAACCCACCTAACAAAGGAGTCTGCCGCGACACTCCAAACACACTGGTGTGGACAGGTGTTCGGATCCACATACTCCAAATTTGCCAGAGGGGTGTTTACATGGATTAGCCCTCAAATCCCTTTCCAAATCAACAGAGCCGATTTAGATCCGGAGGGAAGGTATGTGATACTGTGTGGCCACATTGAACAAACCGAAATATGCATTGTCAATTCATATCTCCCCAACAACAACATACCAGCGCATCTAGACCTGATGTACACTAAGGTCACTCATTACAGGAATGGATTCTTTATTTGGGGGGGTGATTTCAACTGTGTCAGTAACCCAGAGCTTGACAGGTCCACCCCTCTCCCTGGAGGTCCGTCGGCAGCTACTACGGCACTGAATGCCATGCTGAACCGCCTAGACCTATAGACCTAGTGGACATCTGGCGAGAGCAACACCTAAGAGACCGAAGCTACTCCTTCTACTCGTCTCCACATAACCTCCACACTAGAATTGACTACATTTTTACTGGTAGAGAAAGCCTCCCCCAGATCGACGCAGCAAGGTACTTAGGCCGTACCATCTCCGATCACTCCCCCTTAACAATAGAATGTAGCACCGCAGGGCCCAGATCTCCGATACCTCCATGGAGGATGCCTACTGAGGTGCTAAAGGACCCAGCATTCAGAGAAGACCTCAGGGAGTCCCTAGAGAACTATATAAAATAAAACACGGATAGTGTTGACCACATTATGGGACGCCCTCAAGGTGGCTATACGAGGTAAAATCATAGCAAAGGCTGGGGGAAACAGGAAGCACCTAAAAATTGAGCTTGAGCAACGGGAAACTGAAATAGAACAGCTGGAATCTGGCATCCGTGATTCCCGACAGGATGAAGATAAGCTCATCCATATCAGGGCTGACTGCAAAAAAGCTTGGGACGGACTAGCCAAGTTCTACTACACCACCAGGACCAACAGGGCACACACCCAGGCAGACAAACCTGGCAGACTATTAGCCTGGCTGTGCAGAAAAGAACACCCCAGGTACCCAACCACAGCCGTGAAGGGTGCAGATGGCATGCTGCATCAGACCCAACAGGGCATCAATGATACTTTTAAACACTTTTATGCCCAACTGTACTCTCACAATGATCAGGTGCCCCCAGGCGAGATCTCAGACACCCTGGAAGAAATAGGGTTGCCCACACTACCGCTCGCACATAAAGAAGCCTTAGACGCAGACATCACCAAGGACGATATAACAGATGCGATTAAGTCCCTGGCCACGTGCAAAGCTCCGGGTAGCGACGGGCTGCCCACCGGATTTTACGAGGCTTACGAATCGGATTTAGCCCCACTGCTACATGAGGTTTTTTGGGAGGCCTATGAGTTGGGGATCCTGCCTGAGAGTATGCGTGAGACACTGGTGATTCCAATGCTCAAACCCAACAAACCTGCTGACAATTGTGACTCTTACCGCCCGCTTGCAATGCTCAATTACGATGTCCATATCCTTACAACGATCCTAGCCAAGCGGCTTTCCAAGGTAATTGGAGGTGTGGTGCATCCTGACCAAAATGGCTTTGTGCCAGGCCGTAACACCACCGCCAACCTCCGCAGGCTCCAACATGTTTTGTCACAAGCCAACCTCAGTGGGGGGTCCTACGCACTGCTTTCTCTGGATGCCATCAAAGCGTTCGATTCCATCTTCTGGGAGTGGCTGCTGGCGGTGCTCCGTGAATTCGGCTTTGGAGAGAAATTCATTAAGTGTGTCGAAGTCCTCTATACTAAACCGCAGGCACGAGTGAAATCTGGACGGCTTATGTCTGCAGCGTGGGACATACAAAGGGGCACTAGGCAGGGTTGCCCGCTCTCCCACATGCTCTACATACTTGGGCTTCAACCCATCGCCAATCTTTCGATGCCGGTATAAGGCTGGATGGGATTGATCACATAATATCCCTGTACGCGGACAATGTCCTCCTCTATGTGAGGGACCCACACCTGAATGTCCTGACCATGTTAGAAGTCCTCAGTAACTTTGCCAAAGTATCGGGCATATATTTTAGCAGAAATAAATCCTGCCTCTTCCCATTGGGAGGTCTAAAAAAACACGTGGATGACCTGCCTTCGCTGGGGATAAATTGGCGCCCCATTACATTTCGCTACCTTGGAGTCAATATATATCACACACCTGAACTCATGCATGAAAACAACATGGCGGCGGCGCTGACCCCTCTGCGCAGGTCGATAGGGTTTTGGTCTCGGCTCCCCCTGTCCATGATGGGAAGGGCGTCCATCATCATTGATGATTGTTCTCCCCAAATTTCTATATGGATTTCAAAATGTGTTTTACTATATCAAAGCTCCCTTCTTCCGACTACTAGAGAAGATACTTAAGGACTTTCTGTGGGGAGGAGGCAGGCATATACTGGCACTATCCACGTTAACCCTCCCGTACAAGCAGGGCGGCATTCAACTCCCCGATCTGGAGCGGTATTACCTGGCAGCCCAGCTCAGCTTCGTAGCCAAATGGTTGGCGGATGACGACACTCTTGAAACGGCACTACTGCAGCGCCGAATTGCTCCAATCTGCCTGAACTAACTCATCTGGGCCCCCCAACACCTCACAGGCAGGACCCCCTTTTTGGCCGCCCTAGGAAGATGAATATGGCACAGAACAAAATCGCTTCTCCACCTGAAGCATACATACACTCCGGACATCCCACTCCTTGCCGATCTGTGCCAGAACAGTGTTGACCTAGCAACCATCAGATACTGGGAAAGGCTGGGAGTGTACTCCTGGTGGGACCTATATAACGAGGGCTCAATTCAAAACTTCTCCTCCTTACAATCTGATGATGGCTTGCCTAGTGGCCAATTACTTTGGTATCTAAAGATCCAGAAACTAGCGCAAACCAAATGGGATACTTGGCCCGAAGAGCCCGAATCCAACCCCTTTATAACACTACTATACAGTTTGGGAGATGGATGGAGGCCAGTGTCTCAAATATACAGTCACTTAATAGATAGGCCCAATCCCTGCAGCCCTGTTCTAAAACTCAAATGGGATAAGGACCTGGGGCAAGAAATGACTGACGGAGAATGGGGGAGAGCATTGGCGTTCCCTAAGGAGGTTTCTAGAAACTCCAGATTCAGACTGATCCAGCTCAATGTGATGTATTGCTCGTACCTGACACTGCTCAGAATAGCGAAGATATATGAACGACCCCAACATAACTGTCCGTGGTGTAACAGAGATGAAGCAGACCTAATGCACATGTTCTGGGGATGTGTCCAGGTCCGACAACTCTGGGCCAAAGTGGAACAAACCTGTAGGAGGGCTGGCATGACCAGGTATGATTGGACCCCTGGGGAATGCCTTCTTGGAACTTCCCCAGACTAGCCAAAATCAAGCACACAGTGAAGCTCATGGACTTGGTATGCATCCTGGTCAAAAGGACCATCGCCATGGCTTGGAAGCAACCAGGTGGCCAATGGTACCATGCATGGCACAATGAATTAAAACGGTGGATCGGGGCAGAGACTTCGGCCTGGCTGGTCCCCTGAGGACGCAAGTCAGGCACTGGACGCTTGGAGGGCCCTCACATGGGCTTTGCTCAACCCCTCTAATGATGACAAAACTCCTTGAATGGTTCACCCCTATGCAAACAACCTACCCATCACAAGACACTTGAACTGTCTAACGCTTGGACTTACCTGGTCCCCCATCCTTCTTGAATTTCTTCCTTCCCCCCCCTCCCTTGTCGACCCTCTTAAAATGAACTATTTACCAACCAATTGGAGACTCACTGTTATTGTTTATGTTTTATGTTGTACTTGTCAATTGTTTAATAATTGATTGGCTTACTTTGACAATTTTACTTTATGCCGCAGCTGGCACTCATCGCCACACTGCAGTTGTACATACTATAAATGCCAATAAAGAAATTTGAAAATAAATACACAAACAGTTTTTCATGATCCATTTAGATACACCTCTGCAAGTCTTGCCTATGTTAAATCTATCACAAGGACATGTCATCACATTCACACAGTTATTTGTTTGACAATTTGTGTGTATATGGATAGGCCAACAGAAATCAGTGACTGCAACAATTACCATTTTTAGTTTTGGCTATTAGGTTGCACTGAAAGCTCTACCTTTAAGCAGAATCTATTGTCATTAAAATAAGACCTGAACTGCAAAGTTAAACAACTCACGAGCTCCTGGAAACAACGGATTAACAAATCTCATGCTGAAGGAACATCAAGATAATTGGGCACCTTTAATTCATGCATTGTTGTTACAGATTTCCACCTCCCGCAGAATTCCGAGCTCTTGATGGGGGGCAATTGTGGTCGCAATTTTTAAAAATGGGGAACGTGATAACTAAAAGAACTACCGTCCAATCCCCCTCCTCGATGTAATTGGAAAGTTGTATGGCACAATCATTCTAGACCATTTCTGCACCTGCTGCAGGGGTGCAAGAGTCAACACCCATCACAAACAGGGTTTGTTAAAGGAATTGGGACCTCTGCAAAAATCTTCATCCTTAAGATGCTAAAAGGCCTAGTGAAACATGGGAAACAGAAACTCTTTATGGCTTTTGTCGATCTGGTACCAGCATTTGACCAGATCGACTGTCAAAAGTTGTGGAAGAAACTTGAGGCAAAGTATTGCGCAGAGTCTCTTTTGGAACCCATAAAAGTCCTGCAACGAACAACCACCTTAAGAGTGCGTCCGAAGAAATTCCAACTGCCTGAGGAGTTAAACAGAGGTGCCCTACGGCTGCCACTTTATTCAACTTCTTTTTGGCTGACATCAAGAAATCAGACTCTGAATTAAGAGCCTTCCCGCAAACAGTTGGCAGAGTTCTGTTACCTAGCATACTATATGCTGATGATATAGTGCTAAAAGACCAGACACATATAGGTCTTCAAAGGCAAGTCAACGGTCTACTTAGCTTCATTCAAATCAACGGCTTGGAGATTAATAAATCTAAAACAAAGATCTTAAGGTTTGGGAACTTGAAGAAAGGAAGGAATCAGTACTCTTGATCACTGGAGGGCCGGGCCATTGAGCAAGTAAGCGCCTTTAAGTACCTGGGTGTTTGGCTTAGCAATACATCTGCAGAAGCTTGAATGGTGTCTCACTTATGAGCTAGAACCAAGGCTCTGTCTAGCCAAGCACGCACCCTGAACCAAAAATATGTGCGGTTCTCCATCCTCTCAGTTCTCTCCTTCTACAAAACCAAGATCGTCCCAACTATCACCTATGTATCCAAAGCTATGCCCAATATTCCTTCAACCGTCTGGCCACAATTAGAAGGCCTTTTTGGTGAAAATGGTTTGGGTCTCCACCAGCAACTCTAATCAAAACAATACGACATGAGTTAGGTCTGTCATCAATCAAGTGTTGATTGGAAGAGCCTCACCTTTCTGAGGAAATGTTTCCTACCTAAGCATCCGGAAATTTTATATATGCTACACAAGGAGATTGTAGCTTCTGACACTCCCATGTTGCATAACTGGAGAAGCACAATGTGTGCCCTGCTCAAAGAGACTGGATGTTCAATTAAGGTCCTTCTCACAAATCCTAAGCTGATCAAATGGAAATTGCAAGAGCCGGACTGGATCAACACTCTAGACTCAGCATCTACATACAAACTGACCGCCCACATTCCAACAGAATCATGGAAATTTGATGTAGTGTGCGAATAACTAAATTAATCCCCGGATCGAAAACTGAGAGAGCAATTCCTCCGTATTCACCTCAATCTTTATCCAACAAATGAGATCCAAGCAATCTGTGGGCTATCAGAATCTAATAAATGCTTGTTTTGTAAAGATGCCCTGGCTGTGGAATCAATGAAGCACCTGGTCACCTTTTGTTCAGCACTTGTGGAGAGCCGTACCAAACATTTTAGATATTTATTATTGGATCACCAGAGTAAAGAGATTGATACGTGGTGGTCACTGCTGATAGCAGGGAACAAACCATGCCATGTGATTGCCTTGACAACATTTCTGGAGCCGTTGTTTATCATGTAAAGAAATGGGGGAGTCTGCCTTCTCTTTTCTCTTTTCTCCATTTTCAGTTCCTTTTTGCTGTTTCTATCTTTTTATTTTTAATCAGGAATGGAATTGTACATTGACTGTTTGGATATAATGCAGAACTGCAATTCTGCTTTGCTAAAACATTGTTTTCAATTAAATGCAAATAAAAAAATAAACAAAATAAGAGCTTTAAAATAAGAGCTTCAAATAGGAGCTGTGAATGAGGGTCTGTAATGCTTTTCAATGCAGATGATATAGGATGGACACATGGGCTTTTGGTGTCATTTGGTTATGTGTTCACCCATGTATTGCCCATTTCTAAGTCAAATTTATATGATTTTTACACCCATTCCCACCTATCCCCACCCAAAACCACACCGCTTTTGAACTCTTTCCCTCTATTTGCACTGTGTGCTGAATTTGGCAGCCATTTTTACTTTCAAAATGGCAGCCGCTATATGTTAATATTTCTAAAAAGATATTTTACGTGTTTATTTTATTTAAAAAATATATAATAGTGTTTTTAAGATATGTAATACATTTTTATTTATTTTTTATTAAAAACAAACAACTTACTGTTATAGATACATTTTGTTGCAAAATGTCACTGAAAATGTCCATTTACTTATTTGTGGGTGTTGGTTTAGTGTTTTGTGATGCAAGCACTACCCGATTGGATGTGCCGCATGTTAGTGATGTCAGTATGATGTGATTGGGTCTAGGGTATGTGTTTATTTTCCACCAAGTAGCCATTTTCTTTCCCTGAATCCTGGTTTGCAGCCGGGAAAGGCTCTATAGGCAGTGGTGAGAGTGATGGATATGATATGATATGGCATTTATAATGGGCCTATACACAAGGGTTTTCAAGATGCAACAAGGCGAGGGAGGGGAAACAGAGGGAGGACAAAGATTGCGATTTTACTAGGCCTAGGGACATTGAGATCATGCAAGTGCAGGGGAGAGGGAAGGGGACAAGTGCCGTGGGGGTATGGGGAAGTGTCATACCTGGGATCACAAACAAGTAGTGCAGCCAACAGCTGGCAGGTGCAAGAGTTAGAAGTGCAGACAACAGGTGTCAGTCAATAAGTGCAGTTAAGGGGACTGTAGGGTTGCAGCTACAGACCACAAGTGCAGGGGATGTCAGGAGGCAGTGCAGGAGTGCAACTGGGTGGACAGGGACCTGGGCCTGAGTTCAGAGGGTAACCAGGTGGCCAGTGCAGTATCAGACAAGAGATTGGCAGGGAAGAAGAAGAGAGAAGACAGAAGCAAAGAGGAAGGTCTTGAGGTGCTTTCAGAACCAGAGATGGTTCTGCTCAAGTTTCGACAGAGACAGGGAGGCTGTTCCAGAGGGAGGCGCCAGCCAACGAAAGAGATCTTCCCCCAACTCGTTGCTTGGAGAAGCGACTGACCCTCAAGGAGTTGGAGGTGGAGGAGGGAAGAGCTCGAGTTGGAAGATATTTCCGAAGAGAGTGTTGGAGGTATTGCGGTCCCAGGCCCCAGAAGGCCTTGTGGACAATACAGAGGGTCTTGAACTTGATCCTTGCTGCTACTGGGAGCCAATTGAGAGTTTCAGGGCTGGAGAGATACGATCGCTGGCCTTGAGGCCAAGGACAAGTCTTGCAGTCCTGTTCTAGGTGAGTTGTTAAGGACGGAGAGGAGAGGCAGGCAGATTTAGAAAGAGGCTGTTGCAGTAGTCCAGCCAAGAGAGAACCAGAGCTCTGGAGACAGTGAGCTTCTGGGGGAAGGCGAGGAAAGGAAGAATACCTCAGAGGAGGTGCAGCTGATAGTTTGACTTCTTAGAGACATCAGAGATGTGAGGAGAGATGGAGAGTGTGGAGTCGAAGATGACCCTGAGTTTTTTTTTCCTCACAGGTGGGAGCAGGAAGAGGGCCCAGAGTGGATGGCCAGAGAGTGACAGGAAAGGAAGGTGCAGTCCGAAGTCATGTCTCACCATGCCAGGACTCGGGATCCCACCTGACGATATCAGGCCATCTGGCATTTGTTCTTCTCTTTTCCTCATTTCTTTCCCACCCATCTTTCTTTTATTATCATTTCAGGTGCCATTTGACATGCTGGGATTCATTGTTCACCCCAATATAAATATAGGCTTAGGTGGCCTTTTCTTCTGTCTATTTTTAACTAAGCTGCTGGATTCTAGAACCGGGTCTTCCTGTGAATCACTTTTTCAAGGTGATCTATTACCCTCGTAATAAGATACCTTTCTACATTATTAAAATTAGGGCAATGCACACTATTCCAAGATGGCAAGCACTGTGCATGCAACATACCAGCCCTAATCGCCAGATGTTAACTTCACTTTGAACCCTTGACAATACAATTAGCTCACAAACCGAGCCCTGCAAAGTGGTAAGTGATGACAGGCTGACCTTCCCTGCACCCACCATGGTAAGCACATTTCTAATGTTTTTTCTGTAAAAGACGTTCTTTGGCCGTCCATGCTCTACTAAGGTTGTTCCAACACTCACCGCTGAATGTGCTTTTTAGTGATTTTGTTTATTTTGTATATCTACATCATGCAGCTTGCTGGTAGCAGTGTTTGAGCTATTTTTTGGGCTTAAGACCCATGATTATATTGCCTACACTGCACACCCTCTCAATTGCGAAGTGATTCTCCAGCTGAAGTTATTTTTTCTGTTACTCTAGTACCTGTGGTGTGGTGAAGGGCTATACCTTGGACACATGTTTTGATCATGGTTTTCTTTATCTTGTAGAATATACTGGGCAGTGCTCTAATTACTAGAGTCCTCCAAACTACATGTAAGTGTGTTCTATACTCAGAGACACACTGCTAAGAATCTTGTTAATCTCTCTTTTTGTACATTATTTGTGCTAATCATTGATGTTGAGCTTAGAACATATAGCCATATCCTAATATCCCATTATTCTCTTTTATGATTTCCAGATAAATAGAGGATGCTTCCCATATGATGGGGCACTGAGGCCCCAAAACCCGTAAGATATGAAAACATCAATACCCTCATTTTCATTGCATGTTGTTTGACTTACAAACATCATTGTCATCAATTTTGTTTAATTGTTTGTTCAAGACTAATTACTCTGTAGTGATGAGCTACCTGTGTGTATGTATGGCACAAATCAGCTAAAACATTCATTTTTTTCTCGCAAATTTGAATTTGTTATTGCTTACAGGACCAAGGCCATGAAAAGTCATTCAGTATTTTTAATGAAACCTATGGTACCTTATCATAACCTACCATGCCCAACTTACTCAGCAACCTGTCTTCCATCCTCTAGGTTTGCCCCTACCATCTATGCTGGGGTTTCACATAACTAACTTTACTTTAACTTTACTGTATATGTCTTACTGTCATGCTTGTCAAGCCCGGTTGTGCTCAGACACCTGCACACACAGCCCAGAGACCAGCCAGACCGTTTTATAGACGGTGGGGGCTCTGGGGGAAGCATCCTGGCAAACGCCTTCATTACTGTTAAACACACGTTGTCTTAACGTGTCCACGCATTCCCTGTACCTACCTAAATTAAGGGAACATTCCATTATGCACGTAGTTCCGAATATCATACAGGTTACGCGAGTGTCACATGACCTGATGTCATT
Source organism: Ambystoma mexicanum (assembly GCF_040938575.1). Taxonomy (NCBI): domain Eukaryota; kingdom Metazoa; phylum Chordata; class Amphibia; order Caudata; family Ambystomatidae; genus Ambystoma; species Ambystoma mexicanum. The sequence continues at coordinate 676,425,782 of NC_090928.1, forward strand.
CCGCGTACGCGCACACGTCAGCTGACTTGTATTTAAATCAGAAGCCTTCGGGATTCGGTGCTTCTGATCGTTGTTCCTTATAGTCTTCGTTCCGGAGCTTGATTCTGCAAGTCTTTACCGCCGTTCTCAGCGGTCTCCTTCAGATGCTCGTCTCCTTTGCGGTCGCAGCTGGAACCTTGCTGAATCTTCGACAGTGTTTTCATTCAGCAGAAGCAGTTCCAGCTAACACCGGAGCCGCGTTCTCTCTCGGCTTCTTACAGCAATATACAGCGGCGCAGCCCGCTCTTCTTCAGCTGTACCACGACTGGGTGTCACGTTTGCACCTTGCCTGCAACGTAGCTGCTCCTTCCTTCAGCCGCTCAGTCCCGCGTTTCCCACAGGGGGGTGCTTCATAGGTGAGAGCGGATCCTGTTGTGGTCTCATGATTTCTTTTTTGTTTAGTTTATCACAGTTAACCCAATCCTCAGTTTACATAAAAAGGGCTCTGCCAGTCTCTGCCTTACTTGGACTCCTTTGACCCATGGACTCCCCTTAAGATAAGACTTTGGTTAATTTACCCGGATCTACCATCTCCAGCTACACATTTACTGTTTAATGCTACAAGCATAGTGCACTGGACTTTTGGACGCTCCCCTGTGTGCACCAACCCGCCTCTAGTGTGGCCCTCGTTCCGTTCGGGTTAGTTCCTCTACTAACTTCCTTTCCCTGTCATTGGTTTTTGTTTTTGCCTTGGATTTTCCAGGGTTACAGTCCTACAGAGCAGGTTAGTGTATTTCAGATAGACCCATATTTAGTTTACTCATTTGGGGTCAGTTACTAAAACTCCTTTTGTGCTTCGTACAGCAGGCTGGTGGTACTCCTTCCATTACACGCCCTTTCCACTAATTACTCTCTTTGACTGTTAAAGTCAATACGCCAAAGAGTGACATTAGTTGGAAGGTCTGAATTCGACAGACGGCATTGTGCTCCGAGTCATCTGGAAGATTCTACATGTATCCTTTGTATACCTTGGTATCCTTTTTGGTGTTCCAATTTTCCTGAAACATAACACTTAACCTCTATACGTTTGTACATGGTTTATTTGTCACACTGTCCTGGATTCATGTAAAGTTCAGTACACAGATGCCCACGGGTTCGGCGCACTATATAAATTGCAACATAAATAAGTAAATACATAAATAAATAAGATGTTATATGAATATATGCTTTAACTTATTGGAACCATTAGGTCCAACCTTGGGTAATGTGCACATTGTTTTATGAGCAAGACCTGCACAGACATTGGTTTTGAATATTTTTCAAATATGTCCGTGGGAATGGCTCCAGCCTGGCCATTACTCTGTTCACTCAACAATGGAATGTCCTCAGATCTTACAACTTCACTCTTGTATGAAGACTATTTCCCAAAAGGGAACATTGTTTTAATTGTATCAGCGGTTGCAGTCCAGAAGCCACCAGGGATGAACATGACGCACCAAAGTGCGATGTGCCTAGGCTGACATCTAAGAGCGCACCACGGTTCGCCCTGGCAGCCTTTGCACCTCAAATGGGATAGGTGGATGGGGACAGCTGGGGCAATACACTGGTGGTTGGCGATACAGTGAGAACAGGTGGTGCGAGGGCACGGCCCATAAATAGTGAAATAGCAGAGAGCCACTTTGCAGAGGAGAGGGCTTCCTCAACTTCACTGTTCTACAAGCCCCATTCGAACCTAGAACCTTGCTTCAAGCTAGTCATCTCTTGGACGCTTGTGTCTATCTCTGCACCTAGTCTGTGAGAAATGAGAAAGGCAGGTTATGTCCGCCTAATTTTGAAAACGTTGAGATAACGACACTGAAGCACTACTGTCATGGTATCTAGTATAATCCTGCATTTAGCCCTGACCTTGCATCTTCTATGCCTGCCATGCTAGTGATTGTTTAGTGATAGCCATGATTGCTAGTATTAGACATTGCACTTTCAGCTTTATCAATTTTTGTCTCGTGCCATGCCTGCATTGTAATCAACCTTGCCGTATGACTAATGCTATCATTGCTCCAACCTTGCCTTTTATTAGTTGTTGCGCCGTATTACTGTTAGCTCCCTACCTTTGGCACGTCATTGCACTGACATCAATCTGCTTCATGCCAATCACTAGGCCATATCAATGCTTTTAGCCAGAGGTATGTTACAGCCTGCCAGCTGTTGCGCCTTAGCACCGCAATTGCTTAATCTTAGGTACGTCACTGTATTCGCATTAGCATGCTCCATGCTACTCAGTGTGCCACATTATTTCAATTGCCTAGCGCTAGATATGCTATTACCTTGTTAGCAGATGCGTCGTATAATAGCTGTTGTCCAGCCTAAAATATGCTACTGCCATTATATTAACACTGTCCCCAATACTTCTGTTGCCTCAATGACTGTGGCTTCCACTGCATTAGCCTGACTCTTGCCTGCCGCAGTGCCCTATTACATTAGCTTACTACCATCCTGCCTTCACTCTTTGATGTGCATTACTACATCAGCCTAGCCTTACGTTAACTGATGCACCCTGACGTATCAGTATAGACTAAAGTAACCTGCCCAACTGTGCCCCATAGTGACTATAATAGGCCGCCAATTCGGATATACCTATACTAGTCCATTCATTCCGCACTCCATTGCACGGTGTCCCGGAATTAGCCGACTAGCAGCCTTTCGGGCTTCAACCAGGACCGTTTACTACCCTTGCCAGCATGTACATTCACGGTCTAGGCAGACTCCCAACAGGTGCTTTATCTAAGATAGCTTGATTAACGCTCCACATTGCCTTCTCCTGCCTCCTAGCACTACAGACCAACAGCCTGCTTACCAAAACTAGCACCATTAGGCTCTCTTGTACAATGGCCCTACCCAATACTTATACCTGCCCTACAATGACATACACAGAAAAATATAAAACTGGCTACAATACTAGCCAGAACAAGAATTCTCTATCGCACAGGCGCCATATAGCACTGCTGACAGAAATTTAAGATTGCGCGCTCGCCTATCCAAACTGTATGAACTACCGTCAAAAAAAATTGAGCAACTGAATTACCTAAAAAAGTGCCTACTTCAGAAAGTAGCGACAGAACCTAATATAAGTCTCACTAATCACAAAAGACCTATATTGAACCGTACTAAACGGATGACTAAAGATAGTCCTAGCACCACCCCCGCTTCAGAAAGCCACCTACCGTGCCTTAAAGGAGCCCTCATAAATGCCAGGTCTCTAGTTGCGCATGCAACTGAAATATCAGACATTCTACTAATAGATAACCTCGACTTCCTGGCCATCTCAGAATCATGGCTACATGATGCTGCAGGCCCTGCTCTATCGCTGGCAGTTCCCGATAACTATACTATCTTGCGAGCAGACAGACATATCTCTCGAGGTGGAGGACTAGCAATTATAGCCAAGACTAACCTAGATATGAGAATTGTCACCACATCCACTATGAAATCCTGTGAATGCCTTACGGTCAAAGTCGCCACTGCCAATTCCCAAACGCTGAATATCTTTCTTATCTATAGACCACCATGTCCCATTGGAACCTTCTCGGAAGATATATCTATGGCCCTGTCCAACAATCTAAAAAACACCTCCCAAACCTTAGTATTAGGTGATTTTAATTTAGGCTACAATGACACCAAGGATACCCACTCCACTGCCATTGCTATGACTTTGAAAGAGCTTGGCTTCTTTCAGAACGTTAACTAACATACACACATCAAAGGTCAAACCCTCGATTGGATAGCAGATTATAACTGCAATGTCAACATCACGTCCATTGCTCCCCAGACCTGGACAGACCACCATCTCCTAATATTCACATTGGCAACCAATCTGGCCACGGCCCTGACAGCCCCGCTTGCGCACCCACACTCACGAGGAACAAAAAACATATGACAGCTGACAAACTGCTGCCCCACATAATACCCAAGCTTAATTCCATACCAGACAACAGGAACCCTAACTCCCTAGTTGAACAGTATAATGAAATCATGAACTCAGCCCTTGACAATATCGCACCTCTCAAATTAAGGAAGAGCAAACCTAAAAAAACACCTTAACTCATGGTTCACCCCACACCTAAAAAACCTTAGACTACTCAAAAGAAAACTTGAAACTGCCTAGAGACTCTCTCCATCAGCAGAAAATAAACTAAACCTCACCAAGGTCTCAACCCAGTATAAGAATGACATCCTCTTAGCCAAACAGGAGACCTATGATAACAGAATATCTGAATCCAAATCTAGTATCAAAGAATTGTTCAGTATTCAAAAAGAATCGGAAACACCTATTGTACCTCAAGAGAACTGCATCAAAGATAAAAAGTGGTGCTCTAGTATCCAACACGCCTTAACCAACAAAGTCGTCAACCTACAAACCAAAATTGCCCATAAGAAAGCCTCTCTAACACCCCAAACCACTCAGAGCATAGCCCCATCACCACACCGTACACAAGAAACACGCTTTAGCTTCTCTAAAGTTTCTATCATTGAGGTGGAGAAGGTCATACTGGGACTTAAACCGTCTAACTGCAAGGGTGACCAATGCCCGGCACAACTCATTAAGGATGCTGCGAGAGAACTTGCGCCTTTCATAACTAAACTTGTCAACTCTTCATTCACAACTGGTACTGTCCCGAATAATTTGAAAGAATCTTGGGTACTGCCACTACTCAAAAAGCAAACCCTTGACCCCACCATTCACACAAACTTCAGGCCCATCACTACCGTGCCATTTCTCTTAAACTTTTTAGATAAAGTGGCCTACATTCAACTACAGAACTTCCTGGAATCTAACTTCCTATTAGGCTCTCGACAATCCGGATTCTGCCCCCAACATGGTACGGAGACGGCCTTAATTGATCTTAAGACCCAAATAGATGAGTTTAGAGATAAAGACCAATTAGCCTTACTCCACCTTCTAGACCTCTCGGCTGCATTTGACTTGGTTGACCACAAAGTCTTATGCAGTCACCTAGACTCCGCAGCTCATATCTCTAAGGAGGCTATAACCTGGATTGAGTCATTCTTGAGCAACAGGACCATGAGTGTCTTCTCAACATCGGCCTCAGCAGACCCTATCCCCATAACCTGCGGTGTACCACACTCTACAATGTATTCACTAAGCCCCTCTTCTACGTAATGGACCATTTGGGTATCGCCTACACAAATTATGCAGACGATACCCAAATCCTCCTACGTTTTACCGGAGATTACGCCGTGGATTTGCCTTTGGTGAATAGAATTTATAGCATCGTTGAGGCATGGATGGCCACCCATGGACTATGCCTGAACGATGATAAAACTGAGCTTATTATTTTAGGCACCTCGACCCACCTATCCAAACTTAGCCTAGATTATTCCAATTTCACTACTGATGGAAATAGCATAAAAGTAGCAAAGGAAGTGAAGACCTTAGGTTTCTATCTAGACGCCACCTTGAACTTCACCAAACAAGTTAATTCCCTAGACTCTGCTACCGCATATACGTGCAAACTAATCAGAGCTAGTAAACAATTCCTCTCTACTGACAGTTGCCTTACTCTCGCTAGAGCTCTCATACTTTCTGAATTGGATTACTGCAACGTGGTATACATTGGTGCGAACAAACAGATTATCCATACAATACAGGCTCTCCAGAACAATGCCCTGAGAGCAGCACTTAAGATCAACAGAAATGAACATATTTCCTCCACTAGAAGAAAATACAAATGGCTATCCACCTTTGATAAAATCCAACTTAAAATTGCCCCCCTCACAATCAAGTGCCTTAATAATAGAGCACTGCCATACCTTACTGAGAGAATCTGTAGAAAAACCTCTTTCAGCCCGACCAGAACAGCCAACTCCAACTGCCTCCAAGTACCACGATTAACACTCTCCACCATCAGAGGTCACAGCTTCCCAGTTAAGGCTGCGCAATTGTGGAACACCCTACCTCCTCTTATCAGAGAACCTCAGTCCTTCTCGAAATTCAGACAAAGGGCCTGTTCACGACTTTGGCAGTAACGCCAGCGGCATTACCGCCGGCAGTATTAGCCCTACCGCCGAACTCCCCGGCGCTAATAGCGCCGGATCACGAGTTCGGCAGTGATGTAACTCCCCATTGCCCATTGAGCCCATTCGGGAATGCCCCATTCCCCATTGGGCTCAATGGGGAAAATTTGCGCTCTTACCGCCGGCGGATTTCCGATGTACCTCATGTACCTTTTGTTGCCTATGCATTTCATGTCCCACGTAACCATATTGTATATATGCTAATGTATTTCATGTACCTATTGTTGCCCATGCATTTCATGCACCCATGTAACCAAGCTGAACATATCTTTGTATCTTACGCCCTGATGCCCCTGGCTCTGGTGCGCATTATACATAAATAAATAATAACAATAATAATAATAATAATAATAATAATAATAATAATAATAATAATAATAATAATAATAATAATAATAATAATAATAAAACAAGAAATTCCAAGTCTATACAATTATCAACGCTTTCCAATGATTCGACTCAAATCCGCCATTTGTAAGATGATTCCCTTTTTGCCACTGTGCACTGCATTATGTTTGTTTTATGTGGAATAACTGCATAACAATTCTCACAGACACAACTGACAATAGAATTTAACAGGGACTGCAAATCTCACTTGGTACAGTCAAACATCGGGAAGTCATCCACATAACCTATCTACGTAACTGTAAAATGGGATATTTTAGGTGATGCAAAGCTGCTGTGCTAAAAAGCTCCTTGATGTCTGACATTTACAGATTGAAGGGACATTGCGCGTTGATGTAGCCCTGTCTAACCCCCCTTTTTACAGGGATCCACCTTGACAGCGATCCTTCCTGGTTGAGTCGGACTTGCATTACTGAATTCTCATGAAGAGCAATTAGAAGCCTCAATAGGCCAGATGGAATCCCCCAGCCCTGTCACTTCTTTCAAAGGATTTCCCTATTCACCCTATCAAATGCAGGAGTGAGATCAATCTTTGCAAGGAAAATCAATTTACATTTTTAGACCACGTCAGCGATTGAAGACACTTAAGAATAAAACCATTGACTGTTTTGCCCATACATTTTGTAAACCCGGCTTTCCATTTTTGCAGGTCTCCCGTCTCTTTTGCCAAGATCTCCAAATTGGCCAACAAAGTGTGGCAAACGTGTTGCTGTTGGTGTCCAAAATAGAGATCGGGCGGTAGTTTCTAGGATCTGATCTCGGTCCTTTCTTATAAATGGGGTCTACATGGGCAATGTGCCAGGTTTCCGGGAATCGATTAGAATCCACCACGTTCTTAAAAAAATATGTCAAAATGTGGGACCAAGGGATTCCAAGATGGCCGCCGGGGTGTGAGGATAAACAGCTTTGAGGTCCGTCCTGTGCCTAAACTCACCCCACTGGGTCGTGCATAGGGGGTACATCCATGGTTCCCCTGTGACTTTGGGCCCAGTACAGAAGCATATAAAAGGTGAGGACCAACTCCCCCCGCCACAATGGAACAGCGGATTATCCGGGATGCAACCTGATCGAGGCAGAGATCAGCAAAGCGGCAGGGGAGCTCACCGGCACATCGACACAGATAAACAGGCGAGCCGGCTGCACCTAACGAGAACCGGGGGCACGAGTACAGGAGGAGCACGAACACCTGACCGGGACATACTCCAGCACATCGCCCACACCGGGAAGATGACTGTACTGTTGCCATAAACACTGGAGCCTGTCACGCAGGAGAGCGAAGGTAGGCAGCTGGGTGTAGAGCAACTCCGTGACTGAGCAAGATGGGCGAACTCATTATCCTGGCCCAAACGAGGACAGACCCTTTGGTGGTGGGTGGAGAGGCAACCGGAAAGTAACCTGGCACTGATCCATCACGAGTGCGGGCAAGCTCGCTGAGAACAGCGGGACACAGAGGCACATGTCCAGGAGTGGAGATGTGAAGTGGCCGAAGGAGACCGGGGCCTGCTTCCTTACAAGGCGGACGTCCCTGTGATACACTGCAAGAAAGGAGGACACAGAGGCGATGACCCAGGCCGAGACGGGCCCCAGCGCGAAATGCCATTGCAGCAAGTGCCCCCTGCAACGCATACTGGGTGCTCACTACCTAAGCGAGGTAAGTGAAGTGCAGAGCAGGATACAAGCCCAAGGGAAGAAGGAAGGGTGCACCTGCTCCTCACAAATTGGGCCGACAACAGAGCCCATAGGCCCCGAAGGTTGACTGAACTGGTACTGTGGCACTTAAGGATTCTAATCCCCCAGCATTAGTGGTGACAAAGGGCCCTGTACAGTGGGCAAGGGGAGGAGATAAACCTCCAAGACCCAGGCCACCAAGCAAGGAGGGGATTTTGGATAGAAACAAGCGGGGTGCGGAACAAACAAATTCTCAGCCAGCGAAAACCAGAGGGCACTGACCACGAACTGGCCCGGACAAAAGGTGCCCCTCACCACGACATTACTGCAGCAGGAACCAAGAGGACCACCTGGTGCCGGTCTGAAACGGGTCAGGGAGTGGGTGCGAGAGGAGAGGACCAACTGGGGAGAATATGGCAATAATAGGGAGTTATTGGAAGTGGCTCCTAGATGCCAGGACAGAAAGGGAAGAGCACACCTGCTTGACTAAAGCTGAACCCCTGACACGACGAGGGGCAACTAGAGAGCTACTGGACGAACCACATAGAGAGGACATCAGCCACAGCCGGGGAGAACCAAGAACAGAGAGCTAGGGATAAAACCTTACAACCAGAAGATATGGCTCTCAGTAAGGATGATTTGAGGGAGTGCCTCAGGGACCTCGAGAGAAGGATGATGACAACCTTCCAGGACTAATTAATTTCCCTTAAAGAAGAACTGCGCAGCTCCTTAAAGGAGATCATAGGAGAGGTAAAAGGGCTAGGAGACAGATTGGACATCAGGGAGCAGCGCCTGGCTGAGGTTGCGGATGACACAAGACAAAACAGTGAACTACTGCAGCAGCTGGCCAGGGTATCTGAAAATCTAGAGATACTAGCGGAAGACCTGGAAAACCAGTCAAGACGTTCCAACATTCCGATAAAAGGCCTCAGCAAGACAGTTAGAGACGCAGAATTAAGGCCAGCAGTGCCGCATTGCTTCGGGGACTTGCTCCTAGATACAGCACCGGAGGAGGTGGGGGTCGACCGGATACGCAGGGTGTGACCCAGAAGAGCAGAAACAGGAGCAATACAGAGAGATGTCCTCCTAGCCCTAACATCATATGGCCAAAATGGGAGCATTCTACGAGCGGCACGATCCCATATGAATGTCATCATAAATGGGTCCCAGGTGCAGCTATACCAAGACATGGAGCTGTCAGTGCTTCAGAAGCACAGAGACATTGGCCCGGTAACAAGGGCACTCAAGACCAAGCAAATTCCATACAAGTGGACTTTCCCTTTTGGCTTGCTGTTCACCCTGAATGGGACGCAACACTGCATAATGACATGCGTGGAAGGTCAGTCATTGTAACAGCTGGAAGATGAGGGAAACGGAGCAGAGTGGCCACCAGGGTCCTCCCCCCCAGGAGGCACAAAACAATGAGACAGGTATAAGGTGCATGGGAAATCGGTAGGCAGGGAGCTCACTTGAGAGAGCCACGTTAAAGGGCAGTGGAAGGGTCAAAGGGAGACTGAGCCTGGTCAGGAAGGCAGATAGCATACTTAGGGCAGGAATATTAAGGGGCTGACAGTGAGAGCGAGGTAAAGAGGGAAAGGGTGCAAAAGAGTTATGGCGGGCCCCTATGGGGACGGGGAGTGGGAAGACATCTTGGAATACAGGGGGAGGTATAGAGATCCTTAGGGAGAGGGGCGTCGCAGGTATAAACTTGCATCAGGGCCACATAGCCTGTCCCTGGGTTTTTCTAAGCCCTCCGATCCAGTGCTGGGAAGGGGAGGAGGGTGGAGGGTGTTATCGGGTGAGAACTAGTTTGGGTAGAGAGGGAAGTTTGGGGAGGGAGGGAAATTGTGTGGTAGCAAAGATGGGGTGGAAGAGGACCCACCACACTGGGGAAGCCCAGCTTCTAGAACATTTAGACGGGAGCACTGGCAACATGGGGAACCGAGTATCCTGAGGAATGGCACTTAGGATCCCCTCACACAATGTCAGGGGGCTAAATACCCCAGTGAAGCATATGAAAGTGGGGATGCAGATAAGATGGTACTACACGGACATAGTAATGCTGCAGGAAGTGCATATACGGAAAATGGACAGGTCCATCGGCAGGTTTAGGGAGTTCTCACACCTCTATCAGGCTAATGCGCAAGGGTAAAGGCCAGGGTACTAATAGGGCTCAAATACTAACTTAAAGCACAGATAGTTCACACCCAAGCAGATCCACAGGGAAGGTATCTATTTTTACAAGTACAGGTGGGCCACAGGATGGTGACAGTGACCTTAGCGACAGTGTACGTGCCAAAGACGGGACAGGATGGATTTCTGAGAGATGTGGTGTCCAGAGTAGAAATGTTTTCGCTGGATGAGATAATTTGACTGGGGAATTTAATATAGCCTGGGACCTGACAAAAGATAGAAGGGCTAGTGCTGGGTCTAGGGCTCTATGGAAGGGGTTTTAGGAGCTGCCACTCAGAGATGTTTGGTGGGTTAAAAAGGAGGCAGAGAAGGGGTTTACTTGTTTTTCTCATACCTATCAGACTCTATCTAGAACTGACTACGTGACTAGAATAGACTACGTGTGGGTGTTGGCCAGTGTGGTGAGGACGTAGAATTAGGAGCAGTCACCATTTTGGACCATGTAAGGGTGAGGGCCGCACAGAGGACCGTCCCCCAGGAATGATTGCATGATGCTGTAATGGCAAAGGAGCTGGGCATTAAAATAGATGACTACTTTTAAACCAACGCCACACACAGGATGACACAAGAAGTTCTCTGGGAGGCCTTTAAGGTAGTAATACTGGGTGAACTTGTAACACTTAGGGCTCAGAAATGAAAAAAGAGAGAGGCAATTGAAAATAAATTAGAGTCCCAGCTGCACAAGGTGATGCAGACCAAAGCAGGGTCAGCAGGGAAGTAGAGCAAGGCTCCATATAAGAGACTGAAAGAGCTAAGAAGCCAATTGGATCTTTTACATACCCAGAAAGGGGAAAGGGCCTTGCTGGGGATGAAACAGAGGTACTATGTCCAGGCCACTAAGGCGTATAGTTTATTAGTGAGACATTTGAGAAGGAAAGACACTAACCACACAATTGTAATAATTAGACAGCCGGATCAGGCAATGGCGACGACCATAGTGGCTAGAACAGAGTTCTATAGTGCCATATATACCTCTGACCGCCCAGATCCAGGAGCAGTCAAACAATATCTTAGTTTGGTGCCCCTGACAAAACTATCACCTATGGAGAGGGAGCGATTATAGGAGGACATAAGAGAGGAAGAGATTGAGGTGGTAATTAAGTCCTTACCTAGGAACAAGGTGCTGGGCCCAGATGGATACCCTGGGAGTTTCTACAAAAACTTAGCCGGAAGTAGAGCTCATGGCTTGCGACACTTTTTATTTATTTATTTTATTTATTTTTGCTTGTTAGGTGCTTATACAATAGGAAAGTACTGTTTCAAATCATCCAAAGGGCAGGGAGGGAAGGAGAGTGGGAAATACATTACAACAAAATATTTAAGAGCAGAGGGCGGAAGAGGGTGGGGGACGATCCTACTATGCCTTGTGAGTATTCGAAATGTGCAAGTGCATAAAGGAAGAGGGAAGGGAGGGAAGTGCTGGGGAGTCCGAGCCAGTGGGTGAGCCATGGACGAAGTGCTAGGCATATTGAGTGCTACACGGCCTAGGCCGCGGGAGGTATACGCGTGAGTCTCTAGAGCAGAGGGAGTGCAGATGAAAAGTTCTGTGGAAATACAGGAACTGTGAGGAATTGGTGTCAGAGGTCAAGGCCTCGAAAATACATGAGGACCAAGGACAACGATTCAGCAACTGTGGTATTAACAGAGGAGAGAAGGAGGGAAGGAGGAGGAAAAGAGGAAAGCCTCAAAGAGCTTCTGGAATTTGAGAAGATTCTGCTCAAGGATCAGGGGGAGAGGGAGGCTGTTCCAAAGGAGGGAGCCACAGAGGAGAGTGAGTGACCCCCTTTTTAACTTGATGGGATGAAAAGGGTGCGTGACACAGGCAATCACGGAAGCCGAAGTAGTGGTTTTTGAGAAGCCCAACAAGGACCTATCAAAATGTGAATTGTATCGCCCCATCGCTTTGTTAAACATTGATGCAAAAATGTATATAGGCGTTCTGGTGGTGAGACTAAACCCCTTGCTCCTGACCCTGATTGGGACGAACCACTCAGGATTAATCAAGTAGCGACAGATGTGGGACAATACGAGACGGATAATACACCTGGTGGAAAAAGCCACCATCCAGCGGGTTCCCTCAGTGCTAATTTCTCTTGATGCCAAGAAGGCTTTTGACAGAGTGGAATCGTCTTTCCTATTCACGACTATGAAATGTATGGGAATGGGCTCTAAATTCCCATACATAGTCAAGGCAAATTACAATAATCCTTTGATGCGCCTCTCAATTAACTCCCAGATTTCCCTTAGCATAAATATTACGAGGTGTACTAGACAAGGGTGCCCCCTGTCCCCACTTTTATACGCTGTATACCTGGGGCCACTGTTAATCACAATCTGGCAGAATGTACTCATTCAGGGCATACCATTCGGGTGCAGGAGCATAAAATAGCGATGTTCGCGGATGACATGATGCTGTCCCTGACACATGTAGGAATGTCAATAACAGTCCTAATTGCGGAACTAGCCCTGATGGAACAGGTAGTGGGGCTGAAAATAAATATCTCAAAATCGGAGTTGCTCAGTCTAGGCCTGCTCGAGCCACACTTAGCTGCTTTACCCAAATACACCCTATTTGCGGTCACTAGCGACAGTATAAAATACCTAGGGGTAAATATAGCTGACTCAGTGCCTCAACTGTATAGAAAAAACTACCCTGCGCTACTGGCTGCAGTTAAGGCAGACTTGGGGAAATGGTCTCCACTACGTATTTCGTGGCTGGGCAGGATCGCTAAGGTAAAGATAGTAATGCTTTCAAGTGCTCCCCGTTCGGATCCCGCAGCACTTCTTTCAAGAACTCGACAGGATGGTGTTGCGATTCATCTGGCAAAACAAACAACCTAGAGTGGCCCTGGAGACGCTGATAGTGCCCAAACATAAAGGGCCTCCTGCACTTCCTTAAATACTATGAAGCATCTCAACTACGGGTAGTTAGGGGATGGCTATCAGGGGACATGACAAATGCCTTGGTAAGAATGGACTAAGCAGCGATTGGAACACCTTTAGAAAGGATCTTATGACTACACAGATGGGACAGGCCCCAGAACACCCTTCTTAGCCAGGTTCTTATGGTGACATGTTATGTTTGGGATCTCCTGGTAGATGCAGGGGATATATCCACATGGCCGTCCTCCTAACACTGCTGTTCAGAAACCCTCCATTTTCCCTGGGATGGTGCGAGGCTCGTTCAGTGGCACAAAGTGGGATGTAAGAAAGTGGGGGACATGCTGGCGTGGGCATTAGGTCGTTTGAAGAATGTAATCGGCAGATGGGACTGACTGAGAAAGATAGATTGGGGTACTATCAAGTGCTGTAGCTTTGTTTGCCTTTAAGTTTCCCCAGGCCTTTGAAGAGCACCAGGAACATTTTCTTCATCATCTCCTTCAGGCTGGTTGTATAGGCAGACATGATCTGGAACATTACTTCTATTAGACTCATTTGAATGGCTGACCAGAAGCTGAGTATGCTTCCCCCTGGTGCATCTCCTCTTGCCACGTATATTTTGACTTGTGAACTCCTGTCCATGTACTTGCACGTGGCTGTGAACATTCCTGTGCAATGAAGAGGTTTATTTGTGCCATGTGTATATATGTTGGTGTCTCCTTGGCTCAGCACTTTCTTCTTGGCGAGGGACATGTAGGTTTCTTCATTAATGACATTTACCATGGCTCCAGTGTCTATGAGGAATTTGCGGATTTGTCCGTTTATCTGCAGTTGGGCTGTTTTCTGTGGCTGTGCTGTTCCCTATGGCATGTACATATCCTCTTTTCCAGTCTCCACTCGAGGAGGAGAAATTTGATTCATGTTTTCACCGTGGGGATGCTTCAAGGTATCTGATTTTCTGTCTTGATGTCTACCTCTGAGAGGCGTTTCTGCGTCTGTGTTGCTCAGATTCTTCCCTTCTGCCTTCATGCCACCAGTCTCTGCGTGATGACTCTTGTGTTCTGCTGTGTGAGCTGTGGCTGCTAGTTGTGGGCAATCACCGTGTGTCCAGTCGAGGACTTTCCCACCATGGGTGATGACTTCCCCGCTTCCTGGTGTCTCTGCTGCTTTCTGTCGACTGGTAAAATGTAATGTTCTTACAAACCGACTGAAAATGGTTTTTACCTCCACATTTGTTGCAATGATGGCCTACTGCCGGGCATGGGCCGATGTGTGGAAAGTTGTACCCACATCTGTAACACTTAGTTTGTTCTGAACTGCGTTCAGACGTGCAAATTGGACACAGAGTTGCTGGTGACGTAGATTGAGTGATTTTAATATTGCTTAGCGATTCAGTGTATAGAGATAGAGCAGCGTCCGCTCTCGCAAGTTGAGTTCTACTCTTTTGTGGGAGCTTTTTCCGGAAATCAGGTGATTTGCACCCTACAATGACCTGTGATTTTAAGGCCTCTTCTCTGGAGTAGCGTTCGAAATCTCAGTACTTTGCCCTTTTTCGCAATCTCATTACAAAATTGTCCTTGTTTTCTCCCTTTTCCTGCATGGACACGTGGAAAAAGTGTCGCTCGTAGTCCATGTTTTTAAGCGGTGCAAAATAATTATTCAGCGAATCAATTATGCCTTGGAATGTATCCATCGAATTTTCTGCCATTTTGAACACAGTGTTTCTCACTACCGGTCCTAGTGAGTGCAATAATACTCCTCTAAGGCAGCGTTCTTCTCTAACGCCTGTCGCGTCAATATATATGTCTAGTTCCTTTAACCACCTGGACCATCTTGGTGCCAAACTGCTCATGTCGGATATGCCGAAATGCTGCATGGCTTGTAGTTATAATGAGTCATGGCCTCCCTCCTCCATGTGTGCAGGATTACGATGGGTGGAATTAGACTGAGGGCGCTGTGAGCTGCTGCCCACTTCCGTGTCTGACATGGTGGCTGGGGCACCAAATTCTTATGGGCTCACTTTTGAGTAGTGCAGTGAGCTGCCTTTGAGGCTTGATGTGCAGTTGTGGGCTGCTTGAAAAGCAGGAGCGTGGAGAGGCCTTCCTAACCGCGTGCTGTCTTGGGTCTGGTGCTTGTGCCACAGAAGAATTGACTAGTGGCAGCTTGATAGAAAATCTTGCTTCCTGAAAATTGAGTCTTTTGTTTCTGGAATCACTCTGGCGCACTTAATTGTCAAAATTCCTCCATGGCGGTGGCTGTTCACATGCACACGGGGCTCGCATGTTGTGGCACGTGTTCTTTGCTGCAAGCATGTGTGCTTGTACATTTCCTCTGTGGCAGTGCAGGCGTTAATGATTCATGCGCTCGGCGGTCTCACCGTACTTTTGATCAAGTGAAGTTGGCCTGTCCTTCAGCATGCTCATTGGGCCAGAGTAGAGCGTGGGCGCCTCTTGCTCTGCAGCGTTTCGGGAGTGCAGCTGGAGCTTCCACCGTCATGCGACCCCAGGAGGGTGCGGGTATTGAAAATATTGTTGCATGCCGTGAGTCTGCTTGATTACCTCGTCGCCAATGTTGAGTGTAGGTATGAGAATATAACACGATCAATCAAGGCCAATAAAACAGCGGGAAACAATGAGGTACGGAGACTGTAAATCATGCATGTTTCGCCTTTATTCATCAAGTGCAAACTGGCGCGAAGGCGGGCGCTCCGCCTACCACAACACGAGGGCTGAAACCCACAACTCAACAACTGAAAGGGGACAGGATGTCCTTATGCAACATTAATAATAGAAAGAGGAAGTTACACAAGGCGATTTGCTTGTCTGCCAGGGTAAGCACTATCTGCTAATTGGACGCTCAGAGTATCAGCAGCCCTGAAGTAATTACTCTTAGAAGAGATACTCCTTCTGATTCAGAGAAGCTGTCTATAGGGAAATATTCTGAAATACTGCATAGATCTTCATTACCAAATAACTTACAAAGAGGTACATAGCAATTTCCATAGCATTACACAGATGTGGCCCAATGGAAAAACGATATATCTAGAAATCAGGTTCCAAATTCAGAAATGTATCCACTGGCTCACATGTGCCACCACCCAAACATCAACATCCAATAGAAGTATACATTCTGTTTCTGCAAACTTGGGTGAAATGGGCAATCAAAAATACAACCCAATGTTTTAGAAAGAAAAGACACCCAAAATGCAGGTTTTGGTATCTTTTATTGAACTACCTGGAAATATAATGCAGAGATAGAACAACGAATTGGTGTTTAAAGTCCCATAGACTTCTTCATCAGAGGATGCTGAGAGAAATGATGGAAGTTGATGAAGTCTATGGGACATCTAAAACACAATCATTGTTTCATCTCTGCTTAATATTTCCAGTTATTTCAATATTTTTTAGCCAAGCCTGGATTGTGTGTCATTTTAAAACGTGACTATTACGGCGCCAAACATTTTCTTAGCAGAAACAAATCAAAGAGTTAAAACAGGTCATGTGCCCAATAGCAATGACGGGTTAAACAAAGAAAACATATTAACCGCTAGATTTGAATGTGTGTGACTTCGTCTCATTGTTGGTGCCTGCTTAGTTCTGCTCCACCCCTCCCCACACAGTCATTTATAGATGTTGGCCTCTGACTTGGGTGGCCCACGGCTCCCTGCCTGCAGAGTCCAGAGCCCAGCGGCAGTAGCATGACTCAAGAGAGCGCCTTCCTGCAATTGTCTCCCTCATCCTGCCTCTTTCATGTGAGCTGCTCTATTTTGATAAGACTGTTGCCAGTCCCATCGCCCCGAATTAGGAGGGGCTCATCTGGAAATGGAGTTGCTAACACAGCAGGCCTCACTTCCTTGTCAGTGGGACAAGGGCGCGGCCGAACTGAAGAGGCCGGGGCAATTGAGCCGTGTCCTTCCAGGAGCCAATGGCAACGGAAACACACCCAACGCTTCCGAGGCCCCACGTCCTGAGGAGGGAGTCGGTGTGTATTCTCTTGGACTGTAACCTTGACATTAACCCGCCTAACGTTCCAGCTGCGATTTAGTGATGACTATACAAATATTATAAGATAACGCGCTTTAAGAAAATACATTCTGCTCGCCGGATTATACTAATATTATAGTACCTTTGTGGATGCCGAAATGGGAACTGTGTGCATGTTTTCGTTTCGCGCGTTGTTATGCTATGTGCCCCAGCATCTGTTCCTCATTATTTTAGGTCTTTCATCTAAGCGCCAGAACAAGGGAGGAGCTTGCCATGTCAGGCCTGGACTCAGCGACGCCACACTCCTTAAATCCTGTCGCAGTCCAGCTGGGAAACGTTCGTTTAGGACCATCTCCCATCTGTGCCCCCAGCCCCCCACCCCGAAAAAAGGTAAATCATGTTCCATCCAACAGACATGGTAATGCATTATTTAGGGTTTGTGTGTGATTTTCCATGTATACTCTCAAAGTAACTTTACACAAAATCGCCACCCTGATCTACAGCTGTGCTGCTTGCTTGCATGCCTAGATGCACTACACAGAGAGATGTCCTCGCTCCCTATGCAGGATGTTTACAAAGCAGCGAGTCTGCACAGAAGGTCAACACATTCTACTTTAATCTTCAGTTACTCTTCTCCATCATTTTAAATCGTTTTGGACCCCTTATCTGTTAGGTTACTGTTCATTAAATGAATATATTCATTTTATGGGATTAGAAAGTGTGCCCCTTTAATTATAAAATCTCCAGGATTTATACATTTCATAATGAGGCATTCATGTAGTACTTCTAATGCTGAGGTTTTACAATACATAAGGTGCTCTAAACATCTAAACATCTTGCACATTGGTGTTATTGATTTAATGGAGAATTTCCAATGTCTGCAATAGCCTAATGTAGCACGTTTGTGAAAATGGGAGGAGAACAATTTGAAATCTTTTTAGCAAGGAATGTTTCCTCCTCTGGGCCTAGCCAGCTGGCATTATTGAGGAGAGGAGGTAAACATGTTGGGGCAGGATACGTGCGATGTAGGTGCCACCCTGAGGAAAAGGATCACAAACATTGCTCACCTGCCATACGCCATCTTCTTGTTCATTGTTTTTTTGGTACAGGTATCTTCATGGCTGATGCAGGCGCTACCCAGGGAGCCCGTGCCAGATGCAGATGTCCTGATTACTGCATGATGCTCAGTGTTTAGCTGTTGCAGGCGGTCAAGAGTCATTCCCCTAGCCCATGCACTCTAGATTCTTATAAAAATCATCAAACAGACAGAAAAAAAACTTTTGGTCTGCTATCGGACCGCCTTCTAGTCTCCATGTTAGTTGTATTTTTATATATATTCAGTGAAAAGACTTAGTTAAAGGGATGCTATGGTTAAGTTGCATTAATGAAAACTTTTGAAATTCAGTGAAAAACGTTGTTACAGGGACTTCATGGTTACAAGTAAAACAGAAAACCCCAGAAATTTCACCAGTTAT
Organism: Ambystoma mexicanum; assembly: GCF_040938575.1. Lineage (NCBI taxonomy): Eukaryota > Metazoa > Chordata > Amphibia > Caudata > Ambystomatidae > Ambystoma > Ambystoma mexicanum. The sequence continues at coordinate 676,444,458 of NC_090928.1, forward strand.
GGAAAGCTAAACCACCACAACTCGTGCCACTACTGTGCACTGCTAACTAAGGACAACAAAGATGACATCACAAATGTCATTGATAATATCACTGATGACATCACACATCTAGGGCACTTGTTTTTGTTCACTAACATACCTAGGCCAGGTCTTTTTGTTGACTGACAGTCACAATATTGAAATGCAAAAGGTGCTATATATCTAGACGTATGTTCTGAATGTAGTTTCCTTGGGTTGGCTCTCAGCTCATAGTGCACATGCATGGGGCAATAAGCAGGCCTCAAACACACAATTTATCTGTATACATGAAGATGAACTTTAATGTAATTGACATTTTCTGGTGATGTTTCTTTCTTCCTTACTTTAGTTTCCCTGTATGTACATATGCATTGTATGCATTGTGGGTCTTCATATGTATTGTTTGTACTAACACAAGTGTGTAGTAAGTCTTGAATTGTTAGCTATTTATTCCATGTTTAACATTATTCAAAATTCTGATGAGGTAGCATTTATTAATTTACTATCAAAAATTACCATATTAAAAAAATTGTACTTCTATAGTGCATGCTGCAGCCATTGCCTATGTTTATATATGCTTAGGTTCCTATATTAACAACACTCCAATATCATGTTTTGTTTATATTAGTACATTCTTTAATACATGAACTACTTCATGAAAGGTCTCGTGATCACCTCTGAAATCTTGCTACCAACATTGTAAACACAACCCTGTGTAGGAAAATTTTTATCACAATTAATGTAATATGTGATGTCATCAATGCCATTTGTGATGTCATATTTAATGTCCTGGGTTTTAGTGAGCAGTGCACTGTGCCAGTTATGGTTGCTTAGCTTAATATAAATGGCACATTTCGGGGGTTTTCGTTTTACTTGTAACCATAACGTCCCTTTAAGAAAGTTTTTTATCAACTAATTTCATAGGTTTTTACCAGTGCAGCCTAATCTGCTACAACTTCCTAATATTATAATTACCCCCAATATAGCAGCATTTTCAGCTTAAAGCAGTGCCATTCCCCACCTTCTAGCAACATTTGTAACACTTCTATGAACTTTCTGCAACTTTTTGCACCTTTTTTTGTTCGCCGATGTTTGCAAACATCTGACATCATCCAGAAAGTGCCATGTGACCAAGTGCGCCCGGGCTGTGATTACATGTTCGCAAAGGAGTCTGTGATTCGAAACTGCATTTTCAGCTGATCTAAGAAGTTTCAAGCTGAACATTTACCGTTGCACAGCTCCTAGATCTATTCTTACTGATTATCGATCTGCAATGTAGCAGAGAGCACATGCTTGGAAGAATATTAGCACAACTGCTATGTAACTTCAAAAATGCCATCAGCCATGGCCATTCCTCCCCCCTTGGAACCAAAAAGAGGACTATATAGTAAGTAAAATACTAAAATGGCTGACACATACCTACTTATACTTCACTAATTCAGGACATAGAGACTAATTAAATACTCAAACACTCTGGAACTATACTAGCAACGGCATATCTGCATTTTATTTGTGAAACAGTCTTTCTATTGGTATCAGCACCTCAGACCTCGCAGGAAGATATCTTCTTTCAGGACTCAAACTAAAAGGAAAGATGCCTGGTTCTATAATAAGGAGAGTTTCGAATCTCAAGGTGGGATATGCCTTTAGAAAGGAGGACAACCGTGCCATTTATGGACCTCTGAGGGAGGGTTTATGGGGCCTGGTATTGATCAGAGGGTTGGTTCAGCTGCATTGACAAAAAAACATTGCTGTCAGGATGCTGACATTGACTGCACAAAACCAGAAACAAAAGCATATTGGGGACAGGCATGTACATGTGGCATTAACCATTTATTGAACACCAACAACCTCAGCAGCATGCAGGCCCTACAATGTACTGTGTTTCCCTCTTTGCAAGGAGAAACACTATCAGGATCCCAAAACTACATTACCCAGGCACACTGGGTGGCAAAACTACAACCCCTGTGGCCATTTTGGGCAATTAACATCACTACATCCATCACAAAGCCCAGCACGGGGCTTGCACTCGAGCTACCAGCCTGGCAAGACGTGTCTTGAACAGCTCTATATCCTGGAGCATCCGTGAGGGTCCACGCCCCATCAAACCACCTCACGTGCCCCTTGACCATGGTAAGCTAAGCACCACAGCATATCTAGAGCAAGCTTTGGCATATGGGGAACGTGCAAGGGGCCAAGCCACACCAGATCGGATACCGGCCCTTTGCCAGAGTCAAGCTAAGTACTGGAGGTTGTGGGGGGCAAGCAATCCTCATGTAGTGGACCGACGCACCAGAGAAAACTAAGGGCGCATCAGAACTACTAATGTCGCACCTGACTTACTAATTCCACATAGCCTTTGGGGCCTCACCTGCTTACACGTGTCAGCGTAGACACAAGAACAGACCATGCAGTGCATATGCTAAAGGCCTAACCCTCTAAACATTGCCAATGACTGATTTATAGTGCCATAAAAGCAGCGTTTGTGTGTGTGCAAATAAGCAATCTGTAACCACACTCTAATGGTTAATTTCTTGCAGCCTAGAGCACGCTGAGAAATGTGCCCCAAGGAGAAAACAAAGGACACTCCACCCAAAGCAAGCTAAGTGCTTATTATATGGTTCTGAGATATATGTGTTTATGCTGTCTTATAGTGGAGGGAGAGGCAAGTCATGTTGTGTTGTCTCATGGTGTGTGAATACCAGAACATGATGTACAAGAAAGTGTTTATTGTTCAGTGTGGTTTCTTTGAAATAGTGAGAGCGTGAGAGTGTGAGTGGCAGCAGAGCACCAAAGGAAGATGTGCAAGAGCTGAGAAACAAAATACATCCCAACATTCCTCACACATATCCATTACTTCTTCCTAACACCCTATCAAGTTACCCTAGCACACCCTACCTATCCAACCAAGGATACCCTAACCCTCCTTCCGTGCCAGGGTTGCAGACTGCATGTCCCAAAACCATGATGGGAGTGAGTGGTTCGTGCTATCCCTGCACAGAACACCATGGAGCCATGTCAACTGTCACATTCTGAGTCCTGGGGTTGAATTATAATGAACAATCATTAATATGGAATTCATTTGGACACAGCCACATTCAGGTCTCTGGAGGAGAGCTAGACTACAGAGGCCTATAGGATTACATACAGGAACTTCTACAGCCTCCTAACACATATATTTTCTCTATTTATCAATGCAATGGCCATGTAGCTAAGCGCTGGTTCCAAACAGGGCTTTTAATTCGTTACTCAGTCAGGTGACCAGTCATGTGTTCCTTGACAGTGGTGGGTATCAATGTTCTTTCAGAGGCTCTTGACAAGGCTAACCTGTACAGCCCCTCTCTCAGGTGGCTCTACAGATGGGTCAGTGTAAAGACTGGAGGGGGGTTATCTGTACTCCTGCCCTCTATATGGCAGAGTAGAAGCACAGAGCACCCCTTCCAAGATTCTCTATTGTTTGTAGCAATGAACGAGCAATCAAGGCTTAGCTCTCTGTAGGTGATGCAGGCTTTTTCCTAAGTACAGTATAGTCCCCAAGTCCCCACAAAGGAATGTCCGCACACTATGTTAGTGATAACACAGTTCTTTATATACGCAAGGTTCACGTTCTATACACACAATAACACAATTTGTGCTCAGGCAATACTAAAATGATAAATATGTACAATATCTGTGTGGTACCACAATTGATTCTTAACTCCTTTAAAATGCACCAACTGTTGTAATTGATATTCAAGTCTAATAACAATATGAACCAACACTAGACATGGGAGGAAAACAAGTTGGGTTAAACAATTGGCAGAATTCTTTGTCCCTACCCAAGACACAGTTCTGTGTGAGGATCCCCCCACCTGGGAAACCTGTAAATAAAGTGTACCAACAAGCCCAGTCCATATATTGTTTAATATAGTCTTGGTAGCTTCTAAAAACATTTCTACTACCCCAATGTACCTGGTTTAGCAGAGTTCGACATCCGGCCGTCGACGGATCCTTCTTGAGTGAACTCCCTTTAAGGCAGGGGTCATGGATTGTCTAGATTCCTCCAAGAAAAGGACGAACAATGTTGTCGAGGCCGCAGCTTGGGTCCTTGTGGAGCTCGTCGACGATTGGTCGTGGACCTCCTGCGAAGATGAGGCATGCAGTGCACCTCGACGATGATAGTTCATTGCTGCAAAGAGTCAATGAAGAACGTAGGCCCAGCAAGGACGTCGGGTCATGAGCGTTTGGAATTGGCGATCGGGACTCGACCACGGCTGGCTTTTGGATCTTTGTTGGTGACATTGTGGACTTCGGGTGGCGTGAAGCCCACCGGCTGACTCTCCTCGGTTCGTCAGCGTCCTCGACTTTCTGCATCAGGACAAAGCAGTCGACGGTGATGAGCAAGGGAGTCCTTGATTTCAAAGTGTCTTAGGCAATGGAGCGTGTGGCTCCGGTCGACGAGGTTACTGCGGTCCTCCGAACTTCGGTCGACGGTGGCGGTCGTCGATAGCCTCGACGTCCCACTCTTTACTTTAGATTCCTCTGCGGTCCACATCTCCGGTCGGCAGCCTTTCGAGGACTGACTTCCAGGGAGCCTTGGGGAAGGTTAGCTGGTGCACAATGTTCCCTCGTAGCTCGGGAAGAGGTCTCCTAGCCAGGTCCTCTCTTGGATCAGTTCTTGAAAACACAACAGCTTTTAGATTGGTGAAGGAAAGCAGCAGCAATTCTTCTCTTCCAGCTGGGCTTCAAGGTCAAGCTTCAGCTTCTGAACAATTCCAGTAAGTGAGAGGTCCCCAGATATACTGTTCTGTCTCTCATTCACACTGCTGAGCCAAGCTCAGCAGCCAATCATTCAGTGGGACATTCATGCAGGCAGGCATCAATCAGGCTCACAGTGCAATCAGGCCATTCTTCTCCATCAAGACACTCACAACAGGGAATGTGGATTGGGACAAGCACCCAGCCATTCAGCCCTCCACACTGCATTCATACCAGTTTCGGGCAAGGCTCTTGCAGTCCTTGTGTCACACACCAGAAACCAGACACCCATAACATGAAATGCATATTTGTCACACACTCCATTCACCCAGGACCTGCCCCAAGGGTGTACCCACAACATACAGTCACTGGGAAGGCTCAGCCAGTCTGGCCTGGCCACAATACCATATATGGAACGTCCACCCAACAGCCAGTCAGGGGAAAGGACAAAGTCAGGGTTTATCGGGACTTTGGGAAAACAAGGTAACAGGCAATAGAAAGCAAGAGGCCTCAGGGGCCATCTCATCTTGTCTTCTATCAGGAATCAACTGATTCCATTGGCAGGGCCTGGGTATCCCAAAATGGAGGAAACTAAGAGCACCTATCAAACTAAGCATGGAGCTTCCACCAGCCCATACACTGCTCTGTGTGCCACACACAGGTGCCCAAAAACATATACTTGGGGTACAGGGTTGTACCTCCAACCATGGGTGCCATAAGGGTATCCCGAGTGTCTGTTCACCAAACCAAAAAGAGGAAGAGTTGCACTGCAAGCAGTCCCACATGGACTCCTGTGCAGAAGATAACACAGAACACACATGATAAAAGGACTACAGGACAAGGACATGGAGGCCCTGTCCCTCCAATGCATTTCCAGCTTCACAGTCAGGGCAATGCTTTACACTTTCAGGCAGGCTAGCATGAATTGGGAACCTTACCTGCAATGGTAAATAGCGGGCCAAGGGCAATCCAAACTACGGAAACCCCCAGTCCAAGATGTGATTGGTAGCCATTATCTTATGGTGCGGGAACTATCTTCACAGGACTCCCTCTTTCTATTTCCCAATGTCCCCTCTTTCCAACTCTCTCTCTCTCTCTCTCTCTCTATCTCTCTCTCTCTCCCTCTTTTTCTCTCTCTCTCCTGTCCCCACTATATTTGCCCCATGACTGTGTCACACCATCCCCAGGGCCCACAACATTGCGCTCTGATTTTACAGTAAATCTAAGCTTCAACCATTCATTAACTCTTTTGATATGGCTGCCAGGATGTACCTACTGAACATATGCAAGACCTATTCCCACCTCACTAATCAGTCTACAAATACCTCAATACTCTTGTTTGCAGACTATTTGACTACTTCTTTCTTTTTTTTAAAAACTTTATTTTTGATGTTTAAAACAGAGTAACATACAATCCAATGCACCAATTAGGAAGGAGTGCCGGATTTCCCCCCTGGCCCCTCCCCTCCCCCCCAGATCAAACAGTTCTGACGGTTTCAATAGTGTCCCAAAAGCTAATATTTTATACTTTATAGATGTGGTTCTCTTATTACGGATCACCCCTGCGGTCCATGTTCAGGTCTTGGGATCGAGAAGAGGATGTGTCCGCAGTTGAAAGCAAATATGAAATGTAAGGGGCCCAAATGTCCGGGGGTCGAGCATGAAGTGGCAGTGTCTTTATGAAGTCGGTTTCCATATCTTGGCAGTAGGTCATGTCCCTCAGACATCCTTGTAGATTTGGTGGGGGTCCACGTCCCCATGTACATGCTATTCTCCTACGCGCTAGGACCAGTAAGAGGCTTGCTAACTTGCGGACAGAAGATGGTAACTGTCTGGTTAAGCCAAGGAGCGCTAGGATAGGGTCGGGTCAAGTTGTTCATCGATAATGTCTGAAGTCTTTTCCAGTATTTGGCCCCAAAATTGAAAAATGTGTGGGCATGACCAGGACAGGTGCACAAAGTCCGCATCTGGGGCCCCGCAACTATTGCATGTTGCCGGGATTGTAGACCATTGTGCATGGAGTTTCGCTGGTGTATGATACACCTGATGCAGATAGTTGAAATGTATTTGGTTAAGCTGGTATTGAAGGATACCTTTTGGCTTTGTCTCAGGATGTAAGTCCAATCGTTGTCTGTGATTGAGGTGTGCAGGGCGTTCTCCCATCTCCTTTTAGGATTTGCAAGTGTTGGTGTTGTGTCAGCTAGGAGTGTCTTGTACATTACGGAGACTAGCCAGCCTTCGCCCTGTGATTTTACCACCCCGTGGAGTAATTGCCATATGGGTGGTTGACTTGGAAAGGTGTTGAGGTTAGTCTGCAGTGCATGACGTAACCGGAAGTATATGAATAGGTCCAGGGCGGTGTTGCTTCCTTTATCTTTGGCCTGTTGTGAAGTCAGAAATGTGCCTTCGGGAAAAAGGTTGCTTAGTAATTTGATTTGCATTTTGTCTGTCTATTGTAAGTAAATCTTCTCCGTGGTTAGGGGCATTCCAGGTATGAATCTTGCTGGGATTAGGGGAGAGAATCTGTCTTGAATGTCACATTTTAGCGTGATTTTGTTCCAGATGGCGGAGGTGACCTGTACAATGTTTAGTGTATTATACGGTATGTGTAGTTGTCTGAAAATTATCGCTTTGAGGAGATAGGGAGATGCCGGGGCTCTCTCAACCTGGACATAGGGTCTGATGAAGTGTGTAGCGTACCAGTGCCCAAGAAACTGGGCTTGTGCAGCCCAACAGTAGCGTTCTAGGTCTGGGAGTGCCAGACCTCTCTTTGCGACAGGTTGGATGAGTGTGGTGTAGGCCACTCTTGGCACTTTGCCCGCCCACAGTAGTTCGAGCACCATACTCCGAATACAATGGGGAAAATCGTTGTGTTAATATGAACGGGATGTTTGTGAATAGATAAAGGAGTTTGGGGAGAATTACCATTTTGACCATGGAGACTCGTCCCCAAAGCGAGAGCGGCAGGAGTTTCCATCGATTTATTTTGCTCTGAAGTATTTCTACAGTTTTTTCGTAGTTGTCTAGCATGATGTCTTGATGAGACCTGGACAAGAAAATGCCCAGGTATCTTACTTGCAAATGTTGCCAGGGGAACCCAAAGTCGTCGGTGACTTGTTTAGTGTTCGCAGTTAGGGGAAAGATGATGGATTTTGAATGATTAATCTTTAACCCTGAGAAATTTCTGAATCTAATTACCACTCTCTTGATTGGGTTTACATTTTCTGCTGGGTTGCTGATGAAGAGGGCCACATCATCTGCATACAGGGATATTATTAGTTTGTGGGGACCTAGCGATAAACCCTTATCCAGGTGATCAACCCAGAGGCCAGCGGTTCCATTACCAGTGCAAATAGTACTGCTGATAACGGGCATCTTTGTCTTGTCCCCCTCTATAGTTCTATGTCAGCTGACCTGGTGCTTCCCAGGATGATATTAGATACCGGGAGCTTGTGGAGGAGCACAACCATCTTAAGGAAGTAGTTGCCCAGGCCCATGCGTTTCAGTATGGCAAACAGGAAGGGCCATTCAATAGAATCAAAGGCCTTCTCGGTGTCCAGTAGCACTGCTGCTGCCTGACACTCAGGTTCGAGTGCCTCCATGACTCCGAACATTCTTCTTATGCCAAATGTTGTATTACAGCCAGGGACGAAACCAGCCTGGTTCGCCATACCAGGCCGGGCATTATGGGAAGTAGCCTTGTGGTGAGAATGTTTGCCAATATTTTGTTATCTAGGTTAATTAATGAAATTGGTCTGTAGGATGCGCAGTCTTCTTGGGATTTTCCAGGTTTGTGTAACAGGATAACGTTTGCCTTACGCAGGGATGGTGGCAGTATTCCATTGTCGAGCACCTCCTTGTAAGTTTGCAGCAAGAGTGCCGCTAGCAGGTGAGCAAAGTGTTTATAGAATTCGCCAGTTAGGCCGTCTGGTCCTGGGGCTTTGGTTTTAGGGAGCTCCTTGATTGATTCAATTATTTCTTCTAGCGTAATGGGCCTGTTGAGGGGTTCCCTCAGTTCGGCATTTACCCAGAACAGTTTAATATTTTCGAGATAGTGAGCTTGGTCTGTCAGGTCAGCGGAGTAGCTGGTGCTATAGAGCTTTTGGTAGTATGTTCGGAAGGTTTTGGTAATTCCATCTTCGGTGTGTACCAGTGTTGCGTGTTGATCTCGGACCCTCTCAACTAGGGTTGGTTTTCTTTCGGCTGCCACCAGGCGCACCAGGAGGGCACTGGGTCTCTTCCCCTCACCATATTGGTGCACTTTATGACCGCTAGATACGAACTTCACTTCTCTTTCGGCCGTGGCCCTGAAGTTTTCCAACTCTGCCTTGAGGGCCGCTTGGGAATGACAATCATTTAGTGTTGTGTATTTATGTTCAAGCTCTTTCAACCTGGTTTCGCTCGGGTTTGGTTCCTTCATAATCATTTTCAGTATCCCATTCTCCTTTGCCAGGCAAATTCCCCTAATGTAGCATTTCAACGTTTCCCAGAGGATGCCGGCCGACGTGACCGAGCCCTGGTTTATTTCAATGAAAGTTCTCATCTCTGACTGAAGTTCCTCTGCAAAGACTTGGTCTTGAAGGGAACCCGGTTTGAATCACCAGTGTGAATTGCCCCTCTTGTTGCCTAGCACTGTGCATTCCAAAGTGACTGCAGAGTGGTCGGAGAGGGTCCTTGGCAGGATTTGACTCTGTCCCCAGTGGAATTGGTCTTGAGAGGACACTAACAAGTAGTCGAGACGTGAGCTCGTATTATGTACCCATGAGTGAAAGGAGAACTTCCGGGCTCCCCAGTGATCAGGTCTCCATATATCGATGCGGTTGTAGGTGTTGAAAATTTCCGTAACTTGCATACTTGCTTTGGAGGCGATGGTTATTCTGCCCTGTGATTGGTTCTTTTGAGGATCGTGTGGCGTGTTTAAGTCCCCTCCCCAGATGATTGTGGCTGATCGAGCGCTCTCCAGATGTGTCATCACCCAGTCAAAGTTATTTGGGCCATCAGTGTTTGGGCCATAGGAGTTCACTAGGATAGTCTATTTTCCTTCCAGGATCCCTCATACAAGGAGGGTTCTTTCTTCAGAGTCTTTTTCGGCTGATATTAACCTGAACTAGGATGGTGACTCCTCTGGCAAAGGAGGAGTATGATGAGAAGTATCTATGGCATCCCCATTCCCGGGCCCAGCCATTTTCAGTGCTAGGGAGAAGATGTGTCTCCTGTATTAGGGCCACGTCTATTTTGTATCTCCGAAGGTATTGGGAGATTTTGCGCATTTTAATTGGTTGATTGCCTCCTCTAATGTTCCACGGGGCTAAAATGAATGTGGCATTTGGTTTTTATCATTGGGATGGTGTTTTCCAGTGGTCCTCGAGGGTGTGGTTGGATTATGATGGCATTTTGTTGTATGTGGGTTAGTAGCGTTTGAATACTTGCTTGTAGGACGATAGGCCGGGGTGGGGGCGGTGTCGGGCGGCAGGTGATGGGTCCTCCCTCGGTGCATGCCCCAATCTGTGTGCTGTTTCCCTCCCTTTCATGGGCAACCCCCAACTCGCCCGTCAATGGTCCCTCGCCTTTAACCAGAGTCAAACTAGGTGCCGTGCCCGGGGCGCCGGAAACCGCCCAGAGACAGTAACTCCCGTTTTAACATGTTCTGTTGCTGTGTGTTGGAGTGCATTACGTGTTATGATTCAGTCGAAGTGGGTTAGTGAATTTCGTGTTAAGGCGAATTTCTCCTGGAGCAATCCCTCCTTTGTTGGAGTGGGATATTTTCAGGAGGTTTGCAGCCAATTCTGTCTAAAAATGAGTTTGTTTCCTCCGGCGAATTGAAAAATTGGGCTTTCCCATCGTGTTGAATTCGTAATTTTGCTGGGAACAGCATGGAGTATGACATTTGATTATCTGCCATGATCAGGGCGTGGGGCAGCGCCCGGGATAAGCCGGTTAGCGGGAACCCTGTGTGCTCTTTCGACCACAAATAGTTGTGATAGGACTGTGGCCCGGAAGAGATCTGTGTGTAACTTCTCGAAGAAGTCTTCAATTTTCCCTGGGATCTGCCTCTCTCTCACCCTGGCTAGTCTGATGTTTTCGCGTCTAGAGCGGCCCTCCAGGTCCTAATATTTTGCTATTATGCTATTATGGTTTTCATTTGGCTTTCTAATTAAGTCACTCTGTGTCAGCAAGGTGGAGCCGTCCTCCAGATCAGAGACCCGCTGCTCTACGGCATCTATCCTGTCCCCATGTTTGTCAAGCCTATGGGGATTTACTGAATTCCGCCTCTGGAATTCCCAGGTCACCAGGGTTGTAATGCCCTGGTAATTCCGGGAATCACGGAGGCGGAATGGCAATACGAGTCCGGCGGTAACCGAGCAGGAAAAACCGGCAGGTTACCGCCAGACTCGTAATGAGGCCCAGTGTGTCTAATTTGCTGTCCAGGTTGCCTATTCCTGCCTTCAAATCAAGCAGGATTTCTTGGATGTCCACGGTTTGGGATGCCTCGTCTTGTTCCAGTTCGGTGGATAAGGGCTCCATTTGGTTGTTTGATTTGGGGGTTTTACACACTGCTCTGGGATCGAAGTTTAATTTCCTCTGTGATTTGTCCGTTTTGCCCATTGCGCTTATGTGAGTGTCCACCGGGAGCGTGTGGTTGCGTTCCGGAAAGATGGGGTGACTGGTTGAGTCTAGGTCAAGCGGCTAAGTGGTCTGCTGGATTGGTCAGGGCAGGAAGCAAGTGATTGAGTCTGTTGGCTTCTTGAAATGCGATGTGGACCTCGAATCCTGGGTATCTTGTTGGCTGTTGGTAGGTGGTTTTAGGGAGGTGGGGAGATCCAACTGTGGGGGTGTCTATTGAGGACCAGTGTGCTTAGACCATTGAATTGGCGTGTTTCCGCAGGTCGGCAGTTGTTTCTGAGCCAATTTTTATGACTTTAGGAGGTGGCTCAGGATGATGGAAAGGGACTGTCTATCCACCGGGCCACAACGTCTCGTTATGTTTGCGCAGGAGCGGTCACGCCATGCCACCACTATCTCTGTTCTCTGTTGTGGCTGAATCAGACCAGAGTGTAGGTTCCTGCCTTCCCCAGAGCCCAGGAGTTGGTGCTTTGTGAATTTAAATTCATACGGGGGAGTTCCTCGTGGCTGCCTGGTCTACTATGTCATCTGATAATTGCCGGGTAAGCGGTGCAGGGGTCCCAATTGTTCCCCACCTATTGTTTTCTAGATTGTTAGGTAGGAGGCTTGTGGGAAGGGTACAGAGAGAGTCTCCGGTGGATTGCTGGGCCTCTGGCTATCTCGCCCCAGAGGGCGCGGTGTTCAGCAGCTTCAAACCTTTTCAAGGCCCTCCCCCACCGCAGAACGCTTGTATGTGTTGAGGCCCCGTGATCTTGCACCTTTAGGAGGGGGCGGGTACAGTGTACACCACAGCTGGTCGGCCTTTGTTGGTTGGCAGGGCTGCCCCACCTGTCAGCGACCCACAGACTGGTCTGGAGGGGGCCAGAGGGTCAGTGCGCCTCGAGATTTTGGTTTATTGCCGGGTGTAAGCAGAGTTTTAGCGACTTACCTCTGCGCTGGGCAGGAGGGCCATGGGTGGCAGCGGGGAGCACCAGGTATGCACCCTGACCAGGCAGCGTCCGGAGCCCCACCAGCCAACATGAAGTGAGTCTGCCGGTTTCTGTGCACCTTCTGTCAGTTGATCACCGGCCTGGAACTTGGGAGACTCTTTTCTGTTCTGTTCCAGTGTGCAGGTCTGGCTCTCCAGTGTTCGTTGCTCAGGCAGTGCCCCCCGCCTCGTCTGTTCATTTTCTGCTACCAGGCATTCTGGAACATGGCCTCCAAGCCAGTCCCGCCTCGATTTCCCAGAGCGGCTAGCACCTCGACAGGGGGGCCGTGCAGCGACTTCGAGGTGGGGCAGATCCGCAGCCACAGCGCCGCCCGAGCCCAATGCGCTGTGTTGGAGTGCCGGTGCTGGTGCGGCTCGAGGCCAACAGGCCTATGGACGCTGCTGCCGGGCTCGTCTTCGGGGGTGTTGTGGTCTTTTTCCCAGCTTGGGATCGCGGGACGCGTGTCTTCTCCACTGTGGCTGAACAGCACTGCGCGTCCTCCGGCGGTGGCAAGTTGTGTGGCCTACCACAGTGGTTCCCTCCGACCTCGCAGCTGGTGTCTGAGATGTGGAGGCTTGCTGGGGGCTTCAGTCCCGCTTCTTGCTGCTGGCTGGTACTCCAAAACACTATATTTTCCAGGATTTATCAAGGATTTATCCAGGATTTATCGAGATTTATCAAGAGTACTGTCGGAACTCACTAGGGAGTCGCCATCATGGTTGGGTCTCTAGCGCCCTCTGACTACTGCTTTCATCCTACTAATTGGGGTTCCCTTCTACTCGATTGCTTCCCTAAGACAAAATACTTAACTTTGACACTCTTGCAGTTTACAACCTCCCATGCTAATCTTGCACCTTTTCCTACTGCCTTTATGCAGAATGGCTCTCCATTCAACACCAGCCCCTCTGAACATTATTCTTCCATGCCTTCAGATATATTCATATTTTGGCCTCTATAGATGGCTAATTCTCTCATACATATACTTCCAATGCCGCACTCTCTGCACCTCAAGCATTTGTCTCGCAGTTGCCTTTGCTTTTATGCAGTATTCTTCTAGAAGAACTTGCCTTCCTCTGCACTAGACAAAAATACAATTGAGCACTATTACCATCTGAACTATTCGGGAAGTAGCCATCCACACCCTGTGCTGTCCCTATCTATTGCACAGAACGTGGAGGGCTTTGTCTTTACACACACAATATTATTGCGCCCACCACAAAACCGCTGGTTTAACACAAAGCTGCTGCTTTTTTGCAGTAGCTAAGCAGTTTATGAAGTCTTGGTGCAGCTCGTTTAGATTCCTCTGATTAGATGGTTGTGGAAGGTTTTATCTACTCTTTCCTCTCAATTTACGAGGTGGCTTCGCAACTCCAATCAACACCCTTTGTCGTCTTCCCAAGTATGTTTACATCTGTAGCCAGGATTATTTGGACTACTACCCCAAAAAAAATGTTTGAAGAGCACACTTTCTGACTACAAAAGCAGAGCCTGAGAGTGCTCCTCATTCAGGGATACTGGTTATTTCTGCAGTTTAAAAGCATCTTACCTGGAAGTAGGTTCAGTTGAGTAAGTGATATATATTATAATGATATGTTACACTTAATACCCAGAGGTTTCTAAGCGTATACCCGGGGTTCTAACCTGTGTTGCTCCACGTTGTCTTGCTTCCAAGGTGAGCATGTTGCCCCTGAGCTACCTGATGCTGATTTTGTTAGGCAGTTAGTTGAAGAGCCAGATTTTAGTTGTTTTATAAAAGTTAGATGGCCTTCTTCTGTACAGAAGTGTTTGGGTAGGAAGCTTCTGCGTTTGGTTGCTAGAAAAGATTAAAGTGGACCATCTATGATGATTCTGGTTGAAGTTTGGTACTGTTACCAGTGAGTCATTACTGGAGTATAATGTTCTCAATTGAATGTAGTGTGAGAATTTCCTCGTGATGGGTTCTGTGCCCTTGCAATAGCATAAGCAGTGAGTGATGCTTTAGTAAATTTGCTAGAGATTTCAAGTGGATCCTTTTTTCATTGGGAGTCAGTGAGTGTGTAGAGTGCTGCAGTGACGCGTTCATGTATTTTCTGTCTAAAGAGTAATCTGGCAGACGTGATTGGAACTGTTTGTATTATGTTGATCGAATATGCCTAATGTCGGAAGGTAAAGGCTGGTGGCATAGACAATTCTTCATTGTGCCAATATGATAACTGTCATGGTGGTGTGTGTTTAAAGGTTAGGAAGGCACACATCATAATGAGTGGATTTCGAAGAAACAGTTCTTATGATGGATTTAACTTGTATTTCTAGTGTAAGGTTATTATGGATAATTATGCATTGTGATTCCCAGATTTCCCACAGTAGGTTTAGCTAGGAGTGAGGGCCATTACCTATGGCCAGGGAATTTCTTTGGAGGTAGGTGGTGTTGTACCACTAATCATGAGTTTGGATGGGCTGGGCTTAAGTCTATTGGTGGTCATCCAAGCGTCAAGATGTGCAAGGCTGGTGTGAAAGTCAGCTGTGTCGTTGTTGGATCATTGTTGAGTTTGAAACCAATTAGCTTTTTTTCTGGATAATTGAAGCAGGTGAGGCCTGTATTGCTGGGGGGATCCAGCAGGGTCATGTTCATGTTTATGAGAAGAAGCAAGGGTCTTGAGCTTCAGGGTACCTAGCATGTTAGGTTTTGAGGAGGTGATCTAAAAGAGAGTCATGAGTGTTTCCCTTTTCTCTTTGAGGGAGAATGTGATCCAGCAGAGTATGATTCCCTTACCACAGTGTCCTCTAGCCGTTTTCAGTGGGATCATGTCACTGGCATGTCAAATGCTGTGGAAATGTCTGGCAGGGTGTGTGCCCTAGTTCAGTCATTGTATGTGTTGTTCCCTAGCATGTCCGTTATGTACTCTATTACTCTTATTGGCCTGAATCCATGTTGGGATTCATGGAAGGTATTTCCAAAGCTGCTCAAAGAAGGATTTTCCAGGGATTTTGCAAATGAAAGGTGTGTTGGAGATAGGGGGTTAGCAGGCTTTGATATTTTGGTTGGCTTTTTAAGGAAGGGTGCAAAGAAGATGCTTTTGAAGGTGGGCATGGCGGTTCCCTGATCAATGGAGGTGTTGAGAAGGAGTAGGAAATCAGGTACAACTCCTAGGTGCTTAGTTATCATTTTGTACATGTTTGCAAGGACATTGGACTTCCAGAGAACCTGCTGAGTTGCTGGCATTGATTGTGGAAATACATTTTTGGTTGTTGAAAAGACAGAACACTGTTAATATTGGTGTAGTAGAATCCTTATGTTTCGCTTTCGTACATTTGAAAAACATTGGCCATCCTTTCCTTTTCACGTAGTCTTTAATGCATGGACTTTTGTTGGTGATGTTTGTGACAATGGAATGGCATGCGTAGGTGGAGGAGCCATATAGCTCTATATTTCTTGAATTCATTGGTCGTTTTGAGAACCTCCGACTGGACATATTTTGAAGAATCAAAAGATTTGTGCAGTGGGCCTTTTTGCCTTTTTGAAATGTTGCACTGTAGCACCAGCACCACAATTGCCAAATGTAGGCAGCTTCACTTTTGGTAAGTTGCTTCTTCTCCAAATCTTCTTGAGCATCCTGTTTCCTTTTTGATATGATTCAGATTGGAGGGTAATCATTTGGAGGTTTGCTTCTTTTTGAAGTTTTACATAGCTTTTCCGGTGCTATCCTATGGGTAGTGTTTATTCATTTGTGAATGCTGTTGAGTTGGTCATCCAGATTTCTAGTCTTCATTGTAATATGGGGTTCGGATTCTGCAGGTTTTTCCAGCTGGGTGTCTTTTTGGATCTTTTTCCATGTTCCAATTACCTTTGGGGGTCCTCTCTAGGGTTTCACAAATGCTGGTGCTTTGGTAAAAATGGTTAATGTGATAAAAAGGTAACCTGGTGAGGGTAAGCGGGCTTGGAGAGAGCTGGCAATGAGATTCATGTTACAAAAATGCCGTAAAAGGTATATCCGGCGTCTTGGGTTGGTTCTTTAACCAATTGTTTGTGGAAAAATTCTCAAAGGACTGCAGAGAATGACTTTGTATGTGCATTGCCTTCCATCTCAAGCCAGATGTTGGAATGTCCAAGTATGGTGAGGTGTTGGTGGTCTGTGGATAGATTAGTAACCACCTCAGTCAAGCTGTCAGCAAAAGAGGGTTTGTAGAAAAGTGACCTGTCACTGAGAAGTAAGGTTAATGTTGGCATGTATGAGATCAAGCAGGTTAAGAAGAGAGATAAACAGTCTGGGACATTTTCAAACGTTGATGTTGTAACTTTGTTGGAATCTCTGTGAAGGAGTCAAATTCATCCCCCTCTGCTGGCTATCCTGCTGGCAAAGTAAATTTTATATTATGCAGGAATGGTCTCATGTATTACTGATGGGGGATCTTCTGAGAGCCAGGTTTCTATAATGAAGTGTACATTTACGTTGTCCTTGCTTTGAAGATCAGGGATGTCTGAGGAGTGTTTGGTGATATAGTGGGTGCTTATGAGCGAAACCTAGTGCCACCTGCTCCTAAGTGATTCTTTACTGTAGAAAGCATTGATCGGTTTGATTGTTATTTGTATTATCCTCATCTGAGGATTCTTGGCATTTGCTTTCAGGATCAAAAAAGCTCAGGAGGTTCTTAATGGTCTCGGGTTCATTGTCCTTGTTCCATTGGGGGATGATATTAGCATACTGCTTCGTGATGTACGGTATACTCAGCCATGATCCCTAGAGCGATGTGCTTCTGGGTGATGGACGGACAGCTGTGCAGACTTTGCAGTCAACATGGGGTTTGCTTGAGGGTTGGTGAGTTCCAAAGCGTTTTCCCTCTGCACTGTGTTGCTGGCATGATGAGATTTTGGTTGTTTGATGGTCATGCTCGGAACCATTTGAGGAGGTATCCGGAGAGGAACGCAATCAAGGGTGAAGTGAAACTATCTGCAGTGGTCACTGTCCCATTTCTCGTTCTGAAGGGACTGCCTTACTTTGTTGTGTATCCAAAGCTGGTTGTTCCTATGCATATTATCCTACTGCCTTTTGCCCATTTTACTTCCCCAAAACTGCCCCTACATTGCATCATTTACTCAGCATTCACCCATGCCTCCCATTCTTTAGGGACATCCACTGTCCCTATCCCAACACTCTCTCCCTCCACTAAACAATTCTTTATGTTTTGACCCCCTTTATTTTCCACTCAGTATTTTGAACTGTCGCCCTCAATCACGTACTCATGAATCGGATTTACCATGGAGAACCCAGGACAAAATGCCAAGTAATATGAGTTATAGTCCGCAGAAGAATTATCTGATGTCGCCTTTTAAAACAGTACACTCAAATTGTGGGTTGGACGATGATGCTGTTAATGTAAAATGAGCATTCACTGATTTGGTGGCTGGGCATGTGTAGAACAAAGGGACACTGGCTAGTGGCATGGATCTGACATGCAGGCCATCTTCCTCAATAACTTGTTTGTTTGTTTGTTTGTTTGTTTGTTTGTTTAATTTATTTGTAGAGCGCTCCAGACCCGTGGGTAGAAGAGCGCTTAAGGAATCGGTTACAGGCGTAAAATATGTATTTACATTAACTAAGTACATCAATTTACATATAATGCAGGTATGGTGGCGGCTGTTAGATATTAGAGATGAGGGTAAATGCTACTCTTTGTTCAGTAACCAGCCAATAACAAGTTTCCTAAAGATCGGGAAGGACTCAGTAGTTTTAATTTTGAGTGGCAGGGTGTTCCAAAGTTGGGAGGCTAGCACAGTGAAACTAGCGCCTCCTGCTCTTTTTAAGGCAAATCTGGGCCCTAACAGGCATGAGGAGTTAGATGATCTGGTGGTTCTGGATGTGGGTTTTAAAGTGAATTTGTTGGAGAGGTACGGTGGAGCTAGGTTGTTTAAGGCCTTGTAAGTGAGGCAGATAGTTTTGAGGTCAATTTTTTACTGTATGGAGAGCCATTTACACGCTTTCCTGGTTGTGGAGATGTGCTCACGCCTTGAGATGTTGAGTGCTGCTCGCAGAGCATTTTTCTGGAGAACCTGGAGTTTGTTAGTTACGGATTGGTTGGCTCCTAGGTACAGGCTGTTGCAATAGTCTAGTTTGGATTGAATGAGTGCTCTGGCCAGAGTGAGACAACTGTCGGGGGATAGGAAGGGTCTGCTAGCCCTAATTAGCTTACCCGTATAGGCAGTGGCCGAGGCAGTAGAGTTGATTTGTTTGGAGAGGTTGGTGTTGGCATCAAGGTGGAAGCCTAAGGTTTTCACACTTTTAGCGATAGGGATGGTGTTACCATCTATGATAATGTTCTTGTAGCTGGGACTAAGTTTAGACAGGTTATTAGGAAAGCCGACCAGCAGAAGCTCCGCCTTCTCATCATTCAGGCAGAGGCTGTGGGTGGCCATCCATGCATGAATGATGGGGAAGATTTTGTTGATCCGGGTGACGTCCGCATTGTAGTTGCCTGAGATGGTGAGGAGAATCTGGGTGTCATCTGCATAGTTGGTGTAGGTGACACCCAGATGGTCCAGTTTGTCGAAAGAGGCTTCATAAATATATTGTACAAGGTAGGGGAGACACAGGAGCCTTGTGGGACTCCGCAGGTGATGGGGATCGGGTCAGCAGCAGCTTGTGTGGAGAAGACTCGCATGGTTCTATTCGCCAGGAAGGATTGTATCCATGCGGAGGCAGAGGAGGAGAAGTGGGCTGCGATAGATAGGTGGTTGCATAGGATTTCGTGGTCGACTAAGTCGAAGGCCTCTGAAAGGTCTAAGAGAAGTAGGATTGCTGCATTGCCTTTGTCTTTGATTTCATCAATCTGGCTTTTTAGGTCAACCAGAGAGGTTTCAGTTCGATGTTGAGGTCTGAAGCCAGATTGACGTATACCTAGCAGTTGGTTAGATTCCAGGTATTCCTGAATCTGGATGTAGGCGACTCTGTCCAGGATTTTTAACAGAAAAGGGACAGTGGTGATGCGTCTATAATTAGTTGGTATGGCTGGGTCTAGGGATTGTTTTTTTAGGAGAGGGAGCACCCAAGATTATTTTAGGTTGTTGGTGGCAGAATTGTTAGCAAATGAAAGGTTGATTAGCTTGGTGATAAAAGGGGAGAGGTCTCTGGCAGCGTCTTTTATTATTTGGGCAGAGCAGCTGTCCCCTTTGCAATTAGAAGGTTTTAGGGAAGAGATGATTTTTTGGTCTTCTAAGATAGTTACTTTCTTAAAGGTGAAGCCTATATTGGCTTTGTTAGGTGTTGGTGGGCTTAAGCTAGGGTTAGTGGTTTTGTTGCTGAAGAGTTGTTGACGTTTGTCCTCAATTTTGGTCTGGAGCCCTGTGATTTTATTGTTGAGGGCATTCTGGATGCTGGTGCACCAGGGTTTATCTTTTGAGCAGTTGTCTGGCAGGGGATTGGGGTTTTCTAGCTCCTTTAGAATTTTAAATAATTCTTTGGTGGAAGAGCCTGCCTGGTCAATCCTGACGTTGTGAGCATCTTTTTTGGTGCGAATTATCTCACTTTTGTATAGCGCGGAGATGTTCTTTAGATTGGATTTGTTTTCAGGGGATGGATTTGTTTTCCATAGTAGTTCTAGTTTGGCTTTCTTTTTCCTGAGTAGTTTGAGTTCGGGAGAGTACCACGAATTCAAGTGGTTTATTGGTTTACTTTTACGTAGTTTCAGAGGGGCAATGGTATCGATGGCGGTAGCCATGGAGTTGTTGAAGGTGTCAACTAGTAGGTTAAGGTCAGCATTGTCTGGTAGAGCGTTAAGGGTGGGTAGGACCAGAGGTAACAGGGCTTCGGCAGTGATGTTGCGCTTGTTTCTGGTTGGGTAGGCAGGTGCCAGGGGGCGTTTCTTAGGCGTGGCCTGGTTGATATGAATTTTGAGTGGGATAAGGTAGTGATCTATCCATGTGAGAGGTTGGGGGTCCTTACAGGTGATGTTGCAGTTAAAAGTTGCTACCCAGTCGAGAATTCTGCCAGTCTGGTGAGTCGGTGAGATAGTGAGTTGAACAAATCCGTGCTCAGTTAGGGCATTTGCTAAGGATGCGGCTGGTGCGTCCTTGGGGTCGTTGTAACCCAGATTGAAGTCGCCGAAGATAATAGTTTGTCCTAGTGGCTTGGAATTTTCAGTGATGAGCGCTGTAATGTCTTCCTCAAAGGTTCCAAGGGGACCTGGGGTTTATATATAAGGTGTGGTGTAATTGTACATGTGGGGGAGGTTTGTAACTTGATTGTGAGTAGCTCACAGGATTTAAGTGATAGGGTGGAGACTAGTCTGCAGCCTAGTGGTGATTTGGAAATGATCGCTACGCCTCCTCCCTTACCATTAGGTCTGTCGGCTCTGAGGATGGAGTAGTTGGCAGGAATGGCTAACGATAGATGTGGTCCTGAGGCCTCGTGTAGCCATGTTTCTGTTAGGGCAAGGAAGTCAAGGTCATAGGTTAGAATGGTGTCAGCAATTTCTGTGGGGTGTGCGGCCAGGGATCTGGCATTGAGTAAGGCTCCTTTTAGGGGGAGTGGGTCGGGCTCATTGGGGGTCTTTAATTTCTTCTTAGTTTTGGTGTTGAGTTTGGCAAGGTGGATGCTATTTGTAAGGGGCAGCCTAGTGCCTAGTCTGTAGTTGCGGGCAGTGATGTCTGGGTTGGTAGAACGTAGGGGTTCTGAGATTTAAGTGTGGGGGGCACAGTGAGACATAGAGCACTAAATGTACTGTGATTGGTAGTTTTGTTAGGGGTCGCATTGGCTAGGGAGCTGTCTACGGAGGAAGTAAGGTGAGAGTGGTGGTTAAGTGGAAAAGGCGGCTGGCAGGGTAGGAAGGGCGTGGGGCAGGGGATCGGGTGGTGCATAGGGCAACCAAGATTGGCTAACGGTTATGAAGATGTTGCCGCTACAGTGTACATTGTCCGGCATGATGCAGAAAGGGAACATGGTGAGAGTGAGCCAGGTGATCATGGTCTGGGCGCACGGCTACACAATGCAAGTCAGGTACACACTAGGGCTGGGTTGCAATGGGACAGTGCCTAAATTTGAAAATACACTCTGTGGAAAAATGCCGTGCTAGGCTAGATGCAGATCATAGCAGTGAGGCAGTGCTAGGCTAGGTGCAGAACAATACAGTGAGGCAGTGCTAGGCTAGTCTTGATGCAGAACCAAACATTGAAGCAGTGCTAGGCTAGGTGTAGAACAATACAGTGAGGCAGTGCTAGGCTAGTCTAGATGCAGAACCAAACATTGAAGCAGTGCTAGGCTAGGTGCAGAACAATACCGTGAGGCAGTGCTAGGCTAGTCTAGATGCAGAACCAAACATTGAAGCAGTGCTAGGCTAGGTGCAGAACAATACAGTGAGGCAGTGCTAGGCTATGTGTCGATCATGGCAATGAGGCAATAGGCGCGTTACTAGAGATACAGGCATGATGGGTAATGCTATGGCACATAGACGATGGCTGTTAATTTTGAAATCAGCAAAGGGTAATACAGGGAGGCTGCAAAGTGTGCTGACTTTTACTTTCAGTGATGATGCTAAAATGAGGGCGGGAGTGTCAATGAGAGACAGTATACAGGAGAGCTCCGGGTGTCTAGGAGCCAATCAATGCCGGTAGCCCGGGTGGAAGAAGGACAAACGAAAAATCAGGCTAACAATGCGAGGGCGGCCATCTTGGAACGGGGTCGATCCTCGTGTGAGCCCCTGGATTCCGGGGTTTGGCTGCAGGCAATATTTCAGATAAGCAGCCTATATTACAAGTATAAAGGTGTCACAGGTACAATGCCAACACATTAGCTGCATTAGCACATTAGGTGCATGCGTGTAGATGGTGTCACAATGGGCAAAATAGGGTCATGGATGCAAGTGGCACAAGAATACAAGGCATGCATCTGAATATCAGGCGTATGAGGCGTATGAATGGGCTGGAGAACATCAATTCTCTTGGTTACACTGAATGCTACGACATTGACCCATTGTCTACATGATGCTAGCAAGAGACAATCCTTCTCCGAGGAGTATGGCTTTGTTGAGCAACTGTACATGCATGGCAGTTCTTCGTAGACGCTTCCATTTAATAAGCTTAATACTGGGAACTAGGTACAGGTTATGATTAAGTATTTGCACTTTTAAAGTGCAGAGAAAGAACCTTCCTAATTCAAATTACTATGTGAATATTTCATTGTGGAAATGATGTGTCACTTCTCTGTGACCTAACTGTCTGACTTCTAGAGCTGTACCAATTTTGGAACAAACAATTACATAACAGTTTTGGCACCCCACAAATATGGCATTTGATGGTGAATGTTGCTCTGAATGAAAAACAATGCTTCTGTGCAGCTGAGAAGCCATACAGTTTTCGATGAGAAGCCATACAGTTTTCGATGATTTTTCAGACTATTCAGGGCTAGATTACACAACTGGGCCTAGGAAATGAACAAATGCTTTTAGCAGCAGGGAAGGTAATATGGACGCTCGGTGCCTTAGCGTTTTGCTCAGTGGGTATCGACAACAAAGCCTGCACGCATGAGGAGATGATTGATGGACCCAATTGTGTTGTACTTCAGACAGCCCGTACATCAGGAGCCTTTGAATCTTTCTGAGCACTTACTCATATGCAGTGGCGCAGAGTGTTTCCATACTTTCCCTCTTTTATTACTTACATGGGAATGCAGCAAACATGCTTTCCACCCATCCATATTACATGGAAACTTTGCACTAGTGCAAATATGGAGCAGCACACACACACACAGAGCCACCCTGACCAGACATGATGCACATATCTTCGCCTCAACACTGTTGTCTTTGACCAATGTGTACTAGATGACACCACTTACATGCACCCAGTGCTGGCCAATGCTGCTATTCACTGGCCTCCATTTGCTTTGAAGGTGGATCTGTTCACTGTACATTTTGGCATCCTCACTTATAGTTCCCCATCCTTCATACCGCAGTTGTTGGCAATGAACACAGACTACTGCAGCAGCGTGGAGCATTCCAGCAACAGCCTTATATGCAGGTCTCATGCTGCCATGGGAAGCTGGCTCACCACATGTGCCTGGGTGTGTAGTTTAATATGCTCCGATGACTTTTTTCCCTCTTCGTCAGTTCAGTTGGCAACACCCTGGGGAGTTATATTTGTCAGCAGCTCTAACCAGAGCACAATCGTGTCAGGTACGCTTGCCTATTAGCCATGCAGTGGAAAACGGTATCCTCATGCGCAGTCATGTAGTCAATACGGAGCGCCAACTGTGTTCTGAGCTTTTCTAAATGTCTCCCCATCCTGGACACCCTGATCACACTTCAAGAAGGAGTTTGAAGGTAAATGGCCATGTGTTTGGCGTATATATGTGATCACTGCACCGGCCGTAATTGCGCTGACGAAAATGTTATCTGCAATTACGGCCTGCCCAGCCGATATTCTCCAGCCCCCACTTACCTTAAGTGCGGCGCACACCTATGTGCGCCACTGACAGCCTTGTACCGCTGCGTCAACAGCTCCTCCCACTTACGTGGGGCAGTGCTGACACTGCAGGGTCCTTTTTTTCTGAATTTCTTATCCCCCCACTTACTGTAATGGTAAGCGGGGGCACCTGAATAACCACTGACCACTGTTACTGTGTCCAGGGAGAGCAGGGGACACCCCTGCAACCTCTGCTCTGCTTGGGCGCAGGATGGGGTGTTGGGATTTTCGTACCGCGCTCCACTGCAATTTTAGTACTGTCTCCGCAATCGTGGTGACATTATGGTACAATTCCGTGTTTGGCATATCCGACGTGATGCAGCCATTTTTCATGCAGTGTGATGTGCATGACGAAATTTGCATGTGAATCATATGGGACTGCATTGTATATGCTGTCAGGTACGCTACTGATTGGAATCTTTTTTTTCAAAATGTTGCACTGTGTTCGGCAGAGTGTCTCCACTGTTGTTTTGATTGCATGTATGCAATGAGATGGGCAGTTGCATATGTGCATCTTTCCATAATCAAGCGTCTCATTTGGATGTATATCTTTTTGAGACTATAGCCCTCCCTCAGTGTCTACATAAAAAAAATAAACACATTAGATTGTAGTTTGCCTTCTCTATGTTCCACTTTGAAAGTGTATGGCTAGAGACGTAAGCAATATTGCGTGATCCAAGGAATACTATCTTTGTTCAGAGCAACCAAGTTTCATGGGTATGTTCTGTAATGAGGTGGAACTTCCAGGCATTTAGGTAACATGTTAATGCTTTGACTTTTCACTTAATTGTGAAACATTCCAGCCCAACGAGAGAGTAAATCCTCCTATGATGGAATAGTTTACAGTTAATGTACTGTATGGCTTGTTCGAGGATAATAATGGTCCAAGACCTATTGTGGAAGCCTCACTTTGCTATTAGAAAGGCTAGCGTAACAAGTCACAATGAGATATAGTGTGGAAATAATGGTGAAAGTGGAAAACTTTGCAATTACTTCATCCACCCAGGGTAGGTATTAAACTGTGATAGCTCATTTTACTTTCTAAAGTCAATACAAATTCACACATTCCCATCATGTTTTTCTGCTAACACAATAGGGTAGGATCACCGATTATAGCACAACTCTATGACTTGTATGTCTAACATTCTCCTGGTGTCAGCATGTACAATCTGTCTATGGGCCTCTGTTAGCATGTATTACCCGAGTCAGAAAGATTTCTCTGTCGTTTTAGGTAAGTGTTGAAAACGCCATTGGACCCATTTGGGTAACTCTTCAGTGAAGTGGCTTAACAAATCAAGTTATTGGGTATTAAGTTGGGTAAACTTAGATAGGGGCCACCT
Organism: Ambystoma mexicanum; assembly: GCF_040938575.1. Classification (NCBI taxonomy): domain Eukaryota; kingdom Metazoa; phylum Chordata; class Amphibia; order Caudata; family Ambystomatidae; genus Ambystoma; species Ambystoma mexicanum. The sequence continues at coordinate 676,469,573 of NC_090928.1, forward strand.
TGGGTTGGATTGATATTTTTTCTTCCATGATTTTAACAAACATTGTGTTAGACTAGGTCTCTTTTACAGCTTTCAAACTAATGGGCCCCTATAAATGAGGTATCCTACTGAATATGGGAGGCACATTTGTAAATATTGTCCCTCAATATTGGCTAAAGAGGCCATCTTTCCAACAAATCTTACTACTGTTTTGGCCCCAATTTATCCCCAATGCACTCCCAAAACAGCCTTTGTTTCTGGGCAATGCACTCATCCTACACATGTGAAAGGAAATGTCCATTCATCCATTTTCATCCATGTCCATTCAGCCCATTGGGACCTGCCACTGGTGCGGGACGGCTTGTTGGCTTTAGGACCTTTCTTCCAGCTTCCTGAGGCAGCCCACTTGCAGCTGCTTTTGGAGCTAGGAACGTTATTGTGAAGTCCTGGTGGAGTGCTGGGCCGGGATGTACACACGAGGCAGTAGTGTAACCCAGATCTCGTTTAAGTGATGCCCGGCATGAGTTTTCGTTTTTTTTTAGGCCACATTTTCTTGTTACCACCCTCTTTTTGGGTTATTTCTACCACCCTTGTTAGGATGCCTGTTTCTAGAGCTGGTACATATAAAAATAGATTGAGTTTAGCTGACAAGTGCTGGGCTCCTTGTAAACCAACATATTCTGGAGTTATGGAGATTCCTAACCATGTTGGTAATATAGTGGGCTCAACAACCCGCCCTTCGTGGGATTTAGCGGATGTCCCTGTGATGCCTGGTGACTGTCGTATAAAAAACATCTTGGCTAGAAGTACTCAGCGAAGACAGCACCTACAAAATGAGAAAAGGGAATTAATGAGTGATGAATTTGGCCAATTGACAGACTCGCTGATCATCAATAAGGATGGGGGAAAAGACCGTAAGATTGCCAGGAGACAACACAGTGTTAGAACCCTCTGAAACTCGCCAACTCCATCATCTAAGTGAGCCTTAAGATGGCAATCTGCTACTAAAAGCATGGACAATGTCATCACTGAAGCGATCTCTAAATCCAACTTGGAGGAACAATCAATTAATTCTACTAATAATTGGCGGATTGTTAAGGAGATAATTATATGTGACCTTTCCAAATGTATGAATGTTATGGACTTTTCTGACTGGGTACATTCTTTTGATAAGATAAATCCTCAGCTAGTCAGAGTGGACAGAGAGTGTCAAACAGATCCCTATATAACAACAGTAAAGCAGAGGCAAGTTGCCAAACTGACCAGAAGTCAGCAATTAGCCCACTGGTTGATAATGCAATATCATCTACAGCCAACGCTAGGCTGCTGGCCATAACTTCCAACACAACCATGTTGGATGGTTCTAGAACTCCAATATGTAATGGAACTATATACCCCCCAAAGTCGCCAGTTCCTCGATGATCCATGATCAACCCAACTTGTCCTTCATTGAGGAGAGCTTTACGTGTGAGAATGCCAGATATTATGGATCCTTATGTAAGTGAATTGGTTACGGATCATAGAAAGATGGTTGTTGTTAACCTTAATAAACCCAAATGACCTGAACCATGAGATGCTCTTTTGAACAAAGGTTTGGCCTGGTTACAGTTGAAAGTTGGAGGGAGTTGCATCAGGACACAGGACCTTCGATTTTTGCAAGGGTCCAAATTAAGGAGTGGTCCTTGATCAATGATCTAGATTGTATTTTCATAGGCTGTGGCCGTAGTAGTCTCCCACTCTTTCTAAGTGGTTGTAATAAATTGGGAAAGCTGACATCCGCTACCAATCTAAGAACTGTAACTCACTGGCTTGCTCAGTATTTTTCCTTATCCTGTACTGCTTGGCTGTTCTTATCAATGTTTTACGTTTTATTGGTTCTGTATTTGTTTAGTGCTCAGAGGCCCATGGGCAAGTTGGTGCTTAATAAAAATTGAATATCAAAAATGATAATAAAAACCATGTCAAATAGTCAAATATTATTTCAACATATGTGTTTTAATCTACATTTCATTTTGTTGGTGCACTCATTTTCTGCAACCTAGTAAGTTCTAAGCACCGAGCTGGATTTCCGCAAATGCATAATGAGAGAGCAAACAAAGCAGATATGTACATGTGACATAGAAGCACTTTTGGGTTCATAGGCATTCAGGTTATTCACAAAAGGTGTCTGAAAAGAAGTCAGAAAACCCTGTTTAAAGACGAGGAATTGCAGAGGAAAGAAAGTACATACTCAATTAATTTAAAATGTACAATTTTCCAAACACTCTAATGGTGCAGAAAGTACACGTTTCTTTTTATAACTTATCTACTATTGCCATTTAATAAGAGACAACCATCCTGGTGGCAAAAGGGAATTCATTCAAATGCTTTGTGTAAAAAGAGACATTTCAAATTCAAACATAAAAGTGCAGATTTCACAGATTTCCAAGTATGGACATTAATTAAAAACATCAAACGAATCGATGCACTTTAATTTTCATTTGAAGACACAAGAATGTGGGCATGTTTTTGAAATTTCTAAAGAAGATACATTTTTTAACACTAAATAAAAGTTACATCAAAATATTCTGCATTCTCCTTTCAAACAGAAAGTAAACCAACATGTTGGTTCACCTCTCGTTGGAGTGTTCTCTGACTTCAATGTCACACATGGCTATACAAATCCATAGACGAAGAGGGTCGTTTTTCAGTGCTTTACTAAACTTTTAAATTAATAGTGTGGGAAAATTGGAATGGTTGAGACTAAGCTCTATCAAACTCCCTTGGGATCCATCCACTCTAGCTCACGTGTCCCTAGCCCAAAGAATGTCCCCAACATATTAAAACGTATGATAACACCTATTGTCTAGGTCTTTCTTCCTTCTCATGTGAAATTAGTCCTGTCCACTCCTGGAGTGCTTGAGTATTGGTCTGAGATGTCAGCCAACTCCCACCGGCTTCTGCTCTTTTTACTCATTTGAATTTCACCCACGCCACCAGGATCTGCTCCCCTAGGTTACCTCTACATTCTTGTGACAGGCTTCCAGATTCCCGTTTGGTTCTCCCTTACAGTCGGAGTGTCTTCCAACTCTGCCAGTTCCCAGAAGTCGCCTGACCCTTTTGATGGTACATCTGGGGTAAGAAACTCCAACTCTATCACTAGCTCCCAGATAGCTTTATCCAGAGGTTTGGTGGCTGCTGTGACCCACGATTCTCATGCCTATGACCTTATCTGTTTTTACTAATGGGTGGCTTCTGTATTTAGGCCTGAACAATCCCACTGTGACACCACAGAAGGCCTAAAAAATCTAAAGTCAAAGAGTGCAATTTCACGGTGCTTTATTAACCCTTTAAATAACTGACATTGTAAGACTGACATGGTTGAAACAAAGAGGGTTCCCAGGGCTCCCTCAGTCTCCTGTGAGCTAGCTTCACCCTAGCCCAGGCATCTATTGCGTTTAGAATGTACCTAAGGTATTCTAAACCATGGTAACTGCTGCCTCCCTCAGGAAATATTGTAAATAATCTGTTCCCTTTTGTCAGCAGGCTGATGTCACCAGGGTTTCTCCACAAGTATCTCCATCTCACCATCACCCCCCCCTCTCTCTCTCTCCCTCTCTCTCTCTCTCCCTCTCTTCCTCTTCTCTCTCACCCTCTCTCTCTTTCCACCTCTGTTCCTCCCCCGAGATCTTTCTATTTTCCCCCTCTCTAGCCTGATTACTTCCTTCTTCGCTACCTGCCTTCACTCCAATCCCTAATCTCTTCTCCTCTCTTTCTCGCTCTATGCTCTTCACTCTCCTTTTGTTTCCCCTCTCCCACTCTCTACTCTTAATCCCCCATCTACACCTCTGTATTCTGATCTCTCCATCCATCTCTTCGAACTATGCGCTTGCCTGCTTCACTCTGCCCTATAAACTACTACTAATTCTACCACTGTGCATTCTCTCCACTTCTTCCCAGCCTATACTCTCCCTATCATTCACATTATCTCTCTAATTCCCTCCAACACATTCTTTCTCCCTCTCTCTGTCTTTCACTCTCCTTTACACACTCCTCAAACTACACTGCATACAACATGTACCACTCTCTCACACGCAATACCGTACCTGCGCTCCACACTCCACCGGCCATTCTCCTATCATGAACTGTATTATATGCCTATAATATGACTAGATCTATGCTCCAAGCCAGGACACAATGGCCTGCAGTCACAAATGAAATGAAACATTCATGTTAATTTTGATAGGGATACATTTCACAAATGTGCATTCCAGATATTGGCTTTAGCAGTCTTCTCCTTTCAAACACAATTAGAAATATACAGAAAATGACTGAACCTTTCAGAATGCAACATGGGGTTAATCTGTTTACTGGAAACGAAAAAAGCTTTATGCATTTAAAAAAATGAATGTATTCAATGTTATGCATAAAGCACAAAATAAGAGATGTTGCTGCATAGCTTCTACCCTGTCCTGTTTGCAAATTGTTCTTCAAAACAAATTATATCTCTGCTTTGTTATAATTAGTGCAAAGCAATGTGCTTGTATTATTATGAAGACAAAGCAACAGAGAGCACAATCATGTAAAAACATAAGCATTATTTGTTAAGCAAGACATTTAAAAAAAACGATTTAAGTGTAAACATGATAGAAAACAATGTTCTGACGTCTTTTATCATTTGCTAGTTCTTATGCAAGCAACACATAACAACAAGATTGACTTCATTTCAAATGTAAACCACCTTCTATTCTACTGTCCCTACTTATTACATGAATTACATTATTATCTGTTAGAATTGTATTGGCTAACAAGGAAACAGGGGTGGGACTCACGGAGTAATTACAACTTAGCCAGAAAAAACACTTGTAATTGTGTGATGCCGGTATTAGGGTTTCCGGCAGACCGACTGATGGAATTACCAGTACATTACAGGACCTCTGGTGCACGCACACCCCCCACTGGCAACAGTAATGCCAGCACCACACAATTACCAGCATCGACAGAAAAGCACCACTGTATCCGGCATAAATGTGCTGGAAACAGCAATACCGGCACCCAAACTGCCAGACTCACAGGCTCTGGTAATTCAGGCACCCGCATTACTGACGTCGGAAATTGCACCATCACAGGAACGGGAAAGCTCACTGGTGGCCATTTTGAAAAAGTCAATCCACTTAAAATCTCCCACTTCCTACTGCCATCCAATACCAACTGAAAGTGCAGACATGCCTGGGAGTGGGGAATCTAGAGGAACGGAGGTCCAGCTTCACAGACAAAGTTCGGAGATGCGTAGCCGGCTGCACTGGTGGATATTGTGATCATGAATACTGAGGCCCTCTTTGGGGCTGGCAACCTCAGGACCAGCCAGAGAAGGAAGGCGGCCATCTGGCAGGAGGGTGCTGACAAGGTCACAGCTGTGGAAACTGTCCTATGCACATCATGACTTGCAGCTGAGGGACGAACATCCTGGCCACCCATAAGAGGGAATCTGCTGCCATAGGAGGAGGGACGGGGGCACCCCAGACCCTCACTCCCTGGGAGGAGACATGGAGCTCCATCTTACACATGGAGGGCATAGAGAAGGTTAGGGCAGCAGAGGCCGGAGCTGGGACCCAAGGCGATGGTGGTAACTTCGACAAATCCCATGTAAATGCAAGTGTTGAGTCCCAACACATGCATCCCCAGGCTGATAAACACCAAATGGCAAGGGAACATGTCCAACATGTGTCAGTCACAGCAAATGGCCCAATCATATGCACATGCCAGGGGATGTGGGCAGATGTAGCCATGCACAAGCACCATAGCGAAAATGCACAGCCCCACACATGGACACATGACGAGTGCCCATGTGTGCCAAGGGAGAACAGGACAGGAATCATAGGTTCACTGCACACACAACAACATCCCACCTTGGCAGACCAACAGTCAATGTGCACTCCCACTGCCCACATGTAGAAGCACACATCAGAGCAAACCGACCAAATAAACAGCATGACAAGGGCAGGGTACACACAATGTAGCATGAGTGTAATGCAGGCCCAGAGATGTGACTCCCAGAAGACTAACAGCATGCTCATCTCACCCCATCATGCACATCCTCTGACAGAGATGTGCATGAGCTATCATCAGGCCTAGCAAGCACAGGCAGACCTGGGAAAGCTGCACCACCACCACCTCCTGCTGCACAACCAGCACCACCAACACTTCCTGTTGTGCCAGCTGGTCCACCACAACCACTGCCAGCTGCTCCACTGGCACCACTCCCTCCTCTGCTGTGCCAGCTGTACACACCACTGCCACCACCACTGCCAGCTGCCACAATGCCCACACTTGTGGCCAGTGGCCCCACTGTCCCTCCTGTACCCCCCCACAACACCATGACATACCAGTTACTGGCCTATCATGGCAAGCAGAGCATGGAGGAGGAGGATGACACCACACCGACTACCTGACCCTGTCTTTCGGCCCGGCAATACTGCACAGCCCACTCCTCCACCCATGCCCAGCATTCAGGACATGGACGCGCAACTGCGTGCATTGGAGGACAGGCACGGGGCAATTCCGACACTTGTCTAGCAGCAGCTCAATGAATTGAGGCTGCTGCATGAATGCATCCAGGACGGCAGCCACAGGAGTGCATTGGCACTACCCTGTACCACCCCGCCCTACTCATGCTGGCCCAAAGGGTCCACAATGGGAATGAGTGGTCTCAGCCATGTCTGAGTACCTCTCACACACACGGCAAGTCACCCTTGAGCGCTTACAGGCCCAGGGGTCTGACCCACCATTGACCATCACTACTCATGGGAGCTCGAAGCAGGACAGCCCAAGGCGGCGCTCCCAGCGGATTGATTCAACATATGGGCCAGCAGAGAGCCCTGTGATGAAGTGGCAGCGCAAATAATGCTTGGCGTGACACTATGGTTACTTCGTGACTGTGGGGTTGGAGCATTTGAGGAGGGGCATGTGTGGGGAGGGGGTATGTGGGGAGAGGGGGGCGTGGGGAGGGGGAGGGAGATGAGTGGAGAGTGGGGAGTGGAGTGTGGGAGGCAATGAGTGGACATTCCTTATTTTGGTGCAAGTATTTATTGCATGTTGACATCATATGCAGTAAGCTGCAAGGGAAGTGCAGAGTGAAAGGGGCACTCAGAAAAAGTTATCTATGAGTTCTTGACGGGACATGCACCCATTCCTGGCCTCCATGCGCACATGCATGGGCCCGGCTGGCGCTGCATTATCAGCATCAACCTTTGGTTGAGGAATGTCCAAATCTGGGGGCAGGACTATGTTGCATCTGATGCAGATATTATGCAACATTGCAGCGGCCAGGACCAGCTGCCCCACCATCTCTGGCCTGTACATGAGCACACCCCAGAATGGTGAAAGCATCTGAAATGTGCCTGAAAGAGCCCGAAGTTCTGCTCGATGGTCACCCTGGTCCTCACATGCTCCCTGTTTTATGCCATTTCTTCCTGTATCTGGAGATCCCTCAGAGGGTCCTCAGTGTTAGGGAGAATTCTCATTTCTGTGCTAATTCCCTTCAACCTTAGAGACACCCAGCTCTTTTGCTGGACTTTAGCACTTTTTAATTTTAACCCTCGAGTGAGTGAGACCTTTTTCTCACTCCCTCATGTGTTTTGACCTGATTTGGATTATGTGTTTCCTCTTTTTTGGAGTCTGACAAACTCCATGGGCATCTACTGTTTGTTTGGTGACACACAGCAACTTCAGTGCAGTCTCACAGAAAAATCATTTACATTTCTCATAAGGTTTAAATACCTTTTGTTGTGTAAACTACTGTTCCCAAGAATAGCAAAGTGAAATTCACTTTACTTAGCTTTTCTCTTTGTAGGTCCAGCGCACCCCATTTTATGTGGAGTGCTGTGGATTACCTAGTAGTCCCTTATCCTACATTCTCATGTAACATTTTTTATGTTACCCTCACTACTTTAAATGGCTGATGGCAGTGGTTTAATTTTCCTACCATTGTGTTTTTATACCACAGGCTGAACACTCAGCTGCAGTATAGCACCCATGGGTAACCATGTTTGTCCAAATGGCCCGGTCTTCTTTTTTCTTTCCATTTTCTAGCCCTGAAGTCTGCCTCTGGCTCCACTTTGTCTGGAAAGACAGGATGTGAGGGAGGTTCCCGAAACTCCCCTGTCCTTTTTCTCTAGGAATGTCTGAATGCAACCAGTCCTGATTGGTTAAAAGGCAAGGATTTTGGGTCTAGAGGCAGAGTCAACCACTAGGATAAACACCCGACGAAGAAACTGTGAACAAAGCTTGCTGCATCCTCCTGGACCTTTGTATTGCCCGGTGAAAATCTTTTGCTGTGCTGAAACTCTTTTTTCTGATCGACAAGTGAAGCTCCGGAAGGGACGACTTCTTGCCTTGGGTTAATGGGACCAACTAACCCTGAGACAAACTCCACTGGACCATCTTCCCTGATTGGCTGTACTTTTCACTGATGCAAGGACTGAGAGCCAGGGGTGAGAAATCCATAGTCGAGTGCAACTTCTGCAATCCGGCCAGAAGCTCCAGGAGTCTCCTAAGGACCCTCCCAAAGCAGAATGACCAGAGCTCGAATCCCCTCACCAGAGTGCAGGACTCAAGGAGTGAAGGAAGCCCAACCTGTATCCGAGATCCGCAGTGGTGCTGTTTACTGAGCGCTGAATCCGCAAAGTGCAGCTGACTTGAAAAGAGCCTGTAGCTGCCGACGACCTCCCAATTGCTGCTGCATGAGTCCTCCAGATGTTCTCCCTCTTGTCCCCATGACTGAGGCTCAGTAACCCAGGATATGCATCACTGCAACAGGACAGAATCCAGCTGGACCACTCTTCTTCAAACCAGAGGTACTGTTTAGATTTGGGGTACTTACCTCATTGTTTTGAGCTTTGCTTTTCTCAGTTGAGACTTGCAGTGGCTCACCCTTAGAGTTGATTCTAGCTCTGCTTTTTACAGCTTAACAGCTTGTGACCCTACAAGTGTTATTTGATTACTTGTAAATACAAATTTCATTGCTACAGCTCTGCAGCTCACATTTACCCGTCTTAAGATAAGCCTGGCTGCTCAGTCACACTACCATCTTGTGTAGTACAGACCTATACCAAAAGGTGGGTTACCTAATACCAAACAGATGGTGTTACTACACCAATTCTTACCTAACACCCTGTCACGACCCTCGCCCAAAACCCCCTCTGGCAAACCCATTGGCCAGGTGGAGTCAGGACTCGGGCCTCTACAGCCTGGCATCCTCTTCAAAAGCCCTCATGGGGCCAGTCCTGGCGCCTATGGTGCCAGGCTCATACACCATGAAAAACAATGTGCTTGGGAACTACTTTATTGTATTGTCAGCCAACATGGAGGCATCCACATAGCTTGGTTCCTAAGAAAAAAGCTATGCGGTCTAGTGTTTTGTGTGTGGTAGCCTAGGGACTACTTTACCTGGACTATTTTGTTGGGGCTATTTAAACCACACCCGAGCAAGACAACACGCTTCGCGTTACTTGCAGCTTGCAACGTGATGCTTACCGTATCCAGCTATTCCCTCGAACCTGGGAGAAGCAGAACCTGCAAGGAGACAAAAGGAACATCATTAGCAGCAGCATCTTACTGCAGTCTTCATCTTTAAACATTTGCAGCTACTGAGAACAGCTTCCTCGAATCTGCACGCCTCCCGGACAGAAGACCTGAAAGGGGAAGATAGAGGCAACATTAAAGAAAGCAGTAGAGACATTTACAAATTACAAACTGCTCAAAAGGCTTACCTGGCTGGTCGCCTCTCGGCTGGCACCACTCCGGACATTCCACTCGCACTGAAGAACACTGCGACCTACAAGGAAGGAAAACACAGGTTAGCAAAGGCAAGACTTTGCAGCGCTGCGCATAGCGCTTACTTACTGCATCATTGCGCTCTTAATGCACCATCATTTACCAGCGGGGCTCAACCAAGCCAGTTCGCCACGCTGAAGCTCCGCATACCTAAGGGAGAAAAAAGAGACATTTTAAACAAAGAAAGGCATGCAGGATAGCAACAAAACTAAAGAACAGCCATAACACCTACCTGAACAATATCAAACGTGCCGGCATCAGTGAAGTAAATGGACCGCACTCGCCCATGAAAGACAACGCGCCCCTGCAAAGAAGGCAGGACGGAGAGCACGCCTAATTCTACCACAAGGTGAGGAGAGGGCGCCAGAGGGACTGAAATCATACGGGGGTGGAAGGAGGATACTTACCCCAGTAGGTCAGTCTTGAACACAGTCCTCCTGTATTTTTAGGCAGAAACTTCCCCGCAGACCACATCAGGGCAAAGCTGAGAAGCATACCAGCGAGTAACCCGGCTGGGTGGCGTCCCTGTGGATACCAGGTGAGCGTAACACACCCAGCCACAGAAGTGTACTCTAGCATCCTGAAGCATATTTTGTACTAGATGGGATTTCCAATAAATAGCTCAGACCAAATAACCAGACAGACTCAAAGAATTTGGCAAAGTACTACTTTATTCTCAATTTAGTAAAGTAGGGTCAACTTGCAGACATTGGACTGATGCATGCACACTCACACACACACTTGATTAGACAGAGGTTTTATACCCCAAAATGCACCGCCATTTATGATATCACCCTACGTGGCAAATTGTAAAACCTATCGATAGGAAGGATTTGTTAGGGCAGCATTTCTACTTATAGAATACATATGATGTAGTATTTTATTGGCTGTCTCTTATCTGTAAAGCATGCCTCGAACTACCTCTAAATGCTTATAATACTGATTATAGTAGACAAAATGGCAGCTGATTGGTATTTGCAACATTCTATAGCAGGTTGCCCCATAGACCCATTGATTGGCTGGCATTTCCACCCAAACCTGGACTTTCGGCTCGGCTAGCAGGACATAAACAAAACGAAACCCAGGTGCTTGAGTCATGTCAGATTACACCCACCTTTCCCAATTAGTCCATCATCTCCCATTAGTCTGGCCATGAACCAGAGTTTCCCGTTTGTAGTTGCCCTTGTAGCCTGCTCTCCGTTCTGGGACATTCAAGGGAGTGTAAGCACATCACTATCTTCATTCGCAGCTTAATGAATAGCCCTTGTTTTCGACTTCTGGATCACATTAAAGGAGACTGCAAATTTGTCAGTTTTGACCTCCTATTTAATGCTATTTGATTTAATTTTTCTGGGTGTCATTGCTCCTCTTGGCCTCTAGATACTTGCTCACTACATCTTGTAGGAGCCTTATCCATTGTTAATTGTCCAATACTTTGCCTCTCGAAATTGTTTTCTTCTTTAATCTATGAGAAATATGTTTCATGTCCATAACTTATCTGTTTGCCTCCCTTTATGCTTTGCAGCTATTCCTTGAAAAAGCATCCTTGATCCCAGGCCAACATAGAGTTCTCTTTGTTTGCACACAAAGCTGTTTTCCAGCATGTCCTGACTCTGCAGCCCTGGTCTGTTCTGAATTGAATCTTTGCACAAGCTTGCATCCATTTTCCTATCATGGCCATCCATGCCACATTATATTGTCCTCTATATCAAGCTTCTATGTGTCTCAGCTACCTTGTGTTGCTGTGTATTTACACTTATTGGTCAACAAGTTACTTTATTCTTCTTTGTATATGTGATCACTTTATCATTTGATACATGTTTCTCTTATCACTTCAGTTACACCGTTCATCTTCAGTATTTTCATATAATTTTCGTATGTCCTTGTATAACTTCTTTATGACATCTGTCTGCCCATGTTAGATTTCACTCAGCACTACATGATACTTGATGCATTATAGGCATAACACATGAAGACCCATATAGGGCCCTTCTCCTGCTGTTCCAGTATGATGGGGGTGAGGGTGCGGGACTAAAGAATAATGCATCCACCTGCTCCTCTACAGAAGCAGCGTGTATCCTGCAAGGAGTAAGGACACATGTGTGAGTAATGATGCTTGGCTGTGGTGTCACCTGTGACAGCGGAATCTCAACTTGCATGCCCCATGTCTCACCAGGACATACATCTCATGGCCCTAGTTGGCCTAGTCTACAGATTGACTGGCTTTGGGGGTGGGAGGCTTGCATTCTGGTTGCTGTAGTGCATTACAAGTGGATGTCCTTATGGGTTTGAAATGGCCTGGTCAGTGACTGCTACATCTCCACTCGTGTGCTACTCCTGTGTGTTGTGGCCTGTTAATTGAGACGTGCACTTGTCAGGGGGAAATTCTCCCGGGGTCGGCTGGGCCGTCCGCGGACCTCCGGGCAGGGAGGCCCCAACTCCTCCCGTATATCCCAAAAAATTAGTATGAGACACACGCAAGAAGCAAGGTGATTCTGCTGTTTATTAAACAAAACGGCAGGGATGGGTAAAGGATCCTACACGTCCGTCCTGACACTCTCTCTCTAATCGTGGGGCTCGCAGGCCCTTTTTACCTTAGTATGACGCGCTACTTGCGTCACCTGGAAAAGTTAGCAAAAAACCTATCGCCACTCTGGATTGGTTCCTCGAGTGGTAGAGTTAGTATAGCATACGTATTAGTGGTCGAGGGTTAGTCAGGTGGTATAGTTGGGTTGTCCCTTCAATTTGATACATGAAAATTGTTACATGAAGATCCCTGAGGATTGGCTAATGTTAATGGCGTCAGTGATAAGAGCCCCATGTTCTGATTGGTCCACTCGCGAGCCCCCCAGTCTGGGACCATCGCTGTTCCCAGCTTGCGGTGCACCTGTCATTTGCAACAATCTATCACTATGGGTATGTGCAGACAATGTGAGGATTTATTCATATGCTGGAAGGCAGACTACTCCCACCGCCGCAGATGTCCATTGAGTCGCTTAATTGTATCTGCCTGTGTCTTGAAACGTGGGATCCAGGCGCCTCCCTCCTCCTGGGCCTGGCACCCTGTCAGGTTCGGCTTGGTCACGTGAGGTGAGACCGTGGTTGAGGCAGAATTCTGCACAATTAATATTGCATTTTCCACTGTGTGCCTGGCTTAATTTGCAGGTGTGACCTTGGCGTCGGCTTGCGGCATGCGAGTTTGCAACATTGTGCCCTTGACTGTCTGCTCTCGCCGGGCTCATTCTGCAGGGTCAGCAACTGTACTCTTGCTCATTCAATGTTCATGGAAGCTCTTGCTTGCGGCCTACTTGGGCCTGGTGCATAGGTGGAACCCTTTGATACACAGCGCTTTAGGTTATGGTATCATATTGCTTTATCCCCATTATCAGGTCTTCGTTATATTTCTCATTGTAATGCATGGGTTTAGGAGAAGCGTGAGCAAGCATTTTAGATGAGTTCATTGTGCGTCTTGCGTTTCTGCATTTTGAAAAGCCTATGTGAAAAATAATAAAGATGCGCGTCAGTGGGTGTGTCCGTCACCTACGTCATAGCACTGAATATGTTCTTCGTGTGGATTGGTGTGGGAGTGTCCAGTGTGCATGTTTGCATGGGTGTGCTGACCGTTGGCTAGGTCGTCATGGCATCTCTAACGATGTGTTGATTTAGTGGTGGATGGTTCAGTCGAGTCCATCCATGCCGCAGGTGTCGGCATGGGCAGGGCAGGCGGGTGGGCACGCGGGTGGGCACATCCGTATGTTCTTGTACCAGGGTATTTGGTCGTCTGGTAGATGGGCAAACTCCTCTCGTGGCGGGTGCCTAGGCCGTGATCCTCTAGGCCAGGGGTGTGAGGGGATTGGTGGGAGCCTTTTGTTCCATTCTCCCACTTCAATCCCCCCTCTGGTCGTCTTGTCGACCACAAACACATCCTTTTCCTTATCTCCTCTCACTCTCCATATTTTAGTTACTCCTCCCAAATGTCCATAGTGGTTGACATGGTCTTCGAATGACCAATACATATATACACAGGTTCCTCCAGGTGTGCAGTATACCCATTTCCCTATGTAGCTCCTTGGGTTTCTTGGGTTTTCGAGCTTCACAGATGGTGGGTCCAGGTGGTTGGTGATGATCTGGTTGCACAATTTCTCTCTTTCTTTTATTATTGTGCCTGTGTGTTGGCCATCATCTGCCGGCATCAAGGGGTGCATACCAACCATTTCGATCATTTTGTCTGTGGTGCGTGCCTTCCGGGCCTTCCAGAATCTTATTATGATCAGTGCAGCTCCAGCCAAAATAATGCATCCAACTATAATCTTCAGTCCGTCCGACAGCCAAGATGGCATCCATGACCATAATAGTGAAAACCAGCTGTCATCCTTTTTCACACCTTTACTTTCATCCATCATTTTGGAGTGCATCTGGGCCAATTGTGATACTGCTTCTGTCAGTGTACCATTGTCAGCATCATTAGCAGGAAAGAATGTGCAGCATGATTGTCCTATCTTTGCGCAAACTCCTCCTTCCATTGCTGTGAGGAGGTCCAGTACATATCTGTTCTGTAGTGCTACCATCCTCACTGCTCGCAGTTCCTCTTTTATTGCGTTGAATCCATTTACTGTAGAATTAATTGTCATCATTAGTTCCCATCGAGTTATCTGGAGCCATTTTGCGTTTGCGTAATCCTGTAGTCCCGGATGTATTATTGAGGAGAAGAACATTGCTGCTCTGCTGAATAGTCTGTGTTCTGGCGGGATTGAAGTGAGTGCTGTTTCCGACCTTCCCCATAGGTAATTTCCTGTCAGAGGTTCCCCTTGTCTTTTCTTTCTATTCAGGACAGTGTTGTTGCCGTTGTTTTTGTTCTCTGGCCCCTTCTGAGGTTGTACGGATCTCTTCTTCCTCTTGTTTCCTTCATCCATTTTAGGGAAGTTTGCCACATCCACATGTTTCTGGGGCACCACTAGTGATGGTACATTAACGTGTACCATTGTGCATATACCATTCCGCAGAGGGGGCAGTGTGTGGTATGCCTTGTCTCCGCAGGCCCAGTAATGGTCCATTAATACTGCTGTTCCTGCTCCCCCCTCAGGTAACTCCGTCACGCTTGCACAGTTGGTGTTGTATCCCACGTCCACTTCTCCTCTATGTTGGTAGCATACCTTAGGTGCAGACAGCGGCAGTATTGTTATTGGGTCTTCATCCTTCTCTATCCACGTTAGCATGGGTACGTACTTAACCCAAGTCGTCCAACATCTGTTGTTGTGTTCAGCAATAGTTGTAGTATCCTCTCTCGTTACCATGTTGCTGCCAACCACTCCTATGTCCCATTTGTTGCCCAGGTACACCTTCCCTGTTATTATTATCAGTGGTCTTTCCCAACATCCTTGTTTACCAGGAACTTCAGTGGCGTACCAATCACATGGTAGGTATTGTAGTGTTACTTTCTTTGTTTCTCCTTTTTCAGGGCCACTTGTTATGTATCTGAATGCTTCAGCATGCAAACTGGTCTTATGGTAACTCAAATAAACCTTGAGGAAGTTGTTTTCGTATGGGTATGTGTCTCGCGTTTTCCATACCAGGTGCACCGTGTTCCCTTGAAATCTCCCTTTCATTTGGAACAGTGCCAAGTATATTATACATCGTGCTGTCTTTTCATCTATTTCCGTGGCAACGAAAGTTCGAGAAGCGCTCATGGCGTATGGGATTAAAGAGCAGACGTAGCAGCTGTCTTCTGTTGTCTGCTTACATATTTGAGTCATGTGTTGGTACCACATGTTGTTCGAGACGTGTGCTGAATCTTGTATGTAGTTGTCAATACCTTTATTATCTGAGTATGTGCTGCGTTTAACTCTATTTCCCTTGTGTGGAATTTTGCTAGTACCACCTGGCGTAGCACCTGTTGCAGCCGTGGGTGGGGGTATATTAGGTTTGGGTACAGCCAAAATACTGATAGCATAACTGTTCTGCCATACAGAGGCAGCCAAGAACCCGGTGATCATCAAAATCCCTATCATCTTTATTACAGAGGCTAGTCTCACCGGCCTTTTGCTCTTACCTTGCTGCAGTCCGGCAGCTAATTCTTGCGACGTTAAAGTTGCCCGCCTGAAAATTCTCAATATGTTTGTTATTAGTGTTAGTTGTTGTTTTCAAGCTCTCCCTATCAAGTAGTCGTTCAGTGCCCAGGCGAAGAGCTGTTCCCACGCCAATCTAAGCGATCTATCTCTTAGGACAGGCAAGTATTGGTGAAGATGGGGCATTGATTGTTCTATGGCCAAGAGAAATGCTGTGTAGTAGACACGTACCCTCCTTCTTTTCAGGTACTTTGGCCTTTTTATGTGATAGACAAATTGGTGTGATAGCTCTTCAGGGTAGTTATCGTCTGAGGGTAGCATCTACTCCTGGGCAGTGAACCTTGTTAGTTATCTGTTTTCTTAGCAGTACAATAATACAAGGTACCTGCATGTGCGAGAGAAAAAAAAAGAGAACATTCAAGTGTTTACATGTGTATATGTGCAAGATAATGTCCTTCAGTCGGGTTATTGCTGCAGTGGGTGGGACGTCGATAGGCAGAGAGTTTAGAGCTCAACTGGCGGAAGTCTCTTTACTCTTTGATCGTGTGACCATGGGGTGGGCGGTATGGGAATTACCCTTCTCTATTTCAGTAGTTGTCTCTGGGGAATCTGGGGGGTGGTAGAGTAGGGAGACACTTAGGTTGTTGGCTGTGGTAGAAGTCTCTTCCTCCGTGGGTGACGCTGTTGCTGTCCTTCCAATGGCCCTGTCGGTGACGCTAGGGCGGGTCTGGAGTTTGCAGATCTTTACGTCGTGTAGGTGATTCCAGGCACGTTTGTCCTGTAACTTTACTGCTCTCGTGGATACTTCCTCCACCAGGTGGGGGCCAGTGAAGCGTGGGCTGTTCCACTTTCTGTTGAAATTGCGGAGTAGTACGTGGTCACCTTTAGCAATTTTGCACAGTTTTCCCTTTTCCAATTTTTTATCCGCGTCTTCTTGTTGATCACTCTTAGACCCGCCCCGCGTGCGCTCGAGCTGTTGAGACACAAACACTACACTAGTAATCAAGGAAGACACATATTGGTACATTTCATCACCAAGAACAGTGGCTGTATTTTCATAATCTGTGAGTGCTCTTGATGTTGGCGTTAGAGGAAGGCGCATTTGACGTCCGGTCACCACCTCGTGAGGGGTGAGGTGGTGATCGGAGCCTGGTCTATTCCTTAGCTCAAATAGGGCTAGCGGAAGGCAATACAACCAACTCTTCTTTGTTGTTTGCTGTATCTTTGCAATTGCCTCCTTCAGTAGGCCATTCAGGCGTTCGCATATACCGTTGGCCTGCGGGTGATATGCACATGCAAATTTATGCTTGATGTTCAGTAAGGATGTGATGTGCTGGAAAATTTCATTAGCGAAATGCGGACCATTATCTGACCGCAGTACCTCGCACTCTCCCCACCTGGGGAAAACCTCCCTCACTAGAAATTTAGCTGCTCTGAATGCATCTGGGTGTGAGCAGGGTCCTGCCTCAATCCACCTGTAGAATGGGCATACTACTACAATCATATACCTATTTCCTTGACATACGTTGATCATATCAACATAGTCAATATGGATGTGCAGGAAGGGTCCCTCTGGCAGGGGTATAGTACCTTTTATCACCTTCAGCGTGTGACCGGCCGTGAACTGTTGACATGTGAGACAATTGCTGATAAAATTTGTCACATGGGAATTTAACTCGGGACAGAACCAATGTTCCCTAATTCGTGCTGCAATAACTTCCTTGCCTGTGTGGGCTGGGTGGTGGAGTTGGCTCAGGGCGGTGTTCAATAGTGCCAATGGCATTACCATCTTTCCAGTGTTACCCTGGCGCCATAGTGCGTCAGTTGGTGACATTGTACATCCTCTTTTTACCCATATTTCTTTTTCTGCCATTGGTGCAGCCGCTTATAGCTCCATTATCTGTGTGGCTGGGAGATGGGTGTACCCTTCTCTTATCGACATCTCCTTAGCTATTCCCCTCCCTCTCCCTCTCTCTGACTCTGGGGGGTTCCATATCTCACCAAAATATGCAGCATACTTCGCATGTGCGTCTGCTGCTGCATTCCCTTTTGAGATATGATCTTCTCCATTAGTGTGTGCGCTACATTTGACCAAAGCTAATTCTTGGGGGTCATTTATTACTTCAATTAGTTCAGCCAATAAGAGAGCATGTTGCACTGGGGTGCCGTCAGCTCTCCTAAACCCTCTTCTCCTCCATTTGGACAACACTGAGTGGACAGTAGATGTGACATATGCGCTGTCAGAATATATAGTCACTCGTTTGTCAAAGCTTTCCTTCAACGCCAAGATCAGTGCAACCAATTCAGCTGCTTGAGCAGAGTAATGCTGTGGTAATTGTACGCATTTCATCGCCACACACACCGGTTCCTCTGTCATTTTTACCACTGCTGCCCCAGTTCTCCTTATCCCATCACTTTGGTCTATTGTTGATGACCCATCAATGAACAAGAGCTCACCTCCATCTAGTGCGTTCTCTTCAACCTTTCTAGTACATGAGTACATTTCGGTAGTCTGCGTACAATTGTGTGCATAGTCTCCTTCCTCAATTACTTCTGCTATAAACCTTGCAGGGTTAACCGTGCTGCATCTAACAATTGATAGTTCTGGTCTAGATAAGATGATCTCATACCCTGACACCCTCTGCGTGGTTAGTTTGGACTTAGGCTTGTTCAATATTGCAAATAGTGCATGTTCCACAAATAGTGTGGTTGGGCACCCCATTGTGATTGCTGATGCTTTCTCTACCGCAAAGGCAGCTGTGGCGAGACCTTGTTCGCAAGGGAAATGTCCTAACATCACAGGATCCAAGTGACCACTGTAAAACGCTACTGGTTTGTAGCCCATGCTTGATTTTTGAGCAAACACTGCTTTCATTACTGCTGAGTCGCAATGTGAAAATATAAAGAATTGTCGTTCATAATCTGGGGTGGCCAGTACCGGAGCAGTTGATATTGCATCTTTCAGTTCATCAAAAGCCTCTTTCATTTCCATTGTCCACCCCAACTTTTTCTCCCCTTTGTTAGCTTCTTTTAACGCCTCAAGTAGGGGTCCTATGTATGAGCTGTAATCAAATACCCAGGCTCTACAGTAGTTGCACAGTCCCAGGAACTGCTGCAGTTCCCTCACTGTGTGGGGCGGCGGCGTTTTTGAAATGGCCTGTGCTCTTTCTGGTGCAATCTTTCTTCTGTTTTGAGATATGAGCTGACCAATGTAAAGTACCTGTTCCTGACAGAACTGTAACTTTTCCTTGTCTACCTTGTAACCCTTTTCAGCCAATACCATCAGCATCTTCAATGAGTCCTCTCTACATCTTCTTTCGTTTGTGCTGCAAATTATTATGTCATCAACATACTGCAACACTGTGCTTTCCACTTCAATGTTACCCAAGTCCATCTGTATTACTCTGTTGAAGATTGAGGGTGACTCGCAGTACCCTTGTGGCAATCTGGTGTGTTTCCACTTTGTGTTCCTGTACGTGAAGCTTGTCAGATCTTGTGAGTCTGGATGCAGGGGTATTGAGAAAAAGGCATTTTTGAGGTCTATCACTGTAAATCGTGATGCCTCTGCTGGAATGCCGCACAATATTGTGGCCGGGTTTGCTGCTATGGGGTATTCTGCTTCCACTATGTTGTTCAAGGGCCTGAGGTCCTGTATGAAGCGCCAAGACCCCCCTTTAGCTTTGCGCACTGGGTATACAGCTGTGTTACATGGTGATTCTGATGGTACCAATATGCCATTATTTATAAGGGCCGTTATTGTTTCATATATGCCCTCATCTGCCTCTTTTGATAGTGGGTAATGTTTCACTCTGGGGAGTATTGCACCTTTTTTCAATTTTATTCTTACTCCCCCTATACTTTTTATGCACCCCACGTCATAGGGACTAGTAGTCCATAATGATATTGGTACCTTTGCCATATCCTCCTCAAAGAAGGGAACTGGGGTGGATGTGGGTGCTTCAAGTGCCATTGCAATTTTCTGTGCCACTTGTTTGTACGTCACTCTTAGCCATATTTCAACACTCATCATAAACACCATTTCACCTTCTTCCTTTTCTACTGAGAAGAGCTCCTCATCTGACACCTGGGTGAGTCTACATCCCTCTGCTAGTGCTATCACTGCCCTCCATGCTCTTCCTTCTCTGTCTTGGGCATGTACTGCAATGTAATCAGCAGTTGCTATAATGCTCTCTATGTTCACTGAAATCACCTTTCCTTCTGGTTCATTGGCTGGTGTTTCTGGTCTAAACAAATAGGCTGCTGGCCTCCTCCAGATATTTCCTTCTATTCCTGGCATCCATGCAAATGCCATGTCTGTCCCGTACTGGAACAGTTCACCATCTACTGGCTCAGCCCTAATCACTGTCTGTCCACAGTATGCTTGCATAATTTGTCGTGCAGTGAGCATGTTAATTCCTGGAGTGGAGCAAATTATGCCGTCCTCCGTAAAGGAGATCGTCATATTCAACCTGCTCATTATGTCTCTCCCCAGTATATTTACTGGTGAGGCCCTAGAATATAAAAGCGGGACTGACATGTCATAATCCCCTATTGATAAGGGAATGTTATCAGTAAAGGGAACCAACCCCCTAGCCCCAGAAAATCCTTGGGTGTTCATGGCTTCACCTGACATCTTAAATTTACCTTCCCTTATGCAAGACCGGGTCACCCCGGTGTCAACAAGGAATGATAATCTTTTGTCACCTATCGTTACCTCTATGCGTGGTTCCTCCACACTATTAGGTGTTACCGACAGGATGGGACACACCAAGGCCGTCTGTGGGCTGTCCTATTGAGGGTATAATGATTGACCACTTCCTATGTAAGGGTTGTGTCCCAGGACTGTCACCCTTCCCAGTTGTGTTTGCTGTAGTTGTGTATTGGTAGAGGTTATGTTATGGTCTTGGATTTGGGCATTGCTGTACTTGGGGTTGTTGTATTATCGCTACCTGTTGTTGTGGCAGTGAATATGTCTGTGGCTGTTGTTGTGTTACTAGTTGTTGCTGCCCATTTCCCTGTTGCAATGTCTGCTGTTGCTGGATGCCCTGCTGTTCCTGTGTGGGCCCTTGATGTCCCTGTTCACTCCATGATGGTGTGCCTGGTCTCACTCTACACTGCGTGACATGTGCCCTACTAATCCACAAATCCAACACACCGCTGGTTCCCTGTTCTGCCATGGAATGCTTCCTGGGTTGTCCTGGTATACTGGTTGCCCGGTGGGGTAGAAATTTCTAAGTCCTCCCCCCTGCTGTTGTGTGCTATATCCGTATCCTCTCCCCCTCATTATTCCCTCCCTTCCCCTGTTGTAATTATAATACCCAGCTCCTGGCGTTGAGTATCCTCCTCCCATGTTAGTCGTGTATGGTTGGAGTGGTGGCAGCTGTTGTGTTACAGTCTGTGATGATTGTATTTGGGAGGGATCTTGTGCAGCTACTACTTGTGTGGGGTTTTGAGTCATTGTTGCAGGTGTAGTTATTAGTGCACCTTCCATTGTGTATTTAGTAAGTTTTTTCTGTACTAATTTAGCCTCTTCTGTTTTTCTATCCTCTTCTTTTTGTTTCATTTTTTCTTGCCATGTCCTACAATGATGCACTATTGTCAGTTGTATTTCTGGCCATGCTTTTGCTTCCATCCCCACTACTTTCTTCAGTTGTTTCTGGACTGCTTCTGGGAGCCCTTGTACTAGTATATGATAAATATTGCTGGTGTCTTGTCCGATTGTTCTCTAGTTTCCATGCGCCACTTCTCTTGAATTTCCTGGATATAATCAACAGGATCTTCGTTCTCACGCATCTTGCGTGAGGTAATTGCTCCTATGTCTGATGTGTCCGGGTACTGTACCCTCAGTGCCTGCCATAATGCATGTCTGCAGTTTGCGAATGGTGCCCCATCGTGTGATGTGTTTGTTATTGTGACCCCGGGGAAGCCTGCTCTCTTCCAGATGTCATCTGCTGCATCCCCTAATATTGATATTAGAAGGCCCTTTACATCCCCCACTGCCACTTTCTGTCCTGCAGTGTGTTTTTCCATTTCATATATCCATTTTCCCGCACCTCCACTTAATGATGGGAGCCTGCACTTTATATTTTCCTTGTCTGCATGCTTCCAGGGGACGTATTGTGGTCTAACCCCTCCCCTCTCCAGAAGTGGCATTAGGTTGTGTCCTGATTGGCCCTTTGGGTCCCACACAATGGAATCCGTACACCCCTCCTCTTCTTCCCTGTCTTCTACATCGTCAATGGGGTCCATATTTCCCCTACTCGTAACTGTTTCTCCTCCATCTCTTCCCTTTCTTTTATCATTTCCTTTATTTAATGTGGGCGTGTGTATTCGTTCTCCCTGCCTGCGTCCAGGCAGGTCTCTAAGCCTGCCTGCATAGGGTGTCAGTTCATGTGGGAAGGGCGCGAGTTTAGATGGGCATGTTGCACGTAATGAGCGTGAGGTAGTGGAGCATGTGGGACGGGATGGTGACGGTGTGGCTGCACGTGTCTGCCTTTCCGCTATTCCTTGCTCTTCCTCCTTACTTCCCTCCAGTTTTTCCTTTCTCCTGCAGATCCATGGTGATTCTCTGTTTGTCCGGGTGATGTATAATTTATCTAAGCTTTCCCTTTCACTGTCTCTCCCTTCCTTCTCTATCCCTTCTCCTTCCTCACTGCAAAAGTCCTCCATTAATGGCAACCCCAAATCTGTCTTTTTCCCCCTAATCATTACTGTTTTTAAGTCTATTAGATCCGTTCCTCCCTTGTCTTCTTTGCCAATTGCTCCCCTTTGTGCTGATGTTGTTGCTACTTCTGTGTCTCTGTATACATACCTGCTTACTTCACTCCCCCCTCTCCTTTCTTCTCTTTCCCCTTCATTTTTCTCTGCTATTTCTCTACCAATTTCCTCTCTTTTCTTTTTCAATTCCTCCATTACTTCAATACTCATCTTTTCCATTATCCTTTCTTCTTCTTTCTTCCTTTCCCATCTCGCTCTTTCCCGCTATAATATACCCTCTATCATCCTTCCTTCTTCATATTTCCTTGTCGTTTCTGATAGTAATCTCCTTCTCCATATTTCCATTTCCTTTTCTTTCTCTTCTTCCTCCCTTTTCTTGTCACGCAGTGCTGCTCTGGATACCCTTTCTGCTACTGCCTTCACCCTTTCTGCTTCTCTCTTTTTCTCCTCAGTTCGTTCCCTCATTTTGTCCAACTCATTCTTGCTTTCTTTCCTTTCCCGTGCTCTCTCTCTTTCCTCTCTCTCGTGCTGCTTGATCAGTGTATTCTGCTCATCCCTTAATTCTGCTAATCGTTCTTCTAAAATCTCTTCCTTCTGTCGTAACAGCTCCTCCCCCTTTCTTTTCCCCTCTTTCCCTTTCCTTTCGCTCTTCCTGGTGTTGTCCTCATCCATTTTCCTTACTACCGCCTCCTCTTCTTCTGTTAATGAACCTCGTAATTTTAATAATACCTGCGCAGCTACCCAGTCATCCTGCCCTATTCCTGCGATTCGCTCTTCGCCAATCCCCCCTTCCCCTGTGGGTATTTTCGTGCGAGCTGATCCCGTCGTGCTACTCTGCTCCCTTCCTGTGTGGCTACCTGTGGCTGTAAATGGTGGCGGGCTGTATGCCAGGTTCGAGTACCCCTCAGCCGCCCTTAATTGAACCATGTCTCGTAGTTCTGTTAAAGGATATAACCCCCCTTCCTCCTTTTTCACTACCTTCGCTAGGGGTATATCGTCGCTCTGTTCCTTTTTTATTTCCTTTTCGTTTATGTTGTTACTCTTCTCTCCTCCCTCTTCTCCGTTCCCTGTGTTCTGTGTGCCTTCACTCTCTTTTTCCCCGTTCTCTCCTTCCTCCTTAATCTTCTCTTCTTCCGTTGGTTCCCCCATAATAAACATTCCGTTTGGTCTTGGTCAGGACCCTTGGAACATCCTCCATAAGTTAAAAACCTCCACGTGGTGCATCAGCTGCTTCCCCTTGTATGTGTTATGCAGATGGTTTAATAGTGAATGTTGGGTATATGGATCGAAACTGCTATTAGGCGGCCATGGTGTCGTCATTTTGTTGTCCGTCCCCTGTGTCTATTCTATGCTATACTTGATCAGTTTCTCCCTATGGGGTGACAGTGTTTTACATATGTGCTGTAGTGGGGTAGTGAGGGTGTTCCCCCACCCTCCCGATCCTGCCCCGTATGACATAGTAGCGCTTCACTTGTTATCCTTGCCCTATTTGGTAGCGGTTGTCTTACTAACAGTTTACACTATGCAGCCTTAGATCTTTACCTGGCCCCGTAAGTTTGGGGACTTGCGATAGTCTGCTAAGGAAAATTAGTAAAATATAGCATTTACATTTGTATATTCTTTTCTTTCTTTTCTTCCCTTACCCAACACCTTTACGGCCCCCTGCGGCCGAGGCGCACGTAGCCCCCTGCGGCTGCGTGCCCCTTGTGACGTTCTTATACAGCCGTCCCACTTTTTCTTACTCCTCCTCCCCTTTCTACACTTGCCGTTGCTGGCGTTCTCCGTGCGCAGCCACGTCCCCCTTTTCACCTTCCCCCGATCAACTCATTACCGTTTACCTCCGTTTCCACTCCCTTACCACAACTCTCTTCCCCACCACTCTCAGAAAGAAAGATGCCTTGTGCTCGATGTATCCTATGAAAGCCCTACTGGTGACGTCACCGATCTCTTCAAACTACTGGTAAGTTCTTCATATGTTTTTTTTTAGAGTTCAAAATACGCTTGCAATCTACCCCCGTTAATCCCACAGCTGTCTTCCTGTCACGCCTGGAACAAGGTAATCAAGAATATAATCGGACTGCGCACGCTGCGTCGCCTCGCGTGTGATACGCCCCTCGACAGGAGGGCTTAACCAGCCAATCATCTTCCGTATTGGGCAACCAGCTAACTACCGCCTACAGGGAAACGTCATCTATCTATCGAGTTTCCTGCTCGATCAATAGGGATCCTCATCTACTCATTGATCAATAATTACCAAATCGTAGGAAACCGTACACACACACACCCTTACATGTGGTCGCGACCTAGGCCAATCAGTGTCTACGAGCGGCCGCACGTGATGTTTTCGTGCTCCGCCCCCTTCTCTCCCCTAACGTAGCGGACTGCTCTCGCACTTGTCCAGCTACCATTCATTGCACCGTCAACACTAATTTATCAAACCTTCGCCGCGCACCTGTGCAACACCTCCCGCCTCCCGTATTCAGTTCCTCCCCCCTCCCTCACAATTTCACATTGCTTGTTGTGCGTGGCATACTCACCAAGTTCTCTTGATGCGGGGCCGCTCGACTGCGTGCACCCCTCCAAGCGGCTCGCCACCTCCCCTCGTCTGGACCACGTCTGGACACTCGCCAACTGCGGGTGGGATACTTCTCAACCGGCTCCCGAAGGCCAATATCTGGATTGCGCTGTCCGGTCTTCTCGCAGTTCTGCGATGGTCCTGTAGTCCTCAAAAGGGGGCAGCGGCAGAGGGGGCCGCGCCACCGGGCCTCCTCGCAACGGGAGTACTCGGAAAAATAAAATAAAAGTAGACCTCAAACAGATCTCAGCAGTGCCTCCAACTTGTCGGGGGGAAATTCTCCCGGTGACAGCGGAATCTCAACTTGCATGCCCCATGTCTCACCGGGACATACATCTCATGGCCCTAGTTGGCCTAGTCTACAGATTCACTGGCTTTGGGGGGTGGGAGGCTTGCATTCTGGTTGCTGTAGTGCATTACAAGTGGATGTCCTTATGGGTTTGAAATGGCCTGGTCAGTGACTGCTACATCTCCACTCGTGTGCTACTCCTGTGTGTTGTGGCCTGTTAATTGAGACGTGCACTTGTCGGGGGGAAATTCTCCCGGGGTCGGCTGGGCCGTCCGCGGACCTCCGGGCAGGGAGGCCCCAACTCCTCCCGTATATCCCAAAAAATGAGTATGAGACACACGCAAGAAGCAAGGTGATTCTGCTGTTTATTAAACAAAACGGCAGGGATGGGTAAAGGATCCTACACGTCCGTCCTGACACTCTCTCTCTAATCGTGGGGCTCGCAGGCCCTTTTTACCTTAGTATGACGCGCTACTTGCGTCACCTGGAAAAGTTAGCAAAAAACCTATCGGCACTCTGGATTGGTTCCTCGAGTGGTAGAGTTAGTATAGCATACGTATAGAGAGCATTATTAGTGGTCGAGGGTTAGTCAGGTGGTATACTTGGGTTGTCCCTTCAATTTGATACATGAAAATTGTTACATGAAGACCCCTGAGGATTGGCTAATGTTAATGGCGTCAGTGATAAGAGCCCCATGTTCTGATTGGTCCACTCGTGAGCCCCCCAGTCTGGGACCATCGCTGTTCCAAGCTCGCGGTGCACCTGTCATTTGCAACAATGTATCACTATGGGTATGTGCAGACAATGTGAGGATTTATTCATATGCTGGAAGGCAGACTACTCCCACCGCCGCAGATGTCCATTGACTCGCTTAATTGTATCTGCCTGTGCCTTGAAACGTGGGATCCAGGCGCCTCCCTCCTCCTGGGCCTGGCACCCTGTCAGGTTCGACTTGGTCACGTGAGGTGAGACCGTGGTTGAGGCAGAATTCTGCACAATTAATATTGCATTTTCCACTGTGTGCCTGGCTTAATTTGCAGGTGTGACCTTGGCGTCGGCTTGCGGCATGCGAGTTTGCAACATTGTGCCCTTGACTGTCTGCTCTCGCCGGGCTCATTCTGCAGGGTCAGCAACTGTACTCTTGCTCATTCAATGTTCATGGAAGCTCTTGCTTGCGGCCTACTTGGGCCTGGTGCATAGGTGGAACCGTTTGATACACAGCGCTTTAGGTTATGGTATCATATTGCTTTATCCCCAGGATCAGGTCTTCGTTATATTTCTCTTTGTAATGCATGGGTTTAGGAGAAGCGTGAGCAAGCATTTTAGATGAGTTCATTGTGCGTCTTGCGTTTCTGCATTTTGAAAAGCCTATGTGAAAAATAATAAAGATGCGCGTCAGTGGGTGTGTCCGTCACCTATGTCATAGCACTGAATATGTTCTTCGTGTGGATTGGTGTGGGAGTGTCCAGTGTGCATGTTTGCACGGGTGTGCTGACCGTTGGCTAGGTCGTCATGGCATCTCTAACGATGTGTTGATTTAGTGTTGGATGGTTCAGTCGAGTCCATCCATGCCGCAGGTGTCGGCATGGGCAGGGCAGGCGGGTGGGCACGCGGGTGGGCACATCCGTATGTTCCTGTACCAGGGTATTTGGTCGTCTGGTAGATGGGCAAACTCCTCTCGTGGCGGGTGCCTAGGCCGTGATCCTCTAGGCCAGAGGTGTGAGGGGATTGGTGGGAGCCTTTTGTTCCATTCTCCCACTTCACACTGGTTGGTCCTGCATGTACAGGGTGCTTGCTGGACATCCATTTGTAGTCCCCCCACACCCTTGCTTTTGACCCATGCTACCATGTAGGTGTAAATGTACATGTACTCACCCAACATCTAGGTCCTTTGTCCATCATGACGCTCCATGTAAGCTGGCTGGGTGCTGTTCCGCAGGACCATGGAGTAGTGGGTTCATCTTGGGACCTGGACACAGCAGTGTGTGATGGTCGGGTCGGCATCACAGGTCACCTGACATTGAGGGAATTAACTGCTTCTGGTTCATGTAGACTTCCTCTGGGGTTTTGGGTGGCACCATCTCTATGTGCATGCAGTCCAATGCTGCCAACAGATCAGGCATGCCTTCAATTTAATCAAAGTGGGCCATGTTTCCATTTACCTGTATCTGTGTGGTAGGGAGGGTGATGTGCTGGTCCAAATGGTGCAGGAGGGTCTCCAATACCTGCACCAGCAATCTGGAGAAGAGAGGCTGCGAAATGCCATGCAGCTGGCTCATGGAGTGCTGGAACGTGCCACTGGCCAGGACATTCAGGACTGACACTAGCTACAACAGCGGTGGTATATCTGTCTTGATACCCTTCCTGCTCCCAATGTCATCCCAATGTCTCCTCCTAGGAGGTCTTCAATGGTCTCCCTGTTTAGGCAGTTCAGGGTGTGTATCTGGCCATCTGTGAGGGCCCATGGTGTGGCCCTTGGCACACGTCCGCCTCACCACCTGCATCACCTGTATCACCATCCTCATCCGATTCCTCCTCCTTCTTCTTTCCCTGGCATCCTGTCACCACTGATGCTGCTCCAGCACCAGCAGCTGGACATCAGCATGGAGCAGCTACAGGTCCATGGTAGCAGCAATGATTGGCAGCATGTTTGTGTTGGAAAGTGTTCTTGGGGAAGATGTGGGCCTTAAGTACTGTTCCTGTGTGCATTGGGTGCACCTGGGTGGATTGGGTGCACCTGTGACCTCATTTCCCTCACTTGTGGTAAATTACTGGATGCTCTGAAGTGTTTTTATCTCTGCCTTGGTTTTGCTGATATTTCCAGCAATAATCTGCCAGAAATACCGGCAAAACCATTCTCATGATACCATTGTGCCAGTTTTACTGGTGCAGTTTTCCAACGTTGCTATTATTTACTTTCCTGGTATTTCCAGCACCAGTAATTCTGGGCAAGGTGGTATCTGCGTCAGTGATTCCGGCAACAGTGTTTTGATGAAATCATACTTTGCTGTACCGGTAAAAGGGCCAGTACACAGTGTTACCAGCACTTTTGCTATTTTCCTGCAAAGTTGTAATGACCCCCTTAGCCTTTATAAACTAGCAATTTAAGACAATAGAGAGGTTCTTATGAAATTTAACCAAAGCTGCGACACTCTGCACCATGAAGGAGCAGGGACTGGGGGACACAGCCGAGACACAATATATTGACCTGCCTGGTAAGGAAGCTAGCAGAAACATTGATGACTAGCCAAGAACTGTAGTTCTAGACTTTGGGCCTTAAAATTGGCACTTTGGCAATTTTACCAAATTCTGATTTCTAATGCTTGCTTCAGTAATTTGGAGGCAAGAGTTAAGTTACAAAGCTGAACTGCTTTTCACACAAGTACCAAGCAGCATTCAGATGCCTTCATGCCGAGACAGTAGGCTTACAATTTGGTACTTTTTCAAATTTCTCCAAATTCTAATTGTTTGACTGTTTCAATATTTTTGGGACTGAAATACGCCATTTTACCAATTTGTTTCAACATATAGTTTTGATCCATTGCTGTACCTCACTTGTAAGATGTTCTTAGTTACCTGCTCACAAAAGCCATGGGTTAATACCCAATGGGTTATCCAGAGGTTGGTCTGTATTACCTCACCTCTGCCATGGATTGCCAATCCAAAGCATCACATTTGTAAGCATGATTTTATGATTTACTAGGTCACAATGGCTACATGCACATGGGTGATTGGTAGCAGGTAGTTTTAACAGTATATCATTGAATATTACCTGGATATCTACTCAACTACTTTATTGCTAATACTAGCAACTTTATGTTGCTTGACTATTCTGTTTACATATTCATATATTATCTGTAATATAATAAACATACATACATGCTAAAAGGAGAGCGAGAGCATTATTCATGTGTTTCTATTAGAGAGTATAAAGAAGTGTAAATACCTGTTGGGTTAGTGATAAAACTGCATGGGGAAGACATTGATAGCATCTAATGTTTTTCATACATACAAGGGTAATACGCATTGATATATAGAGTCACCCATAATGTAGACCCACAGCAATATTGCTGTGCAATAGTAAGCCTGTCAGGTGCTCTGGGGTAGTTGTCTCTCATGCACTAAAGCACAGAGACACACATTTCTCCAGAGTTTTGCTTTGGTATAGCACTATTCTCTACTGAAAAACCTTCCAGAGCCACAGGTGGGCATTTAAACTGGCTTTGGGGTGGTGGTTTTGATCTGGCATGCAATCTAGGATATAAGTCATAACACTGCACCTGCTCTCTTGTTCCACCACTGCTCCGCCTGATCTCACATTAACACCTTTGAATATCCTCTGTGCTGGCAGCACTGTTATACCCCAGGCTAGCCCCTTCCAAAATCCCTCCTGGCATCTACTAGTCTCCCTGATCACATGCTCCCTTTGACCAATCACTATCCAAGCTGTCACTCTAGGGTTTGGGACTTCCCTGAGAAGACTTAAAGAAGGGTGTTTGCCCTACCCCCTTTTCAATCTCCATTTGCAGGGTGGCAGCCATGTGCTCAGCCTGCTTTTTTCCCTTGTGGCTTTCTCCATGCCCTGGAGAGTTTAGTTTCCAAATGGGAGGGGCTGTCTGTATCTCATCCGCTCCCCTGCTGTCCATTCTTAGTCCTTTCTCATTGTATGTTTCCCCGTCAGCCCCCTGGGTCTGTATAGGGTTGGTAGGTTGGGCATTGAGTGTCTTATCTCTATTTGCCTTGACGTATCCCAGTCCATTCCTTTCCTGTTCTTGATTCTATTCACCTGGTTCCAGTCTAGTTTTTCCTAGTTGTGCTCGGGTGGATTTTGGGTGTTGCAGTTATGAAACAGACAAAAGCACACTCTGGCCTGACAAGAGGCTGACAGGAATTGTGGAACGGATAGTTGTACCAGCGTAATGCACAAAGCACAAGAGGGTGGGGGTAGCAGAGACTGCCTCGCCCCCATCTCCCTCACTCCACTTCGGCAAGGGTTCTAGGTCCCCCCCGACAGGTTCATGGCACTGGCCCTGTCACACCAACCAAATGCTTACATAATGTCAACATAACAGGGGTACATTTCACCACTCTGTTTCCCCATTGACCTACTTGCTAGACATGAAAGGATAAAAGCATGCTTTTGGATGCTGATTGCCGTCATGATTCCTGCCTGCTACAAAGGACAGATCACACTTACATTGAGTCTTGCCTGTAAAAATCTGTTGCCAATTGCATTTAAAAAGGAAATTAGTCTGAAGGAACCCTGCCGTTATTTTGTTTGTTTGCTCTTTGAAGATGAGGAATACTTCTGTTCCTCTCTGTGAGAAGGGACATTTAGTGTTGTCCAGCAGTAGCTGAAATAAAATGATGAGCATCTTGACCCACCCCAATGAGTGGCCAGGGATAATAGGATTAGCAATCCCATTTTGACCTCTGATTCAATTTGGGTGAAGAGTCTATATGACGGAAGCATGCACACATTATACCAGTGACCATTGCACATCCATTGAGTTATTATGAGATTATACACTGATGCTGGTGTCCCAGTCTAAAGGTTTGAAGACAGGCGCATCTGCACAGCTCTGGACCTGAACACAGGTGTAGAAAAAGATAGTCCTGCTTTCGTGGGGAGGCACCAGCCCACTGCTTACTGTTCCTCCCACTACTTTCAAAATGTCTTGTGTCCTACCCTATGTTTTGTTTCAGCTCTGGTGGCTCAGCTCCTGTCACCCTTCACTGGCCGGCCTACTGGGCATGACCCACAGGTCGTTGCGTAGCTCTCGCAGCTCCGGGTCCAGTTCCAGAGGAAGCGGATCACAGTCCTCTTCTTTGACAAGGTGTTTAAATAGGGAGCTGTTCTTCATGACCTCCCTGTCTTCATTTTGGGCTGTCACCATCGTGCCTTTGACTGCAATGATGTTATTGGGTTTTGGGGCATAACAGGAGTCTGTCTTCTTGTTCATTGGCTGTTGAACAATGACTTAATACCTGACCTGAAAATCCTTGGGCACTACTCTTCACCTCAAACTGACTCACGCTTGGTTCTTTCCTTCCCTTCATTGTCTCATCGGATAAACTCGACATCTTCTTCTCCTAGGGTATTGGATTCTCTTATGATGCAAGTGTGTACGGCATAACGCACCATCAGTTCGGCGGGGGCCTTATTGGTGGCCTCATGGGGCGTGTGGCGATAGTCTTGCAGGAGTCTGCACAAAGCTTGGTGCGGGCTGGTTCCCTCTATGCAGGCTCTTTGTAGCGTCTTTTGTGTGGAGGCCATGAAACGCTCTGCCATGCCGTTGGCCTGTGGCCATCGTGGGGTTATCTTCAGATGTGTGAACCCCATATGTCTTGGAAATGCCGCAAAGTCTTGGCTATTAAAAGGCAGCCCGTTGTCCGATTTTATCGTTCTCCGGAGCCCCACTCACTGAGAACATCGAACCTTGCTGCTATGTGGGAGTACGCTGTGGTAGCGACTCTCTTGACAATTGGGAAGCGTGAGTGCTCATCTATGAGCAGTACCAAGTATTCCCCTTACTCCAATGGTCTATAGAAATCAATGGTAACCCTCTCCCAGGGTCACTCTGGGATGTGGGTTGGCTGTAGGGGCATTGGGGGCTCCGCTTGTGCTGTCCACTGGCAGGCCAGGCAGTTCTTGACCCAGCTGTCAACCAGTGAATCTAGGAACGGGGACCATACGTGACAGCGTAGTTGCCTCTTTGTGTTCTCTGCTCCTCAGTGTCCTTCATGCGCCGTTTTAACTACGTCAGCCCTGAGAGCTGCAAGAATAACTAGGCGGCATCCCCTTAGCAGGATGTTGTGATCTTTGACAGTCAGCTTCGTTTGTATCCTTGATAGTCTTTCAATCTCTTCTTTGCACACCCCAGACAGCTCAGCATAGTGCGTCGGTAGTTCTTCCATCTGTTGTTGTTGGTCAAACTGATGGCCAGAGCAGTCGTGGGGTCAGCTGCCGACGTGGGCGCGACAGTTTCCAAGGACAGAGCAGGAGGCAGCGAGCTAGCAGCGACATAGTCAATGTATTCGACAATGCCAGCTCAAAATGTAGGAGGGCCCGCAGGATGACGGGACAGGTAGTCTGCTGGATTCTGGTCACCCCCAGGTCTGTGGATAATCCGGAGTGTGATACTCTTCTACAGCCCTGACGTAGCATTGTTGGTTGGGCTGGTAGAAGCTATTCTGGTAGTGCTGAGGCTGTGGTGGCTGGTATGGCATCCTGTTGGGCATCTGTGCTCTCAGGGTAGGGAATGGTATGCCTTCCCTGCAGACAGATTGGAAATGTCCTTCCCTGCCACAGTTGGCACACCTCTGCAACAGAGCCGGGCAAGACCCTGAGTGGGGGAAAGCCACGCCACACCTGTAGGACTGCCTCTGTTGTCTGGGTCCAGGCTGGTAGGTCGGTATGTTCGGGCATAGCCCCTCTCCCACCAGGCCGTTGGTTTGATTGCTGAACTGGTGCTATAAGCTCCACTTTGTCATTTTTCGCAGTGCCTGACATTGAGGCGGTTCGTGCATCAACCCACTCAAAGATTCTGGCGAGCTCACTAACTTCTTCTATCGAGAGGGGATTTTTTACCAACTGCTTCTTGAGGGTGGGTGATAGGCAACCCTCAATTATGCACAGTCATATGGCCTTAGGCATGTAATGTACTTGTCTACCGTTTCTTCAGGCTTCTGCGTACATTGATTGAATAGCTATCTTTCATAGCCCTTGTTCGGTTCAATGATGAGTATTCTGTTCAGGGCACTGGTTATGCACGGCCGCTTGTAACTCTTCACGTGGTGGATACTACGTTTTCTGTTTGGGAATTACTTTATTTAATCCAAATCATTAATGGCTTATGGTCTAATGAAACAAAGGAGAAAATCAGCGCTACCCGATGGATTACAAACAGGGTTGCAAGAATGGTTCTGACAATATTGGAGGTTCTGAAGTTAAAGATGGGATAGGTTGAGATTGGGATAGGACAAGGCAAATATACTATGGGTTACTATGATTCCTGTTTATACTTCCAGTCCACTTGAAAATAAAGATTGGACCGTCAGGTTCTGGTCATCACGGGTCTACTCTGGTGGAATTGGATCAGCTGGGCGGTTCTGGTCAATTGAATTGCACCTCAGGCTGGATTAGATGGATTGGCCCTTCTGGTCACTTGACACTGTAGGTTAGAGGGATAGCGAGTTTCAACAGGCAATCCTTAATGGTAGCAAGCCAGACTGGATCAGAATTCATTTCACTTAAGTTTGGGATGGTTCAAGATTTGGGCGTAGCTGAAAAGAGTTCAGCAAATGCTGAGGCCTGGGTTTTGCAAAGAAGTCTGGAATCAGCTGCAAGAGGAAGAAGTCAGGAACAGAAGTCAGGACCGGAGCGTCACGCGGAGATCAGGATGTAGTCATGAATCAGTGTCTCTGTGTGTGGGGAAGTTCCTATATTTATCATGCCAAGTGACATCACAAAGTTTATGGCAGGGGAAGAATTTCAAACCACACCCCCACAGCTGTGATAGGTCAAAGGCACTTGCCTTTTTCTGGTTGGAAGTCAGAAAGGACTGTCATATTGTATGATGCGACTTGGGAACTCCCACATTGATTTGAACCACAATTTAAATTTCCCACAAATGCACATTTCTATAATTATGCCCTCTAATATAATCAGACACATACATTACATATTTTGTGGGTTATCCTGACATCTAACTCCCATCTCAGTAAGAGCTGTCTTTGTCATTCTGTGGAATTTTGTCAATTTTAATCATAACAGTTTGGCCTAACAATTCCTAATTCAGTACATATCTGTGCAATTACCCCTAGGGCACGGGTATATAATATTATATTTTTAGCATATATAGTTTTGCTTCAATTATTCTTTGTCTGTAACTTTGGTTCCTTATGTTGTGCAGGGTTCACTCACGTCTTCACAGAAAGAGCATAACATTAGATTTACAACTACCAATTTTTAGATCTGTTCTCCTTCATGTGACAAAGTTAAAGGTTTTCAAAACTTAATCACAAATAGGCATTTTAAACAACACATGTATTTTAATAGTTTTGTTTCCTTTCAACAGGCAACAGCTGTCAAATTCCTTTGATCAGGGTGGAGGTCCAGAGGGAAGCTTCCTGCCTCTCCCCTGAAGGAGATCAGTGCTCAGCCTGCCATTGTCCTTGGCTGGGCCAGAGATGAAAGTCTGATGAGGTCTTTGTTCTAAATATGCGAGAACCTTCAGCATCAATTAAGCCTTCCTGCTAGCAGTGGGGTATCAACCTGAAGTGTCAATCTTTCCCAGGCTGGGAACTGCCAACTCAGAATTAAATGTTTAACTCCAAACTGGGTTTTGACTTTAAGATTCACTTTAAGATCTTTCATTTAAAACATATACAAATGAACACAGTTTATAAGGGATTTTGACATTTAAAGAATTAGCCCTTTCACAAACATGCTTTTAAACAGGCAATTTTGCACTTCTTCATGGAAAAGCACATTTAAACTGAATCCTTTACACCAGAGTTTCCTCTGCAATACACATATTTTATTCAGCACCAGTTCTTCTCTTAAGTGCTGAGATTTGTTTACAGTCTGGAAGTAAGTATCCAGCCTTTGCTTGGAGTTTTCTCTGCACAGCTGAAATTGTTAAATATTTTGCCATTTTTAGCCACATTGTTCCCATGGAACTGAAAGAAATGTTGCTGGGCTGGTTTTTCATGAGATACATTTCTCAACTGCTGTCAGTTAATGAGGCCGGCTTCTCTGGCCACACTGGATGATCTGTAATTCTTTTACTCTCAATGATTCACTGAACAAATGAATGGATCTAGTGCCAAAACAGCACTTTGAAGATTGCAAAGTTGCATTTTAAAAGGCATTTTCTGTTTTTAGCCCAATTCTGTGGCCTTGCTTCATGTTATATGTAACAACACCCACTGGCATTCTCCTGCAGTGAGTTCTGTTTTCACTCCCACTTTGACTGTGTGTGGCAGGGGTGTGCAGCCTTTTGTGAGTGTGACCCATGCGCAGTTTTGCAGATTTTTGCATGCACAGTCGTTAGCGCATCCATTTTTGGCTGTTTCTTTCCCCATTGGTAAAGGGGTGCAGTGGGGCACATTGGCATGGGTAAAAATATCTCACATAACCCCCCCCCCCCTGACTTCGGCTTGACTTCCAGTCATGGCGAAGTCGGGCACGTGGGATTTTTCTTTCTGTCCATGTGAAGAACACCGGTTTCTTCTCCCGTCAGCGATTGATGTGACAAGCTCTCCTCGTCGGCTCTGGTTGGAATGGGAAGATACTCCCATCTTCTCTCATGCTTTATTTTCCAGTGTGGAGCAACACTCCGGATCTCTTGGGTTTTTCCTCCTGGGTCCCCAGGGATTTCCCCCTTGGTGATTAGGTGTATTTAGTCCCAGTACTAGAAAACAGACCTAGCGCGGTTATGAAAAATGTCCAACTACTGTTCCCAGGGGGATTTCAGCAGTGGAATAGACGCATACACTTAATGACAATATGCAATATTCCCCGCATGTATTCAATGATAATTTAACAATTCTCTAGGTGTCCGGATTCTCTCCCTCCGGGTTCCCGGTAGGCTCTTCTATTTGCAGCAAAGTATGCCTGGGATGGCAACTTTTTAGCTGGTTTATGTGGACCCACTTGTCTTCCCCTTCCATCAAATTTCCCTTGGGGATACAGATTCTGTAGGTGAGGCCTGGGATGGTTACCTCTCCTCCATCTCTGAAATTCCATTTCCTACCGTAGTACTAGTGATGATCGGAAGGCTTTCTTTAGGACTGCCAGGACCCTGAGATTTACTCTCCAGTTGGGACTGGTCTTGGCAATAACTGGGGTCCAAGACAGACTCCTTCCCGTAATTTAACTGAATCGGGAGGAAGAGCTGTTCGCCCATCTTCAGAATGCCAGCAAAGCTTTGTGCTGGTTTGATATCAATTTTGGCTATGTAATTGGGGTTTTCTGATTGTGAATTAGTATAACATTTCAGAGTGTTTCCTTCCAGTGTGGAATGCCACTTGAGACTGGAGGGAAGGTTGATTTGCAGAAATGGAGAGGAGTTCCCATCACCCATTTGTTGTCCCACAGCAATGATGGTAATGTTGGGTATTTCATTATTTTGAAGATAAAAATTAATTTCGTCTGTCTTTTGTTCAACCATGTGGCATGTGTCATTTAGACTAACATGGTTGACACGCTGTTTTAATTTGATTGGCCTGTGAGTCTGGGTCCAAAGTACCTTATTCACACAATCTATTAGGGGAGACAGCCTACGGAGAATGTCATTCCCTAATAGACAGGAGGTTCCCTCTGGCGCCACGACTATGACCGGATGCTTCATCTTGTGTAGTCCAATTTTAAGTTCCAGCTCTGCAGACCCCTCGACAGGAATTTCCTTCCCATCGAAGTTCTGGAGTTGTCCAGGAAGAGGAGTGAGAAGGATCTGGTATCTCTCCCCCCTTCCTGAATGTAGCTGCACAAAGATCCTCTATGACAGCAGAGTTGCTTGGGATCCATTGTCCACCAGCGCTGCAATTTCACATTGCCCTTGCACTTGCATGGAGACATAGAATCTACCTTCCTTCTCCTCCAATGGGCAAAGGTAATGGGCATTCTTGGTGAGCTGGGTGGTCAACTTACTTATTTCTGACTCTGACACTGGGATAGTTGGGTCAAGAGTCTGTGTCGGAGTTGTGGAATCTGGCAAAGAATGTTGACACACCACTATTTGGGGAGTTTCTGGCTCCCCTTTTTCTGACTCTGGGCTGCCCCCCTTTATGGAGGAAGTCAGCAGAAGTGGTTGATGAGATTTGGGGCTCCTCTGGTGCAGGTTCTGAGCTGCCCCCTCCCTTCTAGGAGGCGGTCCCCAGAATGGAGTTGGGTAGTTTGGAAATCCGAGCAGGAAATTTCACACTCAGTGATTTGAATAGTCTCGGGCTCCTCCCTTTGTAATTCGGGGCTGGCCCCCCTTTTTGGAGACAGGCCCCAGAATGGCTCTGGGGAACTAGGGAATCTTGTTTCTCTGGTTCTGGCTGCTCCCCTTTTTGGAGGCAGTCCCCAGAATAGGTTTGGGCATGATTCTGTGTGGGAGCTTGGGGATCTGCAAAACATGATGGCAGTTGGATATTGGGGGAGTTTTGGGCTCCCCTGGTTCTGATTCTGGGCTGCCCCCCCCTTTTTGGAGGCAGTCCACCAAATATGTTTGGGCAAGGTGGTTTTCCAAGCAATCATTCTGGGGTTCAATGGTGGGAGATTTTGACTCACTCCCTACATTTACCCAGTCTTTAATAGGATTTCTCGGGACCCATTTTTCTTTGGAAGGAATTCCCCCATCCCTGAAGGAGAAGATCCTTTTCCCAGAGTCCTCTGAGGACCCCTCTCCTTCAAATTGGAGGACACTAACCTTGTCCACAAAATGGGTCTTTTTAGGTCCTTTATTTCTCCTACCCGCCCTCTGTTCCTTGGGTTGCAGACTTTCCGGGGCAGGAGATTTTGGTTCCGGTTCCTGGGTTTGCAGGGGCTTTTCACAAGTGGGGAAGGGAGCTTCCTCTAAGGCTTTACACACCTCTTCCCCCGTGCATCCTCTGTTGGAACCAGTGGGTTATCAGGGTTCTCTTCCCGCCATTGCTCTGGAGTACCAGACCCTTGGTTTGTGGAGTTCTAGGCCGCCATGTTCATCTGAGAGTTCTGCTGAGCACTCAACTTGCGACCCAGATCCTGGGACAAGTTCTGGACCTGGCGCTCCAGTTGGGACACCCGTTCTGGCTGGTACAGGGTTCTCTGTTACATCCTAGGTGGATCACGGGAAGGGTAACTGTCCCTTCTCCCATAATACCCGGAGTTGGGATAGTTCTGGTAACCCTCCACCCTTGGCTTCCCTTTTCCCGGATTGGGCTGTCTCGGTTTAGGAAAGTGAGGAAAGAAAGGATTGTTTTGTGGGTTGAAGTTTTGCGGGTACAGGGGAAAGAAGCTCAACCCAGCCTTTGGGGGATTACTGCCCTCCTGGGGAAAGTTAGGAGGGACGTTTCCCGGGACGTTGCCTACTGGGTTGGATACCCCCCCTTGGGCTGGGGGAGTCCACACATACCCCAGGATGGGTTTGTTGCCCTTGTAACGGGGGCTTATGTAGTCGGGGGACTTAGGGGTCACATTTGTGGGATTACCTCCCTGACTACCTGTCTGGGATTCTCCCGAGGTCCTTCTGGTTCTTTGGTTGGGTAAGTACTGTATAGGTATATATTTAGGCCCCCCATCTCCAGATCTAACATCGGGGCAACCTTCACCTCTGCCACCTTAGCAGCAGCAGGGGTGTTGGCTGGTTTGTGGGTTTTATTGGTATTTTTGTTCTCTACAGGTTTCTGCACTTCATAAATACGGGTCGCCTGTTCAATGACCCAGTCCAGTGATTTCGTCTCGTGAAAGTCCCTCACCAGTTGGGTCATGATGTATTTACAGAGTGCATGGAAAAAGGTGTTTATGAACTCCCTACTGTCTGTGCGCACCCTCCTGGTGGTCTGCACAAAGGCACGTTTAAGTTCTTGTACAAATTCTTGTGCGGCCTGATCTTCCCCACACTGCAGATTGTAGGCCGCCTTGTGGGCCTCTTGGGGGTTTCTATGGACTGAGAAGTGTTTTAAGATGGCCGCCCTCTAGGTGGACCATCTTGAGTGGTTCTGATCCTCCAGCCCCGCAAAGAAGCTGGAGTACTCAGAGCAAAATATCCATTTTACATATTGGATGCAACTCTGACTATCTTTCAGATGAAAAGTATCCATTATCTGTTCATATAATTCAAGGTGTTCCCAGACTGAATACTTGGCATTTTTTTGATAGGGAGTTATAACGCTCCTAATGGCCTTGATCTGTTTCAGGGGATCTTCTTGTAGAGCCCTCTTGATTTTGTTGGCCTTTTTGGTCTTAGTCACCCGAGTCCACTCATCCTCTGACTCAGAGGCAATAATACCGGAGGTGGATATCTGATCCTCTAGGCTCTCCCTGATTTTGCAAGCTTGTGAAGGGCTTGCAGAATGTTGGGGCCTAGTTTCTGGATGCCTGTGGCACTCAGAAGAGTCTTCTGACTCTCCTCTGCTCCCAGGATTGGCAGAGTACCCCGCTCTCACTGCCCTAGCTGGGAAGAGATCTTTAGGATACTCTTTTTGGGCTTGCTTTCCTGGAGTTTCACACCAAATTTGACAAACTGATCCTTTGGTAGGCAGTATTTTTGAAGACCCAGTTCCCAGACTCTCCCCTCCCAGGAGTCTTCCTGATCAGAGAGGCTAGCCCTAACATTTGGGAATCTGTACAGAGATGCCCGTCCATCAATTTCTGGGAGGCGTTGATCTGTCAGTCCAGTCCCTTGTTACCAATTCTGCTGAAGTCTACCATCCCCATGGCCCTTTGTTCATATGAACCAGTGTACATGAAGCTGGCAGCGTCCATGTTACTGAAAGGGTTAGAGACCCTGATCACAGGGGTCCTGATGCTCTGCTCAGGGGTTTCTCTGTCCCTCCCTACCTCTTCTCTTTCAACCCCTATTCCCTGGTGATATGCCAAAATTGGACTCTTTTGCTCCTCTACTAAGGCCTTACTGGTCTCAATGATTTGTTTTTGCATGGCTATCTGTTTGTGGAGCACATCATTCTTTTCACAGAGAGCCTCATTGTCTCTCTGCGCTTCCTGTCTGGTCTGAAAATACTGGGCCAATTTCTGCTGCAGGAGACTCACCTCTTGAGTTTTAGCATCATTGTCCTGGTTGCTCTTTTCCAGAGCATCCTCCACCCGCCTGGGGTGCTCTAGTAGCTTCTCATATTTGGTTTTTACTTCATGGAGCTCCTGGAGAGCCAGATTTCTTTCCTCTAGCTTGGTTTTTAATTGGCTCACTTCCTGGCCTAAGGCGTCCCTCTCCTGACTTAGAATGCCCCTCTGTTCAGCCAGGTCGTCCCTCTATATTTTGAATGTATGGGATGTCTGGCTCTCCTCATCAAATTCTGTTTGAGATTATAAATCTCAAAGAATTAATTTATTGTTTTCCTCTTTTAAGGATTATATGTGGTTTTGTAAGGTGACTATCTGTTCTGCGCATGCTCTGTTAAAATTTAACTGTTGTGCCAGCCTCTGCTGACTCTGTTTTAAAGAGTTCACCATTTCCTGACACTCCTTATGCAGTGTCTGTAATTGGGTATCTTGCTCTGCCTTCTCTTGCTGCAGTAGAGCCAGATCTTCCTTTAATTTTGTCAGATACTGTCTAGCTTCTGTCTCTGATTATTGGCTCTTCAGTAGCCTTTGCTCTGTGGAGTGTAAATCAGTTTGGATCTTCTCTAGTGTTTCCACATGATTCTTTGTCAGAACTATGTTTTCTGCATGCTTTTCCTGTATTACTCCTATGTGGAGGTACAGGTAGGCCACTATTCTGGCAATTTTACACTGCTCCTCTTTTACTTTTGGGGCCATGTACAGTTCACTAAGAGCTTGGTGGAATGGGCCCTTGTCCTGCCATGTATCTAGGTCCATGGCAGTGACCTGTTCTTTGATTTCTTGCAGCCATACCTGTTCATTCTGTTCGGGCCACTCACCCCTGACAAACAGTTTGTGCAGGAGGTGTTCTCTAGCCATATTAATTTCTACTGGGATCGCCATTTTGGAAATATCAATTTCCTTATGACTTATTTTCGGGTGAATTTACTTTTACAAACAGGCGTGATTTTTGGAGTATTTATTTTGAGAGGTGCTTGTACAGTGTAGCACAGTACACCAACCTAGCAAGGTGTCTGTACCCTGCAGGCTAGTATGCTGTGTTAGACTGTCACGGGTGGTAACTTGAACTCAAAATCACGGCAGGAACCCCCAAAATCTGTTAAGGATTTCAATCAGGCAATACACCCAGGTCTCGCCTAGCATGTAATGCACAGATGAAATACTTATTTATTATGTCTATAGGGTCAATATTCTGAGTGATATACCACTCATATCACACCCTCCTCAAAATACCCCCCCGGTCACAGTGGACCAGAATCAGGCTGGCTGGTAAAGGTAAATATTTATTTATTTATTTATTTATTTAAAATTCAAATCAACACAAATTTTAATATATATATATGGGGCAGCAATCACATGGTGACAAAACAATTCAGAAAGTAAGTAAGGCAATTGAATTCACTTATAGCAATAAAGAATAGAAAACACAGGAAAAAGAACAGTTTTGGCTGGTGAAAAGATAGCGTTGAAGTTAAGATTTCCCCCTGCAAAGTTCTCAATTCACAAATGAGCAGTTCTACACAGATGTAAGTAAGCAGCAGGTATTTAGGAATGAAGAACAGAGTACAGTGTTTGCATGCAGTCTTCTCTCCCCAAACAAGAGAGAAAAGCGTTTTTGGAAATTTACACTT
The DNA here is from genome assembly GCF_040938575.1 of Ambystoma mexicanum. Classification (NCBI taxonomy): domain Eukaryota; kingdom Metazoa; phylum Chordata; class Amphibia; order Caudata; family Ambystomatidae; genus Ambystoma; species Ambystoma mexicanum. Next base: position 676,511,412 of record NC_090928.1, read on the forward strand.
TTTAAACTAACAGTTGAAAATGGCTTTGTGAAACAATGGAAAATGTGCAAAAATCCTTAAATTGATAGAAATTCTTATGAGAGCAACACTAAACAGATTCTAACCAAAATGAGCTACAAGATGAGCTACAGAACACACTTTAAATCAGAATGGAAGTTAAGAAACACTTTGAATGGGAATTTACACATGTAAAACTTTTTCAAAATACGAATTTGCAATCTAAATTTCACTATGCGATTTTTAATAAAAACAGTTTTTGGCTGTGGATGTAGCTACAGGTCTTAGGTTTAACTGAGAGTTGAAATTAAGTCTCTAGCTATACATTTGAAGAAGTTATGTAAGTTTTAATGAGAGGAGTTTTTGAAAAAATAGAATAGAGAAATGTAGAAATTCGGTTTTAAAATGACAGACTGGTTTTATTAAACTATATTAAGGACTAAGAAAAAGAAGAATGCCGCCCAGGAATCTCCACAGTTACGCACGGCCGCTTGTCTTCACGTGGCGGATACTACGTTTTCTGTATGGGAATTACTTTAATTAATCCAAATCATTAATGTCTTATGGTCTAATGAAACAAAGGAGAAAATCAGTGCTACACAATGGATTACAAACAGGGTTGCAAGAATGGTTCTGACAATATTTGAGGTTCTGAAGTTAAAGATGTGATATGTTGAAAATGGGATAGAACAAGACAAATCTACTATGGGTTACTATGATTCCTGTTTATACCTAGAGTCCACTTGAAAATTAAGATTGGACCATTAGGTTCTGGTCATCACGGGTCAGGTCTACCGGCAGCAGTGCACCTCTGGCGGAATTGGATCAGCTGGGTGGTTCTGGTCAATTGAACTGCACCTCAGGCTGGATTAGATGGATTGGCCCTTCTGGTTACTGGACACTGTAGGTTAGCGGGAAGCGAGTTTCAGCAGGCAAGCCTTAATGGTAGCAAGCCAGACTGGATCAGAATTCATTTCCCTTAAGTTTCGGATGGTTCAAGATTTGGGCCTAGCTGAAAAGAGTTCAGCAAATGCTGAGGCCTGGGTTTTGTAAAGAAGTCTGGAATCAGCTGCAAGAGGAAGAAGTCAGGAACAGAATGAAGAAGTCAGGACCAGAGTGTCACACAGAGATCAGGATGTAGTCAGGAATGAGTGTCTCTATGTGTGGTGAAGTTCCTATATTTATCATGCCAAGTGACATCACAAAGTTTATGGTAGGGGCAGAATTTCAAACCACACCCCCACGGCTGTGATAGGTCAAAGGCACTGGTTGGAAGTCAGAAAGAGCTGTCATATTTTATGATGCGACTTGGGAACGCCCACATTGATTTGAACCGCAATTTAACTTTCCCACAAATGCACATTTCTATAATTATGCCCTCTAATAAAATCGGACACATACATTACATATTTTGTGGGTTATCCTGACATCTAACTCCCATCTCAGTAAGAGCTGTCTTTATCGTTCTGTGGAATTTTGTCAATTTTAATCATAACGGTTTGGCCTAACAATTCCTAATTCAGTACATATCTGTGCAATTACCCCTAGGACACGGGTATACAATATTATATTTGCAGCATCAATAGTCTTGCTACAATTATTATTTTTGTGTAACTGTCATGACCTCTGCCCCTGGCCCTAATAGGCAAGCCATTTGGGCTGCGCCACAAACTTCTATCATGGCCTTAAGCCTCACCATCTCGCCCAAGGCTCTTTTGGAGCCAGTCCTGGTGCCTTTGGTCCCAGGCTCATGTGTGAAGCAATCCGGAGCCGGTGACCTGCAAGAACAAGAACACTTTTAGAATCTTCCATCTCAGCGACCTTCCCTCGATTCTGAAGAAGCCGCAACCTGGGAAGAAAGAGAACGATAAAACAGCATTCGTAAGCGTTTATTCTCCAATACTGGAAATAGCCAAACTATTGCACGCTTACCTGGGTTTAAATTTCCCTCGGCCCACATCCACTCCGGGCCATAACAATGACCTGCAAGAGAGAAGAAACACTGATTAGCACACAAAAGATCAAGAAGGCGGCGCAGGCTACGCTTTACTCACTGTGCTCACTCTTCTCAGCAGCATCCTTTTGGGGACATCGAAGTGCCCTGCTCGAAAGAGAGAACAAACAGGTCAGCATAAGAAAAGGCACAGAGTGCCGCACATCACGCTTTCACTCACCATCTCGTGTGCAGCCCCAAGCAGCACAGCACCACCAGAACTCTTCTTGCACCTAAGAAAGAAGGAGAGACATTAATAGGGGAAATTGCAAAGGAAAGGACAAAACTGCCAAACCAGCAGTCTTAGCTGGACAAACTGAAGTCGCAGCAGGTCTGGACTCAGAGGGCCCGCACCAGTGAAGCAACTAGGTTGCGACGCGCCCATCCATCAACGCACACCTGCAAAGAGAAGCAAGAAGAGAGTGCACCATATAATAAAGCAAGGTGAGGAGAGCACTAGGGGGGGAAGTTGGGTCCACAAGGGAGGTGGGCTCCAGGCAGGAAGAGCCAATAGGATAAACCCAAATTCCTGTGTTTTGAGACCCAGTCCTCGGCCGAACAAGAGTCCAAGGGAGAGGGTTTGAGGTTGGAAGTGGTCCAACCAGACTGAGTGGTGTCCCCATGGATACCAGGTGAGCGTTACAGAACGCAAAGCCTCACAAACTATAATCCACCTGGGCATCTTGAAAACGTCAGAAACCGACCCGTTAGCTCAGATGTTGGGGCAGTTACGTGCTGAGGTGCATTCAGCCAGACAGGAGACCAACGCCCTGTGGAGGGAATTGATAGTGGCTAAGGAACGCACTGACGACCTGAGTCACAGGCTGTAATAGCCCCATTGCCTGGGAACGTCTCATCTATGTCAGCGCCATCAATCAATCCGGTATAATTAACCCTTCCAGGAACAGTTTCTTCAGTCCCACCTGAGCGCTTCACGGGAGACCCCATGAAGTATGCAACATTTATGAACCAGTGTCGCCTCCATTTTCTTTGTAGGCCTGGGGCCTTCCCTAATGACCAGTCACGGGTAGCTTTCGTGCTTTCTTATTTGAGTGGCAGTGCTGCAGACTGGTCTGTACCCTTTGTTAGTCAGGATGATCCACTGCTTCATGACTTCGGGAGGTTCCAGCAGGAGATGGAAAAACTCTTTGCTCCTCGTACCCATTGACAGGCACTAGAGAACGAGCTCTTGTCTCTTCGTCAAGGAAACCAAGACCTATTAACATATATAGCGACTTTCAACAGGCTTGTGGTTGAAGCAGGGTGGTCTGTGGAGAAGAGAACTATGCTATTCCACCGGTGGTTACGCGGAGAACTAAAAGATGTTCTTGCCCAAGTGGTTGATACACCAAAAGACTGTGCAGAGTTTATTAACCTTGTGGTTCAGCTTGATCACAGGCTGCAAGACCGAAGGGCAGATCGGGGTAGATTGGACACTCGCCCTATGCACGTTCGGTCGCGGGACAATGCCCCACGAGTAACGGACAATTCGGTGGAACCAATGCAGCTAGGAGGGGTAAGGCCCCCTTTTTTTAATTAAAAGTTGTTTATTAGTTGATTAACAAACTTTTACAACATATAAACAATTTCATTTATCATTAAAAACACAAACACAAATTTGCAAGGATATGTTATACAATTTTCTGTAACCATAAAATTTCACATTGGAGTTTAGAGTTAGAATCAAAACCAATAATATCTTCCCATTTCAGTTCCTTTACCAATATATAATAAAGCAAAAAAAGGATATAAAATTTACACTAGACATTTTTGAATGTGTTACCACCATAGTTCTTGGGTGACTGTTGTTATTCTAAGTTCGAAGCATATATTTTTTCCAATTCATTCACCAACATTGAAAGAAATTTAGTTAATGTCACTATGGTTTTAACAGAAATTCCCCACATCAAGTTCGTCCAGCACCATTCTCTGGCGCTGAGAGTATTACCCATTTTTAACTCTCCTATGAGATCGCACCGTGCAAGTTCAAAGTGGTTGCAGTAAATAACCAAGTGTTTCAATGACTCAATTTGTGAATGATCGTTACAAAAACGACATAAGACCTCTATACTGATCGCTGTTCCTTTATCCCACCTTGAGGTGTTTTCCAGAGTGTGTATCTGGTTTAACTTAAACCTCATATATAGGTCTCTCAGCTTGCAGCATGGAAATTGCATTAAATACATTTTGCGAGGAGTTCTTGCGGTGGCAAACCTAGAAGCCTCATGATAGTAAGGCTTAGAATTCATTGTGGTTAACGTTTTAGTCCAATCTAGCTCAAAAAGACGTTTTTTTTACATGAAGGATCCTACATTCTAGATCCTCGGGGTTTATGGCCATTTCCTGAAGTAGATTGTGCATTTCTTGATAGAAATTCATTACAGATGGGGGTTTGGACTCAGCGATCATTATTCTAAAGTCCTCGTACAATGAGTTGTTCAGGGGATACATCATTCTTGATAGATTCAACAATTGACGCCATTGGAACCTTGCAGATAAAGCGGTTAGACTCAATTCCTGCTGCAGCACACAGTTTGGAAGAGATTGTGCGACTCATAACGTGCTCTTCCACATTTTTCCCTGAATCTGGTCAAGGATACCATGAATATTCAATAAACATATATCCAACCCATACAGTAGTGTTGTTTCTACTTTGAGCATGTAAAACTCTATACGAGGACAGATCGAGAATTTACAGAGTCTTTGATATATCATCTTCATTTGCATCCCTAGAGCTACGATCTTATCATTCAATCCCTCCTTCCATCTTATTTTAGAATTGGTATCAGTTATATTACAACCAAGATATTTTAATGATAGCTCTAGGGGAATTGTCATGGTGTCTATTGTCCAATTCATGGTCTTTGCCTTCCTTTTCAAGTTCTTGAATATCAGGATTTTTGATTTGTGTGCATTACATTGCAGATTATGTCTATATAGATAATCTGCAAATATGTTCAGCTTCAGTTGTAGGCCGTAAGAAGTCATGTAGAATATTAGGATGTCGTCGGCAAAGGCCAACCATTGGATTTTTAAATGACCAAGCCTTGCAGAGTACGAGATCTCCTTCATCCAAATTTCCTCAATGTCACAAAGGTAGAGGTTAAAAAGGGTTGATGCCAAGTTGCAACCCTGCTTAATCCCCACCTCCGTCGGTATCGGCCGTGTTGTTGCACCTCTACTACTCACCCTCACTAAGTATGAGGTGCCGTGATGAAGTTTGGCAATTAGATTTATTAGGTGCGAGGGAGTTCCCTTCCGCGTGATTTTTTTCCAGAGCGTTAATCTTACCACGCAATCAAACGCGGCCGATAAATCAACCGGGGCGATATACAATGGTCCTGAGTTCGGTATTTTGGTTTTAGCTAAGAGGTGTGCCAAAACAGATGCATTTAGGGCTGTGCCCATATGGGCACGAAAACCAATTTGAAAATGCGAGGATACTTTGTATTCACTTATGAATGTTTGAAGTTCTTGTAAGATTAGTATAGCAAACACTTTTGCACCTGCATCAATAAGGGCAATGGGTCTGAAGTTTAGTGGATCTGTTGTGTTTCCTTTCTTGTGAACAAGTACGAATATAGCTTTAAACCATGATTGTGGGATTGCTTGAGTTCTAATGATTTCTTGGATTTGAGAGTAAATTATATTTGCCCACAGGGTAGGATGTCTTTTTATCGCACAAGGTGGAAAGGTGGGCTTTGGAATTATTAAGTTTATTAATTGCCAATGTAATTTCTGTTAGGTTCCATCCTATCCAAGATCCCGATATACTGGGAAATACGTATGGACTTGTCTTAACAAATCTTTCTGACAAGCAGAATTTTTGTTTATAGAATTGGGTCCATTCCTCTTCAGAGATATTGGACGTTTGTTGCCACTTAGTTTTCATTTTATCATCCCGCAAAATTGCCCAGGTGGAGCGCCTATCATTGCAGCACAAACTCAACTTTAACCGCCTGGTTGACGACATGGTGTTGGAGCACTTTATCATTTTTGCACCTATTTCTGTACTGATTACAAATCCGTCTCTTGGTAGTTTTAAATTCATCATTACTTAGGTGCAGAGATTTGAGATATCTAATCTCCCCATTTTTTTTCTTTTTGCCAACTGAATTTCTCTGATAAAATTCGCTGAGTCAGTGATTCTTGCAGTAAATTTGTTTTGCCTCGTAATATTTTTATTTTTATTGCTCCCATTATGGAATTGGAATTATTAGGCATAGTTGGGAGTTATTAGTTACATTTTGCAATGATAGATATCTTTCTATTTCATCCTCGATTATGGAGTTTAGTGTGTCGCAAGTATATATACTCCACCTTAAAGATGCACCAGGCCGATCATTCCCCAAAAAAACCTGTAGAGGGTCCTTCCCTAAACTTACAGATTCAAGCTCCATTGTTAGATACAGGATCTTGTGGTCACTGTATCCTGGGTCAAGAATTTCCACATCATTACAGTTACCACACAAACCTGCTGAAACCGCAAAGTAATCAATAGATGATTTCATGAGCTTGCGTCTCCAGGTAAACGCTGCTCGTTTGTTCTTATAGGGCACCATAAGTTAAGAAAGAGTACCATAACTCCCCACACCTAATCGCTGGTGTATTTTTAGCGATGTTATTTATCAGAAGCTTTGGATGTAAATGCCTCATACAGTTTGCATTAAAATCGCCCCCTATGATCACATTACACTGTGGCCATCGCAAATACATCTCCTCAAACATCATCACCAATTTCTCCATGATGTTGTGCATCGTGACATTACTGGGATTATGGTACAAAGATATGACAAATACCATTCCTTTGACTTTGTCCCAAGTTTTATCACAATTGCCACGAAGGAGATGTCTTTATAGGTTTCTAGTAACAAGTAACATAAATCATTATTAAGAAAAATTGCAATTCCCCCCACAGGCCTTACTTGATCTCCATGAGTTGCCTCCATGTGTGTAGCACTAAAGCCCTTTACCTGGAATGATACAGGACTCATAGTTTCCTGACAGAGGATGATATCCACCCTTTCCTGGGGATTAGTTGTGTTTTCCCAGAGTGAAAGGTTTTTGCTGCCACATGAATTCCACGAGATCAACCTAAGTGAAGTATTTACTGCTATGTAGTTGATACATTTTTCACTTCATTCGAAGAGGCCATAAGCGCATACAACCAGGACAATCTTTGTTAGTGGCAGACATGGCTGCTAGTTGCGCTATGACCGCCGCTTCTGACAATTTTGCTGATTGATGTTCTAAAGAGGGATTTGGGAGAGGTGTGTGGTTGGTCACAGGATTCTCATTAAATTCTATCGCTTGCTCAATAGTTTGTAGAAAGTGCAGGACAAGTCCTATCATATTAAGTTCCCTTCTGTGCATCCACAATAATTCAGCGATTATTGTGGATTGTTCTTGGAAGACCATCCTATAGTTGTTGATAGGTGGAAGGGTAGTCCATTCGATATCTCTAGAAGAGAGGGTTCTAAGTGCTGGAATTTCTTGAAAGGCTTGTAGCATGAATGAACGATTTAGGCTCTTTCCTGAGTTGATCTCAGGGGAGCTAATCCATCCCATTATGCAGGATACTCGTGGTGCAGATGGGGGGGCTCCTCCTCCGAACTCGCACCACAATCCTGTTTATTTTTGTTTGAGGATTTGTTATGATAAATTTGGTTACTCTCCTCGGTCTGTCTCATAGAGTGCTCATGTGGCCATCTAATAAGCGGTGGAGCATAGAGTTCGCCTGCCAAATAAGGGTTTTTGATGCCACTAATGTCATCATTCAGTTTTGGTTTGGTAATTTTTTTGTTCAATTCGGTCACTCTGTAATTCTTCAATACTCTGCAGATCAATATTAGTAGCTATCTGTTTTAGATGTCTATACCGTGGGGGACTTCTTAGAGCATCATTCTCCACCATAGTTTTTCCCATGTTTGTTTTTCTGTTGGGAATAGGTTTATAAAATGTGGATAATAAAGTTTGTTGGGGGACCGTTAGAAAAGAAGCACATTCAAATTGTTTTGTAAGAATTAATTCGGCCCTGTCTTTCACAGTAATGTTGTCCATCGTCACCCTTTGTGCTAGAGAGGGGGTGATGGTGTGCTTATTAGATCCCTTTGTGTTTAACTGAAGAGCTACTCTACTTTCCATCGAGAGTTCCTCCACGTTAATTCCCAGAACCGATGTTTCCTGCACGTTAGTCGCGTTACTTTTCTCATTTTTATTTTCTTCCCTTTTTTCACACTTTTTAGTTTTTTTAAAGTCTTTTTTGTTGTGGGTTATTAATGATGTCTTTTTATTTGCCTCACTTTGACCAACCTTACGTAGTTGGAGTCTTTTCATAACCCGGGTATAGGACCGTTTTTCTTTTCTAGAGGCAAAGTGTTTGCCGTGTGGAATCTTGGGCGAGGAGTCTCACATAGAATCAGAGTCAGCTGGATTCTCCTTTGACTTTTTTTCCTCATCCATCACGGCTATTAAAACAGAGGGACTATCTGGATGATCAAGACTCCCTGCATTAGGAATAGTGACCTCTTTAATATCGACAACTGCCATTTCTCCTTCATTTGGTTGACTGAAAAATAGCAGTTGGACGATTTTCTCAGAGTGCGCTGTTACCATCTGGCACAGTTGAGCATGTGTGTATATTTGGATTGAATCGTCAGATTTGGTAGCAATAACAGTTTGTGCAAAAGATTGGGGAAATATGTAGGTTGGCAGACCCCCTGGCTGTTTTTCAGAAGGAAGTGGTTCAATATCAGTTGGTGGCATTGTTTGAGTAGCAGATGATTTTTTAGCGATGCTATTACACTGAGGAGATGCACATCCCCCTACCTGCTTGTAGTTCTCGGCAAAGATGAAACACTCCAGTTTATTTAGTTTTTCTGGATCTGGGCCAGGCCGATTTTAATATCCCTTAGTTCATAATGTGTGTAGTCATGGCCCTTGTCCAATACATTCAGAATTCTGGAGATAACCGGGTTGTTGGATTCAAGCATCTGCATCTCTTCCGCTGGAGACAGTGGAGGAATGTCTATAGGAAAAGCAGACTCTTGATGTGGGAGAACTAGGGGCTTCATAAAACTCTCTTCTATCAGTGCCTCCTCATGGACATGAGGATTCTGTTGTGATTTAGGTGGCGCCTCACCTACATCAGATGATTGGATTGGTTAGTACTCACCATCATCCTTATCATTTTTTGATGTGAGAAATAGTTGACTTGGCACAGTCATGTGTAGGTGAACTTTGGCAATTCGCCCTGAAGGCGCAGTCACTGGTGTTGATGGTCCACTGGATAACTCTATCCTTTTTTCTAATTCGTTTAGCACCACTGGATCCAACATAGAGACATCCGCTCGGAGATTGTCCTCTGAGTTGGTTGGGTGAGCTATCATATCATGCTCCCTCATACTCAGAAAGCTCTTTCTTGGGTTTCCCATGCTCCCCTTCTCGATGTTAAATAACGGATAATCCATGATGGGCAGAGGGGGAGCCTTCAGGGAGGCTTTTAAATATGCAAATGCGACCTCGTGGCATATTGTTTGCTCATTGGTGCGTTTTTCAGTTTGCAGCTGAGTCTCCATGCACCCGGGTTTTGGTTGTTTTATTTGCATATTTGCCAGAAGCTGTAAGGTGTTTTTAGAATTACCTGAACTAGTCACACCATGCATGGACCCTTGTTGCTGCTTCAGTGAGGGTTTCCCCTCTTTATGCCCACTGCGGAGCCGGGCTATCATAATCTGTAGGCACTTATTAGTAGTGCCAAGTCAAGACTTTCTTGCTTTTTATGCTACGTTTTTCAAATTTGTATTCATAGGCACAGCACAGCATATTTACAATAAGTTTGTATACCTCACCACGCACCCTGTGAAGGATACTCTCCCCCCTGTAGAGAGTCATTTGAAGCCTCTTAACCAACTCTTTTAAGCATATAAACATGTTTGCCTTCCCGCCTCCCCACTGCTCACCTGCACCGCCAAACAGCCCAAACAGCCACTTCTGATGGCACTTCACGATGTGCGCGCGCGATGTGCCCGCACCCCACAATTATAGGCTGTGACGTGAGGGAGAGGGCGGGCAGCGTGAGTGGTGTGGAGCGGAGGTGAAGGGGAGGAGTTGAGGCAATGTCCAAGTTACGGCTGAATTGGTCACGCGAGCTTCCTCTTGCCGACGGAGCCTTCTGCACAATCCAAGTAGCAGGTGGTCGAGGAGGTCAAGGTGCCCAGTCCTTCCAGCCCAAACAGCCTCTTCTGATGGAACTTCACAATGCCCCCTTTAACCAAAGCCGAAAGAGACAAGAGAAGGGAGCTGCAGCTATGCCTATACTGCGGGAAAATCAGCCCATTTCCTCAAAGAGTGTCCAGTGAAACCGCCGAGGAGAATCGAAGGAGCCACTGACAAAGAAAATACGAACGAGGAGCCGGAAAACTACCAAGCCTGGCAAATGTAGGGGTCCATTTGTCAAGCGAAGAAAGTGAACTACAGACCTCTTTTTTGAGTTGCCTGTGATCCTAATCACCCACCAGCAACCATCTAGGATGCATACTGCAGAAGCATACATTGACAGCAGAGCAGTTGGGAATTATATGGACCAGGATCTGGCAGCAAAGATGGGGCTTCCTGCATGCCCTAAATCGACCACTGAAACAGTCACCACCGTTGATGGTACGGAAATAGCTTCCCGTCCAGTATCTCAATGCACTACAGTCTTAACCCTTCTGTGTCAGGATGGTCAGCGGGAATCTATTGCCTTCGACCTCATCAAGGCGCCCCAGTTTCGGTTAATCTTAGGGATGCCATGGTTGGTAGCTCACAACCAGCATATAGATTGGCCTGCCAGGGTGTTGGTCTTTCCAAAGGCTGTACTCACACTTGTTACTACAAAGGAAAGAAGTCAACGAATACAAGCCCATCTGTTCATGGAACAGCGACAATAACTCTGGGTGTGACCGGTGTCCTACCAAGTGAATACCAGGACTTTCAAGATGTGTTTCAGAAGGAACAAGCTAACACCTTGCCACCGCACAGGCCATATGATTGCCAGATCGACCATGTACCTGGTGCACATATCCGTTGTGGTCGAATCTATGCACTTACTGAGCCTGAGAACCAACATTTGAAGTCCTATTTAGATCAATACCTAGCTAATGGTTTCATCCACCCTTCAAAGTCACCAGCAGCATCTTTGCCTCACTTTGACCAACCTTACGTAGTTGGAGTCTTTTCAGAGCCCGGATATAGGACTGTTTTTCTTTTCTAGAGGCAAAGTGTTTGCCGTGTGGAATCTTGGGCGAGGAGTCTCCCATAGAATCAGAGTCAGCTGGATTCTCCTTTGACTTTATTTCCTCATCCATCACGGCTATTAAAACAGAGGGACTATCTGGATGATCAAGACTCCCTGCATTAGGAATAGTTACCTCTTTAATATCGACAACTGCCATTTCTCCTTCATTTGGTTGACTGAAAAATAGCAGTTGGATGATTTTCTCAGAGTGCGCTGTTACCATCTGGCACAATTGAGCATGTGTGTATATTTGGATTGAATCGTCAGATTTGGTTGCATTAACAGTTTGCGCAAAAGATTGGGGAAATATGTATGTTGGCAGACCACTTGGCTGTTTTTCAGTGGGAAGTGGTTCAAGATCGGTTGGTGGCATTGTTTGAGTAGCAGATGATTTTTTAGCGATGCTATTACACTGAGGAGATTTACATCCCCCTACCTGCTTGTAGTTCTCGGCAAAGATGAAACACTCCAGTTTATTTGTTTTTTCTAGGATCTGGGCCAATGCAATTTTAATATCCCTTAGTTCATAATGTGTGTAGTCATGGCCCTTGTCCAGTACATTTAGAATTCTGGAGATAACCGGGTTGTTGGATTCAAGCATCTGCATCTCTTCCGCTGGAGACAGTGGAGGAATGTCTATAGGAAAAGCAGACTCTTGATGTGGGAGAATTAGGGGCTTCATAAAACCCTCTTCTATCAGTGCCTCCTCATGGACATGAGGATTCTGTTGTGATTTAGGTGGCGTCTCACCTACATCAGATGATTGGATTGGTGAGTACTCACCATCATCCTTATCATTTTTTGATGTGGGAAATAGTTGACTTGGCACAGTCATGTGTAGGTGAACTTTGGCAATTCGCCCTGAAGACGCGGTCACTGGTGTTGATGGTCCACCGGATAACTGTATCCTTTTTTCTAATTCATTTAGCACCACTGGATCCAACATAGAGACATCCGCTGGGAGATTGTCCTCTGAGTTGGTTGGGTGAGCTATCACATCATGCTCCCTCATACTCAGAAAGCTCCCATGCACCCCGTCTCGATGTTAAATAACGGACAATCCGCGATTGGCAGAGGGGGAGCTTTCAGGGAGGCTTTTAAATATGCAAACACAACCTCATGGCATATTGTTTGCTCATTGGTGCGCTTTTCAGTTTGCAGTTGAGTCTCCATGCACCCGGGTTTTGGTTGTTTTATTTGAATATTTGCCATAGGCTGTGAGGTGTTTTTAGAATTACCTGAACTATTCACACCATGCATGGACCCTTGTCGCTGCTTCATTGAGGGTTGCCCCTCTTTATGCCCACTGCGGAGCCGGGCTATCATAATCTGTAGGCACTTATTAGTAGTGCCAAGTCATGACTTTCTTGCTTTTTATGCTAAGTTTTTCAAATTTGCATTCATAGGTACAGCACAGCATATTTACAATAAGTTTGTATACCTTACCACGCACCCTGTGAAGGATACTCTCCCCCTGTAGAGAGTCCTTTGAAGCCTCTTAACCAGCTCTTTTAAGCATATAAATATGTTTGCCTTCCCGCCTCCCCACAATTATAGGCTGTGACGTGAGGGAGGGGGCGGGCAGCATGAGCGGCGTGGAAGGGAGGTGAAGGGGAGGAGTTGAGGCAATGTCCAAGTTATGGCTGAATTGGTCACGCAAGCTTCCTCTTGCCGACAGAGCCTTCTGCACAATCCAAGTAGCAGGTGGTCGAGGAGGTCAAGGTGCCCAGTCCTTCCAGCCCAAACAGCCACTTCTGATGGCACTTCACAATGCCCCCTTTAACCAAAGCCGAAAGAGACAAGAGAAGGGAGCAGCAGCTATGCCTATACTGCGGGAAAATCAGGCCATTTCCTCAAAGAGTGTCCAGTGAAACCGCCGAGGAGAATCGTAGGAGCCACTGACAAAGAAAATACGAATGAGGAGCCGGAAAACTACCAAGCCTGGCAAATGTAGGGGTCCATTTGTCAAGCGAAGAAAGTGAACTACAGACCTCCCATTTTGCATTGCCCGTGATCCTAATCACCCACCAGTAATCATCTAGGATGCATACTGTAGAAGCATACATTGACAGCAGAGCAGTTGGGAATTATATGGACCAGGATCTGGCAGCAAAGATGGGGCTTCCTCTATGCCCTAAATCGACCAATGAAACAGTCACCACTGTTGATGGTACGGAAATAGCTTCCGGTACAGTATCTCAATGCACTACAGTCTTAACCCTTTTGTGTCAGGATGGTCACCGGGAATCTATTGCCTTCGACCTCATCAAGGCGCCCCAGTTTTGGTTAATCTTAGGGATGCCGTGGTAGATAGCTCACAACCCGCATATAGATTGGCGTGCCAGGGTGTTGGTGTTTCCGAAGGCTTTACTCACATTTGTTACTACAAAGGAAAGAAGTCAACGAATACAAGCCCATCTGTTCATGGAACAGCGGCAATAACTCTGGTTGTGACCGGTGTCCTACCAAGTGAATACCAGGACTTTCAAGATGTGTTCAGAAGGAACAAGCTAACACCTTGCCACCGCACAGGCCATATGATTGCCAGATCGACCTGGTACCTGGTGCACAAATCCCTTGTGGTCGAATCTATGCACTCACTGAGCCTGAGAACCAACATTTGAAGTCCTATTTAGATAAATACCTGGCTAATGGTTTCATCCGCCCTTCGAAGTCACAAGCAGCATCTTCCCTATTCTTCATACCAAAGAAGGAAGGAGATTTGAGGACTTGCATCGACTACCGCGCATTGAACCAAATCACCATTAAAAATCGCTACCCCTTGCCGCTTATTCCGGAACTGTTAGATCAAGTCAAAGACGCCCAAATCTATACTAAATTGAACCTTAGAGGCATGTGCCATCTCGTTTGAGTGAAAAAGGGAGACGAATGGAAGACTGCTTTTCGTACCAAATATGGTCTTTACAAATACCAGGTAATGCAATTTGGACTTTGCAACGCTCCCACTGCATTTCAATATTGCATGAATGATGTCTTAAGAGAACTAATTGATGTCTCTGCCCTAGTCTATATTGACGATATTCTTGTATACTCGGCTTCAAAACAAGAGCACATCCAGCATGTCTGTTCCGTTCTTACGAAACTCCGCCAACACCACCTCTATGCCAAAATCAAGAAATGCTCATTTCACGTCACTGAGGTGGAGTTCCCTCGGCTTCGTCCTCACCCCCAAAGGAATCCGAATGGATGTGCACAAGGTTGATGCTATTCTAAACTGGCCATCATCAAGTTTGTTCAAAGAAATCCAGAGGATGTTGGGTTTTGCAAATTTCTACCGCGATTTATCCTGGGATTGTCTCAAAAAGTGCATCCGATCACATCACTATTAAGGAAAAGCAACAAAAAATGCCAATGAACAGAAGAAGCAGAAAAGGCCTTCCAAGAACTGAAGGTGAGGTTCACTTCCGCCCAAATCCTGCGACATCCTCGCCCAGACCTTTCATATGTGGTGGAAACAGATGCCTCAAGCATGGCAATGGGTGCTGTCTGCTTGCAAAGAGACCCAAAAACCGGTCAGCTGCATCCCGTAGCCTTCTGGTCACGTAAATTCTCACCACTTGAACTCAATTACGCTATCATGGATAAGGAGCTCCTAGCCATCAAATCAGCCTTTAAGGCCTGGCGACACTATCTCCTAGCTGCCAGGCATACCATTACCGTGATCACTGACCATTGCAATCTACAATATCTAAAAACAGCGAAGGCTCAATCCTCACAACAGCTACTCTTGGGCCCTTTTCTTCGCAGAGTATGATTACATAATCATGTTTCGGCCCGGGTCAAAATTGGAAAAGCTGATGCCCTTTCCCGTATGGGTATTGATGAACAGGTGTACACGACCCCCGATCCAGCGGCTATCATTCCAAGCGACAAGCTCCTGGGCATTACAACAACAATGACTCTGAATTAACTACAACAAGAGATCTGACATCTGAGCTGTTACAAGAGTGGAATATACGGGGAGAACACTATGCAAAGAAGGACCAACTTCTCTATTTCAGGAATCGTTTATTCTTGCCCAAAAAGGAACTACAGGATTAGGTCATCTCAGTGTATCATGACTCTTTGATTGAGGGTCACCCTGGGATAGCTAAGACTCTAGCCAAGGTAAAATGAAACTACTGGTGGCTCACATGGTGTAAGGATGTAATTCAATTAATCCCCTCCTGAGGCGTATGTGTGCAAAATAAGTCATCAAAACAAAAACCAGCTGCGTTCCTTAGGCCATTGGAAATTCCTCCGCTGCCCTGGCATACATTATCTCTTGACTTTATCACTGATTTACCGCCCAGTCAAGGATATAATACCATTCTAATGGTCGTAGACTTATTTTCAAAAATGGCACACTTCCTGCCGTTTAAAGGTCTTCCAAATGCATCTAGCCTGGCAAAGGTATTCTTCGAACATATCGTACCACTTCATGGGTTTCCTTCGGTACGAATCTCAGACCAAGGTACCCAATTCGTATCCAACTTTTGGAGGAAATGTTGTTCCATGGCTCAAATCGATATCCGACTATCCACTAGCCATCACCCCCAAACGGATGGCCAAACAGAAAGAACAAACCAAACACTCAAACAGTACCTACGCTGTATGCTACATCAAGTGGAAGGAAGTTGGAAAGACTTGCTGTGGATAGCTGAATATGCCTATAAGAACTCCTTGCACAGCAGTACGGGACATACTTCTTTTTAACCATGTACGGCAGACATCCATGCACCTCCGAACTGGACGTTCCCACTACTCTGGAAATGCCAGCCATTAAGACTTTGCACACCATAATTTCCCAAACCTTCACAAAGGCAGTTGAACATTTACACCAGGCTAAAGATCGCCAAACAAAATACGCTGACCAGCGTCTTGAAAGGGCTCCCAACTACCAGGTTGGAGACAAAGTCTGGTTGGCTTCAAAGCATGTGCCTATAAAAGGAATCCAGACATTCCGCCCACGCTATTTAGGTCCTTTCACCATTGAATCTATTATAAACCCAGTAGCAGTTAAACTGGCCTTAACTTCCAACATGCACATTCACCCAGTGTTCCATGTGTCTCTTTTGAAACCTGTCCAACCTGAAACTCGAGTTACAATACCACCCAAACCAGTCCTGGTCAATGGAGAACCGGAATTTGAGGTCAAGAACAACCTGGACTCAAAATATGTCAGATCTAAACTATATTATCTAGTGGACCGGAAGGGGTACAGAGAGTACAGAGTGCATAGAGTGATCTTGAACACTTCTAAGTGGGAGTTCTCTGGGCTTCTTTCATTTCCCTCGTCTTCTCCTTGCACGTAATAATAATAAAATGGCAGGAACACATTGAAGAAAACCTTATGGTCTCTGTTCCAGTAAACAGCCCATAGCCTCTGATAATACAGGGGCAAAGGATACCTGTGACAGACGTCAAGCACCATAAAAGGGTCCATTAGATGCTTTTTTTCCTGCTAAAACGCCTGAAGCAGGGCGGTCATTAAAAACTAGGAATGTAACATTCCACATTTAGAGGGTGAAGGCAGCTATGTGCCTCTGGACTTGCACAATGACTCTCTATTGCAGCTCTGCTACGCCTTTGAAGATCGAGTGTCAACACAAGCGGTAGAATAAGATAAGGAAGTGATACCTAATACATCAGCAATAAAATGCCTTTCAGCTGAAAAGGGAGAGTCGGAGAGAGCACTAAGCCCACGGGCAAAGGCACACGGAGATGAGCAAACAGTGTGGATGAAGGGAAATCAGGAACTTCTTAAGGAGGTGCCATTGATGCCCCAAATTGAGATATCCCATTTATCATCACCCGCCAGGGCACCTCGCCTCTCTGCCAGCCCTAATATGTTATTTGATTCAGCCAATCCAACTCATGAGCCCACACAATTGGAGTTTAGCATGCATGACACCTAACAAACAAGTCAAGCGGTGCTTAATTTTGCAGTGAAAATACTATTGAAACTGTGTGGCACCATCCACGAAGACCTGAAAGTACAGGGGAGGTTGATTCCTTTCCTTTATTCACACTTAGGAATGCCAAACAGAAGTACATCTATGCCTACTATGAACTTGAGGGGAGATATTCCCCCAATTAATCCATTTAGCATCAATGGTGGAGATAAAATTACCCCAATTTTGGACAAGGAAATTTCATCCAAATTGGGTGTGGCAAGACCTGCCTTGGGGGCAAAAGGCGTAATACCTGCTGTGGTTCATCCATCCAGGAGACAGATCCGACTGGCAAATAAATGACTGGCGAATGGCCTTAACCAGCCGAAGCCTTCTCTGCCGAGCCTGGAAGAAAGCCTGCGGTTGGTGTCTCCTCCCCTCCGTGGAATTTGACCCCACGCCCGTCTGGTAATAATATCTCCAAAAACAATTTAAACGGACGGCTAGGAGAAAAAGAAGATCTGCTCAGACGGTGGGTACTCTAATGAGCTGGTTGTTAGAAGAGCAACCAAATCAAGTGGAACCAGTGCCTATAGAGCAGCCGGCTTTGGACATGAGATCTAAGCACCCCCCCAATCGGCTTCATTGTTATCCTCGAAACCCGAGGTTCAGTCATGCTCGGTCTTCTCGAGATCATTAGCGGGGGGGGAAGGGTGCCTTCAGTGCCAGCAAGTAAGGTTGACAAAAAAAAGGTGGTCATTTCTTCCGGTGGACAGCAGTAAAACTGGCATCCAATTAAACTGGCCTTCACGTCTTGCCCTGTTTGCCAAAATGCCATCTCTTTGTATCCTCAATTCAAGTGATGTTGACTTTGTGGAACCTTTACGTATGCCTGGTGTAAAATTCACAACAATTCACTGCTGCCTGCTGGAAACTGCAACAATTATAAGGGCTAACCAGGTGTCTTTGGACTATTTGGGATATGTACTGGACTCTCCTATCCCAAAAGGTCCACCCCGTGATGAATGCCGGAAATGCAAATGTGCCAGTTCCACCAGTGCCCCTGCAGTATCCCTAGGAAGAGCTGCCACCAAACTTACAGATGAACAGGGGTGGGAGTGGCTGCAAGAAATGTTCGCCCAAAGGAAAGGAGGGTGAAATTCAATCATAATGAGCTAGAACACAAGGGGCTTTAGTCACTGGTTAAACGTGGGGGGTTCCCGTGATTGGTTATTGTCAACTGAGATATTACTATTACAGGAAACATGGGTTACATTTGATGTTGAATTTGACGGTTATGTCACCTATCAATCTCTGGCAACAAAGGGTGACAGGGGAAGGCCCATGGGTGGCCTATTGACCAGTGTTAAGTCCTCTTATAACCCCAGGTTGATCCATGGGGACTGCCTGGGGGGAAACTTACTTGTAATACAGATATCCCCTCCAGGAGTCTGGGGGCGTTCAATGACATATTGGTAGTTAATGTGTATGGCCCTCCGGGGGAATCAATTACAGAAGCCCTAGGGGACAAATTGAACTCTCTGCTGACCTCATGGTGCACAAAAAAGATCCTGCTCCCATGATATTATGTGGAGATCTAAATGCCAAATGTTATGATCTGGAAGGGTGTGGGAAATATGCCTGTGTTTTGGACACCTGTAACCTACCTCTGACTAGCAGTAATCCCAAGGGGAAAGCGTGGTTGGACATTTGTAAGGACTGGAATTTGACAATACTAAATGGCCGCACCATCAGTGATGTACCTGGTAATTGCACATGGGCAGCGGGCCTTAAGCGTGTTAGATTATATGGCGGTGTCGGAGTGCCTTTGGGACATGTCTTGCAATTATGTATTACCTTGAATAATCATATTGATCACGCTACCCTAATGTTGAGTATGGAGGGAAGGGCGAAGGCTGGAAATGTTGGCGCATGTAATGAGGTAGTACCAAGTCATGCTGGAAATAGGATCCGCTGCACCCAGGGTAATATTGAAAAGATGAACTCCATTTCCTTCCCTATCCTCACAGAAATTAAACAGTTGTTGTGGGGGAAAAATCCAGAGGAGATCGAATTTTGGATACTGCAACTAACCGAGACACTGTTTAAGGGCTCTTTAGCCGCGGGGATAGGATGGAAGGCGGGGGGAAATTTGGTTTTCGATGTTAACATGCGAGATCGGAAACGGGAGATGCACTGAGCTATTCAAGCACTGAGAATGCCAATAACGATTATAGGAGATCATGGGTTGTTAAAGGCTAAAACCAAAGAGATAAAATGAAAGTTTAGCTCTTGGCTACACGCCTATCGACTATCCCAACAGAGAGTTCAGTGGCAAAAATTTGCCGAAATTCTCTGTAGTAGAAACTGTCGCAGAATATGGCACTTCCTAGCCCAGGCAAAGGGTTCGCAGAAGCTTAAAGTCTTGAACCCTATTTCCGGGGAACTATGGGTTAACTACATTTCCAGTAATTTTTATAAGGAGAATGTGGTTAGAACTAGTTTACCTATGGGGGTAAAGTCTTGGCCACTCCAATTTAGCCATAATATCATAAAACAAATAATTATGAACTTAAAGCCCTCCAATGCCCCGGGTCCCAATGGATTAGCAAATTCGGTGTGGAGAAAGGATCCAAATAATTGGGCTCAGGCATTGCCTACACTATTCTCCCGCATCTGTGGAACTTGCCAGGTCCCTTCTTCATGGAAAAAGTTGTTGTTGATTCCCGTGTATAAAAAGGGAGACAGGGGGACTCCTGCTAAATACAGGCAATTTTCAATGCTCAATGTCAGAGCAGTAAAGTAAAATCTTTATGACACTGGTACTTAAAGAAGTCGAAGTCTGGGTCACAGAAAATCAGATATTACATTATGCACAGACCAGATTTAGACCTTGGGCGAGCACTACCCATAACATTTGGGTTCTTGATCAGTTGATCAATAATACCACCAGTAGTAAGGAGAGTACCCTGCATATTGCCTTCATAGATTTCAGCAGTGCTTTTGACCTGGTGGTGCGTGACATCGTGTGGTCAAAACTCAGAGCCTTAAATTGTCCTGCCTGGTTAAAGCACATGCTAATTGCACTTCATAGCAATACCTCTGCAAAGGTTCACCTCAATGACAATGGAGAAGTCTCTGCTATGATTTATACCAATATTGGGATAAAGCAGGGTGTGTAATGGCGCACATGCTGTATAACCTCTATATTGCAGACTTGCTAGTGTGTATGGCTTCAAAATCCATCTGTACACCTAAATTGGGTGACATCCCTATTTTTGTCATGCTCTATGCCGACGATTTAATTTTATTTGACCATACGCTATCTGGCATAAAGAGCATGCTAAATGGGTTGGCAGTTAGGTTTGATTATCAACGTCGAGAAGACCAAAATAATGGTGATAGCCAGGAAAGGCCCTAGTCGCTCCGGTATTGACACAAAATTGGAGACCATTGCAGTGGTAGATTCCTATCCATACTTGGGGCTGGACTTCAAAGCTCCGGCT
Organism: Ambystoma mexicanum; assembly: GCF_040938575.1. Lineage (NCBI taxonomy): Eukaryota > Metazoa > Chordata > Amphibia > Caudata > Ambystomatidae > Ambystoma > Ambystoma mexicanum. The sequence goes on from NC_090928.1 coordinate 676,532,079, forward strand.
AATTGTGAAGACATAATTAGGCATAAAAAACGTTGAGCCAAGCTGCTTACATTACAGGCATGTAAAATTGGGAAGGGATCGGCTGGCTTTAGTATGGCAGGAATTTTAAAACTCTACCAACAGTGTTTTGTTTCTGCCATCCTCTATGGTTTGGAGGCACTGGCAATGCAGGATCTGAAGTGGCTGAATATTTTGGAGGGTCACTGCTGGCGAACTGTGCTGGGATTGGGTCCTTCCTACTCGGTACAGTTCTTACTCCTGGAGTTGGGCCTCATCTCTCTCAAAAGGTATGGCTCTATGCGCGAGAGGTGCATTTTATCTTAAAGCTCGTGCAGACCCCAAGTGTAAATTACTAAGGCTGGCGGGGGGTAGTTATGAGGCTGAGAAACACCCTCAGGCCTCAAATTTAAAGAACTAAATGGGTCACTGTTCAAGGGGATTGATTGGTCTTATGAGAATAGGTCGCATTTGCCCTATATCCACCAGAAAAAAATCATTTGAGGAAAAATTGAACAGATGGTATTGGAATATGAACGCTATCCATCTGGCCAAGCTGAGTGGATATGAGGCAGTATCCCATGTAATGCATGAATATCGAAAGCCCCAGCCTTACTTGCTTTTGTGCCCGGCACCAGAGGTGAGGCAGTTCCTATTAAGGCTTCGGACTAACCAGCTTCCGGTTCTAGCACTCATTGGGGCCCGCGTGAAGGTACCGATTGAGGCTAGACATTGCTGGATATGCCAGGCCATAGGAGTACTGGAAACTACTAGAAATGTCTTAACCCTTTGCCCAAAACTGGGACCAAATTATATTTGCGCATTTGGGAAATGGGTTCATAATTATGAGGCCATAACCGAGGAAGCCTTTTGGGATAGCTGCCTTAACTCCGAGTCATTGGATCTCCAACTTGCTCTTTTGAGGGTATGGTCTTATAGTTATAAAGTGACTTCCAGGCTTCTTGGGATTACTTATATGTTAATTACAAGTACTTAAGTCACAGTTACATTAAGTTATACACATAAGTGGACAAGACATAATACTGGCTCCCATCACCCAGGCTGGGGAGCTCTAACTGGCTGGGTGTGGAATCCTTGGGTAAACATTCCGACATTCACAAGGCAACACTCCATGTGACATCACCAGCTTTCACTTGCAGAGACAAGCACATCACAACGCATCTGCTTCCTTTGCTGATTCACACTGCACCCAGACAGATACATCAAATACCCACAACATATCTCCCTTCTTCTCAAACGTCAACACACACGGTCAAGAATACCACAGCATATTCCCCATCTTTCCACATCCATCACCAGCATGGGGAATACCAATTCTGAGGGACACTCTCCCTACTTCTGTAGGCCACTAACCCTACACCTTCATGTATCTGGGGTGATATCTCCAATCACACTGGTGGATACGCTACCTCCAAATACTCTAGTGGAGGCGCTACACGCTACCTCCAAACACTCTGGCGGAGGCGCTACCTCCAATCACACTGGCGGAGGCGCTACCTCCAATTACTCAGCCGGAGGTGCGACCTCCAAGTATTCAGGCAGAGGCGCTACCTCCAAATACTCTGGCAGGGCGCTACCAAATTACACAAGCAGAAGCGCTACCTACACATACTCTGGCGGGGCCGTACCCCCAATCACACAGGCGGCTGTTGGAGAAGGCCCTGGTATCAGATAGGCTGCAGGGGAGGCCCGCAGCCCATCCATGGGGCAGGTGAAGTGTCAGGCCCTGATGGAAACCTGGGGCTTGAGTGGCAGAAGGAAATTGCCACTAGTGAACTAGGATCGAAATGCTGGCGTTCCGAGTGCCGTTGAGCTCACACAGTGTGAAGGCTGTTGGGACTTGCAGTCTGTGGAGGATTGCACTATTGTAGAGGCAATGGAAAAAAAAAGAGAAATGGATTAGGGCGTTTCTGGATGGCGCACGCCCATATGTGCCCCTACGTTCCAGCTGTGCTGTTGGGCTGGAACGCATGAGAAATGCCTGTGCCATCTGTTTTCCATGTTCGGAGCTCCGGAGCTGGCTGTTTAAGGAGGAGGCCTCCATCTGAAGAAAGGTCCTGGAGTCGTGGGCAAGCGTGATGACGTACTCGAAGGGAGGATAAATTCTCCTTAGTAACAGGGCATGGAGTAATCCTTCTGCGTTGCTTGCCGTATGTTTGGAAGTTTAGAAGGAAATGAATGCTCGTGGACATGAAACTGCAGCGCACTGTAGTGTGCTCTTTATGGAGGTTCAACAGCTGGAGTTTTGCCTATCTGAGCGGAGCACCGCGTGCATTGTGAGAGATAATGAAAGTTATTTTTTTTTAATTTGATTAATACTGGGGTGGCGGCGTTGAGTGAAAGCCGGTTTTAACAAATTATGCGGAGTTAATTGGAGTTACTGGCACAATTGCATTTTGGGAGGACATCGACATTGGCTGTGGAACGCAATGGCAAGAATCCATATGACTACTAAGTGCCCCATATGCGCTAAATCAACCACTCTATTTTGCAACAACCTGGGTACAACAGCACATCCCCACCTGAAAAAATGCCATCCACCAAACTAAGTTCATTTCTGACTTCCCAAAATGGATCCGTACCTTTTTCCAAATCGACTTTCCTGGGCCATACACCCAATTCCACATATGCTTTAACCAACGTCAAACACTCATCATTGCTAGTCTCCCCCAACCATTCCTCCTTTGATGTTATCCCATCAGTGTTTACAAAAACCATTTCCATCTCCATATTCTCAACATATAAATCAGCTTCTTACTTCCTCCTCAATCTCGAAAAGCAATCCGCTAGAATATTTTCTTTGCCTGGTATTACCTTGACAGAAAATTGATGACATTGCATGCGGGTAATCCAGCCCGCAACCCTTCTGGAAACTTTATCCAAGCCTTTGTTTTCCAGAATCTCTTTCAAAGGTTTATGGTCTGTACATAATACAAAAAATGCGCCCCAAATAAAATTCCTAAATTTCTTGATGGTGCAATAACAGGCTAATGCCTCATTTTCCAGTACTGAGTAACGATACTCCGCCCCCCTCAGGCCTCGCGATGCATGTGCTATAATGTATTCTTTTCCTTTTTCATCCACTTGATATAAACCTGCTCCAATCACCATTTTGGATGCATCCACAGTAACATTACTCTGGCGACAAGTATCAAAGTGCCCTAACAGTTGAGCAAAATTAATCTCCTTCTTCAGTTTTTTTAACTCCTCCTCACATTTATGAGACCAGACAAACTCACAACCCTTCTTTAACAATTTTCTCAACTTAATCACCTTGCTGGAATAATTGCGCACACATTTTTGATGAAACTCGGTCAATCCCAAAAATGATTTCAACTGTGCCTTATCCTCTGGGCCCTTAATATTGTGTATGGCACCCACAAGACATTCTTTTGGTCTCACTCCACTTACTGTTATTTCATACCCCAAGTATTGAACTTTCTCAACACCAAACTTACATTTCTCCTCTCTTAGCACAATGCCACTCCTCTCAAATACCTTAATACTCTATGCAAGATGTGATCATGCTCCTCCATGTTTTTCTCACACACTAAAACATCATCCTGGAAACAGTATACACCTCTGATCTGACCCACTAGACTGCCCATGATCTTTTGAAAAACTGCCGAAGCAGATACCAGACCAAATGGCATGTGCTTAAAGTGGAAAACTCCTTCATGGCTGACAAATGCTGTCAACTTACGGCATCGCTCCTCTAGTTCCACCTGTTGATAAGCAGATGCCATGTCTAATTTGGAAAATATTTTCCCTTGGCCAATTCTTGCTAGCATCTCTGCCATATTTGGTAGGGGATGACGATCCACCCTCACACATTTATTTAGTTGGCGTAAATCCACACACAGACATAGTTCTCCTGAACTCTTTTTGACCACAACTAGTGGTGAAACCCAATATACACCTCCTGCTCTTTCAATGACACCCGCAGTTAACAACTTAGTGAGCTCCTCCTTAACCCCTTCTCTTACTGCCAAAGGCACCGGCCTTAATTTTGCCACTATGGGTACACTCCTTTTTTTTAATATGATTTGGTGTTGTATACCCTTTATTTTGCCAATGTCTTTCTTAAAAACCTCACGGTGCCTACTTATGATCGATTCACCTACTTGCAGCACTTGCTCAGAACTATTGGGATTTAATTTGATGTTTAATTTCTTCTGTTCCCTCCACCCCAACAAATTGAGCCCTATTTTGGTTATGTATATCTTTCACTTACACTCTCGATTCTTAAATTCAAATCAGTTTATACTGTAACCCAAAAGATCAATTGGCTCCTGATTATTTCCGCCAGGTCTAATGTCGGGCTTCAGTAGTTCTCGTCCATCACCTTTTACCTCCCTTTCATATATTTCCCTTGACATCAGAGTAATTTTTGACCCTGAATCGGCCATCATGCACACTTGTCTCCCATTCACTTTAATGTTTGCATAAGGACGCTCACACTCATCATCCACATCATTTACATTGCCCAAAGCATTTATAGTGTTAACAATAACATTTTCCAAAGGAAAGTCATTTCATCATCCGATGACTTTCTTCTTCCTCCTCGGTGATGTATAACACCTTCTTCTGACTGTTTTGATAGTTTTTGTAACTATTTGCAAAATTACCCCTCCGCTTGCATTTAGCACATGTTACTTTCCTTCTTGGACACACCAAAGAAGCAGCAAAATGAGTGTTGCTAGCACATCAGTAACATAATCGTTCTTCCTTTTCTCTTCTCTCAGCCTTTTGCTTGCATATCTTGGAATCATTTCCACCACGATGGAACAGTTTTTCCTTGTCCTTACCCTTTTGCTTGTTTTTCTGATCATTGACACTCAAAATCTCTGTCTTTGTCTCAATAGAGTCTTTCTTGGCTAGTTTTGCAATGCAAGCTAATGAATGTTCCACTCCGCGGGTAATAGTCAGCACCTCATACAACCCGGGTTCGTCCTTGAGCCATAGCTCCTCACGGATGCGGTCGGAACAGCAGTGTGTCAAGAATTGGTCATTTAAGTGTTCGTCATATGACTCTTTAAACTTGCACGAAGATGCCAATTGGCAGAGAGCAGTAACATACTCTTCTACTGACTCCCCTGGTTCCTGTACTCTCATGCGAAAGTTATATCTTTCAAGTATTGTGCTAGTCTTTGGGTTGAAATGTAGGTCCAACTTCACAAAAGTAATATCTAACTCAGACATGGCATCCCCTTCACCATCGCTCGCAATCTGTGGTAGGGTTTCAAAAATCCTCTGACCTTCGTAACCTAGATGGTGCATTAATAGAGCAAGTTTTCTGTCATTGGAGAAAGAATTTCCACCAACCGCTTTGAAATAATGAGTAAATCCCTTCTTCCATTGAGCCCACTTGATTTTCACTGGGCCTGGAGTTGCCATAAACATGGGTGGGCCACTGACATTTGACATGGCCATATTACCAGGTGACTGCTGAAATCTCAGGTGGCTGCCTCACCTCTTGCTTCTTACTAGCGCTTGCTGACTTCGCGTTAGCTTTAAATTCCTTTTCGCCGGTCCTCTGTCTCCTTACAGTTAATGTCTGAAATTTCAACAATATTTGAGATTTCTTCCATGCCTTGGTTGCCTTCTCTTCACTGCCTCCTTTTCTGTGCCCCTTTTTTGCTCAGCGTACCTCTCTTCATTTGCCTCTTGACTTGATGCTTAGTGGAATATGTAACGGCTTCACCTCTCCATATTTATTCCAGCGCCCCTTTCTCCGCTTTGTGTGCCCTTCCTTGCTTTCTTCTCAATTTAATGGTCTGTGGCAAAGTAACTTTACCCCTCCGTGCATCTGTTCCTTTGCCCTTGTGCCTATCTTCACCCCTCCTCCTGTTTCTTAGTGTGACGCCCACACTTCACTGATCGCTTTATAATGCGCACATATACCATGCATTACGGTAAGCATATGGCACAGATAGAGGCAGGGATACTCTCGCAGCCTGCGCGTATGAAGAGGGGTGTCTTTACGAGCGCGATTGGCTGACGGAGGAGGGGAATTGAGGGTGACGCCGGAGCTTGGGAAAGGGACCAGCGGGCTGCGCAACACTTACTTGTTGGCTGCTGCAATGTTCTGCGGAACGGAGCGGCCACAGCAGGGTACAGCTCAGCGGGCTTTCCAGAACAGCTGGAGGTCCTTTATCTTTGAAGATCCTCATCGCCAATGTTAGGTATGAAACTTCAGGAGACAAGTGGACCGATTGCTTGTTGTTTATTTAGTTTTATAATACAAATAAAGACCTCCAGCATTCATGAGCACCTCCAGATACTCTGGAAGACAGCAACTGACTCAAATGGAACGTTGTATGAAAACAAACCCCTACATCACAGCTATGTGGAATGCTACCTCACCAGCTGACAAGGATGCATTCCAAACCTAATAAGGCTATTGCATTATACACAAATGTAAGTAATACTATTAATGATAAAGCTATCATTAATCTATCAATGAAACACACATGTAAATATATTGATAACATGAAAGTTAAAATTAAACTATAAATGGAGATACCAGTATAACACATTCAAGATATAACTATAACACATCTCCCTCCTTTCTTCAATCAACCACATACTCTTAAATCCTCCTCACAAGGGCAACGCGATTCATGTTCCATACCTGTCCTCTCACCACACGAATTGCCCCGCGCAACACAGCCACCACTCTCATGGGTTCAGAATAGAGAGTTTCCCCCTTTTTCTTTAACATTCCCTTCTTTATCTTCACCATAACTCCACACTTGATCCTCAATAACTTCTTTCCTCTCCTTGCATTTTCACGTGCCACCCACTCCTCTTTCTTCCCTTTCAACTCTCTCCTCACATCCTCCATCACATATTCACTCTCCCTACTTCTTCCCAACCATGGTGGACTAACAACCGTGTTGGGTTTGCTACCTCTCATTAACTTGAACGGTGTTATCCCTGTGACAGATTTTGGTGACATGCGCAGAACAAACAACCTGTCCTGAATGGCAACCTTCTTGTCGCATCCTGTTTCATTCGCCATTTGAATACTCTCCATGATGCATCTATTCATCCTTTCTACACACCCATTCGACTCCGGATGATACAAAGCCGTCCTTTTGTGGTTAATTCCACATTCTTTCAAATACCTACCAAAACAATCACCAGTGAATTGGGGCCCAATGTCCATAAGGATGCTTTCTGTCCAACTTCTTCCTGCACCCCCAGCAGCAGGCTTCTTCCACTTTCTTCAGTTTCTTGCTTGCATGTTCTTCTTTTTAAGAACAACTCATTGCCAATGTTATAAAGTGACTTTCAGGCTTCTTGGGATTACTTATATGTTTACTACAAGTACTTAAGTCACAGTTACATGAAGTTATATACATAAGTGGACAGGACATAACACTGGCTCCCATCACCCAGGCTGGGGAGCTCTAACTGGCTGGGTGTGGAATCCTTGGGTAAACATTCCAACATTCATAAGGCAACACTCCACATGACATCACCAGATTTTACTTGCAAAGACAAGCACATCACAACACTTATGTTAAAACCCTAATTCCGGCCAATTTATGTTCATGATACAGTGGTTCATTGCTTATTCACATCAGTGCTCACATACTGTATTCCATTTTATACATACATTTTATTTATTCTTATTTATATACATTGAATTTAATGTGTCTTTTAGTGTATTACTTAATTGTATAATGGCATTGTATTGTACTATGATGCACTATTAGACTTTTGGAGGTATTACTTGATTTTATGACTGCTATTTATGTTTTATGTTTTGTACGTTTGGTATGGTCTATGAGATATATATGATATGTAAAATCCTTAATTAGGATTAAATCACAATAAAGTATTATTATTATTATTATAAAAAAATGTAAATGTGTAATTTCACTCTGTTATGATGTTTATTTTAGATGATGTAACATACATTTGTGAAGTCTTTATGAAACTAAACAAATAGAAGTAAATAAAATAAAATACATATATATTTCATTTTCTAAAGTGCTTCCAGGGCAGTCCCCCAACAAACATGTGTGCTAGGTTTGTGTCTTTCAATGCATACCTAGTTCACCCATCAAGCTCTCCCACAAAACCTGTTTGCGTTAGTCGATAAGTGATATAGCTGCCATAACATTTTAAAATGGTGTTTCTTATGCTTATTTGGGGTCAGGAATGTATTTGCAGCAGCTTGTGGTCTTACCATTTTTGGCAACATATGAAATGTGTGACTTCTGCCAGGACATTTTGGAGGTTGTGCTTATGAAGGACTTTGGTTAGACACAACAGTTACTTTCCCACTGAGAATTGATCAGAATTGCATACACCTCCCATGGTATAGATTCTGGGCTAGCTGCTTTTGTCTTTGAAGTTGTCTAATAAACCTTTGAATCTCCTTGTCCATCATGGGAGAATTCAACAGTGCAACGACTTCAGGAAGAATTGTGTGCATGGGTTTAGTGCATCTTAATAATGTTATTGTATGAGAGGATTGAATTGGCAACCATCTGCCACATTTTTCTCTGAATGTATACATGTATAACTTGATTTTTTAGTACACTGATTGATAGTTTAGCTCTATACATGCTACCCTAAGTGTTCTGCCGATAAAAATAGGCACTTTTGTTAGGGTTGCTTCTCTGTTACCATCCAAAGTGTGCCTATAGCCGCTACTGATGTACAGTACTCCATTGCGTCTCAAAGCACAGCACCCATAATATGATAACATAAATAAAAATAACAGCGTTTGCCAAAATCCTAGCATTGAGAATTGTTTATGCTCCTGTCTTTCACCAATGTCCCATATCTTTTAAGGAACCTCCATACATCACTTTTATCTAAAAATCTACTGCTAACACCAAACAATTTTCCAACATGATTTGGAAAGTGCATTATATGTACTGGCATATTTACCTTCATAAACGAGTCTGGACATCCTGTCTTCTCCCAAATGTGAGTTACTTTGTTCACCCTCTTGTCTTTGCAGCTTCTTGATATGCTGTACCATATCCAATACAGAGTATCAATAATTTTTAGCATATGTTTTAACAATTGTGGGCGATTGTATTTGAAAGGGAGATCCTTTGGGTTTTAAGGTAACATACGATCATCTAGAGCTTCACGTGTCTAATTACTGCCGCAAATGGTGCCCTTCACATTTTATAGTTTGTGCAACAATCCTGCCCAGAAATACTTATTAAAGTCAGGAAACACAAGCCTCCTTTCTTTGTGATTTACCAAAACATCTATATAAAGGTTCCCACATTGTCACCAGCACCAGCCCAGATTAAAATGTGTATCATTGATTATATTTTGTTAAACAAACACATTGCTAGGAATATAATGGGGTGGCTACAGTTGAACAGCATTGTAAGAAAAATTACCATCTTCTCATTATTGACTCTCTCAATTTGAATCGGAAGAGGCACACATTGTTTCTTTTCTTTACTAGCACCTGTATTTCCTTCAGGAGTGGATGAAAAATGACTTCAGACATCACATTTCAGTTGTGAGGGTCCATAATCACTAGATACTGCGCCTTACCATGAATGCATGTAATGCCAACCAACTTCAATGCAGAAGAATTCCAGATCTTAAATTTGGTATTTTCTTTTCTTTAATTACCTCATCACGATATACACTGAAATTCTCTGCATTTTCATACATTAACAAAAGGGCATTTTTTTTTAATTCAGTGGAAATACCATTAAGTCACCATGTTATAATCGTATGCCTTTACTGGTTATCAGAAATGCATAGATTTCAGTAGATATTTGCTTGTCCACAACCAGGGGTTCCAAATGCAGGGCAAAGAGAAGCAGAAACAGAGGACACCCTTGTCTTGACTCGCATTCAAGGAAAATGGTCCTCATTATGCGTTTGGTGGTAATTATGTGGTAAATCCACTGAATTACCACCACACTCAATCACTGTTTCTGTGTCTTGGCCCCGCAGATTTATCGCAGGATTACAAGTGGTGGCAGGGCAGAGTATTTTCCCACTTTTGGAGTACATAGGACGCCATGGGGATTTCAGTGAAAAATGGTAACTTTGCCACAGTAATTCCACCAATTTCTGCTGATTTTTGCCAGTAGGGTGGTCAGATAGCACATCAAGCTCTGTGCTCATTTCTGACATCTGTGCATCACCTGGTGACGCAGGCTCAAATCCTGGGCAGGGTTAACTCAGCCTTTCATCCTTCCAAAGTCGATAAACCATGGTGGGTAATAATATCAACTGTCATTACAGCACTTTGATGCCCTCGAGTGAGCTAACGCTATATATAAACTGGTATTATTATTAAGGTGGCTGAGTCACCTCCAGCTTTTAGGTAAAGGAATATCCTCTACTTCATCTCCAAACTTGTAGTACGGTGGTGCGGTAATGTGGTGGTAACAGAATTACCTGCCACATTACTGCCATTTTTACCTGCATTTCTGTACTTGTAATAACCGCAAGAGGTGGTCCTTCTGCAACGCATGGCCACTACGTCAAAAATATTTTCACTATTGCTCCTGCTTTGCACAAGATGTTTGGTTGGTATGAACCAAATTTTGGATAACGGGGGATATATATGGCCAGACCACACCCTAGCAAATATTTTACTATCCATGTTAATTAAGCTCATTTGTCTTTAAGAGGTGCAGTAGCTGTGTTCTTACCGTTGTTGGCAAAACACAAAATGAGTGACTTCAGCCAGGACTTCAGAGGTTGTCCTTCGGGAGCAATTTGGTTATACCGAACAGCTACTTTCCCACTGAGTATTGATCAGAATTTCATGCCCCTCACAAGGTGCAGAGCCTGACCCAGCTACTTTTGCACTGGCAAGTTGCCCAATAAGCCTTTGAATCTCCTCGTGATACATGGTATAATTCGATAGTGCAAAGAATTCAGGGGGAATTGCATGCATGGGTCTAGAGCTGTATCTTGATAATGTTTTTTTTTAAAGGCTTGAATTTCCAACCGTCTGTACATTGTTCTCTAAATGTACACATTTTTTATTAGCTTGAGCAAACCCTGTTTTCCTGAAAGTTTAGACTTGCCTTACATTGGTCCTTATCAAGCTCCTGAAGTAACTTGGTATTTCCTCTCTGTCTTGTTTACGTCTTTCATACATTACTGAATTAAGTTGCTCCTGTTTTGATTTTTCATTTTGCCTGTTTGAGCTGCTCCTTGTATGTACACATCTATAATATATACCTCCTAGCTATTAAATATATTTGTTAAGCAAATGGAGCCACGTTAGCTTAAAAAGAAATGCATCTGTGTGTTTCTGAATATTTACGATCAGTCCCTGAACCAAAAAAAAGGCCTTGTTCTGAAGTCCAATGTGTGGGTGCCAATGGCCCATTCCCCACTATCCCTGTAACCCTAGTCAGCACAGAATGATTAGCCAGCCATATATTACACTTCCGTTTTCTTACAATAAACCATCTCATGGAATGGCTTTGAGATTAGATAGAAATCAATGTGGTTTTGTCCTTCATGCCTCCAGGAATAAAATGAGTATTCAGAATCACCATGATATATTTACAGCCAGACATTGTGAATGTGAAACTTCAGTATCACAGATCTAATGTTGGGGTTATGCAATGAATCCATTGCTTCAGAGCTGGATTACAGCCTCCCTCCATTATGAATGTACCACCAATTCCTTTGGATCACTTGAAACTATTGTGATAACATTAGGGGTCTCCCATATTGAAGTCAATATCTTAGCTAGCTTGATCATCTCAAATCAGAAATTAAGTTTATTTAGCCACCCTCTGCCTTGTGTTTTGATTGAAGAGTTCAGAGCCTTGATGTTAGCATCCTTCTGCACCAGTATTTATGTGCAGAAACTATTCTGGGCAGTAGCCAATCTCTCCATAAGATGTCCATTGATTTGGAATATGCAAGATATGTAATCAATAGCAACATTATATTTGTATTAGTAGACCGTACACTTTCCAGAATCATTTTCCTTTTCTACATCTAATAAGTATGTTTGCATTCCAAGTAAATTGTCATGACTATATATCTGAATTGTTACATTAAATACCCTTAATACGCAATGAAGTTGTATTATTGTTTGCCTTATATATTCATATAATTTCCCCTCATTTCCCCCTGTATACGCCAGTTCCCCCTGATACGATCCTTTCACATCCCCAGCCCTTTGCCTTAACACCGTCCCATGCATATAACATCTTCCTTACTTTGAGCACTGATGTAAACTCTGAGTTATCCACATTGTTCACAAGGGAAAGACATAGAAGTATCTAATTATGTCTATCTTCCTCCTTCCCGTTCCCTTCTCCTCCCTCTTCCCGCTACACAGCCTCCTTCTGAGATGGGTGTAAGCATGCTTGGCATCCCTCTTTCATTTATCCGTGCCTCCATCAGACTCACCACCTCCCCTGCTGTCTCTCTTTACAGTCTTTTTGGTTTCCTTGCAGATTACTTCCGCATCTGATTCTGCAACTCTAAGACATGAAGGTACATTATTCTTTACAATTCTGTAAAAAGCAATATGCTGTAATAACTACTGAATCAAGCATATGACTGTATTTCCAAGCATTTAATATACGTTAAGAGGCTAACATGGGGGTACATCATGAATGGTATAACCTAGAGATTGTTGCAGTTATTTCCTCATTGTCACATTGTTTTGCTTAACTTGGAACTGTACACAATTCGTAAGAATGATCTGAGTTTGCTTGACTCCCCTGGTTGTTCTGGCAATTAAGCTTGTTGTACTTCCTGTGCTCAGTCTGTATTGTCCTGTGCTTAAGTACTTAGTTTCATAATAAGACTGATCATAAATGGTCTCCTGCCATGGTCATCTTTCATTTTTTCTGAAACATGAACAAAACAGAGATTTTGAGGTGAATGGAGAAGAGGGTGGGCGTGAGGGGCATGGTCCCCAGGTCTGGTCACACAACACAGTATCTTTTCATGGAACCTGAGAATTTTGCATAAAAATTCCCACCATTTTCAAATTGAAACATGCCTGTGATAGTTAAACAGCAAGAAACCCTTTTTCAATAAATTATTGAATTTGGACTCTGCTCTTTTCATTGGCCACAAAGCTCACCCTAGCAAAGAAATGTCTATAAATTGCAAGACATATTTCCCAATTTGGACAGCTTCTGAACGTGATGTGAGGAGTTGGCTGTTTCTGCATTCAGTCGCCTTCTCTACCACTTCCCCAATGCACCAAGGGCTAGATATAGCAGGTGAAAGCTGCAGTGCATTGCCAGTAAGATAATCTTGTCCTTTGGGGGCCACTGTTAACTTAGAACATAGGGCGGGGTGTTACATTTCTAGGTGGTTATTTCAGAGCTGCTCAGGGTTTATTAATGGGCATTAGTACCCGGCATGCGCGGCACACCGGGAATCCAACGTGTTGATTGGCTCTTTTCCGAGCCATACCACACGGTATTCCCATGTACTCTGTGCGTGCTGGGTTCTCTGTTCCCGACGAGGGGCGTGGCAGCCCCTCAGCCAATGAGGAGGCTCGAAACGGGGAAATCCCTGCTCCGAGCCTCCCCATGGCTGGGGGCTGCCTTCGTCTGCCTTTTTTTTCCTCCCTCCTCCCACCTCCCTGCCCTCCCCACCCTCTTACCTTCTATCCCTTGGACTCCGGGGGAGGACGATGGAAGCCTCCAGGCGTGTGGAGGCCCTGCTCCGAGCCTGCACACGGCTAGAGGCTTCCATCATGCCCCGCCGGAGCTGCAGTACTTTTTCTTTTTTTCCCCTTCCCCCCTCCGAACCCCACTTACATATTTTTTTCTTCTTTTCTTGGGAGCGAACGCGCTGGAAACACTTTTGTTCCCAGTGCGTCTGCTCCCGATGGCTGCCATAGAAAGGGAAAACAGACTACGTTTTCCCTTTCCCGGCGGCCATTTTTTGAAACACAGCAGCATTTCTAAACAGAAAAAAATGCAATTAGTACCCCGGTCTAATGGGCCGGGGTACTAATGGCAATAAGACACGAGGCAGCGGGCCTGTAACTACGGCCCCAGGGGCATTACCTGGCATTACCTGGGGCGGTATTGGCCCGCCGCCTCGGGTCTTATTGCCACATTAAGGTGTTATTGGTTGGTGTCTGGTGTTTAAACAATCCCAGTCAGTAGCTCCTGAGCAAGAATACATGTAAAATATGACACCTCACAAACTCACAAACTTTAACATGTGGCACCCAAGTACAATGTCCAGAACTGCCTTCAATTGGAGGATCACTTTACTGCACAGACATGAGGAAGAGTTTATAGTAAGGGGTGAGAAGAAGAAAGAGAAAAATGAAAAATGAAAACAGACGACATTTTTCAAGAACACGGCTTGGAGTGCTCACAAAAGCAACACAGCCCATTACTTATTTGCTACCTCCATTTCTTTCTCTATTTGTGAAGCTGGGTTTTCCTTTCAGGCGTTCTCTTTGAGCCTTTCATATGCTATGGCCATTTTCTATGGTCACATATATTATGTTCTTATATTTCGAGCTACACAAGGAATGTGTTTTGCGCACGTGCATAGAAAACAATTCAAAATGGAGACAATGTTATTGCTGCAGGTTCCGGATATTTATGTGCATTTAGAGAAGGCAAACACATTAGGCATTCCTAGTACAATACCTGTGTTATTACAGCTGTAAAAATCAATATTCCAAATCAGCTCTAGAGCAGGGCATGTTATAAAGATTGCTATTGGGCGTGTAAACTCCATTGCTAATGCACCACAATAACCCTCACAAAATCAGGGGCAGGCCAAGTCCTTATTAAGGGTGGCAGAGACACCCAATCAATGTTCATGACCCTCACATACTTCCCCTCACTAGACAGGGCCTCTACTACTGGGCTATTGATAAAATGCAAAGCAGCACAAGTGTAAGGGCCAGTTCATTGTTTCATACAGATCCATTTCCTCACTGAGGTGGGCTGCCCGGGAGTGAGTACCAGGAATTTCCCGGTAGGCTGCCAGTGTTGGCAGCTGATGTAAGGCGTGATGTTTTTGGCCATATTAAAATTACATCTTTTTCTTTACTAGGTCACTCAGTCTGTATCACTGCAGTGGCAGTGGGCATTCACAGGGGTTGGAACCTTTCAAGCCTAATCTATGCCACCACTCTGTCTGATTCATTCCCAGGCTGTGAATTCAACCTGTACCATTAATTGTGCTCATGCAGGCAGTTCAAGTACTGCCGGTGTCTTGGGCTCTGGGTGTGCAGGCTAAAGTTTCCAGTCACTGTCCTAAGAACGTGCAAGGTTTGATTGGCCTGCCCCTGCCCCAAAAACTACCTGCTCCAGCTAGTGTTACATGTAGCTACTGCCATCAGTATCCCATGATTCAAAGCCAATCACTACTTGCCTTTCACTCCAAATCAGAAGGGAATTTGATGCAGCCTTCAATGAGCTACACGTTGTATCCCTGCTCTTAGTAATTGAGGGAGGGTTACTGTTAAGCCCACCCCTGGCTTTGTCTTTACGAGTGATTGGTGTGGTTTGAAGCCATAGGTGTGTCCAGGGAGTGGGCTGTGGTGGCACATTCTACCCTATAAATCTGATTGGCCACCACAGGTGCCACCCCATTATCCTAAACTAAGGAATGTAAGACACTGTAATGTTAGTAATACAACTTAAAACATAGGAATATAAGACACTAATGTTAGTAATTAAAGGAGATACTGGCAGTGGAGACAAATAAGTAAATTGCCATAGCATTTCGGTGCTGGACTGCCCATGTGGGCGGGACAAAGACTGATATGCAAATGGATATTTCCCATCTGTGAAAGGTACAGTGAGCAAAACGTGTGTGCTGCAAACTCTCATTTCAAAACAGGTTATCATGCCATGTTATTTTTGGAGAGGAGTGCATGCTACCATTTTTGAAATATTTGCAAGGAACTTGGGGTTGGTCACCCTGAGTTACCTGGGGGCAACCAGATGTGGACTCCCTGCTCACTGTGCTCAGAGAGGCACAGCTTCGCCTCACTGATGAGGCCCAAAAAAGCCGAAAAACCTGTATGGGTTTGCTGTTGGTACTCTTGTTCAGAGAGGAATTGCCATAGCATTTCAGTGCTGGACTGCCCATGTGGGCGGGACAAAGACTGATATGCAAATGGGTATTTCCCATCTGTGAAAGGTACAGTGAGCAAACAGTGTGTGGTGCAAACTCTCATCTCAGAACAGGTTATCATGCCATGTTCTTTCTGAAGAGGAGCGCCTGCTACCATTTTTGAAATATTTGCAAGGAACTTGGGGTTGGTCACCCTGAGTTACCGGGGGGCAACAGAGAGGCACAGTTTCACCTCACTGATGAAGCCCAAAAAGGCTGAAACACGTGTATGGGGTTGCTGTTGGTACTCTTGTTCAGAGAGGAATTGCCATAGCATTTTGGTGCTGGACTGTCCGTGTGGGCGGGACAAACCTCCCAACGTGACTCCCAAAGACTGATATGAAAATGGATATTTCCCATCCGTGAAAGGTACAGTGAGCAAAAAGCGTGTGCTGCAAACTCTCATCTCAGAACAGGTTATAATGCCATTTTCTTTCTAGAGAGGAGCGCCTGCTACCATATTTTAGACAAATAGTAAATCAATGCTATTCAGACATGTGTGTGTGCTCATACTTCATGCCACCCCTGCATAAATCATTGCTCCACTTGGGCCACCAGAGTCAGTCAAAAGAGTCTGGACACACCACTGAAGCTGCTCCTGCTGTACATGTTCTTTGCAGAGTTAGAAACGTGTGGTGGGTGGGGTGATGCTGTATATTACATGGAAGCGTGCATTACAGTACAGCTGCACATGCTATGTGCATGTGACTGCCACTTGCACTGATGATACATCCATTACTGAAACATTGCTGGGCTAGATTCTCAAAAATAAAAAGTGTGCGAATTTGAGATGCACCACAAATCTGCCATAAATACACACACCACATTCACAGGAGTGGGCATCTCAGAGATGCACCACTTTTAAAAAGGAGTGCAAAGTGTGAGCAAAGATGCACAACGTGGGACTAAAGCATGCACATATGTCAAAGTAAGCATGCAAAGGGGGTGTGACCACAGAAAGTGAGCAAAGATGCACAACATTCCTGATTCACAAAACCATACCAGAGGTTTTTTTCTCCAAAGAATACCCTTGAACATTTGCTCCATTTCAAAGTGGAGCAAGCGATACAGAAAACAGTGCACATGACCTATGTATAGGAGTACCAGACCCTCGCCCCAAACTGAGCACAGGTACCATGATAGGCTGATCAATGGTTCCAGTCGTGCAAAAATCAGAATTATAGTGTTTCTTGAAGAAAAAGAGTGCATGTGGGATGACACATATTTTTAGGGTCAGAATGCCTCCGAAAGTGAATTGTGCCTCAGGTATTACACACACATCCTGAATATGTAACAATATATTCTGGAAACTGGATAGAAAATGAACTATGCTCAAAAGTAAATAGCGATTTACCGTTTGTTAGCGAGGCTGAACAGACTGAGATATTTTCTAAAATGGATGCCATATACAAAATGGCTTTGTGAGACCAGGTGTGCAAAGCCCTGAATATTCTTTGGCAACAGTTCACTGTAAGATGAACACGTCTGGGAGGTTATATTTAGACATTTTGGCAAGGAAAGCAGACATGATTGATAGTAAATCAGATAAAGGCATGGGAAATCTTGCAATTAGACAGAACAGCTGCATTAGGTGGCAGCAAACAAATGAGCTCACAAGGTTTTGCACAGTATTCCTGATTCACAAAACCATACCAGAGGTTTTTTTTCCTCCAAAGAATGCCCTTGAACATTTGCTCCATTTTAAAAGTGGAGCAAGCGACACAGAAAACAGTGCATGTGACCTATGTATAAGAGTACCAGACCCTCACCCCAAACTGAGCACAGATACCATGATAGGCTGATCAATGGGTTCAGTAGTGCAAAAATCAGAATTATAGTGTTTCTTGAAGATAAAGAGTGCATGTGGGATGACACATATTTTTAGGGTCAGAATGCCTCAGGAAGTGAATGGTGCCTCAGGTATTACACGCACATCCTGAATATGTAAAAATATATTCTGGAAACTGGATAGAAAATAAATTATGCTTAAAAGTAAATAGCGATTTACCGTTTGTTAGCGAGGCTGAACAGACTGAGATATTTTCTAAAATGGATGCCATATACAAAATGGCTTTGTGAGACGAGGTGTGCAAAGCCCTGAATATTCTTTGGCAGCAGTTCACTGTAAGATGAGCACGTCTGGGAAGGTATATTTAGACATTTTGGCAAGGAAAGCAGACATGTTTGATAGTAAATCAGATAAAGGCATGGGAAATCTTGCAATTAGACAGAACAGCTGCGTTAGGTGGCAGCAAACAAATGAGCTCACAAGGTTTTGCACAGTATGAGCTGCTAATTAGACTTGGCAGGATCTCGAGAAGCAGATAAGGACTGGTTCTTGGCAGGAGTTGAAGGATGTGTAATTGTGTCCAACTGGGCCTAAAATAGGCTTATCAGTCTATGTGTCAGTCAGCCAGGGCTTGCCAAGAGTGACTAATATGGGCTTTGTTTGTTGGTTTGTTTGTTTATTCATTTATAATGCACACCAGACCCATGGGTATCAGGTCGCAGCAGTTAAGGATATGCAAGGCTTTAGTTACACAGTTATACAGAGTTAAACATAGTTACACAGTGTGACAATAGAAGGTATATAGATATCTATATATATCTATATATATATATCGATATATAGATATATATATAGGGTTACACAGTTTAAGCAGGGTTACACAGTATGACCAGAGAGGGTATATATACATAGCAGTATTAGGACAAATTAATAAATACCTACACATAGCTGATAGATAGATGACTACATAAGTATATACAGACAAGGTGTCACAGGGGATCTAATATTCACTGTGCAAGCCTAAATATCTGAGGACTTCAGCCAGTTTATGTAGTTAGATCTGAATTTGGGGTAGGGCTTCTCTTCTCTTATAAACTGTGGCAAGGAATTCCAGAGTTGTGCCTCTCTAACTGGGAAGCTGCCTCCCCCAGCCTTAGACAGCTTGAATCTAGGTGTGATGAGGCAATTAGTATTGATGGTTCTCAAGGGTCTAGTGGAGATTCTTCTCTGGAATCTGTCCGTGACATAGCTAGGGGCTGCATTATTCAAGGCTTTGTGTGTAAGGAATGCAACTTTTAGGTGGATTTTAGTTTGGGTAGAACGCCAATTATTTTGGCACCTTATCACGGATATACGAGCTCTTTTGGATATGCCAAGAGATGCTCTTAAGGCATTGTTTTGGAGGATTTGAATCCTCTGGATGGTAGATTTGTTAGCACCAATGTATAAGGCTTTGCAATAATCAAGCGTAGATAGGATCAGGGCTCTAGCCAGGATAATGCAATTGTCGTCCGAAAGAAAGGGTTTGCCTGTTCTGATGAGCTTGCAGGTGTAGGCTGTGGTTGAAGCCATGGACTTCACCTGTTTGGAGAATGAAAGGGTGGCATTGGGTGGAAGCCAAGTGTCTTTATCTCCTTGGCCACCTAAATAAGGTTATTGTCGATTATGAACAAGGAGTAGTCTGGGCCTAATTTGTTTAGGTTGTGGTGGGTGCCTAGGATGATAAACTCAGTTTTGTAATCATTCAGGCATAGACCATGGGTTGCCATCCATGCCTGGATGATGAGATAACTCTATTTACCAATGCCAAATCCTTGTTGCAATCCCCAGAAGTGGGAGGAGAATCTGAGTATCATCCGCATAGTTAGTGTAGGTGATACCAAGAAGGTCCAGATCATCAATAAGGGGCTTATTACATATGTTTTATAGGGTAAGGGAGACACAGGAACCCTGTGGCACACCGCAGGAGATAAGGATTGGGTCTGCTGTAGCAGTTGGGGAAAACACCCTCATGGTCCTGTCACTTACGAAAGACTCGATCCAAGTTATCGCCTCTTTGGAAAAGTGGGGGGCTGAGTTTAGGTGGCTGCATAGGACCTTGTGGTTTACAAGGTCGAATGCAGCCGAGAGGTCGAGCAGTAGGAGAAGGGCTGTTTTCCCTGTGTCTCGTAGCTCATCGATTTGAGCCTTCAGATCAATAGGGGCAGTCTCAGTCCCATGTTGAGGACGGAATCCTGATTATCATGCTCCTAAGAGCTTGTGGTGTTCTAGGAATTTTTGAATTTGATTGAAGGGGATCTTGTCAAAACTATTTAACAGAAATGCGACTGTTGTGATGGGATGGTAATTTGTGGTTATGTGTTTGAGGTTAGAGGGGACGGGTCCAGATGCAAAGGAAGCATTGATGAGTTTGGAAACAAATGGGGAAAGATCTCTAGGAGCATCTTTTATGAGCTGGGCTGGGCAGAGGTCTCCCTGGCAATTGGAGGGCTTGAGTGAGAGGATGACTTTTTCTACCTCAAGAATGGTGGTTTTGGTGAACTTGAAGCGGGCATTAGCCTCATATTCCTTCACAGTCTTTGCAGGGGTATTGTTGCTGGGCTGAGGTAAATCATTAAGAGTAGCTTTTTTTGGCTATTTTGTTTTGTAGGGTTATTACTTTGTTGGAAAGTGCCTTTCGAATATCTGAACACCAAGTTTTATCTTTGGTGCAGATGTCGGGAATAGGAAAAGGGGACTCTAATTCCTAAAGGATGGTGAACAGTTCCCTCATGCTAGAATTAGCATTGGAAATGCGCTCATTGTATGAGTTACGCTTGGCCAGGTAGATTTCCTTTTTGTACTGAGATGAGATTTCCATACATTTTGTTCTGTTGTCAACTGAATGGAGTGATCTCCACACATTTTCGTAGCTACACTTCAGTTGTCATAGATTATTAATTGGGGGGAAAACCACTTGTTTAAGTGAGCTTTGGGTTTACTCAGCCTTAGTTTCATAGGGCCAATTTTGTCGAGTGTGGTTAACATAATGTTATTGTACTCCTCAACAAGCGTTTCTGGATCTAGATGATCGGCGGACTGGTTGAGTGTGGGTAGGAAGGCAGGGATCACTTTATCCACTGTGATATTCTTTTTGTTCCTGGTTAGACATGGGGGTTCGGGGGAGTTGTCTGGAGGTGAAAAGTTCAAAGGACAGGAGGAAATGGTCTGTCTATAATTGTGGGGAAATAGTTGTGATATTGGCAGTGATGGCAATGCCTCGGCCACGCGTCTTGACCCTATCCTGTCTCAATATGGTATAGCCATCAGGGATTGCTAATGAAAGTAGGGGTCCTGTTGCTTCATGTAATAGCAAGAAAGTCCAGGTAGCGGCCTTTATGAGGTCAGAGATATCAGTGGCATGAGCTATCAAGGATCTGGCATTTATTAACGCTGCTTTGAGAGGGAGAGCCATTACTGTAGTATGAGTGCAGATAGGTTTTGTTTTTGAAATAAGGGATCTCAACCTTGTAGTATTGTGAGTGTTGATGTTGTCCTTCTGATTATTGATTTTTCTGTAGACTGTGTGTAGGGATCTTGTAAGAGGTTCAAAATGTCCAGTTAGTCTGGATCTGAGCCTTAAATTTCTACAGGCTAGGCTACAAGGATTACTTTGAGGTAGGCTCGTTAAACTCAGTGTAGGGTGATCCATATTACGTGGATTGTCTAAAGGTCTGTTTGCCAGTTTTAGTAGGGCTCATTCTTTAGCTGTTGGGTGGCTAACAAGACATGATAAATAGGACATAAGCAGAATAGTTATCATGGCGCTAAGACTATCGATTATAGTGTGCATGATGTACTATAACTAGGATGATGCCTTACACTAGTTTAGGCTGCAGGCCACTGGATGGTTTCTTAAAAAGAGGCTAGATGCCCTTTGTCTAGATAGGGCACACAGTAGTCACTAGTGCAGTTAATGCACACAGTATTCACTAATGCAATTAATACAAATGGGCTAATTCTGTTTATCTCTGTAGGGCACACAGGGCAATTAGTCGCTAGTGCAATTAATTTAGGTAGGCTAGTTCCAATTATCTAGATAGGGCGCACAGTAGTCACTGATGTAATTGATACAAATAGGCTAGTTCCAGTTCTCTAGATAGGGCATACAGGGCAAAATGCCCCTTCCAGATGATTAGTGGCATTGCCGTGGTGTTAAAACAAGGGAGTTCTGGGAGTTTCTCTACTACCGGCTTATATCCCGGGTTAGAGTCTCAACCAGAGTCTTTAGCTCACCATCCTTTCACAGAAGAGAAATTTCCACTACATATCAGTCTTTGTCCTGCCCAAGGGCAGTCCAGCACCGAAATGCCTGGCAATTCTATTCTGAACAAGAGTACCAACAACATTGCCGTGATGTTATCATAATCCTCAGAGTCACAGGCTCTGTGATCCTTACATCAGAAAATGATAGGGTATATATAGGTACCATGACAGGATTAGTAAGAGCATGTTATAACATAGCTGGGTACTGTGCATTTGTGTTGCCATTGATTGCACCCACGTGGCCCGCATAAGCCTGCAGCCATAGAACGCTTATACAGGATTGAGAGGACATTAGGAAGTAGAACACTTTCCATGTCGCTGTCCAGCAATCAGCCAGTTTTTACACAATTATATGAATTAAGTGCATAATCCTACTCTACATCAACAAAGCCATAGACATCGCTCTACGACATTCCTGAATGACATGGCAAATATACCACCTGATGTTATACACTTACTCCCATGGAAAATTATCCACTTTACAAAGTGAACACACCATAAAGCTGAAGTTAAAAATATGCATTGTGTTTATCGTCAGACATGTTGTGCCAATAAGACAAAACAAGAGAATTGACACTAAGCAAATAGTCCAAAATACTTTAATTGTGCTTTTTAGGGTAGATTCTCTCTTTTTTGGTGCATCTCATGAGATGCCACGTTTATGGTGCAAAGTTATGCCCATGTCAGCATTTGCACATAGGAAAGTTTGCATCCGACAGATGTGCCAACAATGTGTGCATCAGATGCACCATTAAGTGCCCACTTCGTTGCACCTCTTTTGCATGACAATTTGCACACATTTGCACACTGGCCATGTTTTGGTGTTTTCTTTGTGAAATTGCCATCTCCAATGAGATGTACCATGGTGCAGGGGCATCTTTGCACCATGGGGCATCTCATTGAAATGGCCTCTTTGTTTCAGAAGCTAGCACTGCTGTGTCTATCATACATATTCTGTATATTTCCTGCAATCTGTTTCCTTAGTTTGTGTGTTTGTCTTGTTCTGAACCATCTCTTACTGTACAGTGTGATGAAGGACTAACATAATACACAACCGCGCTACAAATTAAGTTCATCACTTTTATTCACAGCAGGAGGATGGATAAGAGTCACGTTGGGAGGTTTGGTGGTGTGGTGGCACGGCCTTGAGTGGTCCCCCAGAGCCAGAAAAAGGGTTTAGGAAGCCGGATGGAGGGTTGGGGGTGACACATACCTATTGTTCCCAAAAGCAGGCCGCCCCAAAAGGGGTTTATGTATTGGTGCCGGATGTGAATATTCATTATCTGCCTACTCGGGGGTGAAGGAACACGGCAACTTCCTTGCTACATTGCTACCTTGGTTTCCCACAGGCTCAGGTGGCATGCTGGTGGCAACTTTATATGGCCCTCCTGGGAAAACATTACGTCTGAACTAATAAATGTGGTTTCAGATACCCTTCATCTGTTGTCTACTCAGTTGCGTAAGGGGGGAGTAATCAAAGCCGGTGACTTCAATGTGGATTGCTCCCTTGATCTGTCTGAATCCACCCTGGGTGAGTATGCTTCCTGGTGGAGAGAAGAGACAAGGAATGGTTGGAATTGTTGGCGGACCTTTAAGACTCTTGATTTCAATTGTATCTGGACCAACGGTGTATATAGTAGTCACATTGACGTCATATTCATCAACCAGACTATTCTTGATCTGTTACCTGAGATCCAGGCTTGTCGTGTTGGCATGAGTGATCATGTGATGTTAGAGATGATATGCAATATGGGTATAGCCAAAGCGCAGGATATTGTATACAACCCATTGGTAAATGTACAGGGCAATAGTATATTGTGGTCATCTGTAAATATAAACAGTCACAATATGTCATTAGCGAATTGTGGGAAATGACATGGTGAAATTATGCAGACTTGCTATTGGGATATGAAGAACATGATGGACACATTTTGGCCCTTTGTGTGCAGAAATTTAATTAGTAGCAAGTATACAGGTAAAGCGGCGGTGCCTTTTGATATTGTTATTATGAAAAAGAAGACAGCCCTAAACGTTCAGCTCTGCAAGATAAAGAGAAGCTCGGTCCAGGCAGACATGCATAAGAAGATTGGGGTATCCCAAGTTAAAGAATCAATATAAGCATTGGTTGCAGGATTACCAATGTAAACATTCCTCCTCTAGATGGAAATGAATGAATCCACTGATAAGAACTTACTATACGAAACATTTTTGGCATATGCTTCGTTCTTATAGAGCTGGGTCTGTGGCCATAGAATTCTGTTGCGTTACTGAAGCTGAGTGGGGACTTTTTATACCAGAACAGTATTGGGACAAAAAGGAGAACAATTGCGGGGGCGTGGTGGAATCTACGAATGATACCCCTGTTTGGACTCCTGTGAAAGAGGCAGACCTAGTGGGTATCATTAGTAAAACCAAAGCATCACAGGCTGTTGGTCCCGACGGTCTGTGTAATTTGATATTGAAAAAGGATCCCCAGTTGTGGGCTGCCGATTATTCATCCACATGTGTGAGACTGGTACAATCCCCTACTCTTGGCAAAATACTATATTGGTACATGTATTTAAACAGGGATCACATCTCCAGCCTGTTTGTTACAGGCTGCTGGCTATGTTGGATAGTAGCGCAAACATGTTTGCTAACACATTTCTAGAAATGCTCTCAGCTAGGACTTCTGCAAATAAAATATTGCATAATTTCCAGACCTGTTTCAGGAAGGGTTTTAGTACTACCCATTCTATATGGGTTCTTCTTACTTTAATATCGGACACATTCTGCAACTTGGATACTTCGATTTATCTATGCTGCGTGGATTATAGCGCAGCTTTTGATGGCGTCATACGCTCCAGGTTGTGGGAAAATTGGAAAAATGGGGAATTGACTCTTCCCTGATGTATTTTATAAAATTGTTGCATAACGACACAAATGTTTGTGTTAGGATGTCGCAGGAAAGAGTTTTATCTCTGTCCATTCCTACAAACATTTATATGTGGCTGATTTTGGCATGGCAATTTGGAAATGGGGATATGTCTGCCTTACATACGCGGATGATACCGCCATTTTGGACAGGACTACAATCAGTCTTCAGCACACACCTAATGCTCTCCAACTTTATGCGGAAATGAATGGACTGCATGTTAACAATGTTGCCAAAACAAAAATGTTGACCATTGGAAAGAAAGCGTATGGTGGAGCTACAATTCACTGGTGCTTGGATGACATTTGATCAGAACAAATAAACATTTATAAGAACCTAGGTGTCTATATGAAGGCTTCCCCTTCTTTTCCATTTAGAAGGCATCGTTCCCTCCAAAATCTGGAAAAAAGGCTGGCCATTAGGAAAACTATAGATAGCTGTGGAGGCTGCTCGATAGAGGCAAAGATTATTGCCTATACAGTTTTTATTACTCCAGGAATCATGTACGCACTAGAAGTATTTCCCGAGAAAGCGATCTCCTGGCTCACTAAGTTAGAAGCTCCTGCCCACTCTCATCAGATCGAGTCCTGTCTTTGCCTCTCACACACTGATGAAAGCAACTCCCTTATGGTTTAATCATCATTGCACTTCGTACACCCATGGTGCATAATGTGCGTAAGGCAGGAGGGTGGCAGCAAGCTGACTTGAATGTATGTGGGAATGTATGTGGGTTAACTAAGAGCAAAAACAGTGCACACTTTTTGGAAATGTAGACGGTGGCATTGAAAGGATCACTTCAGGGATTTCATTACTAATTGTGTGAATGTGATATTTAGTGAGCAACCGCACATAGTGTCAGTGGCGCCTGGTGACTTTGAAAGGTGGTGGGGCGTAAGTTTGTGGGTCCGAATTTGGTAGTGAGCGAGCACAGTGAGCAAGCCCAACCCACACTAAGGGTGGTGTGGGGGTTGTCCATCCGCGAGAAACGTTTTGTAAAATAGCTTCCAAAATGTCCAATTTACTGTCCAAACCCACAGAAATAATGGTGGTACATTATTCGTAAGTGTGATGGTGTATTTTACGGCAGCTTGTATTTGAGAATAGGTGGAACTGTGTTGTATTGTACAACATAGTGATGGCATATGAGGACATGGCATATGAGGAGGGTCACACAGCCTGCAGTAGTTGTTTGGTTATTTGCCCACCCATTGCCTGCTAATCGGCTATTCCAACACAGTTCCTGCCCTTCCCCACCCAAAACACCTCCTCACTGGAACTCTGAGCCTGCCATCAAACTTTGCGCTAAAATGTGCCTGTCAGCAGTGCTTTCTCAAAGCAGTCTTCTGAGAGTTAATGACTTAATTGGAGTTGGAAATCCGCTACTGGTGTAATGAAAATGTCTTAACCAGGTCTGACTCCAGTCTGGACCCTAGGCATGATTGTGCTGTCATATTACTATGGTATGATCTCTTCACTTGCAGATTTCCTTCTATGTTGTAGTGACTGTCGGCAGAGACAAGATAAGGTCGGTTTTCTGGAGAAGCTAACAAACAATGCAAAATGCTACGCAGCTTAGGTTTGAAATATTCACTGTGAGTGACTTGTGTGAATGCCTAGATGATTTACTGCTAAACACCAGTCTTTTCATAATGAGGCAAATTCCACCTCCAACAACACAATTGTTACCTGGCTCTTCCCCCGGCCCTTTTACTGGATAAAGTAATTTCCCATCCAGCATTGCTCCCGTTTCACTTTTCCCCAAATTTCATCTGCAGCCAAAGCCCTGCTGACCAGGAAGTATGGGTGGTTAGCGTGTGTACTGTGATGTGGAGTAAAACTGTATGCAGTATGTAATCCAATCCATGCATTCAACCCATACGTCTCATTCTTGTCAAGCCCTTAAATAATGAAGTCTATTCAAACTGAGAGGATTTAAAGCATAAAAACACAGACATTGGGACTAATCAGCACCTCCAAGAACGCAATAATGAATAAACTAAAAGTCAGCTGTCCACTGGCCGCAATATCCCATTCCCAAAGGAATTATCCACCCTGCCTGCCTGCCTGCATGTCCTCCTCTCAGTCGTGTCTCGTGTCGACGTCGCCTAGGCCCTGCTGCATCATGTCCACGACCACTCCTCTTAGAATGGAAGAGGAAGAGGACATGATGCAGCCCAGGCCTACTATGGCGTTGTCATCGACACTGCCAGCCACTAGACCTTCCCTGGCCCTGCTGCATTCCCCAGGGAAGGGCTCCAGGAGAGCACTGTCCTCCTGGCCTGGGGAGTGATTGAAGGCCAGCCCAGGCTGGCACAAAGTCTTCTTCTGAGTTCAAACTTTTATTTACCGCTGTTACCCACACCGCATAGGCCGTTTGACAACCCTCTGTCCTGACTCCTCTTCTAGGGCCTGGTTGGCTGGACAACTGAGACACTTCTCAACTTGTCAGCAGGAAGTCAAGTGTGAGACTGAGAAAAGTTCTAGAAGGAAGGTGGCAACACCGACATCACCCACACGCCGGCACCCATCTCCCCCAACCCCACATGAATGTAATTGGCTGGCAGACAGCCAATGACATTCAGTAAATACCTGTTGCTATGCCCCAATTCAATGTCAGAGGCTGGCTGGTGGTGCACTATTTGCACACAGATTATATACTGGTGGGGCCAACCCTCTCGCGCCCTGCAAGTCTCCTACATTGTGTGATGTAACGTAGAACGCGTGAAGCTACGAGCTCCATGCATCTACAATACAACTGAAGATGTGTAAAAGTGGATGCGCCCCTGTGTTTTTGTGAGCCAGGCAAGGCCCAGTCATCAACATTGCAGAGCGCTCTGAGTCAGACCGTACTCTGTAATGTTAATGATTGGTATCTGGGCCTCTCAGCAGTCACATTAATTATTTATACTTTTGTTTTTTGCCACCACGGTGATGCAGTGCTTACAAAAAAAAAATCCCCCCCCTAAAAATAAAAAACGAACACAGAACGTGTTCATTGTCTGCACTCCTCTGCAACACACTACGGGGGCCCTGGGTGGGGGAGGAGGGGGCGACCTATGTGATCGGCAAACACTACATAGTGTTCTTTCTAAAAAATCAATTTTGCTTTGACAAGGAAGGTAACTGGCAGGCATGCTTTAAAAACGCACTATTCTGCTGCTATTTCATAGAGGGTTATCTGTGGGAAACCACTAAATGAACCTTTACAGATACCTTGCAAATGAAACCATCTTTGCGACAGTTAACATAATGACATTCCTAGCTCTGTATGCGCTCACACTCCTTCTGAAGGATGGCCATCTTTCTGATGTGCGAGAGCAGATCGTGGTTGAGAAGGCTGGATGCTGAGCAAACACAATTTCAGTAATTGCAATTGGACAGAAATCACAAACTGTAAAGGCAGATCGAGTGTTTAAATGGCACATTTTCCGCAAAGGCAGGGAATACGCATGTTTTCCTGTGATTGCCCATGAATTGTGGCGGTGTACCGTTGCAGCACAAACATGATTAGAGCCAGATCCAGTAGGTGGGCGTTGAGATTCATGGTTTGCTTTAAAGGCCGCATTCCTGTTAAACCTCTCTCTGCCTTGTATTCTTGCTCAATCCATCAGGGCATGGACGTTTGCTTTGGCAGGACAAGGCCTTCAGCGGGACCGCAGTGGAATCATCATCATGCCGGACCCCACCCTGTGCAGAACACCACCGAACCGTAAAAATACCACACAGTGTTGTTTCATCCTAGATCTCTCTGTCTCTCTATCTCTCGTTCCCTCTCTCTCTCCCTCTCTCTATCTATATCTTGCCATGTCTGTCTCTCCCTCCCTTTCTCTTTTGAAATACGTTCTTCTGGTAGTCGCTGAATCTTGGTGTAAGTCCCTCTTGACCAATGTACCTGCTCGCCACTCCCTCACTAGTGGGCAGAAATGACCCATATGACCCATGAGGCCTTGTCTGAAGGCTCCCTGCTAGAAATCTATTGGGAGCAGCACCTGTACAGTAGCAACATTGGAGCTCGGACAAATGCTTTGGAAAGGATGGTCAATTTGCAAGAGAGTCAACTGAAGACCCACATGCAAACATCTGGCAAAGAGCTATGGGTGGGACTGAGAGCAACTCAGCGAACCAAACTATACAGGATAAAGCATATTTGCAAACCTCTCCACCACCATTTGCCGGTTGGCTTCTGATGCTCACAAAAGCTTTGCTGAACTTAGGGTCATGTCTCCTGTCTGTCTCTTCTGTAGGGCCTTCTCACTCATGAGAACATCAAGAGAAGTTTCCTTCACCATCAAAGTTCCCCACTGTATTCTTTATTTGAACCAATCAGATTTCCTTCACCATCAAAGTTCCCCACTGTATTCTTTAGTTGAACCAATCAGATGTTGATGGAATGCTTCTCAGGCTTGTCTGGCACATGCTGCTGCTTGATGGAACACTTCTCCAGACAATTCTGCAACTGGGGGGTGAAAGTTTATCTTAGGGTATGGTATCCGCCTTTGGCCTCAGGAAGCAGCAGTTCCAGAGTTGATTGTTGTTGGTTGTTGGTTTCTTTGCTGTGAAGCTGAAGCGCCTGTAGGGCCATTGAGCTGATTTTAAGTTATGTAGCCCTCCTTGGGCATTGACTGCAGGCAGCCTCTGTTTATGTGCACAGAGATCCTGGATACCTTTCAAGTGCACATGTACTTTACTTTTCAAGTGGTCACCCTACCTCCAATGTATGCTGACTTGATCCAATCTCAGTCCAGCTTTGCTCTTGTGCCCAAGCAATGGGATTCATGACACTTTTATTAACTTTTGAGTTCAGCTGTATAAAGGGTGACAAAGTGAGTGAATCTGCACACCTGTAAAGATCTAAAAAAAACCACTAATTACCTGTAGTTGGTGGCCTTATGCTTCATTGTATTACTTGTTGCTTGTGCCATGAGTGAAGATGGACAAAGGGAGGAAGAAAGGACACAGATCTAGTCAAACGCTTGAGACCGTTGCAATTTCTGGCAGATAGTAGCGGTTGGAACGTATCTGATTTCTCCTGGCAATTTGGTCCACACCATTAACCACAAGGAGTGAATCCTTTGTCATTCCATCTGGTGAATCTAATGGCAAGGGTCCTTAGAAGTCTTATGTAGCACACCTCTAGCGTTGAATTTGGATGTGAACAGAACTGCCCATTAATGTAATTGTAAAACCAAAACATAAATATAATCTAACTATATATCAACCGACCATTTATGTATTCAGAAATGAATTGTTAGAAATTAAATGTGGCAGATGGTAGTGATTGCTTCTGACAATCAGTGAAATACAGAGCATTTTAGAAAACAATTATTTGATAAGTCGTAATGTGGTATGGAGTTACAGAGAGAGACTAGGTGGGTTCTTACAAATAGTAAAACTAATTACTTAAAATCACTTAACAAATAAAGAATAGGGGATTTTAATCAAGTGACATTTTTATTTCATTATCACCAAAGTGCTCGATTCATGTATACAACGTATGTTCACACGTTGATAACCACATAACAGATAGTAGGTAAGGGAAAGATGCAGCCTTGTTGTGCCAATCCTAGTTTCTGGATTGACCCATTTGCTGGCAGGGGTAAACTGGAAATGCTACAGTCTATATTTATTTATACTCCTTGATTAATACACCATGGTCCAGAGGTTATCCATCTTGGCATAGTTGCAGGAGAATGATTTCATATCAACATCATGTTCAGTTAAATGATTTTTATCGACAATGAAAGATAAATAAAAAACACATTTACAGATTAATAAGTATATAAGTCCATTTCATAGACGATTTCAATGAATCTAGTATAATAATAGGAACTAATTATATAGTATAAAGCGTTGAGATGAATCATTATATTTGTGCAGGGGGTGATTTTTGCATGACAGCGTCTTTCATGACAGTGTCATGCAATTATTTTCAAGTGTGATAGAATAGCCGCTGTTGTCTCACTTGCATTTCTACTCCAGAAGCAGAGATAGACATTTTTATCACATTTTGCAGTGACAAGCCCTTAAACCTGTCATAGTGAAACATGGTCATTAGAACATTAATATCTGGGGAGCATTTGAGACACTAATGTATTCAAGGTGGTTTTCCAGTGCATCATTTGCACTACAGCTCACCCTCCTGGAAATGCGCAGGTAAACCTAGAGAATAAGATGATCTGCTAATTTCCAAAACTGGGGCAGCAATATATGATAAGTCATTTATAACATGCCTGTACACAAGTGTTCCTAGGCGCGACAAGACATGAAGGGGAGACAAAGGGAGGACAAAACAAACAATCTTCGTAGGCCTTGTGTCATACAGATCGTGCAAGTGCAACAGGAAGGAGGAGGAGAAGTGCCAGGGAGATGAAGAGGGGTAGAGTGCAGTAGGGCAAGCACTAAGTAAGTGTAGCCCGGTGCCCACTAGGGTGAGTCCACAGGAGGCAGGGGACTGTGGGGTTGCAGATACAGTCCCTAAGTGTGAGGCAGGACCGGTGGCAGTGCAGGGGCTACTGGTCATGTAGGAGCCTGGTGCCTATAATGTTCAGAGGGCGGCCAGACAACCAGTTAGCACAGCAGACAAGGACTTCAGCAGGGGAGATGAAGAGAGAAAGCAGAAATGAAAAGGAAGGTCTTGAGTTGCTTGCAGAACCTGAGGTGGTCCTGCTCAAGTTTGAGAGAGGCAGGGAGGCTGTTCCAGAGGGAGGCACCAGCTGAGGAGAGATATCTACTGCCCACTCTCTGCCTGGAGAAGAATCTGACCCTCAGAGAGTTGGAGGTGGATAAGCAAAGGGCTGGAGAAGGAAAGTGTCTAGGGAGAGAGAGTTGGGAGTAGTGTGGTCCAAGAAAGTCATGTGGACAATACAGACGGTCTTGAACCTGATCCGTGCAGCCACCTGAAGCCAGTGGAGAGACTTCAGGACTGAAGAGATATGATCCCTGTGATTTAGGCCAAGGACATGACAAGTCTCACAGTCCAGTTTTGGATTAGTTGCAAAGGGCGAAGAGTAGAGGCAGGTAGATTTAGAAAGAGGCTGTTGCAGTAGTTCAGCCTAGAGAGAACCAGGGCTCTGGAGACAGTGAACCTCTGGGGTAAAGTGAGAAAAGGCAGAATACCTCTGAGAAGGTGAAGCTGGCAATAGGACTTCTTAGAGATGTCTGAGATGTACGGAGAGAAGGAGAAAGTGGAACCAAAGATGACACCGATGGGCTAGTTGTGGCTTGGCAATGTGACAGCGAACATAAGTATGCACATGACTAGCAAAGTTAAAAGGTTTGGGAGTGTAATTTGTGATGGGAATTTGTGAGTGTGACAGGGGTTGGTGAGTGGGTGTGTGGGTGCCTGGGGGATTGGAGAATATAGTAGGGGAATATTTTCACCATTACAACTGATAATGATCAATAAAGTTAATGATATTAAATAGGCATGGATAGAAAACAAAAATATTAGAGCAAAACAAACATTGTTCTGTCAAGCCATGGACATTTGTCACTCTTCCTATTAAATGGCACAAAAGGTACACATAATGACAACCTGGCTCTCTTGTATCCTCACAATCTTCCTTTATCTTGCAACTTGCTTCTTAGACCCCCCCAGTCAATGACAAATGTGCTGCAAAAATGCTGCAATAAATAAATTGTTCTGCCGCAAAATCTGTTTTTTCATGCCACCATATCATGGAGGAGCTGACTTATGATCACTAATTAACAGTGATCCCAACCTGGTGCAATTCTAGTCCAGACAATTTGCAATTGCATTTAACATCATTTACGATGAAGTTGGTATTTAAATAGAATGTTGAGGAAATTAAGTGGCCAACACAGAATGTTTAGGTGCAAATCCAGTGAAATTGTTCAAACACACTGCAGGGTTTACCAAATACTTCAAAGGAACCCAGACCGAAATATCTTGCTGACCTGTTTCCAGAAGAGGAGGAGGATCCAGAAACGGTATCCTGGGCAGTTTGCAGCACAGGTGAAATTAATACAATAATTCCACCTTCCAGTAGAAATCCAACGTCTCCAGCCCAAAGCGATACTGGGCTTGGGGAGCAAGAAGATAGCGATACGATCCGGTCTAATCGCTCTGGAGGAACTGAGCCACAGGTCCCCTGCCAATCATCTCTGCCCATTGAGACATTGATCTCTACCCACAAGCCATTCGGACCCTACAGTTACTTGATCAAGACGTCCAAATGCCAATGATTGGAATGCCTGGCCTTCCTAAAGAAGTTCTACTTTGCAAGATTTCCCTTTTTTCAACCAGTATCTCTGGGAAGTTCATGGGGCAAGGAGACTCTTGTATTGGTGGGGCATCAGGCAACCAGCAACCAGGGCCAGAGGGAGGACTTAAAGGCAAGGGTAGAGGTGTGTGACAAGGAAGGGGGGTTCATTTTTCCAGGAGCTGCAAGGTGGGGGGAGGAGTCCAGGCCAGCCTAAACTCTAAAGGATGGTTCAGCTACAAGGGCTCCAATTACTGGCCCTGCCCTCCTTGTGCCAGCATGCTTGTTTGCAGAGCCTTAGCTCCAGCCTTTCCTAAAGGACTATATATTTGCCTGTATTTGTTTTCCCTTTCAGAGACACCCAAACCAAGAGGAAAGATAACAGAGAAGACCAGGCAGGAAAACCAATAACAGCAGCCCACATGCTGAATGACAAGAACAAAGCAAAAAGAAAAGCCACAGCCCCACAGAGAGCTGATTACAGCAGTGCCCCAGCGAGAGAGAGGGAAACATCAGCTGCAGCCACGCGTTGATACAGCATGGAGACCCTTCTTGTGGGGCTGGCAGAGTCCACCAGCAATCTCACACAATAAAAACTTGGTGCCCTAGAACACCCTGGAAAAAGAGAGAAAAAGGGAGCATTTTCCCCAAACGTACTAGGCGTGAAGGCATCGTGAAGTAAGACAAAGACAACAAATTCACTTTTCTAAGTACATTTATTTTTTTCCTTTATGTTGAGATGGAGCAAGGCCTTACTTGCCCTGTGCTAAGGTAGGAAATACCTACCTCAAGAAACGAAGTCTGTGTTATTAAGTTCAACTCAAAAATCTGTCTGTGTCAAACACCTATACTTGCTCTCACAACTAAAGACATACAATTGTGTAGGAATGTCAGCAACCAAAAGAAACATTGTTCAAAATAAAACTGCAAGCTTCTTTCAGCTCCTGGCTTTCCTATGAGCTGCCCCTTCCCAAAGTTAAAAACAGCTCCAAAGCTTAGGCCTCTGGGTTCTCTTCCCCAACAACCAACAGTTCAACACAGTTCCAAAAAAGCCTTGGTGTTCCCTCCCCCAAAAGTTCAATATATTTCACAAAGTCTCGGGTTTCGATTCCCCCATAATTCAGCTCTTCAAGCTTCAAACCTCCAAGCAGTTCAAAATCTCTTGACTTTAAATAACAATTCTAGATTCTAGTTCAGCTTTGTAACCATCCAGGTTTCTCAACAGTTCATACAGATTGTTCTTTTCCTCAATCACTTCAGCACTTGCTATACAATAAACCGTCTGTATCTTGGCTTTCGTTGGATCTTTTCAAGTAGGGGTTACTTGGTCTATGCACAGTTGTCGGATCACATGGCAGGCAACCAACCTTTGGCACTTTGTTATACTTATTTGTTCTCTTTAGACGTCCTTGCCAACAGAGGTTTTCTCTCTCTGAACCTGTGTCATTAATCAACATTCACGTCTGTTTCTCCTTGTCAGTCTTTTGGCTTTGCCACAACGAGTATTTGACACAAATCACTTTGTGGTGCTCATCCTTTTTCACCACCTTGCTTTCACATTGCCCATTAGTGTTCATCGCTTGCTTTTCACTTGATTCAAAAGTATTCATCACTTGCTTCACTTTGTTTATAAATGTTCGTCAATTGCTTTCACTTTGTTTTCATTCATGCCGTATTTTCATACACTTTTCATATCTTTCCTTCAGTTCGGTATTCCATAGTTCCTGTTGCAATCTTAAAGTTACTTTGCAGCTTGTTCAGCATTCAAATATTCCTCAATTCGGTTTCCAACCACCATTAACATAGGTTTCAGTTTGTTCGGCATTCTCATATGCCTCTTTCCAGCCCCCGGAGCGCCCAGCATGAGTGCTCCCTTTCTAACACTGCACGGCGTGCAGCTGCTCCCCTAGTTGTCTTCTTTCCTCAGTTCGGCTTCTACTTGCTCTGCTTGTGCTCTTCGGGAGCTCCAGCAAGCAGCGCTTGCTGCCTTCAAACCTTGCTGCAGAAATCTGAGGCAGTCATGAGCCCTCAGTGCCCCACACTCTGGCTGTGGACACAGGGCACAAGAGACTGCAGGTGACTCGACCATCTCGTGGCCCGCTCAGGCCCCGGATCTCTCTCAACCATCTGCAGTACACAGCACCCTTTTCACCGGCCCCTCTTCAGGCGCTCCAGGTCCGCCAGCATCATTGGACTCTCCAGGTGAGTGCTCCCTTCTCTCATTGTGGCCTCTCATTTTATACACCCGTGGGCCCCTAAAAGGTGGCAGGTGTAAATCATTTGCCTGACTATAGTTGAATCCATTAACGGGACATGCCTGACCAGTCCAATGGTATTCCTCCACAGTCCTCTTCCTCATCCCAGTACCAAAGTGATGTGAATGAATGGGAGTGTGCATAACTCCCGGTTACCTCCTTCTCGCCCCAGGCTTAAAAGGAAATGATTGTGGGACAGTTTGTATTTGTATTTATTTATATGTATAGCACACCAAGCCCTCATGCATCTGGGTGCATTGGAGCAAATGTTACAAGTTATAGGTACATACATTGTAATGAAGAACAACAATATATACAGTAAAAATTGGTTACATCAGAGATAGTTCAAACATAGGAGTGAGAATCAGCAAAGAGTACAGTACAAGAGGGGGTGTAAGCAGGTTACATCACTAAAAAACAGTGATTACCAAAGATGATAAGTTGATAATGTATACAGTACTAAATAAAGTTGGGGAAACTAGAATTGAGGCTAGCACGATTTCTTCGCAGACAGCCAGCTTTTGGTTTTTGGATTTGAATAATGTGAATCAGCATTCTCTTCTTAGGGTGGTGGGTATGGAGTTCCATAACTTAGATGCAAGGACAGGGAAGCTATTGCCTCCAGCTTTTTGTCCATTGTACCTTGGGATTGAGACACAGTTCAATTGCGCTGATTTGGTAGGTCGGTTGGATTGCCTTTTGGTGAATTTTCACACCAGGTAATTAGGTGCGGAATTGGATAAGCACTTGTGCGTGAGGGTCAGGGTTTTGAGCGAGATTCTGCGTGTAATAGACAGCCAACAGGTGTTGTGTCTAGTTTCAAAGATATGGTGAGATCTAGGTATGTTGAAGGCTGCTCTGAGGGCGTTGTTTTGAAGGACCTGTAGCTTATTTAGGTTGCGTTTGCTTGTGGCTAAGTAGAGCGTGTTACAGTAATCTAATTTTGATAGGATTAGCACTCTAGCTGAAGTAAAGCAGCTTGCTGCCAAGAGGAAGGGTCTACATGAGTTTATTAATTTACAGGATTATGCTGTAGCTGAATCTATGGTGTTCACTTGTTTCGTCAAGGTGAGGGTGGAGTCAAGGTAGATGCCAAGTGTCTTAACATTTTTAGAGACTGGGATGATCATGCCATCTATGGTGAATGAGTTGAAGGTGGTGTCTAGTTTATTTAGGTTGGCTTGGGAGCTGGTCAGTAGAAGTTCAGTCTTCTCATCATTAAGGCAGAGGCCATGAGTGGCCATCCATGCCTGAATGATGAGATACATTTTGTTCAGTAATGTGGAGTCCTTGTCGTAATTGCCAGGTATTGGGATAAGGACCTGGGAGTCGTCTGTATAGTTAGTGTAGGTGACAGCCAGGCGGTCCAGATCATCAAACAATGGCTTGGTAAATATATTATAAAGTGTCAGCGACACACAGGGTTCTTGTGGTACTTCAAAGGTTACTGGAGCTGGGTCGGCCGCAGCTGTAGGAGAGAAGACTCTCATTGTCCCTTTGTCTAGAAATAACTGTATCCAGGCAGTGGCTTTCTCAGAGAAGTGGGCTGAGGTGATAGGATGGTTACAGAAGACTTTGTGGCTGACAAGGTCGAAGGCCGCAGATAAATCTAGCAGCAGGAGGAGCGTTATGTTGCCTTTATCTTTTTGGCTGTCGATCTGCGTTTTAAGGTCTATTAGTGTGGTTTCTGTTCTGTGTCTGTGTCTGAACCCCGATTGTCTGAGGCCGAGAAGGTTATTTGTTTTTTCGAGACGGGCCTGTATTTGCAAGTAGGCTGCCCTATTCAGAATTTTCAAAAGGAATGCCACTGTGGTGATACGCCTATTTTTTACATTTTTTTATTTGAATTGAATTGTTCGGGCCTATAATGAGTGGGAATGTCCAGGTCTAGGTTAGGCTTTTTTAAGAATGGAAGACCCATGCGGTTTTTAGGTTGGTAGGAACTATACTTGTTTCAAAGGAAGAATTTATGAAAGATGTTATGACAGGCGCAAGTGTTTTGCTGTCTCTTTAATGACGGTTGCCGGGCACATGTCGCCTTGGCAGTGAGATGGGTTGAGGTCAAGGATTATGCTTTCCACTTCCAGGATGGATTGGAGTGAGAATTTGAAAGGGATGCATGGTTTCCTGCTGGGCTTTGCGGTTTAGGCGGGCTAGTGCTGGAGCTAATGTTAAGTTTTATTAGCTTCTATTTTAGTCTGAAGCAATGATATTTTGTCTATAAGGGCTGCTTGTATTTTCGAGCACCAGGTCTTATCTTTGGTGCACGTGTCAGTGGGGGGATGGGTGATTCTAATTCTTTAAGAATTTTGAAAAATATTTTGGTGCCAGATTTAGCTTTAGTTATTTTAGAATTGAAAGAGTCACTTTTGGTTTGTACAAAGGCCTGTTTGTATTGCTTTGCATTTTTTAGGAAGGTGTTGGAGGGATGATTTTATCAGTCCATTTCAGCCTTTCTTTTGTTATCATGTAGGGTTTTAAGGCTGGGGTGAACCAGTTGTTAAGGTGTGCCTGAGGCTTAGCTTTCCTAGATTGAAGAGGAGCAATGGTATCAATGGCTCTGTGAAGCACCTGGTTGTATAGGTTCACTAAGGTGGCTGGGTCCGTTTCAGTGTTTGAATAATTTAAGATAGGCCGTATGAGGGGGATTATATTTTTTAATGTAATACTTTTGTTGTTTCTTGTTAGAGCTAGAGGGGCCATGGCTTTAGAGGTGTTGGGTTGAGAACAGGATTGTACGGTGAACATTATCGAGTTATGGTCTGTCTAAGAACAAGGTGAGTTGGAGGAGATAATAGTTTCACAATTAAAGTCGGTAATACAATCAGGGGTTCTGCCTTTGTTATGTGTAGGCTTGGTGATGCGGTGGGAGAAACCTAGTTCAGAGATAGAGTTAGCTAGGGTAGTTGCAGCTATGTAATTATTGTCAAGGTAACCAATGTTAAGATCGCCCAGTAGTAGAATTTGGGAGCTGGGTTTAGTGTTGGTGGCAAGGATTGTAGCATGTCATCTTCAAAGGAGGATGTAGGTCCAGGTGGTCTGTAGACCAGGTGGATCTTTAGTGTGTGAGAGGCTGAGAGGGGGAGTTTTAGAGAGAGGAGTTCAGCAGATGGGAATGGGTGGTGTGGTAGGGTTCTCAGTCCAAGGCAGTCTTACCTATAATGGCGATGCTGCCACCTTTGGAGGTTTCTCTATCAGGTCTAGTGATTGTGTAGTTGTCTGGGATGGCTAGGGTGAGTGAAGGGCCTGCTGCGGCATGCAGCCAGGTCTCTGTGATGGCTTAGACGTCAAGTTGGCTGGTGGTGATGAGGTCGGCCACATCTAGGGTGTGTGCTATCAAAGATCTGGCATTGATTAATGCTCCTTTGATTGAAGTGGTGTTGTTGCTAGGCTTCTTTGGACTAGTTAAGTTCTTAGTAGAGGGTGAAGAGCCACGATGCGTGGCAGTCTTAACTGGTTTCAGTGTTATATTAATTGTAGTTTTAGGCTTGATTAGTGGTTTGGTAGAGAAATGGCATTGTAGCTTTAGTCTAGATCCTAGTCTGAGGTTTCTAATGGCTACGGTGCAAGGTTGATTCAGCATGGATCTAGAGGCATACCGTAGGATCCATAAGGCTGGTACTGTAATTAAGAAGTGAGTGATTATCAGTAACACGGTACACAAAAATCTCAGAAATGTGTTTGCAGTGAGCTGTGTAACATTGCACCAATGTGCATCATTGTTTTTTTCTGCATAAAAATACTGCCTCTCACTGGGAGATCCCTTGCTACTCACGCTACAGAGTATGGAGGACCAAGGGAGCAATGCTAGAGCAGTGATGGTTCTGATCACCATACAGGTGTGAGTATAAATAGCCCTGGGTGCTGCCACAGACCTGGCCACACAGACCCTATCCCAAACATGCGCTCACGAACGCGCCACAGGGAGCCTATGCTCAATGAGCTCCTAATTTGCCAAAGTACAGTGAAAGTAGGGTTTCTGTTAACGCATCAAACGACTGCAACCAAATAGTTACCAGAACGGTAAGAGCACACATCAAAACATGAACAATTAATGTGTCAGAATGCATAGAAAGTAAACACCACAATACAGCTCAAACCTAACATAACACATTCCCAAATCATGGGAAAGCAGAAGCTACATATATGAACATTGTAAACGGAGAATGTCCTATTTCGAATTCATTGATTCCATGCAAAACTACCAAATAATGTAATACTCTCAAGATGGGGGCACTTTAATGAGTCGATCGCCCAACCACCATCATCTCACCGAGGTATTCAGCAATAAGCTGTTTTTACAAGATAATAACTGCTCTTTTTGATAGAACTAACTTCCAATGAGTCAAAGCACACACAATCATTGCATGTCTGCGTCAAACACCAACTGAAAGCAGATGCTCATATCACACTGTTTATTTTGTGTGTGTCTTTTAAGTCTTGACAGTGCAGTTAAAAAAATCAGAGGACATGTATTTAGGCTGACATTGCTGTGCATTCTGGTACTTGTAGATTTCCATTCAAGATGGGGCAAGCAAAGCCAGAATCATATTTTTAGGCCAAGTGTCCAAAGTGCAAACTGGGCTCAAATCCCAGCTTCACCTCTTAACCAAAGTGTGTTATCCTGGGCAAGTTATTTTATCTTGACGTGCTGTAAATGTTTACATTGTTTTTGGAAGGAGAATGCACAACACCCCAGCAATTTCTGGTGTGGCTGGCTATGCTCGTTTGTGCAATATTGGGACACATTAAAACAAAATATTGCTGGCTGT
Organism: Ambystoma mexicanum; assembly: GCF_040938575.1. Taxonomy (NCBI): domain Eukaryota; kingdom Metazoa; phylum Chordata; class Amphibia; order Caudata; family Ambystomatidae; genus Ambystoma; species Ambystoma mexicanum. The sequence goes on from NC_090928.1 coordinate 676,572,446, forward strand.
TTTTGGTTCACAGTTCACCCTTGGAAGGAGAGGGAAGATAGGAGTGGAAGTGATAGTGTGAAAAGTGGAAGGAGCATTTTGAAGGAATAGATTCATGTCGCAAACACTGGTGGGAGCATAGGGTGCTGGAGCTGTGCAAACAGTGGGCGGTAGAATGGTCCCTAACGTGATGATAGCTGGAGGAGGTTATTTGTGCAAAGGCGCAGTTACAGAGGACAATGTGAAAAAACAGCAATGGATAGTTACCAAGAGCATTGAAAAACAGGAGGGTTGGGTCAGTGTGAATGAGGGGAAGGCTGTAGGGGAAACAGTGAGAGATGGGAGGGCTGAGGTGTGCCATTGGAATTGGGAGGGCTGAAGAGGGAACCATCACACATATATGGCCTGCAATATCGTTTTCAACATTTTCTTCATTAACTATACTGGATGAATAATTTGGGGCATCGCAGAAGCAAAGCAGTCATTATCTATTCACAAATATAAGATTGCAATAGGATTCGTACCCTATTTATGACTGTCACATGTGAGATGCTGTGTGATGTGGGAACTGGTGTGAAGGGGCAGGGAGCTAAATGGTAATATTGCGTACATAGTTCTCATGCTTAAAATACTGCACTGACTGTAAATTGACATTAAAGTGGTAGTTTAACTTTCCACTGAAATTAGGGGGAATGCATGAATGTTTGGGAAGAGCACAGCAAGAAACAGAAGCTGTATTCAACTAAACAAGATGGTAAAATAAGAGACCAGCCCTCCAGATTAAAATCACGTGAGAGCTCCATGTGAGAGTGAAAGGAGGTCGGGTACTGTGTGAGAAAGGTTTGGGAGTTAGAACACATCTCTGTACGTTGAGTTTTTAGTTTTACAATTTACATTGATATGGCGATTCTGGGTGAATGATTATGGTCGCCAACAGTTTAACCAGACGTGCTTGACCACGTAGGTCACTATCATCTAGCCAATGCCCTGATGGCCTGACTCCTCCAGAAGGGATCATTTATGCTTCGTAGAAGAAGGCCCTGCTTCCACATATATCGCTCTGGTTCATATCTAAGACAAAGTACCCCCGCTGGTTCTGGTGTCTGGCATCAACGAGAGGCTAGTCAATGGACGTGGCCACAAGCCTTAAATCAAAGTGAGGGGCTGGCCATGATAGGGTTGGGACATGGGGTGGGGATGTTTACTGTGCACCATTATGTATGGTACTGAAGTCGCTAGAGCCACACAAGCGCTGCTGCATTCCAAATAAAGCAGCTTAGAACTGCAAGTTTATTTTATGCTTCGTGCGCCCTCTTCTGGCAAGAGAGTAAAAAGCTTTGAACAAAGGGGTCTTGCACCAATGCTAAAAAATGAGCAAATGCGTAGATAGTACGGAATGGAGCAAACAGGTTTTGTCTCAGTATTATATGAAAACGCTTGCACAAAGGCAGAAATTAAGCTTCTTTTTATGCTGCGCCACACACATAGTCACAATAAATAATCTGGTTTATTTTTGCCCTACCAAAAACGCGTTTAGGTACTATGGATTGAGGCACAACCCATTTGCTCCATTCCCTTTTATACAAGCAGCAAAATTGGTGCAAGGTTTAGACACTGTCGTCGCCCAAGGTGGTTTGCAAAAATGAGCAAATGAACATCAATGTCAATACTTAGGCAATGCAGAATAGTGAAAACAGGTTCCATGCTACCTCAAAACGTTTCAGACTGATGTGCTTACTATGTTGGCGGTGTAACGTAAAAGGAGATATGTGTTGTGTACATTAACACATTAATACACAACTCCGATCTTGTGTGTTTCAAGATTTATTCGTAGGAGCCCCGGAGAGACCAGCCTCTTCCATCAACATCTTCGTGTATGCTTCCATCAACATTCTGGAACCATACACGAAGATGTTGTCGTAGCAACAGAATGTCACGCACATGCATCAAATGTGACTATTCTTACATCTCCCCTTCTAACAAAATAACAAAATAAAAAAAACTCATTAAACTAGAACACCCTTATTATATCTAACTGCTGTTGTATATATATACATTACTGTGCATAATAACTTGAACTATGTATATTAATAAAGGATACAGTATCTTCGTTATATCAGGGTTGTAATTCGTTATCTGGATCCAATCATTAAATATCAAATCTTCAATAGTACACATAGTCAGATTTACGGTTCCCACATCTTCTCCTGTGTCTTGGTATAGTCCAAGATTTGTCACTCCCTACTTCTTGTGGTCTACCTTGGGTTTTCTCCTCTTGTATATTATTTTTACATCTTACTCTTGTTTCTTCAATATCATCCTTGGATATCTTATTCCGGAATGTTTCCTCACACCAGCCTTGTTCTCCTTCATTTCTCCTCATCTCATTTTCCTTTGCCAAAACTACATCATCGCATGACCATTTTTTCCCATCCTCTAATATCACAGATTTCTTTGAGCACTCCTTCACTCTTTGAGGAGGACGATATCTTGATTCTCCTTTCATCACCCTGTTTGGCTCTTTGACTCTAACCCAATCACCTGATTCAATTTGGCTTTCTTGAACATGTTTTTGTTTGTCATAGTATCTTTTATACTCTTCTTGTTTTCTTTTTACTTTGCTGACAATGTCTTCCAAATTTATCTCCTTATTTCCTTTTCTCTCCATCCAAGCCGGTCTCAGTCTATTAGTAGGTGTCCTTCCTCTCATCAACGTGAATGGCATTTCCTCAGTGACAGAGTGTGGCGTGACTTTGTATGTATTGAGAGCCTCTTTGAGTGTCTCTTTCCAGGGTAACTGATTTATCATGGCTAGCTGAATAATACCTTTTATAAAACGATTCATCCTCTCTACCAACCCATTTCCCATTGGATGGTATAAAGCTGTGGTGCTATGTTTAATAACTCTGTCCTTCAGAAACTTTTGCATTTCTACAGACATAAATTGAGTTCCATTGTCCGACACCAGTTCTTGCGGTTCACCTTCTCGGTTAAAGATTTCTTCCAGAAATTTCACTACTTTGATAGCTGACACTGAGTCCTCAACAATGCCACATTCCACCCACTTAGACGTATAATCTACCAATACTATGAGGAACACTTTATTCGACTCTAATGTCTCATAGGGCCCAGTTATATCAATGGCTAGTTTTGTCCATACTGTACTAGGAATATTCACTGGTTGTAATGGGGTTGTAATTTTCAACTTACTCTTGTCACTCACTGCACATGCAGTACAATCTCTGACCAAAGTTTCCATTTCACTCCACATGTTAGGCCACCAATAAGCAGTTCTTACTCTTCTCTTTGTCAACATCCTTCCCACATGACCTTCATGGGCAATGTCCATAATTTTCCTCCTCAAATTCGTTGGAGGTATGATGCGTTCTCCTCGATAAACACAAACTTTGTCATTAGATAACTCATCCTTAAATTTCTCCCAGTATTTTGTATTGTCATCCATGTTTTGCCATCCACTCTCAATGGCTCTTCTCAACATTTCTTGTTCAGGGTCAGATTCACTAGCTCTTATCCATTCCTCCTTTGAAAAACTGGGATGCACTTGAGCAATAATACAGTCCATATTTTGTTCTTCCATCACTGTTTCACTTTCATCACCAACCTCTGCTACGTTCTCACACGGCAGGCGAGAAAAACAATCCGCTACCACATTGTTTTTTCCTGGAGTATATTTTATCCTCACATTGAACTGCATTATGATCAATAACCATCTTCTTATTCTTGGAGAGGTCATATGAGGATTTTTTGAATTCAACACATGTACAAGTGGTTTGTGATCTGTAATAATGTCCACCGGAATGCCCCAAATGAGACTTTTGAAATGTTCCAATATCCATTTAACCCCCAAAGCTTCTTTTTCAATTGTTGAATAATGTCTCTCAGCACCTCTTAACGTCCGTGAAGCGAAAGCAATTGGAACAACTTCTCCAGTCTGAACCTGTTCCAGAACTCCTCCCAGTCCTATGTTGCTTGCATCCACAGATATTCTTGTTTTTGCGCTTGAATCAAATAATTTTAGTACCGGTGCTTTATTGATCAGAATTTTGATTTGTTCAAATTCCTTTTTTATACCTTCAGTCCACTCAAATTTTACACCTTTGCCCATTAAACTTCTCATTCTCTCTGTTCTGTCTGAATAATGGTCAACAAACTTCGAGTAGTATTCAGTTAATCCCATGAAACTCCTCAGTTGGTCCTTATTCTTGGGATCAGCAATTTTCAAAATGGTATCTACTAATGAGTCTTTTGGCTTTATTCCATCAGCAGTTATGCGATGACCCAAATATGTTACTTCACTTCTCTTGATTTTGCATTTCTCAATTTTTAAGGTCATTCCTTTTTGTTGTAATACTTGTAATACTCCCAATAACTTTGCATCATGTTCTTCTTGAGACATTCCTGACACCAATATGTCATCCTGAAAATAATGTACTCCTTGTAGACCTTCAAATAAATGATGCATCAGTCTCTGGAACACTGCAGCTGCTGAAGCCAACCCAAACGGCATTCTCTTGTACCGGAAGGCTCCTAAGGGTGTCACAAAAGACGTTAGATGTCTACTCTCTTCTTCCAGCAGCACCTGGTGATACGCTGACGATAAATCTAACGTTGTAAAATACTTTGCCGGTTTCATGGTAGTCAACATTTCCCCAATGTTCGGCAACGGATGGCGATCCACCCAAATGTTAGAATTTAAGTCTCTTAGGTCCACGCACATTCTAATGGACCCATCCTGTTTTTTGACGATCACGATGGGGGATAACCACTCCGAGCTTTCAATAGGTTCAATGACATCTTGCTTGCATAACCTTTCTAATTCAGCCTTCAATGCTTCTCTGGTACCAATGGGTATATTTCTCACTCTATGTACCACTGGCTTTGCACCCCTTTTTAGTATGATTCGATGCTCAAATCCTTTGAGTAAACCAATTTCCTCCTTAAAAACTTTCGGAAAGGCTTTTGCCAAATTTTCTGCTGTATCACAACTGCTCTCCGTAATGCATAAGATGGGTACCTTTTCACCAGGATGAATTCTGATTTTCAATGTTGCTTGCTCCCACCAACCTACTATTGAAAATCCATTCTCAGCCACCAATAATCTACAATATGTTTCTCTCCCTTCAAATTTCAGATGTACCCACACAAATCCTATAATGTTGATGGGTGTTTTTCCATATCCAGTTGCCTTGATTTTTGTCGTTTGTAATTCCCCCAAATTTTTTTTTAATACCTTGACATACGTCTCTACATCAACCATTGTATAAGGAGAACCAGTATCCACCATTACTTGTAGCGTTATATCATTTATCTCCATGGCTACCCATGGTCCCATCTCTTTTTCACTTGATGCAAGAGTTAGTATTTGAACTTCATCTTCAAGCCGATCCTTGATTGCCAAAAAATTGCTCGGACCACCCATGTCTTCCATCGCTTTTATACTTGTCATCGCTGCACTTCTACCTCTATTGTAGCGTCCAGTATTTCTCCCAAACCGGCTGTTGAATCTTCCTCTTGATCTATTGTTGTGACACATTTTTCCAAAATGTCCCAATTGGCCACATCTGTAACATTCCGCTGACACAGCTGGACAATCTCTTTCTGTATCGGCATGTCTATGCCATCCACAATTCCAGCATCTGTTATTCTGTTTGAACACTCCACTCCTTCCTTGTCTACTTCCACTATTAACATCTGATTTGACCAACCTCTTGACAATAGCAACCAAATCATCTTCTTGACTGGTATATTTCCCAACCTCCATCTCTTGTACTGATTTAACTTCCACATTCTCCATTTTCTTTTGAACTTCCTTCATACATTTTTCCCCCAATTCCATAGATCTGGCTATCTCAATTGTTTTATCCAATGTGGGGTTTTTCGCTTGCCATAACCGTTGTTGAATCCGGGAATCTGCCACATGTAACACCACCTGATCTCTTAAATATTCATCTGCAACTCCTGTGAACGCACAAGTGGCCATCAACCCCCTCAATGCAGCTAAATACGAGTCTATATTTTCTTCCTTACTTTGTTTTCGCGTAAAGAATCTATATCTTTCCAATACTATATTAGTTTTATTTCCAAAATGTTTATTGAGTTTGGCCATTGCTGTGTCATATTTTCTGGCTCCACTCGACGATTCTTCCCAACTCACTTCATCCTGTACCAATTCAGGTAAAGTCCTAAAAATCCTTAGTGCCTCCGCACCTACACAACTTAGAAGAGTGGCCTCCTTCTGATCATCACTGTATCTTGACCCTCCAATTGCTCTCAGATATACTTGAAAATTATCCTGCCATTGTTCCCAAGGACATGTTGGATTCCCAGGCAATGGCAAAAACTTCACTGGAGCAGATATGGTCTGCATGATGTTCCCTATTTCCAACAGATGTTGCTAAAACTTCCTGGGGCACTTCACTTAATGTGCTGCACTCTTTATTTCAATAAGTATTGTCCACTTTTTTTTTTTTTTTTTTAAATACACCACTTATATAACATCCACATTGTATCTGTACCTCTTTCCGTATGCTTCTCCGTTTTTTTTTTTTTTTTTTTAAGATGGCGGCACGTTCAGCACGTACTAGGGTCCTTTCCTCTAATGCGATAGGCGGTTGGCCGCTCGCGCACGTCTCTCCTCCGCCGCTGCTCGTAAGTACAATTTAAAGTCTCTTTTTTTTTTTTTTTCCACTCGGTCTCCCGCTCCTCACCTCCTTCTCATGAGCGCATTTCTCTCTTTAATATGATTACGATCGCCGTACCGTACCTCGTCACTGTAACGGCCGCGATCAACAGCTTCCTTTCACTACGAGCGCTGCGCCCGGGGCTCCTTCCATTAGGACATCCTCGTCGCCAATTGTTGTGTACATTAACACATTAATACACAACTCCGATCTTGTGTGTTTCAAGATTTATTCGTAGGAGCCCCGGAGAGACCAGCCTCTTCCATCAACATCTTCGTGTATGCTTCCATCAACATTCTGGAACCATACACGAAGATGTTGTCGTAGCAACAGAATGTCACGCACATGCATCAAATGTGACTATTCTTACAATATGTTTACTACATTTGATATATTCATCTGCTTCCTTTTTTCAGAAGTGAACAGTGAAGATAAACTGGCCCGGATGTCCTTTCATGCTAACAAAGAAATCACTGAAATGAATGCGTTCTACATCATAAAAGACGAAACGCTTTAACGGTGTTCGGCTTTATGGTAAAACGATTTTGAGTTCATGTACTTAGATACACTTAGGCAGATGGGGGATATGTTAGGGTAGAGCAGACAACAGTGGCGAGCGGGTTGCACAGGGAGTGAATGAATGAATGAATATATTAAAGTAAGGATTGATGCATGAGAGTGCTGGAGGGATACATGAACCAATGTGAAGAAAAATTAATGAAACTGTAAGAGCGTATCGCAGTGTAAGGACATACAGATGTATACATGCTTAAGTGTGACATGGATGAATTGTTTGTTGAATACGCATTTGGATATTATCAATAAGTGGGTAAATCAAGGAGAATGTGAGGGTAGGTGAGTGAGGGTGAGAATAGCAGTGTGAAGCCCACAGGAAACGCATGTCACATGACCCCACTGTTTACAGTACAGCAGCAAGGAAGTTAGAACATGTGCGGCAAAGTATGTGAACCTAAGGTGCATGGGCTAACTTAATGAAAGCCCAGAATGCAACCAGATGCATGAAATTGGTTCAATTGTGGGCCACCATCCATGGTTCCATACTGTATTTTTATGGGGCGAATTATGGACACACTTCAGTTGCTCTTTCCACGAGCAGCCCTATCTCAGGGTGCACTTAGCTGCCACTGTTGTGTCTTATCAGCACTATGGTGGTTGGCACCTGTGGTGCCATGGCAATCTTTTCTTCTTTTTTAGTTTATCAGATTTTATTATATTGAAGCACAAATTATAACTCAACAATCTCAATGACAATAGCAGGTAAATGAATACTGTGGCTAGAAAGTAAACATGAGAATGTGATAATCAATAACTATTAAATGGTGAAAGTCTATTGAGATACATAATGAAAGAAAAGGAGGGAAGTAAAAAAAGATCCAGATATTCATGAAGTGAAGCAATAAGGAAGAATACACATTCAAATCGATTTACATCGACAGTGTTGTTGCTGAAATATATAACTAACAAAGTATTGCTATTTCTTATCATGTTTAACAGAGAGTGAGGGCTATTACATTTAGATTTTTCAATGCTATGTATATCACATATATTGTTCCATCACTCTTTGATAGAAATGTTTTTAACGTGTTTCGAGTTGGATGTAATTAAGCGGATAGAAAGGAGTATGAATAGCTATAAAATAAAAATAAAAGATGTTTTCATTTTCCCAGCATTACTGCTAAGCTTCCCAGTAAAATATCAGTTCCACTTCGAGGAATAGAAATTTTAAAAATGGGTTGCAGAAAGCTCCAAACTTAATTCCAAAAGGAATTTACAAGAGAACATTCAAAGAACATATGACTAAAGCATCCAGTGGCTGACCGACAGGACCAACATAAATCATTGTTAGCTACCTTGGATAAAAAGAGTTTTTTTGGGGTAATAAAGGCTCTATTAGTGAAGAAGTATAATGTTTGGGTTAGATTTGCAGAAGCAAATGCACATTTAATTTTAGTCCAAATTTTAGACCACAGTTCAAAATCAAGTCCAAAGCGAAGTCTTCTTCCCATTGCAGTTCATATGTCCACTTTGTATCAGGGGATCGTTCTCCTCTTAATAATTTGTAGAGACAAGAGACGTTGATGGTATCAAGGACTTCCATGAAACATAGCATAGTCTTGTAGGATCAGACACCAATTCATTTGATGCATTTCTACTTTTAGCATCAAGGCAAGCATCAACAAAATTGAGATACTAAATAAGAGGAAGTCTTGGAATTGAAAATGTAAGTTTGGATTCTTCTAATGTCAGGATTTCACTTTGTATGAATATTTGATCTATAAACTTAACACCTTTTTCAGGCCAGGCTTTTTTGAAAATTAGGTCTATTATTTATATTTTTATTAGAGCAAATAAAAGATAAAATACTTTGCAGGTTTATTAATATGGTGAAATAAGAAATCTTATAAATACGAGTTAGTGAGACATGTTGTTTTGGAAAAACCCATTTTGTAGCCGTTAAAAAAATACATAACATATTTGATAGCAAATGGCAACACTAGAGATTTTTTAACAACCAACCAAGCAAGAGGATATAATCAGGGAAAAACCAGTCTTTGGCAAGCTTTAGAACAAAGGCTGTACAATAGTTCATAAAGTTTGGTAACCCAACCCCACCACAATTATATGAGTACTTATGGACAATCCTTTTCATTTTCTTCAGACCGTAAAGGAAGTCAGTGAGTAACCTATTAGATTTATTTTTTTAGAGCTGGTAAAGGGATATGAGAATTTGCAAATAGTAAAGAATCAGAGGCGAGAGCATCATCTTAATGGTCTCTAATCTTCCCCACCATGTTAAATATAAGCTGGACCATGTGGTTATTGAATTATTTAATTTGAAGAGTAGATTCTGTCAATTTATCTTGACCATTTAAGCAATTGAAGGGGCAATTGAAATACCCAGAAATGTAATGGATATTGAATTCCAACTGAGAACGAGGTGTGTAAAATCTTCTTTCATACAGTACATATTAAGCAGAAGCATTTCAGATTTATCTTTATTTATCTTATATCCTGAGAAATGAGAGAATAGTTCAATAGTATCAAGTAAGTGGGGGAGAGTTGTGTTTGGATTTTGGAGGAAGATTAATATGTCATCAGCATATACTGCAAGTTTGAATTCGGAACTACCATAGCTAATCCCTACAATATCTTTATTTCTACATATTAATTCTAATAGGGGTTCAAGAGTTAAAACAAATACAATAGGGGAGAGGGGCAAACCTTGCCTTGTACCTCTATGAAGGGAAAAACATGGAGAGAATTGCCCTTTTATAAAAATGGATGCTATGGGATCAGATTATAAGAGTTTAACCAATTGAATATAGTTATATCCAATTCCATGCCATTTAAAGGCCTGGAATAGAAAATTCACTCAACGCAGTCAAAAGCGTTTTCAGCATCAACTGCAACTGCCAAATAGGAGTTTGTTGGATGGCTCTTTTTATTTATGCAATGGATCAAATCCATAAAGATTCTAGTGTTAGCTGAGATAAATCTTCCCTTAAGAAAGCCTACCTGATCTGATCTGACTAACTTAGACATAAAGGATTCGATTCTATTAGCTAAGATTTTTGCAAAGATTTTACAATCAAAATTAATCAACGAGATTGGCCTATATTTCTTGGTTTGTTCGCAATCATTTTTGTGTTTAGGGAAAAGGACTAGGAGAGCTTCGGTAAAGGAACCTGATGATTTACCAACCTTAGAGAACAATTTATATAATGATTCTAGTTTTGGAGAAAGAGCAGGAGAAAAATGCAAAATGATATCCATAGAAAAACCATCAGGTCCAGGAGCTTTGCTTTTCTTAAAAGTTTTTAATAGCCCTGAAAATGTCATCAATGTGGATAGGTGTATTAAGACAACTTAGATCAATATTTGTTGGGTGATTACTTTTTTAAACGGTCAGAAAATCATTAAAATCAATATTGGAGTGAAAGTGTTCTGACAAATAAGGTTTTTCCTAAAATTTGGTAAATATACTCTGAATATCTGTATCAGAGGTTAGTACTTTGACTTGTTTGTTCTTAACTGCAGGGATCCTAGTTCTTTCTTTTTTGTCCTTGAAATATGAGGCTAAAGCTTTGCTTGCTTTATTAGAGGATTGGTAGATTTTGGAGTTACATTTTAGCAGGACCCCAGAGACTAGTTCTGTTCATTTTTTATTAATAGTGAATCAAAGAGCACACATCTGTCGGAAGAGAGATGTATAATTATATTTCTTCTCTAAATTCCTTAGTTGGCTGTGAAGGATATCTAGATCCTTTTTTGATTCCTTCTTTCTTTGGGCTACAAACGAAATATAATGTGAGCGGAGAGCCGCTTTATAGGAATGTCAGTTATTGGCAGGGGAAGGGTCATCATCTTTATTAATTTGAAAGAAAAATTAATGAAAGTCAAGGGAGGATTTTTTTAAATTAGCATCTCGGGGGAATGAGTTATTGAATCTCCATCTATTAGTAGCATTTCTAATACATCGCAATTCAATATTTTTTTTAGCAGGGTAGAGTGATTTGAGATAACAGAGCATTCAATTGTAGAATCAATTATTGAAGTAACTAATGACTTGGCAACACAAATATAATCAATATGGGAGGATGAATTGTGCAGGTTGGAATGAAAGGTAACATCTGTATCTGTAGGATGTGAAAATCTCCATGAGTCAATAACAGCAGTTTCTGTTAAGCAACATGTAAATTCCATGTTTGACTTATTACTTTTACATTGACAGGGGGATCTTCTATCTAAAAAGGATCAATAATAATATTAAAATCTCTGCAAAGTACCAGATTAGGAAGGTCAGTTTGTAGTATCATGCAATTCGGATCACGCCAGAATTTGGGATGGCGATTGGTAGGTCCATTAACATTCAGAATCAAAAAAGTCTGCAAGCCAATTAATATTTAAGCTAAGACCCACCTAGCCATAGTATCTGCGTCTTTATGAAGAATCTGATAATGAGTGCCTTTTTTAATTAAAATTCCGACACCATTATATTTGACGTCTGCTTGACTAGCTAATACTTCAACTACCCAATACTTTTTTCAATTTCATGGACTCTTGAAAGGATAAGTGGGTTTCCTGCAGGCATGCAATGGTTAGTTTGAATCTATTAATAGGAGCTAAAGTCTTGTATCTCTTAATTGGATTATTAAGACATTTAACGTTCAGTGTCATATATCTTAAGGTCATGGTTTAAAAAGAGACAACAATAATGATTCTAACAGTGAATATATATTTAAAACATGTTTCAAACCAAGAAACTTCACATAAAACAGGTGTGTAATATATGGCAGAACAAAGATCATGCTGTTAAGACTGCTAAAAAAGGAAAAGATCAAAAATCGGAAAATGAAAAAGAATAATAATACAGAATAAAAAAAGAGCAAGTATTGCAACAGCTGACCACAGGGTGCTGTGAAAAGAAAACATTTAAAGATGATATTGTTCAAGATGAATCCATCCATCAGGTAAGGAAAAATAAGGTATGATAGAAAACAAAAATAGAAAGGTCGGAGTTGCAATGTCAAGTGCAAAAAGGGTGTGTAAGCACATACAAAAGTGGACGAAATGGCAAGTGAAACAGGAGAGGTTGTCAGCACCAAAATAGTTTATTAATCTTGACAATTCCTGAGGATTTTTTTTATAGTAGTTTATGAATGAGATAACAACATTGGGTGAAAACTAAAAAGAGAAGGCAGCATATCAGGTGTCACTAGTGGTACCGATATCCATTGCTTCAATTTTTTGAAGTCTTATGAAGTTTTTTTAAGTCAATCTGGTCTTCAAAAGAAGACGTTTTGCCATTGATGGTGGCTTTAAAGGTACAGAGGTGGATTAGGCCATATCTTGCATTGTATTGCTTGAGCGCAGGGCGATAGGAAAGTCATTCTTTTCTCCTTTGAGCAGTGGTTTTAGGTACATCCTGTGAGATGAAAATCCTGTGCCCATTCCATACCAGATGGTCAATTCCTTTAGCCTTTTGTAAGATCAACTGAATTTGCGTATACACAGGAAGTAGAAAAAAAATATTGTTCTGGGTACATTTTTCTTATGCAAGTCTGTTTTCCTGGTTCCAATTCTGTGTGCCCTTTGTATATTGAAGCCAAGGGATGAGTGCAGATTCAGGATGTTAGGCAAGGACTTCTTAAGGAATAGGACAACATTCCTTCGACTCCCACTGGAAAAACAAAAACGCAAAGGTTATTTCTGCGATTTCTCTTTTCTAAATCCTCATTTTGTTGTTGTAGCAATTAATTGATTATTCCATATGGGCGACTCGAGCAGTAATATATTCAGCCACGCTAACTCTTTTTTCGACTTCCTTAATTCTGCTTTCAAAATTGCCCAGCGTTCATCCATTTGCTGGAATTTAACATTGGTGTTTTCCATAAGGCGCTTGAGTGCTCTGATTTCCGACAAAATAGTTTCCATATTGGATTCTAGTAATGTTTGAGCAGGCGGGGGGAATTACTTTTTGGCCTTTTTAAAGTGGCCACCATTGGTGCTGAGGCTTCTATGCTAGCAGAACCTTTTCTTTGGCTTTTAAGTGAAGCCATAATGATAGGCAGTCAGAATAACCTGGAAGCACGTATGTGTCACTGAATTGCCTCCACACTATTTTTCATTAATTTTTTTGGCTAAATGTTATGAGCACAGTGTATGACCTATTTTATGTTTGAAGATAACGTTAGATCAGCAACAAAGTGTCACTATTATGCCATCACCTCTTAGGAGTTCCAATTAATAACTGTCAGACTGTTAAAATATAAATTCACTTTTTACCTGTATTATATTCCATTATAGTTTGGCAACATCAAAATGAGAGAATAACATTGAGAATGTGAGATGTTCTCTCATAAATGTTCTCTCAGCAATAGATATGATGCCAAAGCCACCCATGTATAAAGAAAATCCTGTCTTGTCATGAATTGACTTTAAAGTATATTTTACAGTACCTTCCAGGGCAAAAATCAATGGAAAATGGCATTAGGAGCCAGAGTTACTGATGTTGTGGTTGAAACAGCACCTCCAAGAGTACGGACCTGCCAAACATCTGACTTGACCCGACGCTGCCGAGAGTAAATGAGGCATGAATCTTCACGCAGCTGTGTTGCGCTGGGCCTTATTGCCGTCTCAGTGAAGGTTTGACGACACGGAATGCAGAAGTCAGGTAAGAATGAAGAAAAACATGATGCTGAAATCCCCCAGGAATATAATATTAGAAACGAAAGGAGTGGGAGCTCCGTTCTAACCCTCAATCCCATAAAGCGCCTGGCCAGGCCCCTCGCCATGGGCACTCTAATGTTTCAAGGTCAGTGGTATCTGCTAAACATTTTTTGTAGTGGGCCATTCATATTCCCCTCAAAGAAGTGTGAGTATAGCAAGGGGCCCTAAGTAAAAAGGGCATAGAGAGGACCGAGTCAAAAAAAGGTTTTTCAAAAATGCATTGAATTGGTGCACTGTACAGCACAGTTATTGAGAAAAAAAAATGGCGCAAAACTACACACAAAATGTACAATAAATTCAGTAGCGTAACACATTAACAAAAGCAAAAGACCCCTGGTCACCAGCAGTACACAGCACACAGGAGCATTGACAACATTCCCAAACACTGTCTTGAGAGCATTGGAACAGCATGAGAAAGTGAGCATCTCTGATGTGCACCTTCTCATGACCTTTTTCACACAACACATAAAAGGGTCATCATTTATATTTTTGCGCATTAAAAGAAATGTACAGTAGCAGTATTACCACCTTCTATATCGGGCCCACTGGAGTAATGGGCCCCCCCCAAAGCCCATGCGATGCGAGGGGTCCCACCACCACATGTCCTTGGAGGGGGCACCATTTGTAGAAAAGAAAATGCCCCAAACACTTTTTTGCCCAAATAAAATTCACCCTTCATTCAGAAAGAAATAATTTCTGTAACAGAAATAATTTCTTTATGAAGACAGAGTGACTACACAAAAGAAACATTCTTTTTGAAGTCAGAGGGCTCCCCCCATGACATGAGACCCTAAGATGGAGGCCTCCATGTCATGTGGTGGGGGATGCCCCATGACTTCAAAAATAAATAGTTTAATTTTTAAAGTCACTCTGCCTTCATGAAGACATTATTTCCGTTATGGTTCAGCCCAATAATTTCTTTATGAAGTCACAGTTTCGTTTTGAAGTAATAGGGCTCCTCTGAACCCCATGATGTGTGCGTGTGTGAGTGTATGGTGAAAGTGTGCACACTTACTGCACACTTAAATGTATTGGTGGCTGCCTGTGTGAGCGTATGGTGAAAGGGTGAACAAAAACGTATGGGTGACTGGGTGTGCATGTGTGCGTGTACAGTGAAAAGGTGCACACTTAAATGTATGGGTGGCTGCCTGGGTGTGCCTCTATGGTGAAAGGGTGCACACTTAAATGTATACGTGGCTGCCTGTATGCCTCTATGGTGAAAGAGTGCACACTTAAATTTACGAGTGGCTTCCTGGTTGTGCCTCTATGGTGAAAGAGTGCACACTGAAATGTATGGATGGATGCGTGCAGGTGTGTTTATATGGCGAATGGTGTGTGTGCTTGTGTTCAGGGGTGCAACAAAGCCTACATTTCCGGGGGCTATCCCTTCAAATGTTGGGGGAGGCGCTAACTTCACTGGCGGTGGAGGAGGGGCAAACATATTTGTGTGGGGGCATCTAAATGAGACTATTCTAGCTTCAATGTTACAAGCAGTTAACTCTCTCCTTTATGTCTGAAAACATCCACTTATGGACTGCTGGGAGAATGAGCAGTCTCTTGTTCCCTCTCTACCCTTCCAATCACTCCCTGGCATGCAAGTACTAAACCCACATCACCATTTCAATTACCTACAAAAATTGCCATTTGAATGCACCTGCATTTGAATGCACAGTGAAATGCTTTACGTTAGTAATCGCTGGGCCCTTGTAACAGTGAAACCAAGGTGCCTTTTAACATATGTGTCCTGTTCTGTCCGGCATCTGCTCTATAGGTCAGCCTGGTCGAGGCAACATAGACCAACATTTCAGTGGGTGGGGGAGTGCTGAAGCTCAGTCAGCTCAATGATGTTGTGCCACTACTTGTGGTTAATACCTTGATTACTTATTGGTAATCTTCATTACCTCTAGCCCTATTCTTCCTAGTCCCAGTACTTGTGTATGAGGCACTGTGTCTCAGGTAGAGGTACATGGAGGTAATGCCTGACTTAGCTACCTGCACTCTTCATTACATCTAGTCCCACTCTTCCTCATCCCAGTACTTACCTATGAGGCAAGGGGACAAGGAAGAGGGACATGGAGGTAATTATGGACCAAGGAGCTGATTTTGGAGGTTGGAGTTGGGGGTGGGAGGGAGAGGTAATGTGTGGGGGGAACGAGATTGTGCGAGAAATCATAATGGTCGTCCATGTCCAGGCTAAGCAGGCATGATATGTGGTATTAGTGGCTAGAGAGGCATTTTGGTGCAGCCAGTCTAGTCATTCCTCAGTTTGGTATGACTTTATTTTTTACTGGGCATTTCTGATAAAGCAGTCTTGCTAAGTGTAATTACCTGGCTAGACTGGCATTTGGGTGCTGCCAATCTAGCCGTTTCTTACTGCGGCATTGCATATTTTTCTGGGCATCTGTGATGAAATTGTATGATATTATAGTCATTTATAACACGCCTGTACACAAGTGTTTCTAGGTACAACAAGACAAGGGAGGGGAGACAGAGGGAGGACAAGAGGGAGGACAAGACAAACAATCTTACTGGGCCTTGTGTCATTCAGATTGTGCAAGTGAGAGAGCGAGAAGTGCAGGGAGAAATTGAGGGGGGAAGTGCAAGGGAGAGGGGAGGGGAAAACAGGACAGCAATGCTCTGAGTGAGTGCAGCCAGGGCAGCGCAGCTTTGGGTAGTGCAAGGAGAACAAGGGACTGTAGGGTTAAAGTTACAGCCCCTAAGTGCGTGGTATGCCCAGAGGCAGTGCAAGGGTGACTGATCAAGAAAGAACCTGGACTCAGTGAGACTCTGAAGCTATCCAAGAAAACAGTCAGTACATCAGACAGGTAGGTCAGGTAGGTCAGCAGGGGAGGGAGAGAGAGAAAGCAGAGGAGAAGAGGAAAGTTTTGAGCTGCTTCTGGAACTTCAGGTGGTCCGCCTCAAGTTTGAGAGGGGCAGGGAGGCCGTTCCAGAGGGAGTCCCCTGCAGAGGAGAGGGATCTACCCCCCACTCTCTGCGTGGAGAAGCATCTAACCCTTAAAGAGTTGGAGGTACCTGAGCGAAGTGCTCGAGAAGGAAGGTATTTTGGAAGAGAGCATTGGATGCAGTGTGGGCCCCGGCCCCAGAAAGCCTTGTGGACAATGCAAAGGGTCTTGAACTTGATCCTTGCAGCCACTGGGAGCCAGTGGAGAGATTTCAGGGCTGGAGAGGTACGGTCCCTGGGCTTGAGGCCAAGGATAAGTCTTACAGTCCTGTTCTGGATTAGTTGCAGAGGGCGAAGAGTAGAGGAAAGCAAATTGAGAAAGAGGCTGTTGCAGTAGTACAGGATCGAGAGAACCAGGGCTCTGGAGACAGTGAGCTTCTGGGGGAAAGTGAAAAAGGGAAGAGTCCCTTTGAGGAGATGCAGCTGGTAGTGGGACTTCTTGGCGAGGTCCGAGCAGTGAGGAGAGAAAGAGAGTGTGGGG
Organism: Ambystoma mexicanum; assembly: GCF_040938575.1. NCBI lineage: Eukaryota > Metazoa > Chordata > Amphibia > Caudata > Ambystomatidae > Ambystoma > Ambystoma mexicanum. The sequence goes on from NC_090928.1 coordinate 676,589,820, forward strand.
TCCAAGAAGACACCAAGGTGTTTTGCCTCGCAGGAAGGCAAAGGAGGAGGGCCCAAGGCGGGCAGCAAGAGTGATAGAGGGAAAGCAGGGGCAAGGGTCCCAATGAGAAAGTTCTCTGTCTTACTGGCATTAAGGCAGAGATCGTTGGAGGTGCACCAATGCTGAATCACAGATAGACAGTCAGGAATGAGCGAAAGAGGAGAGGAGGCTGAGGGGTGCCTGAAGGAAAGCTGAGTGGCATCTGCATTACACTAAAAGTTAGAGGAAAAGGTGATCAGGTGGGCCAAAGGGGATAAGTAGAGGTTGAAAACCACGGTGAGAGGATGGAGTCCTGGGGAACACCACAGATATAGAGAGAGAGAGGTGGTGGAGAGACAGGGACCAAGTTGGACTGGGAGAGGTGGTCCAAGAGGAAGGAGGTTAGCCACTCTAGGGCCTGATCCATGATGTCTGGTTCTCACAGAGTTGATTGATCAGGATGGCGTGGTTGACCATGTCAAAAGCAGCGGAAAGATCAAGGAGGATTAGGATAAGGACAGAAGGAACTTTGGAATTAAGTTTAGAGAGCAGATCTTCACAGGTGTTCAGGAGAGCAGTTTCCATGCCTCTGGCAGCTCTTAAGCCAGAGTGATGGTCATGGAGACAACCAACAGATTCAGTGTGGAGTTTAAGCTGCGAGATTTTCCTAGAGTTTGCCCAGGGAATGGGTGATGGAGATTGGGCGATAGTTTGCTGGCAGGTAGGATCAGCAGACAGCTTCTTGAGGAGTGGGTGCACAATGGAGTGTTTAAGAGGAGAGGGGAAAGTTCCAGTGGCAAAAGAGTGATTACAGAAATTGGCCAAGGCAGGAGCGAGGGTGACAATGTGGTCTTTGATGGTTCTGTAGGAGCAGGGGAGCACGTTTGGAAGGCACTTTCATAGATCACACTTGTCTAGAAACCTTGTCAGGTGTTGTCAAAGACAAAGAGGAGAAAGGAGGAGGAGAGGGAGAGATGGCCAAAGTGGGGGGTGACAGGAAGAGGGAGAGGAAGAGGAGATAAAGGAAAGTATGTCCTGTGTTCTAGCAGAGAAGTGAGAGACCAGAGCTGTACAGAGGGCATGAGAGGGAACAGGAGAGGTGGAGACAGCAACAGGATTGGCCTGTTCTTTGCATATTTTAAAGAGTTTGGCCGTGTTGTTAGAGGCTGCAGACACAGGCTTGAATGTGTGTTCTGTTCTTGATGAGTGTTATTGCTTCGACTGGCATTTTGGTAAATTGTGCAGCCAGTTGGACATGTTTTCATGGTGGCAATGCATTTTTAATAGCAAAGCATTAATGTTCCTGTGCACTGTTGGTGACTTGCATGCATTGGATTGGTGTTACCCTACAAAACAATTGCAAACACTCTGGCTTTTTAGCCAATTTTTCTCAGAAAATGTGCTGTATATTGCATTAAACACATATTTATATCTTTCTCCTAGTGCAGTGTGCGGCATACCCCCTCAGCAGCGCGTTTGTGTGTATTGTGCATGCGTGGTAATCTAGGCCGGCCCACAGTGTGACGTGACCTGTGATTTGTTCCAGAGTTGTGGAGGAGTGGGCCCCTTAGCATGGCTCGCAGGGGCGACCCACACATTTTGTGTTACGCCACTGATGGGATTTGGGGGTTATCACAAAACATGTTTAAACAAGTGGTATTTTTGGACTGCTGCTGGTGCTTTTCCAAAAATACTTCCACCTTTACACCTGAGTCGGTGAAATTTCTGTAATTATGCAGATTATTTTTTACATGCCTCAGGTTGTGGTGGTAATTACAGACACTGGTATTTCCGCCAAATAATTCACCAGACTATAATAAGGCCCTCATGAAAGATGCATGAAGTATTTCTCTGAAACCAAAGTGAATATGCATCATATATTCAGACCCTCCAGCTTATTGCGATTTTGCGATCCCGCAAAATGCCGCGAAAACGGCCGTTTTGCGCAAAATGCCGCAAAAATGGCCGTTTTGTGCAAAAACAGCATCTTTTTAAAATTTTTTTTTTTTTTTTTTTTTTTTTTTATTAAGTAATCTGCAAAAATTACTGTTTTGAAAAAAAGAATCCTCAGGGTGCCAGGTGCTCAACTTTTTTTTTTTGTTTTTATTTACACAAGAAATGAAATCACTTGCGCCCCAAAAATTGCAGCCCAATCCACAAGGGACACATGAATGGGCACATTTTATATGCGCGCCCATTCAGATGGCCTTTTTCACCTCCTTGAACAAATAAAGTGGCGTTTCTGTCAATTTAAAAGCACATCCCTCATTTCCAAGCAAGATGCACTTTTAAATGTGCAGAAATTGTAGGCAACCCTACGCGCACGGGATGTGGGGCTGCCACTGCATGACAGGGTCTTTCCTGACCCTGTCATGCATTTCTTTTAAGGTATGAACCGCTGCTGAGTCGCTTGCATTTCTGTTCCTCAAACAGGATAAAAATGCATTTTTTGGGTCACATTTTACAGCGGCAGGCACCTAGAGTGCCTGTCCCTGTGAAAGGCGCTGGGAGCTTGCAGAACACTGTCGGGAGAGGGATTCTATTCAAAGTACTCCCCATTTTGATGACAAAAATCTATCGAATGTTACAATTTGACCAATTACGTGCAGTACTATTCGATCGATTTTTATAAATACTGAACATGTGTTGCGGGGGTGTCACCCGCTCCCCTTGTTTAGTATTTTTGGTCTAGGGTGGTTGCAGAAGTGTTTTCCCCTTTTTCCTCAAAATTGGAGGCGGGGACAGAAAAAAAAGGAAAATAACGAAAAAAGGACCCTGCAGAGTCGGATCCGACCCGCGTTAGAGGGACGGATCCGACCCGCGTTAGAGGGACGGATCTGGCACCGCAGGGTTGCAGGGGAAGCTGCAGCGACCAAGCGGTTAAGTAGGGGAGGGGGTCGGGTGGTGGTGAAAGGTACATTTTGGGTTGTTTGGCTGAAGTGCAAATCAATTTGCAGCAAAATTGACTACGGTCAATTCCGCCGCAAATAATTACACTTCGGTCAAACAACCCAGAACACCATTCAAGGCAGCTGCCAGCGCACAATTTGCGCTACAGCTCAAGCCTGTGGAAATGCGCCGGTCACCTTTGAGAATAAGGTGACCTGCTCATTTCCAAAAATGGGTTGTCTAAAAATAGCATATCCTCCGTTCTTTTTTTAAATGCCCCCTCATTTGAGGAACTGGGACAAAATCTACATTTAAAAAAAAATAATAAAAATGGTTACACTATGAGAGAGAGGGAGAGTGATGGGTGAGATGTGAAGTGATGGGCAAGAAAGCAGAGGAAGAGCAGTGGGTCAGAGGAGGAAGTGCTGCACAAGAGAGCAGAGGAAGCAGTGATGCGGTGGGCCAGAAATCTGAGAGCGAGCAGAGGTACAGAAAGTAGAGGAAGCGGTTGGCCAGAAAGAGGCAGTGAGCTGCAGATTGGGAAAAAGGATGAGGGAAGAATGTGATAGAATGGGAGAAAAGATGCAAGATGCAGAAGCAGCACAAAAGAATGAAGGACTGTATATTGAGGGAGGAATTGTAGAGTGTAAGGTGTGAGTTGGGAGTATGATTTGGAGTGTGGCAGGGGCTGGGCAGTGCAGATTGTGACTTGACAGTGTGACATAGCACGTGAGTATTTGTATGACAGAGTGAGAGGTTAAGGAATGTAAGTTATGATGGAGAGTTGGTGAGATGTTTGTGGGTGTTTGGGGGATTGGAGAACATAGAAGGGGAATATTTTCAGCATTACAATTGATAATGATCAATTTAGTTAATACTATTAAATAGGCATGAACATTAAACCAGAAATGTAGCCAAATCAAACACTGTTCTGCCAAGCCAGAGACATCTGGGACTCTTCCTATTAAATTAATACAAAAGACACATAATAATGATACCCTGGCTCTCTTCTAGCCTTGCACTCTACCTATTTCCTGCAATGTGGCAATCTTACACCCTCCAGTTAATAAAAAAATGTCCCGCAAAAATGCCGCAATAAATAAAGGTTTGTGCCGCAAAATTTGCCATTTCATGCCGCAAAATTTGCCATTTCATGCCGCAAAATCCATTCTTAAAAGTAGGTCCATTTTACTCGTAAAGCATTCACATTGGAGTAACATGGGCAAGGTGCTTCATAGCAGGTGCATGTGCCTACTCTATTAGCATGCCTGGGGCAATCATAAATAAAGCACTGAATGAGCCAAACCATCTGATATGGAGCAATGTGAGAACTCTGCACATGCACAGTACTCTTTAAGGCTAGAAGTGTTTGCATGTTATCAACACCTTATTTTCACCATGTGAAAAAAACATATCCCTCCTTGATCTGAATATTTATTTATGAATAATGTCCCCTCCAACCAAAGCCACTCACTTTTGTGTCCTGAAGCACTACCCTAGAAAGAGTAAACGCACACGCCCATTGATAACATGGCACTATCATGAAGTAATGGTACCGAACAGGGAGGCAGCCATAAGCCAGCAGGAGGCCAGCCCCAGAAGCTGTGTTGCTGCAGAGCAGCCTTCTCTGTCTAGTGGCCAATCTGACTACTCCATCCTTTCCATTGAACTTCTCTCCCAATCCATCACCTATATTGCATACCTTTACCCCCTTTGCAAGGGGAAAATATGCCAAATGTAGTCCACACCCTGCAAACACACATCCATCTGGGTTCTCTGTAGCCTGAATGTTTATAAAATAGTGTAATCTGCAAACTTGATTACTTGGGGGTAATACATAGAATTAAGCGCACAAGTGCCGCACACGGCTGGTGCACAGAGGGAGCGTGCGCCAGTCTGCGCCAGCCGCATGCGCCAAAACCCATTTTGACGCACAGCGTGTTCATGTATACCAACATCCATAATCAGCCGTGGCGCAGGGTGGTGAAGCGACCCTGCAGCAGCGCCAGTTACGCCTCCAACCACGCCCTGTGCGCCAAAAACATTGCACAAATCCAGTACATGTCGCAAAGGCCAGTGGACCAGCATACAGCCCCCCAACCATGAAAACGCATGGAAAACTCCCTGCGCACCCCTCGGAATATGCGTACCCCACTCGTGCCAGCAAAATCGCATGTAAAACTCCACGCGCACCCCTCGGAATACGTGTACCCTGCTCGCGCCAGCAAAATCACATGTAAAACTCCCTGCACACCCCTCGGAATACGTGTACCCTGCTCGCGCCAGCGAAATTGTGTGTAAAACTCCCCGCGCAACCCTCGGAATACACGTACCCCGCTTGCGCCAGCGAAATTGCATGTAAAACTCCCCGCGCACCCCTCGGAATATGCGTACCACTCGCACCCCACCCCTAGTGACGGGCACATGCCGCCACCCAACAGGTCATCGCAATCCTGACCTATGGCCCTTATGGCCACCCAAATCCCACCCCACGCCACCGCAGTCCAAACACCCAACCAAGCATTCCATCCAGTCCACATTGAAATCCCCATGTCATGATAGATCCCAAATAACCAGTATGGCCATGAATACATGTCCATCAGACCCACACAATGGCGACACATGACTGAGAAAAGCCACATTGTGACATGCACGAAACCAATGGGAGAAGATCACACAAATGAATAAAAAAAAATGTATTCTATACAAAACGGAATAATGAAATGAAATAACCCAAGAAAAAAAATAATAAGTAAGTCTGGATGTCCAAAATAAAGGCAAAAAAATGAATGCTGAAATCAATGAAATGGCTGCAACGCGTTCGTCCATAGTAAAAGAAAAAAGCAAACCATTCCTCCATGGTAAAAATAAATACAGTAATATCTGGTCCATAACTATGTACAAATATGAAATCAAGGGTCCATGAGCCCGACAATCCAAAGAAAACCTAACAAAAAACCTGCCTAATGAACAACTATTTACAAAAAGGCGAGGCATAGTCCTTGCGCCCCAAAGAAAAATAAGAAAGAAAGGAAACCTACACCTGCAAAACTATTTACAAAGGCGGCGGGCCAGTCCCACGGCTCATTTAGTGATGTTCCGGGCCAGGGCATCATCGAACTCCACGTCGATGTTTCCGGAGGCAGGCCTGTTCCCTGGCCTTGAGGTCTCGCAGGGATGCAGCCATGGAATCCCTCAACTCCCTGTGAGTTTCCTCGAGGCTCTCCGCCCGCCTCAAAGCCCGGGGCATGGAGTACTCCGCCCTGACCATCCTCAGCCATGCCCTCTCCTCCCGGCGCCTCTCTGCATCTATTTGCCGGCCCAACCGCTGCCACACGGAAGACATTCCCAGTCCGGGGTCCTCCTGCCCCTCGGCCGATGCCTGCTCCGGGGTGTTGATGGCCCCGAGCCATGATGCCTCCCATGCTGAGCCTGCTGCTGCCTCCGATGCAACTGCTTCTGCCACCACAACGGCATCCGGGCTGATGGAATCCCACGGCGCTGTCGTGCACATGCCCTGCCCGATGATGCTGGCACATCCTCCATCTGCTGGGGTCCAGTTTTGGGGTGGGGCCACCCCTGCTGGACCTCAGACTCCCGACTGCGGCAGGGATGGGATCTCCACCAGGCTGCTGCGTTGGTTGGGGCAGGTCCACAAGGGTCCCTGGTGGCATCTGGGCTGGAAGACGGCACTGAGAACGACCGGCATATAGTGTGCACAGAGGAGGAGAGGGCCGCAAGACTAGCCAACACATGGAGGAAACCCCCGACCATGGCCCCTCCCAACTGGGTCACGGTGGCACACAGCTCTTCGTGATGACGTGCGTGGTCCCCCCAGGAAGCATGCACGTCATCACGAATATCACGTGTGCGCAACGTGACACCAATCAGGACGGACTCAATCCGGTCACGGGTCCCCTCGTCAGCAGGTAGAAGAGTGCCAGATGACGTGGACCTCCACTCTACCTGCGGACGGGCCTGGGACGGGGCATCCCTGCTGGTGCATGGTGATGCAGTCAGAGTGTCAGAGACAGTGACATGCACAGGCCCCTCCGCAGCGACCTGTGCTGCCTCCTGCCCCTGCCCCTGGACTGCACCACTTGCACCAGTGGTACCACCCCCACCAGGCCCCATGTGCGGCTCTGTAGCGGCCTCCTCTTCCTCCGTACACACCACCAACCGGGATGGCTCTGCACCGTCTTCCGCCATTGCAAGCCCCTGTGGGGGGTCAGCTGCCCCTTCCGTTGCAGATGTAGTGGCGGACGCGGTACCAGTCCCCTCGCTCCCGGATGATGGAATATCCTGAAAGCGTGACTGGGCCTTCCGGCGCTGGCCGGTGGAGGCATCCCTGCCACTTTCCTCCACAGTGCCCCCTTCTTCACTCGCTCCTGTGTAAAAGGAGACATTGAACACAAGCATCAGGGTACTGTACAATATCCCCTAGACAGAAAGCGATAGCACATAAGTGACACTGTCAAACGTGACTTCCATCATATCCATCCACAACACATGGGTCAGTACAGGCAACACACATGCAGGAACAGGCATGGCACATGCAACAAACATTAGCATCCATGTCCAAGGCACCGTAGATACATCCAATGGTGGGCTGATACTCACATGCATCATGGGACATACTGGTCACATGCACCCGCATCACCGGAGGGTCATGCATCTGTCACCGTATACCCCCAGAAACAGTGGATACAAGGATGACTAGGCTGTATCAGTGAATCAACACATCGTCACGGACATGTGTCATGCATCTATGGCGCTCACACTACTCAGATACACGGACATGTACACTATGCATGTCCATGACAGCAGCACACATCTCTCACACCCCAAACATGTCCAAGTACAGACACAGGCATGCATACATGTGTGCATTCTGCATGCTGCTCCGCATGATGCATTGTAACATACACCATCCATGTGGGTCACGCCTGACTGGACTCACATGCAGCACCAACATGTCCCTGCACAAACACATCCATACATGAACCATGTCACACATGCAGCCAAGTAGCTAACTACCACCACACTGCAACATGCACTGTTTTAAACGTGAATGCATGGGCACTTACCGCTCGACTCCAGACATGCCTGCATCCTGAGGATCTGGTGGTGAAGCACTGGGCGAATGCGCTCCATAACCCTCATCTGCTGGGTGGTAAGCTGGACCCGGCGCCCCACTGCATCCACTGCGTCCAAGAGGGGCCGGGCCTTCTTGAGGGTCCTGGACTTGTAGTCCTACCAGCGCTTCTGGGCGTGTTTGATGTAGTGGGGTACCACCCCCTCTGCGTTGGTGGCACCCACTATGTCCTTCCAGATCCTCTTCCGTCCTTCCTTGTCGGCATGCAATGGTGTGAAGAGGGCATCATAATGCCCCAGAACTTGCTCCACCAGGATACCAACTTCCTTTTCACTGAAGCTGATAGCCCGCTGCCTCTCTGCTGGGGAGTTGCCACTGGTGCCGGATGGTGTTGCGTCAGACATGGCAACCCCTGAGGCAGGTGTGGGTGGGCAACTGGGTCCTGGGGCTGGGCTGTGGAGTGATGGAACACCAGCCGGGAGTCTTCTGTTCCAGCAGGGGTGGTCACATCAACTGGACCTCTGCAGATGGCAGATGTGCAGGCACCAAATGGTAGGGCACGGTGGCAGCAGGCAGGCAGGCAGCAGCAGATGGCTCGTGGGAGGCTGCTCGAGGGTCTGGTGGGCAGTAATTCGGCCTTCTGGGCAGGAGCGTGGTCTTCCGTGTGTTGTAGCATTGCCAGCTTAATACGGAGTTATTTGGCACATGAAAAACAGCACGTTTGCGTGATTTCCGAGGAAAGGCCCTTAGCGCGTAAGCGTGTAGATGATGTAACATGCACGCAGGTGTTTCCCTCGGCATGGGTTGAAGGTCCCACGTGGGTTTCCATCACTCTGTATGTGCTTTTCGTGCAGAGCGATGCGTGTGTTTTCCAGACGTTGGGGTTCACACGCGATTACTTCACAGCGGCTACAGTGCGCACTTCTTCTTTTGGCGTGGGTGTTGGCTACGCGCTCTTCTTCTACACGCAAGGCAGACGGTGAGTCGCACGCATTATTTTACCCACTGCGGGTGTCCCTGTTAGTCGCGTACCCCTTTTTTTGGGCATACTAGCCTGCGTGTTGATCATGTACGCATTGTTTGTGTTCCTGGCTACCACAGCGTACTACGTGTGTGTTTTTTCATGCACGTGGGCTACAGGGGCCCCGTATCTCTTTTTCTTACTTTTTTTGGGATGCCTGAGCATTGCGTGACACGTCATTTTTCCTAAGGGGCCACAGGCAGCCTTGCAGGCGCACAGGGGGGCTGTTTGCATCACGTACTTTGCCCACCTCACCCAAGTTGCCCAGGACAATTGGTGTGTGAACCTCCCATTGGTACTAGTACATCTGTGCTATGGTTCGGAGGCCACAAAAGCTGAGGGGCGGCTCAGTTGGGCAGCCTCCATGTGTCCTTCCCATCCCATGCGCAGCACCTGTGCATGTGGTTGGGGATGTGGGGGCACCACCATGTCCACCGGTACGCCCCGCCGTCTTGCAACATTGTGTAGGACATATGCTGCCACAATGATCCTGCACACTACTGGGGGTGCATACAGTAGCTGCCCGCCAGAGCGGTCAAGGAACCAGTAGCGTGACTTGAGCATTTCAAATGTGCCCTCCACTATGGGCCAGGTTGCAATATGGACTGCGTTGTATCTTACCAGGGGTGGGGTGGTGGTGTTCCGTATTGGCGTCATCATGTGGGTGCTCAGAGGGTAGGCACTGTCCCCTGGGGAGGTGATAATGGTTGTGATAATGGTTGTCATTAGGTTGATTTGTGTGTTTGTCTGTGTGTGACATGCATGCATGTGCACAGGCATTTGTACTCACCAATGAGCCATGTGCCGCCATGCTTCACAGCTTCCAGGTCCCGGCTCAGGGTGGACATTCTGCATATGAAACTGTCATGGGCGCATCGAGGATTGTTAGCATAGACAGAGGTGATGATCCACTGTGCATCGCATACAACCTGCACGTTGATGGAATGCCAGTGCTTGCGGTTGAATAGATATTCTCTGTGGCCCTAGGTGGACGTAGGGCCACATGGGTGCAATATAGGGCACCAAGCATTTTGGGGAAGTGTGGCACCCTGTAAAAGTCCTGGACCATGGCCTGCCTTTCTGTGGGTGTTCTGGGCATGTATATGTGCCTGCGGACTGAAGGTCGTCCAGTCATGATTGCCAACACCTGGTGTAGGCAGCGTGACTGTGTGGGCTGTGAGACCCCCACACCTCACTAAGGCAGTGGTCTGCTGAAATGACCCAGTGGCCAAGAAATGCAGTACATTGAGCACCCTTTGCAAGGGGCTCAGTGCTTGGGAGCACAAGGTGGGTGATGTGAGGTCATCCTCCCACTCCTGGACCAGGTCTAGGATGGTATGAGGTGGAATCCTATACCTGACATAGACCTGGTCATCAGGCATCCCAATAAGGCTGGTCCTGGGCAAGAAAAATGCGGGGCCTGGCTATTCTCCTCCTACTGCGGTGACGGGTTTCCCCTATTCGATTCCATGAATACATGTAGTTCGCATGTGTGTGGGCGTTCCGTGTACTTCCCAGCAGTACTTCCCCAGTTACGCCCTTATTTTCACATGTTGTTCCCCATTCCGCGTGTTCCGCCCCGTGTTCCGCCCCCTTTTTGGTGTGTGCGCTAACGTTGTGCACTTTCGCTGTGCGCGTCGCGCACAGCGTTCAGGATGTTGCAGTGATGGGTGCGCCCATGTGCGCCACGCGCGGATTTGGCGCACATACCGGAAAAAACACGTGCGGGGTCTTCCTTGAATCGCACGCTTGCGATTTGCACGCGTGCTCCAGCTTTGCCACCCTTGCGCCAGCTTGCGCCACAAATTTCAGCACACATTTATTCCATGAATTACCCCATTAGTATAATTGCCTGATTTATTCAGGTCTAGGGCTGGGAAGGAGAGGAGGGCCTAGAGGTAGTATTATGCATAGAGTGGCAGGAGTATTCATCCAATCACGGTCTGCCTCATATTGCCAAGTAAAGGTCAGGCAAAAACCTAAATGGATGGAGGAAAAGGTTCATGTGCACCAGGCACCTCTAATCAGAAAGGGCCCCCTGATGCAGATGAATTCATAAATATGATTTTTGTTTTACTTGTAGACACACTTTTGTTTGTCGCAATGAGGCCTGCACTTTGTGTTTAAGGGTAACCTGCCTGAGAATTTTACTATTTTCTCTTCATGTGTTGCTCTAGGTGCCGAAGAATAGAGGTCACAAAAATTGTATTTACGGTGCTACACACTACCACATTGCCTTACATCACAAATCTGAAAAGGCAAATACAATTATTTGTACTTTGCATCTGAATCGGGATGTTAGCAAAGTACACTAAGGTAGACATAGAGTTCGGGTCGCTCGTTGTTCTGTCTTCATGCAACTTTTTTCCAGCTAATGGTCCAACCTCTACTTTCACATTCCCAAATGTACTATTTACAGGAAAGCTGCTTCTGCCATGAATATTCTTAAATGTCAGGCTATTATGTAAGTCTATGCAAAAAGGACGAACATACTCGCCCTTGCCACTAAACACAGCAATATTCCATTGATAAACATTGAATCCACTTAATATGTGTGACATTGTAAGCAAATGGGTTTTGAAGAGGTCCAGGTGACATTTCATTTAATAACTGCCTGATCGTGATCTTTTAACCAACCATATATTTAGTCCTGTTTCACAACAGTGAGCAAACCTGGTAAAAGAACGGCCAGCCTCCGGGAGGAGCGTCCCCCGTGCTCTGTCGAGGACAACACAGTGCTAACACTAAATACTAGACTGTGCCCTTAAACGCCAAACACCAACCTACCAAACTAATTGCAATATAACCATAAACTAGTGTTATTAAAGGGAGAGCAGATAGCTCTACACATAGCGTTCATGTCTCGGAACCTGGAATATTCAGTTTGCGGCGCTACACAAAACACCAAATGTTATTGTTTACTTTTAACTAAATTACTTAAAGGTGATAAGGAGAGACAGTAAAGTAGCAAATATTATACCAAAAAATTAACTTTAATTATTCCACTTATATGTTCATTTTCTAAAGCACAAGGTGTTTATTGCCACTGTGTAATTATGTTTGCATTCGTTGTACTCTCAATTGAATGTATACATGGAACCAACAGCCTCCCTTCAGCCATTCAAGACCATAAATATGTGTGCAACAGATTTAGGGGCTGATTCATGGAACAATTGTGCACCGAAAATCTTCGCGCAAGCGGAAAAAAACAGGCGCACGCGCATGCGTGCGATTCATGGAAGTCCCTGCGCGTGTTCACTTCGGGATGTGCGCCAAACCCGTGCATGGCGCACAAGTCACTGCAACATCCCGAAAGGCGCAGTGAAAGCGCACAACCTCGACGCATACACCAGAAAGTGGGCGGGACACGGGGCGTAACGCGCGGAATGGGGAACAACGCGTGAAAATAATGGCGTAACTGGGGATGTACTGAAGGGAAGCAGACGGAACGCCCACACGCACTCGAACCACACGTATTCATGGAATAGAATAGGGCAAAGCCACGCACAGCCAAAGACACGCACAAGCTGAAACACGTCCGCCACACGAAGGCAGGCGGTAGAGTCCCAGCGCATCACAAAAGTGGCAACATACAGCAATCGGGCCTGTGCGAGCAGGGTACGTGTATTGCGGGGGTGCGCGGGAAGTTACACACGCGATAGAGTGGGGTACGTGTATTTCGGGGGTGCGCGGGAAGTTACACACGCGATTGAGCGGGGTACGTGTATTTCGGGGGTGCGCGGGAAGTTACACACGCGATTGAGCGGGGTACGTGTATTTCGGGGGTGCGCAGGAAGTTACACACGCGATCACATCAGGGTACGTGTATTTCGGGGGTGCGCGGGTAGTTACACACGCGATCTCATCAGGGTACGTGTATTTCGGGGCTTTGCTGGAAGTTACACACGCGATCAAATCAGGGTACGTGTATTTCAGGGTGCGGGGGAAGTATCCCACGCAACATCAGCAGGGTACGTGTATTCCAGGGGTGCGCGGGAAGTTCCACACGCAATTCCATCAGGGTACGTGTATTACAGGTGTGCGCGGGAAGTTCCACACGCAATCTCATCAGGGTACGTGTATTACAGGGGTGCGCGGGGAGCAGCACACGTGAATTGAACGTGTGGGTCCTCCCAGATGTTCCCTCTACACCCTCCACGACCCTGCAGGTGGCTCACACCACAGGGGCCTATCCTGCACATGTCCTGCAGGCACACCATCCACCATGGCCATGCCCCCCAGCCAACCCACATGTCAACTTGCACTACTGCCCACCAACGCATGTCCCCCTGCAACCCCAGCCACCAGGGGCACCCTCCACCAGGCCCCCACCCATATCTCCCAGCACCCCCACCCCCCAGCCACCAGGGGCAGCCTCCACCAGGCCCCCACCATGTCTCCCACCACCCCCACCCCCCAGTCACCAGGGGCAGCCTCCACCAGGCACCCACCCATGTCTCCCACCACCCCCACCCCCCAGCCACCAGGGGCAGCCTCCACCAGGCCCCCACCCATGTCTCCCACCACCCCCACCCCCCAGCAGTGCAGGGGCAGCCTCCACCAGGCCCCACCCATGTCTCCCAGCACCCCCACCCCCCAGTCACCAGGGGCAGCCTCCACCAGGGCCCCACCCATGTCTCCCACCCCCCCACCCCCCAGCAGTGCAGGGCCAGCCTCCACCAGGCCCCCAGCCATGTCTCCCACCACCCCCACCCCCCAGCCACCAGGGGCAGCCTCCACCAGGCCCCCACCCATGTCTCCCACCCCCCCCCCACTCCCCCCAGCAGTGCAGGGGCAGCCTCCACCAGGCCCCCACCCATGTAACCCACCACCTGCACCCCTCAGCCACCAGGGGCAGCCTCCACCAGGCTCCCACCCATGTCTCCCACCACCCCCACCCCCCAGCACTGTGGGGCACCTGCCAGCAGGCCCCCACCCATGTGCAACTCATGTTCCCCACCACCCCCACCCCCCAGCACTGTGGGGCACCTGCCAGCAGGCCCCCACCCATGTGCAACTCATGTTCCCCAGCCAACATGTCATCACAATCTCGATCCCTGGTCCCTATGGTCAGCCTCCAAATGCAAAACACCCACCCGAGTATTAATTTGCAATTACATCACAGAACACCAATTGCAAGTTCCGAAACAAACACATTTCCCTCACATACACCCAATGGGTGTCAGTGAATCTCAAAACACATATCATGAAATGCATGAAACCAATGAGATACCACACATTGAAGTTCACCAAAAAAAATATGTATTTAAGGAAACATAAATAGAATCAAAAATGAAGAAACAGAAATGTGAATGTACAAAAATTAAAAGAAGCATGTCCGTGAAAAAAAGCAAAACCAAAAATAAAATTCCAAAGTAATGTTGTCCAAAGTCAATGTCCACAAAACAAAATCCAATGTGAAATAAAAAAGAAAGCCATTGCTCCATGGTTAAAATGTGAAAAAATAAATACAATCCAACAGTGATCTATGTACATGGGAACAAGCCAGGGTCCATTATCCCAACAAAAGAAAGGAAACCTATCTCACTACACTAACTAATAAAATAAACTATATACAAAAATGTGGCCAATGTCCGAAAGGTCCAAATAAAATCAAAACAAAAATGAAACCTAACACTACCTACATAACTATGTACAAGGGCAGCGGGCTAGTTTCACTTGTGGATGTCCCGGGCCAGGGCATCATCGAACTCCTCCTCAATGTCCCGGAGGCGGTCCTCCTCCATGGCCCCGAGGGTCCGCAGGGCCGTCGACGTGTCCACCTCCAAACACCTGTGGATTGCCTCGAGGCACTCGGCCCGCCTCAGGGCCCTCCGCATGGAGTTCTCCGCCCTGACCATTGTGAGCCGTGCCTCTTCCGCCCGCTGCCGCTCCGCATCTATGGCGTGGCCCAACCGCTGCCACACAGAAGATACTCTCTGTCCTGGGTCCTCCTGCCCTCCGGCCGATGCCTGCCCCTCCGATGTTGAAGGCCCCGAGCCTTCATGGCTCCCACCACGTTGCTGCTGCAGCTGTGCCTCTGCCCGTGCACTGCCTCCTGCTGCCTGCACATCCTCCGCCGGCTGGGGTGCAGTCGTAGATGTGGCTACCCCTGCTGGAGGTCTGACTCCCGACTGTGGCAGGGATGCCTCCTCCACCAGCCTGGCCGCACCGTCAGAGGCAGCTCCACAGGGCACCCAGGTGACTGATGGGTGGGAAGATGGCACGGAGGACGACTGGCGCGTAGGGGGTCCAGTTGAGGAGGGGGTCGTAGCAAGCCCCATCAGATGGAGGAATCCGGCCTGGGTGACCTGTCCCAGCAGGCTGACGTGGTCAACGAGCCATTCGAGATGACGTGCAGTCTCCTCATGAAAAGACTGCAGGTCACCTCGCATGGCCCGTTGACGCAACACCACACCAGCCAGGACAGGCTCAACCCGGATCCGGATAGCCACGTCCGCAGGCAGAGGAAGGCCAGTTGACGTGAGCTCATCCCCTGCCTGAAAACGGGTCTGGATGTAGGCATCCCTGCTGGTGCAAGATGATGCAGGGACAGGATCAGGGACAGGATTGCACACAGGCACCTCCGCGGCAGCCTGTGCTGCCTCCTGCCCCTGGTCCTGCACTGCACCACTAGCACCAGTGGGATCCCCACCTCCAGACCCCGTCTCTGGTGCTTGCAAGGCCTCCTCCTCCACCAAAACCCCACCAACCTGGATGACTCCGTGCCATCTTCCCCTGTTGGGCCCTGTGGGGTCCCAGCTGCCCCTTCTGCTGCCGAGGAGTCCAACTCCAACCTCCGCCTCTTGGACCTCCCCCCCGGCAGCTGCGGCCTGGGACACGGCACCGGACTCCTCACTCCCCGACGAGATCACAACATGGGAGGGGAGCCGGGCCTTGCGTCTCCGGCTGGTGGTGGGATCCCCGCCGCTGTGCTCCACAGCACCTTCTCCGCCCTCTTCATCAGTTGACGCTGCAGACAGGGAGAAACAAAACACAGGCATCAGGGCACTGTACAATGGACACATACACACATGACAGTTGTACATGAGTGGCATTGGCAAACCTCAGACATGTCATCACAATCCCCAACACAAATGTCATTTCAACTCGCACACATGAGCCATACCACAGCCATATCGCAACTGCCAGCACCATCCATACACATACAACAGCATGAGCAGCCAAAGGTGAGCCAGACATCACATGCAACACAGGAAGTGCACCACACATGTACACACACCACCACACTTGCATGCATGTGTACACCTCTGGCAAGTGTCGCAGTGTTCAGACGGGCATCCATGTCACATCTGCCAATCAGGCTTCCACATACCGCTGTCACACGCATCCATGTTGCATCACTGTTGCACCCTTGTCAAATACACACACATGCACATGTACACAGTGCTGATACATGCAGCCGAAAACAACATACATGTGTGACATCACGGACATGTCTACTTACATACACATTCATCCAAACATGTGTGCCCACACAACTGCATTTGGCATGCAAGCCTACACACACAAGCACCATCCATGTCTCACACATACCAGCCCTCGCATGTGTTAGCCCCACGGCCCTGTACACCCCCACCCATACTTGACCCCATACAAACAGATGAGCAACCTGCACACTACTGAATAATCACCACACGCACTGCTCACAATCAGGATGCATGTACACTCACCGCTCGACTCCAGACGGGTCTTCCTCTCAAGGACCTGGACGTGGAGCGCTGGAGATATGCGTTCCAGGACCCTCATCTGTTCTTCCGACAAGTGGCCCCGGTGCCCCTTGGCATCCGCTGCCTTCAAGAGGCGCCGGGCCTTGTTCAGGGTCCTGGACCTGAAGTCCTCCCAGCGCTTCTTGACATGTTGTAAATCGCGGACTGCCACCCCCTCCGCGTTGATGGCAGTCACGATGTCAGTCCAGATCCGAGTCCGTCCTTCCTTGTCGGCGCGGGAACTTCCGAAGAGGGCATCATACTGCCCCAGGACTTGCTCCACCAGGACACCAACTTCGGTGGCACTGAAGCTGGTGCCCCTCTGCCTCTCTGGCTGGGGGTTGTCAGTGGTCTCAGATGGTGTTTGCCCCGACATGACAACCCCAGAGGCAGGAGTGGGTGGGCAACTGGGTCCTGGGGCTGGGCTGTGGAGCGATGGAATCCCAGTCGGGAGTCTTCGTTTCCAGCAGGGGTGGTCACAGCAACAGCACCCCTGGCCGATGTGCAGGCAGCAAATGGCAGGGCACGTGGGCAGCAGGCAGTCAGGCAGCAGCAGATGGCAGGTGGGAGCGTGCTCGGGGCTCTGGGGGGCAGTAGTTCGGCCTTCTGGGCAGGAGCGTGGTCTTCCGTGTGCTTACGCATGGCCAGCTTGATACGGAGTGATTTGGCACGTGAAAAATCTGCACGTCAGCGTGTAATTCGAGGAAAGGCCCTTAGCGCGTAAGTGCGTCTGCACGCATACGCATTTTCATTGGACAGAAGGCCCCTCAAGCGCAAGCACCCCTGTGACGTGACGCGTACAGACGTGCATGGGCATTTCAGCGCGCGTGAAAAACTGCACGTCCGCGTGTAATACGAGGAAAGGGCCCATGCGCGTAAGCGCGCGTGAAAAACTGCACGTCCGCGTGTAATACGAGGAAAGGGCCCATGCGCGTAAGTGACATGACGCGCGCGTGCGTTTCCCTCAGCACGGGTTAAAGGTGAGCGGGCCCAGCAGTTCGCTGTACGTGCCTTTCGTGGAGACCGACGTGTGTTGCTGCTTCCTGTTGTTTCGCGCGCCATCACAACTTCACAGCTATCAAGGACTTATCTCTTCTTTTGGCGGGGGTATTGGCTACGCGTGTTTTTCTGCATCGCGCTAGTCAGACGGTGAGTCGCACACGCTCTTTTTCCCACTGCAGGTGCCCCTGTGTATCGCACCCATTTTCGATGTCATAGTAGCCTGCGTGTCCCACGCGTACGCGTTATTCGTGTTACTGGGTGCCACCGCGTTCTGCGGGAGGTTGAATCCACGCACGTAGGCTGCAGGGTTGCGTGCACGGTTTTACTGCAGTTTTGGGGTGTCTGAGCGTTGCGTGACCCGTCACCACATCACCGGGGTCACATACAGCCTTGCAGATGCAGGGGGGCTGTTAACATCTTGCTTCCCACCCCCTTCACCCCAATTGCCCAGGTCAATTGTGGTGTACACCTCCCATTGGCACCACTCCATCTGTGCCAGCACTACTACATCTGTGCCATGGTTGGGAGGCCACCAAAGGTGAGGGGCGCCTCAGCTGGGCGTCCTCCTCGTGGCGGGCGTGGTCGGGGACGTGGCCGTGGTGACCAGGGAGTAGGGGGACTCCAGGGTGTCCAGGGCAGCCACAGAGGGGGAAGAGGCAGGGGTGCGCCACTTGAGCACAATGTTGTGCCATGTGTCGGTGCAGCCATGCCACCACCCCCTGTGGTTCCGGGGGATGCAGCTCCTGCATCTGGCACTGGCACCCGTATGACCCGGCAGTCCGTTCCATCGACTGCCACAGGCCCAAGGGTAGTGGTAGCTGCAGGTGCAGCTGTGGACACCACCACCCAGGCTCAGGGTCTGCCAGCGCAGGCTGCGTTGGCACTTGAAGAGCCCTTGGTAGATCTCCAGCAGGCCAGGGGAGAAACCATAGGGGCACGCCGGGCTGCTCAGACCAAGACACGTGTCCCTGGGGCAGTCATGTCATCTGCTGCCCCGAACAGCCGGGTGTTGGCAAGTGCAGGGGCAGATGCACCCAACAGCACCCCGGTTGTGAGTCTGCCAACCAGGACCGTTGCGGTCAATGACCCTGCCACAGCTGATGTTGCTGCGCAGGGTCCATTAGTGGGCACCCAGCTGCCACTGACACAAGTCAGGCCTTTGGTCATCCCTCCACCTGCCACTCCCTTGGCTCAATCCACCGAACCCACTGGCCATACTGGTCAGGGCGGCATTAGCCAGCCAGGGTCTGCGCCACAGTCCAAGAGGAGGAAGGTTGCACCTGCAGCACAGGCTAGGACCCCACACACAGCCACGACCTCCTGCACGTCGAGGAAGAAGCCTTTCTGTAAGCAGGAACTGGACTTCCTCGTGGACTACGTGCGGGGCCACAGCCGTGACATGCTAGTGGGTGCCAATAGTCAGACTACGGCTGCCCAACGTGACACCCACTGGAAGCATGCTGCGGAACATGTCAGTTCATTCGGCCATGAGGTGCGCACGGCGCAGGAGTGCAAAAAGCGTTGGAATGACATCAAGCGCAGCACTAAGGCTAAGCGTGCCTCAAATTACAACTTGACTCTGCTGACTGGCGGTGGGCCTGCACCAGAGGAGGAAGAACCCACTCCGCATGAGGCTCTCGTTGCGGAGTTCATACCACCTGAATTGGTCGAAGGAGTGGGAGAGATGCTGGACTTTGATGCCCAGTCCAGTGAGTGTTGATGCGTGTTTGTTGAGGACGTGTGTGTTTCACTTGTGGGATGTGTTGTGCATGATTGCTGCTACATGTGACGTGTACATGGTTCTGATGTGTAAGTAATGCAATGCTTCCGTCATGCATGTCTCCTCTGCCTGCATGCGGGACTCCATGTGGGCATGCTCCCTTGCCCCTCCTCCGCCACTCTGCACCCAGTTCCACTTTTGCACTGGTCTGCTTCAATCTTGCCAATGTGTAGTTTCTTGTTCATGTGTCCTGTGTAGATGCTAACTTCCAACGTAGAAACTGCCAGACATATGCCGTGTGGTACAGCCTTAGTACTCGATGCAGGGTATCTCACTTGTACTGTGCATGGGTCAGATGTCCCGCAGGGACATGAGTGCCCATTCATGCTCCATGTGCATTGCACGCATGCCCCCATGTGTCCTTGACTGGATGATCACTGTAATATGAGTCCTTGGTTACATACATTGCCTGCCATCTCATCGGCCTCCCCATGTCAACTGTGGCTCAGTCCTGCGTTGCACACATGTTTAGGCCCTGACAATCTGTGTGGCTCACAGGCCTCAGCCTGTTCAATGGCCAATGACTCTGTCCAACTCTTGTTGTGTCTTCTTCACACGTGGGCGGCCTCCGGAGTTTTCATCATGTGTCCTGCCCACTGTCCCAGCATCATTTGCAGTGTTGTAATTTGAATCACATTAAGCTGTTGATTCCAGTCAACACTGCCTGTCAATACACAGGTGTATGGTCAGCCTTTTGATACCATGCTAGGCATCCCTGCTTTGGTACTGGGGTGGAGGGGTGCTTGGCTTCTAGACATGGTACACATTGAATGCACAATGCACGTGATGTGTGATTTTGACATTGCACTGCCTTCACATTTCCTGGCACACACCATGGAGTGCTTGTACATGTAGGTAGTGAGTGGCGTACACATTTTCTGCACTGCATAGACCCACTTCCATGGAAACTGCCACCTTTAAACAGGTCTGATCACAGAAGCTATTCAAAGTATACCCAGCATGCATGCCAGGTCATATGTTGTGTGTCACATGTCTGCCGGATGCCTTTGCTGTCGGTGTGTGTGTGTGTGTCGTGTGCTTCTGACATGTGTAGTGACCTTTTTCTCTCTATTTTTCAGGTGATGATGCAATGGAGGCGGAGGATGGTGTTGTCATGCCAGACACAGGGTTGGTAACACCACATCAACCCGGCACTAGTGGGGGTCGTGGGGTGGTAGGCCACGAAAACCCCCAAGTGCTGCAGTCCATCTTGTCTCTGGCTGCCTATGAGTCCAGCCTTGATGACGACTCTGACGTCCATGTTGAGTTGGAAGAGCATCAAGTCCATGTGTCAGGGGTGAGTGATTCTGATGTGGACACTCCTCTGTCTGCGACACCTGCACTGAGGGATCAGACAGTCTTGGTTCCTCCGCCCGTGGTGGATCGGGACGCAGGGTCACCCTCCACACCAGTCACTGATGTGCCTGGGACATCACGTCGACGGGGGCATGTAGTCGTGCAGCCGCAGGTGGTGCCAACACAGCAGGTCAAGCCCGGCAACGCGGTCGCCGCGCGCAACCGCTGTATACTGAGTGGGAGCAAGACATGACTGCCAATTCCGAACGGCAGGGGGCAGCAATGGAGAACATCGCTGAGAGCATGGAGCATGTGGCCCGATCTGTGCTCCCCCCTGCTAGGCAGGTGCTTCTCCAGCAGCAGGCGGCACGGTCCACGGCCCGCTCGCTCAGGCTGGGCATGGCGGCCTCAGACAGGGCACGCCAGGCTGAAATGTCGTCTCTGCGTCAAGCAATTGCTGCTCACGCAGAGGCGCACATGGATGCCCTGAGGGAGGAGTATGCTTCCCTCAGATCCACTCTGGGTGTCCTTATGATGTCCCAGAGGCAGCAGGCAGAGGAGAGGTTTGCACAGCTTGAGCGTACCATCTCGGCTGAGCTACAGGCTTGCCGGGAGGTGCAGCAGGTTGTCCAGCCAGGCCTTGCAGGAGGAACTCCGTGTTACACGTGCTACCTTGCAAGAGGAAGCACGTGTATCACGTGAGATTCTGCATGCAGACCTATGTCACATCGCCACACAGAACCAGGCTCACCCATCCGGCAGACTTGCTGCCGATGAGGGGCAGGCTGCGGCTAGGCGTGGCCAGGCTACTGTGCCACGTCCTCCTTTCCAGGATGAGCCTCGGACGACCATCTATCTCCCACATAGGTCGGGCTGTGCAGGCGTTGAGCCCATGGAGGTTTTTTTTTTGGCTCAGCATCATCGCATGTGGATGTTGAGCAGCACCCTGTACCTCCCCCCTCCTGGGTGCCTCCCCTCCCCCGCGGGTCGTATGTGGCCATTTTTGATTTTTCTTTTAGTTTAGTTAGATAAGTTTCTGTTTGATAGTTAGTTTAAATAGGTAATGTAGGTTTTCCATTGTTAGTGTAATTAGTTAATAGTTGAGTTAGTTTAAAATTGCTAGTCTATTGTGCTTTCATGTGACGGTGCGGTGCTTTGTGGTTTTTGAAGGCATCCACTGTCTGTTCCAGCTGGGCCCGTCATGGTTGTCTTGTGTATGTGTTTGCTGCTTGGGGTCCTTGACTCACATATGCCACTCCTGCCTCCCTTATCCATGGGCTCGCAAGGATGGTTCGGTGTTACAGAATATTACACAAGGGCTTTGGACTGTCATATCTGTGGCATGTCTGGTGCTGTGTGACTTGTGTTGACACCCCTAGTGGGGATGATTTAGGTGTCATTGTCCACTGTTCAGCTTTTGCTAGATGGGGTGTGTCATGATTAATGTGTACATTGATTGCTATGCATTGTGTAGTATGTTTCATATCTTTCCTGTACACGTGCTTGTTGCAATTCATGCTGTAGATAGTGTTCACACTTTGGAGGTGAAAGACGGACTGATGGTGTGATTTGTGATGTGACTCTCTGACATGGTCAAGTAATGAGATGCCTGATGAGACACACACAGATGACTTTGAAGCATTAATCATGTGTTTCATGACCTTTCTGCAGGGGGATGAGCCTCCAGAGCACCTTTGCCAGCAGACATGGCCCATTGGACGACGGAATTCTGGACCCGTTTGTTGGTGCCCACATGCACATGATTGCAGACCCACATCCTAGAACTGCTGACATGTTCCAAGGAACTCCAGGCAAGGTGAGCATCACAGGGGGGCCACGACACAGCAAAGCTTGCACCAGGCGAGTTGCACATGCAGGCTTAGTCACAGCACTGAGGGTGAGCATAGACGAATATTGGTGTTGAAGCACACAATGCAGCTCAGATGTGTTTGTGGACTGATGGCTGTTGATAGTAGGGTTGTCTGGGACACATGCAAGGGCAGTGGCACATACCCTCCGGTACACCAAGGTCCATTGAGGCACTTGTATCAACCATGTGGCCTTCCGAGACATGGAAAGGGGCAGCTCACAGGGACATACAGCAAGGGACATACTCGGGTGCAGTGCATGTCTTTTCCACATACTTCATGATAAATGCACTGCCAACTTTGTTTCGGTCATGGTGGTACGCAACTTGCTCTGTAGTCATGGCTTGCTATATGGGTCTGTCTGCTTACCCAGGGAACATTGCATGTTGTGTGAATTGTGACACATTGGTGTTCCATTTGCCACGCACCCACCAGCGGCTGACTTACTGCATTGACTGTGTATGACCCGTCACAGGGGTGATGTTATATATGGGTACGAAGCATCGACCACAGATTGTCTGTTTGTAGAGTAGTTTGTTGCTATGGGGCATGTTTGGTGTTGTGTTTTTGTGTGCTCCTGTAACCGGACCTGAGAGTGCACAGGCAGGAGGCCAGCACTCAAAACCAGAGCTAAGTGTCTTGTTGTTTTTCTTTCGAACTGCTCTGCATAGGCTTGCTGGGGAGTGTACTGATGCATGGATGTATGTGTGGTTCAATTTGGTATGTTTTTTCTCCCTAATCACCCGTGATCCTATGCAATTTTGAAACCTGTACCCTCTACCCGGTGTTCCTGCTTCCCGTACCTATCCAAGCAACGTTCCCTGACCCTCTTTCCCCACTGGGGTTGCGGATGCCTGTGTAAGCCCCGAACTTGCAGGCGCCAAAACCCTAGAGGGGGTGGTTGGTTCGTACCACTCCTGAGCCTGGACTACAGAAGGCCATGACAATGATGTCCAAGTTTGTTTGGATTGTGTATGTGTTCATGCAGGTTGTACATTTTCATGCATTCCCTAGTTTCATGTGTCATTCCTCCTCCCCTCTACTGCCACTCATTCCAGTCATCCAGTGTGTCAACACCTGTCCCGACTGCATATCCCTGAACCTCCTTCCCCACCAGGGTCTCAGGGGCCTGTGTGAGTTTGACCTTGCAGGCACCCGGGACATGGTGGGGGTGGTTGTTTCGTGACACTCCCGCGCCTGTACAGGGGACATGTGACAGTACACATCCATTCATGGTACATCATCCTATGTCATGTACCACACATGTCTCACATCCTGTCGTGACATTGTTTTGCTGTACTACCTTGGTTGTTGCATCATTGTGGTAGTACTTGGCCTTTGTGAGGTACTGCTACGTCAAGTCATCTACTGGAGGGTGTTCGGGTTCGTTTTTATGCCTTGGATTTTGTGATTTTAGAAATGAGTGTGGATTCTGAGGGTTCAGGCATCTTTTTACACACAAGGTGGGAGATGGTGACGAAGGGTAAAGGTGATCCTGTGGCCAGGTGGAATTGAGGGTTGGGGGCTCCATGACCCAGGTGCAGTTGTTCAGTGGGTCATGGTCATTTGTGAGGGAGGGAGGGGGTTGTTGTTGATAGTTGCATTGCCCTGCAGTGTGATGGGAACTCTGACATAGTAATGGTGGTATCCTATGTACATGTTGTGTTCTGCTGATCAATGCCTGTTCATGTGTTGTGTTTTCCTTTCAGGTGCGAGGGGATAGTTGTGGTTTGACATGCTGGGGTGTACACATGGTGGATGTTCACATGTGATGTGTAGGGAACACTGATGGTCACTTGAGTGCACATGCATATGTGGAGTGCATGTCCTTGCAGAACCACACACTTGCACTCTGATGCACTACATGTACTCCCACCCTTGCATATCCACGTGTACACTGTTTGCCTTCTGGTGCCCACTGTGTCCCGGCAGCACATGTTCTGTGACCGATTATGGATCCAGTACATGCCTAATTTGATGTTTGATGTGGTCTGTCACTTAGATGTGATGCTCAGGGTGTGCATCACACACAATGGCTGTTCACTGTGCTGTGCGCTGAGCAGTGTGATGCAGGAGTAGGACACTGCACACATGAGCTGCAGTGTTGATTTTGCAATGCATAATGTGCATGTAGACAGGCATTCATTGATATGTTACGTCTACGACTGTTGTAATGCATTTGGAAATGACTTATTTTGGGTGGGAGATTTTGTTGGTCTGTCATTTCATCTGATTCCGGGTCAGGCATCATTGTCCGATGCCACTGTACATTTAGGACATGGCAATGTGTAGCTTATCGTTACTGTGTTGGTGTATGGGTATTGCTTGCCATGTCATGTTGATGTTTGTGAGGGTTTGAGTGACATGACAGTGATGGCCATGGCCTGTTTTGCAGGTGTGTGTGATGCACACCTTGCATGTCCGGGTCATCCGCTTCTCAGAGCAACTAGCTGGGGGTAGATTTCTCTCCGCAGCAGGGCCTTCCCCCTGGAACAGACTTCCTGCCTGACTTGAACTTGAGGGGAACCATCTCCAGTTCTGGAAGCACCTCAAGACCTTCCTCTTTGCTTCTGCTTACTCTCTGCCTCTCCCTTGCACAATTCTTCACTGGAACTGCACAGGAGCTGCAACTGGGCCACTCTCACCGACCTCGGTCCCTGGCCCAGCCACTCTCCACTTGCACTGCCTCCCTGGCAACCCCTGCACTGCAGCACTGTCTCTCTATCCCTACAGCCCTCCCTTCCCAGCACTTGTCTACACTTACCTTTGCAGTTGCCACCAGCCGACCTATGTATTATTTTTTTGGGGTACTTCCCCTGTACTGGACACCCCCCACCCTTCCCCTTGCACTTTTCCCTTCCCCCTACCCCTGCACTTGCACAATCTCAATGACACCTGGCCTAGTAGTACCGTTGTCTTCCCTTGTTCCCCCCTCCCTGCCTCATTGCGCCTTGCAATACTTGTGTATGGCCAATATCATGTCATATGTCATATGTGTGCCTTTTGGTCACACAGGATAGCTTGTGTTTAAGTAGCTAGGGATGCAGCCGATGTGGCAGTTCCATGGCAACTATCTCAGGGTGGTAGGGTTGTGACAGTTGACTGTCTCTTTGTCATCATCGATTGTCACCTGGTATGTGCCAGGCCTGTGTGCACTCCGCAGGGGTGGGAGTTTAGGTGAAAAATGTGGCCACAAGCTGGGTCCGGGCTTCCTCGCCACGTGCCCTGTCCCCTCCCATGGGCAGCGCCTATGCCTGTGGTTGGGGATGTGGGGGCACCACCGTGTCCACCGGGACGCCCTGCCGTGTTGCAACATTGTGCAAGACACATGCTGCCACAATGATCCTGCACACTACTGGTGGTGCATAGAGTAGTTGCCCACCAGAGCGGTCAAGGGAGCGGAAACGTGACTTGGGCACTCCGAATGTGCGCTCCGCTATGCCCCTGGTTGCAATATGGGCGGCGTTGTATCTTACCTGGGGTGGTGTGGTGGGGTTCGGGATTGGCGTCATCATGTGGTTGCTCAGAGGGTAGGCACTGTCCCCTGTTGGGTGTCCTGACCCACGTTTAAGCTATCATGCTGCAACATTTGGTGCTGTGGGCTTAGAAAATTCAAGATGGCGGAAAACCCACATGTGCGCCGAAATCCAGGAAAGCTGCGCAGTTTGTGCGCACACCAAAATGGTTGCCTCACTTGCCACCCACCAGTGCGAGAATGAAAGGCCGGGTTGCCATGAGGGAAATGGGTTGCCAAAGGAAAAACAGTAGCGCCGGTTAGCTTCAAAGCGCTTTAAAATCACCATTGGACTACCCGCACAGTAGTCTGAAACCATTGGGAATGGCAATGCTGATTGCCAAATGCAACCTAGAATTGTTGGGAATTCATTTTCTTAAATCCCAAAAATGGGTGCAGTACCAGTACTCACCACTATCCAAAAGCCGGCAGTTTAAAACCACCCTGTGTTTCTCTGAAGGCAAGCCAAAGTGCCTATTTCAAACATTGCAATATGTGCAAAATATTCACTGAACACCAGCAGACATTTGGTAGAATGGAGTTTTGTGTGCCTACAAAATCTGGGAAAGGAAGAGCCCAGAACAATGCTTATAACAAAACTGGCTGAGCTATGGAGTCAGCAGTTTAAGTTGCACTGGATTTAAAGACACTAAAATCGAAAATGTTTAGATTAAATAAGTGACCTATGTTTGGTGTCACATGCCTTTGTAACTGTTGAAATGTCATAGTTTTGCACTTAGAATCAGCATTCTAGCTGCATATGTAAAAATGTTTAGTTTTATTTGAATGCAGGAACTGGGGAACAAAAAGTGACATTTTATCTGAAACCTGGCTTAAGGAACTGAATTCTGCCTGGCAACTACCCCCATCAGGAGTGAAACTTGAGTCACAGCTGTGTTCCCAGGCCTAGCTGCCCTTTTGCTGCTCACACTAAGGATATGCCATCTATCTGATAATTGAATTACCTGTGCTCTGCAGGAAAGTGAACAAAGCCCTGTCCTGGCTCAGGCAAAGGTTTTATTGGCAGGAGTCGTAAATGGTCGTAAAAAGTGGCTTCCTCCTGAGGAAAGGGGAGGGGCACTGCCTGTGAGAGCAAGCTGGCTTGGCAGAACTGGAAAAACCAGAAATTCAACCTTGTGCTGAGGGTAAACCACACCCCTTTGGAGCCAGAACATAACTTTAAAAAGATGAATAACTCATAGAGCGGACATGTGAAAATTTTATAAATGATACCATAATTCTTGTGATTTTTCTGCCCACAGTTTAAGAGGTTTTTAGAACCGGTGGTATGTTCAGGGGGGTGTCAGCGGAAAAGTGGGGATAACTCTAAATGTATGCATGTTAAAAATCTGAAACTTCATCAGTTAATGTCCGTACTCCCTGCGCACATGTATGTAAAGTTGGGTCAATGTCAGAAATTGCAAAATCAGTTAAAAAGTGAAATATGTGCCATTTCTGAATGCAAGCTCCCAGGAAGAGCAGAGTTTGAACAGGGGATACCTCCTGTAATGCATGATGGGTGCATATGATTTTAAAACAATATGTACCTCTGCAAATATGTATTTGTTTCAAATCTAGATTTGTGTGTAAGTTGACAGGAGGAGTGGACTTTCTGCAGGCTGTAAAATGACATCACTCTGACTCACAGTTCATTCCCCAATCAAATGATAAATGGAAGTTTGACCAATTAGAAGCTGAGAGAGAGGTAGGGTCAGTGATGCTAGAACACACCCACATTCTAAACACATAAAAGCAGACAGACAGGACAGACAGGGACCTTCAATTCCATTTGCTGCAACGCACTCTGCCGGACCATACAACATCCAGAGATCCAGACTTCAAATCCATCAAACCTCCAGAGAGCCAAACTAGAGACTTCAATCTATCCAGAACTAGAGACCCAGACCAGAGAACCAGAGAGAGCTGACCCAGATCACTGTGTAGTGCAGAGACCAGAGGCGAATTTAAAACCCTGACCAGATCCGTGATGAGGCCCATTTCACTCAAGAATATAGTGTGAGTACCTAGAAAACTGTGCAGAACCAATCTCCTAGTTAAAATAATATAATTCAATCCATTTTTAACCTAAGTAGAACTGCAGCTTAGCAATTGTGTTATCCTGCCATCATTTTTAAAGCTGAAAAAGTGTGCGTTTAAAATTTCAAATCTGAAAAACGACCTTTATTCAATCGCTCATATCTCCGCAACCGTTTGTGCTAGAGACTTGCAGTAACTTTTATTTGGAAGCTGGGATCCTAGGCTTTCCTAGGACCCCAAAACGATAGGGATAGTCCTTGTGGTTCCTCTGTAATAGCGCTCGGCGCATCCGCGAATTTTACCGCGATTTGCAAATTTCTTCACGTGTAAAACTGCTGCTGCTTGCCTTCCATTTGCCAGAAATTCGTTTAACCTGCTAACTATCCCTGCATCATTGCTAGTGTGAGCCTGGACTAATATTAACTAGATACCACTCACCCTGAACCTCTGAAAGGGAATTAAAAGCATTTCCAGCATATTTCTCATCCATTGCTAGCACATATAAAAGCATTTGGGCCTGTGTTTTCAAAACTCCTATCTGTTTTCTTTAAGCTTGCTGGGAATTGAACTGAATTACATTGATTGCATTTCTGAGAACTGTGTGCTTTCCTCCCATTTCCTTGCATTGCATAAAAGGGGGGGGGTGGATTGCCAGAGAAAAGTGATTACATTGTTTTGTTGAAATCATATTGAGTATTTTCTATACTGCATTTCATTCATTCAACCTTGCATTTCCTTGAACCCTATAAAGCATTCTCTACCACATTATACTTCTGTACCTATTTACCACTGTGCTACCTTATCCATTTCATGTCAACTCCTTATTGATTATAGAGAAGCGTGTTAGTGCCAGATTCTCCGTTGTTAATCTTTATCATATCAGATTAAGTGTGATATTCAATTATTAATTTACTATAAAGGGTGATATATATCTATTGTTTAAATTATCAAATAAACCTTTTAAACTTGCAAAACAGAACTACTTCTTGGCTCAGTGGGGTCAGGGGGATTCCAAGAGAGGGGTGTTATATAGGGGTAGTCATCCAGAACGCATGAACTGGACCTAAAGATATATCAATAAGGGTTTTCATTCAGTATTATAGACTAGGCGTTGACTTAGCTGTAGTGTTGAATTGAATCCCCTTACAAATTGGGGGCTCGAGCCGAGACGTTGGGTTAGATTTACCACTTGTGCAGCTTAATACAGTGTGCTAACTGACGGGATACATACATCCGGTCGGATCACCACGCTGCATTACGCTGTGAAGCATTCCTCAAAAGGGACACTCCAAGAAAAGTTCTGTTCTGCAAAAATAAAATACTAACTTCTGTAAGTCAGGACAGAGACCAATCTCTAGAATGACGACCTTGGTAGATATGAAAATAGCCAGAGAGCACTTCTTACATAAATTATGTGTTAGAGGTGAATGGGCTGAGCAGGGCCAGGATGCCTGGTTGCAGGCCATCACGCGACAGGTCACTGAAACAGGGTCAGACTTATGGAGAGATCAGGGTCCATTACATGTGGCCCTGAGTGAACTATATATGGCTCCTAAAGCCAAAGAGGAACACAATAAGATTGCCAGGATAGCAGCATACCTGTACCTATATATGGGAGACATGCAGGATAGATGTGCTGAAAGCCAAAATCTGGCAAATAGGCAACAGATGGTGTTAGAGAAGGTCCAATCTGACCTGGTCTCTTCTGAGCAGAGGCTGCAGAGGAGCCAGGAGTCAGAAAATGACAGCAGACTGTACATCACTAAAATGAAGGAGGATATGGATGTGCTGCAAAAGGAAAAGTCAGAACAGGATACCAGATTTCTGGCCTTGCAGAAGGAACACCAAGAAGGTTTGGACTCCCTACTGCAAAGCCAGAAAAAGCTGGAGCAACAGCTAGACTTCAATAGGGCATGTGCTGAGCAGGTAGTCACCCTGCAAAGCCACCTAGATAGAGAGAAGGCAGAGAGCAATAAACTGATTTTGAAAGACCTGGATACCCAGACAGAGTTTGACCAGGAGCGCCAGAAAGCTGGTACCTTCCAAAGGCAGAGGGACGACCTGGCGGCACAAATGCAGGCTCTTAGTCAGGAAAGAGACGCCATAGGCCAGGAAGTCTGCAATCTAAAAAGAAAAATGGAAGAAAATCACCTGGCCCACCAGGGACTGGGTGACCTCCAAAAAGAACACCAGAACTTGTTAGAGCACACCAGGAGGGTGGAGGATGCTCTAGCAAGAAAGGAGCAGGCCATTAGGGACACAGCTCAGGAGGTAACCCTCCTGCAGCAAAGACTGGCCCAGTTCTCCAGGACCAACCAGGAAGCACAGAGGGAAAATGAGGCTCTCTGCCAGCACAATGAGAGGCTCCAGCAACAGGTAGCGATGCAGGAGAAACTGATAGAGTCGAGAAAGGCCTTAACAGAGGAACTGAAAGCACAAATGCAGGCTCTTGCATTGCAACAGGGAGCAGGGGCGGATAGAGATGAGGTCCGCTGGGAAAGAGAGACTCCTGACCATAACCGCAGGAGCCCTAACACCAGGGGCCTTCATCTCCCCCAGTCCCTGGACTCTACCACCCCCATGTCCCCTGGCGCACATGAGCACAGGGCTGCAGGGATGGCAGATTACTATCCAGCTAAGAGTATGGGGCTCATAGGCCAGTACCACTCAGGAATGGAGGGGTGGGCATCCGGGTATGGGCACCCAAGTACAGTACAGTTCGATGGGGAACCCCAGGAGAGTAGGCCCATTAAGGGCATCCTGAAAACCTCTGCCCAGTTAGGTCAGTGGAGGGGGTACCCATCAAATCCTGGCAGCAAGGAGGAATCTGAAGACTCCTCTGAACTGCGCAGGACACAGGAGACCAGGTCCCCACATTCTGCCAGCCATTCCCAGGCTCGCAGAATCCGGGAAAACCTGGAAGAACAGACGGGAACCTCTGGGAGCAGTGCCTCTGAGTCCGAGGACGAATGGACAAGGGTTACCCGAACCAAAAAGGCCAATAAGGCAAAAAGGGCCTTGCTGAAGGACCCCTTAAAGCAGATTAAGGCGATCAGGAGCGTCATTACGCCTTACCATAAGAACGCTAAGTATTCTGTTTGGGAGCACTTAGAGTTGTTTGAACAAATGATGGAGACTTTCCATTTGAAGGACAGCCAAAGCTGTATTCAATATGTAAAGTGGACCTTCTCCCCGGAATACTCCAGTTTCTTTGCGGGGCTGGAGGACCAAAATCATTTAAGATGGTCCACCTATAAGGCGGCCATCTTGAAACATTTTTCTGTTCACAGAAATCCTCAAGAGGCTCGCAAGGCGGCCTACAATTTGCAATGCGGGGAGGATCAGGCCCCACAAGAATTTGTGCAGGAGTTAAAGCGTGCTTTTGCGCAAACCACAAGAAGGGTGCGCACGGATAGCAGGGAATTTATTAATACGTTTTTCCATGCCTTGCCCAAATATATCATGACCCAGCTCGTGAGGGATTTTCACGAGAAAAGATCTTTAGACTGGGTCATTGAACAGGCTACCCGGATCTATGAGGTGCAGAAACCGGTAGATAGCAAAAGTAATGCCCAGAAAAACCCCAAAGCCAACACCACCCCTGCTGCTGCCAAGGTGGCAGAGGTAAAGGTCACCCCCGTTTTGGATTTGGAGATGGGGGGGCCTAAAAACCTACCTGCACCTAATAATGCTAGGCCCAGAAGGTCCTCGGGCCAGTCACAGACAGGGAGCCAGGGAGGCAGCCCCACAAATGGGGTCCCTCGCTCTCCTGATTATGTAAGTCCCCGTTACAAGGGAAATCGACCCATCCTGGGTTATGTGTGGACTCCTCCAGCCCAAGGGGGGGGATCCAGCCAAGCACCTAACCCAGGGAACTTCCCTCCAAACTTCCCACAGGAGGGCAGAAATTTACCAAACCCTGGGCAGAACTTTTTCCCCAGATATCCACCCGACTTCCAGCCCCAAAACCATCCATCCTTCTTTCCCCAATTCCCTGAGCCCAGACCACTGAATCCGGGAGAGGGGAGGCCAAGGGTGGAGGGGTACCCAAATCTTCCCAACCCGGGGTATTACCAGAGGAGGGACAGCTACCCTTCCCGGGATCAGCCCAGGGGAGAAAACAGGGCCCCGTATCAGCCTGAGCGGGTTTCCCAGTTAGAGCGCCAGGTTCAAAACATGGCACGGGACCTGGGTCACATACTGAGGGCTCAGCAGAACCCTCAGATGGGCCTGCCGGCGCAGAACGCACCCAACTCTGGACCTGGTGCTCCAGAACAATGACGGGGGCAGCACCCCGATAACTCACCGGTTCCCAGGGAGGAGGCACAAAGGGAAGGGGGGTGTAAAGCCTTGGAGGAAGCTTCCTTCCTCACTTGTAAACAGCCCCTGGAAACCCAGGAACCGGAAACAAAATCTCTTGCCCCTGAAAGTCTGCCTCCTAAGGAGCAGAGGGGGGGTAGGAGAAACAAAAGACCCAAACAGACTCAGTTTGAGGAGGAGGTACAGATCTTCCAATTTGAGGGAGAGGGATCCTCAGAGGATCCTGGGAAAAGGATCTTCTCCTTCAGAGAGGGGGGAACTCCTCCCAAAGAAAAATGGGTCCCTAGGGATGCAAATCCAGACTGGGGAGATGTGGAGACTGAGCTACCGCCGCCCACCATCTCATCCCAGAACCAACAGCAAGAAAATCCCCTGGTTCAAACCCATCCTGGGGACTGCCTCCAAAAAGGGGGGGGCAGCCCAGAACCGGAACCAGGGGAACCCACAATGGCTCTGATCTCCAGTTGCCAACTTTTTCTTTCAGATTCCCAAGACTCTCCACAGAATTCTGCCCAAATCTCTTCGCTATCGATGTCCAAAACCAGAAAATTAGCCCACCAGTTGTCCAAAAATGTACATTATCTGTGCCCCCTTGAGGAGAAGGAGGGAAGATATTATGCCCCGGTACAAGTACAGGGGCAGGCTACAATCTCGGCACTGGTGGACACTGGATCTCAAGCTACCCTTCTGTCCAGAAGGGCCTTTGACGAACTGAATGCAGGAAGGGGAGAGAATTACCAAATTCCTCTCACCTCTCTTCCGGGACAACTACAGAACTTTGACGGGAAGGAAATTCCCGTTGAGGGGACTGCAGACTTGGACATTAAAATTGGGCGACATAAGTTGAAACACCCGGTCATAGTTGTGACCCCAGAGGGCACCCCTTGTTTACTAGGGAATGACCTCCTGAGAAGGTTGTCACCCCTAATAGATTGCGTAAACAGGGTCCTCTAGACCCAGACTAGCCGACCAATAAAATTAAAACAGAGTGTCAACCATGTTAGTTTAAACGGCACCTGCCACATGGTTGAACAAAAATCTGACCAAGTAGAATTTCACTTCCAGAACAACCAAATTCCAGACGTGACAGTAATAGCAGTAGGACAACAGACTGGTGATGGGGGGTCCTCTCTATTTCTGAAAATCAACCTTCCTTCCAGTTTAAAGTGGTATTCCACGCTGGAAGGAAACACTCTGAAATTTTATACCAATCCACAATCTGAAACTCCCACTCCTATAGTCCAGAAAGATGTGAAATCAGCTCAAAGCCTGGCTGATATTCAGCAATTTGGAGAGCAGTTGTTCATCCCTGTTCAGTTAAATGATGGGAAGGACTCTGTTCTCGCTCGAGTGTGTGTGAACAACGGTAAGAGCTTCATCAGCGAAGCCATGTTCCGCCAACTCCCAAAAGATCCAGCCATTCCCACATTCAAACTGATAGACAAATGGGAAATGGACCTGGAAGCACCTAATTCCAAACATCTCCTGCCAAGCAGGTGTATGCTCAAAATCTCCATTGGCAACAAGAGCATAGTCCACAATTGTTGGGTCGTGCGAGACGTCCCTGCCGCCTTTTACTTAGGCAGTGACATTCTCAATCGCTTTGCCATTAGTTTGGACCTAATAAACTTCAAAGCTTGGTCCCGATTAGCGGATAATCCCATGGGCTTTGATGATCCAGAAAAAGCATTTAGGTCAGCTCAATTGCTACCTTATGCAGTTGAAATTCAGATTAAAGAGGAAGTCACCATCCCAGAAAGGACCCGACAATTCTCCCTGGAAGTGAAAGTTAAAAGGGGACAAGAGTTGAAAAACCCTGATGCTTACATACATCTAAATGCTTCTCTCCAACAGCAAGGGTTGGGGGTAAACCCAACACCATTAGTCAACATAGAACATGACACCATTCCAATAGAGGTGGATAACAGCGACTTAAAGAGTATTACTCTAGCCGCAGGCACCATTATTGGAATGGCGGTTGATGACCGACATTTTTCCATCGACTTAGTAAATGAACTGTTAGGACCAATCCCCAAGGACTGTTTTGACAGTGACAGTGATGACAATACAACACCAGACAGGATCTTTACCCGGCACGGGGGGAACTTCCTGGTGTACACTTCCTGCCCCTATGGTAAGGAAGATGTGACGTGTGACTTCAGGAGGGATGAGGTGATTTTCCAGGTACATGAGGGCTGCCTTTCCCACCTGAAGCCTCCGGTCCAAATCAGCACTCTGACCAGGGACTTCTCCACCCAGCTGGAGGAGGCCGCGGAGATAGCCAAACCAGAAGTCTTTCCAGGCTTCAGGCAGATGGTGGAAGAGAGAGTCAACCTAGCTGATGCCTGTGTGACTCTGGAACAAAAGCAAAAGTTGAAACAAGTTTTCTTGGATTTCCAAGATCTCTTTGCGGTAGACTCATATGACTGTGGTCGCACTGACATCCACACAACAACAATCCCCACGGACCCTGGCATGACTCCTGTGTTTGTGAAGCAATATCGCTTGCCTCTCGCATCAATGGAGTCCCTTACTGAAATAATTAAGAACCTTGAGTCCCGGGGAATAATCCGTCCAGTCCACAGCACCTTCAATAATCCGGTGCTGGGAATATTGAAGCCAAACGGCCAGTGGAGACTCTGCGCTGACCTCAGGGAGCTCAACAAACGGGTCCATACTTCCCGATGGCCTCTGCCCTACATTGACCAAGGGCTGGCCCAGATTCAGGGGTCACAGGTATTCACTGCAATAGACCTGACCAATGGGTACTGGACCGTGCCTGTCAGTAGGGAGGACCAATACAAACTGGCTTTTACCTTTGGGGGCCAGCAGTACACCTGGACCCGGACTCCCTTCGGATACCTCAACTCCGGCAATGAATTCAACATTTTCCTACATAAGGCCATGCCCGACCTGGGTGCGAGGGGTAACCTGGCTTATGTAGATGATGTCCTCATCAAAAGTTCATCTGTGGAGGAACACATAGCGGAGATCCGTTATGTTCTGACACAGTTGAGGGCCGCCGGAGCAAAACTTTCCTTTCAGAAAGCACAGTGGTGTAAAACCCGTGTTAACTTCTTGGGGCATGAGATTACTCCTCAGGGCCTCTGTCCCCAGGAAAAGAAAGTGGAAGCACTTCAGAAACTGAAAGACCCCACAACTCTGCGGGAACTAAGGAGCCTCCTTGGACTGACTAATTACAGCAGAAAGTTCATTGAGGGCTACGCAGAGATCACCAGACCCCTGATTCATCTCCTAAAGGGGGGGGTCAAGTGGGAATGGGGTCCAGAACAATCCGAGGCAGTAAGACAACTCAAGAGAAGCCTCTCACAATCGCCTTGCCTAGCTTACCCTGTCAGAAACAAGGAGTTCTTCCTGGAGACAGGGTTCTCTAATACGTGCTTGACGGCCGTATTATACCAAAAGCATGACAAGGTCAATAAAGTTATCTCCTATGCGAGCAAAACTTTATCCTCTGTGGAGGAAAAATTCAACGATTGTGAGAAGGCACTCCTGGCAACGGTGTGGGCATTGAAGAATTACCGCCCGTTTATCCAGGGGGAACACATCATAGTGGAGACTCCACACCAGCCTCTGCAATATCTCCAAAGTGACAGAATCCGGGCCGGAAATGTGAGTAATTCCCGAATTACTTCCTGGATTCTGTCAATGCAAGGCTTTCCTGTGGAGGTCAGATATGGCCAAAACAAGAAGAGTCCACTCGCGCAGGGTCTGGCTGACTTGCATGATTGTGCCAGAGAAAACTGTCTCGAGGACGAAAGTCTAAAAATAAAGGACAACATGGAGGCATACCTTAATTCCCCCCACAAAGTCTTTGAAGAAGACAAGTGTGAGGGAATGCCCACTGTGTATGTGGATGGATGCTCTTACCATGTTGACAACAACGGGGAGAAAGAACTGGTGGCTGGCGTAGGGAATGCATGGGTGAATGAGTCCCCAGAACCCTCCGCTGGATACAAAATTGGTCCCCGAAGTAGTCAGGTGGCAGAATTGATGGCTGTGCATCAGGCCATCCTCACTGCTGTCCAGCATCAACTCCACGAACTGGTCATAATCACAGATTCGGATTATGTACGGAACGGGTTCGTGGAGCACCTGGTTAATTGGAAAACCAGAGGCATGTTATGTGCTAACCACAAACCCTTGAAACATGGGAAGTTGATCCAAAACATTGATGATTTGGTCACCTCGAATGAGATGACCATCTATTGGAAAAAGATCAAGGGTCATTCCAAAGTAGAGGGACCAGACAAACCTGGAAATGACTTAGCTGATCAGCTGGCCAAAACCGGGGCCATCCAAGGGGGTCTAATTGAGATTGAGTCCCTGTTGGGGGAAATCCAGGTCACTGCTATCACTAGGTCCCAGACAAATGCTCACAATGACCTTTCAATTGTACAATGGAGTAAGGAGACCCCTGATGCTGATTGATTACAGCTCAGAAGGGGGATCCAATTATTGGTAAATTTTACCAGCACCTTGAGGACCCTGAGAACTTTCCCCTGACGGATACCGATTACATTGGGAAAGAGGACCTAAGAGTGTTGATGAAATGTCCAAAAATGTTCAGAATCCAAGACGGTTTGCTGGTAAGGAAATCCAAAGCTGGCCACGATCAGTGGGTGGTTCCTACCTCATTCCGAAGCCTGATGTTAAGTCACGCCCATGATGCGGCCACTGCCGGTCATAGGGGGTTTCACACAACATTGGAAATCTTAAGAGAGGTTGCATACTGGCCACACATGGGGCAGGACCTCGACCAATACTTGAAGGGGTGTCTTGAGTGTGCACAATTTCAGCCATCATCCCTCACGCACCGGGCGCCTTTACAAAAGAGGGGAATGACACTGCCATGGTCAGATTTACAAATCGACTTTGTGGGCCCTGTGATTCGCTCGGCTAGGGGGAATAAGTACATGTTGACTGTGACATGCTTGTTTACCAAGTGGGTGGAATGTCTCCCAGCCCCAAACTGCAAGGCAGAAACTGCAGCTGCCTTGATGATTAACCACATCTTTTCCTGTTTTGGTCTACCTCAAAGGATTGAGTCAGACAGAGGTAGCCACTTCACCAGTGAAGTAATGACAAAGATGTGGGAGATACTGGGGGTCAAGAGAAAGCTGCATATTGCTTATAGACCAGCTTCTTCTGGGGCAGTAGAGAGATATAACCGAACCATTGTGAGCATATTAAAGAAGTTTGTGGCAGATTCTGGGCCAAGTTGGGATATCCGATTACCCCTGGTCCTAATGGCTATCAGATCTACCCCTTCATCTGCAACCAAAATGTCACCATTTGAGTTGATGACTGGACGCAAGATGGTGCTTCCTCAGCATTTGCTCTACAGGACCCAAGAGCAGACACTGATAAATGCCTCCACTACTCATGAGTATGTGGAGAATTTAAGGAAACACCTCCAACATGCTTTTGCTTATGCTCAGCGGAATCTAGAAAGATCAGCTGATAGCATGAAGACCCATTATGACCTGAAAACTTCCAGGAAGGAATATCAGGTGGGAGACCGGGTCTATCTATACAACTTCCAAAGGAACCAGGCCAAGCAGCGCAAATTTTTGCCTACATGGAAGTGACCATTCGAGATCATAGACAAAATCTCCCCTGTGGCCTACAAGATCCGCATCCCCAAAGGCGGTTCGGCAGAGGGGGAAGACAAGTGGGTACACATAAACCAGTTGAAGTGTTGCCATCCCAGGCACACTCTGCAACAACTGGAGGAATCCTCTGGAATCCTAGCGGGTACTGTATCAGACTAATTCAGTTCCAATCATAAAACATACCACATCTAGTCTCTAACATACTGTGATTTGTATGAAACTGTCTCTTAGTCATACTGTTTTTTTTTCAAAATAAGAATGTAATGTTTCGTTATGATGAAATGCATATGCTGCCCCACTATCTCAACAGTGGTGGAAAAACGTCTATGAGTAGGTATTGCCGCTCTTCCTTTGTCGTCCTAGGAGAAAGAAAACCTGAAGACGGGCCAAGGAGGACGATCCGGAGACCGGGAACGAAGATCCGATGGGCCCAGTGGACCGCCCAATACTCCCATCAGGACTGGCGAGGAGAACCGATCGATCAGTACCGGATGGAGAAGAAGATGCTGAACTATGCCATCTACAGAAGAGGAAGAAGATTATGCGGACAGACCGGTGCGTGGGTCAAAACCCTTGTGCACCCGACTCCCCATCGACTCAAATTCAAAGTGTAGTCGCGTGGGGGGGCTTGTTGGGTGTCCTGACCCACGTTTAAGCTATCATGCTGCAACATTTGGTGCTGTGGGCTTAGAAAATTCAAGATGGCGGAAAACCCACATGTGCGCCGAAATCCAGGAAAGCTGCGCAGTTTGTGCGCACACCAAAATGGTTGCCTCACTTGCCACCCACCAGTGCGAGAATGAAAGGCCGGGTTGCCATGAGGGAAATGGGTTGCCAAAGGAAAAACAGTAGCGCCGGTTAGCTTCAAAGCGCTTTAAAATCACCATTGGACTACCCGCACAGTAGTCTGAAACCATTGGGAATGGCAATGCTGATTGCCAAATGCAACCTAGAATTGTTGGGAATTCATTTTCTTAAATCCCAAAAATGGGTGCAGTACCAGTACTCACCACTATCCAAAAGCCGGCAGTTTAAAACCACCCTGTGTTTCTCTGAAGGCAAGCCAAAGTGCCTATTTCAAACATTGCAATATGTGCAAAATATTCACTGAACACCAGCAGACATTTGGTAGAATGGAGTTTTGTGTGCCTACAAAATCTGGGAAAGGAAGAGCCCAGAACAATGCTTATAACAAAACTGGCTGAGCTATGGAGTCAGCAGTTTAAGTTGCACTGGATTTAAAGACACTAAAATCGAAAATGTTTAGATTAAATAAGTGACCTATGTTTGGTGTCACATGCCTTTGTAACTGTTGAAATGTCATAGTTTTGCACTTAGAATCAGCATTCTAGCTGCATATGTAAAAATGTTTAGTTTTATTTGAATGCAGGAACTGGGGAACAAAAAGTGACATTTTATCTGAAACCTGGCTTAAGGAACTGAATTCTGCCTGGCAACTACCCCCATCAGGAGTGAAACTTGAGTCACAGCTGTGTTCCCAGGCCTAGCTGCCCTTTTGCTGCTCACACTAAGGATATGCCATCTATCTGATAATTGAATTACCTGTGCTCTGCAGGAAAGTGAACAAAGCCCTGTCCTGGCTCAGGCAAAGGTTTTATTGGCAGGAGTCGTAAATGGTCGTAAAAAGTGGCTTCCTCCTGAGGAAAGGGGAGGGGCACTGCCTGTGAGAGCAAGCTGGCTTGGCAGAACTGGAAAAACCAGAAATTCAACCTTGTGCTGAGGGTAAACCACACCCCTTTGGAGCCAGAACATAACTTTAAAAAGATGAATAACTCATAGAGCGGACATGTGAAAATTTTATAAATGATACCATAATTCTTGTGATTTTTCTGCCCACAGTTTAAGAGGTTTTTAGAACCGGTGGTATGTTCAGGGGGGTGTCAGCGGAAAAGTGGGGACCAGAGAACAAGAGAGAGCTGACCCAGATCACTGTGTAGTGCAGAGACCAGAGGCGAATTTAAAACCCTGACCAGATCCGTGATGAGGCCCATTTCACTCAAGAATATAGTGTGAGTACCTAGAAAACTGTGCAGAACCAATCTCCTAGTTAAAATAATATAATTCAATCCATTTTTAACCTAAGTAGAACTGCAGCTTAGCAATTGTGTTATCCTGCCATCATTTTTAAAGCTGAAAAAGTGTGCGTTTAAAATTTCAAATCTGAAAAACGACCTTTATTCAATCGCTCATATCTCCGCAACCATTTGTGCTAGAGACTTGCAGTAACTTTTATTTGGAAGCTGAGATCCTAGGCTTTCCTAGGACCCCAAAACGATAGAGATAGTCCTTGTGGTTCCTCTGTAATAGCGCTCGGCGCATCCGCGAATTTTACCGCGATTTGCAAATTTCTTCACGTGTAAAACTGCTGCTGCTTGCCTTCCATTTGCCAGAAATTCGTTTAACTTGCTAACTATCCCTGCATCATTGCTAGTGTGAGCCTGGACTAATATTAACTAGATACCACTCACCCTGAACCTCTGAAAGGGAATTAAAAGCATTTCCAGCATATTTCTCATCCATTGCTAGCACATATAAAAGCATTTGGGCCTGTGTTTTCAAAACTCCTATCTGTTTTCTTTAAGCTTGCTGGGGATTGAACTGAATTACATTGATTGCATTTCTGAGAACTGTGTGCTTTCCTCCCATTTCCTTGCATTGCATAAAAGGGGGGGGGTGGATTGCCAGAGAAAAGTGATTACATTGTTTTGTTGAAATCATATTGAGTATTTTCTATACTGCATTTCATTCATTCAACCTTGCATTTCCTTGAACCCTATAAAGCATTCTCTACCACATTATACTTCTGTACCTATTTACCACTGTGCTACCTTATCCATTTCATGTCAACTCCTTATTGATTATAGAGAAGCGTGTTAGTGCCAGATTCTCCGTTGTTAATCTTTATCATATCAGATTAAGTGTGATATTCAATTATTAATTTACTATAAAGGGTGATATATATCTATTGTTTAAATTATCAAATAAACCTTTTAAACTTGCAAAACAGAACTACTTCTTGGCTCAGTGGGGTCAGGGGGATTCCAAGAGAGGGGTGTTATATAGGGGTAGTCATCCAGAACGCATGAACTGGACCTAAAGATATATCAATAAGGGTTTTCATTCAGTATTATAGACTAGGCGTTGACTTAGCTGTAGTGTTGAATTGAATCCCCTTACACCCCTGGGGAGGTGATAATAGTTGAGATCATTAGGGTTTGGATATTTGTCTGTGTGTGACTTGCATCCATGTGCAAGGGCATTTGTACTGACCTAGGAGCCATGTGTCGCCATGCTGCCAAGCTTCCAGGGCCCGGCTCAGGGCGGACATTCTGTATATGAAACTGTCATGGGTGGAGCCAGGGTAGTTTGCATAGACAGAGGTGATTATTCCCTTAGCATCACATACCACCTGTACATTGATGGAATGCCAGTGCTTGCGGTTTCGGTAGATGTGCTCAATGGCCCTAGGTGGACGTAGGGCCACATGGGTGCAATCTATGGCACCGAGCACTTTGGGGAAGTGTGCCACCTTGAAAAAATCCAGGACAACGGCCTGCCTTTCTGCGGGTGTTCTGGGCATGTATATGTGCCTGCGGACTGAGGGGCGCGCTGTCATGATTGCCAGTACCTGGTGTAGGCAGCGTGACTGCGTGGCCTGTGAGACCCCCCCCACTATGGCAGTGGTCCGCTGAAATGACCCAGTGGCCAAAAAATGCAGGACATTGAGCAGCTTCTCCAAGGGGCTCAATGCTTGGGAGCAAAGGGTGGGGGATGTGAGGTCATCTTCCCACTCCCTGACCAGGTCTAGGATGATATGGGGTGGAAACCTATACCTGCCGTAGACCTGGTCGTCAGGCATCCCAAAAAGGCTTGTCCGTGGTGCGAAAATGCGTGTCCTCGCTACTCTCCTCCTCCTGCGGTGTCCCACGATCAGTGCAGCGACAAATGGGGCATTCATCGTAGCTGTATATACGCGTTTGTTGTTTGCGCGCACTTTTATGCTGTGCGCGGGGACGCCTCTGCCTGCCTTCGTGTGGGCGGACGCGTTGACGCCTGTGCACGTCTTTTGCCGTGCGCGGGTTTCCCGTATTCGGATACGTGGTAAGACTGTAGGTCCAAGTGTCATCTCGTGTGATCGGAGGGTGTGAGCGTACACGCGATTGGCCTGGGTACGTGTGTTTCGGGGTGCGCGGGAAGTTCCACACGCGATTAGCCTGGGTACGTGTGTTCCGGGGTTCCGGGAACTTTCACACGCGATTGGTGGAAATCCACGTGTGTTCTGTCATCACGTGCTATGAGGGAAACACCCGCGCGTGTCACGTCACAGACGCGCTCACGCGCTAAGGGACTTTGGTCCAATGAAATCGCATATGCGTGCTGCCGTGCATACGCGCTAAGGGCCTTTCCTCGAATTACACACTGACGTGCAGATTTTTCACGTTCCAAATCACTCCGTATCAAGCTGGCCACGCGTAAGCACACGGAAGACCACGC
The DNA here is from genome assembly GCF_040938575.1 of Ambystoma mexicanum. Taxonomy (NCBI): domain Eukaryota; kingdom Metazoa; phylum Chordata; class Amphibia; order Caudata; family Ambystomatidae; genus Ambystoma; species Ambystoma mexicanum. Next base: position 676,632,541 of record NC_090928.1, read on the forward strand.
TCCTGCCCAGAAGGCCAAACTACTGCCCCCCAGAGCCCCGAGCACGCTCCCACCTGCCATCTGCTGCTGCCTGACTGCCTGCTGCTCACGTGCCCTGCCATTTGCTGCCTGCACATCGGCCAGGGGTGCTGTTGCTGTGACCACCCCTGCTGGAACCGAAGACTCCCGACTGGGATTCCATCGCTCCACAGCCCAGCCCCAGGACCCAGTTGCCCACCCACTCCTGCCTCTGGGGTTGTCATGTCGGGGCAAACACCATCTGAGACCACTGACAACCCCCGGCCAGAGAGGCAGAGGGGCACCAGCTTCAGTGTCACCGAAGTTGGTGTCTTGGTGGAGCAAGTCCTGGGGCAGTATGATGCCCTCTTCGGAAGTTCCCGCGCCGACAAGGAAGGACGGACTCGGATCTGGACTGACATCGTGACTGCCATCAACGCAGAGGGGGTGGCAGTCCGCGACTTACAACATGTCAAGAAGCGCTGGGAGGACTTCAGGTCCAGGACCCTGAACAAGGCCCGGCGCCTCTTGAAGGCAGCGGATGCCAAGGGGCGCCGGGGCCACTTGTCGGAAGAACAGATGAGGGTCCTGGAACGCATATCCCCAGCGCTCCACGTCCAGGTCCTTGAGAGGCAGACCCGTCTGGAGTCGAGCGGTGAGTGTACATGCATCCTGATTGTGAGCAGTGCGTGTGGTGATTATTCAGTAGTGTGCAGGTTGCACATCTGTTTGTATGGGGTCGAGTATGGGTGGGGGTGTACAGGGCCATGGGGCTAACACATGCGAGGGCTGGTATGTGTGAGACATGGATGGTGCTTGTGTGTGTATTCTTGCATGCCAAATGCAGTTGTGTGGGCACACATGTTTGGATGAATTTGTATGTAAGTAGACATGTCCGTGATGTCACGCATGTATGTTGTTTTCGGCTGCATGTATCAGCACTGTGTACATGTGCATGTGTGTGTATTTGACAAGGGTGCAACAGTGATGCAACATGGATGCGTGTGACAGCGGTATGTGGAATCCGGATTGGCAGATGTGACATGGATGCCCGTCTGAACACTGCGACACTTGGCAGAGGTGTACACATGCATGCAAGTGTGGTGGTGTGTGTACATGTGTGGTGCACTTCCTGTGTTGCATGTGATGTATGGCTCACCTTTGGCTGCTCATGCTGTTGTATGTGTATGGATGGTGCTGGCAGTTGCGATATGGCTGTGGTATGGCTCATGTGTGCGAGTTGAAATGACGTGTGTGTTGGGGATTGTGATGACATGTCTGAGGTTTGCCAATGCCACTCATGTACAACTGTCATGTGTCTATGTGTCCATTGTACAGTGCCCTGATGCCTGTGTTTTGTTTCTCCCAGCGTCAACTGATGAAGAGGGCGGAGAAGGTGCTGTGGAGAACAGCGGCGGGGATCCCACCGCCAGCCGGAGACGCAAGGCCCGGCTCCCCTCCCATGTTGTGATCTCGTCGGGGAGTGAGGAGTCCGGTGCCGCGTCCCAGGCCGCAGCTGCCGGGGGGAGGTCCAAGAGGCGGAGGTTGGAGTTGGACTCCTCGGCAGCAGAAGGGGCAGCTGGGACCCCACAGGGCCCAACAGGGGAAGATGGCACGGAGTCATCCAGGTTGGTGGGGGGTTTGGTGGAGGAGGAGGCCGTGCAAGCACCAGAGACGGGGTCTGGAGGTGGGGATCACACTGGTGCTAGTGGTGCAGTGCAGGACCAGGGACAGGAGGCAGGAGGCAGCACAGGCCGCTGTGGAGGTGCCTGTGTGCAATCCTGTCCCTGATCCTGTCCCTGCATCATCTTGCACCAGCAGGGATGCCTACGTCCAGACCCGTTTTCAGGCAGGGGATGAGCTCACGTCAACTGGCCTTCCTCTGCCTGCAGACATGGCTATCCGGGTCTGGGTTGAGCCTGTCCTGGCTGGTGTGGCGTTGCGTCAACGGGCCATGCGAGGTGACCTGCAGTCTTTTCATGAGGAGACTGCACGTCATCTCGAATGGCTCGTTGACCACGTCAGCCTGCTGGGACAGGTCACCCAGGCCGGATTCCTCCGTCTGATGGGGCTTGCTACGACCCCCTCCTCAACTGGACCCCCTACGCGCCAGTCGTCCTCCGTGCCATCTTCCCACCCATCAGTCACCTGGGTGCCCTGTGGAGCTGCCTCTGACGGTGCGGCCAGGCTGGTGGAGGAGGCATCCCTGCCACAGTCGGGAGTCGGACATCCAGCAGGGGTGGCCACATCTACGACTGCACCCCAGCCGGCGGAGGATGTGCAGGCAGCAGGAGGCAGTGCACGGGCAGAGGCACAGCAGCAGCAGCAACGTGGTGGGAGCCATGAAGGCTCGGGGCCTTCACCATCGGAGGGGCAGGCATCGGCCGGAGGGCAGGAGGACCCAGGACAGAGAGTGTCTTCCGTGTGGCAGCGGTTGGGCCACGCCATAGATGCGGAGCGGCAGCGGGCGGAAGAGGCACGGCTCACAATGGTCAGGGCGGAGAACTCCATGCGGAGGGCCCTGAGGCGGGCCGAGTGCCTCGAGGCAATCCGCAGGGGTTTGGAGGTGGACACGTCGATGGCCCTGCGGACCCTCGGGGCCATGGAGGAGGACCGCCTCCGGGACATTGAGTAGGAGTTCGATGATGCCCTGGCCCGGGACATCCACAAGTGAGCCGTGAAACTAGCCCGCTGCCCTTGTACATAGTTATGTAGGTAGTGTTAGGTTTCATTTTTGTTTTGATTTTATTTGGACCTTTCGGACATTGGCCACATTTTTGTATATAGTTTATTTTATTAGTTAGTGAAGTTAGATAGGTTTCCTTTCTTTTGTTGGGATAATGGACCCTGGCTTGTTCCCATGTACATAGTTCACTGTTGGATTGTATTTATTTTTTCACATTTTAACCATGGAGCAATGGCTTTCTTTTTTATTTCACATTGGATTTTGTTTTGTGGACATTGACTTTGGACAACATTACTTTGGAATTTTATTTTTGGTTTTGCTTTTTTTCACGGACATGCTTCTTTTAATTTTTGTACATTCATATTTCTGTTTCTTCATTTTTGATTCTATTTATGTTTCCTTTAATACATATTTTTTTTGGTGAACTTCAATGTGTGGTATCTCATTGGTTTCATGCATTTCATGATATGTGTTTTGAGATTCACTGACACCCATTGGGTGTATGTGAGGGAAATGTGTTTGTTTCGGAACTTGCAATTGGTGTTCTGTGATGTAATTGCAAATTATGAGTGGGTGGATGCAATACTCGGGTGGGTGTTTTGCATTTGGAGGCTGACCATAGGGACCAGGGATCTAGATTGTGATGACATGTTGGCTGGGGAACATGAGTTGCACATGGGTGGGGGCCTGCTGGCAGGTGCCCCACAGTGCTGGGGGGTGGGGGTGGTGGGGAACATGAGTTGGACATGGGTGGGGGCCTGGTGGAGGCTGCCCCTGGTGGCTGGGGGGTGGGGGTGCTTGGAGACATGGGTGGGGGCCTGGTGGAGGCTGCCCCTGCACTGCTGGGGGGTGGGGGTGGTGGGAGACATGGGTGGGGGCCTGGTGGAGGCTCCCCCTGGTGGCTGGGGGGTGGGGGTACTGGGAGACATGGGTGGGGGCCTGGCTGAGGCTGCCCCTGGTGGCTGGGGGTGGGGGTGCTGGGAGACATGGGTGGGGGCCTGGTGGAGGCTGCCCCTGCACTGCTGGGGGGTGGGGGTGGTGGGAGACATGGGTGGGGGCCTGGTGGAGGCTGCCCCAGGTGGCTGGGGGGTGGGGGTGGTGGGAGACATGGGTGGGGGCCTGGTGGAGGCTGCCCCTGGTGGCTGGGGGGTGTGGGTGGTGGGAGACATGGGTGGGGGCCTGGTGGAGGCTGCCCCTGCACTGCTGGGGGGTGGGGGTGGAGGGAGACATGGGTGGGGGCCTGGTGGAGGCTGCCCCTGGTGGCTGGGGGTGCATGGGGACATGCGTTGGTGGGCAGTAGTGCAAGTTGACATGTGGGTTGGCTGGGGGGCATGGCCATGGTGGATGGTGTGCCTGCAGGACATGTGCAGGGTAGGCCCCTGTGGTGTGAGCCACCTGCAGGGGCCGTGGACGGTGTAGAGGGAACACCTGGGAGGACCCACACATGCAATTCACGTGTGGTGCTCCCCGCGCACCCCTGTAATACACATACCCTGATGGAATCGCGTGTGGAACTTCCCGCGCACCCCTGAAATGCACGTACCCTGCTGATGTCGCGTGTTAAACTTCCCCCGCACCACGAAATACACGTACCCTGATGAGATCGCGTGTGGAACTTCCCGCGCACCCCGGAAATACACGTGCCCTACTGATGTCGCGTGTGAAACTTCCCACGCACCCCAAAATACACGTACCATGATGAAATCGTGTGTGGAAATTTCCGCGCACCCCTGAAATACACATACCCTGCTGCAATCGCGTGTGGCACTTCCCGCACACCCCTGAGATACGCGTACCATGCTCACACGGGCCCAATCGCGTCTGGAAATTTTCACGCACCCCTGAAATACACGTACCCTGCTGCAATCGCGTGTGGCACTTCCCGCGCACCCCTGAGATACCCGTACCATGCTCGCACGGGCCCAATCGCGTGTGGAATTTCCTGCGCACCCCTGAAATACACGTACCCTGCTGCAATCGCGTGCGGCACTTCCCGCGCACCCCTGAGATACGCGTACCGTGCTCGCACGGGCCCAATCGCGTGTGGGATTTCCAGCGCACCCCTGAAATACACGTACCCTGCTGAAATCGCGTGTGGCACTTCCCGCGCACCCATGAGATACGCGTACCCTGCTCGCACGGGCCCAATCGCGTGTGGAAATTCCCGCGCACCCCTGAAATACACGTACCCTGCTGAGATCGCGTGTGAAACTTGCCCCGCACCCTGAAATACACGTACCCTGCTGAAATCGCGTGTGGCACTTCCCGCGCACCCCTGAGATACGCGTACCCTGCGGAAATTGCGTGTGGAACTTCCCGCGCACCCCTGAAATATGCGTACCCTGCTCACACGGGGCCAATCGCATGAGGTACTTCCCACGCACCCCAGTGATACACATAGCCCGCTTGCCGTGTTGGTACAGGGTTAGCGCAGCCCTTTGCGCTGGATTGGGTATATTGATGGCTTTTCCCTGCGCGAGAGGCGTTCTTGGGGGCGTAACTGGCGCTGCTGCAGGGTCGCTGTGCCACTGTGCGGGTTTTGGTGGCTGGAATCCATGAATATGCTGTGCGCGGAAATGGATTCTAGCGCACGCGGCTGGCGCAGGGATTCGCACGCGCACACTGTGCGCCAGCCGCGTGCGCCGCTTGTGCGCTGAGTTCTATGAATTACCCCCTTAATGTACTTAAACTTACTTAAACTCCTCTAAACAATCAGCAGCACCACCTGTAACGAAGATCCTCAGGCTCACCCAAACATTTGGGAACAACATATATTTGTATTTTATGGGTAATTTGTTGCAACAAAAAAATGCTTTTACTATCCACAACTCATAGTTGTTGGCTTTGTCAATTTCTGTAGACTAGCAAACCATAAGGGATGCTTTTTAGGAGCATACACTGGTAAACTGAATCACTTCTATGGACCTGGCATTTTGGTAGCTTAGGCCCAGTGAGATAAAATGATTTGCCCATGATCACACACTTTGGTTAAGTAATATAATCGAGGTTTGAGCTCAGTATGCAATTTAGGCACCAGACAACATATTCTTCAGCTTTAGGTTGAACCGATATGTTATGATGGGAGCCTTTTCACGTAGTCCCTGGGTTTTACAGCTGTACTGTGGAGACCTAAGTTCACACATTGAAATAAAATGTATAATAAGGCCACGTGCTTGAATTAATGGTTATAATCAGGCTTGAGCTTTGTATGTGTCCCTTCTGTTTGCACAGGATAGGCTTGTTTGGCCATGAAATCAAATGAACTAAAAGGACCATGAAATCAAAAGAACTGAAAGAGAGAAACACATGTTTCGAGAATTGAATCTCTTCCTCAGGGCTCACAAAAGTCGTAATGAAAAGCTTATTTTTTAAAAACATTTTCTAGACAATCAAAACATGGCAGAATCATAGAGCATATTATCTGGTGTTAGTAATTATCCACAATTACAGTTCAGGCATCACATTGTCTGTGATGCCCAATATCAGAAATTACCATGTTACAGTAACACCATTTCAAACAGAATACATCATAATCACATCAATATGTATCTCAATCGAAATGAAAAAGAGAAGGGAAAACATACATGACAAAAGGGGAAACAAAAAAATATAATATTAGAGAAATGTTTAAAGACATTCTATTGCACATCATTGCCATTTCTACAGTAAATCCTGTGACTTCTCAAAATGACTCCCCAAAACTGCCTACAAAAAGCATACACTTGGGGGAGAGGGGTATTCCCCCACAACCCCACAATCAATCAATCCCTGTTTAAAATTCTCCAGTGACAACAAAAACATCTTAAACACACATTTCAAAGAGTCTGTGACCTCCTTTTCTTTCTTTATACTTGAAATGCAAAGCAATAAATAGCAGCCAAATGGGAACAGAGCTTGTAAATTAGTCTCTGAGAACAGGCTTGGAAGTAACCCGCTCCCTGGGAAGGCAAACACTTCACCCACCCCAAGAAACGGCCTGTAGTGTCTGTTTATTGACATCTGCCTGGGAAACAGAACACTGAAACCAAATATTAGTCAGTTGTAGAGACACATGTGTTCATCATGGACTTATGTTTAGAATCACTGTCTGATGCAGCCAAGAAGGCATTCCTATGTGATTATGGTTCTGTAAGAACACTTTCTGTGTTGTTTGCAGTACTTCATTGAAGCTGTTGTGTGGCATGAATGATCAGGCTCAAATACGGACAGACCCTTTTGGGGTGGGACCGTGTCCTGATCTGTATACAGTCTTTCCATTTTTGGAGCCAAAGAACGAAGGTCTGGAGGGTTGCACAGAGCAATGCCAGAGGTTAAGATAAACTTTTAACCTTCCAGCCATCACCTCTTTTGTTTTGCTTAGTCATGCCGAGTAGGACGGGAATGCCCAGACGTGGGTCCTGTGCCTGCTGTGTCTAGACACCCCAGCTACCCCTCACTGATGAGTTTCAATAATGGTGAAACATGTCTGCGGATGCTTGTGGTCTCATGGTCTTAAACGTAAGTGTATGGAGGCTGAGAGGAAATGGAGGACTTCTTGTTCATCCTCTGACAAATTGGCCTGTCACCTGCTCCAAAGGCAATACCGACTCTCTGTCCTCACCAAGAAGAGAGTCCACATTCAAACCTGTGTCTCTGCGGCATCTAACAACTCGGCCAAACTCTTTAAAATCTGCAAGGAGCTGGCCAACCCTGCTGCAGTCTCGACCCCTCCCCGGCTCTTTGCAATGCCCTTGCCTCTCACCTTATCTCAAAAACCCAGGACATCCTGTCCACCCTCTACTCTCCGCCCCCTCCTGTCCGCTCTCTGTCTGCGCTTGCTGAGCCTCCTTCAGCCACCCCCACCCTCTTTCTCATCCTTTCCTCTTTTCTCCCCTGATTAGGTCACTAGACAAGTCCGATCTATGAAAGTGCCAACAAAATAGGTTAATCCCTGGTCCTCTAAAACCATCAAGGACCACATTGATACCCTCGCTCTGGCCCTTGGCAATTTTTGCAACCTCTTCTTTTCCTCAGGATCCTTCCCCTCCCCTCTAAAGCACTTCCTTGTGCATCCTCTTCTCAAGAAACCTACAGCTGATCCTTCTTGATGGCAAACTATCACCCAATTTCCATTACTCCCTTTCTGGGTAAACTCCTGGAAAAATTGGCCATCTCTCAGCTTAAGCTTCATTCCAATTCTGTTGGCTCTCTCCATGACCACCAGTCTGACTTCAGAGCTACGGAAACTGCTCTCCTGAACATCTGTGAAGATCTGCTCTCCAACCTTGACTCCTCATTCCCTCTGTCCTCATCCTACTCAATCTCTCTTCTGCCTTCGACATGGTTAACCATACCACCCTGCTCAACCGTCTCTGTGATAACCTGGGTGTCACCGATCAGGCTCTGGCCTGGCTGACCTCTTTCCTCTCTGATCGACCCGGCCAGGTCCAACTTGGGTCCTTCCTATCATCTATCGCACTATTTACCTGTGGTGTTCCCTAGGGGTCTAACCTCTCGCCCTGGCTTTTCAACCAATACTTGACAACTCTTGCCCACTGCATTGCCATTTTCTGCTAAAATTTCTCGTGCTACGCTGACGACACAACTCATTTTCAGGCTTCCCTCGGCCACCTCCTCTCCTTCTCTCATCTCTGATTGCCTAATGGCCATTCAAGATTGGTTTGTCGCCAATGATCTTTGTCCTCACTCTCTGGCCAGCCTCCCTTGGCCCTCCTCCTACCCCTACCTGCGAGGCTAAGAGCTTCGGGGTCCTCTTTGACTCCACACTTTCCTTCTCCGCCCACATCTCTGACATCTGTAAAAAGTCAAACTTCCTACTACACCTCCTCAGAGGTACTCTGCCTTTCCTCCCCTTCCGCCAGAAGCTCCTTGTCTCTCAAGCTCTGGTTCTCTCTAGGTTGGACTATTGTAACAGCCTCTTTCTAACTCTACCTGCCTCTACTTTCCACCCAACTTTGTGAAAACAAAACATTCCATACACTATGCCACACATAGAAACCGAGTAACCCAGTATGAAACGTGTTGAGTTGCCATCACGAGCATTCCGCGTTGACAGACAGCTGTTTATTTGTTTGTTTTGCTAGGTTAGGTGGTCACTTGTTAACCTTTTGCGTCTTGCTCTTTAGCATTGTTTATTTTGCATATGTTGATATTTGCACTTGTTTTATCTGCTCTTTTCTTTGTTTTTTATGAGGGGGAAGATGTGTTGAGTTGTCATCCTAAGCGTTGCGCGTTGACATGTGGAATGTGGAACGCCTGGGGAACAGTGGTTGGGAGCAGCGGTTGAGAGAGGGTCTAGGGGCTGTTGATATGCTGATATGTTGTGCTAGCCCGCAGACTCTTGATAAAGTAAGCCTCTAAATACCTCGGCTCTTGGTCTCAATAAAACACTTTGTACTACTAGAAACCTGCTATGAAAACCTTTCCATTTGTGTCTCCACAACCATCATTGTTATGGAACAAGTGGATCTCTTCAGGAGCATCTACTCGTTCGGTGATAACAGGTGTCAGCAATAGGAGGTGTTACAAAAGGAGGCCGGAATAGAGGGGCAGCAATGGAGGGAAGAGAAGGACCCAGAAATGGTGGCAAAGCAGGAGGGGGAACATGAAGAACAAGTTAGGGGCATAACCAGGTGGGAACCATTTAAGGGCAGTAGGAGGGTAAATATGAAAAGGCAGAAGAGGGGCAGCAGGTGGTATGGGAGATGGAGGACCACGAACAAGGAAATGTAAGGTTGGAGGATGTGGATGATGTGCAGGGGGAGTTGGATGAAGAGGAAATGGGCAGCAGGAGAAGACATGGCTGCCGGAGTAGGGCGAGGATGGGAAGGTGGATACATGAAATGGTGCAGCCCCAACACTATACCATGCCTTTACTAAGTGTGGCAGTAATTCCCCTGGCCTGAGTGGAATATACTAACAATTGCATCCACCGTTGTGCGCATGCTCTATAAAATACATTTGCTGTGATGCAAGAGGACTGTGAATTACACATTGGGTACAAGTGCAATGCATACACCTATTTAACAATGGCTGGTTTACACTTATATTCTAAACACATATGTGGACTGCCTAAACAGTTGTGTTGCAACCAATTGCAGCCAGTGAATCTAAACTCCCCCTGCTTCCAAAGGATTCTGAGCATTTTCATTAACATTTCTAATATTTTTCTTTCGCAAATAGAATTCTACATTTTTTTTCATCTTTGCAAGTAACTAGCATTTGTTCTGGCAACAAATATATGGTGCACTCAGCGATGAACCCAGAACGTAATCTATGGCCTGGCACTGCAACCGTACATTTCTTAATGCTCTTCTCTTCAATATGACAAACAATGCCTTGTGTGTTTATGTGATGCATTGGGGTCACTGCAATTCCCTCCTCAGTACTAGTGAGAAGGCACACTGAGTTAAAGCCACTAAAAATAGCCTCTACTTGCCTCAAACCCAAACCTATGAACATTTTGAAAACTTTGCCTTTTACTCTTAGTCAGATGTGGAGCCATTGCTCACTTTGCTGTAGAGGGGCTCAGCTTCGCCTCACGGATGAGGATCAACAGTGGCCATTTCACTGCATTTATGTGCAGCATCTGTATGGGGGATAAGCGCTGCATACCCCCTACTGCACTCCCACTTGTAAACCCTACAACATAATGCAGTAAAACCTCCTTTCATCCAATGGTGAGTTGGGTGGGTGTCATTGTATATGCATGTGGCATTAGTCACCGTGGCCACCATGGTAACCTCGGCCATTGGTAAAGAAGAAGCATCTGCCAGCATGTCTGTAGATGCACCCTGTTCCCCACCATGATATAGTGAGAGAGGTTGTGTTTGAAAGATGCCCAACCAAGAGTCATCAGCACCAGCTGCAGCTAGCAGGCCCATGTTGCCCTTTCCTGCACCCCACAATGCTGTGGGTTGCCAGTTTAAACATGTGATCATCTATCATGATTGTCTGTTCTGACATTCAGGCACACATTTTCTGCATTGTGGTGTCGTGGTCACATGGAGAACTGGAGCACACTGTTATCCAAGATGCTCTGACGGTTTACTGCATGCCCATCACCCCAACAACCGCTACTAAACAGAGGAAGGAGGAAAGTCTGGCAAGCGTTCCATATTTTGACATATGAATGGCCCTCCTCCCCAGGCTGGTCCCCAGGCATTCTGTCCTTTGCCCATTCTGCCCATCCTAGCAGTTCTGTAATTCCCCCCTCTTTACCCCACCCCACTATTGGAACTGCCCATTATCATAATTACCACTTGCATATTTGTTTTAAAGTCAGCCATCCAACTCCACCTCCTGCACTTGGAAGGTCCCCCCAGATATTCTTAGCACATAGGTGCCTCCTTGCTCTTCTCTCCCAAACACTACTAGCTACTGCATACCCCACTTTTTCTGACAAACCATTTGGCCGAATTACATTTTGCCGTATTTTTCCCATTTTTATTTACCACAAAAAAGATAGATGGTAGGTTGGGCTAGTGATATAGAATGTGGGGTGTTGTCCGAGGGGGGGCACACAGGGCTTCTTTACCCTTTTCCAGTCTAAAACCCAGCCAAAGCTGTAAAAATACATTCAGAAAAATGCAAAAAGTCAAAGAAACTCCATAGATTCCTAACTACATAGTTGCGGAGATCTCTGTACAAATACTTCTCTTTGGCCCCTTGTTGGTCTGTTCTCTTTATTCCACTCATGTTCTATCCTTCACCCACCATCAATCACCAAGGAGACCCTGCAAATGGTCTGTTTTGGGCAGTTTAGGAGAACCTGTAAAATCAGATGTCCGTGCCTCTCATGTAGCAGGGAGAACCTAATCAATCTTATGGTGGTGGCTCTTTTTTAGTTGGGGAAACCCCCAAATTGCTAATATTGGTAACTCTCAGCAGCAGGGGCAACCTGAACAATTCTCATGTTGGTGGCTCACAGGCATTGGGGAGAACCCAAACAATTCTCCTGTTGGCTCACATCATTGCTGAAAGGTAGCTCTCCCCTAAACTACTCGTGTTTTAAAGTTGCTAATGGCATCTTGTCAAATTGAAACAGTACATTAAACAACCCACATTCACGTTATAGTCTGTGCCTTGCATTGGAAAATAAGTCCTTGCCATAGTCTTCCTCAGTTCTGGTTTATTTAATGAATATTACATTTTCATAATGGGCACTGCCAGGGTTCACTTTGGACAGATACGGTTGGAATGGCAGCATTACAAACATGTTCATGCTGAGCACTGAAAGGAGGGCAGCTAACATATTCTATAACAACCCTCAAATTTGGTGCAAGACAGATGGGCACTCACTGAACCATTACTGTAGTGGATCATCATCCCTATTAATGTGAGATGAGCCAAGTAGCTATACATCCACCATCTGAGCTGCTGGAGACCTGTTGTGTATTCATTTAGACCTATTCACACAGATGCTCCAGAATTGAGTGAGGAATCTAGCCAACAGGCTCTACTTCTCCAGCCTATTACTTTTATCTGCGTCGTTCACAAATGATGGGTCAGATGGTGCAGGAAAGAAGAGTAATGCACTCTCTAAGGAATACAACTCTGTTCTTCATGCAGGTTATTTGGCACACGCTGCATCAGTCATCTGTGCACATTCGGGCTGTGTTTGTCTCATTCTGCTAGGTTCTCAAAGATATCACGTGGATGGAAAGCAGCTCATTTGATCTTGAAACATCTTGATCTTGGATCATTTGGCCCAAGAAATGCAGCCAGGCTATATTCAATGTTATCTTTCGTTGAGGATATGTGGGATGTATAAACAAGGTTGAGAATGCATTCCGCATTAGCAATTCACTATCCACCTCATCAGCCAAATTGTGGGCTTTTATCATGTTGGACAGGTTGAGTTCTAGCAGGTAGACCAGTTGCAGTACCTCCCAGGGTGATGCACTGTGCCAGCTAATTTCCTTGGTGGTCTGGTTTAAAGCAACCACTCGCCACATGTCTGCCCTTCCCTACTTAATGTTTAGGTAATACAAACATGTTGACACTAAAAAGGGCTATAATCTCCTCCTGTTTCCTATGAGGTGAACTGTTTTTTTTTCTATTTAAGCAACACTTCTAATTGTTTTTGCTAAGGAAAAGTCTTAGAAATGATTTTACACATGGTAACTCTTTGAAGTCATTCTGGGCAGAGTTATCCTTGTGTGGTGGCGCGCAAACTTTACATACATATTTGCAGCCGCTGAATGCGTTCTCTTGTAAAGATGTTTTGTATTAGCAACTTTCTAAAGAAAAAATATCAGACTCAGTTGCAGCCACAGAAAAAATATCATCCTAGCCTATTTTCAAAAATAATTCTTGTTTATTTCATTTTAATTTTGCACTTAGGTGATCTGGTTTATATCAAACCTTACACCTTTTATGACAACATCCATTCCAATATAATACAAAAGTTCATACAACACAATGGGGGTCATTACGAGGTTGGAGGTAGCTATGGCGCTATTAGCGCCATGGCTACCCCCTTACCGCATACCCGGTCTGGGTTCCCTGAACAGGGAATTACCGGGCCATTCCAACCTTGGAGGACCCAGTATTTCCCCATTCAGGGAACCCATCCCCATTCCCATTCGAGCCCCCATATGGCTCAATTGCAATGGGGACCATGCTAACAACGGGCAGTTAATAACGGGCCCATTGTTAGCATGCTGGTCCTTAAACGGCTCCCACTAAGGGTGCCTGGTAAAACCAGCCGCCCTTTGCGGGACCCGCTAAAGTACCTCGTAATGTGGTGGTAAGGGGTTAACGGCACCGGTAGCCCCTTACCTCCAACCTCGTAATGACCCCCAATATCATTTTTACAATTCATATACAAAATCAACTATTTAAGAGAATGCCTAAAGTGCTATAAAGGGAAATACATCATAATGTATACAGCTCCATAATAAGATTCAATGTAATTGCTGTGCATTTATTTCTTTTTTTGATTTTTTTTTATTTATAGCGCGCACATGACAAACCTAATCGTATTTAGTCGCAGGTGACAAAAACAAAAGTAGAGTGTATAAATTGAAACAAATCCCCTAAAAAGCAGGGCTGTCTACCTAAAGAGAAAGGTTTTCAATGCTCGGCGGAATTGCAGAAGAGAGCTCATGGTCCTAAATTGCAGAGGTAGAGAATTCCACAGCTTAGGACCAAAGACGGAAAATCTTCTGTCACCTCTGGAAGTATAGGTTGAGTGGGGGATGATCAGAAGATGACTGTCACTAGAGCGTAATTGTCTTGCTGGGTGATAAGGCTGAATTAGCTCTCTCAGATACAGAGGGGCAATGCCATTTATGCATTTGAAAATAATGCAGGCTATTTTAAATTTGATGCGGTCGGCAATTGAGAGCCAGTGTAGCTCTCTCCGATAAGATGATACATGGGTAAATTTGCCCAATTTAAATATCAATCTGATGGCTGCATTCTGGGCTCTCTGAAGTCGCTGAAGATGTTTGGCAGGGATGCCCATCAATTGGCTGTTACAGTAGTCAAGGTGGGCACTAGTTAGCGCCCCTATCACAGCGGCATGGGCCACTTTGTGAATATAGGGAAGTGCCTGACATAGCATTCACAAAACAAAATATACTGCTTTGGTCTTTGCTCCCACCTGTGTTTCACTCCCCAGGTCTTCTTGCCACATACATCCCAGATTTTTAATTTTAGAGACAAATTGTAGATTTTTACCCAGCAGTGTTGGGACAGGCAGTTTTTTAGCAGCTGTCAGCAAATGCTTAGGACCGAATAATATAAGTTTGGTCTTAGCAGCGTTAAGCTGTAAATAGTTCTTTCACATCCAGCTGCTTGCCTCTGTCAAACATTGCTCCAGTTTGCTAAACGCTTCCTGGAAGTTGGTAATTCGTAAAAATATCTGGGTATCATCGGCATATGAATGTAAGTCCAACCCATACCGTCTTAGATTTTCCAAGAGGGGTCGAATATATAAATTAAACAGTAGTGGTGACAGGGAGGATCCCTGTGGGACTCCACAACTTAAACAGATGAGATTCGACAAGAACTCTCCCAGTCTCACACGCTGATGACGGTTAGTCAAAAAAGACTCAAACCATTTCAATGCTGAGTCCGAGACTCTTCCTACATCCTGTAGTCGTTCTAGGAGGATTTCGTGATTCACTGTATCAAAGGCCGCAGACAGGTCCAGCATCACCAAAAGTGTAAGCTCCCCCTGGTCCGCGGCCTTCAGTAGTTCATCCTGTACTACTAGCAGGGCTGTCTCCGTTCCGGATTTTGGTCAGAATCCTGATTGGAGTTTATCTAGCAATAGTTCATTTTCAACAAACTCTTGGAGCTGGTTAGTAACCGCCTTCCCAAGAATTTTATCTGGCCAGCATAGTCCTGCAATGGGACGATAATTTTGCAGAACCTCTACGTCCAGTGAAGGTTTTTTTAATAGAGGTGAGACTATAGATAGCTTTAAGCTTTCCGGAACAGTCCCTGTTAACAAAGACTATTTAACAAAAGTGCTGATAAATTGGGTCAGTTCATGCGCCAATTTTGTGGCTGCATTGGCTGGTAGGGGAGAGAGGGAGTCGATTGTGGGTTTAATAGTGGTAATGAGTTGAAAAATATCTTTTTCAGTAACTGAATGAAAATCAAACACAGATATAGAGATCTTATTTTGTGGACTAACAGATTTAGATACCATAGGATTAGTTATATATAACGATGGATTTGCACAGATAGTCTGTTTAATATCTATCCTTATTTTTTGTATCTTATCTACAAAGAAAGGGTTGAACAGATTTGCTTGTGATTCTGTAAGGTCAGGTACTGAATTTTTACAATCTGGATTACAAAACCTAGATATGATGGAAAACATTTATCTCGGTTGATTGCTAGCAGACTGTAGTTTATTCCCCAAAAAATCTTTCTTGGCCGAAAAAATGGCAAGCTTATATTCCAACAGGGCATTTTTGGCTTTAGTTTGATTTTCTGGAGTAGGCTTTTTAAACCATATCTGACTGGTTCTACCGACTAACTTGCGTAATTCTTGTAAATTGGCTGAAAACCAAGATTGAGAAGCTTTCTTAGCTTTTGGTTTCTGCAGAGCTGTTTTGTTACATATGGCGCTCAGAACCGAGAATCCCATAGTAAAAAAATCCTCACATGAGGCTGTAGGGTCAATAGAATCAAGAGACCTAGAGATTTCAATACCAGCGATTGTATATAGATCTCTGGCTTTCCAAGAATGGGAAACCTGTATGGTTTTAGTGTTGGGTTTGGCCTGGTTGGACATATTCAATACAAAAAATTTGACAAAGTGGTCCGACCAATATACTGGCATAACATCCTTCATGATTGTACGTCCATCTGTGCTTGCTGACCCTCCTTTAGCCACCCTCCTACCATCCTTCTCGTCCTTTCCTCTTCTCACCCCTGACGAGGTTGCTAGACAAGTCCGATCTATGAAAGCCTCTTCAAAACAGGTTCATCCCTGTTCCTCTAAAACCATCAAGGACCCCATTGACACCCTCTCTCCGGCCCTTGCTGATTTTTGCAACCACTCCTTTGCCTCTGGATGCTTCCCCTCCCCTCTGAAGCACTCCTTGGTGCATCCTCTTCTCAAGAAACCCACAGCTGAACCTTCTTGTCCAGCTAACTATCGCCCAGTTTCCATTACTCCCTTTCTTGGCAAACTCCTGGAAAAGTTGGCCATCTCTCAGCTTAACCTTCATTCCAAATCTGTTGTCTGTCTCCATGACCACCAGTCTGGCTTCAGAGCTGCCAGAAGCACGGAAACTGCTCTCCTAAACATCCGTGAAGATCTGCTCACCAACCTTAACTCTAACATTCCATCTGTCCTCATCCTCCTCGATCTCTCGTCTGCCTTCGACACGGTCAACCATACCATCCTGCTCACCAACCTGGGTATCACTGATCAGGCTCTGGCCTGGCTGACCTCTTTCCTCTCAGATCGACCTTCCCAGGTCCAACTTGGGTCCTTCCTTTCATCTATCTTCCTCTCTACCTGTGGTGTTCCCCAGGGGTCTAACCTCTTGCCCTGGCTTTTCAACCAATACCTGGCAACTCTCGCCCACTGCATTGCCATTTTCTGCTCAAATTTCCAGTGCTACGCTGACGACACTCAAATCATTTTCAAGCTGCCCTCTGCCACCTCCTCTCCCTCTCTCATCTCTGATTGCCTAACTGCCATTCAAGATTGGTGTGCCGCCAATGATCTTTGTCTGAATGCCAGCAAGACGGAGATCCTCCTCATCGGCACACCTTCACCTCTGCAACTAATCCAGAACAGGACTGCGAGACTTGTCCTTGGCCTCAAGCCCTGGGATTGTATCTCTCCAGCTCTGAAATCTCTCCACTGGCTCCCAATGGATGCAAGGATTACATTCAAAACCATCTGCATTGTCCACAAGGCTTTCTGGGGCCTGGGTCCAAAATACCTTCAGCTATCCCTCCGCAAATACGTCCCCTCTCGAGCTCTTCGCTCCTCTACCTCCAACTCACTCAGGGTCAGTTGTTTTTCTAAGAAAATCTCTGTCTTCGGCTGGGGCCTCCCTCTGGAACAGCCTCCCTGCCACTCTAAAACTTGAGGAGAACCATCTCTGGTTCCAGAAGCACCTCAAGACCTTCCTCTTTTCTTCTGCCTTCGCTCCCCCTCTCCCCTGCTGATCTGTCTCTCTTGGCACCGTGCACCTGGCCACCCTCTGTCTTTTGGGCCCAGGTACCTGCTCATCCTGCCACCCTCCCGCACTGCCTCCGGGCCACCCCTTGCACTGGGGTCTGTATCTGTACCCATACAGCCCCCCCTATTTCTTCCTGCACTTATCAGACCTACCCTGTCTGCTGCCTTAAAGCTAGCACTTGCAAATTGCTGGCTGCAAACCACTGTTTGCTGCCTTTATTATTTATTTATTGTTATTTATCTGTTCCTCCTCTGCTTCGCACTTTCCACCTCTCCCCCTTCCATGCACTTTTCCCCTCCCCCCTCTCCCATGCACTTGCGCGTTCTCAATGTCACTGGGCCTAGTAAGATCGCTGTTTTGTTCTCCCCTGTTCCCCTCCCTTGCCTTGTCGTGCTCTGAAACACTTGTGTACGAGCGCGATAGAAATAAAATATCAATCAATCAATCAATCACCACGTGCAATGACCACATCCAAACAGTGGCCCTTAGCATGAGAGGGATTAACGCCCAGAGGATAGAGGTCATGAGCATTAAGTAAATCCCAGAGTTCTTTAGAATCTGGTTTTGTTTGGTCGTCCAACCATATATTCCAATCGCTCACCAAGAGCAGCTCTTTATATTTACTCCTTTCACCACTGAGGAAGGCATCTAGATTTTCTAAAAATTGTTTTAAAATAATGTGGATACATATCTGCGCAAGAAACACATATGTGGACTGCCTAAACAATTGTGTTGCAACCAATTGCAGCCAGTACATATAAACTCCTCCTGCTTCCAAAGGATTCTAAGCATGTTTATTTGCAAAAACATTTCTAATCTTTTTCTTTTGCAAATAGAATTCTACATATTAATTTCGCATCTTTGCAAGTGACTAGCATGTGTCCTGGCAACAAATGTATGGTGCACTCAGTGATGATCCCAGAACGTAATCTATGGCCTGGCACTGCAACCGTACATTTCTTAATGCTCTTCTCTTCAATATGACAAACAATGCCTTGTGTGTTTATGTGATGCATTGGGGTCACTGCAATTCCCTCCTCAGTACTAGTGAGAAGGCACACTGAGTTAAAGCCACTAAAAATAGCCTCTACTTGCCTCAAACCCAAACCTATGAACATTTTGAAAACTTTGCCTTTTACTCTTAGATGTGGAGCCATTGCTCACTTTGCTTTAGAGGGGCTCAGCTTTGCCTCACGGATGAGGATCAACAAGGCTGAAACACATGTCTGTGGTTCCTGGTGGTACTATTGTTTAGAGGAGAATTGCCTTGCATTTTGGTTCTGGATCGCACTTGTTCCTGGACCAGACTGATATGAATATGTATATTTCTCATATGTGAAAGGTATAGAACTGAACTTGATTGTAGCCGCTCCTGTGTGGGATATATTCCATCTAACTGGTTATTTGAACCATGTTCATTCTTGGTAAAGGGACTCCCTCACTTGTATAAGTTTTTAAAACCTGGGGTTTTACCCTAAATTACTAAGAGCAATGCAGACGTCTAGCCATTGCTCAGTGTGATTAAGAAAGGCTCTGCTTTATCTCACTGATGAGGCCCTACAAGACTGAAACACGTATCTGGGTTTGCTGATGGTACTCTTGCTCAGAGGAGAATTGGCTGCCAGTTCACTGCTGAATTGCCCTTGTGGGTGGGACCAGACTGCTATGCAAATGGATATTTCTCCTCTTTGAAGGAAATAGCTAAAACATGGCTGTAATCCTTACTGTGTAGCACATATCATATATATATGGTTATTTAAATCATGTTAGTTCTCGCTAGAGGGGCTAACACATTTTTGTAACAAAAAGTAGGTTAGCGTGGAATTCAAATTAAAGTAAGGATCAGTCCTGTTTAGGGAATGGCGATAGAGTAAACTGTGACCCTTGATTATTTTTCAGGAGAGGTAAAAAACACAAATTCCTTGAAAAATTTAACATTACACAACAGAGATGAACATTTGATATTTTCCTGTGAGTGCAAATGTCACAGAGACACAGAGACGGACACTGGCATGTTTGTCTGAGCGAACATAATATCACAGTGAGAGAGACACTTGAATCTTCCTTGGAAAACGTACAATTACACAATGACACTTTTTCTGTGAGGCATCAGAACATCACAAATGGTGACAAGTGAGTTTTTGTGCATCAACATGAAATGACATGGATGATACCTGATTTCTCCTTGAGGAGGTATACCATTAATGAGAATGACAAATTATTTTGCCTGTGAATGAGCAGAACATAAGATATTGAACATTTTATTTTTGGAAAGGGACATACAATCACAAAGAGCAACACCTGTTTTTGTTTTTTTTTCTCTGAATTGCCAGTATTGTCCCAGTGAGTGACAAATGTGGTTTGTGTGGGCAGAAAATCACAGTTAGTGACACCTTACAGTTCTGTGAGTAGTCAGAAAATCAAAGAGTCTGGCACGTGATTTTCTCTGAGAGAGAACACAAAATCACAGAGAGTGATGCCTGATTTTTCCACTAGGAGGCAGAAAATCAAACAGTGATAACGCTCTTTTTATGAGGAAACCTAAAATGAAAGATAGTTGCACTTTATTATTTCATGAGAAGGCAGACAATGACTGTAAGGTACACGTTTTATTAATGGCAGAGGATGACACCTGATATTTCTGTGTGGCATCAGAGTGTGAGCACTGACTTTTGAGGGAGAGCCCAAAGATCATAGATAGTGACATGTTCATTTTCCATTGGGCAGAAGAAATCACAGAAAGACACCACATGATTCATCCAGCAGTGAGTAGAAATTCACAGAGAGTGACCAGTGATTTTTCTGTCAAGGAATAGAAAATCACAGAGCGTGCACAAAAGCAAAAGGAAACACAAAATGAAAGGAAGTGATCAGTGAGTTTTTGAATAGGAGCATGAATTGAAATTAAACAGCACCTTTTATCTGTCAATAGGCAGAAAATAAGAGATGGTGACAAGTGATTTTTTTTCTTCAAGGGAGCAAAAAATCACAGAGAATAATGTGCTTTTTGCACCCGGGCACAAAATCAATGTGAGTGCCATCAGATGCTTTTCTAGGGAGCCAGAACAAAAATGTTTTGCTTCTTTGCGAGGCAATAAAATATCACAAAGTGTCACAAAATCTTTCAATTGAATCAGAAGAAAGTCTAGAGTAAGAAATGATTTTTCATAGTGTAAACATAAAACTCAGAGTGGCACCTGTTTTTCAGCCATCAGTTAATAAATTATCGAGAGTGAGAGATGATTTATTTTTCTGGGAGAGCATAAAATCACAAACAGTGAGAATATATGTTTCCATTGACAGGTATAAAACCACAGAGTAACACACGGAGCACTGATATTTTAGAAAAGAAGGTATTAGGGAAATAATGTAATAAATGTTGTGATTGTGTTATTTTTCCCCCTCTTCTGTCTGATATTTGTGATGCTCTGTTTGCAATCAGACCAAAAATTTACAAAAAAGCAAATGACATCTATCCATGTGGTCCTAAGTGCATATGACAATGATTTGATTTCATTCATTGTTTATTATTTTGCTTTTATAGTGTGCAGATGAAGACAAGCTTAGCTAAATTGTCTCTAGGCACAAGTATTACAGACTGACAAACCAGGAAAAAATAAGTCTCACAAAGGTTTGTTGAAATAGCTACGTTTTTCTTCCTCACTAAAGTCAGGCAGACATGGGCGAAGATGTCCATCCTGGGGCAGTGCCTTGCAGGTCTTAAGGACCAGAGGCGAACAACCTCTGTCTCTTCTAAGTTAGGAATTTGGAATCTGGAATCTCTAGCCGGTGAGCCTGCAGGTCACAGGCTTCTCAAGACATGGTAGGGCCAAGGGTTTGTGACAAGAAAAGTGGAGCCATATGGTGCAGACAAACACAAAGCAACAGGTTTTAAACTGGATCGACCTCGGAACCGTAGAATATGAAATTGGTGCAGCAATGGTGAAATGAAGTTTGCTTCTCTCAGGCTAAACATAAACCAAACTCATGCATTTTGGACGGACTTCAGTCTTTTAATGTGATCTATCAGACACCAGGAATCGATGGAAACGCATTAGCAGACTATGGGCGCAATTCACAGAAGCGTTTAATAATGGCAAAACCCCATTGGAAAACGGATTGTGGTTTAGGCCCACGTCTTTTCCGTTTTGTTTTTGTTGTTGTTTTTTTAAAAATAGTTTTTGTGTTTGTATCAAGTAACGATAAATAATGATATGCCCGCAGCTAAAAAGCTAAAACAACTTGCAGATTCTCAGGGCGACTCTGGGAGGTTTCTCCAATTGATACTCGAACAAAATAGATTTTAAGGGCAGGAACGGGGTTTTGGAGTGCATTACTTTCTCAATTGGTAACCTTTCTTTAGGTGACTTGTTCGCCAGTTAAACGCCCTCCGTTATTTTTACATGAAGACAGTCTGGGCTCATTTATATTTTCTCCATTGGTGTCATTTAGGGAGTTTAGTTAGTTGATAGTTAGACCCTCTATGTTAGATGTTTATGAAGGCCGTCTGTGACGTATTTATAGGTGGGCGCCTTTAGTTTACACCAGCACCCTGTGAATATGATTTTAACTGCATTCGCGCGTCTCAGCCAGAGTGCATTCCTGGGTTACTGCAGTGATAATCCATACACCAGTTTCGGATTGAGGCTGCTGCATCCTTGTAAGGAGAATGTGTTAGAAAGATGGCCCCAGGTGACTATTTTTAGAAGCCCTAAACCCAGTTTTCAGGCTGCTATATGTCATTTCATCGCCCCCTCCCGCTTCTCCTGGCGAGCTAATGCTTACATTTCACAACAGAAAGATGACGAGGAAAAGCCGTGGGGCGGTTGAGATTTGTCTAGTGTCTCGGGAACACTGCTGCATGGAGCAGAGTGTACATTAAACATTATGTGCAAAATACCAGAGTGCACATGAAATGCACGTGTCTGTGTGAGGAAGAGGATGAACAGTGTGCAAAAGTTTGAAATGATTTTCAATGCTATGTTAACAAAAATAGACTCGATTACATTGGTATTGTTTTCACATGGAAATGTATAATATTCGGAAGCGATAGGCGTCCATGTAGCCTGACCCCTTACATTAAAAGGGCAGTGGCAGCAGAGCAGACATTTTGCACCGAGGCACGCGCACTTTTGCCTGGTATTGACAGCACCGCAAAAACAGCCCTTGTTATGTTATATTTTGTTATTCAATACTTATGCTGCACTATTCACCATCGGAGTGGTCCTACTGGAAGTCCAAAGGGTTGGCGTATTGTGCCCCTGTCATGGTCTGTGAAAGAACGGAATAGTAAAATAGGGAAAGAGAAGCCGGGGCAGAAAAGGCAAGCAAACATAACCGACAGAAAGACAGGAAGGGTCCCATGGGAATGGGGGAAGATGGGATGTGGCCGTGCACGTAGGAGTGCATGATTACTCATGTAAGAGGTTTGAACAAAGGACTGATCCGAAAAAGGTCATGAAGCCCTTCTCACAGACTTGAGCATTATTATGTATTGACAAAAGTAGACTTTCAATTCATGTTTGCATATATATGTATATTATAGTGCAGCGGTGGCTGCACTATAGTTATGGTGTGTAACTAGGTCCATTGGAAAACCTGAAAATTGAATTGCTAATAACGTTTGACTTGCAGGACAGATTTGGCTAATATTTTGCAAAAATTAAGTTTGTCCTGGGACCCCCTAGACTGGACATTTTGGAAAAGGTTTGTAAAAAATGAAAAGGTTATTATGAAAGCAAAACACATGCTGTTTTCGGCCTACTTCCATTCAGTTTGCCGCAGAGCAATTGACTGAGTTTCTGCCCAGCACAGGGCAAAAACCGCTGGACGGAATTGGATCAAATAAGAAACAACTTGGGAATGAAGCATTGACTCAATTTCTGGCAAGGTCTGAGTTTGTAAAATATTTGATGGGGAAGGGGCACCCACGTCTCCTAAATTATAGCTATATCTTCATTGGTGCTTTGCAGCACAGAGACTTTTCAGAAATTAAAAGCTACCATTTTATTGTTGCTCAATGCAAGCAAGTACTGTAGTAATATCAGGGAATGTAAAAATGAAAAGTACAAAAGAAAGCTATTTGGAGGAGGTAAAGGGATGAAATCGCATCTGGCCACAGGTGGTTAGGGGGATTGAGGACATGCGAAGATTGGGAGTTGGGGGTGGCCTCGGTAGCCAGTTATAGTTTGGACATTTTCACATTATCACAGGAATTTCGCGGGAATCTCATGAGATTACCACGGCAATAACGGAAGGTGCCCGGAAACAAAAAATACATCACAAGAGCGTTATCACGGTAATTACCATGCAATCACCCTGATATTACCCCCCAGTAATTATCGGGGGAATTGAAAGTGGGGAAACAAAAATAAATTGGTG
Organism: Ambystoma mexicanum; assembly: GCF_040938575.1. Classification (NCBI taxonomy): domain Eukaryota; kingdom Metazoa; phylum Chordata; class Amphibia; order Caudata; family Ambystomatidae; genus Ambystoma; species Ambystoma mexicanum. Next base: position 676,656,268 of record NC_090928.1, read on the forward strand.
GCATCTGTTGTGATCGGTATCCGGTCATTGCATCTAAAACAAAGCATCGAGAAACCATGCCATCGGAAAAAACATTGAAAAAAACCATCAAATGCATTTTTTTCAATGGTAAAGGGTTTCGTTTAGTAAAAATGTGTTTTAAACCATTAGAAAGGGTGGTTGGGGGGAACGCCCCCATAAAATAAAATAAAAATGCATTCATTGTTCTTTTTTTAGATGCTTTGTTGTCAATGCTATGGTTTGTCGATGCTTTGACTGTCGATGCAATCACTAGGAACCGTTGTGATCACATCTACTAGGCAGGGAGAAATATGTCTTTCTGAGAGTGGCCTTGACCAGTGGACCCCAAAGAAACCTATTGGTGCAACATGTACAGTGGCCACAGATGAAGGCCATGGCGAGTGGGCCCTAATGAAACATATTGGTGCAATATGTACAGTGGGCCATGGCCACTAGCCATGACTAGTGGGCTTGACAAAAAACGAGAGGATTAAAATGTACAGTGGGCATGGGCAAGGGCCAAGCTCACTGGCCAGGGCCGAAGGCCATTGCTAGTGGGCCCCAGGAAAACATATAAGTGGACCATGTACAGTGGCCATGGCTGAAGGCCATGGCTAGTGGTTCCTAAAGAAACTTCTTGGTGCAACATGTACATGTGGCCACTGGACATGGCTAGTGGCCCTTGAATAAACTATGGTATAACAAAACCCTTGAAATTCTCTGAAAAACAGATCTAATGCAAAAAAAACCTTGAAATTCAGTGGATGTGGAAGTGATGATAATCTTAACTTAGCGTCCCCCGTTGCAAAGCCCATGTCATACAAGATCAGATGCTGTCAGGATAGCTCAGCAGGTTGCATGCTCACTGCTGAGTTCTGTGCGTGATCGGCAGGTCGCAGGTACAAACCCCGGCAAGATGACCTCAGCCTTCCATTCTTCCGAGGTCGATACAAGATGGTACCGAGGTCCAACTATGGTTGGATGATATTGTATGTATATGTGTTCTATGTAAAGCACTTAGGCATAGGCAGTATATAAATAACACATCATTAGAACCTAGTGGTCATCAACGTGGGGACGCCGAGTTAAGACGATCATCACTTCCCATACCTACTGAATTTCAAGGCTTTTGTTGTGTTAAATCTTAATACGTTAACTGTCCCTTAGCTAACAATGTTTCAGGATATCTATATATATATATATACATATGTATATATGTATATATATATATATATATATATATATATATATATATATATATATATTCAGTAAAAGAACTTTGTTAAAGGGACGTTATGGTTATGTTGCACTACTAAAAACCTATGAAATTCAGTGAAAAAACTTTGGTAAAAGGGACGTTATGGTTCCAAGTAAAATCGAAAAACCCATGAAATTCGCCAGTTATGGTAAACTAAGCAACCATAACTCGCGCCACCTCCGTGCACTGGTAAGACTAACACCCAGGACATCAAAGATGACATCGCAAATGTTGCACCTACAGCAACTACTAGTAAACTCTCCAACATTTCTACTTGCAGATCCATGCACATCCACATGCATGAACACAAACTACAGGTATGAATATTTTCTGCACAGTACATTTACATCTCTTGTATAAATGCATATAAACAGAGTAACTACCACTTACCCTGTATAAACTATAAAACAAGCTTACTGTCATTTCCCCCATCTGCTATGATCAAGTGTCACTTGCAAAGTTGTCTGCTCTTCAAATTTTTATTTACCCATATTGCTAACTGCAATGTGCAAACTGTTATTTTCTTAATTCATTCCATCATTTGTGTAACCACTTCCACCTATTTATCCACATTTCAACCATAATAGCATTTAATGCATTGTAGTGCATAGGATGTACATACCATTTCCTTTCTATACATTCTTCATATTTAACATACATTCTATCATTTGAACTTCCTTTAGAAATGATTATAATAGTAATCAGACACAACACGCACCGCTATCTAACAAAGTGTCATTTCATGTTAAAAGATGGGAGAAATAACAGTATAATTATGGAAAAAGGCTTTCTAGTGTGTTATAAAATGGCACGCAGCCAGGAGGAGTAAATGAATCTTTATGTATGCACACAGATAGCCAATATCATTTGAAAGGCTCCCAGCTGAAAAAACACCACTGCCTCTACAACTGTTCTTCCAATCTAGGCAGCTCTCTCATTCCAGCTGGTTGCCCATTCTTTTCTAGAATTTACAACAGCATTCAATTATGCACAGGTGCAGTCATGTCTATCACATCATCTACAACTATGTACGGCATTGTAAAGCAAGACATACAACATCTCCCCCTTCCCTTCAGTCTGCAACACAAGCACCAGATCCCTCCTTGCAACCCTTACTTTATTTCAGACTATCCCATCTCCAAGCACCACAGAATCACTCAGTAATTTGGTAATCACCTACTGAGTAATAAGCTGCTGACCCCATCAAATCCTTCTGCTTTATTTCCTACACCTTCACAAATGCATACATTGCATACTTTTCCATACACTTCCTGTCATTTACCCTGTATAAACAGCAAACAAAGCATATGATTATATTTTCTATCCCCTAACATCCAATAACACTGCCTTAAGAAGCCAAGAGTGCTCTGTGCGCTTACTATTGTATTAATTTCTAAACCACATTCAACTAACAGATTCTAAGTAAAATATACAGAATGCACATAGACAAAGGACAGTGTATGTACATGCTATGCACAGTTATCAGAAAGCACTTCTACTGCAAAAACAAATAAATCCATGTCTTCATTAACAACAGTGCTATTAACACACATATTTACTAACTTCTTTCTTTCAGAATTGCAGTGAAGACCACTCCCCTGAAAATCAGCAGCATCTGAAGTACGAACGAGAACTGTTCTAACTGTTACTCAAACACTGTAGAATTCTAGTACTATAGAACAAACACTTGTATTAACCCTGCAACATTAGATTCAGCATTAGTGCTTCCCCTCACCAGCTGCATACTTTGTATTGTCATCTGAACACCAGTATAGTAACGCACAAATACAAGAATAGCCTTCCCAACCTTTTGTAGCAGCCCATAGCACAATCACATACCTCTACATACATCCTTACCATCATACTCAGACACTCATGCACAAAGCCCATATACAAGATCCCAACCCATACTTTCTTTTTTCTCCAACAGACCCCAAAGAATGCCTACCAAAAAGCAACTCTGTAGTAAGCAACGCAAAAGTAAACAAAATTAAACTAAAACTCTCCAAAATAAGCATCCACCTCTAGCAGAATTTGTACAAAAAGTTCAAACAAAACAGCTAATACAGTCATTAAGTGAAACAAAACAAGCTTCCAGTACAGAAACTTTGCCTCCTCTTTCAAAATGTAAAACGAAACAGAAAGTGATTAACAAGACTGCAAATACCACTAGTGCTAACACTGCACCTATAAATCTTGATGTAGCGGCAAGTAAGCATACCAAAACAATTATTTTACAAAAAATGTTCCACCACAGAGTCCTTCAGAACCTTATAAAAACAGGAGATAAATCATGCACAACCCTTAAAACCTACCATATAAAATTGTTCCTACAAGCTCTCATAGACAGTGCAATCCTTCTCAAAAGAAAATTATTTATTTTAGTTTTAAACAGAATGAAACCACTAAAAAACTAAGTACTAAACTACAAAAAAGACTTCTTAATAAACGGGATATCAACAAAGATAGCTTCACAAACATCTGTGGAGGTGAATAGAGTCCCACCACGAGCACAGAACCATATTTCAATGAAGAAGCATACAAACAAACCAAATGCAAATAAACCCAATTGCCATACATAGCAGTGGACGATGGTATGAAAAACATTCCACTGAACCAATACGTCCAGTCTACAATTGGCCGTGCACATCAATGTGTAACATTGCCAAAAAATCTTTCAAATCTTTATGCCAGTTCCTTAATCAGTATGTGAGAGGCAAAGACAAATTCATAATGAAACTACTATAAAATATGGACTCCTGTCCAGTGCGGGGACATCCAAGGACATTCATTAGCCTGCATTTCTGGACCTATTTGCAAAAGCACCTTCCATCATATCAAAATGATATCAACACATCATTCAACTATAAGAAATCTGGTCCATAAACTGTACTATGCCAAAAGTCCTGCTTTAGCACAAGCTCATTTAAACAACAATCTTCTACATGGTACAGCCAAACAACTACTCGAAGAAATAGAGCATATTCAGAGAAAATATTTTGTAACTGAAAGTCAGTTACAAAATGCAATAGCTTTACAACAGACTAGCAACAACTGAACAGATGGCAACCTTCTATTACACACATACAAAAAAGAAATACAAAAGTTTAAAAGTACATCTGCTGAAGTACCAAACCATGTATGTGTGTTGCCGCTGGACGTTTTAAAAGAATAGCACAAAAACTGTAGACATAACGTACAAAATAGAAGACAATGAAGATTCCAAATGGTTCCAATTAACTCTCTATCTTATAGCAGAAAACAAATATGAAATTACTGACCCCTTAATACTTTGCAGTTACTGCACTGCAAAACTTGACAACAACTAAACACCTTAACGTGCTATCACAAATAACTTGGAATTATTCCCACTACCAAAACCCCTGCAACAACTCAACTTATATGAGAGCATCATATTTCAAACAGTGCACCCATTTCAAGCAATAATACGCCTTCACACAAAAACAGCAAAACTACCTCCCTCTGAATTAGAGGAAGGCATTTGTGGCAAAGTAGTTTATTTGCCATTAGATCTCAAAGAAAATGTACACACTCTGGGAGTGCAATGTCCAATAGATCAATCTTTAATTATCTTAGTAAATGGCATACCTACAGAAGACAAATACTTTTGGCAACATCTCGTGGACTTACATAAAGTTAGACACGCTCTGCAATATCTAAAAGACAACAATGAATACTACAAAGAAATTAATATTGAAGAAAACCTGAGAGAAACCACTGAAATAATTCAAGAGTTATCAGAAACAGGTCAATTTCAACTTCTAGATCCTGCTACAGAATCCAATATTGTAGACCATTATACAATTCATCCTTTACACTCTACAGACACTATAGATGATGCACTGGAAACATACCAAATGCGACAAGCCAAAGGATCTCCAATCAGCATATGGGAAAAAAGTATGGAAGCACGTGCCTTTCCTCTACTCTTTCCTGCTGGAAAAGGAGGAAAGTACGATGATAGACCTACACAAATAACAGCATCAGAATACTGCTCTTTACAAATCTATTCTGAAGACCCCAGATTTAGACAAAACGTGGAATACATATTCCACCTTCTCTTTGAAAGTGAAGTAGCAATTATATGCTATGGAGTTGCACACACATTGAAATCAGGTACCCTTTTTCAAAATATGTCAGCTACTGAATTACTACAAAAAGTGCAAAAAAAGATGAGATTTTACAGTCAAGCATTACAAATCTTTTAGCAAACATGTGTGGTACAAAAGAATACTGGTTCCGATGTCACAGAGATGTGTGCTGTATGATAAGAAACCTTGGCCCACCCACTTGGTTTGTGACATTAAGTTGTGCAGAATATGCATGGGAAGATTTACACGATTTCCTACGCATAGCAAACAAAAACAAAAAACAAACAGAGATATAAAAACACTAGGAGAACTCTGCTCTGTAGATCCTGTAAATGTATCCAGATATTTCCATCATTGCTTCATTTCTATGCTATACTTCATTTGTAATAAAACTGTTCCACCCCTCGTAGAAGTGCAACACTTCTTTTGGAGAAAAGAATACAAAGCCAGAGGAGCACCACACATCCACATGCTTTTGTGGATTAAAGATGCTCCTAAATTTGGTCAGGACAGTGATGCCACTGTTTTGCAGTTCATCCAAAAATATGTCACTTGTGAAATCCCTTCACAAACACACATAGTGACCTTCATGCACAATTTTACAATTTGAAAGACAGACATGTGGGAAATATTGTCGTAGTAAATAAAAAAACAAAGGGAAATAATACACCAAATGCTGCTTGGTTTCCCTAGAACAGTTTCAATAACAGGTCAAGTAAACAACTTCATGTCTTCAGTTAGACATAGTGTCAAAGGTAAGATCCAGGTCCAACTTGGGTCCTTCCTCTGCTATCTTTTTCTCTACCTGTGGTATCCCCCAGGGGTCCAACCTCTCTCCCTGGCTGTTCAACCAATACCTGGCACTCCTGGCCCACCACATAGCCGGTCTTTGCCGCACCAATCAGTGCTATGCGGATGACACCCAGCTCATCTTCAGCTACCCTCGGCCTCCTCCTCTACTTCCCTCTTCTCTGACTGTCTGTCTGCTATCCAGGAGTGGTGTGCGCCAATGACCTCTACCTTAATGCTAGTAAGACTGAGATTCTCCTCATCGGCACACCCACTCCCTCCTTTCCTGTAGCTCTCTGGCTGGCCTCTCTTGGCCCTCTTCTTGTTCCCACCTGCAAGGCTAAAAATCTCCGGGTCATCTTCGACTCTACACTCTCCGTCTCTGCTGACATCTTTGACGTCTTTAAGAAGTCACACTACCAGCTGCACCTCCTCAGGGGTATTCTTCCTTTCCTCGCCTTCCCCCAGAAGCTCACCATCTGCAGAGCTCTGGTTTTCTCTAGGCTGGACTATTGCAACAGCCTCTTTCTAAATCTGCCTGCTTCTACTCTCCGCCCTCTGCAACTTATGCTGAACTGGACTCTGAGGTTTGTCCTTGGCCTTAAGCCTAGGGATCGTATCTCTCCAGGACTGAAATATCTGCACTTGCTCCCAGTGGCGGCGAGGATTAAGCTCAAAACCCTTTGCATGGTCAACAAGGCCTTCTGAGGCCTAGGGCCTCAATACCTTCAACTCTCTCTACCTAAATACCTTCCTTCTCAAGCTCTTCGCTCATCTGCCTCAAACTCCCTCAGGGTCAGTAGCTTCTCCAAGCAACAAGTTGGTGGTAGATCTCATTCTTCGGCTGGGGACTCCCCCTGGAACAGCCTCACTGCCTCCCCGAAACTTGAGCTGAATCCTCTCCGGTTCCAGAAGCACCTCAAAACCTTTCTCTTTGCACCTGCTTTTTCTCCTCCTCTCCCCTGCTGACTTCCTGGCTGACACTGAAACTGCACTGGTTACTTGGCCACCCTCTGATGTCGGGACCAGGTCCCCTCCGCCACCAGTCACACTCCTGCACTGCCTTCCTGGCAACTCCCACATTAGGGGACTGTTTTCTGTATCCCTACAGTCCCACTACCAGCACTTGACACCTGACATCTGCACTTACCCTTGCACTTGCCACCTGCTGGCCGTACTTTTACGTACTGTTATTTATTTTCTTAAGCCATGTACTGCACTGTCCTTTACCCCTGCCCCTCGCACTTCTTCTCCTTCCCCTTCGCATGCACTTGCGCGATCTGAATGACACCTGGCCTAGTAGGATCGCTGTTTGTCTTCCTTCTGTTCCCCCTCCCTTGCCTCATCACTCCTTGGAACACTTGTGTATAGGCACATTATAAATGCCATATCATATCATATCATTACATAAAAAGAACAGAAGAATCAAAATACATCAATGATTACAATGCAATCATTGCCCTCCTATGGAATGCAAACATAGATGTGCAGTACATTGCAGACAATTCCACTGCAGTTGCACGATATGTCACAGCCTGCTTAACCAAAGCATAGAAAACAGAGCTTCATGACCTCTGGGATGACATATCATCTGACAAAACACTATCACAGAAATTGTACAGCTTAGGCATAAAAATGATGTCTCATAGAGAATGTGGCTGCTATGAAGCTGCAGACTGTTTACCCAGTACTACCTTGCATAGAAAATCTGAAAATATAGCATGGCTAAATCTTGGTCCTGCTAAATCTAGAAAAAGAGTTCTCAAATCATATGAGGACATAGAAACCATAGCCAAAAATGATCCCAACAGCCAAGACATTTTGAAAAACAATTTACTAGACAAATACTACCCAAACAGGAGTACCACTTTGGAAATCATGTTTCTATACCACGTAGCCCAAAACTTCACATACAAAAATAATATTAAACTAGATGAAAAGAAAGGTAGATACAGAGTAACGAAGTGTGAAGGCAGCTTAGTGAAACTTACCAAACAAAGCTTAATTAATCATATCAAATGGTCATTAAAAACTCCTCAACATAAAGAACTGTATTACATGTCAATGCTACAACTTTTTAAACCATGTAGAAAAGAAGAAGAGTTACTAGATACGTATGACTCCTATGAAGACGCTTTCAAAGCAAATGAAGGCACTATAACAGACGTAAACTTTACACAGTACCAAACAATGTTGCACAATGAACAGCAACATGAAGAAGAACTCCAGGCCCAACTAGATGTGTATACTCCTGACAGTATTCAACCTTCTGTAACAGGAAGCCAAGAACCACTTGGACAGCCACTAATAGCACATGAGGCAGAATTAGCCATGATAGAAGCAGAAAACACCATGTGTCAGTATGAGCAATCTACAGAAGTCTTTGCTGTACTGAAATCACAACTAAACAATGAGCAGCGTAGCATTTTCCAAGAGGTAACAAAACAAATTGAACATGGTGTGCAACATGAAAACAAAAACTGTACCTGCCAAGACTACAAACCTATACTACTATACGTGAGTGGTCATGCTGGTTCAGGCAATACATTCTTAATCAAAATCATCAGCAAGTTCCTCCAACAATTGACAAACAACAAACTGTCAGCTTTCATAACTGCCCCCACAGGTTTAGCTGCCTACAACATAGGCAGTGTCACATTACACCGATTACTACTCCTTCCAGTAGAACACCAAAACAAATTAGACTATTACAAACTTTCTACAGAAGCTTCAATGGAACTACGCAGAGTTTTCAAACAAATGAAAATGCTGCAAATAGATGAAGTGAGCATGGTCTCCATCCTAATGTTGGCTTTGATTCACCTCAGATTACAAGAGGTCCTCAAAACAGACACGAAGAGCTCTTTGGAGGAAAACACATTATTGTTTTCGGAGATCTTCTTCAATTAACACCAGTGAAAGGTGAACCTATTTTTAAAACCTTAGGGCACAAACTGTGCCGTAAAACTCTTGGCAGCATAGGAAATGTCAACCTTTGGCAACATTTCCAATACAGAGAATTACCTGAAAATATGTGTCAGTCTGCAGACCTCACGTACGCCAACATTTTAAAAAGTATTAGAGTTGGTGAACTATCTCAAGAAGCACAATCAATATTAAAAACCAGGCACATCCATGCACTCTATGGCCATAACTCATGTGCTACTGATGTCAGGGAACAATTAGCACACAAAAATGTCAATTGTATGTCCTTGATGCCAACTCTTGCAAGCTGTTCAAAATGTAATGAAACAATTTAAAAAAAAATAAATGCAACCAATAGTTCATATTGGCTCCACAGTCAAACTGGATGTACATGGTATGACACTACCCATGGGTCAACAAGCCACAACAAGGCTAAACACCTTGGAAAACTCTATCTCTAACACAGCTGGTTTGGAGAAAATATTAAAATTATCTTTAAACTGTAGAGTAATGCTTAAACATAACCTTGACGTGGACCAAGGACTAGTTAATGGAGCACTTGGTACAGTTGTTGGCTTTCAAACATACCCACGTGACAACATTCAATTTGTCAATATTCTCTTTGACAAACTATCCAAAGTTAAAAGGATAGGATGGTCAACAGCCCGCTTCCTTCTTTTCAAAGACATGTACGTACGCAGAGAACAATTTTCTTTAACTCTAGCATACGCAGTCAACATTCACAAATCACATGGTTTTACCCTAGATAAAGGATTGATAGATATTGGTAGCACAGTCTTTAAAGAAGGCATGAACTATGTAGCACTATCAGGCTTATGTACACTTGACAGACTATTTCTAACCAACTTTAATGTAAGTAAAGTAAATGCTGATATTTCTTGCATTCTAGAATACAATAGACTGCGTTCACTCTACACCCCCAACTAAAAACCTATCCTGTTCTGCAAAAAGCAAAACGTTGTAAAAGAAAACTATTTCAGACTCAGTAAAGAAAGCAAAAGAAGCTAATACTTCATCAAGGATCACAACCAAAGAAGAATCTACTGCTCAAAGTAACTCAACTACCTCTTCAAAGAAGCAACGCACACTCTGAACAAATGACTTCGACACAGAACTGTCAGGTCCATTCAAATTTTCAAATACAACTGGTGTAAATTGCTACGCAAATGTAGCAATAAATATTCTATTTCAATTGCCACCAATTATTGACAAGTTTTACTTACACGGTACAGACCAATTGTGTTTGCAAATGTTAGTGCTTCATAGAAATGCAACCAACAATCCTGACAACACTTACAGTGTTTCTGGAATAAGGCAGGAATTGGACTACTGTGCTGGAATGGTCAAATTCACTATAAACTCAAAAGAAGATCCACAAGAATATCTAATGTACTTACTGCAAGTACTAGAAAACAAAAACATACCTATAAATGGAATCTTCCAGATTTCATACATGTGGAAACATACATGCACTCTTTGCAGGTATGTAGTACAAGAAGAATTTCCTGATGAACGCTTCGTGTATGTATCCATACCTAACTGTGAATCCATTCCATTTCAGCAACTTGTACAAAATGCAAACCATGGCAGATTATGTACTACCTGCAATTCCAATAATCGTTCCACCTTACAAATACAGACACTTAGTAAATACGTAATAGTAATGCTTTTACGTTATAATGCAGATGGTACCAAAAACAACTGCAAGCTCACTGGATTCACACATGGCCAAGTATCACTTGGTAAGAAAACCTTCACAACAATAGGTATAATCTACCACGCAGGAGCCACAACCAATGCAGGTCACTACACTGCATATATAAAAAAGAATTGTGGATGGTTCGAATATAATGATACTACCATTACTCTAAAACAGAGATTACAGAAAATCTTGTAAACGCTTACTTAATATTCTTAAAACCAAAATTTAATAACTAATCTGTGTATGAACATAACACAACTTGAACTTCAAAACTATGACCAGTTAGAATACGCCAACAAGTATCTAACTGCCCCAAAAATCTGCAACAAGCCAACAGATAGAGGAATACCACTAAAATGGAAAAAGAAATAAACAAATAGAATACACCAACTGCTGTCTAATTGAAACAATACTACCACCACTTCCAAATCAAAAACCATACACATATTCAATTCCTCCTACTGAACTCAATGAAATAGATATATTGTACCACAACGTAGAAAGGTTTTTTTTAATACAGCATGGATTTTTTTCCCACAGACCCAATGATTTAATCAACAAACACAGGAACTGAGCAAATTGCACAGTACATTGGTTTGAACTATAGTACTTCTAAAGCACTAACTATGAGGGTCGACAAAATACAGACTACTATGCAATGCAATACTCATTATAAACTGCCTACACTAACATGTGATTTTTCTTTTATCTCAGTGATTGAAAAATAATGTCTCCTCCAACTACCTATGTCATGAAAAAACTGCATACAGCCACAAAAAGTCAAGCAGTAAGTAGATAATGATTGGACTCACAAACACCACAGCATAACACGCCCATTCAAGCAAACACCTGACCATAAACCACAATCCAAAATGTTTGCTTCCATGGGTATCTTATGCTGCAGCGCTTGTTGCCAACACTACAATCTTGACTGCATGGCCTGGCCAAAACTCTTCATACAGCCTCAACAAAGGAAACAGTAAGAATATAATAATTAAACTCACAAACACTGCAACTTAACACAGCCATGCAATCACCTCACCAACACATACAACCCAAAATGCCTGGAGTCTTCAATACCAACATTCTGAACACAATCCAACAAACAAACTAACACACATCATCTCACTATCCAATAAACACTATTGCACTACTACCAATCAGTACACACATTTTTGAAAACATATCCCCTAAACAGCCCACATACCACAGTCAAAATCTTTGGTAGCATGGGTGTGTTATGCTGCGGTGGTTGTGGGCAGGGCCTAGATTCATGGGTGCATAGGCCTTCGGCCATGCACCCATGTCTATATGCCCTGCCCACAACCACCGCATCATAACACACCCATAGAAGCAAACACCTACCAAATGACCACAACCCAAAAACATAATACATCCCCCTCAAAACCTATCCACTTCAATTAACATTCTAAAAGTAATCACAACCAATGCACAAACTCTTCAATACATACCCTCTTCACCCAATGCTCTTCTAACGACCCAAAACCAACATCATACTAAAGTAAAATAGCCAGTAGTGTGCCCAGTATTTAGAATGTCCACGGACAACAGCAGTGACCGCAGACACGGTGAACACATCACGGCCTTCTCCCACCTAACCAAATACAGCATTTGACCCATCTCTTACTCCCCACCATCTCCAAGCACTCATACACACCAACACACTCCCCAAAATTGGATTTATGCTCACTTCCACGCCGCTCTATCCGCGGATGTCCACGGATACAATATGGCAGGCGCATCGAAACAATGTGACGCACCTCACACCTCATCCCAGCCAATCAGAGAACACGTTGTGTGTCCGTGGACATGATGTAAGCCAATCATCCAATTGTGCCCTGTCCTCGGAGCAAACAGGGAAGTGTGTCCGCGGAGTGGACATAGATACCACTCATTAATTGAGACCTACTTCTTGGTCATTTAAAAAAAACTACTGGATGGATTTTCACCAAATTTACAAAAGCACGCTTTTGGGACCATGCCACCGCTCCTGCCGCAAATTTGGTGAAAATCCGTCCAGCGGTTTGGGCTAAAGAAATGTTGGGACCCCCCCTACAGCTTTGCCCCCCCTGGACCAAACCTCACCAAACTTTGCAAAAAAGTTCAGAGTGGGCCATATACTTTTGCAAAGATCGAGGGGGAGCAAAGTTATAAGCCTCTCAAAAAGTGCTCTTCCTATGGGTTTAGCACTGTAACCATAACAACATGGCCCCTCCTGCAGGCCATGTAATATATAAATATATATTCAGTGAAAACAACTTTGTTAAAGGGACGTCATGGTTAAGTTGTGCTACTAAAAACATATGAAATTCAGTGAAAAAACTTTGTTAAAGGGACGCTATGGGTCCAAGTAAAACCGAAAAACTCCTGAAATTCGCCAGTTATTGTAACCTAAGCAACCACAACTCGCGCCACCACCGTGCACTGCTAACACTAACACCCAGGACATCAAAGATGACATCACAAATGTCATTGATGACATCACTGATAACATCACATGTCTGGCTCCCCTCTTTTTCCTTTTCTGACATATGTAGGCCAGTAACAGTCAGGAACTAAAAATTCAGAAAGTACTATATTTATAGACTTATACTTCAAATAGGTTCTTACAGTAATTCACTTGGGGTTCACTCACAGCATATGAAACATATACATAGGGGAAAACACAGACTTGGAAGACAACAATGCTTTCTATGTATGGAGATGATCAGCAAGGTTATCAACACTTTTTTATAGTTCTGCTGTTTTTTGATTACAATACTTTCTCTGGATATGCTCATATTTGTATACATTGTACTCACACTACTTTCGTTAGGGTCTAGTCACATTATGTGATAGTTATACATAGGGAACTAGCAGCTTTGAAGCACAGAAATCCTTTCTGTGCATGAAGATAATCAGTTAGTTTTAAAGATTGTCTGCTACTACTGCTGTTTTTTTGTTTACTTTATTCTCCCTGTATATGCTCACATTTATATGTGTTGTTGTCTGTTTGTGTTTTGTTTGCAATAATGCAATTATGTAGTAAGTGGGATTTATTAGGTACTTATTAAATGTTTCACAGTACGCAAAACTCTAATAAGAAAGCATGTATCATTTTACTATTCAACATGGCAAGACTAGTAATATTGCACCTCCATCATGTATGCTGCACACAATGCCTACGTTTCTACATGAGTAGCTTAGTATACTGTAAAGAACTGCATAATAGAATGCTATTTGTATCAATGCATTGCTTAATGCACTACGTACCTCATGACATGTAGTCCAATGATCCTTGACACTTTTTTTATCAACATTACAATAAGAATCCCTTGTACAGACTTTTCATGAAAAGTAAATGCACATGTGATGTCATCAGTGATGTCATCAATGACATTTGTGATGTCATCTTTGATGTCTTCGGTGTTAGTCTTAGCAGTGCACGGTGGTGGCGCGAGTTATGGTTGCTTAGGTTACCATAACTGGCAAATTTGAGGTGTTTTTCGGTTTCACTTGGAACCATAACGCCCCTTTAACAAGGTTTTTTTCAATGAATTTCATAGGTTTTTAGTAGCGCAACTTAACCATAACGTCCCTTTAACAAAGTTTTTTTCACTGAATTTCATAGGTTTTTAGTAGCATAATTTAACCATAACGTTCCTGTAACAAAGTTTTTTCACTGAATATAGATATATAGATAATGTAAACTTGATACATGTTTGCTAGGATGCCCTTACTTTATATACATATAACATACAACATACTGAACCGCCTACCTGCGCTAGTGGGTCTGATGTCCGGGGACCAGGCGCCTGTTCACAGACGGATTCGGACAACATACACATTCCTAAACCTCAGGGGGTATCTTACATTGTTATGTCATCCAAAGAAACCACTAAACGTGTTCAAAAAGCAGCACATAAATAAATTGCATTCAATAATAAATAAGAAGTGACACTGTATATGTAACACAGTAACGGTCCAATTACACAGCATATTGAACGTAGTGGAATATACCAAAACACAATAAATATGCCTCCAACAGAATTACCTCACAGAAATTCCACAGCACAAATCAACAGGACACCTACGGAGCAGTAACAGCAAAACGTAGTAAGAAACTTGTGAGTGAACTACATTTATTGTATATATTTATAAACTTTCTGTATTAGGTACACCAAAACTAATATATATTCTTTTTTTTACACAGAAATGTCTAGTGCTTTGGAATGGCTGGAAGAAAATGTTCCTAGTATGAAATGAGTGAAGACACTGATACTAATGGTAGACATGACACTTCTCTATATAAGCCAATTAATAACCATTATTGTATGTGTACCTAACACACTTTCTTTTTAAACAGACCATATAGACATTCAAAATAATATAACAACAGAGAAGTTAAAAAATCTCTGCAGCGAAAGGAGCTAAAAATGAATCTGTTAATGAAAAATGTGATTGTTTTAAAAAACTTTGAGGAGGACCATATAAGAGAAAAAATTAAATCATTGTCCCACATGTACCTGTACCCTCTCTCCATGTCCCACCCAACTATCCCCAAAAACTTCCCAGCAAAAAAAACATTACAATGAGACTCCACTCCCTTCCTACCCTACCATCCATCATGTGCAAACCCCTAAATCCCCTGTATTTGTATCTGTTTCTGCTTCCCCCTCTCTTTCTTAATTTTTATATTTTATCCAATAATAAAATATTAAGTGTGTTATTAGTATATTCCTCGGTGTCTTATTTTTTTTAAAAAGGCAGTTAGTGTGTCTGCGGACAGCGTGGGTGTCCGGGATGACCACAATTAACCAAAATGGGGGTGTCCTAAGGACACTATACCTGTTTGTATTGTTGTCAATCAAAATGGAGGTGTCCTTAGGACAGACAAGATGTCTGCATGTCCTTCATTAACCGAAATTGGGGTGTCCTAAGGACACTATGGGGCTAATTCATAGATTTCAGTGCAGAGGCAGTGCACGCGAGCAGCGCAGAGAGGGAGCGTGCGCCTGCGTGTGCCAGCCGTCTGCGCTAAACAGCATTCTGGCGCACCACGTATTCATGGAATTACTAAGCCATTTTGAGCCTTGGCGCAGTGCACATCCCGCAGCGCCAGTTACGCCCGCAAGAACGCCTCTTTTGCAAGGAAAAGCCATTGAAAAAGCTAATGCAGTGCAAAGGGCTGCGCTAACCCTGGACCAGCTTACAGGCCGCTACACTGTAATCGCGTGAAAATACTGCACGTACCCCGCTCTGGGCAGCCAAAACATGTGAAAATGTACTCGCACTCCCCTCGGAATATGCATACCCCGCTCGCGCCAGGTAAATTGTGTAGAAAAAGTAGCCCCTGTGGTGTGGGCTGCCTGTGGGGCATGGCCAGGGTGGATGGGGTGGCTGCGTGAATTTGTGGGTGCGCGGGGAGTAACACACGCGACATGCCTTGTGTGAGCGTGGTATGTGTATCACTGGGGTATGTGGGGAGTCTCACACACGATAGGCCTGCCCGAGCAGGGTATGTGTATTTTGGGGGTGCGCGGGGAGTTTCACATGCGAAAGGCCTTGATTGAGCAGGGTATGTGTATTTTGGGGTGCACAGGGAGTTTCACACGCGACAGGCCTTGTGCGAGGATGGTACATGTATAACAGGGGTACGCAGGGAGTCTCACACACGATAGGCTTTGGGCGAGCAGGGTACGTGTATTTTGGGGTTGTGCGGGGAGTATCACACGCGATAGGCCTTGTCCGATCAGGGACCATGTATTTTGGGGGTACGCGGGGAGTCTCATGCGCGATAGGCCTTGTGCGAGCGTGGTACATGTATTTTGGGGGTGTGCGGGGAGTTTCACATGCGATAGGCCTTGCCCGAGCAGGGTACGTGTATTTTGGGGGTGTGCAGGGAGTTTCACACGCGACAGGCCTTGTGCGAGCATGGTACGTGTATTACTGGGGTACGCGGGGAGTCTCACACGCGATAGGCCTTGGGCGAGCAGGGTATGTGTATTTTAGGGGTGCGTGGGGAGTCTCACACGCAATAGGCCTTGTGCGAGCGTGGTACGTGTTTTTTGGGGGTGTGCGGGGAGTTTCACACGCGATAGGCCTTGCCCGAGTGGGATACGTTTATTTTGGGGGTGCGTGGGGAGTCTCACACTCAATAGGCCTTGGGCAAGCAGGGTACGTGTATTTTGGGGGTGCGCGGGGAGTTTCACACGCGACAGGCCTTGTGCGAGCATGGTACGTGTATTTTGGGGGTTGTGCAGGGAGTTTCACACGCGATAGGCCTTGCCCGAGCAGGGTATGTGTATTTTGGGGGTGCGCGGGGAGTCTCACATGTGATAGGCCTTGTGCGAGCGTGGTATATGTATTTTGCGGGTGTGCGGGGAGTTTCACACGTGAAAGGCCTCGCCCGAGCAGGGTACGTGTATTTTGGGGGTGCGCGGGGAGTTTCACACGCGACATTCTTGTGCGAGCATGGTATGTGTATTACTGGGGTACGCTGGGAGTCTCACACACGATAGGCCTTGGGCGAGTAGGGTAGGTGTATTTTGGGGTTGTATGGGGAGTATCACATGCGATAGGCCTTGCCTGAGCAGGGTAGATGTATTTTGGGGGTGTGCGGGGAGTCTCACAGGCGATAGGCCTTGTGCGAGCGTGGTACGTGTATTTTGGGGGTGTGCAGGGAGTTTCACACGCGATAGGCCTTGCCCGAGCAGGGTAGGTGTATTTTGGGGGTGCGCAGGGAGTTTCACACGTGACAGGCCTTGTGCAAGCGTGATACGTGTATTTTGGGGTTGTGCGGGGAGTTTCTTACGCGATAGGCCTTGGGCGAGCAGGGTATTTTGGGGGTGCACGGTGAGTCTCACACGCGATAGGCCTTGTGCGAGCGTGGTACGTTTATTTTGGGGGTGTGCGGGGAGTTTCACACGTGATAGGCCTTGCCCGAGCAGGGTACGTGTATTTTGGGGTGCGTGGGGAGTTTCAAATGCGACAGGCCTTGTGCGAGCGTGGTATGTGTATTACTGGGGTACGCAGGGAGTCTCACATGCGATAGGCCTTGGGCAAGCAGGGTATGTGTATTTTGGGGGTGCACAGGGAGTTTCACACGTAATTCTGCATTGTGGGCCCTCCTGGGTGTGGCCTTTCCCACCTCCCCATGCCCTGCAGGCAGACCACACCACAGGGGACTACCTCATGCCCTGCAGGCATCCCACATGGCACCATGTACTCCTGAGCTCACTTGTGAGCTCTGACACATGTCCCCCTGCACCCCCAGCCACCCAGCAGTGACGGGCACCTGCCTGCAGGCCCCGACTCATGTCCCCCTGCACCCCAGCCACCCAGCAGTGACGGGCACCTGCCTGCAGGCCCCAACTCATGTCCCCCCCAACACGTCATCACGATCCACACTCATGGCCCTCATGGCCACCCAAATCCCTCCCCACGCCACCTCAGTCCAAACACCCAAACAAATATTCCATGCACTCCACATTGAAATCACCATGTCATGATAGATCCCAAATAACAAGTATGCACATCAATACATGTCCGTCAGACACACACAATGGGGGCAAGTGAATGAGAAAACCCACATTGTGGCATGCACAAAACAAATGAGAGAATACCACACAAATGAAGTATGAAATCAAAATGTATTAAATACAAAATCAACGGAATGAAAGAAAATCACACAAGGAAAAAATTAATAAACAAAAGGCTGGATGTCAGAAATGAATAAAAAATATATGAATGCTGAATCCAAATAAATCCAAATGAAAATGGCTCCAAAGGGTACGTCCATCAAACCAAATCCAAAGGTAAAAAAAAAAAACATTGCTCATGTAAAAAAATAATTCGAAGAAGTCAAATCCATTCTGGAACTATATACAATGTAAAAATCCAGGGTCCATGAGCCCAACAATCCAAAAGAAACCTACAAAAAACCTTAACTAATAAATAACTATATACAAAAATGTGGGGCATAGTCCATGCGCCCCAAATGAAAGAAAAATAGAAAAGAAACTTAACACTAATGAACTATATACAATGGCGGCGGGCAAGTCCAACGGCTCACTTGTTGATGTCCCGGGCCAGGGCATCATCGAACTCCTGTTCAACGTCCTGGAGGCGGGCCTGTACCCTGGCCCCGAGGTCTCGCAGGGATAATGCCATGTTCACCTCCAAATCCCTGCAAATTCCCTCGAGGCACTCAGCCCGTCTCAGCGCCCTGCGCATGGAGTTCTCTGCCCTCACCATAGTGAGCCACTCCTCATCTATTTCCTGGCCCAACCGCTGCCACACGGAAGACACTCCCAATCCGGGGTCCTCCTTCCCTTGGGCCGATGCCTGCCCCTCTGATGTTGATGGGCCCGAGCCATCATCGCTCCCACCTTTAGCCTGCTGCTGCCGTGCATGTTCCCTGCCTGTCGATGCCTGCACATCCTCCTCCTGCTGGGGTCCAGTTGTTGGGGTGGCCACCCCTGCTGGACCTGCGACTCCAGACTGTAGCAGGGATGTGTCCTCCAAAAGCCTAGCCGCTGGGTCAGGGGCAGCTCCACCAGGTTGCCCAGTGCTTTTGGGCAGGTAGATGGCACAGAGGACGACTGGCGCATAGGGGGTTCAGTTGAGGAGGGGGTCGGGTGAACCCAGCACATGGAGGAACCCAGTGCTGGGGACCTGTCCTATTAGGTTGACGCGTTCAAAGGGACATGCAAAATTACTTACATTCTCCTCACGAGAACTCTGCAAGTCATCCCGCATGTCACGTTGACACAACGGCACCCCAGCTAGGACAGACTCAACCCGGTCACGGATTGCCACGTCAGCAGGGAGAGGAAGGCCAGTTGCTGTTCGCGGATCCCCTCCCTGAGAACGGTCTGGACCTAAGCATCCCTGGTGGTGCGGGATGATGCAGTCACATGATTGGGGACAGGATTACACACAGGCACCTCCACGGTGGCCTGTGCCGCCTCCTGTCCCTGCCCCTGGACTGCACCACTAGCACCACTGGAATCCCCACCTCCAGGCCCCGTGCGTGGCCCTTCCATGGCCTCCTCCTCCACCAAACCCTCCACCAACCTGGATGACTCTGTGCCTTCTACCTCCATAGCCCCCTGTGGGGGCTCCGCTGCCCCTTCTGCTGCCGAGGAGTCCACCTCCGACCTCCCCCTCTTGGACCTCCCCTCGGCAGATGCGGCCACGGATGCGGCACCAGTATCCTCACTCCCCAAAGAGATGACAACCTGGGAGGGGAGCTGGGCCTTGCATTTCTGGCTGGTGGTGGGATCCCTGCCGCTTTGCTCCACAGCACTGTCTCCGCCTTCTTCATCAGTTGACGCTGCAGACAGGGACACACAAAACACAAGCATCAGGGCACTGTACAATTGTCCGATTCACACATGGCATTTGCACATGTGTGGCAGTGTCAAACTTCACAGATGGCATCACACTCCCCAACACACATCATTTGAACCGACACACATGCGCAAGTTAACAGGACTGTTGCAGCAGGCAGCAGCGTCCATACACATACAACAGCATGAGCATCCGAAGGTTAGCCTGACATCACATGCAACACGGGGAGTGCCAAACACATGCACACACACACTACCAGACATACATGCATCTGTAAATCTCCAACACCTGTCACAGTGAAATCATCGCCAACTATGTCACATCTGCCAATCAGCCTCCTACATGTTTGTGTCACATGCCAAATACACACACACGCACATGTACACCATGGACTTACATGAAGGTGGAACCACCATCCGTGTGTCACACCCCAACCATGCCATAGTACATACACAGAAATGTAAACATGTGTGCACCCCCACATGCATTTGGGCATCATGCATTTGAACACATACACCATTGATGTGACTCACACATGACTGTACTCACATGCGGCAGACTCATGTCCCTGCACATACACATCCATACATGGGGCTTTCCACACATATGTCCCAGCTGCACACTCCTGGCACACCTCAACATGCACTTCGTCCATTCAGTACGCATGGACACCTACCGCTCGACTCTGGATGGGTCGGCATTCGAAGGACCTGGAGATGGAGTGCTGGGGTTGTGCGTTCCAGGACCCTCAGCTGGATGTTGGTAAGGCAGACCCGGCACCCCTCTGCATCCGCTGTCTTCAAGAGGCGCCGGGCCTTGCTGAGGGTCCTGGAACTGAAGTCCTCCCAGCGCTTCCGGACGTGTTGCATGTTGTGGGCTGCCATTCCCTCCATGTTGATGGCAGCCCCGATGTCCTTCCAGATCCCCTTCCGTCCTTCATTGTCGGCGCGTGAACTTTCAAAGAGGCCATCATAATGCCCCAGGACTTGCTCCATCAGGATGCCAACTTCTTTGGCACTGAACCTGCAGCCCTCTGCCTCTCTGCTTGGGGGTTGCCACTGGTGCCAGATGGTGTTGTGTCAGACATGGCAACCCCCAAGGCAGGTGTGGGTGGGCAACTGGGTCCTGGGGCTGGGCTGTGGAGCGATGGAATACCAGTCGGGAGTCTTCTGTTCCAGCAGGGGTGGTAACAGCAACTGGACCCTTGCAGATGGCTGACGTGCAGGCACCAAATAGCAGGGCACGTGTCCAGCAGGCAGGCAGGCGGCAGCAGATGTGAGGTGGGAGTGTGCTCGGCCTCTGGGGGGCAGGAAAATGGCCTTCAGGGCAGGAGCGTGGACTTCTGTGTGTTGTCGCATGACCAGCTTGATACGGAGTGACTTGGCACGTGAAAAGAGTGCACTTCAGCGTGTAATTCGAGGAAAGGCCCTTAGCGCGTAAGCGTGTCTGTGACGTTACACGCGCGGGTGTTTTCCTCGTGACGGGTGAATATTGAATCAGCACGTGAAGAAACAGCACGTCCGGTTGTCACTGCGTGTAATTGGAGGAAAGGCCCTTAGCGCGCACGCGCGTAAGTGACGTCGCACGTGTGGGTTGGCTTAAAAGGTACGCGTAGGATGCCATTTTCTTGTACGTGCTTTTTGTGGGGAGCGAGCGGGTGATTCTCGTTCTTCTTGTCGGTTCACACGCGATTACTTCAGAATGGTTCCAGTTCGTACTCCTTGTATATTCAGACGGCATTCAATTCTTCTTTTGGCGGGGGTGTTGCCAATACGCACACGTGCATCTTTTTCACGTTCTTTTTCCAGGCAGATGGTGAGTCATGCACATATTTTTCAACTGTGGTTGCACCCGTGTGTCGCGTACCCATTCAGAGTTCATTTTAGCCTGCGTGCACCACGCGTACGCTTAATTTTGTGTTTCTGGGTGCCACAGGGTAGTGCGGGTTCTTATTCCACGCACGTGGTTTACCAGGGGTCGCGTGCACGTAAAATTTTGTTTTCGGGGTGCCTGAGCATTGCGTGACCCGTCATCTTCCCCCAGGGGTCACAGACAGCCTTGCTAGAGCACTAGGGTATGTATTCCATCAAGTACCCTACCCCTTTCACCCCAATTGCCCAGGACAATTGTTTACTGCACCTCCCATTCGCACAACATCAGTGCCATGGTTGGGAGGCGACCAACCAAAATTGGGGTGTCCTAAGGACACTATGGGGCTAATTCATAGATTTCAGCGCAGAGGCAGTGCACGCGAGCAGCGCAGAAAGGGAGCGTGCACCTGCGTACGCCAGCCGTGTGCGCTAAACAGCATTCTGGCGCACCACGTATTCATGGAATTACTAAGCCATTTTGAGCCTTGGCGCAGTGCACATCCCGCAGCGCCAGTTACGCCCCCAAGAACGGCTCTTGTGCAAGGAAAAGCCATTGAAATGGCTAATGCAGTGCAAAGAGCTGCGCTAACCCTGGACCAGCTTACAGGCCGCTACACTGTAATCGCGTGAAAATACTACACGTACCCCGCTCTGGGCAGCCAAAACATGTGAAAATGTACTCACACTCCCCTCGGAATATGCATACCCCGCTCGCGCCAGGTAAATTGCGTAGAAAAAGTAGCCCCTGTGGTGTGGGCTGCCTGTGGGGCATGGCCAGGGTGGATGGGGTGGCTGCGTGAATTTGTGGGTGTGCGGGGAGTAACACACGCGACATGCCTTGTGTGAGCGTGGTACGTGTATTACTGGGGTATGTGGGGAGTCTCGCACACGATAGGCCTTGCCCGAGCAGGGTATGTGTATTTTGGGGGTGCGTGGGGAGTTTCACATGCGAAAGGCCTTGATTGAGCAGGGTACGTGTATTTTGGGGTGCACAGGGAGTTTCACACGCGACAGGCCTTGTGCGAGGATGGTACATGTATTACAGGGGAACGCAGGGAGTCTCACACACGATAGGCTTTGGGCGAGCAGGGTATGTGTATTTTGGGGTTGTGCGGGGAGTATCACACGCGATAGGCCTTGCCCGAGCAGGGACCATGTATTTTGGGGATGCGCGGGGAGTCTCACGCGCGATAGGCCTTGTGCGAGCGTGGTACATGTATTTTGGGGGTGTGCGGGGAGTTTCACATGCGATAGGCCTTGCCCGAGCAGGGTACATGTATTTTGGGGGTGTGCAGGGAGTTTCACACGCGACAGGCCTTGTGCGAGCATGGTACGTGTATTACTGGGGTACGCGGGGAGTCTCACACGCGATAGGCCTTGGGCGAGTAGGGTACCTGTATTTTGGGGGTGCGCAGGGAGTTTCACACACGACAGGCCTTGTGCGAGTGTGGTATGTGTATTACTGGGGTACGCGGGAAGTCTCACACGCGATAGGCCTTGGGCGAGCAGGGTATGTGTATTTTGGGGGTGCGTGGGGAGTCTCACACGCAATAGGCCTTGTGCGAGCGTGGTACGTGTATTTTGGGGGTGTGCGGGGAGTTTCACACGCGATAGGCTTTGCCCGAGCAGGGTACATTTATTTTGGGGGTGCGTGGGGAGTCTCACACTCAATAGGCCTTGGGCAAGCAGGGTACGTGTATTTTGGGGGTGCGCAGGGAGTTTCACACGCGACAGGCCTTGTGCGAGCATGGTACGTGTATTTTGGGGGTTGTGCAGGGAGTTTCACACGCGATAGGCCTTGCCCGAGCAGGGTATGTGTATTTTGGGGGTGCGCGGGGAGTCTCACATGCGATAGGCCTTGTGCGAGCGTGGTACGTATATTACTGGGGTACGCAGGGAGTCTCACATACGATAGGACTTGGGCGAGCCGGGTACGTGTATTTTGGGGGTGCGCGGGGAGTTTCACACAAGACAGGCCTTGTGGGAGCGTGGTACATGTATTACTGGGGTTGTGCAGGGAGTTTCTTACGCGATAGGCCTTGGGCGAGCATGGTACGTCTATTTTGGGGGTGCTCGGGGAGTCTCACATGTGATAGGCCTTGTGCGAGCGTGGTATATGTATTTTGCAGGTGTGCGGGGAGTTTCACACGCGAAAGGCCTCGCCCGAGCAGGGTACATGTATTTTGGGGGTGCGCGGGGAGTTTCACACGCGACATTCTTGTGCGAGCATGGTATGTGTATTACTGGGGTACGCTGGGAGTCTCACACACGATAGGCCTTGGGCGAGCAGGGTACGTGTATTTTGGGGTTGTGTGGGGAGTATCACATGCGATAGGCCTTGCCTGAGCAGGGTAGATGTATTTTGGGGGTGCGCAGGGAGTCTCACAGGCGATAGGCCTTGTGCGAGCGTGGTACGTGTATTTTGGGGGTGTGCAGGGAGTTTCACACGCGATAGGCCTTGCCCGAGCAGGGTAGGTGTATTTTGGGGGTGCACAGGGAGTTTCACATGCAACAGGCCTTGTGCGAGCATGGTACATGTATTACTGGGGTACGCGGGGAGTCTCACAAGCGATAGGCCTTGGGCGAGCAGGGTACGTTTATTTTGGGGGTACGCAGGGAGTTTCACATGTGACAGGCTTTGTGCGAGTGTGGTATGTGTTTTACTGGGGTACGCGGGAGTCTCACACGCGATAGGCCTTGGGCGAGTAGGGTACCTGTATTTTGGGGGTGCGCAGGGAGTTTCACACACGACAGGCCTTGTGCGAGTGTGGTATGTGTATTACTGGGGTATGCGGGAAGTCTCACACGCGATAGGCCTTGGGCGAGCAGGGTATGTGTATTTTGGGGGTGCGTGGGGAGTCTCACACGCAATAGGCCTTGTGCGAGCGTGGTACGTGTATTTTGGGGGTGTGCGGGGAGTTTCACACGCGATAGGCTTTGCCCGAGCAGGGTACATTTATTTTGGGGGTGCGTGGGGAGTCTCACACTCAATAGGCCTTGGGCAAGCAGGGTACGTGTATTTTGGGGGTGCGCGGGGAGTTTCACACGCGACAGGCCTTGTGCGAGCATGGTACGTGTATTTTGGGGGTTGTGCAGGGAGTTTCACACGCGATAGGCCTTGCCCGAGCAGGGTATGTGTATTTTGGGGGTGCGCGGGGAGTCTCACATGCGATAGGCCTTGTGCGAGCGTGGTACGTATATTACTGGGGTACGCAGGGAGTCTCACATACGATAGGACTTGGGCGAGCCGGGTACGTGTATTTTGGGGGTGCGCGGGGAGTTTCACACAAGACAGGCCTTGTGGGAGCGTGGTACATGTATTACTGGGGTTGTGCAGGGAGTTTCTTACGCGATAGGCCTTGGGCGAGCATGGTACGTCTATTTTGGGGGTGCTCGGGGAGTCTCACATGTGATAGGCCTTGTGCGAGCGTGGTATATGTATTTTGCAGGTGTGCGGGGAGTTTCACACGCGAAAGGCCTCGCCCGAGCAGGGTACATGTATTTTGGGGGTGCGCGGGGAGTTTCACACGCGACATTCTTGTGCGAGCATGGTATGTGTATTACTGGGGTACGCTGGGAGTCTCACACACGATAGGCCTTGGGCGAGCAGGGTACGTGTATTTTGGGGTTGTGTGGGGAGTATCACATGCGATAGGCCTTGTGCGAGCGTGGTACGTGTATTACTGGGGTACGCGCGGAGTCTCACATGCGATAGGCCTTGGGCGAGCAGGGTACGTGTATTTTGGGGATGTGCGGGGAGTTTCACACGCGACAGGCCTTGTGGGAGCGTGGTACGTGTATTACTGGGGTGCGCAGGGAGTCTCACAGGCGATAGGCCTTGTGCGAGCGTGGTACGTGTATTTTGGGGGTTGCAGGGAGTTTCACACGCGATAGGCCTTGCCCGAGCAGGGTAGGTGTATTTTGGGGGTGCACAGGGAGTTTCACATGCAACAGGCCTTGTGCGAGCATGGTACGTGTATTACTGGGGTACGCGGGGAGTCTCACACGCGATAGGCCTTGGGCGAGCAGGGTACGTTTATTTTGGGGGTACGCAGGGAGTTTCACATGTGACAGGCTTTGTGCGAGTGTGGTATGTGTTTTACTGGGGTACGCGGGAAGTCTGAAACGCGATAGGCCTTGGGCGAGCAGGGTATGTGTATTTTGGAGGCGCGTGGGGAGTCTCACATGCGATAGGCCTTGTGCAAGTGTGGTACGTGTATTTTGGGGGTGTGCGGGGAGTTTCACAAACGATAGGCCTTGCCCGAGCAGGGTACGTGTATTTTGGGGGTGCACGGGGAGTCTCACATGCGATAGGCCTTGTGCGAGCGTGGTACGTGTATTACTGGGGTACGCGCGGAGTCTCACATGCGATAGGCCTTGGGCGAGCAGGGTACGTGTATTTTGGGGATGTGCGGGGAGTTTCACACGCGACAGGCCTTGTGGGAGCGTGGTACGTGTATTACTGGGGTGCGCGGGGAGTCGCACACGCGATAGGCCTTGTGCAAGCGTGGTACGTGTATTTTGGGGTTGTGCGGGGAGTTTCTTACGCGATAGGCCTTGGGCGAGCAGGGTATTTTGGGGGTGCACGGTGAGCCTCACACGCGATAGGCCTTGTGCGAGCGTGGTACGTGTATTTTGGGGGTGTGCGGGGAGTTTCACATGCGATAGGCCTTGTGGGAGCGTGGTACGTGTATTACTGGGGTGCGCGGGGAGTCGCACACGCGATAGGCCTTGTGCAAGCGTGGTACGTGTATTTTGGGGTTGTGCGGGGAGTTTCTTACGCGATAGGCCTTGGGCGAGCAGAGTATTTTGGGGGTGCACGGTGAGTCTCACACGCGATAGGCCTTGTGCGAGCGTGGTATGTGTATTTTGGGGGTGCGCAGGGAGTTTCACACGTTGTGGGCCCTCATGGGTGTGGCCTTTCCCACCTCCCCATGCCCTGCAGGCAGACCACACCACAGGGGACTACCTCATGCCCTGCAGGCAGCCCACACCACAGGGGACTAGCCTACAACCCCCCCATGCCCTGCAGGCAGCCCACATGGCACCATGCACTCCTGAGCGCACTTGTGAGCTCTGACTCATGTCCCCCTGCACCCCCAGCCACCCAGCAGTGACGGGCACCTGCCTGCAGGCCCCGACTCATGTCCCCCTGGACCCCCAGCCACCCAGCAGTGACGGGCACCTGCCTGCAGGCCCCAACTCATGTCCCCCCAACACGTCATCACGATCCACACTCATGGCCCTCATGGCCACCCAAATCCCTCCCCACGCCACCCCAGTCCAAACACCCAAACAAATATTCCATGCACTCCACATTGAAATCACCATGTCACGATAGATCCCAAATAACAAGTATGCACATCAATACATGTCCGTCAGACACACACAATGGGGGCAAGTGAATGAGAAAACCCACATTGTGGCATGCACAAAACAAATGAGAGAATACCACACACATGAAGTATGAAATCAAAATGTATTAAATACAAAATCAACGGAATGAAAGAAAATCACACAAGGAAAAAATTAATAAACAAAAGGCTGGACGTCAGAAATGAATAAAAAATATATGAATGCTGAATCCAAATAAATCCAAATGAAAATGGCTCCAAAGGGTACGTCCATCAAACCAAATCCAAAGGTAAAAAAAAAAAAACATTGCTCATGTAAAAAAATAATTCGAAGAAGTCAAATCCATTCTGGAACTATATACAATGGCCCTCATTACGACCCTGGCGGAAAGGGGAAAACGATGGCGGAAATGCAATACCGCCATCGAATAGCGCTCGGTGCGACTATGACCCGTCACCGCAAAGTACGAAGCCATTAGCGACACCGTAGTGAACGCCAACGCTAACTGCACTAAGCACGCGCGCGCGCGCCATGCCAAACCGCAAACACCACCATGGTGCAACGGTACGCCAATTCCGACCCTAGCGGACATGTACCTAACGCCATCAGGCATGGCGGAATGGACCATTCCGCCATGGCGAGAAGTACGGCATCGCGAATCAACCGTAAACGGCCCCACTGAGTGCCTGTACACCGCTCCCTGCCCACAAAGTACAACTCCCTGTAGGTGCAATGAAGTCACAATGCAACCAGTGAAATGTACAAAGTACCCATGCATGCCAACGAACAAAAGCAACACAAGAGGGGCCAATGGGAGCTGCAGGTCACAGATGGCACGAATACAGAAGCCATCCCAATGGACATGACCACAGTCCCCCACCAAGAAACGCACGCAAACACAGGCACCTGTGACCAGCAACATTCCGAAAATCACATCATTCCACCAGTCCACCTGGCTGACCGCCATCTGTCACACAAAACCCAATCCCCCGCCCCTGAGCATGACAACATCCAAACTGTCATATAGGCAGCCCCCATCCCTGACCTCACGGGCTCAGTAGGCAAACGCACCCAGCACAGTACCACGCAACTAAACCCCGAAGCAGGAACCCAATGCAGATCTCCTCACAATACATCGCCCCACATATAGGCACATGCCACATCACTTGCAAAGAAAAACGCTACACGGGCCAAATCAGAATAGAAATTTAATGCACAACAAAATCACCAAGCCCATACAGCCATCAGGCCATGAACTCCAAAACACATTTCACCATTGTGGGCTGCATCCGCAAGAAATGACCAGCCACTACTTGTGTGACGCCCTGTCCCATCATGGTACACAGAGCCACAATCACGTACGAAAAGGCAAAAAGGAAGCGCACACAACCGCAGGGCCGTCCCAATGGGGAGGCACTAGTCCAGCTGAAAGGCCGAAATGTTGCTCCGAGCCACCAGTACTGCGTAAGGGCATGTGGGCCACTGGCGATCGTCCCATAAGATCGTAATGCTGCTCCACCGATTAACACGAAGCAGCAGGTGTCGGGAGTAAAATCCATCTGCAGGTGTGGCATACAGATGGCAGTGGCAAAAGGGGAGGAGATACCTGTCAACCAAAAGAAAAGAACAAGAACAGAATGGCCATCAGAACTACATTCGAACAACTCACTTCAATGATCACACGAAATCCACAGCCATATGCATGCTAGCCCACTCCAAAGGATCATCACCACCCCAAAGCCACTTGCGACTCATAACCATCTATACCTAGGTGTAAACACCATCACGAACGAGTGTACCTGTGCATGCGTCTGCCAAAACAGAATCCATCAGATGGGAATGTTAACGTGCATGGACACAAGTGTCTGAGGGCGCGTCGAGACAGGGAGGGCTCAACAAGGCCAGATAGACAATGGTCCCACTATGTCAGCCCTGCATCACATAGCGTAGGGGAGGCGGATAGATCCCAAGAAGCCCTGTACATGGCAAACTCTGCATCAAATCACCTGCCCATGCATCCATTCATCATTCCCTCATCCCGGGATCAAAACGCCTGAATAATTACTCACATGACATTAGAAACGTCCATTGAGTCTGTGCGTAATGCAGCCTGCTAAATCCACAGTGCCCCAGCCCGTAAATCCAGTGTTGTGAAGTAACATGTATTTGGGAATGGCCGGCCTCATCGCCCACGTAGCTATTGCGCATCCCAAACTATTCATATCAATCATTGCTCCCTCGCCATGGGCCCTGTCTCAAGGACATAGAACAATAGAACGTTATATTTGCAGTCAGACCTGTGGGCATCTCCTCGCCGCTAGCTGGAAACCGAAAGCGCCGCCCTTCGAATTCCTCATTTGCAACATCACGTCGAAGAGGCATCTGTGGCCGTTTGAAATCACTAATTATTCCATCGAGTGCGGCTGTGTGTGAAAATGGCAACTGCCTTCACCCACAAATGGGACGCCCCGCCCGTCGTTGCAACTCGGTACAGTGATGCATGAGGGCCCACCGTTACTCGAGTACTACGTTCCACTGACCCTTCACAAGTCCGTTCGCGACTGCACAGATAGTATGGGAAACAATGGGACCACAGCAGAATGAACATATCAACCAATCTTACACGCCCATCGGGTACAAATACATGATTGCAATAGCAAGATACCATTCCCCGAATTGCAGCGTTGTGCGCGGGACGTGCTCGGCCAAAGGGGAGAGCAGTTTGCACAGGTGGAATCAATCACCACAGGTGGAGGCCATACAGCCTGAAAACACATAAATTGCACAGCCAGTCTCCTCCCACAACCACAGCGAAATGCTACCGGCAGGACTCGCGATGTTGGCCCTGGGGGACCTGATAGCACTGCAAGTGCTCCGACTCCAAGAAGAAGACGAACAACAACTACAACCAGCCGCACGGAGGAGACGCAGGAGGAGGAGGAGGCCAAGGCAGGGCCAGCAAGGCCCAGCAGCACAGCCACTACCACCACGCAGGCAGCCCGCAATCCCACGCCTCCGAGCACATCCGTTCAACCTCACTGATGAGCAGATCCACACCCTCTACCGTCTGGACCGGGACACCATAGCCGCCATTGTGGACATGACACAGGCTGACCTAGTCAGCATGATAGATAGCCCAACCGCAATCCCACCCCTACTGAAGGTGGTGTCTGTACTCCACTTCCTGGCCACAGGCACCTACCAGCACACAGTCGGACAGTTGCATGGCATTTCTCAGCCACTGTTCTCACGGACACTATTCCAAGTGCTCGATGCCCTCCTGCAGCACGCAGACGACTACATCTCCCTACCACGCTCGGAGCAGGAAATAACCAACACAAAAGTGGGATTCCATGCACTTGCCGGCATACCGGGTTGCATTGGTGCCATCGACTGCACCCATGTTGAATTGGTCGTGCCACATGCCATGGAGGCCCAGTACCGCAACCGAAAACAATTTCATTCCCTGAATGTACAAATGGTGTGTGACTCCAACAGGATCTTTACGCATTGTTGTGCCCGATTCCCTGGATCAACCCATGATTCCATGGTCTTGAGGAACTCTACCATACCACGCTACATGGAGCGACACGCAGGGAACAGATCCTGGATACTCGGTGAGTCTCATTGCATGCATGATGATGTGGGGTATGTGATTTGGCAATGTACTGGCAGGAAGGGGGGGGGTGTGCGTACGTATCAATGGCATCCCACATCCTACGTTTCTCGTCCACATACAGGTGATGCTGGATATCCACTGAAGAGATGGCTCCTCACACCAGTCCGGAACCCACGGGACCAGCATGAGGAGGACTACAACCATGCCCACTCACGTACCCGTGTAGTCATTGAGCAGGCATTCGGCCTACTGAAGGGCCGTTTCTGCTGCCTCAGCAGGTCTGGCGGGGCACTCCTGTACCGCCATGAGAAGGTTGCAAAGATGGTGATGGCATGTGTCATGCTCCACAACATGTGCGTACGTAGAAATGTGCCCATGCCCCCTGACGCAGAACTGCAAGCACCGGATGATGGTCATGATGAGGGTGGGGATGTGGCAGCACCTCAAGGAGTCTGCGAGGCACCGGAGGCCCGTGACATTCGTCAGCATCTCATTGATGTATGCTTCTAGCACTCATGCCTGGTGGCTGATACATGGACACGGGACACGTGGCACTGTGTGTGTCTGGAATATGCACGAAATGGACTGTACGCCTATGATGGCCTAGTACACAAAGATCAATGTCCACACATCTCATTGGTTGATCGTGCACTGTTTATGGCATATGTGATATCATGTTGTACACCCTATCGACCCGCCACCCAAGTGAGCCCAACACACCCCCTCCACCCTCCTACCTCCCCCCCGAACACCAGTGTTCAAAGATGCTCATTGTCAGTGGGCTGTCGCTATTGCATGCCCCCTCTGCGGGTATCAGGGGCACCCCTGCCTGTGGAGCGCCGGGTCCTCCCAGATCTACGTTGGGGGCTGCCCTGGACGGAACTTGCAACGGATGATGTGTCTGCCTGCTCACGTCCATGCATGTCCCTAAGGGTTTGCGAGAGCTCAGTGAGCACACGGCGCACTGCGGCAAGTTCGGCACATACGTCTTTGGACGTCGCATGCAGTTCCCCCCTCAGGCTCTCGGTGCTTCTCTCAATTTGTGACCTTAGCGTCTCTGTGCCTCTCTCCATTTCTGCCCTAAGTGTCTCAGTTGATGTTTCTATGTCTGCCTTGGTGCCCCCACATTCATCGGCATGGTCCTTGAGGAGTGTGGCCAGTTGCTGCTGTTGTTCGATCACCTGGTCGAGGGACTGTTGCCTCTGCTGGGCCATGTCCATTTGCGGGGGTGTCGCAGAGGGGCTGTTGACCTCATGTTGCCTTCCCACAGGGCTTGGGGGGGATGGCCAGTCGTCTTGTGGGTGCCCCTGCGTGGTATCCTCATGTTGTACGGGATGGGACAGACAGGGGGATTGGGACAGGTCATGGATGGATCTGACTTCGGCATCCCCGTTTTCTGTGTCCGAGCATGCTGCCATCAATGGGGTGTCACCTATGGTGCTGCTGCCACCAGAGGCAGTGCCTTCTGTGGCATCCATTGGGGGGACCTGTGGTGGTGGTGTTGTGGGCATGCTGGCTGCTGGGGTGCCTGTTGATGTTCCCTCCTGTGTGCTGCCACCTGATTTGTGCTGCTGCCGTGTCTTGATGCGTGCAGCTGAGGTGGAGGGTCTCTGGCCGTTGGTCTTGGCCCTCTTTGCAGGTGTGCTGGTAGGGGTGTCCTGTTGCTCGTCGTTTGGATCGGACCCTGTGGTGGAGTAAAGGAGAGCGAGGGTCATTGATGGGTCTGTGGGAATTGGAATGGCATAGTATCACATGCTTTGGGGTGGTACCTGAGGGTGATTTGGGTCGGGGCCTTGGAGGTGCTTTGATTTGTGTGTGGAGTGAGGGTGCAGTTGTTTGGCAGCCTGCAGTTAGGGTGTGCCTGCTGCACGTGTAGTGCGTGTTTTAGGGGTTTTTAATTATTTATGTATTTATTGTGGTTTTTAACGTGCGCTATCAGGCCGATGTGTGTGGACGTTCTCCTGGACATGTGTTTCTGTTGCACTATGTGGACGCATGGTACTTCACATGGATGGACTGTGTGGATTGTTTTATCTGGCCCACCTACCTGAATCTTCGGATGTCTGCACTCCTTTCTCCATCCCTCCGACTCCCTCAATGCTCTCCATTCCGATGGTGGAGGCACAGATTTCTTCCCAGGGGGTCAACTTGATGGGTGATTCAGGACCTCCCCCGGTGGCTGTGGCAATGTTGCGGTTGGCAGAGAGTATGCTGCGGACGCGTATCCGCAGGTCGTCCCATCGCTTGCGGCATTGCTGTGGGGTGCGGGGTGCGGTCCCCACCGCACTTACCCGCTGTGCCACCAGAGCCCATATGGCCTTCTTGTTTGCAAGTGCCGTCCTGGTCATTTGCGTGCTGAAGACGACGGCAGCATTCTCCTGGAGGGTCTCTGTTAGCACAGTGAGTTCCTCACGGGAGAAGTGGACCTGCCGCTTGCGGTCGCACGCTTTCTTCGCTGCTTTTCCCATTTTTCTTGGTTTCGCTAGGGTGGTTGACGGGGTGGGGTGTGTCTCAGGGTAGTGTTTTTAGTGGTTGTGTGGTTTTAGTGTATTTATAGGTGTACGCCGGGATGTTTCCCGTTCCGGGCCCGTGTTTTAACTTCCGTTTCCGTATATTTCCGGCCACCGTACTTTCCGGTAGGCGCACACTGCGGTGACCGCTGAGAGGGGTGGCGGTATTGCACCTGGGGCGCCGTACGGCGGCGGTGTGGGCCGTTTTGGGGTCTTTTCCGCCATCGCGGACTTTGCACTTCCGCCATGCCGTGGTGCTCGTGCCCGATGGGTCGGAATGGGCCGCACTTTGCTCCTTCGTGCAATGGCGGAAACGCTATTTACGCTGTGGCGCTCCGGTCAGTCGATTTCCGCAAGGGTCGTAATGAGGGCCAATGTAAAAATCCACGGTCCATGAGCCGAACAATCCAAAAGAAACCTACAAAAAACCTTAACTAATAAATAACTATATACAAAAATGTGGGGCATAGTCCATGCGCCCCAAATGAAAGAAAAATAGAAAAGAAACTTAACACTAATGAACTATATACAATGGCGGCGGGCAAGTCCAACGGCTCACTTGTTGATGTCCCGGGCCAGGGCATCATCGAACTCCTGTTCAACGCCCTGGAGGCGGGCCTGTACCCTGGCCCCGAGGTCTCGCAGGGATAATGCCATGTTCACCTCCAAATCCCTGCAAATTCCCTCGAGGCACTCAGCCCGTCTCAGCGCCCTGTGCATGGAGTTCTCTGCCCTCACCATAGTGAGCCACTCCTCATCTATTTCCTGGCCCAACCGCTGCCACACAGAAGACACTCCCAATCCAGGGTCCGCCTGCCCTTGGGCCGATGCCTGCCCCTCTGATGTTGATGAGCCCGAGCCATCATCGCTCCCACCTTAAGCCTGCTGCTGCCATGCATGTTCCCTGCCTGTCGATGCCTGCACATCCTCCTCCTGCTGGTGTCCAGTTGTTGGGGTGGCCACCCCTGCTGGACCTCCGTCTTCCGACTGTAGCAGGGATGTGTCCTCCACCAGCCTAGCCGCTGTGTCAGGGGCAGCTCCACAGGGTTGCCCAGTGCTTTTGGGCAGGTAGATGGCACAGAGGATGACTGGCGCATAGGGGGTTCAGTTGAGGAGGGGGTCGGGTGAAGACCCAGCACACGGAGGAACCCAGTGCTGGTGACCTGTCCTATTAGGTTGACACGTTCAAAGAGACATGCAAAATGACTTACATTCTCCTCACGAGAACTCTGCAAGTCATCCCGCAAGTCACGTTGACACAACGGCACCCCAGCTAGGACAGGCTCAACCCGGTCATGGATTGCCACGCCAGCAGGGAGAGGAAGGCCAGTTGTTGTTCGCGGATCCCCTCCCTGAGAACGGGTCTGGACGTAGGCATCCCTGGTGGTGCGGGATGATGCAGTCACATGATTGGGGACAGGATTACACACAGGCACCTCCACGGTGGCCTGTGCTGCCTCCTGTCCCTGCCCCTGGACTGCACCACTAGCACCACTGGAATCCCCACCTCCAGGCCCCGTGCGTGGACCTTCCATGGCCTCCTCCTCCACCAAACCCTCCACCAACCTGGATGACTCTGTGCCTTCTACCTCGATAGCCCCCTGTGGGGGCTCCGCTGCCCCTTCTGCTGCCAAGGAGTCCACCTCCGACCTCCCCCTCTTGGACCTCCCCTCGGCTGCTGCGGCCACGGATGCGGCACCAGTATCCTCACTCCCCAAAGAGATGACAACCTGGGAGGGGAGCTGGGCCTTGCGTTTCTGGCTGGTGGTGGGATCCCTGCCGCTTTGCTCCACAGCACTGTCTCCGCCTTCTTCATCAGTTGATGCTGCAGACAGGCAGACACAAAACACAGGCATCAGGGCACTGTACAATGGTCCGATTCACACATGGCATTTGCACATGTGTGGCAGTGTCAAACTTCACACATGGCATCACACTCCCCAACACACATCATTTGAACCGACACACATGCGCAAGTTAACAGGACTGTTGCAGCAGGCAGCAGCGTCCATACACATACAACAGCATTAGCATCCGAAGGTTAGCCTGACATCACATGCAACACGGGGAGTGCCAAACACATGCACACACACTACCAGACATACATGCATCTGTAAATCTCCAACACCTGTCACAGTGAAATCATCGCCAACTATGTCACATCTGCCAATCAGCCTCCTACATGTTTGTGTCACATGCCAAATACACACACACGCACATGTACACCATGGACTTACATGAAGGTGGAACCACCATCCGTGTGTCACACCCCAACCATGCCATAGTACATACACAGAAATGTAAACATGTGTGCACCCCCACATGCATTTGGGCATCATGCATTTGAACACATACACCATTGATGTGACTCACACATGACTGTACTCACATGCGGCAGACTCATGTCCCTGCACATACACATCCATACATGGGGCTTTCCACACATATGTCCCAGCTGCACACTCCTGGCACACCTCAACATGCACTTCGTCCATTCAGTACGCATGGACACCTACCGCTCGACTCTGGATGGGTCGGCATTCGAAGGACCTGGAGATGGAGTGCTGGGGTTGTGCGTTCCAGGACCCTCATCTGGATGTTGGTAAGGCAGACCCGGCACCCCTCTGCATCCGCTGTCTTCAAGAGGTGCCGGGACTTGCTGAGGGTCCTGGAACTGAAGTCCTCCCAGCGCTTCCGGACGTGTTGCATGTTGTGGGCTGCCACCCCCTCCATGTTGATGGCAGCCACGATGTCCTTCCAGATCCCCTTCCATCCTTCATTGTCGGCGCGTGAACTTCCAAAGAGGCCATCATAATGCCCCAGGACTTGCTCCATCAGGATGCCAACTTCTTTGGCACTGAACCTGGCAGCCCTCTGCCTCTCTGCTGGGGGGTTGCCACTGGTGCCAGATGGTGTTGTGTCAGACATGGCAACCCCCAAGGCAGGTGTGGGTGGGCAACTGGGTCCTGGGGCTGGGCTGTGGAGTGATGGAATACCAGTCGGGAGTCTTCTGTTCCAGCAGGTGTGGTCACAGCAACTGGACCCTTGCAGATGGCTGACGTGCAGGCACCAAATAGCAGGGCACGTGTCCAGCAGGCAGGCAGGCAGCAGCAGTGAGGTGGGAGTGTGCTCAGGCCTCTGGGGGGCAGGAAAATGGCCTTCAGGGCAGGAGCGTGGACTTCTGTGTGTTGTCGCGTGACCAGCTTGATACGGAGTGACTTGGCACGTGAAAAGAGTGCACTTCAGCGTGTAATTCGAGGAAAGGCCCTTAGCGCGTAAGTGTGTCTGTGACGTTACACGCGCGGGTGTTTCCCTCGTGACGGGTGAATATTGAATCAGCACGTGAAGAAACAGCACGTCCGGTTGTCAATGCGTGTAATTGGAGGAAAGGCCCTTAGCGCGTAAGTGACGTCGCACGTGTGGGTTGGCTTCAAAGGTACGCGTAGGATGCCATTTTCTTGTACATGCTTTTTGTGGCGAGCGAGCGGGTGATTCTTGTTCTTCTTGTCGGTTCACACGCGATTACTTCAGAATGGTTCCAGTTCGTACTCCTTGTATATTCAGACGGCACTCAATTCTTCTTTTGGCGGGGGTTTTGCCAATACGCACACGTGCATCTTTTTCACGTTCTTTTTCCAGGCAGATGGTGAGTCGCGCACATATTTTTCAACTGTGGTTGCACCCGTGTGTCGCGTACCCATTCAGAGTTCATTGTAGCCTGCGTGCACCACGCGTACGCTTAATTTTGTGTTTCTGGGTGCCACAGCGTAGTGCGGGTTCTTATTCCACGCACGTTGTTTACCAGGGGTCGCGTGCACGTAAAATTTTGTTTTCGGGGTGCCTGAGCATTGCGTGACCCGTCATCTTCCCCAAGGGGTCACAGACAGCCTTGCTAGAGCACTAGGGTGCGTATTCCATCTAGTACCCTACCCCTTTCACCCCAATTGCCCAGGACAATTGTTTACTGCACCTCCCATTCGCACAACATCAGTGCCATGGTTGGGAAGCGACCAAGCAGTAAGGGAGGCAAAGGTGGCCGACCTCAAAGAGGTGGGCGCGGTAGGGGACGTGGCCAGGATGTGCAGGGTGGCCCAAGAGGCCAGTGTGTGGAGAACCAATCAGG
Organism: Ambystoma mexicanum; assembly: GCF_040938575.1. Classification (NCBI taxonomy): domain Eukaryota; kingdom Metazoa; phylum Chordata; class Amphibia; order Caudata; family Ambystomatidae; genus Ambystoma; species Ambystoma mexicanum. The sequence continues at coordinate 676,693,907 of NC_090928.1, forward strand.
GACACCTATGCCCCCCCCAATGGGTCGGGGAGATGTAGCTGACACGATCCCAGCTCAGGCCTTGTTAACCCGGCCCATATTGTCAACCGAACCGGCACAGGATGACTCCCAGGCTGACTTCCGTGTCACCAAATCAAAACAACGTGTGGCTGTGAAAGGTGCTGTCACCAGGCCACATGGATCTGGGGCAGCAATGTCATCTGCTGCCCCAAGTAGCCAGGGTGAGGAGGTTGCAGGGGCAGCTGCAGCTCAATCCACCCCAGCTCCGAGTCTCCCAGCCAGGACTGTGTTGGTCAAGTCCATCACACCGAGGTTGGTCCTGCCAACATCACCCAGCAGCCAATGTCTGCAGTGAGACCTTTGGTCATCGTGCCTTTGGCTACTTCCAGTGCCCAGTCCACCTGCGCTTCAGCCCCTACCAACCAGAGCGGCGTAAGACACTCAGGGTCTGCACCACCTCTCAAGAGGAAGAAGGGTGCTCTTGCGGTACAGGCTGGGACCCCAGCCACGGCTACCCACTCCGGCGCGTCAAGGAAGCGTAGTTTCAATGATGCAGAACTAAACGCACTCCTGGATAGCAGCCTGCCTTTCTGCAGGTGTTCTGAGCATGTATATGTGCCTGCGGACTGAGGGGCGTGCAGTCATGATGGCCAACACCTGGTGTAGGCAGCGTGACTGCGTGGCCTGTGAGACACCCCCAACTATGGCACTTGTCCGCTGAAATGACCCAGTAGCCAAGAAGTGCAGTACATTGAGCACCTTTTCCAAGGGGCTCTGTGCTTGGGAGCACGGGGTGGGTGATGTGAGGTCATCCTCCCACTCCCTGACCAGTTCTAGGATTATTAGTGGTGGAAACCTGTACCTCCCATACACCTGGTCATTATGCATCCCAAAAAGGCTGGTCCTGGGTAAAAAAATGCGGGGCCTGGCTATCCTTCTCATCCTGCGGTGTCCCACGATCACTGCTGCGAGGAACAGTATATTCATCGTAGCGTATGAGCTTGTTTGTTGTTTGCACGCACTTTTATGCTGCGCGGGGCCGCTTACGCCAGCTTCCTGCTGTCGTACGTGTTTCCAGATTAGTGCGTCTTTTTTGGCGCACGGCTTTCCCCTGTTCGATTCCATGAATACGTGTTGTGAGCGCGCTTGTGGGCGGTGCGAGCATTTACCTCCGGTACTTCCCCCGTAACGCCCACATTTTCACGCGTTGTTCCCCATTCCGTGTGTTATGCCACGTGTTCCACCCACTTTTCTTTTGTGCTGTACATGATGTGCGCTTTCCCTGTGTGCGTCGCGCACGCCGGTCAGTGACGTGTGCGCCCGCATGCGCCAGCCACGGATTTGTCACACATCCCAGGTATTACAAGCGCATGTGTTGCACTTTTAATTACTTCGGGGACTGGAACACTGTCCGTAGAACACCCGCACGCATGCATAGACCCGACCCCGCACATTTGGTATCCTACGGACAGCTGTCGCATTTGCCAATGTGTCCTCGATGTCATCATGTGACCGCACCCGCGCTAAGCGTAACGAACACTGTCCGGGCCCCCGGACTCCTAAAAAGTGTTTTTTTCAGCAATCCAAGGTATTTTGCTGGGAAAGTTCACCCTTGCACATGTCCCACACTATGTCCCTGGTGATCTGCATACTTTTTGGAATTTCTTAAGCCCTTTCTTGGTGTTTGAAGTGTCCTGGGACAGTGTAGGTGCCCACAAAGCATGCCCCAGTACTCCTATAAAAGGCCACACCCAAGAACCTGCTCCTTATTCGGTTTTTGTGATTGCAGGACATAGACTGCTCCTTGTGCATTGCATAGCTCTTGCTCTTTCAAGCAGCTGTCCTGATGGCATCCATGGCTGCTCCTGGTGCTACTGCTGTCTCAGCAGCACCCCCATCCCCTCCACCACCAGCACCTCCCCGAGGGCCTGCGGACGGGAACAGGCGTCAGGATACAGAGGAGAGTGATGAAGAGGATGAGGTAGTGGAAGTCCCTATTACTAGTTCTCCCTGTGAATCTTGGGTGTGGAGGTTATTTACCACTCTTGATGGAGTACCAAAAGCACGTGCACACAAGGTGACCTGCAATCAGTGCAAGATGGTGCTGAGTCGTGGGAAACGGGTTTGTACAGCTATGGTACTACGTCAATGAAGCGACACCTAAAATCATTCCACGGTGGGGCTATTCGTAAAGTTGTACCTTGCAATAAACGTAGTAGGTTGAGTTCCCCTACAGCATCCTCTGTTTACGCTCCTGCCACCACAAGAGACACTCCTGTGGGGCAGCACATCCCTCCAGCTGCCTTGCAGGCCATACATGATGCTGTTGACCCTTACCTTTCGAAGGTCACAGTATTGTGCATGTACTGCGATGCAGTACTCTGCATGGGGTAGAACCTTTGAATTGCTTTTGAGACTGTGGTCAAGGAGCATGAGAATAACTGCTACCAACTGCTACCTACCTGAATAAGGTCCACCCTAAATCTTCCTCTCTCCACCTGCACTTTCTTATCCCTGTGGTTGGTGTCCCTTCCTTACCCTCCTTTCCCTTCTTTTCCTTGTGTGTCATGTTTAAAAACCCCAAAAAAATATAAAACAACAAAACACCCCAAAAAAAGGATCTTTTCAGAGCCGCCTAACACAGTACAAAAAGAGAAGTGTCAATGAAATGCGCAGGGCCATGTGCATTTTTAGATGTCCGCGGACATCTAAATTCTGCGCAGTGCTGCCCTGTCACAACCATTGCACTTTTCTCCGGGAGGAAGTGGTGGCTCTGAAAAGAGCCTTTTTTGTGGTGTTTTTTTGTGTTTTGAAAACTTCAAATGGTCAACACCTACTGCAAAATGGATTGCTCTAATTCCAAAAAAGGTTGCAATTCATTTTGTATATTTCTCAGGAAAATCTAATTGCCAGCATATGTAAGATGTACTCCATCTCTGCGAAAAATGTGTGTACTACGAAACATAATGTTTTCTTTATGAAAAGAGGACATACCAACATCTTTCAAAAAGGCACAGACAGCCTTGTTCACATTGCGCCTTGTTTTCTCCATTTGTGGACCAAATGAAAGAGAACGCAGCCACATTTGTCTCTGCGCAATAAGGGAAAAAATTACTCTGGCGTTTGGATACATGTCCATGACTTTCTCATGTCCTTCTTTCATTGCAAATTGCAAAGAGATTCCAGACACATGTCCTAAACTGTTCCCTCCAATCCAAGATGTACAGCCACTCCACAGCGATCTGCATGCACCTCCAACCAATTTATCCACGAATCTCCCAAAATCCAGACAACCTGTTTCTGAAACACACAGCCATAGCAATCTTCTCTCATCTCAGGAAAAAGACTTTCTGACAAACTCTCTGCTCACACATCACACCCAGTAGACTCTATTGCCCAATCCCTTGCTGTGCTACGTCTCATTTGCATCCCTCTAAACCTCAAAAACCCTGTATGTAATACGCGCTGCTCGCGGACAACCGTGCTGTCTGTGGACAAATTGAAAAATTTGAGGGTGGGGAATGAAAATTTGAATAGTATGTCCCACTTCCCCTTTCAGGTTGGGTCTGAAAAGAGCCTTTTTTTCAGATTTTTTCAGGCTTATTTTTAGGCTTTTTTTCAGATTTTCTCTGTTACATGACTTCACAACAACTTCCTGATTGAGGTCTGCATATTACCAAGAAATATTGCATGACTAAAATCTTTGAAAGTTATTCCATTACAAGAAAAAAAATGCACCATATTCCAAAAGGTTCTCATTTTTTGAATGATGACATGCCCACAGAATACATAAAACAAGATATTCCTCCATTAACAAGAAATCTTGCTATTTCTTGTTGAGGATTAAATACATGACAAGGCATCCATGTAGTCATAGGTGGTATATTTGAAAAAAATCATTTTAGCAGATGGAAACAGGTGCATCGATTCCTTTAGCAACTGCTTCAGTGCACCCAGCAAACTTGTTGCACTCAGATAGACCAAATACATTGCTCCACAATTTACCACTAGAATATCAGGAGTGTTAAAATAAGCCTTATTTCTACAAAGTGTATAAAAACCTTGCAAATTTTTCCCTGGCACATCACACCAGGTAACCTCCACTCCCTGCCTTCCAACATTGTCTGAAATGCCACACATGTTTGCATACCACTGCAGATTAGTAATATAATGATCTCCACTATCCACACTCTAACTCTGTCCATCTCAGCAACAACAGCCATCTTCACAGCATACAGCAATGAAAAAAATGAATACCCTCTCTTCCTATGAGTGACACCCTCAGCACCTGATTGGCTAATTACCCTAGTCCTATTTCCATGCCAGATATGCAGAGAAGCCCCAGATGTGGCATGTGCTGTCTGCGAACAGCCACGCTGTCCGCCGAGCGCTTAACACTGGGGCAGACCTTCTATCCTTTCCACTTCACTCTCTGCACCCTTCCCTCATTGGCTACTGTTAAGCTGTCACACAACCATCACCAATCACATCCAAGAACCCTACATCTAACTCCATCATCACAGTTCAGCACTTAAGATGTACTGTTGATCACTCTGAGTACAATTGTGGTGTGATTGCAAAGCACCTACAGCAACAACTACTATAAAACTCTCCAATACTTCTGCTTGCAGATTCATGCACATCCACATGCATGAACACAAACTACAGTTATGAATACTTTCTGTACAGTACATGTACAGCTCTTGTATAAATGCATATAAACAGGGTTACTGCCACTTACCCTGTATAACCTGTAAAAAAGCTTACTGTCATTTCTCCCATCTGCTATGATCAAGTGTCACTTGCAAAGCTGTCTACTCTCCAAATGTGTGTTTACCCATATTACTACCTGTAATGTGCAAACTGTTATTCTCTTCATTCATTCTGTCATTTGTGTAACCACTGCCACCTATTTATCCACATTTCAACCATAATAGCATGTAATGCATTATAGTGCATAGGATGTACATACAATTTCCTTTCTCTACATTCTGGATATTTTACATACAATCTATCATTTGAACTTCCTTTAGGAATGATTATAATAGTAATCAGACACAACACACACAGCTATCTAACAAAGTGTCATTTCATGTTAAAAGATGGGTGAAATAACAGTTTAATTATGGAAAAAGGCTTTCTAGTGTGTTATAAAAAGACACGCAGGCAAGATGAGTACATGCATCTTTATTTATGCAAACTGATAGTCAATATCATTTGAAAGGCTCCCAGCTGAAACAACACCACTGCCTCGACAACTGTTCTTCCATTCTACACAGCGCTCTCATTCCAGCTGGTTGCCCATTCCGTTTTAGATTTCACAACAGCATTCAACTATGCACAAGTGCAGTCATGTCTATCACATCATCTACAACTATGTACAGTGTTGTAAAGCAAGGCATATAACATCTCCCCCCTTCGCTTCAGTCTGCAATACAAGCACCAGGTCCTTCCTTGCAACCCTTACTTTATTTCAGACTCTCCAATCTCCAAGCACCACAGAATCACGCAGTACTTAGTAATCACCTACTGAGTAATAAGCTGCTGACCCCATAAAATCCTTTAAATTTATTTCCCCTAATCAGCCCACATACCGCAATCAAAATATTTGATAGCATTGTACAGTTATGCTGTGGTGGTTGTGGCCAGGGCCTGGAGTCCTGGGTGCATGGTCTGCGGCCTACAGCTTTCGGCCATGCACCCAAGACTCTAGGCCCTGGCCACAACCACTGCAGCATAACACACCCTTAGAAACAAACACCTACCAAATGACCACAACCCAAAAACATAATACATCCACCTCAAAACTATGCACTTCAATTAACATACTAAAAAATAATTACAACCAATGTACAAACTCTTCAATACATACCCTCTTCACCCAATGCTCTTCTAACGACCCAAAACCAACATCATACTAAACTAAAATAGCCAGTAGTGTGCCCAGTGCATAGTATGTCTGCGGGAAACCGCTGTGACCGCGGACACTGCGAACACATCACAGCCTTCTCCCATCGAACCAAATACAGCATCTGACCCATCTCTTACTCCTGTTGGGTATTTTGTGGATATTTGGGGCTTTGCGGTATTTTCTTACCGCCAAAATACCTTTAGCAATAATCACTCTCTGTATTCATATTGGGTCACACATGACAATAATACATTGCATTATTTCAGAATTCAGACCTATTTAGATGGTATGCGCGGTAGTTTGCGTGGTTGGTTGGTATAGTGGTTGGTTTATTTGTGGCCCCAATATCCAACATCCCTTGTTTTTTATCTAGATTGTTCTTGCTCACTAGAGAGACCTCAGGCCTACATTTTAGGGATACCACATTTACAGTGTTAGTGTTGTGTGCCACCATGGGCTATTGTGGTATTTTTGTGGTAATTTCCACTACCTTATATACGGTAGGGAACTATGTCCAGAGAGTCTCTCTTCCCGTTGACTCATGTACCTCCAACAGGCTATGCTACAAACAGCCACTCACAACTGTCCATACTGAATAGAATCATGCACACATCTGCCTTAAAATGACAATTGCACTGTTTAAAAATCTACCCACGTTTAAACCTTTCCTCATGCAAAATGAAAGAGAGAAATAATACACACTAGTTATCTGTTTTCAAATATTTTTGTATTATAAGAAATTTCTTTTAAACACAGTTTACCTTTTTTTTACAAAAATAAATGAAATGGTACAACATTATTTGTGATAAAATGAACAGAGAGCTGCGAGAATATATTCAATTGGTAACATTAAATATGCTGATAAGAGACTGAGACTCCCTTTAATACACTGACTGAACAGCTTTGCGCACTTTCGCACAGCTCCCACTCGCTTCTGTAATTACCTTTTCTTTTCAGCATGAGTTTTCTCCGGCTATTCTCTCTCTGAATTTGGCTCCCTTGAATATCAACCCCAGTGAGAACAAGTGTCTGCCGTTCTCAAACCGGGGTTATTGCCTGGAACTCAGCTTTTGCAGCAGGAATGCCGCAGCAAGGAAAGAGATCCTTCTCCCAGCTCTGCCAGATGTCGATTGCCTTCCCCCTCTTCTCAAGCTTCCCCAGCAAAGTTCTAATCACAGCCTCTAGCATGATACTTGCTATGACGCTGCTCCAATCAGAATCAATCATGTCATTTCCTCCCTCACTACACAATGGCTCACTTCTACAGTGGCAATTGTAACAAACTGATTTCCTGTTCCTTCGAGCTCTTTGCTTCCTGTAGTTATGTGGACAGACCAGCAGAGAAAAAAAAATGAATGTGCGTTTAAAAGTTCACTTTCAGAGTAGGCCTAATTCTACAGTGGAGACACATTTTTATTAGTGGGTTATGTTAAATGAAGTTTTATTAGTCAGGTTAGTTGTTAATAAGGTTAGTTATTAATTTTCAAATGTGTCTCTTGCAACATAGGCATTTCAGGTGAAAAATAGTGTGCATTTTGAATGTGTAGATGTGTGCTTTTAACTGTAAAAATGGATTTGCATCTTATATGTTAAAATCGTTTTTTGACTGAATAGCCTGTCTTTACATATATCTCCATGTTACTCTGGCAACACATATAGCAGTGCACCACACCCATGTAGTGGTGCTGCATACAAATGCTACCTGTGCAGTAGTGCTGTACTCTGTGCTGTAACACGCCAAATATCCTTACACTCCTCCACCCTCTCCAAGCACTCATACTCACCAACACATTCCCCAAAATTGGATTTATGCTCACTTCCAGCGCATGTCTGCGCATCCAACATGGCAGGCGCATCGAAACAATTTGACGCACCTCACGCCTCATCCCAGCCAGAGACCGCGGACACGACGTAAGCTGATTATCCAATCAGAGTCCTGTCCGCGGAGCGAACAGGCAAGTGTTTCCACGGAGCAGACATAGATATCACTATTTGTTTTGCCTTACATTTTGGTTGTTTAAATAAAAACTACTGGACAGATTTACACCAAATTAACAAAAGCACGCTTTTGGGACCAAGCCACCTCTCGTGCTGCAAATTTGGTGAAAATCCGTCCAGCGGTTTGGGCTGTAGGCGCGACAGAAGTTAGGAAAAATATTTGGGAAAAATAGAAATTTTGGGACCCACCTATAACTTTGTCTCCCCTTGACCAAACCTCACCAAACTTTGCAAAGTAATTCAGAGTGGGCCATATACTTGTTTTGAAAGGTTTGGTGAGGATTCGTCCAGGGGGAGCGAAGTTATAAGCCGCCCAAAAAGTGCTCTTCCTATGGGTTTAACAACTTAACCATAACTATATGGCTGCTACCGCAAGCCATGTAATATATATATATATATATATATATATATATATATATATATATATATATATATATGTTATTTTTCATTAAAAAAGTAAATTCCATATAACAACAACATCATTTCAGTAAAACCAACTTCATATGTACAGTACAATTTCAAAAGAAAAACATATTTGACAGTATTTAAAACATGCATGCTTGTTAGAACTCAAATTCATGATAAAACTCACATAAAAAACTATTTTCTTAAGGCTATATTTGGGCAAATGTATGTGACATAATTCTCCAAGATGTTTTTAAAACTATGTAGCCACTGAATAATACACACTTTTTCCTGAGCCTAACATAATGACCCACTTACTGTGCGAATGTGTAAAGATCGGAAGAAGGGCACTAGCCATTTGCTTCTCTTCTTTTATTAGTAGGGACAACAAAATGAACTTAAATAATCTTCTGGGCTTCTTGGTCATCACAGTGACCATTGTCAGGTTGACCGGGTAGCCATACTAGTGGTAACACACCTAATTAATCCTTCAAGTAAAGATTTTCAGAAATAGTATATGGTTCACATTCAAAATCTCTCTCAATGGCCCTTTCCTTCTTATATTTTTAATACTCTAAAACCTTGAGTCTCTGGGATGTCTCGCTCTCTCTATATTTATTAACACTGAATCATCATAACTTTGCCTGATAAGCTTAGAGCTTTGTCTGGTCAATGATGTTGGGGTTCCCAGAAATTAATAGGCTGAAACCTGTGGAACATATGTTTCATATTCTTGCCCCTTTTGATCTATGGGCCACATCTGAAGCATAAAGCTCGCAGAACGCGTCCTTCTACCTCGCAGAACGCGTCCTTCTACCTCGCAGAACGCGTCCTTCTACTATATGGCATCGGCATTGGGACACAATCTAACCCAGAAAAGCAAAGACTTGACCCTGGCTTTAGAATCGAAAGGATCTATTCCTAATTCGACAAGTAACAATGTTATCAGGGTAACACGAATCAAATGAATCACGAGTTTTAGAAAAAACATTCTCGGCTGTATTTAGGGAGGGGCCCTTAAAATGCCCCAAATTTCAGCTCCATAAGAGTAAGCAGCAAGTATTTATTTGTTGTTGTACATTTCAATTTACCCGTATGTACAAACCAGGCGACGTAGTGGAAGCTGAATGCTGAACCAATAGCATTTTACTTTTCTCGATCTGTGGCACCCAAGTATATTTACTTGAAAATCTCAAACCAAAAAAGTCATATATCTACTTGTTCACATTCTGGTCCATGGAGACATGACATCTGCTATACTACAGTTTTTTCCAAAAATCATACATTTCGACTATGCAGTGCTAATGATTAAGGGTTTGTTTGTACAATAGGGTCTGGCTCTGTGTTACACTTTCTTAAAACTTACTTTAGTTCTTGCAATCACTGCCGCATCATCGGCATAACATTAAAGTAATATCAATATTTGAATTCTTTGAAACCTTGGCCTGTATTTTCTTTTTTTTTTTTTTTAAAGCATCAACCATTAATACAAATATTAAAACATGTTGGGGGGCTAATGCACAACCCTGCCCAAGCCTGTATTAACAAAAAATGTAGCAGTCTTCTAGCCAAGTTTGGCAAACCCTATTTGGGCAACATTATTAGTGTGTAGTCTTTTGATTTCATTCACATGGAAACAATGCCATCAAAAGCAATTTGCAAATAAACATTGGCAACATAAAGGGTAGAGATACTTAGCAAAGTATATTATTAGCCCTTGGGCAAACATTGTCCTAGTGCAAAGATGCATTGAAAGAATATCAATCAATGAAAACAATACTGTATTTCAGCAAAAGCCATAAAAGCATAAATGAATTAAAAAAATGCAATACAATATGCATGTTAAAACTACATTTCATATGTTGCCATTACATAGAAACAGTGTATATATTTTGTAATTGCACAGGATTCAATAAAACTCTCTTCAGCTGTCAAACCAGCTAGGTCAATCTGGATTTCCTTTTTCTCCAGGCCATTGCTAGATAATTAGATGCAGCCAACACCACATCCTGGTGGACGGTACTGGTACTCAGTGCTACTGCATCAGCAACCCCTCTTATATTATGGTTCATAATACATTGTTTCAGAATGGACTTCCGGATCTTATGATAGCCAGGGCAAACTAGTAAAAGATACTGTAAAGAAAGAGCAATAGTCGGACCCTGTTTTGAACCACAGTTTCGTTTTCGATGCCAGTGGGAGGCTATTGAGTCTTATGTTCATGTATAATAAGTGTTTGGGCTTTTGCTCAGTCTCTATAGACTTGCTTGATTATCGCCTTACAGCTCGGATGCAGCAAGGTGAGGTTCTTCCAGAGCTAGTCAAATTGCAGATGATACAATAATGGCTTTATCTATGCAAACCCTGCGACCTTGAGTGCCCCTTCGTAGTCCATCAAGTCAAGTAATGCCTCCTTGTAGCTTTCCAGCTCATTAATTGACCACAATTTCTGCTTTCTTATCTGTGTCAAGCCTAATTCAAAATAAATTAGATCATTTGGTGCAACATGAGAGCTTTTTTGAAAAAAAGATGTCCAGTGGTGGTTAGGTTGGCAAGGCCTCTGTGACCCCATAAGTCTGCCGCATACAATTGTTGTCGTAGGGCAATTTGTTTCTCGTGTAAACACTGTGTAAAATTGCACTTGCACCAGTAAAAATGTTTTGTAATATGGCTGCAGTATGATTGAATTGTATGAGTCCATTTACAAAGATTTATGTTTGCGTGTTGGTGCTAAATTAGCACAGTAAACAAAGGCATATAACAGCAGAGCACCAGATACCTGTTGGTAGCTAATTCATAAGTGTAAGCACTCTTTTCTATACTAAGTGGTGTGTATCAAGGGCTGTAACCCCTATGGTTTTCATGGATACATGATCATATTATCTCCCTCATACAGCCTCCTATTGATCTGGACAGGGTAGTCAACTAGTAAGACACAGTGGCAACAGCTAACATTCTCTTTGTCAACAGCGGGTTTGCTAGGAAACAGAGGGAGTTAATCCGAAATGTGGCTTCCCCTTACCAATCATGTGGGAGGTCCATGGGTAAGGCAAATGAGATATATACTGCCACCTGAAAATTGGTCGAATTTTCTCGGTGAGATCGTCCAACTTTTCAACTTTCTTGAAACTGGGGGAAAATCTGATTGCACCACCACATGCACATGTGTTAAATTAGCATAACTTGGAATTACACTAGTTTTTACTATTGGTCTTAAAGGATTGGCATGAGAGACTTGCAGCTGTTCTGTTGAGCTTCTTGGGAGGGGGCGTCAACGTAATTGTTTGGAAGAAGCAACAACCCACACCAGGGTTTAAGATCAGCTTATTGTGTTCTTCCTGCTCTGCACAATCCGACTGGCCAGAAGATCCAACGAATCGAGGAACGGCATCTCGCCGGATGGCGACGCCGGCCTGCCTCCAAGGCCTGCATGTAAGGCCTTTGTCCCTCTCTGCTGCGGCCCGCCAAGACTGACTGTCCCGTCTCCTCAACACATCAGATCCAAAGCCAGTGCACATGAAGGTACGCCTACACTACTTGCTGATTTAGTTGGCTCCTCTGTTCCTGCCCCTTGCCACCGGGCCCCCTGTAATTGCAGCAATATGATCTCCCCCCCTGCAACTTCTCACTGCTCACCCAAAATGCACCCTAGCCCCTTCTGCACTGCACTACAGGGGTGCGCTTGGAAAGTGTCACCTCAAGCTCTCCGTTCAGACCTACACTCAAAACCTGTAATAGTCTTCATTGGATGCCCGCTCTTCACTCACTCTGCAGGATTCTGGCTCACTGAGCTACGCGGCACTGCGCATGACTCGTCCCTGCCATGTTTCTTGTTTTCTTCATGAAATCTGAGTATGCTTAAAATGTGAATGAGACGCTAAAGTTCTTTCAGGCCGTGGACTATTAAAAAGAAAGCCATTTCATCCTCTTTTCATCTTGTATTCGTGTATCTATGCGTGCATGTATCGAATGTATATTGTGCGAGCCTGACTAGCAAACAAGGGAGCCAGGACACCATGTAAGAGTTGTAAGTGGGAGTATTTAATTCCCTGTTTGGAGTGAAATTATTTTTTAGGGAGTAAAAAGAAAATCTTAGGAGGTATTTCTTAGATGCAAACAATTATACTTTAACTCTAAAACATACATCTTTTTGTAATTCTTACTTCATTGCACTACATAAGTCATGCAAATGAGCAGATACATTTTTACTTTACAGTTCACCCTTACATCAGGCATCAACATGAGGAGTCCTGCCTTTGACACTGCTATGATGGTACTGATCCAGATCTGGCTGTGCAGCTGAGTGAGGGAAAGCACGGAGCAGGCGTCTATGTGTCCACTGTTCCCAATTTTCTTTGTTGGGAGCATTATTATTTGTATTTAAGCACGTCCAACAAATTAATGGTACGTTAAAATATAACAAATTCACAGAAACTACAAAATAACAATAATGGTAATCTAAGAGAATAAACAAGAAGGATGAAATGTACATGGAAGAGAGGGGCACACCGAATGTGAAGTGATAAGGCATTCCTATTGGCTGAAAGTATTGCATTCGAGTACAGATGGGGAGAAATGGCATATGAGAAGGGGCATACATCTTGTATGGGTTGCAGTCAATGCACGGGCAAATAACCAATTATTTGCCCACGCATTGACTGACAAAGGCCATGCTAGTCCCTATGGCCATTCCCAACAAGTTTCTGCCCATCCCCACCCAAAACGTCTCCTCATGGGAACTCTTTGATCTAACGTGAATGGAACCTTACCATCAAACTTTGCACTTAAGTGCCTGCCAGTGTTTTTTCTGGGAGTTAATGGCTTGATTGGAGCTGTAAACTCCCCACTGGTGTATTAAAAGTGTCTTAATCAGGTCTGCCCTCAGCCACTCGATTTATAAGAGGATGCATGTCCTTCACTGAAGTCCCGTTAAAAACAAGCATTGGCAAGGCCAACTGTTTTGGCTTGTGTATAAGTACTAGGCATTTGCAATTAGATGCCCAGGTATTCACACCATGTTTCACCTGCTACCATCAATAGCAAGTTAATACCACTACTGTTGTGCCTTACAAGTGCCTTTCCCATGACTACAAACAACTGTCGACATTTCCAATGCTTGTTATTGTATGACCCAAACATGGACATAGTGACATCAACAGAACATAGCATCCCCACAGAACATGAAGAATCATTAAAATGTAATCCATCTTCTCAATCATTGCATGCCAGTTGGCCAATGCAATACTTGGAAAGTCTCAGACTCAGGGAGGGCCCTTCTGCATATGAGTTTCCAGCCTCATCATTTCAGCACTTGGATGGAACACTTTGCTGAAAGCACTCAGTTGTATACATCTTCAATCCAGTGGTAAAATAATAATAATAATTTGGCATTTATATAGCGCTACAAACCCTCGGGTATCTGAACGCTGCTTATTATTACCCACGTTGTGTGGTGCTCATTTATCGACCTCGGAAGGATGAAAGGCTGAGTTTGGCCCTGCCGGGATTCGAACCTGCGTTGCACGGATGCCAAAGCGAGCGCTCTACTCGAAATGTAGTGGCCCCCCTGCGAGCCATGCTGAGGGCCCCCCACCAACTCGGCAACAAATCATGGGTCGTGCCACACTCTGGGCCGGCCTAGATTATCACGCTTGCACACTACACACGAACGTGCTGCTGAAGGGGTAAGCTAGACACTTTACAAAGAGAAATATATAAATAAGTGTTTTAATGCAATATACAGCACACATTCTGAGAATAATTGGCTAAAAAGCCAGAGTGTTTGCAATTGTTTTGTAGGGTAACACCAAAACAATATATGCAAGTCACCAACACTGCACAGGAACATTAATGCTTTGCTATTAAAAATGCCATGCCACATTGAAAACATGTCCCACTGGCTGCACAATGTAGACCAGTACACGTAATAACATTACAGTAAAGCATGCCAGGTCACATTTAGACATACCTACTGGTTGCACCAAAATGCCAGTCAAAGCAATAACGCTCATCAAGAAGAGAGCACACATTCAAGCCCGGGTCTCTTCAGCCTCTAACAACACGGCCAAATTCTTTAAAATCTGCAAGGAACTGATCAATCCTGTTGCAGTCTCTATCTCTCCTGTGCCCTCCCAGGCCCTCTGTATGTCTCTGCCACTCATTTCTCTGCTAAAATTTAGGTAATCTGTCCTCTATCTCCCCTTCCTCTTCCTCTCTCGGCTCCCCTTTGGCCATCTCTACTTCTCCTCCTCCTTTCTCCTCTTTCTCTCTGACAACGCTGGATGAGGATTCTAGACAAGTCCGATCTAAGAAAGTGCCATCCAAACAGGTGCTCCCCTGCTTCTCCAGAACCATCAAGGACCATATTGACACCCTCGCTCCAGCCTTAGCCGATTTCTGTAATCACTCTTTCACCATTTGAAGGTTCCCCTCTCTCCTTAAGCACTCCCTGTTAGGGAGAATTCTCTGTTTAGGCTGAATCTCCTAACCTCTTGAGTCCCCCAGCAGCTTTGCTGGATTTCTGGAGTTTGTTTTTTCCATCCTGCCAAGAGTGAGACTATTTTTCTCCCACTCTTGGACATGTATGTGTGTAATTCCTTGAATGTCAATGTGTTCTATGGGCTATGGGGTCTTTTACTCCATAGGGTCTCATATGTTTTTCTATGTGTGTTACACCGCACCCTACGTGCCGTAACACTGGGGCGTCCTAGCGGACCCCCACCATAGACTCCATACCTGGGGACTGACTACTGTCTCCCCGGGCATGTAAAGTCACCATTGGCTTTACTAGACCTAAATTTACTAACAGAACTAGTACAAACCATCTTATTGTGGACGTACTAGTAGGTGTAATTCGATTACTCCTGGATCTGTTACTCGAGGGGGCACTGTCCTGTCCCCCCTCGTCGAGTTTTGGCTGGTGGCAGTGGAAACTACTTGTTATGTTCGACCCCGAACATAACCCTATGGGATTCGTCCCATTGTTGGAGATTGATACTTTTTCTCGTTAATCTCTAACGTACCACCGGTCTACTTATCCTAAATAAGTTTATCAGATGGTATTTTCTGCCAGAACTCGGTTTTTAAAATGGCGTCTGTGTTCGTCTCTGTGACTCCTAAACCAAAGGTTGAGCCCTTTGTTCCACTTTTGGCGGGCCTCTGGACAGGGACCCTCCAAAGTGGTGCCATTCTGTCTGGGTTACCACAGGGGTGTGGGAGGGGGTTTAGGCACCCTGGACCGAGTTGCCTTGACAACTCCGGTCGCACTCTGGAGTGATTGGCCCAAGTGGTGAGCGTTCCCGCTCACCACTTAGCATGTGTTGATTGACAGCTAGGCTGACTGAATGGGTGTTTTCTGCATAAAAGCAGGGCTTTTGGGACTGGATCTTCAGAAGTCGCCACAGGACCTAACAAATCCGCATAGGGTACCGCTGAGCCAACCTGCACGACGACATCTCCGGTGGAGCCTTGCGGAACCGACTCACCACTTCCCGACGACAGAGGAGATCTCCCGGCCGGAGAGTCTCTTCCCCTGACTGGTGGGAACAACCAGTCACCTTTGCTTTTTATTCGCCTCAGGACGCAGTGTTCGAATTGCCCGTGCAGAGCACCCCGGCAACCGGATAGCCACTAGCCCTGTACCGTGACCAAAAGGTGGTGCCTTGTGACGGAGCACTCCGCGGCTGGTCTCTTCCCTGGTGGTGCACCGGACTTCACTTTTCTTCGACGACGAGATCATCTCTACTCTTGGCAAAGACCCGACGTGCATCCACCACCAGGAACAACTGCCCCCGCCGGAACTGCCCTCCACAACAAGGTACCGTGTCCGCCTGGCTTCCCTTTTGATCAGATTGAGTGAGGTGTCTTAATCCTCTCCTTTCCGTTGGGTCGCCTCCAAGCTTTTCTCATTCATTGTTCTGGACTGGTTCAATCTGCCGATAACAATTTGCTACAAAGGCTTGAATGCATCTTCGCTAGAGACTTTTTGGGACATCGTGCCTTGCCTCTCTCCGAGTGGGCCTGGCCTCTGAACTTTATGCTCTGTTGTGATTCTTGCCTTCTTGCCGTGCATTTTTACCGCAAAGTATTGAACCACGTTGATTTCGTAACCTGCCTATCTTTTTCTCTCCCGTCCTAACTAATATTCGAGTGTCATCTAGGTTGAGGTATACACCTCTGTCTGAAAATAAGTGGTACCGGTAGAAACTAGAGTTGTCGAGATTGCTAGGGGGATTGATCGTTTTCTTTTCCGTAGAGTAATTGTGTTTGATTCGTTTGCCGTGATTTGCCTTAGTGTTTTTCATAGATGTTCTCTGACATCTTTTTCTCCACCTGTGGTGTTCCCCAGGGATCGAATCTCTCTCCCTGGCTTTTCAACCAGTAGCTGGCACTTCTTGCCCACCGCATCGCCGCCCTCTGCCCCAACTTTCAGTGCTATGCGGACGATACCCAGCTCATTTTCATGCTACCCTCGGCCTCCTCCTCTCCTGCCCTCATCTCTGACTGTCCGTCTGCTATCCAGGAATGGTGTGCTGCCAACGACCTCCGCCTTAATGCTAGTAAGACTGAGATTCTACTCATCGGCACACCCACTCCCTCCTTCCCTGCAGCTCTATGGCCAGCCTCTCTTGGGCCTCTTCCTGCTCCTACCTGCAAGGCAAAAAACCTCGGGGTCATCTTTGACTCCACACTCTCCTTCTCTCCTCATATATCTGACGTCTCTAAGAAGTCACACTACCAGCTGCACCTCCTTAGAGGTATTCTTCCCTTCCTCTCCTTCCCCCAGAAGCTCACTGTCTCCCGAGCCCTGGTTCTCTCGAAACTTGACTACTGTAACAGTCTCTATCTTAATCTGCCTGCCTCCACTCTCCACCCTCTGCAACTCATCCAGAACAGAACTGCGAGACTTGTCCTTGGCCTCAAGCCCAGGGACCGTATCTCTCCAGGACTGAAATCTCTACACTGGCTCCCAGTGGCTGCGAGGATTAAGTTCAAAACCCTCTGCATTGTCCACAAGGCCTTCTGGGGCATGGGGCCTAAATACCTGCAACTCTCTTGAAGTGGGAGAATGGAAGACCCGGCTCCCGCCCTTCCCCTCTCGCGCTTGGCCTAGAGGATCACGGCCTAGACACCCGCCACGAGAGGAGTTTGCCTATCTACCAGACGACCAAATACCCTGGTACAGGAACATACGGATGTGCCCATCTACCTGCCCAGCAGCCCGCCCTGTCCATGCCGACACCTGCGGCACGGATCAACTCGACTAAACCTACACGTCGTTAGAGATGCCATGACGACCTAGCCAGCGGTCAGCACACCTGTGCAAATATACACACCGGACACTCCCACACCAATCCACACGAAGAATATACTCAGTGCTATGACGTAGGCGACAGACATACTCACGGACGTGCATCTTTATTATTTTCCACATAGGCTCTCAAAATGCAGAAACGCAAGACGCATCATGAACTTATCTAAAAAGGCTTGCTCACGCTTCTTCTACGAACCATGTACCATAACGAAGAATATAACGGAGACACGATACTGAGGATAGAACAATATGATATCGTAACCTAAAGCGCTCTGCATCAAACGGTTCCACCTATGCACCAGGCCCAAGTAGGCCGCAAGCAAAAGCTTCCATGAACATTGAATGAGCAAGAACTGGGTTGCTGGCCCTGCAAAATGAGCCCGGCGAAAGCACACCGCCAAGGGCATGATGTTGCAATCTCGCACGCTGCAAGCCAACGCCAAGGTCGCACCTGCAAGATAAACCAGGCACACAGTAGGAAAAACAATATTAATTATGTTGAATTTTGCCTCAAACACGGTCCCACCTCACGTGACAAAGCCAAACCTGACAAGATGCCAAGCCCAGGAGGAAGGAGACGCCTGAATCCCACGTTTCAAGACACAGGCAGATACAATTAAAAGACTCATTGGACATCTGCAGCAGTGGGAGTAGTCGACCTCCCAACATATGAATAAATCCTCACATTGTTTACACCTACCCATATTAAAACATTGTTGCAAATCACAGGTGCACCGCGAGCTGGGAACAGCGATAGTCCCAGACTGGGAGGCTCACGAGCGGACCAATCAGAACATGGGGCTCTTATCACTGACGCCATTAACATTGACCAATCCTCAGAGGTCTTCATGTAACAATTTTCATGTATCAAATTGAAGGGACAGCCCAGGTATACCACCTGACTAACCCTCAACCACTAACACCGTTCTCTCTATGTGCGCTATACTAACCCTACCACTCGAGTAACCAATCCAGAGTGGAGGTTTTTTGCTAAACTTTCCAAGTGACGCAAGTAGCGCGTCACACTAAGGTAAAAAGGGCCTGCGAGCCCCACGATTGTGTGTGTGTCAGGACGGACGCGTACGCTCCTTGACCCATCCCTGCCGTTTGTCTAATAAACAGCAGAGTCACCTTGCTTCTTGCGTGTGTCTCATACTCTATCTCTTTTGGGATATACGGGAGGAGTTGGGGCCTCCCTGCCCGGAGGTCTGCGGACGGCCCAGCCGACCCCTGCAGAATTTCCCCCCCGACAAGTTGGAGGCACTGCTGAGATCTGTTTAAGATCTGCTTTTTTATTTTTACTTTTTTCCAGGTACTACTGTTGCGAGGAGGCCCAGCGGCGCGGCCCCCTCTGCCGTTGCCCCCTTCTGAGGACTACAGGACCATCGCGGAACTGCGAGAAGACCGGACAGCGCAATCCGGATATTGGCCTTCGGGAGCCGGTTGAGAAGTATCCCGCCCGCGGTTGGCGAGTGTCCAGACGTGGTCCAGACGAGGGGAGGTGGCGAGCCGCTTGGAGGGGTGCACGCAGTCGAGCGGCCCCGCATCAAGAGAACTTGGTGAGCATGCCACGCACAACAAGCAATGTGAAATTGTGAGGGAGGGGGGGAGGAATTAAATACGGGAGGTGGGAGGTGTTGCACAGGTGCGCGGCGAAGGTTTTGACAATTTAGTGTTGGCAATGAAATGAATGGTAGCCGAACGAGTGCGAGAGCAGTCGGTTACGTTACGCGAGAGAGGGGGGCGGAGCACGAAAACATCACGTGCGGCCGCTCGTAGACACTGATTGGCCTAGGTCGCGACTACGTGTAAGGGTGTGTGTGTGTGCGTGGTTTCCTACGATTTGGCATTTATTGATCAATGAGTAGATGAGGATCCCTATTGTTCGAGCAAGAAACTCGATAGGTAGATGACGTTTCCCTGTAGGCGGTAGCTAGTCAGTTGCCCAATACGGAAGATAATTGGCTGGTTAAGCCCTCCTGTCGAGGGGCGTATCACACGCGAGGCGACACAGCGTGCGCAGTCCGATTATATTATTGATTACCTTGTTCCAGGAGTGACAGGAAGACAGCTGTGAGGTTAACGGGGGTAGATTGCAAGTGTATTTTGAACTTAAAGACTATATGAAGAACTTACCAGTAGCTCGAAGAGATCGGTGACGTCACCAATAGGGCTTTCATAGGATATCCCGAGCACAAGGCGTCTTTTCTTCTGAGAGTGGTGGGGAAGAGAACTGTGGTAAGGGAGTGGGAACGGAGATAAACGGTCATGAATTGATCAAGGAAAGGCGAAACGGGGGACGTGGCGGCGCACGGAGAACGCCGGCCACGGCAAGTGTAGAAGAAGGAGGAGGAGCAAGTGAAAATAGGACGACTGTATAAGAA
This sequence comes from Ambystoma mexicanum, assembly GCF_040938575.1. NCBI lineage: Eukaryota > Metazoa > Chordata > Amphibia > Caudata > Ambystomatidae > Ambystoma > Ambystoma mexicanum. The sequence goes on from NC_090928.1 coordinate 676,713,918, forward strand.
CGTCATAAGGGGTACGCAGCCGCAGGGGGCTACGTGCGCCTCGGCCGCAGGGGGCCGTAAGGGTGTCGTGTAAAGGAAGAAAGAAAGAAGAAAATATACATATGTAAATACTATATTTTAATAATTTTCCTTAGCGGACTATCGCAAGTCCCCAAACTTACGGGGCCAGGTAACGATATAAGGCTGTATATTGTAAACTGCTAGTGAGATAACCGCTACCAAATAGGGGAAGGGTAACAAGTGGAGCGCTACTATGTCACACGGGACAGGATCGGGAGGGTGGGGGAACACCCTCACTACCCCACTACAACACATATGTACCACACTGTCACCCCATAGGGAGAAACTGATTAAGTATAGCATAGAATGGACACAGGGGACGGACAACAAAATGATAACACCATGGCCGCCTAATGGTAGCTTCGATCCATATGCCCAACATTCACTATTAAACCATCTGCATAATACATACAAAGGGAAGAAGTTGACAAACCACGTGGAGGTGTTTAACTTATGGAGGATGTTCCAAGGGTCCCGACCAGGACCAAATGGAATGTTCACTGTGGGGGAAATACCGGAAGAAAAAGAGATTAAGGAGGAAGGAGAGGATGGGAAAAAGGGGAGTGAAGACCCAAAGAACACGGGGAACGGACAAGAGGGAGGAGAAAAGAATAATAAATCAAATGAAATAAAAAAGGAACCGAGCAACGATATACCCCTAGCAAAGGGAGTGAAAACAGAGGGAGGGGGGTTGTACCCTTTAAGAGAATTAGGAGAAATAGAAAGAGGCCAGTTAAGGGCGGCTGAGGGGTACTCGAACCCGGCATACAGCCCTCCACCATATGTGGCTCATAGGAAGATGCCAGCAGGGGAGGGGAGGACTGGAGAAGAACAAACTGTGGGAATAGGAAATGATGAGTGGGTAGCTGCACAGATACTATTAAAATTACGAGGGTCATTAACAGGAGAAGAGAAGGAGGTAATAAGGAAAACAGACGAGGATAATACCAGGGACAGTGGAAGGAGAGGGGAAGAGCTGTTACGACAAAAGGAAGGGATTTTGGAGGAACGACTAGCAGAGTAAAGGGATGAGCAGAATGAACTGATCAAACAGCTCGAGAGGGAGGAAAGAGAGAGAGCGAGGAAAAGGAAAGAAGGTAAGAACGAATTGGAAAAAATAAGGGAACGAACTGAGGAGCAAAGGAGAGAAGCTGAACGGGTAAAAGCAGCAGCAGAAAGGGTATCAAGAGCAGTGCTGCGAGAAAAGAAAAGGGAAGAAGAAGAGAAAGAAAGAGAAATGGCAATGTGGAAGAGGAGATTACTATCATAAACGACTAAGAAATACGAAGAAGGGAGGGTGATAGAGAGTATATTGGAAAGGGTGAAATGGGAAAGGAAGAAAGAGGATGAAAGAATATTGGAAAAGGTGAGTAGTGAAGTAATGGAGGAATTAAAAAGGAAAAGGGAGGAAAATGGTAGGGAGATGGAGGAGAGAAATGAAGGAGAAAGAGAAGATAGGAGAAGGGAGAGTGAAGTGTGGGGGGATGTATATAGAGACACAGAAGTAGCAACAACATCAGCGCAAAGGGGAGCGGTTGGTAAAGGAGAAAAGGGAGAACCGGACCTAATAGACTTAAAAACAGTAACAATCAAGGGTAAAAAGACCGAGTGGGGGGTGCCGTTTATGACTGACTTTTGTAGTGAAGAAGAGGAAGGAGTGGAGAAGGAAGGAAGAAACAGTGAAAGGGAAAGCCTAGATAAACTATACATCACCCGGACCAACACAGACTCACCATGGATCCGTAGGAGAAAGGATGAACTGGAGAGAAGTGAGGAGGAAGAGCAAGGAATAGCGGAAAGACAGACACATGAGGCCGCACCATCCCCATCACGCCCTCTCCCATCCCACCCTACATGCTCAACCACCTCACGCTCGTTACGTACAATAAAACTTGCGCCCTTCACAGACGAACTGACACCCTATGCATGTCGGCTTAGAGCCCTCCCTAGACACAGGCAGGAAGGACGAATACACACGCCCACATTAAATACAGGAAATGACGGAAGAAGTGGAAAGGATGGAGAAGAAAGAGTTACGAGCAGGGGAAATACGGACGAAATTGACGATGTAGAAGAGAGGGAAGAAGAGGAAGGGTGTGAGGACTCGATTTTATGGAACACAAAGGGTAAAACGAGACATAACTTAATGCCACTTCTGGAGAGGGGAGGGGTTAGACCACAGTATGTCCCTTGGAAGCATACAGACAAAGAAAATATAAAGTGCAGGCTCCCATCATTAAGTGGAGGTGCGGGTAAATGGATATATGAAATGGAAAAACACACCGCAGGACAGAAACTGGCAGTGGGAGATGTAAAGGGCCTTCTAATATCGATACTAGGGGATGCAGCGGATGACATTTGGAAGAGAGCAGGATTCCCTGGGGTAACAATAGTAAACACATCGCACGATGGGGCACCATTCGCAAACTGCAGACATGCACTGTGGCAGGCACTGAGGGTACAGTACCCAGACAAATCAGACATAGGAGCAATTACCTCACGCAAGATGCGTGAGAACGAAGATCCTGTTGATTATATCCAGGAAATCCAAGAGAAGTGGCGCATGGAACTAGAGAACAATGGGACAAAACACCAGCAATATTTTATCATATACTAGTACAAGGGCTCCCAGAAGGAGTTCAAAAACAACTGAAGAAAGTAGTGGGAATGGAAGCAAAGGCATGGCCAGAAATACAACTGACAATAGTGCATCATTGCAGGACATGGCAAGGAAAAATGAAACAAAAGGAAGAGGACAGGAAAACGGAAGAGGCTAAACTAGTACAGAAAAAACTCACTAAATACACAATGGAAGGGGCACTAATAACTACGCCTGCAACAATGACCCAAAGCCCCACACAAGTAGTGGCCGCACAAGATCCCTCCCAAATACCACCCTCACAGACTATAACACAACAGGTGCCGCCACTCCAACCATACACGACCAACATGGGAGGAGGATACTCAATGCCAGGAGCTGGGTATTATAATTACAACAGGTGGAGAGGAGTAATTATGAGAGGGCGAGGATACGGATATAACACACAACAGCAGGTGGGAGGACTTAGAAATTCCTACCCCACAGGGCAACCAGTATACCAGGACAACACAGGGAGCTTTCCATGGTAGAGTAGGGAACCACCGGTGTGTTGGAGTTGTGGATTATTAGGGCACATGTCACGCACGTGTAGAGTAAGACCAGGAACACCATCATGGAGTGAACAGGGACAACCAAGGCCCACACAGGAACAGCAGGGCACACAGCAACAGCAGACGTTGCAACAGGGAAATGAACAGCAACAACTAATAACACAACAACAGCCACAGACATATTCACTGCCACAACAACAGGTACCGATAACACAACAACCCCAAATACAACAAACACAACTGGGTAGGGTGACGGTCCTGGGACACAACCCTTACACAGAAAATGGTCAATCGTTGTACCCTCAATAGGACAGCCCACAGACGGCCTTGGTGTGTCCCATCCTGTCAGTAACACCTAATAGTGCGGAGGAACCACGCATAGAGGTAACGATAGGTGACAAAAAATTATCATTCCTTGTTGACACCGGGGCGACCCGGTCTTGCATAAGGGAAGGTAAATTTAAGATGTCAGGCGAAGCCATGAACACCCAAGGATTCTCTGGGGCTAGAGGGTTGGTTCCTTTTACTGATAACATTCCCTTATCTATAGGAGATTATGACATGTCAGTTCCACTTTTATATTATAGTGCCTCACCAGTAAATATACTGGGGAGAGACATAATGAACAGTTTGAATATGACGATCTCCTTTACTGAGGACGCCATAATTTGCTCTACTCCAGGGATTAACATGCTCACAGCACGACAGATTATGCAAGCATACTGCCGACAGACAGCGATTAGGGCGGAACCAGTAGATGGCGAACTCTTCCAGTACGGGACAGACATGGCATTTGCATGGATGCCAGGAATAGAGGGAAAAATCTGGAGGAGGCCAGCAGCCTATTTGTTCAGACCAGAAACACCAGTCGATGAACCAGAAGGAAAGGTGGTTCAGTGGATATTGAGAGCATTATAGCAACAGCTGATTACATTGCTGTACATGCCCAACACAGAGAAGGAAGAGCATGGAGGGCAGTGATAGCACTAGCAGAAGGATGTAGACTCACCCAGGTGTCAGATGAGGAGCTGTTCTCAGAAGAAAAGGAGGAAGGTGAAATGGTGTTTATGATGAGTGTGGAAATATGGCTAAGAGTGGCGTACAAACAAGTAGCACAGAAAATTGCAATGGCACTTGAGGCACCCACATCCACCCCAGTCCCCTTCTTTAAGGAGGATATGACAAAGGTACCCATATCATTGTACAACAAACACAACTGGGTAGGGTGATGGTCCTGGGACACAACCCTTACACAGGAAATGGTCAATCGTTGTACCCTCAATAGGACAGCCCACAGACAGCCTTGGTGTGTCCCATCCTGTCAGTAACACCTAATAGTGCGGAGGAACCACGCATAGAGGTAACGATAGGTGACAGAAAATGATCATTCCTTGTTGACACCGGGGCGACCCAGTCTTGCATAAGGGAAGGTAAATTTACGATGTCAGGCGAAGCCATGAACACCCAAGGATTCTCTGGGGCTAGAGGGTTGGTTCCTTTTACTGATAACATTCCCTTATCTATAGGAGATTATGACATGTCAGTTCCACTTTTATAATATAGTGCCTCACCAGTAAATATACTGGGGAGAGACATAATGAACAGGTTGAATATGACGATCTCCTTTACTGAGGACGGCATAATTTGCTCTACTCCAGGGATTAACATGCTCACAGCACGACAGATTATGCAAGCATACTGCGGACAGACAGCGATTAGGGCGGAACCAGTAGATGGCGAACTCTTCCAGTACGGGACAGACATGGCATTTGCATGGATGCCAGGAATAGAAGGAAAAATCTGGAGGAGGCCAGCAGCCTATTTGTTCAGACCAGAAACACCAGTCAATGAACCAGAAGGAAAGGTGGTTCCAGTGGATATTGAGAGCATTATAGCAACAGCTGATTACATTGCTGTACATGCCCAAGACAGAGAAGGAAGTGCATGGAGGGCAGTGATAGCACTAGCAGAAGGATGTAGACTCACCCAGGTGTCAGATGAGGAGCTGTTCTCAGAAGAAAAGGAGGAAGGTGAAATGGTGTTTATGATGAGTGTGGAAATATGGCTAAGAGTGGCGTACAAACAAGTAGCACAGAAAATTGCAATGGCACTTGAGGCACCCACATCCACCCCAGTCCCCTTCTTTAAGGAGGATATGACAAAGGTACCCACATCATTGTGGACTACTAGCCCCTATGACGTGGGGTGCATAAAAAGTATAGGGGGAGTAAGGATAAAATTGAAAAAAGGTGCAATACTCCCCAGAGTGAAACAGTACCCACTATCAAAAGAGGCAGATGAGGGCATATATGAAACCATAACTGCCCTTATAAATAATGGCATATTGGTCTCCTCAGAATCACCATGTAACACGGCTGTATACCCAGTGCGCAAGGCTAAAGGGGGGTCTTGGCGCTTCATACAGGATCTCAGGCCCTTGAACAACATAGTAGAAGCAGAATACCCCATAGCAGCAAACCCGGCCACAATATTGTGTGGCATTCCAGCAGAAGCATCACGATTTACAGTGATCAACCTTAAAAATGCATTCTTCTCAATACCATTGCACCCAGACTCACAAGATCTGACAAGCTTCACTTACAGAAACACAAAGTGGAAACACACCAGATTGCCACAAGGGTATTGCGAATCACCCTCAATTTTCAACAGAGTAATACAGATGGATTTGGGAAACATTGAAGTGGAAAGCACAGTGCTGCAGTATGTCGATGACATAATAATTTGCAGTACAAACGAAAGAACATGCAGAGAGGACTCATTAAAGATGTTGACAATATTGGCTGAGAAAGGTTACAAGGTAGATATGGAAAAGTTACAGTACTGTCAAGAACAGGTACTTTACATTGGTCAGCTCATATCCCAACATGGAAGAAAGATTGCACCACAAAGAGCACAGGCCATTTCAAACACACCAGTGCCACAAACAGTGAGGGAACTGCAGCAGTTCCTGGGTCTGTGCAACTACTGTAGAGCATGGGTATTTGATTACAGTTCATACATAGGACCCCTGCTTGAGGCGTTAAAGGAAGCTAATAAAGGGGAGAAAAAGTTGGGGTGGACAATGGAAATGAAAGAGGCTTTTGATGAATTGAAAGATGCGATATCAACTGCTCCGGTACTGGCATCCCCAGACTATGAGCGACAATTTTTTATATTTTCACATTGCGACTCAGCAGTAATGAAAGCAGTGTTGGCTCAAAAAACAAGCATGGGCTACAAACCAGTAGCATTTTACAGCGGCCACTTAGATCCTGTGATGTTAGGTCACTTCCCTTGCAAACAAGGTCTCACCGCAGCTGCTTTTTCGGTAGAGAAAGCATCAGCAATCACCATGGGATGCCCAACTACACTGTTTGTGGAACATGCACTATTTGCGATATTGAATAAACCTAAGTCCACCCTAACCATGCAAAGGGCATCAGGTTATGAGATCATTTTATCCAGAGCTGAACTATCAATTGTTAGATGTAGCACGGTCAACCCTGCAAGGTTCCAAGCAGAAGTAATTGAGGAGGGAGATTATGCCCACGACTGTACGCAAATAACTGAAATGTACTCATGTACTAGAAAGGTTGAAGAAAACGCACTACAGGGAGGTGAGCTCTTGTTCATTGATGGGTCATCAACTATCGACCAAAGGGATGGTATAAGGAGGACTGGGGCAGCAGTGGTAAAAATGATGGAGGTACCGGTGTGTGTGGCAATGAGATGTGTACAACTACCACAGCATTATTCCGCTCAAGCAGCGGAATTAGTTGCACTGATCTTGGCGTTGAAGGAAAGCTTCGACAAACGAGTGACTATATATTCCGACAGCGCATATGTTACATCCACTGTCCACTCAGGGCTGTCGAAATGGAGAAGAAGAGGGTTTAGGAGAGCTGATGGCACTCCAGTGCAACATGCCCTCCTATTGGCTGAACTAATTGAAGCAATAAATGACCCCCAAGAATTAGCTTTGGTCAAATGCACCGCACACACCAATGGTGAAGACCACATCTCAAAAGGGAATGCAGCAGCAGACGCACATGCAAAGTATGCTGCATACTTTGGTGAGATATGGAACCCCCAAGAGTCACAGAGAGGGAGAGGGAGGGGAATGGCTAAGGAGATGTTGATAAGAGAAGGGTACACCCATCTCCCAGCCACACAGATTATGGAGCTACAAGCGGCTGCACCAATGGCCGAAAAAGAAATATGGCTAAAAAGAGGATGCACAATGTCACCAACCGACGCACTATGGCGCCAGGGTGATACTGGAAAGATTGTAATACCACTGGCACTATTGAACACTGCCCTGAGCCAACTACATTACCCAGCCCACACAGGCAAGGAAGTAATTGCAGCACGAATTAGGGAAGACTGGTTCTGCCCCGAGTTAAATTCTCATGTGTCAAATTTTATCAGCAATTGTCTCACATGTCAACAGTTTACGGCCGGTCACACTCTGAAGGTGATAAGAGGTACTATACCCCGGCCAGAGGGACCTTTCCGGCATCTCCATATTGACTATGTTGATATGATCAACGTATGTCAAGGAAATAGGTATATGATTGTAGTAGTATGCCCATTCTCGAGGTGGATTGAAGCAGGGCCCTGTTCACACCCAGATGCATTTAGAGCAGCTAAATTCCTAGTGAGGGAGGTCTTCCCCAGGTGGGGAGTGTGCGAGGTACTGAGGTCAGACAATGGCCCACATTTCGCAAACGAAATGTTCCAGCACATCATATCCTTGCTGAACATCAAGCATAAATTTGCATGTGCATACCACCCACAGGCCAACGGTATATGTGAACGCCTGAATGGCCTATTAAAGGAGGCAATTGCAAAAATACAACAAACAACAAAGAAGAGTTGGTTGTATTGCCTTCCATTAGCCCTATTTGAGCTAAGGAATAGACCAGGTTCCGACCACCACCTCACCCCTCACGAGGTGGTTACCGGACGTCAAATGCGCCTTCCCCTAACGCCAACATCAAGAGCATTTACCGACCACGAGAGTACTGCGAGTGTCCTTGGTGATGAAATGTACCAATATGTGTCTTCTTTGATTACTAGTGTAGTGTTTGTGTCTCAACAGCTCGAGCGCACGCGGGGCGGGTCTAAAAACGATCAACAAGAAGACGTGGATAAAGAATTGGAAAAGGAAAGACTGTGCAAAGTTGCTAAAGGTGACCACGTACTACTTCGCAACTTCAACAGAAAGTGGAACAGTCCACGATTCACTGGCCCCCATCTGGTAGAGGAGGTATCAACGAGAGCAGTAAACTGGACTGCAGCAAGGTAAGAGCAAAATGCCGGTGAAATTAGCATTTGTAATAAAATTGATAGGGATTTTAATGATCACCGGGTTCTTGGCTGCCTCTGTATGGCAGTACAGCTATGCTATCAATATTATTGCTGTACCCAAACCTAATACACCCCCACCCCCAGCTGCAACAGGTGTTATGTCAGGTGGTACTAGTAAAATCCCACACAAGGAAAATAGAGTTAAACGCAGCACATACTCAGATAATAAAGGCATTGACAACTACTTACAAGATTCAGCACACATCTCAAACAACATATGGTATCAACACATGACCCACATAGGTAAGCAGACAACAGAAGACAGCTGCTACGTTTGCTCATTGATCCCATACGCCATGAGCGCTTCTCGAACATGTTTTGCCACGGAGATAGATGGAAAAATAGCACGATGTATAATATACCTGCCACTGTTCCAGACGAAAGGAAGATTTCAAGGGACAGTGGTGCATCTGGTGTGGAAAACACGAGATACATATCCATATGAAAACAACTTCCTCAAGACTTATTTGAGTTACCACAAGAGCAGTTTACATGCTGAAGGATTCAAATACATAACAAGTGGTCCTGAAAAAGGAGAAACAAAGAAGGTAACACTGCAGTACCTACCATGTGATTGGTACGCCACTGAAGTCCCTGGTAAAAACGGATGTTGGGAAAGACCACTGATGATAATAACAGGGAAGGTGTACATGGACAACAAATGGGACATAGGAGTGGTTGGCAGCAACATGGTAACAAAAGAAAATATTTCAACTATTGATGGACATAACCATAGATGTTGGATGACTTGGATCAAGTACGTACCCATGCTCACGTGGATGGAGAAGGATGAAGACCCAATAACAATACTGCCGCTAACTGCGCCTAAGGTATGCTACCAACATAAAGGAGAGGTGGATGTAGGATACAATACCAACTGTGAAAGCGTGATGGAGTTACCTGAGGGGGGAGCGGGAACAGCAGTAGTAATGGACCATTACTGGGCCTGTGGAGACAAGGCGTATCACACACTGCCCCCTTTGTGGAATGGTGTATGCACTATAGTACACGTTAATGTACCATCACTAGTGGTACCCCAGAAGCATGTGAATATGGCGAATTTCCCCAAGATGGATGAAGGGAACAAAAGGAAGAAGAGATCTGCACAGCCTCTGAAAGGGCCAGAGAACAGACGCAACGGCAACAACACTGTCCTCAACAGAAGGAAAAGACAAGGAGAACCTCTGACAGGAAATTACCTGTGGGGAAGGTCGGAAACAGCACTGACCTCAATTCCGCCGGAACACAGACTATTCAGCAGAGCAGCTATGTTCTTCTCCTCAATAATACATCCTGGACTGCAGGCCTACGCAAACGCGAAATGGCTCCAGATAACTAGGTGGGAACTAATGATGACAATTAACTCTACAGTAAATGGATTCAACGCAATAAAAGAGGAATTGCGAGAAGTAAGAATGGCTGCACTACAGAACAGATATGTACTGGACCTCCTCACAGCAATGGAAGGAGGAGTTTGCGCAAAGATAGGACAATCATGCTGCACATTCATTCCTGCTAACGATGCTGACAATGGTACACTCACGGAAGCTGTATCACAATTGGCTCAGATGCACTCAAAAATGATGGATGAAAGTAAAGGTGTGAAAAAGGATGAGAGCTGGTTTTCAATATTATGGTCATGGATGCCATCTTGGCTGTCAGATGGACTGAAGATTATAGTTGGATGTACTATTTTGGCTGGAGCTACACTGATCATAATAAGATTTTGGAAAGCCCGGAAGGCACGCACCACAGACGAGATGATCGAAATGGTTGGTATACACCTCTTGATGCCAACAGATGACGGCCAACACACAGGCACAATCATAAAAGAGAGAGAGAAGTTGCGCAACCAGATCATCACCAACCACCTGGACCCACCATCTGTGAAGCTCAAAAACCCAAGAAACCCAAGGAGCTACATAGGGAAATGGGTATACTGCACTCCTGGAGGAACCTGTGAATATATGTATTGGTCATTTGAAGACCATGTTAACCACTATGGACATTTGGGAGGAATAACTAAAATATGGAGAGTAAGAGGAGATAAAGAAAAGGATATGTTTGTGGTCGACAAGTCGACCAGTGGGGGGACTGAAGTGGGAGAATGGAAGACCCGGCTCCCGCCCTTCCCCTCTCGCGCTTGGCCTAGAGGATCACGGCCTAGACACCCGCCACGAGAGGAGTTTGCCTATCTACCAGACGACCAAATACCCTGGTACAGGAACATACGGATGTGCCCATCTACCTGCCCAGCAGCCCGCCCTGTCCATGCCGACACCTGCGGCACGGATCAACTCGACTAAACCTACACGTCGTTAGAGATGCCATGACAACCTAGCCAACGGTCAGCACACCTGTGCAAATATACACACCGGACACTCCCACACCAATCCACACAAAGAATATACTCAGTGCTATGACGTAGGCGACAGACATACTCACCGACGTGCATCTTTATTATTTTCCACATAGGCTCTCAAAATGCAGAAACGCAAGATGCATCATGAACTTATCTAAAAAGGCTTGCTCACGCTTCTTCTAAGAACCATGTACCGTAATGAAGAATATAACGGAGACACGATACTGAGGATAGAGCAATATGATATCGTAACCTAAAGCGCTCTGCATCAAACGGTTCCACCTATGCACCAGGCCCAAGTAGGCCGCAAGCAAAAGCTTCCATGAACATTGAATGAGCAAGAACTGGGTTGCTGACCCTGCAAAATGAGCCCGGCGAAAGCACACCGCCAAGGGCACGATGTTGCAATCTCGCACGCTGCAAGCCAACGCCAAGGTCGCACCTGCAAGATAAACCAGGCACACAGTAGGAAAAACAATATTAATTATGTTGAATTTTGCCTCAAACACGGTCCCACCTCACGTGACAAAGCCAAACCTGACAAGATGCCAAGCCCAGGAGGAAGGAGACGCCTGAATCCCACGTTTCAAGACACAGGCAGATACAATTTAAAGACTCATTGGACATCTGCAGCAGTGGGAGTAGTCGACCTCCCAACATATGAATAAATCCTCACATTGTTTACACCTACCCATATTAAAACATTGTTGCAAATCACAGGTGCACCGCGAGCTGGGAACAGCGATAGTCCCAGACTGGGAGGCTCGCGAGTGGACCAATCAGAACATGGGGCTCTTATCACTGACGCCATTAACATTGACCAATCCTCAGAGGTCTTCATGTAACAATTTTCATGTATCAAATTGAAGGGACAGCCCAGGTATACCACCTGACTAACCCTCAACCACTAACACCGTTCTCTATATGTGCGCTATACTAACCCTACCACTCGAGTAACCAATCCAGAGTGGAGATAGGTTTTTTGCTAAACTTTCCAAGTGACGCAAGTAGCGCGTCACACTAAGGTAAAAAGGGCCTGCGAGCCCCACGATTGTGTGTGTGTCAGGACGGACGCGTACGCTCCTTGACCCATCCCTGCCGTTTGTCTAATAAACAACAGAGTCACCTTGCTTCTTGCGTGTGTCTCATACTCTATCTCTTTTGGGATATACGGGAGGAGTTGGGGCCTCCCTGCCCGGAGTTCTGCGGACGGCCCGGCCGACCCCGGCAGAATTTCCCCCCCGACACTCTCTTCCTAAATATCTTCTTTCCCGAGCCCTTCGCTCATCCGTCTCCAACTCCCTCAGGGTCAGCCGCTTCTCGAAGCAACGAGCTGGGGGTAGATCTCTCTCCGCGGCAGGAGCCTCCCTCTGGAACAGCCTTCCTGCCTCCCTGAAACTTGAGGAGAACCATCTCCGGTTCCGGAAGCACCTCAAAACCTTCCTCTTTGCTTCTGCTTTCTCTCTCCCTCTCTCCTGCTAATTCTTCACTAAATTCTGCACTGAATCTGAAACTTGGCCACTCTCACCGACCTCGGTCGTGGGCCCAGCCACTCTCCACTTGCACTGCCTCCCTGGCAACCCCTGCACTGCGGGACTGTCTCTGTATCCCTACAGCCCCCCCTTCCCAGCACTTGTCTGCACTTACCTTGCACTTGCCACCAGCTGGCCCTATTTATTTATTTATCTATTTATTTCTATTCTACTTACCTTGTACTGCACTTTTCCCTTCCCCCTACCCCTGCACTTGCGCGGTCTGAATGACACCTGGCCAAGTAGGATCATTGTCTGTCCTCCCCCTGTTCCCCCCTCCCTGCCTCGTCGCACCTTGAAACACTTGTGTATAGGCGCGTTACAAATGCCATATCATATCATATCATAAATAAATACCTTAATATCTTTACACTAAGCTTCGTTGCGTGTTTGCTTATCTTGCTGTGAAGAATTGCCCTATTTTGTATACTCCACATACTGCTCAACTTTTCTTGAGAGAAGTCTGACTGCTCAGCCACAGCTACCGAGTGAATCTGTGTGGTGCAGGCTGCTACCAAGTGGGTTCACCGCCAACACCTGTAGTCCTAAATCTTTTGCAGTGGTCCCAGAGGGAACTGCACAGGTTTCCGCCTAACACTGGTGTACAGCGGTGGGATTTGTATCGAGTATACAGTTTAGAGTGCTTTTCGACACTGTAGGATAACTAACCACAAAACTTTGCACAAAAAGCAACTTTAAAAAAACATGTCTACGATGGAAACTTACAGTCAAGAGTCTTTGTCAGGTGAAAATACTGAGAGTCTGCGAGCTCTCTGTAGGCAAGAGAATCTTTCTGTAAGAGGCAAGAAGTTAGAACTAATCGAGAGATTGCTGGCGAACCAAAGTCTGGGTACTGGTTCAGAGGAACCAATCTCTCCAGCGACTGTAGATAACAGTGATGGTGTTGATCTGAATCGTAATTCTGATGATAGCGATGAAGAGGCTGACGAGGACGGCGAGGCTAATGAAACTTTCTCCCCCGCTCCTCTACCCGCCTTACCAGCTGTGCCTACGGGGCCCATACCAGGTCCCACAAGTAACCCTGCTTATTTTGAACTTGAAAAAATGAAGCTCGAACTAGAATACAAACGGTTCTTGGCTCAATCTGAACGAAACCAAGAGCTCGAGTTCAGACGGATGAATGCCCAGGCTGAGCAGAAGCAAGCTGAGTTAAGATTCAGGGAAATAGAACTTAATCACGAGTTAGAGATGAAAAAGTTGTCTATGGAAAATGCTTCTCTCTCCTCTGGTTCCTCTAGGAGCTCCAGTCCCAAAAGACCCCGGATGCCGAAGGAATTAGTGGGTATGTATGAACCGAGATTGGATGTGTTGGATTGGTTGAAACTGTTTGAATACAATAATGGGCTCCAGGACATCACCGGGAATGCTTTGCTCCCCTGGTTGTTCTCTAGGCTCCCTCCTGTTGCGACTGATGTGGTAATGGAGTTGGGGGAGGCGGATAAGACGGATTACGAAAGTGTGAAACTAGCTTTGATAGCTAGATTCGGGAAGACCCCTTCCCAGTATCTTAAGAGGTTTAGAACCCTCAAAAAGCATGATGGTACCCCTTGGGCTACCTGGGTGAGTGAAGGGTTGACAAACTTAGAGGGATGGATTAAGGGTTACAAAGTGAACACTTATGAGGGTATGAGGAATCTTTTTATGTTGGAGTCTATTTATGATGCCTGTTCTCCTGAGTTCAGACAGCACTTGGCTGATTCGAAGGAATTGGATTCCAGGGAGCTAGCTAAGGCTGCTGACTTGTGGGTTGCCAACAGGGCTACTCATAAGGATTCTGGGGCAACTCAGAAAAAGGATGAGGGAAAACAGCCTAAAAAAGACTCAAAAGAGAATTCTAATAACTCACATTCCAAAGAGGGCCCCAAACAAAACCAGAAGGGTAAGCCACCGGGAAAACCACAGCAGAATAGTGTGCCTTCTGGTGCCAAACCGGAAGGAGGTCCGAACAAGCCACCATTCCAGAAAGCATTTGGGAAATGCTTTGTTTGTGGCTCGACTGACCACGTGAAAGGAGATCCCAGATGTAAGGGTAAACCTTCAGGGGTCCAGCTTGTCTCCTTAGCCTTCGCTCCAGAAGAGGAAATCCAAATGGCAAGTGGAAACTTTCTACTGTTAGCTGATGAACCCATTGGAGTCTCAGCCAGCGTTTCTTTAGTATCTCTGGGGTTGTGGGAACAACAGAATTTAGATGTCTATAATTCTATCCCCGATAATACTAAAGAGTATTATAAGGACAGTGTCCAGGTGAATGGTCAGGAGACTCCTGCCATTAGGGACACTGGGGCCAGCATAACTGTGGTGGATAAATCATTTTTTCGGGCTGAGGATGTTGCTAAGGCACCCAAACGCCTCACCAAGTAAGCTGGAGGGCCTGTGCAGATGCTTCCCCAATTACCAGTTCTCATCCAGTGTAACGACATGACTGTGAAGATACCTGTCAGCATACAAAGTGAGGTACCAGGACGCGTACTGTTGGGTAACGATTTAAAAACTCTCGGAGTTGTATCGCATACTCCCAGACCTCCTAGTAAACGGTTACAGGAGCTAACCAGACCTGCAAGAGAGAGGACCATGCGCGGTACTCTCAGGAGATGATGAAGAAAGATATCACTCCTGCTCCACTGGAATTGTCGGCAGCTGTCTCCCAGAAATCAGAAGCGAAAGGGAAACCTAAGGCTTCTACCCCGAAACCAGCAGCCCGCGTTCCAGTGCAGCCAACACGGACTTCCCCGCGGTTGTCCACAGTTACACCCGTAACTCCACCTCCAGCCGAGGCTGAGAGAGAGGTACGACCCTGTGTGGTAGAATTAGACTCTGAGGAAGAGCTAATGGAAGGCCAGGAACTCATTGGTGATCTGGATCCTGTTGACCATCCTGAGCTGCAGTCTTTACTGACAGAAGGTGGACCCAGCAGGGCAGACTTCAGTAAGGGACAGAGAGAATGTCCAACTCTGGAAGGTCTTCGCCACCAGGCAGAAGCTCAGGCTGAAGGGCAAGAGCCTGGGAAATACAGGTTGCACTGGGAAGATGGCCTCTTCTACAGTGAACTGACCGAGTCTGCACCTGGAGACTACAAACGACTTGTAGTACCCCAAGAGAACAGACCACAGTTCTTGCAGTTAGCCCACAAGATTCCTTTGGCTGGTCACTTGAGTTTCAAGAAGAATAAGGAAAGGCTCTCTCTCTACTTCTATTGGCCGAAGATGGGGGCCGAAGTAGAAAAACACTGCAGGAGCTGCCACACCTGCCAGATCTCTGGTAAGGTTGGCTCCAAGAATGTGGCACCTTTAGTGCATCTCCCAGTTGTGGGAGTCCCATTTGAGAGAGTAGGGATTGATGTCGTTGGTCCCCTTGATCCTCCAACCTCCTCAGGCAACAGGTTTATACTTGTTGTAGTAGACCATGCTACTAGGTATCCTGAGGCAATTCCTATGAGGACTGTTACAGCTCCATCTGTGGCTAAGGCCCTCTTTGGTATTTTTACTAGGGTCAGGTTTCCTAAGGAAGTAATCTCTGACAGGGGGTCAAACTTTATGTCCCACTACATGAAAGCCATGTGGAAAACCTACGGAGTAACTTACAAGTTCTCAACGGCGTACCACCCACAAACCAATGGGTTGGTAGAACGGTTCAACCGAACCCTGAAGAGCATGATAGGTGCTTTAGAGGAACCCCTTAAGCGTAAGTGGGACCTTCTACTGCCATGACTTCTCTTTGCTTATAGAGAAGTCCCTCAGGAGGGCGTAGGTTACTCGCCCTTCGAACTCCTCTATGGTCATCCCGTCAGAGGTCCATTGGCCCTGATTAAGGAGGGGTTGGAGAGTGCTCCTTCCCCCAAGCCAGTCAGAGTGACTGACTACGTGATAGGACTCCGGAGGAGAATGTCGCACATGATGACGGAAGCAAGCGATAACTTGAAAGCTGGACAAGCCTTGGTCAAGCACTGGCACGATCAAAAGGCTAACATGGTTCAGTTCGCTCAAGACCAGCTCGTTCTCCTTATGATCCCAACAAGGCATAGGGCCTTGCAAGATAAGTGGATGGGACCCTTCCGAGTAGTGGGTAAACTCGGAGAAGTTAACTATCTGGTGGACTTGGGCAATCCCAAGGAGGCTCCGACAGTCTTTCACACCAACCGACTTAAAGTGTATGTCTCACGACCTGATGTAGGAGCGTTGCTTCTAGCATCATCCGAAGAAGAAGAAGAGAGTGAAGCTCTTCCGGATCTCCTCAGAGGCTTGCTTTTATACGAAAAAATTGAAGGAGTAAATCTGTCTTCCAATCTGACACCCGAGCAACAAGAAGAATGCAAATCTATGTTGAATCAGTTTGCCTCTCTGTTATCGCTTTCACCAGGCTTGACCCCTTGGGGCCAGCACGACATACTCACTGGTGACTGTCTGCCAGTCAAAAGCAGAGGATACTGCATGTCAGGAAAAGTATGAACCCACATCAAAGGTGAGGTCAGCAAGATGCTTGATCTCGGGGTAATAGAGCCCTCTACTAGTCCATGGTCTAGCCCAGTTGTGTTAGTACCAAAGGCCCGATCTAAAGAACTTAGATTCTGCGTGGATCATCGAGCTCTTAATGCAGTCACCAAGACTGATGCCCACCCTTTGCCAAGAACAGATGAGTTGGTGGACAAACTTGGCGCCGCCAAGTTCCTCAGCACATTTGACTTGACGTCAGGCTATTGGCAAATAGCCCTGACAGACCATGCCAAGGAGAAAACTGCATTTTCTACTCCCATTGGCTTATACCAGTTTAAGGTAATGCCTTTTGGATTGAAGAATGCACCTGCTACGTTTCAACGGATGGTAAACCAGGTTCTGAATGGGATGGAGGACTTCTGCATGGCATACTTGGATGACATCGCAGTGTTCAGTAATTCCTGGGAAGAACATGTAACCCACCTGAGAGATGTTTTGCAGGCTCTTGGACGTGCCAATCTGACCAGAAAGGTGAGTAAATGCCTAATTGGACAGAGTAAGGTAGTCTATCTTGGGCATGAGGTAGGCGGTGGAGAAATAAGGCCTTTGCTCAGTAAAATTGAAGCTGTGCAAAATTGGACAACACCGAATACTCAAACCTAGGTGAGAGCCTTCCTAGGCCTCACTGGGTATTACAGGAATTTCATAGAGAACTATGGGACCATAGCTTCTCCACTGAATGTCATCTCCTCGCCCAAATTTCCTAAAAAGGTTAAACGGAACGAGGAGTGCAATCAGGCTTTTGAAAACCTGAAAAAGGCTCTTTGCCAAGTCCCAGTACTCAGAGCTCCTGATTACCACCAACACTTCATTGTGCAGACAGATGCTTCAAATGTAGGAATAGCTGCCCTATTCAGTCAACCGGATGTGACAGGTAGGGAGCACCCTGTTTGCTTCATCAGCCGCAAGCTGAAGGATCCTGAAACAAGGTGGGCAACAATTGAAAGAGGGTGCTTTGCTATCGTGTGGGCGCTGAAGAAGTTTAGGCCGTACCAGTATGGTTCTACTTTCGTCATTCAGACTGACCACCAACCCTTGAGATGGTTAATGCAAATGAAAGGGGAAAACCCAAAACTATTGAGATGGTCGATCTGCCTGCAAGGGTTTGATTTCACCATTGAGCACAGTTCAGGATGTCACCACCAAAATGCTGATGGTCTCTCTAGGATGTATGTCATCGACTAGAGGTATGAGATTCATCCAGGAGTGGATTAAATCCTCCTGTCCCTTAGTCTGGGGGGGGCGAGTGTTAGGGAGAATTCTCTGTTTAGGCTGAATTTCCTAACCTAGTGAGTCCCCCAGCAGCTTTGCTGGATTTCTGGAGTTTGTTTTTTCCATCCTGCCAAGAGTGAGACTATTTTTCTCCCACTCTTGGTCATGTATGTGTGTAATTCCTTGAATGTCAATGTGTTCTATGGGCTATGGGGTCTTTTACTCCATAGGGTCTCATATGTTTTTCTATGTGTGTTACACCGCACCCTACGTGCCGTAACAATGGGGCGTCCTAGCGGACCCCCACCATAGAATCCATACCCGGGGACTGACTACTGTCTCCCCGGGCATGTAAAGTCACCATTGGCTTTACTAGACCTAAATTTACTAACAGAACTAGTACAAACCATCTTATTGTGGACGTACTAGTAGGTGTAATTCGATTACTCCTGGATCTGTTACTCGAGGGGGCACTGTCCCGTCCCCCCTCGTCGAGTTTTGGCTGGTGGCAGTGGAAACTACTTGTTATGTTCAACCCCGAACTTAACCCTATGGGATTCGTCCCATTGTTGGAGATTGATACTTTTTCTCGTTAATCTCTAACGTACCACCAGTCTACTTATCCTAAATAAGTTTATCGGATGCTATTTTCTGCCAGAACTCGGTTTTTAAAATGGCGTCTGTGTTCGTCTCTGTGACTCCTAAACCAAAGGTTGAGCCCTTTGTTCCACTTTTGGCGGGCCTCTGGACAGAGACCCTCCAAAGTGGTGCCATTCTGTCTGGGTTACCACAAGGGTGTGGGAGGGGGTTTAGGCACCCTGGACCGAGTTGCCTTGCCAACTCCGGTCGCACTCTGGAGTGATTGGCCCAAGTGGTGAGCGTTCCCGCTCACCACTTAGCATGTGTTGATTGACAGCTAGGCTGACTAAATGGGGGTTTTCTGCATAAAAGCAGGGCTTTTGGGACTGGGTCTTCAGAAGTCACCACAGGACCTAACAAATCCGACGAGGGTACCGCTGAGCCGACCTGCACCACGACACCTCCGGTGGAGCCTTGCGGAACCGACTCACCACTTCCCGATGACAGAGGAGATCTCCCGGCCGGAGAGTCTCTTCCCCTGACTGGTGGGAACAACCAGTCACCTTTGCTTTTTATTCGCCTCAGGACGCAGTGGTCGAATTTCCCGTGCAGAGCACCCCGGCAACCGGATAGCCACTAGCCCTGTACCGCGATCAAAAGGTGGTGCCTTGTGACGGAGCACTCCGCGGCTGGTCTCTTCCCTGGTGGTGCACCGGACTTCACTTTTCTTCGACGACGAGATCATCTCTACTCTTGGCAAAGACCCGACGTGCATCCACCACCAGGAACAACTGCCCCCGCCGGAGATGCCCTCCACACAAGGTACCGTGTCTGCCTGGCTTCCCTTTTGATCGGATTGAGTGACGTGTCTTAATCCTCTCCTTTCCGTTGGGTCGCCTCCAAGCTTTTCTCATTCATTGCTCTGAACTGGTTCAATCTGCCGATAACAATTTGCTACAAAGACTTGAATGCATCTTCGCTAGAGACTTTTTGGGACATCGTGCCTTGCCTCTCTCCGAGTGGGCCTGGCCTCTGAACTTTATGCTCTGTTGTGATTCTTGCCTTCTTGCCGTGCATTTTAACCGCAAAGTATTGAACCACGTTGATTTCGTAACCTGCCTATCTTTTTCTCTCCCGTCCTAACTAATATTCGAGTGTCATCTAGGTTGAGGTATACACCTCTGTCTGAAAATAAGTGGTACCGGTAAAACCTAGAGTTGTCGAGATTGCTAGGGGGATTGATCGTTTTCTTTTCCGTAGAGTAATTGTGTTTGATTCGTTTGCCGTGATTTGCCTTAGTGTTTTTCATAGATGTTCTGTTATAAATAAATACCTTAATATCTTTACACTAAGCTTTGTTGCGTGTTTGCTTGTCTTGCTGTGAAGAATTGCCCTATTTTGTATACTCCACATACTGCTCAACTTTTCTTGAGAGAAGTCTGACTGCTCAGCCACAGCTACCGAGTGAATCTGTGTGGTGCAGGCTGCTACCAAGTGGGTTCATCGCCAACACCTGTAGTCCTAAATCTTTTGCAGTGGTCCCAGAGGGAACTGCACAGGTTTCCGCCTAACACTCCCTTGTGCATCCACTCTTCAACAAGCCATCTGCCGATCCTACCTTCCCGGCAAACTATCGCCCAATCTCCATCACCCCTTTCCTGGGCAAACTCTGGAAAAGGTGGCCATCTCCCAGCTTAATCTCCACACTGAATCTGTTGTCTACATTACCATCAGTTTGGCTCCAGACCTACCAGAGGCACGGAAACTGCTCTCCTGAACACCCGTGAAGATCTGCTCTCTAACCTTGATTCCAGCATTCCTTCTGGCCTCCCTGCCCTTCTCAAACTTGAGCGAACCACCTGAAGTTTCAGAAGCAGCTCAAAACGTTCCTCTTCTCCTCTGCTTTCTCTCTCTCCCTCCCCTGCTGACCTACCTGACCTACCTGTCTGCTGTACTGACTGGTTGCTTGGCTACCCTGAGAGTCTCACTGAATCCAGGCTCTTTCTTGATCAGTCACCCTTGCACTGCCACCGGCATACCATGCACTTAGGGGCTGTAACTGTAACCCTAAAGTCCCTTGTTCTCCTTGCACTACCCAGAGCCGCACTGCCCTGGCTGCACTTACTCAGAGCATTACTGCCCTGTTTTCTCCTCCCCACTTCCTTACCCTTCCCCCTCCCTTTCCCCTTGCATTTCACATTCTTGCACTTACACGATCTGAATGACAGAAGGTGTAGTAAGATCGTTTGTCTCATCCTCCCTCTATCTTCCCTCCCTTGTCTTGTCGCACCTAGAAACACCTGTGAAGAATAACTCTTACACCAATAATAAGACTGACTCAGGAAGTTGACAAAGGTAATCTCTTTTATTCTCAATTATCTAAAACGGACATCATACGTGACGTCATACTACGTGGCAAACTAAGAAAACGTATTTAGGATTGTGGTTGGTCTACAGGGAATATCTAAGTATACTTTATGTAGGGCATGGGATTGTGATTGGGTCTCTGTAGTCAGGTGGACAAATTATGCCCACCCCTCGTGCAAGTCATCCTCAGCCTTTGTTACATACACAACACACTATTGGCTCTCAAATTATAGGGCTCTTCAATACATGGCCCTCTATAATTGGTTGGCACGCTTGTACCCTTCTGGAATATTCAACTTGCTAGCAGCACGCAAGCTGGTACACCAGGTGCTGGTGGGTGGACTTGACCATGCCTCCCCACCCAATTAGCCCATCATCCATCATCACTCACACCTTCTGCCATTTGAATTGTCTTTGAACTTGGCCTTGCAAAGTATCACTGCTCCTGAGAATAAAAGGGAGTGCGAGCACTTTCTTATCTTCACGTCTCGGTGCTGTTTGCCCGTGTTCTATTTCCATGTATCCGACGTGACAGGAGAACTTATTTTAGCTCCTTCTTCGCTTTTAATGATATTAAATGAATAAAACTTGTCACTCATAGTGTCTTTCCGTTGCACCTTAACAGGAGCTTGCCTCACTTCTCACGTTCTTTGTATCTCCTTGAATAGATAACCAGTTCTTGGCTGCCCCTTCCCTTGACACTGGGCCAGAAGCCTTCTCGATCCATCCTCAATGTTCAGCTGTTTTCTCTGCTGTGTCATGATTTCAGCCCTTCTCTTTCACAGATCCTGGCTTATTAAAGTTGCGACATCGAATATCCAGATGGTATACATGTATATATATATATTGGCGGCAACGGCTGCAGTCTATTCATTACGTATAGCCAGCCTTCACAATTACCTAGTCTACTTGCGTTGCAGCATCTGTACGGTTATAAAATGGCTTATATTTCTTCAGTGCTCTTTGCACCTGGAATCTTCATTCCGCACATGAAAGGTTACTCCATTCTTTATTTCGTCATCAGATTCCATAAGGTCTACACATTCTCTTCTTTGACAATTCTTCTTAATGCGTCGTCTTCACCTCATGTGACGCCCCCCATCTTCTCTTTTATTCTTTTTACACATCTTCAGGGATCTCTCTTAAGAGACCGTCATCTCTCCACGGGTAAGGCTTTCACAATGGATAACTTGTTTCGAAGATCTTTCGCGGTACACGTATCATTACTGACGTTGTGCATGCCACAATTTCCAGCTTCCAACATATAGGCATAATAGGGGCGGGACTTCTGGTAGAGGCATTTGGCTCCTCCTCTACACTACCTTTGAATCTGCTCATCCTATTTATCTTTCTGATCATTTTCTTCTTTGTTTCTTTTCCACACTTCCCTCACATTATGCTCCTTCTTCTGTTTTACCTACTCACCACTGTCTACCCCTCCTCAACCATCTTCTCCTCCTCCTCAAGCACTGTGTCCCTCCTCATCCACTGTCTCCAACTCCTGAGCTACTGTCACCTCTACTGTTACTGCTGTCACCCCACCTCATGCTTCCTCTCAGCCTCCACCTGCCCTGCTTTCTGACATAGAAGTTGAGGAGCACCTTTTTGTAAGGAATGGTAAGGTCCATACAGCGCCTCTCTCACTCAGTGCTGGGAATAGGTAGCATTTATTGCAGGGGGTATGCTACATGAGCGGGGCTAAGGGCTAGAGTCCCATCCCAGGTCATGCAGCATCCCATCTCTTTAAGGAAGGCAATCTTGTCAATGTGCATATTAGCATAGAGCGTTTTTTGTAAACATAAGAATCTCCACATACGTTTATATCGAAATATGTCTATAATAGTGATTCAGCAAGAAACTCCTCTGAGCACGTAATGCAAGTTAGGCTCTCTGCTCTTTTAATTTGTAACAATATTCACCCTAATGAAACAATATATTTAAATCTAAAGACATCTATACTCATTTCAACAGTTTGTCTATTGGGAGTGCAGATAGAGCTGTTTCTGGACATAGCTCATATATGAATCCTTCAGTCTTGCTTGTGTGAGTCATCTGGCTGCTTGTGGGTGAGTACCTGGCTCTGCCACAGATTTTTAGGGAAATACCATGGGATTGAATGATGCTCTGGCAAGACACACTTTGCCGGAGCTCTTTCTTGTTCTGGCCCATTTTGTACTCTTCTCTCACTGGTTGATGAAAAAGCATTTGACAGCATTGAGTGGGGGGTACTTGTTTTGTGTGATGTGAAGATTTGCGATTGGGGAGGATTTTACACAAAAAGTAGGAAAATCTGGTGTCTGGTGTATATCAGATTACTTTGATTGTCAGAAGGGGAACAAGGCAAGGATGCCACTGTCCCCATTATTCTTTACACTAACACTAGAACTGTTGGTGATTGCTGTTCACCAGAATGATAATATTACTGGTGTTACCTTATCTACTGTGCAGAAAAAATGATTAGTATATGCAGATATCATTTTGACTTTAATTAGCTCAGCTGGATCCATATTTGAGCGTATATCAGTAGTGCAATCCTTTCATTTACCCCAGCAAGTGTGATGTTAGTTCAAAGAAGGTTATGCCAGTGTTTCCCTGTTAAAATCAATAATCAGGCTGGCATTTGCATTTCCCCCAATGCATTGTTATAAACGTATCTGCAATGGCATGCCAGTGGTGTTGCAGTACATTGCATTTACTTGCCAATAGGAGCAATATTCTTTCTGCAGCAACACCGGCATCACAACTTTGTGTGGCATTGGAGCTACATCCCTGGTTCTGTCAATATAATATGATGCCATTCTCAAAATGTCCATGCCTGCATGCCCATGTAGAACACATTCACATTCTGGTGTTTGCACTACATATGGAACATGCTGATGGCAGTCCTAGCAATGCCGAAACAAAGTCCAGCTAGTGTATCCCCAGTAGCTACCACTTTCAGGCTAGATTCTACATTGCCCCCAGAAAATGATGATATCAGTCTAAACAAAGTGATGCAAGTGCTGCGAAGTAAAGCAAATTATGATGTGGACATCAACATGGACCATAGAAATCTGTTGTACCAGAAAAAGACATGGGCCTCATTACGAGTTTGTCGGTCTGGATACAACGCTTGCTGGTACCGTTGTATCCGCGCTGGCAAACTCCGAGATGTACGCGGGTGCCTTTCATTCTGCCAGGTCTGACCTTAAATTGCATTATCTGAGTACGGAAACATACCAAAGTGTTTTATATGTATAGATATATTATGCTCCATTACAAATAGGCGCTCGAAAAATGAAATGAGATGCTGATAAAGCAAAAAATGGAGGCATTGCATTTTAAGAGTAGGAGGGTGGTATGGTCAGTGTTTTGGGTTCTATCTTCACAAAGGAGGGTGATAGCAGAGCAGCATGATAACAAGTATGATGAAAAAGAGAGGTAGACAATGATCCCACACAGAGTAGAGACAACATACCCGAATCAGATGATCCAGACAGGAGAATGTTGCACTACAATCTGACTAAGGAAGCCATAAGGGAAAGCAGAATACAGATAAATGCAATGCGGCTGTGCTGAGTAGTGCTAATGAAATTAGATAAGTGAATGAGTGCTGTTTCCAGTGCTTAATTTGTGGGGGTGGTTGCCAGTGCTCAACACCGGCACTCTTTTTTGGGCACCGGAACTCATACGTGCCATTGCTTTGTTGGTTCTTCCACTTCGCTTTGCTTCGATTATAAATCATAGGGATTTGTCATTCTGATCTCGATCTCTCTCGTGCTTGCAGGTTGCAGGCCACGGCTGGCGGGGCCCGGCAGGGGCCAGCAATAGCAATGAACAACAAACTGTTACAATCTGCCAATGAAAACTACCATTCTGTTGTTACTATGCAGTATTTGATACATTCTGTATAGTAACACAGAATGTGCAGTTTTCAATGGCTGTTCTTCTGAGCCAGTGAAATTACATGGTGACGTGTTGTTGTTGCCACAGGAGGAAGCGCGGCGCCACGTTCATTTCACAAGTTACTGTGAAGTGAAGGTGTCGAGGCGTGGCATCGTTGGTCCTGACTTGTGAGAGAGCATGCCCTGCTGCACTGCGTGGTGCGGCCTAGTTGCTTTCTCGGGGCCCCTCTGCCTGATTTTTCATTTGTGCGGTGCCAGTGTGCACACCTGCCCCCCCGCACCTCCACCCTGAGGCCCCGACAGGAGACCAAGTCCCAGCTGGCAAAGCAGGTAAGTCACTTGTTGTTGCATACGGTGCAGCCTGAGCCCGGGCTTCTGTCTGTGTGACCTGTGTGCAGTGTGCTGCTGACTGCAGTCAGTTCTAGGCCCATGCCAATTTCTGTGACCAGGGGCTGCCGGCTGCCGCAGACTGAGTAGGATGACTCTGCCGTGGGCGGCCGGGCCCGTGGATTGTGCCCAAAAGTATGTTTTTTTACCTTTTTCTTTGAAACCCTGACCTTCCGTGGAGCCGGTGGCCAGGGCCCCGCGCCACGGAAGGTAGGTTTTAAAAGAAATAACTTATTTTGAGTGGCAGCTGTGGTCCATCACTTCAAAAGTGATGGGCCCCATCTGCCCAAATATACATTTTTTTTTTAAAATCTTTGGGGCCGCTGCACACCTATTTTTGTCATCATCAGGCTCAGCATGGACGTGGCGGTGATGTCCCCACGGAAGGTAGCCTAAGTGATTGAGGCAAGGCAGGACAAAGCCCAGGACAGGACAGGGCATGGGCGGCGGCAGCGTGGTCCCACTAGTGTCTGTCACAAAAGGAATTAATTGTCGTTTGCAACTTTGGCCTCCTTTTCATTGGTGCCGAGCCTGGCTCGAGACAATTGTATGCCCCAGTCCGACCCTGGATAGCATTCATCTAAGCAAACCATGAACTGTGAATGTTTGTCTGGGTGTTTCCCTTCTATCTTTTAATGTTATCGGCCTCATTAGTTCACAAACGAGCTTCAGCGAGGGGACCCGGAACGGTGCACGTATTGGGCCGAAACCGAACCGGCTGCACTTCGTGAGAAAAGCCCATGCAAAGACGAACTTCTGAAATGCCATTTCAGGCTTAAAGATACACACATGGAAACTAGACGGGGATAAACATGGTGCATGTGCCCACTAATCCGTCGTCATAAATAAAAGCACTAGTTGAGTATTTGTGTATAATTCTCAACCGTCTTTTGCTGTCATTTTTTTACATAATTCCAGCGCATGTTTTCTATCCTGATGTGTGGTTTATACAACAGATGTGGCCCCTTAACCTGGGTACAATATGCTCTGAACATGTACTCTGAATGAGAGCACATGCAATCCTCAGATGGGAATCCTCAGATAGAGCTGGGTGTCTGTTACACCCCGCAGTTTAATGAAGTATGTCAAGAACATGTCAGTGGGAAGGAGGTATCCGAATATGCATTCCCCTCTGGCTTCTGAATATTGGGTGAAAAAACATATTTAGTTTTTTTATATGTGTTAATGTGGATAGAGGCCCTAAAGCAGAAGTAGCACAGGCTGTTGATTTCACAACAATGTCTTGCAGAAATAACTTTTTCCATGTTATACAACACCATGCTCATGCTTGAAGGAAGAGTGAAGGGGATGCATTTATGAGATGTGATGACTGATAAGGGCTTTGAGAGTAAATTGATTACACAAAACACCTGGATGAGGTGACTGAAGAACGGGATGAGGGAGGGTGCTCTTCCGGGAGGTAACCGATTAACAATACTTGGTGTACTTTAACAGACTGTCAGATGGGGCAGAAGGGGTAGAGACAAATACAGGTCAACAGTGACTGAAACAGAAGGCTTTTTTATTTATTTGCATGTTTAAAGCGCTCACACAGCCCGGGGGCATCGAGGCGCAGTTACAGGAGGAGCATGTCTTAGTTGCGTATTTACTACTAGTCTGTGCCAGCATTTGCTGCAGTGCCAAAACATAGATGAAACAGAATAAACACAATTGTTCACATTATAATTCTGTTCCCAAAGATTTATGAAATCCTGGTTGAATTGTATATATTTTTTTTAAACTTTCTTTATTAGTGGGCACAAAAAGATGTATGGCACCATTGCACAATTTATCTCGTGTATATAACAACAATACATTATCAATATACTTCCATGTTCAATGTTACATAGACATGTCATCCATCATCAGCAATCATGTTACACAAATAAACTCTAAATGGGCCCCAAATGTCTTTGGGTCTGCATGACACAGGTTGGGTCGAAACAAACTGTTCTTCTGCTTCATTAACATGCGTTAGTTCTTGTAGGAATTGATTCATACTGGGTGGAGTGGCATTTTTCATTTCTGTAGGATACATTCTTTGGCTACAGCAAAAATGGTGTTAAATAATCTTCACATTTTTTTCAGAACATTTACTGATATCGCCAAACAAATATTTCTGGGGGGTCAATTCAGGGGGAACCTGTGTTATTTCTTCCAGCAATTCTGCCACAGCCCTTCAGAAGCCAGCCAACACCGGACATTCCCAATACACAGGGTCGGACTGGGACAAGAAATAGGCCAGGTCACCCAAAAAAAAGTGTCCCACCCCTCGCCTCAAAAAAGTGTCCCAACCGTCGCCTCACGACCATTGACATCTGATGACATCACCGGAAGTGATGTCATTTGACCCCACCCCAAAGTGACACCCCAGAAAGTGATGAAACACAACCTTTCACCCCTTGACAAATCAGGAAGTGGCATCAAATAGCATTGTTCCTAAGTACACTAAATTACTGTGAATCCAAGCAGACATCCAAGGCCAAATGATAATGTTATTGTATAGCACTTAAGCTTAAGCTCCTTTTTATAGAACAAATATGCATACAATATCACCCAACCTGTGTTGGTACTCATTTATCGACCTAAGCAGGATGAAAGGCTTTTTGAAAAAGAAAAAAAAACAAAATGGAAAAAAAATTAAAAAAATATATATATTTTTTCTCAATTTTTTTTTCTTCCAAACCGGCTCAGGCATGTCCAGAAACCGGCCCACGGAAAGGCTGAGGGGCCAATCCGACCCTGCCAAAACATATGAAAAGTACCAGCCTGAGGCGGTTTGCATTTAGGGCAGGTGTCTGGCGCAAACTTTGTCACCCTGGCCGGCGTATAATGGAGCCTATTCAGGATTTTAAATTGAATCAAGCTCACCCCTGCATTAAGTGACACATTCTTGGTAAGTATACAATATCTAGCCCATTTCTCCTCCCCATTGGGTATCTGCAAATCTGCTCCCCATTTCTCCTTAACTCAGTTCACTGTAGGGGTGTGGGCCTGGAACACAGTGTACAGCTTGGAGATTCCCAGACCGTTTTCAGCCGTTATTGGCTATATGCACGGATGTGGCATATGCTCGTCTGGGAACAGCGTTCATTTTTTCTGATATGTGGATTTCATACGATAATATTGAAGCGTTTTGAGTGGTCCATCTCCCAGTGCCCTTAAGAATGATTTCAGATCTACAAATTTCCCATTTACAAAAATATCCCCCAGTTTCATTTCGTTGTTGGGGTCCCAGGATTCCTGTATACTTGCCTCGTGTGTGGGGGGCAAGCCCGGGAAGTTCCAAAGAGGCATCTCCAGGTTGTAGGGTGTTTCCAGTTTCAATCTTTTAAAAATGGCCGCCCATGCCCTTACCGTGCAACTCACCGGGTTGTATTCGCAAGTGTCTCTGTGCTGTGAATCGAAGAGAACAGACTGTATGTTCGTGGGGTGTGTGGTATACTCCTTTATCCATGCGTGGAGTGTACTGTCTGAGGCCTCATACCAGTATTTTGCAAACTGTGCCTGGGAAACATAATAATAAAGCTCAACGTCAGGGGCAGCCATACCTCCTGTGGAATAAGGCTCCACCATTTTCTCCCAGCCTATCCTTGCTGTTTTCCCACTCCAGAAAATGTTACTACCATGGATCGGAGTTTAACAAAGAAGGTTCTGCCCGGCCATATGGGGATGTTAACGAAGAAATACAATAACTTGGGCAGGATCACCATCTTAAGGATAGTGACTCTGCCGGCTAGTGAAATTGGGAGGCGTCCCCACATCTGGAGTTTTGTATTCAAAGTAGTTAGCGTGTTTTCGTAATTATCGGTGTACAGTGTGAGTCTGTCTCTGGAGACCAAAATACCTAAGTATCTGATGTGGTTCTCCGACCATGTGAGCCCCCCTGTGTTGTCAGGACATTTGGTGGCCGGGGTGAGCGGGAATATTTCCGATTTGGTTCTATTTATAGTATACCCAGAGTAGTGTGCGAATTCCTGTATCTCTTCCATAATGGGTGTTATGTTTATCTCAGGTTCCCTAACATAAAGTAATGTTTCATCTGCATATAGTGAGATCAACTGGGTGGATCCCTTCATCTTGATCCCTCTATCCGCATGTCTCAATCAAACCGCGGCTGCCATTGGCTCGATGGTCGATGCGAACAGTAGGGGCAAAAATGGACATCCCTGCCTAGTCCCCCTACCCAGAAGAAACATTTATTTCGGAGATGGCCTTGTTAGTTAGAACCAGTGCACCTGGCTCTGTGCATAGTAACCTTACGTATTTTACAAAGTTGGGGCCCACCCGGAATGCCTCCAGAACCGCCAGAAGATAGACCCATGAAACAGAATTGAATGCCTTTTCAGCATCAAGAGATATGGTAGCCGCGCTTCTCCCCGGGTCTATCTGCGCCATTATGCCAAAAAGCCTTCGGAGGTTCAGAGCCGTGCATCTCTTAGGGATGAACCCGTTCTGATCGGGATGGACAAGGGTAGGGACTGCCGGCAGGATTCGATTCACATAGACTTTTGCGAATATCTTGGTATCAGTATTTATAAGTCACATGGGTCTATATGACGATACATCCTGTGGGGGTCGCCGAGGCATCGGGAGTACGGTTATCACAGCCTCTCTCATAGTTGGGGGTTGTATGTTACTTTCGAGGGCCTCCTCCCATACCTGTATCAGTATCGGGACAAGTTCCTCACGGAACTCTTTGTAGAATTCGGCCCCTATCCCATCCGGTACCCTGCCTGACGACAGTGCCTTGATTGCCTCCATGATCTCGTCTGGAGATATCGGTTGGTCCATTGCCAGACAATCTTTATCTGGAAGCTTAGGGAGGGAAAGAGCCCCGAGGTATGACTTAATTTCTGTGAGTGATTTCTTATCCTTATTTGAATAAAGCTCTTTGTAGAAGTTTACAAATTCCCCATTAATATTCTCATCACTGAGGAGTATGTCACCTTGCGCCGTGTGTATGCTTGTAATCTGAGTGGGTTGTTTATCATGCTTAAGTAAATTGGATAGTGTTCTACCTGCCTTATTTCCTTCACCATATCTGTGTGCCCATATAGGGGCCGCCACATAATGAACCTCTCTGCTGGCCAACTTGTTGAACTCCTGCAGGTGTGTGTGTATGTCAGCTAATATTTCTCTAGTTTGTGTGCGCGTGTATTCTGTCTCTAATGCGTCTACTTTGTTTTCAATATCTGATCATTTCGTTCTCACCCCCTTCAACATACCCACAGATCTGTATATAAACACTCCCATTATCCAGACCTTAAAGGATTCCCATACTGTTGAGTATTTATCAAACGATCCCACATTATTAACAAAAAACTCTGTAATATCAACATGCAGCGTTTCAGCCACCCCGGGGTCGGCTAGTATGCCACCAGGCATTCTCCACCTTCTAGCAGGCCCAGGTATATTTTGGAGCATTAATTCCAACGGAACTGGGGAATTATCAGACATTGTACGTGGCAAAATCTTGCACTCCCTCAATCCAGTCATCATGGAATAGGAGACAAACCAGTAATCGATTCTGGCTTCAGAGTCATGTACCGAAAAGTAAAACGTGTATCTTCTATTACCGGGATGTAGCTCCCTCCAGGCGTCCACCAACAGAAGTTGTGATAAAACATGTGACAAACTAAGTACAGACTTGCTGGGGGCTCTAACAGTCTTTGAGGCTCTATCAAGAACTGGGTCAAGGGCCAAATTGAAATGTCCTTCCCAGATGACCATGGATACATCGAGTGAGACAACTATCTGATACATATCCATATAAAAAGTGGGGTCATCGATGTTAGGCCCCTATGTGTTGACTAGAAGTAGCGATCTGCCCCCATACTATAACATATCTTCCCAGAGGGTCGACCTTGTGGCCCTCTAGCTTGAACCCCAAGCCTGGATGTATAAGTGTGATAACCCCTCTAGACTGAGACTAGTAGTTTGTGTAAAACCTTAGAGCACCCCATTTAGGTAATATATGCATGTTGCTCCTCCTTACCATGTGAGTTTCTTGTAACATAAGTATCTGGGGGTTATGTCTTGCAATGTAATTTCCAATTTTCTTAACTTTCATCTGATTATTTAACCACTGTACATTCCATGTTAACAGTTTAATCTTCAATCCATCGCCAGTGCATTGCAAATAAGTATTTGACATTGTCTCGTATATCAGGTTTATAGTATTCGTGCAGCTTAATCAGTGCCAGTCTAGATGCAACCACATTTTTATTTTTCAAACTCCCATCTAGCTTCACCAACCTTCCAACAGGACGTGGCGTCTTCAAGTGGCCACAGACCCCAACATTGTGCCACAGTAGATCCACTTTAGTACTATAACATCTGATCCCAACTCCTCTTCCTTCCCCACCAACCTCATCGTCTCTCCCAACTTGACGATGTACCATACCAACCTCGTGGAATATTCCAAGGGTAGCCATGTTGCTTCACATGGCCGCCGACTGGGTCCCAAACTCCACTTAAACATATTGCCTGGGCCGCTTAAGTTTCAAGTCATCTCGACTACGACCATCAATGCACCATAGAATTTTCAACCTATCCGCCTTTTAAGTGTTTACTTAGTCCGTCGGTCTGGGCCTGTTGCTTTGTGCTGGTCTGCCCCCCCTTTGAGGCAGGGGTATGGAGGTTTCAATGTATTCAATGTATTGTGTAGCTTCAGCGGAGATTCAAAAAAATGTGCCCTGCCTGCGTGTTGGATCCTCATTTTGGCCGGGAAAATAAGGGCGTATGGGATTTGACGCTCCCTTAGGAGCTTCTTGACCGGCTCATGGGATCTTCTGCTCGCCTGAACCCCAGCAGAAAAGTCATGGTAGATATGTATGCGACTTTCCTCAAATTGGAGTGTTCCGGCCTCTCTTGCCTTTCGCAGGATTGCGTCTCTATGCCTGTAGTTCAGGAGTCTTGCAATTATAGTGCGCGGCAGAGCGACTGGCTTAGGTGTTGGGGCCAGTGTACAATGTGCTCTTTCGACCAAGAAATGCTCAGAGAATGTTTCCTGCCCGAACAAGGATTTAATTCCTCCAATTGTTTTTCCATCTGACCTTTCCCGAAGGATTCTAATACGCCCACCACACGAATGTTGTTTCTCCTCAATCGCGATTCGAGGTCTTCACATTTATTTTGTAATTTTGCCATATTTTCCTTGATCTGGGTGATGTCGCGGCTGCGGTGCGCAATGCTGTCTTCATTGGTGCTTATTCTGTTTTCGGTCTCTGTTACATGCGCACTTTCTTTCTCCGCTCTAGCCTTAAGGGAACCTATGTTGGACACAATGTCATCCAACTTCATATTGACAGATTGAAACCCATTTTGCACTATTGCTGTTAACTTGTCTTCATAATCGCCAGCTTCTGAATTATGGGCCTCACTGGCGTCATTGTGGATGTCCACCACAGTGGTTTGGTTCTGGCTGCCAGTGTAGGCGTCCATCAGGCCTTTCTTTTTGTTCCCTGGGGTTTTGACGCCCTTGCCTGCCCTGGGTGGTTCCTCCATAATGCTGCCGGATCTCCCCCTCTTATAGTTTCTACAGTGCCCCAGTGGTCAGCCTGCCCCACCTCTGTGTAACAATCACTTTTGCCTCTTGTATTATGTCACAGCCTCAGGGTTGGAGCGGGCTTCAGGGATGTAGGTGTTATGGCGTTTGCCCTCTGGGGATTCACCCGTCAGTACCTGGTGTAACGAGTGGACTGTGTCTCCCCACGTATTATATTACAGGGTTGTCAAGTTCGTGTTTGGTTATACAGCGGCCTCATTCAAGAGTCTCAAGCCATCCAGGTCTGTAGTTGGCTTATGTATGCCCAGTATGTCTTCACCAGCACTATCCTCAGAGCGGGGTGTATTAAGGCGATTTCTTCTTTCCCCCTCTATGTCACAGGTGTTTTGTTTATTCTTCAGTAGTAGAGGGCCCTGGGAGCAGTTGCCTCGCGGCTCCCGGTGTCTGGAGGCAACAGTATCTAGATACCAAGTATTGTTAAAGCCCTCCTGCACCAGACAACCAATATGCAGCAATCACAGTGTGCCTTTTAGGCTCAATTTGCAATGTCTCTGGGGGCTGATTGTATTGTGCGCCTCACAGTGGGGTGGTGTTGTGTTTGCCCACGTTGGGTGGGCCCGCATGCACAGAGCTAAGGATTTCTTCCCCCGCAGGCAATGGCATTGGCTCTCCCAGCTGGCCGCCAGTGTTGATGCGGCGCTAGCCGCGGCCTGGGCAGGAGGCCCAGGCTAAACAGGACTAAGGCCGCCACACAGCGCACCACCCCCACCTCGCCCCTCCGGTACCTATCTGTGAGTGAGCGTGAACCAGGGATCTGGAGCGACAGCGCGCCGCCGCGGCTCCATCCCGTGTCTCGACCGATTGTCATGCACGGGATGGCAGGGAGAGCCTCTACTGCCACCTCCTTTCTTCACAGCCAGAGCAGCACCCAGACATCGGAAGTGCACGGGAGCCTCCGGTACACGCCAGCGGCCTCAGTCCCCTCATTCCGCATCAGCGAGGGCCAATATATTCTCCAAGGCGCGAACCGCGGGGGCAGGCCCCTCCCACCTGCGGCCTGCAGTGCTCTTGTGACCATGGTGTACAGGTGAATCTGCGCGGTTCCACTCACCGGATCTCCTCAGCGCCAGGCACCAGCCAGTTTTCCGACAGCCGTAACTTGGCGGATTATGGTCGTATTTTACCAGGATTTTCACTGGTTGCGCATGTGGGTCATCGGTAGCGTAGCTTTCAGCCTCCTAGACAGCCCTAGTACGGATGTTGAAGCTTAGGATATTACACTGGAGCGGGAGCTCCAAAGTCAGGCAGACATTTTGCTCATGCGCAACAGCACCCCCGCCCCTGGTTGAATTGTATTTAATATCCCATTTCCCATTGCACAATTCATAAGTATATCATACATTATTTTCTGAAACATATTTGAGTACTAGAAATATGTGAGATAGGTCAATAAGAAACTCATGTGTCCTACCCTTTTTAAAGATGGGGATTGTGGTACTCTCCTTCCAAGTATAGGGCACCACAAATCTGTAATATGTTTGTAAGGATCTATTGGAATCATGTCTGGGGTGGGGTATTTACCTCCGAGTTACAAATGTAGTGCTAATTCCACCTCTTCTATTGTAAAGGAAAAAAGCAAATAGGACATTGTTAATTGTTACATTTAATGTTATTTCTGTTAAAAGTGTAACATATTCTATTCCTAGTATAGCGTCCAGCTTTGTCTTTTCCATAAGCGTATGTACAGCCTGAAAAGTATGAGCCCACAATATCAGTGAAATTTTACATTAAGAAAATCAGAGGACCATTTGCTGCCAGAAAGACATTAAGGAATAGTTTCTAACCTTTACTGTGTTTGGATGCCATGCAGCCACTTCTATTTTGCAACACATATCGTTGTTATATGTTTGCTCTATATTCTAAATATTACTCCTGTAAATTCTTCGACACTGTCTGACCTTATTTTTGCCAAAGGTTTCTCCTTTAAAGCAGATAAAAGCTAAAATTTCCAAAGCTTAAAGTTTGAGTCTAACCAAGAACTACTTGTCCTGTTTCTATTGGAGATTCATCCAAACAGGCTACTATATTTTCTATACTGTCCCATACAATCTTATGATGCAGATCATTTTAATTTCCTGTTGTCCATCTTCTATTCCTCAACACATATTCAGTTTTAGATGTCTACTTAAAATCAAATGATTGATCGGAATACCTCCTGCTATTGTTAGCTCAAGGGGGTGATGATTACTTGGGTCACCATTGCCTATGGATAAAACCTTAATCATATCCCAACTTGTATCTATAATAATACTAAATTAGCTGTTTCGAAAGGTATACCATTCCAGTTTATCATTGTTAAATTGACCATTCAAAGGCTGTAACCGATGTTTGAACAAAAAAAGCCAAAATGCTAATCATCTATCATTGGACCTACAGTCTATTAATATAGCCCCTTCTTGACAGAACGCTTTCTTGTCTGGGGCCTTGTCCAGAATTCCTGAACCGTCTCCCAGGCAGAGGTTGAAATCACCAGCCAAAGTGATTACTTCATCAATTAAATGTATTTTCAATGTTATCACCTCAAACAGATGTAAATGCAATCTTCCTCTATCTATATTCATATTAATATCTTCACTTAATACTGCAGTGTTACATTTTAATATTTTAAAATTAGGCCCCAATCTAATATATCCTTATAACAAAAATAATGTACGCCTAAACCATAATCATCTTCCCCGAGCAGGATGGCCATGGACTGCTTTTTGAGCCAGTGCCTGAAAGGTGGAGACGACTTGAATATTTATTTTTTTACAAAGACCAGGTTTCTTGGAGTAATACTATATCAAAGGAGCCAATGAGTCTCTGAACTGCTGGTGAGTGTGGACTCTCACATGGAATCCATTGTGTTTGTCGGAATTGAGATGCAGTGTAGCACTTGAGGTTTTTGTACCCTTTGTACCTTTACCTCCATAATTGTGTCATAACTGCAATTATTTATCTGTGCACCAAGAAGTTTCTGAAGTGGTGTTTGGGCCTAATAGCTCAGAGAGTGACTGCGGGCTGAACGCCTTTGAGCTCTCTATTTCTAGCTTGAATCTTTGCTGATATAATTGTGTCATAACAACCACTATTCATCTGTGTCCCAAAGAGTCTCTGAAGTAGTGCTTGGGCTAAATATCTCTGAGAGTGACTTTAGGCTGAATGCCTTTGAGCTCTCAAAGCAAGTAAAAAGCAAGTCATGCCTTGTAAAGCACCTCTGCACAGCGCTGCAGGATATAACAAACACTACCCTGAACACAAAAGTACCAAACAGGGCTCTACCCCTGTAAAGCTCCTCAGCTCACCCACACAAGCAGCCATCACAGCCTTCTTCGAATCCAAGTTATCACTGGATCCGTGCTGTCCCTCAACACACACGAACAAAGAAGTAGATTTATCATTGTCAGAGGGTATTGACAACACTAATTCATTGCTAAAGCTTGTTGTCAGCCTTGAGAGGGCCTCACTGGGTTGCGAAAAACAATTGACGATGGAGAAAAACCAGGATGATGCTATTGATATTAACTTATCAAATACAGCCGACATGGCCTTCTCTTCCTGCTCAGACTCTTTGATTTCTGACGAGTCTAGTATTCCGGGAGAAGACTCACTTTCAAACAAAATCTCTACGGGTGGCAAAGAGGAGTACAATAGTAACTCCACAATGCTGGTAGCAAAAATGCAAGACCAATCCCAGATATTGTCATCACTAATGGATGAACACCGTGCAGGCAAGGCCTTGATGCTGCAAATGCTAGACTCATTCGCAGTGCTTTCAGAAAAGATAACAGAGAGATTGCAGTAGCAGCGCACAACGAGGCAATGCCCGAAAACGACCAAGGAAGCAACCAGTCAAACCAGCTGCCCAGAAACCAATTTGGCAGTGAAGACAGATCACAAGGTAAACAAAGCCTCGGTGCATGCACAACCAAAATGAAAGTAACTGCTCTGGGCTGGGACTATGAGGAGATACACATACCTCCACCAATGGAGCTAAAAAATGCTCTAAAGAAAAAAAGACAGTCCCCAATAAACCAGCCTTACATTAACTTGACCAAAATCACACACACAATACCAAAGCCAAAGTATATTGAAACTCAGTTAATAAAGGTTGACCACAGCACAAAGCGATTTTTGGTAGAAAAAAGCGTGCACCTGATGGCCAAATGCCACAGGCCCATCTGAATGGGCCGTTGACGATAAGGGGCAGGAAAAACACTCTGTACCAGACTACAGAGTGGCATTTGCTCAAAATATTGACGCAAAGCAAAGACTTCGGCACTGGGACACGGATCAAATTCCAACATCACTTGAAACTGTCATAAACAGGTTGCAAGATGACCAGCCAAAGCAGTTGGGCAGCATGCCATCCGCTCCCCTGGTTAATACTCCAATTATCCAACCTAATGCCCATGGGCACTTGCATTATTTTGGAGGAAAACTGTCCAATTGCCAACAGCCCATTTCTGAATCGATCCACCCTATTGTCAATTTTTCAACAAATATCTTACTTCACGGTAAAATGGAATTACCTTCATGCAACAGTTCAACAAACTGGGCGTTGAAGGAATTTGCATCTCCACTAATGGTGGAACTATTAAAAACCAAAGCTGAACGATTCCTTGAAATAGGGTATACTCTAATCACTTGCAGAAAAATCAAAAAGACCGTCAATCAGTCACAGGAACATGTCCCTCAGTCGGCCAAACGAGTCCCTTCATTGAATTCAGAACGGGAAGCTCTTCGAGCATTGCAATTACCCGGAGAGCTCCCAAAGTGGGGCTAGTTGACCTAAGAATAGGTCAACAGGACCTACCTGGCTTTCTTGGAATACTATGCGCTTTTGCTCATTCTTGATGCACACGCAAGGTCAAAAATTGTTGCAGGAGGTAGATTTTTTTATGCTGTAGGAGACTTGGTGCATAAAGCACCTAGCCATCGATGGCTTCCATACTTTGAGCCAAAAGGCTATTCCATCTAAGAAAGGGCGTGCTAGTGGAGGCCTGGCCATTGGTGCCAAGTCCCACCCAAACTTGACCCCCTACACCAGCACCGAAAAAGATTGCCCTATATTCTGATGGGGATACTGCACGGCCCACCAGGTATAAGTATGGATATTCTGATAATCAACATATATGATCCACCGGGTGGCTGATAAACTAGAACTATTCAGAATTTAGTGTGTCTAGCAATTTCTAAATGGACTGAACAATCTCCAGAAGGCAACGCTGTGTTAGTAGGGGACTTCAACAAAAGGGACTTGCATTTGGAGGACGTATTAGTAAACCAGGGAATAAATTCTTGGCTTAAGATCATGGATTTTTACGACCAAACATTTTTGGACCCCCCTGTGCTTGATGATCATAAGCCCAATTACATATGGTATAATGGCATTTTTCAATCCTTTATTGACTATGTTACTAGCACTCCTGCGCTGCATAGAAATTCTAGCCACATTACTATAACCTACAATAGGTTAAGCGACCATGGTGTGCTCGGATGGAATACCAACCTTAAAATATATCTGACGGCACATCAGAGTTCTGTTATGCCTATTTGTAATTTCCAAGGCACTCGTTTTAGATGATTGGTGAAAATACCAAAATTACTAATGAACTACTGTCCAAGGACCTTTCTGGTTTGGCCGCTGCTTTTGTGGCTGCGGTGTCGGATATAGGCAAAATGTTGACTACCAAGGTACACACACTGCTAAATGGAAAATGGTGTCCGAACAGTAATAATATCACTAGTATCTTAGCCACATATGATTATGTCATTGCAGAGCGGAAAGGTTTGTACTAAGAAGGTTAGAGTAAACTGTGAATTAGACCCACAGGCCAAAAATATTGCATTAAAATATATGTCTACCAAATATAGGAACTGGCAAAAGAATCACACATTTTCCATAACAAGTGTAAATTGGTAAAAATTGTTTTTTTGGTTAAAAACGCATAACACAACAACATTTTGGCAGTACTACATTAATTACCGTAAGTCCTTTTCCCCCCATGAGCTGAATCCTATTTCACAGGCAGTGTGGAAATGTTACATTCAGGACCTCTATTATGTCCCATCATCTTTCTCCCCACAACATAAACATGAGGAGTA
This sequence comes from Ambystoma mexicanum, assembly GCF_040938575.1. Classification (NCBI taxonomy): domain Eukaryota; kingdom Metazoa; phylum Chordata; class Amphibia; order Caudata; family Ambystomatidae; genus Ambystoma; species Ambystoma mexicanum. The sequence goes on from NC_090928.1 coordinate 676,752,989, forward strand.
TAACGACTGTCGGGTCATCAGCTCTTCCGTTCAGAATAATATCAAAGCTAACATTTCCGAAGCAAACCTAGCTAGATTAATTATGAAAACAAATCCATCAAGGGCACATCAAGGGCACCTGGCCCTGATGGCATTCCCAACATTGTATTTAAAGAAAATCCTATTGTGTGGGCAAGGGACCTGAATGTTCTTTACCAGCACATACTTCAGACTGGCAACATCCCTGCTAACTGGCCAAAATCTACACTAGTGCCTATATTCAAAAGGGGTGACAGACTGGAGCCATCTAATTACCGCCTATTGGCAATGATGGACTCCAGACAAAAATGATTTGCCAACCTACTCCTTGAACAATTATCTCATTGGCTGGCAGAAAATAAAATCTTGGGCACCTTTCAAACAGGTATTAGAAAATCATACACTACCATAACAAATATTGCTAATTTGCAATTCCTGATTTCCTCAGACACAAAATGGGGAGGTGCAGATTTGTGTTGATCCTATGTCGACTTTTCCAAGGCTTTTGACCTGATACCCAGAGCCAAATTGTGGGAAAAATTGAAGAAGTGGGGCATTGAACAGCAATTGCTCTACTTTTTTCAATCTCTGTATACTAACACCTCAGTGACTGTACGTCTCAGTTCTGACAGGCACCAATCATAATACACATCTGTGAATCAAGGACTAAAGCAGGGATGTGTTCTGGGCATAATACTGTACAATGCCTGCATTGCTGATATGGATGCTTTTCTGCATACCATACAAAATTTCCCTCCGAAAATAAACAGAGTTGCGATAACTAGCATGTCCTATTCAGATGATAGTGTCATCTTCAATCAGACTTGCTTTGGCTTGCAGCGATCATTAACAGCATTAGCAGACTATGCCAAGGAAAATGAAATGGTCATTAACATATCAATAACTAGTACAATGTTGTTACGTTGTAGACATACAGTTATTGAAAAGCACAACTGGCAATTGTACAATACACCTTAGAAGAACATACAAGAATGTGTTTATTTGGGTTTTCCAGTTACAATCTAGCCAACCTGCTTATATTATGCAGATTTTGTGTATGAAAAAGTGTGGACAAGATGGTCAAGAACTTCATAGAGAATAGAGGGGGGCATAATATCTCAGAATTCATAGAAATGTACAAAGTGAGTGTGGTCCCAGCAATATTATATGTAACCATTAAACTGATTTGATCACATATATGTTACCATATGTGATCAAATCAGTTTAATGGTTGCGGTAAAATGAATTGAGCATTTATTCTTACCTCAGTCTGTATACTACCACACAAAAACAGAACACATAATAAACAGAACAAGGCTACTTACTGGAACTGATCAAATGGCTAGGAAAACTGGAAGCAAAGATGTTGTGGTCTATAATAAATCTCCCGAAATCAGTCCCGGTTGAAGCCGCGAACCTCGAGTACGGTCTCCCATCATTACATTCACTCTGGTGTGTCAGGCGAGTAATGCTATGTGCAAGGCTGGGAGCGCCATACCTTAGCTCTAACACACTTTTACAGTTGTTAGGTAAGGGTGTGTCCCCTTATCTGAATCCATTCATCGTACATCTGAAGGGTTTCACTACTAAATATCTGTCAACTTTGGGTCTTGATCAGGATTGTTTGGAAACCTGCCCTGATTATGAAAAAACAATCAAACTAAAGACTCAACAATGGGAGATGATTACCAACATTGAGAAACTTCACGAATGTAAAAGATATAGAGAATACTCTTATCAAAGTTTCAATGGTAATTCTCCACTTAATCAAAAGTAGTAGCTAAGTGTTAAAGCGTTTCATCTTGCACCTCTGTTTCAGCATTCTTCCCACCAAAGATTTAATTAGTTATTGGTATGCTACTGTCCCTTGTGATGTTCTGTGCAGAAGTTGTAAGTTAGAGATAGAGACTGCTAGACACGTTTTAACATCCTGTCCTGCCCTAGTGGATGTATATAAGAAGGGTTACAGTCAATTTGCAAGCCCTATGTCATAAGAGAAGTCAATCAACAAGGATAGTCACTCAAAGGGGTTTAAAGCAGGGATGTGCCATGGCCTCCTTCCTGTTTAATTCCTATATATTAGAAATCGGTGAATTTTTGACCAATTGTGTGGGAGATCCCCCTAAGATAGGTACAGAAAAAGTCCTAGGTACGCAAAAAGTCCCGTATTTGTTATATGCGGACGACTTAGTTCTACTATCACAGACTCCAAGGGGATTGCAAAACATGCTAGAACAACTTGGCAGTTATGCTCAGGCTAACAACCTTAACATCAACACACAAAAAACTCAAATAGTCATCTGTAACCCGAAGAGAAATTTTAAGGCAAGCAATTATAAATGGCAATTGCAGCAGTGCAAAATCCATATTGTTGACCAATATCGATATCTAGGTGTAATCATACAACATAAAAAGACACTTTCACAATACAGGTGCAAAGTAAGAAATAAGCTACAGTCATTGGTATCTCAATCGCGAATACTTCTTTACAAGTTTGGGAAGTTTTCAATGAAACACATCATTATGTTCTATAAGATGAAGGTAACACCCATCTTATTATATGGTGTTGAAGCTTACCTCCCTAAAGATCGTATATTCTGGGATGGCATAGAGTCCTCCTATTGGAAGCAAATAATACAACTCCCAACATGTACACCCATAGCGTTGATTCGCTTTGAGCTGGGTCTCACATCTCTTTATTCACAGGTGGTGTGGAAACAATGCGCTTTCCTTTGGAACTGGCCTAGAAACTCCAACTATTCTGAAGGTTGTAGCTCACAATTTACTTACGTCAAACAACCTCTTTCCACGGAAATGGCGTAATCATGTTTTAGATGCTCTTAGTGATGCAGCCATATCCATTGATTTACTCATATCGAATCCCAATCGAGCAAAAGTTAAAATATTCCAGTATGACTGGGCAGAAAACATAATAAAATGTACAACATATAAAGACTTCAATGTTCTCCTGTTTGGATTGAAGAAGCATGGGATAATGGCAACTTATCTTGAAAAATGTCTGTGCCCTCAACTCAGGAGGAAGTATATGAGGTTTAGGTTCTGTGAGGTGCCGGTACTGTGAGAACACAAATCAGATGGAAACTGTGCAACATTTGCTGACAGATTGCGAAGCAGTAAGTGAGGCAAGAAGCAGATGCTTCAAGGATAAATTGATGCTTCAGAATCACCTAAACCAATTTAAAAAATGGCAAACACTTTTCTCCAACCCAAGAACTTCAATACAAATAGCAATTGCCCAATTTTTAGACATGGTATTGCCGGACACCCTCCTAAGTGAGGATGAAAATCCTGTTTCGTAAATCATAAAACATTGACAACTGTGATTCAATTTTATTCCAGGGATAAGGGAGTTAATTGTGATGTGGTGATGTAGTATTTCATTCTTTTTGCTTTTTTATTCTATGACCTTCGTTCTAATTTGGTTGATTCATCAGGAAGTGTCATTATTATCAGTAACTGTTCTTTTATTATTCTAACTGGTGATTATGTGATATTTTTTATGTTCTATCTCTATCATGGATGATGTTGATGGAAAATGACTTGTATTATGAACTTAAGATGAATTTTGGTATGTATTGTGTAAATAATTTGAAAAGTTGTTTTACGACTAAACAAATTAAAAAAAAAGATCAATTTTGGTCAATAATCACGGGTGCTCAATCTATTGTGGTTAGTTCTGCCATTTTTGAGATTTGGAATGTGTTCATAAAAATTGTTGAGAAGTGAAAGAGACCTGAAAGTGTATCAGGTGAGATCACCTGAAGTCTCACTTCATTTTAATTGTGGAAGATTTTAGATTTGAATGATTGTTTTCAATTGTTTGTAACAATTTTGTTTGAAATTTTAGGTGATTTTAATCTGAAGTTCAAATTGTAGTTTGTTTCAATTAAACTAATGCACAATAAATACAAAATAAAAAAATAAAACACTTGAATCTCTATTTCTTTTTTAAAAGACCAGGTTTCTTGTAGTAATACTATATCAAAGTTCTTTAAGTGTATGTAACAGTTTACATTATTTTACTTTTTATAGCCCCAGAATATTCGGGGAAAATAACTGTAAATCTCTTAGCTATAATAGCATTTGAATTATTGACAATTGCTTTGATATTAAGCCCATTGACCTCTAGTTCCTTAACAAAATGGATACAGATGGCTTATCTGCAATGCATAGACGCTGAAGAGGTAGTACACATGTTTACTTGGTCAGTTTCATTTTCAAGCCAATAGAGGGCTATGATTGCCTGTGCTTGTGTTGTTAGCAAAGTGATACCTCAAATAGTCTTATATAAAATATTCTTGAATGATGAGAACCAAAACATAAAACATAAAACTTTTTTCCCATCTTATGCTTTTATGATGACCTTACAATCAATTATAGCATATAGGCAAAGATTTTGTAAGGATTTAAATGGTGTCATGCCAGGTTCTTCTGTACACAGTAAATTAAAAATGTGTTAGTGCCTCAAATAAACAGAATCTAGGGTTTCTTAATAGCAAGAGCATATGACGTTTTGTCACACACTAAAACATGGCACACTGATTTACAGCCACTGAATGTAATATACTTCTGCTTATCAATAATTATAGGACGCTTGCACTGCAAGTAGTATTTGGTATAGCCACAAAAAGACAAAACATTCCATTACAGACATTACATGCACTATTTTCCCTAAAGATATTTCTAAAATGTATTTTTCTCAAATTTGCAAAAAATAAGAAATTGATCTGTCCAGAAAAGATGGCACACTGAGTTACATCCACTTAAGGCAATATGTCGCCTATACTTAAAACATGTTTTGATGTTCTTATCCTAACATTGACTAGAAATGTCGCACGTGTTTATGTCATGCAAGTTGGTCACTGGGATGCACTGGGATGCAGTAGAGTCCATAGTACAAACAAAAAGAAGGTCTATCTATCGGATTTCAGTGTCCTACCTATCCTATGTTATTGTTTTCTACATCCCTCAAAAAAAGAGTATTTTAATTTACATTTTCTACCGCTTGTAGGAAGAGGTGACTCTGAATTTCAACTGTGACTCTGAATATTTGGTAAGGCTCCACATTTCAACAATGATAAAAAATTGGTCCCATTAGTGAGCAAGAGTGTTAGACTCATGTGTGAGACTCAGGCTGAATTTCGTATATTTTTCAAAAAAGGTAGAAGGCGCCCCTCTCTAGAAAGAGCATGGCATGATAACCTGTTCTGTGTTTTTTTCCCCACTTTGAGAGTCCGCAGCCATCGCTTTTTGCTCACTCTACCTATAACAGATGGGAAATACCCATTTGCATATCAGTCTTTGTCCCGCCCACATGGGCAATCCAGACCCAAAATAGTATGGCAATTCCCTTCTGAACAAGAGTACCTACAACAACCCCATACACATGTTTCAGCCTTGTTGGGCCTCATCAGTGAGGTGGAGCTGTGCCTCTTTGAGCACAGTGAGCAGGGGTTCCACATCTGGGTTCCACCAAGTAACTTAGGGTGACCAACCCCAAGTTACTTGCAAATATTTTTTTTAAAAGGTAGCTCGTGCCCCTCTCTAGAAAGAACATGGCATGATAACCTTTTCTGTGGTTTTTTCCCACTTTGAGAGTCCGAAGCCATCACTTTTTGCTCACTGTACCTTTCACAGATGGGAAATTTTCATTTGCATATGAGTCTTTGTCCTGCCCATATAGGCAATCCAGCACCGAAATGCTATGGCAATTCCCTTCTGAACAAGAGTACCTACAGCAACCCCATACATGTGTTTCAGCCTTGTTGGGCCTCATCAGTGAGGTGGAGCTGTGCCTCTCTGAGCACAGTGAGCAGGGGGTCCACGTCTGAGTTGACTCAGGTAACCTAGGGTGACCAACCCAAAGTTCTTTTCAAACATTTTTCAAAAAAGGTAGCATGTGACCCTGTCTAGAAAGAACATGCCATGATAACCTGTTCTGTGTTTTTTTTCTCCCACTTTGAGAGTTCGCAGCTATTACATTTTGCTCACTGTACCTTTCACAGATAGGAAATATCCATTTGCATATCAGAAAGAACATGGCATGATAACCTGTTAGTATATGTCAGTATTGTGGATGTGCAAAACACATGTCAGCTAAAAATGAATTCGAATTTGATAGTGCACAACATGTTATCATTTTACGCTCTACGTCACAGTTATGGGCTGAATTGCAATTAACCAGAAAACTAACAATTATGAAACCTTAATCTCTATCCTCTAACCTCTACTAATATTCAGAGCAAATCAGTCCATGATTTTGTGTACAGACTTTGGTGCAGATTGATGACTGAATTTTCAGGCATTTGTGCTGTGCAAAGTTAATTTAAAATGCAAGCAAATAAACGTGGAAACAATGATTGTGCAGTGAAGACATGACATGATTTTGATGTGAGGTGATCTGCGAACTAGCCTCATTATCATTTCGCAAACCAGGGAGTAACAGAGCAGGGAAATGTTACTCTTGCATCTGTTGCTTCCATTCTAAGCAGTCAGGATGAACATGTCAGAACTTTCGAGAGGGTTGGCCGAGTTTCAAGGGAGGTATTTCTGAATGACACATTACATCACAGAAAAAGGCTGGCACTTTTACATTTCATATAGGTGCAACATATATACATGGGCAGGATTAGGGAGAGAGCTTAAAAAGGCTGTCTCGCTCTCTTAGGCTGGTGCAGGTGTCTCAGAAGACTCTGGCAGTCTAGGGCGTGCGACAAGTGCTGACATCCAGGCTGAGGAAAAGACTTTGAACCTCCCATGCAGGCATTATCCTGATAGCAGGTGAAAGTGAGCAGTCTGGGTGCGCACATAATTAAGTTTCATTCTTGGTGAGTAAGTATCTGGTTAATTGAGGTACATGTAGCCTTGAGATAACAAGTGAAGATACCGATTTTGCATGAGTTCTACCTATCAGGCATCCCAATGTCTGTTTGCCTTCCATTATAGTGAAGATTATTTCCCAATGCAAAATCAGTTGCCAAAAAATAGTCAGTCATTACAATGAATAGAAATTACCGCTCTAAGAGCTGTCAAGATCGTTGCACAGAGTTCTCTGCCAAGTTAGAGATGGGAGAGAGGGCTATGGTAATTATCTGAACTTCTGCAGGGATTATCACATGAGGTTGGAGAGAGAAAAATATGTGCTAAATATTGCTGCTGGAATTGTAAACGCATTGTATTATTTTTACAGATTGTGAAGTTAGCATGGGCAAGTGAACAAAGGTACATATCTCTTTCGTGCATTAAATGTGCTGTTTTATTTTATTACTTAATCTAAATTACGGATAAAGCTCTTTCAAGAGGAGTAAGTAGCCTTGTTCTGTTTATTATGTGTTCTGTTTTTGTGTGGTAGTATACAGACTGAGGTAAGAATAAATGCTAAATTCATTTTACCGCAACCATTAAACTGATTTGATCACATATGGTAACATATAAAACCCATTGGTCACGAAGAAGTGGGTTTTTATCTCTGGGGCTTTGTGTGAATTATAGTATTTAATGTACATGGTAAATGTATTCTGAGATGCAAGCCAAAAGGGCATAATGTGGTATTGTAAATAAAATACTGCAAGGACATATTATCATCACTTAGAGTGTACTAAGCCCAGTCTCTGCTTGCCATTAGTGACCCCATAATAAGAACAGTTATTAGGCAGTACTCTGAAGTTAGGCTCACCACTATACCACAAAATACCAAAAATACCTCTTACACCCTCCCTCAACTAATTTATATTTATGTTGCACTTCTCCTTCAACTAAGGCCTATTACCTCAAATGCTTTAGCAACTTTCTGTTCTAACCAAAAAGAAGGATCCCGAAATTGAAACACATTTGCACTCAGGCTTACTCTAAAGATATTTTAAAATGTTGTCGCAGGAAACCAGCACTGATTTCTGAGAATCACCAATGTTCAATTACTGGCAGAAAAGACGAGAATGTGGCTACTTTCCAAGGAAATGTTATTTTGTGGAGGTAAACAATGCTGCCTCCATCCTGGAACCTACATGAAGCCCTGCCATGTAAATATTTGTTGTTTAAAAGCATCCAACGACCAATTTTGGAAGGGTATAGCCAGCCACCACTGGCTGCAAAAGTGAAAAGTGCCCTAAGCAGACCCAAGAAAAATGTAAATAAAGTGCTCCTTAACCTAGATTTGGTCAGTAAGCAAAGAGCAACATTATATATGTCTTTTATTGTGTCACAATTGATACAATAAATTGCACAAAATCAAAATGTAATATTAGATCAAAACCTTCAAATATTTAACAAATGTTCTTATTAAATAGCCAGTATGCCAATTATAGAAATGTGTTGCCCATTTCAAAGTTTGGAAACAGATAGTCCTCACGCCCCTTTTCTTTAGGCAATCAATAAACAGATGTTCAAGCATTTCAACAGTCCCAAACGTTTTACAAAACTCACATAAACTCCAACAGGCATGCATAATCGCTCTTCTTTCAAGTATATTAAAACACCATTTCATTAACAATTGTCTAATTTCTATCTCATGGAATTTCCTACTAAATTTTGTGATGGTTTTGTAAAGGTGATCAATTTTTAATATTCCACATATTATTTATTTCCTATGATGTAATCACATTTTTTACAAATATCATTTACGTACAATTTATCCGTTACTTTTTTTATAAATTTATGTTACCACTATATGCAGTCTTAACGGCGGTATCTAAATGACTTTACATTCTTCCACAAACTTAACAATCTTCATGTTTAAGCCTTGTTCCAATGCTTTTTTCAAAGTCAAATAGAAGACATCTTTCACTGCATTAAGTATTTTATAAAGCAGCCAGATTTTGTGTAACTTGGCCTGGCTTTGTAATTACCATAATCCTGCCATAATCCTACCTCCTGCCTAATTAACCCACTAGAAATAACCTGCGGCAGGCCAGAGCAGATTTTCAGAGTTTTTCTCTCAAGATCATAATGCCATTATTATTTCAATTGATTTCAACACTGTATAATATAATAGCAACCAATTCTTTGGCAGTAGGCCACAATGAGAGAAATCAATGACTACCCACCATAAGAACAATCAAAGCACATCATTGTGGCAATCATCATCAAGCCTCTGTTTGTGACCGTTACCGAACTACAGTAACGAAACTGACTACAGTAATTCTGGTTCTTCTTTAAGACTATAAAAACTCTTGAAATATTTTGGCCTTACCAAATACATTGCTAGAAACAAATAACTTTAGTTGTATTAATATTTATTTCCAGATTATTATGTTTAATAAATTGACCTCCTTTACTCATGTGCCTCTATAACAAAATCCATGTTTGCTCAAGCAATAAAATATCATCAACTAATGTTAGCTACAAAATATACGTACGGCCAACTTTCTGAGGAAAATTGTCAACATTATTAAGAACTAGACCGGAAATATATATATAGAGGTTATATAGATTATGTGGTAGTATACAACCTTGTTTTAATAGCCAAATTAGTATTAAACTCATCACAAATGTTTCCTCAAATCTATCCTGACACCTACTGCCATGTTGGTATAAAGTAGAAAAATTGGTTTTGAGCTTGGCCCACAGCCTATTCTGATTCACCTTATCTAATGCTGCAAAATGGCGGTATGCACCCATTCCACGGGCATCACCAGCAGGTAATGGCCCAGGGCCTGAGTGTCACAAGCTTCCTTCTTTCTCACCTTTTTCGCCTTGCTTGTGTTCTTCCGGGACAAGGCTTCTTTCTTTTTCACCGACCGTGACTTGTACAAGCCAGAACGCGAGTCCTCGGGTTCCCGCGTGGAAGCTGGCTGCCAAGCCGGTAGCGTTCGATTTCCAGGAACAATGTCAATAAATCCAGGAAGGAAAATATCAGAAGGTAAGGATAAGGGGAAAGAGGTTCCAGGAACAATGAGGAAGATAGAATGCACGAAGCACAGAGAGCGAACTCGAACAACGTCTAGTAACTCGTAGGGGTAGAGTTGAGACGCGCGGAGCCGCAGGGGCGTGCTGGTTTTCTAGGAAGCTGGCAAATGCACGCAAAGACTAGACTGCAACAGTTCTGACTCTTTGGCCATCTTGGATGAGTCGCAGAGTTAATGCCGCGGTGCATCAAGGACCATGAAGTCCAGAATGGTCAAAACCGGCTATTCATGACACTGAGTTAACAGCCCAAGCGAAGTGAGGGCAGTTGACGTGGGCCCTGGGCTGTTAACCCACGGTGATGCCCATTGGATGTGTGCATAAGGCCATTAGCACCCGTCCCATGGGGTGGGTTGGGGCTAATTTACAGTATTTTAGCTCTATGTATGGAACGCCTCGAAGTGTCCCATTCACGGAACGAAAAGACTGTTCCAAGATGGCCATCATGGAAAGGGAATGCAGGGCAGCCAAAATAAGGTAAGTTGGCATAGAATGTGGGCTTTCACCGCGGTTTCAAGTCTGCGTTCCTAGACACCTAATTGGCTGGCTGCCTCTGACAGGGTGCTAATAAGATATAGGAATGGGATTTGCAATAGCGGCTTATTTCTTTCAAAAGCCACTTATTTAAATACATTTATTAGAAGCTCATACATTTTGCTCCTATTCCTTTGTGGAACCCTATCTAAGTTGGTAAAAGAATATTAATATATTGTGCCCATTTTGTCAGATCTTTCAATAAAATAGATACAATGATCTTATTGGAGAATATCCATTAAAGCAAAGGCATCATTATGTTGGCCTTCTTAATGACCCTGTCTAGGATTTTGGCAGCCTATACATTGTTATGACATTATGAAAAGGTTCTACTAAAATATTTGCCCACATTTCTCATTTTCGTTTTCAATTCTGGATTGGAAAGGCCATCCTGTCGAGGAGCTTTGGATTCTTTCATTTTCTTTATCATCTCAATCATATCCAGTTTTTCAAAGGAGACTGGCCAAATAGCGTACATAATTTTAGGAGACCAAAATACAGAGGAAATGTGTTTTAACCACATACCTTGTGAAATCCCATTCAGTGAGGCCTCTGATTAAAAATTATCCTGATTAGAAATCATGGTCAAAATGCTTTACTGTCATTTTAATTTCCCAGGTAAAGCATTTAAGCTATACCATGTCATACAATTTTTAAAATATTGCTTCAACTACGTCTTTTCCAACTTCCAATTCAAGCCATATATTCCTTCCCTATTTGTTTAGATGTTTATGTTCAGTGCTCATTGTTTCTTTAGACGGAATCATTTGATTGAATTCCTGAACAATCCTGTATCTAAGTATAGATTTACAACTAGTTCTTGCACACCCAATTCTATTTGTCTGACATTTAGCAATGTCTGAGAATATCAATGCTAACTAAAGCTGTCCTAAAGGTCTGTGCAAGACCATAATATAGTATGCAATATGGATGTTTAGACATAGTGCACGTATATAAGCAGACGCCATTTTGCAGATCTCAAGTAGCCATAGTCGAAGCATGGTGCCTGCATGGCCATGCAGTATTTAGGGGGTAATTCATAGAATTCAGCGCACAAGTGGCGCACGCGGCTGGCGCACAGTGTGCGCGTGTGAATCCCTGCGCCAGCCGCGTGCGCTAAAATCCATTTCCGCGCACAGCGTATTCATGGATTCCAGCTACCAAAACCAGCCGTGGCGCACAGTGGCGCCGTGACCCTGCAGCAGCGCCAGTTACGCCCCCAAGAACGCCTCTTGCGCAGGGAAAAGCCATCAAAATCCCCAATCCAGCATAAAGGGCTGCGCTAACCCTGTACCAGCACAGCAAGCAGGCTACGTGTATCACTGGGGTGTGCGGGAAGTACCTCACGTCATTTCAGCTCGGTACGTGCATTTCAGGGGTGCGCGGGAAGTTCCACATGCGATTTCAGCAGGGTACGTGTATTTCAGGGGTGTGCGGGAAGTTCCACACGCGATTGGCCCCATGCAAGCAGGGTATGCGTATTTCAGGGGTGCGCGGGAAGTTCCACACGCGATTTCAGCAGGGTATGTGTATTTCAAGGGTGCGCGGGAAGTTCCACACGCGATTGGCCCTGTGCGAGCAGGGTACGTGTATTTCAGGGGTGCGCAGGAAGTTCCACACGCGATTTCAGCAGGGTACGTGTATTTCAGGGGTGCGCGGGAAGTTCCACACGCGATTTGCCAAGTGCGAGCAGGGTACGTGTATTTCAGGGGTGAGCGGGAAGTTCCACATGCGATTCCATCAGGGTACGTGTATTTCAGGGGTGCGCGGGAAGTTCCACATGCAATTTCAGCAGGGTACGTGTATTTCAGGGGTGCGCGGGAAGTTCCACACGTGATTTCAGCAGGGTACGTGTATTTAAGGGGTGCTCGGGAAGTTCCACATGCGATTTCAGCAGGGTACGTGTATTTCAGGGGTGCGCGGGAAGTTCCACACGCGATTGGCCCGTGCGAGCAGGGTATGTGTATTTCAGGGGTGCGCGGGAAGTTCCACACGTGATTTCAGCAGGGTACGTGTATTTAAGGGGTGCTCGGGAAGTTCCACATGCGATTTCAGCAGGGTACGTGTATTTCAGGGGTGCGCGGGAAGTTCCACACGCGATTGGCCCGTGCGAGCAGGGTATGTGTATTTCAGGGGTGCGCGGGAAGTTCCACACGCGATTTCAGCAGGGTACGTGTATTTCAGGGGTGCGTGGGAAGTTCCACACGCGATTTCAGCAGGCTACGTGTATTTCAGGGGTGCGTGGGAAGTTCCACACGCGATTCCATCAGGGTACGTGTATTTCAGGGGTGCGTGGGAAGTTCCACACGCGATTTCAGCAGGGTACGTGTATTTCAGGGGTGCGCGGGAAGTTCCACACGCGATTCCATCAGGGTACGTGTATTTCAGGGGAGCGCGGGAAGTTCCACACGCGATTTCAGCAGGGTACGTGTATTTCAGGGGTCCTGGGGAGTACTACACGTGAATTGGCCATGTGGGTCCTCCCAGGTGTTCGCTCTACAACCTCCACGGCCCCTGCAGGCAGCCCACACCACGGGGGACTACCCTGCACCCCTGCTCATGTCCCGCAGGCAGCCCATCCACCATGGGCATGCCCCCCAGCCAAGCCACATGTCACCTTGCACTACTGATCAACAATGCATGTCTCCCAGCACCCCCACCACCCAGCAGTCAGGGGAACCCTCCACCAGGCCCCCACTCCTGTCTCCCTGCACCCCCACCCCCCAGCAGTCAGGGGTACGCTCCACCAGGCCCCCACTCCTGTCTCCCTGCACCCCCACCCCACAGCAGTCAGTGGCACCCTCCACTAGCCCCCCACTCCGGTCTGCCTGCACCCCCACACCCCAGAAGTCAGGGGCACCCTCCACCAGGCCCCCACTCCTGTCTCCCTGCACCCCCACCCCCCAGCAGTCAGGGGCACCCTCCACCAGGCCCCCACTCCTGTCTCCCTGCACCCCCACCCCCCAGCAGTCAGGGGCACCCTCCACCAGGCCCCCACCCCTGTCTCCCTGCACCCCCACCCCCCAGCAGTCAGGGGCACCCTCCACCAGGCCCCCACTCCTGTCCCCCTGCACCCCCCAGCACTGTGGGGCACCTGCCAGCATGTCCAACTCATGTTCCCCTCCACCCCCCCAGCACTGTGGGGTACCTGCCAGCAGGCCCCCACTCATGTCCAACTCATGTTCCCCTGCACCTCCACCCCCCAGCACTGTGGGGCACCTGCCAGCAGGCCCCCACTCATGTCCAACTCATGTTCCCCTGCACCCCCACCCCCCAGCACTGTGGGGCACCTGCCAGCAGCCCCCAATCATGTCCAACTCATGTTCCCCTGCACCCCTACCCCCAGCACTGTGGGGCACCTGCCAGCAGGCCCCCACTCATGACCAACTCATGTTCCCCTGCACCCCCCCAGCACTGTGGGGCACCTGCCAGCAGGCCCCCACTCATGTCCAACTCATGTTCCCCTGCACCCCCACCCCCCAGCACTGTGGGGTACCTGCCAGCAGGCCCCCACTCATGTCCAACTCATGTTCCCCTGCACCCCCACCCCCCCAGCACTGTGGGGCACCTGCCAGCAGGCCCTCACTCATGTCCAACTCATGTTCCCCTGCGCCCCCACCCCCCCAGCACTGTGGGGCACCTGCCAGCAGGCCCCCACTCATGTCCAACTCATGTTCCCCTGCACCCCCACCCCCCAGCACTGTGGGGCACCTGCCAGCAGGCCCCCACTCATGTCCAACTCATGTTCCCCTGCAACCCCCCAGCACTGTGGGGCACCTGCCAGCAGGCCCCCACTCATGTCCAACTCATGTTCCCCAGCCAACATGTCATCACAATCTAGATCCCTGGTCCCTATGGTCAGCCTCCAAATGCAAAACACCCACTCGAGTATTGCATCCACCCACTTAGAAATGGCAATAACATGATAGAATACCAATTGCAAGTTTGGAAAAGAACACATGTCCCTCACATACACCCAATGGGTGTCAGTGAATCTCAAAACCCATATCATGATATGCATGAAACCAATGAGATGATACCACACATTGAAGTTTGATCAAAAAATATGTATTAAAGGAAACATGAATTGAATCAAAAATAAACGAACAGAAATGGGAATGTAAAAAAAGTAAAAAGAAGCATGTCCGTGAAAAAATGCAAAACCAAAAATCAGAATCCAAAGGAATGGTGTCCAAAGTCACAGTCCACAAAAGAAAATCCAATGGGAAATTATAATTGAAAGCCATTGCTCCATGGGTACATTTTAAAAATCCAACAATGAACTATGTACAGGTGAACAAGCCAGGGTCCATGATCCCAACAAAAGAAATGAAACCTATCTAACAACACTATCTAATAAAAAATAACTATATACAAAAATGTGGCCCATTGTCCAAAAGGTCCAAAGAAAATGCAAAAACAAAGGAAACCTAACACTAACTACATAACTATTTACATGGGTAGCGGGCTAGTCCAACGGCTCACTGGATGTTGTCATGGGCCAGGGCATCATCGAACTCCTGTTCAATGGCTTGGAGGCGGGCATGTTCCCTGGCCCCGAGGTCTCGCAGGGATAAAGCAGTGTCCAGCTCCAACTCCCTGCGAAGACCCTCGAGGCACTCAGCCCGCCTCAGCGCCCTCCGCATGGAGTTCTCCGCCCTGAACATTGTGAGCCGTTCCTCCTCTGCCCGCTGCCGCTCCGCACCTATCTGCTGGCCCAACCGCTCCCACACGGAAGCCACTCCCATTCCAGGGTTCTCCTGCCCTCCGGCCGATGCCTGCACCCCTGATGTTGATGGCCCCGAGCCATGATGCCTCCCACGTCGAGCCTGCCGCTGCCGCCGACGCAACTGCCTGTGCCAGCACGACGGCATCCAGGCTGATGGAATCCACCGACGCCGTCGTGCACGTGCCCTGACCGATGATGCCGTCACATCCTCCATCTGCTGGGGTCCAGTTGCTGGTGTGTCCACCCCTGCTGGACCTCCGACTACCGACTGTGGCAGGGATGGGATCCCCACTGAGCCGGCTGCATTGGTCGGGGCAGGTCCACAGGGGGCCCTGGTGGCATCTGGGCCGGAAGACGGCATGGAGAACGACTGGTGCATAGTCTCCACAGAGGAGGAGAGGGTCGCCAGATTGGCCGACGCATGTAGGAAACCCCCGACCATGGCCGATCCCAACTGGGCCACGTCGGCACGGTGCTCTCCGTGATGACGTGCATGCTCCTCCCGGGAAGCACGCACCTCATCACGAATTGCACCTGTGCGCAACGCGACACCAATCAGGACCTTCTCCATGCGGCCAGGGGTCACCTCGTCTGCAGGTGAAGGGGAGTCAGATGACATGGACATCCCTCCTACCTGTGGACGGGCCTGGGATGGGGCATCCCTGCTGGTGCATGGTGGTGCAGTCACAGTGTCAGGGACAGTGACATGCACAGGCCCCTCCACGGTGACCTGTGCTGCCTCCTGCCCCTGCCCCTGGACTGCAACACTTGCACCAGCAGGGATGCCCCCACCAGGCCCCATGTGCGCCTCAGTAGCGGCCTCCTCCTCCTCTGTGGAAACCACCAACCTGGATGGCTCCACCCTGTCTTCCGCCGTTGCAAGCCCCTGTGGGGGCTCACCCACCCCTTCCGCTGCAGCCGTGGGGGCATCCCCGCCGCTTTTCTCCACAGAGCCGTCTCTGCCCTCTTCTTCAGTGGCGCTGTGTAGAGGGAGACATAGAACACAAGCAACAGGGCACTGTACAATGGTCCCCTAGACAGGAAGCAATAGCAGATGAGTGGCACTGTCAAAGATCACTTCCATCATGTGCCTCCACAACACATGGCTCAGTGCAGGTAAAACACATGCGGTAACAGGCATGGCGCATGCTATGGACATTAGCATACATGTCCAAGGGATTCTTGAAACAGAGAATGTTGTTTTGGAACTCACATGCATCATGGGCCATGCCTATCACATGCACACCCTTCACCCTAGTTTCATCCATCTGGCCTCGTACACCACAGACACAGTGGATACAAGGATGACTAGGCTGCATCAGTGAACCTGAACATTGCGACAGACATGTGTCATGCATCCCTGGCATTCACAAGTCACAGACACACAGGTCAGACACACAGACATGGACAGCATACATGTACATGGCATCAGCACCCATCCCTCACCCCCACCCATGTCCAGGAACAGAGACTGGCATGCTTTCTTGTGGCCATTCCGCATAGGGCAACCCATGTTGCATTTGAACACATGCACCAACCGTGTGGTTCACACATTACTGGTCTCACATGCATGACGTCCCTGCACACACACATGCATACATGGCCTATGTCACACATACAGGCAAGTATCAGACAACCAGCACACTGCGACATGCCCTGTCTCACACAGCAATGCTTGGCCACTTACCGCTGAACTCCAGATGGGTCTGCCTCTCAAGGATCTGGGCGTGGAGCGCTGGGCCTACGCGTTCCAGGACCCTCATCTGGATGGTACTCATGCGGCCCCGGCCCCCCTCCACGAGGTGCCGGGCCTTCAAGAGGGTCCTGGACCTGCAGTCATCCCAGCGCTTCTTGACATGTTGGTAGTCGCGGACTGCCACCCCCTCCGAGATGATGGCAGTCACGATGTCCGTCCAGATCCGAGTCCGTCCTTCCTTGTTGGCGCGCTTACTTCCGAAGAGGGCATCATACTGCCCCAGGACTTGCTCCACCAGGACACCAACTTCGATGGCAGTGAAGCTGGTGCCCCTCTGCCTCTCTGGCCGGGGTTTGGCAGTGGTGCCAGATCTTTTAGTGCCCGACATGGCAACCCCAGAGGCAGGAGTGGGTGGGCAACTGGGTCCTGGGGCTGGGCTGTGGAGCGATGGTATCCCAGTCGGGAGTCTTCTGTTCCAGCAGGGGTGGACACATCAAATGGACCCCTGCAGATGGCTGATGTGCAGGCACCAAATGGCAGGGCATCGTGACAGCAGGCAGGCAGGCAGGCAGCAGCAGATGGCTCGTGGGAGGCTGCTCGTGGATCTGGGGGGCAGTAATTCGGCCTTTTGGGCAGTAGCGTGGTCTTCCGTGTGCTTACGCGTGGCCATCTTGATACGGAGTGATTTGGCACGTGAAAATCTTGCACGTCTGCGTGTAAATTGAGGAAAGGCCCTTAGCGCGTAAGCGCGTCAGCACGCATACACGATTTCATTGGACCAAAGGCCCTTAGTGCGTAAGCGCATCTGTGACGTTTTGCGCACGGGCGTTTCCCTGGCAGGGCTTGTAGATCCCACGTGCCTTTACATTGCTCTGTACGTGCTTTTCGTGGGGTGCGGTGCCTGTGTTTTCCAGCCGTTGGGGTTCACACGCTATTATTTCACTGCGGTTGTTGGCTACGCGTTCTTCTACACGCAAGGCAGACGGTGAGTGGTAGCCCGCTCCCCCAGGCCCGATCGCGTGAAAATCTTCACGCGAACCCCCGTGATACACGTAGCCCGCTCCCCCAGGCCCGATCGCGTGAAAATCTTCACGCGAACCCCCGTGATACACGTAGCCCGCACCCCCAGGCCCAATCGCGTGAAAAACTTCACGCGAACCCCCGTAATACCCCGATCGCGTGAAAAACTTCACACGAACCCCAGGCACAATAGCATTATGGGACATTCATCATTGCTGTATATTGGCGCTTTTGTGATGCGCAGGGACGCTACCGCCTGCCTTCGTGTGGCGGACGTTTTTAGGCCTGTGCGTGTCTTTGGCCGTGCGCGGCTTTGCCCTATTCGATTCCATGAATACGTGTGGTTTGCGTGTGTGTGGGCGTTCCGTCTGCTTCCCAACAGTACATCCCAGTTACGCCCTTATTTTCACGCGTTGTTCCCCATTCCGCGCGTTACGCCCCGTGTTCCGCCCCCTTTTTGGTGTGTCCGCCGAGGTTGTGCGCTTTCACTGTGCGCGTTGCGCACACCGTTCGGGATGTTTCAGTGACGTGTGCGCCATGCATGGGTTTGGTGCACATCCCGAGGAAAACACGCGCAGGGACTTCCATAAATCGCACGTGTGCGCCTGTTTTTTCGCGCTTGCGCCTGCTTGCACATAGATTTTCGGCGCACGTTTGTTCCATGAATCGGCCCCTTAGTGTGTTAGACATAGGCCACAAGCCTGAAGGGGAAATCCAAATAGGCCCAAGCGTTGATGAGAAAGGCCCATGCTGCTAAATTCCACAGAAACTCTTCTTTGTTCTAAAATGGTTATCAATATGTTTGTTCTAGAAAGAATGTGCCTCACAAAGGCCATGAGACAGTACTGGGCACCTTGGGGTACATATTATCACAAACAGGCCAGAGCAGGCTTCCAACCCCATCCAGCCAACTATGAGTTATAGCCCCTACTACTGCCCTAATCCCAAAACCCCTTAATTCCAAGATACCAGTTGACCCCAGACCACCAACCATGAGCCAATCAACCATAAAAGATCTAAGACCATGGTCGTCCCACCCTTATTTCATAATGACATGATGACATGATTTGTAATGCGAGATAAAGGGAGGGATAAATGATAGTTCAAAAGCGAGGGTGGAAGTCTTGGAGGCTGAGAGGTGCGATGGGGATGAGTGAAGGATGTGTGGGTTAGTGTGACCTCGAGACTCTCCCTGTGCCAGTCTTTGGGCATGTCAGGTGCACTGTATAATGATAGAGTAGCACTGTTCGCAAATTTTAGCTAATTGACTCTTTGGCCTTGGTTCCCTGGAGACGATGAGCCCCACAGATCCCAAGTGATGGAAGACAGACGGACTGGACTGGCCAACCATGTGTAGGGTCGCACCAAAAATCCACGCAGGTTTCCACTGTGTACAATGATGTGATTTATGATGCTGTGGCCCTGATCATGAGTTGGGCGGTAGCTCTTAAATTAAATGCGGTGGTAATGATGTTACTGCCGCGGCTAGCGGTCTGCCCAATCTCTAGTCTAGCGTGTTTACTGCCAGCTCTGAGCTGGGGGTAAACACAGCAAAAAATTCCCAATTTTGGCACAATTACCGCTGATGCTTTCACCATGTATTAATTGCGCTGAAATTTCTGATGGACCCAATGGGAAATAGGGACTAACAGTTAGCACCCAACCCGTTCTCTGGTGGTAATACCGCTGGATGGGTGGGAGCTTAGCTAATAAAGTTAGGCGGTATCCCAGCTTGGATACCGCCCAATTCATGATCAGGTCCTGTGCCTCCTTTTAAGCTTCTGCTTGTACAGTTTTTCGCAGAACATTCCATGGCAGCAGAGTTCTTTGCCGATGCACCTATTTTTTGTAGAAATAAACACTTGTTATCCTTGCAGAGTTTCTTGAGCCTGTTTCCCTAGCGGTTTGTATTTTTTATGGGCGTTTAGGGGCGTGCCTTCAATGACAATCTATGTATGCTAAAATCGGTTGGAAACTCCTCTTCCAAAAACATCCGACATGCTTCCTATATTTGTATTTGTCCCAACAATGCACATTTTACATTATTCAAAGTGATCTCTATGCAACAATGGGCCTCATTACAAGTTTGCCAGTCCGGGAACTACGGTACCGGTAAGCTTGCCGGTACTGTAGTTCCCGGACCAGTAAACTACGAGTTGTGCTCGCGGGTGCCTTCCTGCCTGCCAGGTCTGACCTGGTGAGCAGGCAGATCGGCACCCGCGAGCACAGCATGTCGGATGCAACAGGATCATTCTTAACAGTGCCAGTGCATCGGCTTCCCCATTCCCAGTTGAGCCCCATAGGGCTCAACTGGGAATGGGGAAAAATGTTCCCGGTGCCTAGGAATGGGCAAATACCGGTAATTGCCCATTTCTGGATGCCAGAAAAAATAAAATATTGATGGAAGCCGTGCCTGTTACCGACAGCCTCGTAATGAGGCCCAATGTGTGGTCTCTTGCCCTTTAACGCACTAAGCAATACAAGCTATAATCACTCCAACTATTTTATGTGTTATTAACAGTAATATAATAGGGAAAGGAAGAGAGATAAAAAGTTAACTACTGTGAATTGTTGTAAACCATAAGAACAGGTATACTCATCCAGTATGTAACCCATTATGCGGCCATTAACCATAATCAGTCCCCAATCATTCATAAAAATGATCCAAAATGTACCTGCTTCATCTGACTTATTTTGTTTTAAACATATCTTGAATGGGGGAGTCCAGCTCTTCACCTATATGAATACATTTTGCATTAAAATCCTCACCAATTATTATACATGAAGTGAGATAACCTACTTTCCAAACAGTTAAACAATGAATCAGTTATTTTGCTATCATCTGATAATGTTTACTATGGGAACTGTACATATTAACCATAGTACTGTTAACACCATTAGCACAGGTCAAATCTGTTTTTAACAAAACGTACCTAATTTGTTCCTGAAAATTCTTTCAAAAAATAATTGATAAACTATTCTTATCTATATCAGGGACATGAAATGTTGTTTGGTTGTGAAGCATTTGGCAGCCAAGCCTTATTTAAGAGTCCTCTTTATTCCAAAATTGCTTTGCTAGTAGTTTTAACAAATTCCCTAACAACCTCCTTAGAAATATAGTACACTCATTTTTTAATTATTTACATCCTTCCGCTGACATTGTGGATTACCAGTACCAAGGTGTGTGTGACCACCCTCTGCTATACCCTTGTCAATATGTGTATGGCAGGAGACACTAAAATTAACATCAATACCCATAATTAGAAAGTTTTACAATGTTGAAAATAAAAGTGTTGATACCCCAGCGAACTTAAGATATACATTAACCAGGGAGGTATCATTTAGTATTGGGTATTACAACTTGACAATATCATCAAAACCTAAGACCTAGCTTCAGGATTTCATAAACATTTTTTGGGTTTATCATAGCCTAATTCAAACAGATCCTCCATTTGTAAAATCAAAAGATCTCCACTTGGCCATGTCAAAGTAGCCAAGCCATTGCTTTTGAGTGAAAATATGCGGGCTGTGAGATTCATAATGGAAACAATTGAGTCACCTGATTCTTCCAACATAATCTCAGGTATGGAAAACCTTGAAAGCAAGTATTTTTGTTTGACAAAACAGATGTATTAACTATTTTAAGGAACCTGAGGGTGTCCTCACTTCTTCTCCCCTGTGGTCCTCCTCTCAGGTGGCAAGAGAAAGGCTATCGCTTTTGTATCCCGACCCTGGGGTTGGATATGCGAGGGAGGAGCACCTGGGTGGAGGGAACTTGGGGAGTCAGGAGAGGACGTCTTTGGGTGAGACATGGCATATCCCTTTCCCTTGTCAAAGTGAACCCTATATTCCCCCTGCCTTTGTAGGCTACTATCAGTCTTTGTCCCTTCTTCTGCCCAAAATGTCCTGAAACCATTTCACTTCAAGACTGGGACGTGGAGGAAACAACCAGGAGTTATGCACACTTACATTCATTCACGCCACTTTGATTGTGAGACGAGGATGAGGGCTTTGGAGGAGATCAATGGTAATAGCCAGGCATGTACAGCTATTAGGTATCACCATGGTCAGGCAATTAGCGTGAAGGACTTGCACCTGCAGTCATCCGGCAAGTCCCAGGTGTATAAGAATGGTGAGCACCGAGCAGAGGGAGAGAGACAGTCTGGAGAGAAGGACGCGGCTTGTAGATGTGCAGTGTGCTAGAGAGGAACCAGCGTAAGGGAAGGCATGCTGAGCAGGAGTGCAAGAGAGAGGCTGGGGCCAAGGTTGGACATGAGAGGTTTGAGAATCCTGCTGTCCTCCCTGCGTGGTGTTCACAGCAGTAGCTGTGGGGCACCAATGCCTCTCGATCACTGCAGGTCTCTGACAGAGCAAGAGGTGCTCTCAGTAGCTCCTGCTAGGGAAGAGCAGAGCTACGCACTGCAGAGGATGGTGATCGGTGCTCGCTGTTGCCCCCGCAAGGAAAAGGTGGAGTGAACAGAAGCCGGAAAACAGAACAGAGAAATCCAAAGGAGCGGACGCATACCGGTGAGTGAAAAGAAGGGCACGCTCATACCAAGGTGTTTCGGGGACTGGAAACAAGCATGCCTGAATGTCGAACAAACGGAAAACTATCACAAGTGCTGTGAGAGGCCAAACCAAGTGTTTTTAAATATTGAACAAGCTGCAAGATATTACAAATACTTGTAAAAGTTGCAGTAAGCATTATTGAATACCGAACTAACAGAAAGATATGATTAGCATATTTGAATATAGCAAAAGACAAAAGCAAGTGATGAGCACTGATGAATGAAGTGAAAGCAAGGTGGTGAAAAGAGGTGAACACCACAGAGTGAATCGTGTGAGACACAAATTGTGGTAAAGTCAAAAAATTTGGCAAGAATAATGTGTAATTAGTATTCGCCCAAGATACAGGAGCCCAAAGAATTACAGGTTAACCGAGAAAATATGTGCTGGCAAATACCTGAAGAATACAGAAGCATAACAAAGTGCTTATAGTTATGGGTTCCATGACCTGTAATGGGTGGACAACTGCAGCTAGACCGAGAGACTCCAACTTGCAAAGAGCCAAGAAAAGCAAATGAAAGAAGCTTGTATTTTGCAACAGTTACAGAAGAGAATGGTAGATTTAGAAAGATAGACATCTATGTGAACTATTGAAAAGCCTGGATGACTAAGGATTTGAACTGGTACTATTTTCAAAACTAGAAGATTGGAACACATTTTGGTTTTGGAAGCTGGAAGAGCTGAATTCTTGGGTAAGGGAACCCAGAGAGTTTGTGAACTGTGTTGAACTCTAGGGGAAGGTAACCCCAAGGCCTTTTGGAACTGTTCTAACTTTGGGGAAGGGAAAGCTGAGTATAAGCCAAGAGCTGGAAGAAGCTTGGAACTTTATTTTGTAACACTATTTTTTTTCTACTGCTGACATCCGTATACATTGTATATAGTTAGTTGTGAGGGCAAGTATAGGTTTTGAACACAGACAGACCTTTGATTCGAACTAATTGACACAGGCTATCCTTAGTTTCCCTTAGGTAGGGAAATCCTACCCTGGCATAGGGCAAGTTAGCCCATACTCCATCCTGATATTTAAGTAAAATAAAGCTTTTACTTAGAAAATTGAATCTGTTGACTGTGTCTTACTTCATGATTCCTTCACACTAAAAATGTCTAATATTAGTATTTACTTATGTTTTCTTGCATTCTCACTTTTTAAGTTTGTTCTGTTCCACAGAAATATTGGTCTTTAGCATTGAGCTATCACCAAAAATACCATAGGTTCCTTCTGAACCATGCAAGCCTGCTCAGAGCCACTGATTATCATCACTTCCTCTCCATGCTTCTCTTTTCTTGTGCAAGGACCGATTAAGTTGCCCATGACTACTTACATTTTACATGTTGCTCTTTGCTCACGTTCAACCTTATTTTCCCTTATCTGAAGACTCACTTTAGCCTTTTTTTCCTGGGCTGCATATCCGCAATCACAGAGCCAGCCTCAATAGTGTTTTCCTTTGCCTTTGTTTTTGCCTTTTTTGCAGGCTGGGTTTCTGCAATTACAAAGCCAGCCTCAGAGGCCTTTGTATCTACCCTTTCCATTCTAAACGGCCAAGTATCATGTTCTACTGCGGGCAACGAATTACCACCAAATACATGCACAGCTGGGATCAACAATGAAATTGAGGCTATTGGATCTGATCTTGGATCTGAGTTAGCCACATAGATTATCTACTCAGCATTCAATGCTTTAAAGAAATCCTGAATATATACATTTTGATCCTTAATTGCAATTAACAGCTCACTATGTGCCTTTACTTCCAAAATAATATTATCGTGTCCCTGGACCAAGAATTGCAATACTATGTGCACAACTCTCATCGTAGTAATAGCTGGTGTAGAAGTACCTTCCCCTATAATTAAGAGCTTCTAAATTCAGGTCAGCTAAGGCTTTAGAAGGGGTACCGTTTTTCGTCCCATGTGCCGTGTTCCCACCTTTGTCCATGTTAAGGTTAGTAAAATATATGTTGATGCTGTTTTTGAAATGATGGTCTTATCTCAGTCCTCCCTTTGTACCAGCTGTAAATATTCCAAAAGCGCTAACATATCTCTAACATATCTTCTTGATTATCCGCCTCCTTTATCATGCTTAAACACATTGTAACGCCAGATTATTTGCCTACAAGAAACACAGTGAATTGACTGCCTGCATACGGTGGGCTAACAAGCCTCCACTAGGTCAACCTCTATAGTTCAGCTAGGCAGAACTATAGAGGTTGACCTAGTGGAGGCTTGTTGGTATGGATTGAGATTAGGTTGAATACATATATTGAAATCATAGAAACTGATTCAGACTTGATGTGCTGTAACATTTGTTTTCCTACTGGGAGAGTTGCATTGTTAGTTAACCGTTACGTAAGAACCAGTAAATCTGTTAAAGAGAAGAGTGCACTAAATAAATTAGAAGAACTGTCGGTCCGATATAATAAACAATGATGTAGACACCATGACATAACGATGAAATCTTTCCAAGCAATTAGCAGCTTGATTGCAGAGGAGGATAATTTCTGGGGAATTCCTGCCCATCAACAAAATGCAGCTAAATGTGTGCAAATGAAAATACTCTCTTCTATACAGTCAACCTTCAGAAGAGGCTTGCAAACTAACCACATTGATGAATTCTTTCTGGAGGTAATAACATGATTCACTGGAAAAATACTGAATGTGATCCCAAGGTTGGAGAGCGCTCACAACCGGTCTGCCTCACATTAGAAGTAGAGTCCCACATAGCTACCATCACAGCTGAGGAATAATCTGCCAAGGATATTATCCTTTCATATAATATAAGGCCCATCGGATGGTCATATTTTGATTACAGCTCTGATGCCCATCTGATATATTCAGGAATTCTCTGCATTGTAGAGGCTCGTCAGTTCCACGAGAGGAATGACGTGATTACTCTGGATATTTTATTTTGTAAATCTAGTAGCAGCACTCTCTCCAATAATAACTAAATCCCCTATAAAGATTAAACGTTTGGCGAGGATGCAGAGCTCTTGGTAGGATGGGGAATATAGATCAGCAAAAGCAGCACTCCTGAAAGAGGTATACAATATTAAAGTGAACCACCAATTATCAGTGCTCTGTGTGACCTACAAAATTGCAATACATAACAACATTCTTGGCTTAGCTCTGCAAATAGCCATGCAATTGAACCATTTGGGCCTGATTCATGGAACGTCTTCCTATGGGATTGCACCATTATAAAACACTTCCATGAATCAGGCCCCATATTTCTAATGATATCTGGTTTTCACACTTTAGCGAGCCCAAAAGCAGCATGTCTATAATCCACATAGCCACACAGCTCTGAGCACGAAGCACGCTGCTCTTTAATGAAGCAGAAGCGGGAATGGCACTGGAAGCTCAGAGCCTGGTCTGGGTAGATTTCCTATAGACCTCTTCAAGGAGGAGCCCCAGGTGTGGATGCCATTCCTTACATGGTGGTTCAATATTTTAAATGGAGCTGAGGCTGTCTCCTCTTGATGGCAACAAGCTGAAATAGTCCCAATATACAAAAAAGTTGAAAGACCACTTCCTGGGAATTACAGACCCCATTAGCTTAATTGATAGTCTCCCAAACGTTTACTGGAAGATACTTCTAAATCACCTCTAGAATTGGATGCAGTGGAGAAAATAATCTCTGACCTTCCGGCTGGTTTTCAAAGGGCAAAGGAAAGTAAATTTGTGACACTCAAGAAAGAACCTCTTATCTGTTGTTTACCCATTTTGAAACTACATTCGATTCCGTGGAATATGTTATATTGTAAAAAATGGCAGTAGATCAAAAAATCCCTTTAGATATTCTTTGCTCCATACAGAAACTCCATGAAAATACCTCGGCTTTCGTCACATTTGGGCAGATAATGAGAGAAATCATTCTTTCACAGTGACAAGTAGTGTACGCCAGAGATGCGTCATCACCCCTTTGCTGTTTCTCATCCATGTTACCAATCTGGCTCTAAGAATCTTAAAAGCGGATGCTGTGCATTGCAAAACAGAATATCGGCATATTACTCGTATAGGAGGTGAGTTTCTTCAACTATCTGTGAATATGTTTCCAAAACAATGCAAAGTGGGGTTCTCACTGTAATTAAAATGTACCAAGTCGACAGAGAGGTACTATGGTCCAAACTGTCTGCCTGGAACTGCCCGGGGTCCCTACTGGAGCCCATCACAGCTCTCCATACAAAAACCTCCATAAGAGTTAAACTGAACCATCAAGGTCTACTCTCTGAAGTAATTCCAACATTCAGAGGGGTTAAGCAGGGATGCCCCCTGGTGCCTGCTTTGTTCATCTCTTTTTTGGGGAACTATAAAGAAAGCGCAAACCAAATAAGATCGTTCCCTCCAAAAATCGGCCAAACGCCTCTAGCTCGACTTCTTTATGCCGATGATATAATCCTCCTCGACCAGACAGAAATTGGTCTACAAAGACAAGTAGACAATCTGGCTTCCAACATATCCACAAACAACCTGGAGATTAATAAGGAAAAGACGAAAATTCTGATACTGGAAAAACCATCTGGGAAGAGGCAAAAAAAGAAGCAGATCTGGCACATTGAAAAAGCCGCATTAGAGGTCGTAAAACATTTTAAATATCTTGGAGTGATGATGGATAGCTCCAAATCAGAAGTCGCAGCGCAAAAGCATCTGTGGGAAAAAACTCGTAAACTGACAACACAGGCACGGATCATCGACAGAAAGTATGGACGGTTTTCTCTGTTACCGGTCCTGAAATTTTACAAAGGAAAGGTGGTCCCCTGCCTGGTCTACGGAGGAGAAGCACAACCCACTCTCCCCACTGCGATATGGGCCAAACTGGAGGGATACTTCTGGCGGAAGGTCCTCCAATTACCGGATTCAACACCAATCGCAGGCATTAGACGTGAACTAGGCCTCCGATCTTTGAAAGCAGCAAAAGAGGCAGGAGAAATGTCACTCTTCAGGAAAATACTCATGCAGGAATCCCCCCCACTTTACAACTTGATAAATACTGAAATGCTCAACGGTACGTGCAAGATGCTGACCACATGGGCATTTAAACAAAGAGCCATCCTGGACAACATCGCCTGCTCAGAAGAGACACTGATCGGCAACCATACCAAAGTGAAAAAGAAAATGGACCAAGAAGACTGGATTGAAACCCACACTACGGCTGAAAAAAACAAACTTCTAAACCACCTGTCTCCTCAACCTAAAAAACTGGATGCCACGCTCGAAATATTCAAAAGATTTCCAGACAAAGCTCTACGTTCAACCCTACTTAGGGCAAGTTTGATCTTACTCCCGACCAATGAAATCCGGGCGATAAGGGGCCTTTCTGCCACAAATCAATGTCGCTTGTGCAAAAGCGAATCTGAAAAGGAGTCAGTGAAACACCTTCTCTTAAAATGCCCAAAGACCTTCAAATGGAGAAAAGCTTTTCTTGGCCCCCTACTTGAACCTTTCTCCCAACACGACGAAGAAGTGTGGTGGGCCCGCTTAATGAGTGGGTCAAGAACTTTGTGGTCCATAGCAACGACAACAATTTTAAAAGCTGCACTGGATGAATGCACAAAAACGACATAAAACGTCTACACTGAAACTGAAACTAAAGTACATAGAAGTGAAGAGAATGAAGTAAACCACTTTGCAAAATCATAAAATTGATAAACGCAAAAAAAAAAATTAAAAGAAAAGAAAATATTTTAATATTAAAAAGGCATGCTGCTGCACTTCATACACTGAGTTCCCAACTTGAAACATACTGCTTGACTTTAAGTGGCATTGAGACCTCCTAGCTCAGATTTTCAATGAGCCTTCCTTGCTTGGGTTCATAGTAAGCAAGTGCTATTTAGTTATCTTGATGGGTTTATCAGCTGGCTCCTAGATAGCCACTATCTCCCTTTCTCTCTTTCTCTGCGTCACACCGAGGGTCTTCAAGCAATGGCCCTTCCCATCCCCCTGGTCCACAATCCTCCACACGTCTTTTGCACTTGTACCCTGGTTTCAAAAAAGCTCTTGCCTCATATGCCTAGCCACATGCCTCTCAGAAGCCTGTTTAGCCTTTGTTACCCATGGCTTGGTCAATGCTGGTGGTCCGCTTTTAATCTCTCTACCCACTTCCTCCTAAATTCGGACTCTCCTCCAAATCCCTACCTTCCCTGCCTTCTACATACTTCTTCCATTCTCCACTTCTCTCCTCCAACATTCTATTGTTTTAATTGTCCTTCTATTTTCTCCTCTCTCCCTCCACCAACCACCAACCACTCCCTCACAAGACCTCATTCCTCCTCTTTCTCCTCCTCCTTGGTGTTTCCTTCCTCAAAATAAAACGTGTCACTTGATCTCATTACTCCAACAATGGAGGACTATGGTGTCCTAGTCTCTACAGTTTCTCCAAGTCACTGGTCCCTCTAGCCGTGTTCGGCGATCAAGGACCTTCATCTTCAAAGCTCAATTCTTTCTTACACAGAGTCAGGAAAAATAACCTTTTTGATACTTCCTGGCCCATGTGTCTGCTCCCTGATTGGGTGAGAAGGGATTGGTAGGGAGGCTTTGAAGTTCAGAATTCATGAGGAAGTGCCTTAAGAAGTCTGTTGTCCATTTTGAATCCATCCCATGTAGTCTGGAAGTTTGTTTGGTGAGAAAGGGGCCTGTCTACATCTCTCTGCAGCTTGCTGTCTTTTCTGCAATTGAAATGCTTTTAGTCGGGGTCATTTTGTATTCCTGGGGCCTTTTTGGTTCCCTCTTTCTGAGGAATTTCGAGTTGACGTTTCCAGTGAAGTTGAAAGGGGCAGTACATATTTAGTGCAAGCCCTGCTGCTTACTAGGCAGGGGTGTGTTTTCCAATGTCTTTTTCTGACACGGAGGGGCAGGGTAATGTGGGATCACAAACAGGAGATCAAAGTGCATTTTCATTCCCCCCTATTAGGTGTCTGGTTTACCTCGTCTTTGTTTTCTGGGGAGGGTAGCTGGGCATAGCAACCTCATGAAGTTGGTGTTTAAGTAGATGTGGCTTCTCTTGTGCCAATGGGGCCTTACTAAGTTCTACTTAGGAATTTCAGATTCCAGACCCGTACTTTGGCTCTACCTCACACACACCATGTTCTCTGAAACCAGAAGAGTAGGTCCCTTTGAAAGCAATGGTGTGGGTCTATTGGATCTTGGAGTTGCAGGTGATATTCTCTTCCACCTGAAGAACACCTGATGAATCCCTTACCCTGCCTCAATGGGCCCTACCCTGGATGAGCAAAAGTTAGAGTGAGGTTTGAAGCATCTCGCAGCCTGTCGCTGACATATTATGGAAGGCGAAAAGATGAAGTGGGTGAGTGTGGTGCTCAAATTTCAAGCAGCCCTTCCCCTGAACCGTAGGTTCTTGCCTCCCATAACCCCTAGCAAGTTGATCATGGTAATTTCTGACTGAGTTTCCCCTCATCTGCCAACTTGATTGTTAAGTTCCTCATGGAAGGTGATGTATCTATTTGAGGCAGAGAAGGAGAGCGAGAGAGACAAAGAGAGTAAGTTAGAGCAAGCAGACACATATAGTGGAAGTCAGAGGCGGCAGTGTGAGCTTGTGAAATGTGACCTGTCTGCATATGGTCTCGGGTACGAGTGCAGGATTGCAGGTTGTGTTTGACTTGTAAGGCCTAATCACCCTTCCCTAACTGCCTCCCATCTAAGATATTCTACCAGCTTACACTATACACATCAACCCCCCACATACGGCCACCACATGCCTTGCCATTAAAACATCAACACCTAATGAGCCACGATTAAGCTCTTCTCTTTAGCCCTAAATACTAGTTAACTTCCACAATATCTTTTCTTTAAAAGTTTTAACAGGGACCACAGGCTGAGATTGAGTATGTGTTTTAGCTGTTAGCTGTAACCACTTTAACAATTACCCGGTAACCTATTACCCGGTAACGTTACCCAGGACAAACACGTACACCAAAGAAATAAATAGTTTTTATTTTGAGCCATTAAGTGATGCTTTAGTGCCACCTATAAGCTGAAACGATTGCATTAGATTACAGACAGGGAACAATTGCATATGAGGAGAGACACAAAGCTTGTAGGTGTTGGTTGGTTAATTGCCCACCTACTGGCTGTTCATGGACATGATAATCCTTATGGTCCTTCCCCCCAAGTTCCTACCCCTTCCTGGCCAGAATACCTCTTCATGGCAACTCTTTGAGCTCCCTTTAATCATGCCTTACCATCAAACTGTGAACTTGAAGTGCATGCCAGTGTTTTTACAAACAATCTTCTGAGAGTTAATGATTTAATTAGAGCTGGAAATGCACCATTGATGTAATAAAAATGTCACAATGAGATTTGCTTTCAGCCACTAGATGTATAAGCACTATGCATGTCCTTCACTCAATTCCCATTAAAAACAAGCATGGGAAAAGCCAACAGTTTTGGCTTGTGCATTTTCCAGGCACTGCTATTAGATGCCCAGGTACTTGCACCATTTTTCACCGGCTACCATCAGTGGCCAGTTAATACAACTACGGCAGTGCCTGGCAAGTGCCTTCCCATGCCCACACAAAAGCCCAAACTGTTACCATTGCCAATGCTTGTTATCTTTTGTGGGCACTTCCTAGATGACGTTTCAATAATTATTTATGGAAGAAGTATACCAGACACTTTGCAAATCTTGGGCTGAGCGATACTGGCTGAAGTGGCATTTATACAGAGGGCAGCCACAACCAAGTACTGGTACTCATTCGGGAGCCCTTGATGACTGACCTTGGCAATGGTTCAGAAACAAGTTCCTGCACCAAATACAGCCAATTATTTAAGATGGGTGTAGGACACATCTGTCACTCTGCCTATGGGATCCCATTTTTATGAATCAAAATAGGGGACCTACACTAACAGAAAAGGGGCAGGGTACTCATAATGAGGAAACCACCTGTCATAGTATATTGCATGTGCCATTCTATGATCTTCTGTCCTTGTTTCCATCAGAACCCCCTCTCCTCTCTTTCTCTACTTGTCCTTCTCTCTGTCTATCTAACTCGCACTCTTTCTCTCCATCTCTTGCTCCTTCTCTCTAACTTTCTACCTCTCTTTCCATCTATCTTTTTTCTAGCACTCTGTATCTGTGTTCTTATCTCCTCTCCCGCTAGGAATCCACCCTCAAAGGGTGGCTCCCTGCTTCCATAACAATCCCTTTCTGGCACCATCAGATCTACCAGGATGTCACCAGGAAATGTATGTAATTTTAATCTGACAAACACGAAGCCCCATGGAATAGAACAAAGTATACTTATCTTAACAGCACCTTAAACGTGATCTTCACTCTGAGTCATAAGTCAAGCAATCATATGTATGTGCCCTCCCCTGAACTTGATTTCATCAATTATATTAGTGACTCCCAAAAGCGGCACGGGATACACCTCAGTTGGACTACTGTCTTCCACCAGCTCCCTGTATCTACTCTGACAAACCAGAAGGTGTCTCACCCACTAGTCCCTCTGGATCCCTCTCTCAGGTAGCCAGGGCACGGCCATCGCCTTTGGATCCAGACTCTGGAGGTGGACCAGTGCAGGAGGATCAACTGGGTGAGGGGTCTTTGGGGAGTAGGACTGGGACGCCGGATGGTGAGACACAGTATCCCCCCTGCAACACCATTACCCCATCCTACCGGGTATGATACAAGGGAACTTTACACCCCCCTTTCCATCACAAACACTTCAACATAGACAGCACACTCTGGGAGAAAACAGACTCACACCCAAGCAGTGTACCTGACATGTCCCGCTACTATGGTCAGGCAAAGTCAGGCAAATACTGACAATCACTCACACCTGACTTCCATTACATTTCCCCTCACGGATAAAAGGCGGAGCATGAGAGCACACTCTCATCGAGGCAAAGCACGCAAAGGAACAGCAGTTTTGCGCCAGCAGCTGAACGAGGGAAGAAAGACGGCAAACCAAGAAGGGTTTGCAAGGAGGGAAATACCCTTGACCTTTTTTGCAAGAAACCACTACTTTCAAGAAACCTTTGAGTCAGAAATGGTAAGGTTAGGAAATCAGACTGAAGAATCCCACATTGTGTGTCAGAGATACCGGAGGCCCTCCTGCGTAACTGACCAAGGCGGAGAGGAGCTGGAGCCGCTGTGGTATCGGCCTCGGCTTCAAGAGCAAAGATGCATCAGAAATATCAACACAGCCGGTGAGTTGGGGAGACCAATGCAAGACCGGTCTGTGTTGAAGTCAAGGTTGCAAGCAGCAACATTGTATAACGAGCGCTGGAATGAACGTTGGTAAACGCGTGTGATGAAAGATGCGAGTAAAGCTAAATGACTAATGAATGTTTGAACTTGAGAAGGAAAGATACAATACCGCTGACAGAGTGGTCCGGAACTGTGAAGGTGCTGAATCGAAGGTCGCTGTAAAATATCCCACCAAGAAGTGGTAGAAACAAATTGATCAGAATATTGTACAAATCAATCGAAGTGGTCCTGTTACGGTTTAAGCAAAACCCATTGCACATTCGAAAGTCTTTTATTTTGATATCAAGAGGAAACCATAGAAAGGGCGTCTACATGGTCCTAGCCTGAACGAGGGAGATCAAGTGTGAACCATGTGGTAAAAAGGGGGTCCAAGCCTGAAGGAGCGAGACCCATGATGAATACTTTAAGCGAGAACTTATGCATGTAAAAATCCTGATAAGAGTGGAACTTTGATATTTGTTTGTTATGACAGGCCCTCTGCACTCAGAGACTGTTATTGGAAAGGAGGCTTTGGCAGAAGGCCTTGATATCTTTGCATGGAATTTTATCCTTGTGGCAGAGGAGCCAGAGTGTGTGCGAAGCTCGAATGTGCCGCCTTGTCCCGTCGGTGTCCAAGGTCCTTTTGACGGTCCTTAAGGTGCAAGTCATGGGAGAGCCAAAGATGAACCCGGTCTTCCCCTAGATGAATATTTAGAATATTCTCAAAACGTATTTCTCATGTAAAATGTTAATTCGTGCTCTAAAATGTGGAAAATTCCTCTGTGTAACCAGGATTAAATAAGGTAAAAACGAATTGGTTAAGAATAATGCTATGAATTATTTTGAAGCGACAGCTGCAATTACAAGGGATGTGGTTCCAAGGAATAAACAAAACGGTATGCTCCTAAATCAGACAAATAGAGGGGAGTGTGAGTTTGTGAAATCATGTAATAGAAATATTACACTATCTCCAAGCCAGCCTATCTCTTGTGGATTGCAAACTTGGCCAAGGGAGACAGAGTTACAAAATGTAGATTTAATCTTCTATGCTTTAATTCAAGTGGGGCCTTGGATCATTTCTGAATGCTTCTGGCCCTTACTCCCCACTTACTTATTGCAGACTTCAGATTTGTTCGCCCTGCTTATGCAAAGACCAGGCACAATACTTTATTACCCATCTTTAAAAACAGAAGTTGTAAACAATGCTTCCCTGATCTTTTATATATCATTTGATCACAAAACACGAAAGTCATAGGGGCACTTTTGCATTTTTCATGTCTGAGATGTATAAGGTGAGATCCTAGCTTGTGAATAAGGAAGCAATGTACTCGGAGGCACACTACAAGTGGGGTGCAGGTGTATCAGCGTAGCTGGGGTTGCAGTATCCCATATGTAACCTATATTTAATAATGGTTCATTTAGATGGGCATGTGTTTTATATGCTTAACACCTACTGCTATTTTAACTCTGCTGCTATTGTGCACTTTAATTAAATTAATTTTCACGAAATGTTGAATTGTATTTTTAATGTTTGACTTTAGTTATATTTTCTTCCACGATTTGAGCAACAAGCAGTTTTTCAGTGAGGAAAGGATCCATTGGAGGTGCTAGCAGCAGTGTTTCATTGGCAGGGTGTCTTCCTGATGTCGGCCGTCCATCACTTATGGGGGCCTGATTACAGAAACTTTGCACTGGTGCAAGTGCAAGGTTTCTAAGGTATTAGCACTAGGGCAAAGTGTGCCCTATTTTTAAAAACACTGGGACACATTAAAAAATCATTGCACCTCGAAAAGTTCAGTTTGGCAAATTAAATGAACTAGGGCTAAATTTGCCCTAGTGCTATAAAGATACATTTTTGCATCAGGGAAAAGTTTTCCCTAGTGCTGTTACCATTCTCTATTAGCACTAGGGCAAACTGTGCCCTGGTGCAAACATTTAGTGAAAATGCATCTTTTTTGCACTAGGGCAATATTTGCCCTGGTGCTTTTAATATGCCAAACTGCATTTGTCGATGCGCAATGGGTTTTTAATGTGGTTCAGTGATTTAAAAAATAGGCCAAACTTTGCCGTAGTGCAAATACTGTGCAAACTTTGCACTTGCACCGGTGCAAAGTTTCTGTAATCTAGGTACCTGCTTAATTCATGAGTTGTGCTAGGCCAAGAGGACGCATTTTAGGTGCTGGGCATTTCATTATAGCTTCAAACATCTCTTCAGGTGAGTATCCACATCTCAAATCCAGGCCTTCTAGTGTCATCGTCTGAATTCACAGTGGTGAATAAGGCAAACCACGTGGTCTGTTTAGAGATGGATCCTTCAGTTTAAACGAAGAAGAACAATAGCACATTCATTACATTAACAGTGCCCAGAAAAGCGTTACAGTCAATAGTAATTCATCACGAAATCTAAAAGATCCCAACCCAGCAGCGCCAAAATAAAAACCTTGCTCTGCAGGCCAAAGAAGAGGATGCTGCACAGAGGGTGAGTAAAGGGCGGGAGCACGAGGCATGATAAGATATATACTACATACTAAAATCAAGAAGAGTGTAGCAGGATGAACATTCTTAATGCAATACATAGTTCATACTCGACAGGAAGTATACAAGGCCAAATGTAGAATCTCGCAGTTAACATGTACTTTTTTTTAACCAGCAGCGTTAAAGAGTACATCCCATTGAAATTAATTGCATTATTAAAATGTATAGGCAACATATGTGGTCCTCACTGATCAATAGATTCACTGTGTGGCTAATTGCTCTGTAATGATGAAGTACAGAGACCAAATGGCAGTATTTCTTTTGGCATATAGCCACCTTATGCAAACATTATGATGAAAGGGATAAACAACTGGTAGGAATGGGGGGGGGTCTCTTATGATCCCCTGTGTGCATTAACCTAAGCTTCAAGGGGAGCCAACAGTGGAATCGGTGCCGGCTTAGATCTAGTCATAAAGTCGAGGAGGTTTCATTTATAGCATCTACGTGCAAAGGTCACCTAAGCACACCTGGGGCCAGATTATGTGCAGAAACATGAGGGAAATGAATGCAGCACCAGTGTTGCTGCTTAGGAATTCAGCAAACAGGTTCAACCCCAACCCCTGTTATCTAAAAAGGTTTGCACTATGGGAAAAGCAGAGGCAGACTTTGTATTTATTTGGTTTGCTGCGTAACAGTTAAATAAACACGATAAGCACATTTTTGTTCAAGTTATGTAGCAAAGTACAGCAGTCTAATTCCGTGTTTCTCTTATGCAAATGTTGTTAGATAACACCGATTGTGACAAAACCTGTTTCAGTAATATCCAACCATTGGCTCGTTTTTTGTCACTGTACAAAAGTTAGATAGCCTGGCCCCAGTGGTGAACAGATCACATAAGTTCTTTCTTCCAATGCACCTTTATGTAATTTACTTCAAATTAACTAACAACACTCTCGCAATGCCAGCACCGTTAGCAGTCCCCGAGGGTGACATTATTTATTGAGAGTAAGGGGTCCATTATAGGGATGGGCAAATTGGCTCATGAAAGATTCAAGCCAAGCTAAAGAATGGGGTTTTGTTTCAGCTTGAAAGATTCGGACCATTTGGAGCTGAGGCTCAAAATGGTTTCAAAATGTTTAACTGGACGAAGAGCCACTCGTATTGATATGAGTATTAGATAGTTCGAATATAGAAGAGCAGGTAAATGCTATCCTGCCAATTCCCGCCCTCTAACCGCCGTCGCATTGGAACAGTCAGAGAAGAGCCATAAATGGGACCCCCTGCATCGTTCTTATACTGCATCGAGTGTATGAGAGATATTATGTTCACAGACAGCCATACAGAATTTACCCCCGCACTGAATTTGTGGAAGGATGTTGCATGGAGGAATGCTGCATGGAAGGATGTTGCCTTCCAAGATGTCAGAATGCATCAATGAATACCATGGACGGACATTAAAGTGAAATCTGACAAGGACAACGTGATGTCATGAAGAAGATATATGAACCTATGTTGAAACGATATGAAAATACTGAGCAATGATGTAACTGAAGCACTAAGAGTAACATGAACCTAAAGCTTAAGTAATCATGGATCTAAAAAAGATGCAGTAACTTATTTGCCAATAACTTTAAATATGCAGTAACGCAAGGTAGAAAGACAACATATACAAGCTTCCTTAGAGCAATATATAACGTGGCAAGGATGGCCATATCAGGAAAATGGATGCTGACTCATGTTGAATTTAACCAAGCTACCTCAGAGACAGGCTGATGCTTTAAGAATCAGGAGATGCAGACAAATAGCTCCATGCCCAGAGCCAACAATGAGTCAAGGTTGGCCCAAAGCGAAGATGCTATTTTTACATTTTTACAGGATAAGCACAGAGCACAAAGCAAGTACATGGATACGCTCTGAATGTGAGCCATTCCTCATAGATGGAAGACGAAAACATCTGTGAGAGTCAAACTGTTGGTCAATTAAAATTGTACAAAGTTGATATGAGATAGAGTGAGTAAGTCTCTAGTAGTCAAGACGAGCAATAGCACCCTTCATAATTAAAACAAATAGCAGTAAATGAAAGGCCGAAATTGACACGTGTGGTTTTGTCATATGTGACTTGGAAGGCGAAAACAAAGACTATTTATTAGAGCCTTAAACTAAGATAGTGGTGTGCTCACACTCCCTTGAATGTTCCAGGACAGTGAGCAGCAACAAGGTCAACTACAAACAGAGGACTTTGGGTGATGGCCTACCAATGACAGATGATAGACTAATTGGGAAAATGTTGAGTACTGACAGGATTCAAACACCTAGGTTTCATTTAACATATGTGCTTCTTAGGAGCTTGATTCCAAGGTTGGGGTGGTATGCCAACCAATCAGTGGGGTTGGGGACAAACTAACATACAATGTTGCAGGAGCCAACCCACTGATGTTTTGTATACTATCATCATCACTCTACATATTTAGAGGTAGTTCATGGCGTGCCCTACAGATAAGGGTTAGCCAATGATGCACTAATCCTCATATGTTATATAAGTAGAAATGATCCCTTCACCAATCCCTACCCTTGATAGGTTTTGTATTCTGCCACATAGAATGATGTCATAGGTGATGCATATTGGGGTATAGGACCTCCATGCAATCAAGCTTGTTTGTGAATGTTCAAGCATCAGTCTGATGTCTGCCAGTTGACCCTGCTTTATTCTTTTGATAATAAAATAGTACTTTCCATATTCCTTGAGTCTGATTATTTGGTTTGTGACCATTATTGTAACTCCATCTAGCACAAAAGACGCTTCAAGGTGCTACAGCACAATTTGGTAGCGGTGTGGATGGTTACGGTCTAGTCGGCCTCGGCCAGATCCAGATCCCCAGACGCTCAGCTGCTGCTGCCATTTGTCAGAAGAGCGCAGTTTCCTGTAATGATCAGTGCGCAGAGTCACGTGCGAAGAAGATTTGGCTGGCAGTTCCCCCTTTGATCAAATTCCTGTCTGTTCCCCGCAGGTGCCCCGTGGATAGAAGACAAACTGGTCAGTTGTGGGAGTGTCCATTCCGGAGGACTCGAACTGAGTCACAGATGTTCAGTAGAACAACAAATGTGTCAAAAATAAGGGGAGGGTTTGTGTTGTAAATAATATGTGTAAAAAAGTAATTGGATTTTTTGGGGAAGATTATAAAGAAAAGTACAAACCTCTATTCCTGGTTCCAAGGGGGAAGAAGGGTACGCACTAAAGTAAAACATATTTAAGGATTCCTGGGGCAAGGCCCACAGATGAAGTTTGTATCAAACTCCAAAATGGAGTGAAACGGAGAAGGGATACATTTACTAAGATAGTAAAGGAAGGCATAAGCAGTAAACAATATCAAAACTGCACATTTGTGGGGTTATAAAGCTGGTAAAATAAATCTTTTTTTTGTTTCTAGACTGATGATTATAAAACAATAGTAAAAAAATAAAGAGATTAGTGAAAAATGTGGACCAACAGATTGACATCAGTCAGGAGGAGGAAAAATCAAAGGAAACTAATATATAAATAAAGAAGAGACTCTCAGGAGGAAACAAAATATAATTGCATATATTTTTAAAACAAAGTGAGCAGTATCCTGATTGGGATTATAAATAGTGATTGATGGTGCCTGCGCCAGTTGATCGGCGTGTTATAATTGATAAAATAGAGAATCGAATAAAACAGGTAAGTATTGACTATCACAACCGATCTGTCATAGTGGAAGATACATCTCTTTTACATTAATGTAGGACATTCCCGAGATACACAGCGAAAATAAGGAAATATCATTCGGAATGGGATTGAATCATGACCAATAAGACACTTATGCCATGGCCATCGGGAGCGTTCATTGTCGAAAGATGTATTACGGCATATGACAACATATTTGCATGCCACATATAAGGGAAAAAAGTTGCAGAAAAGATTGGCCATTTTAGACATTTTGAAAACCTACCAGAAGGAGAAAGAAGATCCAGCCTATAGGGAGTGGATGCTCATTCAGCATAAAGGGGAGTATAAAACGCCTTTGGCTCCCCTTTCTCCTCCCGAACAGAAAAGTGTACACACAGAGAAGGGATTTTATTCCTTAAAGGGATTAAAAGTGGCAGCAGGGTATGTTAATCCAACGTATGCACCCCCGCTTACATGAGCGAGGATAATGCAGAAGAGAGCAAAGAACACAAAGATATTTTACCATGCAATGAAAGTAAACATCGTGATGAGAAAAAGGAGAGACAAAACAGATCAATGGAGGTAGAGAAAGAAGCATGGATACAGAAAGGAAGAAGCAGGGATACAGAAATAAATAAAAAAATAAAGCTAAGGGAATGACAATAGTACAAAATGAATGGATTGGAGGACAAATATTGCTTAAACTAGATAATAAGGACATTGATGGGGTTAGTGAAAGAGAGGAGAGAGAAGAGCGGGAAAAGAAAGAGAAGGAAGAAGAAAGAGCATACAAGGAAGAGGGGGATAAAGAGTGCAAGCGAAGAGAAGAGCTAAGACTATATGCGGCAATGAAAGAAAAAGGGAGATTGAAAGAGAAGAAATTAGAAGAGATAGAAGCCCAAAGAATGAAAATTCATAGGTTACAATGAAGGCAAGAGGAATATGAATTAAGGGAGATAAGGAGAAGGGAAGAAGAATTAAACAAGAGTAGGGGAGTAAAAGACGATGAAATAGAATATTTATGCCATAGGAGCATAGTGCATATTGATGTACAAGAAAGACTGGATGAAGAGAGAGGGTCCCAAAAAGCCATGTAGGGAACTGCAATGAATGCTGCAATCAGCATGGGCCCATGGGCAGGATACGGAAGACATAGAGCAAAGGCTTTGGAAGCTATACAGGCAAATGAGAGACAGAGAAAGGTATGGAGCCCAAGAGAATATAGAAGGATCTCTATTAAAGGGAATTGAAGGTGGATCAGATGACAGCATAACATATGAGTACAGGATATTGGCTTTAAACAGATGAGATCTTGACGTTGTGGAAGGAGACAATAGTCACATAAGCGGGGGCATAATGATGTCAGATGAAGAGAGGGAAGAGAATGAAAGGGCACAAAGAGATGGCGCATGTGGGTTTTCAAAAGAACCAAGTTCAGGAAAAGGAGTAAAATTGTCAGATTTAGAGGATCCTAAAGAGATGACACCAGAACCAACACCATATACTGAGCGATGACCAGCACGATCGCGTAGTACAGGGGATATGTCCCCACCATACGTAAGCAGGTTAAGATCAATACCAGGAAGGAAACAAATGTGCGAGGCGAGCTCTGCCTTGAAGTTCAGGAGCATAGGTAAAAATGATTATGAATCAGGATTTTCACAATTCCCATTATTGGAGAAGGGGGAGGACAACCACAATATATGCTATGCCGCAGATGAATATGGATAATTTAAGGTAAAAATTGCTGAGTTTAACTTCCAGTGCAGGAAAATGGATTAATGAATTAGAGAGGATTAAATCCGGAATGATGTTAGCTGTAGGTGATACAAAAAGGCTGCTAGCGGCGATCCTAGGGGAGAGAGCTGATGACATTTGGAAAAGAGCAGATATGCCATTTAATAATTGCAGAGCAGATGTATGGCGAGCGCTCAGAGTGCAATATCCTGATACATCAGCTATGGGTGCGATTATGACTAGGAAGATGGGAGAGGAGTAAGATCCTGGTGTTTATATTCAAGAAATTCAAGATAGATTGCGTCAGGGGACTTGCGAACCGTGTGATAAAACTGTAGGATTATTTTGCCACATTTTATGTCAGGGGCTGCCCGAGCCAGTGCAACAACAATTGAAAAAACAGGTGTGAATGGAAGCGAAGCCATGGCCAAAAAAACAATTGACAATCGTGCATCACTGTTAATTAATGCAGGAGAAAAATAAGAAGAAAGCTGAGAACAGAAAGCAGGAGGAAAGAAAGTTAGTTCTGAAGAAGTTGTCCAAAATAGCTATTGAGAGAGCAGTTTTGACAAGTAATGATGGAGGGGTAACACAGGAGACACAGTCAGGGCAACAGAATAACACAGGATATCCCGCAGATCAGAGTGAGTACAATTTTTGGCCAACAGGAAGAGGGAATGGGCCAATAGGAGTAGGATGAGGTGCATTTCAAAACTTTCATGGAAGAGGAGGATTTAATGGAGGACAGCCACAACAATGTTGGAATTGTGGGAGAATGGGATATATAGATGGGACTGCATGCAACAGAATTGGCAAGCTCCAAGAGGGGTGATGGGTTATACTCCACAATATAATGCAGAACCACAGGAATATTATGCCTAAGATCACATGTATGCTCAGACATATGCTCCGCAATTCCAACTAATGCAGCCAGCATCGTTGCAAATGCAAGTGCTGCAAGGGAACCCACAGAAGATACCCATGCAAACAAAACAGGTACAACCACAGCAAGCACAGATACAGCAGGCCATGGTACCACAATGGAACATGACCCCAGAAACACAACAGGCACCCGCACCCAAAATGGGGAGTGTGACTGTGATAAGGGGAAATATTTTCACAGGTACGGGAATGAATTTATATCCACAATAGGACAGTCCACAGAGTGACTTGATGTGTTCAGTACTATCGGGTGACGATGGGAGGCAAGACATTTGCATTTCTAGTAAACACTGGAGCCGCTCATTCCTGTGTCCGTGAGGGATAATACCCAATGTCAAGAACTGCCACGAATGCTCAAGGGTTTTCTGGGGTGACACATTTAGTTCCTTTTATAGATGATTTACCAATTTCCATAGGAGAACATGATAAGTCAATGCTATTATTATGATCTAGGCAGCGCCACTCAACATATTGGAACATGAATTAATGACAAAGCTTAACTTGATGATATCTTTCACTGACGAAGGAATAGAGTGCCCTACTCCAGGGATACATTATATGAATGTCGAAGAGTTTATATTAGACTTTACAGGCCATAAGGCATTACCGGGAGTACCTTTAGATCTGGAAGTATTTTTGTATGGAGTGACTATTAAATTATCATGGTTGGAAGTTAAAATATTTAGTATACCTGATACCTGATATATCCCCATGGATGATGAGAAAGGGCAGATCATTCCCTTAGAACTAGAAGCAGCAGTGTCAGAGAAGAAAGGGTGATTCTGCATGGGACAGATGATTAAGGAAGAGGATGGAGGACATGATAGCCCTAAGTGAAGGATACAGGTTGACAGATTTGACAAAGAACTGTTTAGAGATGACTACTCTAGCAATGAACTAGTGTTTTTTCTATAAGTATCACTTGTTGGATTAAAGTGAAGAATATAGAAATACCACAGAAAATAGCATTGGTAAAAATAAGACGCCATTTTTTCAGGAAGACTTAGAGAAGGTGCCAGAGATTTTATGGACCAATAGCCCATATTATGTTGGTTTATTAAAAGTGATAGGTGTAGTTAAAATTACATTAAAACCAGGAGCTATTTTACCACGA
Source organism: Ambystoma mexicanum (assembly GCF_040938575.1). Classification (NCBI taxonomy): domain Eukaryota; kingdom Metazoa; phylum Chordata; class Amphibia; order Caudata; family Ambystomatidae; genus Ambystoma; species Ambystoma mexicanum. Next base: position 676,795,627 of record NC_090928.1, read on the forward strand.
GCAAAACAATATCTCAGACAGGCAGATAAAGGTATATTTGAGACAATTTCCGCTTTATTGAAGCAAGGCATATTGGTGCCATTAGACTCATCATGTAACACGGCTGTGTAGTCTGTGAAGAAATCAAAGAGGGGATTGTGGAGATTTAATCAGGACCTTGGCCCCCCTAAACAATATAGTTGAAGCTGAGTTTCCTTTAGTTCCAAATCCTGCAACGTTAATGTGTAATATCCCATCCACGTCCACATATTTCACAGTTGTCGATTTGAAAAATGCATTTTTCTCGATTCCCCTTCATGAAGTCTCACAGGATTCAATCTCATTTTCATATAGAAATACGCACCTGAAACATACATGTACTGTGAGTCCCCCTTGATCTTTTATAGAGTCCTTCAGATGGACTTGGGTAATGTTGAACTCCAAAGTGCAATAATTCAGTATGTGGATGGCGTTTTGGTCTGTAGTGAGACAGAAGAAAGGTGCAGAGAAGACTCAGTTAAACTCATGGCTCTACTCTCAAAGAAAGGATAAAAGGTAAACAGGGAGAAATTACAATATTGTCACGAAGGCATCATATATATATAGGACAGTTGATCCCCCACGAAGGGAAAAATGTGACATCTGAGAGAGCAGAAGCAATCATGAAAACCGTAGCATCTAAAACAGTGAGGCAAATGCAACCGTTTCTAGGCCTTTGCAATTATTGCAGGGCTTGGGTTTTTGATTACAGTAGATACACTCAACCACTTTTAAAATGACTCAAAGAAGCACAAGTAGTTAAAAGCACAATAGCATGGACAGGCGAGATGACTGAAGGATTCGAAGAATTGAAAAAAGCAATCAGTACAGCCCCTGTGTTGGGGATCCCAGATTACAATGAATAATTTTATTTATTCTCCCATTCAAATGAGATGTCATGACAGCAGTTCTTACACAGAAGACAACATTAGGACAAAGACAAAAACCATTGGCATATTACAGTGGGATTTTAAATCTAGTAATGAAGGGTCACTATCCATGTGTTCAGTAATGTTATTTGTAGAGCATGCATTATTTGCTATTTTAGAGAAGCCCAAAAGTACATTGACCACACAAAAAGCACACAAAAAGCATCAGGGTATGAGGTGATTATTTCCAACCAGCGATAAAAATTGTAAAATATAAGACAGTGAAGCCAACAGCATTTATAGCAGACCCAGTAGGAGAGGATGACTATGTACATGATTGGACAACATATATTGAGAATTGCAATGAAATCCCCAACTCAGAGAAAATGCCATTGGGAGGGGGGGGGGTTGTTTTTATTGATGGTTCTTCAAAAATTGATAAAACAAATGGGGAAAGACATACGGCTCAGAGGTAGTGAAACTGAATAGAGAAAGTGAATTTGAGGCAGTAACAAGGTAGTAACAAGCATGAGGTTGTCTTTGAATTATTCAGCACAGGCTGCAGAATTAGTGGCACTGAAGTGAGGGCATACTCTGACTCCGCATATATGACGTCTAGTGTACACGCGGGTTTGTCACGCTGGAAAAAGAGGGGCTTCCTCCACGAAGATGTCACTCCAGTACAACATGTGGCCTTATTGGATAGGCTTATACAAGCTTTGAGTGTTCCATTAACTCTAGCAGTCATAAAATGCTCAGCTCATTCCAAACAAGCAGATTTCATTTTTCGCTGAAACAAAGCCGCAGACGTAGAGGTCAAAAAAGCAGCCGATTATCCACCCACATGTAGTTTAGAGAAAAAAAGAGTTTAAAAAAATGACAGGATGATGCACGTTAGTAAAGGAAGGCTTTAACATACATATTGTCAATTGTCAAGTTAATTGAGTTACAAGGCCGAGCTTCACAAGAAGAACAGGACTTATGGAGGAAGCAGGGGTGTTCTTTATCCCTCACTGAGGCAATTTGGAGCCAGGATAGCACTGAAGAGCCAGTTATGGCTCTAGCATTATTGAGAACAGCACTGGTGCCGCTTCACTACCCAGGACACACCACTTGAGAGAGTCTAGCTGCAACGATTGCAGAAGAGTGGTTCTCATCCAATCTCCTGGAGCATGTGCACAGTTCATTGTAAATTGCATAGTATGCCATAAATGTGCTGCAGGGCACAATTTGAGAACAGTAAGAGGAGCAATTCCTAGATCCAATGGGCGATTTCAGCATCTTCAAAAATATTATGTAGATATGCTGCAGACATGGAATGGGTACAGATATATGCTGATCGTAGTATGTTCTTTTTCTAGATGGATAGAGGCAGGTCCATGCACACAGGCTGATTCCCCGTGTGCTGCCAAGTTCCTTGTGTGCAAGGTGTTCCCGAAGTGAGGGGTGTGCAAGGTTTTGCGGTCAGACAATTGTTCACATTTTGTAAAAAAAGTTGTTCGAGCAGATAGTACTTCTGTTAGGTATAAAAAATACATTTTCCTCTGCTTATCACCCACAGGCGAATGGCGTCTGCAAGAGAAAAAATAGATTGTTAAAGGAGCATAGCCAAGTTGAAGATGACTCTGGCAAAGGGATGGCTACATTGCCTTCTTCTTGCTTTATATGCTCTGAGAAATCAGCCTGGTTCATATAACCATCTAACTCCTCATGAGTTGGTGACTGGACGCTGTATGAGAACCCCATTGACTCTTCCAACTAGGGTAAGAACTGATGCCCATAGTGTAGAGAAGGCATTAGGTGACGAGATGTATGATTACTTAACAACAATGATTGCAAGTGTTTCTTTCATGTATCAACAGATTAAGAACAGAAGGGAGGGGTAAAAAAAGAAGTGACAAAGACAATCATTATCGTGAAAGAGAATATTTGCTGAAACCTGCAAGGTTGTATCCAGGAGACCAGGTGCTAGTGCACAAATTCATACGTACCTGGAGTACACCCCATTTTGAAGGGACACATGAGTTAGAGGTAGTTAGCCCCACTGCAGTAAAATTGAAGGGGCAAAGAGCATGGCTACATCTATACAAAGTTAAACCATATAAAGATGAAACATCTGCACCTCCCGAAGACATCGGAAGAGAAGCAAGAGAAGTATTTCTGCATGTGCTGATCCATCCAAGTGAAGCAAGAGAAGTAGATCCATGCATGCATGGCTAGAAATTAGAACGAGAATGAGGTGCACACAAGCTCTACAGATGAGGGTTTGAACGTCTTTCAAATCAACAGAAGATCGTTGTTTCTTAAATTTGACAAGGAGAAAATAGAATTGCAGATACAATAGAACACTCTTTTTAGACAGACTCAAAGAGACAATGAGAGAAGAATTATGACTTTGAAGAAGAAAGAAGAGTATCGACCATCATTTATGATACCCATCATTACACTAGTATACACATTCTTATCTGTTCTTTTTTCCTACATATTGCAAACATATCACAATCTAATACAAAGAGAAATGCATATTATCAAATGTTTTGAGGACCCCAAGAATAATTGTATTGTCTGGAGAGTGATAATTGCAATAATACTCTAGTTTTCTATATAGAAGTGATTAAAAAGGAGATAACACATTTGCATATTAAAGTAAATAAAAAATGGAGAGACTCCAAAATCTGATATGGTATTATGGAATTTTGATGGTGATATAAGTTGGTATTATGATTTGTGTTTTTCTCATTATTATGGCATTATGAAATGTTGCAAAAAATGGCACAGATATGGAGGGTATGAACAAAACATCACATTATTGTCCCCACTAAAGGCACAAACAGCCCAAACAGCCTGTTTTACAATATAACTAGTAGTTTATTTCAATTTAAAAGGGATGTTGAGGAAAACCAGGAGGATATAAATACATATCTTGATAATTCGGCTCATTTAAAAAATAACCTTTGGTACCAGCACATGAAAAAGGTCGTAAGGAGAACATCAGACGAAAGATGTTACGTGTGTGCCCGTATACCTTACGCTTTGGGAACATCTCAAATATTTATAGCTACAGAGGTATCAGTGAAAAGGGCACATTGCCTGACGCACATTGCATTTTGCCTAACCAAAGGACAGTTCCAAGGCAGATCAGCAATAATAGTGTGGGTGAATAAAGGAACATCATCAAGTGAAGACAATTATATACAAGATATAAAGTCAAGAGAAAAACAATAAACAAAGCACTGAATAATAAAATATGAACAGCCTGGAATAAATGAAGCAGGAATCAAGACAGAAGGAAATAAGGTGCTCCAATGTGAAGACAAAACTGGGGAGGAAAGACCAGAGGCCAGATATGAATCAATGGAACAGTACTTACTCCTTAAGTATAGGCTCATACATCGGTTGTGTGTAAAACACTAGCAATAACCAGACAATGGGAAGCAGTCTTGATGAACGCAGAAAAGAATGCAAAGACCAGTGGCCTAAGACTGCAAGATTGTTGACATGGGTCGATGATGAGGGGGGACCTTTGCATATACTACCTATGAAAAAGGTGCCTTTATGGTTCAGAAAAAATTGCACAATGATAGTAGGAGAACATCTCAAATGTGGTTGAGTTTTTGACATTACAGGCATGAAGGAAGGAACAGCAGTTCTAATGGATGACAATTGGGCCTATGGATCCAGAGCATATATGAAGTTACCGGCAAAATGGGGAGGAGTGTGTTCATTGGTACTAATAAGTATACCAGCCTTGTTACTACCACTAAGTGACTTGCAGACAATACATTTCCTGAAAATGGATACACACACACACAAAAGGTCAGTTAAAAAACCCAGACAGAAGAGAAGCTATTATTTCTCAGCAAAATCAATGGAGGCCTGTGATGATATTGCAGATGAACATAAACTGTTTAGTAGAACAGCAGTAGAATTCAGATCTATCTTCATGCCAGGAATTCAGACTGCAGTAAATGCCAAGTGGCTGCACGTCACCAGATGAGAGCTGCTGCAAACGATAAACACAACAATAAAAGGATTGAATGCAATTCGAGAAGAAATTAGGTTAATTAGGCTTATGGCTCTCCAGAACAGGTGTGTTCTGGACTTAATTACAGCAATGGAAGTAGGCGTGTGTGCTAAGATCAGACCTTATTTCTGTACATTTACACCTGCCCATGATGAAGAGAATGGAACTCTGACAGAAGCAATAACCAGGTTGTCAACTTTGCACACAAAGATGGTGGAGGAAGTAGACGAAACTGAAGATAGTGATTGGTTTACAACTCTGTTCTCATGGATTCCAACCTGGATAGAAAATGCTTTCAAATGGCTTGGAGCAATACTTGTGTTCATGTTGCTAAGATTCTGTCTCAAAATGATCATCGTGGGACAATGGAAGAAGACAGGCAAGAAAGCCGTTGGGATGAAGATAATGATTGACATCGACGGTGGAATGGGTGAGCAGATGCAAAATAAAGCCAGTACCAGTGAGAATATAAAGAACAGCACCCATGCAACTCCAGGAACCAAGTTTCACTACCCCAAGGATCGAAAAAGATATCTAGGACATTGGATTTTCTGCTCACCATCTGGAGAGTGCTGTCATAAGACCTGGATTGTGGATGAACACATAAGAAATGCAGGCCACCTGAGGGGGTGACAAAGATTTGGATCCCAAAAAAGAAGCAGGATGAAGAGAAAATGCTGGCAAATGACGAAGAGGAGATACATTTCATGGAAGAAGAGAATTTAGTTAAGAATTCAACCAGAGGGGGGAATGTAGAGCAGCAGGTAAACGCTATCCTGCTAGTTCCCGCCCCCTCACCGCCGTCATATTGGAACAATCAGAGGAGATCCATAAATGGAACCCTTGCATCATTCCTACACTGCATTGCGTATATGAGAGACATTATGCACTAAAACAGCCATATAGATTGTACCCTTTCATTGAAAGGGCAGGAGGATGTTGCATGGAAGAATGCTATATGGAAGGATGTCACCTGCCAAGATGTCAGAATGCATCAATGAAAACCATGGACAGATGTTAAAGTGAAATCTGATGAGGACAAAGTGATGTCATGAAGAAGATGTATGGACCTATCTTGAAAGAATATGAAAATACTAAGTAGCGATGTAACTGAACCTAAAGCTAAAGTAATCATGGAGCTAAAGAAGATGAAATAACTCACTGACCAAAAACTGTAAATACGCAGTAACTCAAGGAGGAAGACAATATATAGAAGCTTGCTATAGAGGAGTATATAACGTGGCAAGGGTGGCCATATCAGGAAAATGGACGTTGAATTTAATCACGCTACATCAGAGACAGGCCAAGAATATAAGAATCAGGAAATGCAGGAAAATAGCTATATGCGCAATGCCAACGAAGAGTCAAGTAGGGCCCAAAGCGAATATGCAATTTATAAAGGAGAAGCACAGATCACAAAGGGAGTACATGGATATGTTCTGAATGTCGGGAATTCTCCATAGATGGATCTGTCAGAACCAAACTGTTGGTCAATGAAAAGTGTAAAAAGTTCATATGAGATAAAGTGAGCATGTCTCTAGGGGCCAAGAGGAGCAACAACACCCTGCATAATTAAATCAAATAGCAGTAAATGAAAGGCTGAAAATGACACGTTTGTGGTCTTTTCACATGTGCCTCAGAAGTCAAAAACAAAGACTATTCATTAGAGCCTTAAACTAAGATAGTGGTGTGCTCACACTCCCTGAAATATTCCAAAACTGTAGGCAGCATCAAGGTCAACTACAAACGGAAGACTGTGGCTGATGGCCTACCGATGACAGATGATAGACTAATTCGGAAAGTAGTCTGACAGGATTCAAACACCTAGGTTTCATTTCACGTATGTGCTGCTAAGGAGCCGAAAGCCCAAGGTTGGGACAGTATGCCAACCAATCAGCGGGGTTGGGGAACGACCTAACATACAATGTTGCAGGAGCCAATCCACTGATGTTTTGTCCACTATAATCAGTACTATACGTATTAAGAGGTAGTTCAAGGCGTGACCTACAGATAAGGGGTTGCCATTGATGCACTAATCCTTACATGTTCTATAGGTAGAGATGTTCCCTTCACTAATCCTTACCCTTGATAGGTTTTTTATTCTGCCACGTAGAATGACGTCATAGATGACACATATTGGGGTATAAGACCTCTGTGCAATAAAGCTTGTTTGTGAGTGTGCCAGCATCAGTCCGATGTCTGCACGTTGACCTGCTTTATTCAATTGATAATAAAGTAGTACTTTGCTGTATTCCTTGAGCCTATCTGACTATTTGGTTTGTGACTAGTATTTGAATTCCATCTAGCACCAAAGACGCTTCAAGGTGCCATATTATCCTAGAATTCAATATTGCTGCTTGCTCAGGAAGTAATACAATAGGGAAATAGAAATTAATGTAAATGAAAAAAGTACAGAGGGAGCACCTTTTTCATTTGCATTCATTTTAGAAATGTGTACGGCACTTTATCCACATGAGTAACCTTCACATTTCTTGGGGGCTGTGCAGCAGCACAAATGATCTTCAGGACAGCACCCAGGCATAAATTCGTTTCAGGACATCGCTCCTTAAACTAATGTGTGATGTTGTGAAATGCTAATGAAAAAGCATTTCTATTCCTATTTAAAAGCATTTCTATCCCTGTGTGAATGATGGAAATGCAAGGTGGACAGCAGCCGGCTATACTACTACTATTCCATTTAAAATAAAAGGCATGACAGAGTCATCAATGCCCATCTCATGAGTTGTGCATCCCATTCATTTATTTATTTATTTGAATTTTTGTTTAGTGCTCGCCCTACCCAGAGGGTCTCAGAGCACCTTACATGGTACAGATATGGAAAAGGTGGGAGTTGAAAAAAGAAGTTGGAAAATGTTTTCAAGATTGGATAGGAAGATTAGGATAGACAAGTGATAGCAGTGGCGGAGGGCAGGGTTATGTGTGACATACATGTATGTTTTGAGGATCTTTATGAAAGTGGTGATGGAGGATGCAGTGCTTATGTGAAGAGGTAGGGTGTTCCATGCCCTGGGTGCCCAGTGGGTAAATGCTTGTTTTTGTGTGCATGTGAGTTTGCAGAGTGTAATGTGTAGAAGGTGTTGGCTGGCTTCTCTGGTGTTTGTGTGGGTGATGGGTTTGATTTTGCAATGAAGGTAAGATTGAGTTTTGAGGTGGATGGCATTGAATAGAATGCAGAGTCATTTAAAGGCAATTCTCGGGGATATGGGGAGCCATTGGAGCTGAGCAAGAGATGGGGTGATATGTCAATGTTTGGGTAGGTGGAGGCAGTATGAAAGGCACTAGTCTCAGTACAAAAGGAGCCCTTATAGAAGGCAGGAAGTGATGGGGAGCAGAAGTTTTGCCAGCAGCATTGACTGAGTTGCATGGATGTCTTGATAGTAGGCATTGCAGAGGTGGCCATTGGATGAGGGCAAAGGGGTGTAAAAGTGTCATTTGGGTGGTGGTTGTCAAAGGGAAGTTAAGAGCAGAGTTGAAAAAAGGAAGGTCTATTGAGTGGAAAAGGTCTGGAATGGATAGGGGACAGAAAGGGGGGTTGATCTTGCTTAGGTTGGGAGCCACTGAATCAGGCATGATTTTGCATTCAGTAAGTGGGAAGTCAGAAGAAGGGAGGAGATGTGACAGAGACACAAACATCTACGAACATTGGCTCAGACAGTGCAGATCAACTGAGAGCATCGACATGGAGAGGAAGGATGATAGGAAGATGACAGCTAGGATGTTAATTTAGCTTTGTTTTGGTTGTTTGGGGAGGCAGGGCGCAAAAGAATGAGCATAGAGAATGAAAGTTCTAGATGGTGGGTGAAGGAGATTTTAAGTGCTGTAGGAGTCAGTAGATAGTGAATCACAGAAGCGGGCTACGTAAGGGAGGAAGGAGTTTAGGCAGATAGGAGAGTTGCAGATTAGAAGACTAACCAGTGGGCTGGTATTGAGAAGTTTAATGTCTGTGTGTTTGAAGGAGAAAGGGAGAAAATCAGATGGGGGCAAATGAGGTAGTCCTGCTGATCAATAGGCCAGCCATCCACCTCCCATAATAATTCAAGCATAATGGTAGATGTTAGCAGAGTATGTCTGGGGTCAGAAAGTGTGACTTCATGGTGGAAGTTTCAAATTTCTGTGATGGCCATGAGAGAGAGCTTTCGGCAGCTGCAGTTGAACTTGTCTCTAAGGAAGGATATTTAATTATAGAGCAACATGGCATTCTAGCACCCTTGAGAGAGGGGTGGGAGGGCAGGAAGGAATAGGGAGATGAAATTGATCACAGCACCAGGGGGTAGAGAGGGCTAGATATATTTGAAACATGTGAGATTTGAAGATGTTTAAGTGAAGGTTGTTGAGAAGTTGGAACCAGAGGGAGCAGATAGGCTTGCAAGGGCTGGTAGTGGTAGAATGTTGAAAGACATAAGGTGGTAGTATCCAAAGGAAAGTCATCACTAGGTGGCTAGTGATCAAAACATTAACAATAAGCCACTTTATTGAATTCATTGTGTGTTTGTAGTGCTTGGAGCGATGAAGGGTGAACCGATGTAGTTTCTCAGATATGGAAGTCCTCAAGGTGGATGTTGATGAGAACACAATCAATTCAGGAGTGAAATTGGTACTTGCTTACGTGGAGATTAGTGATCAATAAAAAAATGAGGTCCACTGGAAGGTTGTGTGTGAATATTTGCTCACCAGTTATTTAAACTGTACATTTTCTATGTCAGATAAGAGTTGGTGCCATCTTTGGATCGGCTATGGGTCATTTTACCATGGCTGCTCTCTCTGCAGAAACTCTTTGACTTCACTGCTGCACTCTTGGCTTTTTACCAGCCATGCAGCAGACTCCAACCCTGAGCTGTGTTTTCTGGCACAACTACCCCACCTTCCGCAAACACATCTTGCTGTGACCTCATGCCCCTTGCATGGCTTTATTTCACTGTTTGTGAAATGATGCTATCCCTACCCTGGAGATAAACATGTTTCGCTCCATCGGGGTGGGGTATACGTTTCAACATATTTTGGGTGTCCCCTTTGATTTTCCACCCACCTACCTATTCAAGTAGGGACAGCCCCATCACCCCAGTTTTTCTTTCTTTTTTTGCCCCCACTTCACCTGTTTTTCACGTGATCATCACTTCCTACACCTTCTTGGACCCATACTACTATGCCCTAGAATCCTATGTGCTCACAATTAGGTATTTCACATAAACCCTGTTGCCGAAACATGACGCGTTTCTCTTCAGATCAGATATTTAAGTCTCCCAGTCTGAGAAATTTGCTGCAGAGGAAGATGAGGGGGTGGGATGAGTCTAGTAAGTCTGATGGGAATCAGTAGTTGTCTTTTTTGGGTAAATAATAGATTAGTAAACAGAAAAACAGAGAAATGGTCTGCTTCCATGTATCCAACCACAACCTAGCACCATTTCTAACATGGATCTGTACAGCGGGGGCATTTCATATTGATCCTGAACATATTACATCCAATGCTCTGGAGGCCATACCCCATTCACAAACATGTAAAAGTGGTACCCAAATATGGTAGCCCGCTTGTCACAATGGGCTGTTGATATATTCGGATATTTATCTACAGCAAGGTGCTTCCTGAGCTCCTATCTAGAGCAGTATACTAGTATGGCAAGTTCTGCTGGGGATAGTCCCTGCACTCACTCAGTCTTAGCTATGATCTTTTGAACCAGTGGAAGTCCTCCTTCATACTTTTTATGTAGCATTTTCCTCAGCATATGTTTCACTGTAAAACAGCTTTCTCAGGAGGAATAACTGTTTGTGCACGACTATTGTTCACCCATGTGTATCAGGATTAAACAGATTAAATTAGGAAATTCATGGCACGAATGAGAAATAGGAAAGAAACAAAATTTGTCTGGAACACAAGACTCTGACAAACCTGGGGTAGGTGACATGCCATGGATTCTGATGTGGCTAATATCGAGTGAGCGTAAAAGATTTTCTGATTTACCTTTGTTCTGTGTTACACACAGCCGCTCTGACCAGAGATGTTTCCCACCAATTAAACATGCTTTATAAATATGTGGAAACTAGTTGCTTCTGAAGGTTCCATGCATCTGCTATCACAATTTGATGGTATTCACAGAAAAGTAAGATATTATAAAGGACGGATTCTGATGGGGGTGTGGTCTGGTGCAGTGTTAGGGAGAATTCTCCAGAATGGCTAATTTCCCTTACCTGTGGAGTCCCTCAGCAGCTTTGCTGGATTTCTAGGATTTTTTTTGTTTCACCTAGGAAGAGTTTGAGCCTTTTTTACCCACTCTTACATGTGTTTTTGCTGTGTGTTGTGCATTTTGTGCTCATGGCCTATGGAGTCTCACTTACTCCAGAGGCATCATTTATTTTACTGTGTGTCACACAGCACCATTAGTGCAGTGAAACAGGGTTGTCTTTTTAGACTTCCCACTGTTAAACTCCATTTTCTGGACTGACTCCTGACTCACAGAACATGTAAAGTTGCCATTGACTTTACTTGTCTTTTTAAATTTACAGACCAGTACAAACTATCTTCCATAGAGTACTGCAAGGGTTAATAGTTATCCCGTTTTGTCTGTTTCTCATGGAACATTATTTTGTTCCCCTTTCTCTAACATTTGGCTGGTGGCAGTGGTATCTACCATTTTTATTCTACCGCGAGCTACGAAAAAAGCCTTGGTACTGTTAGAGGCTATGGTAGTAGCCTCAAATTTTAACCCGCTGGACCCCATTGATTTTATTTTGGTTCCGGTCGGGTTTATTCGCCATTTCTTTTTGTAAAGGTCTTTCTCGTGTTTTACTCTGTGTGCCAAACCAGGTTTGGTTCCTTTGTTCACCGTCCTTTGGCGGGCTTCTGTACAGAAGCCCTCCTTAGGCGCCTGAGTGTCTAGGTGGACAGGATATCAGGGAGGGGTTTTAGGCCCCATGCACAGGGCCTCCTTGGAGACAGAAGTCGCACTTCAGTTTGATTGGCTAGGTGGCTGTCCTGCCAGGACTGCCACCCTGCTGCCAGGCTGTGTGAATGGGGGAAAACTGCTCAAAAGCAGGTCTCTGGGACGTGGAAGCTGGAGGAAGACGACTACTGCAACTACTGGACATCCCGGTGAAGCCCTGCTGCAGGTCTGAATTGCCCGAAACTCTGATGACAGAGAAGATCTGCAAGGAATCTTCTTCCCTTGACCAACCAGCTCGCTAAACACCAAATTCCGCCCTTCCTCTATTAGTCGAATTTGCTGTGCCTCGCTGTAGTGAACCGGATAGCCAGGAGGAACAGAACCTGTATGGGTTTTAAGGAGCGCACCTTTTATTCGATGCTTTGCTCTGTTGCTGGCTTTTTCTCTGGGTAGTGCAGGACCCTCCAGTCATCCTCCTTCTTGTCACCATGACAGTCACTTCAGGAACCGTGAGTCTGCAGGAACTGCCAGGAACAACCGCCTCAGCTACAACATTCTTTTTCATTTAAGGTACTGTTCAAATCCAGTAGTTCATTCCGTCCGACCGCGGTGAAAGTGTTTGAAATATTTTGCCTCTCCAAAGGCTTGTCCTTCTCTTCTCTATTGAATACATTTTCCTCCAACCAAATTCGTTTTGAACTCTTGGTAAAGACTTAACCGCAAACTACTCTGAACTGTGTGATCCTCTGCAAAGACCATGAACCATTAACATTAGCCCAGGCCTATTGATTTGAATCCTAGTTGTAGTAAGCCTTTTCTAGATTGCCCTGCCTATCACTTGTTGGTGTTGTTGATTTTGGATAACCTTCTCTTTTCCTCCCTTTTAAATTGCTGGAGTGCCATTTGCTCATACTTCATTTTGAGCCTAACTTGTCCAGAATTGATTGGGGGTTATTGTAGTGTATTAAGATTGTGATTTTCTGCTCCGTTATATTAGTGAACTGTTTTATAACTGATGGTGTAAATAAATGTATATTCTTTTACTCAGAAACCTTGAATCAGTGTTTGCTTGAGCCATAGTAATAGCTGTTCTTCGTGTAACTTCTGATACTAATCACTTTACCCTTGAGATCGGTCTGGCTGCTCAGCCATCGCTACCACTTTACTGTGTAGCACAGGCTTGTGCCAAAGGTGAATTTGTACTTCCACTTGTAGTCTTAATTGTGTAGGTGTTCCCAAAGGATACTGCATGTGATTCTGCCTAACATGCCGTGCGGGGAGGTTACATAGAATTGTGCTCCTGCTCTGGCAACTGCTTTGATAAGATTTATTACACGACCCACGGTAGTGGCCGTGTAGTTATGGTTAAGTTGCTGTTTCCATAGGAAGAGCACTTTTTGGGCGGCTTATAACTCCGCTCCACTTGGACGAATCCTCACTAAACTTTGCAATAAAAATATATGGGCCACTCAGAATTCTTTTTCAAAAGTTTGGAGATGTTTGGTCCAGGGGGGGCAAAGATATGCGGGGGGTCCCAAACGTCTTTTTTTCCCGTAGACTGAATAGGGGAAAACTTTGCGCACGGCTACAGGCCAAACCGCTGGACAGATTTCAACCAAATTTGCGGCAGTGGCAGGGGCTTGGTCGCGAAAGCGTGCTTTTGTTAATTTTGTGACAATCCGTCCAGTAGTTCCCTTAAAAACGATCAAAAAGTATGTGTTTCCAAATTAGTGATATCTATGTCCACTCCGCGGTCACACTTCCCTGTTCGCTCCGTGGAGAAGATTGCAATTAGCTGTTCCGTGGCGTGCTGGCCGTGACCATGTTGCGCTTTCACCGATTGGTTGTGGCACAGCGTGAAGTGCGTCTTAATCTTTCGATACGTCCGCCATGTTTACTTCGTTTTCTGCTGACCGTGGACATCGCCGCTAATATACCTAAACGAAGAAGAAAACAATGCACTTGTTACACTTATGGAATACTGTTTCGAAGGGTGAGCGTTAATGAGACTTGGTAGTAGAAAGTGAAACATTGAGGTATTCTTGTTAGCACTGTCGTACGGTGCAGTGAAACTTGCTACTCATTGTACAAAATGAACTTACTGCGTCCATTTTACAATACATAAACAACATTACTGCGGTCAGACTGGCGGGAATCTGAGGCAGCCACCTGCTATATTTCGTACACACAGCAGTTCCGCGCATGTACGTGGGTAGCGGTTCTCATGAATAGCCACTGATATGTTGTTGCAAAATGAGAATGTATTTGCATTCGCAGTGAAGGCCACTTCATTTTCTGTTTGAAATACAAGCTTGGTACGGCCGCATATTTGTCGACAGCCATAAGGGGCAGTTGTTTTTTAATCTTGGGGTCCAGGGAAAGAGCAGAAAGAATGTAGGGAGTAACAGTTAGAAAAACATATCGTTTGATAAGGTTATGCTTCAAAGAGTTTGCACTAACCATGAAATATTAGTTACACTACTGTCTGACTGCAACTAACGCAATGGAGCCGGTCCACATCATGTAAGTGTATTTTTCCTGCCTATACACCCAATTGACATAACATTTTTACTTTGGGGGAAAAAAATATTTTTTCCTACTGCATTACAAGGTGTAAGTGCCATTGAATTTTTTTTTCCCATTATGGACATTGCACATTGTCGCCGTTTGCTGGGTGCCAGTACATTTCCCCAAATTAAATTATTCTTTAGTAGTAAAAGTATGTGTTACAACTTTGTTTTGTGCAGAGGGTGCGTATTGATATACATTTTATTTACGCTTTTCCCTTCAGATACTTCATTCCCTATTGTGATTGTCACGGATTACAGCTGCCGATTGACACCTTTTTTAATCGTCAAATGCAACTGTTCATTACTGGCTGTATGTGCATTATAATTGAGTGGGATGATCATGTTAGACCTCTCTGTCCGCACGCTGCTGTCGCAATAAGAAGTAACATTCCATCCTTTCTGGTGGTAAAGATCACAGCGGTTGACGTCGTGTTGGACATCAATGTGGGAGGAAAACGACTATTGTGGTGGCAATGCTCACTTTCTGTGTGTGAAAGAAACCAACATGCCCATTATCATTTTCATTGTCGACGAAAGACAGAAACTTACTACTTGTATGGAAATGTGCATAGGGCAATTATTTCGCACAGTTCATTGTGAAACACAATTACTTTACTAATTGCTTAGGGCGATGATTTCACTCAGTTTATTGTGAAAGAAAACTACTGTACTAATTTTGAAATGTCTGTGTTTTTTTTACAAATTTACTCTCCTCTTTCACAATGTGGCATGCTACATTGCTTGTTGTAATGTGTTCTTTGTAGGTGCTACATCACGGCACGTACGTCAATATGGATGCATTTGTTTAAGCTGCCAAGGAACGTTATGGAGAAAGGTACTGCATTCCCCATTTGCTTTGGCTACTGGAGGGTCAGGCCCATATCATATGCTTTAGTGCCGTCCGGCCAATTTCTGTCACCGTCAGACCAATTTTTGTCACCCAGATGCGCTATTAACCAACATTAGTTCAGAATACTTACTATCTTCTTAATAGTGGGAAAATGAGGTAAGGTGCACTGAAAGTGTTTGGTGCACAGAAATGTTTGTAAAATAATACATGGTGACACCCTCCCAATACACATATCTTCACACCTTTCGACCTGTGCCACTTACGAAATTATGTGTCGAACGGTGAGTGATAATGGTGTTGCTTCCAGTATTTCTAACGTCATTGCGCTTACCATCACAGAGTTTGTTTCAGATTTTATGTAACGGTAAGTAGAGTACTCCTTTGCATTTTGTAAGCACATTTTTACAGAAAAAAATTAGTACATTTGCAACACATGTAAGTAAAGGTCATTGCCAACACCCGAAAAGGTTTATGTTGTGTATGTGATAGTGTTTTGATGTTTAACAAGTGTACTCATGTACATAACAAATCAACGGTACAGTTTCCATCTCTGAGGGGTACCATCTATGTATGGTTAGTGGCCACAATGTCGGGGATGTGGGTACTGGCCATTACTGGAAGGGACAAAACATTGCATTGAGGTCGCCATGTCCACCAGGGACTGCCTTTCTGGTAAAGGTGTTGCTCATAACCATACATTTCTCAAGGAACACAAATGTGGTGCTGCCTTTACAGTCACACAGTTTCATTTTTGCTTTCTATAGTCTGCAATGGAAAGCGAAGAAGGGTTTCTATCCAACACCCGTCTTCCCTTTCTATGGTGGCCATCTTGAAAAAGGATTTGTTTTCTTCAGCTAGGAACGCCGGAGCCGTTTCGGTTGAAGACAAAAAATCTTCTTTCTTGGTAGCACAGTTTACTGCTGTAAAATCTCCATTGCTTATGGCATTCATCCCCCACTCTATGGGGAGCAATGGGGGTTAATGATCCAGATACGTCGGTATGCACTCTTGCTTATATTGTGTTGCACACTTGCCTTGTGGAGTTCTGTGCCGGAAATTTTCCATTTTCAAGTTCGTACAAGAATATACAATGTACTTCTCCACTATCACCCAGTTACACATGTCATTGTGAAGTGCATATGACTTTTCAAACACGCCCCCATGATGTGCGCCAGCATACGATAACGTGGAATTCTTCGGAAGGTGGGCAGTTACTTCAAATGTTCCTTTACAGTAGTATGCTTATTTGTTACAATTAGAACCGTGATAAATATAGTACAACATTTTTGTTGACGTACTGTTATGATGTATTTACACTACTAAAAACCTGTGGCATTCTGTTAAAAAAAACTTTGTTAAAGGGACGTTATGCTTACGTTGCTCTCCCAAAAACCTGTAAAATTCACTACAAAAAAAACTTTGTTGAGGGGACGTTATGGTTAAGTTGCCCTACGAAAAACCTGTGCACTTCGCTAAAAAGAAAATGTTCCCCCTCCCCATTATGGTTCAAATTAAAACCGAAAAACCCCTGAAATTCACCAGTTACGGCAGACTGAGCCCCCATACTTGCCATCACCACTGTGCACTGTTAACAGTCACAACCTGAACATGAAAGATGTATCTCAAATGTAACTGATGACATCACTGACCACATCACATGTTTAGCCCCTTTGTTTTCGTTCCCATCTCTCTATATATATATGTACATTCAGTAAAAAAAACTTTGTTAAAGGGATGTTACATTTCACAGTGAAACCAAACAACACTGCACATTCCCCCATTATGGTAAGATCAGCAACCATATTTTGCAGAACCAGACTCAAGGCATGTGTGAGGCGGCAGCCAGGGGAATGGAGCTGCGCCTGGACCCTGATGGCCAAGGTGTCTGCGACTGCGAGCCTGTGTCCAACACTGCTGCAAAAGTGCCGACGACGCCTATGCCAACCATAGTGCACACAACACTCAATCTCCCCAGTCTATGCCTTCCTCATGTCCTGACGCAGAGCCCACCAGCACTATAGCTCAGTGGGCTATGCACCTGCTGCCAAAATCTCGAGGCAACCTGCAAAGGTGAAAATCTCTCTATGCATCTCTTTCTCGTGCCTCTCTCTTTATGTTACTCTGAAAGCCTCTATGGAGGAGTTCCTTTTTTCTGTGTCCTCTATTACCAGATTTTCGTTTCTCGCCATAAACCATGTCTTTCACACGTGGTCGTTCATTTGACATAGTTGTCCTTCTCCCACGCCATATTTCTCTACTATGTCATCTCTGCCCTTCATTTAATCGTCTTTATCCTACACAGTTGTTTTCATGGCTTCATTCCTTTCCTCCTTCCTTCCCTCTTTAACCATCTTTCTTGTTAATATTTTCTTTCTTTCTTTCTTTCTTGATTTATTTATCCCTCCCTTTTCACGTTCTTTCTCTCTCTTGCCCCCTTGCGCTCATAATATCCCTCTGTGCCTGTTCTTTGCCTCCCCCTCCCCATTCACCTCGCTGTGCTATGATCTAGCAGCAAATAATTCACCCCCTGTGGGGCAGCTTTCACTGTAGCTCACAGGCTAATTAACTCCATCTCTGCATCCCAAATTAACTGTTTATCTAGTGTCACCCCGGATCATTCAGCTCACTCTTGTGGGATGCCTTGACCCACTTTTGCTCTACCATGCGGCATCACTGTGTTCTGATAGTGCCAGAAACATCAAAATGGCTGCAAAACCCTTGTGTGTGCCAAAACTTTTGAAAACTGCGCTCTGCAAAGCACAAAAAGAAGGCTGCCCAATCTACCACACATGTTGTCAGTGGTGGAACAGAGATCACACTTCTGAAACATGTCACTGGGCTCCACAACAAGTGAAAATGAAGGGCAGAGGGAAAATCAGTGCTCTGCTAAAGGAAATCCAAAAATCTTGCTTTAAATCCTTTTTCTTTGTTGCTGAAACTGCACAATGCCGGTACAAAACACCCTCAAACATCCAGAATTCTTTCTGGGTGCTACAATTCACTTAGTTCAAGAAATCATTATGAACATACAATGTCCTGAAAAGCTGAAAGTATCAAAGAAATATCCACAGCAAAAGTTGCCTGCCTGTGAAATCTGTCAAGATCTGGGCGCAGTACCCTTGGCCGCCTGAATGACAGCTGTCAGAAGCCTGCATGATAAACTTTAAAACCTGTACAAACTGAAATCAAATGTTTGAAATCTAAGTGGCCTGTTTCTGAGAGTAACCTATGTTGTAACTGTTAATCCCATGGTTTAGAATCTGAAATAAGCAGGGCTGGACTGGGAAATAAAAGAGGCCCTGGAAATAATTACTGGGGACCAAAAGAGGCCCTGGAAATAAAGTTCAAAGTGGCCCCATATGACACATTTTCAGCAAGCCCAATGCTTTTCCTATGATAAAAAGTGGAAATACCACAGAAAAGAGGACCAGGGTGCAGAGGCCCACCGGGAAATCTCCAGAGTTCCCTATAAGCCAGTCCACCCCTGGAAATAAGTGTTCTAGCAGCTAGTTTGAAATCACAAGTTTGTTTTTAAGCCAAGGAAAAATGCAACAGAATTAACATTCAATTTAAGCCAGGCTAAAAGCCACCCAAACTAGAATAACAGCTCTGCTTCCAGCTTCTCTCCACCAGGAAATCACACCTATGTGATGATTGTAGGGTGGGGGGAAGAATGTGGGCTGCAGTGGGGAAGAAGACAATGGACTTCCTCAGCTAAAGGGAAGGCTAAGTGTCAAGGGTCATAAACTGTCCTCTACCAGGAACAACAGGGAGGAGACTGTTCTTGAACTGCAGGGAGACAGAAGGAGGCGGAGACAAACAGCGATCTGTGGCTGAAAATTCACGAAGAACATTTTGTTTAAATACATATAACTTACTATGAATAATTGTGAAAATTATAGAAATAATAGCATTGTTAATGTGATTTCTGGATGCACAGGGGAAAAGGTGCCAGAACTCTGTGGCATGTTCTGGGAAGAAATGGTGGAAAATGTGATATTACACAAAATATATTTCTGATAGTTTGAAACTTTATACACGTATGCCCATGTTATACGCGCACACTTGTACAAATTTGCTGATAAACTGGACATTGTGTTCCTGATAAAAAGGGCGAAATTCGGTGGAAAGCAGACACAAGATCCTACAGCGAAGGGTTTTTGAGGAGTATCTGCTACTCAAAATATGTGATCTATATATTTAGGATAAACCAGCACACACACCCCTATATCATAAGCATAAATAGAGACAGCTCAGGACTTAGAAAGACATACAGATTCACCCACTATCCCGAGGCAGGCGGAGATCCCTGCAGCAGAATTATCCATCTTACTTGCTGCAGACTCCAGTAACTTGGCAAAGCAGAAAGGCCCATTATATAGCTGAACCATTTTCAGCTGGGCCTTAAAAATGTCCAGAACCAGAAACAACCCCAGAAACCGAAGGGGAGCATCAAAATATATACAGCCGGGCTATGCTGTACTGCTTGCCTGCTAAAAGAATTATCATCAGAACCAAAAAGGGCAGATCCAACCCAGTCTCTTGCTGTGCTGTGACCAGAGTCATTGCGGATCAGATCCAGTCCGGTTGTGCCGTGCAGTGTCCAGATCGCCTTGACGCTGCCCAAATCCGATGTGCCCAGCCGTCTGTCCTGACCAGAATCCCTGACCAGAATCCCTGAGCAGAATCCTGACGGTTCCGTTTGAAACACACCTAGTGAGTATCTATAGATAGAACTGTGTCACTAGCCTATGTACCTTGCTTAGTTAATCCCTATCTTAAACCCATCTTCTCTTTCTTTCTGAGCCAGTACTGTTAGAACTATCTTTGCGTGGACTCTTCTCTCATATGTGTTCCTAAACCCTAACTTCCTATTGATTGATTAAGAAAGTAATTCCCAAACCAAACAGAAAGTAGAGTATCACACCTGAACTGTTATGATCGGCTGTGAATGAAATTCCTGCGCGGCATTATACTTTTTGGTAGTCTTTAACTAGTGTAAGAAATCCTTTTTGTTATTTTAAAGTGCATTCCTGTTTTCCATTCCTGCGCCTAACTCAAAGAATTACCTCCACTAAAACGTCCATAACTTCCTCAGTTTCTGTGCTAGAAACAGAATTACAATGTGTGCATGTAGCTAACATCTGCAACTTTAATTTGCATCTAAAACCACTTTCCAAATCCATATAGTTCTCCCGCAATCGTGATTACCATGCACTGAAAAGTTTGCAGCGGATTTCGTTTTAGGGAAATTCTGACACGCGTAAAACAGCTTTTGATTGCTTCCCACCTTAATTTTAAGATTTCACATTGTTTCTTAGTATCAAATCATTGCTTGTGTTTATGTGCAACTATCCAAAGCGGCTCCCATAAGAATTTAAACAATTTCAGCAATTTAGACCATATTTAGTGTTTTTGCACATTCCATTCTCAGATAACTTTAAAAACCATTTTGACCACTTGCCAATCAATTCTGTTTTTCTCTTGTGTTGCTGGGGGGAAATTGGGATTGATATTCTGTGTTGAATTCTGCCATTCCTGAATACCTGCTCTCTCCTCCTATCTCTTACATTGCCTGTTGGGGGGGTTGAGGGGTAATAGTAATCACACTGTTGTTTGATCTGAACACACACACAAAAGTATTATTTCTGTGCTGAATTGTTTTGCTCACTATTATTCCTTGTGCAGTAAATAGATTACTTAGTGTTACATCACCCCATTGGTGATTATTGTATACCCATTAAACATAGTGTGATTGAATTGTAACTACATAAATAAATATTTTAACTTTGCAAACCAGCCTGATTCCTGGTTCAGTGTGACCCGAGGGGGGGTGGGGGGGTTCCACGAGAGGGGCGTGATATGAGTGGTACATCGTTCAGAATAAAAGAACTTTTAGACACAAATAAAAAAAGATTTCAGTTGTGCATTATACGCTAGGCGTTGACTAGGCGTTGACTTAAGTGAGTGCCGGATTGAAATCACTTACACTCTGAGGGAAGTACGGCTTTCAGGCTGACCTTTTGCCAGATGATGTTTTGTTCTGCAAGGCCTTGTGTTGATGGAAGTGAGCCGGCCTTACCATGCGTGTGCCTAAAATAAGGGTTACCATGAAAATAAAGCCAAAACACAAAATAAATAACTCACACATGTCCGCAATGTGCCCTACACCCACAGCCGGCGTCCCCAGCACCTGATAACTTACAAAAGCGATTAAGCGAACTCGAAGCAATTTGCGCAAATGCGCGAGGCCAATTGAATTCACTGGGAGCGGGCTGGGCTGAGGGAGGTGCCCCGACCCCGACCAGCCCACTCCCAGTGTTTTGCATAAATAAACACTGCTACCAGCTGGCGCCATGGTGTTGCGGCAGACTGGCTCAGGGGCTGCCTGCAGCACTGCAGGCGCTCCGAGCACGGTTGGCTGCAAAGGCAATCAATGTAACTTACGTTACTTAAAACATTGAAAAACTGGCCCAGGCGTGTGGGCTTATGATTTCAGCCCAGGCACAGGCCGAATGGCCGAAGACCCAATCCGACCTTGATTATATGCTACCGATCCCCGCTTCCTTCTTCCTTCTTCAAAGCTATTGATTCATGTTTAATCAAGTTTCTATGGGGAAAGAAGCGGCGTAGATTATCAATAGGTTAAACCCAGATTAAAAAAAATATCATTTAGCTTTTGTCTTCAAACAAACGCAAATGTGGTTTACCCCTATAGATTATGGTAGAGGGCTATGGTAGAGGGCCTTATAGAGAAAGCTATGGTGTCCCCTTTAGCACTAGCTGACTAGTTGACTGCGATACCATTGAAGGAAAAAATAGATTTATCAAATGTAAAGGTGTTATCCTATTGGCCGTTGATTCTTCTGTTTGTTTCACAATATCTCTGGTTTCATTATTTGATATGAATAAATGGTAAATCTATTTTTTGGCTCTCTAGGGGCATCAAATATGCAAATCAGTTATTTTCGCAGGGAGCTCCAGTGACTTTCAATCAATTTTCTGGAAGGTTCCTCACTACGGCCTCCTATGTGCATCAATATGTGACAATTATTAATGTATTAATAGAAAATTTAATTTTGATCAGCTAGTATGCAAATCATATACTACTCATAGAGACAGACTACAGAACTTACAAAATCTTAAAATGAGTGCCTCCATGTTTTACAAATACCTTTCACTTGAAACATCTTCAAAATCTCCTTGGGGATCACAGATCACATGGCAGCAAGAATGTAACCTATCCGATGACAACAATATGTGGCCCCAAGTTTGGAACAAAATTTCCAATGTTACTTCATCAGCCAATCTACTCCAAACTCTGCATTTTTGTCATCATAGAGTCTTCTTCACTCCTACAAAGCTTTTCAAGTGTAATGCAGCACAACATGACAGATGTAGGAGCCGCCTACATGCCGAAGGATCTTTTAAGCATATGTTTTTGGACTGTAAGTATGTTAAAACATGTTGGAAAAGTGTGAGGAGCGCAATGAAACTTATTTTCAGTATATAACAGGACTTTAGTTGTACATTTCTTTTACTAGGTAGCACAATGCTATGAGATGTTTTAGAAAGTCATGTTTGTTATATGCTTGATCTCTTTATCCTAGTTGCAATCCAAACTATATCGTCCAACTGGAGGAACATTGATTGTATTCATTATAGAGCTTGCTGGAACTCTATATGTAACATTCAAAGGCTAGAAAGGTTTAATGCTTCATCCCCTTTTCTACTACTTAAGCAGGAATTGAAGTGGCAATTGTTCCTTGTGGTTTTATCTAATGTTGCTCTCCATTGATGATAATTTATATGACTAGTTATAATTTCCGGCCAAAGTGCCCCACTCCCTTTTTTTCTTTTCCGTATGTGTGTGTCTCTTTCCTTATTTAATTATTTCTGTATGTAATTGAATGTTTTGTTGTGTTCCATATTTTAAATCTGTTTTACGGGTATCAATTTTTATAAGTATACTTGGCCTTCGGGGATTCTAATAACTTAACATTTGGATCAATCTAGATAATCTATTATAGTGTTTTTCATTACATACGTGTTATGTACTGCCTTGTATTCATTTTGTTTTAAATACAAAAATTTCAAGCAAAAACATAATAATAAAGGGCGGATTCCTTTCTCCTGCATGTGAGAACATAAACGTGCCTGCACTGGAATATGTCTGTTTTCTTCAAACCTATAACTTGAATTCTGCCATCTCTCAAGCTGACAGGATGAGAGCGAGAGAAGTGAAAAGTTTATGTTAGGCAGGCTGGAGGCATGTGTGATGTCTGAGATGTTATTAATACATTGGTACACTGCAGTGTTTAGTTAAACAACATTACTTCAACAAAACCCTGACATCTTTTCGCCGTTTTGCTAAAATGTGATTGGTTTCACAGCATAAATCTCGCTTTATGTTTTTGCAAGGAAATGGTCATCTGGCATTTGAATCGCAGGAAGGCGAATGCGGTCCTGTGTGTTCTCGCACTCTCCAGCGGCCTCTCAGCGATGTTGTTTGTTGAAAGGACGGACAATAGCGTTGTTTTATTAAGCTACTTGAAGCAGTCGTTATGGCACTAGTGAAGTTTATTTGTGTTTTAGTTAATGGAATACATGAATCTGTTACTCTGCTTTGCCAAGCTGTAAATCAGAGAAAGCAATGATAGTGTGGACTAATGTGACAGGCCAGACAGGGGTCAGAGCAACAACGGAAAGTTGAGAATAGTGTTCCTCTGGAGTCCATCTGCTGAACTGTTTGCATCTGGGGAACTGCAGAACTATGCTTGCATTATACAGGACTATTCTAAGAGGCTTGCCGAGAAGTCGTGAAAGGGAAATACGGGCAACGTTTCCTCAGAAATGGCTGGTAATGTCTCTACCACACTCATCACACAGGCCCTCAGTACAGACGTGGCAGTTTTTGGTCCACATACTGCCTGCGGTAATATGAGGTGCCGCTTCACATTGTATGAATACCGCATTTATGCTGGTACATGACGCACATTCACTGAAATACCTTTTGTGGTATTTTAGCAAATCTGAATGTCAGTTTTTTTTTACATCCTCTCTGTGCCCCCCCAATCTTTGGATGAAAGTGGGGGAAACGGATCATGTCCATAGTGGATCATTCCCCTAATGGGCAATATTTTATAATGCAGAGAAGCGTCATTAATGACCCTTCTCTGCGTTACACTGGGGGGGGGGGCATTGGTGGGATTGGTGTATTCATGCAGGAATTCTTTTGACGCAGCGACAGGAAGCCCTGGAAGTTTTGTTTACTACAAGAGAAAAAATGTAACGCCCTCAAGATATCTCCTGCCATTTTACCTGGACATGTTAGGTGGAGGAGCAATTGCTGTTGCTTAGCGGTATTCCACCTGAAAGGCCAGATCAACCACTGGCTGTATTTCGTTAGAATATCAAAACTAAACAAAACTAAAGACAGCAAAACAGGTTACATTTGTTTAAATGTTGTAACTTCTTTTTTCAACTCCCACCTTTTCAAACATTGAGCCATGTAAGGCACTTTGGGACCCTCTCGGTCGGGCCAGCACTAAACAAAAATTCAAATAAAATTAGTAAAATAATATGGTCTGTTTTACCCTGACCGCCAATGCAGTAAACGGGGCCTCTATGCTGGATGTAGCTATCTGCACTGTGCATGTTATTTGTAGAGTGACAAACTGCAAAGTAGACTAAGTGTACCACTTACTGCATTTCTCAATCAATTTGGTATCACAGAAGGAACCGTTTCACACATGAGTCGATATTGGCCTCTTCGGCCCTCCAGAGTATTGAAATGTGGGCGGGCCTTCAGATAAGTGGGCGTGTACTCTTGTAAATGCAGGAGTGGGTGAATGGCTCTGTGAAGTTGCCCTACAACCTCCGTTCCCAGAGGCTGTGCAGATTTCACCCCATCCAATAATGGTTTGGAGTTGTCTCCCCTCTTGGAAACTTTGAAGGGTGCTAGGAGTCTCCTATGGCTTTCCCAGGGCTCCACGCGCTGGAGGGTGTAGTCATAGGATGTAGGAGTCCAAGGTATCCCCATTCAGGCATTTTAGCCAGTAGTACCTTGCCGGGCGTCTACAGCAAGTGCTAAGTGTAGGTACATATGTCTGTGCATGATATTGAGTTGAGCAGCACTATTATTACATAATGCAATCAATTATGCACTAGTTACATATTGAGTAAAGTTATAGAACTAAAAACAGAAATGAATAAAGATAATTATCTCTGGCATGGGTTGACGTACTGAAGAACAACAAAGAAACAGTACCTGTAATGTAAATGCATTGAGGACTATTTTACTTTTTTGGTTCAATGCCAACAGTTGGTCACTAAAATGAGAAATGGGCGATTCCAAATGATGATAGATAACATCATTATATCCCCAGCTTGTTCAACTTAAAATCCTGACCTTTGTCAGCAGGACCAAAATTGCCATGGTAAATGCCCTCCAGTTATTTGCCATCATAAAACCAGTGAGGCCCACCAGCTTTAAAGTTGATGCTACCGTATAACAATGACTCAAATGTCTGCAAGCCCCTTCTGTCCAACAAGGTTCGCATTTCTAAAAGATAATCCCTGCAATATGGTCTCATGGTTTGCATTTAGCAAGAGTGACATGCTGTGTGATGGACCCAGGGAACGGGAAGCAACCGGTCAGAGGCCAGAGCCCAGAGGCCAGGTACATCAACTTTGTTAGTAAGGGAATCCATTGTAAGCCGTGAAGAATAATGTTAAATTAACATAGTGATAACCTGAAATCAATAAATTACTTCTGACAGAAAAAACCTTGGAATATTAATGGACAATGACTTAACACTCAAACCACAAGTCACAGCAGGAAAATATGTGCTTGTTCTACCTACTTACAATCAAGCTGATACTAACTTTCTTCACGTTCCCACACTCGCCATCATCCCTGCATCTCTGCAATACTTTGGAGCCAACTCTGAAGGAAATACGAACAACAGAAGACCACCTAAAATTCAACAAATTGCTAATAAAATGGCCCTTCAACTCACTGAGCTAAACAGGAAACACCGTAGAAGGGAAGCAGCCAACACAAAATAAGGGAAACACCCAAAAACAACTGAAACCTAATGAACCAAAACATGGATGTGCCAACGAAATAAATCATTTCAACACAATCTACCAAAGAAGAATATGAACCCTGCCAGACCAACATAACCACTGCACAGGAGGGCACAGACTAAAAGCAACACTAACAAACCCTACTAAAAATGTTTAATATCCTGCACGCTCACTGTCAAACACCAAAAGTCTCATTCACATATCTCTACTGCGGCAGAAACCTACAACCACCATAAAATCCACACACTCAGCAGCACCCAACTAAACACAACAAACTACAGAAAACTAAACCAATTACATATGAATCATCCCACACACACTTATACAACAAACACCACCTAACCGTTGCCTACTAAAAACAAACCCAGCACAGAGTGACCAGTGTTTCGGAACTGAAGCTACCAACAGCACGTCAAAGCTTTCTTGCGCATTCCATCTCTATCCCACTAAGCTCTGCTGCCCCCCTACCATTTCAAATCCGCCAGACCGCCTGGAAAATGACAGTGACGCATGCTGTAAATCACAGTAACATGACATATTTCTGAAGGGCCTCCTTTTCAGACGGCAAAAGACTATACATTCGACAAACAGGTACTGAGGTATCCGGTAGCAATATTTTGTCTCAGTCATCGATCCTATGTGGTGGGAGACTCCTGGTGGTCTCTACGGAAAAGATGTCACTAAACGATTAATATTCCTTTGGTATTACACAATGCACAGTCTTCAGTTGTTGTTCCTGGTTTCTCTGAATAGGGCTTTCACTATCCTTGCAGATTTCCTCAGAGACACAGCAGGAAGTGGTGCAATATTCAGAACCCAGAAACAATGTGTGCACCCCTGGGTTGATAAAGGGTTGTGGCGCTTTAGTCAGGGTAGTCCCAGGATAACCAGAAAATGGGCTGCTTGTCAGATATTTATTTATTGATTGATTGTTTATTTGTATAGCGCCTATACACAATGTGTTTCAAAGCACTTCAGGGAGGGAGGGAAACAAGGGAAAATACAATACATTCTTACAAGTCCTTGAAGCAAATCAGAATGTGAGAAATAACTATCATATCATAACTGATAGTACAAGTGCATGGAACAAATAATGGAGAGGTGAGGGAGGAAAAAAGGAGACAAAACAAGCAGTAGCATTACTATGCCTGACGACAATTGTTGCAGTGAAAAAATGGCAGAATGCGGGGGAGGAGGGGAGGAAGTGGGGGAGGCTAGGGAATGGGAAGGGAGAGGAACAAACGGGTGACTATCTTAAGGGTCAATGAACAATCAAGGTAGTGCTAGGGGGAGGGGAGGAGAAAAATACAAAGGAGGAGGGGGAAACAGACAAGCTCATTAACAGAGGTCAAGGACAGTGATAAGAGTAAGTGCTTGTAAAATAGAAGGAAAAAAGGGGGGGAGGAAGGGAGGATGGAAGCATATAAGCAGGTGCTACACTTAATATGCCTGACGGCAATTGGGGTAGTGCCATAGAATAGACAGAGGGGGGAGGGAGGGGATGGAAGGAAGGGCGGGGTGACAGGGGAGAGGGAGACAAGAGGAGGCCAAGGCAAGGATGAGAGAGCAGGAGGAAGAAAGGGTAAGCTGATCAGTTCATGATGACTGGATCTGGTCCCTCCATAGGTTGTACCATAGCCTTGGTAACACATGGTATGTCATGACCACATGCCCCTATATCATCCATTTATACCCCTGCAGCTCCACTGTCACCCAGACCAGGAACCCCTCAAAAGTTCCTTGAAGGCAAAAAAAAATTGAGGTGTAAGACCAAGGGACCAGTATCCACATAACCAGTGACTTGAACCATGATACTTGGTTTGGGTTGCGGACCTTTTACCAACCCCTGGTTCCCTGTCCCCTCTAGGACCATTAGCTGGTGTTTTCTGACTTCTTATGTGGGCAAACGACATTGCTTCACAAGGTTTCTCGAGGAGACAAAGTACATACAGAGCCCTTGTGTACAGCGTCAGAATCCTTCCTCTTCAGTCAAAGGTCCATGGGTAGCCCCTATTTGCATAGGCTCCTTCAGCCCCTTCAGGGGTAGATGCTGGGGAGCGTAACACAGGATGAATCAGTGGAATTCATCAATTTTTCCGTCCTTGATTCCGATCTTTATAGTAGTATATCTGACGGACCAAGGTAATGAAGAATTCAAAATTTGCAGGAGGGTGCTTCCAAACCAATTCATCTTTGAATTTTTTGTTTAAGCCATGAGGAAAGAGGGAAAAACAGATATCTTCAGGATAGTCAGATTTTTTGGCTACCTGCCTAAATCGAGAAGTGCGGGACATAATATAATGAGAACCTTGAGAAAACTCTAGCAGGAATTCTTGGGATGTGTACACTAAGTCGGCATATCAAGAATCCTGGGTAATCATCCAACAATGGGTCGTTGGTTGTCAGCAGAGATATGGCCCATGCAATGCATTGCCTGTCATATTAGTGATTAATAGGCCAACCCTGGATAAGTATGATTGATACAAAGCTTGTAAGAAGGTTATCTGCACAGTGCATGCTTTCAAAAACTCATTCAACCTTCAACCTCTTGGGGTTGCTGGCCGTTCAGTAGAGATGCGTCCTGCTGCTGTTGTAGGAAGGGAATCAAGGGTAACTAAGGCTTGATGAAGTACCGTATTTTCATCCTTCAGGCCTTGTACTGACAAGTCTTATTGGAGCGCGAAGGCAGGATCAGGAGGAGAGAATATAATGCCTGTCCTGCCTGCTAGACACCCCACCTGCCTGAATGGTAACAGGCAGGAATGGGGACACCAAGGAGGACAAACCCAGAGAGGAAAACCAAACAGAAAAAACCTCTCAGATCCAGATTTTACAGGAATCTTGGGCTGTAAGCAGACGGAGAAGAACAGGAGGAATTACAGAGGCTGGAAGTCGGTGGTAGCAAGGTGACTGGAGATAACAGAGAAAGAGTGCAGGGAGCTAGGAGCCAATGCCTCAAGGAAAAGAGAATCGAAGGAACTGGAGGGTGGAATAAGCCAGGAGGCGAGCAGGAGGACTAGGAACAGACCCACAAGGTGGTACTAAGCAGGGAGAGAGCCAGAGAAACACAAGTAGCATCAGAGCAATAACTAAAGGCTTACTGGTTAAACTGTGATGTGCCAGTCTTCTGGACAAGGTGCCTGATATTCCGGTGTTCTGGAGAACAAGTCTTATTGGAGCGCGTAAGGCAGGATCAGGAGGAGAGAATATAATGCCTGTCCTCCCATGTAGACACCCCACCGGCCTGAATGGTAACAGGCAGGAAGGGGGACACCAAGGAGGACAAACCCAGAAAGGAAAGCCAAACAGAAAAAACCTCTCAGATCCAGATTTTACAGGAACCTTGGGCTGTAAGCAGATGGAGAAGAACAGTAGGAATTACAGAGGCAGATAACAGAGAAAGAGCGCAGGGAGCTAGGAGCCAATTCCTTAAGGAAAAGAGAATTGAAGCAACTGGAACGTGGAATAAGCCAGGAAGAGAGTAGGAGGACTAGGAACAGACTCACAGGGTGGTACTAAGCAGGGAGAGAGCCAGAGAAACACAAGTAGCATCAGAGCAATGACTAAAGGCTTACTGGTTAAGTTGTGATGTGCCGGTCTGCTGGAGAAGATGCCTGATATCCCGGTGTTCCAGAGGACATGCTCGCCATATTGAAATTGGTGACATGACGTGCACGGCAATGTACATTGTGTTATCGCTATCTTGGGATGGGACCGAAAAGCTGCCAGCGATGCTATACGACCAGTGTGACAGAGAGTCCAAGACAATTTCTTAGCTATGGCTCCTGATTTTATATAAGAAAAAAACAGGTGCTTGTCTATTTGTAGTAATCACAATATAGTATAGAAGAGTTTAGAATGTACATAGTTAGAGTGTTTAGGGTTTAGAGTAAGTGGTATTTAGATTGTTTGAACTTTAAACAGTTGTAGTTTAAGTAGAGTTCATAGTTTCATTTTTACATGTTAGAGTTACAGTTTAGTTTTCAGAGTTTTGTTTTTAAAATATGTTAAAAGGTAAATGAGACACAGATTACACAAATACCTTTCCCTCACTAATTGCTTCCTACTGCTACATTTGCAAGCCTGGGTTTTACTTCCTCCTGTACTTGCACGCTTAGGCTCATAAGCAGGTCTGACTTCTGGTAATACACATTGTCCCACTGGTGATGTTCCTGTTTGGGGGTACATATGATGCCATTTCTCACCTCCATCTTAGAGACCACTTTTTTCCATTTCTTCTGGGAAGGGATATGGCCTTCCACCCCACACCAGCATCTATATTTGGCATGTAAAATGCGCATTAGGCAGGCCACAACCACCTCACTGAATTGTGTGCTCCTTGGGGCCATCTTCCAAACCAAAAACATTCAGTTAAAGGCACCAAGACAAAGCAGCAGCCAGGCTGATCCTTAAGTGACATATGTTGTGCAGTTCACTTCCTCTTCCACCTATGTCATGCACACAATGGGCCTCATTCCGACCCTGGCGTTAACCAAGGCGCTATTAGCGCCTTGGTTGACGCCGTTATTTTTCCGACTCCGCCATGGTGAATGGCGGAATTACCGCCCCATTCCAAGGTTGGCGGGGTCGGTAATTCCCCATTCATCAAGGGCCCTTCCCCATTCCCATTTTTGCCCCATAGGGCTCAATGGGAATGGGGAAGGCACTAATTACGGCACCGTAAATTACGGTGCCGTAATTAGCTCCTAGGTCCCTTTGCGGGTTGGTTTTTTAACGCCTGCAAAAAGCAGGCGTTAAGTACCAACCCGCAAAGGGAACTAGGAATAGGGCGGTAAGGGTTTAACGGCACCGGTCTCGTTAACGGTGACCGTTAACCCTTACCGCCCTACTCGGAATGACCCCCAATGTAATGTAATGTAAAGTGGTGTTATATATTTTTGTTGTTGCAGTACATTTGGCTCTATGGGAAAGGAGGGAGTGGGGGTCATTATTGGGATAGCCGGAGAGGTGAGTTTATGGCCCTTAGGAACGTGCATATGGAATGGATGGGATTACACTAGAGTAATTCTGAGTGCAAATAATGGAACCAACTCAAGAAAATAGCAAAGTACGGTTTTATTAACAATTATCTAAAACAGGGATGTTTCAACGAATATCAACGGACATACGTTCAGTCTCTCAATGATCTCCACACAAAATATGGTTCTTATACACAAACCGTGTCAGAATGACGTCATACACGTTTAGCCGGTCAGATAGCACAACAAGATGAGCGTCCGTTTCTGGCATCTGTGTGCAGGTTCGAATCCTTGCATGGCAAACTCAACCTTTCATACTTCTGAGGTCGATAAATTGAGTACCACACAATACCATGCTGTGGGATAATAATATCAACTGTTATCTGTGGGCTTGTAGCGCTATATAAAACTAGATATTATTATTATTACTATGTGGCAATAGTGAAAAACCAATCAAGGGTGGGGATTGGTTAAGGGAGACATCTAAGTATCATTTTCTGTAGGTGCTAGGATTGTTATTGGCTGTCCGTTATCAGGTGGACAACGTATACCCACCTCTAAAACCATGTCATTTCAAAAACATTAGATACACAGTTTCTCATTGGTCTTCAACCTATAAGGTCCTTCGTTATATGGATTAATAAATTTGGGTGGCAGGCTTGTGCCATGTCTGGAACATTCCATTCATTCACCAGGGAGATAGGGCATGATACTACCTCACCACCCAATTAGCCCCGCATCTCTCATCATACATGCCTTTTGCCATGAAATTGTCCTTGTAACTGGCCTTGTAGAGTATTTTCATCTTTGGGAATGGATGTGAGTGAAGGCACTCACCATCGTGTCTGGGACTCCAAGTTCGAACTCTATTTCCATCCTTGCTCACGTGACAGGAGACCACGATCTGGTCAATTTTGTAGGTTTAAAATGCGTTAAATGAATTAAAACTTGGCATCCTTGATGTTCTTTCTTGCACATTAACAAGAGAAGATTCATCCTCTGCATGCTCACTCCTTTTCAGAATAGATAGCTGACCTTGGTTTCTTCAGTATTGACTTTGGGCCTGGCAGCCTCGCCATGAAGCTCCATGAGCCTATTATTCTTGCTGGGACACTGTTTTACATTCCTGCTTCATGGCTTCTGGCTTACTGAATTCATAATACCAATGTCCAGTTCTGTACAATGGTGGCTTCACCTGCATTCTATTTACTACATATAGCTGGCCTCTATGATGATTGAATCTATCTTGTGTCTCAGCATCTGTACACATGTTGAACTTCTGTTTTCAGCAACATCTTATTTACCGGGTTGTTTTCTTCTTGTTTACTTCGATAGTTCATTTGACCTCTTGCGCCGTCGTTTGTCCCTAGGGAAGCATACCTTGACATACTCCTTTATCTTGAGACATCGTGCACACTTCTTTATGACTTTATCAACTCACCTGTTTAGCTTCTTTTCATACTCCTTCTGGTTTTTCCTCCTGTAAGTTATCATCACATCGAGGGTACATTCGGTAGGGTTGTCTCGACGGGTATCTTATTTCAAACACACACTGCAGTGTTAGTATTATGGCTGGTGTTAGGCACGGCACAATCTCATGTCTCCAATACAGGAGAGGCAGGGGGCAGGATAGCCTTCAGATGTAGACAGTTCATCCTCTAAATTCCCCTCTCTGGTTGAGTCCTCGACCACCTCCTCATGTTTGCCTGCCCCTTTGTATTTTCTCTTGAAAAAATGTCTCTTCAGTGTCCATATCAGCATGCCTGCTGTTTTGATGTGTTCCTCCATACTCCAGGTCATATAATTACACCGTCCATTCGGGGTACAGTAGACCTATCATCCCATGTACATATTATTATCATTTGGATACCAGAACTTCGTTCCCTCAGGTACTACAATGCTGGTCTTTATGTAATCTCTGGTAGCGTCATCAGTCAGCTCCTTGGCTTCAGGTTCATCCTTGGCATCAATCATGAGCTTCATTCCTACTTCTTTTTTGGCAGTTTTCTTACACTGTCCAATTATTATCCCTACCACGCAGAATCCAAATATTATTAGCACCAAAATAGCTCCAAGGAACTTGAATAAGTTTGCCAACCAATAAGGAATCCACAAGAACAGAAATACAAACCAACTGTCATCTTCATTGTCTGATGTCTCGTCCACCATTTTTATGTGTAAATATGTCAACATCGATATGGCCTCCGTGAACGTCCTGTTCTCTCCATCATGGGATGGTGTGAATATGTACTATGATGGCCCGATCTTGGCGCAAACACCTCCTTCTGTGGCTGGGATCATGTCAAGGACAAAATTTGTTCTGGAGGGTCATCAACCTTATGGCCCTAAACTCTTCTTTTATCACGTTATATTTTTTTTATTTTCATTTATTACACACCCAGACCTTTAGGTATCATGGTGAGGTTACAGACAGCTTATAAGATTCATTCTTGCACACAATGATAATAAAGAACAAACACATAATTACAGCGGTGCATATAATATAGTACATTGGTAAAGTGACAGGTAGGGTTATATTGAGTAACGGTAATGGGTAGGCTGGGACATCAATATTTGTTGAATAGCCATGTTTTCAGAGCTTTTTTGAAATTGGCCAGGGTTTCTTCCTTTTTTATTCTGAGTGGTAAGGAGTTCCAGATGGTGGGGGCCAAGACTCTAAAACTGTTTGCCCGGCTGCTTTAGTACTTTTGTGACATGGTATTTCCAATAAAGATTTGTTGTTGGATCTGAGTGTTCTGTTAGAAGCTTTTTTCTTTATAATGTTCCTAAGGTAGATGGGGGCTTTGTTGGTGATACATTTATAGACCACGCATAATGATTTGAACATGATTCTGGCTCCAATAGGCAACCGGTGATTTTCTCTTCTTATAGTGGAAATTTGATCTGATTTATTAATGCCAAGGGCCTCTCTAAGAGCTTTATTCTGCAACAGTTGTAGTTTACTTATATTGGTGTTGGAAGTTCCTAGAAAAAGAATGTTACTATAGACTAACTTTGTGAGAATCAGTGCTCTGGTTAGGGTTATACAGTCGGTGGGTGTGAGGTATTGGCGGCTAAGCGCAATAGGTTTGGCCGTATATGCTGTTGAAGATGAGAGTGCTGATATGTGTTTGCACATGGTGAGGTTGGCATCTAGGTAGACACCAAGTGTTTTAGGTGCTTTAGAACTGGTTTTGACATCCCATCCATATTGATGTGAGTGTAGTCGGTGTGGAGGGAGCCTATTCTAGGTTGGGAGCCAACGATGAGGATCTCAGTCTTCTTGTCGTTGAGACAGAGACTATTCAGAGCCATCCAATTTTGAATAATGGCGTAGATTTTATTAATAGTTTGGGTGTCTTGTATGTAGTCCCCAGTGATGGGGATGAGGATCTGGGTGTCATCTGCAAAATGTGTGTAAATGACACCCATATCATCTAGAGCTGAGAAAAGAAGTTTGGTATAGGCATTTTACAGTGTAGGGGAGAGGCAGGATCCTTGGGGGACATTTATGGGTACCGCAATGGGGTCAGCTGCTTCTTTCCTAATGGCGACCTTAGAGGTATGATCAGCAAGGAAAAACTTTATCCATAGTGTGGCCTCCCTTGAGAAACTGAAGTCTTTGGTTAATGTGTCACAGGGTTTGTTGTGGTCGACCAGGTCAAACACTGCTGAAAGGTCCAGCAGTAGCAGAATATTATATAATTTTTCCTGAATCTTTGATGGAATCTATTTGTGTTTTGTGATCAGTGAGAGCGGTTTCAGTACTATGGTCTGGTCTAAACCCTGATTGTCAAGCTCCTAGGAGGGTGTTCTGTTCAAGGTGGGTTTGTATTTGGTTGTAAGCTATTTTATCTATAATTTTACGAAGGAATGGGACCGTTGTAATAGGTCTGTAGTTGGTTGGATTTAATGGGTCAATTGATGTTTTTTTTAGTAGAGGTGTAACCCAGGCTTGTTTGATACTGGTTGGTACAAGATTGGAGCTAAAGGATGCATTCACAAAATTAGTAATGAGTTGTGTAAGGGTGGGGGCGCATAGTTTAACTAAATGTGCTGGGAAATTGTCACCTTTACAATTAGATGCCTTAAGTTTGTCTATAGTTTGGGATTTCTTGGGATGCTGGTGCAAAATGGAAGACTGGGGTGTTGGGTGCTGTGAGGTTGGAATTGGTAATTGCTGGTGTGGCTTTTTCTGCTAGGATTTTCTTTTTAATGATGAATTTGTTTTGCAGTCGTTGGATTTTAGCAGCTAGGGTGTCTTGAACAGTAGTGCACCATTCTTTACTTGGTTGGACAGGGTTGATAACTGGAATGGGGTTTTCTAACTCTTTGAGGCTAGAGAACACTTATTTGGAGTCTGAAGAGGCATTACTGATTCTGGTGTTAATTGCATTTGCTTTGTGGGCAATGATAGCTGATTTGTAAATTGTGTTGGCTGATATAAAGGCTTCCATAGGTTCAGATGTTTGAGCTTTAATAAATTGATGTTCGCATGTGTGTTTGATGCGCCTCAGCGCTACTAATTCCTCATCAAACCAGAATGATGTTTTTTTGTTAGGGTGTCTATTTTTGGTGACACAAGGTGCTAGGGTGTCTATTGTATTAGTGAGGCAATTAAGGTAAGTGTCTGCCAGTTTGCAGGGATTGTCATCTGCAATCTTCTTTTTGAATCAATTTTTGCAATTTCCAAGCTTTGGCTATCCCTGGTATCGAATAAAAAAGCAACCAGATCAATCTGCAGAAGTATTAGCTTGACCCATCTGAAAAAAGTGCGGAGCCTTTATATGATCAAGTCCGATGATATTGAATACGTTTGCTTCCCAGACATCCAAAATGCGTACTTGGTAGAACTTGGACTCACCTCAAGAGAGTGTAAAGAAGCAATAAAGGGAGCGTCAAAAGAGTTGGAAGGTCTGGGAATTAGAGTGTCAAATACCTGTCCGGTGGAACCTCAGAAGTCAAAACATAACTTATCCAAATGGAACTCAAGAGCAACAGAATGGTCTGGAGATCTACAAGAAGGTCACTCCACAGTCACAAAGGCCCGAGGCTAATAGCATTAACAGAGACAATTTGCCTATCTCTCTACTACTAGAAATTGTGTCCCAGGTTCTTCTCAAGCTGGGAGTAGGGACCTAGCACCTTTAGACAAAAGGAGTTAAGAGTAATCTGCTGGAACATGTGGGGTCCCAATACATTAACATCGCAAAAAATGAAGGAGCTCCTCTTTAATCTGGGGGACATTGTAATGTTACAAGAAACATGGTTAGTTAATACCATTGAAATCGAAGGATTTAGAGTCATCCCCCAGGCCGCCATTTAAAAAGTGAAAGGGAGACCATCGGGTGGGTTGCTCATAACAATTAGAAATTCCCTATTAAGAGAGCCTGTCTCAATCCTAAAAAAATATGGCGGAATCCAAATTTGTTTGGTATCTTTGGAATGTCAGATAATTATGTCAGATATGTTATTTGTGAATGTTTATTGGAACCCTGCATGTTCTAGTCAGGATGCCTTTTTGAGGGACCTGGCGGTTTCACTGGAGAAAATCAAGCTCCTTTATGGGGGTGCTCAAATCATACTGGGGGTGACCTAAACTCTCATTGCCTGCGCCCGTCAAAGGAGGGCGAGGCTATACAAGGGAGAAAACCCTCAGAGAGGATTAGATTTTGAGTACAGTTCCTCAAAGGATGGGGTCTGAAAATGGGACATACCCGCCAATCCGACAAGATCCCAGGGCAAAATTAGCTCAATCATTGACTATATTTTCTTGTCTTTTGACCTCTTTGCTCAGAATGTTTCATTGATCATTGATAAAAGGTGGGAGTGATCATTCCAGGTTGGCTCTGACTTTCTCAGATATGGTTTTTGAAGGGCAATGCAGGCAAAGACAGATGGTCGAAAGTAGGAAAGGGAGAATACGCCTCCAAAAATATAAACGGGATGGGACCGGTTGACTCTGAATAAGTGTCTCAGCAAAACTCCTGATTATATTTTAAGGTTCAACTGTACTCGGACAGTTTCACCAAATTAATTTGGTCTACCTGTCCGCTGAGTATGGGAGGAGGGGGAAAAATGCAAGTGCATCGCCATGCTTTTGACGAAGCTTCTATGTTGAAGAAAAAACGACTGAATCAAGAGCTAAGGATGCTGAAAAATCTGAACATTGGAAAGGCTGAAATGAGAAAAAAAACAAAAGCACTACACCAGTCGTATAGACAATGGTCGGTGGGAAGGAAGGCCACGCTTCTTCAGCACGACAGTGAACTCATGCTGAAGTTGGTAGCAAACAGGGATTCTGGTAATTTTTGGAAGGTGATAAACTCAATGGAGGGCAGCTCAAAGAGCTCACTTTGCAACCTGGTCTGTGAAAAGGTCTGGGTGGAATATTTTTCTCTCACCTTCGGCTCCTGCAGAACACCTATCCTTTCAGCCTTGGAGAGCGTGAAATGGGAGCTTCCGTTAGATACACAGATTCTGGAAGATCTAATTGGGAAGAGCTCGTCCTCCAAAGCAGCTGGTCCAAATTGGCTTACGTACCTAGTGCTAAAAGAGAATCCAACAATATGGGCTAAATTGCTTGTATGGTTATTTGGGGAAATCCTGCTAAAGAAAGTACTACCTCCCACTTGGAAGTCGGCTATAATTATTCCTCTATTCAAGGGGGGGATCGGACGTTACCAATCAATTACCGACCATTCACCCTTCTAGATATTGATGGAAAGCTCTTCATGAAAATCCTTTTGGTTGAGGTGGAGAAATGGGTAAAGGAACACACGATCCTCTCCAAGTACCAAACCAGTTTTCGAAAGGGCCTCTGAGCAGCCCTAAATGGGTTGCTCTCAATGTCATGTGAAAGAAGACGGGTAAGCTTGGAGGAAATTTGTTGTAAGGGGCTTGGGTGGTTTTCTCCAGAGCATTTGATCAGGTGGACAGGAGTAGACTGTGGGCAAAGTTAAGAACCTGGGGCATTCCTGAGGGGTTGCTCGCCATGTTGATCGAGTTCCACAAAGATAATACTATAAGAATTTGACTCGACAAGGAAGGGAACTTGTCCCAGTCTATCAGTGTGGAAAAGGGGGTCGATCAGGGCTGTCTGGGGGCCCCGTTGTTTTTTTAATTTGTACCTAGCGGATGTGGGAGAATGCCTGAAATCCTTGGCTTTGACCAGCCCAGTGATCGGGAGATCAAGGGTTCACTGGCTGGCGTACGCTGATGATGTGGTTCTCTTAGACTGCACCCCTGTAGGATTGCAGAGACTGCTCAATAGACTTGATAGTTACACTAGCGATAATGGTTTAGCCCTTAATCCAAAACAATCAAAGATTCTGGTGTTCAGACAAAGTCTTAAAAAAGTTCCCTACAGTCATTGGGGGATAGGAGGTCAGCGAATTGAGAGTGTGGAAGAGCTGTTATATTTAGGCTTTAAAATATAAGCCTCCTCTGCCATTTGTAATGTTGAGAAGGATCTGCAAAATAAAATGTTACAACTATTAGCTCAGATGAAAAAAATCTTAGTAAAATATTGCAAATTCTCAATACTACCATTGATTATATTTATAAGGCTAAAGTCATCCTGGTAATACTTTACGGGCTGGAAACCAAACTCCTCTTATGGCACACAGATTGGCAGAAATGGGAGGGCTTCGTCTGGAAGAAAGTCTGTAATCTCCCGATGAGCGTTTCAATGGGACTCCTCAGATTTTAATTAGGGTTAAGCTCCTTAAAAACCATTGCAGGCTGGAAACTAATTTCTCTCTTTAGGCTTATCTCGGTCGCACAAGAGGACCCTCTATATGGGAACATCAAAGAGCATCTTGAGAGGGGTGGTTCTAAGAGACTAAGAAAATTGGAAGAGTGGGCCCTTTGTGAATTATCTAAAGAAAATACAGATCTGGATACTTTGATACACAACCCCGGTAAGGCTAAAAAGAATCTGTAGAAAATGGACTGGATCACAACAATTGAAACTATGCATGCCAGAGCAAGAACAAATCAATTCATGGAAGAAGAAAAGAATTTAGGCTTTGTTCCAAGCTATCTAGTAAAATTCCCGGATTGGAAAATAAGGAACAATTTCCTCCAAATTCGGCTCAATGTAGCAAGCACTGGTGAGGTTTTGGCACATAGAGGACAAGGTGATTTAGAAACAAAGTTATGTGATCGGTACTCTGATCCCAAAGTCCACATTTTTAAACATCTTTTAATGGACTGTCAAGGAACCGGGCAAGCCAGATCTCGACTGTTCACTAGATTTGGTTTCAATAGTGCTAACTTCAGGGGGAGGCAGCCCGTACACAGTTAGTGGCTAATTACTTCACATAGAAATCACACCCCTGTGGAGTGCACACTGCCCTGGCACATACCATTTGACAATCAATGATGACTCAACCTGACAATGATCCTGAATGTCTGGAGAATCAACCGTCAAAACCATATCAGTCTGAGATTTTTCACCTGGAAGTGTTACAATGTGTGCATCCCTACCTACACAGACACCACCAATGCAGTTTCGTGAAAAGACACATTCATGCAGCTAAAATGAATACCCACTTGCAAAATGCAACATGAGGACAGTGCCATGTCACCCAACCCATCCCCAGCACCGCCACACGACACACCATGCCATGTCATGCTATGTGAGGGCAAACAAAGTCATCCCCACAACATGACACAAGTGTCACAAAGTACAGTGTCCCTAATTGAAACTCGCGACACCTGAAATGCTCACAGTAATGCAGGACCAACAACACACTTGAGCAGGTATTTAGCAATAACACTTATCAGCTACTGACCCTCAAAACTACCATTAACATGACATTACGAATGTAAGAAATTAGTAGTCTCACCACATGGAAATGCCTGCACTCCCACCACTTCCAACTGTACAGTGTTGCCGCCATGTAGAGTTGTAGGTGCACTGCTGCCAACATGGACTCCATCTCCAAAGTAGAGGGCCTTGTGTAGACATGAGGAAAGGACCTGCAAATTAGGAGGTAGACATGGATGCTGAGTTACACATCTATGCAACATGCAGTGTACAACACAACAGCAATATGCACTAGGAATGTATACACATTATTGACTAGACTACCCACACATGTAGTGGGAGTCCAACGTCACCGTGTAAGTCAATGTCACTTGGGGACACCCTTTGCAAGCCCATGGAAACGGGAAGCAGGAGGGGTGTGTGTCTCACAAACCCAAGCATCTAACCCAAAATCAGGACAAGCCTGCATGTGCCCAGCCTCAATACAGCGGATGACCACGTGAACCACACAAGGCAACACACTGTAAAAAAAAATATGAACAAAAAAAATAAAAAAATAATAAAAGATGGCCATGAATGGGCCAGACGGGGTGGGGGAGGCCACCCAGGAGGTCCGAGGTCAGGATGCACACCAGAACCCACCTGTGTGGATTCTGGGAAAAAAAAACACCTCCATGGGCTCGTGGCCGACACGGCTACCCTATTGTGAGAGAATCACTGTGGTCACTCTCCTCAGACTCTGCAGCTGCATCACGAGGTGGTGGCACTATGGGAGGCAGCCCACGCAAAGCCCTAGTCTGCTCCTCCATGGCAGCAAGCATGCGAGTGTGGAAGGTCTGGTTCTGGAGGATAATCGTGCGGAGGTCCCCATGCAACAACTCACGGGATGACCGGACCGCCGCCCGAGTTGCCTGCATCTCAGCTGAGAGCGTACGTGTGAGATGCTCCATCTGCTCTTCTGTCCTTCTGTGTGTTGAAGCCTCAAGCTCAACAAGGGTCGTCCTGATCCGACTGAGTTCCACCCTCAGGGCTTCCCTGTGGCCCTGGGACTCTATGGAAAGGGCATCCTGCAGAGTCGCCAGTGCCGCCCGCCTGTCCCTGTTGGACGCCAACATGTCCTCACTGTGTGACTGGCAGATGGAGTCTGTTGCCTGCTGCAGTCGCTCCATCAGCCTTTCTGGGGGGACAATGGAAGTGGCCACCCTATCCATGGCCTGAGCCATCATCTCTGATGATGCTGCCTGTTGGGTTGCCATACCGTATATGGATTGCTCCCATGCGGTATTGCCAGGTGGCGTACGGCCACCACGTCGGCGGGCACCACACCTGTCTGGGGCAAGGCGAACTGCGCCTTGCTGTGCCGGCACTGCCTGAGGCTGCAGGACTGCATTCCCCCTCTGATCTGCTGGCCCAGGAACAGGATCAGATGTTGCGGAGTGTGACCCTGCATCCGTAACCACCAAAGGCGGACCTGCCAACACTGACATCCCCATTGAGGGTACTACTCCTGGTGCAGGTGGGTCGGACAAAAGAGAATCCCTCCCAGGAACACTCACCTGCGATGCCACATAGGTCTCATCATCCGAATCGACACCTGAATACAGCTCGGGGGAGGTGCACCCAGAGACACCCCTTGAGAGCACGACCTGCAGCAGTTGTGGGTTTTCACCCACCACCACACCACGTCCCTCACTGGTGGTCGGTCGTCACCACGTCCCTCCTGGGTCTGCACCATCTCCACAACCCCAGCTGTATCAAGTGCATCATCCCCTGCAAAGACATGAAAGAAAAGAAATGGAAACAGGCATTAGCACTATGGCACACAATTAGGGCTGAGAAGCAACAGAACCAGTACTTGATTGACACATGTCCCACATGACTAAAACCCTCCCATGCATGCACCATCACTGCGTATGAAGGGGAGGCAAATGGCACACATTGATGACACCAAGATGGAAGATCAACACATTTGCTGCATGCTGCCTAGCAGTGGCATCACACATTGGCCTGTGATTGCCAGGTGAAATACTCATGCCATCACACAGATGGCATGTACCATTGCTATTGAGTGAAGATGGAGAGGAGGGCAGCACTTATTCATTCAGTCCAGTTCCCTCATGTAATAGCTTTTCTAATTCAAACAGGTCTGATTTTTCACCTGGAGCTGCCAGTCCAAAATGGTCCTATTGCACAGGGACATGTCTAAACAAATGATATCCAGGTAACAAAGTCACTCCACTTTACCATAGCTATGTCAGACATGTGACTAGAGGACTGAGAAATGCCTAGTAAAAGTGGTGGAATGCAAACAATCTGCCTGAATGAACAGAGAAAAATAAGCAACAATGTTGTGGCAAGGTGACACTTCAAGGGCAACTGGCGTGGTGTTGGGCTAGATGTCTACTGTTGGCAGAAGGGATACTGCTATGGCCAAATGCTGCTGCGTAGAATGTATTGGATGAAGCACATGGGTGACCCAAACAACTCAGGCACACACACCCTCACCTGGCACACAAACAGAAGCCCTCACACACACACCATGCACATGGATGACACACACATGCATGTGCACTCACCGGACAATGCCTCATAATCTGGCAGATCTCCCACGCCTTGGATCTGTTCCTCCGTGACGTAGGTCCCAGCGACTGACTCATGTGGAGTGAGTTCCATGTCTTCTACTGGAGACCCACCTCCAGTCACTAGAGTTGCGGCATGACTTGAGGCCAGCTTATTCTTTGCCCTGCGCTTTAGGTCATTCCAGCGCTTATAGCAATCATTGGCTGTGCGCCTCACGATTCCAAGTGCACTTACGATGTCCGCAACGGTCTGCCAGTGTGCCTGGAGTTGTGCAAGTGTGGTCTTGGATCCTGCAACAATGACCATTTCGTTATCATGTGCGGACACATACTCGACAAGTGCATTCAGTTCGGCATCCGTGAAGCTGGGCTTCCTCGACGGGCCGGACTGTGTAGCCGTGTCTGGGGCATCAGCCTGTGCCGGACGAGCACTCTTCCTCTTCCGCTTGGAAGGTGGTGGGGATCCTGAGTGTCCTACGCCGCTCTGGACACTAGGGGCAGGAGCCCTGGTGGACTCTGTATCAGGAGTGTGGGATTGCACACTCAGCATGGGAGTTGGTGCAGGCATTGGCTCAAGTGTAATGGTGTCAGGGGGAATGTCAGCAGGATGGACTAGGACCGACACTGTCCTGGCTGGGTGTGTGAGAGCTGGGGTGGATGGAGCCCCAGCTGCCCCTGCAGCCTCTCCACCCTGCCTACTTGGGGCAGCAGATGACCTTGCTGCCCCTGATCCACGTGGCCTGATGACATCAATGTGCACCCGCGCACGTGTCATAGGCCTGCTGACCTGGAAGTCAGCCATGGAGTCAGCCAGGTCTGGTGCTACAATGGGCTGGTCCAACAAGGGCTGAACATGGATGGTGTCAGCCACATCACCCTCAACCAGGGGGGGGTGGCGGGGGGATTATGGGTGCCCTTGACTGGTCCTCCACACATGGGGGGACAGGGTCACCCTGCAAGTAACGACCACGTCCCCTACCGGATCCACCACGGCCACCACTTGTGGCTCGTCCACCTTTGCCACCCTTACGGATTCCTC
The DNA here is from genome assembly GCF_040938575.1 of Ambystoma mexicanum. NCBI lineage: Eukaryota > Metazoa > Chordata > Amphibia > Caudata > Ambystomatidae > Ambystoma > Ambystoma mexicanum. The sequence continues at coordinate 676,839,315 of NC_090928.1, forward strand.
GCCTCCCAACCATGGCACTGATGTTAATGTGCGTATGGGAGTGGCTGTAAACTATTGTCCTGGGCAATTGGGGGTCAAAGGGGTTGGGTACCAGATGGTAATCGTACCCTAGTGCTCTAGCAAGGCTGAATGTGACCCCTGGGGAAAGATGACGGGTCACGCAACGCACAGGAAGCCCAAAAAAGGGAGATAACGTGCACGCAACCCCTCCTAGACCACGTGTGCGGAAAAGTAAACCTGCACTACGCTGTGGCACCCAGTAACACAAGAATGAACGTATGCGTGTCACACGCAGCCTAGAATGACCTCTGAAGGGGTAGGCTACACACGGGGCAAGCACAGATGTTAGATATGTGCGTGACTCACTGTCTGCCAGGAAAAAGAGCGTGAAAAAGAAGCACGTGTGCGCGTTGGCAACACCCCCGCCAAAAGAAGAATTGTACGCTGTCTGAGGAGACAGGACAACAGTAGAAGGGAACGCTGTTTGAGGGAACAGGCCCAGGAAAACCAGAAAAAGAGAAAAAAGAGAAAAAGCTGTCAGAGGTAACAGGGAGTATGAACTTGAAACGCCGTGAAGTAAATCGTGTGTGAAACAACAAGAAGTACAGATTTCACCCACTCGCTCGCCACGAAAAGCACGTACAAGGAAATGGTGTTCTACACGTACCTTTTATGCAGGCCCACACGTCCAGCGTCACTTCCGCGTGTACGCGCTAGGGCCATTTCCACCAATTACACGCTTTGTCACTTCCGCGTGTACGCGCTAAGGCCATTTCCACCAATTACACGCTTTGACACTCGGACGTGTCTTTCATTTTTTTAACACGTAACATTTCAAACGTGCGCCATATTCAACGTGCACGTGACTTCATAGACGCGCATACGCTGGTGGCCTTTGGGCCAATGAATGTACAGACGTGTGCTGACGCGCTTACGCGCTAAGGGCCTTTCCTCGAATTACACGCAGACGTGCAGGATTTTCACGTGCAAAATCACTCCGTATCAAGCTGGCCACGCGTTCACACACGGAAGACCACGCTCCTGCCCAGAAGGCCAAATTACTGCCCCCCAGAGCCCTGAGCACGCTCCCACCTGCCATCTGCTGCTGCCTGACTGCCTGCTGCCCACGTGCCCTGCCATTTGCTGCCTGCACATCAGCCAGGGGTGCTGTTGCTGTGACCACCCCTGCTGGAACCGAAGACTCCCGACTGCTTTTCCATCACTCCACAGCCCAGCCCCAGGACCCAGTTGCCCACCCACTCCTGCCTCTGGGGTTGCCATGTCGGGCACTGCAACATCTGGCACCAGTGGCAACACCCGGCCAAGGAGGCAGAGGGGCACCAGCTTCACTGCCACCAAAGTTGGTGTCCTGGTGGAGCATGTCCTGGGGCAGTATGATGCCCTCTTCGGAAGGTTGCGCGCCGACAAGGAAGGACGGACTCGGATCTGGATGGACATCGTGACTGCCATCAATGCGGAGGAGGTGGCAGTCCGCGACTACGAACGTGTCAGGAAGCGCTGGGAGGACTTCAGGTCCAGGACCCTCAACAAGGCCCGGCGCCTCCTGAAGGCCGGGGCCACTTGTCGGAAGATCAGATGAGGGTCCTGGAACGCATATCCCCAGCGCTCCACGTCCAGGTCCTTGAGAGGCAGACCCGTCTGGAGTCGAGCGGTAAGTGTACATGCATACTGATTGTAAGCTGTGCGTGTGGTGGTGTGCCAGGAGTGTGCAGGTTGAACATGTATTTTTATGTGGGCAAGTAGGGGGGGTGTACAGGGCCGTGAGGGTGACACATGCGAGGGGTCTCATGTGTGACACATGGATGGTGCTTGTGTGTGTGGGCTTGCATGGCACAGGATGTGGAGGAATGATTGTCAGGTGTGACATGGATGCCGATCTGAACACTGCGACAGTTGGCGGAGGTGTACACATGCATGCAAGTTTGCTGGTGTGTGTGCATGTGTAGTGCACTCCCTGTGTTGCATGTGATGTGTGGATGACCTTTGGCTGCTCATGCTGTTGTATGTGAATGGATGGTGCTGGCTGTTGCAATATGGCTGTGGTATGGCTCATGTGTGCAAGTTGAAATGACATGTGTGTTGGGGATTGTGATGCCATGTCTGAGGTTTACCAATGCCACTCAATTATAACTGTCATGTGTGTATGAGTCCATTGTACAGTGCCCTGATGCCTGTGTTTTCTTTCTCCCTGTCTGCAGCATCAACTGATGAAGAGGGCGGAGAAGGTGCTATGGAGCACAGCGGCAGGGGTCGCACCACCGGCTGGAGACACAAAGCCCGGCTCCCCTCCCAGGTTCTGATCTCGTCGGGGAGTGAGGAGTCCGGTGCCGTGTCCCAGGCCGCAGCTGCCGAGGGGAGGTCCAAGAGGCGGAGGTTGGAGTTGGACTCCTCGGCAGCAGAAGGGGCAGCTGGGACCCCACAGGGCCCAACAGAGGAAGATGGCATGGAGTCATCCAGGTTGGTGGGGGGTTTGGTGGAGGAGGAGGCCGTGCAAGCGACAGAGGCGGGGTCTGGAGGTGGGGATTCCACTGGTGCTAGTGGTGCAGTGAAGGATCAGGAACAGGAGGCAGCACAGGCCACCACGGAGGTGCCTGTGTGCAATCCTGTCCCTGCTCCTGTCACTGCATCATCTTGCACCAGCGGGGATGCCTACCTCCAGACCCGTTCTCAGGGAGGGGATTGGCTTACAACACCTGGCCTTCCTCTCCCTGCGGATGTGGCTATCCTGCACCAGGTTGAGCCTGTCCAGGGTGGGGTGGCGTTGCGTCAACGGGCCATGCGAGCTGACCTGCAGTCTTTTCATGATGAGTCTGCACGTCTTCTCGCATGGCTCGTTGACCGCGTTGATCCACTGGGACAGCTCACCAGGGCTGGATTCCTCCGTTTCCTGGACCTTGTTCCGACCCCCTCCTCCACAGAACCCCCTATGCCCCAGTCGTCCTCCATGCCATCTTCCCACCCATGTGTCACCTGGGTGCCCTGTGGAGCTGCCTCTGACCGTGCGGCCAGGCTGGTGGACAACAGATCCCTGCCACAGTCGGGAGTCGGACGTCCAGCAGGGGTGGCCACATCAACTACTGCACCCCAGCTGGAGGAGGATGTGCAGGCACCATCGGACAGGGCACATGGACAGCAGCAGCTGAGCAGCAGGAGGCTGTAGGTGGGAGCCACGATAGCTCGGGGCCTTCAACATCGGAGGGGCAGGCATCGGCCGGAGGGCAGGAGGACCCTGGACGGGAAGTGTCTTCCGTGTGGCAGCGGTTGGGCCACGCTATAGATGCGGAGCGGCGGCGGGCGGAAGAGGCGTGGCTCATGATGGTGAGGGCGGAGAACTCCATGCGGAGGGCCCTGAGGCGGGCCGAGTGCCTCGAGGCAATCCACAGGGAGTTGGAGGTGAACATGTCGGCGTCCCTGCGGACCCTCGGGGCCATGGAACAGGACCGCCTCCGGGACATAGACGAGGAGTTCGATGATGCCCTGGCCCGGAACACCACTGAGTGAGCCGCTGGACTGGCCCGCCGCCATTGTATATAGTTATTTAGTGATAGGTTTCCTTTATTGTTTATTTTTATTTGGAGTCGATGGACACTGCTTCACCTTTTGTATATAGTTCCATTTTTTGTAGGTTTCATTTCTTCTGTTGGGATGATGGACCCTGAATACTTTGTACATAGTTGGACTTTGCATTTGGATGAATATTTTTTTCCATGGAGCAATGGTTTTCTATTTCTTTTTTCCCTTCATTTACTTTTTATGGACTGGAACTTTGGAAGACATTTTTTTGGATTATCATTTATTGATTTTAATTTGAAAAGGGACAGCCAGCTTAATTTTCTTTTTTTTTTACTTGTGTTTTTTGTTTAATTTCGATTGCCATTACTGTTGTTTTTAATACATTATTTTGATTTTTTCATTCTTCAATGTGTGGTTTCATCTCATTGTTTTCATGCATGTCATGATATGGGTTTTCAGGTTCACTTGCAACCATTGTGTGTGTGTGAGACACATGTGTTCATTTACATTGTTTCCATTGGAGTAGTATCATGGGCGCATGTAATACTTGGTTGTGTCTTTGGGCTGTGGTGGCTGGCCATGAGGCCCATGCTTGAGGATTGTCAGGGCCTGTGGGCACGGGGACATGTGCGGGGGCCTGGTGGAGGGTGCCCATGACTGCTGGGGGGTGTGGGTGGTGGGAGAAATGTGTGGGGGCCTGCTGGCAGGTGCCCCTCAGTGCTGGGGGGTGTGGGTGGTGGGAGAAATGTGTGGGGGCCTGCTGGCAGGTGTCCCTGCACTGCTGGGGGGTGGGGGTGCAAGGGGACATGAGTGGGGTCTGGTGGAGGGTGCCCCTCAGTGCTGGGGGGGTGGGAGACATGAGTGGGGGCCTGGTGGAGGGTGGCCATGACTGCTGGGGGGTGGGGGTGCTGGGGGACATGAGTGGGGGCCTGGTGGAGGGTGGCCCTCAGTGCTGGGGGGTGGGGGTGCTGGGGGACATGAGTGGGGGCCTGCTGGCAGGTGCCCCACAGTGCTGGGGGTGGGGGTGCAGGGGGACATGAGTGGGGGCCTGGTGGAGGGTGCCCATGACTGCTGGGGGCTGGGGGGGAGGTGGGAGACATGAGTGGGGGCCTGGTGGAGGGTGTCCCTGCACTGCTGGGGGGTGGGGGTGGTGGGAGAAATGTGTGGGGGCCTGCTGGCAGGTGCCCCACAGTACTCGGGGGTTCGGGTGCAGGGAGACACGAGTGGGGGCATGCTGGCAGGTGCCCCACAGTGCTGGGGGGTGGGGTGGGTGGGAGACATGAGTGGGGGCCTGCTGGCAGGTGCCCCACAGTGCTGGGGGGTGGGGTAGGTGGGAGACATGAGTGGGGGCCTGGTGGAGGGTGCCCCATGACTGCTGGGGGGTGGGGGTGCAAGGGGACATGAGTGGGGACCTGGTGGAGGGTGGCCCACAGTGCTGGGGGCTGGGGGTGCAAGGGGACATGAGTGGGGGCCTGGTGGAGGGTGGCCCACAGTGCTGGGGGGTGGGGGTGCTGGGGGACATGAGCAGGTGTGCAGGGTAGTCCCCTGTTTTGTGGGCTGCCTGCAGGGGCTGTGGAGGGTGTACAGGGAACACCTGTGAGGACCCACCCAGCCTAATCGCGTGTGTAACTTCCCGCGCACCCCTGTAATACACGTACCCAGCCAAATCGCGTGTGATAATTCCCGCGCACCCCTGTAATACACGTACCCAGCCAAATCGCATGTGATAATTCCCACGCACCCCTCTGTAATACACGTACCCAGCCAAATCGCGTGTGATAATTCCCGCGTACCCCTGTAATACACGTACCCTGGCTAATCGCATGTAAAACTTCACGCGTACCCCTGTAATACACGTACCCTGGCTAATCACGTGTAAAACTTCCCGCGTACCCCTGTAATACACATACCCTGGCTAATCGCGTGTAAAACTTCCCGCGTACCCCTGATATAAACGTTACTCGCTTTGCGTTCCTTGTTTGGCAGCCCTGTAAACTGGTCCAGGGTTAGCGCAGCCCTTTGAGATGATTTAGCCATTTTGATGGCTTTTCATTGCGCGAAGGCGTTCTTGGAGGCGTTACTGGCGCTGCTGTAGGGTCGCTGCGATACTCTGCGCCACGGCTGGTTTTGGATCCTAAAATCCATGAATACGCTGTGCGCGGAAATCGGTTTTAGCGCATGCGCCTGGCGCAGACAATCGCACGCGGACACTCTGCGCCAGCCACTTGCGACACTTTTCTGCGAAACTCTATGAATTACCCTGCAAGTGAGTTTCATACACTTAGTATTCTAGTCATATACAAAGCATGTTGAACTAACATATTGTAAGTAAAATATAAAGGCTGCACATAGTCAAAGGAAAATGCATGCACACACTATGTTCAGTTATCAAACAACAATGCTACTACAAAAACATACCAATCAACGTCTAAATTAACATCAGTGCTATAAACACACAGAATTACTAACTTCTTTCTTTTACAATTTCAGTGAAGACCACTCTCCTGAAAACCAGCAGCATCTGAAGTACAAACAATAACTCATAAGAAACCTGCTCATTCCACACAAAAAGAGTAAGTGCAATACAACCATAATATTCTTACTGTTACTCAAACACACTGTGGGGTCGATTCATGGAATTTGTGCACCGAAAACAGGGATTTGTGCACCATTCTGCCCACAAATCCCCATTTGTTAAACAGGGATTTGCAGGCAGAATGGTGCACACAACCCCGTTTTCGGCACACAAATTACATAACTTGGCCCCTAGAATGTTAGTATTGCAGAACAAAGAACTGTTTTAATTCTATACCATTAGATTTAGTATTAGTGCTTCTCCTCACCACTAGCTTACTTTCTACTGTCATCTGAACCCCAAGTATAGTAACACACAAATACAAGAATAGCCTTCCCGACGCACAATCACACACCACCACATACATCCTTACCATCATACTCAGACACTCATGCACACAGCGCTTCTACATTGCAGAACAGCCCAACCTATACTTTCTTTTTTTTTCAACAAACGCCAAAGAATGCCTACCAAAAAGCAAGTCCATAGAAAGCAACGCAGAAGAAGAGCAAATGAAAATCAAAGTGTCCAAAATTAGCATTCACCTCTAGCAGAATTTGTACAAAAAGTTCAAACAAAAGATCTAGAGACATTAAGCAAAAGAGAACAAGCTTCCAGTACAAAAACGTTGCCACCTCCTTCAAAATGTAAAATGAAACAGAAAGTGATTAACAAGAATTCAGCTACCACTACTGCTAACACTGCTCCTGTAAATCTTGTTGTAGTGGCAAGTAACCATACCAAAAAAAGTATTTTACAAAAAATGTTCCGCCACTGAGTCCTTCAGAATCTTATAAAAACAGGAGAGAACTCATGCACAACCCTTAAAACCTACCATAGAAAATGTATCTTAGAAGCTCTCATAGACAATGCAATCCTTCTGAAAAGGAAGACATTTTATTTTAGTGTTAAACAAAATGAAACCACTAACAAAACTAACTACTAAATTACAAAAAAGACTTCTCAATAAACGGAATGTGAACAAAAATAACTTCTTCAATATCTGTGGAGGTGTATGGAGTGACACCACAAGCACAGAACCATATTTCAATGAAGAAGCATACAAACAAAAGCACACAAACACAATTGCCATACATAGCAGTGGACAAGGGTATGAAAAATGTAATAATACCATTATGGAAGAAGAAAGACTGCTCACAAAAATATCCCCAGAAAACTCAGTATCACCTCTCCATCAGACTGAACCAAACAGTCCAGTGTACAAATGGCCGTGCTCGTCAATGTGTAACATTGACAAAAAATCTTTAAAATCTTTATGCCAGTTCCTCAATCAATATGTAAAAGGCAAAGACAAATTCAAAATGAAACTAATACAAAATATGGATACCTGTCCAGTGCGCAAACACACAGGACTACAAGGATATTCATTAGCCTGCATTTCAGGACCTAATTGCAAAAGCACCTTCCATCTTATCAAAATGATATCAACACATCATTCATCTATAAAAAATCTAGTCCATAAACTGTACTATGCTAAAAGTCCATCTTTTGCATTTGACAATTTAAATAACAATCTTCTACATGGTACAGCCAAAGACCTACTTGAAGAAATAGAGCATATCCAGAGACAGTATTTTGGAAGTGAAAGCCACTTACAAAACTCATTAGCTTTACAACAGACTAGGAAAAATTCTACAAATGGCAACCTTCTACTACACACATACAAAAAAGAAATACTAAAATTTAAAAGTACATTCGCTGAAGTACCAAACCATGTGTGTGTGTGTTGCCGCAGAACTTTTTATAAAAGTAGCACAAAAACTGTAGACATAACATACAAAATAGAAGACAATGAAGATTCTAAATGGTTTGAATTAGCTATCTACCTTATAGCAGAAAACAAATACGAAATAAATGACCCCTTAATACTTTGCAGTTACTGCACTGCAAAACTTGACAACAACCAAACTCCTTCACGTGCTATCACAAATAACTTAGAATTGTTCCCACTACCAAAACCCTTGCAACAACTCAATTTATATGAGAGCATCATAATTCAAACAGTGCATCCATTTCAAGCTATAATACTCCTTCAACCAAAAACAGCAAAATTACCTCCCTCAGAATTAGTGAAAGGCATTTGTGGCAAAGTAGTTTATTTACCATTAGACCTGAATGAAAATGTACACACTCTAGGAGTGCAACGTCCAATAGAGCAATCTTTAATTGTCTTAGTAAATGGTGCACCTACAAAAGACAAACAAATTTGGCAACAACTCGTAGACTTACATAAAGTTATACAAGCCTTGCAATATCTAAAAGACAACAATGAATACTACAAAGAAATGAATATTGAAGACAACCTGAGGGAATAGACTGCAATAATTCAAGATTCACCAGAAACTGGTCAATTTGAACTTCTAGATCCTGCTACAGTATCCAATATTTTAGACCATTATACAATTCATCCATTACACATATATATATATATATATATATATATATATATATATATATATATATACACACCATAGATGATGCACTAGAAACATACCAAATGTGACAAATCAAAGTATCACCAATCAGCATATGGGAAAAAAGTATAGAAGCACATGCTTTTCCTCTACCCTTTCCTACTGGGCAAGGAGGAAGGTACAATGATAGACCCGCTCAGATAACAGCATCAGAATACCGCTCGTTACGAATGTATTCTGAAGATCCACTATTTGTCTAAATCTGGGAATACATATTCCACCTACTCTTTGAAAGTGAACTTGCAACTCTATTCCACGGAGTTGCACACACATTGAAATCAGGTACCCATTTTCAAAATATGTCAGCTACGAAATTACTACAAAAAGTGCAAGAAAAAGATGAGGTTTTACAATCAAGCATTCCAAATCTGTTAACAAACATGCGTGGTACTAAAGAGTATTGGTTCTGACGTCACGGAGATGTATGTTGTATGATAAGAAGCCTTGGCCCACCCACTTGGCTTGTTACATTAAGTTGTGCAGAATATGCATGGGAAGATTTACATGATTTCCTACGCATATCAAACAAAAACAAAACAAACACAGATATAATAACACCTGGAGAACTTTGCTCTCTAGATCCTGTTAATGTTTCAAGATATTTCCATCATCGCTTCATTGCTATGCTACACTTTATTTGTAATAAAACTGTTCCTCCCCTCGGAGAAGTGCAACACTTCTTTTGGAGAAAAGAATACCAAGCCAGAGGAGCACCACATATCCACATGCTTGTATGGATTAAAGATGCTCCTAAATTTGGTCAAGACAGTGACGCCACTTTTTTACAGTTTATCGAAAAATATGTCACTTGTGAAATTCCATCAGATGCAACTTATAGTGATTTTCATGCACACATTTTACAATTTCAAAGACACAAATGTGGGAAATGTTGTCATCGCAAATTCAAAAACAAAGGGAAATACTACACCAAATGCAGCTTTGGTTTCCCTAGACCAGTTACAGCAACAGGTCAAGTAAACAACTTCATTTCTTCAGTTAGACATAGTGTTAAAGGTAAATCACCTAAGAACACATATTACATAAAAAGAACAGAAGAAGCAAAATATATCAATGATTACAATACAATCATTGCCCTCTTATGGAGTGTAAACATAGATGTGCAGTACATTGCAGACAATTCCACTGCAGTTGCACGATATGTTACAGCCTACTTAACCAAAGCAGAAAAACTGCGCTTCAAGACCTCTGGGATGACCTATCATCGGACAAAACACTGTCTCTGAAATTGTACAGCTTAGGCAAAAAAATGCTCTCTCATAGAGAATGAGGCTGCTATGAAGCAGCAGATAGTTTAACCGGTACTGCTCTGTATGGAAAATCTGAAAATATAGTATGGCTAAGTCTTGGTCCTGCTAAATCTAGAAAAAGAGTTCTCAAATCATACGATGACATAGAAACAATAGCCAAAAATGATCCCAACAGCCAAGACATTTTGAAAAACAATTTACCAGACTCATACTACCCAAACAGGAGTACCACTTTGGAAACCATGTGTCTATACCACATAGCCCAAAACTTTACATACAAAAATACTATAAAACCAGATGAAAACAAAGGTAGATACAGAGTGCCAAATTGTGAATGCAGCTTAGTGAAATTTACCAAACGAAGCTTAATGAATCATATCAATTTGTCATTAAAATCTCCTCAACATAAAGAACTATATTTCATGTCCCAGCTACAACTGTTTAAGCCATTTTGAAAAGAAGAAGAGTTACTAGATATCTATGACTCCTATGAAGACGCTTTCAAAGCAAATGAAAGCACTATAACCGATTTAAACTTTACAAAGTACCAAACAATGTTGCACAATGAACAGCAACACGAAGAAGAACTCCAGGCCCAACTAGATAAGGACACTCCCGATAGTAATCAACCTTCTATAACAGGAAGCCAAGAACCACTGGGACAGCCACTAATTGCAAATGAGGCAGAATTAGCTATGACAGAAGTAGAAAACACGATGTGTCACTATGAAGATGATACAGAAGACTTAACTGTACTGCAATCAAAACTGAACAATGAGCAGCGTAATATTTTTCAAGAAGTAACAAAAGAAATTGCACATGGTGTACAACATGAAAATAAAGAATGTACCTGCCAAAATTACAAGCCTATACTGCAATACGTCAGTGGTCAAGCTGGTTCAGGCAAAACATTCTCAATCAAAATCATCAGCAAGTTCCTTCAACAATTGACAAACAACAAACTGTCAGCAGTTGTAACTGCCCCCACAGGTTTAACTGCCTACAATTTAGGTGGTGTCACTTTACACCGATTACTACTCCTTCCAGTAGAACACCAAAACAAATTAGAATATTACAAACTTTCTACATAAGCTGCAATGGAACTACGCATAGTGTTGAAACAAATGAAAATGCTGCTAATAGATGAAGTGAGCATGGTCTCCAACCTAATGCTGGCATTGATTCACCTCAGATTACAAGAAGTACTCAAAACAAACTACGAAGAGCTCTTTGGAGGAAAACACATTATTGTTTTCGGAGATGTTCTTCAATTGACACCAGTGAAAGGACAAGAATTTGACTACTGTGCTGGAATGGTGAAATTCACTATAAACTCACAAGAAGGTCCATAAGAATTTCTAATGTACTTACTACAAGTACTGGAGAAAAAAAACATACCTATAAATGAAATCTTTCAGATTTCATACATGTGGAAACATAAATGCACTCTCTGCAACAATGTGGCACAGGAACATATCCCTAATGAACGCTTTGTGTATGTATCCATACCCAACTGTGAATCCATTCCATTTCAGCAACTTGTACAAAAAGCAAACCATGGCAGATTATGTATTACCTGCAATTCAGATAATCGTTCCACCTTACAAATACAAACACATAGTAAATATGTAATACTAATGCTTTTACGTTACAATGCAGATTGTACCAAAAACAACTGCAAACTGACTGGATTCACACATGGTCAAGTATCACTTGGAAGGAAAACCTTCACAACAATAGGTATAATCTACCACGCAGGAGCCACAACCAATGCAGGTATCTACACTGCATATATAAAAAAAGAATTGTGGATGGTTCGAATGTAATGATAGTACCATTACTCTAAAGCAGAGATTACCAGCAAATCTTATAAACGCTTATTTAATATTCTTAAAACCAAAATGTAATAACTAATCCGTGCATAAACCTTAATAAAACTTCAATTAGAAAACTATAGAAAGTTAGAATACACCAACAGGTATCTAACCTCCCGAAAATCTGCAACAACCCAACAGATAGATGACCAACTTGAAAATATAAATAAAAAAATATAACCAGTTAGAATTCGCCAACAGGTATCTAACAATCTGCAACAAGCCAATCAGATAGCCAGAAACAACAAATAAACACTGAAAACAAAGAAAGAAATGTACTGTACCATATGATTTGGCATTTATAACGTGCCTATACACAGGTGTTTCAAGGCACAACAATGCAAGGGAGGGGGAACAGAGGAAAGAGACAACGATCCTACTAGGCCAAGTGTCTTTCAGATCGCACAAGTGCATGGGAAGGGGAGAAGGGGAAGTGCGGGGCGGAAATAGGGAAGGGGACAGTGCAAAACATGGGATAATAGAAAAAATAACAAAGTAACGTAGGGCCAGTAGGTGGCAAGTGCAAGGGAGAAGGGTAAGTGCAGGCATCAGGTGTCAAGTGCTAGTGGTAGGACTGCAGGGATACAGAGAACAGTCCTCAAGTGTGGGGGTATCCAGGAGGGCAGTGCAGAAATGCGACTGGCGGAGGGGGGGACCTGGGCCCCAGATCAGAGGGTGGCCAGGTAAACCGGTGCAATTTCAGTATAAGCCAGGAGCTCAGCAGGGGAGAGGAGGAGAAAAAGCAGAAGCAAAGAGAAAGGTTTTGAGGTGCTTCCGTAACCGGAGGTGGTTCTCCTCAAGTTTCAGGGGGGCAGGGAGGCTGTTCCAGAGGGAGGCCCCGGCCGAAGAAAGTGATCTACCACCAACTCGTTGCTTAGAGAAGCGACTGACCCTGAGGGAGTTGGAGGTGGATGAGCGAAGAGCTCAAGAAGGGAGATAATTAGGAAGAGAGAGTTGCAGGTATTGAGGCCCCTGGCCCAGAGGGCCTTGTGGACGATGCAGAGGGTTTTGAACTTACTCCTCGCAGCCACTGGGAGCCAGTGCAGAGATTTCAGTCCTGGAGAGATATGATCCCTGGGCTTGAGGCGAAGGACAAGTCTCGCAGTCCGGTTCTGGATGGGCTGCAGAGGGCGGAGGGTAGAAGCAGGCAGATCTAGAAAGAGGCTGTTGCAATAGACCAGCTTAGAGAGAACCAGGGCTCTGGAGACAGTGAACTTTCTGGGGGTAGGATAGGAAAGGTAGAATAACTCTGAGGAGGTGCAGCTGGTAGTGTGCCTTCTTAGAGATATCAGCAATGTGTAGAGAGAAGGAGAGTGTGGAGTTGAAGATGACCCAAGGTTTTTAGCCACACAGGTGGGAGCAGGGACAGGGCCAAGAGAGGCCGGCCAGAGAGTGTTGGGAAAGGAGGGTGTGGGTGTGCCGATGAGGAGAATCTCCGTCTTGCTGGAATTCAGGCAGAGATCGTTGGCGGCACACCACTCCTGGATGGCGGACAGGCAGTCAGAGATGAGAGAGGGAGAAGAAGTGGCTGAGGGTAGCCTGAAAATGAGCTGATTATCATCCGCATAGCACTGGAAGTTGGGGTACAGTGCAGCAATGCGGTGGGCAAGAAGTGCCAGGTATTGGTTGAACAGCCAGGGAGAGAGGTTAGACCCCTGGGGAACACCACAGGTAGAGATAGAGATGGAGGAGAGGAACGACCCTGTTGGCCTTGGGAGGGTCGATCAGAGAGAAAAAAAGTCAGCCACGCCAGAGCCTGACCCGTGATGGTCAGGTTATCATGGAGACGGTTGAGCAGGATGGCATGGTTGACCGCGTTGAAGGCAGACGAGAGATCAAGTAAGATGAGGACACAGGGGATGTTGGAATCAAGGTTAGAGAGCAGGTCTTCGCGGATGTTCAGAAGAGCAGTTTACGTGCTTCTGGCAGCCATGAAGCCAGACTGATGGTCGTGGAGACAACCAACAGATTCAGTGTGAAGATTAAGCTGGGAGATGGCCAGGTTTTGCAGGAGTATGCCCAGGAAAGGAGTGATTGAGATTGGGTGATAGTTAGCAGGGCAGGAAGGGTCGGCGGAGGGTTTCTTAAGAAGTGGGTGCACAAGGGAGTGCTTCAGGGGGGAGAGGAAGACTCCAGTGGTGAAGGAGTGGTTACAGAAATCAGCAAGGGCAGGAGTCAATGTGATCCTTGATGGTTTTGGAGGAACAGGGGTGAACCTGTTTTGACAAGTCTTTCATAGATCGGACTTGTCTAGAAACCTCATCTGGGGAGAACAGGGGAAAGGCAGAGAAGGAGGGAGGAGAGAAGGCCGCAGAAGGACCGAGGAAGCGCAGGGAGTAGAGGGGGAAAGAGAGGACAAGATGTCCTGAGTTTTAGAAATGAAGTGAGAAGCCAGGGCTGTGCAGAGGGCCTGGGAAGGGACAGGAGAAGTAGAGACTGCGGCAGGATTGGCCAGTTCCTTGCAGATTTGAAAGAGTTTGGCCGAGTTGTTGGATGCCTCAGAGACGCGGGCTTGGATGTGAGCTCTCTTTTTAGAGAGCACAGAGAGCCGGTATTGCCTTTGGAGCAGCCGGTAGGCCAGTTTGTCAGAGGATGTACGTGAAGCAAGCCATTTTCTCTCAGCCACCCTGCACTTGCGTTTAAGGGGTGATGAGGACGGAGTCATACCAGGAGTTGCACTTGGCTTTAGGCTTCAGGCGGATCTTCATGACAGGGGCAAGAACATTGAGAGTGTCTGATATAGCAGAGTGTGGCAGAGAGAAGGGCTGTGTCAGGGTGTGAGTCAGCCAAAGGGTGGGGAGAGAAAGCGGCAGCAAAAGCCTCCAATGACACGCGCTTCATGGGTCTGATGACCGAGAAGGCGGGTGGCAATGATGGAGAAGGATTCACCTGGGGGGTAGAGAGAGTGAGCTGGGAGGAAAGGAGAAAGTGATCACTCCAGGAGAGAGGAGTGGTAAGAGGAATAGAAAGGGGAAGGTCAGAGGAGATCAGAACATCCAGCGTATGCCCTGCAGAGTGAGTCGGGCCAGAGGGGAGAATGGAGAGTGAGAGAGAGTCGCAAAGGTTGTGAAAGAGTCCAGAGGAAGGGCAGGAAGCATGCAGGTGGATGTTGAAGTCTCCAAGAAGGAGGAGTTGAGTGGTCGAGGCCAGGAGAGAAGAGGAGAGGTCTGACCACTCACAGAGGAAGGGGGAGATCTTACCAGGTGGCCGATAGATGGTAGCCACAGTAAGGGAATGGCTAGGAGACAGAGACAGCCTGCAGACGAGGCATTCCAAGGATGAGTAGGCCTGCGTAGGAATGACAGAGGCAGGAATCCATTCGGGGAAGATCAGGGCTACACCCCCTCTGGAACAGTTGGCCCTAGGTGCAGAGAGGATCTTGTAGCCATCAGGGAGGAGAGTGTCAAAGCTTGTGACAGAGCTGGCTGTGAACCATGTCTCGGTGAGACCAAGGACGTCAAGGTCAAGTTCCTCCAGAAGGTGGCAGATGTCAGAGGAGTGTTTGACAGCTGAGCGAGGATTAAGAGTGGCAATATGGAGAAGGTTGCCACCCTTGAAAGACTTCCGGGGAGGGGTACAAATCAAAGGTACACCCTGCAGAGGTGTAGTAGAAGCCCGAGAGGGAAGGATGAGCGGTCAAGGTAGCCGAGGAGGAGACAGCAGGAGAGCCCCTGGAGGGAAGAAAAGGGACAGCAGGAGAGGAGAGGAAGTTGATGAGGCGGCGGAAGCATCTATCAAAGAGGAGAAGATTGGCTTGCGGGCCTTGGACCAGGACGGTACCATTCAGATAAACATTAATGATGACCTTAGAGGGGTGGAAGGAGGCCAAGAGGGCCTCCCATCGAGTGCCACCATTAATGAGAGAGAAAGAGAAGGGAGAGAGCACAGAGACCATATGTGGGGTCCATAGGTCTGGGGAGGGAACGACAAAGAGGATGTCGGTGACAGTTTGCCTGGAGGAGGCACTGGTATAGGTGTCAGCGATAGGGAGGCTTGGGATGAGACCAGGATGTCCTTTTTAAACTTCTTCCTACCAGATTTAGTGAGGAGAGCAGGATAGTCGATAGAGAAACAGTTAGAAAAGATAGGGGAGACAGAGAGCACCATAGAGAAGGAAGGGAGAGGTGAGAAGAGAGAGTGAGTGGGAAGGGGTAGGGGAGAACACTAGGTAAGGACACAGGGCAGGGTGCATGCAGACGAGACAGGGTGACAATTTTAAATACTGATACAATGCAAATTTAAAAACCGCAGGAAAACCAACCTAAGTTTGAGAATCCTGAATCGAGGGAGAAAGGCCTAGGTTTCACAGTGCAATTTTAAATACTGATACAATGCAAATTAAAAAAAACGGAGGAAAGCCCACCTAAGTTTGAGAATCCTGAATAGAGGGAGAAAGGTCTAGGTTTCACAGTGCAATTTTAAATACTGATACGATGCAAATTTAAAAACCGGAGGAAAGCCCACCTAAGTTTGAGAATCCTGAATAGAGGGAGAAAGGCCTAGGTTTCACAGTGCAATTTTAAATACTGATAGAATGCAAATTTAAAAACCGGAGGAAAGCTCACCTAAATTGAGAATCCTGAATAGAGGGAGAAAGGCCTAGGTTTCACAGTGCAATTTTAAATACTGATACAATGTAAATTTAAAAACCGGAGGAAAAACCCACCTAAGATAGAGTCTGCTAGGTAGACAGGGGGTAGACAGGGAAGCCTGCGGGCCTAACCTGGAAGATGACAAGCGTCACCTGCGGACACCTGCAGACACTAGCGGAGCTGCTTCTGAAGGAAAAAAAATTCATTCGACATAATGGCATTCGAAAATAAGCCATTCGAAATACTCACTATAAACCAAGGTTAACATTTAGATATATAGCACCTTTTTAAATGTTATTATTCTGACTGCCAGTGAACAAAACCACCTGGCCTATATATTTCAAGGAACAAAAACAAGTGCCCCAGATATGTGATGTCATCAGTGATGTCATTAATGACATTTGTGATATCATCAGTGATGTTCTGGGTGTTAGTCTTAGCAGTACACGGTGGTGCCGCAAGTTATGGTTGATTAGCTTACCATAACTGCCGAATTTCCGGGGTTTTTTGGTTTTACTTGGAACCATAACGTCCCTTTAACAACGTTTTTTCACTGAATTTCATAGGTTTTTATTAGCGCAACTTAACCATAACACCCCTTTAACAACGTTTTTTCATTGAATTTCATAGGTTTTTATTAGTGCAACTTAACCATAATGTCTACGAACATCTGACTTCATTGCAGACCTTCCAAAGAGTGCCACATGACCATATGCTGGCGTGCACCATGATGACGTGTCCGAGAACCGGTACGCACTTCACAATAATATCTGTGCTTCGCAGACAGTTTGGAACTGCATTTTCTACTGATCTAGGAACTTTCAACTTCAAAATTTCCCTTGCACAGCTCCAACACCTATTTCTACTCATCCATTAACAATCTAGTACACAATACATACTTTTAGCAAAACTGCTATTTATCTTAAAATGGCATCAGCTAAGGCCATCCCTCCTCCCCAAGAGACACCACCACTGCTCTAATCAAGGAGTATGAGAAACACTGCCCCCTACCTTAGAAATAACACACGCGCAACATTTTCTCCTGTCCACCTGCCCCTCCATATTAGTGTTTGGTGCCTCTTCCCTCATTTCCCTCCCCACCTTTCTTTCTAAGCTCTCCTGCCAAAAAGAAATCCATCCAAAAACAAAATAAATGTTCCTTTACAAACCACCTTTCACAGTTAAAAAATAGAACTAAAAAAAAACACATAGACTCCATCTACTTTACATTTCTCAGTAAAGTACATAGACTCAATAAAATTTTCAAAAATTTCCAATTGCATTTTGTGTTATACTAATGGCAATATTGGGGTGTTCATCCTCCGTTCCAGGGACTGGAACGGTGGATACCGGCCCAGCAGCCCAAGTTATCAGCCCAAGTGAAGCGAGGGTGGACAACGAGGTCTCTGGACCATTATCCCCCCATTCCAGCCCATGAAATGGGGGATGAAGGCTATTAGCAGCCTAGGTTCCCAAAGCGGGAACCCGTGGTAATAAAAAAAGAGGATTTTAGGAAGGAAAATCCTTTTCCAAGATGGCCACCATGGAAAGGGAAGGCGGGGGTTCCATACAGGGCCCCTCTGTCAAGAGTGGCACCGGGCACCCAGGTAGGTTTTGGGTGGCTGTGCTGATGTAAGGTGACAGATAAGCACACACAGCAGGAAGCTCAACAAGAAAGAAGAATAGGTAACAGTAGCTGTGAACAAAAAGGGGCAGAGACTACAAAGGTACAAACAAACTGGATTCCCTCTTGGGGTGTATACAGAAATGGGAAAGAGTGTTCCACGGACCTTTGGAAACTCCAGCCTTCTGCACAGATTGCTATTAAAGGAGCCCACTCTGTATGCTCATGGCTAGGAACAACAGCTGTGGGTGTCTGAACAGAAACAGGATACATGAAATGGATAACTTAAGGGAGGACCAAAGACTCAAGGAAGAGAAGGACAGGGATCATGAATAGGGGGTTGCAAACAAGGAAGAGAGTAAGGGAGCAGTAGCCAGGAAACAGGGGGGCTGCTAACAAGGAAGCAGGGCTGCAGTAACGGATGGCACAAGGTGCAGGCAGACTGTTGTGGACTGCAGAGGACTGTAGTAGGCTGCAAGGCAGGGAGTCCAGATGAGCAGGTCAGCAAGGAATGAGCCCACAGGAGCAGGGCAGCGAGGCAGGGAGCCCAGAGGACCATGGCTGAAGGCAGAAGAGTATAGCAGGTTGCAAGGCAGGGAGCCCAGAGGAGCTAGGCAGCAAGGCGCGAGCCCACAGGAGCAGGGCAGTGAGGGAGGGAGCCCAGAGGACCAGGGCTGAAAGCAGAAGAGTGTAGCAGGCTGCAAGGCAGGGAGCCCAGAGGAGCAGGGCAGCAAGGAGCGAGCCCACAGGTGCAGGGCAGCGAGGCAGGGAGCCCAGAGGAGCAGGGCAGCAAGGAGCGAGCCCACAGGAGCAGGGCAGCGAGGCAGGGAGCACAGAGGACCATGGCAGCAAGGAGCGAGCCCACAGGAGCAGGGCAGTGAGGCAGGTAGCCCAGAGGACCAGGGCTGCAGGCAGAAGAGTGTAACAGGCTGCAAGGCAGGGAGCCCAGCAGAGCAGGGCAGCAAGGAGCGCTGGAATCAGAAGCAGGATGATACAGCAACAGGAACAGCATTCAAATCGTGGCTCAAGGCAAAAAGGTTCTGGGACAACTCTTAATGCAAGGAGCTGAGCTCCTGCAGGCAGCTGCTTAAATACAGCCCTGCCTGTACTGAGGCAGGCTAATTGGCAGCACCTGGAGCAGCACACCTGAAGGTAATCTGCCTCCTCCCTCTCTGGTCCTGAGAAGGTGGAAGCAGCACTGATCGCTAGGGCTTCTGGGGATTGTGGTTCCAATACTGATGAATGGGAATAGCCAGGAATTGATAACTGCAGCAAGGTGCATTATGGTACATGTAGTTAGCTGAATTAAATAAGAAAGTACCCAAGTTGTGCAAACGGAAATTAAGGACCAAAGTGTGAATAGGGGTTGTTCAAAGAGTATTATGATGATAAATGAGTTTGAAATAGTCCATGAGTGTGCCAGTGGCACAGGCATGACACCCTCTTCGCTTTCCATGGCCGCCTGCAGAAGGCAAAAAGAAAACCCTATGACCATATTACCACGAGCACTTTTTTCTTCCCTTTCAAATCTATCCTCATTTCAAAAAACTTTAGCACAAAGCCAGTCCCAGGTGGACATGGCCGCTTAAATCCTATGTTTTGTCCCTCTGGTCATGGCCAGTAGCCAGATTGTCCAGATCATGCCCTTATTCCATGACCCGGACATTCTGGCCACTGCCCATGGCCACAGGCTACCCCTAAGTCACTAAAGCTATACCGCTATTTCTTTTTAACTACATTAAGACACTTGTCAAATAAGAAAACACTGCCACATTTGCATAACCATGCTTGTAAATCCTTGCCAATGCGCCTTACTCAAGTTTTGTAGCCAAACGCGCCCATAATCACATACATGACATGACGCAGAACCCGAAAATCAACACACATCGACTCACAACACAGCACGTCACAATTCGGAATATTAAACCGTACTTTAAAAGAAAACGACAACACTGTACAATTTGTAAAGTACTTTTATTTCACAATAAACGCTCCGAGAACATCGGACTATTGCCATATTCAATCAAATTGCAAATTTGTTTCTCCGCTGTTCTTTTTGCGTACACAAGGTGTTCGTTTTCGGTAAAATAAGCGCTTAGGTCGCACAGTGAATTCCAGTGCTTCTGCATCAACTTGGGGCTAGACCACCGTAAAGGATGTTATGTTGCTCCTAATCGCTAGTACAACGTAAGGGCATAAGGGCCCTTGGCGATCATCCCAAAAAAGAGTCACTGTGATCCAGTTGTTCACAACTATGTTCAGCTGGCGGTTGAAAAACCCGTCAGTTGGCATCTGGAATCTATGACAATCGCAGAATGTCAGAATGTATCTGTTTCGAAAACATAACAGAAATGTGTCTCTCTACCCGATCTTTATTACAATTTATCTATTGACTTATTAATTCGGCATAGAGTTTAAACTAAAGATTAGCACAGACATGAAACAATCTCAACAGACAGAAAACAACGTGGAAAGTAGTACACAATTTGAGATGGTCATACATGACATTTTAATGAAATATTAGCGTTGAACCTGGGGGAACCGAGTGGTGGTCTACATGCACCTCGATGCTGGACTCCCCATAAGCACGTTAAAAAGACCACTACACACAAAGGTTGTACTTGCTTTTCATTGCAATAAGCCACACAGAACAAACAAATAGAATGTAAACCCAAAATAATGTTCAGATAATAATACGTTTATGCTTGTTCCAGTATACAATCGTCAAAAATCAAACTTACATTATATTCACCATTTCCATTCTCTTGGCGCAACTCAGACCATAACGCTCACTGCGTTTGCACCAACGATTCTTCATAAACTGAATTTACATGTTCCTTACCCACTTTTGGAATGCATAACCTTATCATATCTTCATTATTACAAACCTCCTTTCATTCAATTCCTCTCGGAATGGTCACTTTCTCTCAAGGTCAAAAAACAATTGAACCTTATACTGTGTGTCCGATGCGTGGGCTTCCTTAGCTCGCAAGCAAAAATTCAAAGCTGGTGACCTTCACTCACAATCAAAATACATTCTTACTTTGCAACAACTTGCCTCACCGCCTCCATGAGAACTGTTATTCTGATCCACGTCCATCAGGCACTGCAGGTGGCTGCCTGAGGTGCCAGGCTCTAGGGGGCACCAGTCTGACTCCATTATTATTTTAATTACATTTTAACACAGACACATTAGCCCTTTATTTGCCGCGCTCTGGGTGTAGCACCAGCACATCAATTTATAAACATCAACCGTTTTAATTAAGAGTGTAAAATAACCTGAAATTGCTTCTATTTAATATTGAGGAACGGGCATTCAGAATGTAGTATTACGCTGTAATACCACAAGGTAAGGTTGGGGATGCAGACTGCAGAAGCAACAATATAGGTTTACAAGTCCACAATTCCATGATTCTACATCTCCATCCCTTGAATGCCAAAATGCAATCTCTTTCACCCGTACTTTAGGCACATATTGTGGAACACCTCCAAATGTACCGTGTGACATTCGCGACAAAAAAAGACCCGTTTTTTGCTTCTTGCAACCATATCCCATCCCATCCTCATCACCCCTCACCTCCCCAGAGATTATTTGATAAGTTTGACAAGTGCAATGTTGTGTTTTTTTATATGTTTTTACCGCGATGACTGCGGCCACCAAACATGGATCCAAGATGGCGGGCGCATCGAAACAATCTGACGACCTTCATGCTCTTCACCATCCAATCAGCGAACATGCCACATGTCCGCGGACATGACGCCAGCCAATTAGCCAATCGGTGTCCTGTCCGTGGAGCAAACAGGGAAGTGTGTCCACGGAACGGACATAGATATCACTAATTTTTCGAGTACTACTTTTTGATAATTTTTTAAAAAACTACTGGAAGACAGCAATGCTTTCTATGTATGAAGATGATTAGTAAGGTTATCAACACTGTCTTATAGTTCTGTGCTTTTTTTATTACTGTACTTTCCCTGGATATGCTCATATTTGTACACATTGCACTTACACTACTTTCCTTAGGGTCTAGTCACAATATGTGATAGTTATACATAGGGAAATAGTAGCTTTGAAGCAGAGCAAGCATTTCTGTGCATGAAGATAATCAGTTAGGTTATGAAGATTGTCGGGTAATACTGCTGTTTTTTTATTTACTTCACTTTCCCTGTATATGCTCTATTTGTATGTGTTGTTGCCTGTTTGTGTTTTGTGTGCAGTAATGCAATTATGTAGTAAGTGGGTTTGACTAGGTACTTATTAAAATGTTCACAGTATGCAAGACTCTAATAAGAAAGCATTTATAATTTTAGTAGTTTAACATGGCAAGGTTATTAATATTGCATCTCTATCATGTGTGCTGCACACTATGGCTATGTTACTACATGTGTACCTTAGTATATTAGAAAAGTCTTCATAATACAATGCTATTTGGATTAATGCATTACTTAATGCACTACGTATGATATTTATTCCAATGATCCTTGACACTTTTTTATTAACATTACAAGAAGAATCCCTTGTACAGACTTTTCATGAAAGGTAAATGCACATGTGATGTCATCAGTGATGTCATCAATGACATTTGTGATGTCATCTTTGATGTCCTAGGTGTTAGTCTTAGCAGTGCATGTGGTGGCACGAGTTATGGTTGCTTAGCTTACCATAACTGGCTAATTTCAGTTGGTTTTCGGTTTTACTTGGAACCATAATGTCCCTTTAACAAAATAAATACATATAGATAAATATGGTATGCTTATACATTTAGGCATTGAACAAGGAATATATTTATCACCAGAGGTGATTTATCTTGGTGAATCTGGCATAGCCCAGGTCTGTGTTTACAGGTTTCATTCCATGCCTGTTGGTCAAATGTAGAGTCCTTAAAGCAAAGCAAATGTATTGGTCCTTAGTGTTTTGTCCGAACTGCATTAGCTCATGTGCACTTCCACACAGCTGCACATGCTCGGGCCTGGAACAAAATGCATTTGCAGAAAGTTGGCCACAAAATGAGAGGAGTTCAAACTAATTATCTGTGAAATGAAATATGAAGTTCTTGAACAAATGCCCATAGAACATAATGATGGCATTGTTTCCCTTTAGTACATTTGCCAGAAGACAGTGGATGTCCTCCTAGTGGCTTAGAATTGTGACAGCATTCTACATACTCAACATGTTTTCGAGTAAACCCACAGCACAG
Organism: Ambystoma mexicanum; assembly: GCF_040938575.1. Lineage (NCBI taxonomy): Eukaryota > Metazoa > Chordata > Amphibia > Caudata > Ambystomatidae > Ambystoma > Ambystoma mexicanum. The sequence goes on from NC_090928.1 coordinate 676,862,475, forward strand.
CGTACTTCTTTCATATTTTTAATTTCGTTCTTTGTTTTTGTTGGCTGACTGAGGACTACACACATAATTTAGAGTGATCTCACATGACAGGAAATGTACTCGTTGGATACAAGGATTAAAGTGTTCGTTTTTACAACGGGGAAAGAGAACATCAGACCATCGCACACAGACGTCAATTACAATCGGCTTCTAAATCCATTAAAAACCTATCATTTTTATATCTCAAATATATGTATTCTTGAAAACATAATCCAAGGTTTCAATTGGAAAAGGAAATGCACTGTTTACATTGGAACATTTCTGAAACAAGTGGGCCTTTTTGCATTTTGGGTTTGCAATTCCAGGATTTAAAGGATATGTTGGTATTATTGATGAAGTGCAATGCTGCTCTGCACTTCGCTGACATTCCTTTTGTACATTCGGGTAACGTACATTGTTTCAGTGCAGCAGGGGCATTGTTTTTCATGAATGAAGAAAGTTCCATTTTGAACTGGGGCTTTCAGCATAACCCTCTGTGAATTTAAAGTTGGTTAAAAGCCACTCCCTGGCCCAGTTCATATGAATGTTCCTGATGTGAGGGAACGTCTGTGCCTTTTGTAGGGTACTGTCTCTCAAGGGAACAGGTAACTACCGGCCTTACATATGAGTACCCTTTTTGTGGTAGCTGTTGAGAAACACAAATCATGCATGAAGTGATGCATTATTCTGGCACCTCTTCACTTCAAACTGAGGCAGTATTCGGGTCCTTTAATTTTCCCTACATTACCATAGGCCAAAGAAGAGTAAAAGGTTCTCAGATCTGAATAATAGTTTGTCTCTGAAATTCCTTGGAACATGGCCCATTCTAGCAAACGTCTCTCACGCTACTTCAGGTGACAGACAGAACTAGAAAATGGTTCAAAGGCTTTGAAGTTGTTTTACAAATGTTCATGTTAAAAGTCATTGGGTCATAAATACAATGCCACAAATGACAATGTCCTGTAACATACTCTTTCATCTGTGTTTGTGGCACAGTACCACCCGGGTATGACTCTGTGAATCCTGGAGTTTTGCAATGTTATTTCTTGGTGACTTCTTGACTTCATATGGCACATATTCAAATCCTCTCCCAACAGTGACTGTACAACTACAGCTTCTAAATACAGATTTTCTGTGTTAATAGTAATGGAACTGTCTGTAGTAAGATCAAGCTCCTACCTTCAATAACAAGATGGAAGTGTGTGACTGTTTATGCTGACAGGTTGGCTCATTCTGTAATTACTTAAATTGATCCCTGAGAAAACAGGGCTGTTGCATAACAGTGAGGGTGCAGTTTTCTTAAAGTTCAAGGAATGAGGGCCCCACTCGCCATTTTAATATAGAATCGAGTATGTGATAGGCTTGTCTTTTTAGTCATAGACACGACTAAATACAGGATTTGTTGAAGGAAGCAAAATATGTGTGTAGGGAGACGGAAATATTAACATGGGACAGTAGGCCCTAATATATACAGCCTTCCTAACTCATAGACAGGAGAACTTGGCTATTTATTCATTTATTTTATTTATTGGTTTTTATAATGCACCTATTCACAATGTGTTTCAAGGTGCAACAAGACAAGGGGAAGGAACAGGGATGAAAAAACAAAAACGGTCCTACTAGGTCTTGTGTCATTCGGATCGTGCAAGTTCAGTAAACAGAAGTGCAGGGAAGGGGGCGGGTAGAAGTGCTGGAGGGTAAGCAAGTGCCAGGGGAGGTCAGGTGGATAGAGCCAGGGAGAAGAGAGAGCAGGGGCAGAAGGTACACATGCTAAGTGCAGGGAACGGGGTTGGAAGGGCTCAGGGAGTGCAGGCCCAGCCAGGCTAGTGTGGGGGTAGGGAGCCCAGAAGGGCAAGTGTAGGTGTGGAGGGGGGATGGTCAGAGGGGACCAAGGGCAGGAAGGAAAGAAGTAGACTGGATGGGGAAGGCCCGGAACCCTGAAGGATCTGAAGGAATCAGGCAGCCAGACAAGAGGAAGAGGGGGGACATTAGCAGGGGAGGGCAAGAGGGATGGAGGAAGAGAAAAATTGGGTCTTGAGAAGCTTCTGGAACTCAAGGAGTTCTGGATCAAGTCTTAGAGGGGCAGGGAGGTCATTCCAGAGGGAGGCACCTGCGCAGGGGAGAGATCTACCCCCACTCTCTGCTAGGAGAAGCGTCAGATCTGCAGAGAGTTGGAGCTAGAACATTGAAGGACTCTAGCAGGGAGGTTTAGGGAGAGAAAGATGGATGTAACAGAGTCCCAGGCCTCAGAAAGCCTTGTTGATGCGGCAGAGGGTTTTGAACTTGATCCTCATAGCAACCGGGAGCAAGTGGAGACATTTTAGGGCAGTTATCTTAAGAGTTATTGAAGGACTGACACTGTGCTTAGAACAAGTTTTCCAAATGATAATACTGTAACAATCGTAAAATGAATGTCAAAATAATAATCCACACATTAAATCAAGATCAAATTCTTCTTTGTATTGGTAGAAGTAGGGCTGGGGAGATGCGGTCCCTGGGCTTGAGGCCAAGGATAGGTCTTGCTGTCCTATTCTGGATTTGTTGAAGGGGGAGAAGGGAGGATTTAGGCTGGTTGAGGAGAGGCCGTTGCCGTAGTCCAGCCTGGAGAGGACCAGAGCTTTGGAGACATTGAGTTTCTAGGGGAAGGTGAGGAAAGGGAAAATGCCTCTGAGGAGGTGTAGCTGAAAGTTGGCCCTATTGCCAAGGTCTGTGATGTGAGGAGAGAAGGAGAGAGAGGAGTCAAAGATGACACAAAGGTTTTTAGTCTCACACGATGGTGAGAGGAGGGGGCCAATGGAGGGATGCCAGATTGTTGGAGGGAAGTAGGGAGCTGGGGTCCCAATGAGAAGCATCTCAGTCTCACTGGTCTAGAAGGGCAGGAGGACGCATTATCCCTTAGCCCTGCACCCTCACTGCTGTCATGAGCTTTAGTAGCGTGCATGTAATGGATGGGGTTGCAGAATAACTCAGGAAGATTGCAAAGATACAGTTTCATTAACAATCGTCTAAAACAGGGAGTTACAACGGACATCAATAGACGTTCGCTCAAGTTCTCGATGATTTTCTCATAAAAAACACATATGCAAAAACTACATCAGAGGCGACATCATACTACATGTCAAGAAATAGAAAACCTATCAAGGATTAGGATTGGTTAAGGGAGACATCTAAATATACTTTTTATAGGGACTAGGATTGTGATTGGCTGCCCACTGTCAGGTGGACAATGTATGCTTGCCTCTAAAACATGTCATCTTCCACACTACTAAGTACACAGTTTATCATTGGTCTTCAAACTTTAAGGCTCTTAGTTATACACCATCTACAATTGCTTGGCATGCTCATGCCATGTATGGAACATTCCGTTCACTTAGCAGCACGTAAGCTCAGACCCAGGTGCCAGGAGGTGGACTTGACTTTACCTCCTCACCCAATTAGTCCAACATCTCTCATCATCCTTGCCTTCTGCCATGAAGATTGTCTTTGAACTTGGCCTTGAAAAATATCCTTGTCTCCGGGAATATATGAGAGTAGAGGGACTCACTATCATTGTTCTAGGACTCCAAGTTGAACTCTATTTCCATTCTTGGCTCATGTGACAGGAGACCATGACTTGGTCCATTTTGCAGCATTTAAATATCTTAAATGAATACAACTTGGCACCCATGGTTTTAATTCTCTGCACCTTAACAAGGGATGATTTATCCTTCACATCTTCAATGCTTTCAAGAATAGATTACCAACCTTGACTGTTTCAGTTTTGATACCAGGCCAGACAGCCTCGCCATGCACTTCCACAATCTCTGCTTATTCTAACTGTGACACAATTCTTGCCTTTTCTCCATAGGTTCTGGCTTACTAAATTCATGACACTGATGTTCTGCTCAAATACAATGACGGCTTTGCCTGCAGTCTATTCCCTACATATAGCCGGATTCTATGATGACTTAGTCTACTTGCGTTTCAGCATCTTTACAATTATTGAACGGTTGATTTTCTGCTGCACTTCGCACACATGCAATCTTCTTTTTGCATATAAAAGTTTACTCGATTCTTAACTTCGTCATCAGTTTCTGTAAGATTCATGCATTTTCTTCAGCCAGTATTCTCGGAGCATCATGCATGTTTCTTGTCATGTCACTAGCTTTTCTCTTTGCTCATTTTCATATTCCTTCAGGGAGTTCCTCCCTCAGGTTGTCGTCTCTTCGGGAATACATTTGATAGGGTTTTCTGAGTGGGCGCCTTTTTTTGAATACTCACTGCAGTATTGGCACAACTGCTGGTGTCAAACATGGCATGGCATAATCTCAGGCTTCCAACATATGGGATACAGGGGTGGTGGGATTTCCTGCAGAGGCATGTAACTGCTCCTCTACATTCCCCCCTCTGGGCGAGTCCTCAACCACCTCCTCAATTGTATCCACATCTTGATATTTTCTCTTGAAGAAGTGCTTCTTCGGAGCCTAGATCTTCATCACCCCCTAATAGTGCCGGCTGATTTGACATGCTCATCTACACTCCAGGCCATGTTGTTGCATTGTCCATTCGGATTACAATAGACCCATCGTCCCATGTACTTCTTATGATTCTTTGCGTATAGGAACTTCGTTCTTTTAGGTTGCTACATATTTTCTGACAGCTTCATCAGTCAACTCCTTGGGTACAAACCCAGATTCAACATCAATCATGATCTTCATTCCTACCTCCTTCTTTGCTGTCTTTTTGCATTGGATGATCACTATCCTGATTACACAGAATCCAAACATCACCATCTCCAATATTGCTCCAAGAATCTTGAATATGTTTGCCAACTACTGCAGAATCCATGAGAATATGGAAGCAAACAAACTGTCATCACCAGTGTCCTCTGTCTGATCTTCCACCTTGTGATGCAGGTTTGTTAACAATGTTATAGCCTCTGTCAAGGTCCCATTCTCATCATCATGAGAAGATATGAACGTGCAACATGAAGGCTCAATTTTAGTGCAAACTCCTCCTTCCATCGCTTTGATCATATCAAGGACATATCTGTTCTACAGGGTCATTAGTCATTAGGCCCTCAGCTCTTTCTTGCTAGCATTGAAACCGTTTATGGTTGTATTGATTGCCTGTAGAAGCTCCCATCTCGTAATCTACAGCCGCTTGGCGTTGGCCATCATTTGGATCCCAGGCATGAATATAGTCGTAAATATTGAGGCAGTCTTGCCGAACAACCTGTGTTCATTAGGAATCGAGTCATATGCTGTTATTGATTTGGCTGAGAAGTAATTCCCTCTTCTGGTCTGATTGAGAAGTTCAAGCGACCTTCTTTTTCTCAAATGAGCATCAACTTTTGGAAATTCTCCAATAATGCTGGAACATGGATGAGCACCAAGGAGAATACTCCACCCCAATTCTTGGGCAACTCTATATAGGCACTAGACCCACAAGCCGACTATTGATCCATAAGGACGGCTGCCCCTTCTCCCATCCTAGAATTGTCAACTGTAGTGCTGCATTCTTTGTTGTCTGCCACATGATACTTTCCATGTCTTCGGAAAAATAATGTTGTATTAGCCTATTAGCCAATGGGAGTACAACCATTGGACTTGATTCATCTTCTACTCATATCAGTAGTTTGGCATGTTTAGCCCATGACTTCAAACACCCATTGTTCACCCTTTGCACCTCTTGTACATATTCTGGCTTTAGTAGATGAGCTGCACATGACATCAATCCTTCTTCCCATCCCTTCTTGGACTTCACTCGTCCATAGACTAATAATTGAGTTTTCTCCCAACATCAAGGTGATCTGCTATTTCTGTCACATCAGGGCAGTTCATTTTCTTAATCTCTTCAATGACCACCTCATCCTGTCCTGTTGCATGATACACAGCTTCTTGCTCTTCTATTCAGGTACCTTTTCCATCTGTGTGGTCTTGATATAGTCATCCTGGTATGGAAACAACCATTTCGATCTCCATCGTAAAGTGGCCCAACTTCCCTGAAATTGTCCTCTAGTTTATACATGCCACACAATGACTGAGGCACCTTGCATTGTGTTCTGGCACTTCTCTGCCGATGAAAGTTTGCACTGTATTCATGACATAGGGGATGAGAGAGCAGACATAGTAACTCTCCTTAGATGTCTTTTCCCCCACTGTTCTCATGTGCTGATACCACATGCTATTCCCCAAGTGTGCTGCGTTATCTAGATAGTTTTATTCCCTCAATATCTTCCTCTGTATCTCACTTGTGTCTTTTAGAGGCCATGTACCATTCATGAAGTATATCAAAAGAAGTTCCCATAGTACGAAGAACCATAGGGACCTCTTCCACAGTGATACTGCCAGCATGATAAAGACTTTGAAAGCTGAGGAACAGAAAGACAAAGAGAACAATCGTGCAATCATATATTATGCATAAGAACATAGACATATATCTCTCATGCGATCCTACTATTTGTTGCATTTGCTCTTTGCTCAGAACCATGCCACTTTCCTCTTTTATCATTTTAATACAATCATCAATTCCTTTATACTTGCAACTGTAAAATCTGCTCGATTATAGAAATAAGAAGCCTTCTTATCACTGGGCCATTTTTAGGGTCCTGTAAGAAAGTGCCAATATTAACATCTCTTCTCACAAGAGCAAGGTAAGCTTGAAGTATAAACATAAACAAAGCAAGCACAAGCCGATGAACATCACTATCGGTAAGTACCATATGTTTAACTGCTTAGAACAGGTATTCTCCACTAAATGAATCTGGATACTGATCTTGTTTCCAATCAAGAGCTAACTTTCAGGCATAACTCTGATGTTTCAATGTATTTCTAAAAGTTAATTTCAAAATTCCTGGAATTCTCAGCAAGTCTTTGTACTCTCTGCTAGAATATCTACAAGGAGTGTCTAATGAATTCAATTCCAATACAAAAATCTGTATTAACCGCTGGTTGCTTTATCGTCCTTCTTCGTCATAGATCGAGTCTGCACACACAGAAATTCTTCTTCTTCGCTTGCTTCTGGATCAGCAACGGTGGGAGGGCGGGGGAGGGCGGGCCCTGCCTTTATAAGCCTTTACATCACTCAGGTGAAGGCAAGCTTGTCTTCCTTGGACCTTCACAGCTGAAGGGATTATATTCTGAATGCAAAAAGGACCATTGAAACGTGGCACATGCCACCTTCTAGTAAAATTCTTAATGAATACTAGGTCTCCAACATATAACTTAAGTGCCGATAATAGTTAAATTGGGTTGGTTGGTGAGTTGTCTTCTTCTGTGTTCTGAGACCAACCCCCCTTGCTCTTGATTTGATCTGAAATTAAAGAAACACTAGAGGTCATATATGTCAAATAATGAGGCATATCATCATCTAAAGTTTTAGCTACGCTCTGGGCCTCACTTCTACTTCTAGATGGAGGTGTAAGGGGTGTTCTCATTCGACACCCTATCACTAGCTCATGTAGGTTGAGGTGGTGGTCTTATTCTGGCTGATTCTGAAGGGCATATAATGCTAGGGGTAGGCAATATAGCCATCCCTTCTTCAAAGTCAATTTAATCTTGGCAATACTTTCTTTGAGGAGGCTGTTGAGTCTCTCACACATCGTGTTCGCTTGTGGATGATAAGCATAAGAAAACTTGTGCTTTATACTCAATAGAAGCCCTATCTGTTCAGATATCTCATTAACAAAATGGGGCCCATTATCGAATCTCAGCATTTCACAAACACCCCACCTCGGAAAAACTTTGCACACTAAAAATGTTGCTGCGCAAGTGGTGTCAGGGTTTGTACATAGACCTTCTTCGATCCACCTAGAGAAGGGACACACCACCACCACTAATAGATACCTATATCCATTACATATCCATTACATACTTGCACATATCAACATAGTCAATATGTAAATGCTGAAATGGACCATTCGGTTGAGGTATTAGCCCTCTAATTGTCCACAGTGTATACCCAGCAGTAAACTTTTGACATACAATGCAGATTACCATAAACAGTGCAACGTGCTCCAACTAATTAGGAATGAACCAGTCTTCTACAATCATAGCAGCAAGACTCTCCCTAGTTATATGCGCGGGGTAATTCAGCTGTAGCGCAACCTTTAATAATGCTACTGGCATCACTGGCTTTCCGGTGCTGTATTGTCGCCATAATGCTTCTGTGGGGGATAAAGAACACCCCCTTTGTTTCCACAATTCCTGTGCATTCCCTTGAATCTCCATTAGTTGGGTTATCGACAATTGATTAAACCCTTCTTGCACTAACATGTTTGTGACAACTTTTTCTTTAATACTATCAGTATCAAAACTCAAAATGTCTGGGGAATATCCAACCCTTTTGGCATCTTCGTCTGAGCCTTCGTTCCTGCAAGAGATAAAATCAATTCACTTAGTATATGCTGTGCATTTAATGACTGCTATTGCCACTCTGATTTGTAGTGCCTTAATAAACCTATCCAGTAAGTATGTGTGCTGCACTGGAGTGCTGTATGCACAGAGGTAGTGCCTCCTCTTCCAACGTGCTAACCCTGCATTTACGGATGATGTCACGTAGGCAGAGTTACAATAGCCACTAGTAAACGGGATACCTGAAACTTGCCTCCTACGACCAATGCCTTATGGAGACCCACCCTGGGATGCTTGTTGATTTATCTTTTTAAATGCAAGTTCTATTAGTTTGATCAGTGCTATTGTCCATCTAGTTTTCTCACCAGAAATCAGTCTATTCCACAGATCCTCAGGTCGAAAGATCCATAAGTTTTCAACCAGCGGAGGGAGGTAGATGTTCCTGTTGACGTTGGTTTTTGAACACTCAATCACCAGATGCTTTAGTGTTTCTGCAGAAGATTCCTTTTTGCATAGGCGACATCTCTTGTCGGTTGTGGCTCCTCGAATTGTTATGATCTCACGGGTCATGCAGTAGGTTTAGTCTCGCTTTCATGAAGCAGGTTCTCATTTTTTTGTCCGGAAATTTCAGGCAGTAATTCTGCAGTTTTTTCAACTTGTTGAATGTTGGTGGCAGGTGGCTTAGAAGTTTATTCGCCACCACTTTCTCTATTGGCATGATCCAGTCCATTTCTTCCATTTTTCTTTTAATTCGATCTGGATTTTCCTTCAGTTCTTTTTCTGTACATACTATTTGAGCTAGATCGTCCTTTCTGCCCTTTAGCCATTTTTCAGAGCCTTGCATTTCCCTGTTTCGATTGATTCCCTCATGATGTTGAAGATGGGTAGTGTGTCCGACATGATTATTCTCCTATACAGTCTCATTGCACTTTGGTCTACCATCAACGCTAATGACACTAAGCCCAGCTCTCTCCTGATGGCTGACATGGCAGTCAAATTCGGTAGACCTAACAGTGTTTTCCAGACGTAACCCTCTAGTTTGGTCCAAAGATGACGTGGGGTATATAGCGACGCTTCCATTCCGTAAGCCAGAGCAGGAATAACTTTTGCCTTGTAGAAAGTTATCGCTGGTGTTAAGGAGAACTTTCCAAACCTGGTGTCAATCGCTCTTGTTTGAGAGGTTAGACGTTTCACTTTTTCCCATAGTTGGTTTTGCACACTCTTGTCTGTTCTTGAGCTATCAATCTGAACCCCTAGATATTTGATATTTTGTACGATTTTGATTGTACATTATCACTTCCTGTCCTTCATGTTTCTTGAGCATGACAATGAGCACCACCAATTCTGGCCGCTTGCCCAGAAAAGTTAGACGGTAGCCTTGCATTTGCTACAACTTCAAATTCTCCATTTAATCTATGTCTCACTATTGCAGAGCCTGAAGGCCTTTCCCCACTGGTCTGATCAATTTTGAAGAACCATCAATAAAGAGAATGTCTCCTCCTGCTAAAGCATTTTCCTTCACACGGTATTTGTCATCATAAAATTCAACATAATTAGTACAGTCATGCACATGAACGCCTTCTTCTATTGGCTCAGCCAAAAATGTGGCAGGATTCACTATTTTACATCTTAAAATCTTAAGAATTGGATTAGAAATCATTACCTCATAATCTGAAGCTCTTTGGAATGGCAATGTGCCCTTGGGTTTCTCTAAAATAGCAAATGGAGCATGCTGCACAAAGAGAGTCATGGAGCAGCCCATGACAATACTTGTAGTCTTTTCAAGCACGAATGCGGCAGCAGCCAAAGATTGTCACAAGGGAAGTGTCCTTTCATAACTGGGTCTTAAATCCCACTGTAATACGCTAGAGGTTTGTACCCCAATTTAGTTCTCTGCACAAGCACTGTTGTCATGACTGTCTGAAAACAAATAAAATTCCTCAGCATAATTGCCAATTCCTAAAACAGGGGCTGTGCAAATTGCCCTTTTCAGATACTGAAACCCTTTCTCCAGTTCTTCAGTCCATTCTATTTTTATTTTTCCCACTTGTACTTTCTTTAAAACTTGCAAAGTGGTCTTGTGTATGTACTGTAATGAAACACCCAGGCTCTGACATAATTGGATAACCCCAAAAACTGTTGCATCTGTTTCACTGTGTTTGGTTTTGAGGTTTTCATAATTGCCTCAGCTCTTTCAGGTGTCACTTTCTTTCCTTCATGTGAAGTCAACTGACCTATGTATAATACCTCTTCTTGACAGTATAGTAACTTTTCCTTGACTACCATATATCCCTTATCTGATAGAATAGTCATCAACTGAACAGAATCTTGCCTGGACTCATCTTCTGTGGTGCTACAAATGTAAATGTCATTTATGTACTGTATCACCGCACTTTTGAGATCAATATTGCCAAAGACCATCTGTAGGACTCTATTAAAGATCAATGGGGACTCACAGTACCCTTGGGGCAGCTTAGTAGGTTTCAGTTGAGTTTGGCGGAACGTAAAGGAAGTCAAATTGTATTTGCTGATGTCTGTAAACTATGTAATGTAAAAAGTTAAAAAGTATTTTTCTGTAATGTGCCCAGATACCTCAGGGTTTGGAGCACTATATAAATAAAGAAACAAACAAGTCTTGTGAGTCCTTGTGCAACAGGATCAAGAAAAATGCATTCTTTAAATCAATCACCATGAAATATCGAGCTTCCACGATACTGCACAGTATCATTGCCGGATTAGGAACTAGAGGAAACTCTGCATCTACAATCTGGTTAAACGGTCTCATATCTTTCATTTTTTGAATATCAGACAATAATATCTGGTTCCTGGAGATCTCCTTGATTGATTTTGAAAGCAAATTAGTTGTTAAGTAAATAATTATTTATTCCATTTGGTTGTGGGTGCTACACAACGGCAAAATGAAAATGGTACAGGTTTGGGAGAAATGTTTTTTGCGCCAACTTGAATTATTTTGGTTCCCTTGTTTGTTAAGTTTGGACTTGAAAGAAAGAGATATTGCAATTTGAAATGTATTTAATGTATTTATTATTTCTGTATCAAAATTAACTCTCAACTTTCCTCTCTACACGTGTTTCACCATTACTATTCAGTTTAGAACAGATCTTCAGGAGAGGTTTGGTTTTAGACAAACATATTCATTTAAGAGTACCTATTTATAAAATGAAATCAATTTACAGTTAGCATTTGGAAATTTTACAAAGCAAAATCTAATTGATTCCACTTGTCACACAAACAAAGGGAAAACACATAAAAGCTTAAGGTTAAATAAACGCTTACCCTTATCAAAAAAGGGGGTTACTCCTTAATTTAGGAACAAAATATCCAAATAGTTTTCAAATTCACAGGAGTCAGAGGGGAGTAATGTCTTTTTACATTTTTAAAAATGTATTTTAACATATTAGAGGAAACATGTGTAGCAGGCACAACAAAAGGGATAAATCATTTTTTGCTTGACAACTAACTTGCTTTCAAAATCAATCAAGGAGCTCGCCAGGAACTGGATATTATTATCTGCTATTCAAAAAATGTATCGTGTTTTAGTATATCCGACCAGGCTGACCCTGCAACAATAACAAATAAGCATAATTACTAAAAGTGAACAGCAACTCTAACAAATTTGGAAGAAAACCTGCAATCACAAATAAATATGGTTCTGTCTTTGAAACAAGAGATGCAGTCGTGATAGAGCTCTTCATTAGTCACAGACAGCAACCAACCTCTGCTCAAATTTCATCTAGCAACGGTCAATCACTAAGATACTTATTTGAGCATCTTGAATCATTGAGCAAAAAATAATTAAACAAATGGTGGGAAATGAAGACACTAAAAATGTACTTAGAGGTAGCGAGAATACGAGGGGCCTCAGAATTTGCATCTTCCCCTCATTTGATGAGGATGATATAGCAGCACTGAATGATTGGCATGACCTTTTGACAAACACCTCAGAAGAGATGATGATATGTATTGTAAATCAATCAGCTAAAGTACATGAAGAAACAATGAAGAAAATTGAAACAATGAAAGAACAGATCAAGAAACTTAATTTACCAGAAATTACATTTAAGAACTATCAAATATTGGATGATTACCTCACCAATTATGAACAAGAACTAAAAACTAAGAAACAGAAAACATTTATTAGGGACGAAAATGATTACAAAAATCATAGGGTTAATACATACCAAAGAAAATTTGATCAACCAGGCAAAATGAAGAGCAAATTCAATCTGAAATACCAATTTCCCAGTAACATTTCACAATCATCCTCAACTGATAATGAAACTACTAGCGATTCAGATTCTAGACCAACTGAACCAACTGATATAGACCAATCATCAAACCAATTGGAAAATACCCCTTTGGACTGTCCTTTTTTGGAAGAGCTACAGAGCTACAGGAAGAGCTAAATTGATTTCATTTTGTTTATAGGTACTCTTAAACAAATATGTTTATCTAAAGCCAAACCTCTCCTGAAGATCCGTTCTAAACTGAATATGTACGGTGAAACACGTGTAGAGAGGCAAATTGAGGGTTAAATTTGATACAGAAATAATAAATACATGAAATAAATTTCAAATTGCAATATCTATTTCTTTCAAGTCCAAACCTAATAAACAAGGGAACCAAAATAATTCAAGTTGGTGCAAAAACCATTCCTCCCAAGCCCCTACCAGTCTCATATCTTGTTTAAATCTCCATGACCCTCCTTTAGATTTCTTAATAGGATACACTGCGGTATTGCATGATGATTCTGATGGCACCAAAATCCCTTGTTTCATCAGGGCCGAAATGGTCATCGAAATGGTCATCAGCTTCTTGAGACATGGGGTTCTGTTTTGCTAGAGGTAAAATCGCTCCTGGCTTAAGCTTTGTTTTAACTTCCCCTATTCCCTCCAATAAACCTACATCATAAGGGTCTGTGGTCCAAAGGACGCTTGGCACCTTCTACAAGTCTTCCTGAAAAATTGCTGGACATTGCCGCATTATCGACATTTGCTGTGGGATATCCCTCTTTTCTATCCTTATCCAGTATGTGATGCTCATGAAGAGCACCACTTCATCATCTGTTCGGTCTTCCTTGAACATGTCGTTATCAGTTATGTCAGTCTATCTGTACCTTTCCTCGAGAGCTATTACTGTTCTCCATGGTCTACCCTAATCATCTACTCCTTCGAGCATTGCCATTTCCCTTCGTACTATGGCTGCTTTCAATTCTATAGGGATAGACTGTCCACCCTCTTCATCCATAGGTATTTACGGTCTAAACAAAAACTCATCAGGTATCCTCAGAATTTTTACCACCAAGCCAGGTAGCTAAGCAGTAGAATGCTCACTCCATATAAAAAAATCTCTGGATCTACTAGAACGCCTCGCAGAGCCGCTTGCCCTGTGAACGCCAGTATAAACTCTCCCACATATAAATAGTGTATTCCTGGAGTGGAGCACACTATTCCTTGATCAGTAAATGAAATCCTCATGTTTAGTTGTGTCATTAAATCTCTTCCCAAAATGTTAACCAGTGTCTGTCGTGAATATAACAAAGGAACAAACATGTCACATTCTCCTATAGAGATTGTAATTAATTGGTAAAAGGAACTCATCTCTTAGCTCCAGAGAACCCTTGAGCATTCATGGCAATTTTTGACATTGGATATTTTCCTTCTCATATCCACAAGCGTTTTGCTCTAGTGTCTACAAGAAAAGAAAAGGATTTGCCTCCTATCGTCACATCGACCCTTGGTTCCTCTTGAGGGTCTGGTGTCACAGATAGTACTGAACACATCAAGTCACCTGTGAGCTGTCCTATTGTGGGTACAGGTTCATCCCTGTCCCTGTGAAGGGATTTCCTCCAACCACAGTGACATCTGCTATTCTAGGTGTCAGTACTTGTCCTGTATTTGCATACTGCTGTGTCTGCATAGGTGCTTGTTGCAACTGCCCTTGTGGTGGATTCATTTGCACTTGTTCTTGTTGCTATAACTGCTGTTCTCGCTGTGCTTGTGTCTCATAGATTATGTGATCTTGGGCGAATCCTTCTCTAGTATGTTTGCTATACGGTGGAGGATAAACTGTTCCCCCTCTTGAACATTGTCCATTTTGTACATTCCCTTGGCTTCCACATACACGTGAAATATGCCCTCTCATCCCACAAGTCCAACATACTGGGGGTGTCTGCCTGACAAGCCCCCCTTGGTTATATCCTTCCTGAGTACTCTGGTTCTCATTTTCTGTACCTTGAAACCCACCTTGATTATTTTGAAATCCACCTCCTCTTCCTCTATGGCCTATACCTCTGCTTCGTGGCATAAACCCATATCCACCTTGATCCATCGGGGACAGATTACTTGCATGTGATGCACCCATTGCTTCCAGAATTCCCAATACTTCTCTGCTTGTCAATACTGCCCGTTCTATGTCAAATTTTGACCATTTTTTCTGAACTAACTTGGCTTCAACGATTTTCCTATTCTCATCTTTCTTATTTTTCTCTTGTAATAACCGACAATGGTGTGCTATTGACACCTGTATCTCATCTCATAGCTTCACTTCCATCCCTACATGTTTTTTCATCTGCTTCTGTACTGGCTCAGGCAACCACTGGCATACAATGTGGTAAAATAATGCCACTGACTTTTCCCACGACTCGTGAGTTTCAAGTTGCCATTTCTCCTGAATATCCTGGAGGTAAGCAATAGGGTCTTCATCTTCCTTCATCTTATGTGTCATAATTGCACCCATATTTGATGTATCGGGGTATTGTACCCTGAGAGCCCTCCAAACATCTGCTCTACAATTATTAAACAGCGCTCTTTCATGCACTGTATTCTGTCCTGTCACATTTGAATATCCCCCTCTTCTCCATATGTCATCAGCCCTCT
This sequence comes from Ambystoma mexicanum, assembly GCF_040938575.1. Lineage (NCBI taxonomy): Eukaryota > Metazoa > Chordata > Amphibia > Caudata > Ambystomatidae > Ambystoma > Ambystoma mexicanum. The sequence continues at coordinate 676,877,725 of NC_090928.1, forward strand.
ACCCAAGAATAGCTGCCACAAGACCTTGTATTTCCCTTACGGCCAATGTGTTTCCTCCTGTAATTTTTTCTAATTTGTATATCCATTTCCCAGCGCCCGAAGTCAAACTCGTGAGCTTACACCTTAAATTATCCTCGTTCATATGTGGCCATGGGATATACTGTGTTCTTGCTCCCCCTTTTTCCAATAAGGGAAACTGATTGAACCGCATCCCAGAGTTGGATCCCTTCATCCATGGCAGAAACAATTGTCCCTGTCTGTCTCCTTGCAGGTAACGACCTTAACCTTCACACATATGGTGGAGACTCTGCCTTCTCACTATGTGACTGTCCTCAGGGATGCTCAGGATATGCTATAGGATCTGGCGTTCTTTCTTTAGGATGTTCTAGATCCGACCATCTCAATTCTTTATCTATTTGCAGACTTTCTTCAGGGGCACACGCGCTCCCTCCTTCTGCCTCAAAACTGGACTCTCTTTCCTCGTCCGACATCTCTAGTCCCCAGCTAGTGTGAGTATCATCCCCTTCACCCTTATCCAGATTCAGTATGCTTAAAGACAATGCTCGACGTTCATCACTGAAAAGGCTTTCCTCCTCACTTTATGATTGAGGCACTGGGGCCTGTTCATCATTCCCTCGAGTTTCATACTCGCTATTGCATTTTAACTGTTGATAGACCTTATCGATCCTTTCTCCGATGCTTTCCGCATCAAATCTTTCTTCTTCCCATACTACTCTAGATGCCACTGGCATTGCTTCCTTTATCAGAAGAATTGCTTCTATTCTGTCCCATCGTATTTCTTAGTTTGGCCCTGCTTGTCCCTTTCGAATGAGACTGGTATCAAGACCTTGTTGTCTCCTTTTTTGTTCCATTTCTACATCTATTTCTCTTCGCTTTCTTGCATCCCTTCTAGTTCTTTATTTTTCTTGTCTTCGGTCTTCTCCTCTCCTTATTCCTTCCCTTCTTTCCTCTTCTTCCCTTCGTCTCAGTAATCTTTTGTCTCTTAGTCTTTGCACTTCCTCCTCTTCTCTCTTCCTTTCTCTTCTATCCCGATCTTCTATTTCTCTCTGTACATTGTTATACTCTCTTTGTTCTTCTGCATGTTTTTCTTTTTCTCTTGCTCCTCCTGATATATCTGTTCTCGTCACTCCCTGCTCTTCCTTTTCTGCTTGTCTTCTCTCAATCTCTTCTCTCGTTCCTTGTATTTTCTTTCTTTTTCATCCTTATCTTCTCTTTGCCTAAGTTCCTCGATACTTTTCCCATCTATTTTAGGCAATATCTGTCCTCGCATCCATTCATTCTGCATGAACGCCATCTCGTCAGCTTTATCCTTCTCTCCTTTCAATGTCTTATCCACAATCTATTTCTGTTGACAAATGCGACGGCTCACTCCTTCCTTCTTTATCTTGTATGATTTTATAGATGTCTTCTTTTCTCTTATTCTCCTGTGGACTATCGTCACTACTGTAAGCGGGGGGGGGGGGTTGTATATCAGATTACAATATACCATTGCCGCTTTCCACTCCTTTAAAGGATATATTTCTTCCATTCTAGCACCTTTTGCTTCGGGTGAGGTAAGGGGAGCTGAGGGCTCAACACCTTCCTCCTTACGCTGACTAAGCATCCACTCCTCATGTGGCAGGTCTTCTCTTTCTTTTACCTTCCAGAGGTCTATAATTGCTACTCTTTTCTATAATTTCTTCCCCGTGTAGGCAGCCTGCAAGTATGTGGTCATGTGTTGCAATACCGGTTTTGACAATGATTTACCTTGTTGCCATGGCATGAACATTTTATCTGCTGTGCCTTTCACCAATTTGCACTATACTGTTTGAACTTGGGCATGTGCTTTGGTAATGTTTTGCATAAGTGCATAAGAGGAGTGTCTCCCATAATGACAAGTCTCACTTTAAACTTTATACTTTTACTTAAATCACCACTTTTCAACATTTTAAAACAACAAATATGACCATGCACCATCAATCGCTGCTGAAGCCTCTAATTTCAACAGTTTACCTATTTTCTTATTCGATATATCTATTTTCTTGATTGGCACCAATCACTTCGCTATGCTCAATCACTGTTGCTCCTCAACTCTTTCATTATTTTCACAAATGATATTTTTCCTCAACAAACAACCTTCAGAGCAGTCGACATTACACATTTATAAACACTGTGAACAGTGTATCTCTCCCGCCTTTATTATATACCCTATACAGGGTTTGAGTCGTCACCTTACATAATTCTGATAACCCAGATATATTTCTGCTCTACCCCCGTTGGGGTTTCAGATGTCTCCTTTTGAAACTTCCTTGAGTCAGGACTTGAGTCAGGACTTCTAGGCGCTACCTTTTCTCTTCACAATATTTCCTGTTACTCAGAAATGAGCACAATCCCATCCCCTTTCTTTGCCATTCCTGTTAGTCTACTCACCATTTGTTATCAACTCCTCCTTCAATTCGACCACTTTGCCTTCCATCCGCAGAGTGCCCGTGGAAACTGGGCAGGGATTTTTGTCAAAGGGGGACCTGCTCACCATCTCAGTTCTTCTTGCAATTTTATTTACATCGGCCGCTCTCCACAGGAAACCCTGAGATCTTCCAGCTAATGGCACAGGATGCCGATCGTCCAAAACACTGGAGCAAAACTAGTTTGGATCTTATCAACCATCTGCACCCCTACCACATGAACGTATGGCCCTTTAGTAACGTGCATTTAACTGATGGGGTTGCAGAATAACTCTGACATCAAAAAATTGAACCATCTCAGGAAGATGGCAAAGATACTGGTTTATTGACAATTATCGAAAACAGGGAGTTAGAAAGGACATCATCGGACGTTCACTCAAGTTCTCGATGATTTTATCATAAAAACAGCCTTATATGTAAAAAATATGTCACAGGATATGTCATAATACGTGGCAAATAATAGAAAACCGATCAAGGGATGGGATTGGTTAAGGGAGATATCTAAATACACTTTCCATAGGGACTAGGATTGTGATTGGCTGGCCACTGTCAGGTGGAAAATGTATGCTTACTTCTAAAACCTGTCATCTTCAACACAGTTTATCATTGGTCTTCAAACTATAAGGCCATTCGTTATACCACCCTCTACAATTGGTTGGCACGCTCATGCCATGTCTGGAACATTCGGTTCACTTAGCAATACAAAAGCTCAGACCGTGGTGCCAGGAGGTGGACTTGACTTTACCTCCCTACCCAATTAGCCCAACATCTCTCATTACTCATGCCTTCTGCCATGAAGATTGTCTTTGAACTCGGCCTTGAAAAAAATCCCTGTCTCTGGGAATATATGGGAGTGCAGGCACTCACTATCATTGTTCTAGGACACCAAGCTCAACTGTATTTCCATCATTGGCTCATGTGACAGGAGACCATAATTTGGTCCATTTTGCAGCATTTAAATATCTTAATCGAATAAAACTTAGCATCCTTGGTGTTCTTTCTCTGCACCTTAACAAGGGATGATTCATCCTTTGCATGTTCACTTCTTTCAAGAATAGATAACCGACTGTGGCTTCTTCAGTTTGGATAGCAGGCCAGACAGCCTTGCCATGTGCTTCCACAAATTCAGCTTATTCTTGCTGCAATGCAATTCTCACCTTTTCTCTCCTTGGGTTCTAGCTTACTAAATTCATGACACCGATGTCCAGCTCCTATACAATGGCAGCTTTGCCTGCAGTCTATTCACCACATATAGACAGCTTCTATGATGACTTAGTCTACTTGCATTCAGCATTGGTACAATTATTGAACGGTTGATTTTCTGCAGCACTTCGCACATGTGCAATCTTCTTTTCGCATATAAAAGTTTGCTCAAGTCTTAATTTCATCATCAGTTTCTGTAAGATTCATGCATTCTCTTCAGCCAATATTCTCGGGTGTCACGCATGTTTCTTGTGATGTCACTAGCTTCTCTCTTTGCTCCTTCTCATAGTCCTTCTGGGAATTCCTGCCTCAGATTGTCATCTCTTTGGGAATGCATTAGATGGTTTTCTAGTGGGTACCTTTTTTTGAATATTCGCTGTGGTATTGGCACAACTGCTGGTGTCAAACATGTCACAATATCATGCTTTCTCTATATAGGAGGTAGGGGGGGCCGGATTTCATGCAGAGGCATGAAACTGCTCCTCTACAGTAATACTGAAATAGTCGTTATCCCCATACCACATCAAGTGTACGAGAGATAATATGCACTCAGACAAACCTATCTAATGTATCCTCGCACTGAGAGAGTGGAAGGATGTTTAGAGGAAGGATGTCAGCATGCACGATTGGACATGATGTAGTGTTGAGTAAAATCTGACAAGGGCAGAGTGATGTCATAAAGAAAATATGTACAAGAACATACTGAAACAATATGAAAATACTAAAGAGTAACAATGTAACTGAAGTGATAAGAGAACCATGTACAAAATGATGAAGTAATGATGTATACAAAGAAGAATGATGTAACTTGCCGACCAATAAGTGTAAATACACAGCAATGCAAGATAGATGAGACTTATAGAAGTTTGCTTTAGAGGAAAATATAAAGTGGGAAGGACGGCCATGATAGGAAAATGAACACTGGCTTGTGTAAAAATTCAATTAAGCTACCTCAGAAACAGACCGGAGCTGCAGAGTCAGGAGACAATGGAGAATTATCTTTGTGTGAAAATCAAAGAGGAGCCTACGTTGGGCAGGGTTCAGGAAGCTATTTCAAGGAATACTTGAAAGGGAGGCAGATGGATAAGCCATGGATGTGAGACATATTTCCGCTGGATTAAAGAAGAAGAAAACATTTGTAAGAGCCAAGTTTTGGACAATTAACAATGGATAAGGATTCTACAAGGTGGAGTGAGCATGTCTCTAGAAGCCAAGAGGAGCAATGGCACCCATCATAATTGAATTAATTAGCAGTAAATAGAAGGTTGAAATGTAGAAAGGTGCGGTCTCATCGCACGTGATCCAGAAGTCGAAGAGCTATTCATTAAGCTGGGGATGAAGATAGTGATATGCTTATACTCCCTTGAATGTCTCAGAACAGAGAGCAATCTACAAGGTCAACTACAGATGGGAAACTTTGGCTTATGGTCAGACTGATGAGAGATGATGAACTAATTGTGAAAGTGTGAAGCAGTCTGACGTGACTCAAGCACCTGGGTTTCGTTTTGCTTACGTGCTGCTAGCCAAACCGAAAGTCCACGATTGGGTGGGAATGCCAACCAATCAGTGCGTCTATGGGGCAACCTACTATACAATGTTGCATATACCATTTTGTCTGCTATAATCAGTATTATACGTATTTAGAGGTAGTTCGAGGCAGGGCTCACAGGTAAGCGACAGTCAACGAAGCACTAACCCATATGTATTGTATAATTAGATATCTTCCCCTAACCAATCCCTCCGATCGATAGGTATTACGATTTGCCACGTAAGGTGATTTCATAGATGACACATATTGGGGTATAAAACATTTTTTTTAATTATAAGGACTCTACATGGTTTTCAAATTGAGAACCTATAGCCCTAACCATTCTGTCCATAAAAAGAAAGCAGCAAACAGAGATACCTAAAAACACCTTTCCACTAAAAGTGAATGAACTGAAGGCAGAGAACAAATGAAACAAAACAAGACAGTAAACATTGTCTTTTCCTAGTCAGTCATCTAGACAACTACTTGTCTTTTATGTTAATTTATTCTCAAACTTGTTTTATTGTCCTTGGTCTTCTTGGGGAATGTTATTAATTTTCTGGAAGGTTACTACTAGGAACTGTGTCAGTGCCAGGTTTATTGACACCTTATCTCCTTCAATCAAGGTTCTCCACCAATCTGTAACCCCCCAGTTTTGGTACTGTGTTGCTATGTCTCTGAAATAATGTTCACGTTCTTTGGTTAAAGCCGGGCATCTCAGAGTCAAGTGTTTCAAGGATTCAATTGTGTCAATTTGATCACATAATCTGCAGTTTTTCTTTCTTCTCCTTTTATCTCTTCTCTGTAATATTTCTCCTGTTGGTAAGACATTTAAGCGAAAACGCACATATGTCTATCTTAGGCGCCAGTTTGGAAATAGCCATAAGTACCTGTGCAGGTCGTTTAATTTTCTTGGTGAAGCCCAGAAATCCTCATAGATTTTATACTTCATCACCTCATTTTGTGTTTCAGTCCAGTCCCGCATTGGTATCTTCTTCTTAATTCTATTCGGATTTGCACATAGGGATGCCTCAGTTTCATTTACATCCGCCAATATACTTCTGCAGATTATCTGCCACTCGTTGAGTGTTGGGTCAGTTTTTCTTTCTTTACTTTGTTAATTGTTGCAAAACCTCCTTTCGGCTCCGCTCCAACACATTTACGGTAGAACTGGAGAATTTTCCATTCTACCACCACTTTTAAGGAGGACAGAGCCAACTCCCTTCTAAAACCTTTGTCTAATCAAGTTTGTGTGTGAGTGTGTATGCATCAGTCCGATTTCTGCCAGTTTGCCCTTCTTTATTAAATTGAGAAGAAAGTAGTACTTTGCCATATTCTTTGAGTCTGTTTGGTTATTTGGTCTGAGGTCTTTATCGGTAATCCCATCCAGCACAAGAGACGCTTCAAGGTACTAGAGCACACTGGTATTAAGGCAGATATTGTAAGCAGTGCACCATGCCTGAATAGCAGACAGTCAGGAATGAGAGAGTAAGAGGGGGAGCCAGAGAAGGGAAGCAAGATAGATATTGAAAAGCCAAGGTGAGAGAATAGAGCCCTGAGGGACACCGCAGGTGGAGAATGAGATGGGGGAGAGAAAAGGGCCCAGCTGAACCTGGGAAGGTCATTCAGAGAGGAAGGAGGTCAGCAAGTCCAGAGCCAGGCCCATGATTCCAAGGGTATCACAGAGCCAATTTGCAAGGGTGGCATGATTGACTGTATCAAAGGCAGAGGAATGGTCAAGAAGGATGAGAAAGGATGGAGAGTTGGAATCGAGATTAGAGAGGAAGTTTTCAGAGTGTGCAGGAGTGCAATTTCCATGCCTCTGGCAGCTCTGAAGCCAACAGATTCAATGTGGTGGATAAGTTGGGAGATGGCCAGCTACTCCAAGAGGTTGCCCAGGAAGGGGGAACTGGATATAGGGCTGTAGTTAGCTTGACATGACGGGTGGGCAGATGGCTTTTTGAGAAGAGGGTGAACAAGGGAGTGCTTGAGGAGAGACAGGAAGGATCCAGTGGCAAAGGAGTGATTACAGAAATCAGCCAAGGCTGGAGCAAGGGAGACAATGTTGTCCTTAATAGTTCTGAAGGAGCAGGGGAGCACCTGTTTGGATGAGATGTTCATAGAGGGGACTTGTCTAGAATCCTCATCAGATGGTATGTGAGGGAAAGTGGGAAGGCAGGGGGTCCTAAGTTTTAGTAATGAAGTGAGCGGCCAGAGAAGTGCAGAGGGACAAGGAAGGCCAAGGAAAGCAGAGGACAAATGGAGACTGCAGTAGAACTGGCAAGTTACTTGCCGATTTTGAAAGGTTCAGCTCTGTTGTTAGTGGCCCCAGAGATGCGGGCTTGGATATATGCATCACAGTGTAGCAATGTTTCTTCCTACTCAAAATGAATAAAAACTGTTCTTTTCAAGCAGTGACTCAAAGATCCCTAACAGACATGTACTCTTGTGTGCTGATCTTCTGCAAAAGATGAATTCCATTACTCCACTGTCAGGGTGCGTTCACCAATGCTTTAGAATATACAAAGGCTGACATCACACTGTTAAATATAGTAGGTACAGGGTCAAGGCTTGGCATTATAGACTACCCACATATCTGTTTAGTTCAGCAGATAGCATATGGCATCTATCACCTGCAGTTGGTTCCAAAACGTGCAGCTGGAATTAGAAGTGCCATCATGGCTAAAAATGGTGTAGCAACTTTGGAATAGGGATTTTTCTTCCAAAATCTGTATGTGTTAGCTAAACTCACTGACCCAGTTTGGTAGCATAGTGTTAGTTTCTCTATAACTTTAACCATATTCACATTGAGTTTGGATGTACTGGACAGAACTGGAATCCAAGCTACTGTATGGAAAGGGGTCACAGAAAAGCAACCACAAACAAGCCTCACCTTCACCTGATGGCAAATAGAGTCCATATACACACCATCTCTAGGTGATATCCAATTGCATATACTTTGAGAATAATCTTAATTATTTCTTCATGTATTATTCCTGAGAGTACAGTTCAGGTTTCTGGCAGATACCTCAGAGCTTTAATAATTGCTTTTACTAGAGTACTCCACTAGTGCCAGCACCAACCCTCCTTTTCCAGGGAATAATCTGAAATCATTGGGGAAGGGAGCCACTGCATATTTGTGTTGTACAAGTTTGGCGAAATATTTCCAGTTAGGGCAATACAAATACAAAGTTTGTATTACATAACATTTGTTTGGGTTGTTCTGTGGGCTTTGGACAAGAGATATGCATTGCATAAGTGCATTTTTGCACTCGGTAATTTTTTGCTGTGGAAATGGTATGGAAAATTAGACTACACTGGTGGAAATATTCTGCAATATGGGCCCAGCTTCCTATAAAGATACGTATCCAGAGTATCTACTACTGAGAGGATTTCACTTACATCAACTTATCCACTGAGCCTGTCACTGAATTGTTCTTGTTCACAAAAGAAAAGAGAATTTTGAGAAATTTCTTTTTCGGGGAAAGCTGGATGGATTGCCTGTGGAGACCTAGCTGAAGAGCTCTGGTATGAGGTAACTCCGTGTTCACACACAGAAAATTAGCTATAGTTAGCTATACAAGCAAATCTAATTGAAAGAACAATTTGTGATGACTAAGGGGACATTTTTCAAAGAGCCACAATCAAAACGTACCAGGCATTAGGAAAGGACTATGGAGCCTCGTAGTATTGAAAGGGAATTACCAATTCTAAGTTTGGGAAGGAAAGTATGACAGTACAGCTTGGCTAATTTAGAACCCCAAGCATGATGGGAATTTAGAGGTTTCCGTAGGCAAATGACTTTATGCATTTGTAAAATGCGAAGGACTGCAACCTTCGATGACGTATACTGGGCATAGGTAGGACAGAAGGTTGGATCTGAAAGCCGCTTTGAGGACAATGGGCCTTATTACGAGTTTGGAGGTAGCCATATCATTTTTAGCGGCATGGCTAGCCCCAAACTCGGGTCCGGGTTCTGAAAAATTGGATTTACCAGGCCATTCTGACATTTGCGGGCCCGGTAAATCCCATTTTCGGGACCCGGACCTGGTACGTCCCCATTTCCATTTGAGCCCCCATAGGGCTCAATGGGAATGGGGAGGATGCTAACAACGGACTCGTTAATTACGGGTCCGTTGTTAGCATCCTGGTCTTCTCGCGGGTGCCGGTATGCACGTCTGGCCAGACCAGACGTGCATACTGCCACCCGCAAGCAAACTCGTAATGTGGTGGCCTGGTATGAACGGTGCCGGTACCTTACCGGCACCGTTCATTCCGCGGCCGGTAGGGTCTTAATGAGGCCCAATGTAACAAGAACAACGATGTTGTGATTTTTCTTTTAAGAAGGCATGTTTGTATCTTGTGTTTTCACGGTGTCTCTCTTCGAGGGTGAAAGCAAACTGAAAAATCATAATATTTGAATATGCAGGTGTTAGGAGCTCCCATGTGAATGCCGTGTTAATTTTGAATGGTGCTCGAGCTTATATATTTGAATTACTCTATTGCTAGGTTACTGCTGAGCATTTTATTTGAGTAGCAATAAAAGGATTGGCAGCAGTAGCCGATTGCCATGTACAATATCTGCAAACTGAACCCGCATGACTACAATGCAATGCCTAATTAATGAATATACGTCGTGTTTTGACACTACCAATGCATGCACATGACTATCGAACACAAAGATTATGTGTTCTCAACCTTTTTAACTATATTTTTAAATACAGTCAAATATTTTATGCAGCTTAATTTCCAATCTCAACTCAACGGGGAACTGTTGGGGTTTCGTTTATCATAAGACATATCTTTTTTTATTTTTTATTCTGTTATTTAAGTTACCAGCATGTACCCCAGCTGGAGATTGTATTTGATATCTCCAGGAACAGCTGGGTCATCAAGTCACTATCTTGTTGAAATGTTTCGTTCTGCCACAAAGAGCACATAATATTGGTTCCATAAAACAGTAAGAGCAGATCCGATTTTAAATGTGTTTACAAATTCATTTATTTGCAATGTAACGCTCACATTACCCTATTGTGAACTTAGCATAAATATACCACACCCTTATGCTGGCAACCATTTTAGAATGTGCCTCATGTATATTCCTGAATCCCTGGTGTGTTTTTCCTCAGAAAGACTAATATTAGCTTACGTTGTCAAAGGCTTACTCATAGGTACACAAAGCCCAAGTAAAAGCTTGAAGCTCGTGCCTGCAACAACAAACTCACGAGGCTCTCAATATTCATCTTCTCTTTGGGGCCAGATGTCTGGCTGTTGTTCCAACTCATCCATTCCTCACAAGGAGAATAAAAATGCAAACTGTGACTCTGAAATCTCTCAAATGTGTGGCACTTTCACAGACCTCCTCTCTCTCCCTTCCCCACTCTCCTGCCTCCTTCACACCACCAACCCAGCTTGTGCTCTTGTCGAACTGGTACCCCACACATGGTTAAACACTTAACCCAATCACCTTCCATCACCTCTGTAAGGGGATTAATCCTTACCTCTCACAGATGGGTTCTTCCCTGCTTCCTTCAAATTTGCCATTGTCTTATTAATTTTGAAGAAACCCTCTGCTGACCCAAAGGTACTGCAAACTATCACCTGATTTCCTGCGTACACCATTATTCAAAGGCCCTTGAGTTGTGGTCTTCAACCGGATCACTAAGTACCTTGAGGATTATAGCCTTGGAGATCGACTTCAATCTTGGCTTCCGAAGTAAACACTCTACCAAGACCGTACTCATTCATGTTTCCAATGTTCTGTCTGATGATGCTCACCACTCAAAACTCTCTTCTATTCTCACCTTTATGGCCATCTCTGCCACTATCGATACTGTCAACAGTGAAAACTTTCTTCTTGTCACTCTCCAAGACCTTGGGTTTCGCAAAGCTGTTCTAGCCTGCATTGCCTCCTTCCTGAAAGGTAGCTCCTCTAAAATCTCCTGGAACTCACAAAAGGCTGACCCCACCGCACGCCCTGTTGGCATCCTCCAAGGATCAGTCCTTGGACTGCTGCTCTTCACACAGTGCACCTCTGCTCTAGGTGGAGTTAGCTCATCCTTTAGCTTTCACTACCACTTCCTTGCTGACTACAGTCACATTTTGTTCTCCTTTCCTTCCTTTACCTCAGCCATCTCAGAACAGATTACTAACTGTCTCACAGCAATCCACCACTGATGACTTTCTGCAGCCTCATGCAGAACTCTTCAAAAACAGATGTCATCCATCGCTGGCTTCGAATGCCATCAATCCACACCTTTCTCCTACCTCCTAATCACCTGGCTTTCTTTCTCACTCACCCAAGCATCGCAACATTGGGGTCCTCTTTGGCAGTGACCTTCGACTGCAACAATTCATCACTATCATTGCATCTGCTTTTCATATTAACCATCTCCACATTCAGAAAATGTGTCAATTTTTTACCTACCACTCTACGAAACTCTAATCGCCTCCCTCGTGTTCAACAAACTTGCATACTGCTCAAGCCTGCTCCTTGACCTTCCTCTCTATTCCTTTCTTATGCTGTAAAAAGTGCTCAACTTTACCACCCAGACTCTCTACATACAACTTCCTCAGATCTGTCCTCACCTCTGCCTTTGGACACCATGCTGGTTGGCTCTCCATGGGTAACCACCTTCTTTTCACGTTCCTTCTTTAGTCTACATTTCTATCAATGGTCTTGCTTCTCCATACCTGGCTGACTGTCTCTCTATCTACTCGCCATTTTGTTTCCACCACTCCTCTTCTGCGGCCAACCTCACTGTCCCATGTCCTCGTGCCTCATCTCACTTTTACTCTTTCTCCCGACCCACCATGCTCCATTAGAACCTACTGGTCATTACAAACAAAGCTAGACAGACTGTGAAGCTTTTCAAAGCTCAGCTTAAACTTGTCCTTCTGTCCAAAGAGTGAGGTCACTGCACCACATTCTCCATGCTCTCTACTTAGCCTCACCACTTCCTCCAGTGACCCATATCGATGCAGTTTTGTATATGTGCACAATACTCCTCTCTAGTTTGAAGCACTCGTCACCTAGATTAATGTTTTTGTGTGTGTTTGTTTTGTCCCTGGTCTATGTCCCACTTTGTTTACACCTTTATAAACTGGCTCACTGCCTGTTCTCATCTTTGTGCTATTGTACAGGCACCCTTTTGGTGAAGGCCTGTGCCATCTATAAATGTGGTATTGTAAATCATTTGTGATTGAGATTGACATTCTTGTTCTTCACTAAATATAAATAAATACAAATGACTTCCTTTTCAATCAGTATCTGTGCCTTATCAAGCAAGGTCACGCATATGCAACAAGTGCATACGGTTTGTGACCTAATACATATTGGGATTAGGTACACAAATCTATGTTAGTGTGAAATCATATTTGAGAACTAGTTAGGGTGTTCAGCAGGCACTCAAAATGAAACCAGAAACCAGACAACGTGAAACTGCAATCTAACACCCCAACCATACTCCACAAAATCAGTTCCCCATATTCAGGATGCACAGAAAAAGGATGCATCTACCAAGCAAAAGCAGCAATCCAATTTACAACAAGCAAAGTGACGGCATTGGATGCCGAAGACAAGAAAAGGTTAATGTCAGCAAAAACAGATGCCCACCAACCCGCAAGCATGGCATTGTGGCACACTAAAATGCGAAAGAATGGGACACCAAGGGACTGATTCATAGAATTATTTGCGTGGAAAATAGGGTACTTGCGCACCAATCTCATTTCGTCGATTCATAGAATTGAATGCGTAGTACTTTTCCTGGACATGTGTGGAGTCAGTGCAGACTCGGCACATTTCTGCAAGCTGTCGAGGGCCTTGTGCGAGACTTCACGCAGAGCGTGGGCGTGGCTTGCGCAGAGGACTGGGAAGGGGGCAGAACACCAAAAATGAGGAAGTACTTGCTAAAAAAGTGGGAGTTCTGAGGGACGGCCTGTAGGCAGTGCCTCGCATGCCCACAATTGTACGGCACGAGACGTATTCACAGATTTCATTGCGCAACCTCTCGGCTGGGAAATAACCACGCAAGTCCTTCATACTATCTGGCACCTAAGTACACTTGCACATAGGCGGTGGGTTTGTATGTCAGATTTTGGGGTGTGTGTATGCAACCGGGGTACTGATCAAACCTAGGGGTGCGTGTATGCAGTGTAGCGGGGTGCAGGAACAATTTAAGGGGGTTTGCACGCAGATTTCTGGAGATTCCAACCAAGTGATGTATTTTCATACACGTGTTGTTGGGGTGCCGGATACAGTTACTTGGGACCCTCTGCAGAGTTCCCGAGATGCAGGCCTGCTTGCGGGGGACCCCAGGCACTGTTAGAAGGGTGCGCGTATTTGCACCTGGGGTAGCTGCTGTGGCTGATTTTGCTTTGCATGCAGGCGTGTCAGTGGCGTTCCAGGCGCAATTTAGGAATAAGGTTACTTTGCGCAGTAAATTCCATAAATAAGCGTGCATGCATTTTTTAAACTGTGTGCAGGCTTGCGCAGTGTCCTTTTTGGCGCGCGGCCCCTGCGTGATTTCTGCTGACATTTTCATGGGCCCCAAATGTCGACAATAGCTGTATTTTAATTATTTGCGACAAATACAGGAAACATATGACCAATCACACTATTGAAATTAAGGTGGATGACAGTAGTTCATCAAGTAATTAAATAAACATAATACAAACGATGCAACTGCAAAACTTGTAACCATGGCAACACAAAGGAATGCGTGGATGTTTATTGATTAAAGTGTTATTTAAGCAGGACTTGACCAAAGGCAGCGCAGAGCTGTACTAAAATCAGCAAAGAGAACATGCATTTTAAGCACATTTTGAACGGAGAAGGAACAGGTAGAGAACTAGAAGCAGCATCAATGAAGGAGGTGCTGTAGATGAATGACGTCAATCTCCTGAAAACAAATAATGGAGAGGGATCACATCTAAAAACCATGAAACACAATTGTGGGTCTGAAAAAAGTTACTGAAACGTACACATAGTTCTATGGATAGGGCTAAGCAGTTATTCAGTGTGATTTACTGTTCCTTAGGTGCACTAACATGCGTTATCAAGTGATTGCCTTGTTTTTGCAGCCCCACCCAGATGCCACATTTTGGACTGCGACATTGGGGGGCATCTCTCCCAAGAAAGCACACATCTTTCAGTTTACGGAAAATTGCTGGTTGTACCACTATGTGCCCCCGCCCCTCTCATCCCCCACCCTTCCACGCTATATGGGGATCGAGACAATGGTGGCTGGAATTACGCTGGAATTAGGCTGTCTCTGCTGATAAGGTGTTGATACGGGGATGAATGCACATCCATTTGGAGCTCTGTCCTTGGACTCTTCCGATTCTCCACTTTCTAAAGCATTCCATCCTTTAAACATAATGCCACACAACTGAATAACCAGCACCAATACCATTTATCTGTATGGCAAATCCATCCTTTGGCCCTCATTACAACACCGGCGCTAAACCATGGCGCTATTAGCACCATGGTTGGTGCCGGTGTTGTAACGGGTCCGCCATGGTTCAATGGGGAATTACCACCCCATTCCAAGGTTGGCGGGGCGGTAATTCCCCATTGAACTATGGCCCTTCCCCATTCCCATTTTCGCCCCATAGGGCTCTATGGGAATGGGGAAGGCGCTAATACAGTACCGCAAATTGCGGTACCGTACTTAGCACCAAGGTCCCTTTGCGGATCCCTACTTTAACGGCTGGTGTGGACCAGCCGTTAAGGTCGGGTCCCGCAAAGGGACCTTGTAGTAAGGCGTTAAGTGTTTAACGGCACCGCAGCCTTTTACGGCGCCGTTAAACACTTAGCGCCAGGGTCGTAATGAATTGCAAGCATGCTCCAAACTTTCATAGGCAACAAACCCCTGAAGGAACACCGTAGCATCCTATCACCATAACTGTAACTCAGCGCCACATTTAAAACCATGGCAATGCTTTACTTAAGGCTAACTAATACATTGGAGTGTCTACCCTCCACCCACTTTGCTCAGTTTCACATGCCTCTTCAGAACTGTTCTCTAAAACAGGTGTTTGTCATAACCAACAATGTATAACTATATCACAGCAGTACTTAATATGTGTCTGTGTTGTATAAATTCATAACCTATGCTTGTATCAGTCCTTAACACTACCAGGTCAAATAAATTCTGGCACTGGTCCCCCGGAACATCATCCTCTCTGTTCACTAGACCCACCTCTAAATCTCTGCTGACAAAGCCTGTGGAGCAAACATTGCACTACAATTCTGCCCCAGGACCCACTTCACCAACATGGTCACCAGTGCCATCAGATTCTTCAGGGTCTGACCCCACTGCCTAAACAATTTACAAAATGAGATGCCCACCGCCACACATGTCAAAGACACCCCACCCCATCTCTGTGCCAACACAAGACACAGTCCTGACTATGAGCTAAACAACAGCCCTCAAGCGCATACTGTATCCCAACCCGGCACCAATCCACACAATAATAGACACCGATTCCAATTCAAAATACCAAGGCATTCGCCATGGTCACTTCATCCCTAAACTAACTCCAAAACAACAACGCCGCTGGATTTATTTGATCAAGACCTGGCACACTGGTGACAGAAACTATGTCACTCCTGCAATGTTCTCTCCAACTACTGGTTCAAAGTGCAGAAATGAACCAACAGTGTAGGGTTCACCATCCTTTAAAGGAACTCATTCATCTACAGTGCATCCCCACCAACCATTTCCATGCCTGAAACAGACAAAAGCTATCAAAGTTACCCTACCCCTTGTCCAACCTTAAACTCAATTGGTGCTGCACTCCCCTCCTCCCCATCATACACCGATCCTTTCATGTCTCCTTTGCAACCTTCTGATCACATGAGGATGTTTTCAACTTACAGATTGACCTCAATGGAATCCATGTAGCTTAAGGTTTCATAGACCACATCTTGCACCATGACAGGCCTCCTTGCTCTCCCACATCAAAGGCCACACTGCCTTGTCCTCAATCTCTTGAAAAACATATCTTTCAACTACCTGTTATGGCTCATCCTCCTCAACAGAGAAGCTAATAATTCTGCAAGCAAGTGCCTGCAAGAAACAACACTAAATGATGTCATGAAGCCAAGCTCTTCTCAAAAGGTTTCAAAGTTATAAACGGGGAGCACATCCCTGGAAAATACTGAAAACTTTCATCCACCTATCTTAACAGGTCGTTTCTAGTTGCAGACGAAGATGGAAACACCCAGCCCTATTCTTAACTCCACACATGTCTTCTACCAACCTAACCCAATTCAAGCTGCTATGGTAACTCTTGTGCTGGCCTGGTACAAATACAACAGTGGCACAGTGGCCATGGCTGATCTGCCGAGAAGTAAGCCCAGAAATCCCCAAATAAGTTTATGCACAAACCACCTCTCGTTAGCAAGTTAAATACAAAATACGCTGAGCAAGCGACTGAAACTATTTCAAACCTGCCGTGAATCACTTACCCACGTTTCAATCACCTCTACTCTTAACTTTAATCATTTCTTCACAAAAAAATCGAAAGCTTGCAAATTATATCGACTCCCTCTGTAATTGCACTTAGATCACCCCCATTTCAATTTTGTAAAAAATGAAATTCGTGACTCACCCATGCAATGTGGCCGTCCTCCTGTCCACATTGCTGGAAGATAGTTTTTTTTTTCTTACATCAGCAGGTGCCCACCACTTCATCTATACTGGAGACATATCAAATACACAGTAATGCATGAAGGGCTTGGCAGTGCAAAATACAACATCATTTGTGACTAGCAATTCCTTGATTCCTGGCCGCAAATCTGAAATGCGCACATGGTGCGTCACAGTAATGTGAAAGGGATAGTCGTACTCATACGCAATACGCCAGAGCTTCTTGCACATGCACAATCTCATTAGTTCCACGGCAAATACAACTTAAGTGTATTTTCATTGGTGCTAATGTGATGATGCATGTGCAAACTGCGTTGTTGCATGTGCACATTTTCCGTAATGCTTTGTGAATCAAATACAGATATTGTTGTAATTATACCACGCTGGCCATCTTACTAAAATAGTTTTGATCAATTAGTCGGTGTGTTTATGCGCGCGTGTGTGTGTATTTGTGTGTGTGCGTTATGAAAAAGGCGGTCTTACTAAATTTGTTCTGTTTTCATCTTAAATCTTTTTTAGTTCTGGAATTACCAAGTAGTTAATATACATATCAGGCAATGACATAGTCATTACTCTGGTATAAGACACTACATTTTCTCCACGTATAGCGAAGTAGTTATTTGTTACCTTCTAGTGTCTGAAAGTGACACTGCATCCCTACTTCTTAAAGAGCCCGTTTGGAAGGGAAGGCACAGCCCCTTTAACCAGGGTTGGGTTGGCATGCTCCTGTTACACATTACTGTGAAAACAGGCGGTTTTAAAAGCTGCAAAGACTTTGAGTGGAAAGTGTGGCGTCAATGATTGGCAACAGCAGAATCAAAACATCTATTTTCATGCCCATGGTTGACAGCTCTGATTGCTTCGACACATTAATCTCCCAAATGCATATTATTAACCTTATCAAGAGAGCGTTACTAGAATGTTAAAGGTGGATTGATGATGATAAAATTGATCTCAATTAAGAAGGTGTTTAATTAAGTAAACAAAAGCATGCTTGATTACCCTGGAAGGAAGAATTGGACAAAAACTATAAAGAGCACATCACAACCTTTGATGTAATGAATATGTGATGCCGTGTTATGTAGAAAATAGTTTAAGCAAGTTTAAGTGTGATAAAAAAATAGCTCTATTTCTAGTTTTCATGGTGTGTACATTTGTGACCAAATTTAACATTTTGGAGAGGTATATTCCCCCAAAGGTGAGATGTTAACTGCCCAAGATAGTTAATTTGGTTTCAATTCAAAATCTACCTAAAAAGAAAGCTTTCCATCAAAATAGCAGTAACAACAATTCATCAGCATGTTTCAACGTACACGGAATTTAAGACATGTAACGCTCCACACATTAAGCTAATGTAAACACTTGGATTGCAAATATTTGATTTAATTAAAAATCTTCCTAAAAAGAAAGTTTTGCATCAAAATAGTAGTTACATCAATTAATCAGCATGTTTCAACATACACGGAATTTAAGACATGTAACACACCACACATGAAACTAATATAAATGCTTTGATTGCAGATGTTTGATTTAATCACAATCCCCTACTCCGGATTAACAGCATTCATGGGCCGTGTTAAATAAAAGTGCATGGGCTTGCTGCCTGGTCCTAGCACAAGAGACACTCCGTACGCGTTTAGGGTGTGGGCTTCTGACATGATGTAATGCTGGATATGAACAGAGCAGTTGGGGGCCATACTTTTTGGAATGTGCTTCCTTCAACCCAGCCCATGATCCTTTTCATTATGGACTCTGGCCCACCCTGACTCTTATGAGTTCTGTATGAGGTTCTCCTGAGGCATACCTATAGATGATGGCTTTCTTGGAAGGGGGAGCTAGATTAGTTTTATTTTGGACCACCCCAGCAGTACTAGAGAGGTAACTTCAGAATGCACAAAGGTCTCTAATGGGCAATACTATAATCATTCAAGATAAGCTGCTACACCACCTTTCAGGCTCCCATGAGACTGATTCCAAACTTTTGAACGGAATCTAGCAAGTTAATCAGGCATGGATGAGCATGCATGGCCTCTGGCTGAACGACGACAAAACAGAGATACTATTGATTGGCTCCCAAAACCACTTAAACAAACTACCAGAACAATGTCCATGTTTGTCATTGATAACAATACAAACAAAGTAGCAAAGGAAGTCAAAACCCTAGGGACCTACCTTGACTCGACACTCTCTCTAACGAAACAAGTCAATGCTACAGCCTCTTTGGTGGCATATACAGTGAAACTCATTACTGATTGCAAGCTATTCCTTTCTCCTGAGAGATGTATCACCTTGGCTAGATCCCTGATATTATCGAAACTGGACTACTGCAATCCCTTATACATCGGCACTAGTTGCCGCAACCTAAAAAGATAAGTGCTACAGAACAGCGCATTAAGAGCGGCACTGAACATACCAAAAGCCAACCACATTACTTCCACCAGACAAAAGATCCACTGGCTTCCAGTGAAGAACAGAATCACCCACAAAATGCTATCTTTAACACACAAGTGCTTAGCGAACAAAGCCCCTAAATACCTAAACTGTAAATTCACCAAAGACCAATCTATCAGACCTAATAGAGCCTCCCAGGTCAACCATCTAATGATACCAAGATACAAACTTGAAAAAACAGAGGGTAAGAGTTCTCCTGTCTTTTCCTCCAAACGCCGGAATGCCCTGCTGTCAGACCTTAGAACTAACCCTGCTGGGCCTTCAGAAAAAAACTAAAAAATGTGGCTAGTCTCACAAGGATAATAATGATGCTAGCACCAGATTATTGACATTTGGAGGGAAAACTATGTACCCCTGCACAATAACTGCACTATAACTGTTTGTAGTTTTGAACTATAACTGTATCTCCACCAATGTATTTACTCCCCTATCCTTGCATGTATTTTGCTAATTGTAATGTAAATTGTAACCTGTAAACTTGCGCCTAGATAGCTTTGGGTTAAGAGCATTATATAAATGAATAAACTAAACTAAACTAAAGTTTTTGATGTACAAGTCAAAGGACCCCAATGTGTGGAGTTAATTTTGAATGCCCCAGACATGTATATAAGAACTATTGAATGTGAAAAGGTCATCTCATTTGGTCTTCCGAGTCCACTAACTTTGTAGGGGCAACAATCTGACCAAAACACTATGCAGTCGTAGGTATTTAAAGGCAATCTTTAATTTTGGATATTACTTTTTCAGGACTATAAAGGGGGAGTTTGCTCAGAAATGTTATCGTCCCAATCTATCTGGCATGTACTTTTAAGCATACTGTAATTGATCTTAAAAAAATGTTCTATGCATCTTACCTTAGTTTTCCTCACATTTACACATGCGAAAACAACGGGTTGGGTGTCGCCATCTTGTGCTAATCTTATCCATGGAGACATCACCCTACGTTCATGTTCCCTCTCAGCACGAATATAGATTGCCCATCCCTCAAACTGACACCACCAGATGCTTACGCCCCTTTTCACACTACCAATGCATGTCTCATGTCAACGTCCTCTGTGTACAAGCTATTGACGTGTCTCCTTTCCTTGACAAGTATAAGCAAACCCTTTTTGATTTCACAACATTGGAGATTCTTTTTTCTTCGTGTCAGTGTATTTCGTTTCGAGCCTCTGTGACTTGTTTCTGCTCTGTTCAGTTATCTGCCTAGTTTGACGCACAGTGAACAGGTATTTACACTATCTGTACTGATTAACCATTTCTTATATTATGTACAAATATCTATGGCAAACCGTATTTAAATTCTACTTTTACATGGCTTATTTTTCCATGTGTGAATGCAAAATGTCATAGTGCGTGCCTATTGTTCATGTCTTTTACACTATGGGTTTTTGTAACATGGAAGTATGTTCTCTTCTCCTTCTTGAACAATAGTTCTTCTATACATTCTTATTTTTCTGACTGTTGATTTTGTACTTCTTCTTTATTCAGGAACTATGGCAACAATACAGCCATACAAGTATGAGCCCGAATATTCAGAGGAGGATTTAATTGAAAGAGAAAGAAGTGGAAACGATGGAGAATCGGATGACAGTCATGATGATCAATCACTGGAGGCTGAACACAGTCGCGTAGAAGACGTTTCCAACTGGTGTTCCTGTGATCGTTGCAAGGTTATGCCAAACAAAGTGAAGAAGTGCTGTTGCCTTGAAAACTCTGGTTGCTTGGCCTACAGAGCCGGAGAAGAAACACCACGGCTATGCGTCATCAAGCTGCATGTTTTCAGGGCAGCCCGCCTCACAAGATCCTTGTTGCAGATGATGATGGTCCTTAGGCACGAACTTTGAGCAACAGTTCATCCTCGAAATCCAACTAACGATTAAGTTTACTCTAGATCTGATGTATGTTTGACAACTAAGATGGCTAACATGTGATCTTGTTCTCCTACATCATTGTAACTTCCATGACTCACTGATGTATTTTTTTTCTGTAAATTGAATACATTTCTCATACTAATGTTAAACTAGAGTATTCATCACTAGATTTAGGGGGTAATTCATAGAATTTAGCGCTCAAGTGAGGCACGCGGCTGGCGCACAGTGTGCGCGTGTGAATCTCTGCGCTAGCCGCGTGCGCTAAAATCTGTTTCCGCACACAGCGTATTCATGGATTTTAGCTACCAAAACTAGCCGTGGCGCACAGTGGCGCAGCGACCCTGCAGCAGCGCCAGTTACGCCCCCAAGAATGCCCCTCGTGCAGGGAAAAGCCATCAAAATCCCCAATCCAGCGCAAAGGGCTGTGCTAACCCTGTACCAGCACGGCAAGCGTGGAACGTGTATTACTGGGGTTCGTGGGAAGTTTCACACGCGATTGGCCCTGTGCGAGTGGGGTACGTGTATTACTAGGGTTCGCAGGAAGTTTCACATGCGATTGGCCCTGTGCGAGTGGGGTACGTGTATTACTGGGGTTCGCGGGAAGTTTCACACGCGATTGGCCCTGTGCGAGTGGGGTACGTGTATTACTGGGGTTTGCAGGAAGTTTCACATGCGATTGGCCCTGTGCGAGTGGGGTACGTGTATTACTGGGGTTCGCAGGAAGTTTCACACGCGATAGGCCCTGTGCGAGCGGGGCACGTGTATTACTGGGGTTCGCGGGAAGTTTCACACGCGATTGGAGAAGGGTACGTGTATTACGGGGTTTGCGGGAAGTTTCACATGTGAAAGGGCCTGTGCGAGTGGGGTACGTGTATAACTGGGGTTCGCTGAAAGTCTCACACACGATTTCAGCACGCTACGTGTATTACGGGGTGCGCGGGAAGTTTCACACACGAAAGGGCCTGTGCGAGTGGGGTACGTGTATTCCTGGGGTTCGCGTGAAGTTTTACCTGTGAAAGGGCCCTGTGCGAGTGGGGTAGGTATATTCCTGGGGTTCACGTGAAGTTTTACATGCAAAAGGGCCCTGTGCGAGTGGGGTACGTGTATTCCTGGGGTTCTCGTGAAGTTTTACACGCGAAAGGGCAAAGCCCGTGCGCGATACGTCACAGACACGCTTACGCGCTAAGGGCCTTTGGTCCAATGAAATCGCATACGTGTGCTCACCCGCTTATGCGCTAAGGGCCTTTCCCCGAATTACACGCTGATGTGCAATTTTTTCATGTGCAAAATCATTCCGTATCAAGCTGGCCACGCATACACACACGGAAGACCACGCTCCTGCCCTGAAGGCCATTTTCCTGCCCCCCAGAGCCCCGAGCACGCTCCCACCTACCATCTGCTGCTGCCTGACTGTCTGCTGCCCACGTGCCCTGCTATTTGGTGCCTGCACATCAGCCATCAGCAGGGGTCCAGTTGCTGTGTCCACCCCTGCTGGAACAGAAGACTCCCGACTGGGATACCATCGCTCCACAGCCCAGCCCCAGGACCCAGTTGCCCACCCACTCCTGCCTGTGGGGTTGCCATGTCGGGCACATCTCCATCTGGCACCACTGGCAACCCCCAGCCAGAGAGGCAGAGGGCCACCAGCTTCACTGCCACCGAAGTTGGTGTCCTGGTGGAGCATGTCCTGGGGCATTATGATGCCCTCTTTGGAACATCATGCGCCAACAAGGAAGGATGGGAGAGGATCTGGGACAACGTAGTGGTTGCCATCAACGCGGAGGGGGTGGCAACCCGCGACATCAAGCACGTCAAGAAGCGCTGGGAGGACTTCAGGTCCAGGACCCTCCACAAGGCCCGACGCCTCGCGGAGGGGGGCCGGGCACGCATGAGTAACATCCAGATGAGGGTCCTGGAACGCGTAGGCCCAGCGCTCCACACCCAGCTCCTTCAGAGGCAGACCTGTTGGGAGTTGAGCGGTAAGTGGCCAAGCATTGCTGTGTGAGACAGGGCATGTTGCAGTGTGCTGGTAGTCTGATGCTTGCCTGTATGTGTGACATAGGCCATGTATGGATGTGTGTGTGCAGGGACTTCATGGTCATGCATGTGAGACCAGTTATGTGTGAACCACATGTTTGGTGCATGTGCTTCAATGCAACATGGGGAGCTCTATGCGGAATGCACACATGAAAGCATGGCTGTCTCTGTTCCTGGTCATGAAGGGGGGGTGAGGAATGGGTGCTGATGTCATGTACATGTATGGTGCACATGTGTGTGTGTGCCTGAGAAGTGTGTGTTTTTGAAACGCCATGGATGCATGTGACTTTGAAGGCAACATCTTTGTTTACAGGGGCCCTTCTACATGGATGTTGATGTTGATTGCAGGCACCAGGACTGTTTCTGCATGTGTGTTGTGTGCATTCACCCATGTGTTATGGAATGACAGGATGGAAGTGACATTTGACAGTGCCACTCATGTGTTATTGCTTCCTGTCTAGGGTATTTTATACTGTACCCTGATGCTTGTGTTCTATGTCTCCCTCTACGCAGCATCAAGTGAAGAAGAGGGCGGAGACGGCGCTGTGGAGCCAAGCGGCGGGGATGCCTCCACAGGGCGGCGACGCAAGGCCCAGCCACCCTCCCAGGAATTACCATCATCCTGGAGCGAGGGGGCTCGTGCTGCATCTGCCACAACGGCTGTGGCGGAAGGGCCGGGTGAGCCCCCACAGGGGCTTCCAATGGCGGAAGACGGTGTGGAGAAATCCAGGTTGGTCGTCTCCACAGAGGAGGAGGAGCCCGCTACTGAGCCGCACATGGGGCCTGGTGGGGGTAGTACCACTGGTGCAAGTGGTGCAGTCCAGGGTCAGGAGGCAGCACAGGTCACTGCGGAGGGGCCTGTGCATGTCGCTGTCCCTAACCCTGTGACTGCACCACCATGCACCAGCAGGGAGGCCCCGTCCCAGGCCCGTCTGCAGGTAGGGGAGAGTGCCATGTCATCTGCCTCTCCACTGCCTGCGGACGAGGGGTCACACAAACGTATGGGTTCCGTCCTGGTTGGTGTCGCGTTGCGCACGCGTGTCATTCGTGATGACGTGCGTTCTTCCTGGGCGGAGAATGCACGCCATCACGGAGAGTAGCGTCGTGACGTGGCACTGCTGGGAGGGGCCCTGGTTGGTGGGTTCCTACATGTGTCGCGCACTCTGGCGGACCTCTCCTCCTCTGTGGAGAATATGCGCCAGTCGTTCTCCACACCGTCTTCCGGCCCAGATTCCACCAGGGCCCCCTGTGGACCTGGTCCGACCAACACAGCCAGCTTGGTGGAGCTCACATCCCTGCCACAGTCGGGAGACGGCGGCCCAGCAGTGGTGGACACCACAACTGGAGACCAGCTGATGGAGGATGTGCAGGCACCATCAGACACGGAACATGGACAGCAGCAGCAGGAGCAGGCTCTAGGTGGGAGCAATGATGGCTCGCGGCCATCAACATCGGAGGGGCAGGCATGGGCCAGAGGGCAGGAGGACCCAGGACTGGAAGTGTCTTCCATGTGGCAGCGGTTAGGTCATGCTATAGATGCGGAGCGGCAGCGGGCAGAAGAGGCACGGCTCACGATGGTCAGGGCGGAGAACTCCATGCGGAGGGCCCTGAGGTGGGCCGAGTGCCTCAAGGCAATTTGCAGGGAGTTGGAGGAGAACATGTCGTCCCTGCGAACCTTCGGGCCATGGAAGAGGACCGCCTCCAGGACATTGAGCAGGAGTTCGATGATGCCCTGGCCCGGGACATCCAAAACTGAGCCATTGGACTAGCTCGCTGCCCTTGTAAATAGTTTTTAGAGTTAGGTTTCCTTTTCGTTTTCCTTTTATTTGTGGTCAATGGACAATGCCACACAAATGTGTATATAGTTATGTTTTTAGGTAGTTTGTTAGGTAGGTTTCATTTGTTTGGTTGGGATCATGGACCCTTTACATCCTTGGACAATTGATTGTATATAGTTTCATCATGTATTCATTTTTGGTTTTTTGCATTATGGACATGGAGCAATGGATTTATTTTTTCCAGACAATGGATTGTAAATAGTTGGACTATGGATTGATTTCACTTTTTTTTTAATTATGAACATGAAGCAATGGAGATTTTTTTTTACATTTCCTTTGGATTTGCGTTGTTGGAGGGTGACTTTGGACTGTTTTTCTTTTAAATTTTTTTGGATTGGTTATCATTTTCATTCAATCATCTTTTTCACATGCTTTTCATTTCATGTTTCATATTTTAGTATGCTTTAATTTCATTTTTGATTTCATGTACATAATACATTTTCATTTTTTAGTTCCATGTGTGGGATTCGCTCATTGGGTTGATGCATGTGAAAATGTGGGTTTACACAAGCAATGCCAACCAGTGTATGTGTGTGACGGACATGTGTTGATGTACATAGTTGACTTTTGGTTTGTGTCATGAGATCGGCATTTCACTGTTGGGGGGTGGGGGTGCAGGGGGACATGAGTGGGGGTCTGCTGGCAGGTGCCCCTCAGTGCTGGGGGGTGGGGGTGGAGGGGGACATGAGTGGGACATGAGTGGGGTCATGCTGGCAGGTGCCCCTCAGTGCTGGGGGGTGGGGGTGCGGGGGGACATGAGTCAGGGCCTGCTGGCAGGTGCCCTGCACTGCTGGGGGGTGGGGGTGCAGATGGACATGAGTGGGACATGAGTGGGGGCCTGCTGGCAGGTGCCCCACAGTGCTGGGGGGTGGGGGTGCAGGGGGACATGAGTGGGGGCCTGCTGGCAGGTGCCCCTCAGTGCTGGGGGGTGGGGGTGCAGGGGGACATGAGTGGGGGCCTGCTGGCAGGTGCCCTGCACTGCTGGGGGGTGGGGGTGCAGGGGGACATGAGTGGGGGCCTGCTGGCAGGTGACCCTCAGTGCTGGGGGGTGGGGATGCAGGGCGACATGAGTGGGGGCCTGCTGGCAGGTGCCCCTCAGTGCTGGGGTGGGGGTGCAGGGGGGCATGAGTGGGGGCCTGCTGGCAGGTGCCTCTCAGTGCTGAGGGGTAGGGGTGCCGGGGGACATGAGTGAGGGCCTGCTGGCAGGTGCCCTGCACTGCTGGGGGGTGGGGGTGCAGGGGGACATGAGTGGGGGCCTGCTGGCAGGTGCCCCTCAGTGCTGGGGGGTGGGGGTGCAGGGGACATGAGTGGGGGCCTGCTGGCAGGTGCCCTGCACTGCTGGGGGGTGGGGGTGCAGGGGGACATGAGTGGGGGCCTGCTGGCAGGTGCCCCACAGTGCTGGGGGGTGGGGGTGAAGGGGGACATGAGTGGTGGCCTGCTGGCAGGTGCCCTGCACTGCTGGGGGGTGGGGGTGCAGGGGAACATGAGTGGGGGCCTGCTGGCAGGTGCCCCACAGTGCTGGGGGGTGGGGGTGCATAGGGACATGAGTGGGGGCCTGCTGGCAGGTGTCCCTCAGTGCTGGGGGGTGGAGGTGCAGGGGGACATGAGTGGGACATGAATGGGGGCCTGCTAGCAGGTGCCCCACAATGCTGGGGGGTGGGGGTGCAAGGAGACATGAGTTGGTGATCAGTAGTGCAAGGTGACATGTGGCTTGGCTGGGGGGCATGCCCATGGTGGATGGGCTGCCTGCGGGACATGACTAGGGGGTGCAGGGTAGTCCCCTGTGGTGTGGGCTGCCTGCAGGGGCCGTGGAGGGTGCGAGGGAACACCTAGGAGGACCCACACTGCCAATTCACATGTGGGACTCCCCAGCACCCCTGAAATACACGTACCCTGCTGAAATCGCATGTGAGACTTCCTGCGAACCCCAGTTATACACGTACCCTGCTCGCACAGTGCCCTTTCGTGTGTGAAACTTCCCACGAACCCTGTAATACATGTACCCTGCTGAAATCGCGTGTGAGACTTCCCGCGAACCCCAGTTATACACGTACCCCGCTCGCACAGGGCCCTTTCGCGTGTGAAACTTCCCGCGAACCCCATAATACACGTACCCTGCTGAAATTGCGTGTGAGACTTCCTGCAAACCCCAGTTATATACGTACCCTGCTCGCACAGGGCCCTTTCGCGTGTGAAACTTCCTGCGAACCCCGTAATGCACGTACCCTGCTGAAATCGCGTGTGAGACTTCCCGCGAACCCCGTAATACACGTACCCTGATGAAATCGCATGTGAGACTTCCCACGAACCCCAGCTATACATGTACCCCGCTCGCACAGGGCCCTTTCGCGTGTGAAACTTCCTGCGAACCCGGTAATGCAGTACCCTGCTGAAATCGCGTGTGTGACTTCCCGCGAACCCCGTAATAGACGTACCCTGATGAAAACGAACGCGTGTGAGACTTCCTGCGAACCCCAGCTCTACACGTACCCCGCTCGCACAGGGCCCTTTCGCGTGTGAAACTTCCCGCAAACCCCGTAATACACGTACCCTGCTGAAATCGTGTGTGAGACTTCCTGCGAACCCCAGTTATTCACGTACCCCGGTCGCACAGGGCCCTTTCGCGTGTAAAACTTCACACGAACCCCAGGAATACACGTACCCCACTCACACAGGGCCAATATTCCTGGGGTTCGCGTGAAGTTTCACACGCGAAAGGGCCCTGTGCGAGCAGAGTACGTGTATTACTGGGGTTTGCGGGAAGTCTCACATGGGATTTCAGCAGGGTACTTGTATTTTGGGGCGTGCAGGGGAGTCCTACACGTGAATTGGCAGTGTGGGTCCTCCCAGGTGTTCCCTCTACACCCTCCACGGCCCCTGCAGGCAGCCCACACCACAGGGGACTTCCCTGTACCCCTGGTCATGTCCCGCAGGCAGCCCATCCACCATGGGCATGCCCCCCAGCAGGCCCCCACTCATGTCCCACTCATGTCCCCCTGCACCCCCACCCCCCAGCACTGAGGGGCACCTGCCAGCAGGCCCCCACTCATGTCCCCCTGCACCCCTACCCCCCAGCAGTGCAGGGCACCTGCCAGCAGGCCCCCACTCATGTCCCACTCATGTCCCCCTTGCACCCCCACCCCCCAGCACTGAGGGGCACCTGCCAGCAGGCCCCAACTCATGTCCCCTTGCACCCCCAGCACTGTGGGGCACCTGCCAGCAGGCCCCCACTCATGTCCCCCTGCACCCGCAGCCCCCAGCACTGAGGGGCACCTTCCAGCAGGCCCCCACTCATGTCCCACTCATGTCGCCCTGCACCCCCACCCCCCAGCAGTGCAGGGCACCTGCCAGTAGGCCCCCACTCATGTCCCCCTGCACCCCCACCCCCCAGCACTGAGGGGCACCTGCCAGCAGGCCCCCATTCATGTCTCACTCATGTCCCCTGGCGCCCCCACCCCCCAGCACTGTGGGGCACCTGCCAGCAGGCCCCCACTCATGTCCCCTTGCACCCGCACCCCCCAGAACTGAGGGGCACCTGGCAGCAGGGCCCCTCTCATGTCCCCTTGCAACCCCACCCCCCAGCACTGTGGGGCACCTGCCAGCAGGCCCCCACTCATA
Organism: Ambystoma mexicanum; assembly: GCF_040938575.1. Taxonomy (NCBI): domain Eukaryota; kingdom Metazoa; phylum Chordata; class Amphibia; order Caudata; family Ambystomatidae; genus Ambystoma; species Ambystoma mexicanum. The sequence continues at coordinate 676,906,390 of NC_090928.1, forward strand.
TCCCCCTGCACCCCCAACCCCCAGCACTGAGGGGCACCTGCCAGCAGGTCCCCACTCATGTCCCCTTGCACCCTCACCCCCCAGCACTGAGGGGCACCTGCCAGCAGGCCCCCACTCATGTCCCACTCATGTCCCCCTGCACCCCCACCCCCCAGCACTGGGGGGCACCTGCCAGCAGGCCCCCACTCATGTCCCACCCATGTTCCCCTGCACCCCCAACCCTCAGCACTGAGGGACACCTGCCAGCAGGCCCCCACTCATGTCCCCCTGCACCCCCACCCCCCAGCACTGTGGGGCACCTGCCAGCAGGCCCCCACTCATGTCCCACTCATGTCCGCCGGCACCCCCACCCCCTAGAAGTGCAGGGCACCTTCCTGCAGGCCCTCACACATGTCCCACTCATGTCCCCCAGCACCCCAAACCCCCAGCAGTGAAATTTCAATCTCATGACACAAACCAAAAGTCAACTATGTACATCAACACATGTCCGTCACACACATACACTGGTTGGCATTGCTTGTGTAAACCCACATTTTCACATGCATCAACCCAATGAGCGAATCCCACACATTGAACTAAAAAATGAAAATGTATTATGTACATGAAATCAAAAATGAAATGAAAGCATACCAAAATATGAAACATGAAATGAAAAGCATGTGAAAAAGATGATTGAATGAAAATGATAACCAATTCAAAAAAATTTAAAGGAAAAACAGTCCGAAGTCACCCTCGAACAACGCAAATCCAAAGGAAACGTAAAAAAAAAAACTCCATTGCTTCAAAAAGAAATCAATCCATAGTCCAACTATTTACAATCCATTGTCCGGAAAAAATAAATCCATTGCTCTATGTCCATAATGCAAAAAAAAAAAAAAAGAAATGAATACATGATGAAACTATATACAATCCATTGTCCAAGGATGTGAAGGGTCCATCATCCCAACCAAACAAATGAAACCTGCCCAACAAACTACAAAACAATATAACTATATACAAATTTGTGTGGCATTGTCCAGTGACCACAAATAAAAGGAAAACCAAAAGGAAACCTAACTCTAAAAACTATTTACAAGGGCAGCGAGCTAGTCCGATGGCTCACTTTTGGATGTCCCGGGCCAGGGCATCATCTAACTCATGCTCAATGTCCTGGAGGCGGTCCTCTTCCATGGCCCAGAGGGTTCGCAGGGACGACGACATGTTCTCCTCCAACTCCCTGCGAATTGCCTCGAGGCACTCGGCCCGCCACAGAGCCCTCCGCATGGAGTTCTCCGTCCTGACCATCATGAGCCGTGCCTCTTCTGCCCACTGCCGCTCCGCATCTATAGCATGGCCTAACCACTGCCACACGGAAGACACTTCCAGTCCTGGGTCCTCCTGCCCTCTGGCCGATGCCTGCCCCTCCGATGTTGAAGGCCCCAAGCCATCATGGCCCCCACTTTGTTGCTGCTGCTGCTGTGCCTCTGCCTGTGCCCTGGCTCTTGCTGCCTGCACATCCTCCTCCGGCTGGGGTGCAGTTGTTGATGTGGCCACCCCTGCTGGACGTCCGACTCCCGACTGTGGCAGGGATGTGTCCTCCACCAGCCTGGCCGCAGGGTCAGAGGCAGTTCCACAGTGTACCCAGGTGATACATGGGTGGGAAGATGGCATGGAGGACGACTGGCGCATAGGGGGTTCAGGTGAGGAGGGGGTCGGAACAAGGTCCAGCAAACGGAGGAATCCGGCCTTGGTGAGCTCTCCCAGTAGGTCTACGCAGTCAACGAGGCATTCGAGATGATGTGCAGTGTCCTCACGAATACACTGCAGGTCACCTCGCATGCACCATTGACGCAACGCCACCCCACTCAGGACAGGCTCAACCCGGTCCCGGATAGCCACGTCCGCAGGGAGAGGAAGGCCAGTTGTTGTAAGCGGATCCCCTCCCTGAAAACGGGTCTGGACGTAGGCATCCCTGCTGGTGCAGGATGATGCAGTCACAGGATCAGGGACATGATTACACACAGGCACCTCTGCGGTGGCCTGTGCTGCCTCCTGTCCCTGCCCCTGCACTGCACCACTAGCACCAGTGGAATCCCACCTCCAGACCCCGTGTCTCTCCCTTGCACAGCCTCCTCCTCCACCAAACCCCCCACCAACCTGGTTGACTCCGTGCCTGTTAGGGAGAATTCTCTGTTTAGGCTGAATTTCCTAACCTAGTGAGTCCCCCAGCAGCTTTGGTGGATTTCTGGAGTTTGTTTTTTCCATCCTGCCAAGAGTGAGACTCTTTTTTCGCCACTCTTGGACATGAATGTGTGTAATTCCTTTGAAAGTCAATGTGTTCTATGGGCTATGGGGTCTTTTACTCCATAGGGTCTCATATGTTTTTCTATGTGTGTTACACCGCACCCTCCGTGCCGTAACACTGGTGCGTCCTAGCGGACCTCCATCTTAGACTCCATACCCGGGGAGTGACTACTGTCTCCCCGGGCATGTAAAGTCACCATTGGCTTTACTAGACCTAAATTTACTAACAGAACTAGTACAAACCATCTTATTGTGGACGTACTAGTAGGGTTAATTCGATTACTCCTGGATCTGTTATTCGAGGGGGCACGGTCCCGTCCCCCCTCGTCGAGTTTTGGCTGGTGGCAGTGGAAACTACTTGTTATGTTCGACCCCGAACATAACCCTATGGGATTCGTCCCATTGTTAGAGATTGATACTTTTTCTCGTTAATCTCTAACGTACCACCGGTCTACTTATCTTAAATAAGTTTATCGGATGGTATTTTCTGCCAGAACTCGGTTTTTAAAATGGCATCTGTGTTCGTCTCTGTGACTCCTAAACCAAAGGTCGAGCCCTTTGTTCCACTTTTGGCGGGCTCTGTACAGAGACCCTCCAAAGTGGTGCCATTCTGTCTGGGTTACCACAGGGGTGTGGGAGGGGGTTTAGGCACCCTGGACCGAGTTGCCTTGCCAACTCCGGTCGCACTCTGGTGTATTGGCCCAAGTGGTGAGCCTCCCCGCTCACCACTTAGCATGTGTTGATTGACAACTAGGCTGAATGAATGGGAGTTTTCTGCATAAAAGCAGGGCTTTTGGGACTGGATCTTCAGAAGTCTCCACAGGACCTAAGAATCCGAAGAGGGTAAAGCTGAGCCGACCTGCACGACGACACCTCCGGTGGAGCCCTGCTGAACCGACTCACCACTTCCCGACGACAGAGGAGATCTCCCTGCCGGAGAGTCTCTTCCCCTGACTGGTGGGAACAACCAGTCCCTTTTGCTTTTTCTTTGCCTTAGGACGCAGTGGTCGAATTGCCCGTGCAGAGCACCTCGGCAACCGGATAGCCACTACCCCTGTACCGCGACCAAAAGGTGGTGCCTTGTGACGGAGGACTCCGCGGCTGGTCTCTTCCCTGGTGGTGCACCGAACTTCACTTTTCTTCGACGACGAGATCATCTCTACTCTTGGCAAAGACCCGACGTGCATCGACCACCAGGAACAACTGCCCCCGCCGGAGCTGTCTCTCCACAAACAAGGTACCGTGTCCGCCTGGCTTCCCTTTCGATCGGTTCGAGTGAGGTGTCTTAATTCTCTCCTTTCCGTTGGGTCGCCTCCAAGCTTTCTCACGTATTGTTCTGAACTAGTTCAATCTGCCGATAACAAGTTGCTACAAAGACTCTAACGCATCTCCACTAGAGACTTTTTGGGACATATCGCCTTGCCTCTCTCCGAGTGGGCCTGGCCTCTGAACTTAATGATCTATTGTGGTTCTTGCCTTCTTGCCTTGCATTTTTTTCCCGTGAAGTATTGAACTGTGTTGATTTCTTAACCTACTGATTTTTCTCTCCAGGCCCAACTAATATATGAGTGTCATCTAGGTTGAGGTATACACCTCTGTCTGCAAATAAGTGGTGCCGGTAGAATCTAGACTTGTCGAAATATTGTTAGGGGGATTGATCGTTTCTTCTTCGTAGAGTAATTGTATTTGATTTGTTTGCCGTGATAGTGCCATAGTGTTTTTGATAGATGTTTCGTTATAAATAAATACCTTAATATCTTTACACTGAAGCCTCGTTGCGTGTTTGATTGTCTTACTGTGAAGAATTGCCCTATCTTGTATACTCCACATACTGATTAACTCTTCTTGAGGGAAGTCTGACTGCTCAGCCACAGCAACCAAGTGAATCTGTGTGGTACAGACTGCTACCAAGTGGGTTTACTGCCAAACACCTGTAGTCCTAAATCTTTTGCAGTGGTCCCAGAGGGAACTGCACAGGTTTCCGCCTAACACTGATGTACAGCGGTGGGATTTGTATCGAGTATACAGTTTAGAGTGCTTTTCGACACTTTAGGATAACTAACCACAAAGCTTAGCACTTAAAAGCAACTTTCAGAAACATGTGTGCGATGGAAACTTACAGTCAAGAGTCCTTGTCAGGTGAAAATACTGAGAGTTTGCGAGCAAGAGAATCTTCCTGTAAGAGGCAAGAAGTTAGAACTAATTGAGAGATTGCTGGTGAACCAAAGTCTGGGTACTGGTTCAGAGGAACCAATTTCTCCAGCAAATGTAGATAACAGTGATGGTGTTGATCTAAATCATAATTCTAATGATAGCGATGAAGAGGCTGACGAGGAAGGAGAGGCTAACGAAACTGTCTCCCCAGCTCCTCTACCTGCCTTACCAGCTGTGCCTACGGGGCCCATACCCGGTCCCACGAGTAACCCTGCTTATTTTGAACTTGAAAAAATGAAGCTCGAATTAGAATACAAACGGTTCTTGGCTCAATCTGAACGAAACCAAGAGCTCGAGTTCAGATGGATGAATGCCCAGGCTGAGCAGAAGCAAGCTGAGTTAAGACTCAGAGAAATAGAACTTAATCATGAGTTGGAGATGAAAAAGTTGTCTATGGAAAATGCTTCTCTCTCCTCTGGTTCCTCAAGGAGCTCCAGTCCCAAAAGACCCCGGATGCCGAAGGAATTAGTGGGTATGTATGAACCGAGATTGGATGTGTTGGATTGGTTGAAACTGTTTGAGTACATCATGGGCTACAGGACATCACCGGGAAAGATTTACTTCCCTGGTTGTTCTCTAGGCTCCCTCCTGTTGCGACTGATGTGGTAATGGAGTTGGGGGAGGCGGATAAGACGGATTACGAAAGTGTGAAACTAGCTTTGATAGCTAGATTGGGGAAGACCCCTTCCCAGTATTTTAAGAGGTTTAGAACCCTCAAAAAGCATGATGATACCCCTTGGGTTACCTGGGTGAGTGAAGGGTTGAAAAACTTAGAGGGATGGATTAAGGGTTACAAAGTGAACACTTATGAGGGTATGAGGAATCTTTTTATGTTGGAGTCTATTTATGATGCCTGTTTTCCTGAGCTCAGACAGCACTTGGCTGATTCGAAGGAATTGGATTCCCGGAAGCTAGCTAAGGCTGCTGACTTATGGGTTGCCAACAGGGCTACTCATAAGGATTCTGGGGTAACTCAGAAAAAGGATGAGGGAAAACAGCCTAAAAAAGACTCAAAAGAGAATTCAAAAAACTCAAATTCCAAAGAGGGCCCCAAACAAAACCAGAAGGGTAAGCCACCGGGAAAACCACAGCAGAATAGTGTGCCTTCTGGTGCCAAACCGGAAGGAGGTCAGAACAAGCCACCATTCCAGAAAGCATTCGGTAAATGCTTTATTTGTGGCTCGACTGACCACGTGAAAGGAGATCCCAGATGTAAGGGTAAACCTTCAGGGGTCCAGCTTGTCCTTGCCTTTGCTCCAGAGGAGGAAGTCCAAATGGCAAGTGGAAACTTTCTACTGCTAGCTGACAAACCCATTGGAGTCTCAGCCAGCGTTTCTTTAGTATCTCTGGGGTTGTGGGAACAACAGAATTTAGATGTCTATAATTCTATCCCCGATAATACTAAAGAGTATTATAAGGACAGTGTCCAGGTGACTGGTCAGGAGACTCCTGCCATTAGGGACACTGCGGCCAGCATAACTGTGGTGGATAAATCGTTTTTTCAGGCTGAGGACGTTGCTAAGGCACCCAAACGCCTCACCAAGTTAGCTGGAGGGCCTGTGCAAATGCTTCCCCGATTACCATTTCTCATCCAGTGTAACGACATGACTGTTAAGATACCTGTCAGCATACAGAGTGAGGTACCAGGACGCGTACTGTTGGGTAACGATTTGAAAACTCTCGGAGTTGTATCGCATACTCCCAGACTGTAACGCTCACCTGATTCCCACGGAGGCACTGATCCCGGCTGGGCTGCTATTGTTTCTTCAATTGAGAAGCGTAGAGCTCGGACGACTCTCAGGACTGGGCTTCCTCTTATCGAATGTCTGACTTGCAGAGTAAGTTTTCTGCAGGTGGAAGAAAAAGGGTTAATCACCGTTTGATGGAATTCCTTCTCCCACCAATCGCCAGTTTCTCCCACCGCCTAGCTTTCTACTTGTCTCGGCGAGCTCTCACCTTAGGCGTATAAATGCTGAGCTCTCCATCCTGCGTCTGGTGCAGGGGTGCGTGGATTCCAGTTACGTCACTGGATGAGTTCAGTGTTGAGGCTCAAGTCTTTTGCGGCCTTAGTTGTGGCACTGGTGCTGGGATGCCGAAGAGCGATGCCGCCGTTACTGCACGAGCGGATGCCTGTAAGTATACTGTGGTCTTTAGGCTTTAAAAGATGGGCACCTCAATAATGTCCATTTTCCTTTGTTTCAGGCCTCGCAATGCTGTGGGCGTAGTTTTCCGTTGCCGCTGCACGTGCAGATGCACGTAAGTATAATGTTCGTTGGCCGCTTTTAATGGCACCTCCAATAATGTCCTTTTTCTAGTTTTCAGGTACCGGGATGCTGCGGGCTTTATATCCGTTGCCACTGCACGTGCCGATGCACGTAAGTATAATGATCGTTGGCCGCTTTTAATGGCACCTCTAATAATCCTAGTATTCAGGTGCCGGGATGCTGCGGGCTTTGGTGTCCAGTCAACTGGTCGACTGCAATTTGGTCGACTGCAATTTGGTCGACACCATTTGGTCGAATGCCAAATGGTCGAATTTTTTTTTTTTATATATATATATATGTGTTTTGTGGGTTTTCGTGTGGGGAAAAAAAATAAAAAAGAAAAAAAAGGGGGTTGGGGGGGGGACCCCCCAAAAAAAACCAAAAAATGGGTAAAAAAAAAAAAAAAAAAATTAGACCATTTGGCATTCGACCAAATGGTGTCGACCAAATTGTCTGTCGACCAAATGTTTTCGACCATTTGACTGGTAACCGCGGGCTTTATATCTGTTGCCACTGCACGTGCCGATGCACGTAAGTATAATGTCGTTGGCCGCTTTTAATGGCACCTCAAATAATGTCTTTTTCCTGTTTTTCAGGTGCCGGATGCTGAGGTTGATGCGACTGCCTTCACCCGAACCCCTTTTTAATTATGTCCTTTGCCTTTCAGGTGCAGAGAAGCTGCCGAAGAGAAGGCCGTGGTTAGCTCTGTTGCAATCACGGATGGATCAGGTAAGCGGGCGCGGCTGCGAGCGAGTTGCACTTTTCTAACCTTATGTTTATTCTTTGCAGGTTTTGCCGGTGACTGGATTCCGGGATCTGGTAAGTATTGTTCTGTGTCTTTCTTCATTCACAGGTTGCTGCGCGGAAGCTGAAGATGACTCTGGACCTGGAATGCAGGAGCCGACTCGGTGAGCGTCCTGCTGCTGCTGCAGAATAACGCGAAGCACGTGTTTTCCATCGGGTGTGGTTTAAATAGCAGAGAAGTGCTTCCAGTGTGTGTTCTTCCACCGGTTCCACCCAGGTAAGAAAAGAGTTCCTGAATGGAGGGAATAGTTCCTCCCAGCCCTGATGGCTGGGGACTTCAACCAGACTGGATTGTTCTGGGTAAATATGCAGCATGGTCTGCCTCAGGTAAGTCCACCCAAGCATTATTACACTGTTTATCAATATGAGCCCGGCACCTATGGGTCTGCTGGGTCCGGAGTAGTGGAAGACGGGTCTGCTTCCGAGGGCGCTGGGCCAGTCCTGGCCCCTCGGGAGTAGCACCCATGACACAGACCTCCTAGTAAACGGTTACAGGAGCTAACCAGACCCACAAGAGAGAGGACCATGCGCGGTACTCTCCAGGAGATGATGAAGAAAGAAATCACTCCTGCTCCACTGGAATTGGCGGCCGCTGTCTCCAAGAAATCAGAAGCGAAAGTGAAACCTAAGACTTCTATCCCGAACCGAGCAGCCAGCATTCCAGTGCAGCCAACACGGACTTCCCCGCGGTTGTCCAAAGTTACACCCGTAACTCCACCTCCAGCCGAGGGTGAGAGGGAGGTACAACCCTGTGTGGTAGAATTAGACTCTGAGGAAGAGCTAATAGAAGGCCAGGAACTCATTGGAGATCTGGATCCTGTTGACCATCCTGAGCTGCAGTCTTTACTGGCAGAAGGTGGACCCAGCAGGGCAGACTTCAGTAAGGGACAGAGGGAATGTCCAACTCTGGAAGGTCTTCGCCACCAGGCAGAAGCTCAGGCTGAAGGGCAAGAGCCTGGGAAATACAGGTTGCACTGGGAAGATGGCCTCTTCTATAGTGAACCGACCGAGTCTGCACCTGGAGACTACAAACGACTTGTAGTACCCCAAGAGAACAGACCACAGTTCTTGCAGTTAGCCCACGAGATTCCTTTGGCTGGTCACTTGAGTTTCAAGAAGACTAAGGAAAGGCTCTCTCTCTACTTCTATTGGCCAAAGATGGGGGCCGAAGTGGAAAAACACTGCAGGAGCTGCCACACCTGCCAGACCTCTGGTAAGGTTGGCTCCAAGAATGTGGCACCTTTAGTGCCTTTCCCAGTTGTGGGAGTCCCATTTGAGAGAGTAGGGATTGACATTGTTGGTCCCCTTGATCCTCCAACCCCCTCAGGCAACAGGTTTATACTTGTTGTAGTAGACCATGCTACTAGGTATCCTGAGGCAATTCCTATGAGGACTGTTACAGCTCCGGCTGTGGCTAAGGCCCTCCTTGGTATTTTTACTAGGGTCGGGTTTCCTAAGGAAGTAATCTCTGACAGGGGTCAAACTTTATGTCCCACTACATGAAAGCCATGTGGAAAACCTGTGGAGTTACTTACAAGTTCTCAACAGCTTACCACCCACAAACCAATGGGTTGGTAGAACGGTTCAACCGAACCATGAAGAGCATGATAGGTGCTTTAGAAGAACCCCTTAAGCGTAAGTGGGACCTTCTACTGCCATGCTTTCTCTTTGCTTATAGAGAAGTCCCTCAGGAGGGAGTAGGTTACTCTCCCTTCGAACTACTCTATGGTCATCCCGTCAGAGGTCCCTTGGCCCTGATTAAGGAGGGGTTGGAGAGTGCTCCTTCCCCCAAGCCAGTCAGAGTGACTGACTACGTGATAGGTCTCCGGAGGAGAATGTCGCACATGATGACGGAAGCAAGTGATAACTTGAAAGCTGGACAAGCATTGGTCAAGCACTGGCGCGATCAAAAGGCTAACATGGTTGAGTTCACTCAAGACCAGCTCATTCTCGTTATGATCCCAATAAGGCAGAGGGCCTTGCAAGACAAGTGGATGGGATCCTTCAGAGTTGTGGGTAAATTCGGAGAGGTCAACTATCTGGTGGACTTGGGCAATCCCAAGGAGGCTCCTACAGTCTTCCACACCAATCGACTTAAAGCGTATGTCTCACGACCTGATGTAGGAGCGTTGCTTCTAGCATCATCCGAGGAAGGAGAAGAGAGTGAAGCTCTTCCGGATCTCCTCAGAGGCTTACCTTTAGATGAAAAAATTGAAGGAGTAAATCTCTCCTCCAATCTGACACCCGAGCAACAAGAAGAGTGCAAATCTATGTTGAATCAGTTTGCCTCTCTGTTCTCGCTTTCACCAGGCTTGACCCCTTGGGGCCAGCACGACATACTCACTGGTGACTGTCTGCCGGTCAAAAGCAGAGGATACAGAATGTCAGAGAACGTACAAACCCACATCAAATGTGAGGTCAGCAAGATGCTCGATCTCGGGGTGATAGAGCCCTCTACTAGTCCATGGTCTAGCCCCGTTGTGTTAGTACCAAAGGCCGGATCTAAAGAACTTAGATTCTGCGTGGATTATAGAGCTCCTAATGCAGTCACCAAGACTGATGCCCACCCTTTGCCAAGAACAGATGAGTTGGTGGATAAACTTGGCGCCGCCAAGTTCCTCAGCACATTTAACTTGACGTCAGGCTATTGGCAAATAGCCCTGACAGACCATGCCAAGGAGAAAACTGCATTTTTTACCCTAGTTGGCTTATACCAGTTTAAGGTAATGCCTTTCGGATTGAAGAATGCACCTGCCACGTTTCAACGGATGGTAAACCAGGTTCTGAATGGGATGGAGGACTTCTGCATGGCATAGTTGGATGACATCGCAGTGTTCAGCAATTCCTGGGAAGAACATGTAACCCACCTGAGAGATGTTTTGCAGGCTCTTGGACAAGCCAATCTGACCACAAAGGCAAGCAAATGCCAAATTGGACAGAGTAAGGTAGTCTATATTGGACATGAGGTAGGAGATGGAGAAATAAGGCCTTTGCTCAGTAAGATCGAAGCTGTGCAAAATTGGACAACACCGACTACTCAAACCCAAGTGAGAGCCTTCCTAGGCCTCACTGGGTACTACAGGAGTTTCATAGAGAACTATGGGACCATAGCTTCTCCACTGAATGTCATCTCCTCGCCCAAATTTCCTAAAAAGGTTAGATGGAACGAGGAGTGCAATCAGGCTTTTGAAAACCTGAAAAAGGCTCTTTGCCAAGCCCCAGTACTCAGAGCTCCTGATTACCACCAACACTTCATTGTGCAAACAGATGCTTCAAATGTAGGTATAGGTGCCGTACTCAGTCAACTGGATGGGAAAGGTAGGGGGTACCCCGTTTGCTTCATCAGCCGCAAGCTGAAGGATCCTGAAACAAGGTGGGCAACAATCGAAAGAGAGTGCTTTGCTATCGTGTGGGCTCTGAAGAAGTTTAGGCCGTACTTGTATGGTTCTACTTTCGTCATTCAGACTGACCACCAACCCTTGAGATGGTTAATGCAAATGAAAGGGGAAAACCCAAAACTATTGAGATGGTCGATCTGCCTGCAAGGGTTTGATTTCACCATTGAGCACAGGTCAGGGTGTCACCACCAAAATGCTGATGGTCTCTCTAGGATGTATGTCATCGACTAGAGGTATGAGATTCATCCAGGAGTGGATTAAATCCTCCTATCCCTTAGTCTGGGGGAGGAGGGTGAGTGTTAGGGAGAATTCTCTGTTTAGGCTGAATTTCCTAACCTAGTGAGTCCCCCAGCAGCTTTGCTGGATTTCTGGAGTTTGTTTTTTCCATCCTGCCAAGAGTGAGACTCTTTTTTCCCCACTCTTGGACATGAATGTGTGTAATTCCTTTGAAAGTCAATGTGTTCTATGGGCTATGGGGTCTTTTACTCCATAGGGTCTCATATGTTTTTCTATGTGTGTTACACCGCACCCTCCGTGCCGTAACACTGGTGCGTCCTAGCGGACCTCCATTTTAGACTCCATACCCGGGGACTGACTACTGTCTCCCCGGGCATGTAAAGTCACTATTGGCTTTACTAGACCTAAATTTACTAACAGAACTAGTACAAACCATCTTATTGTGGACGTACTAGTAGGGGTAATTCGATTACTCCTGGATCTGTTATTCAAGGGGGCACGGTCCCGTCCCCCCTCGTCAAGTTTTGGCTGGTGGCAGTGGAAACTACTTGTTATGTTCGACCCCGAACATAACCCTATGGGATTCGTCCCATTGTTAGAGATTGATACTTTTTCTCGTTAATCTCTAATGTACCACCAGTCTACAGTCTACTTATCTTAAATAAGTTTATCGGATGGTATTTTCTGCCAGAACTCGGTTTTTAAAATGGCGTCTGTGTTCGTCTCTGTGACTCCTAAACCAAAGGTTGAGCCCTTTGTTCCACTTTTGGCGGGCTCTGAGACCCTCCAAAGTGGTGCCATTCTGTCTGGGTTACCACAGGGGTGTGGGAGGGGGTTTAGGCACCCTGGACCGAGTTGCCTTGCCAACTCCAGTTGCACTCTGGTGTGATTGGCCCAAGTGGTGAGCCTCCCCGCTCACCACTTAGCATGTGTTGTTTGACAGCTAGGCTGAATGAATGGGGGTTTTCTGCATAAAAGCAGGGCTTTTGAGACTGGATCTTCAGAAGTCGCCACAGGACCTAAGAATCCGAAGAGGGTAAAGCTGAGCCGACCTGCACGACGACACCTCCGGTGGAGCCCTGCTGAACCGACTCACCACTTCCCGATGACAGAGGAGATCTCCCTGCCGGAGAGTCTCTTCCCCTTACTGGTGGGAACAACCAGTCCCTTTTGCTTTTTCTTCGCCTCAGGGCGCAGTGGTCGAATTGCCCGTGCAGAGCACCTCGGCAACCGGATAGCCACTACCCCTGTACCGCGACCAAAAGGTGGTGCCTTGTGACGGAGCACTCCGCGGCTGGTCTCTTCCCTGGTGGTGCACCGGACTTCACTTTTCTTCGACGACGCTGGAGCTATCTCTCCACAAACAAGGTACCGTGTCCGCCTGGCTTCCCTTTCGATCGGTTCGAGTGAGGTGTCTTAATCCTCTCCTTTCCGTTGGGTCGCCTCCAAGCTTTCTCACGTATTGTTCTGAACTAGTTCAATCTGCCGATAACAAGTTGCTACAAAGACTCGAACGCATCTCCACTAGAGACTTTTTGGGACATATCGCCTTGCCTCTCTCCGAGTGGGCCTGGCCTCTGAGCTTAATGATCTATTGTGGCTCTTGCCTTCTTGCCTTGGATTTTTTTCCCGTGAAGTATTGAACTGTGTTGATTTCTTAACCTACTGATTTTTCTCTCCCGTCCTAACTAATATTAGAGTGCCATCTAGGTTGAGGTATACACCTCTGTCTGCAAATAAGTGGTGCCGGTAGAACCTAGACTTGTCAAAATATTGTTAGGGGGATTGATCGTTTCTTCTTCGTAGAGTAATTGTATTTGATTTGTTTGCCGTGATAGTGCTTTTAGTGTTTTTGATAGATGTTTCGTTATAAATAAATACCTTAATATCTTTACACTGAAGCCTTGTTGCGTGTTTGATTGTCTTACTGTGAAGAATTGCCCTATCTTGTATACTCCACAGACTGCTTAACTCGTCTTGAGGGAAGTCTGACTGCTCAGTCACAGCTACCAAGTGAATCTGTGTGGTACAGACTGCTACCAAGTGGGTTTACTGCCAAGCACCTGTAGTCCTAAATCTTTTGCAGTGGTCCCAGAGGGAACTGCACAGGTTTCCGCCTAACAGTGTCATCTTCCTCTGTCGGACCCTGTGGGGTCTCAGCTGCCCCTTCTGCTGCCGAGGAGTCCAACTCCGACCTCTGCCTCTTGGACCTACCCTCGGCAGCTGTGTCATGGGACGCGGCACCGGACTCCTCACTCCCTGACGAGATGACAACCTGGGAGGGGAGCCGGGCCTTGTGTCTCCGGCTGGCGGTGCGATCCCTGCCGCTGTGCTCCACAGCACCCCCTCCGCCCTCTTCATCAGTTGACGCTGAAGACAGGGAGAGATAAGACACAGGCATCAAGGCACTGTACAATGGACTGAAACACACATGACAGTTGCACATGAGTGGCAGTGTCAAACTTCAGACATGGCATCACAATCCTCAACACACATGTCATTTCAACTCACACACATGAGCAATTCCACAGCCATATCACAACAGCCAGCACCATCCATACACATACAACAGCATGAGCATCCAAAGGTGAGCCAGACATCACATGAAACACAGGGAGTGCTGTAGACAGGCACACGCGCCACCACACTTACATGCATGTCTACATCTCGTCCAACTGTTGCAGTGATGAGATCGCCATACATGTCAGATCTGCCATTCAGCCTTCTACATATCAGTGTCACATGCATCCTTGTTGCATCACAGTTGCACACTTGTCAAGTACACACACATGCACATGTACACAGTGCAGATGCATGCATTAGGAACCACCATCCATGCCACAACCATGCCAATGTACATACACAGAAATTCAAACATGTGTGCTCCCACACCTGCATTTGTCCAGCATGCTTACCAACACATACACCATCAATGTGTCTCACACATGAGAGGACACACATGTGGCAGCCTCATGCCCATGTTCATACACATCCCTACATGGCCCTACAAAAACAAATGTGCAACCTGCACACTACTGGCACACCATGACACACACAGTGTCCAATCAGTCCGCATGTACACTTATCGCTCGACTCCAGATGGGTCTGCTTCTCAAGGATCTGGACGTAGAGCGCCGGGCATATGCATTCCAGGACCCTCATTTGGTGGTCAGACAGCTGGCCCTGGTGCCCCTTGGCATCCGCTGCCTTTGCGAGGCGCCGGGCCTTGTTGAGGGTCCTGGACCTGAAGTCCTCCCAGCGCTTCTTGACATGATGTAAGTGGCGGACTGCCACCCCCTCTGCGTTGATGGCAGTCACAATGTCCATCCAGATCCTGGTCCGTCCTTCATTGTCGGCGCGCAAACTTCCAAAGAGGGCATCATACTGCCCCAGGACTTGCTCCACCAGGACACCAACTTCCCTGGCACTGAAGCTAGTGGCCCTCTGCCTCTCTGGCTGGGGGTTGCCAGTGCTGCCCGATGGTGTTCTGCTGGACATGGCAACCCCAGAGGCAGGAGTGGGTGGGCAACTGGGTCCTGGGGCTGGGCTGTGGAGCGATGGAATCCCAGTCGGGAGTCTTCAGTTCCAGCAGGGGTGGTCACAGCAACTGTACCCCTGGCTGACGTGCATGCAACAAAGGGCAGTTCACGTGGGCTGCAGGCAGTCAGGCAGCAGCAGATTGCAGGTGGGAGCGTGCTCGGGGATCTGGGGGGCAGTAATTCAGCCTTCTGGGCAGGAGCGTGGTCTTCCGTGTGTTTTTGCGTGGCCAGCTTGATACAGAGTGATTTGGCACGTGACAAATTGCACGTCAGCGTGTAATTGGAGAAAAGGCCTTCAGCGCGTAAGCGTGTCAGCACAAGTACACGTTTTCATTGGATCAAAGGCCCTTAGCGCGTAAACGCGTACGGGTGCAGGCATTTCCCTCGTGACGTGGGCTTAGTGGTTCAGCGCGCGTGAAAAAACTGCACGTCCGCGTGTGAATGTGTGTAATCCGAGGAAAGGGCCTATGCGCGTAAGTGACGCACGCGCCTGTTTCCCTCAGCACGGGTTAAAGGTGAGCAGGGCCAGCAGTTCGCTGTACGTGCCTTTTGTGGAGACCGACGTGTGTAGCTGATTCGTGTTGTTCCGTGCGCCATCACATCTTCAAAGCGATCGAGGACGTATCTCTTCTTTTGGCGGGGGTATTGGCTACGCGTGTTTTTCTGCATCGCGTTAGTCAGACGGTGAGTCGCGCATGCTATTTTTCCCACTGCGGGTGCCCCTGTGTATCGCACCTGTTTTCAAGGTCATAGTAGCCTGCGTGTCCCACGCGTATGCGTTTTTCGTGTTACTGGGTGCCACCGCGTACTGCGGGAGGTTGATTCCACGCACGTAGGCTGCAGGGTTGAGTGCATGGTTTTACTGCAGTTTTGGGGTGCCTGAGTGTAGCGTGACCCGTCACTACATCACCGGGGTCACATATAGCCTTGCAGGTGCAGGGAGGCTGTTAACATCTTGCATCCCACCCCCTTCACCCCAATTGCCCAGGTCAATTGTGGTGTACACCTCCCATTGGCACTACTCCATGTGTGCCGGCACTACTCCATCTGTGCCATGGTTGGGAGGCCACCAAAGGTGAGGGGCACCTCAGCTGGGCGTACTCCTCGTGGCGGGCGTGGTCAGGGATGTGGCTGGGGTGACCAGGTAGTAGGGGGACTCCAGGGTGTCCAGGGTGGCCACAGAGGGGTAAGAGGCAGGGGTGCGCCACTTGAGCACGATGTTGTGCCATGTGTCGGTGCAGTCATGCCACCACCCCCTGTGGTTCTGTTAGATACAGCTTCTGCATCTGGCACTGGCGCCTGTGTGATCCGGCAGTCCGTTTCATCGACTGCCACGGGTAGTGGTAGCTGCAGGTGCAGCTGTGGACACCACCACCCAGGCTTAGGGTCTGCCAGCGCAGGCTGCGTTGGCAATTGAAGAGCCCTTGGAAGATTTCCAACAGGCACGGAGGGAAACCGTAGGGGCATGCAGGGCTGCCCTAACCAAGACACGTGTCCCTGGGGCAGTAATGTCATCTGCTGCCCCGAACAGCTGGGTGTTGGCAAGTGCAGGGGCAGATGCACCCAACAACACCCCGGTTGTGAGTCTGCCAACCAGGACAGTCGCGGTCAATGACCCTGCCATAGTGGATGTTGCTGCACAGGGTCCATTAGAGGGCACCAAGCTGCCACTGACGCAAGTTTTGCCTTTGGTCGTCCCTCCACCTGACACTCCCTTGGCTCAATTCACTGGTCCCACTGGCCATGCTGATCAGGGCGGCATCAGCCAGCCAGGGTCTGCGCCACAATCCAAGAGGAGGAAGGTTGCACCTGCAGCACAAGCTGGGACCCCCCCACACAGCCACGACCTCCTGCACGTCGAGGAAGAAGCCTTACTGCAAACAGGAACTGGACTACCTCGTGGACTACGTGCAGAACCACAGCCGTGACATGCTAGTGGGTGCCAATTGCCAGACTACGGCTGCCCACCATGATACCCACTGGAAGCAAGTTGCGGAACATGTGAGTGAATTCGGCCATGAGGTGCGCACGGCGCAAGAGTGCAAAAAGCATTGGAATGACCTCAAATGCAGCGCTAAGGCTAGGCGTACCTCAAATTACAACTTGACTCTGGTGACTGGGGGTGGGCCTGCACCGGAGGAGGAAGACCTCACTCCGCATGAGTCACGCGTTGCGGAGTTCATACCATCAGAATCGGTCGAAGGAGTGGGAGAGATGCCGGACTTTGATGCACAGTCTAGTGAGTGTTGATGCGTGTTTGTGGAGGACGTGTGTGTTTTACTTGTGTGATGTGATGTGCATGACTGCCACTACATGTCACGTGTACATTGTTATGATGTGTGAGTAATGCAATGCTTGCCTGATGCATGTCTACTCTGCTGGATGGTGGACATGTGAAGCAGACGGGGACTGTCCACATCACCACTTTTGCATCCTACTCACATGCTGGTTACCAGTTTGCCCCTCCGGTCCATGTTCCAGCTCACTGGCACTTCTGCATGTAGCGTGGGGTGAGCTCCCTCTCAGCCCAGGAACTATGCATAGCATGACTGACGTGCATGTGTACTCTGCCTGCAAAGGGGTACCCAATGTAGGCATGCTCCCTTGCCCCTCAACCCCCTGCTCTGCACCCCAATTCCACCTTAGCACTGGTCTGCTACAATATTGCCGTAGGGTACTTCCCTGTTCATGCCTCCTGTGTACATGCTAACATCAAGCGGCCAATCTGCCAGACATATCCATTGTGGTACATCCTTAGTACTTGATGCAGTGTGTCTCACTTGGACTGTGCAGAGTTCAGATGCCCCGCAGGGACATGAGTGCCCATTCATGCTCCATGTGCATTCCACGCATGCCCATATGTGTCCATGACTGGATGATGACTGTAATACAAGTCCAGGATGACCTAAACTGCATGGCATTTCATCTGTCTTCCCATGTCAACTGTGGCTCAGTACTGCGTTGCACACATGTTTAGGGTCTGACAATCTGTGAGGGTCACAGGCCTCAGCCTGTTTAAAGGCCAATGACTCTGTCCAACTAGTGTAGTGTCTTCTTCACACGTGGGTGGACTCCAGAGGTTTCATCATGTGTCCTGCTTACTGTCCCATCATCATTTGCAGTGTTGCCACTTGACTCACATGAAGCTGTTGATGCTAGTCAACACTGTCTGTCAATACACAGGTCTATGCTCAGCCTTTTGATACCATGCTAGGCATCCCTGCTTTTGCACTTGGGTGGAGGGGTGCTTTGCTTGTGGATATGCTACCCATTGAATGCACATTGCACGTGATGCCTGAAGTTGACCTTGCACTGCCTTCACATTTTCTGACACACACCATGGAGTCCTTGTACATGTAGGTAGGGAGTAACATACATATTCGCTGCACTGCATAGACCCACTTCAGTGCAAACTGCTACCTTTCAACAGGTCTAATCACAGAAGCAAATTCAAGTTGACCCAGCATGCATGCCAGGTTCTATTTTGTGTGTCACATGTCTGCCTGATGTGTTTGTTGTCGGTGTGTGTGTGTGTTGTGTGCTTCTAACATGTGTAGTGACCTTTTTCCTCTCTATTTTTCAGATGACGCAATGGAGCCGGAGGATGGCGTTGTCATGCCAGGCACAGGGTTGTTCTCACTACAACAACCCGGCACAAGTGGGGGTCGTGGGGTGGTAGGCCACGAAAACCCCCAAGTGCTACAGTCCATCTTGTCTCTGGCTGCCTATGAGTCCAGCCCTGAAGAACACTCTGACGACCATGTCGAGTTGGATGAGCATCAGGTCCATATGTCAGGGGTGAGTGATTCTGATGTGGACACGCGACACCTGCACTGAGGGGTCAGACAGTCTTGGTACCTCCGCCCGTGGTGGATAGGGACGCAGGGTCACCCTCCACACCAGTCACTGATGTGCCTGGGACATCACGTCGACGGGGGCATGTAGTCGTGCAGTCGCGGGCGGTGCCATCACAACGAGGACACACAGTCCTTGGGTCCCGCAGGGGTCAAGTCCAACAATGTGGTCGCCGCGCACAACCACAGTATACTGAGTGGGAGCAGGACATGACTGCCCATTCTGAACAGCAGGGGGCGGCGAATGGAGAACATCGCTGAGAGCATGCAGCGTGTGGCCCAATCTGTGCTCCCCCCTGCTAGGCAGGTGCTTCTCCAGCAGGTGGCACGGTCCACGGCCCAATCGCTCAGGCTGGGCATGGCGGCCTCAGACAAGGCACGCCAGGCTGAAATGTCGTCTCTGCATCAAGCAATTGCTGCTCACGCAGAGGCACACATGAAGGCCTGAGGGAGGAGTATGCTTCCCTCAGATACACTCTGGGTGTCCTTCTGATGTCCCAGAGGGAGCGGGCAGAGGAGAGGTTTGCACAGCTTGAGCGTACCATCTCAGCTGAGCTACATGCTTGCCGGGAGGTGCAGCAGTTGTCAAGCCAGGCTTTGCAGGAGGAACTCTGTGTTACACGTGCTACCTTGCAAGAGGAAGCACATGTATCACGGGAGGTTCTGCATGCAGACCTACATGTCATCACCACACAGAACCAGGCTCACCTGTCCGGCAGACCTGCTGCCGACGAGGGGCAAGCTGCGGCTAGGCATGGTCATGCTCCTGTGCCACGTCCTCCTTTCCAGGAAGAGCCAGACTCAGACGACAATCTATCTCCCACATAGGTCGGGCTGTGCAGGCGTTGAGCCCATGGAGTTTTTTTTTCCTCAGCATCATCGCATGTGGGTGTTGAGCAGCACCCTGTACCTCCTCCCTCCTGGTTGCCCCCCCCGGGTCATAGGTGGCCATTTTTGATAAACATGTGTTTGTTGCAAATCATGCCGCAGATAGTTTGTTCCACACTGTTGCTGTGAAAGACAGACTGATGGTCTGATTTCTGATGTACGTCTCTGACATGGTCCAGTCATGTAATGCCTGAAGAGACACACACAGATGAATATTAAGCATTAATCATGTGTTTCATGCACTTTCTGCAGGGGGATGAGCCTCAAGACCACCTTTGCCAGCAGACATGGGCCGTGAATAAAACAATTGGACGTCTGGAATCAGGACACGTTTGGTGCTGCCGACATGTGCATGTGTGCGCAGGCAGAGGCACAGAGATTGCGATCATACATCCGAAAATCGATGACGTGTTTCAAGGGACTCCAGGCAAGGTGAGCAGCACAGGGGGGTCACAACACAGCAAACCTTCCACCTGGCCAGTTGAACATGCATGCTTAGTAGCAGCACTGACAGTGAACTTGGACAAATATTGGTGTAGAAGCGCACAATACAGCTCAGATGTGTTAATGGACTGATGGCTAGTTCATGTGAAAGTTGTCTAGGGCACCTGCAGGGGCAGTGGCATATACCCTCCGGTCCACCATGATCCATTGAGGCACTTGTATTAGCCATGTAGCATTCCGAGACATGGAATGAAGCAGCTCACAGGGACAGACAGCAAGGGACAGATTCGGGTGCAGTGCATTTCATTTCCAAATAGAAATTGATACATGCACTGGCTACTTTATTTTGGTCATGGTGGTACAGGACTTGTTCTGAAGTCAGACCTTGCTATATGCATCTGTCTGCTTGCACAGGGAACATTGCATGTTGTGTGAATCGTGACACATTGGTGTTCCATTTGCCACACACCCACCGGTGCCTGACTTACTGCATTGACTGTGTATGAACCATCAGAGGGGTAATGTTATGTATGGGTATGAAGCATCCACACAAGTTTGTCTGTTTGTAGTGTATTTTGTTACTTTGGGGCATATTTGGTAGTGTGTTTGTGTGTTTTGGGCACGCAGAGATTATTAACTGTGGCTCTCCTTGCAGCATTGAACTGCTCCTGTTACCGGACCGGAGAGTGCGCAGGCAGGAGGCCAGCACTCACCCCACAGATAAGTTTCTCTTTGACTTCCATTTGAGTAATTTGCTGCTATGTGCATGTGGACAAGTTTTGTCGATTTGTGTATGTGTTAATGTGTGTACTACATTTTGGTGCATTCCCTACTTTCCCGTTTCAATCCTACTCCCCTACCCTGCCCCTCATTCCCGTTTTCCAGTATGCCAATGCCTGTGCCGACGGCATATCCCTGACCCTCCTTCCCCTCAAGGGTCTCAGAGGCCTGTGTGAGTTAGACCTTGCAGGCACCCAGACCACGGTGGGGCTGGTTGTTTTGTGCCACTCCTGCACCTGTACACGGGAGCTGTGACAGTAGACATCCGTTTGTGTTGCATCATTCTATGTTATGTACCACACATGGTTCAGATCCTGTAGTGACAATGTTTTACTGTGCTACCTTGGTTGTTGACATCATTGTGGTCGTACTTGGCCTTTGTGGCGTACTGCTACTTGAAGTCATCTACTGGAGGCTGTTCTGGTTTGTTTTACTGCCTGCAGGGTATTTGCTTGGCTTCTGTGTTGTCCTGCTTTGAGTTATCTTGGATTCTGTGCTTTTGCAAATCTAGGTGGACTCTGAGGGTGCTGGCAACTTTTCGCACACAAGGTGGGAGATGGTGACAAATGGGAAGGGTGATCCTGTGGCCAGGTGGAATTCAAGGATGTACGATGAATGACCCAGATGCAGTTGTTCAGTGGGTCGTGGTGATTTGTGAGCGGGGGGCTTTGTTGTTGATAGTTGCCTTGCCCTGCAGTGTGATGGGCACCCTGAAATTGTAATTGTGCTTTCCTATGTACATGATGTATTCTGCTGATCAATGCCTGTTCATGTGCTGTGTTTACCTTTCAGGTGTTAGGGGATAGTTGTGGTTTGACATGCTGGGGTATACACATGGTGAATGTTCACATGTGATGTGTGGACGACACTGATGGTCACTTGATTTCACATGCATATGTTGAGTACATGTCCCTACTGACCCACACGCTCGCACTATGATCCACTACATGTACAACCACCCTTCCATGTCCACGTGTACACTCTGTTTGCATTCTGGTGCCCACTGTGTCCCTGCAGCACATGTTCTCTGACCATTTGTGGATCCTGTACATGCCTAATTTGGTTTTTTATGTAGTTTGTCGCTTAGATGTCATGCTCAGGGTGTGCATCACACACAATGGCTGTTCACTGTGCTGTGCGCTGAGCAGTGTGTTGCAGGAGGTGGGCACGGCACACAGTAGCTGCAGTGTTGATTTTGCAATGCACATTGTGCATGTAGACAGGCATTCATTGTTATGTTTCAACTACAACTTTTGGAATGCATTTGGGTATGACTTATTTTGGGTGGGAGGTTGTTAGTCAGTCATTTCATCTGATTCCATGTCAGGCATCATTGTCTGATGCCACTTTACATTTTTCACATGGCAATGTGTACCTTATTGTTACTGTGTTGGTGTATGGCTATTGCTTGCCATGTCATGTTGTGGCTTTGGAGGGTTTGAGTGACATACCAGTGATAGTCATGGCCTGTTTGGCAGGTCTGTGTGATTCATACCTTGCATGTGTGCCTTTTGGTCACACAGGATTGCTTGTGTTTAAGTAGCTGGGGATGACCACAATGTGGCAATTCCATGGCAGCAATCTAAGGGTGGTAAGGTTGTGACAGTTGACTGTCTCTTTGTCATCATCGATTGTCACCTGGTATGTGCCAGGCCTGTGTGGACTCCGCAGGGTGGGGAGTTTAGGTGAAAAATCTGTCCACAAGCTGGGTCCATGCTTCCTCGCCACGTGCCCTATCCCCTCCCATGGGCAGCGCCTGTGCCTGTGGTTGGGGATGTGGGGGCACCACCATTTCCACCGGTACGCCCTGCCGTGTTGCAACATTGTGCAGGACACATGCTGCCACAATGATATTGCACACTACTGGGGGTGCATAGAGTAGCTGCCCGCCAGAGCGGTCAAGGGAGCGGAAGCGTGACTTGAGCACTCCGAATGTGCGCTCCATTATGGCCCTGGTTGCAATATGGGCCGTGTTGTATTTTACCTGGGGTGGTGTGGTGGGGTTTCCGGATTGGCGTCATCATGTGGTTACTCAGAGGGTAGGCACTGTCCCCTGTAGAGGTGATAATGGTTGTGATTATTGTGGTTTGTGTATTTGTGTGTGTGTGTGAGACATGCATGCATGTGCACAGGCATTTGTACTCACCTAGGAGCCATGTGTCACCATGCTGGCCAGCTTCCAGGGCCCGGCTCAGGGCGGACATTCTGTATATGAAACTGTCATGGGTGGAGCCAGGGTAGTTTGCATAGACAGAGGTGATGATTCCCTTTGCATCGCATACCACCTGTACATTGATGGAATGCCAGTGCTTGCGGTTTCGGTAGATGTGCTCAGTGGCCTTAGGTGGACGTAGGGCCACATGGGTGCAATCTATGGCACCGAGCACTTTGGGGAAGTGTGCCACCCTGTAAAAGTCCTGGACAATGGCCTGCCTTTCTGCGGGTGTTCTGGGCATGTATATGTGCCTGCGGACTGAGGGGCGTGCAGTCATGATTGCCAAGACCTGGTGTAGGCAGCGTGACTGCGTGGCCTGTGAGAACCCCCCCCACTATGGTAGTAGTACGCTGAAAAAACCCAGTGGCCAAAAAATGCAGGACATTGAGCACCTTCTCCAAGGGGCTCAATGCTTAGGAGCAGAGGGTGGGGGATGTTAGGTCATCTTCCCACTCCCTGACCAGGTCTAGGATGATACAGGGTGGAAACCTATACCTGCCATAGACCTGGTCGTCAAACATCCCAAAAAGGCTTGTCCGTGGTGAAAAAATGCATGCCAGGGCTATTCTCCTCCTCCTGCGGTGTCCCACGATCAGTGCTGCGACAAATGGGGCATTCATCGTAGCTGTATATACGTGTTTGTTGTTTGCGCGCACTTTTATACTGTGCGCGGGGACGCTTCCGCCTGCCTTCCTGTGGCGGACGCGTTGATGCCTGTGCGCATCTTTTGCCGTGCCTGGATTTCCCGTATTCGAATCCATGAATACGGGTTTTTCGCGTGCGTGTGGGCGTTCCGTGTAGTTCCCTGCAGTACTTCCCCAGTTACGCCTTCTTTTTCATGTGTTATTCCCCATTCCGCGTGTTACGCCCCCTGTTCCGCCTACTTTTGTTGTGTGCGCCGCGCTATGTGCGCTTTCGCTGTGCGCTTAGCGCACGCTGTTTGGAGACGTGTGCGCCAGCGTGCACCATGCACGGATTTGGCGCACAACCAGTGGGAAAGTAGCGCAACGCCTTCCTTGAATCACACACGTGCGCGTGCGCTTGCTTTCTCACGCTTGCGCCTCCTTGCGCCTGCTTGCGCTGGGATTTTCGGCGCACGTTTGTTCCATGAATCGGCCCCTTAATATCCAAACAATTATGTTTCTTTCACTTTGAACTTAAAAACAATATTTCCCTAGGTCCCAAACTGTTCTTGCTTCAATGGGCATTTACATTTGTAATTTATTGATACTTCAAATAACAAGTACTTTATTCTGAAAGCTACTTTTTTAAGGATAACAATGGGCCTCATGAGCATTATCCCGGCACGCTTTCCGGACCACCACACTACAAGTCTGTCTGCAGTCCGACCTGCCCGACACAATGGTCCCAGTAGCTAGACTTGTCACTGAAGCACCGGCACTGTTAGCAACAGTGCTGGTGCTTCTGTCTCCTCACTCTCATGGAGTCCTAGGACACTCTGCGGGAATGAGGAACAACATTTTACGTAGCCTGACTTCCCGATCCGCCAGGACTTGTAATGTCCCAGTGGCACCTGGATATCAGGCAATGGAAAAGTGTTGCAAGTCCGGCGGTACGGTTATGTGGTTAATTCTAGTAAAATATTTCTGTTTCTCTTTCACAGGTGGTCAGGCTTGTGGCCTATTGTGAGTTTAAATGGTGGATTCATGGAAGGCTTGAATTTTTGTGTTTGGTGAGTAATACCTGCCTGTGTCGTTGAAGCCATTTGCATGAAATTCCTCAGTACAACGGACAGTACATGGGATTTGTAGTTCATTTGTGCCATCAACATTACCAAACGTAATAAAAAAATAGTTAATATGAATAGATGTTTGAATTTTTCAGTGAGTCAACAACGCTTTCAACCATCTAGGAGGTTCTTGAAAAAGGTTTGGTGGCGTTTTGCCCCTGCCTCATGCCCATCCACCCCCTTCCAATATCAATGACAGTTTTCAGATATTTTCGTGCGCTCCAAAGGGGGCTGGGTGTATGCAGACGCTCAATGTGCCAAACACCATGTACAACTCCAAGGGGTCTACCATACTGTGCCCATTGTCCACATAGCCTCCCCAGACCCGTTGTCTTCAGACTCCTCTTTGAAGACCCCGTCCCTGCAATCAATATATGTTTGTATCCCTTGAAAATTGTTCTGGGCCTATTGCACTCCCCTCATACCCATCCATCCCCCTCCACTATCAATGGCAGTTCACACTTATGACCATGCTTTGGAACTTAGATAACCATGAGCCTTTTTTGTTAGTGCATTTGACTCCTCTGATCACTGTATTCTAATTCAAAGACTGAGTACTTTGGTTAGTGTGTCAGACACAGCCGTAATGTGGTTGAAATCATTTCTTTCTTATTGTCGGTAGTGTCTTTGTTTGGATGGTATTAAACCTGATTTGGCATTCAAGAAATATGGCATTCCCCAAGGTTCTATTCTGTCCCTTTTACTGTTTGACCTTTATATGAAACCTTTTCACAATCAGCTAACTAAGTTGGATGTTGGTTTTCACTGCTATGCCAATGATATTTAAATATTTTGTATGCTCTCTGCTGTTGTCTCTACTGATTGTGATTGTCCTAAGACTGTATGAAAATTAGAATTCGGCTGCATTTCAATATTCTCAGTTTAAAAATGGACACAACCAAGCTTGCTATTATCCCTGCTCGCTCATTTAAACATTATTTTGTTACTTTCATATTATGTTGACTCACATTCTCTCCAGGTTATCTCAAAATAAAAACATTCAGGAGTTATTTTTTATCCTTGTTTGGAAATGTCTGCTTAGGTTACCACTATCACTTGTAATAGTTGCTATTTTTGTTTAATTGTATCACAATGTTGTCCTTGTTTGAATCCTGATCATTTATCTATAAAAGCTAGAATCATTTCGGGCTCCATATTAGATTACTTCAACTCTCTCCTTATGGGACCTCCTACATTTAAAATTCACAAACATCAGGCTCTCCAAAACAGAACATCTACAATTGATACTAACAGTCCATTTGGAGTCCACATTAGCACTTTTCTGGGCCATATTCAATGGCTGCCTGTCACTGCCAGGATTACATTTAAGGTTGGCACTTTAGCTAATAAATGAAGCCACAGCACTGCGTCTTAATATTTGTGTAATAGATTAATCAAATATAATCATAGTCCCCACTTTGCTCCACAAACTCTTTGCTTCTCACCACACTTAGATGTAAGCTGTCTTCAGCTGGACGAAGGCAACTTGGGACGTCTATGCACTGAGAAGACCAGAGCCCCTGGAAAGGTCTAGACATGAGTCTGCAGATAACTCTATGGCCCTCATTACAACTGAGGTGCTAAGTGCACCAACTTTACCACCATGGTGTAAACTACGTTTACACCATGGTGGATGGCGGATTTACCGCCCCATTACAAGGTGAGTGGGGCGGTAAATCCCCATTTCCCATTTTCCCTTCCCCATTCCCATTTTCGCCCCATAGGGCATAATGGGAGTGGGGAAGGCGCTAATTACGGCACCGTAAATTACGGTGCCGTAATTAGCACCAAGGTGCCTTAGCACCATGGAACTTAACGCCTGCAAAAAGCAGGCGTTAAGGTGGGAATCAGGCGTTAAGGGTTAACGGTGGCGTTAACCCTTAACGCCTGAGTTGTAATGAGGGCCTATGTGATGATAAGAAAAGTGACCCTGGAGTCATCTGGACAATAGACTATGAATAGATGTATGTGATGAAAAGACAAGAGTTTCTGGAGAGGTCTAGACAAGAGAACATAGTAGAGCTATGTTCTGAGAAGACAGGAGACACCGAAAAGGTTTAGAGAAGAAGCTGTAAAGAGATCTATGTGATGAGACGACAGGAAACTTTGGAGAGGTCTTTACAAGAGACTGTGGTGAGGTCTACTTGCTCAGAAGTAGAATACCAGACTCTGTAGAGAGGCCTAGAGAAGAAACCAAGCAGCCAATAGGAAGGTCTCAATCCACCCCTCAGAATTAAGAAGACCCTGCAGAGGTCAGTACTTCCTGGAGGTGACTACTCCAGGAATCATTTGATGAATCTATTTGTAGATTAGGGTTGGCCATTGGTATACTAAGTTTTGAACACCTTTATTGGCTAAGCATTGAAGGCATTTCTGTTGAAGGTAGGTGTGATGCTGAAAATGCATTGGAGGACAGGGCCTCCCTGTCCTTGTCCTGTAGTCCTTTTTAATTTGTGTTCTGTATTGTTTTCTGCCCAGGAGTCCATATGGGACTCCTGGCAGTGCAGCTCTTCCTGTATTTGTTTTGGTGCACAGATCCATGGGATACCCTTATGGCACCCATGGGTGGGGGTGCAACCCTGTGCCCCTAGTGTATGTTTTTGGGCACCTGTGTGTGGCCCACAGAGCAGGGTATGGGCTGGGGGTAGCTCCATGCTGAATTTGACAGGTGCTCTGAGTATCCTCCATTTTGGGATACCCAGGCCCTGCCATTGAAATCAGTTGATTCCTGATAGGAAACAAGATGGCCCCTGTGGCCTCTTGCTTTCTATTGCCTGTTACCTTGTTTTCCCAAAGTCCTGGGAAGCACTGACTCTGTCCCTTTCCCCTGACTGGCTGTTGGGTGGAAGTTCCATATATGGTGTTGTTGTGAAGTCCAGGCCAGACTGGCTGGAGCCTTCCCAGTGACTATATGTTGTGGGTACACCCTGTGGGTGGCACCTGGGTGAATGGAGTGTGTGACCAATATGCACTTCTTGTTGTGGATGTCTGGTTTCTGGTGTTTTACACAATGACTGAGACAGCCCTGCCCGAAACTGGTATGAATGCAGTGTGTAGTGTTGAATGGCTGGGTACTTGTCCCAATAAAGATTCCTTGTTGTGAGTGTCTGAGACGGAAGAGTATGGCCTGAATGCACTGTATGCCTGATTGGCTGACTGACTGTATGAATGCCCTTCTGTATTGGCTGCTGCGTGTGACCCAGCAGTGTGGATGAGAGACAGAATAGTATATCTGGGGACCTCTCACCGCTGGAAATTGTTCAGAAGCTGAGTTGACACTTGAAGAGTAACTGGAACTGCTTATCCTTGACACCCAGCTGGAAGAAGAAGAACTGCTGCTGCATTTGCTTCGACCCGATCCGAAAGCTGTTGAGTTCATCAAGGACTGATCCGAGAGAGGTCCTGGTTAGGCAACCTCTTCCCATGCTCCGAGGGACCATCGAGCACCACTAACCTTTGCCGAAGCTCCCTGGAAGTCATACCCTCGACAGGCTGCTGACCAGAGACAGGGACCGCCGAGGAGAACGAAGTAAAGCACCCAGACATCGACGCCGTCGAAGTCCATTGCCGTCAACCAGGGTTCGGAGTATCGCCGTAACCGCTGGAGGCCCGTCAAAGCCGTGTTGCCCAGAAGAGGGGACCGTTTGACGCTGTGCCGTCGACGACCGGAGCTGCACGCTCCTTTGCCTAAGACTTTTGATTCACGGACGCGCTCATCCGCACCGCCCCCGCCTTATCCCACCAGAGAAGGCCAGGCCATCGACGTGCTAAGTGGGTTTCCCGCCACCCAAAGACCACAAAGACTTTGACGACTCAACGCCCTTGTCGGGCCACAGTTCTTCAGAAACTCTTTGCGGTCCTGAGCTATCAAACGCTGAGGTGCCTCGCACACCTCATCCTCACAGGAGGTCACCGACGAGTACCGCCTGGATCAACGGTGTGGTCTCGGCACCATCGAACTTTTGATCAACGCCAATTTCACCTTCTTCGACGCCTCTCGACGATCCATGGCTCCTGCTTTAAAGGGAGTCCCTCAAGAAGGATTCATCGACGCCTCATCGAAGAACTCTGCTCTACCAGGTACATTGGGGGGGGGGTTAGAAATCTTATAGAAGGAAATAAGATTTATAGAACAATATATGGACTGGGCTTTTGATATATCTTTACTTTACAGGTTGCCCAGGTGGGGGGATCTCCACACAGAATTGTGCCTAGTTGGTATGATATGATATGATATGATAGTTTATTTATATAGCGCCTATACACAATGTGTTTCAAAGCGCTTCAAGGAGGGAAGGGAACAAAGGAAAATACAGTTACATTCAGCAAAAGTCCTTGAAACAGTACAGAATGTAAAAATAACTATCATAATAGGCCTGTCGACATTTCTGATAGTGCAAGTGCATAGAACAAGTAAGGCAAGAGGTAATGGATAGGAGGAGAACAAAGCAAGCAGTAACATTACTATGTCTGACGACAATTTACGCAGTGCAGGTGGTAACAAGAGGAGGGGTGGGAGGGGGGGCAAGGGTACGGAGGGGAAAGGAGAACAAGGCACGATACTGAACAAAAGTGTCGGTGACAAATTTGAAAGTAGGGGAGGGGGGAGGAAGAGAACAAGGGGGGAGGGGGGACCGACAAGCTGCTATCGAGAGTCAAGGAACAAAAGATAGGAGTAAGTGCTAGGAGGGGGAAGTCTGAGAGGAGGGAGAAGGAGTGGGGAGTAGGAGAGGTAGTAGAAGAGGATGGATGTGAGGAGGTGGGAAGGAGGCAGGAAGGGGGGTGGAACGCAGAGGAAAGAGACTCAGAGGGGGAAGGGGGGCACACAGGCACTCACGG
This sequence comes from Ambystoma mexicanum, assembly GCF_040938575.1. NCBI lineage: Eukaryota > Metazoa > Chordata > Amphibia > Caudata > Ambystomatidae > Ambystoma > Ambystoma mexicanum. Next base: position 676,935,899 of record NC_090928.1, read on the forward strand.
AGGGGCAGGGGGGCACAAAGGCACTCACGGAGGGGCAGGGGGGCACACAGGCACTCACGGAGGGGCAGGGGGGCATACAGGCACTCACAGAGGGGCAGGGGGGCACACAGGCACTCACGGAGGGGCAGGGGGGCACACAAGGGGCCAATATTCTGCCAATTGTTCTAACCAACTGCTTTCCTCCTATATCTATTGTTGGTTACTCTTATTCCTTGATCTGTGTGACATTTGACCAGAGTATAGTTGATGCACTTTAATGGGATCTGATAATAATTGTGGTACCACCTTAGAACTGTATATATTTGCCATTGTAGATTTTCTGAAGCACAAAGTGAGTTAATGTGATAGTGTACATAACCTTGAATATTAAGTATATAAAGACTGTGTTTTAACTAATACAGTGTATGGACATTCCTTTGTGGGGGTTTGGGGACTGCACTGTACTTAAGAACCAGCCTACATCACCTGCTGATAAGCTAGGCCTTGATTGCTAGTCCATTGCTACCTTAATAGAGAATCTTGGCTGGTGTCCTCTGTTCCTCTCCTCTACCATATAGAGAGCAGAAATACAGACCCCCCCTCCAGTCTTTACAGTAGGGTTAGCCAAGAAGCTGAAGCACTTGATTAGAGTAGATTTGCACTGTGGTGTTGGCACCGACTTGGATCCTTGGTTATTAGAATAGTGTATCTCTTAAGGGAGGGTGAGTTATAAAATAAGTTATAAAATAGGATTTGAGACCTTTTTCTACCATGAGAAATCCTCATTTGGGGGAACTCAAACTCCCACTTTCTGCTTTCCCACCCTTGACAGGGTACTATAGATCTACCCTTTATTATTTCTAGAGTGTTCCCCTATTCCCTACAGAGATTTTATCAACTAAAACCATGCAATATGGAAACATCATGAAATCCACTAAAGAAACAAATGGGCTAAAACGACTTCTCAATTCACAGCACTGCCACTATAATAGCACAATAGAGAAGATACTCTTGCACATAGGTGTAAATGTACCCGATCACCTCCATGCAATTAACACTTTCAGGAACATAACTCCCAATATGTGTAAAGTAGAACAACATTTATTTAAATGTAGTCAGAATGAAATTTCCAATCATCGACTGTTTAATAGGAAGCCCAAGTTAAAGTGTGTATTTTTTGTTCACCTTTATTTTGAGGATAGAACAAAATAGAAAATGCGGAATAAAATACCTCATTACGAGTATGGAGGTAGCCATGCCACTTTTAGCGGCATGGCTACCCCCATAACGGGTACCGGGTCTGGGTTCCTGGAATGGGGAATTACCGGGCCATTCCGACCTTGGAGGACCCGGTAATTCCCTTTCCCGCGACCCAGACCCGGTATATCCCCATTCCCATTTGAGCCCACATAGGGCTGAATGGGAATGGGGAGGATGCTAAAAACGGGCCCGTTAATGACAGACCTCTTAATGAGGCGGTAGAGGGTTAAAAACGCTGGCAGCTCTACCGGTGCCGTTAACCCTCTACCGCCTGGATCGTAATGAGGCCCATTGTATAGTTATTAATGAGGGGTGAGAGAAATATTTTAAAAGGTAAATAATCAAGGGAAAACTTCTGAAAGTGAGAAAATGTGTTACTTAAGGTAGGACAATTGTGAGAGTGACACAAAATAGTGGTTTAGGTGACAGCAAAGGAATAACTAAGGAGAGGTCAAAAGGGGGCTTACTTTTCACACATACTGGGCCTCATTACGAATCTGGCGGTAACCGCGGCGGTAAAACCGCCTGGTTACTGCCAGACTCGTATTACCATTCCGCCTCCGTGACTCCCGGAATTACCAGGGCATTACAGCCCCGGTGTCCCGGGAGTCACGGAGCCGGAATGGTGTTAATCCCCATTCCCATTGAGTCCCATAGGACTCAATGGCAATAGGGAAGTGGAAACACCGGCACCATCTTGTGATGGTGCTGGTGTTTCCACGTCCCCCTGTAGGCGGGAGGTGTTCAACCCGCCAGGTCAGACCTGGTGGGAAGATCACCTCCCACCTGCAGGACTCGGAATCGGGCGTCCGGAATTAACAGTGGCGGCGGGTTTACCGCCACTGTTAATTCCGGACCGCCCGACCAGTAATGAGGCCCACAGTGTCTTACAGTTTCCCCAATACAGTAAGAATGCCAGTAAAATTGCCACTAATTCCGGTGTCAGCTTTTTTACTGTACCAGGGAAACACAAGTTTGTCGGTGGGGGCCACAGATCTACCTCCAGGCCTGACCTGCCGGTAAGATCAGGCCCCTGCCGACAAAAAAAAACCAACAATTACCTCTGCGACTCCATGGAATGGGGATTTGCCGCTATTTTCAGTACCCAGAATTTCTGGCACCAGTAACGGTTGTTTATCGGTATCCCGCTGCTAATTTCGGCGGGATACCGGTAAACTCGTAATGAGGGCATATGATCAGTAACTCATGGGCTGCATTAAATATCTGATTCATTCTAAATGATCAATACGTACACAATGGAAGACAATCACGTGCAGCATGTATCATGGAAGCAGGGTCAACTGAAAGGTTTAAAGTAAAAGATCTGTGGAAAAGGGTAGGAATATACGAGTACACTTGAAATATAAAATATAACTGCAGCAAATTAATGAAGACGAAAACATGAATCGAAAGGAAGAATGTTGTCTTCCTTTTTGCAATACTGTTGCGTCAAAAACAAACAGAATGCACTTTTATCAGAAGCACTGTGCACAATTCCTACACAGATTTGTCAACTCTAATAGACTAGCAGGAAATGTACTTTCCCTCACAGGATGTGATTGGCAAAGAAGAATATCCAATTGGGAAGTCAATATATGCTGTGAAGAAATTCAGAGCTGGGAAAGGGTACAGAAACGATTTTGCATTGGGAGGTGACCTGGGTCACATACGTAGCGTACCACTGTGGTCGTATGCTTAATAGGTCCACTTTTCTGCAATCTTTTACCAAATCCCCTGTTTCCCTAATTTTCTGACCCCACCCTGAACCCCCGAACCCTTTTAACCCCTTACCCCACCCCATATATATTTATTTTTCGGTGTTTGTTCAGTAAAAATTAATTCAGTATTTATTTTGGGTTCCATCACTGCATACCATTATTTGTAGTGTGAACCTGCTGCCAGACTGCTAAAAGCTTTCTGTGGCTCTGCAAACATACCTACATTTAAAAAAACAATAGCAAGATCATGAAATGAGAAAATATGATTTGGATGGCAAATTTGCCCTCAGTAAAGAGATTCTTTCTTTCTCTGACGGCGGGTAAAATATATTGATTTCTCACAAATGTTTAAAAGAACATATAAAATGTGAGTTTCTTCTCTAAGTTGTAGTGAACATTCTATCAGGCAAAAATGCAGCAGTGAAGTTCACAATTAAAGTGCTCTCATTTAACTCAGAGCTTACTCATGACTACACATGTATTTATACATACATTTTATAGATAGCATTATTCTGGGATTTGAGGGTGCCCGTGGCATATGATGGCAGCAGCTCCACATGTGTGTTATACGTTATCATATATTGACTACGTCAGGCCTAGGATGGTATTATTGGATCATTTGAGGCAGCACTTGACATGCGACAGCCAAAGCATATTGGCTCTGCCAATGCTTGTTTTGTGTGTTTGAAGGTTTCAAAGAACTGCATGGTTAGAGATTAGCCTGTTTGTTGTTCGGTGGGTGTTCATTCTACCACTTTTATTGTAATTGATACTATCTGGTTTGTGCGGGTGCTTCAGGGCAGTTGCTAGGTCTGGAAAAGACCCGGGGCTAAGCTGATGTCGGAACTATTGGGACTGGGGGTTAGATAGTGTTTTGGCTGTAGCTCCTGAGATTCTATCCGGGACTACAACCAAAAGATCAGGGTCTATAGCCCCATTAGACCCCCCCTAGCAACGACCCATAAGGTCAGAGGACTTGCTCTCGTGAATGCTCAAAATGACCTGTCAATTCAATAGAATTCAATAGAATCACGGCATGGAAGGAAATCAGTCAGATTAAGTGTATGATGGAAGTGAGGAGTATGGTGTGTGTTGTTATATGGAATTAATTATGTCCTGTTTACTTCCTCTGCTGGCTAAGTGACTGAGAGCCACTGGTGTAGGGGCGGGGGGGAGGGGCTGCCATCACAGGTCATGAGAGGGGGGCTCCTCAGACTTAAAAAATAAATAGTTTCTCTTTAAGGTCACTCTGCCTTCATAAAGAAATTATTTCCGTAACAGAAATAATTTCATTATGAGGGCAGACTGACTACAAAAATAATCTATTTCTTTTTGTCTGAGGGCTCTCCCCACCCCATGACATGGAGGAGGCCTCAATGTCACTGGGTGCCATAGCCCTGTGCCTTCAAAAAGAAAATGTTTCTTAGTCACTCTGCTTTCATAAAGAAATGATTTCCGTTACAGAAATAATGTCTTTATGAAGTCAGAGTGACTTCAAAAGGAAACAATTTCTTTTTGAAGTGATAGTGCTCCCCTCTACCTATGACTTGGAGGCCTCCAGATCCTCTGTTCCTGGCTGCAGCAGGGAGCTAAAGGTCTCCTTCTCTGGACCAATGGATTAAAGATAATAAAATGTGTTTTCTTTAAATGTAAGTGTGTGTGTGTAAAAGCATATAATGTAATGTGCGTGAATGAGTGAGTGCATGATGTATGGATGGCTGCCTGGGTGTGTCTGTGTGAGCGTATGGTGAAAGGGTACACACTTAAATGTATGGGTGGCTGGGTGTACATGTGTGATGATGATTGGTGTGTATGCTTGTGTTCAGGTGCGCAACAACACCCACATTTCATGGGGGGTAACCCTTCAAATGTTGGGAGAGGTGCTAACTTCAGGGGAGGGGGCAAACGTATTTGTGTGGGGGCATCTAACTACTTTACACATTCTTATGAGACTATTCTAATGCTGCGTCAGTGCTACAAGCAGTTAACTCTCTCCTTTAAAAGTCTGAAAGCACCCACTTAAGGACTGCTGTGAGAATGAGCGGTATCCTTCCCTACTCTACAGCATGTTTTACTGTAATATGTTATTGCGTGTCAAAACTGGTCTACATTGTGCATCCATAACACAAAATGTGGGGGCCCCCTGCGAGCCATTCTGAGCCTCCCCCACCTCGGCAAGAAATCACGGGTCGTGCCACACTCTGGGCCGGCCTAGATTACCACATTTGCGCAATACGCACGAACATGTTGCTTCAGGGGTACACCGCACACTGTACTAGGAAAAGCATATATATGTATGTGTTTTAATCCATTATACAGCACATGTTCTGAGAAAAATTGGTTAAAAAGCCAGAGTGTTTGCAATTGTTTTTGTAGGGTAACACCAGTTCAAAAGTCCAAATCATGTAAGTCACCAACAGTGCACAGGAACATTCATGTTTTAATTAATGTAATGCTTCGCTATTAAAAATGCCATGCCACAATGAAAACATGTCCAACTGGCTGCACATTAAACACCCTGTAAATAAAGCTACCCTAAATAATTCCACTTGGTGAAAGTTTCAGTAAAGAGACCCAGTGTTCATGCAATTGTAACATAAACAGTGCATGCTGTGTAGCCCGCAGGAGAGAAGTAGCCTATGTACCAAGCTGTTGATCGGTGGCACAGAGCTGGTTTTGTCAAATGTTAGCAGTTTGAAATCGCTAAGAATGTCATGTTGGTGGTAGATAAGTAAGATATCTGTGAATACTGAGGTTGAAGAGTATCTGGTTAGATCAGCGCCAGCCCCTAAACTAATATACGATGGAGACAAACTCTGCAGCTATGCCATTTGATCACACACAGAGGCTTGTTTTGCAATTTACTTGCTCTACATATGGATAGTTGATGTAGTCAATGTCTGATGCTTAGGAGTGTGACCTCTGTCCAAATGATGCTTGCAGGAGCGCCACCAGACCTAGCACATGTGTCTGGGAGGCTTCGGTGGACTGCAATCTGCTTTATCGCATGGAGCTTCAGTGGAGGGTGCCCTCCTCTGACTTTCCTCGGGAAAATGATGACATTGTGGAATGACCTTCACATATAAAACTGCCAACCCACCTCTCTAATCGAATCAGGAGCCATGGTGCTACTGCTCTTTTTTTCCTCCGAGAAAGGGGAAAACAATATACGAGAAATGTCTTGGTCCTACAGCATTTTCCTATTCTATGGGTGTTAACAGCTTTGTGCCCTGAAATTCCATGGTGCTGCCCTGCAATTCTAATGATACCTCGGTGAGTCTCATTGAACCTTGTAGGATAGACACACTGCAGAAAAAAACATACTCAAAAGAGTACTGTTACCTCTGTAGGGGTGCATAGTCAATCAAGGCTGGTCAATAACGGCTCATGCAACAGCTGTGTCTCAGGCTCATTAATTATCACCGTGGTTCTCTTATTAATGATCACCTTGGTTCTCTCATTAATTATCACCTTGGTTCTATAGGGTATTTAATTTTGCTCTTTGGAAACTTGTCTTTTCATACTGGCTGTCTGGGGGTTGCTGGGCTCAAATCAATGCTCTATTGACCTTGGAACTACCACTAAATGACTTTGGGGGTAATTATTAATACTGCCCTACATTTGATTAATTATTTCTACAGTCCCTTGCTCTCCTTGCACTACCCAGAGCCGCGCTGCCCTGACTGCGGTTTCTCAGAGCATTGCTACCCTGGTTTCCCCTCCCCTCTTCCTTGCACTTCCCCCCTCCCTTTGCCCTTGCACTTCTCGATCTCACACTTGCACGATCTGAATGACACAAGGCCGATTAAGATTATTTGTCTTCTCCTCCCTCTGTCTTCCCTTCCTTGTCTTGTCACACCTGGAAACACTTGTGTACAGGAGTGTTATAAATGACTTATCATATCATATCTCAATGAACTGAATAAGCATCTGTAATCATGCCCTGGTTCTTAGTATAAAAATATATTATCAGATGTTTTGTTTTCTAAAAACAAATAGCAGCATGAAATATAAAAGAATATCGTGGCTTAATACCACATAACAGAAATACGCCGGTCACAAGGTGAAAGTATAATGTACATTAAATAACAGCCAGCTGTCTGGCTCTCAACACCCCGCAATGTGTGCAAGCAGACACCTTTAGATGAAAGAGTGCTGGACATTTCAAAAACACAAGTATTTATACAGATTTCCCACAATCCCAGACACATCATCCAGCCGCTCTTTGTGTAATACGTTTACCTAGGGTTCATGGCCTGTCCACATAACTAAGTCATGCTTAAACATCTTTGAATAGTGTATTGTTTTCCTTTAAACATTTCACATGGTTTCCAAATATAAGACACAAAAGTAACATTCCTTATTTTGCTCGCTTATATTTGTCTATCATTTGTTCTTGAGTTTAAAGTCAGCTTAGTTTCAAGGACAAAAACTGCAAGAAGAGCATGTTCAGCTATTCATCATTCTACTTTGCTGTTTGAACGGAGAAGGCACTATTGGAACAGATGGTATCTAAATTACTGATTAGTATGGCTTTTGTTTAACTCCAAGGTTTCTCGGTGTAGGACAAACAATCCACTTTATCAGCTTCAACATTCTTATCTACGTTGACATCATGGAAACAGTGCAAAGTTAATTTTGCTCTGCTGGAGCAAAAACCACAATTATAAACATGGGACAGAAAGCAAGAGGCAATCAAAATGGTGGATAACTCAAAATGGTGGCGTAGTCAGCCTGTTTGAGGTTCATTCAATGCAATTTATAGTGTGATGCAAATGTGATTAGGCCAACCATTTTCTATCAGGCGGTATTCATGCAAAATATACTTTTACAAGCAGGGAGGATTTCATAGAAATGCAATTACTATTTTCTAAGCATTTTATTGGTTAACTCACTTTCAGCCTTGAAAACTGATCTTTTGTATAACTTGTGTCAATAGCTTTTCAGTTGCAGTCTGGTATTGCCTGTTCACAATTGTTTAACTCCTCTTTTTTTGCATCTCCTGTAAAATGGGGCAGGGGCATGCCCCCCTCACTTGGGTATGTTGCAAGTGAAGTAGCACCCATGAACATTCTGGTGAATCAGAGGTCGGCTGTGGGTGCAACCATAGTTATTCCAGAGATGTCCTTAAATTAACCCAGCAGTGAAAAGGTGCCGGTGGGAGACATCAGGGTCAAGGAAAGAAGGGCAGGATAAGATGCAACTTTGAGGGCTGGGTTCCTTCAAGCGGCCTAGCCACGGCACAGCCAAAATGAGAAAAACTATTTTAGACAGTTTTGTGGAGAGTTAGTGGCAACAGCTGGTAAAACAGTCAGTCCTGGGCTGCTGCTGGCCTCTCTGGCATCCCAGTAGCCACAGTGGTCCTTCTTAAAGCTGTCCATCATGCTGCTGGATGGGTCACTGGAAGAAAGAAATTCTATTCAAACGCATCACCCCTAGAGAAACATTGACTACCACTTCAAGCACACTTCAACTTACATCAAAAAGGCTTGAAGGTGTCAATGTATTCATGTCCAGAAAGAACCCCTTAATGATTGGTCATTAAATTCAGGATAGTAGGATGCCTTTGTGTCACCAGTAGCAAAGACAGATCCAGGCACAAAACCGAAAACTGCAGGAAAAAACAGGCAACCAAACTCTGGACAAACTGCCAACCTGTAACAACATGTACATTCAATCTGATTCTTGAGGAAAACATGGAAACCCCCACTCTTTAGACAACAACCAACTAACACCCCAACATCCTGCCATTGCCCTCCCTGTGCATGATATTTATGTCTCCTTTTGCTCAGTTGACAGTGGCCTGCCATTTAGATTCAGGAAGAAAGGCTGAGATCTCAGTATTTCTGTATGGACCGTAGACCTGCTGGGCATCTGCAAACCCCTGCAGGAACCTAACTTGCTCCTCACCCCTTACCCGAGAGGAATAGGCATGCCAGACAATACAGGTATCCAGCCTCCAAAATCAGCATGTGACGAGTCCTGTCTCTCCCTGCAAGCGCACTTGGACAGGTCAGCAAGGAAAGGGTCAAGAATTAAGAGCAATGCCTTTTAAAGCCCCTTTGTAGGAACTAGACCCATTTCCTTTTCATAAGTGCTCTCAGGACTTTGCTACTTACCTTGAATATTTCCTCCTACCCAAGGGATTTACTGTTCTTGTTCAAACATGTTCATGCCATGCTCAACCAAACACTTTTTGATGCATTCACAGTCTGGGCATTTTTAACCGTAACCAGCAACCCTGTTTCATCTCATGTGGGCTCCTCATTACCAGATCAGCAGCATGCCATGAATCAGCCCTCAATGACCTTTTTGTTTGATGAAGATAGGCCTGTGGGCCATTCCTTTCCAGTCATTGCCACTTTGTGGCCAGCATGTTTCTCAATATTCATAAATGATTCTTCTGAGGGAAGGGTATAGGTGCCGCTATTGCAAATTATTAGCACCCTGGGGGCCAGGGGGTGGGATGCTACCCATTCAGGGAATTGCGGAAGTTGGGCTGTATTCACTGGTATACACCCACGTTCAGAGCTCCCCAATGCTGTTCATACCTCATCCCGTGGCTCTCTTCCTCTTTCACTCCTCCCCATGCCACCTTTAGCACCCAGTAGTAAGCACACAGGGGTGTAAAAGGCTAAAATAAATGATAACGAAAAACCTACTTATCTTTAGGCTGTCCTGCATTGCAGGGTGTGGGAGAGGAAGTTTGCTTTTGGTGTTGATTATGATCAACACTGAAAATTGACTCCCTCTCTCACTTATGGTGTTGCAAGGCTGACTGATAGAAAACACTTTTTTTTAAACATTTTCTTTTAGCACCCATGTGTGATTCCTCACGGCCACTATAACGATATGCACCCCAGTGTTGGGCCGACCCTGCCGAGAACTGAACCGCAGCCTGCACTGAGCGATCCTCGATTCACTTTGACGCTTATCTTGGGTGGCGGGTCTTTACCAATAGGGTCGGCCCGCTGCTTAGTTTATATTGCCACATGATTAATTCTCACTCTCCAGGTTGAATAACCCATAATATATCAATGACAGTGACATATTAGCCTTTACAATCTCACTGCCCATCAAATAAACTGTATCTGCATAGGTTGCTAAATCAATCCAGTCGCCATGTAAAGGATTTGAAAACAATTGATCCTATTTCTCCTGTAGGTCCATTATTCTAGGGGAGATTAATACCCACTTTGATTGTCCCTAAAACACCCCCATTAGCTTCCAAAAAATTATGCAACACCCTCAGAATGTTCTTTCACAATCAATTCTCCCCTTATTCTAAAGGCCACACTCTGGGCTTTGTTACTTTTGGAGGTTTCTCTGTTGTTTCTTCTGCCACTAGTCTTATCACATTGTCTTGTCATTACTTATTTCTATTTAGCAATGCTGCCCCTCACTACGCTTCACGTGAAACAGGGCTTCCTGGAGCTCTGTTTTAATTCTGGCAAAAGATATATCCGGGGAAAGATGTAATCTCTTTCTCACACCCCTTGTTACTTGTACTCAGGATACTCCCACAAACTCGTTTTTACCAATCAATTTAATACTATTCTTGTCTACAAAAACCAAAAATGGAAGTCTCCATGGTTTGATACCAGCAAATCTGTAACTGAACAGCAGCAACTAAATGTTACAAAAACAATCTTGATTCAAATAGACATAAGTATTAAGCTAGTCTAACATCACATCTCAAAGGCATCTTTATTGCCAAACAGGAATTCTTCTCCACCCATATTTAGGAAAATGCCAAAAAACATTGAGAGGTGTTTAAAGTCACCTTTGACTTGCCATCACCTCAGACCCTGGTTGTCGCTCTGCCTCACAAAGTACAGTAGGATCAAACATAAACCAGATGCCAACATACCGTTTCTAATACCTTTTCATAGAGGATTTTTACAGAAGAAAACCAAACCAGTTCCTTTCAGATCAATGTGCATAAAATAGCCTATTCAGGCTCAGGATAGTCATTAGCCAGGATGTACTCAGTTCTCTGGGTGAACTCCATGCGCACTGGTGGTTATTAAGAGTTGGCTGGTGCGTTAATAAAGTGATGGTATTAACGCATACTGAAACATTACCACGCTCGTCAACTTCGAGTTTGTCAGTTTGCCAGTAAGAGGGCGGATTGACCTCCAGCTAAAAAGCTGCAATAATTTCTGGTATTACCGGCACTGGTAATACAGTCACCGGTAATACTGGCAAAATCCCCAATGGATTACATTGGGACTCCATGAAAGGGGGACTTACACCGTCTACTACCACTCATAATATGGCGGGAATACCACCGGATTGAGTGGAAGAATCAGTACTTCTGTTTGTCGGTATTCCGGTGGATTTGCCACCAGAATTCCAGAAAACTCATAATGACCCCCACTGTCTCTCAGGGAAATTCAAAGTGTTCAAAATAATTGTTTTTCAGTTCTTATTAATCCACAGCCCTGGTCTCTTCCAGTGCTTAACACAACAAAACAAAATGAAGTTTGTGGTATCCTTTGGCAAGAACAAATATTTTTGGATAGCCAGGTAAAAAGTGATTTTCGCAATTCTTTTAGCTACGTTTCATACTCCACCTACTGTCGTCTCAGTCTCGTAGCTACAGTTTTCTTGGTGATATTCTTGTGAAGCTGGTGTATGTTGGGGAACCTCCTTCCTGGTCTCAAGTACAAACTGAAGACTTTTGGCTGGTTTTTGTATTGAGTTTTACATTTGGACTAGCCTTAAACTAAGACTGTGCACCATAGGAAAGCAGGAGGCCACCAGAGAGAACCTATGGGACTTTTATGAAGCCTCTCTCATCCTCCCTCTGTCATGGTCCTAGAGCCCACCAAATTGATCTATATCTACTCATCAACTTCTCACCAAAAGCTTGATCCTAGGTGACCTATGTCTATTGTTCTTCTCTTTCTTCGCTCTGTCCTTGGCCTTCACCTGCACTTCCTTATACTTTGCCACATGCTCTTTCCTCCACCATCTACAAGCTCCCCCTTTTCGGACTTGTGGCTCCTCCTTACTTATAACCAGCTGAACTTTGTCAGGGTCTGAAGTATCCTACTCCTTTCATTACTGACAGCCCCCTTCTCTCTGTCCCTCTCACTTGCTTCCTCCTTTTCATTTTCCACTGTTTGCCACCTGAATATCCTCCTCTGCTCTCTTTTTATCTCACCCTCTGCTTCCCTCCAAGCTATTTTATCTTTTCTCTCCATCCTCATTTCTCTGCCCCTGCACCACTTTATGGCCACCATATGCTCTAAAAACCTCTTAAGGCACCACTAAGTAAAGTGCTGTCAGCTCCTTATTAGGTAAAGTACCACCCCTCCACACTATTCACTACCTCCTTCTCTGCCACTACTGTGTTAAGTATCACCTTTTCCTTACTATTTTTTGACACCCCACTGCCACCCACTGTATCAGGTGCCCCCTACATATCAACATTCATCACGCCCTTCTCTCTCCATCCTCCTAGGTCTCTACTCCAGCCACCTGTCCCATTCTCTCCCCAGCTTCTTGCCTTGTGCTCCAGCACTATCTGCTCTTCTCTCCAGCCATTCCCCATTGACCTCCTTCATACTCCAACAAATTCTGCTTTCGTTTGCCCCTGAAGAGAGGGTCCATGGAAAGCCCCTCTGGACCCCTCCAAGCATGACAGCCCAAAGAGTCAGAAATGCAAGATGCTAGTCACTGTTTGGCCAACCCCCAGGAGGGCCAGTGACTTCCACATATGAGATATATATCTCAGACAACCATTCAAACCTTATCCAACTAACGTCTTCATGGATACTGGTGCCTCAACATTGATCATGGATACAGGTGCATCAACACTGGACCTGGTCGACTAAAGACAAATATCTAGCTGTGCTGATATCATTAGAGACACCACTACATAGTAATGTTAGCTATGAAGCAAACTTGCATCCCTGCACAAAGTTATACTGAAACCCATGTGCACTCATGAAGAACATTCTTACACAATTCTATAGATAGAGGACAGATATATATATACATACTGCCAGAAGCCCTTCCTTTGCATTAGCAAAAAGCAGAGATGCAAGAAAATCAAGAGATGCAGAGCAAGCATGCAGCCGCTTATTGCAACTAACCATATGGAACTACAGTGTCATACAAGGAACCTGGAAGAACCAAGAACCACTAACCCATAAGGAAAATAACCCAATATAGACTTACAGAAATCATAGCATAACTGTAGTATAATTACATAAAGCCACAGGCCTCATACTAAGGGACAAAGGAAACAGATTTTGCAGCACAGTGTCCAGGGCTGGTGCTCGCAGCCAAGGTCAGAGATGAGCAGAACATTCCTGGCTCCAGGGACAGGGAACCACCTGCCAAATAGCAGAATAAACCCTCCCTAATTGCAGACAGAAAAGCTACATTTTGTGGTCTTCACCCATGAGTTCCAGCCGAGCCAAACAATAGCCATTTACCCACAGTGGGAGGAGGAGCAGTTCCCAGTGAAGCAGACAAGAACTGATACATGTGTTGTTTTACACCATAGCAACCTGGAGGCGAGGTGGTTATACCAGTGGCAACAATGGGGACACAATGGGCCCCATTACGGGTCCAGCGGTAACCCTGCCGCTGGTCCCGAAATAATTAACCGGCTCCTGAATTCCCAGTGCCACCGGCTCATTACGAGTCTGGCAGCCCAGGAAGTTGGTGCCAGTAAATTGTAACTCCCCATTCCCATAGAGACCTATGACACTCTATGGGAGTGGGGACACGGAAACACTGGCACCGTTGCTAATGGTGCCAGTACTTCCTTGAAGGGTTTGCCTACCATGACCGCTGTACCCGGTAGGGTGAGGCCTGTTGGGCACAGCGGCCATGGCAGGCAAACACGTAGTTTACCGATCCGGAAACAAGGGTGCCGGTGAGCTTACCAGCACCCTTGTTTCCAGACCGGCAAGCTCGTAATGAAGCTCATTGTCTTTCTCATTACCTTGAGAATATACACAGAGCTGGGTCCCAGGCCTGGGGAGACCACTCCAACCGATCAGGGAACGCAAATCTAGGGGTGGAGGGCAAAGGGCAAGTGCCAAAGGTACTCCTGCAACCCTGCAACAATAGATCATTTTTGGGGAATGCTCAGGCAAATCCACCTGGCATGTGAGTACCAGTCAGCTAACCTCTATAAGTGATGTCTATAGGCACTACGACCCCAGTCACCTAATAGTGCAAGCTCTTAGGTGTTTGGGTAAGAGCCCCAACTTGTGATGTCACTCACCAGCAAAAGCCCATGACACAGACTCAGTAGCTGTGATTGCTGGAGAATTATTTCCTGTATGATCCCTGTCTGTTATGGAAAATAAAGGACAGTTCTAATCTACCCTTGGCTAAGTCCTCTGTTTATTGGGGGAGGGTTAATTGGGCACTGGATACTCTGCCGAATGGTGATTGTGTAGCACGAACCCCAGTCCTCTGGTATACCTATACAAATTTGTAGCAGAGGATGGTTCCTACGCCCGTTCAGCATAGAGCCGCCTCTTCCATCATAGCGCCTGGAGGACTGTGATGCATCCCACAGAGCATGAGTCTCATGGTAGTGCACCCTGTGCAGAGGTTGTCAAGAGCCGTCTTGGAAAATATCTTGCCCGCGGTCCGTGAGGAACTCAGCAGACCAGTAGGGCAGTGTGGCAGTTTTGGGGAAAGCCAGTGGCCTAGCAGCATCAGTGGATCAGGGAGTTTAAGTATTGACTCAGCCACACAGCAATTGAAGGGGGTGGCAAAGAAATGTTGGGTGTGGGGTGGTGATTATTTTTGTTGAGTATTGTTGAAGTATTGTTGAGTATTGTGAAGTTTAGTAGAGAAAGGAGCGGAGGTAGATGCCATTTGTTCATGGTTAGGGAAACATTCAATCCTGAGGTAAAAGGTTCAGGCGGTTAGCCTAGAGTATTGACTTAAGGGTACGGATGACAGAAGTTATGTAAATATTGATTATCCAGTGGATTGGGTGTTGTAGCTCGGGTCATGGATGATGGTATCCCTGAGTATAGGGCTTAGTAAATGAAGCTAGCTTGAGCTGCGGAAGGTGTACTTCTGGTTAAGTCTTGCAGAGGCGCTTTATCTACAAGTGACAATGTAGGTACAGATTGAGCACGTGAAATATTGGTATCCCCTGTTAGGAGGCAGGATGATTGCTGTGGTATATGTTGGGTCTGCTTTTGAAAATGTTAGTTTAATGGGAAAATATTGTTGTGAGCTCTGTTAGTTATTTCCATCATTCACTTATATACTGTATAGGAGACGTCACCTGGAAGGTCTGTGTATAGGATTAGGAGAGCACGAAGAGGTGCAGATTTTGGTTTTGACAATCACAAATTGGTGGAGTAGGTTGTTCTGTGGTGGTGCGTGGGAGGCGCATGTGCAGAATTGGTGGGTGTGCCTGAGGAGGCAGAGAGTTGCAGAATGGTGGTGCACAGAGCACGCCTGAGAAGATGGTTGGGAGCCAGAGAGGCTTGCAATGTTTTGAAATGAACTGGTATCTGTAAAATTGAGCAACACTAAGATAAACTGTATTTTTGTGTCTGAATAACAACAGAAGTGTCAAAAGCTCAACTTGAGGTCAAGTAAGCATTAAAAAGCAATGTATTGTCGAAAAGGTGCAGGGACATGCCCCTACAGCATCTATGCAAGGCCCTTGAGTGATATAAGGACACTATTTGTAAATACAGTGCGGATGGACATGAAGCACAGAGGGTAAAGTGTCTAAGCCATGGCCAAAGAGGGTGAACTTCTCCAAATATGTGCAGTAACCACTACACACACACATACAAGAGGTTAATAAGGGGGAAAAGTTGAGTAATCATATGGCAATATTTGAGCTCTGGAAGATGTTCCAGGACAATGGAGGGGATGTGGTGCGGCATCAATGGATGTTGACCCAACAGGAGACCCCAGGTGAAAAGCCCTCAGCCTCCACTTCCCCACCTCATCCTGAACATGGGAACGAAGGGGTTGCAGCAGGAGCACAGGAATTATACCTTATACGAGAATTACGAGCAGCACAGGGGTACACAAATCCAATGTACGCACCTCCACCATACACCAAGGAGGAGGGGCAGCAAGGGGACGCACCAGCAGGATGAGGAGCAGTGAAGTGGAGCTGTGCCTCTCTGAGAACAGAGAGCAAGGGGTCCACGTCTGGATTCCCCTGGTAACACCTCACTGATGATGCCCAACAAGGCTGAAACAAGTGTATGGTGTTGCTGTTGGTACTCTTGTTCAGAGGAGAATTGCCTAGCATTTTGCTGCTGGACTGCGCCTGGGTAGGACAAAGACTGATATGCAGGGATATTTCTCCTCTATGAAAGGGACAGTGAGCTAAAGACTTGGTAGAGTCTCTCCCAGGGCTTATTCACCCAAGAACAGGTCATTGGGCTGTGCTGGTAGACAGACTTCCAGAGCCCCCTTTGTTTTGCATAAATTAACTTTGCGTCTCATCCTAAGTTACCAGGGCGATCCAGCCGTGGACCCCTTGTTCACTGTTCTTTGAGAGGCACATCTCCACCTTACTGATGATGCCCAACAAGGCTGAAACACGTCTATGGGGCTGCTGTTGGTACTCTTGTTCAGAGCAGAATTGCCTAGCATTTTGGTGCTGGACTGCCCCTGGGCAGGTCAAAGGTTGATATGCAGGGAAATGTCTTCTCTGTGAAAGGACAGTGAGCTCAAGACTTGGTAGAGTCTCTCACATGGGTTATTCACCTAAGAACAGGTCATTTTGCTGTGTTTGTGCTGGTAGAGAGACTGCCAGACCCCTTTGTTTTACATAAATTAACTTTGGGTCTCACCCTAAGTAACCAGGGCGATCCAGACGTGGACCCCTTGCTCACTGTTCTTAGAGAGGTACAGCTCCACCTCACTGATGATGCCCAACAAGGCTGAAACACATGTATGCGGTTGCTGTTGGTACTCTTGTTCAGAGGAGAATTGCCTTGCATTTCAGTGCTGGAGTGCCCATGGGCAGGACAAAGGCTGATATGCAGGAAAATGCCTTCTCTGTGAAAGGGAGAGTGAGCCAAAGTCTTGGTAGAGTCTCTCCCCGAGGTTATACACCCAAGAACAGGTCATTGAGCTGTGTTTGTGCTGGTAGAGAGACTCCCAGACCCCCTTTTTTTGCATAAATTAACTTTGGGTCTCACCCTAAGTTACTAGGGTGATCTAGATGTGGACCCCTTGCTCACTGTTCTTAGAGAGGCACAGCTCCACCTCACTGATGATGCCCAACATAGGCTGAAAACACGTGTATGGGGTTGCTGTTGGTACTCTTGTTCAGAGGAGAGTTGCCTAGCATTTTGGTGCTGGACTGCCCTTGGTCAGGACAAAGGCTAATATGCAGGGACATTTCTTCTCTGTGAAAGGGACAGTGAGCTAAAAACTTGGTAGAGTCTCTCCAAGGGGTTATTCACCCAAGAACAGGTCACTGGGCTGTGTTTATGCTGGTAGAGAGACTCCCAGACCCACCTTTGTTTTGCATGAATTAACTTTGGGTCTCACCCTAAGTTACTAGGGTGATCTAGATGTGGACCCCTTGCTCACTGTTCTTAGAGAGGCACAGCTCCACCTCACTGATGATGCCCAACAAGGCTGAAACACGTGTATGCGGTTGCTGTTGGTACTCTTGTTCAGAGGAGAATTGCCTAACATTTTGGTGTTTGCCAGCCCCTGGGCAGGACAAAGGCTGATATGCAGGGAAATTTCTTCTCTGTGAATGGGGCAGTGAGCTAAAGACTTGGTAGAGTCTCTCACAGGGGTATTCACCCAAGAACAGGTTATTGGGCTGTGTTCGTGCTGGTAGACTCCCAGACCCCCTTTTATTTTGATATCGGACTGAAATAATAATGGCATGGCTTCCAGGGATTCATGGAAAAATATGGCACCTTCCAAATGAGTACATGCTCAGACCAGGACTACCATTAGACGAGAAGGAAGGGACAATGGTATCACTAGAATTAGGGGCAGTAATACTAGGGGACGACTGGATAGCAGTACATTTGACAGATGAAACAGGGTGAGCATGGCGATCAGTGATTGTCATGCCCAAAAGGCACAGATTGACTACCGTTACAGATGAAGAACTGTTCAAAGACAATCGATCAGATCACAAGGTATTGTTTGAAATTAGTATTAAATACTCAGTGAAAATACAATATGATATGATATGATACGATGTGGCATTTATAATGTGCCTGTACACAAGTATTTCTGGGCACGACAAGACAAGGAGGAGGAAACAAAGTGAGGAAAAAATAACGATCTTACTAGGCCTTGTGTCATTCATATCGCACAAGTGCCGGTAAGAAAGAAGCGGAGAAGTGCAAGGGGGTTAGGGGGATGAAGGCGGAAGTGCAGTTAACTCACAAGTGCAGCCAATGGGTGGCTCATAAGTGCATAGAGAAGGGACTGTAGGGTTGCATAGACAGACCCTTAAGTGCTGGGGAGCCCGGAGGCAGTGCAAGGGCAACTGGACATGCAGGAGCCTGGGCCCGATTTCAGAGGGTGACCAGGTGACCAATGCACAGAGCAGTCAGGTGCATCAGCAGGGGAGAGGAAGAGAGAAGCGGAAGAAAAAAGGAAGGTCTTGAGTTGCTTCCGGAACCAGAGGTGGTTCTGTTGAAGTAGAGAGAGGCAGGGAAGCTGTTCCAGAGCGAGGCCCCAGCTGAGGAGATAGATCTGCCCCCAACTCTCTGCTTGGAAACATGTCTGACCCAAGGACAGTTGGTGGTGGATGAGCAGAGAGCTCAAGAAGGAATATCTTTTTCAAGAGAGAGTTGGAGGTAGAGCAGTACCAGACCCCAGACAGCCTTGTGGACGATGCAGAGGGTGTTAAAGTTGATCCTTGCAGCAACAGGGAGCCAGTGAAGATATTTAAGAGCTGGAGAGATACAATCCCTGGGATGGAGTCCAAGGACAAGTCTTGCAGTCCTGTTCTGGATAAGTTGTAAAGGTCGAAGAGTAGAGGCAGGAAGATTTAGAAAGAGGCTTTTGCAATAGTCAAGCCTAGAGAGGGCCAGAACTCTGGAGACAGTGAGCTTCAGGGGGAAAGTGAGGAAAGGAAGAATACCTCAGAGGAGGTGCAGCTGATAGTTTGACTTCTTAGAGACACCAGAGATGTGAGGAGAGAAGGAGAGGGTGGAGTCAAAGATGACACCAAGGTTCTTAGCATTACAGGAAGGATGCAGGAAGAGGGCCCAGAGTGGGCGGCCAGAGAGAGAGAGGAAAGGAGAGAGCAGGTGTGTCAATGAGGAGGATCTCAGTCTTATTGGCATTAACGCAGAGCGCATTGGCGGCACACCATTCCTGAATTGCAACCAGACAGTTTGGTGTGAGAGAAGAAGCAGAGGTGGCAGAGGGGAGCCTGAAAGAGAGCAGTGTCATCTGCATAATATTGGAGCAGGAAGTAGCAATGCAGTGGGCAAGAGGTGCCAGGTAGTGGTTGAAGAGCCATGGAGAGAGGTTAGAGCCCCGAGGAACATCACAAGTAGAGCGAGAGATAGAAGTGGGGAAAGACCCAGTTGGACAGAGAGGGTCGGTCGGTGAGAAAGGAGGTCAACCAGGCCAGGGTTGATCAGTAATACCAAGGTTGTCGTGGAGGCGATTGAGCAGGATGGCATGGTTGACCATGTCAAAAGCAGAGGATAGATCGAGGAGAATGAGGACAGAAGGGAGATTAGAATCAAGATTGGAGAGCAAGTCTCCACAGGTGTACAGGAGAGCAGTTTCCATGCTTCTGGCAGCTCTGTAGCCATACTGGTGGTAATGGAGGCAGTCAAAAGATTAATTATGTAGATTAAGCTGGCAGATGGCCAGCATTTCCAAGAGTTGGCCCAGGAAAGGAGTGATGGAGATCGGGCGATAGTTAGCCGGAGTGGAAGGTTTGGTCGAGGGCTTCTTTAGAAGGGGGTGCTCAAGAGAGTGCTTAAGGGGGGGGGGGAGTTCCAGCAGCAAAGGAGTGATTACAGAAATCAGCCAAGGCTGGAGCAAGGGTGATGATGTGGTCCTTGATGGTTCTGGATGAGCAGGGGAGAACCTGCTTTGACGGGACTTTCATATATCAGACTTGTCTAGAAACATTGTCAGGTGTGAACAGAGGAAAGGAGAAGAAATGGGGGGGGGAGATGGCCTCAGACATGCCAGGAGTGGTGGAGGAGGAGGAATTGGAGTTTGAGGAAGAGAGGGTGGACAGGGTGTCCTGAGATTTAGTAGTGGAAGAGAGCGGCCAAGGTCATGCAGAGGGCCTGGGAGGGAAAAGGAGAGGTAGAGACTGGCCAGCTCATTGCAGATTTTGAAATGTTCGCCCAGTTGTTAGATGCAGCAGAGATGCAGGCTTGGATATAGGCTCTCTTCTTAGAGAGGACAGAGAGTCTGTACTGCCTTTTGAGCAGGGACCAGGCCAGTTTGTCACCCGATGCCCTCCACTTCCTCTCTGCCACCCTACACTTGCGTCTAAGGGTGGCGAGGTCGGAATCGTACCAAGAGTTGCACTTGGATTTGGGCTTCAAGCAGATCCTCATGACAGGGGACATCCAGAGTTTTGGAGATAGGGAGATGAAGGTTAGCGAGAGCTGTGTCAGGGTGTGAGTCAGCCAAAGTTGCAGGAGGAGGAGAGAAAGTAGCGGAGAATGCCTCAACTGACAAACGCTTCATGGGTCGGATGACAGAGAAGGTAGGTGGTAGTGATGGAGTTGGCTTGAACTGTGAGGAAGAGAGAGAGAGGTGGGAAGAAAGGAGAAAGTGATCACTCCAAGAGAGAGGAGTGATGAGAGGGTTAGGAAAGGGGTGGTCTGAGGAGAGGGTGTGCCCTGCAGAGTGAGTCGGGCCAGAGGGAAGAATAGAGTGAGAGAGAGAAATGCAGAGGTTGCAAAAGAATCCTGGAGAAGGGCTGGTAGCATCAAGGTGGATGCTCATGTCTCAGAGGAGGAGAAGTTGAGAGGTAGAGGCAAGGAGCATGGGGGAAAGGTCAGCCCACTCAGAGAGGAAGAAGGTGACCTAGCGAGGGGGCCAGTAGATAGTTGCCACAGTGAGAGAGATGCCCAGAGAATAGAGAGCCTGCAGACCAGGCATTCAAAGGAGGAGTAGTGCTGCATTGGAATGATAGGAACAGGGATCCACTCAGGGAAAATCAAGGCTGCACGCCCACCAGGATGGTTGGTTCTGGGTATGGAAAGGATCTTGTATCCATTGGGAAGAAGAGTGTTGAAACGTGTGACAGATCTGGCCGTGATCCAAGACTTGGTGACACCGAGTACATCCAAATCAAGCTCTTCCAGGAGACGGAAGATGTCAGAGGAGTGTTTGACAGCTGAACGAGAGTTGAGAGTAGCATTGTGGAGCAGGATGCCACATTTGAAGGAATTCCGGGGAGGGGTACAGGGCAGAGGTATACCCTGCGGAATTGTTGGAGGTGCCCAAGGATGCGCAGAGGAGGAAGGAAGAGAAAGCAGGGTAGTCACAGAGGGAGAAGAGAGTGCCAGAGGGGTGGGAGAGGAGGGAAGCAACAGGGTGGCCAGAGAGGCAGCAGGGAATGTGCCAAAGAGGTGGCAGAGGAAGGAGGTGGCAGAGGAGCTAGAGAGGGGTAGGAAGGGATGGCAGGAGAGGAACGGAAGTTGATAAGGAACAGGAATCATCTATCAAAGAGGAGGAGAATGACCTGAAGGCCCTGGACCAAGATGGTGCCATTTAAGTAGACATTAATGATTGTCTTAGAGGAGTGCAAGGGGGCCAGGAGGGCCTCCCACCGGTTGCCACCATTAATGGGAGAAGAGGAAAAAGGAGAGAGAACAGAGACTATATTGAGGGTCCCTGGAGAGGGAACAGCAAAGAGTCTGTTGGTAAGGGTCTGTCTGGAGGAAGCACTGGTATAGGTATCAGCGATAGGGAGACCTGGGTTGGTGACCAGGATGCCCTTTTGAGCTTCTTCCTGCCAGGCTTAGTGAGAGGGATAGGATAGTCAATAGAAAAGCAGTTAGACAAGATAGGTGAGACAGAGAGCACCATAAGGGGCGCAGGGAGCAAAGAGGGGGCTAGGGAGAGGGGAGCCGAGGCAGGGGAAGGGAGGTCGCACAGGGGGTGGTAGACAGGTGGAATGCTCAGGGTTGACACGAAAGGGAGGGGGCACAAAAAAAACAAGATCAACAGACCTCCAAATCAGATGCAGTACAGAACCATCAGAAAGAAAAGAGCACAGCAGGGAACCTAGAAGTAGAGAATGCAGATGCAGTACAGAACCAAGTCAAAGCACAACAAGGAACCTGGAAGTAAAGAACGCAGATCAAATAACAGACCAAAAACAAAACACACTGGTCAGCAGGTAACCTAGAAGTGAAGAATTTAGGCAATTGCAATGTGATGCCACAAACCGTGGCTAGCAACACAATATCAAAAACTGTAAAGAGCAAACTCAAAGTCAATACAGTCAACAAGGCACAGAACACAACAGGAATCTAGAAGAGGAATGCAGGAAATGCAAAGTAATGCCAGATTAACAGTGGTGCAGAAGACAGTGTCAGAATAGTACATAAAAGATCGAAGAGGAAAGGGCTTTCTACAGGGAAGTACGACAGAGAATGGTGATGATGCTACAAGCACCGCCGGCATTTCTCGAGGAAGACTTGGCAAAGGTCCCGAGCATCCTATGGACCACAAGTCCCTATGATGTGGGACTTCTGAAAGGGATAGGAGCTGTGAACATAAATCTGAATCCAGGAGCCATTTCACCACGCAATATCCCCTGTCAAGGGAGGCAGAGGAAGGTATTTTTGAGACGATTGCAGCACTAGTGAAGGAAGCCATCCTTATCCATCAGAATCACAGTGCAACATGGCGGTGTACCCTGTCAAAAGGCAACAGGGGGGGCATGGCATTTTATATAGGACTTGCACCCTCTGAACCATGTTGTTGAAGCAGAATGTCCTTAAGTTACGAATCCAGCACAATATTGGGTAGAATGCCCAAGGAAGCTACCCACTTCACAGTCAGAGATTTGAAGAATGCTTTCTTCTCTATACCACTAAACCCAGACTCACAAGACTTAACTTAGTTTCTATATAGAAATAAGAAGTGGAAACATACGAGACTTCCTCAAGGGTACTGCAAATCGCCTTCCATATTCAACAGGGTCCTCAAATGGACTTAGGAAATGTACAGTTAGAGAGCGCTGTTACAGAGTACGTAGATGACATGTTGATTTGCAGTAAGGCAGTCACAGTGTAGAGATGACTCTGTGCAGATGTTGACTGTACTAGCAGAATATGGGTACAAGGTAGACAAGGCTGAAATTATAATATTGTTAGAAAGAAGTGTTGTATATTAGACAATTGATATCACAAGAAGGGTGAAAAGTGACACCAGGAAGAGCAGAGGTGAGACGCAATGCAGCAAAGCCCACAAACATACCACAAATGCAGCAGTTTCTAGGACTATGTAATTACTGCAGAACGTGGGTATTTGACTACAGCACTTACACTTGGCCCTTATTGAGTGCACTGAAGGAAGCACAAAGAGTGGAGGGTGCATTACAATGGGCAAAAGAAATGACTGAGGCCTTTGGCGAGCTGAAAGATGCAACATGCACAGCTTCAGTGTTAGGGATTCCAGATTATCAAAGTGAATTCTTCTTATTCTTGAACTCCAATGGAGTGGTTATGACTGCAGTATTGACAAAACAGACACACATGGGGCACAAATCTATACCATGATACAGTGGGAAGTTAGACCCAGTGATGAGAGGACACCATGCATGCGAACAGGCACTGACTGCTGCCGCATTTGCAGTAGACAAATCAGTGAGTACTACTATAGGATGCAGCACCACTCTTTTTGTG
Source organism: Ambystoma mexicanum (assembly GCF_040938575.1). Taxonomy (NCBI): domain Eukaryota; kingdom Metazoa; phylum Chordata; class Amphibia; order Caudata; family Ambystomatidae; genus Ambystoma; species Ambystoma mexicanum. The sequence goes on from NC_090928.1 coordinate 676,959,702, forward strand.
GAGAATGCTCTCTTCGCAAAATTTTAAAGACCTAAAAGCACGTTGACAACCCAGAGAGCTTCAGGGTATGAGGTGTTACTGTCAAACCCAGCTCTCAAGATAGTGAGATGCGGACTTGTCAACCCGGTGACTTTCATCGCCGAACCCGTAGACGAGGGCGACTATGTGCACGACTGCCCAGCCAACATAGAACAATTCAGCGACAACCCAAAGGTACACGAGCATGCACTTGAGAGGGCAGACATGCCTAATATTGACGGGTCATCAACGATTGACCAAACGACTGAGGAAAGACATACTGGGACAGCAATAGTGAGACTAAAAGAGGATGGGACGGGCGAGGTTGTGACAAGTGCACGTCTACCGTCATTCTTCAGCACAAGTAGCAGAATTAGTAACTTTAATTCTGGCACTATAACAGAGCAAAGGCAATGAAGTAACAGTGTATTCAGATTCAGCCTATGTGACATCCACAGTGAATTCTGGGTCGTCGAGTTGGCTGAGGACGTTGGCTGAGGAGGGGCTTCAGACGTGCTGATGGATCACTGGTGCAGCACACACTACTATTGGGCAGACTGATAGAGGCACTCCAGTATCCACTAAGCATGGCAGTGGTGAAGTACCAGCCCACATGAGGGGGGACCCCATATTCAGGGGCAAGGAGGCAGCAGATGTGGAAGCAAAACGCGCTGCCTATTTCGGGGACAATTTATAAATGGATGCTTCAACCCCAGCAGGCAGCTATGTGTGTTCAATGATATTAAAAGAAGGATATAGCACCTTACCAGTGACACAAATTATGGAATAGCAGGGAGCTGCCAACAGAGAATAAAAAGAGTTATGGATACAAAGGGGCTATACAGTGTTGCTGACAGATGCCTTATTGTGGCAAAACAGTACAAGAAAAGTAGTAATGCCATTCTCGTTTTTGCACACTGCACTGACACAGTTACACCATCCTACCCATATGGAGAAGTAGGTGATTGCTGCTCATATTGGAGAAGACTGGTTCTGTCCTAATTTGGTGGAACAAGTGGCAGAATTCATGACCAATTGTCTAGTTTGTTAACAATTTACAGCAGGTCATACACTAAAGGTAGAGAGAGGAGCCATACCTCTCCCAATGGGACCATTCCAACACCTTCATGTTCCTAGTATGCCAGGGCTACCACTACATGATAGCAGTTGTGTGCCCATTTTCCTGATGGATCGAGGCTGGTCCCTGTTCCCATCCTTGTGCCATTAGAGTGGCGAAATTCCTGGTTCAAGAACTCTTCCCATGATGGGGTGTGTGGGAGGTCATGCATTTTGACAAAGGTCTTCACTTTGCCAATGATATGTTTCACCGCAACACACATTTTCTTGTGCCTATCACCTGCAAGCAAGCAGGATGTGTGAGCACCTCAATGAGCTGCTCAAAGAAGGCATTGCCAAAATTAACAGGAGCTGGCTGCATTGTCTTCAGTTAGCATTATTCGCATTGCACAATAAACCAGGGACTAACCACCATTTAAACCCACATTAGGTGTTGACAGGATGGTGCATGAAACTTTTGCTAGCTCCTCCCACTAGGGCTTTAAAAGATCCAGAAAAAATGTCTGATGTATTGGGTCAGGAAATGTACGAGTACACCGCTTCCTTGATGACTAGTGCCTCTTTTATTTCTCGTCAACTGCAGGGAAAATGGGAGAGGCCTGTAGCAGGAGAAGAGAACAATGACCCGGAAGCAAATAATGCATTTTTGAAGAAACAACAGCTGTATCCTGGTGATCATGTGTTATTAAGAGACTTCACCAGGCGGTGGTATAAACCGTGTTTTACAGGACCATGTACAGTAGAAAAAGTAACTGATCAAGCAGTAAAGCTACAATGGACAACAGCCTGGAATTACCTGGGGGACATCAAGTCCTGCAAAGCGATGGCCTCTACTAGCACCAACAAAGAATGGGCCAATGATCCACAAGCAGAAGAACAAAGCAATTGCATTGAAGCATCCCAACCCAGCAGAGGCCAACCTATGATTACTCGCTCCAGAGCAAGAGAGGTAGGGATTGTTTATTATTATTCTTTCCACACACTGACAGCATTCATGGTGAAAGTGTGACTTTTATTATTGCATTGTCTCCTCATCCCGAAACCTTCCAAGGCGAATTCGTCCAATTCGTTAGGAGATCCAACAGCGCAAGAAGAAGCCATCCCAATGTGTTTGTACAAGTTTTTATAGCCTATCTGGCCCAACTATACCCACACCCAGAGATAGGAAACCCTTCTGTGCTTGCAGTACCTCGTTATCCCAGAATACGACCAGTTTGGGAATTATTATTCCTTCTTGCAATGACCCAACATCACATTTGCGGAGCATAAATTAATAAAATACTAATACAGTAACGCCTTTTAGCGCCTTTCAGGCAGGCAACACACTTATTCAAGACTACTGAAGAGTAAGTTATGGGAGAGGTTATTGAAAGAATGCTTATTGTGTCTTGTGTCTTATTTTCATGTGGTATTTTAGCCCTCATCTTTTGGCGAATGTCATATATTGCAAGTGATACCACTGTAACCTCTACTAACATAACCCCAACTCCAGTCGGTGGAACTACCATGTCAGGTGGAAAAGTAAGTACTGTAAGTATGATAAGGAGAGGTAGACACAGTGCTGATGCAGACATGGGAGGGGTGGATCTCTATTTCACTGAAACTGCTCGAGTATCTAATAACATGTGGCACAAGCACATGACTAAAGTAGGTAAACAAATAACTCGGGAGAGCTGATATGTCTGTTTACTAATCCCCTATGCCATGAGTGCCTCCAGAACATTTGTAGCAAGTGAAATACCAGCAGCAACAGCAGAATGCCTTATGTGCCTGTCAATGTTAGCAACCCGAGGAAGATTCCAAGGGAGAAGGCAACATTGCGATGGATGTGCAAGGCCACATTCACCTATGAAGATAGCTATATAAAACCATTTGACAAGATGGACAATTATTCGAAACAAGACCAGGTTATACAACACATAACTGACGGCCCAGAGAAAGGAGAGACAAAAACAATAACACTGAGAGAATTGCCATGTTCTAAGAAGGGACCCAATGAAATAGGAGGAGAACCAGGATGTTGAGAATGACCACAAATGCTTGTGTATGGCCAAGTATACACAGCTGAAGGATGGAAGGAGGGAGTAGTAGGCAGCAAAGCACGCATTCTCCTAAAAGTTCCAATAAACACAGTACAAGCAAAGAATGATAAATGCCAAAAAGAATGGGACACAAGTGAAAGTTTATTGACCTGGGTGCAGAATAAAGCTGGACCAGAGCTCATAATACCACTCAAAAAACAACAATATGTTGCCAGAATGATGGTGCAGTAAAGGCTGGAGAAAACAAAGAGTGCAAGCACATAGATAAGCATCCATGCATTAAGGTTGAGACAGCTGTATTTATGGATCAGTATTGGGTGTGCGGATCTAAGGCGTACAAGAAGCCGCCATCCAACTGGGCAGGAATATGTTTGTTGGTGCACATCAATATGCCAGCACTAGTAGTGCCACAAAAAGACATAAAAGAAAGAAGACTTCCCTAAGATGGACAATGCAAGAAGAAAAAAGAGGTCAGTAGAACTGAGTAGAGTGAAAAGAGAGAACTACTTCTCGTCAGCATCAGAAGGATCTCTGGACGACGTACCACCCGGACGCTGATTGTTCAGTAGGACGGAAATGTTCTTTATGTCAGTAGTTCCAGCTGTACAGACATACACAAATGCAAAATGGCTCCAGATTAAGAGATGGGAGCTGATGCAGACAATAAACTCAACTGTAATTGGCTTCAACGCGATCAAAGAATAGCCCTGAGCAGTAAGGTTGATGGTCCTACAGAACAGATATGTTCTAGACCTTCTTCCAGCAGTGGAAGGAGGAGTTTGCAGCAAGATCAGGTCTACATTGTGCCCACAAATGATGAAGAAAATTGCACACTCACAGAAGCAGTTACCAGATTGTCAAAACTGCACGCCAAGATGGAGGAGGAAGCAAAAGGTACAGGAAAAGACCAAAGCTGGCTGTCGTATATATTTTCATAGATGTCAACATGGAGGGAAGATGGACTAAAAGTATTACTAGTACCAATATTAGTGCTCTTAGTAACACTATGGGTGATCAAGATCTGTATCATGCAATGCCGCAAGATGACAGAGAAGACAATAGGAGTGTTAGTGGATACAAATGGTGAAGAAAACAAGATAGTAGAAGAAAGAAATAAAGTAAGGACACAGATAAAGGAGTGCCCACTGTTCCCGACCGAGATGATAACATTCAATGATCCCATGGACAACAAGAAATACTGGGCAAAACCCGGAAGGAGAATGCAATTACATGATATGCAGTATGGATGACCATGCTAAATACTATGGACATCTTGGAGGAATAACAAAAATATGGCTCCCAAAATCAACAGTGACTGTTTGGTGGTGTGGTTGACAAGTCAACCAGAGGGGGAACAGAAGAGAGGGTCCATGCAATGCCCCGCTGGACCCCTATAAGCATGACAGCCCGAAGAGTCTGAAATGTAAGATGCCAGTCACTGTTTAGCCAGCCCCCAGGAGGGCCAGTGTCTTCTAGATATGCAAACAGATATTCTCTCAGACAACCATTCAAACCATATCCAACTGACGTCTTCATGGATACAGGTGTTCAACACTGATCATGGATACAGGTGCCTCAACAATGGACTTGGTCTATTAATGACAAATATCCAGCTGTGCTGATGTCATTAGAAACACCACAACATAGTAACGTTAGCCATGAAGCAAACATGCATCCCTGCATGAAGGTACATGGACACACACGTGCACACACCAAGAACATGCTTGCACAGTTCTGTAGATAGAGGACAGATACATATACATACTGTCAGAAGCCTTTCTTTTTCATTAGCAAAACACAGAGACGCAAGAAAAGCAAGAGATGCAGAGCAAGCTTGCAGCCGCTTATTGCAACTAACCATATGGAACTACAAGGTAATATGAGGCACCTGAAGAACCAAGTACCACTAACCCATGAGGAAAATAACCCAATATAGACATGTAGAAATCATAGCATAACTATAGTAGAATTACATGAAGCCACAGGCCTCATATTAAGGGACACACACAACACACTTTGAGATCATGATGCTCCAGATATACAAAATGGGAGTATATTTATAGCCACCATGCACTCTCATTCACAGCGCCCGCCAGCTGCAAGTTACGCGGAAATGTTCTCATGCAGCATTTCAAACACCTGCCGGCTCTCAATAGACAGTGCGGCCACAACACGGAATACCTAGATACAAAAGTTGTTCATGGCTAAGATACAGTCGCTCGTATTAAGAGGAAAAAACAAACAATTAACTTTCCTCTTTTACATCTGGATGAACATCTAACTCACAGCATTCGCCATCTGATAAATAAAACGAGAGGCAACAGCTTTTTTGGGTAAAAATACTGAACACCCGCGATGGGGGCAAAATAAGACGGCATATGTAACTAAAGGTAATTAATGTCTTGTAGCTTTGGCTAATAACAAGCAACTTTTGCGAAGAAGAACGAGTAAAATCAGACTTTCCTTATGTCATAGATCTGAAATAACACAGAAAACCTGATGGCTTCATTAAACGATGCTTCTGTGAATTCAGCTTAACACACAGCAAAGAAATGGAAGGTCGGTAAGACAGGGCAGATTCCAGGTTAGAATAACATTCATAACAATGGTCAGTTTCTAAATATTGTTTTATGCTGATTTTTCATTTAGTGTCCGGGGTGCATGACAACACGTGCTGGAAGAAGCCAGAAGCATCCCCATATTCTAGTAGTATTTTATGTCCTGAAGACGTACTCAAAGGAGGACAGAAAAGAGTAATAGATCTGTCCATACCTGTGCCTTTCTTTGATCCAGAAACACAAAACTGTGTTGACACTCAAGAGAGAGAGCTATTTCATAATTATTATTGTTAATAGTCCTCTCACGTGTGCTACAAACACCACATTAAACAAAACTGTTTTTGAGTAGTGTAAGACAGGTGACATCATCATTTGTTTTGAAAGGGGTTTGCATCTGTGCATTTTGGACACCATATTGAATCTGAGTATACTTTCTCTTTTTAAAGTTTTAAACTTTGTTTTTGAATACAATGTATCAAAATTTCTATCGACCTTGAGGTTCTGCTTAGCAATACCAAGTAGTCCTATATTGCACTGACTCTCAGTGCCCCCGTCCATAGTGTGTAAAAGCGTGGTAGCTTCCTACGGAATCGGTTTCTTTTCTCAAGTTCCTGTCCTCACCCACAAGCCCCCCATCAACAATAAAGAGGACTCTCCTGCTCTAATAGTGTTGTTACCTAGCTTCTTGTGCATCCTCTGACAAACTGGCCTGCCACCTGCTTCAAAGGCAATACTGGCTCTCTGTCCACCCTAAGAAGAGAGCCCACATCCAAGTCTGCATCTCTGCGGGATCTAACAACTCGGCTGAACTCTTTCAAATATGCAAGGAGCTGGCCAATACTGCTGCAGTCTCTGACTCTCCTGTCCTCTCCCAGGCCTTCTGCACGGTCCTGGCTTCTCATTTCATCTCTAAAACCCAGGACATCCAGCCTACCCTGTCGTCTTCTCCTCCTCCTCCCTCTACTCTCTCCTCTACCTCCAGCCCTCCCTCTTTCTCTTCCTTCTCTGTTCTCCCCTGACGAGGTTTCTAGACAAGTCCGATCTATGAAAGTCTTGTCAAAACAGGTTCTTCCCTGTTCTTCCAAAACCATCAAGGACCACATTGCCATCCTCGCTCCTGTCCTGGCTGACTTCTTCTGCAACCACTCCTTTGCCAATGGAGCCGTCCCTTCTCCCGGAAGCACTCTCTTGTGCACCCTCTTCTCAAGAAACCCTCAGCCGACTGCTCCTGCCCGGCTAACTATCGCCTGATCTCCATCACTCCTTTCCTGGCCAAACTCATGGAAAAGCTGGCCATCTCTCAGATGAATCTTCACACTGAATCTGTTGGTTGTCTCCATGACCATCAGTCTGGCTTCAGAGCAGCCAGACACATGGAAACTGCTCTCCTGAACATTCGTGAAGACCTGCTCTCTAACCTTGATTCTAACCTCCCCTCTGTCCTCTGGCCTGTCTGACCTTGTTCCTCTCTGATCGAACCTCCCAGGTCCAACTTGGGTCCTCCGTTTCCTCTATATCACTCTCTACCTGTGGTGTTCCCCAGGGGTCTAACCAATCTCCTTGGTTGTTCAACCAATGCCTGGCACCTCCCGCCCACTGCATTGCTGCTCTCTGCTCCAACTTTCAGTGCTATGTGGCTGACACTCAGCTCGTTTCTAGGGTCCCCTCTGACACCTCTTCTCCTTATCTCATCTCTGACTGTCTGTCTGCTATCCAGGAGTGGTGTGCCGCCAACAATCTCTGCATTAATGCCAGTAAGACAGAGATTCTCCTCATCGGCACACCTCTAACCTCCTTTCCTGTCACTCTCTGGCCGGACTCCCTTGGCCCTCGTCCTGCTCCCACCTGTGAGGCTAAGAACCTCTGGGTCATCTTGGACTCCACACTCTGCCTTTCTCCTAACATCTCTGACATCTCTAAGAAGTCAAACTACCAACTGCACCTCCTCAGAGGTATTCTTCCTTTGCTCTCATTCCCCCAGAAGCTCACTGTCTCTAGAGCTCTGGTTCTCTCTAGGCTGGACTACTGCAACAGCCTCTTTCTAAATCTGCCTGCTTCTACTCTCCGCCGCCCTCTGCAACTCATCCAGAGCAGGACTGCAAGACTTGTCCTTGGACTCAAGCCCAGGGATCGTATCTATCCAGCACTGACATTTTGGCATTGGCTCCCAGTGGCTGCAACAATTAAGTTCAAGACCCTCTGCATTGTCCACAAGTCCTTCTTGGGCCTGGGTCCTCAATACCTTCAACTCTCTCTTTGTAAATACCGTCCTACTTGAGCTCTTCGCTCCTCCACCTCCAACTCCCTCAGGGTCAGTCGCTTCTCCAAGCAACAAGTTGGTGGTAGATCTCTTTCATCGGCTGGGGCCTCCCTCTGGAACAGCCTCCCTGACTCTCTGAAACTTGAGGAGAACCATCTCTGGTTCCGGAAGCACCTCAAAACCTTCCTCTTTGCTTCTGCCTACTCTCTTCCTCTCCCCTGCTGATTTCCTGTCTGATACTGCACTGTTCACCTGGCTACCTTCTGATTTTTCAGGCCCAGGTCACTGCCCATCCAGTTGCACACCCGTACTGCCTCCCGGAAACCCTTGCACTTGGGTCTGTATCTGTAACCCTACAGTCCCCCTACCTGCACTTTTGGACACCTGCTGTCTGCACTAACCCTTTCACCTGCCACCGGCTGGCCGCACTTCTTGTTATTTTTTGATCCCATGTACAGCACTGCCCCCTCCCCTTTCTCTGGCACTTTTCCTGTACCCCGTCCCCTGCACTTACACAATCTCAAAGTCACTTGGCCTAGTAAAATTGTTGTCTCTGTCCTCCCTCTGCTCCCCCTTCCTTGTCTCGTCGTGCCTTGAAACACTTGCGTATAGGCGCATTACAAATGCCATATCATATCATAGAACCGACTATTGCAGAGTATTTGGTGCATTTGGGGAGAAACTTGACATATGACAGCCAAAATCTATCACATTTGCCAATGGGCGTTGTGTGTGTAGAGCAATTTAACACCAAGTGATGGTTCGTGTTCTTAGTCTGTGAGTTGTTTGTTCTGTGATTATTCAGTTCTGTGGCCTTATAACTAGAACTTTATTTTTTTGTGTCTGTAAATTATTCGTCCCATGAAAATTGGCCTTGCACGATGGAAAATGTCCTGTCATTTGAAATTCAACATCAGAGGCCTCAGAGTTTTATATCATTTATGTACAACTCTGCAAATAATGGTCATTCCCCACAGAGGAGTAATTCGTTATTTTAAATTATTTGATGCACAGCAAGGAAGGAAAGACCACTGCAGTGCTGTGTGTCTTTCTAATAATATATATTCAAACCGGTGCTTACTTTATATGCATTCACAAACATCTTCCCGAATGATCTGAACTATGAACAAAGTAGAAAGACTATTGTCTGTTATATCTATATCATACAGATCACAGATGGCTACATCTATTCGACATCAAAAAAGGAAAACTACTTGCAACTTAATTGTTTCAATTATTTGGGGTTATTTTTTGGTGCACACCTAGACTAGATGAGCTGCTGTATAAAGCAGAAGTAGGGTATAATAAACCAAGGGGGGAGTCAAAGGAGCTAGAACTCTGACTGGAAACGGAGGGCCGAAGTATAAGGCTATTTAGGAGTCAGAGGCGTTGCTAGGGGGAGGGCTAAGGGGGGCTATATCCCCTGGTCTTTTGGTTGTAGCCTGGATAGAATCTCAGGAGCTACAACCAAAAGGCTAGCTAGCCCCCAGTCCCGACAGTTCCAACATCAGCATAGCCCCGGGTCCTTTCCAGACCTAGCAACACCCCTGGTAGGAGTACATTGAGATATGTAATAGGCTCTTTACAGGCACACTAATCCTTGAGTACATAGTACAAGGCATTCATTAGTGCATGTGGATCGACAGCAAACCTGGCTATGCTTTAATAATACAAGCAGAGAGAGGAAAATAGGGCTGTGCTGGGCTGTTCAAAGACCAGGGTGTGGACGCTGGGGCCATTTGAGCTCATTAACGTGCTACAGACATAGCTGAAGGCTGTCTTTGTGCTATGTCCATAGCACGATTCATTGCACACATGCTAAGTGCTACAACTTTGACATGCACTATAAAGAAGAGTGTTCCGGGTCCCCCCTCGGTCTTGTGCTCCTTCTCTTACTGCACCGCAGATTATGCCGTAAAAAGAAGCTGGGGCGGGAGAGCCCTGCTCCAGCTTCTTTTAACGGCATAATAATGATACCATACTGGTCTGATATAGCACACCACGCCAAACTCGAAATGATAAAAGGCTATATGGTCACCCTGGCACTGGATTTGTGATGTGCAGACGATGCCCAGGCAGCTCCCCAGGCTTGGCAATCGAGGAGGCGTTTGATGGGCTTGGTACGACGAGGATGAGATTGGTTTACTTAGTGAATGATGTAACTAGGCGAATAACTGTATCTTTACGGGTTTCCTTTCATAATGGATGCAAATCTGTAGCTCTAATGGAAAGTGTTTTTCTAGTTATTATGTTGAAAGGAGGCAGATACCACTATTGGTTTGGCTTTCTTTTTCGGATAGATGGCAGATATATCAAAATATTCCTTGGAGATTACCTTGAACAGGACAGGCGTGATTACCTGTTACACACATGACCTACTACACACATATTTGAGCTTTCCATGCATAGTACTTGTTTTGCTACCAATGAAAGGCCCCACACTTTCTAAACCGCAGCCTTGCACTTCCTTCCAATAAACCGACATCTGCCTCGTTGGTGTTTTGCTCACTTAAAGTCATGTTTTCCAAGCAGTCCATGCACTGCGCCTTCTGACTATTCACATGCATGGAATTCGCTTTAAATTGTTTGCCAAAAAAGCCTTTTTCCTGCTGTCTCTCCCACTCATGTGTTGGCTTTTTACACGGTGCAATGAACCGAATGAACATGTGCATTTGTGCTCTTTTCTTTATTATACAAAAGATGTTTTTCCAAGTGGAGAAATGTGACTACATAGGATTGCAGAGAAATATAATTTATTTTTCTTAAATCGTTTATTGGCTAACTCACTTTCATCCTCGAGAATGGGTTCTTTGTATAACTCATGCAAATAATTCTTTCACTTGTAGCCTGATATTGCATGTCCATCATTATTTAACTACTGCTGTGTGCATCTCCTTTAAGACCCCCTGACCTGGGTGTGTTACACAACTTAGTGAAGCAGCACCCATGAACATTCTGATGACTCAGAAGCCGGCGGTGAGAACTACTATAGTTAATGTCGGCCTCCAGAATGTTCCTTAACCCAACCCAGCACTCTAAAAGGCATCACTGGCAGAAGCCATGCTCAAGGGAAGGGAGCAGGTGGCAATTCATCCATGAGGCTGGGTTCCTTCAGGTAGCCTGGCCAGGGCACTGCCAGAATTAGAAAATGTTGCTTCTGTTCATTTGGTGGAGAATTGGTGACAGCCAGTAAAACAGTTGTCCACATGGCTGCTGTTGGCCTCCTCTCTGGCCTCCCAGTGGCCACGGTGGGTCCATCTGAAAGCTGTCCATCATGCGGCTGAAGGAATTCACTGGGACAAACAAACTCAATTCAAGCACATGCCCCCTGTCCTAACAGAGGAACATTGACTACCTCCTCAAGGCCGCTTCAGCTTCAAAATAGCTTAGCCCACCTGCAATGCAATCAGGTCCAGAACCCCTTAATGCCTGGTCAGGAAAGGCCTTTGTGTCACCAGAAGCAAAGACACATCCAGACATAAAACCGAGAACCACAGGAAACAATCAGGCAATCAAAATCAGAATGTGCATCAGCTGGCTGACCTGCAGCTATGTGCTCATTCCATACTACGCCTCAGGAAAGAATGGACATCCCCACTCTTTATACAACACCCCACTAACCTCGGAACATCTATCTGTAGCCCTATCCTACATGATATACTTTCAATGTTCTATTGCTGACAATTTAGATGCTGGAGGAAAGGCCGAGCTCTCTGCATTTATTCTGCTGCCTGCATTTTTTTCCGTGGCCATCTGCAAATCCCTGCAGCAAACTGAATTGCCCATAAGCCCCTGCCATGGAGGACCAGGCATGCCAGCCAGGAGGACATGCAGGCTCTGTAATCAGGAAATCAAAGGTTATGCCTCTTACCACAGGTGCACCTGGGCAGTCTAGTGAGGAAAGGGCCAAGAGTTAAGGGCAATGCCCTCTCAAACCTCTGGATATACTAACGACTGGAGCAATTTCATTTTGACAATATGTCCTCATAATTGATATAGGGCCATTCCTACTCACCTTGACTATCTCCCCTACCCAAGGGAATTGCTGCTTTCATTCAAAGGAAATGTTCTGCCAGGCTCAACCAAGATCTCTATCATGCATGCACAGTCTATGATTTTTTAAACGTTACCAACAGCGTTGTTCCATTTTATGGGTTTGCCAATTTCCAAATCAGCATTACGTCATGAACCTGCCCTCTATGATGTTATTGCATGATGGAGACAGGCTTGTGGACCATTCCTTTCCAGTAATTGCCTCTTTGGTGACAACATATTTCTTGATCCTCCTGACAAGTTCTTCTGAAGGCTGGGTAGTTGGTCTGGCCATTATCAACCATGATTCATTCTCCCTGCCCTGGTGACAAAAAGCCACTCTCTATCAAAGCTAGTGGCATATTAGTCTTTACCATGATACTAGCTCAACAAATAAGCAGCAGCTGCACACAAAGCTACAGCCCCTCTATCAATCCTGCCACCAGTAAAAACAGTTGTAAACTACTGTGCCCACTGCTGGGGTAGGTCCCATTACCCTAATATCTAATTGGACTATAACAACCACGTTGACTGCCCCTAAAACTCCCTCACAATAGCCTTCAGAGAGGCATGTGACCCCCTGAGTTATGTTTTTTCGTTGTCAATTCTCCACTTACTCTAGATAGCATACTCTGGGCCTTGTTACCTTTCCTTTGTTTCACTCGTCCTTGGCTGGTAACCTGGTCAGGTCATAACTTAATTCCCTTTAGCATCGCTATGCAACGCTATGCTCCAAATGATCAAGGAGTCCCCATAACTCACCCTTTCCATTATGAACATGATATATCCAGGGAAAGATGAAATCCCTTGCTCACAGCTCATGTTTCTTGGGCTCAAAGTCTGTGCCATGTCCACGGCACTCTTCTTTCCTGTGCTTAAGATCTTTAAGCCCTTGAAAAGTCCCGCAAAAACAAAAAATTGAATTCATCATGGTTGGATAGCGTTAAAAAACTCAAATCTGTAACCTAAGCACTAGCACCTCAATTCTGCAAAAAACACCTTGGGTTTTGATAGGCAATAGTATAACGCTACTCTAAATCCCTGTGTATGTATGTTTTAGTTGATTTATATAGTGCAAACCTAGCTTAAAAAAAAACAGATTGCTGCTCGTTGTGCTGGTCTAAGGTATTCATTTGTCGCCTGTGTTCCTTGAAGAGAAGGGTCACCAGAGTTTCTCCCGAATTGTAGGAGGGGGATCCAGCCTGATGTTAGCCAGAAGGGTCCACCCTCTCACAAAGGCATCTTTTTTGATAGAATAGAATTATTATCAACCCATACTTGGGTGCACGCCAACAAATGATGTGAGCTTTTTAAAGTCATTTATGACTTGTCTTCATATCAAGCCTTGTCTGCCTCGGCTCCTCTGTCATGAAGTACATTTGGATCAAACGTCCAACAGGCAGAAAGATGACTTATTTAAACCTCCTTTTATTGGCAAATCTCACACTGGAAAACCAAACCGCCTCCACAGTGTCAACATCATACATGAAACACATGCTGCGGATTAGGTTAGACATTCACTACGATGGGGTCAGTTCTTGGGGTAAGTTCAAGAGTCAGTTGATGTTGGGGAAATGTAAAGTGTTCAAAGCAAACGTTCTTTTGATCACATTAACCCAGCTCCTGGCTTCTCCAAGTGGCTAACTCAACAAAACTGAAGGAATGTCTTGGTGTAATTTGGCAAGAACAAAAATATAAAAAGACTATCTAGATAGAGTGTCTCTCTTAATTGTTTTCACAGTTTCCCTTGTTCCCCTTCTTCTCCAATTCTATCTTTAAGCAAGAATTCACGGTTTTGTATTCAAAGTTTTCTGGGAGAAATCCGTTTTAGTTAGAGGGTGGCAGGGACACTCCACCTGGAGCTCAAGTCCAAAGTGAATAGGAATTGCGTTGGAAGTGCTGCAAAAGTGCATCTGCAAGTGCAGTCTCTGCCCGAGAAGGTTATGTTTTGGAGCACTGGGGTGCTTGGTGTGATGCACCAAGACCGTGCTGGCGGAGGAGGAGCCAGACTTTAACAGACACATAAGGCCGTGGAGCACATACGGTAGTGCATATGCCACTGCAGTCTGCAGCAGTCTCAGGTTATGTTTTAGAGCGCTGGTGTGATTCACAAAGACCGTGCCGGCGGAGGAGGAGCCAGACTTTAACAGACACATAAGGCCGTGGAGCACATACGGTAGTGCATATGCCACTGCAGTCTGCAGCAGTCTCAGGTTATGTTTTAGAGCGCTGGTGTGATTCACAAAGACCATGCCGGCGGAGGAGGAGCCAGACTTTAACAGACACATAAGGCCGTGGAGCACATACGGTAGTGCATATGCCACTGCAGTCTGCAGCAGTCTCAGGTTATGTTTTAGAGCGCTGGTGTGATTCACAAAGACCGTGCCGGCGGAGGAGAAGCCAGACTTTAACAGACACATAAGGCCGTGGAGCACATACGGTAGTGCATATGCCACTGCAGTCTGCAGCAGTCTAAGATTTCTGCATCTTATAGGGAACAACCCTTCCAACGCTGGTGAGCTTTTGTTCTTGGGTGTTGCATGGTAAGCCTGTATAAACATTTTGGAATATATGCTTTGTGAAGTAAAACTGATCAGCTGGACAAGTCATGCTCATGCTGATACCCATAATGATCTTGCTATTGTGGGTATGGCGACAGCATGGAAAGCCTTGCATACTATGCGGACATTTAAATCACCAGGTTTTACGGGTATCCCCAGTATAACACACTTTCTCAACACCACTGCAGAAACTGGCTCAAGGGAGACCCCTAGGCAATCATATAGACACTGTTTGTTGTGGCCCGCTCTCGGGTCACCGGAGCGGGCCATCCAAATGTGGGGATCACCCGAACAAGACATCAGGGCTGCGTTCCCACAGCATACACATCGCAGGGATCACCCTGCTTTCTCTGGATCACCAGTTCGCACCACGTGGGATGGGGCACCCAGCTCACTGCAGCCCCGGCTCTGGGGGCACCCAGGCTGGAGTTGCACAGCCAACCATGGATAACCTGGCCAGCATACCCAAGGGTGACGGTGTTGCCCAACAGGGGCACCATCCTCGTGCTGGGCCCCGTCCTTGGGCCTTCTGCATGTGGTGTTGCACCAGCATGCTGCTAAGAAGAAATGACACAGGAGTCAGGATCTTATCGACTGATTAGCCGGAAGCAGCTAGCCCTTTG
This sequence comes from Ambystoma mexicanum, assembly GCF_040938575.1. Taxonomy (NCBI): domain Eukaryota; kingdom Metazoa; phylum Chordata; class Amphibia; order Caudata; family Ambystomatidae; genus Ambystoma; species Ambystoma mexicanum. The sequence continues at coordinate 676,974,873 of NC_090928.1, forward strand.
TAGATACCTGGTCACATGGTTGCCCCCATGTGACCATGGCACACACTGGGAGCTACCGGGTTCCATTTCCACACTAGCCCAGGCGATAGTGTCGCCCTTGTCCTCCCCTGCCTTAACTGTATGTTGAGGAGCAAAGCAACACGTCATTACTTGCTGATTGCTTTGCCTCTCCACAAGCCCCTGTGCCCATTTCAGGATCGGGTGAAAGCACCGATATGCAACCCAATTCTACATTGTATACGTTTGGTGATACTCCTGTTTTGTTTGAAGATCATACGCGCAGAGCAACCAGTTATCACATCACTCATTAGGGGTGCTTGATTCCATGTACTAGGGGGTCTCTGCCTCATTCCCTGCAGCTAGGTGCTACCACTAATCTGCCCTCAACTTTGTGTTTTACTCACTGGTGCATCTGTATGATAACGTGAGTTCGGATTTGAGAGAGAATAAGGAGATTTTGTCTAGCCTTCACAAAAATGAGCTTTTTAGAAGGGGCTATTCCAATACAAAACATAACACCAACTACTGAGTCTTTTTTAGAACATACTGAGGACGAGGAACTCTATCACTCAGCTCCTCAATCTATCCTACGTGTTGCTTGACAACAAGAAGGTGTCTGATTACAATCCTATGATTCAGTCTGAGCCCATCCTGTTTACTGATAGAAGAAACGGACCAGCTGGAGCAGGGGGCAGTGTCATCAGCTTCTGCCTCCTGTAGAATTGATCCCTTCCTCCAATTCTATCAGTAAGAATAAAAGTAATACAAAGATGGCGAGGCTCAAGAAGCCTACGAACGTAACAAAAGTACCAGCGACAAAGAATAAAGCATATCAAAAAATGTTAAGAGCCCTACGAAAAAACGTCAGAAATGATTACAAATAATTCAGCTGAAACAGTAGGCATCGAAGCGCTTCCACCCATTGCAAATTCATCTATTCTTGGCAGGACAGCAACATATTCCACAATGACACTGGAGTTTATCCTTCTAATGCCACTCTGAAAAAGGACAATGGGACAATACTTCCATGTTTAGAAAGAAGAACAGTCTGTATTCAGGACCAACATAATTCTCTGTTGACCTTTTCTGCGTATGACGACCTAAGCTCGTCTAATACCCATTTAAGTACTGTTGTATCAGCAAGTCCTTGCGCTAGTCTGAACATGGAGCTCCTCTTGCCCATTAAAGGAAAATGGGCCTCAATACGACCCTGGCGGTAATGGTGCCAGTAATCTTACCGGCACCGCTGTCACTGCACGAGCAGTGTGGCACCCGCAAGCACAACTCGTTATGAACGGTGCCGGTGCATCCGAGCTCCCCATTCCCATTTAGCCCTATGGGGCCGAACGGTTATGGGGAGTCCCTTATTACCAGCACCCACGAATGGGCAATTACTGGGTCCGCCAAACTCGGCATGACCCGGTAATTGCCCATTCACAGGTGCTGGTAAAATCACGGGTTTGGCAGCAGCCGTGCCTGTGTTACAGGCACAGCTACCGCCAAACCCGTAATGAGGCCCAATGTGCACAAGCGTGGTTCTGCATTGTTTTTATTTGCTTTAGAAAGATGTTGTTTCAGGCTGGAATTCATTAACATTTGTTCTGGGACAATTGCGGGTTACATGCTGAAGATACTTAAAAGGCCAGAATCATAACAATTGTGTTGTGCAAAACAGTTCTCTGAAAACGCTTTCTAACGGATCCATACCTCTCATAGGGCTCTATTTGTTTTAGTATTTTGTATTTATACAAATCAAAAGGAAAGCAATGCATTTTTGGCACAAAAGGTGTACAGAATTCACTGCTGATAACAGAGCAGAGGACACGGGTCTTTACAAAGGTGTGAGAGAATGTGACTTGAAGACCAGATCTTGCAGGGGAAGGTGGAAACATTAACCAGGGATGAGGACAGAGCAGAATGACATGGGAACAGGATGGTGGAGAAAGTTCTGAATGAAGGATGGAGGGTGGACAGAAAAGTGCTGTAGGGTTGGCCTATCTATCAAGGGATGCATACACTGAATAATGCTTCTCTTGTTTTTTATGTAGTATTTCATCCCATTGCCCAACTAATAATGGTCCAGCACTGTTCTTTAGTCATCACTCACCTTTTCGCAGCAAGATTAACAAGCAGTAGACTTAAAATTTGTCATATGGCACAGAAGGAAGACTTTAAAGTTTAACATGACATGATGTCAGTTATAGTTCAGGAGCAGAAGATAGTAGCCTGAAATAAATTGTAATTGTTGATGCAGGTTCTGGTTTCTGAAACTCCTTTCTTGTTAAAGTGTACTATGGTGTCTTGGAAGGTCCAAGGATTGACCAATGTCGTTTCTACCATTAAGAAGACGGGCAAACCTTCATATTTGACTGATTGACTGGCCAGAAAGACATTATAACCCCATTATCATGGACCATAATCACACTCCTCAAGCATCAATCGCAAGGTCTCAAAGCGAGTGCATGCTGACATGCTCGCACTTAAATCTAACATGGTCGTTTCAGCATCCAAAGGGGCCACTCTCCAAGTAAAGTGACCCATATGATCACCAGAAGCAACTTCATTCAGGCCCAAACCTCATCACGAGTTGGGCAGTAGCCCTATTACGGGTTGGGTCTGAAAGTTTGGAGTTTTACCTTCAGCTTTTTGCTGGAGGAAACAATTTGGTTTTGCGTCCATTTTGGGCACTATTAGCGGGGCGCTAATTGTGTCAGCGCTAAGAGCGTCATGAAAAACCCATTAGGTCAAATGAACCCAATAGGGAATGGGCAATAACCGCCTAACCGCTACTGCTTATTTCTTTGTAACTGGTAAACCAAATGTGTCTTTAGTAAGTTCTTTAGCATAACTTAAATTAGGCCTGCCTATATATAAGGCAGCTTTTTTTCTTTGCACCCTACATTTGTTTCTGAGACAATCAGGAATCACAAAACGTAAAGTGTATCTAGTGATGAGCTCAAAGCAAACTAGCTGGCAATAATATATGAGCCGGCTCCATAACAAGGCTGCCACCTATCCCCACCACTTGTGCCAGTCCATCTCCGCACTTACCTTTTTCGCCTTCCCACTTTGATTCTGTTGCCTGCTGCCCCTCGTCAGCCCCCATTAACATAGAAAAGGGGATCTTTTTCTATTTTCCCAAGTGGCCGTCCTTCTTTCGGATTTTTATTTATTTTATGAAAGAATGATTACAGGAAAGCATTTTTTCATAAAAGAAATACTTTGACCTTTGGAAACCACCACTTGTGAAATAAAAACATTGCTCTGCGATAACGTCTTCAGTGGCGGGCCGCACCAGGATGTTACCAGACTGTACCAGGTTGGTAACGGGCCAACACACTAGTAAACAACTTTGGTGGAGGGACATTACCACTGAGTATGACCAGCCACTTAAGTTTAATGTCTCTTTAAGTGTTCTTATAGTTTTCTTTTAAGCACTACCCCTTCCAATTAAAGCCTACCAATCTGTCATGTGTCTACATATGTTTTGTAAATCATAATCACAACGCGTTCCAAATATGCCTCTTTACTCTTACATTCCTTCTAACGCAACTCACTGAATATCTGACAAATGACATTTCTATTTCTCGTTTGAAAACTGAATTTGAATTCCACGTGCCTCGATTGATGTTCCTTCACACGGCTGTGGCCTCACTAGCTTGTAAATGGTTCCTTTTGACTTAGCAATGTTGCCCAATAGGTGTTCTTAATGTGCACCTTTCACAAACAACCTTTGGTATCTGGTCATGGCATCTAATACCATTGCATCTAATGCCATTCCATCGAAATTGTTCCATCTAATACATTTCCATCTAATGCATGTTTTTGGGGGGTAAAGGGTTAATTTTTGTTCAGGTGCATTTTGAAAATGAAATAAAATCTGTCACCAAAACATTTTTATTGATTAAGAGTACTATTTTCTTTCACACTTCGCGCCCTAAACCAAATATTAACTTGATTAGTTTTAGTCATTTATATTTTATTAAAGTTATTGAAACGTTGTCGTTACAAAATGTATTTATCTCAAAAAGTTTTCCTTCTACATCGGCGACCCTATTGCTGCTTTCCTTTCCTTGCAATTGTATTTACAAAGCTCCCCTCACAAGCAAAGCAATGCTTCTCCCTCTCCTGCCTCTCTGTAGATGCTCCACAGATGGTAGAGAAGCTGTTGTAGCATCTCCCTTCTATACCATAAAAACATCTCTACTCAAGCTTTCCACAACTTGCCAAGTTCCCCAAACTGCAAACAAAATGGAAGCGTGGGTAGCATGTTATTACACAAATCACGTCCTCCAGGACAAACAGCATGCATAAATGAAGAGGACATTGAACGAACACTGCTTCAGCATTGTAATTGTTTCTAACATTATACCTAGGACTTATGTTTATTTATGTATCTATTTATTTATTCATATACTAGTGTACATGCAATGTACACCCAGCTCAAAGTGTGGGTTTTCATTAACACAGTAGGACCACAATATATCCTAAGCCTACATCTCCCTTTATCAGTGACAACAGGCGAAGCTACGCAAAACAGACAAGCCGGTGCTATAGTACAGCGAGTAGAGTGCTTGCTTTGAAATCCATGCAAAGCCTGCTGACGCAGATTCAAATCCCGGCAGGCCCCAAATCAGCCTTTTATCCTTCCGAGGTCGATAAATGAGCACCACACACCGTGGGTAATAATAAGCAGCGCTCAGATACCTGAGGGTTTGTAGCGCTATATAAATGCCACAAACACTATATATCCTTTGGCAACAGCCCCCTCTAGAGGATTATTCTGTGCATTAGGGCAGCCTCTACTGAGCATGACGGCTTCAAACAAACATATAACTGGTCTTTTATTTTAATATATGATATGATTTTTGTGAGTGTGTATTGATTGTTGTTGAGTAAAAGGCACCATTGTAACACGATTGCTTAGTGCTTAGACATGTGGAGCGGGAAAATGATAGATTTGAGGCTCATACATAGTTGCCATTGAATGTAGTACTCTAAATCTTGAAAAGGTTTGCAAACCAGGAGGACAAACAGAAGAGGGCAAAGGAGCTGATCCATACACAGCAACAACAGAGGTGACATTGAAGATCCTAAAGTGAGGTAGTGAGCTGAGCTGCGCATCATAGAATAGTGCTGAGGGTGGATACAGGTTGTCAGAGTTGTATGGTGTGCAGCGTTAGCTCGTCCATGGGGGTGGGGAGGGGGCCGCTGAACATATCCCAACCCTTTTTGTGACTCTTCATTTCCCACAAAACTCCTTACTCATTGGCATTATGAAGAAGCATCTTTCACTCACTCAATAATGCACATGTTTTTTTCATGAGCCGAATCCTTGCTTTGTAAAATATTACAGAGCAGCGATCGCTGGTGAGGTGTGGAAACCCGAACATTGAATTGCTAATTACTTTTGACTTGCATGACACATTTGGCTGAAATTTTGCAAACAAAACAATTTTCTAGGCACGTCCCCAGCTCCACCTTCCAGATTGGACATTTTTGGAAAGAGTAGTTAAAAAATGAAAAAGCGTGCTGTCATTCATTTTCACAAAGAGAAAAAGAAAACATTTCTGACCAGCGCACAGCAAAAATGGCTTGACGAAATTTTCCCAAATGAGAAACAACTTGGGCATGGAGCGTTGACTCCAATTCCGGGAGGGACTGGGCTTATTCCATCCAGCAGTTTTTAAAATATTTGACAGGGAAGGGTCCAACCCCTTCTCCCAAAATGATAGCTATATATGTGTCCCACAATGAGTCAGAGAGGCTGAGATGCTTTTCAGAAACGCCGAAGCACCCATTTTCCCCAAACTTATATTGCTAATAGCGTTTGACTTGCTGGATGGATTTGGATATCATTTTCCAAACGGAAAGTGTGTCATGGGCCCCTGCCCGAATTCCAAATTGTGGGAACAATACGTTATAAAAAGAAAAACGTTTTAAGAAAACAAAACAGCAGTTTTCAGCCCATTCATTATCCCAGAGAGAAAAGGTGCAATTTATGAACAGCTGTAGCGATAAAACGCTGGTCAGATTTGGACCACATAAGAAATAACTTGGGCACAAAGAGTTGGCTTAATTTCCATGACTGGCTTGGGGTAAATCCGTTCAAGAGTTTTAAAAGTATTTGACAGAGAAAGGGGTGGCCCCGCTCCTTAAAACCTTTCTATTGGCATTGATGCTTTGAATCAGAGAGGCTGAGTGAGGCGAATAACGTTTGACTTGCCGGAAGCATTTGAATTACATTTTTCAAACAAAAAGGTTGTCAAAGGCCCCCCAAAATTTGCTAAATCATGAAAAAGGTTTTAAGAAAACATAAAAATGTGATTTTTAACCTACTCACATTTATTTTGACATGGAGAAAAAGTGCAGACTTTGAATAGCCGTTGGAGATTTGGAACAAATAAGACACAATTTGTGCACAATGTATTTACTTAATTTTTTTGCCTGGTTTGGGGTAAATCCATCCATTAGTTTTTGAAATATTTGATGGAAACATGGGGTGCCCCCTGTTCCTTAAATATATATACACTATTATTTTATATGCTCAGTGCAAGAGATTCCCACAATATTACTGTGAAAATCCACAAATAAAACAATTGAAAACGCTATTTGGAGGAGGAAAAGAGATGATATCATACTTTGGCATTAACTATCCCACAACCTTACAGTCTAATAACCGTCTCAACATCAGAAAGAGACTCAGACCTCGTCTGTTTATGTAGTCACTCTTATGGGAAAATGCAATGTTTTGAACCACAGCTCTTAGATGGCCTGGCCGTTGGCGCTATATAAATAGCAATAACAATAGCAATCACATCAGTGACTTTGGGGAATTGTGGGTGGTTGGGGAGCCAGTTACAGGTAGAACGTTTTTGGTTTGTCAGGGGAAGACCGTGGGATTCTCACAAGATTACAGCAGCAACAACGTAAAACACAATCACAAAAATTGGTCTGTCACATATAGCAATGAGTGCCAGGGGGTAATGGGAAAGGGTTACACAGGGATAAAGCAATGGAATGGAGTGAGGGGACCTGGAAAAGGGCCACATATTGAGTGGCTATGAGGATATGGAGGACTTTTTAATTCTGAGCAATTTTTCACATTATCACAGGAATCAGCGACCCGCTACTCTACTGCAGGAATTTCTGTTATTGTAAATTATTACTGGGAAATTATCCTGGGAATAAGAAGTTAGTAAAAAAAGGTTCAACATCTGCAGTGCCTACATCTACTGGCCAGGAGGCAATGGGTGTTCGGTAACAAATTATTGGTTTGACATGGGCAGTGGCCATGGCTAGTGAGCCCAAATGAAAGACATTGGGCCTCATTACGACCCAGGCGGTAAGTTACCGCCTGGGCCGTGACTTTACCACCATGGCGTAAACTACGTTTACGCCATGGTGGTTGGCGGACTTACCGCCCCATTCCGACCTTGGCGGGGCGGTAAGTCCCCAATCCCCATTTACCCTTCCCCATTCCCATTTTTGCCCCATAGGGCATAATGGGAGTGGGGAAGGCGTTAAGTACGCCACCGTACATTACGGTGGCGTAATTAACTCCATGGTCCCTTAGCGCCATGGATTTTAACACCCGCCAAAAGCGGGTGTTAAAACCTCCATGGCGCTAAGGGACCTCGTAATTGGCGGTAAGGGGTCGGCGCAGCTAACGCTGGCGTAAACCTCTTACCGCCAGGGTCGTAATGAGGCCCATTGATGCAACATACAAAGAGGCCATGGCCAAAGGCCATAGCTAGTGAGACCTCAAGAAACTATGCAACATGTTCGGCTGCAGCCATTGGCCATGGCTGATGGCCATGGCTAGTGGGCCCAAAAGAAAGCAAATTTCAGCGTATAACAAAATTCAGTGAAAAAACATTTGTTAAGAGAGAAATAAGATCAGATGCAATGCAACAAAACCCCTGAAATTCAGCACTCACTTTTGAATCAAGTCCACCTCGGAGAAGAAAATGTGTCACATGAATCAAACAGTGATAGGGGGTAGTGTCAGAAGAGAGCCAGGGAGAAAAACAGCCATTGAGGTGAATGGGGGGCACCATGGAAAGAGGAGGGGGCCCTTGGTGAGTGCCTGTGAGGACAGGGAAGAGTTTGGGATTTTCAAGCATTATCCGGGGAACTCAGGGTAAATCCTGCGGGCATGGGTAGTTCAATGCCCCTGTAAGTGTAGTATGTTGCCATTATCGGGGGAGTATCAAGGGAATCCTGCAGGAATGGGAAGAGAGTGAAAAAAGTCATTTTATACCTGCAGTGGTCATATCGCCTAGGCATGGAGTAATGGATCTCTGTTCCCAAAGCCATGGCTAAAGGGCCCCAAAGAAACCTATTGGTGCAACATATACAGTCGCCATAGCTAGTGGGCCACATAGAAACCTATTGGTGCAACATGCATGGCTAGTGGGATCCGACGATACCTATTGGTGCAACATGTACAGTTCCACGGCCAGAGGTTGTAGCCACAGTCCATGGCCAAAGGCCATGGCTAGTGGGTCCCAAAAGAAACCTACTGGTTCAACATTTACAGTGGTCACCGCCAAAGGCCATAGCTAGTGGGCCTGAAGAAACCTTTCGGTATAACATATACAGTGGCCATGGCTGTAGGACATAGGCAATGGCCATAGCTGAAGGCCATGGCTAGTGGGCCCCAAATAAACCTATTGGTGCAACATGTACAGTGGCCCTGGCTGAAGGCCATGGCTAGTGGGACCTGACAAAAGTATGCGATAACAAAACCCTTGAAACTCAATGAATAAACTTTAGTTAGCAGAGATTTAAGGTTGATTGATTGATTGATTGATAGGTTATTTATAATGTGCCTATACACAAGTGTTTCAAGGTGATAAGATTTAACATGAAAAATGCATAGCAGCAAATCCTTTGAAATTTAGTGGAAAAACCTTGGTTAGGAGCGAGTTAAGGTGATCAGATTTAACGCAACAGAACCCCTGAAATTCTGCAATCGCATTTCGAGCAGGTCATCCCTAACTATGCACCTCCTGTTGCGCAGTGTATGACCAAAATGAGGACATCATAGATGACATCACTAATTACAGTAAACATGACATCACTGGTGACATCACTGATGGCGTCACTAGTTACATCATGCATAACATCACTGGCATCAGTGGTTTGATTATTTATATTTTGGAATATGACAACTCTATTTTTTAACATAGGAAATATGTACATATCTCATACCGGCACAGTGCAATGTATTCTGCCATTGTTTCTTTAAATGTAACATGCGTCACACAATTGTACGTACATACAGTTATTATTACAAAGAATAATACTATGAAAGCATTTATGTACCTGTCTGAGGCAATTATGAAGCGCAGGACGCAGGCTTCATCTACTGAGCAAAGCCTTCATGCTCTCCTTCATAAATGACACCTAAACAGCATCAGGATCCAGCTGTTCTACACTGCCCTCCTCTGTCTCCTCTCCATGTTCCATCCTCTGTCTCCACCTTCCACCAGTTCTCCCTGTCTCTCACATTTCGGATGTACAACTCTGCTGCCCCACCTCCTCCCAAGTGAAACAGAGCAGTGGGTCTTTTTCTGAGAGACATCTCTTTTTTCTCTGGCGTCCATCTTATATTGGAATTTTGTTTACTTTTATGAAAGTAAGCAAATGAGCAAGCATTTTTCATTAGTAAATTACTTTGCCGTTATAAACCCACCACTGGTTGCATGTGCTAATGACAATAATGCTCTCAATAGAGGGATGCACAAGGATGATAACGGCCACTAACCTTGTTCAATGATTTCACTACATTCAGCCTTATTAACTCACAGCAGGCCATTACCACTGGTTATGGCACACCACTGAGCGCATTATTGCCTATTAGCACATACAGAAAGCATTGACCTCCTCTCAGTCAATCAGAATGTTGAGAATGCAGTCAATAACTACTGGTACAATGCATTCTATGTAAGACTGGAGGCCAGCATTATGCTTCAACTTCACTCTTCAGCAGTTTCAACAACAAAAACATAAGAAAACTGAAAAGGTGTCTCTCTTCATTCCTTTTCTTTCCAAAACTACAAATCCCACTGTAGTTTTGGAAAAGGGATTAAGAGAGACACCTTATCAGTTTTCTTATGTTTTTGTTGTTGAAACTGCTGAAGAGTGAATAAAAGAAGTTGAAGCATAATGCTTGCCTCCTAGTCTTTAATAGAATCAAGATTCCCTACGCAATTAGCAGGGGTAATCTTCATTCTGATCAAATACCGAGTAGGCTCTAGGGGAATAAGCAAATGAGTGGGTCATCCCCAGATCATCAACTATATAAGAACCTACAAGACCCATAAATACACACTTTACAGCATGGTTTGTGCTTTATAAAAAATACTTTTGATTTAATTTCATATCAATATGTTATCCAGTACAATTATTTTCCAATATCAAGAGTATCTTTTACATCAATATCTACAAACCTCATCCATAAATCTCACTCATTCCCATTCACTAACTTTGTAAACACCTCCACTCTCTTTTTCTATGCATCAATACTCAATGTCACTTGTACCCAACGGCTCTCTGAGTAATCTAGACATATGTGTATTCCTGTCATCCCTCAATTCATGATCCTGATGAATACAAATTATTAACCAAAGCCAACATCTTTCATTTAAAAAAAAAAAATATTGCACTAGGAACTTCATCAGGGGTCATATAATGGGACTTTTTACATCCATCCTCACTCAATTATATTGTCAGGAGAGGGACGGGCTGTGGCACCCGCAGGATCAGCGCGCCACTGTAGTCCCGCTGGCACTTACCCTGCAAACTCACCCTCAGCACTACATCTCCCAAACACACTAGCACAACCACACACATAACACACACACACACACGTGCTTTGAAGGACTCCACCTGTCTATAAGTGCTCTATAAATAAACAATTACAATTAAAATGCTGCATCACATGACATGCTGATACGCACAACATCAGGGACACAGCCATTAACTAACAATGAAAGGTAGAGAGATAATGGGAGTCAGTGCTCAACGACGGTCCAGTGAGTTCTCTGTTGTCGTGTCTCTTTCTGTATTCCCAGATGCAGAATGCCCGTACTTACGCAAATGGGGCTCTGTGTTGCCTTTGTCTCATTGAGTGGGGCTTGTGGTCAGCTAATGGAAGAATACAGCTGGATATTCCAGAGGCAGTAATGTTTAGCAGTCATATTGGCTCTTCGACTTTAGATTATTTTTGCATACCTGCAAGACACTGCCATCTGATACGGGAATTTAATGTTATGAATGAGCCTTCTAGCGACCACATTCCAAAACGTGTGCACCTCCTTTGGCAGTGGCAATTGTCAGCCTCACATTTTATTAACACACTTGACCAAGCTGAGGTTAACCCTTTGTGTAAGAGAAGGGTCAAATGGGGCCGGCTGAACAATCCGCAAATTCACCAGGAAATTATAGGTTCAAATTTGCCATTCATTTTGCCCAATCTGGAGAATTGAATTGATATTTTATTTATATTGCGCTCATACACAAGTGATTCAGAGAGCAACCTGGCAAAGGGAGGGCAACAGGGAGAACAAAAGAACGATCTTGCTAGGCCCACTGACATTAAGAGCGCGCAAGTGCATGAGAAAGGGAAAAGGGGGAAAGTGCAAGGTAGGGGGAGAAGTGGAAAGTGCGTAACAGAGGAGAGAACAGAATAAATAATAAGTACAATAAATAAATAAGGTGATAAACAGAGGTAGTGCAGCCAGCAAGTGGCAAAGTGCAAGGTTTGTCAGATAGGGTGTATCTGATAAGTGCTGAAGCAAAATGTATGGGGGTCTGTATGGGTACATATACAGACCCCAGTGCAAGGAGTGGCCCGGAGGCAGTGCAGGAGGGAGGCAGTGTGAGCAGATACCTGGGGCGATGAACAGAGCGTGGCCAGGTGCACGGTGCCGAGAGAGAAATCAGATCAGCTGGGGAAAAGAGGGGCAAAGGCGGAAGTGAAGAGGAAGGTCTTGAGCTGCTTCCGGAACTGGAGATGGCTTCAAGGTGGCAGGGAGGCTATTCCAAAGGGAGGCCCCAGTCGAAGACAGAGATCTTCCCCCAGCTCCTTTCTTTGAAAAACGACTGTCCCTGAGGGAGTTAGAAGAAGAGGAGCAAAGGGCTTGAGAGCGGTGGTATTTACAGAGGGATAGTTGGAGGTATTTTGGACCCAGGCCCTAGAAAGCTTTGTGGACAATGCAGAGGGTTTTAAATGTAATCCTTGCATCCACTGGGAGCCATTGAAGTGATTTCAGAGCTGGAGAGATACGATCCCAGGGCTTGAGGCCTCAGACAAGCCTCACAGTCCTGTTCTGGATTAGTTGCAAAGGGCAGAAAGTGTAGGCAGGTAGATTTAGAAAGAGGCTATTACAGTAGTCCAATCTAGAGAGAACAAGAGCTTGAGACACAGTGATCTTCTGGAGGAAGGAGAGGAAAGGCAGAATACCTCTAAGGAGATGCACTAAGAAGTTTGACTTTTTAGATATGTCAGAGATGTGTGTAGAGAAGGAAAGTGTGGAATCAAAGATGACCTAGAGCTTCTTAGCATCGCATGTAGGAGTAGGCGGAGGGTCAAAGAAGCCCAGCCAGAGAGTGAGGGTAAAGGATGGTGAAGGTGTACCAATGAGGAGGATCAAAGTCTTATGTGCATTTAGACAAAGATTTTTGGCGGTACACCAATTTTGAATGGCGGTTAGGCAATCAGAGATGAGGGAAGGAGAGGAGGTGGCTGAAGGAAGCCTAAAAATTAGTTGGGTGTCATCAGCATAGCACTGGAAGTTTGTGCAAAAAATGAAATGCAGTAGGCAAGAGTTGCCAGGTATTGGTTGAAAATCCAAGATGAGAGGTTAGACCGCTGGGGAATACCACAGGTAGAGAAGGAGATAGAAGATTGGAAGGACCCAAGTTGTGCCTGGGAGGGACTATCAGAAAGGAAAGAGGTCAGCCAGGCCAGAACCTGATCAGTGATACCCAGGTTATCACAGAGACGATTGAGCAGGGTGGTATGGTTGACTGTATCGAAGACAGAGGAGAGATAAAGTAGGATGAGGACAGAGGGAATGTTAGAGTCAAGGTTGGTAAGCAGGTCTTCACTGATGTTCAGGAGAGCAGCTTCCGTGCTTCTGGAAGCTCTGAAGGAGGGTGATTGCTCCCTTGACCATGGTTCCTATGTTTATAGAACTCGTTGGGAACATAATGAGGTTTTTTTTCAATGTGACATGGTGGGCAAGAATGCCCCACCCAGTGGTTGGTTTAACAATGGATGTAAAATGGCCAAGAGGGCATTTCCTTTGATGCCAAGAGCAGGTGGACCATCCAGATCAGATATTATTAATGCTAGTGCAAACTACAAAGCTGCCATAGAAGAAGACATCTAGAACTAGATCAACAGGCATGGGAGGCTTTGGTTGATTCTGCTCTTTGCAAGGACTCTAAAATATTCTCTGAGTTTGTAACCTTGCCTCCACCCTACAAAAGATCTTTGAAGGGGACTGAGACAATGGTGGAAATTAGGGCTTGGGTCGAACAGTTTTCTAAACTTTATCAGGGGCTAATAGAGAATATAGACATCTCTCTCCAGACACTGTTATGATTCTTACCCTGGACGAGGTGACCATGGTGATATTTCACCAAGCACACAACTGAGTATCAGGCCTGGATGGAACCAATGCTGATCTCTATCAGGATTTAGTCCAAGTTTAGGCCCCACTTTGAAAAGACTGCTTTAAAACAATCATGAAGTTGGCTGTGTTATCTGCTTCTAGAATAGATGCTATACTCTTTCCAATTTTCAAAGATGGAAATCAGGCAAGTCCATTATCCTAAAGACCCATTTCCCTATTGGGAACATCTTTTAAAATATTTAAAAAGGGTAGTGCTGGGCATTAGGAGGAGTGGATCATAACCAATTCAATATTTACCGACACTCAGCTAAATTTTAGACCTGGTGTGAGCACTGCTGACTGAGCTCTGAATCTGTATTTACTGGTGGCACATTCGATTCATGTCAGTAAGGAACCTACATACCTTGCTTGCATGGACCTGAGCACTGCCTTTGACAAGGTTAATCAGGGGAAACTGTGTAGGCTGCTCAGGGCCATGGATTGTCCAGGAGATATATTGCCAGTGTTGGAGTCTGTATGTGGGTGATACCGTTATAATGGCACACAACCCTAGGGCAATCCAAAAGCTACTAACCGTTTATACCCAGTTTATGAACGAGTTGGACCTAAGGGTCAATACTGGAAAATCTGCTGTTATGATCTGTGTCCAGGGAAATAAAACCATAAATATGATTAATATGCTAAGTAATGGGGCAGCCATTCCTAAGAGTTCAGGTGTTTGATTATTTGGGCATGCATGTTTCTTCTTCAATGTCTGGTAAAAGCCCACGTTCACAAATAAAGTACTAGAATGAACCAGCTATTGGGCAGGGTTTATTGATTTATGGCAATGTGCCAGGGCCAGCCTTTGCACATGATTCTACAGGTCTATGCTTCTCAAACAAAGGGGGCAATTAATGATGGTGCTACGCTATGGGGTCATGTAAACATGCTGGAATTACAAACCATTGAGAACATGTTCTTTAAAATATGATTGGGCCTCCCTGGCTCTGCAGCAAATTTTGCATTCCATGCAGAGCTAGGAGTGTGTTGTTTGGAAGATGAATGGCGTCTGGCTCCACTTCTGCATTGGGTACGCATTTGGGCCAATTCAAAGGCGGCTCTTTATACACAAGGAACTTATAATCAAAGATGGTTCAATTAAGAGTCCTTGGTTGCAATATATCAAACCCAACTTGATAAATATGAATGCACTTTCAATTTGTGCACGTTACACAATACTGTCCATTGTTCAGAGTACATTTTATAATGAAAATGTTACATTTCATGTTACAAAACAGCAGGAGTCCAGGGAATATGCAACCAATGCAAACACGACACGAAATAGTTAGCCATGTACAATTATGTCTCACTTTGCCTCACAAAGAATCTGAACGTTGGTTGATTACTAGAGGCCGTTTTGATTGCCTTGGGTTGAGTGCCAATACTGCCAAGTGGCATGTTCCCTCAGGGCTTCATGTTGCCCCATGTATAACGCAGATTTAGAAGATCTTTTACATTTTGTCTTCTTTTGCACAGGCTACTTGCACTTTAGGGAAAGGACCATTTTACTGGTATTAAATCAACATAGCTTCGTGCAATGTCATCAGGCATTATATTATGATTTAGCTGCCGACTCCTGCTATGTTGCGTGGGCTTTATTGCTTTTTCTTAGCGTTGCAACAATGTTTTTGAAGTATTTGCAGTGATGTTTTTACTGTGTTTATTGTGATTATTCCCTTGGCCTTGATGGTTTTGTGCTGTATCTATGAATGTTATCATTTTCTTTCTTTTTTGTCTTGCTTCGTTTGTTAATGGATTTTACTTTCCGAATGGACTATATTGATGATGATAATAACATGTATTCAGAAGCATGAAGTAGTTCTCTGTTAGTGTCATTTCCACACACCATAGGATAAACGAATGAGGTACTGCATACCCTTCTTCTTTAGAGTATAGTAGGTCTTCCAACTTGCTCAGTGTTGCTGCTTGTGGAATCATAGTATACAGCAATGTAATATCAAAGCCAATTAAGCGTTCAGTTATGGGATCAAACTTTAATCCTTCAACAATGAATTCATGGATCTTACAAAGGTTCTCAAATACACACTAACACCAAATCAATGCCTGATATTATTTGCCATCCCAGAGGTTTTATGATCAACCTATGTATTTTAGGGAGGATGACACATATGGGAATTCTCAATCTCTCCTTAACCAGGAATTGGGCCTCTTTTTTGCTAATCTAATTCCAATGCAAGGCTTTCTCTACTTTCAACGTAATATTACAGATGTATGTGGATGCTTTAAGGTGGCACTGTTTTGAGAAGAACCCGACTCCAATACAGTAGAGAATGGAACACAGAAATCTGAACATTAGGTTGTGGGAATGTGCGTCGAATCAATTGTTGTAAACATTTGTTTATGGATGAAGGATATCATTGAATGAGGACGGGTGTAAAAAGGCCCATGATATCACCCCCTGATGAAGTTCCTTGTACAATACGCTTTTTTTTAGAACAAAACATCTTGGGTTTGGTTACTACTTGTTTTTGATCATCAGGATCAAGAATTGAGGGATGATAGGAGCATACTTATGTCTAGCGTTACCTAGAGTGCATTTGGGTACATCAACATTGAGTGTTGCTGCATAGACAAAGAGTGGAGGTGTTTTCAAAGTTAGCTCATGGAAGTGAGATGTATGAATAATGTATGCATATATAGATGAAAAAAATATACTTGATATTGGAAAATAATTGCACTGGATAATCTCTGTATGTGAAATATTCCGCACTAGCGCTTTAACAGACATTGTTGTCACATTGAGATCGTTTTTAAAGTTGGATTAATTTGGTGGAAAAAGGAAAAAAAATCCAAAATATTTTTAGAAAGCACAAACCATGCTGTAGAGAGTATAGGTCTTGCAGGTTCTTATATTGACTGCATTTTGAACATTGTTTCTTCTAAAGCAAACAGTGACACAACAATCCAATTTCCCAGCAAACCTTTTTTTCCAATAAGACACTTTCTCTCTGGGAGGAGTTTATTTGCTGCAACATCCTATTTGACAAAACAAAGATACTTTAATTATAGAGGACTCATTTACTTATATATGACTCCTAATGCATGTGCACATTAAACCTGCTTCATTATGAGCAAGTTTGCAATTTTTTTGTTTAAATTGTTTTATTGCATTTTAAGAAATCAAAACAAGAGAACACACTTTGGGACTGTGAACATTGTCCCTCTCCTCTCCTTCCCTCCCCTCATGTGAACATGTCCAAAATTCTGATTTTGTGTGGACACCATTGTAGCATATAGTCACTTTGTGGGTATTCTAGCACCGGCCCCCACTCTGTTTGGAAGTTTTGTCAAGCCCCTTGAATGTTATATGTTATGTGCTCCATTGCTATGAGTTGCCAGACTCTCTGCAGCCATTCTAACGTAGATGGTGGTGATTTATGTTTCCATCTTAGGGCTATTGTTAGCCAGGCAGCAATCCGGAGACCCATAACATTTCTCTACTGAATATTCGTCATCATCCTGTCTCAGGGGTCCCATATGCCGCACAACCACACCTCTTCTTTTATGAGTTCTGCCCCTTTAAACATCTCTTGCATTTGGGTTTTTATCTCCAACCAGAATTCTTGTAGTATCGGGCAATCCCCTCAGATATGTCTCCATGTGCCCTCTGCTTCACAGTCTCGCCAGCATTTGTTTTGTTTAGTGTTGTACAATAAATTTAGTCTTTCTGGAGTGTAATGCCATTGGATCATTAGCTTTGTCCATGCTTTTCTCTGCTGGATCGCCCGTGTCCATTTGGGGACAATTTGCCAAACGTATTCCCATTGGTCTCTCGTGATCTCTCTCCCCAGTGTTGTTTCCCATATATTCATATATTGCCATTTTGTGTCTTCCGCCTGGACATTTATGAATTTTTACAATGTAGATACAAATTTTATGTCTCCTGGGTGCGACATGATATATGACTCAAATGGGGTTAGATCTCTTGTTGCCACCTGCGTTATCCTTGGGGTGGAGAGCCAGTGATGAGGTTGTTCATATTTGAATCTATCTTTTTCCGTGAGGCCAAGGAGTGTGCAGCATTCCGTAAATGTTCTAATCCGTTGGTCTTCATACATGTTCCCCACTTTTGTGCATTCGGAATCTATCAATTTTTTGAACTTTTGTTTCTCTGTGCCCGGTTTGAATTCCGGGTTCTCAAACATGGGCATGAAGGCGGCCAGATTTATAGTCAATGTTTCTTTTTTTGTCACCCTGTTCCATATTTCCAGCACTGCGCTCATGATCTTGCTAATTCTGAGATTCGGGTGTCTATGTTTGGGGCTGGTCCAAAATAAATGTTGAAGGCTTTTCCTTGCCACCGCCCTGTCTTGTGCTTCCCATATCTTCTCTGAATTGTTGGGGATCCATTCTTTCAAGACCCACAGTTGTGCAGCCTCACAGTGTTTTCTGAAGTGCGGGAGTGCCATGCCTCCTTCTGTCTTTGGGG
This sequence comes from Ambystoma mexicanum, assembly GCF_040938575.1. Lineage (NCBI taxonomy): Eukaryota > Metazoa > Chordata > Amphibia > Caudata > Ambystomatidae > Ambystoma > Ambystoma mexicanum. Next base: position 676,993,014 of record NC_090928.1, read on the forward strand.
CCGTTAGTACTACGTTGGAGATTCTCTGGGTTTTGTTCTGCCATATGTATTTGTTTCTCATTTTGCCTAGTGCTTTGAAGAACGTGGGCGGTATTCTTATGGGGAGTGCCTGGAAGCAGTATAATAGTTTGGGCAGTATTGTCATTTTTATCACTGTTATTGTGCCCCACCATGTGATCGATAGTGGGTTCCAACTGTCCAGGTCTTTTCTCACCTTGGCTAACAGGTTTGGGAAGTTCCCTGAATATAGTTCTTTAATTGTAGTGGTGAGAGTGACCCCCAGGTATCTGATCCCTCCTTCCGCCACTCGGAGTTGTAGATCCCCTGGACGCTTCTGAATTTCTTGTTTGTCACCTGCCAGTACCATTAGCTCTGACTTTTGCCTGTTTATCTTTAGACCCGAGACCTGACCATAATCCTCTATATTTTGAATGAGAGGGAGTAGTGTGTCTACCGGTTCCGCTAGGGCGATCAGCATGTCATCCGCATAGGCTGCTGTTTTGTGGGTTATTCCTCCCATTGTTATGCCTTTGATTTCAGATGTGTTCCTTATTTTCGTCAACAGCGGTTCTTGGAATATTGTGTATAGGAGTGAGGAGAGAGGGCAACACTGCTTTGTGACTCTTTCAATTCTTATTTGGTCTGAGAGTTCACCATTCACCACAATTCGGGGTGTTGGTGAATTGTAGTTGGCCCGTATCATGTTGATGTAAGTTTCGTCAAGGTTGACTTGCTCCAGAGTAAGGAAAAGCATGGACCACTCCACTCGGTTAAACGCTTTTTCCGCGTCAATTGCCAACAGGGTGGCTAGGGTGTTTGTGATCCCCACCTTCTCAATCAGGTGGTTGATTCTTCTGATGTTGTCGTGCGTTGTTCTGTTGGGGATAAATCCTGACTGATTCTGGTGTATCAGTTTGGGAAGCAGGGGATTGAGTCTGTTGGCTAGTCTTTTGGTGTATAGTTTGGCATCTAAGTTTATTAGGGATATGGGTCGGTATGAGCCTGGTGCTTCCGGGTTTTTCCCTTTCTTGTGGAAGACCAGAATTTTTGCCTCATTCATTGAGTTCGTGATGTTGGCTGTGTCCTTGAAGGTGTTGAAGAGCTCTGTAAGAACGAGATTTAGGGATCCCACGTAGGTTTTATAGAAGGTGGCTGTAAAGCCATCCGGGCCCGGGGTTTTGTTTTTTGGCAAGTCTCTTATTGCCTTTGTGACTTCCTCTGTCGTTATTGACTTCCTCTGTCGTTAGTGATGTTTTCTCCTCTGGTGTAATGGTTGGGAGATGTGTATCTTTTAAATAGTTTATCTGGTCTATCGCTTTTGGTGGTCCGATGAGTATAGTTTTTGGTAATAGTCTCTAAAACCTTTTTTTTATGGCCTTCCATTGAGTTCTCACTTGGTCGTCATTATCTCTCAGTGTCTTTACTGTTTGCGTTTGCATTTGTTGTTTGCTTTCAGCTATCTCACCAGTAGTTTGTCTGCTTTATTGGCTCTCATGGCTTACCAGTGTTTCATGTGTACTAATTGGTTCTCTGCCCTTTTGGTTTGAATAGTTTCCAGCTGACCCTGTATATGTCTGTAGGCTCTCTTTAGTTTCTGGGTATGCTTCTTTGTCATTTCCTCTCTTATCTTCACTAAGTTGTTTTCTAGCTCTTCTTCTCATTTTCGGGATTGTCTGTCCTTCTGTGCTTTTAGTGCAATCATGTGTCCCCTCATCACTGCTTTGAAGGCTTCCCATATTGTGGCCTTCGCCACTTCTGGGGTGTTATCTTGATCGAAGTACTCTTCTATGTAGCCTCTGATTGACTCCCACATCACTGGGTCTTGCATAACTTCTCTAGGAAGGGTCCATCGCCAAAGGCCGGATTGTTTGCGGATGGCCAGGAGCGACATCCAAATAGGGGCATGATCTGATATTGAAATGGGGCCCGTCTCTACTTCTTGTATCTCTTCTAGAAGGCTCACTGATGCCCAGATGTAGTCGATTCTGGAGCTTGTGTCGTGCACGTGGGAGTGATATGTGAACCCCGGTGTCGGGCCTCTAATTTTCCACCAGACGTCTTCTAGTGCTAGTTTTTGCATAGTATTCTTTAGCGATTGCATTGGGGAGCCTTGGTGTGAGAGGTTTGGGTTCGAACGGTCTTCTGCTGGTTTCCAGGCCATGTTGAAGTCTCCAGCCAGAATCATCGCTTCTTGTGAGAAAGTTTCTAATTTGTTCAGGGTGTCTTTCAGGAAGCCGTCCTGGCCCGTATTAGGAGTGTATACCGTTGCGAGAGTCAGTGGACGGTTCTCAATTTGAATTTTTGCTGCTAAGAATCTCCCTCACTTGTCTTCTAGAGTTTCTCGAATTTGAATGTTGAGGGAGTCGGCGAACGCTATCAGAACCCCCTTTTTTTCTTTTCCCCATCGTTTGCATGGATTATCCGATTGTAACCTTTCAGTCGTATTTTCCCTTTATCCTTTTTCTGTAGATGTGTCTCTTGTAGCATTATTATATCGTATTTTCCCTGCCATAGCTGTTGTTTTACTTTTTTTCTTTTGACTCGGGAGTTTAATCCTCTGATGTTATGTGTAAGGATTTTCAGCCCCATCCCGTTGTGTGTTTCTTTATGTTTTGTTGACTCCTTTTGGTTAGTTTACCGTGGAGTTTTTGTTGTGCGCCGGTGGGTTCCCTTTCCCCTCGCTGTGCTCGCTCCTAGCCCTTTTCCCTTGAATTTTCCTTCCCCCATTGTGTTCCCCAACTTCCACCCCCTCCCTTCCCCTTGTAACATCCCTGAGGAGGGCTCTGGGCCCTAAGATCGCTTAGGCGTGTTGCCCTTCGCGCCATGCCCTCTCAAACTCAGGAGTAACTATGGCATGAGGATTCCTAAACCTCACTAAAAGTCTCTTAGAATTCCTGTGTGATTCCAGCTCGCTGCAGCTATGAGTCTGCCGATGGTCGCCTCTATATTACGGAATGTCTGTTGGAATTCTTGTGGTCATTGTTCTTCGTCTGTGCGGAGGTTTGCAACCTTTATTTGTGTCTTGATGACTCTGTAGGGCATCTCGATTTTGCATTTACTGTAGTCCAGCCTCTTGGGGCTCTTTTCCCTTGGAGGGGTTCCCTGCCGTTGGCATGGGATCCCTCCTTCTCCTGAAAATTCATGATCAGCTCTCCTTCCTCGCTCGTGGTGATCATTTGTTGTTTCCCCTCCCATGTGAATAATAGTCCGAAGGGGAACGTCCATTTATATTGTATTTGTTTTGTCATCAGTTCTTTTGTTATTTGTGACATCTCCCTGCGTTTTTGGAGGGTGGATTGAGCCAGATCTTGGTAGAGTTGTATTTCTGATCCATTCATCCTAATATGATCCATCGTCAGGGCTTTCCAAAGGATGTGCTCTTTTTGAGAGCACAATGCCATTGTGATCAGGACATCTCTGGGGCGAACTTCGGGTTCTCTACTGCAGCGTGGGCCTACTCTGTGTGTCCTATCGATCTGGATTACTGTTTCATCCTCCTCTTTTAGGATATCTCGGAATACCTGTTGCACTGCTTGTTTGAGGTCCCTGTCTTCAACGGACTCTGCCATATTTTTGATTTGTATATTGGCTCTGCGGGAACGATTTTCTAAGTCCTCGCATTGGCTTTCCAGATCGTGGGAAAGACTTGCCAATCTCTCCTGCACTTCCACATACTGTTGTGTTTCTTCACCTAAGTTCTGTACCGTCTTCTCCAAAATATCTGTACGTTTCACTAGATTCCCTATTTCTATTTTCAGCTCCTGGACTGCCTGTTTCATTTCTCCCTTCATTTTCTCAAATTGGGTGTGCATGAATTGTTGTTGGAATTCTTTGAACTATTCTTTCATGTCTTCTTTATTGGTCATGTCTGTGTTGTCTCCCCCCGCACGATCCCTTTCCCCTTTCTTGTTTCGCACGGATATTTTCTGGCTTGTCAACATTTTAGTGCCCCAGAGACGCTCCAAATTCTGGTCTTGTTTCTGCTTGGTGGATGTGGCTTGTGCTTGCCTGCCCCTGGATGTGTGCTTTCCCAGTGTGTTCTTGGTCTGTTGGCTTTGGTGGTTTCTCGTAGTGCTGCTATGGGCCTCGTTCTGGTTTATGGTGAGTATGCCATTCTTCCAGCCTCCTGTAATCCCCCTGGGTGTGGTTCTAGTTGCGCCTTTTCTGGGGAGTTTGGTTCTGTGTGGCGTTGCTACTGCTGGCTTTGTGGTTCTTGAGATGTTGGGACCTCTGGTGCATGCCCCCCTTTCTTTAAACCGTGATCGGACTTTTTATGCAGCTGGTGGTGGCGTCTTGTCCCCTTTGAGGGGCTACTTGGTTAATTTTGCCTACCACACTGAGCTTGTCTCGGGGTCTATGCTGTGTTGGGGGGGGTTGATCTTCCACCGCGTGTCTGCGAGATTCTGTACTAATTGGAGATAGGGGACGTATTGCACCTTTTTTTTATATAGTCGGTAAGTCTCTTGGTGTCCCCTTCGTGTGTTCCTTTTGTCATTGGGCAGTGGGGGAATCTGTAGCTTGCCCTCTCTCCTGCCTCCGGCAGGCTTTTGGGCGTATGCTAATGTTGTCCTCTTCGTCTCCCTGGCGGCCTCTCTTGTTTGCCCCTATAACCCACTCCTCGGGCCCCGCTGGTTTATTTTAAGCTGTGGGGGGTGGGTCCTCCTTTCGGGCCCCTCTGTGGATTACCTCAGGCGTGTTGGCTGTACTTTTTGATCCCCCTTATGGGCCCCTCCCGTGCCTTCTCCTCACCTCTCCTGTCTCTTGATGTGGTTTCTCGTGGGATATTGAGGAGGCATTTGACGGGCGCTCTCTCTCACTGTCTTCCGGCATGGGCCGATTCGGATTCCCTCCGCCGTCTGTGCCCAGCCTCTCCGTTAGCTGCTGCTGGGGTGCCGGGGGGAAGAGCCCGTCTCAGCGTCTCCGCTCCGGTTCTCCCCTCTCCGATGCCTCTGAAGACACTGACCGGGCCGACTCTCCCTCCGGGGGCCCACAGATGCTGCATGTAATGCACGGCCTGATGGGCGACCCCCTTCTCTCTGGCGCCTGAGAGTCTCCCCAGGTAGGCTCGCTTTCGTCTGGGCGTCCGACCCTTCTCAGTGCTTGCCTGCTTGTAGGGGTCCCCCGCTGCTCCGATGGGCTTCTTTTCTGCATTGTCTGCCCTGAGTTTTATCGGGCCACGCTGATGGGGCTCTGGCTCCCCTGGAAAGTGACACGTATCTCCCCTCGTTGGGTGGGGGCCGCCCTCATTCTGCTACTCTGTCCGGGCACTCCGGGCCCGGCACCGCTAGTTGGGGATTTATCTTTGGTCGCTGTGAGAGCGGGTTCCGCTGTGAGATTGCTGCAGCTTTCCTTGCGCCTTAACTTCTCTGTTTGGTGTTCACCAGGTTCAGCTCTCCCCTGGGACCACGACACTGCTTTATTGTCTCTCTTAGTGTTGCAGCCTCGAGCTGGCAGACGGAGCTTCGCTCACGCACGTCTGCTCAGCTCGGCCGCCATTTTGGAATCCTCCAAGTTTGCAATTTCAATGCTTCACTTTTGACACCCTTATTTAAATATTAGAAAATAAAAACACATTTAATTTACAAATTCTGTCTTTTTGCTTTACTCACTATTAAAGTAACGTTTATACTTCAACACGAACACTCCAACAGATTTATTGCTATTAACACCATGTGCTAATATCCATATGGACCTCGAGAGGGGTCATTATCACTTTGGATAATGACCCTCCACCAAAGTATGGCCCTCGGCTTCACCTCAGGATGTAACTTTGTGGCTAGTCATTATCCCGTGATTATGACCACTCCCTCAGTCTGTAGGGCTATATTAGTAATCATCTACTAAAGTGTTGTTCTGTCATTTCGGAAACAGAATAATGCCCTGCTTTACGTTCCTCATATAGTTAACATTACATATAGGAGCTCATGGTCATATGTGGTGTAACGTGGTTGAAAGGTGTAAAAGGTTAACGCATTTATCATGCCAAGCCAGATTTTCATGCATTTGTGTGACGGTGAGGGGGGCATAATGAAACTTGCATTTCTGCCGCTGCCCATCCTCTCCATCATACACATGCTCCTACACTTGCGCATCCATGCATTTTCATGGCCCCTTAATGGTCCAGATCCCTAGCTTTATGCACCAGCTTTATGCACCAGCGATTGGATCCACTGCACATGCTGTCTGCCATGCTCATATGGCAGGCTGCATGAACCGTTACAATTAAACGCTGCCCGACATGCAAGCATGCTGGACAGCGTTCATTTGTAATTGTGAACACTGCCTACCATGCGTGCATGGTAAGCAGTGTCCACAATGAAAATTAAATGCTGCCCAACATGCAAGCATTTCAGAAAGCTTTTAATTGTAATTGTGAGCACCACTTGCCAGCATTGCTCACAATTGAAAGTAAATGATGCCTGGCATGCAGTATTTACTCACTTTGCACGTTGGAGGGCAAAGTCTAGTGCAAAAGGTGTACACCATCTTATTCCCTGCACTTTTGCATTCTTCTGTACAATGATAAATATTTGGCTTCAGTGTGCCTCCGACGTCTATGCCAACATGTAAAGGCTATATGCCATCAAATTACTTATTTGAAAAAAAAGGAACTCCATAAAGTATTAGCTATTAATACCTCATTTGTTGTTATTTTAAATGACAATAAGCATGACAAAAAACATTAAATATGGATAGCATAATCTTAACTTCCTAATCACATTGTTTACATGTTTTTGGCTTTTTGGTTGATTGCAGGCATTTCCCATGTGACATTCGCCCTACCTTCTCTCCATAAGAGCATGTGTGTGCAATATGCACACTCGCTATCTACAGCTCAGTTTTCCTGACCTCTGTTGCAATGTCCCCTCCTCTCCTAGCCTACTGAAAGAGCACTGCGATTTCATTTCTGCACCTGCGTGAGTTGGAATGGAATATGGCTTTAATTACATGGCTACAATTGTGTCAATACAAAAATGAAATGTGTAGCAGAACAGTTGGCAATTTGAGATTAATTTTTCCCGGGCACCAGTCCAGAAGAATCTCCGAGCATACATTTTGAAATTTGGCATTCATTTTCTTAACACTTTCTTTCTGAAAATCAAGAGACCTGTTTCAAGTCAAAATAGATATATGCATATGTTTGTGCATATGTTTGTGTCTTGTGCATAATCCTTTCAAGAGTTGGCACAAAGGAAATATGTTACACATATTCACAACAATGCACATAACCATAGTTACATGAAATTAAATAATTAGATTAAGCAGAATGCAATCATGTATTTTTGCCCCAGACTCTGGCATAATATCTATGGTCCTTCATCGTGAAACAGAACAAATCCTCTTTATCATCTCTGTAAGGTATGCTTCATAGCAGGAAACCATAGCATTATGACTACTATCATTGCAGACAGACTCTCGGTGCAGTCTCAGAATGATGAATGCTAAATGGTTATTGGACAGTCAATATGTAACACTCAAGATTAACCCCCATGCAAAGAACTAGCCTGCAACACTAACCGCAGTGTACCTCACGGTTTTCTCCATGAAAAGCAAAATGCTGTCATGTGAAAGTAACATCTTCCTGTCTGGGTGGTGCACGAATTGAAATATTTCAAAATGTGCATTTAAACTACAGCTTCTGCATTTGGCTACGTTGACAGCTACAGATGTGCACCCTTTCAAAAGCGCTGCTGTCGACTCCATGCAGTATAAGCTTGTGAATAGGAAACGCCAGAGAATGTGCATTTGATGTGTGGCAGGATCTCGAATATATAGTATTGCCTTCATATTGATGATTGTTTTTACCATGTTCAATATAATTGATAATCTAATATGATAATTCTTCCTAATAAACACTCCCATTCGTTTTGGGAAAATATTGTTTTATTTGGTGCTTTGTAAATTGCAGAAAGACAAACAAGTCACTTCAGAGCAAATGACGAAAAGAAGAAGGAAAAGGGGTGCAAGGGAGGGGTGGATGCCAGAACTAGTCCGGGAAGTGAAAAGGTACAGGGAAGTGCAGTTGACCAATGGTAAGGTGGAAAGAACAAGGGCGCAACTTTTCAAAAATGTTACAAGTAGCGGTGGTGTAACTTGACAAGACATGAGAGCAAACCCACAAGAAGGCCAAGCCACTGTGCTCAGTTTGGTGGGAGGTTTAGAGTTCTGGTGCATTCGGGAACTTCACTCATCCCTCCTTTAAGCACTGTAAATTAATGCAACCTGCACAAGAGGCGTGTTAGGAGGAAGGAAGGGGGACTGGGGAACGAGGCTGGACACTGGAGATGCACCAGAGGGGCTTTAGGTACAGGGGGGCACGTAGAAGAGAAATGAGTAGTCAGTTGCTTAGAGCACTTGGCCTTCAAGACCATCTGGAAACGCTTTCCTGAACCTGTCAAATCTGAAGTAATTATCTTAAAGTTGCCAGGCTTTTGGGAAGGAATTCTAGAATGTGGCTGCATTTTGTATGCAAGATTATCCCCCCCCCCTCTTTTTTCTTCTTTTGTTTGAATAGCACAAGGAGGTTATCATTCCCGAAGAGAGATCATGTTGGTTGACAGTGGTTGAATTTGGTTGAATAATGACTTTACTTTTGAACATTCCCCTCAATCCATGTTTTCTGAGGGAAGGGATGATTTGTGCCACAACATGGATACATCATTTGTTGAAAAATGTAGCAATGATGTTTACATGGATTCGATGCACTCTTTTTAGGTCTATCTAAAAGGTTTAGCTTCCTGCCAAAACTTTTGAAGATACATATTAGAGATGAGCACTGGCATCGGTCCACTGCTCTGCAATGCAGAAAAATTGCATAGGGGAGAAAAATATCTGATAGGGTGGGGGCCATTTTGTAAACACAAGTGAATGAGTTTCAGTTGGGAGCGATTTGATGAATGGTGCTTTTTAAGAGCATGTTTTTGGGTTTATTGATGTGTAGAAAAGACTGCAAACCGGTGTGGCTCATTCACCGATGTGTTTAAAAAGTTGTGAATTGACTTCTGGATGAACCATTTTGTGGTGAAAGTTAATTTAATTACTTGATTAACTCTCCGCAGTAGCTTGTAGGTGATTTAGGCTATTGATAACATCCCAAACTTCTTTTCACTGTCTACCATTCGTCCTGGAACTAGTGCAACTTGATCCATCCTTCCCATCGCACTCATCATCCCTCTCCCCCTTTTCCCCTGGCACTTGCCACCTTGGCCTGCCCAACACTTCCTTGCCTCCTTTCCTGGGGGCACCCCACTCCTGCACTTCTCTCTCTACCCCCTGACTCCCTGCAATTGACACCTTCTCAAGCACTTGCATGGTAGGATTGTCACAAGATCAATATAACCGTTCTTTGTGTTTTGCTGTTCAATGCTCATGATTCTCTTGTCCTCTCTCGCCCACCCCCCATCTTGTCTAGTGGTGCCTGGAAACAGGTGTGTGTAGGCGCCATACAAATGTCCAATAAATACATAAATAAGTGCAACGTTATAAAAAAAATGGGAGACATTTTTTCCAGAATGTTCTTTTATACTAAAAAGCCTACTTTGAAAACACTAGGGAAACAGACAAATTCATAAATAATGCGAAGTCGATAGCTTCGGGGGCCCACACGATCCTAAGTGGGATTGAAGCACTAGTAGTTCTGCATACATAAACACATTACTTGTGTTAGCAATCTTTGAAAAGAAGCCCTGTGGCTGGACACACTTTGTGCGCACAAGTTGCAAAGTCATTTCTTGATTAAAATTGCTTTCATCCGATCTTTTGTGTTGTTCTAAAAGGCAACGACCGCGTCCATTGGTCCTATCTCATGTTGCCTTCAATAGATGGCCTTTTAAACAATGTGTGCATTCTCATTGTCATCTTTAAATGAGGACCTTTCTGTTTAAGTGCTTATTCGTGTGCACCGAGACTGATTACAGTCCCTGAAAAGACAAAAGGCTGGGAGATGTGGTCACAACCAATTCCACCTTTCACCTTGTCAGAGTTACTCCCCTGATTCTCGATCTGACTAAATGGATTTCCATTGACATGTGTTCAACGAAAGTATTACCAGCTTTACCCACAATAATGGGGCCAACCTGCTGGATAACTTCATGGGGGTTTCTATGCGTGGATTGGGGGATCCTTGTCTACCACTAGCAAAATCTGCAAGTGGAAGACTTGATGTCTCAAATACCTCCCCCAGTACCTACTTCACTTAGATGGTAGTGTTCTTTAGCTCCCACGGAAAAGAAGGATGATTTTCTAACTTTGAGGTTGCATTTGTTTGGGGATTGATCCCATTGAAGTCAGGTGGCACCCCACACTCTAATGAGGGTGGGCCGAGTGACATGTATTACTGTCATGTAGAGGCGCTTGAGATGAATACAGCACAACGACCCTCTTCACCTTGTAGTCCTCCATTTCCAGACAAGAGCTCACTGAGCATGGTAAAAGATAAAGTGTGTTACTTTAATCCTGTCTGACTAGAACAGCTACCAATTGTGCTGGGACACAGTTCAATTGCCATCTTTCATAATCAATGATCTCACAGAGGGATCTTCGAATACTGTAATGTAGTAATGTAGGAAGTAATGTAAGGGAATGTTAATGTTCAGAACCATTCAAAACCCACACAAGACATTGGACTTCCAATTAGAAGTAGCACCGACATACAGAACATTGTTTTACATTTTCCATGATGGACATTCTGAGACGGAAAGTGGGATGAATGAAGATCCCCATACTCTTGAATAGGGCGTGGCGCTATTTCAGGAAGTAGAACGTATACATGTAAACAAAATATTCACGTCATTATCGAAACACTCGGGAGTGGCCCTGCTAAATAGTATGTATTGGCATGAATGAGCTGCATCAACTCCTGAAGTACAACACCCCACAGCTCTTACTCCCCTTCAAGGTTAATTCTCCTCTCTTGTGGGTGCAATTTTCCCCTGGTGTGATGGTAGTGTGCGGACTGTGGGAAGGCACTAGGAGTGTTTCTGGATTTCTGTAATGGAATATCCAGTACATAGAAAGCTTTCTCACCTCGGCACTCATTTGTGGGTTGGCAGTTTTAGGGATTCTGTAGTGCAAGACAAGCGGGGAGCACATCAGATATAGCAGATTAAGTAGCTCACGGGTTGCAATGCACAATAAATAACGGTAAGGCTGTCTTCAAATTGGGGTCATTTGAATAGGGTAACATGTAGGGGGAGGAATACACAAGTCACATAAAAGCCTGGATTAGAATTTGTTTTATTTTATTTTTTTATTTTTTTTTAATAAGTATTCAGTGTAAATAAATACAAACTTTTCCTTTAAAATTTCGCAACCTCGTTACATACCCAAACCTAGCTCCTGATGTTTCAACGTCTATTCACAAAAAAAACTATAATTAGGTTTTCTGGTTTTCAGTCGAATCATATAAACCCTGGAAAAACATCACTGCGAGAAAAAGCGCTGCCTGAGTTTAAACATAAAAACAATGTTTTCTCCCCTTCCAGTGGTGCCTTCATGCATGGAAGGATGGTACGACGTTTGCGGGGTCAAGAGGTGCTGCAGATGGGGGCTTTGCAGACTACAGGAGAATGGCCCATTTCACCCTCTCCCCCATTAAGCCTATATTCTTTCTCCCTTTGTTCCTCTCCTGTCCCTTGATCTTATTAAAAACACTGCACATTCTATGTTACACTGTTTTCTTTGTAAAAAATAAATAATAATAATAATGAACATATTTGGCAGTGTTCAAGGGTTATTTTGAGGAATTGTAGACAAATCAATTTTTGTGGCTGCTGATTCACATCCCAAGATTGTCCAAAAGTCTTCTAAATAGCCATTGACTCTTGAATTACAAAAAATGGTTTAACATGGATTTTCAGTGTCTCTGTTTGTGCCCACAGATCCCCTCCCTCGAACTAAAGGTTTGAATGAGACATTCCCAGACAAAGACATCTTTTTTTGTAAAATATAGTATTTGTCAGCGGGCAGTTGTTACTTTGAGCAATTGTAGACACATTTGTGCCTTGTCATGTACCATGAATTCACGCACCCCCAAAAATAAACATATCTCAAAATTTGCCACAATTCCGCAAATTAGCCCCCAACTAGAGGCAAATATTAGTTGTTTCAACTAAACAAAAATACCATTTTGCAGCATACGTATGTGTGCCCCCAGGCTGTTTTTATGGCTACTTCAATGTATGTAGATTTAGACTAAGAAATGCACAGGCACTGACAGATTTTTGTTACATCTTTTTTTATGTGAAATAAGATATTTGACATTGGATGGAGTTGTTTTGAGAAATTGTAGCCAACGTTCAGCCATTGCGCGACCATGCATTCAATTGGTCCCAAAAATAAAAATGGCACTGAAGTTTGGCACTCTTCCTCTAAACAGCCCCCAACCATTGACAAATATGTTTTTTTCTGTTGCAAATAAAAACAATGTAACATTGTATTTGCGGTATCTGCATTCATACTCCCAGGCTCTTTGCTTCAGTTCCTGCACACAAGATGAGATAAAGGCAAGCAGCAGGTGAGGTGGAGATGGGTGTCTGAGGAGTCGGCGCCAAAGTGCAATGTTGCACTGTGCTGTTACACTTTTAAAGTCCTTCCTACTCCAGCGTATTGATGCCCTGCCAACCATCCCTAGTCTCCACATGAACACATGTGTGAAACTAAGACTTAACCAGGTGACCTCATTGCCATATTTTATTGCAATTAAGTATTGAAAGTACTTACAAAACTCAATAGTCATTATTCAGTCTCATGCTACTTTGCATTTGGATGCACCCAGGCTTCTGTTCAAGATGGGGAAACAAAACTACATTTATCCTCTTTTTGCTTAACATATTTCTACAAGGATATATCTGTTTGTTGGAGTATTCTCAAAAGTAAAAAAAAAACTCTTTCTATCAACTAGAGCCTTGAAGATATATGTGATCAAATTATATGTTTCAGACTGGGCTCCAATCCCTCCATCAGCACTTAACTGAAGTGTGTGATCTTAGGCAAATTATTTTATCTCACTGTGACTTATCCATGAAAAGTAGAAATCCTTAGAACTGATTCTGTTTACATTGTACTCTACAAAAATGTTCCCCTCCTAATAATAGCAGAGACAATTCATAATTTACAGCATGCCTGGAGCCCATACAAATAGCGGTGGTTTTGGTATAAATGAATACAACATTACACGTATTGCGCATCACACATTTTGTTTGCTTTTTGGTTTACTCATGACAATTTCTTGTAATGTTGTTATTCTTAATGCCATCAACTCCTCATTTCACTTTCTGTAACATAATTTTCTGTGATTTCGCACTGAAGTCAATACATATGCAAATGATGGCCTCCTGCACGTCCTTTATCACACAGGCCCTCACACATCATAGAACATGCCCTGGAAATTGATAAAAGGTAGCATTCCAAAATTGCCTACATTCTTTCCTGGGGAAGTATCTCACCCACATCTGTGTTGCCGACTTTCTCAGTAGAAGCATGTTGGTTACATCTTTTCGTAGAATGTTCCCTCAATAGCCTGTTCATTGAGAGCATTGTATGTCCCATGATATTTATACACCAAAAAGTATGTATGTTAATCAATGCATTCTTTTCATTTACAGTGGAAACACATGGTTGCGCTCTATTATATTCTGCAACAAAATTATAAACACTCATATACACATATTTTAACATTTTGTGAAAACACCGGAAAAAAACCACTTAAATTGACAAAATTAGAAACACTGAAAAAAGAAACCCCAACAATAATAATAATAATAATAATAATAATAATAATAATAATAAAAATAATAATAATAATAATAATAATCTTTATTGTGATTAGTTCACTTAAGAACCTTACATAAAGTACATACTTACAGGGTAATTCATGGAATTTCGCACAAAAGTGTCACACGCGGCAGGCGGACAGCGTGCCTGTGCGAATGTCTGCGCCAGCCGCGTGCGCTAAAATCGATTTCCGCGCACAGCGTATTCATGGATTTTCGCATTCAAAACCAGCCATGGCGCAGCGTGGCGCAGTGTGGCGCAGTGACCCTGCAGCAGCGCCAGTTACGCCCCCAAGAACGCCGTTGCGCAAGGAAAAGCCTTCAAAATCCCCAAATAATCGCAAAGGGCTGCGCTAACCCTGGACCAGTTCACAGGGCTGGCAAACAGCAAACGCCAAGCGGGGAACATGTATTTCAGTGGTTCGTGGGAAGTTCCACACGCGACTGTCCTGTGTACGTGTGCATCAGGGGTGCGTGGGAAGTAACACACGCAAAAGCAGCAGGGTACGTGTATTTCAGGGGTGCGCGGGAAGTATCACACGCAAAAGCAGCAGGGTACATGTATCTCAGGGGTGCGCGGGAAGTATCACACAGAATTCCATCAGGGTACGTGTATTCCAGGGGTGCGCGGGAAGTATCACACGCAAAAACAGCAGGGTATGTGTATTCCAGGGGTGCACGGGAAGTATCACACGCAAAAGCAGCAGGGTACGTGTATTCCAGGGGTGCACGGGAAGTATCACACGCAAAAGCAGCAGGGTATGTGTATTTCAGGGGTGCGCGGGAAGTATCACACGCAAAATCAGCAGGGTACGTGTATTTCAGGGGTGCGCGGGAAGTATCACACGCGATTCAATGAGGGTACGTGTATTCCAGGGGTGCGCGGGAAGTATCACACGCAAAAGCAGCAGGGTACATGTATTTCAGGGGTGCGCAGGAAGTATCACACGCAATTCCATCAGGGTACGTGTATTACAGGGGTGCGCGGGGAGCACCACACGTGAATTGCACGTGTGGATCCTCCCAGGTGTTCCCTCTACACCCTCCACGGCCCCTGCAGGTGGCCCACACCACAGGGGCCTAGCCTGCACATGTTCTGCAGGCACCCCATCCACCATGGCCATGCCCCCCAGCCAACCCACATGTCACCTTGCACTACTGCCCACCAACGCATGTCCCCCTGCACCCCCAGCCACCAGGGGCAGACTCCACCAGGCCCCCACCCATGTCTCCGATCACCCCCACCCCCCAGCCACCAGGGGCAGCCTCCACCAGGCCCCCACTCATGTCCCCTATCAACCCTCCGCCCCAGCCACCAGGGGCAGCCTCCACCAGGTCCCCACTCATGTCCAACTCATGTCTCCCTGCACCCCCACCCCCCAGCAGTGCAGGGGCAGCCTCCACCAGGCCCCCACTCATGTCTCCCATCACCCCACCCCCCAGCAGTGCAGGGGCAGCCTCCACCAGGCCCCCACTCATGTCTCCCACCACCCCCACCCCCCAGCCACCAGGGGCAGCCTCCACCAGGCCCCCACTCATGTCCAACTCATGTCTCCCTGCACCCCCACCCCCCAGCAGTGCAGGGGCAGCCTCCACCAGGCCCCCACTCATGTCCCCTATCACCCCCACACCCCAGCCACCAGGGGCAGCCTCCACCAGGCCCCCACTCATGTCTCCCATCACACCCACCCCCCAGCAGTGCAGGGGCAGCCTCCACCAGGCCTCCACTCATGTCTCCCACCACCCCCACCCCCCAGCCACCAGGGGCAGCCTCCACCAGGCCCCCACTCATGTCCAACTCATGTCTCCCTGCACCCCCACCCCCCAGCAGTGCAGGGGCAGCCTCCACCAGGCCCCCACTCATGTCCCCTATCACCCCCACCCCTCAGCCACCAGGGGCAGCCTCAACCAGGCCCCCACTCATGTCTCCCATCACACCCACCCCCCAGCAGTGCAGGGGCAGCCTCCACCAGGCCCCCACTCATGTCTCCCACCACCCCACCCCCCAGCCACCAGGGGCAGCCTCCACCAGGCCCCCACTCATGTCCAACTCATGTCTCCCTGCACCCCCACCTCCCAGCAGTGCAGGGGCAGCCTCCACCAGGCCCCCACTCATGTCGACCACCACCCCCACCCCCCAGCAGTGCAGGGGCAGCCTCCACCAGGCCCCCACTCATGTCTCCCACCACCCCCACCCCCCAGCAGTGCAGGGGCAGCCTCCACCAGGCCCCCACTCATGTCCCCTATCACCCCCACCCCCCAGCCACCAGGGGCAGCCTCCACCAGGCCCCGACTCATGTCTCCCATCACCCCCACCCGCCAGCAGTGCAGGGGCAGCCTCCACCAGGCCCCCACTCATGTCTCCCACCACCCCCACCCCCCAGCAGTGCAGGGGCAGCCTCCACCAGGCCCCCACCCATGTCCCCTAGGACCCCCACCCCCCAGCCACCAGGGGCAGCCTCCACCAGGCCCCCACTCATGTCTCCCATCACACCCACCCCCAGCAGCGCAGGGGCAGCCTCCACCATGCCCCCACTCATGTCTCCCACTACCCCCACCCCCCAGCAGTGCAGGGGCAGCCTCCACCAGGCCCCCACTCATGTCCCCTATCACTCCCACCCCCCAGCCACCAGGGGCAGCCTCCACCAGGCCCCCACTCATGTCTCTCATCACACCCACCCCCCAGCAGTGCAGGGGCAGCCTCCACCAGGCCCCCACTCATGTCTCCCACCACCCCCACCCCCAGCAGTGCAGGGGCAGCCTCCACCAGGCCCCCACTCATGTCCCCTATCACCCCCACCCCCCAGCCACCAGGGGCAGCCTCCACCAGGCCCCCACTCATGTCTCCCATCACCCCCACCCCCCAGCAGTGCAGGGGCAGCCTCCACCAGGCCCCCACTCATGTCTCCCACCACCCCCCAGCAGTGCAGGGGCAGCCTCCACCAGGCCCCCACTCATGTCTCCCACCACCCCCACCCCCCAGCAGTGCAGGGGCAGCCTCCACCAGGCCCCCACTCATGTCCCCTATCACCCCCACCCCCCAGCCACCAGGGGCAGCCTCCACCAGGCCCCCACTCATGTCTCTCATCACACCCACCCCCCAGCAGTGCAGGGGCAACCTCCACCAGGCCCCCACTCATGTCTCCCACCACCCCCACCCCCCAGCAGTGCAGGGGCAGCCTCCACCAGGCCCCCACTCATGTCCCCTACCACCCCCACCCCCCAGCCACCAGGGGCAGCCTCCACCAGGCCCCCACTCATGTCTCCCATCACACCCACCCCCCAGCAGTGCAGGGGCAGCCTCCACCAGGCCCCCACTCATGTCTCCCACCACCCCCACCCCCCAGCAGTGCAGGGGCAGCCTCCACCAGGCCCCCACTCATGTCCCCTATCACCCCCATCGCCCAGCCACCAGGGGCAGCTTCCACCAGGCCCCCACTCATGTCTCCCATCACACCCAACCCCCAGCAGTGCAGGGGCAGCCTCCACCAGGCCCCCACTCATGTCTCCCACCACCCCCACCCCCCAGCAGTGCAGGGGCAGCCTCCACCAGCCCCCCACTCATGTCTCCCACCACCTCCACCCCCCAGCAGTGCAGGGGCAGCCTCCACCAGGCCCCCACTCATGTCCCCTATCACCCCCACCCCCAGCCACCAGGGGCAGCCTCTACCAAGCCCCCACTCATGTCTCCCATCACCCCCACCGCCCAGCAGTGCAGGGGCAGCCTCGACCAGGCCCCCACTCTTGTCTCCCACCACCCCCACCCCCCAGCAGTGCAGGGGCAGCCTCCACCAGGCCCCCACTCATGTCCCCTATCACCCCCACCCCCCAGCCACCAGGGGCAGCCTCCACCAGGCCCCCACTCATGTCTCCCATCACACCCACCCCCCAGCTGTGCAGGGGCAGCCTCCACCAGGCCCCCACTCATGTCTCCCACCACCCCCACCCCCCAGCAGTGCAGGGGCAGCCTCCACCAGGCCCCCACTCATGTCCCCTATCACCCCCACCCCCCAGCCACCAGGGGCAGCCTCCACCAGGCCCCCACTCATGTCTCCCATCACCCCCACCCCCCAGCAGTGCAGGGGCAGCCTCCACCAGGCCCCCACTCATGTCTCCCATCACACCCACCCCCCAGCAGTGCAGGGGCAGCCTCCACCAGGCCCCCACTCATGTCTCCCACCACCCCCACCCCCCAGCCACCAGGGGCAGCCTCCACCAGGCCCCCACTCATGTCCAACTCATGTCTCCCTGCACCCCCACCCCCAGCAGTGCAGGGGCAGCCTCCACCAGGCCCCCACTCATGTCTCCCACCACCCCCACCCCCCAGCCACCAGGGGCAGCCTCCACCAGGCCCCCACTCATGCCTCCCACCACCCCCACCCCCCAGCCACCAGGGGCAGCCTCCACCAGGCCCCCACTCATGTCCCCTATCACCCCCACCCCCCAGCAGTGCAGGGGCAGCCTCCACCAGGCCCCCACTCATGCCTCCCACCACCCCCACGCCCCAGCCACCAGGGGCAGCCTCCACCAGGCCCCCACTCATGTCCCCTATCACCCCCACCCCCCCAGCAGTGCAGGGGCAGCCTCCACCAGGCCCCCACTCATGTCCCCTATCACCCCCACCCCTCGGCAGTGCAGGGGCAGCCTCCACCAGGCCCCCACTCATGCCTCCCACCACCCCCACCCCCCAGCCACCACGGGCAGCCTCCACCAGGCCCCCACTCATGTCCCCTATCACCCCCACGCCCCAGCAGTGCAGTGGCAGCCTCCACCAGGCCCCCACTCATGTCCCCTATCACCCCCACCCCCCAGCAGTGCAGAGGCAGCCTCCACCAGGCCACCACAATCTAGATCCCTGGCCCTTATGGTCAGCCTCCAAATGCCAAACACCCACCCGAGTATTGCATCCACCCACTTAGAAATGGCAAAAACATGATAGAACCACAATTGCAAGTTTGCAAATGAACACATGTCCCTCACATACACCCAATGGGTGTCAGTGAATGTCAAAACCCATATCATGATATGCATGAAACCAATGAGATGATACTACACATTGAAGTTAGAAGAAAAAATATGTATTAAACGCAACATAAATTGAATAAAAAATAAAGAAACAATAATTGAATTTTTTTTAAAATAAACCAGCAGGTACGTGAAATAATGCAAAACCACAAATCATAATGCAAACGAAAGGTGTCCAAAGTCACAGTCCACAAAAGTTAATCCAATGGAAAATTAAAATCGAAAACCATTGCTCCATGGGGAAATCATAAAAAAAAATGAAAATCCAAAAGTCAACTATATATCTAATAACACTACCTAAAAAAATGAACTATATACAAAAATGTGGGCCATTGTCCAAAAGGTCAAAAAAAAAATGCTAAACCAAGGGAAACCTAACACTAACTACAGAACTATTTACAAGGGCAGCGGGCTAGTCCGACGGCTCACTTCGGGATGTTCCGCGCCAGGGCATCATCGAACTCCTGCTCAATGTCCCGGAGGCGCTCCTCCTCCATGGCCCCGAGGGTCCGCAGGGCCGTCCACATGTTCCCCCCAAACTCCCTGCGGATTGCCTCGAGGCACTTGGCACGCCTCAGGGCCCTCCGCATGGAGTTCTCCGCCCTGACCATCGTGAGCCGTGCCTCTTCCGCCCGCTGCCGCTCCGCATCTATGGCGTGGCCCAACCGCTGCCACACGGAAGACACTTCCCATCCTGGGTCCTCCTGCCCTCCGGCCGATGCCTGCCCCTCCGATGTCGAAGGCCCCGAGCCATCATGGCTCCCACCACGTTGCTGCTGCTGCTGCACCTCTGCCCGTGCACTGCCTCTTGCTGCCTGCACATCCTCTGTTGGCTGGGGTGCAGTCGTTGATGTGGCCACCCCTGCTGGACGTCCGACTCCCGACTGTGGCAGGGATGCCTCCTCCCCCAGCCTGGCCGCACCGTCTGAGGCAGCTCCACAGGGCACCCAGGTGACTGATGGGTGGGAAGATGGCACGGAGGACGACTGGCGCATAGGGGGTTCAGTTGAGGAGGGGGTCTGAGCAAGCCCCATCAAACGGAGGAATCCTGCCTGGGTGACCTGTCCCAGTAGGCCGACGCGGTCAACGAGCCATTCGAGATGACGTGCAGTCTCCTCATGAAAAGACTGCAGGTCCCCTCGCATGGCCCGTTGACGCAACGCCACACCAGTCAGGACAGGCTCAACCCGGACCCGGATAGCCACGTCCGCAGGCAGAGGAAGGCCAGTTGTCGTGAGCTCATCCCCTGCCTGAAAACGGGTCTGGACGTAGGCATCCCTGCTGGTGCAAGATGATGCAGTGACAGGATCAGGGACAGGATTGTACACAGGCACCTCCGCGGCGACCTGTGCTGCCTCCTGTCAATGGTCCTGCACTGCACCACTAGCACCAGTGGAATCCCCACCTCCAGACCCCGTCTCTGTTGCTTGCACGGCCTCCTCCTCCTCCTCAACCAAACCCCTCACCAACCTGGATGACTCCGTGCCATCTTCCCCCGTTGGGCCCTGTGGGGTCCCAGCTGCCCCTTCTGCTGCCAAAGAGTCCAATTCCGACCTCCGCCTCTTGGACCTCCTCCCGGCAGCTGCGGCCTGGGACGCGGCACCGGACTCCTCACTCCCCGACGAGATCACAACCTGGGAGGGGAGCCGGGTCTTGCGTCTCCGGCTGGCGGTGCGATCCCCGCCGCTGTGCTCCACAGCACCTTCTCCGCCCTCTTCATCAGTTGACGCTGCAGACAGGGAGAAATGAAACACAGGCATCAGGGCACTGTACAATGGACACATACACACATGACAGTTGCACATGAGTGGCATTGGCAAACCTCAGACATGGCATCACAATCGGCAACACACATGTCATTTCAACTTGCACACATGAGCCATACCACAGCCACATCGCAACTGCCAGCACCATCCATACACATACAACAGCATGAGCAGGCAAAGGTGAGCCAGACATCATATGCAACACAGGGAGTGCACTACACATGCACGCACACCACCACACTTGCATACATGTGTACACCTCAACCAACTGTCGCAGTGTTCCAATGGGCATCCATGTCACATCTGCCAATCAGGCTTCCACATCCCGCTGTCACATGCATCCATGTTGCATCACTGTTGCACCCTTGTCAAATACACACACATGCACATGTACACAGTGCTGATACATGCTGCTGAAAACAACATACATGCGTGACATCACGACCATGCCCACTTACATACACATTCATCCAAACATGTGTGCCCACGCAACTACATTTGGCATGCAAGCCTACACACACAAGCACCATCCATGTCTCACACATGACAGCCCTCGCATGTGTTAGCCGCACGGCCCTGTACACCCGCACCCATACTCGGCCCCATACAAACATATGTGCAACCGGCACACTACTGGCACATCACCACACGCACAGCTTACAATCATGATGCATGTACACTTACCGCTCGACTCCAGACGGGTCTGCCTCTCAAGGACCTGGATGTGGAGCGCTGGGGATATGCGTTCCAGGAACCTCATCTGATCTTCCGACAAGTGGCCCCGGTGCCCCTTAGCATCCGCTGCCTTCAAGAGGCACCGGGCCTTGTTCAGGGTCCTGGACCTGAAGTCCTCCCAGCGCTTCTTGACATGTTGGAAGTCACGGACTGCCACCCCCTCCGCGTTGATGGCAGTCACGATGTCCATCCAGATCCGAGTCCACCCTTCCTTGTCGACGCGCACACTTCCGTAGAGGGCATCATACTGCCCCAGGACTTGGTCCACCAGGACACCAACTTCCCTGGCACTGAAGCTGGTGCCCCTCTGCCTCTCTGGCCGGGGGTTGTCAGTGGTGCCAGATGTTGCAGTGCCCGACATGACAACCCCAGAGGCAGGAGTGGGTGGGCAACTGGGTCCTGGGGCTGGGCTGTGGAGCGATGGAATCCCAGTCGGGAGTCTTCGGTTCCAGCAGGGGTGGTCACAGCAACAGCACCCCTGGCTGATGTGCAGGCAGCAAATGGCAGGGCACGTGGGCAGCAGGCAGTCAGGCAGCAGCAGTAATTCAGTAATTCAGCCTTGTGGGCAGGAGCGTGGTCTTCCGTGTGCTTACGCGTGGCCAGCTTGATATGGAGTGATTTTGCATGTGAAAATCCTGCACGTCTGTGTGTAAATCGATGAAAGGCCCTTAGCGCGTATGCACGTCAGCACGCATATGCGATTTCATTGGACCAAAGGCCCTTAGCGCGTAAGCGCGTCTGTGACGTGACGCGCGCGGGTGTTTCACTCATTACACATGATGACAGAGCACAAGTGGATTTCCACCAATCGCGTGTGAAAGTTCCTGCGCACCCTAGAAATACACGTACCCAGGCCAATCGCGTGTACGCTCACTTCCCTCCGATTACACGCAATGGCACTCGGACGTGCAGTTTTACCACGTGTGCTCGCATATGCGATTTCATTGGCCCAAAGGCCACCATGCGCAGTTGTGACGTCACGCGCATGGCCGTAGAGAATGGCGCGTGTAAAAAAAAAGAGATACGCGTCCGAGTGTCAAAGCGCGTAATTGGTGGAAATGGCCTCATCACGTATGCGCGTCTGTGACGTGTGTATAAAAGGTACGTGTAGAACGCCATTTCCTTGTACGTGCTTTTTGTGGAGAGCGAGTGGGTGAAATCTGTACTTCTTGTCGGTTCACACGCGATTTACTTCACAGCGTTTCCAGTTCGTACTCCCTGTTACCTCTGACAGCTTTTTCTGTTTTCCTCTTTTTCCTGGGCCTGTTTCCTCAAACAGCATTCCCTTCTACTGTTGTCCTGTCTCCTCAGACAGCGTACAATTCTTCTTTTGGCGGGGGTGTTGCCAACGCGCACACGCGCATATTTTTCACGCTTTTGTTCCTGGCAGACGGTGAGTCGCGCACGTATTTAACATCTGTGCTTGCCCCGTGTGTCGCGTACCCCTTCAGTGGTCATTCCAGGCCGCGTGTGACACGCATACGTCCATTCTTGTGTTTCTGGGTGCCACAGCATAGTGCAGGTTTATTTTTCCACGCACGTGGTCTAGGAGGGGTGGCACAGGGTGACTCCATGGCTGACTTTCAGGTCAGCAGGTCTAGGCCACGTGCGCCGGTGAACGTTGGTGTCATCAGGCCACGTGGATCAGAGGCAGCTAGGTCATCTGCTGCCCCGCGTAGGCAGGCTGGGGAGGCTGCAGGGGCAGCTGTGGCTCCATCCACCTCACCTCTCACCCACAACATCATGCTGACATTCCCCCTGACACCATCACACTTGAGCTAATGCCTGCACCAACTCCAATGCTGAGTGTGCAATCCCACACTCCTAGTACAGAGTCCACCGGGGCTCCTGCCGCTAGTGTCGAGAGCGGCGTAGGACATTCAGGATCCCCACCACCTTCCTAGCGGAAGAGGAAGAGTGCTCGTCCAGTAGAGGCTGATGCCCCAGACACGGCTACACAGTCCGGCCCGTCAAGGAAGCCCAGCTTCAATGAGGCCAAACTGAATGCACTTGTAGAGTATGTGTCCGCACATGACCGCGAAATGGTGATTGTTGCAGGATCCAAGACCACACCTGCACAACGTCAGACACACTGGCAGACCATTGCGGACATCATAAGTGCCCTTGGAACCGTGAGGCGCACAGCTACTGAATGCTACAAGCGCTGGAATGACCTGAAGCGCAGGGCAAAGAATAAGCTGGCCTCAAGTCATGCCGCAACTCTAGTGACTGGAGGTGGGTCTCCAGCAGACGACATAGAACTCACTCCACATGAGCAGGTTGCTGGTACCTACGTCACGGAGGAACAGATCCAAGGTGTGGGAGAACTGGCAGATTATGAGGCATTGACCGGTGAGTGCATATGCATGTGTGTGTCATCCATGTGCATGGTGTGTGTGGGAGGGCTTCTGTTTGGGTGCCAGGGGAGGGTGTGTGTGCCTAAGTGGTTTGGGTCACCCATGTGCCTCTTCCTATACATTCTGCGCACCAGCATTTGGGTATAGCAGCATCCCTTCTGCCAACATTAGACATGCAGCCCAACACCACGGCAGTTGCCCTTGGAGTATCATCTTGCCACAACATTGTTGCTTATTTACCTTTGTTTATTCAGACAGATTGTTTGCATACCACCACTTTTACTCGGGATTTCTCAGTCCTATTGTCACATGTCTAACATGGCTATGGTACAGTGGACTGGCTTTGTTTCCTGGACATGGTTTGTTTAGACATGTCCCTGTGCTATAGGACCATTTTGGACTGGCAGCTGCAGGTTAAACATTTGAACCATTTCAATGAAAAAATCAATTTCATTATCAAACTGGACTGAATGAACAATTGGTGACCTTGTCTCCCTCTTCACTTCATGGCTAGGGTACATGCCATCTGTGTGATGGCATGTGTATTTGACCTGCCAATCACTGGCCAATGTGTGATGCCACTGCTAGGCAGCATGCATCAAATGTGTTCATCTTCCATCTTGGTGTCATCAATGTGTGCCATCTGCCTACCCTTCACACGCAGTGACGGTGCATGCATGGGAGGGTTTTAGTCATGTGGGACATGTGTCAATCAAGTACTGTTTCTGTAGCCTCTCAGCCCTAATTGTGTGCCATAGTGCTAATGCCTGTTTCCATTTGTTTTCTTTTATGTCTTTGCAGGGGATGACGCACTTGATACTGCTGGGGTTGTGGAGATGGTGCAGACCCAGGAGGGGTCTGAGGCCCGACCGACCACCAGTGAGGGATGTGGTGTGGTGGTGGGTGAGAACCCACAACTGCTGCAGGTCGTGCTCTCAAGGGGTGTCTCTGGCTGCACCTCCCCCAAGCTGTATTCAGGTGTCGATTCGGATGATGAGACCTATGTGCTGTCGCAGGTGAGTGTTCCTGGGAGGGATTCAGTTCTGTCCGACCCACCTGCACCAGGGTTAGAACCCTCAATGGGGATGTCAGTGTTGGCAGGTACGCCTTTGGTGGTTACGGATGCAGGGTCACACTCCGCGACATCTGATCCTGTTCCTGGGCCAGCAGATCAGAGGGGGAATGCAGTCCGGCAGCCTCGGGCAGTGCCGGCACAGCAAGGCGCAGTTCGCCTTGCCCCAGACAGGTGTGCTGCCCGCCGACGTGGTGGCCGTCAGCCACCTGGCAATACTGCATGGGAGCAATCCATATACGGTATGGCAACCCAACAGGCAGCATCATCAGAGATGATGGCTCAGGCCATGGATAGGGTGGCCACTTCCATTGTCCCCCCCGAAAGGCTGATGGAGCGACTACAGCAGGCAACCGACTCCATCTGCCAGTCACACAGGGAGGACATGTTGGCGTCCGACAGGGACAGGCGGGCGGCACTGGCGACTCTGCCGGAAGCCATTTCCATAAAGTCTCAGGGCCACAGGGAAGCCCTGAGGGTGGAACTCCTTCACCTCAGGACGACTCTTGTTGAGCTTGAGGCTTCAACAAACAGAAGGACAGAACAGCAGCTGGAGCGTCTCACACGTACGCTCTCAGCTGAGATGCAGGCAACTAGGGCGGAGGTCCAGGCATCCCGTGAGTTGTTGCATGGGGACCACCGCACACTTATCCTCCAGAACGAGACCTACCACACCCGCATGCTTGCAGCCATGGAGGAACAGACTAGGGCTTTGTGTGGGCTGCCTCCCATAGTGCCACCACCTCCTGATGCAGCTGCAGAGGGTAAGGAGAGTGACAGCAGTGATACTCCCACAATAGGGTAGCCATGTAGGCCATGAGCCCATGGAGGTGTTTTTTTTTCGCAAGATCCACACAGGTGGGTTTTGGTGTGCACCCTGTCCTCGGACCTCCTGGGTGGCCTCCCCCAACCCCCCCCCCCCCGGGTCCATTAATATCGATTTTTGTTTTTTTTTTTTTTTTTTTGGGACAGTGTGTTGCCTTGTGTGGCTCCCGTGGGCATACGCTGCATTGTGGCTGGGCACATGCAGGCTTGTCATGAATTTGGTTCAGATGCTTGGGTTTTTGTGACACACACCCCTCCTGCTTCCCGTTTCCATGGGCTTGCAAAGGGTGTGCCCAAGTGACATTGACGTACATGGTGACATTGGACTCCCATGAGCTGTGTGGGCAGTCTGTAGTCCATACTGTGTATACATTCATAGTGCATATTGTTGTTGTATTGTACACTGCATGGTGTATTGATATGTGCCTCTGCATCCATCTCATCCTCCTAATTTGCAGGTCCATTCCTCATGTCTTCACAATGCGGTCCACCTTGGAACTGGAGTCCATGTTGTAAGCAGTGCACCTACACTCTTGCGTGGCGCTAACACTCTGTACTTGGAAGTGTTCGGAGGGCTGCCATCTTCCGGTAGTGAGGCTAGCAAATTTTTAAGTCTGTAATGTCATGTTTAAGGTAGGTTGGAGGTTGTGCAGGTGATTGGTATTCTTGGTGAGTATTTGGTAATGTGTGATGTAGGTCCTGCATTACTGTGAGCATTTCATGTGTGGACATGTTTCCATTAGGGACACTGTAGCTGGTGACACTTGGGGCATGTTGTGGGGATTAATTGGTTTCCTCTCACATTGCATGACATGCCATGGTGTGTTGTGTGGCCGTGCCGGGGAGGGGTTGGGTGACATGGCACTGTTTTCATGTAGTATTTTGCGAGTGGGTATTCATTTCTGCAGCATGGAAGTGTCTTTTGATGACACTGCATTGGTGGTGTTTGTGTAGGTAGGGATGCACACATTGTGACACTTCCACATGAACAATCTCAGGCTGCTATGGTTCTGACAGTTGACTGTCCCTTTGTTCGTCTTAATTGTCAGGTCGAGTCATCATTGCTTATCAGATGGTATGTGCCAGGGCTGTGTGCACTCCACTGGGGTGTGATTTCTATGTGAAGTAATTAGCCACCAGCTGCGTACGGGCTGCCTCATCCCGTGCCCTCTCCCCTCCCATGCGCAGCGGGCGTGCATGTTGTTGGGGATGTGGGGGCACCACCATGTCCACAGCCAGGCCCCGGCATGTTGCAACATTGTGCAGGACACATGCTGCCACTATGATCCTGCACACTACTGGGGGCGCATATAACAGCTGCCCTCCAGAACGGTCAAGGGAGCGAAAGCGTGACTTGAGCACTCCGAATGTGCGCTCCACTATGCCCCGGGTTGCAATATGGGCTGTGTTGTATCTTACCTCTGGAGGCGTGATGAGGTTCCGAATTGGCGTCATCATGTGGGTGCTCAGAGGGTAGGCACTGTCCCCTGGTGAGGAGGTGATGGGTATCATTAGTGGGGTAGTGACATAACTCTGCATCGGACATGCATGCATGTGCAGTGGCATTCATACTCACCAAGCAGCCATGTATCGCCATGCCGCCCAGCTTCTAGGTCCCGGCTTAGGGTAGACACTCGGTAAATGAAGCTGTCGTGGGTGGACCCTGGATAGTTGGCATATACTGAGGTGATGATTCCCTTGGCATTACATACTACCTGCACGTTGATGGAATGCCAGTGCTTGCGGTTCCTATAGATGTGCTCAGATGCCCTGGGGGGACGTAGTGCCACATGGGTGCAGTCAATGGCACCTAGCACTTTTGGGAATTGTGCCACACCATAGAAATCGAGGGTGGCAGCCTGCCTTTCTGCAGGTGTCCTGGGCAGGTATATGTGCTTACGGACTGCTGGGCGTGCAGTGATGATGTTCAAGACCTGGTGTAGGCAGCGTGACTGCGTGGCCAGTGACACCCCACCCACTATGGCACTTGTCCGCTGAAATGATCCTGTGGCCAAGAAGTGCAGTACATTGAGGACCTTCTCCAGGGGGCTGAGTGCTTGGGAGCACAGGGTGGGTGATGTGAGGTCATCCTCCCACTCACTGACCAGGTCCAGTATTATGTGTGGTGGAAACCTGTACCTCCCATACACCTGGTCATCAGGCATCCCAAAAGGCTGGTTCTGGGAGTGAAAATTCTGGCCCTCACTATCCTCCTCCTCCTCCTTTGGTAACCCACGGCCACTGCTGCTAGGAACGGTATATTCATCCTGGCGTCTGAGCTTGTTTGTTGTTTGCGCGCACTTTTATGCTGCGCGGGTCGACGTACGCCTGCTTCATGCTGGCGTACGTGTTTCAGGATTGGACCATTTATTTTTCGGCGCGTCGTAGGCGAACGTGTGAATCTTCCCGCCCACCCCAGGAATACACATAGCACGCTCTCCCAGGCCCAGTCGCAAGTAAATATTCCCGCCCACCCCTGGAATACACGTACCCCACGCTCACAGGCCCAGTCGCGTGTGGAACTTCCCGCGCACCCCGAAGTACACGTATTCAGGCCAATCGCGTGTGGAACTTCCCGCGCACCCCGTAGTACACGTACCCAGGCCAATCACGTGTGGAACTTCCCGCACACCCCGAAGTACACGTACCCAGGCCAATCGCGTGTGGAACTTCCCGCGCACCCCGTGGTACACATACCCAGGACAATCGCGTGTGGAACTTCCCGCGCACCCCGAAGTACACGTACCCAGGCAAATCGCACGGCTGGGGGGTGGGGGTGGTGGTAGACATGGGTGGGGGCCTGGTGGAGGCTGCCCGTGGTGGCTGGTGGGTGGGGGTGGTGGGAGACATGAGTGGGGGCCTGGTGGAGGGTGCCCCTGCACTGCTGGGGGGTGGGGGTGGTGGTAGACATGGGTGGGGGCCTGGTGGAGGCTGCCCCTGGTGGCTGGGGGGTGGGGGTGGTGGGAGACATGAGTGGGGGCCTGGTGGAGGCTGCCCCTGCACTGCTGGGGGGTGGGGGTGGTGGTAGACATGGGTGGGGGCCTGGTGGAGGCTGCCCGTGGTGGCTGGGGGGTGGGGGTGCAGGGGGACATGAGTGGGGGCCTGGTGGAGGGTGCCCCTGCACTGCTGGGGGGTGCTGGTGGTGGTAGACATGGGGGGGGGCCTGGTGGAGGGTGCCCCTGGTGGCTGGGGGGTGGGGGTGGTGGTAGACATGGGTGGGGGCCTGGTGGAGGCTGCCCGTGGTGGCTGGTGGGTGGGGGTGGTGGGAGACATGAGTGGGGGCCTGGTGGAGGGTGCCCCTGCACTGCTGGGGGGTGGGGGTGGTGGTAGACATGGGTGGGGGCCTGGTGGAGGCTGCCCCTGGTGGCTGGGGGGTGGGGGTGGTGGGAGACATGAGTGGGGGCCTGGTGGAGGCTGCCCCTGCACTGCTGGGGGGTGGGGGTGGTGGTAGACATGGGTGGGGGCCTGGTGGAGGCTGCCCGTGGTGGCTGGGGGGTGGGGGTGCAGGGGGACATGAGTGGGGGCCTGGTGGAGGGTGCCCCTGCACTGCTGGGGGGTGCTGGTGGTGGTAGACATGGGTGGGGGCCTGGTGGAGGGTGCCCCTGGTGGTTGGGGGGTGGGGGTGGTGGTAGACATGGGTGGGGGCCTGGTGGAGGCTGCCCCTGGTGGCTGGGGGGTGGGGGTGCAGGGGGACATGAGTGGGGGCCTGGTGGAGGCTGCCCCTGCACTGCTGGGGGGTGGGGGTGGTGGGAGACATGAGTGGGGGCCTGGTGGAGGCTGCCCCTGGTGGCTGGGGGGTGGGGGTGCAGGGGGACATGAGTGGGGGCCTGGTGGAGGCTGCCCCTGCACTGCTGGGGGGTAGGGGTGGTGGGAGACATGAGTGGGGGCCTGGTGGAGGCTGCCCCTGCACTGCTGGGGGGTGGGGGTGCAGGGAGACATGAGTGGGGGGCTGGTGGAGGCTGCCCCTGCACTGCTGGGGGGTGGGGGTGGTGGTAGACATGGGTGGGGGCCTGGTGGAGGCTGCCCCTGGTGGCTGGGGTGTGGGGGTGCAGGGGGACATGAGTGGGGGCCTGGTGGAGGCTGCCCCTGCACTGCTGGGGGGTGGGGGTGGTGGGAGACATGAGTGGGGGCCTGGTGGAGGCTGCCCCTGGTGGCTGGGGGGTAGCTGCAGGGGGACATGAGTGGGGGCCTGGTGGAGGCTGCCCCTGCACTGCTGGGGGGTGGGGGTGGTGGGAGACAAGAGTGGGGGCCTGGTGGAGGCTGCCCCTGCACTGCTGGGGGGTGGGGGTGCAGGGAGACATGAGTGGGGGGCTGGTGGAGGCTGCCCCTGCACTGCTGGGGGGTGGGGGTGGTGGTAGACATGGGTGGGGGCCTGGTGGAGGCTGCCCCTGGTGGCTGGGGTGTGGGGGTGCAGGGGGACATGAGTGGGGGCCTGGTGGAGGGTGCCCCTGCACTGCTGGGGGGGGGTGGTGGGAGACATGAGTGGAGGCCTGGTGGAGGCTGCCCCTGCACTGCTAGGGGGTGGGGGTGGTGGTAGACATGGGTGGGGGCCTGGTGGAGACTGCCCCTGGTGGCTGGGGGGTGGGGGTGCAGGGGGACATGAGTGGGGGCCTGGTGGAGGGTGCCCCTGCACTGCTGGGGGGTGGGCGTGGTGGTAGACATGGGTGGGAGCCGGGTGGGGGCTGCCCCTGATGGCTGGGGGGTGGGGGTGCAGGGGTCATGAGTGGGGGCCTGGTGGAGGCTGCCCCTGCACTGCTAGGGGGTGGGGGGGGGAGACATGGGTGGGGGCCTGGTGGAGGCTGCCCCTGGTGGCTGGGGGTTGGGGGGGCAGGGGGACATGAGTGGGGGCCTGGTGGAGGGTGCCCCTGCACTGCTGGGGGGTGGGGGTGGTGGTAGACATGGGTGGGGGCCTGGTGGAGGCTGCCCCTGGTGGCTGGGGTGTGGGGGTGCAGGGGGACATGAGTGGGGGCCTGGTGGAGGCTGCCCCTGCACTGCTGGGGGATGGGGGTGGTGGGAGACATGAGTGGGGGCCTGGTGGAGGCTGCCCCTGCACTGCTGGGGGGTGGGGTGGTGGGAGACATGAGTGGGGGCCTGGTGGAGGCTGCCCCTGGTGGCTGGGGGGTGGGGGTGCAGGGGGACATGAGTGGGGGCCTGGTGGAGGCTGCCCCTGCACTGCTGGGGGGTGGGGGTGGTGGGAGACATGAGTGGGGGCCTGGTGGAGGCTGCCCCTGCACTGCTGGCGGGTGGGGGTGCAGGGAGACATGAGTGGGGGCCTGGTGGAGGCTGCCCCTGCACTGCTGGGGGGTGGGGGTGGTGGTAGACATGGGTGGGGGCCTGGTGGAGTCTGCCCCTGGTGGCTGGGTGGTGGGGGTGCAGGGGGACATGAATGGGGGCCTGGTGAAGGGTGCCCCTGCACTGCTGGGGGGTGGGGGTGGTGGGAGACATGAGTGGGGGCCTGGTGGAGGCTGCCCCTGCACTGCTGGGGGGTGGGAGTGGTGGTAGACATGGGTGGGGGCCTGGTGGAGGCTTCCCCTGGTGGCTGGGGGTGGGGGTGCAGGGGGACATGAGTGGGGGCCTGGTGGAGGGTGCCCCTGCACTGTTGGGGGGTGGGGGTGGTGGTAGACATGGGTGGGGGCCTGGTGGATGCTGCCCCTTGTGGCTCGGGGGTGGGGGTGGTGACAGACATGAGTGGAGGCCTGGTGGAGGCTGCCCGTGCGCTGCTGGGGGGTGGGGGTGGTGGTAGACATGGGTGGGGGCCCGGTGGAGTCTGCCCCTGGTGGCTGGGTCGTGGGGGTGCAGGGGGACATGAGTGGGGGCCTGGTGGAGGGTGCCCCTGGTGGCTGGGGGGTGGGGGTGCAGGGGGACATGAGTGGTGGACTGGTGGAGGCTGCCCCTGCACTGCTGGGGGGTGGGGGTGGTGGGAGACATGAGTGGGGGCCTGGTGGAGGCTGCCCCTGCACTGCTGGGGGGTGGAGATGGTGGGAGACATGAGTGGGGGCCTGGTGGAGGCTGCCCCTGGTGGCTGGGGGCTGGGGGTGCAGGGGTACATGAGTGGCGGCCTGGTGGAGGGTGCCCCTGCCCTGCTTTGAGCTGGGGGTTGTGGTAGACATGGGTTGGGGCCTGGTGGAGGCTGCCCCTGATGGCTGGGGGGTGGGGGTGCAGGGGGACATGAGTGGGGGCCTGGTGGAGGCTGCCCCTGCACTGCTGGGGGGTCGGGGTGGTGGGAGACATGGGTGGGGGCCTGGTGGAGGCTGCCCCTGGTGGCTGGGGGGTGGGGGTGCAGGGGGACATGAGTGGGGGCCTGGTGGAGGGTGCCCCTGCACTGCTGTGGGGTGGGGATGGTGGTAGACATGGGTGGGGGCCTGGTGGAGGCTGCCCCTGGTGGCTGGGGGGTGGGGGTGCAGGGGGACATGAGTGGGGGCCTGGCGGAGGCTGCCCCTGCACTGCTGGGGGGTGGGGGTGGTGGGAGACATGAGTGGAGGACTGGTAGAGGCTGCCCCTGCACTGCTGGGGGGTGGGGTGGTGGGAGACATGAGTGAGGGCCTGGTGGAGGCTGCCCCTGGTGGCTGGGGGGTGGGGGTGCAGGGGGACATGAGTGGGGGCCTGGTGGAGCCTGCCCCTGCACTGCTGGGGGGTGGGGGTGGTGGGAGACATGAGTGGGGGCCTGGTGGAGGCTGCCCCTGCACTGCTGGGGGTGGGGGTGCAGGGAGACATGAGTGGGGGCCTGGTGGAGGCTGCCCCTGCACTGCTGGGGGGTGGGGGTGGTGGTAGACATGGGTGGGGGCCTGGTGGAGTCTGCCCCTGGTGGCTGGGTGGTGGGGGTGCAGGGGGACATGAATGGGGGCCTGGTGGAGGGTGCCCCTGCACTGCTGGGGGGTGGGGGTGGTGGGAGACATGAGTGGGGGCCTGGTGGAGGCTGCCCCTGCACTGCTGGGGGGTGGGGGTGGTGGTAGACATGGGTGGAGGCCTGGTGGAGGCTTCCCCTGGTGGCTGGGGGGTGGGGGTGCAGGGGACATGAGTGGGGGCCTGGTGGAGGGTGCCCCTGCACTGCTGGGGGGTGGGGGTGGTGGTAGACGTGGGTGGGGGCCTGGTGGAGGCTGCCCCTGGTGGCTCGGGGGTGGGGGTGGTGGGAGACATGAGTGAGGGCCTGGTGGAGGCTGCCCCTGCACTGCTGGGGGGTGGGGGTGGTGGTAGACATGGGTGGGGGCCCGGTGGAGTCTGCCCCTGGTGGCTGGGTGGTGGGGGTGCAGGGGGTCATGAGTGGGGGCCTGGTGGAGGGTGGCCCTGGTGGCTGGGTGGTGGGGGTGGTGGTAGACATGGGTGGGAGCCTGGTGGAGGCTGCCCCTGGTGGGTGGGGGTGGGGGTGCAGGGGGACATGCGTGGTGGCCTGGTGGAGGCTGCCCCTGCACTGCTGGGGGTTGGGGGTGGTGGGAGACATGAGTGGGGGCCTGGTGGAGGCTGCCCCTGCACTGCTGGGGGGTGGAGGTGGTGGGAGACATGAGTGGGGGCCTGGTGGAGGCTGCCCCTGGTGGCTGGGGGTGCAGGGGGACATGAGTGGGGGCCTGGTGGAGGGTGCCCCTGCACTGCTGGGGGGTGGGGGTGGTGGTAGACATGGGTGGGGGCCTGGTGGAGGCTGCCCCTGGTGGCTGGGGGTGGGGGTGCAGGGGGACATGAGTGGGGGCCTGGTGGAGGCTGCCCCTGCACTGCTGGGCGGTGGGGGTGGTGGGAGACATGAGTGGGGGCCTGGTGGAGGCTGCCCCTGGTGGCTGCGGGGTGGGGGTGCAGGGGGACATGAGTGGGGGCCTGGTGGAGGCTGCCCCTGCACTGCTGGGGGGTAGGGGTGCAGGGAGACATGAGTGGAGGCCTGGTGGAGGCTGCCCCTGCACTGCTGGTGGGTGGGGGTGGTGGTAGACATGGGTGGGGGCCTGGTGGAGGCTGCCCCTGGTGGCTGGGGGGTGGGGGTGATGGGAGACATGTGTTGGTGATCAGTAGTGCAAGGTGACATGTGGGTTGGCTAGTGGGCATGGCCATGGTGGATGGGTTGCCTGTGGGACATGAGCAGGGGTGCAGGGTAGTCCCCTGTGGTGTGGGCTGCTTGCAGGGGCCGTGGAGGGTGTAGAGGGAACACCTGGGAGGACCCAAATGGAAAAATCACGTGTAGCATTCCGCGGCACCACCGAAATACACGTACCCTGCTGAAATCGCATGTGAATCTTCCCGCGCACCTCGGAATACACGTACCCAGGCCAATCGCGTGTGGAACTTCCCGCGCACCCCGAAGTACACGTACCCAGGCCAATCGCGTGTGGAACTTCCCGCGCACCCCGAAGTACACGTACCCAGGTCAATCACGTGTGGAACTTCCCGCGCACCCCTTAGTACACGTACCCAGGCTAATCACGTGTGGAACTTCCCGCGCACCCTGTAGTACACGTACCCAGGCTAATCGCGTGTGGAACTTCCCGCGCACCCCGAAGTACACGTACCCAGGACAATCGCGTGTGGCACTTCCCGCGCACCCAGGAACACACGCACACGCTATTTTTCACACAGCGGGTGTCCATGTTTGTCGGTACCCCTTTGCACCTCATTTGTCCTAGAGGGCCACTGTATGGCCCATTCATCATGGCTGTATATGGGTGCTTTTTTTTAGCGCACATTTTGGCGCACATTTTTTTCAGTCGCAGGGGCGCTACCGCCTGCTTTCTTGTGGCGTACTTGTTTGGCCCTGTGCACGTTTTTGACCGTGCGCTGGTTTCCCCTATTCGATTCCATGAATATGGGTTGTTAGGTGAGCGTGTGGGCGTTCCACGCACTTGCCTCCTGTACTTCCCCCATGACGCCCATATTTTCACGCGTTGTTCCCCATTCCGAGTGTTACGCCCCGTGTTCCGCCTACTTTTGTGATGTGCGCCGCGCTATGTGAGATTTCGCAGTGGCCGTGGCGCACGCTGTTGGATGACCTGTGCGCTGGCGTGCGCGGCGCATATTTTTAACGCACATCCAATGTTTTTCTCGCGTACGGACTTCCATGAATCGATGTGCGCTGGTTTCCCTGCAATTTTCGCACTTGCACTGCAATTTTCGCACTTTAACTGCGATTCGCACGTTTTGGCACCTCTGCACGGAAATTTTCTGCGCACATTATTTCCATGAATCGACCCCTTAATATTCACAATTCTGTATAAAACACATGAATAAAATTCATGCATAAAAACAATTATGATCACCCAACAGGTGTAAAAGAAACATCACATATATTGTATGTTCAATGTTTCATTATTGATCACATCATCAGATAATTTTCACAACATCCATACACTTGATTCTTGATTCATACATTACGTCCTTAACAAAGAAAATATCTTAAGGTGACCTGCCTCGAATTATTAAAGATTAATATTTAACTAAATTCCAATATGTGAGATCAGATAAAAAAACGAATTTATTTTCTTTAGGATCATTAATCAAAAATGTGACATGATCGCATTCAACAGAAACGGATCGTATAGACCTTATTGCACCCATAATAATGGACCGTTGTGTCTAATATATCTATATTAAAGCATTCCATATTAGATGTATGTCTACTTCCTGATGTCATCATATATATCATCCTAGACTAGCATTGGCTGTATCCTTTCCCATACACGTAAGAGTGCAATTTGCAATTTTAGAGAATCTGAATTCAGACACCTATCCCAGAAGGAGTCCATGAAAATAGAGTCCTAGCTATGGACCAATGTACTGTAATTAGTCATATATATGCTACCCAATTTGGAACACTGTGTAAATAAGTGTCTAGCTGTTTCTGGGTGAAGTTGGAGGGCACAGTCCCTGTCGCTGGCCCAAAATAGTGCATAGAGGTAGTTGATTAACACGCAGCTTTAAGAGAAAAGTTCAGGGATCAGGCCAAAGTAGCAAATAGGGTTGAGTTTTGCGGTAATGATGAACCACATGAGAAACAGTCTCATAACCCTTCAAAGTGCTCAGGTGAAGATAAATCTTGCACCAGTCCCATCTCTCCACCTTTTTCTTAAAGGATTTCCTTAAATGAATAAAAGGTGTCTGAAGGTTGGAAATATGTGTCCAACCAATCTCTTTGAAGTACTTTTCATTCAGATTTTGGTCATTTAGTCCTGTATATAATTTTTCGGCAGTAAGATTGTGCCCCACAATCGATAGAAGATCACATGCTGGGTAAGTATGTGATTTTAGATAAAGAAAGCCTCTGGGCAAGTTTGCCATGCCACTCAGTGAAGTGAGTCCTAGCTCCAAGCGTAAATGTTCCATGGAGCAGGAAGGACTCAAATGTAGCGTGCTACGCCAACATCGTGCATCCAGGACATCAAGCCAAGAAAAGTCTTGCATGGCCAGAGCGTCTGGGCCGTATAATATTGCTGGGACAAAGCATTGCTTGTATAGCAACAGTATCCCGGCCAACGAGAAACCTGCATGTTCCGTTGCGAATTTACATGCTTGGAATGTCAACATTTTCAGTTTTAATGACCTCATAATGACCATCTATACCGAAGTCCAACCCAAGATATGGGTAGGAGTCGGTATAGTTGATGGTACCAAATGCGGTGTTCATCTGAGTACGATATACTTTTTGCCTAGTGATCAACATCAAATTGTTTTTTTCAAGACTGATAGTCAGTCCGAGTTCTTCAGCATATGAGTATAACTTGTTGAGCATGATCTTCATACCTGTGAATGTACGATCAAAAAGGACTAAGTCATCCGCGTACAGGATACCTGCAATAGTGTAATCGCCAAGCTTAGGGGGTCATCTGCCACTTTTAGCATACAGGGAAGTAAGTCTGCAATGTAAAAATTATAGAGAGTGCAGCCCAGCTTCACACCTGTGGTGATAGCAATTGGATCTGTGGCATTTCCATTCTGGTTCAACCTTACTCTAGTAGTGGTGTTAGTATGCAGTACATAGAGAATGTGAATGATCCAGTCGGGACAGTCTAAGGAGCAAAGTTTATTACATAAGATGTCTCTATTCACCTGGTCAAATGTGCTCTTAAAGTCGATAAATGCGACATATAAAGTTGTATACTTACTACTACGTGTGGAGTGTATCAGTTAATCAAGGACCCTAATTGTGGGTCGTTCCTGAACCTGGCCGAAACCCAATCTAGGCTGGATGGAATATATTATTACGCAGTGACCATGTCTGTAATTCTTTTAACACAAGTGATGAAAGAATGTTGCCTGTACTATGTAACATAGATAGTAAGCGATAGTTGATAGTCTGGGTGCGCTCACCCTTTTTATATACTGGAAGTAAAACAGATTGACACCAAGAGGTAGGTATGATTTTAAGTCTACATCGATTTACACATTCAGATGAACAAAACTTAAGGCGTCATCATTCTAAAAGCATCTAATCTCATTATAGTGCGAGGCAATCAGAACTTTGGTATAGTGCTCACAAGCGATTGACTAAACATTCATATCGAATAATCCAGGACATAGCGATTTAAGTGAGAGCACAGCATTTTACTAGTCAGTGCCTTGCTCAGGTTGGTTCACCATAGCATCCCTCAGCTCATCTTCGTGTCTGGGCAGTGTAATGCAGCACATTAATCTACCTTTCACTGTCCTGCACATTATATAGACATTTTCACTGTTAACCCTTTAGTTACATGCTGTTTCTGGTGTGCTACAAGGAGTCTAATTGTTGCTCCTAGCATACTTGCTGTAAAGGGGTAAACAAAAGCAACACAATTTAAAAAGGAATTAGAGGTGATAAGAGGTGGTGCTATTCAAATGCAGCAGCCAATGCTGCTCCCTTTTTGAAGGTGAGGGTCCAAACCATTTCACAACCAATGCCATAACTATGAAGCCTGTAGAAGTAAACATAGACTTTAATGCAGCCAGGCATGTCAACACAGAGTAGCTTGCACTTATTTATTTATTTATTGGGCATTTGTAAGGCGCTTATACAGCAAGAATTTCAAAGCACTCTCAAGGCAAAAGGGAAGGAAGGGAAGGGAACAAGGGAATAGTACAAGACAATGGAACTAAAAATGACAACGAAAAGCAAATGGCAACAGCGGTCCTACTAGGCCTCGTGAAATTCAGAACATGCAAGTGCAGAGGGAGAGAGGGGACAGGGGATAGGGGTAAGTGCTAAAGGGTCCTGCAGAGAGGGAAGTGTCAGAAAGCCAGTTGAGGGCAATAGGTAAGTGCAAGGCAGTGACAACCTCGTAAGTGTGGGGTCACCCGCCAATACAATATATGCAGACCTGAGAAACACCACAGGCCAGTCTGGGTTAGAAGGCAAGTGCAGGGGGAGGGTGGATGCTGTAGGCAATTGGACAGAAGGCAAAGACACAGTAGGACTCTTAAGGGCCCAGTCTGCCAAGCTCAGCGACTGTGGGGCTTAGCATGGGACGGAAAGAGGGAATGCAGAGGAGAAAAGGAAAGTCTTGAGATGCTTGCGCAACTTGAGAAGGTACAGCTCAAGACATAGAGAAAGAGGGAGGCTGATCCAGAGGAGGTAGCCAGCTGAGAAAATAGAATGGCCGCCCGCTCTCTGCTTAGAGAAGCAGAGAGTTGGAACCAGAGGATCGGAGGGATCCAGAAGGAGAGCATTTGGTGAGAGTGAGTTGCAAGTAGCGTGGTCCCCAGCCCCAGAAAGTCATACGGATGATGCAGAGGGATTTAAATGTGATCCTTGCAGTAAGCGGGAGCCAGTGGAGAGATCTTAGGGCTGGAGAGATGTGGTCCTTGGGCTTGAGGCACAGATAAGTCTTGCAGCCCTATTCTGGATTAGTTGAAGGGGGCGGAGAGAAGAGTAAGTTAGATTAAGGAAGAGGCTGTTGCAATAGTCCAACCTGGAGAGTACCAGAGCTCTGGAGACATTGAGCTTGTGGGGAAAGGTGAGGAAAGGGTGAATTCATCTGAGAATGTTAAGTTGGACATGGGCCTTCTTGCCACGGTCCAAGGTTTGAGGAATGGAAGAGAGAGAGGAATTGAAGATGACTCCAAGGTTTCTGGCTTCTGAGGAAGAAGAGGGCGGAGAACCCATAGTGGGTGGCCAACGCAAAGGGAGGAAAGAGTGAACAGGAGTTCTGATAGGAAGGATCTCAGTCTGGCTGGCATTGAGACAGAGATCATTGGAGGTGCACCAAGACTGAATAGCGGGAAAGGCAAACAAGAATGACAGAGGAAGTAGGAAGAGAAGCAGTAGAGGGTTTTCAGAAGAGTTGGGTGTCATCTGCATACCACTGAAAGTGCGGGGAGAAGGTGGAGATCAGATGAGCGAGAGGGGCGAGATAGAGTTTAAAGAGCAAAGGCGAAAGGATAGAGCCCTGGGGAACACCATAAGTGGAGATAGAGGTGGGGGAGGAGAAGGAACCCAGGATCACCTGGGCGGAACGGGCAGTGAGGAAGGAGGTTAACCTGTCCAGTGCCCAGCCCGAGATACCAAAGGTATCATGGAGCTGCTTTATGAGGATGGAATGGTTAACCGTGGCAGAGGATAGATTGAGTAGAATGAGAAGAGCGGGTGAGTTTGAATCAAGAGTTGCGAGCAATTCTTCACGGGTGTTCAGGAGAACAGTTTCCATACCTCTGGATGCTCGGAATCCAGATTGATGGTCGTGCAATCAACCAACAAGTTCAGTTTGCTGGGTCAGTTTTAGGGAAGACCAACTTCTCCAGGAGTTTCCTAAGGAAGGGAATAATAGAGATGGGGCGGTAGTTAGACAGACTCAAGGGGTCAGAAGAAGGCTTTTTCAGGATGGTTGCACAAGGGAGTGCTTGAGAGAAGAGGGTAAATACCCATATGCAAGAGAGTGGTTACAGAAATCAGCGAGTGCTGGGGCAAAGGAACAGATGTTGTCCTTAATAGTTCAGGAATAACATGTGGAGACCTGTTTGGAAGAAACCTTCATAGAGCGCGCAACTCTAGTGACCTTGTCAATGTGATAGGCGAGAGTGGATGGGGAGGAGAGGAGGCTAATGGTGGCTGGGGGATGGGCAGAGGGATGGGGAAGATAAGGAACAGAGAGGAGTCAGGATGTCCTGAGTTTTAGCAGTAAAGTGGGAGGCCAGTGCAGTGCAGAGTTTCTGGGAAGGAAGAGGTGAGATAGAGACTGTGGATGGATTGGCTAGTTCTTTGCAGACTTTGAAGAGTTCAGCTGTGTTGTTAGAAGCTCCAGAAATTCAGACCTTGCGTTTCAGGGCTGCTAGATCAGAATCGTACTAACTGTTACGCTTGGTGACAGGTTTCTGTTGGATCCTCATGACAGGGGCAAGAATGTTGAGAGTGTTAGTGATAGTGAGATAGAGATTGTTGAGAGCAGAGATAGTGGGTGAGTCAGCAGCGGGGACGAGTGGGGATGAAGGTGGAAGTGAATGCAGAAACTGACACTTGTTTTATGGGACAAATGTCCGCAAACAAGGCTGGGAGAGCTGGGGGAGGTACGGTCAGAGGGCCAAGAGGTCCCAAGTGGGAGGAGAGGAGGATATGGTCAGACCAGGAAAGTGGGGTGGAGAGAGGGTTAGAGAGCAGAAGATCAGCATGGATGAAGACATCGAGAATGTGTCCCGACAAGTGGGTAGGACCAGAGTGGAGAATGGTGAGGGAGAGAGAGGTGCAGAGGTCACAGAAAAAGGTGGAGGCTGGACTGCAGAGTCAAGGTGGATGTTGAACTCACCCAGAAGGAGGAGTTTAGAGGTAGAAATCAGGAGAGAGGATGAGAAATCAGCCCAATCAGATATGAAAGGGGAGATAGGGACAGGGGACCTGGACATAGTGGCAATGGTCAGAGAAAAAGTAGGAGAGATTCCAAGCCTGCACACAAGGCTTTCAAAGGAGGAGGAGTGCTGGGTGGGTATGAGGGAAGAAGGGACCAACTCGGATCAAGGCTACTCCACCACCAGAACGGTTGGTACGAGGCTTAGAGATGATCTTGTAGCCATCAGGGAGGAGGGAGTCAAAAGCATTGACAGAGCTGGGAGGAAATAGATGTTCGAGGAATGTTTTATAGCAGAGCAAGCATTAAGCGTGGCTAAGTTAAGCCGGTCACCACCGTTGAAGGTTTTTCGAGGTGGGATACAGGGAGATGGTATGCCCATCGGAGGAGGATAAGGTGGTGTAGGGGAGAGGGAGGAGGGAGGAATAGCAGGTATGGGAAGGTAGTTGATGAGAGCCGGCATGCACCAGTCAAAGAGGAGGAGATTGGGTTAAGGAACCTGAGCCATGATAGTGCCTTTGCGATAGACATTACTGATGCACCTGGAAGATGAGAAGCAAGTCAAGAGCAATTCCCATCTAGTGCAACCATTAATGGATGAGGAAGATGAAGGGGAGAGAGTGGAGATCAAGTGAAGGGTTCATAGGTCTGGAGAGGGGACAGAAAAGAGGATATCAGTGACAATCTATCTGGAAGTAGGCCTAAAACAGGAGATCTTTTTAAACAATAATCTTCCAGACTTTGTGATAGAGGGAGGATAGGTGATAGTATAGCAGTTAGAGTAAATGGAAGGAATGGAGAGTGCCATGACGATGGAAAGGAGGGGAGTAAAGGAATAGAAGAGAGAAATACACAGGCACAACATGACTCACCAGGCAGCCTAGCAGCTGAACAAGGTAGGTAGTTGATCAACAAGAAATATTATGCTGAAGCTGGAGGCTGCCCAACAAGAAGTCTTATGCTGAAGCAGGCAGCTCAGGAGGGATGGAGGACCATCATGAGAGTAGGCAGTGGCAAGCAGTTCCAGAGGGTGGCTACGAGAGTCAGGTTAGAAAGTCAGCAGAAGAGAATGAGTGGAGATGAGACTAATATATTGCTCAATATATTGCCTGATATATTGCTCATTGGCAGTGCAGTTTTCAACTATAGTGACACTGTGGGGATTGGAGTGGTGTCCTTAATTTCTCTTTAGGTCTATCATTGAGGACACCCACCAAAAGAAAGGATCTTGTACCAGGGTAAGAGGTGCATTGCATGTTGGTCGATATTACAATGTCGATGACAGACCCCTAAACCTTACTATAAAGCTGACCATTAGACCACTTGGGACAAAATCATGCAGCTTTGGATGTTGTGGATGTACGCTAATGTCTAATATGTCTCTTTAAGTGACTCAACAGCAGGTGGGGATCCAGCTGAAACTCTGCCTACTTCCCCAAGAGGGAGAGGTCCAAAAACCTCAAGTCCAAATAAAAACATTTTCATAGAGCCTAAGATCAAGACGGCATAGGATATTCCAACTGACCACCCAGAAAGGTGGACAAAAGAAACTGCTCTTCTCTAATTACCTGCTAGCTCTAGATACTAAAAAAAGTCTCTAAAATTGTGCAATAACTACTGTCATTTGTCTTTATATCTCTTGCCATATCCTCTCTCTTGCCATATCCACCTATTTAGTCCAGCTTTGCCTCTTTTTGTCACTCCTGCCTTCACTCGTTATTGTTGGTCAATAACATTTCACTACAGAAGAAAATAGGAAAAATCAATTTTTATATCATAATGAAAATGTTATTCAGGATTCATACAGCATGTTTTTTGGAGGAAGTGTTTTGGGGTCAGGTGGACATGGAAATCCCATTCCATGCCCCTGCTCTGCCTGCAAAATCCTACATAACCACCCATGTCACTTACATACATTTTAAATTACAATTTAACGAACTTACCAGGGGACTCAAAAATGAGCCCCTATGTATGTTCAATCCACAGCAATAGAGCTTGTGCAGTAACATCCAATAACGGAGGCCTTGCCATTCCATTAAGTGTATGACTACGAACATTGCTCTGGGAGGTGTAGCAGATATAGTCAACTTAAATTGCTGCAATTACTTTGCTTTAGTACACACGGAAGAATCAAATATATGCTACTGTTTGTGGCACTCGCGCAGTTTACAGAAACTTATTAGCAAATGGATAAGTTACTGAAAAGAAAGAGTACTGGTGCATGGAGGAACAAAAGGTGAAATATGGTGTGATTTAAGAATTTTTCATGACTGATCAATGTATATATCTATTCACTCGAAAGAACTTTGTTAAGAGAACGTTATGGTTAAGTTGCCCTACCAAAAACCAGTGCACTTTACTAACAAAACTTTTCAAATGTGCCATTATGGTTCAAAGTAAAACCGATAAACCCCTGAAATTCACCAGTTATGGTAGGTTTAGCAACCATAACTGCCCATATCACTGTGCGCTGCTAACACTAACACCCAGGACATCAAAGATGACATCACAAATGTCATTGATGACATCACTGACTGACTTATGGTCACCATAACTGGCGAATTTCAGGGGTTTTTCAGTTTTACTTTGAACCATAATGGCACGTTTGAAAAGTTTTGTTAGTAAAGTGCACAGGTTTTTAGTAGGGCAACTTAACCATAACGTTCCCTTAACAAAGTTTTTTTGAGTGAATTTTACGGGTTTTTAGTACGTCATTTTATGTATAGCGACTTGTGAATTAAAAAATGTTGTACTGAATGTTACTGCTGTAATGAAGAAGCACAAGAAACAGTGCCGCTGCCTTGCAAGTAAGAAACGCACAAAAAATGTTGCTGAACATCTACCGACCCATATTACCGTTGGTTGGCTCTTTGTTCATTGCCGTTCGCAAATTGACTTATTATCTGGTGTTTCAAAAACCAAAGCCACCCGTACACAAAGTAAACATTACGTTAATAGAGTTCTTTCACAGTGCAAATAAATGTATTAAAAGAAAAATTACATACAGTCCAAGTTCTGCATATTTGTCAATAAAATACATTGACGCAATAATCTTTGCCGTAATAGTGTAAATTTGCAACGCAGTAACAAGTGCTACAAAAAAGGAGGATTACTTGTTAGAATCAGGGGCCGCTTTGTGGGGTCGGATTACAAAACAAAATCCTTTTTCAAGATGGCCACCATAGAAATAGAAGGCTGTTATTTCATACATAGTCCCTCTT
This sequence comes from Ambystoma mexicanum, assembly GCF_040938575.1. Classification (NCBI taxonomy): domain Eukaryota; kingdom Metazoa; phylum Chordata; class Amphibia; order Caudata; family Ambystomatidae; genus Ambystoma; species Ambystoma mexicanum. The sequence continues at coordinate 677,036,504 of NC_090928.1, forward strand.
CCCTTTCCATTGTAGTCGGCAAAAACACAAATACGTGACGCAGAACCTGTAAATAAACATACAGCAACGTACAACCTAATATCTTACATTTGCAAATAATAGAGTGGATTGTTAACGAAAACGTGAACATTTTAGAGTTTGTAAAGTAGGTTTATTTAACAACAAACTGACAGAGATGTTCGGAGTAATCCCATTGTGAATGCAATGATAACAATGGTTGAAAGAGGGGCATTGCAAAAGGTAAAAAGATGAAGAACACGTTGTTTCTTTTTGCATACAAAGATTATGAGTTATTTGATAAAGCAGGCGCTTTGTTTCCACAGTGATTTTCAAGAAGGCGTCGTAACCTTGAGCCTACAGCATTGTAAATGATGTTATGTTGCTCCGAGTAGCGAGTTCAGTGTACGAACAAAGCGGGCTTAGGATGTCGTCCCACATAATTGTTATGCACGGGAAACCGCTCACAAGCAGTTGTATTTGACGGCCGAAAAAGACTTCACTCGGCATCTGAAAGCCATGGCATGGGCAATACGGCAATATGTACCTGGGATGCAAACGTTACAAAAATGACGTGTCAGTAACCAACCTGTACCAAAAATATTTTACAACAAGACACAAAAAAGTGACAAAGTAATACAGAAATGTAAGAGTTCAAACTTGACATTTTAGTGAAATGTTTCTAATGACCATATGTTACTATGTAAATAGTGTTGAAACAGCGAGAATCTGCATGCGCCGTAAGAGAAAAAAAATAGCAACTACACAGAAAGAAGATAGTGTAGTTAGGAAAGCAAAATGAATGGACAGTGTAAGGATAAGTATGGCTCGTGATTTCAAAGAAGACCACAAGAACGTGCAAACTGATGCACAAACCTATGTGCACAAACATAATGTTGCAACTAATAAATAGCAAGGCTAAAGAAGGAGCAGTGTACACATACCCTACAACTGGGAAACCTGTGCACTTGGCAATATTGGAGGAGAAATGTAACAGCGTAGAAACATAAAATGTCACTTATATTGGCACAATTAAAGTTTCGGTAATGTAAAAATAAAGGGCAGTCCGCTGGAGAGTGGGCAAAAGTAAACTTACATAATATGTACTGTCTCCATTCTGTAACTGCAAGTCAGACACCAATGTATTTGCATCAGAGAATCCTCGTGGACTGATATTGCATGTCCCTAACAAACGTTTTAAAACATAACCTTATCAAGTGCTATTTTTTTGGACCATTTCATTCCTTGATTTTCCTGTAAGGTTTCAGTTTCGCTCAAGGTCAAAAAACAAAAGCCCCTTATACAATCACTCAGATGCGCGGGTGTATTGAGCGTCCAACCAAAAAAACTATTTATGTGACCTTCATGCAGAAGGCACAAAAATTCCTAGCTTGCAACAACATATTGCAATTCAATTATGAGAACCGCTACTCGCATACACCTCCAGAGTCGCTGTTTCCAGCAAACACTGCAGATGGTGGCCATAGTTTTCAAAACATAGAACGGCAGTCTGACGGCAATATTGTTCCAAAAACATTTCAACCCATGCACACTAATTGGTAGTGGTACAGTGAACACAAAGTTGCAATTAAACGTATGAGTTTGGAGACAAGAAAACTTCACTTTTTCATTTTGTGCTCCCACATCCCATTCCAACCCCCTCAATGGTGACCTTCTGAAGTATTATTACATAAGTGTGATCAGTGCAATGCTGTCTAGTTTTGTATGTGGGTCTGGTGATGTCCGCTTACACCAAAACATTATTTAAAGATTGCAGGGGGACCGTACAAAGTTGACGTACTTGACGCTGTTGCACAACCAATCCTAGAAAGTGGCACATGTTCGTGGGAAAAGAGACGTTTTGAGAAACTCCCGCCCTTATAATTTCCCCTCCCCCTGAACTACACATCACCAAATGTTCCAAAGAAATGTAAAGGGTCTGAAATTTTTTGTTTGGAAAATTTGATGAGGAATAGTCCAAGGGGAGCGCAGTTGCAAAGCCCCCAAAAAGTGCTCCTCCTATGGAAACAGCAACTTCACCATAACAACACAGCCACTAACGTGCCTGTGTGATATGCTGCAGTGGTTGTGGGTAGGACCTACAGATTTCTATATTTCTCCATACATATTTCACCGTAAGGGTGTACATTGGCTTATAACAGCACTGCTTATAAGGTTGTTTCTGGGTGCATGGCCTTCAGGCATGCACCCAAGACTGTACACCCTCTCCAAAACCATCAGAATACTAAACTTTAGTGCGGGTGAATGCATTCCTGTAATGCGATGTGCTGAATCTGGGCAGGGCCTAGAGTTTTACGAGTAAGGTGTACGGGCTACGGCCTGCAGCCATGTATCCAAAAGTCTGCATCCTGCCCACAACCACCTGAGTGATGTGTGTAAGTACGGGTGTATCCATAGGTGCGGTATGCCTCACTTGTTCTGGCCAGAGGCTAGACTCCTAGCTGTATGTTCATAGATATTACAGTATGTGGTTGTGCAGTGGCTGATACCTCCAGTGCTTATAAATTAGTGCTTGGGTGCATGGCCTTCATCCATGCACCCAAGACTGTACACACTCCCCACAATCATCTAATCGACAATCAATAGAACAGGTGTATGCGTGGGTATGACATGCTGCGGTGGTTGTGGACTGGGCCTACAGTCTTGGAAGTATGGCCTTCGGCCTACAGCCTACGACCATGCATCCAAGACTCTAGGCCCGGGTCACAACCTCCGCAGCATGTCACACCCATGGCGGTGTCCTATTCAGTGGCACACCCATAGGCAAAAATAATATAATAATGACATTTGCTCAATTGCAATGGTCGCTAACACCACGCGTATCCTTACAACAGTCTCAAGGTGCCTTTACACACCACAGACAGAAATACTACCCTTATGAGTCCACTCATTTTCTGCACGTACAAACATCACAAACAAGGCGGGTGTAGACAATACATCATTGACACCTGCCGCCCAAACAAGTACATTTTTGCAGACATCCCATACTCGCTGAACCTTCCCAAGCACTGTAGGACATCAAAGTAGTTTCCGAACCAGCATTTCAGGTGGCGAATACATCATTAACAACTGTCGCCCAAACAAGAACACTATTTAATCCATCTCTTACTCTGTGAACCTCCCCAAGCACTGTAGGAGAGCAAAACAATGTCCGAAACAGCAGTTTGCCTCTGGTGGCGACTGCGCTGTCTTTGGATCCAAGATGTCGGGCGCAGCCACACATTCTGACGCACATCACGGCTCTCTGCAGCCAATCGTCGAAGAGGTTGCGTGCCCGCGGTCACAACGCCACCCTCCTGGCCAATCGGTATGTTGTCCGCAGAGCAAACAGGGAAGTGTGACCGCGGAGCGGACCTAGATATCACACATTTTTGGAGACATATTCTTTAGTCGTTTTAAAGGAAACTAGTGGACGGATTGGCACCAAATTTACAGAAGCACGCTTTCGGGACCAAGCCCCTTCCCCTGCCGCAAATTTGGTCAAAATCCGTCCAACGGTTTGACCTGTAGGGGTGCGCAATGTTTTTCCCCCATTCAGTTTATGGGAAAAAAAGATGTTTTGGGACCCCCCTGTAACTTTGCTCCCCCTGCACCAAACATCACCAAACTTTGCAAAAAGAATCAGAGTGGCCCGTATACTTTGTCTGTGAAGTTTGGTGGGGATTCCTCCAGGGAGAGCGGAGTTATATGCCGACCAAAAAGTGCTCTTTCTATGGAAACAGCAACTTAACCATGACTACACGGCCACTAACGTGGCCGTGTAATGTAAATGTGGTGTTTATAAAGCACACGCCTAGTTGAAAAGCAATGTAGAGCCCTACATAGGGTTTGCAGCCATGGGTATACAAGATGACAGGGACAGAAAGCAGCCTTGTGAAATTCTGCAGGTTACTGGGTGGTGCAAGGATCTGTTCAGGCCAATCTGGATGAGGCGTTCTCTGTTGGAGAGGTAGGAGACAAACCACTGTAGGACTGCATTGTCAAAGCTCATGGGTTTGGTGAGGATGTTGAGGAGAGCTTCATGGTAAACACTATCAAACGCGGAAAAGATGTCAAGTAGAATGAATAAGCAGGGATCCTATTTGTGCAAGATAAATAGAGAATAATTGATAAATTGGATGGTTTAGTCTCTATGCTTCATTGTGGTTGGAAACTGGATTGGTATTGCATTCATTCATAATCCTTGATTTTGCACAAGCCAAGAAGGCAACATGAAAACAAGCACAAATACAAAGTAGAATGAAAACCCTTCTATGAATAAAATGGACACAAAAAACATATGTTAGATACAATCATTCCTTTTTTAAAGGACCATTACAGAATTGATATCCTAAATACTGTACAATTTCTAAACCCTAAGGCATTCAAAAATACCTTTGTAGTGCTAATTAAGCAGCCATACACAGGGCCAACAATAGATAGAGATATACGTGTCCTAATACCCATAAGCCTAAATAATAGAACAATAATCTTCTGCCTAATCGTCACATACAGCTGACAATGACATGCAGTGTGTCTTCTTCTATATGATGGCAATATGGGCAGGTAAACCTCAGAGATGAAGTGTGAAACCTCCAGGTTTTGATACAGCAATAGATCAAATCTGAAATGCATTGTTAGGTACCTGCCCCTACTTGAAACAGTCTAGTCCATGCACTCCATCCTTTTACCTTGTAAGGATTGTTACAACAAGTGCAAGATTGAACTAGACATGCACATGGAAATTATAGGTTTTGAACTTTAAATAAAGACTAGCGCATCAGAAACTGACAAAAATGCTGGGAATTGTTTTCATCAGGAATTCAATACATCACAGTACCAACACATTTACTCCATTGTTGGCTTATAAGTAATGATGAGATTTCAGTAATGAAGCATACTTAAAAAGGAACATTCTTTCCCCAAAAGTATCCACAGGGGGCCTAAAATAAAGTGTAATGTGAAAAGCCTTCCTGGCAGACCAAGAGAACCGATATGCATAGACATTGTCATTTATTGAAGATTTCTGCCTCTTGCTTGCTTTCTAAATTAAAATGAATGTCTTTGTCATTTTGAGTTTAACAAAATGGTAATAAATACAAGACCTAGGCAACTTTAAATATAGAAAAATGCTTATGTTTAAGTGACATTCTTTTAGAGTGTAAAACTAATTTATAGAAAATGTGTAAGCCATATTGAAACATTATGGGAAACCGAATTATAGAATATCTCTGATAAAAAGCGCATAGGTTTTAAGTTAACAAAGCGGATATGAAATGCAAGAAAAAACTGAAGCAGCAGATAGGTTTCATTTCTACTTTGTCTTACATGTGGAGGAGGGAACATGAGCCAATTGTTTGTTTACGGGAAATATTTGCAGCCAGAAACCTTTGGTTTGAATAGTGATAACATGAAGAAAGAATATGTAAGTGATGTATCACCACTGTCACCCGCTAGAGAACAGTTTCAATTGCACAACAGAAAATCTAATGCATTTACATGAGGGAATTTTACATACAAATGTGTAATCACGGAATAAATTGGTGCATCAAAATAGAATCTCTGATTGACTTGAAATGTTGATACATTGTAGCTAAAGGTAATGTCCATTAGATCATTTAAATTAGCCAAAAATAGTAAAAACATGTAGAAATTGTCAAATTCTATTGCACAATATTCATGAAACTCTCTAAACCCTCAACATGCAGCATCTGAACAGATTAATGTCATTAAACTGGCAGGATGACAATCAAAGTCATATAAAAAAACAAAATTGGCTTGTTTTTAGAAAGGAGTAGTTTTACCTCCCACCTTTGTGGCTGGGAAACCAAACCACTGTGACAAGGCATGGGTGAAGTAGAGAGCCATAAGAATGGCATACCCACTAGGAGAGATTTCTAGGGAACATTGGATGAGGAAGATTGCGAAGGGGAACAAACTGGAGATCGGAGAGAAAAATGACTAATTCTACTAAGAGACCAGACCTGTCCATTGAGAGAATGTCCATATAGGAGACAAGAATAACCAGTCCATGGGAGATTGATTTCCAAATAGACCACCTGAACTTAGGGTTTGCTGACAGAATGATATCTGGTTGACTGGGTTGCTTGTTGTTCCTCCTATAATCAGAAGGCACATTTTAAAAGATAAATTGATGGAAACCCCTACCAATCCCCAAACTGTCCAATTTGATCTGGGTAAAATCTGGGAAGTTACAGAGAATGTAGGGAGTGGCAATTTGAAAACAAGGACACAGTTGCTGGTACCCCAATGTCCTGTGTTCCCCATATATAACAAATTAAATGAGATATTGTTCTTTTAAGGCCTACTTGAATTTGCATTTAACAATGAAATGTAAAACTAAATACATTTTGGATGCCACTTTAAAGTAAGATTTCATTTGTAAAGTTAATTATTATTTGTGTATATGGTTAGGGTTTGAATCCAGTGCTGAGTCAGCTAGGTCATAGTGAAGTTATGAATCATTATTGTCTAAGAGATATCCTTCATTTAATGCTCCCCGGCATAGACCACAGTTATATACTGGATGTGTGCACAATTAATAGCATGCTGAAAGAATGATTTCTATTAATTAGGAGCTGTGTGAAGTGCACCTCCTCTGCATTCCCTGGTCTTTCAGAGTCGGGTGTAATTTGGGAGGCAAGAAGGTGTTCAACTAAGTATGTGTTACTAAGTATGTGTTACTGGAGAATAGTACATCCCCAGCCCAGAAATATAAAGAGACTAAAGCATTGCATGCAGGCCCCTTACAAAACTGTACATGCATCTAAATTGAAAGGAATAATTCCATATTCAAGGAAAGCCACACAAACCTACCGAAAACAAAAAGAGAAAATCCATGTGAAATAAAAGTCACATGCACATGTCTATAGAACTGAACCCACACATTCAGAAAACGTAATGTCTAAGTGAATTCAGAAAAGAACATATACAGCCTAATTATGGGTATGCCGGCGCGGTAATAATGTACCAGTATTACCGCATAACGGTACATTGCTGCACCGGTACACTCCAAGTTTCGTGGTGGGATGCCAGAGGTTAAGATTTATTCAAAACCTTCCAGCCATCAACTCTTTTGTTTTGCTATTGTCACCCTGAGTGGAACGGGTATGCCCAGACGTGGGTGCCATGCCTGCTGGGCCTAGGAGACTCAAGCTACTCCTCACTGATGACGCCCAACAAGGCTGAAACATGTCTGGGGATGCTTGTGGTCTTGTGCAGAAGGGATGTGACCTAGCAGTTCGGGCTGGACTACCCCTTTGGGGGTGGGACCAAGCCTTATTTGCATATGGTCTTTCACCTTTTGTAATGTCTTGGCATGCGAAGAACGATGGTCTGGAGGGTTGCCCAGATCAACACCAGAGGTTAAGATTCATTCTAAACCTTCCAGCCATCACCTCTTTTGTTTTTCTATTGTCACCCTGAGTGGGATGGGTATGCCCAGACGTAGGTCCCATGCCTGCTGGGCCTAGAGACTCAAGCTACTCCTCACTGATGACGCCCAAAAAGGCTGAAACATGTCTGGGGATACTTGTGGTTCCAGCTATCGCCGCTTTTGTTTTGCTTTTGGGATGGCTGGATTTACCTGCAGCTGTGAAATGCCAGAAATTCTGGCACCCTGGCACCACAAAATACCTGGTGCCGGTAATACTGGCAATTCCCCCCCCCCCCATGGAGTCACATAGGAGGGCATGGAATGGGGAATTCCATCACTTACTGCCACTTGTAATCTGCCGGTAATTCTGGCAGTCCAAGTAGTGGTAACGGTATTACCGTTTGGTAGAATCCTGCTGATTTACCGGCATGATACCACCAAACTAATAATGAGGAATATATATTTGCAACATCATTGCCTGTGAACTTAAACATTTGTGAGCCAATGCAAGCAAGTCACCTCTTGCTTGTCTGTAGGATATTTTGTTTAAATTTGGGGTTTGGTGGTAAATCAACCTCACGTTTATATCAGGCTTGGCCTCATATCATTTTAGTAACCATACCCTATTATATTATATTGGGGAATCTGATGATATATTGTTTGCAGTATTTAGTGGTGAGCATAATTGTCTTCGCTATATTATAACCCATCAGAAACAAAACCTTCCTTTCTATTAGAGTACCCCCCAGTGATCTATAGAGAGCTCTGGACCTATGCAAGTGATGGAAACCCAACAATTTTATATAGAGCGCCACCTATAGGTTGTGGCTGGTATCACTGGCTTATCTACATCCAGCGATCTATGCGCCCTTGGGCATCACTGGTTTATCTACACCCAGCGATCTATATATTATATCAGATTCTTTCCAAACAACATGCAAGAAAGGCACACACACACACACAAACCTGCTTTATCACTGAATAAGATCAGTTTATTCTGGATTATTATTCTATCTGCATGGGCAAATGGACAAATGCACTACTAAAGAAATTAATCTCCCCTTTGTATTCATATAAATTCACAGATGCAAAAATGACACTAAGCCATTTGTTTTTATATTCCCATTATATTATATACAAATATAATTAACAATTATCAGTTCTTACCATAAACATTGCACCATCATCTGTAATACAAAAGAAAAGGAAACAGAGCAAGCAAGCCTTTTAAAACAGGAGCTAATTTTCCACATTCTGAACATAACGAAATAAAATGCAGGGATTTACTATCCTGTCTACACTGTATTACAATCAGTCATCCATGCGACCTTACACAGTGACCTCACTTGTACATATTTTCTTACCAAAATGTTTCTTTGAAGTTTCCCCCACACGACCTTGCTTTGTTCGCCTCACAAACACAGGCCCAGTCAGCAGAAACTGCTCCTGTAATATTGGGTGTCTGGGAAGCACAGCGAGAAACTCTCAAGCCAGTGCTCAGTGACAACATGAACTTCTGTCTTCAAAGCCCAGTCAACACAAACTGACTTCTCTCTGTAAGTTTTCCCATTAGCAGAACTCGGGACCTTCCTATTTTGTCTACGTGGTATGTCTGCAGACACTTTCCTCCAATCAGGTTAAAAGCATGTTTGCAGAATTACCCTTCACTTTTATACAATGGGATCCTTGCTCACTGAGCAACTGTTTCAATTATATTTTCTTCTGCGCCTACTTTCCGCTTTCTGCAACCCAACACAGAAAGAGAAAAAAAAAAGCCAGTGCACATTTAAAAACAAATTCCAAAATATGTATTTTCACCTCATTTTGCACATGAGACTACATTATAATGTTAAGGAAGTTAGAATTAGTGTTTAGTAAATGTTAATTGAGTTAGTTATATAAATGATCTAGTCTTCTATGTATGAGTTATTCAAAGAAAAAAAATATGGTGCTCTTTATTCTCTGCAGTTTCATATTGAGCTTTTGCTGTGTTATGGATTCTGTACCTTGCATGCCACCAACAACATATTCACATGTTATATTGGCAACATAAAATAACTATATGTGTGTGCCATATTATTGCTGGCAACAACAACAAAAAAAATGCCATCACATTTATTGAAGCGCTATATATTCTTATAAAGCGTATATATATATTACTACATATCCACTCCTTTTCCGATAATTATGGCTACTCAAATCCACAATTGGAGGAAACCCAAATTATGCTTCTCTTTTTCTTTCCATTATATAAATCACGGTTGAAATAATAGTAACTTAATAAAATTAACATTGAAATATCTCATAATAAACCACTTTTTGATCATAATAACAGAAAAATGTATCCCAAATGGGTCCATGAGTCCTCATACACATGTGCATATGTATGTACAACTTTTTTTTTTAACGAAGTGTTCATGTGTGTTCAAATGTCTTTGTTTAATTGTGAAATCAACATTTTAAGTTACAATAACAAAAATAATAAACTAAAATAAATAAATAAAACAAATAACTAACATAACTAATTAAAATAATTAAATAAAACAATAATGTTGTGGGACTCCATCGCCCATACTTATAGTCACATAGGATAATCTTCTTCCCCCAAAAGGCTGCAGAATTAAGTTCCATTTATCACTGTTCCATTAATGATGTTCGCTATCTTTATGATCTCACCTCCAAGATGTCCTGATCATCAATTCTTCGTCATTTGGTTCATTCGATTCTGGCCCTGGCGCTCTTGGATTCTTTTCCAAAGAAGTCATTCCTTAGGGCGTCCCGGTTACTTTGTCTTCACCTCCATATTTCGGTCCGGAGGCATTACTTGAGCTTCATCCCGTGGACTCCAGGACTCCATCATCTCCTGTGTTCTCCGGTCCTGCGACCTCCGACCTCAAAATATTAGTTAGTCGTTCTAAATTAAACAGAAAAGAGACAGATTAAGTACATAGCATAATATCAATTTCACCCTTTCTACCAAAAAAGAATTGTCCAAAACATTCCACTTCCTCCTGAAACTAAGCACATGTTAGACAGAAAATAAACATATACATAAAACACCATTACACATTAAAATATTTCAACATTATATCATAATAAATAAATCTGCTTCAGCCACGTTTGTCAATGTTTACCATGTATGGTATTTTCTACCTTTATCTCTCTAATAATGACCATAACTATGTATATATTTTTTTTTTATGATGTGGGGTACTATGAACACAGTCACTGTGTCTTCCTGTCCATGTCTTCAGGGTACTTAAGCTGTTTCTACTTGCTCAAGTCTCCTGACTTCATGTTTGGGATGACAGGGCTTAATTTGGTAAACATGAACAAATTGCTCTGTTACCGTTTCACCCTCTGTCTTCAATATTTTGTAGACTACTGGAGACACCATATCTACAATTTGAAAAGGCCCTTGCCAGGCTGCCAACAATTTTGAATTGTTGTGTTTACCTTTTCCAAAATTAAATTTATATACCTGATCCCCTACATTATACTCTTTTCACAGATGTCTTTCTATCATAATATGATTTTGCACTGTCAGCAGCCCTTTCCAAATTTCGTGGCACAAAAGCAAATGCATGTTGTAAATGCTTCCTCAGTTCTTCCACACATTCGTGAACTGTAGATGCACTTACAAGTGTCTGTTCATGTGTCCTGTATAATAAATGTTGTGGCAGTACCATTTTCCTTCCTGTTAACACCTTATGAGGGCTGATACCTGTTGCTTTGGCAGGAGTCGATCTGATTGCCATCAAAACTAGGGCTAATCGTAAATCCCAGCTGGAACCTGCCTCTGCTACAAACTTCTTTAATATCTCCACAACAGACCTATTGCAATGTTCAATATTCCCAGAAGAAGCGGGTCGGTATGCAATATGCAGTTTCCTTTTCCCCCCCAGTATCTGCCACACTTTACTCATTAAAGTGCTAGTAAAATGACTTCCTCTATCTTATTCTATTCTTTGTGGTAATCCAAATCTTGAAAATATATGATTTACCAATAATGTAGCCGCAGTTTGTGCACTACAATCTGGTGCAGGAATACACTCTATCCATTTTGACATCAAACAGACCACGCTCAAAATATAACGGTTCCCTCTACTCGTCCTTTTTACAGGCCCTACATAGTCTATTTGCAAATCTGACCATGGAAGGGTTAAGCCTCTTTTCATCAGTGGAGCTCTATGCATTGGTGAAGTGGGTTTAAATTGGGCACAAACTAGACACCCCCTAGTATATAATTCTACATCTTGGGACATATGTGGCCAGTAAGCATAAACTTTCAGTATCTCTAATGTCTTTTGTGAACCTCTGTGTCCTGCAGTTATTGCATCATGCGTATGGTGTAGCATTAGCCCTCTGAATGAAAGGGGTGCGACCCATTGTATTTGTCCTGTTATGGATTCCCTAATTATGAGTCCATCCTGTAGTCTAATTCATTATTCATTCTTTAATAACACCCTCAACTCTTCTTTTCTCGTACAATCATTTTCAGTAAAAGGATTTTGTTCCCCAATATTGGATCATCTTTTTGCGCTTTAATCAAATCTTGATCTGGTGTATCATAACTCCATTGTACTACTGGTTGTTCTACCTCTTTGGAGCCTTAGAGCGTGTAACTGCATCAATCTGTATTTCACCAATTAAGTGTTCAATAGGTAGCAATTCTCCCATCACAGCCCCAATTTTGGCTAAATGATCTGCTTTATCATTTCCCTCCTTATCTTCTCCTGGAGATTTTAAATGTCCACAAATGTTCCTCCAATATATTGTCAAATCATTCTCTGACACCAATTTGTCTATGGTTTGTATCATTTGTCCATGTTTAAGGGGCTTTTTATTGTATGTAATCATGCCTCTTGCTTTCCATCCAAGCAAATATTCAACAAAGCTATTTCGTGCATAATCAGAATCAGTCACCAGGACAATTTCATTGAATTTATTATCAACTGCAGTAGCAATTGCTTTATAAATGGCTGTCAATTCCTCTACCTGACTACTCCTAGCCCCAATTTTCATCGCTGTGCTAGGAATGTCTTCACATTTCAACCAGACATTTCCTATTCCTGATACCAATTGTTTATTACTGTCATTTTCAATGTGAAAGGCACAACCGTCAACATATACAGTTGGTAAATTCTTGCATGTTTTTTTCATCAAAAGCTTTGTGCGATGATTGTTCAAACTCCTGCAAACTAGATTCCACCTGTACTTCATCTGATACAGACTCAGCTGCACAGTCATGTAAATCTGATAACCCTTGAGCAACTGGGCTCTTTTTATTTTGGCCATACCTCACTTCTACAGGAGAGCCTTGCAATGCCAATGTCCATGAAGTAATTCTGAACTGTGCTAGATTGCCTGACCTAATCCTTTTACTTTGTAAAAACTGCAACGGTTGATGATTTGTCTCAATGATTACCTTTCCCCTTGAACAATGGGGCGGAAATGCTGCAATGCCCATAGAGTGGTCAAAAGGGCCTTTTCACATTCACTGCATTTAACTTCAACTTGAGAAAATGCCTTACTTGCATAAGCAATGGTTTTGTGATTCAAATCATGATTTTGAGATAATGCTGACATACAATGTTCAGTGAAACCTATTTCTATAACGAAATCCCTGTTTTTTATGCTAAACATGGTGCCTTTATGAGACATTCCTTTAATTTAGCAACTGCCTCAGTTTGCTCTTTTTCCCAATTCCAGGGCGTATTCAGCTTCAATAGTTTAGTTAATGGTTGAGTAATTTCAGCATAATTTTCAATAAATTTCCTGTTATATCCCGTCATTCCTAAACTTTTTAAACCTTTCACATTTCTAGGGTCTTTTCATTTCTCTATGGCCTCCACCTTTTTCTTTTGTGGGTTTAGTCCAGGTTCAGTTACTTAATGGCCTAGAAAAGTCACCTTTTTCTTACACCATTGTGCTTTCTGTAAAGATACTTTGGCACCCGCCTTTTGCAATTGGCCAAGAACATGTCTAATTTCATCAAAATGGCTTTTTAAGCTTTCATTTTTTATCAGGACATCATCCACATAAACTATAATTCCTCTTTCCGCTACATCAGACATAGCCTTTCTCAAAAATATGCCAAATTCGCCCCCACTATTGATGTACCTGAATGGTGTTCTAGCCCATGCGTATTGCGTTTTATCAAATGAAAATAAAAACAAATTCTGAATATCCTCTGCCAATGGCACACACCAATATCCAGATGTGAGATCTAATGTAGTAAACACTTTTGAGCCATGCACCTGAGCAAGGCCTTGATCAATGAATGGCAGTGGCCATCTGGACACTGGCACTCTCTTATTTAACTCTCTCAAGTCTGCACACAGACGCCATTGACCATTTGGTTTTAACACACCCAAAATAGGAGTGCTGGATGTACTATGAATGGGCCTGATAATTCCCACAGACTCCAGGTTTTTAATTATCTCTGCCAATGACTCTAAACATGCCAGTGGTAATCTATATTGGCACACACATATTGGATTTCTACCACATCCTTCTGGTAATGTGGCAACATGTAAATTAGTTAGGCCGCAATCATATGCATCTTTAGCAAAAACATCTTTGAATTCTACAAATATTTTCCTCAATTCATTTTTATCCTCATCGGTATCACATGCATCTGCCAACAAAATCTGCTCCTCTACCATTTTTTTAAAATCCTGGGAAATCCTCCAGTGGAGGAATCTCTGAGCTTTCTTCCAACTGTGTGACTGTGTCTCTCTGTAAAGCTGCCACTCTTAAATATGTTGGCATATTATCCTCCACTTCAATGTGCTGATTTTCTATTTCATTTTCATTTAAGTCAAATACTATACAATTCTCTTGGTGACAGCACACTGTCTCATTTGAATCATAAGGGTACACAGATTGAATTTTAAATATCCCTTTGGGCTGAGAGTCCAGATATTCTGGCAACACATCCTGTGCATCTACATATCTCTCAGGGATATTTCCAATTACCATGTTATTGAAATCTGCAGTATAATGTGATTTTTGTATGTCCATTCCTAATGAAGAATTTTCCTCTAAATGAAAATAAATTTCCTGACACAATTTATCGTTCACCATAATTTTGACAGATCCTTCTCCAACATCTATCAATGGGGTGTATTCATAATCCAGGCCTTATTGTTTTATGGATTCATTCAAGCACACAAATGCATTAGAATCTTTAATTTGCTGTCCATTCTTGCACTTTAGCGTTATTGCAACATGCTTGGTGAATGCAGGAACAGTAGTATCCTTCCTCACCTGTAATTCAATTGCATATGGGACCAGTTGTGCGCCTTTCTCTTGTCTTCAAATTCAGGTGCAGGCCCACCTAGCCGGGACCATATTTTTTGATTAAGGAAATCTAACACCATACACATTCTGTGCATGATATCATTGCCCATGTAAAAATCATTTTGTGTTCCACTCACTATCCACACATTGGGCCTCATTACGAGTTTGGCGGTAACCGCGGCGGTAAAACCGCCTGGTTACCGCCGGACTCGTATTACCATTCCGCCTCCTTGATTCACGGAATTACCGGGGCATTACAAGCCCGGTTTTCCGGGAATCACGGAGGCGGAATGGTGTTAATCCCCATTCCCATCCAGTCCTATCGGACTCGATGGGAATGGGGATCCTGGAAACACCGGCAGCATCTCATAATGAGTTGTAATGAGGCCCATTGTGGTAGATGGGTTTCTGTCCAATGTTAATCTTTAGCATGCATCTTCCTGCAATTCGGTTTTCAAAGTCTGGATTGTCCAAACCAGAGACATATTGGTTTTTAATTCTAAATTTTTGGATCTCCTCCCTCTCCATTATTTTCTGCAGTATTTTCTCATTAATAAAGCTCCTTTCCTGTTCAAGCGCCACAGTGGATTTTATCATTTTAGAATGGTCATTTATACCAATGTGAACCCATGGTTGCTCATCTTCCATGTGTATATCAGCAAGGGTAGTGATGTGTTTCTCTGTATCTGTTTTAGGAATAGTGTTCTGTTTGCATTTCTTTTCTTTTAAATACAACCGCAATGTGTGCTTATCTATTTCAGTTTGATAATATCATTCAGGGGTTACCCCACACTTAGGTGATATTCCCTCCTACCAAGTGAGGATATAATATATTTATTTTAACGAAAGGAATGAACACAAACAACACAACAAACAATTAATGTACCCTCAGATAGCGGTCTCTACTAACAGCCACTTAACAAATATGGGCTGCATACTGTGTACTCAATAACAAGCAGTGTTAACTAAAATATAATTTTTAATTCATGTTTCTCTTTCCAGCACAAATAATACAAACATTAAAAAATATATACACATAACATGGTAATATACATAATAAAATTATTCCACCGCACAAAATCAAAGTCACCAAAAAATTGATCACAAAACAACAATGGCAACTTAATTATTCTATTTCCCACTGTGTCAAACAAGCCCTACTTATATAAGTTTCTGTCCTATATGTTACAGGTAACTGGACATTCTTCAGGGGCAGAAATTAGTCTTGTGCTTCAGGTAGATCTTTCGCATGCCTCTATGCATCGAATTCCTATATCTCAGGGTACATAAAAGAACATACACATTACTACATGGGTATTTTGGGTCTAATTAATTGACCTAGCCAATCCCTAATCACCAATAGGGTGGAACGGTATACAGTAAATAATATACCTGAACCAGAGGTCCGAAGAGGTGAATGTCTTCAAACTTAGTAGCAAAACCAATTCTTGCTCTTCAGTTATCTAGCAGATAAAAGGATTCACTCAGAGCATCAGGTACCTAGAACCAATCACAAAACCGCTTGTTTGAGCACACAGTATGGAGATTACAAAGAAAAACAAAAGCGTAATTCTAAGGACGTGTAACAGGCAGAGTAAGCAGAGTGCCTGGTAGAGTCCCTGAACCTACGAGAGAGATACACGAAGGGCAAGGACAATGCTTCTGGTTATGTATCTAGCAAAGACCGGCTGGTCGCAGAAGCGCCAGTGCTGAATCGCCTGACGTTTCCTCAAATGCGACAGAGGGGATTATGGTGAATGTAGATCCCACACGGAGCACAGCTCTTTTGATTCCCATGAGAGTGGTTTTCTCACTGTGAATGCAAGCACAACATCTAAAATAGGTTTTACAATGTTATACAGCGTTCGAGTACACAGTATGCCCGTCATGCTGGCTAGCACTATGCCCATGCTAGCCGGTCCTTGTCTATATGTCAAGTGGCCTACAGATGGCTAATATATTTACTATGTCACACCTGCATAGTGGGGAATGTAAAAGTAATTTGATTGTTATTTTCCAATTAACTTTATCCAGTATCATACTTGTCCAGATGCTGGGGAAAATCCATTGTTTTAATCACAATTGCATTATCTGAAAAAGTTATATTAAGAAATTAGTGATGTTCATAAAGAAGCCAATGTAAATCATGCATGTTAGAATGCCAAGTGTCTTGAAAATTATGATAATATTTGGAGGAACACTGATTGATAAACATGGATATCTTTGTGGACATATGATTGCGAAATTCATATAGGTAGATAACATTTTGTTTTGTTTAAATATTTATTTTGGACACATGCTTTAGTGTAGTGGTCTCCAGATGATAGCTGGAGACTGACTGGGGGTAAGCTGCATAATTTCTTGTAAATACATTTTTGACTAATGTACTGTCTATTTTTTGACCTGAAGTGTGGGGTTGGGATTGTATAAATGGGACTGTGAAATTGGTTTGTCACAAATGCGTGAGCCAATATCCAAACATACCCATTTCTCAACAACCTGTTCTGGAGTTACAAGCATGGTTCCTATTTGTCTGTTTGAGCAATTCCTTTTGTCATCACTCAGCATCCCAATTAGATTTTCATTTCCCACTGAACAGCCCAACATCCTTTATTGTAATGTTGCCTGGACTCGTAAAAAGATGTTCTGCTTCTACTTTCAATACAGACTTACAAATAAAGCTCAGCCATGGGATTCATAAGGTCATCTCACCAGGGAGAATATCCTTTCTTACGATATTCTCTCTAGGGAGAATATCCTTAAGGATGTTTTGGGATAAAATTGCATCAGGGCTAGTCCCTAAGGTTAACCACATACAAATGAGCCTTAGTATTAGGTCATCAGTTACAAAGGGTTGATTCACTTCACAGTGCTTCATGGTCAACAGTATTGAATGCAGTAAAGATGTCAAGTAGAAGGAGGAAGTAGGGATCCTTTGTCCAAGATACATAGAGCATTATTTATAACTTGGATGGTTTGAATTGAGTGAATTGAATTGATTAGTTATGTGTATAGCGCCCATACACAATGTGTTTCAAAGTGCTTCAAGGAGGGAGGGAACATGGGAGAATACAGTTACATTCTTACAAGTCCTTTAAACAACTTGGAATGTGAAAAATAACTATTGTAATCAGCCTGGCGACATTTCAGATAGTGCAAGTACAAGGAACAATAAGGGAGAGGGGGGCAACAGGGAAGATGAGACAAAAACAAGCGGTTACATTACTATGCCTGAAGACAATTGATGTAGTGCCGAAAAATTAAGACGAGGGGAGAAGGGGAGGTATGGAGTAAGGGAGAAGGAGACGAACAACATGAGTGTTGGAGGGGGAAGTGGGAGGAGAAGAGAAGGAGGGAAGGTGGAGAGCCAAACAAGCTGCTATCACAAGGACACAAGACAAATGATAGAGTAAGTGCTACTGAACAGTAATAGGGAGTGCAGGAGGGGAGGGCAGGACAATGAGAAAGACAGATGGCTACAATTACTATGCCTGACAGCAACTGAAGTAGTGCCGGAATTTACCCTGAGTTGGGGAGGGGTGGGGAGGAGGAGATGGCAGGAGGATGAGAAAGACAGGCTCCTACAATTACTATGCCTGACGACAATTGAGGTAGTGCCAGAATTTAACAAGAGGAGGGGAGGGGTGGGGAGGAGGAGAGGGCAGGTGGATGAGAAAGACAGGCAGCTACAATTATTATGACTGACAGCAATCGAGGTAGTGCCGGAATTTACCATGAGGAGGTGAGGAGGGGGGAGGAGGAGAGGACAGGTGGATGAGAAAGTCAGGCGACTACAATTACTATGCCTGACGGCAATTGAGGTTGTGCTGGAATTTACCAAGAGGAGGGGAGGTGAGGAGGGATAACGGGTGAGGGAGGAGGAGAAGGAGAAAACTGGCGACCACCGTACGAGGACAAGACAACCATCCTTCACAGGGGTAGGGGGTGGGACATGGGCACACAATACATCACAGGGCAAGGTGGTGGGGGAGGGGCACACAATCCATCATGGAGGCAGGGGGGTGGAGAGGGTCATACAATCCATCACGGGGGCAGGGGGTGGGATAGGAGCACACAATCCATCACAGGGGGAAGAGGGTGGGAGAGGGGCACACAGTCCATCACAGGGGGCAGGGGGGTGGGAGAGGGGCATGCAATCCATCACCGGGGGGCAGGGGTGGGATAGGGGCACACAATCCATCACGGGGGCAGGGGGTCAGAGAGGGGCACACAATCCATCACAGGGGCAGGGGGAGGGAGAGGAGCACACAATCCATCATGGGGGCAGGAGGGTGGGAGAGGGGCGCACAATCCATCACAGGGGCAGAAGGGGTGAGGGCAGCATGGCGGCATACCGGGGTCTACAGGCGTAGACGGGCCTCGTAATGGGCCTTAGTGCAGCTGGGCTGGCTCCCCGCCTCCCGGTTGCTGTGATTGGCCTTTCAAGGCCAGGCAACCAGTGGGAGGGGGAGTGGGGCACAGGCGCTGTGCTTCATTGTGGTTGCAAACTAGTTTAGTAGTCCTTTAGGAGATTGTGCTGAAAGATCCTTTCATGGGACTGGATGACAGCAGTGTTCTAATAACTTTACAGAGGAAGGGTAAATGTGTGATGGGGCTATGGTTGGTCAGGTCAGTTGAGTGTGGGCTTATTCAGCATGAGCACTTCTTTCCCATTTCCAGTGCATCTTGGAAGGTGCCTTTTGTGAGGGTTGTATGGATTATGACATTGAGGAGTGGTATGAGTGTTTCACCTGTGACCACATTAATAATGGAGGCTGGTTAATGTCGTATTTGTAGGGTATGAGATCGAGGGCTGTGAGAGTGTTCGGTCTTTATGAGCAATTGCCCTAAATTAGGTCCATCTTCCTTCGGATGGATATATGTTGTTTTGGGGTAGTCGGTAGATCAGTTGGAAGCAGCTGTCTGAGTGCGGGTGAGAAGAAGTGGCAGGGGAGTAGTTCCATGAATGCAGATGTGGTGTGCCTCTGGAGGTTGCATGTCGATGTGGTGTTGTGGGTAATAACACAACCAGCACCAGTCTTCCCTTTGCTGCCCTTGTTTTGGATGCTGGAGCCTGTGGGGAGGAGGACATCCAAGATGTGTGCAAAGGTGAGCCAGTACTCTGAGATAAAGTGTTTGTGTATGTTGTGTGTGGTAATGCAGTCAGCAAAGTCTGCTGCATGTCATGAGAATCAATTAACAGTGTTTATGTGTGTTTAGAAGGTTCTGAGTGTAGTTGGTAATGAGTAGGATATGGATGAGGGTCTGAAGGGTTTTGGTATGTTTGAGCCTGATGCAGATTGTGTGTTTGAATGTGTGGGTGAGGGTGGTGAGGTGAAGGGCTGAGTGGGGTGTAACACACATGGTGCTGGTCTACTTGGGATGCATGAAGTAGGGTTTGTGGCCATTTTCAGGACCAAACAGGAATTAGCCTTTTTTTCATATGCCCATCACTGTGTATGACTGGGAGAGACTCTCTAAGATCTAAGAGTTCGGAAGAGCAAACAAGTGGTGGGTTGGAAAAATAGCACCAGAAGGTTATCAGTGGT
The DNA here is from genome assembly GCF_040938575.1 of Ambystoma mexicanum. Taxonomy (NCBI): domain Eukaryota; kingdom Metazoa; phylum Chordata; class Amphibia; order Caudata; family Ambystomatidae; genus Ambystoma; species Ambystoma mexicanum. Next base: position 677,056,751 of record NC_090928.1, read on the forward strand.
TAGCAGGTGGTCAGGACAGAGGTCACATGGCCTTGGTCCACTTACACCAGCTGTCCAACACCTAAAGAAAAGACAGCTAACAGACAGTTTAAGAAGAGAAGGTCAGGGGGACAGGCAAAGGTGTGTCAAATGATTATTAGTGATTAGCAAATAAGTGGGGTAGTGGTCGCCTGAAATAGATCCACTTGCACCAGCTGTCTATAAGAAGGCTACAGAAATTTGATGCAGGAACTTGCATAGTCATGTGTGAAAAACCCTTGTAGCATAACATGATTTCAGATAGGGCATTAAAGACGACTCACAGAGGTAAGTTCTTATGGTTGCATGATTTAAAGGGAGTACATTTCCCGAAATGAGCAGCTCGCAATAGAGAGAGCTGGGAATGGTGTGGGTTGCATAGTGTGAGATTCAATCAACAGAAAACAGGAAATTATAGTATCAATGTATCAATGTATGTGAGATCTTAACTAGACAATTGTGTTCTGGTCTACCTGCCAAATCTTCAAATGAATAGAAATAAATCTGAGACCAAGATTGTGCAAGATATGCTTTAAAGAGTTCATGAAGACGAGATGTAAAACCTTTATATGAATATTATCAAGAAATGTGATATGAAGTGTGTGCATGGATTAATGCTGGATTTACTTGTGTAAACTTAGGACTCATTGAAGATCTGAACCCCTTTGTCTATTGTGGAGTGCCAGTCGTTTTCCACCCAGGGGATTTCTGCTCTTGCAAAAGCTATTAACCACTCTTTCTCCTCTGGCTCTATTCCACCTGCTCTTAAATAAGCTGTTATCTCTCCTTTCCTGAAAAAACCTCTCCTGGATCCTTCATCCCCTCACAGATAATGTCCGATCTCGTTATTTCCTGCTTTAGTGAAGATTATAGAACTTATGAACTTATCGTTACACCTCAACTGTCTCGTTATTTTGAGGCTAACAGGGCCTTTCACGATTTTCAAAACAGATTTAGACCTGCCAGGGGCACAGAATCCGACATTATTTCTGTCCTTGACGACATGTTACTGATGCTGAACCATGAACAGCCTGCGGTGCTCATTCTTCTAGACCTCGCTGTGACTTCTGACACTATATATCACATCATTCTTGCCCAGGGTCTTAAGCAGGCGGGCATGGAAGGACCTGCCTTGAAGTGATGTGTTTACTTTCTTTCCGAACGTCAACAAACAGTCGCTCTATCTTCCTTTTCCTCTATCCCATATACAGTTTCCTGCGAGGTTCCCCAGGGGTCCTCTTTATCGCTGCTTCTTTTCAGTCTTTACATTCAGCTCTTGGCAGACCTCACTGCTTCTTTTGGTGTCCGCTTTTACATCTATACGGATGACACCCAGCTTCTCTTTCGGCTAGACCCCTCTAATGCTCATTCTACCCTCCAGCTCAAAAGGTGTCTGTACAAGATCTAGACATGGATGTCTGCAAACTACCTAAAGCTTAACGCCAGCAAAAGAGGGGTCCTTGTTTTCGGCTCTCCAGGCCAACTGGCAGTATGCAAATCCCAGTTCTGGCCGAATAGTATGGGTACCACCCCTCTCCCTGTGCCGATGTAAAGAGTCTGGGAATTAAACTTCTTTCCTGTGGATCCCGACAAGGACAAATTGCATTGGTGTGCAACTCAGGCTTTCCTAAATTAAGGATACTTAGGAAAGTGATGCCTTTTCTTCCCTCCTCTCATCGGTCCACTGCATTAATCATGGGATATCTGGATTATTGCCACAGGATTTATCTGGAACAGCTTGATTACTTGGTTCAGAGACTCAAAACTCTTCAGAATGCAGCAGCCTGTCTGGCTTTAATTGCACACACGCTTGAACACTCCACTAAAATGCTATCAGCACTTCACTGACTTCCGGTTAGGAAGAGTGTTGCCTTTAAGACTTTGTGCATTGTCGACCGGAAATCCATCAGATCGGACCTAGTTTTCTTCAGGTGAAACTAGTGATTTACTCTCCATCACGTTTGCTGCTCTCTCAAACCAAGAACCTTCTGGTTGTTCTTCGCTTCTGGAAAGCCAGAGCCGGGAACAGCACATGCAAAAAGAGAGGCCTTTATTGCCCAAATGAAGATCACATTTAGGAAATTTCACCAATTATCTTTACACCGAGTTCTTGAGTTCTACAAAGTAAAAGTTTTCCTTCTGGTTCTCTATGAACTAGAACTCATCGAAACTCAAAAGTTGACTTGGCTGAAAATCCTAGAAGGACTTATCTGGCAAAGAGTATTAAGACTGCCACCTACAGTTCCTATATCGGCTACTATTCTTTAATTTGGTCTGAGAACGCTTATATGAATAATTAAATGGAACAAACTAAAGTTCTATCATAAAATACGAATGCCCCCCTACGAAAAATAATAATCTGTTTAAAGAATTGGAGAAAATGATTAAATTAAATAAGTTGCTGTATATGAAAGAATGTGTGTACTTATGTGAGAACTACCCCAAAGTAAGAAATAATGAACCTGGTTAATACTGGATATAATTGAAAATGAGGCACAGTTGCATCCGTGCACGCGACTGGTACAATTAAACAAATATCCCCCTCCTACTAATCAACCCATGGTATATCTGAGGAAATTCCTGTTTAACATCACTAGGGACTGGTACTTGAACATTCTAAATATGCTTGAAATCATTGGACCCATCCGCAACATCGAAAAAACTCACAGGACATATAGGTTCTGTGAAGACAACTTCAATTGAAACATTCAAACATATCATAATTGAATGCCATGCCATAGATGAGAAAAGGCATAAGCATTTTATTTGTTTGTTCATTCTAGTGAACTCTGTGTATCATGAGCCATTTTGGGTCAGATATATGTACCGAAAGCAAATTGCACTTACCCTTGCGCTCTCATCTTTTCTACAAGAAGTATTTCGAAGTTTAGGTGAGCCCCAACTAGACACATTGGGGTATGCCAAGTAGTACCTGGATTAGTGATTGCATTTCTACCAGACTTTTTATTCTTGCAGAAGCGAGGAAACTACAATTGAATTGACATGAATATAGGGTTTTTCCTTGATAGATTTAAAGTGGAGCCCATCTCTTTGCATGGCACCAGCATTTAATGCACAAGTCTCATTATGTTTCATTGTACTTTATCACCCAGCACTTTCCAATTAGCAAATCTGACTCATTCCATCTGTCTTGCTGTCTGAGGTATTGGACTAGTTGGTGCTATTTACTTTGCTCATTCTTTTTCTGCGTAGTATCTACTTTAATGGGTTGTATGAATTTATAGTAATTTTAGCAATAATCTTATTTCATATTTCTAAATGATGGTTTTTGCTGAATCGTATTGCTATGATGGCACTACAATTTTATGTTGTTATACAATGCAATAGGCTTACATTTTCAAAACAAACCACACAAAAAAATATAAGTGTGACATTTCTTTATTGTGCGGCAATTTCAATGCAGGTTTTTACCATGCCGCAATTGCTGCGCAATAATGAAGTATGAGGATGGTGTGTATGTGTGAGTGTGTGCTGTGAATGTGCATGTGTCTGTGTTTGGCGGGGGTGCTTGTTTGTGTGTGCAGGAGTGCCCAGGAATGCCTAGTCGATGTTGTGTGTGTGGCTCCTCCTCAGGAGAAGACATGGATGTCCCAAAGGCAATTAGTAGTGATGGAGGTGATGTTGGGTGAAAGGATGGACACCACAATCCCCCACAAACAATAGTGGGGAGCAGGCATCAAGAGAAAGTGCTAAGTGACATTTTATGAATGAGAAAGGCTCTGCAGGTATTGCCACTGAAGAAACTATATGGCACTGATAAGCAACTGAATACCCACATAGAGGATAAGGAAGAACACATTCAAGCATTAATGTGGTTTAAGATAAAGGGCACCTGATGTATGACATTGACATTAGACATTTAATGAGTACCATGATGAGTTTATTCACAGAAATCATGGTAAGTATTTTGTAATGCATTCCATCAGACATCGTTCAGCTAAATTGCCAACGGGACATACAAAGGCCTATCCCAAGGCTCTGACTTCTACTGATACTTCCACCAACTCAAATCCTGGGGACCAATGAAAAGTCAAGGGCAAAGTGAGAGATAGAGATGAAGTACTGTAGACTTTACAGTGCTGCAGTTGTCATTGGAAATGAAAGAGTAGATTCAGAAATGGACTGGGAAGCGGGAAAAGGTGGCAATTGACCCCCTTGCTGGCTGGGTCGTTGCTCCCTGGGCCAGAGCTTCAAAATGTGAAAAGAGAATTAGAAAAAGGCAAAGCCCTTCAGAATCTAGCCTGACTTGAAGGAACTGAATGCTCTCTGGCCTGCTCGGCTTATGTGTAGATAGGATGACACACTGGTCTTGATTTCAGCAGTGTTGAAGATGTGCCTGGGTGGTCTCCACACATCGCCCTCCACATTGGGTGAGAACGAGAAGAGCCTAGACATAGAGACATGTTCATATCGCCCAGTGACACTGTACGCATTTAAATGACAAGATTCTAGGACCCTCTAGATTACTGTTGGCACCACCGCAGGCTATGCTCTGTTGGTCTGTTATAACTATCAGCAGCTTATCACGACTCCTACTTGTCAAGGGTGTAATGGTCCGTATCTTCGAGTTTGCCCCCAGTTTTATTCTGTAAGATTGCTTCCCCTTTCCTCTTGTGAATTTCCTGATCCCTGGTGAGCTCATTACAAAAAGATTTTAATAGCACCCTGAATAGCACTGATGGCGATTACTATATGCGGTTTATAGCAATTGCTGTTGGATTGTTTGTGGTACTCACTATTGAGCACAGTTAAAAGACAAGCACAAAAAGATGTGACATTCAAGTATCAATTATTATTAAAGTACAAACTAAGAGGGTCATTCAGAGCTGGCTGGATTTCTTTTATGAAAAACTTTTGGAGAAAGTTACCACCTACACCAGTGGTATTTGTGAAACTCTGCCCCATTCAGAGTTCACCACTGGTGGAGATGGTGTTTTTGGAATACCTGCAGAGGTATTTTAGAAACACCACCCCTGCAGATGGTAAAAATAAAAGGTGTTTTAAAAAAAAAAGAAATGGGAGCAAATTCCACCTTCAAAGTGATGATGCAAATGGATTATATACATTAGTGGTTTATAACACAACTGTACATATCGTATGCACAAAAGGGTACATTCTGACCCTTTTATGCAAAACGTGGGTAAGGTGGTGAGGGAGGGCATCAGAGATGCCCACTTTTCCACCCCCTTATGATGGCCCATGGGAAAAATATTTTCCACTGTATTGAAAGAAAAGGCCTTTACTTACCATCTGTACAGGGAAAACATTGTTTTTTTTAAATAGGTTCAGTTGGGCTTTTTTAACTCCTCATCTTAGGTGGAGTTAGAAATAGGCAGAATTTCAGCAGAAAGCCTGTTTAAAGTACTGCCGGCGGTATTCCCATGGAATACTGCTGGTGGTATTTGATCAAACCTAAATTGGGCTAACAGTAACAAATATGGTATTTGCTGAATATTGCAGATTTTACCATTATCACCTGATTGACCGCCCTAAGTTTTACATTGTGTTTGTCTTATCTAGAATATTTTCTTCTGACCAACAAAAAAAACAATTGCATGAACACAAATGCATTACTCCACATATACTTTGCCAAATTGAAAAACACTCAAGCACATCTCCAGAGTCAAACAAACTGAACATATACACACACACATACAGGCACCGTCCACCTTCCTTGAAACACACATTAAAATGATAGGTCGATCTTTCTCCCTCTCCATCACTAGATCCCAGATGGACTGTCCTAGCCATTTTCTCTGGTTCTGTGAACTGAAACAGGCAGCCAATTTTCAAGAAAGTGCACCTTGGGAGCACAATAAAAGCCAAGTGCCCTCTGTGTCTTTTGCTCTGCACAGTCCAAGGGCAAGCCCCAAATGTACCAGCAAGACCCCAACCACAGCTTCTCGTCATGTCTGGCAGTGGCCAAATAGCATATCAAGGTGGTCTCTTGTCTACTTATGAGCCAGGGTAATATAGGGGGATCTCTGACAAGGAACTGGTGACTGAGCAATGTGGGCAAGTTAAGGGGGTGTGAGGGAAGGGGATTGATTTAAGGATTAAGGGATGGTGCAAAAAGGGTAAAGGAAGTCTGAATGTTAAGTTCATTGTATGGAAGAAGCTGAAGCGTCATTAAGGATGTGGTGCAAAAGAAGGACACCATAGTGTGATGGGCAAGGAAAATAGGGTAAATGAGACAGAGGTATACATCTGGAGAGATTGACCAGAAGATTGAATGCTTGTTCCTGAGATCTCTGCCTAACCTTCATATCACTGTACCCGTTTGTGGAGCAGGCGAGACCCCGTTCTTTTTTCAGAAAAAGTGATGCATACTTGCTTTATGAAGATATGTTTCAATTAAGACTTTTACTGGGCTTGGCATGTGGGCCCTGGGTCTCTAGGAAAACACAAACATAACTGAAAGATATGTTGCGGGCCGCAACCGCCTTAAACACCATAAACAAAATGGCCGCCGTCACTCGTGTGAGGATCGTGGCGCACGTGAGATGAAATACCCATAACAACATGATTGTCCGTGTCGGGCGTTTTTCTCCTCGTGTCCCGCCTCGTAGCCAGTGTGATGGGGCTTCCCGTGCTTCGGGCCGCCCTGTACTAGAACCAAAGCATGCGCATGCAATAAGACTAGGACACGCACGTCTGATCGTTCCAAGGTCCCGGCGGCAACTGCTTCGCGGGCCGTCTTTATTTCTTACACGCATGGGCCACCAGAATGAGGCTAGCCCATGTGCACCTGTAATACGGACAAATAACATAGAGGTTGGTATTAAGTTTAGTTGTTTGGGAAATCAGGCACGCTACATTTTGGTCTTCGGCATCATGGGTCAGAAAATTGTACTTGCCCGCCAGGCCAAAATTGTCCTCCACTGAGTAGGTGTGTTAAGCTATCCTTTTCTATCTTCACTACCTATAAATCTATGAAATGTGCCCTAAATTATTAAAGTTCAGGGTATTTATACCACGCACTGTCACCACCGAAGTGGTCTCCAGGCGCTCAATCGTAAATTAAAAAGAATGGATGCAAAGGTAATTTATACTTCTTTCAAAATATACAGGTGTTGCATTTCTGTATGTTGTCTTTTGCTACAATATTTTTTATACTGATCCAGACACCAAAGTACTTGCCTAAGCCCCAAGGCTTCTCTGGAAAATGATGCCTTGTGCTCCCACCAGACATTAGTATAGGAATGGAAAAGAGCATCAGAGGAATCAGGGGAGAAGAATGATGAAGCAGGATGGGAGTGGGCCGGGGGGCAGAATTCAACAAACACAAAAGATTTGTATTAAAAAAAGGGGTCCAAGGTAATTGTGGAGATTTGTGAAAGTGTGCCTGTAGTGTCAGTGAAGAGAGATCAAAGCATTGCACTGAGCAGAAAAGGGGGTGACGTGTAATGCTCATTAATGTGAGCATTGAACTTGTGAGGGCAGGTTCTGGAATGTTAAAGGAGTACTACAATTCGCCCTTAAGTGGATGCTTCATGGCTTGAGTTGTGCTCCAGTTTACCCTTGAACTGTGGAGGCAACTATGCACTCCTGCTACTGCTCCTCATCAGCAAAAAAGGCGTTGGCCAAAATAAGACCCCAACACGTGTACTACTCTTTTTTGCGGCGACTTCTACCACGTGATCACACTTCCTTAAACATTTAAACCATGTGCCAGACTCCCATTTTTGACTCGGCATGCTCAATTCCTGCCCCTGTTCAAACCCAGGCTCTCTATCAGCCCCTGTGCATTGCTGCTTCTTTTCTCAGTTCTTTGTGATGCGTCATCATGACAGTTTCCTTACGTCCCGCCCCTCCCCATCTACTGCCCTGACTTCACAAGAGAGGACAGGCTCAAAAGCAGCCCGTGGCATTGTGATGGAACATGATCTGGCAGTTAAAGATAAGACGCTTCCAAAGGTCCTGGATGACATTTCTTTAGGCATGCTCAGTAATAATAAATGGCAAATTGCTCATTGCTCCCTGTTCATCCGTTCTGACCCTTATCAGGCAAATGCAAGAACACAGCTCCTTTCTCCCGAGGACCAGATCAATGGAATGTTATCCTGCAGAGTAAAGAAATGAGACAAGAGAATGCTGAGTGTTGACATCCGTGTTAAGACACATGAGATGTACGATACAACGACGCACATTACACGACTGATGACAGCGACACGGATAGTTGTACGACAAAATGTCCCCTTTCTAAGCAAATTTCAATTTCGTTAATCTAGCGTTGCTTACAACTGTGTCTTTCGATACTTACTCCATACCGAAAGATTGCAAAAAATTGCAGTAATCCAATATATCACTCAATAGCAGTCGGCCTTCTTTTGTTGAGAACCATTTCAGTGACAGGCGTCACTAGAGTAAATATGAAAAACGAGTTTTGGGGACAGTTACCAAATGGTGAAACTATTTCCAAAAAATCCTGCTCTTCGTTTTACAGGCATGCCTGCATTGATGTGTAGACATCGACCGTTGGGCTGCTGCGTCACTGCCATCTTTTGTGTGGGCGCTTCATCACCTTGCCGCAGGACAGATGCAAAATGGTTACATGAAAATAGAATCTTGGCAGCGCTGACGCTCTGTACATGCGTGGGTGCTGGCTTGATATGAACCCCATAACAATGGGCAGACAGGGGTGTCCAGCAACTGAGAGCATGTGCACAATGATGAACTCTCTGTATGTGCAGGCCAGGAAGGAAGGGAGTTATTCTGTAGGGTCCTAACTTGCTAAATTATGCAAGCAACGTTTCAGCTTACTTGTGAGAAAGCGATATTAAGGAGGCAAGCCAGAGTGGAGGTTTCTTTATTTACAATTTTATTTTATTGCTTATAGCGCAAGCCTAGCTCAAGAGCAACAAAGCGCTTTCCAACAAGATTCTGACAGAATGGGGCTTGGCATTTTATTGCACTACTGTTGGTGGAGGGAGAGAGGGATTTGTATTCATCCTGCATGTATTGCTGAAAGAGCCACGCTTTTAATGCTCTGTAGAATCGGATGATGTCAGGGCCATTTTGGAGCCTCTACCGGGATTGACTTCCAGATGATCGGGGCACGGCAGGAGAAGGACTGCTTGCGAATCTTCTCTTTGCGTGCTAGCTTTGACTCCAGCATTTTGATAGTTGTATTACATGAGGTGCAAGAGCCTCCAGAGATGTGGAGTTTAACCACCAAGTATGTTGGTATTCCGTTCGAGACTGTTTTCTAGATGATAAATGCAGTTTATAATATGATCCTGGCAGGAGCGGGAGCCAGTGAAGCGCCCTGGCTAGATAATGTCAAATATGCAGGCACCTGTAATAAGGTGGGCCGCACCGTGGTGTGCTGCTTGCAGGGGGATCATGTATGTGGTTAGGAGCCAATTAAGGAGAATATTTCTGCCATCAATGTGTGAAATAATGGGGACGTAGACCACTGTACGGAATTAATTTGGGTTGAATGAAGGGTTTAATTTTGCGGACTGTGGGGATTGTGCTTTTTTGGCTATGTGATTTTGGAAGGAAAGGCTACTGTCAACAACGAATACCAGGGATTTAGCTGAGTTTGACAGCTGAGGGGTGAATCTTTCTAGGTACATGTTGTCCAGCCATTGTTGCACAAGTTGTTGTTTGGTGGGGGGGGACTGATGAGGACACATTTGGTCTTGGTCGGATTCAATTTAAGTAAAGCGTTAGACATCCATATATGGATGGTTGCCAGGCATGTGTGGAGGCGAACAATGTCCTGGGGGTCACTAACCTTAAAACACATCTGAGTGTCATCAGCATACTAATTGATGACTATGTTGGGGTCATTAAGGAGTGTTCCCAATGGTCCCATGTATAGATTGAAGATGATTGGTGACAGAATTAAGTCTTGGGGGACCACACACGTGACTGATAGTCGGTTGGATCTGAATGAGCCCATCTGTACGGCCTTGGTGCCTACTGGGTAAATAAACCATTTTAGGAATTTAGACATTTCATTGCAGCCTTAGACAGGATTTCATGATTTATATTATCTAAATCTTTCAGAAGGAATGGGAATTTCAATGTTAGCATGAAAGATATGGCCTAATGAAGTTACTAGTATTAGACAATTAAAGTTATTTGTACACTGCTAGTTTATGTTAAGTACATATGCAGTACACATTCCCTAAGTAATGGATGTGTACATTGCTAACGTAGCTCATCTTTGCAAATTGGTGCTATTTAGCCTAACAATAAGGACAGTTCTAAACGCAAGTCACAAAAAAGAGAACATGGAATTATCATATTGATTAAGTTAAACTTATTATCATATGGCATATTCCCCCCATTGGACGTTGGCAATGCCAGAGACCAAGTGCAAACCAAATAATGATTAACATGCAGGCAGTGTTGGTCACTTGATTTCTTGGGAGAGGGTGGCGTTTGGTCCTAATTGTGGGAAGAATGCTGTGCAGTCCAGTGCAGTGTAGTATTAGAGCAGACTCTGATGAAAGGTATAAAACATGATAGTACGATCATGGTGAATACCTTCAGTGGGGGAGTTTCCGGTAGTTGCTGATGCTGCTGAGTCCCTCTTTTTCTAGAGCAGTGTTTTTCAAAATGTGGGGTGTGCCACGCATGCCGGGTGGGTTGTGTGCAGCCCACAGCTTGTAAAAACAATGAACACCTCAGTTCTCGTTTCAAGAAATAAATGCAGCATGCAAATTCATCCATGCTGTACTGACTCTCCTTACCTGACAGATTGGATATATGTGAATCCAGGCCCATAGAGCAGAGGAGACCAACAGAACAGAAGGAAGGAAAGTGGTTTCCAGAGAACCAAATTGTGACACGCAGAACGTGGTTAAGTGAGGGAAGGAGAGAGCGGGTATGAGGGTGACAAAAAAGTGTGAGGCATGGGTAAAGAGACACAGAATGGTGGAAGAGAAGAGACCAAATAGGAGAAAAGAGTTGCAAAGGGACAGAAGTGAGACAGAAAGAGCATGGCGAGTGAGCGAGAGGAGAGGAGAACAAACAGAACAAGAGAGACAAATTCACAGAATGGATGAAGAGAGGAGTGGAGGAAAAAGGAGAAAAAACAAAACGTGAGAGAATGTAAGGAGGACAAGAGGGTGAGACAGACAGAACAGGAAAGCAGGAACAGACAGAATGTAAGGAAGCCAGGGGAAGGCAAGAATAGGTAGGAAAGTGGAAGAGGGAGAGAGAAAGACAACAAGGAGGGAGAAACAGAACCAAAGGGAGGGAGTGTCGGATTGCCATTTGGCAAGCTTGTAGAAGCCCTGTTTTTTTATTTGTATTACTTTAATAAAATGATACAGTTAATTTTGCAAAACATTTATTTATTATATATATAGGTCAGCGAACCAAACTTTCACACAAAAAAGAAAAGAAATAAAGGGAAATTATCAATTAAGTAATTAACATTTCTCATACTTCCTTATACATTTAAACAAGTTATAAAACTTACTGTGGCTATCGTTAAGGGGGCAAAGACCCCACTAAATAACATTGTCCACCATTCTTCTACTGTTAAAATCCTATACTCCCCTATACATTTATCAAAATAAATACCTCCCAGTTCAGCTAAATCCAAACACTCCATCAATAAGTGACGCATAGTGTCTTCCGATATCTTACAAAAACAACATTTATGATCATAACTCAGACCTTTATCTCTTAGTCCCATTACATCTCTAGTTGGCAGGAGATTGAAGTGCATTTGCATAACAGTAGATATATATATGCCCCATTTGGGAATTACCCCAAATACTTAGGTAAAGTATTATACCCACCCAAGAAATTGGCAAAGGCCTTATATTTTTTCATACATTTTGGGTTTGTTGCCAATCAGAAATCCATAATTTAACTTTTGCCTTCATGGAATTAGTTTTCAATAAATCCAGACCAATATCTAACACTCTCACAATTGCCATAGAATTAGATCTGCATAGTTTCTATCTAGAGAATGGGGAATTAGGAATTGCTAAAATGTTCCTGAATAACAACAGTTTTTTACATTGAGTCATACCTAATAACGAGATCAAACACAACTCAAACCGAAATTACCAGCATAGCAAAGCCAATACGAAGATCCTGGAGTTTCTGCCAAAAATAGCCGTCTGAATATTGCCAATCAATTTCTGTTTGATAAAATAAGCATTGGCTCCAAAGGTCAAAATTGAGGTATTGTGTTGTATTCATCATTTATATAGCGCCCATTCCCCATTTGTATGGCCTCAATGCGCTTTATGGCTCGAAGGCCCACAATGACCACAGTCCATGTGTAGTAAGTTCTAAGAGTTTACATGAAAAGAGACTTGTGGGTGCATTTTTTGCCGGTTTAGGATTTAGGTGGGCTGGTTAGGCTCCAATAAGCAACCTGGCGGTGAACCACGTGGGTGGGTGATGTTTGTGGTTTAGGATAGAGTGCTAGTGCTGAAGATTCCATGTGTGCTAAACTAGACCACATTTTCTTTTGTTGGTTGTCACTGTATACTACATCAGAGATGTTGAGGTGCGTCAGGGGTTTCAGTGTGGACGGCTATGTGTGCTGCTAGACCGGAATAACATAGCCATAGCTGCATTCTCGGGTGCATGGATGGGTGGCTGTGCCTGTGGCCCGTATCCACAGATGTGTTGTAAGGTATACATACCATAGGCTTGGCTGGAGTTCGACTGCAGTGTTCTTTTTCTTGGCCCAATGCGATTGGCTGGTCTCGCTATTCGTGGTCTGCCTGGAACGAAAGTTTGAGCAGTGGGAGAGGGGTGAACCTAAACGAGGGTAGCACAGTAGTCAGTAACACGCAGTAGCACTTAGATTTGGGACACCTGGATAGCTGGAGAAACACCTAAATGGGGATACAACATAGACAGTAAAGTGTAGTAGCACCTTGATTTGAAACACCTGAAAAGAAATTGAAATGCCTAAATGGGGGTTTAACATTGCAGGCAGTAATTACAAGAGTTGGGATACCAGGGTGGAGGATAAATATCTTTGCTGCGAGTACAACAGTGGACAATTTGCCTAGATGTGAGATAAGGCTAACTAAAGACAATCAGGCTAAATGCGAGATAAGGCTAACTAACACAAACAGGCTAAATGCGAAATAAGGCTAACTAAAGACAATCAGGCTAAATGCCAGATAAGGCTACCTAAACACAATTCGGTCAAATGTGAGACATGGCTGACTAACACAGTTGGTCTAGGTTCAAATAGGGGTAGAACACAATTCGTCTAAGTGCAAGATATGGCTACTTAACTACAGTCAGGCTTAATGTGACATACGGCTAACTAAACACAATCAGGCTAATTGTGAGTTAAGACTACCTAAGCACAATTTGCCCAAATGTGATACATGGCTGACTAACACAGTTTGTCTAGGTTCAAATAGGGCTAGAACACAATTTGCCTAAGTGTGAGATTTAACTATCTATCAAAATTAACCAAAATGTAGTAACACCTAGCTTTGGGACACATGGATAGAGGGAGAGGGCCTAAAGTGGAGTACAACAGTAAATGCAGTAACACTTAAAATGTATGGTTTACAAAGCCATCAAGCTAAATGCAAGATAAGATTAGTATATAAACTTTGGGGTGAAAGCATCGGAAAACCAGCTAATAGAGAATAAAATAGTGTAAGGAAGTGAAAGATTGAGTTGGTCAGTTTAAAGGAGGACAGTGATGGCTGCACCTCCTTCCCGAAACCTATCACTGTGTCAGTAGCTGCTGGCTGATGGCTGCAGGCCCCACAGGCTAACACAGGCCAACACATCTGGAGTTAATTCTTCATGAGCTGCCCGGTGCCTCTGGCCCTTAGCAGAGGGCTGCCTGTGCAGATCTGTCCTGTGGGACACTGTTAAGAGGTTGCTCCCTCTGAGGAGGACCAAATCAGGGGAATGGGAGGTGGGCAGGAAAGAGGGCAACGCAGAGGTCTCCAAAGAAAATCAGGTACAGTAGAGGCCTGGAAAGGTGAACAAAGAAGGTGTAATGAAAGGAGAAAAAAGACTGAAACACATCAGAAAGGAGCATAAATTGAAGCAGAGGCATGGAAAGGGGGTAAAAGGAGAGAAAAAGCAGAAGGAAAGGAAACAGCAGAAAGGAGCAAAAATGGAGGCAGAGGCCTGGGAAGGGAGTGAAAGGAGATAACAAACAGAAAGAATGGCAGAAAGGAGCAAAAATGGACGCAGAGGCCTGGAAAGATAGTGAAAGGAGAGAAAAAGCAGAAGAAACAGCAGAAATTAGTGAAAATTGGGGCAGAGGCCTAGAAATGGGGTGAAAGCAGAAAAACAGTACATAGGAGTGAAACTAGAGGCATAGGCCAGGAAAGCGGGTGAAAGGAGAGAAAAAGCTGAAAAAAAAGTCAGAAAAGAGCAAAGCTGAAGGCAGAAGCCTGGAAATGGAGTGAAGGGAGAGAAAAATAAACAGGACAAAATGGCAGAAAGGAAAGGTAGCCTTCTGCGTGTAAAATAAAATGTTTGGACAAAGCGAAAAACTGCCAAATCTGGCATGAATTGCTAGACCTTGTGCCACCAAGGCCTTAGCCTTAGATCTTAAAATTTGAACATAAGGCAGATTTTGTTTATGGTTATTATATAGGGATCCCAAATAACAATACTCATTCACCCCAACAACAGCGGGTTGTTAGCCAAACGCCAACTAAAGTTAGCTTTTTTCCTACCCATATTAGGTAGAATTCTCATTGCACTTGATTTCAAGATATTAATTTTTAAACCATTCTCTTTCACATATAACTCTAAAGTGGACAATTACCTTTGAAGTTCGTTCTCTGCATCATCCAATAAAACAAGATCGTCTGCATACAGTAGCTATTGGATGGGATTTGGGCCAGTTCTAGGAAGAAAGGCTGTAGCCTTCTCCAAATGTATATAGAGGTCTGAGATAAATAAGTCAAATAACAAAGGAGCCAAAGGGCAACCTTGCTTTCAGCCTTCAGCCCCTTTGAGTTTGAATGGAAAAGGAGAGTTCACCTTTAACATTCAAGCAAACTCTAATGGACGCCTCGCTATGCAATCCCGTTACCAGTTCAACTCGATAAATAGGACATCTGTATCTCATTAGTTTTGACCATAACAGTCCTCTATTAATGCTATCAAACACAAGGTGGAAATCTTTAAAAGGCAGGTATAATGGAGGTTTATTAAGACGCTCTCAGGCTTTAAAAAAGGAAAGAATAAAGCAATTTAGTGGAGTCCCGATGCCTTTGAGAAAACCTGTTTGATTCAAATCTAAGATACCTGCCAACTTTGCCCAATCTGTTATTTGTGACAACAATATACTGGCAAACACTTGGCCGGGCAGATGCAATAATGCAATAGGATAATAATTGCTGGTGCTGTACAATCTCCCTTTTTAAAAATCGGGATAATAACACCCATCTTCAAAGACAGGGGGATTTGCTTAGAAGTCAGGCAATGTCTAAAAATTAATGTCAAAATATCTGCCCACCAGTCAGAAATATTGTTTCAACATAGCATTAGAGGTCCCGTCGGGACCAGGGGCTCTCGATATGCTACTCCAGTTTATAAAATATAGTACATCCTCTCTATCAAAATCTAAAGGCTGATCTGATATAAAAGGTTGAGTTTTACAATACCCAAGGTAATTCGCAACCCTGAACATGTGTATAATATATCTCATCCAAACATCATTTGGGATTAGGTTAGATTGAAGGGCCATTTGAGTAGAGTCCCCTTTTATTAAGAGACCCTATAGTTCATGCATTCTCCTAGTGGAAAACGCAGCTAACATATTCTCTGCATCTCTCTACAAGATTATAGCTCCATTGCCTCTGAGCCAGTTTTTAAATACCAACTTTAGTTCTTTAGTTAATTTCAGATCCGGAGCAGCCAGTCCTCTCGTATGTTTCCTGATCTTGCATTTTAGGGGCCGCTAATTTTCCCTGATAAACTGGTCACAAACATGTCTGTGTTTAAATCAAGGTTTGCCTGATGTAGATTGCTGCACCGTGAAAGTTTGTAAAACTTCTGTTTAGATTCCCAGTGAGCACAATTCCCCTCTAGCCACCGCAGCAAATACCTCATCCAAATCTGTATACAATTTTTCTAGCTTCCGACTATTCAATTTGAAGCGATTTTGTCCCTGATTAACATCCATCTCTAAAGGGTATTTTTAAAGAGGCCTGTTTAACCATGTCCCAATGCCAACTAGTTGTCAATATGGCATGGTCACTTTGGGAGTTAAATGTCACGAACATAGATGCCAAACAGGGAAAAATGCTTTGGGAAACAAAAACATAATCATTTATAGCTTAATGGGGATCCCTTTTCCAAGTGGCCTGCGTCGGAATGTCTCCCATTATTTCCCCATTCACCATACAAAGATCTCTGGATTCAATTATTTACAGTAACTGTTGACCTCTAACTCTGCCTTGTTTCTAAGCATTGGATCTTGATGACAAAAGGCCATCCACATCACAATATGCAGCATTGAAAACGCTCACGGGCCCCAAAAAGATTGACGAAATTTCATCACATTGAAGACAGGCATCCAATACATTTGTCAAGTCATTCAAGAAAACATCAGTTGTTATGGCTGCTGGATTCCAAAATACATTTACCAAAGCAGTGAGAAACCTGAATAAAAGTGTTTGGGTTAAACCATTCATATATGCTGAAACCACTCGAGTTTTGTACTGTAGGTAAGAGCCCTGAAGCCGGATGGCCCTATGGCCCCTTATAAGCTGGAGATAGCAACACAGAAAACCCATCTATAAGTGGATCAGATTTTAGCCAGGTTTCTTGGAATATTGCCACCACTGCTATTTTTTTAGGCTTTGCTTCCGTGCTGAAATAGCTGAAATAAATGCATTCTTCCCCTAGTATTACACGACTCAATAACAACTGTATCTATTGGCAAGGAACTTATTTGTTAATTTTGTAGTTGGTTGCTGACTAGAAAACCCATGAGCCATGGCCAGTTACTTTGATCCCACTGAATCAGGGGGGTGTGGGTGTGGGGAGGCACTCCAACTGTTCTACCACAATCGCCTCCTCGCTCCATGGCAAGATCTCCTAACCTGGAGTGGAAGAAAGGGATCAATTGTTGCTTGCACATCCCAAGTTATTTCTTTTTACCTTGTTTTACAGTTGTTAAAAACTGTGATCTTGATACTTCTCTCAGGTCGTGGCCCAATGGGTTCAATACATGGGCTTGCTGTAATAGGAAGCACTTAATAATATCAGAATTCACATGTAAGAAAACTATGTCCAGCCTTCCATCCAGAAAAAATTACACTTGATTGATATCACTTGAGCGAATATATCCTAGAGGAAGAATCAAACCAAATAGTTTGAGAATGTTTTGTCGATTCAATATGGACCTTCCTCTCAAGGCAGGTAACCTTTCTAAAAGAACATTTTTTCCCTGGAGCTCTGTTCGCCAAGATACCTCAAGAATGTCTTGTTTATTCTTTGTTACTATTTCAGTTGGTGTCTGCAAACCCAATCTTCTTTGTTCGAGTGGCTGCCAAACTGGTTCTGGATGAATTAAAGGGGCCAAGATGGTTGACAGGGGAATATTCTCTTTATGATTCACATTTGATTGTGTGTCCTCTAGTTTGGTATCTATTGAGTGCTCAGTTTCTTTCATATATGAGGACTCAATCTGCCTTTTAGTCTGGCTTTTGTCACCCAAAATATCCACAATCTCTTTAGTCATTTTCTTTTTCGTTTTGGTATTTACCTTTTGATGGGAAGAACCAGGAGTAGTCTGTGCTCGCAAGAACTTCCTTGATCCACAGCTGTTTTGGTTTGGGAGGGATTTTTGGTTTTTAGATTTCTTGGTTTTTTTCCTGCCCCTCAATGTGATTTTTCTACTCTGCTTAAAAATCAAGTAGTTTTGTTGAGGTTCCTCCTTCATTATCTGTGGGTCCTATACCTCAATCTCTAAAGAGATAAAGATTATTGACTCTGGTCTATCATCGACCTCTGGGATGGAGGCTGGCTCATGTTCCTTTATTATGGACGTCACTTGTTGAACCTTGCCAGTGAGCATAGGACCTCCATTGCCCACATTACACCATTCTGTGGCCATGATATAAACCTTCAATGAATGAAAATCGAGAGTTCAAGTATGCAGTTAGATTTGCCTGCTCAGTCACCTTTTTATTTATAGCCTCCTATAATTTCACCAAAGTAATAAGGGTGAAATTTAACGTGGGGACTGATGTTATAGAGGCATTGTCAGCAGGAGGGTCAAGCCTTTGGAAAACTCGAGAGGGCTGCTTTAAATACGCTGAAAATTATCCCTTTGAGTTAGATGGTGAAGTGGGATATAACACAGGTGAGGCATAGAGCACCACTAGCGGAGCATTTGAGTTTCTGATACTAGCTCCCGGTGACAAGACCATATGCATAATCTGGGCGACACATTGTGCCTCACTTGTCACCTCAGAATTCACTGCACATGCATTGAAAAAAGACCACCCCATAACATTTAATTCTTCTTCAAATGCCTATGAGTCTCGCTTTGACTGGATCAAACTCGAATTGGATAAAATAGAATTTTAATTGGGTTGGGTTTTGTCAGAGGCAGCTACAACATCCGTTAGTCCCCTAACAATAGCTGTATCCATCAGCTCCACTGTTGGAGATTGAGGCTCCTAGCTGGTACTATGGTTTATTGAAAGAAGCTGTCATTTTTGGTGTGGAAGTTTCTAGCATAGTGGGTTCCCCGCTAATGGAGTCTATGCACAGGGAAAGGGTGACGTTTTAGACATTTTAAGGTGATCATTTGGCTTTGGTTTAGCCACTAATATCTGGCTTGCAGCATGGTAAAGGGGAGTTTGAAGCATCGGAAAAGCTTGCCCAGAAAAGGTGTCATGAATAATACTTTCAACAGTTACTTCTGAAGTTAGTAAGGAGGATGTGGTTGGAGTTTTACCCCTCAGGGCATATGCATACGACATGGGGCAACACAAAATCATGAGTAGTTAATAAGTCAAGAGAAGAAGTGGACTTGGATGTCGGCTTAAGGTGATTCTTCCCAGAGACAGCCACATACTGCCTCAACGTAGCTGCCACTTTGCTCCAGAGCTACGCACCCGGCTTGATATTTAATAGAACACCTCTCCAATCAGATTAAATCTGCAAGCATTCAGTAAAATTCAGTAGTCCTCTCAGCTGCAATTCCTGCCGCAGGCTGCCTCCATGTAGCCACCACTTCTCAGGGCTCTAAATATTATTTTTCCAAACAATTGAATGGTCAAAGGGTGACTTCAGGCGACAAAGTATGCAGTCATTTGGCAGGATTGCATGCTTTATTGGAATGTAGCATTTCCTCCTTAATAGTGAATTGTGATGTGGTTAATTCCATCTCTGAAAGATAAATCTGCTGATCAGATTCCCCTTTCACAAGCCCCATGCCAAAAGCATATTGTATACCTGTGTTGTGCTGCATCCGTATCCTGATCTGCAGCACCTGCTCTACCAGTGGCACAAAGCAGGTTCAGAGGTCACAGGCCTATTTGACATTTGCAGTGACAAACAAGACTTTGCAATGCAGGGGCTGCATTTAAGACATGCACTCCTGTACCAATACCACATAATTCTGAGTTGTTTTTAAACATATAAACCATACCTGAGTTATGGTATTTCTCATAATTATTACAGCCACAGGAATTTGATATCACACATGTGTCAGCCCTGTGAGTTTAGCTGTTACAGGATTATGTCTGTTCTACCCAGACCGGCTGCCCATGCTACTGTGTGCAGGATAGTACCCTTTGGGATTTCCTCTCTTCGTTCCTTTGTGAGGGCAGGTAACACCCTCCCCAGAGAGTGACATTTCACAGTAAGTTGTCCTGGGAACAGGAATCAATGGGAACCCCCGCTCACAAAAGACATATCCTCACACCAGGGTTCTGCACACCAATAGGGCCTTCAATCCTATTCAGAGGGTAGTTAGAGGGAGCTCTTTACAGCTGGAGAAAGGTTCCACCATTGTGTTTCTTTAATTCCTCTATCCTTCCTGTCCCCTCCACTTCCTTTAGCACAAAAAACTTTGTGTGTGATGTCAGAAGGCAAGGCCCACTTATTCCAAGAACAGGGATTGGCTCTCTAAAGCAGGTTAGCTTTAGTTAAATCACCTTTAGACTCTTGCCTTTAAAAGAAGGGGTCTCTCGCTACTATTTTATTCACTTTTAGAATTAATTGGATGTCTGCTGGGAGAGTTGATGTCGCCAATGTCCTCCACCAGGGAGGTGAAGACTTAATGTTCAAGGCAGAGGTGAGCCCTGTCTCTTAACCCTCCTCAGGGACTATTGGCGGTGAACTGCTGTTGCAACAAGGCCTATCTATCTGCCAGCCATAATGGTACACAGGACCTCACAATGTTGCGGGGCCTGTGCAGTTATGGGTGAGCCTCCCCGTTGTGTGTGAGTATGAGAACAAGGACTAAAACGTATCTTTGAATCCCTGGAGTGGGAACTAGAGCAAATGATAGTCATAGCATCCAGGATCTCTGTGTTTTTGCCATCACAGCAAGTAGAACTATGAGATGAGCATCTTTGACTTCATTGAATCATCAGGACCCCCCCGGAGATCTGTTTGACACTGACCCAATCTTTCAACTGCTAAACTGCATGTTCAAACCTGTACGCCACAGCACCATGTTAGCCAAGAGAACTGTTGCCCCAGCATGAACTTGAAACTCTTCCGTGCACCTGTCACCCTCAAACTGCCTCATCCAAAATCTAGCAGCTTTG
Organism: Ambystoma mexicanum; assembly: GCF_040938575.1. Lineage (NCBI taxonomy): Eukaryota > Metazoa > Chordata > Amphibia > Caudata > Ambystomatidae > Ambystoma > Ambystoma mexicanum. The sequence goes on from NC_090928.1 coordinate 677,077,507, forward strand.
TTGCCTATCTTAATTAACAGTCAACCAGACCCTGGGGGTTCCTTCGAGTCCAGTTACCAGATTTTTTGTCATTGAACTGACTGTGGAACCGCCCTGGTGGCCCTCACGATCTGCACTTCTTTGAGCATCACCTTTGAATCCCACAAGCTCCTGTTTGACATCCGCTCCCCAACTAGTGCAACGCACAGCTGTGCCCGAACAGCTAAACTTCATGTTCAAATCTTTTGCTGCTGCATCCTGCTAGTGGAGAGCACCGTTGCCTGCGCTGAAAATACAAGCTCTTTCTTGCATCTGCCATCTTCAAACCGCTGCCTGACCCACCAGCATCTTCGCTGCTGATCTACATCACCAGTTGAACTGACCCTGGTGAATTATCAAATCCAACCCTCCAACCTCACATGAAGCCACTCGAGTCAGACTGCGCATCCAGTCTCCAGCCTTGTCCTCATCAAATCGGCTGTGAAACCGCCCATAGTGGCCCTCACAATCCGCAGTCCCATCGAACGCTTCATTGAACTAATCCATTAAGAACAACAAATCCAGACAAATCCAGTCATCGGATTCTTTGCAGTAAAACCGATTGTCAAACAGACCGTGGTGGCCTTCACAATCCCCCATTCTTCAAGCATCACCTTTGGAAAGCAGAACACTATGGTTCCATTACCTTCTCGACACTGTGCCTTGTCTAGAACAACGTGACTGCTGCACTCAAACCTCATCAAACCAAACAAACAGCACCAAGAAGCCCGGTTCGACACTGTTGAACGACCAAGAATTGCAGAAGGTATTATTGATTGCTAACTGCCAACTTTGTCAACCTTTGGGCCCTAGAGACTGGTTAAATCACTGTTAACTCATTTTTGCACCTGAACATATCCTTTTACAAACATTGTTGTATTTACCTGCCTTGAACCCCTGATTCCTGACCAAGAGTGCAATATCTTTAATCTGTATAAATTCTGTGTTCTTTCCTCAGAGAAGAGTTCTGTATAGTGTTTGTCTTTAAAGATAATTTTGCAGATGGTGTGTTTCATTAAAGTATATCTATATTTTGGACAGTTGTACTACTGCTGTTTGGGTTGCTACTGAATTACATTCACACCTCTCTTAACATTATAGCCTTCCATCAGCCCACGTTACCAAAAAAGACAAATGCGGTACATCTCTTAACTGTGCCTGTTTTACCTTTATTACTGGGATCACTCATGGCTTGTATCATTTGAGTGTGTATTAATAGCATTAGTCACTACTCATCCTTTTACTCCTTCAGGGCCGAAGCATTTTGTCACGCAGGGTAAGAACAGCATGAACAGGAAGGTAGAAAGGTTTGAGACAGAGCACAAGGAAGAGAGAAGGAAACATACAGCCTTGACAGGAAAGGAGGGTAAAAAGAATAATTAGTAGCAACAATTCGAGTGAGAAAAGAGGGGAAAGAAGAAGGTGTGAGAGGCAACTGAAAGGAGTGGCAAAATGGAGAGAAGATTGCCAAAGGTGAGAGAATGGAACAAGATAGGCAGACGTGCAAAAGAAGAGACAGAATAGGAAAGGAGACATGCAGTGTATAATATGTTATGTTAATAGGTTTTCATACTGTACCAAATCACCACAGTAGTGGAATCAGAGAGCCTAAGCTTGTCTGTGGAGTGGCTTACTGTGACTCAGCTACGGGAAGTCATACCTAAGGCTGCTGGAGAAAATGAAATGAATAAGAGGCGGACTAGAGGAATGGAAAGCAGGTAATAGATGCTACAAGAAGAATACGGAGGGATGCACCGGGGGTGACAGCATGGATGTATGTCAACCTGTTAGTTTAGTTGGACTATTCTTCAGCAATAGATAGGAGGATGAAATGCCCTTAAGTGTTGTGATAATTGGGTTGTGTTACTAAGGCAGATTTGACAAAATTGTAAGTTAGTACACAATGTAATGATATATGAATGAAGGGCCTGAGAACGTGCTCGGGTGATCCTAGAGGTCTGGTGGTTGTACTATTTCTCAATGTGGTACACCAAGCCAAACTCCAGAATGCTAACTCTGGGACTGGGAAACCTGAGGCAAGAGTGGGCTTGTCAAGAACAGACTGTGTGAAAGGTGAATGCTGTTGGTAACAGAAGAAAATTGAGTGGTCAACTAATACAATAAAAGTGAAAAAAGGCCTGGCACCTTGATGTCATGTCATGATAGACTTTATTTTTGTTCACGGTGTGACATTGGAGTGCCTTTCTTGAGAGCATAGTAATAGATATCTATCCATAGTGGGAAAATACACCATGAGCTTCCTATGCAGGCTGTGTTTGCTAGACTATGTGAAAAGGCAGATGTGAATGCATTACAAATAGGGTAAATTAGACAAGGATGGCCACATGTCTGTTATTCCGCCTGCAATGACACTCTGGCACCATTTTGTGGGCAATGTTTTAATGATGTATGTCTTTGGCTCAGGGGCAGTCAGGCTTCTAAACCTTCCAGAATGACGGAAGATCTTTGGGAGCCTGGGTGTATTGTAGGCCACAAGCAACCAGAAAAGGTGCAGATTCTTTGGACAGACAAGAAGAGGGAAGCTGCATGCTCTTATAAATGCCCTTCTCATCCTACACTCTTGTGCTCTGGAACTCCATCCTGGTGGAGAGCCAGACGTCTCCAAGTCTCCTTCAGCTTAGGAAAGAATTGATGATCTGGCTCTTCCAACAACACCTTAGTCTAACCTTAATTCCAGCTATCGCCTTCACTCCCCCTCCCATATATTGTACTGTGATCATTATTTCTTATATTTACTTGATGTCCATTGTCACCACAATTGTTTTGCTCCATGCCCTCTGTTGCTCCCAAGCTAGTATTTTGCTAAAAAAGATATATTAAGAACAATAACAGTAATGCTAATAATATTTATTATAATAATACATTAGAGTGTTTTTTGACCTGTACAGTTCTCCGTTGCTCTGAGCTAGGTTTGCATGTAAAAACATGTAATACTAATAATATTAATGATACAATAATAATAACAGCAATAATGGTTCCTCTGAGTGCAAAGCCCTTGACCTGGCTGCCTGGGAGTTCTTGAGGCAATCATGAAACTTTGTGCAAATGTTTATGGTAGTGTGACATGCAGGATTCCTCCTGGGTTACGACTGTGTTCTTCTGGAAACATATCTGCACATACAAGTCTCGTCTTCTCTTCTGGACCTGGTCTGCTGCTACCGTGTCCTGTTAACAGAGGGCAGCATGGACCCCTTAGGTCCAGCAGGGATGTAGAGTCTTCTTACCAGATTACATTTTCATGTCCCTTTTCCTGAACTGAAGTGCCGCTCACACATAGCATGTATTTAGTTGGGTGTTTTGTGGAGAGCTACCTGTCCCACTATGGCTGCATCAAATTACTTGACATTGAACATTACTGTGAAATGGTCTAAAACGTAGGACATAACATAACCTATCGTAATCTGACTTATGCTATTACAACAACGAGATTTCCCAAAGGAAAACCACAAGCCTGAAGCAGAGTTAAGTTTAGATACAGTGAGGGATGAAGTGGAAGTCCTAACAGGAGTGTACATACGGAAGGTGAGGGGATCCCACCTAAAAGCAATAGGAAGGTGTCCAGCGCAATCACAAATGTACCTTTTTCTGACAAAATGCATTTGGGAACAAGCAGATCTTAACAGACCAAAATCACACAACATGTCCCAGAGGATTGAACATGGCATGGCGTAGCATAACATAGCACAGAGCAACATATCAATTATTAAAGAGCACAGAATTTTAAAGCAGATCATGCCAAAGGTAGCATAAGGTATCATAGCACAGTCACATAGCAGACATATCCCATATCTTACAAACAAATAATAGTGTAACTCAGCACCACAAAGCAACATGTCCCAAATTAAGTATTTGAATGGGTGTTACACACACATTTTTGTTTGTTCAAAAATAAGAGGGACCCTGATATGTTTGACAAAGAGACCAGTGACTTCCAAGGTACTCGGGTTACCACAAACAATCTCAAACTTGACACTGGGCTCTGTTCTTCTGATCTATAGTCTATTTGCTGCTAGAACATACACTTATTTCAATCCCTCTGTTTGGTAACATGATTATATTTATTTCTGTTTGCAATAATCCACCTTGTAGCGAATGATGACTCACACATTCACAATAGTATGAAAACTTAAAATAAATATCAAAATACATCAACAGCAAGATCACATTCGATACCCAACCCCAAATTGTTATACAATGATATTGATCATAATGATCTTTCAGTAGATGAAGCCTCTCCTTCATCAGTGGGAGAATATCTCCCCTGCATCATTCAGCCCTATCCCTGGAAATGTGTCTTTCTCAGGTGGCAATTCTTGTTCTAGGGTTGGACATGGTCTCCTGTCGTGGAAAAACACGTTTGTGAGAACAACATTTTAATTATAACATAACGCGCGCACACACACATGCACACACACACGCACCCAAACACACATGCACACTGCTCCAGACCCACTGCTTTTATCTTTGAGGTTTGAAAATGGGAATGAGAGCTGTAGTTGAGGCCCAGAAATCAAAGTCAAGAGGACTCCATCATTCACATCTATCCTTCGTTCCACCCTGAGGCAAATTGCTCTTTCATTAAGCAGTGCTATTGTCTGACTTCAGGCAGAAACATTAAGGCCTGAGCGAGTGCCCATATGTTTGAAATAAGCTGGGCGTTGGGATTTGTTACAGGGCTTAGCGACAACAGTTTGCAGCCATTAAGCAACACCAGGTTCTGGGAAGATCTGCAGCCAGAGGCTCATCACACTAGGCAAGCTGTGCCTTTGCCGTTGGAGCACTAAGTCTTTTTGTTTGCGCCAGTCCTGTGCTGGGGGTATGTTGTTCGAATGGCTGGCGATGGCCCTGCATCTTGCCCCTTCCATTCCTGCTTCTCTCCTGCTGTGCCGACATTGCAGTGGTCATTGATGGGTTCCTCTATGCCGCACTCCATCTTCTGCGGTGGGCTGGGGCTTGGGGGCCGAGGGGGCCCAGCACTGTTGCCTCACCGTCCATGTAGGATAGGATGGTGGACTACCTGGTGGTCAATGGCAGCCTGACTTGTGGCCATGTGGGCGGCATGGAGAGGAGAGGAACACAGTGTTTGGGCCGTTGTTGGAGGTATGCACGACCATCCATCATGCCACGTGTTTTCAGAGGGATGTTCTGAGTGGACTTTTATCTCGACTACATTCTGCATTTTGAGACTTATTTTAGGTTTTGAGACTTTGCCTCCCACCCATGTTAGACTTTGGATGTTGGCGGGTGGGATTGGATTTATTTTGTCCTGCAACATACAGGTTAGCTGGACTTTCATCTTCTTATACATTTTGTAAAGCCAGGGGAAGAAAATACAAAGATTACTAAAAAATAAGCAATACATGGTTCAGAAAACTGCATCAAACAAAAGAGCAAGCAGTGCACCATGGGGCCCAAGAGCCAAGAGAAAGACTGTGACAAGGACTGATACTCCTAATCACCCTGTTTGTGGAGCAGCTTCCTGAGTGACCCTGTGGAAGCGAGATTCATGAAAATACGATACTGAACAAAAGGTGCAATATTAAAAATGGGTGGGAGAGGAGAAAAAGAAGGAGACACAAGAGGAGGGCGAGAATGAAAATAGATCAAGAGTGACAGGGAGTCAAGCCACTGAATGAGACATTTAGAATGTCAGGAGACAAAATGGGAGGGAGAAAAGAAACAAGAAAAGCCAGAACAGGAATGAGAAAAGAGAGATAACAAGGAGAAACAAGGAAAGAGAAAGGTAGAACTTGAGAAAACGAGAAGGAAAATAGAGTGCACATGGACGGTAAGTGAACAGGAGAGGGTGAAGGAGGAAGACAAGACTGGCAAAACGGAGGAAGGAGTTAATAAAGGATGCAGTGGACTAAACCCAATTAGATAATTATGTTAGGCAGTCTGCTGCTGTGATGCACTGTGTAATTCCCATCCTTAGTGACACCCATTTTGCAATTTTGATGTTGTCTCATTGGGAACTATGCCCACCCCACCCGTCACATAGAATGGGGCATGCGGCTGCTGGAGCAGGCCACTACACCTCCCTTCTTCCTTGATATGCAAGCGTCTCAACTCAAATGTGAGTAGTGTCCCTCTATTTGGACAAGTTGTACTCTACCAACAAAAAAAAATAGCTGCCATTTACTTCATTGAGTGTGGTGTCATGTCTGAGGAGTCAACAGAGAACTAAAGAGCACAAAATAAAGTCCAGGATCTGTATCATAACAACAGACAGGTAAGAGATTAGGATTTAACTTCGGTTGTTGAAAAGAGTTCAACACAAGCGAACACTATAAAATTCTCTTTAGGACTGTAGTCTTCAGTCCTTAGCCCTCTCCCTTAAATATGACATCCTTGGTGGGAATAACAAGAGTCAATCTGAGATTTGAAATGCCTTTTACTTATTTCTTGGCTTAAGCAATAGATGTCTTAGCTTTCCTAGATGTCGGAATTATTCACATTGTAGAAGCCGTTCACACCCTGTACTTCAGTGTCTTGGATTGTCTGAGCCAGAGGTCAATGCATCAAACGTAATGAGAACCAGTGGATCTTAGATGTAACCCTTTTCCAGGCTGCCAGAGATGTTACTGAGTATCAATACCCCACCAAGCTTTCACTTTCACCCTCAACTCCTACTTTGTCTCTCTCTCTCTCTCTCTCTTGTGTTCTCTTCCCCCTACCTCTCTCTCCATCCCTCTCTTTCCATATCTACTCTCTCTATCTCACCCCTCTGTATAGCCCTTTCTCTCTCTTTCTTTCTCTCCTACCTCCTTTCGACCTTACATTTCTGCCATGTGTTTTTCTACTCCTCCTTTTCTATTCTTTCTCTTTCTTTAAGCTTCTTCCTTCACTATTTTTGTTATGGGCAGTGGTGTTGCAGGGGCCTAGTTTAATGCTGCCAAGGGAAGGAGGGGGGGCATGGATTAGTTGCGCAAGTAATACGGTGACGCCAAGTGTGACGGAGTGGGTGACATCATGAGTGGAAGTCATTGAACGAGGCACAGGTTGCATTGACATATTGTAGTGTGTTATGGCACAGGAGCAGGCACAGTGCAAGAAGTCCCACAGGAAAAGCAATGGGGGGGTGGGCGAGTTTGTTGAAGCGATGGGGTAGTTTGCACAGCGTGGTCACAGTGTGGGGGTGCAAGGTGGCTTAGGGGGTAATGTGGTAAAAGGGCTTTCGAGCAACATGTGAACAGTAGAGAAGCTATTTTTTGGTAGGCCCATGCTAGGAAAGCATTTCTGCAGACAGCTCATAATAAAAGGGCTGCAGGCTTTTTGTGATAGCAGTATGTATGCTTTGAATATTCAGCAGAAACAGTGTGCAGAAATGTTGCAAGACTGAAGTTTCCCAGCAGGCAAGGTTAGTGACGTCACAGGTGTGGGTAATGTGATTTTGGTCCACGTATGGTAGATATTCCTATAGGGTCCTGATGTAGTTCCACCAATTAGCCCCTGTGGCCTGCCCTAAAAATGTTACTAGAATGTTGTATGGTAATTCTGCAATTTGTGTATAAAAGTTCATCCACAGTGGGTGGTGTCGAGAGTTCAATTCACTCAGTTCAGTTCCACAGGCTTGTCTGAACTGTGTCTCCCAGCTGTTTGGGTCCAATCAATGTGTGTTACTTCTTGCTTGGTGTACACTCCTTATTGAATTACTTTTTGTTCATTGGGATTATTTCTGATGGAGGCCCTCTGATACATTTTGGAGGCCCCAGGGAGGGCCTCATTTCGCTCGTCAAGCTAAGGGTATTCTTGACGCTCTCCTGGAGGCGCCGGGCATGCGGGTTTAGACCAGTTCGAAGTGCACTAACGATTTTGCCTTGCAGACGCTGAGTTTGCAAAGGTGTGCCTAGTCCAGTGTACAGCCCGTGCTCAAGGGTAGGTGCATGCTATGGGAGAAGACCTTGAGCCAAGAAGACTCGAGGATCTTTAGAGCACGTGAGTGTAACCTTGCATGAATGCACAGTGGTGTGTATGCATGCACACAGTGTTTTAATGGTGAATAAGACACATCCTACAGGAGGGAGGAGGATCTGTCATAGTAGTTGTAGATATTAGTTCCAAACCTCCGATAGGGAGAGGGTGTCTGGCAGGCACATCCATAGTAGAATTGATGATTGCATAGAAGGTGGCAGACTTCCATTTGATGGAGTGCTGCATAGTGCAGTCAATTGTATGGTTGCACCATTTTCTCTTTTATTATGGAGATTGAGAAGAAGGAGGCATTGAGATAAGTAGTGGTTATTGTTTATTTTTTGTTAATAATTTGGAGCCTTGTACAAGTGAAGCAACTGTGATTGACTTTGTATACTTATCTATATAAACGTCAACATTTTTCTGTGGGTTTGTGGGAGGATGTATGTGACTTGGCGAAGCGTTGTTCCTTATACACTTCCACACTGTTTCACTAATATGCACTACATTTTGCATCGTTACCTGTTAGGACCCTCCAGACATTACTGGCTACATGAAATTGGACACCCCACCCTTTCCCCCAGATTTCAGCAAAAGTCAACATTTTTTTGTGGCTTTGTGGCCTGCCAACAAAGTCGTAAACCATGTTCACTGGGAAGGGAAACAAAACATGTATGAGAAGCACATCAGGTAAAATGACTTTTCCAGAGGATTTTTGCAAGATGGTGCCTGCGGACAAAGCCATAAACCATGTTCACCGGGAAGGGAAGCAAAAAAAGTAATTTCTATACAAGCCTTACAATGCCGTATACCATGTTCACCAGGAATAGGAATCAAAATATTGTTGCCACATCAGGTGAAATGACTTTTTCAGAGGATTTTTTGTGAAATGGTACCCGCTGACAACACCATAAACCATGTTCACGGGGAAGGGAAGCAAAAAATGTAGTTTTTAAAGAAGCCTTACAATGCTATAAACCATGTTGACCAGGAATGGGAATCACAATATTGTTGCCACATCAGGTGAAATGACTTTTTCAGAGGATTTTTGTGAAATGGTACCCACTGACAACGCCATAAACCATGTTCACGGGGAAGCAAAAAATGTTGTTTCTCAACCGGTCTCGACACGAGGAACAAAACTCGAGGACTAGGCCCTAGGATGCAAGGTTTCCAAGATATCTGCACTGCAATGCACTGCAACGAACTGCACCACACCAATGTGAGGCGACAGGTTGGGAGAGAGCATAAAAGGTCCCTGTATGCAGCAGAAAACCAACTCTCGCATCCCCCAATGTCTGCTCGGGTGTATGTCAGCCAGCCACACACAACCATTCTCAGTGCAGTTTACTTCAGGGTGCAAAGCACATCAATCGATAAATGAATCGGAACAGCGACCTACAAGATCAGTGTTATCATGTCTGTCTACAAAACCTGTTCAAAGAACAGGTACTTCTGCTAGTATATATATAAATTGGGAGGGAAGCTAAATTGCACGAGGGCAGGAGAGAGGAACTCACGACTGTGGTAGGTGAGTCGGAGTGGACAAGTGGGGAAGATGGTGTTTAGTGGGATTATGGACACACACCTGGGCCACCTATGTACAAAATTGCCTCCATATCAAGATACAGTATCTGCACCCATTTCCAGTGGGTGCAGGACACACCAGGGCAGTGTTTTCGAGAATGAGAATGGCCAGGTGAAGGAACGGTCGATAGTGACATAATAGAATACATATTTTCATTTTTGTTGGCGACTTATAAATGCACCAAATTGAAGAGTAGGCCAAATATTTTAGGTCTATGGAAGCTCTATGAAGAGAAAAAGAGGAACCTGCTAAAGAGATGGGGAAAGGTAGGATGCGGTGGTACCACCCAGCTCAATGCCCTCTCCCTTTGGGCTGTACCCTACGCAGAAGCCTGCAGCCCGGTACACAAACCCACAATGGGTGTCCCCAAGTAGGGATAAAACAGATATAGGGAAGGTAAAGCCAGAGGCTAGAAGGACTGCTACTGAGAGAAGTGCAGCAAGCTGACATAGAAAAAAGTGTGTGGCAGCAGTTAGAAACTGTGTTCAAAGCAGCAGAGGATGAGATAGAAAAGGCTGCCCAGAAAAAAGAGGAGCACAATGTGGTGGGAACTGTGGGTGGCTGAATGTGTAACGCTCACCTGATTCCCACAGAGGCAATGACCTGTTCTGGACTGCTATGACCTCTTATAAGGTGATGCGCAGGACTCGGAAGACGGACTGGACCGGACCCCCAAACCTCGCCTGTCTGGCCCGTAGAAGAATCCTTCTGTAGATGGAAAAGGGGATTAACTGTCTGCTGGATAATGTGTCGGATTTCCCCCTCCCCCCTCTCACACTCCTCAAACCCCCTCCGCGATTCCCCGTAGAGTCTCACCTTAGAGTCTGATAGGACGAGCTCTCCATCCTGCTTCCGATGCAGGGGCGCGTTGATTTCCAGTTACTTCACTGGATCTCGGGTTTGGTGAGTATTCAACTCTGCTTGACTTTTCCGATATGAGGCCGTAAGTATTCAGTTGCAAAAGTTCAAGCCTTAATTGTCCGTTGTCCTTTTCTCTATTTCAGATGCAGGATGAAGAATCCGCGTTGAGGAATGGATTCGCCGAAGGTAAACTCTGGTGAGTCTTTTTGATGGATGGTTCCCTTAGTGATCTTGCTTTCACCCACTAATGCGTGTGTCTTTTTCCCCTTATGGGCTGGGGTACGGAAGTGCCAAAGAAGCGGCGCCGACCCGAGGTGAGGAAAGATTGTCCCAACAATAATCAGGTAAGTCTTAAGGTGGAAGAATCAGGCCTTCCTCAATCTGTTCCTTCGCTCACCTTTGTTTTGTCTCTTTTTCTCCTTAGGCGCTGAAAGGCGACGGATGGTGCCAATGGTCGCTGAAGAGCCCGAGGGCGCCTCGTGCAGGTGAATGGAATGCAGCGCTGCAGCGAGCGATGCGATGCGCTTCTAAAAATAATGTCTTTTCTCAGGATCGTCGGAGTGATGGTTCCGGACTCCGGATGGAGGTAGGTAAAGTTCAATTATTCACCTTTCTCTCCTTTCCTTCCTTTTCAGGTGTTCCAGGTTGCAGGCGGGCGTGGCTGGAGCCAGGATGCAGGAGCAGACACGGTGAGCATCCAGCTGCTAGATGCAGAACAACGTGGAGCGTGAGCTGCTGTCTGGGCGTTGTTTAAATAGCCCCTAAGTAGTTCCAGGTAAGTATTCTTCCTCAGCCACGCCCGAGTGGTAAAATAGTCCCATAGGTAAAATAGTCCCTTTCAGACCTCAAGGAGGTCTGGATCCGACAGCATGGTCTGCATCAGGTAAGTCCATCCAAGCACTCCCATAATGAGCCTGGTGCATATGGCGCCAGGACTTATGACTTCTATGAGCCTGGCGCCAAAGGTGCCAGGACAATGTCCAAAGAGCCCCTATAAGGGGTTGCTGGGTCCCTCCCTGGGGACATGATGTCTGCTTTCGGGGACGCTGGTCCTGAACTGGCTTCCCGGGAGTAGGCATCATGACAGAATGTCTGGAAAAATAATGTTCACATCAGCTAAAAAGACTCTGGAGGAGGAGAAACAGTGCCCTGTGGGGTTTGAAGTGGACCCCAAGGACTCCAATGAGGACAGAGGATCAGGGCCTAACAGAGGGGGGATGTGGAATAAAGGGGAATTGGACGAAGACAGTGAAAAAGAAAGGGAGGAAGCTAAAAGGTGGAGGAGAGAAAGAGAGAGAGAGAGAAGGAGAAAGAAAGGTGATGGATTGGGGGAGCAGTAGGGACTGGTCCCAGACCCTGCAAAACAGGACAAGCATGATAGCAGTAGCTAGCGCTGCAAAGGGTGGGTGCCATGAACACAGCTTCCCCTGTTACAGAAATGCAGGGGTGGAGCTAATTATATAGCATGGCAGGGCATGGACAGAGACAATTTAATATATAGCTTGCCATCCCTTGCAATAAGTGCATGCAAATGGATATATGCTCTTGAGGAAGAGACAGCAGGGATTTCCCCAGCGATCAGCTATATGAAGAGCCTATTCACAGCTTTATTGGGCGAGAGAGAGGAAGAAAATGGGAAAAGACAGGATATGACAGAGTTAAAATGTGTAGTAACATTCATGATGGTGCGCCTTTCAATCGCGAATACGTATGGAAAATATTGAGGACCATGTACCCAGACACATCAGATATGCAGGCCATTTTGGCACACAAAATGAAACCATTCAAAGACCCTACAGAATATATAGAACAGATGCAGGATATGTGGACATTAGAGACACGGCAATCATGGGATGTGAACATACGAATATTCTATGCCATACTGCTCAGGGGGCAGAGAGGTGGTTGAGATTGATGAAAACGGGTGGCCAGAGATACAGATGCACATTGTACAGTTGTGTAAAAGGAAACAGGAAAGGGACAGAGACACAGCAGATAATGTAGTCAAGGCAGAGACAAAATCGGTGCAAACAAAATTCCCAAAAATATCCATGTAAGGGTTGGTGCTCACTAATATTATTCCAGGACAGCTTGAAGTAGCCCCCGCCCAACAAAGGGGGTCCCCCAAAGGGGCCGTGCAATTGGGAGGAGTAAACCCACAGCAAGGAGTAGAGTTTCAACAGCAGGAATGGTATCCCCAAAAGGGACCATATCAGCAACAATGATATTATCAACAAGGAGGGTATTACCCACAGGTGGGATTTTACCAACAGGGCAGGGGATACTCACAGAGAGGGGGGTATGGATATGGAGGATCAGACCCAACTTTGGAGAACCATGTTTCTTATGTGGGAAAATGGGACACTTTGTACAGATGTGCATACACGGACAACATCAGCAGTATGGCCAAAGGGGGCCCCAGGTATTTGTTCAACTAATGCAGCCACAGATGCAGTCCATACAACCACAAATGCAGCTAATGCAAGCACATATGTCATCACAGCAGGTCCAGGTTCCCTTCACACAGACAATGAAACCTGCAGTGCCCGAAGTTACCCAGGTGCCACACAAAACACCCGGCCACAGGCGGCAGAACCACAGAACGGCTTAACAGGCTCAAGCACACATTTATACCCAAGGGGACAACACATTGTTAGCTTAAAATACAGTACCACACTATATAGGAGCCACCGTTCTTGGAGATAACTCATTCCCATTTCCAGGAAAAGCCCCAAATGCCCAATAGGCCATCCCACAGAGGACACCTGTGTACCCAATCCTGTCAGTAACTAAAAATCCCAAAAAGGAACCCAAGGTAGCAGTGAAGATTGGACAAAAAGATTTTTCATTTTTGGTCGCCACGGGAGCCACCAAATCCTGCATTAATAAGGGTGACTTTCCACTGTCGGACAAAGTTATGGACACACAGGGATTTTCTGGGGCTGTTGTAACGATTCCAACCACATTGAATTTGTCATTCACAATAGGCACACAGCAAATAGTAGGTCCCCTGTTGCACTGGAAAGACACGCCCATCAACATATTAGGGAAGGAAATGATGAGTAAATTAAATATGACCATTTCAGTTTCAGAGAAGGGCAATGTATGCCCGATGCCCAGTATTTTTTATAAGCAGCTTGCAGCCATCATACAAGCATTTGCGTACACAGCACTTTGCGCAGGGCACCTCGCCACCCCAAAATATTTCTCTACGGAGTACAAGTATTGTTAGGGTGAGTACCCAGAAAGAAAGCCACGGTATTTTGATTGTCCCCATAATTTTTGTTCTTACAGCAGTTTACAAGGACATGACACTCGGGCCGGCACTCACAAAACTTAGAAGCAGCATTCACAAGGTTGTACATGGTAATGTTGTACAGGGCAAACAAAGAATGTACACAGTTGCTCACGGTCCCATGCATTGAGCCGACATTAAGATTGACAGACCTGACAGAGGAACAACTGTTTTCAGAAGACTAAGAGGGGGGAGAGATGGTATTTCAGATATGTATCCCATGTCAGGTCAACATAGAGGAGAGACAGGTCCCCCAGAGGATATAGCAAGCACAGTCCCAGCTCACTTGCGGGATGATTCGGAAAAAGTACCAGAGGTACTATAGACCAGTGAATCCTATGATATAGGGTTGCTGAAAAGAGCAGGGGCGGTCCACATAAAACTGAATGAAGGGGCCCTGCTGCTCCGTGTTAAACAGTACCCACCATCACGGGAAGCACATAAGGGTATGTACGACAACTTCCTCACACTATGGTGACAGGGCATAATCGAAATGTCAGAACTACCATGTAATACAACCTTTTACCCTGTCAAGAAAATTAAAGGGGGGGTGTGGAAATTAATTTAAGATCTCCACCCCCTGAACTATGTATTGGAAGCAGAGTTTCCATTCTTATCAAACCCAGCCACCAAATTATGTACCATCTCCGCGGAAGCCACATGCTTCACAGTTATTGATTTAAAAAATCCATTATTTTCCATTCCATTGCACCCAGATTCACAGTACCTCCCTGTGTTTACATATAGTGGAGCAGGTACCAGCAAACTTGTTTTACACAAGGGTATTGTGAGTCACTCATATTGTGTCAGGAAAATGATGGGGGCCTGGCATTGCGGTGCGCGTAAACCGCAAACTACAATACCCAGGTCTCTCTGGGGCCGCATTCGCAGGCATACCGCAGCTACATGCAATCAGCTGGGTGTCTTTTAAGCCAGCGCCCACCTATGCCAGGTGCATATTATTTAGGATTTTGGTACGGGTGGACGCAGTGCTGAAACACGCCAGTGATGCTGGTGACCTATGGGGAAACAAAGAAAGGAGCAGCAGGATCTGGGCTATGGGGCAGTGACTTCCAGTGGCTCTGGTTCATTTGGCAGCAGTTTCATCATCCAGGAAGCCTCTCAGGGCTGCTGGACTTCAGTTGAGTGCTCGAGCCGCATATTTTGATTGATTGGCTTACGTAACTAAAACTCATACGGCTAACACTGCATAAAGTTGAATGAAACAACAGATTGTGTTTAGTCTTTTCTGCTATAAACTCTACGACTACATGAAGGAAAGTGTGCAGGCAAACATGTTTCCAAATTAGAGCGTGTGGCTGTTAAAACGTTCTCAGCTAGGGAGAACACGTTTGAAAATGGACTCCTTTTTGTTGCAACATACTTTGTTATTTGTTTTTCAGTTTATGTCAGGCTTTGCCTTATAGGTTGGGAGTCTTGTGTATAAAGTGGGCAGAAGCCCAGCTGTATGTTCCATTACACTTGCTATGTTCATTCAATGTGGCTAAGAAGCTTGTGCTATTCATGCTCGAGGGTTTACCCGTTTTTGTAGGTTTTTCATGTTGGGGAGTGACGGAAGTTGAAATTATGGAGAAGCCATGCTATTTCTATAGGTTTAACTCATGCTCTGAGTCAGGGAGAGCAGTTCAGGAGACGGAGGGTAATATAACGTATGTGTCAGGCAAAAGTATTGGCAAATCCGATTACAGGAATATGTATGGTATGGTATGTTAGAACTTTTTCCCATTGTCCCCCTACCCATCCATTGAACTACCTTAAACCTCTTACCGGTTACCCTAACTCCCTCTCCCTATCTACAACCTCACCCTAATCCCTCTTCCTCCCATTTGCTGCCACGTGGCTACCTGTACCTCCAACATCAGGAACCCGTGCCAACCACAGTCGGAGGGTTAATCCCATTTGGCTTCTGTGGTTTGGAAGAGGGTGTTGATTACTCTCTCCCTTCTGGTTTGTGACATAATAATCCAGCCCTGGTATGCAGGATTTATATCACCACCTAAGCCAAATGGATGCGACTACTCCCCCTTTAGCGGAGGTTTTGAAGGCCTTACAAGAAATTCTGATGGAATTGGCACATGCTAGGCAAGAAACTATGGCCTTGAAGGCTCAGGTAGACGGTTTATTGGCACAGGGAACTCCATTGCTGACGACAGGTGCAGGTGCTCCATCAGGATCTACAGGGCGGGCTCCTACGGTCATAGTGCAACAGCCAAATAATGTCCTGTTAGCCTCTCTTGAGAGATTTGCAGGGGACCCCTGAAATTATTTGACATTCTGACACTGTGGGCCTGATTCATGGAATGTTTTCCTATGGGATTGCGCCATTATAAAACACCTCCATGAATCAGGCCCTGTGCCGGTTGCATTTTCCATGTAAATCTGTGGCTTTTGAGATACTCTGTTAGAGTATCCAGGCTCAGACAGCCTTGGTAATTTCATAACTGACAGGAGACACTGCAGCCTGTGCTATGCCATTAGTTCAAAAGAATGATCCTCTGTTGTGTAATTGGGATGCATTTTTGGCAAAACTTGGGAGGTTGCTTGACAGGTGGGAAGTATAATTAGCCCAGGATAAAGAATTATTGTCATTGCATCAAGGGACACGGGACTTAGTATCCTATGTTAGGCAGTTTAATCGATTGGTCATTGAAACCGATTGTCTGGAAGCCAAAGAGATGGTGTTATTTTACCAGGGGTTACGGGAGGAATTTAAAGACGCAACAGCGCAGGTAGAACTCTAGCCAAAGGCCTGCACTGCTATGATAGACTTGGCTTTGCGATCAGGCCATCGCCCGAATGAATGGAAGGGTGAAAAGAAGCACCACTGTTTGTGTGTCTTGACAAGGGAAGTGTGTCTCGACCATCTGGAGTTTAACCAATGCAGATTGGTAGCGTGACAGGACATTATATTTGAACTTGTCCCAATACTCCCCAGAAGGGTTCAGGGGTAGACGGAAACAAGGCAGAGTTGGGAAAAGGAAAGGCGCAACGCCTAGAGGGAACAGGGGTGTCAGGTCGATGGGAAGGTAAGTTCCCTAGTTGAGTGGCAAACACAATGCAGGTCAAAACACTGCACCCCTGTAAATTGTGGTGACTGTGTTTATTGCACTGACTAAGCAGGTAGTGTCAGCAATGGTGGACTCAGGGGCTACCGGCAACTCCATAGACATCACAGTGGCAGAAAGATTGGGATTACCATTGCAGGACAAAAAAAGATCTGAGGGAGTACAATCCGAAGATGGATCCCTCTTGATATCAGGTCCAATCACATGACAGACACAATCATTATGCATGGTTTGTTCCTCCGGGCATGAGGAGGTGATTACCTTTGACCTAATCGCTGCCCCTCAGTTTGGGCTCATTTTGGGTATGCCCTGGTTAGTTGTATACAATCCTGTGATTAATTGGGCCAAGCAAGAAGTATTCTTTGATTCCCAATGGTGTTACACACATACCCTGGATCTGTTGGGATCTGCTGCATTCCTGGCAGAGGGTGCATAGGTACAGCAGGTGATAGGGGCAGTGGAGTCAGTGCTACCCCATCAGTATAGGATGTATTTGGATGTGTTTGACAAGGGAGGCGTGGAGAAATTGCCTCCCCACTGATTGTATGATTGTGTCATTGAATTTGAACGAGACTGCCCTGTAGTAGGATTTATTATCTCACTGTGGCAGAAACTAACATTTGAGGGAATATAAAGATGGCTTGTTAGAGAGAGGGTTCATACCTCCACCTCACCTGTATCCTCCATTCTATTTTTTGTACCAAAGAAGGAAGGCACATTTAGGACATGTTTTGATTATCGCGCTTTGAACAAGGTGACAATCAAGAATCGATTTCCTTTACCATTCATTTCAGTACCTCTCGATCAAGTCAAATCAATTGTTATCTACACAAAGTTAGACTTCCACGGGGCTTTCCATTTAATTCGAGTCAAAGCAGGAGATGAGTGGAAAACTGCCTTTAGAACAAAGTTCAAACTTTTTGAATACCTTGTTATGCCTTTTGGGTTGTGTAACGTACGCATTTTATGCAGGAAGTCTTGAGGGATAATATCAATGTATGTGTCATTGTATATATTGATGACATTCAGATTTATTCAGACTCGCAGGAACAACACAAGTGCCAGGTCCAGGTAGTCTTGCAGAGGTTACAGGATTACCAGCTCTATTCGAAATTGGAGAAATGTGTGTTTCAAATACAAAGGGTGGAGTTATTGCAGTTCATTCTAACACCCGTGGGCATCACCGTGGATAATAAGAAGGTGCATGCAGTTACGGAGTGGCCCTAGCCCCAGTGTGTGAAAGACATAGGGCCTCATTACGAGTTTGGAGGTAGCCATTCCTTCTTAGCGGCATGGCTACCCCCAAACCGGGTACCGGGTCCGGGTTCCATGAATAGGGAATTACCGGGAATTAGGGAATTACTGGGCCATTATGGTCTTGGAGGGCCCAGTAATTCCCTTTCCCGGGACCCAGTCCTGGTACATCCCCATTCCCATTTGAGCCCCCATTGGGCTCAATGGGAATGGGGAGGATGCTAACAATGGGCACATTAACGATGGGCCCATTGTTAGCATCCTGGTCTACAAGCGGGTCCCACTAAGGACGCCTGGTCTGACCAGACATCCTTAGCGGGACCCGCTGCAGACCTCGTAATGTGGCGGCCCAGAATGAACAGTGTCGGTCCCTTACCAGCACTAGTCATTCCGTGGCCGCCTTCCTCGTAATGAGGCCCATACAGTCCTTTTTAGGATTTGCCTATTTGTATAGGAGATTTATTTATAATTTCTCTCATATTGTGAAACCCATAACGCGGTTGCTCAGGAAATCAGCACGTTTTGTTTTGAGCAGAAGGGGCATTTCAGAAACTGAAAAAGGCACTCACAAGTGCACCTGTATTGAAACATCCGGTTCTGGAGAAACTGTTTCAGGTTGACACTGATGCATCTAATTTGCCATTGGGGGTGGTGTTGTCCCAGCAGGTTGAGGAGAGCATATGGCATCCAGTGTCCCATTACTCGCAGAAACTTACTGGGTGCAAAGAGAACTATTCTATCATGGATAAGGAACAGTTGGCCATTAGAGCAGCCTTTTTGGAATGGGGACATTATTGTTAGGCGCAAGACATCAAGTGACTATAGTAACAGATCATACGAATCTAAAATACTTTAAAACAGCCTAGACTTTAAGCCTGAGACACAAGATTTTCACAGGCAGGCGAATGCATGCGCATCTTGCTTCTGCACATGCAATTCTGGATGTTTATTGCACTGCGCAGCTCCTGGGAGATTAATTCAAGGTGTATCTAAATGAGTGCACAAAATCTCTCAAATACATCTCACACCAGATTCAACCATGTCAAGACAGGCCTGCCGACCCAGCATTAAGTACAGACACTCCATCAACACAAGAAACAGAGACATTTGCAGCACAGCTTCCTCTTTATCTTGGTGACAAGGTAACCAGCCACAACTTAAGCAGGTCCTGGAAGGAGCTGTGGTTCACCAGACCCTACACTGTGACGTACTGCACTCCAACAGCAGTGAAGGTGGCGTAGAGGCATCCATGGATCAATCTTACAGACGTTCATTGGGACAAGGCTGGTGCTCGCTTCACAAGAGAAGAGAGGGTGGCCAACTGATGGAAAGTAGTGCCCAGTTAAGGTTAACTTTTTTATCTTCCTACTGCCTTTACAGGAGATCAGTGAGCGGTCCAAATGAGTTGCAGCAAACATAAGGTGCAGGAAGACGGTAGGCATTGTATAAGCTATGTTTTTGTAGCATAGTGTTTTTGTTTTTTGTTTTTATGTTTGTTTGGTTTTTAGTTGAAAGGGGACAGTTTGCCCCTATTAGGGGTAATAATGAAGAAGTAATAATGAAGAAGTGCACACCAAAAGAGAAGTGGTTATGGAATGTTCTTAGATGGCCTTTGGGGCAGTAATGCCACTGCATCTGGCAGTATATGGTATGACCATATCTGAAGGGTAGGGCGAGAGAGGGCCAATGACTCATGTTATATGTGCTCTCTCATACCACACATTACAGGAGCAACCAAGCTTTTTTGGCGTTATGCAAAACAGGTTCTTTTCTCCAGGGACACACGGCTATGGTGCAATGGATAGATGAAGGGGAGAAAGTGTATGCTGACAATTATATGACACTCACAAAGATTGTGAATTTAAAGGCCACAAAACACATCATATTCGAATATGTAATGGAGGGGGTGAGAGGGATGGAGCAACTGGTAACAGCCCATAGCAGATTAGAGTGTTCCAATGCCACAGGGCATAGTATTCCACGGTGCCAAACAAGACCATTAAGGTGCATTGAAGAGTCAGTTTTCGATGATGGAGGATGGGAAAGGGGAATGCCGCGATGAAGGGCGGAAGGACTGGTGGCGTTTGAAGAAAATTCGGTAAAAAAGTTAAACAATAGCTGTCTCATAATTTGGAATTAGCATGTTCACTCCCTAACATGGATAGATGAGAAAAAACAACCTTAACACACAAAGGAACTCACACAATTTTCTTTGCGTTTTAGATAAAACAGTTCAGGTCCAAAGGGCTTTCTGAACCATGTCTCCTAGATGTTTGGGTCCAATAAATGCGTGTTACTTCGTGATTGGTGTCCACTCCTTTTTTTTTTATTTTTTTTTTATTGATTTGGTTGAATTTAATCAACCTTTCAAACAGTACAAAAGATAAAATGATTAAAATATACAGCACCTAACATAGTTTTGACTTTCATCATATAAATCTTACAAAGGACAACATCTAATTTACCTTATTTACCAATTGAAAAAGTTGGAAAAACATCAAGTGCAACATTTGATTAAATTCTCGCTTTGATTAATTGTCTAGTTTAAGACTAACAAGAAAATTAACAGCTGCTATTTGGATTGCAATATTATTTGAACCTAACAGAACCGACCAGCATTCATCCTGTGAAATGTTACCCAAATATTGACAGTGTCTAGCAAAAGCGATTTGTCTAATAGGACTGAGTGGTACACATTCTGTAAATAGATGGGCCAATGTTTCACCCGTAGGTGAGGCTTGACAGAATCTACAGATGTTTTGTTCTGGACTAATTAATTTGCGTTTGGCTCTAACTTCCATGGTGGCCCAGAGGTTAAAGCGAAAACGCATTATTCCTGTTCTGTACTTGGGAGCCGGTGATCGTACTAGGTATGCTGGTAATGTTTTGATTTTTTTTGGAGGGAAGCGTGCCGTATCGCTGTCACGATACTTGGTACATGATTCACATGTATTAATCCAATCTGTTTGATGTATTTTAAATTTAGCTTTTTCGGGGTTCAGCAGTAATAATTCAAGTGAGACTTCTGCTTTCGTCATTATTTGGTATACTCTTGTTAGCCAGTCTACAATATATCTAGATTTCTTTGGTGCAAATATGTGGCAAGAAAGCGTGTTTAGTAATACGTTTTCATTAGTTGACAACAAGCATTTCCCAAAGAGTGAACATATTCTCCAGTTATAGTGGGCTTCAAGAGAGGACAGACCAAGCTCGTATCTCAACCATGATGTGGGGACGCATTGAGGTAGATGAAGGAGTGCACGCCAATATTTTGCTTCCCACTGGTCGAATTTGAATGCAGAGTCTACAGGAAGAGTCTCCAAACCATATAATAGTATGGGGACAACTTTCTTAGTCCAATAATGCCATGCTGGGAGAATGGAGAATTTGCCAAATCTGTGCATGATAACACGAGCTTGGGAGATGGAAGAAACTAGCTTGGACTCAAGCCTCTCTATCTGCCCATGAGGTTTTGGGTGTCCTTCAACGATCATACCTAGATAGCAGTAGCTTGGAACGATACTTAGTGGGGTGCTACCTATGGACCACACAAATGAGGCTGGGCCTATACGCTTGGGTGAGTATTGCATGATATAAGTTTTGGACGTATTAACTGATAATTCATTAGAACGAACATATTGATGGAACGTAGCAAGAAGTCGCTGTAGCCCCACCTGGGTTCTGGATATAAGGACTAGGTCATCTGCATACATGAGTGATTTGACTTCCCGATTACATAGTCTGGGAGAATCGGAAATAACAGCAGAAAAAGCAAATTTAACATCATGGATAAAGTAATTAAACACTGCTGAAGCTAGAGAGCAACCTTGTTTCAAACCGCGGAAGGTCGGTATACTGTTTGTTAATAAACCATCTAGTGTGATGCGTACTCGGATCGTCGTGTCATGGTGCAATAGATGTATGATATCGTATAGAGTCGTTGGGCAGTTGTCTCGGGCGAGCTTATTTAGTAATAACGGACGACTCACAGAGTCAAAGGCTGCATGTAAATCGATGAAGGCCAGAAACACCTGTTGTTTTGTTTCTTGACATTGAGCTTTGATCGCATTCAAGGTCATAAGATTTATGTTGGTCCCCATTCCTGCCATAAAACCAGTTTGATTAGAGTCCCTCAGTTTGTTGTTGCCTGTCCAGGAGTTAAATTCGGCTAGTACCAGTTTTGTAAAAATCTTCCCGGGGGCATCTAGTAAAGCAATCGGCCGATAGTTGGCAGGTATTGACCGATCGCCTTTTTTAAAAATTGGTATTATGATAGATGACTTCCATGAAATCGGAAACATGCGCTTACGTATGATGTCACAGAAGATCTTGAATAAGATCTTGGACCATATGTCTGGAAGGCTTTTGAACATGTGATTTGACAATCCATCTGGGCCTTCAGCTCTTGATGAGCTCAATTTTTTTATTATGCCATGAATGGCCTCAACTGAGATTTTTAAATTCCAGCTAGATGTCGGTGCCGGCAAATAGTTGTCATGTTTATAACAAGGGTCGTCATATAATGTTGAAAAATGGTTAATCCACATGTGTTCAGAAACCCCATTCAGTTGAGCATCTGCTTGGAGATGACATGATTGGTTATTTAAAAGAGCCCACATGCCAGCTGAGTTTTTGTTCCTCATGGCATAGCCCATAGCTTCGCTATCTTGTTGATATAACAGAGACTTATGGCCACTAAGCCAATTTTTATATTGACTTTTCGCAGATTTCAGTGCTTGCCATTTGTCGGCTTTAGTTGAAAGTAGAATTTTTCTTTTGAGCATTCTATATTCTGTCCTTCGTTTACAGACTACCGGGTCAAATGTATGTGGATGTTTGATCCTATTTGATTGTGGAATGTTTACGGTCTGGACAAATGCCCCTAGTAGATTGATGTATTCAATGCTGCTGCAATGGTGGGCCCCGGTCATTACAAGATCTTTAAACTGGTTCAAAGAGTTGGCAGTCCATTTGAGACGTGTACGGGAGTTGTTCACTCCCACAGTACCATGATAATGCGTGTGACTAGTTGAAATTGTGGAGTGCAACATACACTGTAAAGACAGGAGGCAATGGTCGCTTTTGGGATGGTCTATGATGTCAAGGGAGACTACCTGTTGGAAAAGCTTGATGTCAGCATAAATATAATCTATGATGCTATTTGCAGATCCTCTATGCCAAGTGTAGTGTGGGGGGACATCATTGTGGACTGAGCCATTTACCATGTGATAATTGCGCTCAGCCATGATCAGCTCCCATTTGCGAACACCTTGGGATTGTTCTCCCGCCTTCAAGCAATTGAGGTTCAAATCACCGAGTATGATGGTATACGAGATTGTTTTGTCCAGATAGATTAGGTCAAGCATATCGTTTAAGCCTTCAAAGAACAACTCATCAGGCATACTGAGAGAATTGCGGTAAATATTTAATAAGGCAAAGTTTATATCTTGATTGCAAATTCTCACAAGTTGAATGTGTGCGCCCACCGAAGCCCATGGCGTAATTGAAAAGCCAAATTTAATATTGACAGCCACTAGGAGTCCCGAGGATGGTCGACCTCCAGTCAGTACTGCAGGAATTAGGGCAATTTCATAGCAATCCCATAACGGAGATTTAGTGAGCCATACCTCTTGTAGAGCGATGAGATGGTATAGTAATAGCATCTCACTAAAAGAGGCATGGAGATGTTTGTGCCCTCTTGTATTCCAACTGGCCACAAAGAGAGCACTTCGAATTTCATCTTTTGGTGGTTAATACCGAGAGTTTTCAGATGCCATGATGGTCTGGATTCGCTGCGGGAGCCCTGATATATCTTAGGGGCCATAGCAGAAATGTTTGGGGGCAGGTGAACGGAGTCTGGTTCCTCTGCCAGCAAGAACCCCATATTAAATAGAACCATTTTGTTGCGCCATATTAATTGATGTACTATGCCCGATGGAATCCAGAGTCTAACTATTGATAAGGAAGTTTCGGAAATGAATTCAACTCTATCAATATCGTGCGAAGAAATGTTGCATAATTCCTCGGTGTCACCAAAAATATTCAGGACACTTTGTCGGTTTAGATCATATTTTTGATCGTTGCCCTCCCGACATTTGAGGATTAAGGTATGAAATTGGGATTGTCCTGGATTCGATTGCCCAGTTGACCAGCGCTTGTTGTTATTGCGCGGAGGCCATTGTGCATTGGGGGGCCTGCTTTGTCCAGGATTTCTTGTCACTTCCGATACAACATTCACAGATGATTGATTCGCATTATTTGGGTGTTCTACTGGTCTTATGGGGACGCCTTGAGCCTGTGTGAATACAGAGACCACCTTTGCAGCAAGATATTCGTCTACTTTCTTTTTTAGTTCATTTGTCAAGGACTGGATGTTATTTTCATTAGGTTTGTGTGTATCATTTGGCATAGGTGCAAACGTGACCGTCTTGGACTGGTTTGCAAGAACAGAAGGAGCTTGTACAGGAATAGGGATTTGCTGGGGACAGAGGTTTGCAGGGAACAAGCCAGTACCACTCTTGATAGATGGTTTGAGTGGAGTCTGGCCCTGTGACTGAACTGTATGTGGAATGGTGGAATTTTGAACAGAGATGTTTTTTTCTGGAATCAATGCAGTTATCGGAATTTTCTGTAGTACGCCCAAAACTTGTACTAGTTGTGATAAGGGAGACAGGGGCTCAGGTGGGGTAATCACAGTTGTATCATTAGAGGAGGGGGCTATAAGGGGCCCTGCTACTTCTGTCTCTCTGGCATATAAGGAAACGGCAGTTTCTATTTCGCCTAACTCACAGATTTCTGTAGCTGTTTTCTTTTTACTAAGTGCTTTGAAAAAGGTCGCTAATGTGTTTTTTTGATGTTTAAATCCAATCATATTTTTCGTTTTTTTTATTGGATGAGAGCTTTGTTTTTTGTTATTCTTCTTTGTTATTTTTTTTTTTGATTTCTCCACTAGTGAGGGCTGAACATCACTCAAGGTTTGTGTATCTATTGGAATATCACCAGTTGGAGCCGTTAGGCCTGGTGTTTTTGGAGTCAGTTCCTTGCTTTGGTCATGCATTATGGACACTAGGTCCCGGCCAATAATGCCTTGAATTAGAGGCAAGGGACAGGGAGTCAATACATGAGCGGGTGCTTCATTCTCTAAATTATTAGGCAATGTAGCGAGTGACTGCTCAAGTTTGTCATTCATGGTCTCCATTTTTGTGAGTTGTTGCATTGAGAGCCACTGTATCAAATCTTCAAAATGAGCAGATTGTTGATTTACTTTGGTGTCTAGTGCTTCATAAAGTTTACACAGACTGTATACAGCTGTGTTGATAGCAGTTAATGTGGGTTGAATCATGGAAAGGATTTGAACAGGATTGTCAAGCGATTGAGGGTTATGGGTGCGTGGTGTTGGAAGGGCAAATGATTTGAGATAGGGAAGTGCATTGTCTGGGCACAAGGCACTAATGTCATCAGGGACACTACTGATGCTCTTGGAATCAATGTTAGCATGGCTTGAGTCGGATATGCTTCCATGGATAGATATAATTTGAGGATCAGATAATAGCGAGGAGAAGACAAGTGGAGGTATGGACATATTCGCATTGTGCGTTGTGTGGCAGGATTTGGTGGATTCGAGCATTGTCCGATCAGAAATTGGGCGGGAAGCAGAGCGCCTCAAGGGAGTTTGTTGTGGGTTGCTGAATTGGCCGACTGTTATAGGGGAAGGTGTAGAAGTCATACTTGTAGAAATGTTGACAGAGGACTCTAGTTGGGTCATATTTGACTTGCCATTTACTTTGTCAAGCGGGAAGCGACTTTCTTTGCGCAAGTTTGCAGGAGTGACATTAGTAGCTGTAAAAAAAGCTTGGAGGGCCGCTATCGAATTCACTGACTTGGGCGATGAAGATTGGGGCTGTGGCATCATCGCCATGGGAGCAATGGTTGGCATGTTAGAAGTGAGCTTGTATGCTGTATATGAGGTCATGATGGAGGTGAATATACTTAGATTCACAAAGACCTCAGTAGTTGGTCAAGGTATTAAAAATGGTGTATACGAACCAACAAAGTGCCAGAGATGAATAGACACTGGGCACTATACACTTGACAGGTTGCAATAAATACCTTTAAGTTTGGTGCTGTGTTGAGCCAGAACTAAGATTACTTGCACTAGCACACAGTTTCTTTGACAGGAATTACGACAACTATATGTCAACTCGATCTACTAGCCGTTAGCATGAATATTTCGCCACCATTCGCACAACAGCCGCACAACAGTCAGCGGGCTTGACTCCTACGGGCTTAGCGCCGCAAGGGTGGCTCGGGCCTCAATAAATACACGGATAGTGTCACGTGATTGGTCACGTGCCGCGGCCAGATCCCGCCTCCTCCAGGAAGCAGGAAGAGTTGCAGCAAGAGCGCTGGGCTCGCAGTGCTGACGGCTGACACGTGGATTCAGGTAAGCGTTTCAGGAGATGAAAGCAATCCTTTGCTTCTCGGCAACACACGCCGCTCGGGCGGCTCGGGCCTCAATAAATACACGGATAGTGTCACGTGATTGGTCACGTGCCGCGGCCAGATCCCGCCTCCTCCAGGAAGCAGGAAGAGTTGCAGCAAGAGCGCTGGGCTCGCAGTGCTGACGGCTGACACGTGGATTCAGGTAAGCGTTTCAGGAGATGAAAGCAATCCTTTGCTTCTCGGCAACACACGCCGCTCGGGCGGCTCGGGCCTCAATAAATACACGGATAGTGTCACGTGATTGGTCACGTGCCGCGGCCAGATCCCGCCTCCTCCAGGAAGCAGGAAGAGTTGCAGCAAGAGCGCTGGGCTCGCAGTGCTGACGGCTGACACGTGGATTCAGGTAAGCGTTTCAGGAGATGAAAGCAATCCTTTGCTTCTCGGCAACACACGCCGCTCGGGCGGCTCGGGCCTCAATAAATACACGGATAGTGTCACGTGATTGGACACGTGCCGCGGCCAGATCCCGCCTCCTCCAGGAAGCAGGAAGAGTTGCAGCAAGAGCGCTGGGCTCGCAGTGCTGACGGCTGACACGTGGATTCAGGTAAGCGTTTCAGGAGATGAAAGCAATCCTTTGCTTCTCGGCAACACTCCTTTTTGGATTACTGTTTCTTCATTGGCATTATTTCTGACGGAGCTCCCTCGGTACAGTGGAAAGAGTTGAACCAAGAGGCCGCATAGGGAGGCTATGGGACAGTGAGGTTGGGTGCAGAGGAGGATCAGATGGAAACGAGATAGTGAGTAAACTGAGCTGAGCAAGATCATTGATAACTTTGTAGAATAGGTGAAGGAACTTGAAAAGAGGGTGGTTGTGCATGGAGAGTCAACCAACATGTAATTGGTTGGTAGAAGTCCAGGAGCATTCTTGTAGGTTGTAGAGAGTGCAGGTAGGAAAGTTGAGGACTTTGTCTAGAGAGATTGAGTAGACAGCAAGGCCAAGGAGCAGGCTTGAGCAGTAGTCCAGTTTGCTGAGCACAAGAGTGGAGATTACAGTTTTTTTTAGAGTGGTTAGTAAGAAAATGACACATTTTCCGAATGTTGAAGAGGTTAACACGAGCAGCAGAGACAGTGACAGAGAATGTATTGTTGCATCCACAGTCCGCTATCAAACAGGACCCCAAAATTGCAAGCCTTGGGTGAGGTAGCAAAAATGTCAGCCAGGATAGAGACAGAAGAGGGCGAGGGGGAGGGATGGAATTAGAATATGGGAGAAAGAGGACTTCTGTTTTTGAAGAGTTAAGCATGAGGCAGTTGAGACCCATTCAGCGACAAATTGCAGTGAGACAGATCGTGATCTGTTCTGCGATGGCTGGAGTGAAGGAGATAAGGGTGAAATATATTTGAGTGTGATTTGCAAAAAGGTGATAGTGGAAGCCAAAGGATTCATGAATCTTCCTGGGGCATAGTTGTAGACGGCAAAGAGCAGTGGTCCAAGGACTGATCCATAGGGGATACTGGCAGCGAGAGGGGTGGGGTCAGAGGTTTGTGAGTTTCAAGAGATTTTAAAGGATCAACCTTCCAGGTAGGAGGCAATCCAGGCAAGAGCAGATTTGTGAAACCCCAGGTCTGGGAGGAGGAGAGAGGAAAGGTTGACAAAAGCAGCACAAAGGTAAAATAAATGTGACTATGGAAGAAAGTTTGGAGTGGTGAGTAATAAAGAAAAAGTTGGAGACATGCATGTGTGCAGAGTCAGTGCAATGTTTAGTATGGAAGACAGAGTGAAGTTTCACGCCAAGGACATCATGCTCAAAGTACTTATTGATCCAGGTGAAGGCCACTCACTCTAGGACTTTAGAATAATGTGGAATGAGAGAAACTGGGCATTAGTTTGCTGGGATGGTTGGGTCAGCAGAGTACTAATTCAATAGGGGAAGACAGTTGCAGTTTTGAAGGGGGCAGGGAAGAGTTTAAAGAGCTCAGTGAGATTAGGAAAAGTGATTGAGATTAAGTCTTTGACTATTTGGGGAGTAGCAAAGGGGTCCAAATGATTGGTAGGCACTGCACAGGATGGGTGCTAATTCAATAGGAGAGGTAGGGGAGAAGCAGTCAAGCATAGAAGAGGTATGGGGAGAGATGGTGCACAGATGGAGTGTTGGGGAGGGAGAGAAAGGAAGGTTGTGAGAGTGCCACACACTTTAGAGATTTGAGAGGAAAAGTAGTGAGCAAAGTCATTAGCAGAAACAGTGTAGGCTATGGATATTTGCTTTGATATTTGCTTGGCAGTTCTGACCAAAGATTGGAGTGTAGATGGAAGCGTGTGGGGCTGATTGTGATGGGAGGAGATTAGGTATGTCAAATAGGAAGATTTGCCAGAGTCCAGTGCAATGGTTAGGCCAGGAGTAGAGATGGATTTTGTAATTTGCACCAGCATCATAGCTCACAGTACATGTTTGTTTTGTGGGTCTGAATTTCAGAGGAGATCCAAGACTAAGGACATCGAAGGGAAGGTGTGCGTGTGTGAAAATGATGGTCAAATGGAAAGTGCATAGTGAAAGTCAGAGAAAGCACAGTCAATGGAAGATGCATGAATAGGGAAAGAGATGGGAAAGATGTCTTCACATCATCAAGGTAAGGGGCAAGAGAGTCCAGCCTACATTTCCTATTAGTCATTGAAGAGGGGTGATGAGGAGTAGAAGGTGAAGGGGGTGAGATGTTAAAGTGAAGAATGGATGGATTGTGTCAAGAGAGTTCCCACAAGAGTGTGCAAGCTTAAGGTGGATGGAGCCAAGTGAGTCATCAGATAGGACAGAATTACATTCAAGGCAGATTGCTGCAGAGGATTTGGGCTTGGGAAGGTTAATGCCCCCCAGAATGACAATGAATGTCTGAGGCTACTTTGGCATTCTCTCCAATGGTAATGGCCACAATAATCACAGCCAATCAGCTGTCTGCTTCATAGCATTAACATTTATGCAAGTTTCTAGTTTTCCCAGTGCAGTTGTCAGAATTCAAATAGAAGCTTAAGATGAATCTCTTTCATTGACTGTTCTACTGAGTTTTAAATTGTGAGTTTACATTGTTCAAAAATCAGAATACACATGCAGTTAAATTCTTCTCTATCCATAATTACTTCAGATAAACTGTTTTTCTTTGCTTTGTAAACATGACTGTATAGGGAAGATGAATCTGCCAATATACCACTTACAAAAATGAATCACATTTTCAAACACATAAAATAATCTAACAAGATGTCTAAGTAGAGGTGTGGATTTTTGGTAAAAATCTGGCTTATTTGGACAGCTTGATTACTGATTCTGTCAACACATAATTTTAAAAACAATGCAGATAAGAAATGCAAAAGCAGAGAGTTTACATACGTTTAGGCTTAATAGCGTTCCTTGGTTTATAAAGCATTCAAAGCTGTTCACAAAGAATGTAAGACAAGGGGTGATACTTGGGAGCAGAGGGCTACGCTAAAGGGATTAACGGTTTGAGATGGGTAGACGTTTTTGAAGAGAGAGCTGAGTTGAAGTCAAAGAAGGCTTGTTCAATTGCAGAGGCCGAGGGCTAATTTAGAGTAGAGAGCAGGGAGAGAGTATCCGACTTCAATTCGATAGATTAAGAGTTTAAGGTTTATATTTCTGTTTAGTGAATGGGGAATTTGGGAGATGGAGCCATAGCATTGAATCACGCAAGGTAGTGGTCTGATGGAGAAGAGTGCACTGTCCACATTCAGGGCACGGATAATGTTTCTCACCCGTATGTGTTCTCATCTGACAAATATGATGCCACTTTCCAATGCACCTTCTCCCACATTCCATTCATTGCTGAGGTTTCTCACCTATATATGTTCTCTGGTGCAAAAAAGGTTTTCCTGTCAAAATGAAGATGTTCCCACATTCATTGCACTTGTACAGGTTTGTGTTGACTGATGGTACAGAAGGTCTGCCTTATTTAAACTTTTCCCACAATCAGTGCACTATTAAGGTTTCCCACTTGTATACATTCTCTGGTGGCAAGTAAGATGCCCCTTCCAAAAAAATCCTTTCTCACATTTAGTGCACTTACGAGATTTCTCTTGTGTAGGTGTTCTCTGGTAATGAATACATTTTCCATTCTGAACAAACCCTTTGACACATTCACTGCACTCATGAGGTTTATCATCTGTATCAGTGCTGTTGCGGCATAACTGACTTATTCACAACATAGGACGACTGCTCAGGCTCATACAAATCTTTTCTACAAAACAGTAAAGGAAAAGTGTTAGGATACTTTATTGTATTAATGTTTTGGGTGGCACATGGGAAAAATGTGGAAAAACGCAGCAGTCAAATTAATAGAGAAATCCTTTTGTCTGTTTAAAATAATTTTTAGCGAGTGAGGGTAATAAGGTGCTATTGAGAGGGGGCCCTAAAAACACTTGAAATATGGTAAAACAAGGATCAAGGAATGCCATAAATACCATAAACAACTACAAACTGAGAAAAAGGTCTGCAAGAGGGATCAGTAAACAAACACCACAAAAAAACACAAAGCAAACATGTTGGCTTTGCAAATGCTTGTTTTTCAGACCTTCAGTGAAGGACACAAACACTCCTTATAATTGAAGTGGCTGAAGGCACACCTGCTTATAACGTTTTTATTACACCAGTAGCATGATCACAACTCCAGTTAAGCCATTAACTCTTGAAAGACTGCTTTGAAATAACCGTCAGGCACTTTGGGTGCAATATATGATGTTGCGGCTTGATAAGCTTTCTCAAAGAGATACCAAAAGAATGTGTTTTGAGCAGAGAGGGCTGAAAGTGGGTTGGAATGAGAATTCGGATTCACTGGTCATGGGCTACAATGGGTGGGTAAATAATCAAACAACACCTACACGTTTTATGTCCCTCATCGTATGCCATCTTCCCCTAGCTGTACTCCAATGCAATAGTGTTGGCTTAAAGTTAGTGCTTTACCTGAAACAACGACTGCACACATATTGTTTGAGAGGGGGATTTTTAAATGTCCCTGAATAAGATCTTACTCAATTGAAGTCATTACAACTCAGCACATCCAGCCTACAAGTAAACAGGTCTGCATTTACACCTGCCTTACAACCCGGGTGAAGTACCTATTTGTACTGATTGTAGTAATGGTGCAGTGTCTAGATTTGTGCTGGCTGTAGTGCTAGTGAAATTACTAAATAGGTCTGGGTTTCACAATGGCTCAATGACAATAATTCCACTGCTTGAAGCACCAGCACAACTGCTATCTTCACACCACACAAATGAAGGTATTACACTAGCACAATTACCAAAATTACAACTAGTATTAGCCCTAGTGCAATACTCCATGTTGTACCAGCTGTAGCACTGGAATTGCCTCCAGTGCTAATGTGGACATTGCACCAGCCCTAACACCCTTGAACACTCTTTCACTTCGTCGTACAGAGGCGTACATTTGGAGGTCATACTGACCCATCAACCAGCAAATCAGGACTGCCACAAAAGCAGTCAGGGCTGCAAACTTCGTGCTGCCCTGATATATTCCCAGTTAGCACATGACACGTGTTTTGTCAGATGCCATAACACGTCACCCCATATGCTGTGGCATATGATGTGTCTTTTTATTGTGGCACATGCTGTGCTTTGTCATGACATACGTTGCATCAAATGCTGTGATTTATGACACAGCACACAATGACCCATATTCAGTGGATAGATGAAAACACTAAGTGCGTGCCTCTGACATATGTTATGGCATATGTTGTCATATGGTGTGATATATGTCATGTCATAAGTGGTGACGTATTACGTATGGCATATCATGTTTTATTTTTTACCATATGTCAGGGCATGCTATAGCATATGCCATAATATGTGTTGTCACATATGTAAACCCATTTGCTGGCACATCTGTCGTGGCATAGATTATGACATGTGCCCTGTCATATGTCATCTCATGTGTTGCTGTTGGCTTCTAAAAAGGCAATCCTCGAAAAAAGACACCATAATAAAAAGGAATTACAGTTCAGGGCGAGGCATGTCTGTAAGTGTGTGGTTCAACCAGGTTATGTCGAAAAGCACCCTACTCAAGGGCAACCCCTTTAACCTTTGCAAGGAACTATGGGTAAGATCAAATTCCAAAAGTGTGTTCCCCGGGCCACATCATTACCAATTACATTACTACCATTATCACAGTTATTTCAATATGTCCTTTTTAGTTGTGCTATTATGTGGCAGTTAACAGCCAGCTATAAGTCGAAACGAATGCATTGCAGTACATGTAGGAGGGAGATGGCATGTGAGGAGGGACATACAGCTTGTGGGAGATATTTGGTTATTTACCCACATCCACTTACTAACTGCCCATGGCCATACTAATCCCTATGGTAATTCCCAACCACTTTCTACCCCTCTCTGCCCAAAAGACATCCTCCTGGGATCTCTTGGAGTCACGCAAGGCACACAAGGCAGTAGCGTGCCAATCAACAGAATTACTGGCACGTTATTTCTGCACCAGCAAAGTTATAATGAGGCTCATCATGGGATCCGGGCCACTGCCCACCATTTTCCGCAGTTATGTTAACACAGCTGGGCCTACTAAAAGCAGCATGAACGTATGCAAATGCATTTTGCAAAATCTCTGTGTCTCTGAAAGTTTCTACTTTCAATGTTCCAGGGATCTTGGAAGTGCCTCTTCGCTGAAGTCATTTCTGTGTAAACGCTTGTTTTTAGCAGCCCCCAGCTGCATCAGCATCATTAGTAGAAGAGATGATTTGGCCTTTTTTTTATCAGTAGGGAATTTACTAGGAAGCCCAGGAATGGCATGTCATTTCCCGCAAAAGTTGTCTCCAGCGTAACATGTGTTTCTATGTTGTGATCTTTTAGTTTCTGAAGAATTGTCCGTGTACTACCAGTGAAATTGCTCTTGACAATGAACGATGTTACTGAAAAGCAGATTTGTAGCAGTCAGATGACCGCTTTACTTTAAATAAACAGTTGTGAAATGTCCATGTTTCTAAAATAATAAAATTGGCAAACCTTTGTGAAGTCGCTAGATATTTGAATCTTAACAACAGAACAATTTGCTATAATGTGTACACTTAACAGGAACCTCAAATGCTCAATTCCCCTTCAACTTTTTTCAATGCTCTTCTGGAAACTGAAGACATGATAACTAATCTGCCGGAGTACAGGGATGATTAGTGCCTAAAATGCCTACTAAGCCCCACACTACTACTAAACAAGCAGTGATCCAATCATAAAGGTAAAACACACACAGCGAGAGCTATACCTCCTTTGCCATTTTGGTAATGTGTGCCAATGCCAAGCTGTACTCTTCAGGAAGGTTGTGAGCATGGACAGTTTTAACACCAACTACAATATTGCATTGGTACCAAAATAATGCAATCATGGATTTTGAAAAATCTAAACTTTAATACAAATCTATAAAGGAAACACAGAGAACCCAGACTTCGAGAGCAACGGGTGAACTCTGGCTGAAGACAGGGGCGCAAGCAATTGATTTGATGAGCACATGTCTAAGGTACTGGAAGGTGTCTTGAAAAGGCAAAGAGAGGGGGTGTTTAAGTCCCTAGGGCTGTCTCAAGGAACTCAGGGAGACAGCATCAAAGTATTACTTGTCTTGGGTGTTCAACAGCGTTGAGCCCAGATTTGTGGCACGTTGCTACTGTTGAGCCGGTGTCAAGACAGTCAAGTTGAGTTGTTTGAGGGATGAGTCAGTGTTGACTCATCTTTGAGACAAGGCTCTCCGTGTTTGGATCGAGTCATCGCTCGAGATGGGTCAAGTCCATGGCCCCTGAATGGGTCGAGTCGGCAGTCAAGTCAGGTTGAAATGATGCATCTGCATGTGCCACTGTTGTGGGTAGGAAGAAGAGCTTTCCTCTTCCTTGGAAGCCTTTGTCTTCCCCCTCTATGGCAGAGGACATTGCAATAGACTGTCCCCCCAACAGAATTATATGTGAATCATTCTTGCTTAAGTCCAAGATCAATAAAATTAAGGCAAAATGCTATATTGGGTTGGTCCAAATTCAGGCTGCTGTAACAAGTGTCCTTTGACTCCTGATGTCATACCTAGAATGCTCTGTCTGCAGTAAGTGGGGGAAGGAAGTGTAGGAACCCGTCTTGTGGACTAAACCTCTCCTCTGGCTAGTCTACCTCCACCCCCTTCCCATGTATGCCTACTTCAAAAGGACTCCAATAAACACCACTCTGGTTTGAGGGTGTCTTTGTTATGTCAGGACTGTCTTTGAAGCACTGGTTCCCAGGGGACATCCCGGGGAGGATTCCTGTGCCCTGGAGCAAGGTGTCAGCCTTCCTCACAGGTATCAAAGGGAGGTACCTCCTGGGGATGCTCCTACATGGCTGTTGTGGGTACACCCACAAAGGACAACTAACACACACCAGCCCTGTCATGACTGAGTAACCCCTACAAGCTTACACTAATATGACACCCAAATGCTGTGGCTGTAAAATTGTGTGATTCCTGTAGCCAAAATGCCATAACGAGACACAATTTATAGTTATAGTTTAACGTGCCACCAGGCTGACTAGGGCACATATTATTATAGTTTGAACCAGAGACAGAGACAATAAAAAAAAACTCTGCTTGTTGGAACATTTTGTTCCAGCACTGTCAAGAATGCACATGTGACCGTTGAACTTTCCCTACTGACACTGCAGGCCAGTTGATGTTGATATAAAATCTGTACATGAGTACAGTAGGATTTTGGCATGGAGCATTGTTAAAGGGGGGTCTGATTAGAAGACCACCCTTTCAAAAACAAAATTACCCATTTAATTATTTTAGTGAAAATCAAATACAGTTCAGGTTATCCCGCCCCTCACCAGATAATGTCACAGAAACACACTGGGGGCCATGTTCTATGGGGCAGCACATTAATTTAAATGGAAGCAATAAAATGAGGCATAATCCTTTTTAATCTCCATTTAACACGTTGCCCCATTTTCATGCTCTACAAAAGGCATAGAATTTGGCATCTCCACTGTGCTTTCCTCCTCTGTCGTGGAAGAGCACATGGTTTTACACCTGCTTCAGATATTCATGCAGGCACCAAACCCAATGGATTCCTATGGAATCGACATAGCATTTGCACCTCCTAACTGGCAGGCATATTCCATAGGAATTCTTTAATAAACGCCACCTGAAAGTGTAATTTGCACGCAGCATTTTTCCAAAGCTGAGCATAAAAGTGATGAGCAAAGAGTATTTCGCCTTGCCTTAGTCTTCACAATTACATCCCTCCTAGCAAATGATGAAAACAACACGCAGAGAACCCAATGGTACAGATGTGCCAACGTTGCATTCTATTGCTTGCAAATTACAGAACATTTAAAATGACCCCTTAAAGTTCATAATGTATTTCAACTAAATTCATGTTATTTCAAAAATATTCACTCGTAATCAAAGCAGATTTTCCTTTTGGGGAGCATGCCAGTTGTACTTACAATGCTTGGTTGCTATGATAACATATGGACTGGAAGCAGTGGTCAATATGGATATAAAATGGCTCCAGATTATCGAAGGGAAATTTTGGAAGAAGCTTCTGGGGTTACCCCAGTGTATACCTATGGCCATCATAAGGATGGAATTGGGAATTCTCTCACTAAAAGCATTGGTTATGAAAAAAAAGAGCTGAATTATATGCAAAAATACTTAAGAACCCCTCTAATTCATTACTGTCTTGCATGATATTTGAGGTGGAAAACAACGTGCACTAAAAGCAATGATGGACTCTTGGTTCAATTAAATTGGCTGGAAGCCCTAATGGGGAGTTGACCAAGAGGATTTGAAACATTCTCTGGGCAAGAGCCTGGATCTATGGGACTGGCACAATAACTTTGTCTCGAGAAATTAAAAAGCTATATGTGTGTACACTGTATAATGTATACGTTCAAACAGTCTAAAAAATATCTTAACCTGTGTCCATTGATTAATCTTAGATGTTTTTTGCGGCTATTAGGAATAAACCATGTTCCAGTATTAGCAGCACTCGGCCAGGAGAAGAGATTACCTAAGCATTGACATGTGGTCTTGTGTTGTAAAACGCCTTTGACAGCGATCCCCCTTGTGGCCATGGCATGAACATTTTGTCTGCTGTGCCCTTTGCCCACTTTGCACTATGCTGTATGAGCTTAGGTGCATGTTTTAGCAGCGTCTTGCACAGATGCATCAGTGGAGTAACATCCCCCATTGTCACAAGTCTCAATTGACTGTCAATACTTACCGTTAGTTACACAGATACATTTCAAGAAAAACAACAAATATGAGCACGCTCCAACCTTTGCCGCTCAAAGCCTCTCCTTCTCAATTATCTCATTCTATCTGTCCAGTCGGCGCTGATAATGACCTAGAGTAGATAACTTTTTATCTCTTCTTTTACCTTACAGTTTATTCTCATCGCTCTTCAGCACCTCTTTTCAATTACAACATACAAAAAGACAGACTAGTCGACTTTCACATATACACCATGGTACTACTTTTCTCCTAGCCCCTAAAATACCCTGATTGGAGTTTGAGTCTTTCCCTATCATAAACCTGTTCATGTGCCTCCTATTTACCCTCTTGGGGTTTTGAAATGACTCCTTCTAGACCTGCCTGTGAGGTAGGAAACCAGGCTCTATAAAAATGCTCCTTTTTTAAACGCTCCTCGTTTATACTAAACAACCCCCTGTTACTTTTTTTTGATACCACAATCATCCCCTTATTTTGTCAGTCACCTCAATCTACTCACCATTCGCTCTTGAACTCAAGGTCCTCATTATCGACCCCTCCTCCAACTGACCACCATCCCCTTCAGTCCGCTGAGCGTCTTTGGTAACCAGGAGGGATTTCATCAAAGAAGGACCCGTCCCACCTGCATCGATCTTCTTGCAAGGAATCTATATCGGCCGCTCTCCACAGGAAACTTTGCAATCCACTGGCTAGATGGCAGAGGGTGTCCGATTATCTGAAAATGTTGAGACCTACTAATCGATGGGTTTTCCTCTGCTACCACGTGAACCCGGAGGCCCTTTAAGCGAGGAGGCGCTATATGGGATGGATGGGGATGCAGATTTTACTCTTACACCAATAATATGATATGATATGATAGGTTATTTAGAATGCGCATAATACCCAGAGGTTTCTAAACATGGACTTGGGGATCAAACCTGTGTTGCTCTGTGTCGTCTTGCTTCCAAGGTGAGCACGTTGCCCCTGGGAAACTCAGACTGACTCAGGAAGTTGGCAACATAACTGTTTTAATTGCAATTGTCTAAAACAGGGAGTACAATGGACATCAATGGACATCTCACAGCATGATCTCGAAGCAACATTTGAAAAAACATTCTTTTATGACAAAAATTCATCATACGTGACGTCATACTACGTAGCAAAATAAGAAACCTATGTGAGATTGTTGTTGGTCTACGGGGAACATTTAGGTATACTTTCTATGGGGGATAGGATGTTAATTGGGTCTCTAAGGTCAGGTGGACAGCTATAACCACCGCTAGTGCAAGTCATCTTCACAGTCATGAAATACACAACGTTTCAATGGCTTTCAAACTATAGGGCTCTTTGCTACATGGCCCTCTACAATTGGCTTGTACCCTTCTGGAATATTCCACTCACTAGCAGCATGCAAGCTGGTACCCCAGGTGCTGGCGGGTTGGACTTGAACATTCCTCCCCACCCAATTAGCCCATAATCCATCATCACTCCTGCTCTCTGCCATTGAAATTCGTCTTTGATCTCGGCCTTGAAAAGTATCACTGCTCCTGAGAATAGAAGGGAGTGTGAGCATGGCCTTATCTTCAAGTCTCGGTCTAGCTTGCCCAAAGTGTATTTTCATCTTGACCATGTGACAGGAGACCGTGTTTTCAGCTCCTTCTATGCGTTTAACACTATTAAATGAAAAAAACAGGAGTTCACCTTGCTTCTCACATTCATTGTATCTTCTCGAACAGATAACTAGTTTCTTGGCTGCCCCACCTCTTGACGCCTGTGCCAGCCAGACAACCTTTCTCAAATCTTCCCTCGTCGTCAGCTGTTTTCTTCAGTGCTTTCGGCATGTGCAATCTTCATTCAGCACATGAAATGTTACTCAATTCTTCACTTCGCCATCAGATTCTTTAAGGTCTATATATTCTCTTCATTGGCATCTCTTCTGGGTGCGTCATTTCTGCTTTTTGTGACGTCACCAGTCTTCTCGCCGAAATATAAGGGGAAGAATTTAAGGAATAGAAAGGGCATTCTCGAGCTCTGAACAATGGCAGAGGATTTGAAAGATGTCCCTGAGGATCCCAAAAGAGGAGAGGTAGTTAGACAAGCAAGTTGCATCATCCCTGCCACTCCTCCGAGCAGTCCAAAGCACATGCAAGCAGCTGCAGGGTATACTAACCCTGAGTATGTGCCCCATGCAACTCGACGACTGCATGCCGCCGCAATTTATGAAAATGTCCTGCTGCCTCTAGTAGCGTGTCCCGCACCCAACCCATTAGTAATGGAAACAGAAAATAGGGAACAAAGATTTAGAAACAGCTCTCTGAAGCACAGAAGCAGAGCTCGCACAAGTAACACAGGTGCGGGGAGAAGGGCGAAGAGCACCAATAGTTACTGTGAGAAACCAGAAGGTATATCAGCCACTAGTCACTGGGGATCTGTCATCCAGGTGGCCAGGACACAGCCATCGCTTTTGGATCCAGTTCCTGGGGGTGGACCAGTGTGGGAGGATCACCTAGGTGAGGGGTCTTCGGGAATGGGAGTGAGACACTGGATGGCAAGATGTGGTATCCCCTTCCCTGTAATACCTTTACCCCATCCTACCAGGTAGGAAATGTAGGAACTTCACCACCCTTCCCCCCCTTATTCTACATGAACACATTCACACGGACAGCCCGCTTTGGGAGAAAACAGACTAAAACCCAAGCAGTATACCTGATGTGTCCCAATACAATGGTCAAGTGAGTACAGGCAAGTACTGACCGACACTCACACCTGACTTCCTTTAAGCTTCCCCACACAGATAATAGGCAGAGCATGAAATCGAAGCAATGCAAAGTACACGAGGAAGCAGCAGTTTCAAGACGGCAGCTGAATGAGAGAAGAAAGACGGCAAAACAGGAGGGGATCGCAAGGAGGGAAGTTCCCTTGATCTTTCTGACAAGAGACCGTTACTTTCGAGAGCCCTCGAGATATGTGATGTGTCCACGTTAGTAGGAATATCCAAAATTGCCCAATGTGTGAAATAGGTAATTGAAGTAGTAGTAGTTGACCATGTGTACTAATCACCATCACCATTTGATGATAAGATTGTGGCTTTTTCAACGATCTTGTTTGGTTCTGTAATGTTATGTGAAAACATTAAACAATTTGTATTTATAATGTGATGTGTGTATCTGGACCAGTGTATGCATAATGACTTTGTAGGTCATAGTCTTCTATCCATTTTGCAAAGGCAATGATGCTTGAAGGGAGGGGTAGCCAGTATAATCTGCATTGTTATTTCATTGCAAAAGGTGACAGGAAAAGGGAAAGGACGTAGCGGATAATGCACAGAAGGCAGAGGCGAAGTTAGTACAAAAGAAGTTAGCACAATGGAGTATAGGAGTGGTGATTACGGGTTCATCTGTATGGCAGATGCAACAAAGGATGGCTCTGGTAGAAGTGAGAATGGCACCTGAGTGGACCGAAGGAGGGTACTAATGGTATCTGGGCAACCGGGGGTATCAGGGTGGCTACCAGGGTGGTTATCAGGGAAGCTACCCAGGAGGTTATCAGTGGGAAAGAGGAGGATTTCAAGAGGGGTTGGGTAGATAGAGGAGGAGGATTTGGCAGGATGGGGCAGAGATTTGGTGGGTCAGGACTATATTGGTTATTTGGGAAAGTGGGTAATTTGGCGTGAGAATGTAGGATCAGGCAAGTTTATGCACATAATTCCAAAGCACATCCTAGTGGGCTGGCAGTCCCAGTTACATATCAACAGCATTATGGGAAGATGCCTAAGTGTCCCGTATGGTGTGATGACTGCGCAAGCACCCCAGCAGTTACAACAGCCACAGTATCAATATCAAGCACCCGTACACCAGCAGATGAAACTTCCAGTGCCCAATATTACACCAGCGTATGCACAGCAGCAGACACAACAGCCATCCCCACAGATTTGGGATGGCACAGTGATATTGTACATAGGAGCAAATGTGGTGGGCGGTAACCCTTTTGTATTTGCAAGGTCAAACATATGCAGATTATGATAGTCCACAGAGAACCCTGACGTGTGCAGTCCTGTCAGTCACTGCAGACCTGGAAGAGGAACCACTGGTAGGTGTGGTGATAGGCAACAAATAATTCATTTTTATGGTTGACACAGGTTCAAGAAAATCATGCATATAGGAAGGGTACCTCCACTTATCAGGTAAGGTAATGGACATGCAGGGGTTGTCTGGGGCAATACATCTGGTTCCATTCACAGAAGACTTACCCATTTAGGTAGGTAACCAGGAGATATTGGTGCCACTATTGTTTTCAAAGACGGTGCCGGTAAACGTGTTGGCAAAAGATTTGTTAAGAAAATTGAACATGACAATTTAATTTTCAGAAGAAGGGGTAGTGTGTTCCACACCAGGAATTTGTTATGTTAGGGTTGTGGCAATAACAAGAGTGTTGTTCAGTGATGGTGTTACTAGGGGAGGACTCGTGCACCCGGATTTGTTTATGTGTGGAGTAACACTGTTGTTGAGTTGGGTGCCAGATGTTCATAACAAGCCATGGAGAGTGCCGTCAGAATTTTTGTTCAGACCAGCAGTGCCCCAAGACCATGTCCCAAGTACTATTATCACAGAAGATTTGGAGGGGGTTTTGATTGTGGATTACAAAACAGTGCTAATAGGGACTGATGATGTTTCAGAAGGCTTAAAAAAGCATGGATTACCCCTCTGTAAAGGAAACCAGGTTTGTGTCCTCTCATTGCAAAAAAACTATACACCTATTATGAATACGCCATTTCTGCTAAAGATATTGAATGGGGTTGCCTATAACCAAATATCTGAATACCTCAATCATCATCAGCTATTGAATAAACTCCAATCAGGCTTCATACAACACCATGAAATGGAAACAGCTATTCTTGATCTGAAGGCTAAACTGCTTGAGCTCATGGGTAAGGTCTAAGCGTCCCTTCCTATGATTTTGGACCTTTCCGCAGCCTTTGACCTGGTGGATCATTCCATACTGATGACCAGGTTGAGGCAAGTGGAAACATTTTCTAATTATGCTGCTCAATGGATTGCCTCCTTCTTAAGCGATAGACAATGTAGAGTTATTAGTGGGGAAGCAGAGGCTTAGCCGCTTACTTTATCATACAGCTTGCCTGAGGGAGCCTGCATCTCCATGTCACTTTATAATCTCTTCTCAGTCCCGTTTTTCGATCTATTGGAAAGTAAAGGTATCACATTCGCCAATAATGTGGATGACACACGCTTACAGGATCGCATGAGGAAGATGAGCGCAACATTAACAAGGTTTACAATACCATCCAAACTTGGATGGTTCAAAATGAATTGGCCTTCAATAAAGAAAAAACTGAATTCATGGTGCTTGGAGCTAGCCCCCCTGAACAAAAGTTTTTCTATTGCAGATTGCAAAATTGATGTTCAGAAGAAAGTGAAAACTTTTGGTATTATTCTGGACCAGAACCTGAATATGAAGGCACAGATCTGTGGGTTAGTTTCTGCATCTACCTACTATATAAAATTACTTCGGCCTCTTATCTCGCAAAAAAGTGAAGAGACAATCACAAGGGCCATAGTTGGCTCTAAAGTCGATTACTGCTGCACTCTGCTCATTGGCAGCTCGCAATCAGATTGGGATCACTTACAGGCGATTCAGAACAGTGCAGTTAGGGTGGTGAAGGGACTCAAATGGAGAGACCATGTGTTGGATGCAAGTCTGCAGTGGCTCCCGGTGAATGCCAGACTTCAGGTCCGGCTACTTCTTATTACTCACAAATATTCCCTGGGACTCATACCATCCTACCTGAAGGATCATTTGGTAGAGAAACAAAACATGAGAGCCTTAAGATCTAATTACACCAATCAATTTATGACGCCACGTTGTAATTCCAAAAAAGCCCTTATGGGATCATTTGTCACTGCTACCGCAAGTGCCTGGAATGCCCTCCCGGCGGTTCTTAGGGAAATCAAATCAACTGTACTTTTTAAAAAGAAACAAAAACCCCTGCTATTCTGTTAGACTACTCCTATAGTGATGCTTTCTTTGAAGTTCTGAGTTTACATCTTCTTCCTCCCATCTCAGGGTGTTCTTTTTTTGCTGTTTTGTGGCGCCCTTAATGTGCGATATAAAGACAAATACAAATAAAAATGAGGAGGCAGGTGAGTGGCATACAGTTTTGTGGATTGACCCTGCTCAACCATTGAGTGCAGTGTCAGACAGACAGTTATTTGAAGATGCTGACAATGATGGCAAAAGGATTTTGGAAGTATGCATTTCCTGTCAAATAATGATTCAGCACAGGAATGCCGCATGGCCTGTACTTATTGCTAAA
Organism: Ambystoma mexicanum; assembly: GCF_040938575.1. Taxonomy (NCBI): domain Eukaryota; kingdom Metazoa; phylum Chordata; class Amphibia; order Caudata; family Ambystomatidae; genus Ambystoma; species Ambystoma mexicanum. The sequence continues at coordinate 677,120,559 of NC_090928.1, forward strand.
AGCATGCCTGCACATTTACAAGATGACCAGCTACAGGACCCAAGCACTTTATGGATTGACAACCTTCATGATTTAGGGATATTGAAGAGCATAGGAGCAGTACGTATTAAGTTGAAGCAAGGAGCATTGTTACCTAAAGTGCGACACTACCCATTGTCAAGTGAAGCAGATGAAGGGGGGCATGCGACAATTGTTGCACTATGGCGGCAAGGCATTATAGTGCCCTCAGAGTCGCAGTGTAATACGGCTATATACCTAGTCAAAATAGCAAAGGGGTAAAGTTGGAAGTCCATACAAGATTTACACCCATTGAATAGCATAGTGGAAGCAGAGTTCCCACTTGTACCAAAACCCACCACAGTTCAAAAGAGGCCACACGTTTTACCATAATTGATTTGAAAAATGCCATTACACCCTGATTCTCAATACGTTACTGCGTATCTCAACCAGGGGCAGAGATTTCAACACAACAGACTCCCACAGGGGTACTGTGAGTCCCTGGGTATTTTTAACCGAGTAGTACACAATGATTTGGGCAATATACAAGTACCGAGCATTAGGAGGGAAACTGAGGAGGAGATAGAGTAAAATCAGCATAAGGGTGGTATATTAGACACTCTGGCCGATGTGCAGAACCAGTAATCGGACTTGTGGGATAATAACATGCGCAATGTGGGGAGGGAGAGGTCAAAAAGAGCTGCTATATATGCTCCTTGATACCTCATGTGACGGGCGCACCCAAGTTGTTTACACCCAAATAAATGCCACCTCTTATAGCCCAATGTCCGGTACAATTAGCCTTGTGCAGACTATGGAGTCTTTTCCAAGGGCACACTGTCCAAGCTGTAATTATGGACAAGGATGATGAAGAATGTGCCAAGAAGAAAGAACAGGTGCAGTGCAAGGTGTGATCATTGTAGAAGATGGAAGGAGCATTGTTTTCCAACAATAGATGCAGGGGGCTTACTGGGGTTTCCTGAAGACGTCGCGTGAATCAGAACTGTGGGAAAATATGGGTTAAATACATGCTGCGATTGACATGGAATGAGCTAAAGAAAACACCAACAAACAGCAGTGAAAGTACAAAGGCCAGCAGAGTATTCTTTTTGCTTTCGAAGAAATGGCACTGTATTCATAGGAACAAACAGTTGTTGCAACAAGACCTTGTTTATCCCTGATCTAGCTGAGGGCACAGCAGCATTAATGAATGTGTACTGGGTGTGTGGACAAAATGCATATTTACAGCTCCCACCATCATGGAGGAGTGTATGCTGTGTTAGTAGTTTCTGATTCTCATCTATCAGTTTTAAATGTGCTGGCGACAGAACGAACTAAGCCCTCAACCATTCAGCGAGTTTGAGGCTCACTAAGAGGTCATCACCAGAAGAGATCTAACTACATGTCCAAAGACTCCTAGAAACTAAAGGCAATTTTGGAACAATACTGATTGTTTACCAAGACAGACATTTTTTGCCTCCCTTCTGGTACCAGGTATCCAGACTGTAGCCAATGCAAAATGGCTGCAGATAACCAGATGGGAGATGCTTCAGATGGCAAACCAGACAGAGCAGGGCCTTAATTCAATAAGGAGTGAGTTGAGAGCCATTAAGCACATGACCCCTCACAACCGATATGTTCTGGACTTGCTCACAGCTATGGAAGGGGGCATATACAAGAAATTTGGACTGTCTTTCTGTATGTACATACACCCAGATGATGCTGACAAAGGATCATTTTCTCATGCGATAGGGGCCCTTCCCAATTTGAGGATTGCCATGGAGAGAATTCAGATGACTGGTTTGATGCCATGTTCTTATGGGCCCCATTGTGATGAGAGATAGCTGTAAAAGCACTGTTTCCCATTGCAGTATTTTTTCTCTTAACCATTTGTTCATGTCAGAAGTGCTGCACAAAGACTTTGCAGAAGAGTGCCATTATGATGAAATCAATGAGGGTGGGTAAAGCTCTTCCTCTCACAAAGCACAAGTACACCCAGACTGATAAGTGGGATGGGTTTGTCAGGCCAAGAATGGTGAAAATAGAGCGGCCTTAGGAACCAATGGGGACAGTGACCCACGATACGCAGATAAGCATTAATTGTATCCAGCTGCAGGGCCTGAACATGGTGTGAACAGAATGTCAGTAGGTAGAAGATCAGGAAGGGATGCACCCTTTGAAGGACACATTCATGAGAATAAGGGATGGGCCAGGCAAAGATTTAGAACACTACTGCCCTCACCAGAGGGTGGACACCTCGTATGAATGTGACCTACACACACAACCTAAGCATAGAAATCTTTGGAATTCAGACTCAAGGGCAGTGCCCTGGTCACGTCATCCCTGGGCGCCTGGGGTCAGTAGGAAATAAGGGGGAAGCCTTGTCTGGAACATCTTTTGATCTGGGACAGAAGGAGCGGAGGTGATGCCAATAAATGTACTACAAGACTGGGGGTGCAGCTCGGTTAATGGGCTAATCAAAGCAGAGTTAACCTCACCAAGTTACTTTGATCGCATCTGGAACAAGAGGGTGCACATAATGTGATGGTGCACATCATGTCATGGTCCCAAATTTACGAACCCTATTGATAAGAACCCACATATCATATACCTGGGTCAACAGTGACGATGTGGGAGACCACGTGTCTAGTGTATGCTGGTAGCCTAAATGTGGCCAATTGGTCAAGGGATTATAGGGGGGTTAGCATGTTCTAGAGGTGGTAGCCAATGAGGGTGGTGGGATTATGCTGTACTCATGATTATGCATAGTATTTTTAATTTGCAGTTTGGCTGCTATATACCCTGTAACCCTTTGGAAATTCATAGTGCTCAGTGTCAGTTTGGTTCTACGGGACCATCTGGGACCCTTTTTGCATGTAATAAGCCTTGTTATCCCTTTTAAAGGAGTGCAGTGATTAGTTTGTCGTTTGGATTGATTTTATTCCCGGTTTTTGTGTTACAGGAAGTGTGGACAGCATTGAGGTGGTGCTTGAAACAGAAGGTCAGCGTGCCATATGTGTTAGATGTTAAATTGTTATGTGATGGAAATAAGGCTAGTCAAATTGCATCACATAGTGGTATAAAGGGCCAAACTGGTCTAATATATTTCAATGTTTACTTACCAAGCAACCAGACCCTTTCTTGGGGCAGACTGGCCGTGACTTGTGGAAGACTGCTACTTTTCAAGCTGAAGGCATCATCAGTTGCTCTGGGCAATATGCATTTATGTGGCTGATGATCTGCTGTGCACACCATTTTATTTTTTATTGTGTACTGCATATTTTGGTTGCTAAACGTCTGCTACTTGACTCGCTGAGGCGAAGGAGAGGTATTCTCACACAAAATCCCCTTTCACCTTGATGAGCTCTGCAGGGGTTTACATACTTGGCAACATTCTGTGGACAAAAAGATGTAGGATTTTTTCAAGTTTCAAAAATAATAGTTTGCATAACAATTACATCACAGGAAAATACATACCATCCATTGTTGGTACCACTGGAGCATTCTTAAATACACAACCCATCAAACAGCACAACATGGAAAGATGTTCAAATGTTTAAAATGTCTAATTCTGAATGGTAAGTTAAAGGCATGGTCCAGTAAAAATGTTTATTGTCCCTACAGGTCGGCCATGTTTTTTTAAGCCTAAGTGGCTCGATTTTAGAAAACTTTCCTATGGACCTTACCTGAGTTTTCGTCCATTAAACGCACGCGAAAACAGGCACCAGGGAGCCGCCATTTTGTGATAATCCTATCACTTGCCGCATCGCCCTGGCTGACCTGATTCTGCGGCACTAAATCAAATCCCCCGCCCCTGAGCCTGTCATCAGCAGACTCGTACTGCCCATTTCCCAACGCCAAAGCATGTCTCGTGTCAACAATCGCTGCGCCTCTGACGTGTCGCCATGGAAATGGCAGGACGCCTCTTTCCTCAATAAGTATAAACAGACCGTTTCCCAACACACAGCAGCAGATTTTCGATTCCATTCCTCTCTCTGTGTTACTTTGAGTATTCTGTGACTCGTTTCTGTGCTCTGGTCAGCTACCTTCGCCACTTGTAGCCCGTGTGAACACCTGTACCATCTCTGTAAATTATTTTACTTTGTTTACCACACAATGGTAACAATAATGCTCTACATGTACGAGCCCGAGTATACCGAGGAGGAACTACTGGAAAGGGAAGCACGCGAAAACGGCAGTTGGGAGGACGATTCAACAGATGAAGAGCCTGGGCCTAGTCACATGGACGGCGTCTCCACCTGGTGCACATGCAATCGGTGCGAGCTAATGCCAACCGAGGAAGAGAACTGCTGCTGCCGAGAAAACTCGGGATGCCTGGCCTACATTTCGGAAGGCGAGCCACGACCGCTATGCATCACCGAGCTGCCAGACTTCAGGGCAGCCTGCCTCACACGGGCCATGTTGAGAATAATGATGGTGCTTATGCACGAACTTCACGCAACTGTTCCTCCTCGTAATCCGAGTAACGAGTAAGTATACTCTGCTTGTCATGCCACTCCTATTTCATGTTCTTCTACTATATCCAAAATTATATATTCATATCATAGTAACGCATGAAAGTCGTTCAATAGTGTGCATTGTCTAGATAGCATTTGTCCGTGCAGAATGCCATTAGTTACAAGAATTTTCATTGACAACAAACGTATATTAAACTTATCTTGGTCATTTAAAAACAGTTTGTTTCATTCCTTTTCACAGGTGGTACAGGCTGGTGGCCTATCGTTCCTTTACATGGTGGCTCCACGGGAGGCTTGGACACCGCGTTCGAAGAGTGATACCCGCCTGTGCCGTTCGTGCCATAAGAGAAACGTTCCCGAGTGACAGCGGTCAGTACAGGGGATTTTCTCTCGCTGTGCTGCAACCTGACCTGTATAATATTTAAAGTCTTGTATTTTTGTGTCATGAAAATAAGATACGAAATAAAACACCACATATATTTTAACAACGGTTGTTTCAATTTTTTTCATGAATCAAGTGTGTCTCCATTCAAGGATGGACGTCAGACATCTGTGCTCCGAATGGGTGAAGGTCTGGTCGCTGTGAAGCAGGGTGGTCACTATCTATCTAAGCTAACATAACATATTCTCGATAATGCATGCACTAAATAACACTTGTTCAAGGTCTTTCAGTAGGTTATGTTTCTATAAAAGTCACACACATATCTATACTAACAATTACCATTGGATTATACAGGCCTTAGGGTCTTGACCACTATAATACACCGGTTAAAGTGTGGGTCTGTGCTCACAAGAATCTCCGGTATGTGGCATTTGTTATTGATAAGCAAGGATATACTATCAAAGGCAGTTCGCACCCGTGGATGAGCGCTGGCATGTGGGGCTGTCTGGGGCGCGAACGGCCAAGGTGCCAAACAACATGTACACTTCAAAAGGTATCCCACGCCAAGGGGCCATCGGTCACATGGCCTCCTCAGACCCCGTGTCTCCAGCCAGGCCTCCCCTTGAAGCAGGCCCCCCCCTGCAATCCACATAAGTGTGTCTCCATTCAGCTGTCTTCCTGTGCCTTATCTGCATGCCCCAGGTCCATCTATCCCACCCCCTCTATCAAAGCCGGTTCGCACCCGGGGATGAGCGCTGGCATGCGGGGCTGTCACGGGCGCAAACGGCCAAGGTGCCAAACAGCATGTACACTTCAAAAGGGTATCCCACGCCCAGGGGCCATCGCTCACATGGCCTCCTCAGACCCCGTGTCTCCAGCCAGGCCTCCCCTTCAAGCAGGCCGCCCCCCTAAAACCACGACATACATATGTCATTCATTCACAAACACACCCCTGTTTCTAATACTTTATAAACCACTTGATATGTCTCATAAGAACATCTTTGTGCTTTGCAAGTCAACTCCTGAACGTGCTACCTGGCAACCACTGAGATCTACGCTAATCTGCTCGTCGTCGTGCTATCCGTGAACTTCAGTGACCGCTTAGAGCAAACCCATCAGTGTGCTACCTGTGGCCACCCACCTATTCTCCTGCAACATACTGCTCTGCTTGCTGAATCCAACTGTTTGTTGGTCAAGGTAAGGCCATGTATCCTAGTCATATTTTGCAGATTTTTAAATTTCTATCTATTTGCGAGTAGAGTACACAATAGTGCTATGTTCATTGGTCTCATTGCTATTGACTTGAGTTTCCATTGCTATGCTATCAATAGATCTATTTATTTTCATCTTTGTCTATTGTCATCGAATTGCATCCTTCGGGGGTCCAGTCTATAATGTAAGCATGTTTCCTTCTCGTGCAAGACAGAACATCCAAGGGACGAGTCACACGTTCAGATTTTAGTCACATCATTTATATATTTCTGCAACTTATGCAAATACTAAGCCGCACATAATGAACTGGTATAGTTCCGGCGACCAAAACAAACCTTGCATTGATCATTGTATGATTCATTTACTTTTGCATCAAATCTTTATTCATGAAGATTGTGTAATAATGTCAATATTTACTTTTCAGATTTATCAACAATGCCTCCTGTTCGATTAGCGGTTGCCCTTCGAAGACCCATGCGAAATCTGAAGGCACTACAATGCATGTATTCCCGAAAACTGTTGATCGAATAAGAGAATGGGTCAGACATTGCGGATATCCACTGGATGAGCTGGAAAGTAGAGTCCAACAAGTCTTACAGGACAAGAGGGGTGATCGATACCGCATCTGCAGCCGGCACTTTTCCTTGAACAGCATCTTGGGTAACAAAGAAGAATAAACGGCGAACGACATGGAAATTGCTCGAAAACGCTATTCCCACTCTATTCGTCCACATTCCGCCACCGGTGAGTCAAGTGTCCGGATTTAGCTTTAGGCCTTGCGGTAGTGTGTAGGTAGCCAAATGGATTAATTAATATTGTAGGTGTTCTATCCCTTGTAATAATTTCGATATTGATATGAGTGTATAGCTTTTTGAATAATGACATTTATCAATATGTTCTTTTTCTATTTCATAACCCACAAACGAAATGTATATATATATGGGAACAGGGAACTGTGCTGTATTGAGCATTTTTCAAGTATTCTGTCACCTTACATGGCTATTTTTAATATTGGCATTTCATTATCAATCATTAATTTACCTTTACAACTTCTTGACTATCCCTTGAATCTGAAGCAAGAACATTCTACATCCTTGACGTGGTCGCAGTTATCAACCACTTCTAGTGCGTATCAGGTAATCTTACTAGGCTAATCCGCTACATACTTGTTTTATGCATGTCAAGTAATAATTTTATTCTATCGTTTTATTATTTTACTGAATGTTTGGTTAGTGCTTTCCAATTGCTATACACCTTAGTTATCGTCCACTGGTGTTTGTTTTCAGTTATAATTAGTGTTATCCATACTAATGCAAGTACTGTCTTTCAGGGAGATGCTGAAGCGTCCGCCACATCTACAACATTTCTAGATGTTCTTCACCAGCAGGAGGTATGGATACTGACAGCTCCATCGAGGGTCATCATCAGAGCTGGAATTCTTGTCGTTTGATTGTTCTACACAATGTTTCATTTGTGGTTAGCCGTTGATATGTACCTGTGCTGTCGACCCCAGGTGTGTGTTATGTTTTCACTATTGTAATCCTCACTAATACAAGTAGTATGTTTCAGGCAGTTGATGGAGCATCAACCCCTGCACTTGATGCGGAGCCTGACATTCAAGTAATTCCAGGGGAAGTGGAAGCGGGACCATGCGTATACGAATCGGCGCAACAGCTTTCGAAAGTGCGAACTACATTTGTAATATCCATAGATATTCTTCAGCAGCACTAGGTATGGATACTGACAGCTCCATCATGCGTGTTCATATAACGTGATTCCATTTGCTATACTTTCTTCCCTATTAACGCAAGTGCTGTGTTTCAGGGAGACGACAGAGCTTCCACTACAATCACAACATCCCATTTAGATGATGCAGATGTAAATAAATCGGAGAAATAACTTGATGAAATGTGATCATATTTAGATTTTCCTTGATTCTTTTAGACAATGCATCATTTGTGGTTATCTCTTTATATGTACCTGTGCGTTCGACCCCAAGTGTGTGTTATGTTTCCAATATTGAAAACCATACTAATGCAAGTACTGTGTTTCAGGGAGACGACGGAGCTTCCACTACAATCACAACATCCCATTTTGATGATGCAGATGTAAAGGAATCAGAGAAATAAGTCGATGAAATCTGCATATTTATATTTTCCGTGATTGTTTTAGACAATGCATCATTTGTGGTTATCTCTTTATATGTACCTGTGCCGTCGAACCCAAGTGTGTGTTATGTTTCCAATATTGAAAACCATACTAATGCAAGTACTGTGTTTCAGGGAGATGCTGATGCCTCCTCTCCAATACAACCACTCATGGCAGTCCATGCAGCGCCAGAGGTATGGATACTGACAGCTCCATCGAAATAGATCATCACTGGTCGAATACTTGTCGTTTGATTGTTGCACACAATGTTTAAATCATGTTTGGCTATTGAGATGTACCTGTGTGTTCGTCCTCACATGTGTTTTATGCTAACAATATTTTGATACATAGTAATGAAAGTACTATGTTTCAGGGAGACGATGGAGCCTCATTCCGTGCTGTCTATGCAGATACAGAAAATATAGTCGTTGCAGCGCAAGAGGAAGGGAGAACATGCAGAAACGAATCGGAGCTACAGCGTGCAGATGTTTATGGTCGAGTCAAAAAAGTTGCAAAGAAAAAAACCCCAAAAAAGGTTCGTTACAAACAGTTAATAACTTAAATAAAAAATGTTTGTGCTGGGGACTATTGTATGTTTTTTTCCAGTCAATTGGACTACACTTTATTTTGTGTTTAAACTGAACATCCCTTTTCCAATCTCTCCTCTAGTTACCCGTGGGTGTCAGAACTATACATACACAGACAGTGAAGCGAATGAGAGATGTTGATTGCCAGACCATGTACACTATGGAGGAACTATTAATTGAGGCGAGGCGTGTTCAGGCTCGAGATGCTCATGTCCAATGGCCAGAACATGAATTAACTGTGTTTGGAGAATACAGCAAAGTTGCATTGGACCATTGCTACAGTGCGACCGCACCACCACAAAAAGATGATATTGAATGTATTGAAGATAGCTCTGAAGTAGTTGCAGATCAATTCACACAATCTACACCCGCCAAAAAATTGCCACCCAAAAACATGTCGACATTGTTGTGTTCTCCCATCAATGTTGAAGTAGCAGATGTCAAAATGACAGAGAATGAACCAGCCGCAGCATCCATAGACGCATCAGAACTTGATAGCAGCAATATTACTTTCCAATGTGTTGAAATCTCTGCAACGTCACAGGCCGAAACAACGTTGACGCAGGATGACAGTCTAATGAAAGAGAGCAAATACATTGTATTCGACTGTTGTTTGATGGAAATTATAAGTATGCTGAAATGTGGGCATTCAGTTAGAGGGAAAGTATGTGGGAAGCCATTCATTAATTTAACTCGTCAAATAAAAGGCAGTGACGTCAAAATAAATTCCGCCTGTCGATTAAATCATAGGTTCTCATTGTCTGCACAAACGATGCTGGGGAAAATGCCAGCAGGCAATCTACTGTGTGCAGCTGCATCACTTTTTAGTGGCTCCAGTTTTAGAAAGTTAGAGGCTTTCTTTCAGTTTGTGGGACTCCATTTCATGTCTAAATCGCTGTACTACATATACCAACGTGATTATCTGTTTCCAGCCATTAGTGATGCTTGGAAAATTGAACAATTGTCTCTAGCAAGTACATTCGAAGGGAAACATTTCAGGCTAGCCGGCGATGGACAGTGCGACAGCCCTGGATTTTCTGCCAAGTACTGCACCTACCACTTTCAGGACATGGATAGTAAGAAAATTATGAGTTCGGTGGTCGTGCAGGTAACACAATGTACATCCTCAGTGGCCATGGAGAAACTAGGATTTATAAAATCAGTGGAATATCTATAATCAAGGGGAATGCACATCGACCTCATAGCCACGGACAGACACATTTCAATTGCCAAGACAATGAGAGAGCAGTTCCCGCTTATTAATCATCAATTTGACATATGGCATCTTGCTAAATCAATCAGTAAGAAAATCTCGGCTGCAGGAAAAAAAAAAGGTTTTGAAAGTATTTTGCAGTGGTCCCAGTCTATCACCAACCATCTTTGGTGGAGCTCAAAAACTTGTGAAGGGTCAGTGGAAATACTACTTGAAAAATGGCAGTCACTGATGCACCACTGTACCAACGTTCACCACTGGTCAGAAAACCTACATTTCCACCAATGTGAACATGACCCTTTGTCCCCAGAGGAGGCAAGGAAGAAGAAGTGGTTGATTCCATCTTCACCGACACACAAAGCCATTGAGAAGATTGTTTTCGACAAACCTCTATCAAGAGATTTGAGAGGACTGACAGAATTCTGTCACACAGGAGATTCGAAGGTGTTCCACAATATGTGCCTAAAGTACAGGCCAAAGCGCTTGCATTTTAGCTTTTGGGGCATGAAACATCGCACTCTACTAGCGGCCTTGGCCCATAACAGCAATGTCGGACGTGAATAATCTAGGACTAGGGGTAAAGTAAGGATGCCTCGCTACACTAAGTTGTTTTCAAAACGAAGTAAGCAATGGGTGATCAAACCAGTCTATGATGAAATGCAGTTCGACTTTGTGAAAGGCCTTATTGTTGCTGTGTTAGAGAAGCACAGATATCGAATTTTGGACGTTTCTGTGCAGAGCAGTGATCCATTGCCACCGAACATTGCAACTGTGCCATGTCCACCAGAAGCACAGCTGGTTGTGAAGTACAAATCCCGGTTTAAATAATTGCAATACGATTGTCTTTTTGTAAATAAATGTTATTGTACAGTGTACCTGTAACCCTAACCCCTACCTTCACCATCATGGGTGGCGAACAAGCTGGGTGTCATCTTTGAATTCTCTCTATTCACCTCATATATGTGTGTGTATATATTTTTCTCATGTAAATGTAAATGCTGCGCACTGTTGCACACTGTTAACGGAGGGTAGGCTTGTGTATTGCAAATAATAAAACAAACAAACAATAAATCTTACTTTTAACTCAACTCCTGTGGTAGTTTATACTTTCCCTGACCTTCCGCCAAAAAATAAATGTCTCCATTTGGGCTGCAAAGCTCGCAGACAAAGGGGACAAAACTTAGAACGCGCCAAGCGGGCCGTGGCATTTGGGAGAGAAGCCAGTTCGCATTTGCACATTGTGGCGCACTACATAGAGGGATTCTAAACTTCAAGTTCTCACAGATGCCTTTACTACGGATGTTGCAAATAAAGAATGCGAAGGACAGCGGCTTTGATTTTCAGCTCGCGCCCAGAAGAGGCCCACAAGTCGCACTGGAAGTATAAGGGTCTATTGTTTTTTGACCTTGAGACAGGGACCATGCCGAAAGAACTTCATTTGAAGGGGGTGCTCAATAACGTAAGAGACGATAAGGCAGAAAATTCAGAAACTAGACCGAGTTTCATTTTAGTTCAGTATACGAAAAATCTTTGCAAAGAGCACGGTCCGATTTACAGATTGCATTACGCAGAGACACAATGTAAATCTTTAAACGCTTTTATACCGGAATGAAGAATTAATGAATGGATACATGAATAAATGAATGAATGAAGAGCTAGGAAAAGCAAGGAAAATGTGTTCGTAGTGGGCACATGGGCATGCAGGTCCACTGGTCTCACCGATCTCGGTCCTTGGCCCAGCCACTTTTCTCTGCACTGCCTACCTGCACTACGGGACTGTCTCTGTATCCTTCAGCCCCTTCTCCCGGCATTTACCTTGCACTTACCACCAGCTGGCCCTATTATTTATCTTGTATTCTACTAACCATGTACAGCACTTTTACCCCCTCTCCCCTTCCCCATGCGCGATCTGAAAGACACCTGGCATAGTAGGATCGTTGTCTGTCTGCCCTTGTTCCCCCCCTGCCTCATCGCGACTTGAAACACTTGTGTATAGGCGCGTTACAAATGCCATATCATATATCATATCATTCCACACGCATGTAGACTAACTGTTGTTTCTCATTGTGTGTTGGCCTCGATTTATTTAGTTACTTTTCGCATTGATTTTAGAGCCGAACATACTCCATTGAACTATCCTTGCAAGCAAATAGTTTCTGATCGACCGTAATAAATAAAATGAGTAATATTAATGAAGATCGGCTGGCGAGACTAATTATAATTTTTTTGTTTTCATAACAGGTATTTGCTCCCCTTCTGCTACTGTCATCGGTTTGAGACACCGGCAGACGGATTCCTCAATAGACACCTGCAGCTTTGTGTGAACAACTGGAGCACGTTAACCATATTATGGGACGATCGCCAAGGGCTCACATGCCCTTACGCTGTACTAGTGGCTAGAAGCAACATATCAACCTTTACGGTGGACTAGTGCTTAGTTGATGGAACAGCCTTGCGGTTCACCGTGCTTCCAAAGTGCTTCTTTTAACGAAAAAGCAACACCCTGTGTACCATAAAGGAACAGCGCGTGACTCAATATTAACTTAGACGGATTTGCGGATACAGATAAAAGAAAATAAATGGCTTTCGGAGTTCATATGGCAATTGCTAAATATTCTCTAAACATTTAATGTCAAATAAATGTACTTTACCAAATGTACCGTGTTGCTGTTTGATTTTAAAGTACAGTTTCATATTCCGAATTGTGGCGCGCTGTTTTGTGAGATGGTCTCTGTTGGTTTCCGGGTTCTGTGTGGAGTCGCGTAGAAGACGACTGGGCGCGGTTGCCTACGCAGCACAGAAACGTCACAGAGAGAGGCGGGGAATATGAATGTTTTGATAATGTCAGGCTCAGGGGCGGGGGATTTGATTTAGTGCCGCAGAAGGAGGTCAGCCAGGGCGATGCGGCAAGTGATAGGATTATCACAAAATGGCGTCTCCCTGGTGCCTGTTTTCACGTGCGTTTAATGGACGAAAACTCGGGTAAGGTCCATAGGAAAGTTTTCTAAAATCGAGCCACTTAGGCTTAAAAAAACATGGCCGACCCGTAGAGACAATAAAAAATTTTACTGGACCATGCCTTTAACACCGAATCATACATGCTAACCCTCCCGATTTTTCACGGCCTCCCGCCTAAAATAACTTTAGCCCCAATGCTTTTCTATAGAAAAATATAGGTCTCCTGATTTCCCTGTCAAAATCTCCCTCCCAGGTGCCCAAGAATGTTGGCATGTATGCCGAATTCAATTACCTAACTTCACAGAAGGTAATCACACAGAGCTGGTAGGAAGCGTTTGCCACTGGTCTGTAGCAGCAGCATGGGCAATACATATGTATTTCTGCAGTGCAAGATGAATAACTGAACAGCATGGAGACTGATAGCTTCCTCAGTCTGATACGCAGATGCTGTGTGATGGTGGTACGCTCTGCCACTTGACTTCACTAGTGATTGACCTAAGGCATGTCCTGGCCAGAATGCCGAGCAGAGACATGTAGCTGTCAAGTCACTGGAATGGTCTGAGCCTATCACTCAAAGTAATCACTTACCTGCCCACTGCACCTACAGACAAACTAATGTGTTGCATGCTTTGTCCTGGACCGGTCTCAAGCAGCCTGCCTTAGAGTCACATAAACAGACATGCCAACATTCCAACTCACCTGGGCGGGAGATATCAGAGAAATCAGGAGTTGCACATTTTCCCATAAGGATGCATTGGGGCTAGAAGTATTTTAGGCGGGAGAACGTGAACAATAGCAATATTTTTTCACAAAAAGTCAGGAATCCCATACCTAAATCGGGAGGGTTGGCATATATGCCTAAATTACCTGCCCCTGTAAAAAACAGCAGGATCTGTCACCCAAATCTGTAAGCAGTAGAACTGCTTAAAAAGCAGTAGCCAACTCCCCAAATCAGTAGGATTGGCAAGTATGCTTTTAGGCTACACAATGAATGTTTTCAATCATTTTAACATTGCTTTTAGGGCCTGCTGCAAAGCATCAGAAAAAGCAGCTTGGCAGATGCCAGTGCTACTCTAATTTAGAGAGTACTAACTAAGGTAGATGACACTGCCCTGTCACATCGGCATGCCTTTGGCACATGCTCATCTGATATGCCGATCAAATTGATGCAACATCTATAAATCATTTCCTTGCAAATCTGCCACTGTGGCCCTGGAGCTGCTCCTCGGCCCTGCTCAGCAGGCACTGGATTCCAAACATTCACCTCATCCCTCTGCTGCAGTGCATTAAGTTCTGGAAATGATAAAGCTGCTGCCAAGAGTGGCATTGTGCTCTTTGAAATCTTTGCCAATCTTTCAGGGTTGAAATCTCTGGTCTCTGTTCGCATCTAATGTGTTTGCTAAAATCATAGTGAAACCCGCGAGCTGGAGAACACCAACAACTTTAACATTCCCTGAGTGCTGGTTACAGATAAATCACTTCATCTTACTACTATTAAGAATGACTCTGAAGTCAGCGAGTAGGTGTGCGAGACTCAACTGTGTTGCTGATTCCCAAAAACTACAGTTTTGTCCATTTACAAACATTTTCTACTGTCTTCAAAATCCCTCAGACGCAAAGATTTTGGGGCAGATTCATGGAATTATCTGCGCAGAAAATAGAGTACTTGTGCAGGCAACTGCGCGCAAATCCTCCTTCGTTGATTCATGGAATCAAATGCGCTGTACTTTTCCAGGACTTGCGCTGAGTTTGCGCTGGCACAGCACATCTGTGCGAGCTGTCGAGGGCCTTGCACGAGACTCCACGCAGAGCGTGGGCACTGCTTGCTCAGAGGACTGGGAAGGGGGCGGAACACCAACAATGGGGAAGAACATGGGAAAAATGGGCGTTCCGAGGGACGGCCTGAGGGCAGTCCCTCGCACGGTCAGTATTCCGTGTCACAAGACGTATTCATGTATTAGATTGTGCAACCTCTCGGCCGGGAAATGGCCACGCAAGTCCTCCAGACGATCTGTCACCCAAAGGCAGGCGTAAGTACACTTGCACCTGGGATTTGCAGCACGGAGGTGGGTTGCATGTCAGGTGGGCGTATTTCGGCCTGGGGAATTTTTGCTTTGCGTGTGGGCATGTTGGGGCCGTTCCGGTCACGGCTTGTGAATATGGTTACTTTGTGTGAACAATTCCATGAATACGCTGGGAGCACATTTTTTATTCTGCACGCAGGCTCGCGCAGTGTCCTCGGCGCATGCCCTTGCAGGATTTCTGCTTTCGTTTTCATGAATCGAGCCCCTTATCTGTAATGCCATCCCTGCGCAATTCCGACTACTGCATTACTATTGCGTTTAAAAAAAAAAAACGTAGGTCCTGCATCATCAATGTCACTACCATCCCACCACAATTGAAGAAAATCATCAGCCAGACATAGGAGTATTTCTTTCTTTTCCAATGTAAAATCTAGAATATGCAAAGCAAGCAATCCAACCAAAAACACAATTCCATTGCAAGCTGTACAAAACATGACAATCCATATATTATAGGTCCACCATATTTGTTTAATTTATTTAGGCATTTTCTAGTGCACGCCGTGTCTTCATGTGCTTATGTTGAAAGTGTGTATCTGTCTTTTGGACTATGGGCATCATTATGAGTTTCCGGTAAAATGGCAGTATAATTGCTAGGAATTCCAGCACCAGCATTTTTCCTGTACCGGGAAAACAGGAGTTTGCCAGTGGGGGGCACGGATCTACCTTCAGGCCTGACCTGGCAGAAAATCAGTCCCCCACCAGCAAATAAATGCCACAATTCCCTCCATGGAGTACTATGGGACACCATGGAATGGGGATTTACCAGCGATTCTGCCACCTGGATATCAGGCAGCGGAAACTGTAGGGGCAGTTTGCTGGTATCCCGCCGGCATCACCAGCGGTATACCGACAAACGTTTAATGAGCCCCATATTTTGTATAAAGTTTGGATGTCATGTTGATTGGCTGAGGTGATTGGCTGGTCGGCCAATGGAGTATTTTGTCTTTAGATTAAAGGAGGTTGATCAACAAAGTGCTCTCCAATCCGTGAGCTGATCCCTCAGCCTAGTGGTTCTGGTTACTGTCTACTTGCATGAGGTGAATGACATGCTTTCGTTCCCTTGCTTAGAAAAACCAGGAGACCTTAGGCATAGGACGGTTGACAATGCTGAGCACTGTTTAACCAGGCATTTGTCCAAGGGAAGACGAGATCGCTACCACAGTTACTTAAAGTGCCTACAGGTAACATGTGGCATTCTCAGGGATGTCATTTGGGGGTCGCCAGAGGTCGCAAGTGCGACCCAGTAGGTCACAACTTTAAAGGGCCTCATTACACGGTAGGCAGTGGACCAAGGTGCTATTAGCACCTTGGTCCATGCCGGTAAAATACCGGCACCGCCTTGGAGGAAAGGGGAATTACCGCCCTATTCCAAGGTTGGCGGGGCAGTAATTCCCCCTTCCCCCATTGCCCTTCCCCATTCCCATTTTAGCCCCATAGGGCATAATGGGAATGGGGAAGGTGCTAATTACGGTACCCCGCAAATTGCAGTACCTTAATTAGCACCCTGGTCCCTTTGCGGGTTGCTTTTTAACGCCTGCTAAAAAGCAGACGTTAAAGTACCAACCCGCAAAGGGACCTCGTAATCAGGCGGTAAGGGTTAGCGGTCACCGGTACCATTACCTGTGACCATTAACCCTTATCGCCTTCCGTGTAATGATGCCCTTTGACCTCTGCCGTCCTCCTATGACCCCTCAACTGGAGCATGGGTTTAGCATGCATTTAAAAAAGAAATAGCTTGTTGTTTTCAACAGGGGACGGATCAGTTTGAAAACAGCAAACTAGTTAAAAAAAACAGTACAAGACGCAAGCTGGCTGGTGGGCCCCACTACGTCTGAAGACTCTGCAGTGGACGTTCTCAAGATCGTGGTTGCTAAGCAACCATGGCTGGTCTGAAGTCCCTGCTGGCTTCTGTGCCAATGATGCCGGCAGGACCTTTAACATAGTTAGTTTTGCCTAATTTTCATATTAATTGCATCAACTCGCTGTGAAAATGCCTCCACTGGAATGAATGAGGCGATGAATCAACCCAAATCGTGCAGATATTGTATTCCCGACTGCCATTTCACAGGGTGCACACGCACAAAGAGCCGCCTAAATGTGCCTTTCTTTAATTGCTTAGCATTAGGCGCAGCGGCCGCGTGCTGCACTTTTATTAATTTAAGTCTCATCTCTCATTGATAGAAAAGTAATCACTTACCTCAAGCCTTGAAAAACAAAATGCGCACATTTTCACCCTGTGCAACATACTGGAACTTTCAGACTCTCCTGAAAGCATTTCTTTCAAAAGGAAGCCTACAAACTTTACAATCAATGGCCTCTGTCCATCCTCCTTAAGTAAGTGCGCGGATGGCACTCACAGGTCGGTGACGTAGTTTTGTAAGTGCTCCATTGAGGAGTCCACCATTGAACCACCGGAGAAACCCAGCACCCTCAGTGTCCTTCCCCGTCAATAGCTTTCCTGGTGGCATTATCTATTTAAGTCACACTGCAGTGTTAGGCTAAAAATGTCCCTGGAGCATGGTGGTGCCAGCATTTCCATCCCTGACTTGCAATAGACTCCTTTCGACCCCGTGCACCTTTCTAGCTGCGGAGTGAAGGTTTCATCTTTCATTATTGACATTTGATTTGGCCGCTGTTCTTTCATGCCATAAAATTAGTTTTTAATGTCAGCACATCAGTCAAAATGATTTGAATTGCAGTCAGCTAAGTGCCTTATCCACTTTTAATCTTTGAATTACATGGATATCTGCTTTAGAAAATAGTGCAGATGCAGTATGCGAATTGTCTTTTTTGTTATGGAAGCCATTGTTTAAGCTACATATGCCCTTATCTTTACTTGGGAACACAGCCAGTGTCTCCTCCAGTGCAAAAAGGCCATACAAAATGTTATTCCTGTTATTCCTGTTTGGATTGGTGCTGTACAGTTCCCTCTGCCACCTCTTCAGCACCCCCTGCTGCTTCTCTGGCCACCCTGTTGCCTCACACCTCTGCCACACCTCTGGCACTCTCTTCTCCCTTTCTACCTACCCTGCCTTCTCTTTCTTCCTCCTCTGCTCATCCTAGGCACCTCCAACACTGCAGGGTGTACCTCTGGCCTGTACTCCTCCCGGGGGTCCTTCAAATGTGGAGACCTGCTCCGCATTGTTACTCCTAACTCTTTTTCAGCTTTCAAACACTCCTCTGACATCTGCCGTGTCCTGGAAGAGCTTGATTTTGATGTGCTCGGTCTCACCGAGACTTGGTTCACAGCCAGCTCTGTCACAGGTTTCGACACTCTCCCTCCCGATGGCTACAAGATCCTCTCCGAACCCAGAACCAACCATCCTGGTGGGGGTGTAGCCTTGATTTTCCCATAGTGGATCCCTGCTTATATCATTCCAATGCAGCACTACTCCTCCTTTGAATGCCTGGTCTGCAGGCTCTCTATCTCTCCTGGCATCTCTCTCACTGTGGCCACTATCCATAGGCCGCCTGGCCAGGTCGCTCTCTTCCTCTCTGAGTGGCGTGACCTCTCCTCCTTGCTCCTTGCCTCAACCTCTAACTTCTCCTCAGTGACTTGAACATCCACCTGGAAGCTACCAGCCATTCTTCAGAATCTTTTGCAACCTCTGTGATTCTCTCTCTCTCTCTCTCTCTCTCTCTCTCTCTATTCTTCCCTCTGGCCCGACTCACTCTGCAGGATACCCCTGTATGTTCTGATCTCCTCAGACCTCCCCTCCTCTAACCCTCTCACTACTCCTCTCTCTTGGGGTGATCACGTTATCCTTTCTTCCCACCTCTCTCTCTTTCCCACAGGTCAAGCCGACTTCTGCTGCACCTTTGGCTGACTCACACCCTGACACAGCCCTCTCTTGCCTTCATCTCTCTAGCTCTAACACT
The DNA here is from genome assembly GCF_040938575.1 of Ambystoma mexicanum. NCBI lineage: Eukaryota > Metazoa > Chordata > Amphibia > Caudata > Ambystomatidae > Ambystoma > Ambystoma mexicanum. The sequence continues at coordinate 677,139,497 of NC_090928.1, forward strand.
CTGGATGTCCTTGCCCATCCAATTGAAGCCCAAATCCAAGTGCAACTCTTGATATTATTCTGACCTCGCTGCCCTTAAACGCAAGTGTAGTGCAGCGCAGAGGAAGTGGAGGGCATCGGGCGCACCCCCTGACAAACCGGCCTGCCGCCTACTCCAAAGGTTGTACAGACTCTGTCCTCGCTAAGAAGAGAGCCTACATCCAAGCCCACATCTCTACGGCATCTAACAACTCGGCCAAACTTTTCAAAATCTGCAAGGAGCTGGCCAATCCTACTGCAGTCTCTACCTCTCCTGTTCACTCATGGGCCCTCTGCACAGCTTTGGCCTCTTATTTTACTACTAAAACTCAGGCCATCCTGTCCACTCTCTCTTCCTCTACCTCCTCTTCCTCCTCCTCTAACACTCAAGGCCTGTCTGAGGCCGTCTCTCCTCCTCTTTTCTCCTCCTTTCCCCTGTTCACCCCTGACAATGTTTCTAGACAAGTCTGATCCATGAAAGTCTTGTCAAAGCAGGTTTCTCCCCTGCTCATCCAGAACCATCAAGGACCACATCGACACCCTTACTCCAGCCTTGGCCAATTTCTGCAATCACTCCTTTTCCACTGGAACGTTCCCCTCACCCCTTAAGCACTCTATTGTGCACCCCCTTCTGAAGAAGCCCTCACCCAATCCTTCCTCTCCAGCTATCGCCCGATCTCCATCACTCCTTTTGAGGGCAACCTCTTGGAAAAGCTGGCCATCTCCCAGCTTAATCTACGGAATCTGTTGGTTGCCACCATGACCACCAGCCTGGCTTAAAAGCTGCCAGAAGCACAGAGACTGCTTTCCTGAACACCCATGAAGACATGCTCTCCAAACTTTACACTAATCTCCCTTCTGTCCTCATTCTCCTTGAATTATCCTCTGCTTTGACACGGTCAACCATGTCATCCTGCTCTATCGCCTATGCGACAACCTTGGTATTACTGATTAGGCTCTGGCCTGGTTGACCTCCTTTCACACATACGACCCTCTCAGGTTCAACTGAGGTGTTTCCTCTCTTCTATCTCTCACTCTACTTGTGGTGTTCCCCAGGGGTCTAACTTTTCTCACTGGCTCTTCAACCACTACCTAGCACCTCTTGCCCACTGCATCACTATTTTCTGTTCCAATTTTCAATGTTATGCGGATGACACTCAGCTCTTTTTCAGGCTCCCCACTGCCACCTCTGCTTGTTCTCTCATACCAGACTGTCTGGCCGCAATTCAGGAATGGTGTGCCGCATATGATCTCTGCCTTAATGCCAGTAAGTAAGTATGCTCACCCTGCAAGTGCCTGGAAGTGCTGTTTGTGCTGGTTGGACTGCGGCCACTACGCAGCGTCTGCTGAGCTCCTGACAGGCGTCCTCAAGAGGAAGTTACCTCTCTTCTGTGCCGCAACACAGGACTCCCTTTCTGATTTACTAATTTTCACAGCGACGCACAGCCCTGGCCACCCTCTGCCTTTCTCGACAGCCTACATAACGGCGCGGGTATGCGACCCGTGCGTGCACCCCAGAAGTGCCTGGAAATGCTGTTTGTGCTGGTTGGACTGCGGCCACTACACTGCATATGCGGAGCTCCTGTCAGGCGTCCTCAAGAGGAAGTAACCTATCTTCTGCGCTGCAACACAGGAGGACTCCCTTTCTTATTTACTCAAGTAAATACTTCCTAAGACTCTGCCCATGACATATGTGCTTGGACTCGCGCTGGTTCTCTAGCTGACTTGGGCTGACTCACGCTGATAACACAGATGCAATATGACCTTTTACTTTCTTTTTCTTTCTTCTCCTGCAGTTTCACAGTGACGCGCTGCCCTGCCCACCCTCTGCCTTTCCCGACAGCCTATATAACAGTACAGGTATGCGCACCCACGCGCGCACCCCAGAAGTGCCTGGAAGTGCTGTTTGGCTGTTCGGCTGGAGAGGGTGGCACGGTGGTGTCTCGCTGAGACAAAATATTTTTTTGAAAAGTGTGCATCTCCGTTGCTTTTGGAACCTGAGGTAACGTTGTGTCTCGTGTATGGTACCTTTCACGGTATATTTGTTGACCTGATAATTGTTCAGCCACTCAGCAGTAACTCTAGATTGATTATATCTAATCAGACCCTTTAAGTAAAGGTACTGCAATTGGTGACTGGCGCAAGGGTAGCAAACTACTGACCATATCCACCTATCTATCCACGACTGGTTTGAATTATGGCTAGTAGCTTAAGAAGTGGAAAATATGTAAGATAATACCAAAGACCTACAATACTATTGACACGGAGGCATTGGAAGTCCCCAATAAGGAAAAAATTGAAGGGGGTACCCCAGCCCATATGTTAGGAACTACTGTATTAACAAATATAATTGGTTCTGACAATATTGAACAAATAAATAATCCTGTGTTTGATGTAGAGGCTGGGAGGGTACACGCTATGGTACATGCAGCTAGCGTGAATAGACATGGTACAGCCTCATTCCCCTCGAAAGAGATGTATGATGTAGAACGCTCGGTACAGCATAGCTTTCCCAGTATGCGAGAAGAACAAACCACAATGCAACCCGTGCTCCACCCTGGGGATATTTACAACCAGGGCATTACAGATGACTCAATGCTGACCCCAATAATTATTGCTGAACTAGGTAAACGTGTTTGCATGTCACTGGGACCATCAACCCCAGTTAATCCAAGACATGGAGGTATAGATGAAGTGCACCTTTTTGGAGCTAGATCTGTAGATGTGGATATTTCACACATTTTGTCCCCTCTCAAGTTCAATTGATTGGACCTTCCACCAATCCTATAACCGGCAATGACCTTCAACATTTTGAGGCAAACCAAGCCTCAGTTGAAGGGGTCAGAGCTTGCTCTAGCCCAGTGGATTCAAAAGAGATATCACTGGCAGGGCATGAAGCATCCTGAATTGCATCTTTGGGTATGTCAAATGCATTAAATGACTTTGAAACGGCAGAACAAACATTCCCGGTATTGACAAGGATGTTGAACCTACTAGATAGAGGTCATGAAGTAACACATTTGGAAATTAGAGAACTGAAACAGATAAGCAATGAAACCCTCATGAAAATAAGTAAAATAGAGGGTTTCCTAATGGGGAACGGTAAAGCTGATTTAGTAAATGAAAATAAAACGGCATCGGATAGAGTGTCTCTTGTTCATTCTCAGACCACACAAACTCAAAGACCTATAGTACACTCTAGGACTGTACAAACAAATGTATCTGAGAAACCATTTGTGGCATCCTCGAGATCATATGCCAAAGCCTTAGATAAAGTGCCGATGGTAAGCAAAAGTACTCAAGCTGAGATATTTTGCAAAGCGTCCCTATCTATAGATGTGATTAATACAAAACTAGACATGTTAGAAACCTTGGTGACACAGTTAGCATGCAGATTACCATATTTCTCTACCACCTACCTCTCGCACTCTCCACTGACTACCCAATCTGTCATCAGGGAACCCATCGACAGCCCTTCCGCCCTAACTGATCTGATCGATCAGGAAAAAGAAGGTCCGGGAGCAGTAGAAGTAGGAAGTGTTGCACAGAGTGAGATCGCTTCCCCACATATAGGCAAGATGGGGTTTACCTCTGGTCCCTATATGTCCCGTAGACAAAAATGTATTCATATATGTCATATCAAAAGAAATCTACGGACAAAACAGGAGGCGAAGGTTAATGGAAAAAATATGTCAACTATATCTTCCCAAATTGGCAATAAAGGAAATCTGATAGCGGGTGACCTGAGTGCCATCCCGGCTGAAGAGGGTACATTAGATCTAGATCAACTAGACGATGAAAGCAAAAAAGTGATTTAGGTATCCAATTCATGTACGGCTAAGCCGAATGATGATGGCATCAAAATAAAGAATGCGAAGAAAAAAAAAGAAATTAAATCTGTAGAGTGGCGCCGATTCCTCAGGAAAATCAGAAACATTAACAAACAATGTGGGGAGCAAAGTGGCACTGCAAATGCCAGTAGCTGCGGCGCAGCACATGGAACTGAAAACAACTAAACAATCCCAACTTTCCTCCTTTTTCCCATTGACGGAATCTTCTAAAATAACTGCAAATAACTCCAAAGTGAAGGCGGACTCGAAACCTAAACCTAATGCAGTCCCTCTTTCATCTAAGGAAACCGGTATCGCACCCTCTGTGACACCAGATTTAGAGGTTGAGCAGTCTGATGACAATGAAGAGACTAGGAATGTAAAATCAAAGACTAAGACACTTCCCATTACTGAGGGAATAAGAGCACAGGCAAATTGAGTAGGTACACCACCAGATTCCTCTAATTCCGTGGTTAGTGAATCTAACAAGGAAATGCTTAATATAATAGGCTGCCACAGCGATGAGGATGTAAACGGTAAGAAAAGTCTCAACCGTTCCCATCTATTGCAAATTTTCAATCTTATTCCATCTTTAAGAAATTTGAGATCAGAAGATATTGACTGGATTAAATTGCATAATACTAATTACAACAGAAAGGTTATGCCAGACCCTTTTGTAACTAAGATGCTGCGTGAACACAGCATGGACTTCGAACTACTAGGGCTAGAACTCTTTCAATTTGAATCCCATGAAGCAGCAAAAAGTTTCCTACAATTTCAACCACCCATGTATTCAACTAGCGAAGCAACTCCATCTACTAGTCAGGGCTTTTAGGATGCAGAAATATCAGTGCTCTCCCAACTTGCCAACTTAACTGCGACAATTAAGGCTTGGTCATGGCCGATTCCATTGGCAAAGACACTAAATGAAGTGAAACCAATAAATAATACCTCATAGTAACCAAGAACTATCTATCTTATCTTGGAATACATGTGGATTTAATAACTTCAATGCATGGTTGAACAATGTTCCTTCCCACGCTCACATTTCTATAATTATTGTGCAGGAATCCATGAATATTCATAATTTCATGGTGAATGGTTTTATAATGTATGTAGCAACTGTTTGGCATAGGAGGTCGCCCGTATGGAGGGTTTGCAATCTGTTTCAATAACATCTTAAATATAGAATTGAAACTGGTACTGGCTATGTACAGTATATTTGTTACTGAATTCTCCTTTATAGCTGGACCTACTGTTCCATACTTGGTAATTGCTCTATATTAGAATCCCATGAAACAGCCTTTGGATTCAATGCTGAATCAGCTGAACTCAATTCCGAAGGACATCTACTCCGCTACTCGCAATACTATTTAATTATTGGAGGAGACTGTAACGCATGTTGTATCTGACATGTCTCCCATAACTTAGGGGATGTACCCTCTGCCTATCAAATTCAGGCTCAAAGTAATGGTGAAAGATGGAGAGAGTTTTTGGAAAGCTGGGATATCTACTTGCAGGAGTTCTGTTCCAAGGCTCTACCTTACACCTGGCAGCGTGGTAAGAAAAACTCCAGAATTGACTACTTAGCAGTTTTGCATATTCTTGCTCCAATGTCGACTCCTATATCTACCTTAGATGTACATCTAGGAGACCATGTAATAATTGGCACTACCATTAGTGTTAATGGATCCATACTACAGAACGATCCTCTGTTATCATGGGTAGAGATCGGGCATGCACCCATATCACTAAGATGGAATGATCACTTATGTGGCAAATTAAACAATATAATCAAAAAGGCAGTCAACTTTTCACATAGAGTGCCTCATGTATATAGCGACATCAGTAAGATGGAGAAGCAATATACCAAGCTGACAGCAGCAATGCTGCTTTGACTAGGTGATTCTTCTACTACTCTTGGCCCTAACAATTTTCCATGCCGCAACAATGAGATTCATAGACTAAAATGTCTTAAAAATAGGCAGATTCGTAGACTAAAGAAGATCTGTCAAACAGCTGAAGAATATCTGATGCACAAAAAATAAATCTGTAATTTATATACCAACAAATGTCGCAACATAAAACAGGGTCTAAGAATCAAAGATAACCCAAATATGGTCTCCTGTCTTTGTACAAACAATAGGAGATCTATATGGGCCATGCTGCGACTCGGCTTGCATAAAAAGCTAGATGGCCTAGAATCTCCCATATCGGCATCTATATGGACTACTTTTTTTCTAGATAAATTCCAATTACCCACTAGATTCCATAAGGCGCTCTGCCATGCAGTTCTCCCTACATCTTTGACATGCCCTTGGTCTGTAAAAGCTATAGAGTGGGCTATATCAAAGTTGAAACATTCGAAATAGCCATGCCCAGATGGAATCCCTGCATGTGTTATGAAACAGGACTCTAGTTTTTGGGCCCATGTATGCAAAATAAAATATGATAACATCTTTAGATCACATAGGATACCGACATTGTGGCATACTGCTATTGTAGTACCTATATGGAAAAAAGGCAACCGAGAAGATCTGGTGAGCTATTGCACTATTAGATGCATCAGAGAAGCTGTTTTCGATACTCATTCTTAAGGAACTGGAATCCCATATGAAACGAATGAACATGCTATCACGGTTTCAAGTGGGTTTCTTCCACTCAATGGGTACTCCTTTGAATGCCACTATCTTAGCCCACCTCCTGGCAAAATCTAGAAATGGTGAATGTGGCCCAATCTATATTGCATCCTTAGACCTAATGGCAGCCTTCAACTCAGTAATTTGCACTCTCCTGTGGTCCAAACTAGCTGATTTGGGTTTTGATCCAATTCTCCTCCATATGTTAGCTCTGCTTCATGAAAAAACACGTTTGCGAGTTCGTATTAACCAACAGGGAGCCCTGACTGATGTAATTCCCACCTACATCGGTTTTAGACAAGGATGCAACCTAGAGGCTACCCTGTTTAATGCGTACTTGTGCGACATGGATAACATATGGAATGAGAAAGTGATTTATCCTGCTAGGCTTGGCAATCCAATGGTTGGCATTTGCGGATGATATTTTACTTTTTGATCTGACTCCATTTGGTTTGCAACATAAACTGGAGCGTTTTGCATCTTATGCCTACCAACATAATTTGAAGGCGAACCCAGCGAAATCCAATATAATTATATTTAACAACTATAGAAAGAAACTAGTTGCATACAAATGGTCTCTAGATGGCTCTAGAATGGAACATGCCCTCTCAGTTAAATACCTTGGGTACAATCTATGTAACATCCCGTCAATGTGCAATGTGGAAGCAAACGATTAAGGATAAGATCAAACCTTTATGTTCACAAGTGAAAATCATATATAGTAGATATTGTGAATACTCTATGATGCCTTTATTTGAGTACTATACCCTGAAAGTTGAGGCTGTGGTTCTTTATGGGCTTGATATGTGCTTCCAGAAAATTGGTACATATCTAAATCAGGCACAGGCTTCGATTTGGAAAAACACTCTTAGGCTCCCAAATGCAGTACCTAGTGCAGTGTTGCAACATGAGCTTGGTATAATATCGCTTGCAGCTCGACTCAATTGGAGGCGTCTTAACAATTTCTCAAAAATGACGGATCCGCTGCAGAATTCCCTGTATGAGAACATTGCCAACATGCTAGAGGAAAACCATTCTAGCTCTATTAAGAGATATCATGATGAGATGCTAGCCTTATTAGACACAATTAATGTGACTACTGGCGATCTTCGGTTGCGCCCCACTTATGTGAAACAAAAGCTCTTCGAATATGACTGGATGGTTACTACCAAGACTATATCAAAGTATAAGCTGTACACTGAAATTGCACATTTTCCCACCAAACATATTCCGCAACCGAGATATTTAACCCAATTTCCAAGGAAAACGGCCCGTGATATGTACTTACGTTTCAAACTCAATCAGTTAGCTACTAATGAAAAAATTCCATTTTGGCGTAAAGAACCTAGAGAGGCGAACTCTGGTACATGTCGGTTCTGTGTAAATTCTGTTCAGAAGTAATCATTAAAACATTAAACAGTGTACTGCGTATACTTTGAGACATCTCGGAGAACTATCTTTGGGGAGGCTAATATTAGCTGCACATTGTGCGGTAGGGAATGGTTGTGGACTCGTATGTGGGGGACAAATGTTATTTTGGTGCTGTCTTTGGTACGCCTATTGCATATAATTGACGTGGAGTTACAGGAAGAGATACATGCGTCCTGGCAACGGTTGAGCTAAATGCAACTATGTTATTTGTATGCCATCTAACTTTGGAAAACATATAAAGAGGAGAGATCTGCTCTACTTAATCGAGCAGTGAATACCTTGATAAAATCTGTCTTAGCTTTAATTTTGTTGGTTGTAGTTGAGGTCCAGAGATACTCATGCATATTTCATTTCTGTATAGTAAAGATCCATGGAGACCAATAGACACTCTGCATGGTAAAGATATGCTGTAGCTGGGACTTGGATATTAGTCTGAATACAAATGTGTTCATTGGAGTAGGACTTCTGCATTTGTAGGCTGTATACATGGCCTATAATATAACGGAAAATGGTACAAAGCAGATTGTATTGATCGTCATAGTGGATATTGCTCTGATGTATGGAAAAGGAGATGAATTTACTACACAGGTTCCAAATGTTAAACTGCAAAATTAAGGGCAAGTACATCTCATTTATGGTACTTGTATAGGCTTTCAACATTCTCAAAAGGAATGGTGTAATGCTCTGCAACGTTGAAACAGCTTTCATATTATATAAACTGTATAGGCACATTGAAGAATTGAATCCTGGCAATACAGTTAGTATTACTTGCTGCTGGGAAGTATAAAGATTTTGAGTACGAGAAGTGTAATTGTAACTACTGTAAATAAGATTTCTATTTTAATTGTATATATGTACATTTTATGAAGTACTGCAAAAATTGGTTAAATGTAAATTGAATTGTTGTTAGAGTGTGTTAAGCGAACTAAATACAACAAATAAACAAATAAAAAATAAAAATAAAAAAATGCCAGTAAGACTAAGATCCTTCTCATTGGGACACCTGCTCCCTCCTTTCCTCTCTCTCTCGCTCTCTGGCCGCCCACTCTGGGCCCTCTTCCTGCTCCTTCCTGTGAGGCTAAGAACCTTGGTCTCATCTTCAACTCCTCCCTCTCCTTCTCTCTTCACATCTCTGACGCATTTAAGAAGTAAAACTGTCAGCTGCACCTCCTCAGAGGTATTCTTCCTTTTCTCACTTTCCCCCAGAAGCTCACTGGGGGTCATTACGAGTTTGGAGGTAGCCATGGCACTATTAGCACCATGACTGCCTCCAAACCCGGGTCCGGGTCCGGTCTCACTGAATGGGGACTTACCGGGACATTCTGACCTATGCGGACCTGGTAAGTCTCCATTCAGTAAACCATTCCCCATTCCCATTTGAGTTCCCCTGGGGCTCAATTGGGAAGGTACTAGCTCCAAGGTCCCTTAACGGGTCCCGCAAAGAACGGCTGGTCAGACCAGCCATTTCTTACCACCCAACTCGTAATGACCCCCACTCTCTCCGGAGCTCTGGTCCTCTTTGGGCTGGTCTATTGCAACAGCCTCCTTCTAAATCTTCCTGCCTCTATTCTTCGACCTTTACAACTTATCCAGAACAGGACTGCAAGACTTGTCCTTGGCCTCAAGCCCAGGGATTGTATCCCTCCAGCTCTGAAATTTCTTCACTGGCTCCCCGTGGCTGCAAGGATCAACTTCAAGACCATCTGCATCTGAGTGTCGGACGTTTCTCCAAGCAGAACGTTGGCTGCAGATCTATCTCCTCGGCTGGGGCAACCCTCTGAAACAGCCTCCCTGCCTCTCTCAAACTTGAGCAGAACCTCCTCTGGTTCTACAAGCAACTCAAGACCTTCCGTATCGCTTCCGCCGTCTCTCTTCCTCTCCAATGCTGATGCACCTGACTGCTCTGTGTACTAGTCACCTGGACACCCTCTAAACCCGGGACTAGGCTCTTGCATGTCCAGTTGCCCTCACACAGCCTCCGGCCTCCCCAGCACTTAAGGGTGTGTATCTGCAACTCTACAGTCCCTTCTCTATTCACTTATGAGCCACTTGCAGGCTGCACTTATGAGTTAACTGCACTTCCGCCTTCCCCTCCCCCCTGACCACAAAAGTGAAGGGTGGAAGGTTTTGAATTAATCTAAACCACTGGCAAATGCTCTGGGCAACCTTCCACACCACCGTTTTTTAGCACGTCTGCGCCATTGCAAAAGGGGACCAGCCATGTGCAAATCAGTCAGCAGCTGCCGCCACCGAAGGTAGCAGCCCAGCCTGAACTGCTAGGCCAGGTCCCCTCTGCACAGAAAACCAAGCAACCCCAGACATGTTTCGGCCTTGTTGGACCTCCTCAGTGAGGTGCAGCCTGGTTCCCTGTGGTGCAGCGAGCAAGGGACCCACGTCTGGGCATACCCTCTCTCACAAGGAGAAACAAACTGACCACAAAAGTGATGGGTGGAAGGTTTTGAAATTAATCTAAACCACTGGCAAATGCTCTGGGCAACCTTCCACACCACCGTTTTTTAGCCCGTCTGCGCCATTGTAAAAGGGGACCAGCCATGTGCAAATCAGTCAGCAGCTGCCGCCACCGAAGGTAGCAGCCCAGCCCGAACTGCTAGTCCAGGTCCCCTCTGCACAGAAAACCAAGCAACCCCAGACATGTTTCGGCCTTGTTGGACCTCCTCAGTGAGGTGCAGCCTGGTTCCCTGTGGCGCAGTGAGCAAGGGACCCACGTCTGGGCATACCCTCTCTCACAAGGAGAAACAAACTGACCACAAAAGTGATGGGTGGAAGGTTTTGAAATTAATCTAAACCACTGGCAATTGCTCTGGGAAACCTTCCACACCACCGTTTCTTAGCCGTCTGCGCCATTGCAAAATGGGACCAGCCATGTGCAAATCAGTCAGCAGCTGCCGCCACCGAAAGTGGCAGCCCAGCCCGAACTGCTAGGCCAGGTCCCCTCTGCACAGAAGACCAAGCAACCCCAGACATGTTTCGGCCTTGTTGGACCTCCTCAGTGAGGTGCAGCCTGGTTCCCTGTGGCGCAGCGAGCAAGGGACCCACATCTGGGCATACCCTCTCTCACAAGGAGAAACAAACTGACCACAAAAGTGATGGGTGGAAGGTTTCGAATTAATCTAAACCACTGGCAAATGCTCTGGGCAACCTTCCACACCACCGTTTTTTAGCCCGTCTCCCCCCTAGCACTTCTCTCCTTTCCCTCTTCCCTGCACTTGCATGATCTGAATGACACAAGGCCTAGTAAGATCATTTTTTTGTCCTCCCTTTGTTTCCCCCTCCTTGTCTTGTCACGCCTAGAAACACGTGTGTTAGGCGCATTATAAATGCCACATCATATCATATCATATATCAAATATCGCTATATTTAAGAAAAACGCATTGAAGCAATGCTTCTGTCATTGTTTTAGACCCAGACCCTGACCTACATTAGATAAGGATTAAAGACAGGCAGACAGGCTAAGGGTGAAAGACAGAGAAGTGTCAGAGATTGTGAAGAGCACGATAGCACATAATCATGTTTCCACACTACTACAATATTTTTGTTGCCAAAATTATGATTCATCGAAAACAGCAAGAAAATGCATTCTAGTGCTATTCATGTCTTTGTAAAACAGTACAGGGCATGCATTGAGACATGCGATCGCCAGGAATAGCAACATTTTGAACACATGAACATCACCACGAGGACCGGCGGGAATCGGATCCGTGCTGTTTCTCAATCGAACGCACATATCTTGCAATCTCCAGGGAGCGCACACATGGGTACCCTGCATCCAGTGGTGCATGCAATCATTCCTGAAAGCGTCTCGCGACTCAAACCACTTCACTTTATCTGAAAAAACACTTGTGCTTTTTATGTTAGGTCAGGCAACCCCATATTCTAAAAGTACGACTGCTGTGGGCTGTGTTTGTCCTTAGCAGTGAGACGCCGAGTCGTGTACACACTATAAACAGCGGCTGGTTCCTAAGCACATGCGTTTTGTTAAGACCGTTTTTTTTCTTAGAGATATTTAAGGAATGATTGAAACAATGAAAATCGAAAATTTGCGCGCATGCTTGTACATTTATAGTTATTTTACAAATTTCCCGAAAAAATTACACAAACATTCTGACCCGTATGCATTTGGTGAATAGGCTGTTAATTTCATATGAGTTTGTGTCTAGCATCACCAGGCGACTCCTTGTCACAGAGACATAACATTTGCAGCCCTTTGTTTACTTTTTACATCGGGAACTTAAATGCAAAGTGTTCAATATAAGTTTGACAAGAATACAACTCCCAGAATGCATTTGCTTGTTGCATAAAAGGTTGGGAATGCAAACGTTGGGTTCTGATGAGAAGGAGCGATCTTGTCAGCCCGTAGGTGTTGGCTATTCGGAGTATAGACCTGCACATCGGGAGAAGTAGCCTCCACGTTTTGTAAAACCGACAGAATGGGCCTCATTACGACCCTGGCGGTAAGGGGTTAACGCCAGCGTTAGCTGCGCCGACCCCTTACCGCCAATTACGAGGTCCCCTAGAGCCATGGTGCTTGTAACACCTGCTTTTAGCAGGTGTTAAAATCCATGGCGCTAAGGGACCATGGAGTTAATTACGCCACCGTAATTTACGGTGGCGTAATTAACGCCTTCCCCACTCCCATTATGCCCTATGGGGCAAAAATGGGAATGGGGAAGGGTAAATGGGGATTGGGGACTTACCGCCCCGCCTAGGTCGGAATGGGGCGGTAAGTCCGCCAACCACCATGGCGTAAACGTAGTTTACGCCATGGTGGTAAAGTCACGGCCCAGGCGGTAACTTACCGCCTGGGTCGTAATGAGGCCCAATGTGTGTGCAGCGTTGGAGGGGTTGACATATAAGAAGTGGTTTTATATGATTGTTCCTCAGCGATAGAATAGATCTGTAGATGAAGAGGAGGGCAAAGGTGGGAGCCGGGAGATGGCGGAGACTTGCAGAGTCATCTGGCATCTACTGCATCGGATTCAGTCATTCATTACTGTTGGCTATTACCACCATCGTTAAGCCGAAACTATTGCACTGGTATGTAGGTACACGACAGATGGGGTGTTATGTGGTGTGGCTATGCTTTTCTCTTACACTGAATCACCCCCACCTTAGTAGTTTCAAAGTGACGATTCATGTCAATGGCATATTGCACCCCTTCATCCCCACTTAGGAAACAGTACTTTAGTATGTTGGGAAGGCAAGCAAGAGTGAAACAAAGGGGAGAAGCAACCTTGCAATTACTGTGACCGGCAACACATCCTTCCCCTCTATCTCTTTATTGATACAGAGGCTGTCACTGGAGACCTAAGATGTTGTACTAACTACTTACAGATGTTGGGAGAGAGGGTTTGCGATGTAATGTGTTGTAAGAGAGTTGAAATGCATCGCATTGAATGCTGGAGACTTAAGTTGCTGGAGGGTGATACTGTGTAAACTTGAAGGTGTTGGAGCAAGGCATTGCAGGTGTAAACTGTTGGAGGGCAGGAGTAGGTGCCAGACATTTAAAGCTGTTGATGGAGGGCCCTTAGCGACTTGCAGTGGGTGGTAGGGTGCCCGTGGTGAAAATAGTGGGGGGATATTTAGGCTCTGGGTGACTGGCAGGAGTTGGTTGATGTGCAGTGATTCAAAGTGCACTGTTGACAAGAAAATCCCTGCGAGTTTTGTCCAAGTGTAAAAGCATGAATTGATACAGCCTTTGGTTGTCTGGCCAGACACTTGGCAGGCACTGGATGTCTGCTCTTACAGCTTTCAGCCTCTTCGAGATGCTCTGTCTGTTTACAGTTTAGCCTGGGTGATGTACAATAGTCCAGGTTGTTGTTGTGTTGTTGTTATTTCAACCAGCAAGTGGGCTGGTTGAAGTAAATGGTCCAATAAAGAGTTCAATGAGCAAGTGGACAGCAGTGTTTAGAAATAGGCAGCAACTTCTTCTTGCAGACGGGCAACTGAAGTAGCAGTAAGCCAGTCAGAGCCAAACAGCGGACACTTGCGGGACACTTACCACAACTGTTGTTTATGCTATGCTATGTTGCTATCCCTGCTATGATATGCTATGGTGCTTTATGCAGACACTGTGATTGTTTATGCTATGCTATGTTGCTATCCCTGTTATGATATTATGCTATGGTGCTTTATTTTATGCTATGTACAGTGTTTATGTCATATTATATGTGGTTAAGTAATTCTATGTTATGGTATTATGCATGCAGTGCCACAGGGTTTTTTGAATGCTATGATGTTATGTTATGCCATGTTGTGGTACTGCATAGTGTGTAAGTTATGCTTTGTTGTTAGGTCATTCTGCATTGGTATGCCATACATTGGTGTTACTGTGTGTCATGCTATGTTCTTGCCTTTGGTCACAAGGATTACATATGAACTTCACCTGTAAATATGCTAGACCTTGATATGCTTAGCGTGTTTAAAGCTGGGGCACGGTATCCATGTAAATCTGAAGTGATCATGTAAGGCCACGGCCGGGGGCTGTGGTAAGGCCTGGTATAGAACCACGTGTTAGGCGATTATTATCCCAACAATTGAAAGATATAACAATACACTTCTATATGCATTAACGGACTCTCGGTGAGGAGAGAGGAGGAGCTGGTTTCATTTAAACGCTTCCCCCTCTCACCTGGCTGCACAGCTCTTCACACTTGATTCGGACGGGCACCTTTGTGGTGAGGGGAAATGTGGGTGGGGCATGGCTGTGGTAGGTAGGAGGGAATGCCTACTGATGGCCGCTGGCTTTCAGTGCTTTATAAATAAACAAATAAAATAAATAAATAAATGCCCTTGTGTTATTTTGACACGACCGGGCTCCTTGTTGTGCAGGCAGAGGGAAAAGCTTTTGGTGATTTACTGGCAGAGCCAGAGTTTGCACCAGTACATTATAAGCAATGTCCTTTTTGTGCATTTGCTCCATGAATTTGGGGGTGGTGCTTAAAGTCTGCATCTGCCACCCCCATCAGGTGGGTACCACAAATGCACATGCATCTGCTCGCATTCAATGTTCATGCGGTTGGAGTGGCTTGAATCTGCAAGGAATTCTACCTGGTGGTTGCATCGGCAAAAACCAGTCAGGGGCCTTTGGGCTTCAAGTAAAGGCCCGCCAACGTGCACGGCCATAACGGGCCCCACTTATGGTGATTGGTTGTAAAACAGAGCAGAAACCTGGGTTTGCCTGGACTACAGCAACTGCACCCTTGCACATAACCAATCAAAATTGCAACAAGAGGACTGCTTAGTCTAAGTGTAGGCGTAATCGATCCTCTGAGTACAATTTAAGATTAAATCTCGACAATAACCCAAGTGTGTTTTACAAAACACAAGGGGGTAATTTAATAACAGACAGTCATTGCATGCAGGCCGGGCACAGCTTACGTTTGCACGCACACGCCGTGGGGTCCCCTGAATGCCATGTGTGTGATTCTCAATGCAGAGAGTAAACTAAAGACTAAAACGAGGCGAAATCACCTCTACTCTTCAGTTGTACTCTCCGCTTTGAGAGAAATAAAGCACAGCCTGGAAATACGCTTTGCACGCAGCGTTTTACAATGGATTGCAACAGAATCTGCCTGCGCATTAGCAGGTGTTAATGTGAAGGTCATATCTTTGAAATCCATTTGTTTTACACCTATATGAAAATCTCATCCAGGCGTAAAATGAAGTGCTCACTCAAGAGAGAGGAGGAAAGCAAAGCTTATCTCTGTTCCATGCCTCTCCTCCACCTTGTGTTAGCAGGAAAATGAATTGGAGCATAACCTGCTTTTACACCCAGTCGAAAAGGAGCCCGAGGGGTACGTTATCATAGGTCATATCAGCAGTCTACTCCTCTCATTAAATGATACTCCCCTGACTCCTGCTATCCAACTGGAAAAAATGGGTGTCCAGTTATAATGTGGACTGCAAAAAGTCGAATGCAAAAATGTCGGAAAAAAAATGTCGAAAAAAAAATTCAAATGTGTTTTTTTTATTTGTATGTTTTTTTTTTGGTGTCTAGCTAGTAAAAATAAACGGGGTTGGGTGGGAATTGTTTTTTTTTTTTAAAAACATTCAATTTTCTTTTTTTGTTGACATTTTTGCAGTCTACATTTTTGCAGTCAACATTTTCACTATAAACCGAAACGATGATGTACAAGCAATGGGAGAAGCAGGGATGCGCATGATTACGCCTACAATAGATGTCATAGGAAACAAAACAGTTGTAAATATAATGTCATCAAAGAAAAGGATCACTACATGTTAATTCATATTGGAAACATGTCTTATGTAAGTGCTTAATTCCCTTTGCAGGATACCTACACTATTTATATACCTCTTAAATTGCAAGGCACAAATACGTTGGTTGGCGAGCATCCAAAACCCTGGAAACTTTGCTTATATCTCAAAACAAAATGTTTTAAAACTATGCATGAACCAATGCAAGTCCGCGAACCCACTTGCACGCTTTACGTTTAGCTTTGGTCTTTGTCAGGGCTGATTGATTGGCTCTTGGTGCCTTTGGCTTGTACCCAACATGAAAAGATCAACTCGAATTAATGATCCTTGCTCGAGTTTGAGGAAACAGCAGTAGCCCATCTCTTATCAGCTTTGAAAGCCTGCTAAGCTTTAACCTCCACTGCATTGTTTCTTTCTTTTTTCGGGGGTCGGGGGATCCTTGGGAAAGGCGTAAACGGGAACTCCTCTTACATGTCAGACTCAGAGCACAGGCTACAACAATAAGAGGAAGATGGCAAATTAGGCTGAGGAAGCAGTTTGTTTTAGTGTTGTAACAAATATTGTTTAATCTCTTCTTCATTTTTCATTGGTATGTTCGTTTAACAAGTTAAACAACTTTGAACTGTGGATTTTAGTTTAAATGAGGGCGGATATGTTCATCCTTTTGCACAGGACTGCCTAATAGCTCAGCAGAAAAGGGGTAGAGTTACACAAAACAGCTTGTTGCAAAAGTAAGAATTTGACATCGGAAATGTAGCCTGCACTCATCAGAACATGTATTTTGGCTAGGTATTAAAGTACTTAGGTCGTACAATGTGACGCGCGAGGTTGCAATCTATTCAAATCATTGGTGGAACTCACTAGAAACGCAATCATTCAAAGAAGTAGCCATGAGGCAGCCGTGAGTTGCATCCTGCGCGCAGTTTGTGGTCAGCGGCTTGGTGCCTGGATGTCCAGGGAGCTGCTATCCTGGTATTTTATAATTGAAAACAGAGATCCCTCCAGTCTCCATCGCAATGACCATATCCGTTTAGCTTATGAGGTTAATGAAGTCATAATTGATCCAGTCTGTTTTACACATTTTATTTTTTATTTTTGCAATAGTTGTTCCATTATCCAGGTACCAATTATTAATTCATTTTCAAGTTGTCCTTTCTGATTTTCAGATGATTTTCTTTACTTTGACATTCAAGTGTCAGTTCTTACTTCATTACCAATTCCTAAAGCATGGGTCACAACAAATAACGTGTTTCAATACGTTAATCTCAGTGAACAGTGCGATCTGTGCTGTGTTGGGTGTTCCCTAATCTTCTGCTCCCATCAGCACCTGCTGGCCATGTAGGAGTGGTGCTGGCTTAAAGAAAAAGGGGTGCCCAAGGTATGATTTCACCACAAAATGATGGAGGGGATGGGTTCCCTCAACTTGATGCTCGGGATGAAGTGGTTGTCTTAGATCTAACCCTACAGGGGAATTAAGGTTTGCACCATCTACTAAGAGGCACCCAACTTCTAAAGATTACCAACCTTTGCCTCACATTTCCAAATATGTCCAAGGATACATTGCTTCTAGACTTTGGCTTCCAGAGGTTACACACCCTCAAGGTGACCTGTGTAGTGCCAAGTCTTTCCTGTGAAGCCATTGCAGCTAAGGCCTTTACCATGCCAAACTTGCTTCACTGGAATGAGCTCAGTATCAGGGTGCGGTGGGGGGGCAGGGAAAGGTGTGAGAGTGGGTGCAAAAGGGGAGTGGCAGGGAGGGGCTCACAGGAAAGCGTAGTGCTGAGAACAGAAAAAAGACAGAGGGGTCTGCAGGTTAAGGGGTGGGGGAGGTGCTGAAAAAGAGGCTGTGGGTCGATGGAGGGGAGAGAGGGACCCCCCTTCCCATCAATCACCAGTTGAGGGGTGGAGAGAGGGCTCTTCCCCCTTTTTGTGGGGCCTTGCAGTGGGAAAGCTGCACAGGGAAAACATAGGATCCCCCAAACTTTCTTCACTGGGAAAATACTGAGCTACCCCTGCAGCTACCCCTGCAGCAGATCCCAAGATAGTGATGCTTCTGACCAAGTATGAGAAGGTGTCTGGTGAGGTTGTGGATGAGTCTTGGGATACCTGCCAGGACAAGCTCTTAGATTTGGGGGTCCATTTATAAAGAAATATACTAGATCTATCGTAATCCCTGAAGGAAGAAGGTACTACAATCGACCCTGATATTTTGAGTTGCTGGGGATAGAGAGTTATTTTCTTCCTGGCAAATGCAAACGCCCTGCCTAAGCTCTGGGAGAGGCAATGGTATGTTGTTGTTAGAAGACGCTCAACCTTCTGTCGAGGAGGTCCCAAATAAAACCTTCACTCCAGTCGCCCATTTTGAAGTACCAGGAACATTCACACTGAGATATGTGATGTATGATGAGCAGATAAACCAGCAGAGAGCCGCAGTAGGGCTCTGCCCAGTGCCTATCAGAAGAACAGCACCTATTGACGCATCAATACCAAGAAAACCATGGACAGTAAGGTATCCATTGAGAAAACCATACCAACAAATGAAACGAAATGAAGATTGCCTAAGTACAGTCCCGGAAGAAACCAAAAATGTCTTAATGGAAGATCGAATGGTGACGTCACGAGGACCCGGACAGACTCACAGATAGAAGAAATGATGACCCGAGAATGACATAAAAAGACAAAACGCCATGAGTAAGGCTATCGTGAACTTAAAGTAAAAGAACGATGTCCAAATGTAAGAAAATTAAGCTGTAAGCAAAATGAAGATAGTCGACCAGTTTACACCTGTAAATATGCTTGGAACCGCAAGAAAGCTAAGAAAACAGTGCGGCTTGCTATGCTTAGAAGAAGAGTAGTGCGGCAAGCGCCATTATGCATAATCTACCTCAAAGTAAGCATAGTATTATAAGTATATTTAAACTTTGCACAAGAAGCAGAATCAACCCAGGTTACTAAAGGCCAAACAAGAAAAGATTAATATTTAGCAAAACGAGATGAGACGGCTGAAACGAAACTCAGCAGAGGCAACTCGTGCCAGGAAAGCCAAGGTCATACCAATAGAAGAGGTGAACAGTAGCTATATCTAATTGAAACTAAGAACAGAATATCCTGCCTCTGAAAGGTCGAGATAAGAAGACGACGGCAGGTGGCGGGTGAAATGAGAATCAAATACACAAATTGAGGGAAAGGAGACAAATTCACGGTGTAGGAATCACGTGACCAGCCGAGCAAGAAGAAGCGAGGGCTCACACCTACACTTGGCACCTGACCAGGTGGAGATATCAGAACATTTCCATACAGAAGATGCAGTCTCGAGGCCAACCACAGTGAAATAATTGACACATGGCTACTAACGTGATGATTGATTGTAACCATAATTGGAGGAAGGCCAGGTAACTAAGGGGCACCCCGCACCTGGCCGACCATTCTGCGTGCTGATAAGCGAAGTGGAAAAGTATGCATGGGGTTGGTGCCAATCCAATCACAATGGACCAAATAATCTAGGGTCCTATAGTTAGTAGAACCAATCAGACATCGTACTTTAGTGACGTCTACAGTAGTAATTTTTGAAGGAAGGGCTTAGACGCCCACCCGACACTGTTTACCCAATCCCCTCACTCTGTTACCATATACAGATATAGTACCTATAGTAAAGTTACATTTTCCTAACCAATAGAATTGCATGTTAACTTGTGAGTGTTACATGTCAATGATGATGATTTTTGAGTATAAATGTTACAACTTGTATGAAGTTCGTTGGAGTTGAAGCGAGAAGGACGATCGCATCACTGCTGATATCCATAACTCCCCGTTTTTTGTACTTGTCATTAACCGGACTCCCTTTGCCAAACCATTGAGTTGTCCTTATTGATTGGTGCTGGAGTAATAAATCTGCACCCCCATCCATCTCAAGGGTGCATCTATCTTGTCTTAAAGTGCTTCTGAGCAAACCTCGGCTCTACGCACTGGCCGGGGGTCTTGGAATAACATGGTAGCAGAGATTGATGTTTATTGATTATTGATTAGAATAAGACACCCATTGACCTTCGACATAAAGTAACTCTAGGTCCTCAGCAATACCACAAGTCCTTTGCCATTCGGCTGAGTAGACCGTGAAGCTCCCCGTAGACAGTGGTATGTTAAAGATCAAAAATCTGCAGAACGAGGTCTGAAGGAACCCGTGTTACCCACCTAACCCTTTCCCACTCCTACGGGCAGCTGAGCGGTAGAAAAGCCGAAGAAGGCGGTGATCCTGATGGTCCAGAGAAGAAACATGCGAACGGTGAGTGAAAAAGACTAAGGCCCTCATTACGAGTTCGGCAGTAGCCATGCCGCTATTGGCGGCATGGCTGCTGCCGAAATCGCGTCCGTGTCCGGGTCCTCAGAATGGCCTAGTAATTCCTCCATCCAAGGACCCGAACCCGATCCTTCCCCATTCCCATTTCAGCCCCCATAGGGCTGAATGGGAATGGGAGAGGGAGCAAACAACGGGCCATTATGAGTTGGCCCGTTGTTTGCTCCCTCTTCCCCTCGCGGGACCCGGTAAGCATGCCTGGTTTGACCAGGCGTTGCTTCCTGGGTCCTGCGAGGGGACTTCGTAATGAGGCAGTACGGGGTAAATGGCGCCGGCACCTTTTACAGCGCCATCTACCCCGTACCGCCAGGGTCGTAATGAGGCCCTAAGTGTTTTGGCAAAAGTGCATGCTTTAGATCAAGTAAAGGGAAAAGGTAATGGAGGGAGGTGGAGAAAACCAAAAATAGCTAGATGTAGAAAAGAATTTACATATATAGGGGGAGGGGAATAATGACTTAAAAATAAATAAGTAAATAGAGGAAACATACCGGGGAGGACACCCGAGAAGTAAGAGGATTCGCCTTATTCCTACACTAATGTAGCGGCTAGAAGAAACTTGTATCCGGAGTCCCAAATAAAGGGGAACAAATAGACTACCACAGCGAATAAAGACGCCGTGAAAGGGATACGTTTAAACTCCATGTCGAGGTAATTTTAGAAGCAGAGATACATGTGATCAGCTGGTGTTCGTCTAGTCTGTTAAACGTCTGTCTTACATGTTGTTTGTTGTGACGTCATAAATCGAACATTTTCCTTAGAAGAACTGACATACATTTTACGCGATTGAATAACTGAGATAGTATAGTATACAAATTGATGTTTTTTGAGTAAAATATAAGATATAATATTTTGTGGAAAAAATCGTGATTGGGGCTTGCAGTGATTCGTGCTCGCTCATATTGTTGGAATTGTTTAAGTCACGTGAAGCTTTGACAAGTGTTATATAAGGGGAAAAGGAGCAGATTTAAACATGGAGGACATAACTCCATTAGCACACCTGTGCAAACAGTTGCCGAAACATGCACCTAAACTGAAAAAATACAGTACAGAGTGGGTTAAAGGAAATGCCCACAAAATGTTTATGCTGTGGCCACAGGGCGGGTCCTTATCTAAAGCTGTTTTGCAACACATGACGAAATATTTGCACGCCACATACACGGGCAAAAAGTTAGACAAACACCTAGCTGTTCTACAGCTTTGGAAAATGTATGAACAAGAGAAGGGAGAGGAGCTGCCAGTAGATTGGATACTTGATGTATGCACAGAGGGGGGTGAGACGTCTACTGTGACACCCGCCCCATCCGAAACGAAGATTGAAGAAAATAAAGACGAGGGGTTGTACCCGCTGAGAGAACTTTAAGCAGCTACATGGTATAGCAACCCGGCATATGAGTCACCTACGCAAAGTAGTGACGAAAATCAAGGTAAAGAAAAAGATAAGGATATCACCTCCACAGTCCCAAGGGACAAGGAGATATGCAATGCCGAAAGAAGGGACCAGACACAGAAAAGTGCATCTCTCAACAAGGAGAGAGAAGGTAAAAGATGGAAATGAAGCGCAGATAGAACTTATGAGATAGCCGTCGCAAAAAACGAATGGATGGGAGGATGGATTTTATTGAAACTCGATGGCAAAAGCATTGATGATGTGAAACAAAAGGAGAGGCTAGACGATATACAGAGAAAGGAGAAAGAGAAAGAATTGAGAGACGAAAGAATAAGGAAAAAGGATAGGCAAAGATGAGAACAGCTACATCGTGAAGAGCAAGAAAGACAGCTCGATTACAAACAGAGAGCAGCCAATGTTCAAGACAGATGGAAGCAGCAGAATTCAGAGGGAGAGCAAAGAATACGAGAGAAGAGAATAAAGAGACGAAGGGATGAGGCAATACGAAGGGCAGATGAACGTAGACACAAAAAGAAAAAGGAAGAAGATAGGGTCAGAGAAGGGACGAGGAAGCACAGAGAATTCAACGTTGATGTAGAAGGTAAGCGAAGACACAGAGCACGCGATCTTGAGTATCCCGGAGAGAGAAGTTAAAAAACATGAACCAGTAGTAGATTGGGAAGACATAGAAGAATTCTTTCCTGAGTACGATTCAGTACCAGGCAAGTCTAGGGTGAATATTGAAGATGACTTCGACACCAGAAGCATCAGAGAAATGATCGATAGAATATATGACAAAATGGGGTTAGAACAAATACCCCAAGGGGAGGAAGAAGACGAGCACCTAGAAAGCACTCAGCTTTACGACACTGGGGATGTCTCCCGAAGTAGTGAGAATAGGGAACTATCCCTGGATAGATTAGAAATAAGCAGGAATAAAGAAGACGCAAGAAAGAAGTTGCATGAGTTGGGGACAGACAGTGTCCGACACAGAAAGGGAGGAGCACGAGGAAAAGGAGGAAGAGAGAAGATGCGAAAGACGATTCCCAAGGGAAAAAGGGATAAGATGGTCAGACACTAGTGAGTCTGCGCCGAGGACAGCAGAATTAGCTACACAATCAGACCGGCATGAATAAGTATCTCACGGTCAGAGGGGGGTGTTTCCACCACCCTATGTGAGCAGGCTTAGGACATTGCCAGGCAGGCAGCGATGCAGGAACATTACCCCTGCCATAGAGAGGAGAACAATGAAAGAAGAAAGAGAGAGCTATACATCCCAATTTCTGTTACTCAAGAAAGGGGAGCAAGACCACAATATATTCCATGGCCACACATGGATCGAGAAAATTTGAAAAACAAGCTTCCAATGCTGACATCGGGAGCCGGAAAGTGGATACACGAGTTAGAAAAAATGACAGGAGGGAACACGTTAGCTATAGGGGATATCAACGGTCTCCTAATCGCCATACTTGGTGAGAGAGCAGATGATGTGTGGACACGGGCGGGTTACCCTGGTGGGACCACAATTAATACTGCGCATGACGGAGCTCCATTTAACAATTGTAGAGCCTCAGTATGGAAGACATTATGAGTGCTTTACCCAGACACTTTTGATCACGTAAAATTAAGGAGTCTGAGGATCAGTTGATTTACATACAGAATTTTCAATACGCGTGGGTGCTTGAAACTCATGAATCTTGGGGGAAATCTATACCTGTGTTCTACCATATATTGTGCTAAGGGCTGCCAGAGCCGGTACAGAACCAGCTCAAGAAATTGGTAGGAATTGAGGCTAAACCTTGGTCAGAAATACAGCTGACCATTGTACACTATTGCAGGCTACTGCAAGAAAAGAATCGCAAAAAGCTAGCTGCACGAAAGGGCGACAAAGCAAAATTGGTGCAGAAGAAATTGTCAAAATATGCTCTTGAGGGAGCCATGATAACTAGCACAGCTGAATCAAGCATGCCACAAGTCAATAAGCCGAAACTGAATAATCAGGGCAGAACTCGGTTATACCCCAGGGGAATAGGATTTAGAGGAAGAGGATGGCAGAGTACTCAGGGAGGTTTCCAGAATAATCAATGAGGTTTCCAAAACATGAAAATGGTAATCAAGACATGTCAACTGGGCAAATAATCTGACCACCGCCAGTATGCTTCTTATGTGGATGACAGGGCATTTAGCGCACACATGCAGAAACCAAGGCATGGTGCAGAGCGGCCAAGGAACAGGAGCAGGTACAGCAAGTCCACCTGCATTTTTACAGCAGGGTGTTGCACAAATTCACACGATGCAGCAACAAGCACCAGGAGTGATTAGAGCATACGCAGGACACACAGATATGAGGGCTACACCATTAGAGCCAGAAATATTTGCGTATGGAATACGTGTGCTAATGGCAGGGCTGCCAGGTCTTGCAGACAAAATCATGAGGACCCGATATGAGTTTCTATTTAGGCCAAGAATACTGATGCACGAGGAAATGGGATATACACAGCTGCAGTACGAGGGAAAATGGCCTTGATAGATGGTTATGAGGATGAAGGCCGACAATGGTGCACAGTAATCGCCATTGAAGAAGGATACCGATTGACTGACATCACTGATGACGATCTGTTTGATGAGCAAGCAGATATGGGAGAGACAATAATGGAGGTGAGTCTCACCTTTTGGGTGAGAATGATCAAAAGGGAAGTGCCTCAGAGAATGATGTTGGCACGAAACCGTCCTGAATATTTTAATGACATGGTCCAGGTGCCTGTCTCAGTGTGGACCACAGGACCCTATGACGTAGGCCTATTGAAAGGAGTTGGAGAATTCAAAATTAAACTGAAACCAGGAGCAATTTTACCCAAAGCTCGACAACATCCCATGTCCAGAGAGGCAGATGGAGGGATTTTGAAGAGAATTTCGGCTATGATGGAACAAGGGATCTTAGTGACGTCAGAGTCGTCATGCAATACAGTGGTTTATCCGATCAAAAAATCAAAGGGAGGGTCTTGGAGCCTAATCCAGGATTTACACCCAATAAATTATATTGTTGAGTCCGAGTTCCCTTTGGTGCCAAACCCGGCTACGATTTTATGTAATTTACCTGTTGAGGCAAAATATTTCACGGTGATTGACTTGCAAAATGCATTTTTTATCAATCCTGTTGCACCGTGACTCACAAGACCTGACGTCATTCACATTCAGACAGATACATCTGAAAAACACGAGGCTACCCCAGGGGTACTGTGAGTCTCCTTCTATTTTATAACATAGTCCTGCAAATGGACCTAAGCAATATTGCATTGGAAAGCGTCCTGCAATATGTGGATGACATCTTAATTTGCAGCACGACAAAGGAGCAATGCAGGCACGATTCTGTTCAGCTATTGACTATACTGGCTGAGAAAGGATATAAGGTTGAGGAGGAGAAGCTACAATATTGTCAACAAGAAGTGCTGTACATAGGTCAGCTGATCTTGCATGAGGGAAAAAGAATGACCCCAGAAAGGGCTGAAGCCATACTGAACATGGCTAAGCCACACATGATAAAAACAGATGCAGAGCTCCTTAGGCCTGTGCAACTATGACAGTGCATGGGTCTTCAACTATAGCTCTTACACCAAGCCTTTGCTTCAGGCCTTAAATAAGGCCCAAGTGACGAAAGAAAACATTGAATGGTCTGAAACCATGGAGGAAGGATTTGCTGAACTCACAAAAGCTATTTGTAGGGCACCAGTGTTAGGGATTCCCAATCATGCAAAGGAGTTTTACCTGTTTTCACACACGAATGGCAGCGTTATGACTGCAGTGCTCGCACAGAGAACCACATTGGGGTACAAGCCCCTGGCATACTATAGTGGGAATTTGGACCCTGTAATGAGAGGCCATTTCCCGTGTGAACAAAGTTTGGCTGCCACAGCGTTCGCCATTGAAAAAGCTACTACCATTGTAATGGGATGCTCAATGACATTGTACGTCGAGCACTCGCTATTTGCTATCCTAGAGAAACCTAAGGGCACACTGACATCTCAGAGAGCTCTGCTTATGAAGTGATCATATCAAATCCATCGATTAAGATAGTCCGATGTAAGATAGTAAACCCAGCTATGTTTATAGCAGAGTCAGTCACTGAAGGAGTACCAATACATGACTGTGCGAACTACGAAGAATTCTATGATGAAATTCCCAGGGTGAAGGAAAATGCTTTGGCATAAGGAGAAAGTGTCTTTATTGATGGTTCTTCGAGAATCTATCAAAATGATGGGCAAAGATATACAGGTGTCGCTGTAATGAAACACACCGCAAATGGAGAATTTTGAGTACTCCTTAGTGCACGAATACCATCTCATTATTCAGCGCAAGCTGCAGAATTATTGGCATTGATACTCGCCATTGAGAATCACGCAGACCAGGAAGTAACGGTGTACAGTGACTCCGCCTATGTGACATCCACAGTGCACACAGGCTTAGCACGCTGGAAAAGGAGGGGCTACCTCCGAGCAGACGGCACGCCAGTGCAGCACACAGCACTATTGGATAGGCTGATCAAGGCACTACAGCTCCCAGTGGGCATAGCGGTCGTGAAATGCGCCGCCCACACGAAAGGGACAGATTTTATCTCACGCGGAAATCAAGCATTAGACACAGAAGCCAAATGTATGGCATCCAAAAGTGAGACGATCATGGAAGTGGAAGTCACCCATACAAATGAGAGAATGATGGTTGCACAGATTGCACCTGAAAGCTATAACAATCTAGGGCAAACACAGTTGATGGAACTCCAGTGGGAGGCACCACAGGAAGAGAAAAATCTATGGAATGGCATGGGTGTTCTTTGAACCCCTCTGACAGTTTGTGGCGACAAGACAGCACTGGTAAACCAGTAATGACTATAGCCCTGTTAGAATGAGTGCTGGAGCAGCTACATTATCCAGCACATATGACAAAAGAGATTCTAGCGGCAAAACTCACAGAAGACTGGTTCATAACGAACTTAACTGAGCATGTCGCATTTTTTATAGTGAACTGCATAATCTGCCAACAATTCACAGCTGGACACACATTAAATGTAGTGAGAGGAGTCATCCCAATTCCAAATGGGCCTTTTCAGCACTTGCATGTCGATTACGTCAACATAATACAAGTATGTAACGGGTACAGATACCTAATTGTTGTGGTGTGTCCATTCTCTAGATGGATAGAAGCATTCCATGTACACACCCACATTCTACCTGTGTGGCCACATTTTTAGTGAGAGAGGTATTCCCCAGGTGGGGGGGTATGTGAAGTCATGTAAATGAGACTTTCGAACAGATTAGGTTGCTGGTTGCTATAAAGCACAAGTTCTCGTCAGCGTATCATCCACAAGGTAACAGATTCTTTGAGAAGCTCAACGGCTTATTAAAGGAAAGGATAGCCAAGTTGAAGCTTACTCTAAGAAAGGGGTGGTTGCACTGCCTTCCTTTGGCACTGTATGCACTCTGAAACCAACCTAGTTCTGTCCATCATCTTACGCCACAGGAGCCACAGGAAGAAGAATGTGCCCTCCCCTGAAACCCCGAGATAGAGCTAGATGTGATGCCCAGTTAACAGGAGAAATCTTAGGGTCTGAAATGCAAAATTACCTGAATTGCATGACATCTTGCCTTACTGTAATTTCAGACCAGCTGCAGCATCGCTGAAAAGGGTGCAGGGCAGCACGGAACACAGAAGGAGATACTACAACAGGCACAGCTCAAGGAATTTGTGTACTATCCGTTTTCTGTGGAGATACCATCCTGGTAAAGAACCATATGAGAAACAGGTGGGACAAGCCAATATTTAACGGTCCCTTTACAGTGGAGGACTGCACTCTTTCCGCAGTGAAACTACAAGGCAGGAGAGCTTGTAATTTTTCTGGGCGATATCAAACCCTACATCGGAGAAGTCCCCCTGCCTGCACTCCAGCACGAGGAGACTACGAGCGAAGGGGAAGAACCACATCACGTGCAGACGAGATCCATGACGAGGAAAAAGGACCCATGAGCAACAGCAAAGTAAAGACAAAGACCTTTCTGTGAGATAGTTGTGGTTTCACTTTGGACATTCCTCTGAGCAAAAAAGAGGATACAGACAGATAAACTGAACACTGTGTGCATCCTAGTTGCAGGGTGAAGAAGACAATTGCACGTATAAACCACTACATAGTTTGTTGAATTTGAACTTTGGATTGAGACACATTAAAACTGTGACGAGAAAATAACATGCCAAATTTTGATCGAGGACACATACATTGGAAGAAAATACACTATCCAGACTCATTCCACACTGAGACTTTGTTCGAAATCACTTACGGTGTCCCACAATAGCAACATCACTAAGGATTTGGTGACATACTTTAATCTAGTACTAAGATCGTACCCGTCATTGGTGGGGAGGCTCACCAGAGTCACTGACTTTCTTCAAGATCCTGAAAACGAAAAGACAATAAGAAGATTGCTTACTGTAATTGCCGAACAATTCATCCTACTTCCTGAATACACTGAGGAAAAGCCTAATGTCCCAAGCAAAGAAGGAAGTAAATGAGCTTGTCAATACATTGTTCTTTCGCCTAATCGAAGACTGTCCAAATCTTGTCGGAAGAACGACAGACGTACTGACGTTTCTTCGAGATCCAGCAAATACAGAATGTCTGAGCACACTCCTAAATAACATTGTGATATTAGTTGCACTCCACGCAAAAAGAACATGCAGACATTGTTTACATTGAAGTGAAAGCATACAGTCCTGAACATCAGCAGAACGGGACAAATGTCCCTGTCGCCAGAAGACAGTAGATTGGCCAGCAAAGTTTTCTTTCGTTTAATCACTTATTTTCCAGAGCTAGTGGGGAGACCTGTAGATGTTGATGTCCTCACCTTCATCAGAGATCCAGCTAATGCTACACAGATGGGTATGCTCTTGCATGGAACAGTGATGCAAGTGGAACTCTCCACCCATCAGCAGAACTATTTGAGAAGGTTTTGAACTTTCCGCCGTAGGACAGATCGAGAGAACCTTGCCAGAGATTTCCTTTCTCATTTTCTATTGACAAAGACAATGGGCCTCATCATGAGTCTGGTGGTAACCCTTAAAGACGGTGGTAGTGCTATTACCGCCGCATTTAAGGGTCTGCCAGATCATGGCTTTGGTGGATTTCCCCCCAGCTGTGAGCTGGGGGGAAATCCGCGGCAAAATTGCTGATTTCCGGCGCTATTACCACCAGCGGGAAATCCACCGGCGGTAATAGTGCAAATTTTCCCCATTGGGCCCAATGTGGAATGAGGAATTCCCGAATGGGCCCAATGGGGAATGGGAAATAACCCTTCCGCCAAACCCGTGATCCGGCGCTAATAGTGCTGCGGGGTTTGGTATTAGGGCTATTAGCGCTGGCGCTAATAGCGCCGGCGTTACCGCCCAACTCATGATGAGGCCCAATATGTCTTCAGGAATGAAGCAGATAAGAGGCATAGATTGGGAGCTGACATACTTTGAACATGCACAGTAAAGAGACTTGGTGAATTATTGCTTGATTTTGATACTTCCCATAGTTTAGTAAAGGAACTGTATCCCGAGATAATAGACAATACACCGTCCACAAGAGGGGGGACAATTGTGTAACACCTGAAACTTACAACAAAAATCTGAAAGACAATATTGTTTAAAGGAGTATAATAAAAGTTAACATTTTGGCAAATGATCGAGATGGGAATCCAGAGCAGCAACCTCGTCCTCCCGCATATTTCTCGGGAAGTAAATGCTGCCACCTGACCTACAGGGGTATTTGTGTATTATATTCATCATTGTTTTACTGTCATTAACGATCAGAACTGCATTTTCTATTGGTGCACAAAGCGTCCCAATTCCAGTGCACCCACCTAAGGATGTGTGCATGAAACCCACGAAAGTACCCAGACCTTACATAGTCATTCCAGTCCCTAGAAGGTGGTGGTGATGGTGAAATGAATGAACTTGAGATGGATGTGATTAGCAATGACACGCACAAACTTGTGTTAACAAGCAAATTGAAAAGCCGGAGACAGGGTCGGCAGAGAGTGAATGAAAAAAGTTACTGACAACCACACGCATGCAAACATGGAATGCACACGCAACAGGCCTAGTGTCAATGACTGCAGAACCACAATACAAAACATTTGAGAAGAAGAGTCTGCCTACTATGGGAAATCTCACTACAAGTAAAGTAAAGAGCCAAATGAAGGAAGAAGACGTGGAAAAGACAAGAAGAGTTGGAAAGAAAGCCAACAGAAACAGCTATATCAGAAACTCTTGAGCCAACACCAAGAAAGACAAGAGCAAACTCTGAGAAAATCTCTGCACACACATTATGGCCATTCATAGCCAGAGAAAGGAAAAGACTAGAGGAGCTGAAGAATAAACCCTCAGAGACAGCATTGACAAACATATATGTTCCAGTGAAAGGGACAAGTACAAGTTCCACAATACAGCCATATACCGGACCAATATCAGGGTGGATGAGATGGGCATTCCTAACCAGCAGGAAAAAGATTTATGAGGACAAGGAAAGAACTGCCAGACTTTTATTTATTCAAATGGCACAGATGAGGAGGCCTGCACCATGGACCAGGATACCTGAGAATCCTCCAGCAGGAAGGAGCCATACAGATGCATTCAGGGATGTAGTTATAGCAAACTACATGAAAACCTTAAGAATCAAGAGAAGTATGCACAGAGACGACAACGAACTAAACGATTACTTGTACAGCACAGCACATTTGGGAAACATTTGGTACCAGCACATGAAAGAAGTTAGAAGACAAAGTTCAGAAGGGGAATGCTTTGTTTGTGCACTCCTACCATACAGCATGGAGAAGTCCAAGATCTTTGTAGCTGTAGAAATTGATGTCCAGACAGCACACTGTCTTTCACATGTAGCCATGTGCAAGACCAGAGGCCAGTTCATGGGTAGTGTGTTGTGATGTAATCTTTCAGCTGTCCACCCGGAGCGAGGAACGCCGGTTTCCCGATGTTCCGTACGAACGTGCCATTGACCCAACCGCCCTCCTCCGGGGGCCATACAATAAAGCTCTTCCCCACACTTAATTGGCGTAAGATCATTTTGTCACATTGGCGACAAGAAATTCCCCGGTGATCCACGCTCCGCGCATCTGGCCCCCGGAGCTTCCTTGATCGCCCGGCTGCCAGCATCCAGCATCAGAGGCGGGCCCTGAGGCTTCCCTGCGGCTCCCCACACTGCCGCTCCTGCTGCCCTCCCCTCCCCAGCCCCTGCAGAGAAGGGAGAGGGGCCGCCGACAGAGCGAGTCGCAGAACGGCACAGCAAGTACATATTTTCTTTACTTTATCGGCCGTAATAGCCACAGCGTTCTACGCGCATCTTATGATTTCAGCCAACGGCCATTTGAGGAAAGCACCTCACAACGTGCCCTACGTGCCGCCATTTTGCCCACATCATCTTCCACGACAACGGCGCCGCGGATCCTCAGCTGCTGATCAGCTGACCGGATAGCAAAAAAAAAAAAAAAAGGTCGCGCACCACAGCGCCCCCACTGGCTGCAGGGGGCACAAACAACAAAACAAAAAAAAAAAATCTGCTCAACTTAAACAAGAAAGCCTGCCATAGACAGGATTTCAGATCTGGACTGGCAAAGGGTGGAGAATAACTAAACCACGAGCCTCTGCCTCCTCAATGGACATATCCCATTTTGGAACATGGTTGCTAATAAACGCCATAACCACCATCCCAGCGGCCCCAAATACATATAGCCCCACACCACAGCCACTCACAGGTCACAGGAAACAGTGAGCAGAGCACAGAAAGACAATACTAAACACAGAAGAACAGTTCCACATTTCTCCAAGAGCTCTGTGCACAGGACTATTAGTGCAAATAACAGATTTAAATATCAAATACTGCACCCAAGCACATTTGGCACCACAAAGAGGAGATACTGAAAGGGAGAGAGTGACTATACCCTACATCCTCCTCGCAACCAACTATGCAGAACGTGCCACACCCCACCAAGTTCCTGCCTTGCCCCGGTACTCCGACATGCCCTTGGGAGCAATGGCTAGACAGCTTCCAAATATATCTCAGAGCCATTGGTGGCGGTAAATTCAATGATGATCTCAAAGAAGCGACCCTCTTGAACTGCATAGGGGCCGAAGGTCTAAGAATATTCAGGGCACTTCCCGAGCCAGATCATGCAGAGGGTGACAGCAACCGGAAATTTGATACAGCCTTGGTAAAACTTACCAAACATTTTGGCAGCAAAACAAACGTAGTTTTGGAGAGGTACAAGTTCTTTTCCCGAAAACAGACAAAGGGTGAACCAGTCGATGCTTACATTGCCTCCCTCAGAGTGCTCATGTCTACGTGTGATTTTACCGGTGTTGGAGATGAATATTTGAGAGACCAGCTGGTACTCAATGTAGCAGACCCCCGCATACAACAAAAACTGTGGCAAACAAAGAATCCTTCACTAGATCACGCCACCGAAATAGTGAGAAGTATGGAATTCGGGGACCGATGCATGAAGGAGAGACTGGTCATAAAAGAGAGCGTTGAGGTGAAGTCCATAGATGGTTTAGATGGATTCTCAGAATCTGAACATGATGGGGCCTTAGTAGCGGCCGTGAGGAGTGTACCTCAAAGAAACAGAAGTAACTCCAGAAGAGGGAGGGTTTCAGCATATGAC
Source organism: Ambystoma mexicanum (assembly GCF_040938575.1). Lineage (NCBI taxonomy): Eukaryota > Metazoa > Chordata > Amphibia > Caudata > Ambystomatidae > Ambystoma > Ambystoma mexicanum. The sequence goes on from NC_090928.1 coordinate 677,172,097, forward strand.
AATCAAAACCCCACGCGTTGTCATAAGTGTGGGTGGTATAAACGCCACAACGCGGGAAAGATGTGCCCTGCCAACAGTGTCGAATGCTACAAATGTGGTTTAATGGGTCATTTCGCCAAAGTCTGCCGCAACATCCGAGGGAGACCAGGAAGATCCGGTAACCCCAACAGACGACCATTCAACAAACATGGGTCTGTGAAGACAGTGGACTACGACCAAGTGTCGGAGAACATGTTGTCTATCAACCAGACACGTCCACAAGTGCAGATCCTCACAGTGACCTCCCTCCAAGAATCGAGCGGTCCATGGGTTAACATGTATGTCAATGATATACCCTTGAAGGTTATGGTAGACACAGGGTCCCCATATGCCATGGTGGATCTCGAGACCTTTGTAAAAGTACTCTCTGGCAAAGTCCATGATCTACGGAACTCCTCCGTAAGAGCCACAGGCTACGGAAAAACCCCCTTCGACATCATCGGTTACACATGGGTCAAACTCAAGTTTCACGATAGACAAACGTACTGTAAGTTGTTTGTGGCCAAGAACGGCTCCTCAGTAGTAGGATGGGAAGAACAAGAGTCTCTAAGTGAAGATCCACCCAGGAGAAGATGTTCCTATATTGAGCGTGCTCAAAGGGAACACTGACATCAAGTCCGATTTGGCTCAGCAATTCCCCAAAGTGTTTTGCAAAAATATCGGCCTACTCAAGGGTTTCCGGCACAAAATCATATTGAAAAGAAGAGCCATCCCAGTGGTCCATCGAGTATGTGGAGTCCCCTTTGGGACTAAAGCAGCACTCAAGGATGAACTCACACGCCTTTGCAATGAGGACATCATACAACCCATAGAGAGTTCTGAGTGCTGGCCCCCATCGTTCTCGTAAAGAAACCCGACAATTCCATACGGATGTGTGTTGACTTGAGAGATATAAACAAGAATATATGGGTTGACAGACACCCACTTCCTAACATAACTGAACTCCTATCGACCATGAAACCAGCAAGCTATTTCAGCACATTAGACCTTTCCTCAGCATATCACCAAATTGCATTAGATGACAGTTCAAAAGCCCTCACCTCATTTGTCACACCTTTGGGAGCATACATGTTCAACAGAATGCCATTCGGGCTTGCTTCCGCCGCGGCGGTATTCCAGAGACTCATGTCACATCTCTTTGGGGGCCTCGATGGAGTACAATGTTTCCAGGACGACATTCTCATATCAGCAAAAACTGAAGAGGAGCACAACGCCAAATTAATGGGCGTATTACAGATAATTCAAAAAAGTGGACTCACCCTCAAACTAGAGAAATGCAATATAAAGTGTAATGAAGTCTCCTATCTTGGTCATTCCATCGACGCCAGTGGCATCCATCCCAAGAAAAAACTCCTTGACACAATACTGAGTTTAGCTGAGCCCAACAACAAGGAGCAATTGAAAAGCTTCTTAGGAATGACAGAGTACTACTCCAAATTCGTGAATAATTATGCCCACTGAACACAAAACATGAGAAATCTTATGAAGAAATCCAACAGATTTGAATGGTCCACAGAATGTAGGAATGAATTTGAGAACCTCAAGCGTGACATCAACCAAGCTCCAGCCCTTAGCATGTTTGATTATAGAGCCAAAACGATAGTGTCGGTAGATGCCAGCAAGATTGGCCTTGGTGGAGTACTGAAACAACAACAGAACGGTAACATCGTAACCATCGCATTCGCATCCAGAGTACTAAGGGGTGCTGAATTGAACTACTCCACCATCGAAAGAGAAGCTCTGGCTGTCAAATGGGCCTTACAACATTTCAGGAATTTAATATGGGGTCTACCGATCCTCCTCAAGACTGATCATAAACCTTTGGTCAACATCCTACAATCCAAATTGCCACACCTTATATCACCAAGGATAAGGCGTTGGTTTCTAGACATCATGCAATACAACCTTCAAATTTGTTACAATCCTGGTCCACTAAATCAAGTAGCGGATTGTTTGTCGAGACTATCCACCATTCAAGATAATAAAGATGTCGAAAGTGAGGATCAAGAAGAAGATATCATAGCCACCGTAAATTCTGCCATACCCTCCGACGAATGGATACGCATCACCAAAGCTGACACAGAACAACAGGAAATCAGAAAGGCTGTAATGAAAGACTGGGTTGGTGTAGGGAAGGAGTTGGCAAATTTCACACCATTCAAAGATGAGATATCCATGAATGAAAATCACATCTTCAGGGGAAATAGAGTGATTCCAGCCCTGACCCTCAGAAAGAAATTACTTGATTTAGCCCATGAAGGACACCTGGGAAGAAGTTTGACAAAGAACAGGATAAGGAACAGCTACTGGTGGCCCAACATGTGGAAAGAGGCGGAAGAGACAGTAAAGAACTGCAACGCATGTGCTTCCAGTGACAAATCGAAAGTACTAAGGAAAACACCACTTCAGCCTGTAGAAACACCCAAACATGTATGGTCAAAACTGGCAATAGACATCATGGGTCCCTTCGAGAACCTGGAGGAAGTAAAAATATTCATCATCGTGATCGTTGACTACACCTCCAAATGGACTGAATGGGGTGTGGTAGATACCAGCACAACCACAAAAAAAATCACCGACTTCTTAACAGATATATTCAACAGGGAAGGTGACCCCAGGGACATAGTCTCAGACAACGGGTCCCAATTCACTTCGTCAGAATTTCAAGAATTCCTTGACAAAAGATTGATCAACCACATCACTACGTCACTGTACCACCCAATGTCCAACGGGTTGGTAGAAAGAATTAACAGGCTGATAAAAAGTGTCATTCAACTGGCCACGGCCAATACTATGCCTCGGAGAGAAACCCTCAAGGAGGCTCTACACGCATATAGAACAACGCCACACTCCACCACCAACGTAGAGCCTTTCACCTTGATGCGGGGCAGAACCGCAACCAACCAACTAAGACCGGCATGGATCTTCTTGGACACTGGTGGGGCGAGAATGAACACAGAACCAAAATTGGACATAGAACAAATGCATAAAACTATAAAGGAGAAATGGAACCAAAAGGGTGTCCTTTCAGGAAGGAGACTGGGTATGCATCAAAGAACCCAGGAAAACTCTAAAAGGTGAATCAAAATTCAGATTTCCACAAAAGATCATACAGTGTCACAACAAGTCTGTCACACTAGACGATGGAGGGAGATGGTCTCACGACGACCTCGTGAAAATAACCAATGACACCAGCAAACCTAGTACTTCAAAAAACCATTCACATGATGCATGGTCAAGAGAGAACGTGAAGAGAACGACCAACGACACTCACAGACCTAGCACATCCCTAGATTTACAGGATGACATGAGATCAAAAGGTGAACATTTTCCTGAAGAGAGATACCGCGCCAGACATACAAGAAAGAGCGAACCCTGCCACACCAATGGAGGAGAATCTGCCAAGGGCCTCTCGAAAAGGAATCGTAAAATTATCCGCAACTTCAGCGACGACTTCATCTACTATTGATCACATATCAATGTAAATAATGAACCCATAAACTATCCCACCCTGCCTACCCCGTTCTTTCCCCCCTCTCTCCGTTCCTCTCTTTCCCATAGATAAGGAGATGTTGTGATGTAATCTTTCAGCTGTCCACCCGGAGCGAGGAACGCCGGTTTCCCGACGTTCCGTACGAACGTGCCATTGACCCAACCGCCCTCCTCGCCTCCGGGGGCCGTACAATAAAGCTCTTCCCCACACTTAATTGGCGTAAGATCATTTTGTCACATAGTGATGACTCCCTAATATGGGCAACTGAAACAGCCTATCCCGATGAAGATGATTATGTTCAAGACATAAAGACAAGAAATAGAGCTCAAACTAGAAATCACATGATCAGGTACGAGAAGCCTGGAGTTAAAAGAGCAGAAATCAGAAGAGAAGTGAACCAGAAACTAAATGTCCAAGGAAAAATTCCAGAAGAGGCTCAAAGTTGGAAAAACAGAAGCCAAATGCAGATTTGGGGAACAGTGCTTTCACCAGATGGATGGGAGAAAGGAGTAGTAATTTGTGGAGCCTGGATGGTCACTGGTCATTAACAAGACACCATCGACATCGTACAGAACGGATGCAATCCATTATGGCCAACTGGAAAGCCCAAAGTTCTGCTTCAGGAATAATGGCACTAGAAAAATGGGAGAGAATCAGAACTCTGGACGAGATTTTGACACTCCAGAAATGGTGAACGGGACTGCAGTAATTATGGATCATTATTGGGCATGTGGATCCAAAGCATACATCTGACTGCAGAGAAAGTGGGTAGGTATATTCACAATAGTGAATGTCCACGTTCCAGCATTAGTGATCCTGAAAGTGACTTGAATATTGCCAGTTTCCAGAAAGCAGATGCTCATCTGAGGAAGAAGAGATCTGTGGAACTGCTGACTCGAATGAAAAGGGAGAATTACTTTTCTGCCAAATCTGAAGAAGCTTTTCATGTAATTCTGTATGAACATAGGCTGTTTAGCCTCACCTCATCAGTGTTCATGACAATCCTCATGCCAAGATTCCAAATTGGAGCAAACACTAAATGGTTTCAGATAACCAGATGGGATTTACTGCAGACCATCAACACGACAATAAAAGGATTCAATGCAATCAAGGAAGAGTTAAGAGCCGTCCGACTGATGACTCTCCAGAACAGATATGTCCTTGACATGATCACAGCTATGGATGGAGGAGTTTGTGCCAAAAATCAGAGAATCATGTTGGACATTTATACCTTCTCATGATGAGGAAAATGGAATTCTAACAGAAGCCATATGTATGCTGACGAAGCTGCAGAATTAGATGATCGATGAGACAGACGAAGTTGATGATGACAGTTGGTTTGGATCACTATTCTAATGGGTTCCACAATGGATGGCAGATGCATTCAAGTTCCTGGGAGCCCTGCTAGTGATGTAACTGCTAGGAATTTGTGTTATCAAGATAATAATCTCTCAATGCCAGAAAACTGCGAATAAAGCCATAGGGATGAAGATCATGATTTATGTCAAGCCAGGATGGAAGCCCAAAGACCTGACTGATGAAGAAATAAGATACTTTGTGAAGGCCAGCATTCACGCACCAGAAGGAACACAGTTTCTCTATCCCAGGAAAAATCAAAACTATGTGGGAATATGGGTTTACTGCAGCCCAAATGGACAATGTCAATTAATGACATGAAATAAAGACGAACATGTAAGGACAGGAGGAAGCCTGAAAGAAGTAATAATAATATGGACTCCAAAGAGACACTTCTTAAGGCCATCATGTATAGATCCAGAAGATGAAGAAGGAATGAACCCAGGTGATGAAGTGAAGATGAATACAGAAGAACTGAGTAAGATTAATCCAAAGACGGAAGTGAAAGTGGTTGATGAATCGCACAGAGGGGGGAGTGTAGAGGAGGTCCCAAATAAAAGCTGCACTCCAGTTAGCCATTTTGAAGTACCAGGAACGTTCACACCGAGATATGTGACATATGATGAGCAAATAACTAGCAGAGAGCCGCAGTAGCTCTCTGCCCAGTGCTTATCAGAAGAACAGCACCTATTGACACACCAATACCAAGAAAACCATGGACAGTAAGGTATCCATTGAGAAAACCATACCAGCAAATAAAACGAAATGGAGATTGCCTAAGTACAGTCCCAGAAGAAACCAAAAAGGTCTTAATGGAAGACGAATGGTGACGTCACGAGGACCTGGACAGACTCACAGATAGAAGGAATTACGACCCGAGAATAAGACAAAGAGATGAAATGCCATGAGTAAGGATATCGTGAACTTAAGTAAAAGAACGGTGTCCAAATGTAAGAAAGTTAAGCTGTAAGCAAAATGAAGATAGTTGACCAGTTTACACCTATAAATATGCTTGGAACCGCAGAAAAGCTACGGAAAGAGTGCGGCTTGCTATGCTTAGTAGAAGAGTAGTGCGGCAAGCGCCATTATACATAATCTTCCTCAAACGAAGCACAGTATTATAAGTATATTTACACTTTGCACAAGAAGCAGAATCAACCCAAGTTACTAAAGGCCAAATGAGAAAAGATTCATATTTAGCAAAATGAGAAGAGACGGCTGAAATGAAACTCAGCAGAGGCAAATCGTGCCAGGAAAGTCAAGGTCATACCAATAGAAGAGGTGAAAAGTAGCTACATCTAATTGAAACTAAGAACAGAATATCCTGCCTCTGAAAGGTCGAGATAAGAAGAGGAAGGCAGGTGGCAGGTAAAATGAGAATCAAATACACAAATTGAGGGAAAAGAGATGAATTCATGGTGTAGGAATCATGTGACCAGCCGAGCAAGTAGAAGTGAGGGCTCACAGCTATGCTTGGCACCTGACTAGGCATAGATATCAGAACTTTTCCAGACAGAAGATGCAGTCTTGAGGCCAACCACAGTGAAATATTTGACACACGGCTATGAAATTGATGATTGATTGTAACCACAATCGGAGGAAGGCCGGGTAACTAAGGGGCACCCCGCACCTGGCTGACCATTCTGCGTGCTGCTAAGCAAAGTGGAAAAGTATGCATGAGGTTGGTGCCAACTCAATTACAATGGACCAATTAATCTAGGGTCCTATAGTTTGTAGAACGAACGAGACGCCATACTTTTAGTGTCATCTACAGTAGTCAGTTTTGAAGGAAGGGCTTAGACGCCCACCTGACAGTGTTTACCCAATCCCCTCACTCCGTTACCATATACAGATATAGTACCTATAGTAAAGTTACATTTTCCTAACCAATAGAATTGCATGTTAACTTTTGAGTGTTACACATCAATGATGGTGATTTTTGAGTGTAAATGTTACAACTTGTATTAACTTTGTTGAGTTGAAGCGAGAAAGACGATCACATCACTGCTGATTTCCATAACTCCCCGTTTTATGTACTTGTCATTAAACTGACTCCCTTTGCCAAACCATTGAGTTGTCCTTATTGATTGGTGTTGGAGTAATAAATCTGCACCCCCATCCATCTCACGGGTGCAGCTATCTTGTTTTAAAGTGCTTCTGAGCAAACCTCGGCTCTATGGGCCGGCCGGGGGTCTCGGAGTACACTTCCAATATAGAGGAGTTTCTGTTTGGGGACAACTGGGAAGGTACTAAACCATTGTGTACAGACTTTATCATCCCTGTATAAGGATCAAGGTACTATGATATGCATCCATGCATCCTCTATCCTCATGTTTTAGCCAATCAAAGGCCACATCCATTTGGCCTATCAGGGACATAAACAGGCAGACTCTGTACCTCCAAGAGGCAGAGGTTATCAGCCCATGGCCTAGGATAAAAACTAATTTTTATTTCCACTGAGTGGAAAAGGCTACAAGGGAGACTATTACTGGCAGGGACATGGGGGTTCATTACGACCCTGGCGTTAAGGGTTTAACGGCGCCGTAAAAGGTGTTGGCGCCATTAAACCCTTAACGCCTGATTACGAGGTCCCTTTGCGGGACCCGACCTTAATGGCTGGTTTTACCAGCCGTTAAAGTAGGGTGCCGCAAAGGGACCTTGGTGCTCATGGACATTTGGGTATTGCAGACAGTGAAAGGATAACATTTGGAATTTGTGTTCCCCCCCAATTCTACATTTTTGCCCCTGACACACCATGGTTCCCAAGCAGGAAGTAGTTATTATTTGAAAAGGTTGCACCTTATTGAAAAAGAGGAGCAATGACAACAGTGAGGTGTCCATCTTGAATAGTCCTCGAAGTTCTGAAAAATAAATGAAAAAGAGGAAAACAAAAGGAGCCTAAAATACAGAATACTGAATGAACCCCAATCAATACATGGATGCAGGGGTTAAGGGTTAAAGGGGAGGAGGAAAACGTGTATTTACAGAGGAGCAAAAAAGACTCCAAACAGAAAAACAGGATGTTTTACAAATAAGCTTAACAGATCCTCATATAAACATCATCTTCCCTCAAGGGGCTTAGAGCACAATGCATTAAGTGCTGAATAAAGACAGAAAGCTCCGGCAAGTTATAGATCTCAAGCCACTCAACACATGTTTGGTTTATTGTTATTTTAAAATGAAGACATCCACTCTGTTCTGCAATGCTCTTCATCCCAACGACTGGATGGTGAGGTTGGATCTCAAAGATACATTCCTGATGGTTCCTGTATTTCTCCCCCAGGGAAGCATTATCAGATTCCATTGAGACAAGCAATAATCTCACTTTTCATGACTTCAGTTCAGTCTACCTTCATCTCAAAGGTGTTCCGCAAAGCTCCTGTGTCCGTAGCACAAAGATGTCAATCGAATTGTTTATTGATGAAGAATTATGACATTTTGATCATGTCACACTCTCAACCGGGAGCATTATGCATTGGGGTTGTTTTAAATCATGATAAATCAGGCACAGACACATCTCAGACAACTGAATTTCTAGGATGCCAGATTAATTTGCTGCAGTCCTCGTTTCACCTTCCTTCTGGGATATTTCAGGTCACAAACAGGGAATTGAAGAGGGTGATAGTCTAGCAATTCAAATGCATACAACAATTGGGCAGTGAGAAGGATACCCTGAACTCCTCCATTGAACCATTATTTCCAGATATTATTTTAGAGGTCCTTGAAGGTTAATTCACTCACAAATTGCATTTATTTATTTATTTATTTATTTATTTATTTAATTGTCTATATACAGGGGAGGGCAATGCACTTTTGATCACAAAAGAATGTACATTACATATCAGATATGAGGAGAAGCAGTGACATTGTGACCACCAGGTTGTGGTGGGTAGTAAATGGAACAGTCACTGGGAACAATACATGGGTGAACCTATATAGCTTAAGGACTATCAACATTAGACATTTTTAAGTGCAGGTAGGTGGTATGGCCAACTACGTTAGGGATGTGATCATGATTGATGAAGTGCTAGTGTTGAGGGAGAGAAAGTGAAGGGCAGAGGCAGCAGAGGCAGGTTAGAGGTGAGGGGAACATGTTAGCTTGAAAGCTGATGAAAAGTAGGTTAATAGAGTAACTTGGATGTGATGGGGTAGGCTTTCAATTTGGCTTTCAACACATTGGTGTGGATGTTTCTTGAATGTCTGAGGGATGAGAATTTCATGCAAGTGAAGCAAGAAGAGAGAAAGTGCAGAAACAAGAGGAAGGAAAGGGAGGGAGAGGTGCCACAAGGGTAGGTGAGTAAGCAAAGCAGAGATTATGAGAAAGCTTGTAGAGTTGGATAGAGGATGATAAATATGGTGGTGATTTACTCTGGATAGATTTGTGAAACAGGAGAAGACATTTAAATCTGACCCTGTTTTCCATCGTCAGCCATCCAGACTAGTGTTGGTAAGAGTAGGTAGGTTTTATGTGAGTTCAAAGAGAATCCTCATAACAAAGTTAATGATCTTGTAGAGAGGAAAGAATGTTTGGGTGGGGAGATCAAACAGGAAGCTGGCACAGTCATCCAGTTAAGAGAAGACAAGAGTGGTTAAGAGATGCTTGGCAGTGTTGAAAGGAAGGATGAGGCTGATTTTCCTAATGTTTAGGAGGCTGACATGAACCACCATTGCAGTTTTGGAGATGGAAGTAGAGAAGGTATGTGAAGAGTCATAGATGATACCGAGGTTTCTAGCAGAAGATGAGTAGGGGAGCGTGTCATGTGGAAACTGGATAGGCAGAGAAGAAATAGAGTATTTGCCAAGGAAGAAGAGCACCTCTTTTTTTGGAAGAGTTTAACATCAGAGAGTGCAAAGTCACCCACTATTTGATGGCAGAGAGCCAGTTCAACATTTTTATAGAGAGTTCAGTAGAAAGTTCAGACAAAGAGAAAAAGATTTGTTTGTCGTCTGCAAAGAGTTGGTACGAGAACCCAAATAGAGGAGATTACTGCTCCACTTGAAGAGGTGTAGAGTGTACAGAGGAGGGGACACAATACACAGCCTTGTGGAACACTAACAGTTAGAGGAGTGAGATGAGAAGTGTTGCTGCTCCAGGAGACAGTGATGACAAAGTGCCAGATAGGATTCAATCCAGGCAAGGTCTCGATCGCGAAACCCAAGAAGAAAGAGTGTACTAAAGAGATCAGAGTGATCAACAGTGTCAAAGGCAGCGGACAGTTCAAGGAGAATTAGGTTAGAGGATTTGTTGGAGTGCTTAGCAGAGATGATGAAGTTGGAGACATCCATGAGAGCAGTTTCTGTGGAGTGACAGGAGTGGAAACCTGTTTGTAGAGGGTCTCAAAGGTTGTGGATGTCTACGAAATTGGTAAAACAGTTGAACACAACTATTTCCAGTACTTTAGAGTAGTGCAGAAGTAGAGACATTGGCCAAAAGTTTTCCAGCAGGTTCAGGTCAGTCTCTTGCTTTTTTACGAGAGGGATGACCATAGCCATTTTGAAAACAGAGGGAAAGCAAGCAGAGTCGATGGACAGGTTGAAGAGTAAGTACAGTGAGGTGCTCTATACCTTTCTAAGCACCAGTTAAAGAGAGCAGTGCCAAACCACTGATATTCATCATTTTGCATTCTCTATTACTTCTAGTACCTAAAGGTGTAATGCACTGTCATCGACAGTCACAGACTATAATTAGAAGATTATTCACACCACGTTGTTTATCAGAAGGGAAAACCCCTGTGTGTTAGGACCTAGGGTAAGAATTCTCAAATAACAAGGAATGTCCTAACAGATAATGCGCATGCACTACTGTGAAGCCATAAATGACATTTAATGTCCAATTATTTTTAGTAGTCTAAGCAACAAAAATAACAACAGTTTCTGTTTGTTTCAGACTGGTGCGCCTATTTATGGGCCCACCAGCTTGAAACAAAATGAAAAAGTGTTATATATGGTTACAAGAGTAGTGCACACATAAGTGCATACACATTAGTCTGTTAGGATATTCCTTGTTATGTGAGGATCATTCACACCACGTCAGTGGTAGCTCCTGACCTATGTCCGCTCTACAACTACCACCAACCACATTAACCAGAACATTGTGTGACTCAATAAGTTGCTGTGATGTATGTATTTCCTAGTAATTAACTGGCCTATCATGGTCAGGGAGCATGAATTGTCTGGTGATGCAGACACAATAAAAACCCACAGGAAAATGATGTAAACATTTGAGTACATACATAGATGCAGTGAAAATGTACATAACATATTACTTAAATATTCTTGCACCAAATATTGTAGGTGAAAGGAACTCCTCAATATCATGGGAGTGAGGATACAAAGGACAACGTTTGCAATAATTTGCTTGGCATTTCAATCACATGAAGTGGAGAAGTGGCAGGAAATGGAACAGCCCTTGAGCTGTCCTCTTCACTGCAGCTACACACACATTGTGGCTGGATCCTACCAGCCGTGTTGTCTTCTACATCTGAATTAGGTAGATGAAGAAACACAGTTGTTGGCACTGAACGCAGGCAGTTGGGCTGATGTGACACTCTTTGCCCTCACACTGCTCAGCTTGTCTGAGTAAACAAAACACACTACTGGCTGCACAATGATTGCTGGGAACAGAAGATGCACCAGGTTATTGGTTTGCGTAGGATCTGTGTGACTAGCAGCATCTGTCCAAAGTTTGTCTAAGCTGTCAGTAATGCCTGACTGTAGAACAAGCTCCCCTATGCCACATGTGAAATACATTAAAAGGAGACTATGAAAAGACACACAGTTTCAGCACCAAAAAAGTAAAGCAGACGTGCCACTGTCTCGTGGTGTCCCTTGTGCCCAGTACAGGTCAGACACAGACTCATGGGCGGGGGGGGGGGGGTGTTGGTAATTAAGCTGGCAGCAGTAGCACTGGTGTCGATGAAGCAGTCACGCTGAATTAACTGAACAAGGCCCCTGACTAGTGGTCTTCTTGAGTCTGACTATCACAGCCCTTAGCTAAACAGGGAAGAGTTGCCCCCTGTTAAATGTTGCTACTACCACACACAATGGACCCCACCCCAGAAAATGCTTTTGGAATGCCTCACAGGCTGAAGTATATTTGTATGATACTCGCAGCAAGGAGACTTGTTCAACCCAATAAACATTGTATCTCCCTCATAGGAGAGTTGCACCCTGAAATATCTGTAAGTCTCAGCCACTTAGCAGTTGAACCCTGCACAGGTGCACAACCTTATATCTCCCACAGAGGAACGTTGCTTCTTTAAGAATACATGTAGCTACCCCAGAACCACTCCCTCAATAATTATTAAAATTCCCCAACAAACTCTGAAACTGGACACAGGAAGGTGGGATATTGGTTAGCTAGGTGCTTCTCCAGAACACCCTCTATCAGTACCTCCTCTAGCTCTTCCCTGCTTATCAATGTGAAACAATTGAGACTAAAAGAGCCTCAGTGGAGGAACGATGATGCACTGGTTGCGGGTGGCAGAGAGCCGACACAGCCCCACACAGTACTCCTGTTTTTTGCCATGCATTAGTGGGCTTTGAATGACCTGCAAGGGGTCAGTTGTGGTCTTTGACAGCAACCCAGGAAGGCCTAGTGTATGACATATCTGTAGTACTGGTGGCCGATGTACAGTAGGGGCTAGATGGGATGCATGTGGGTTCCATAAGTATGACATATGCCACCTCCAAATGTAATCTAAAGTGAACATCATGGCTAATGTGCATCTCTGTGAAATTCCCCCTATCTTAAACTGCACAGTCTACCCTTCATGCAGAGGAATGAGCACGTGACTGGTAAGGGCCTTAAGGCTAGTTTGTCGCTTTCCCGGAATCATTTTAGGAACTCCTGTGCCCACCTATCCTCAGCTTCAAAACCATACCATACAGCATCATCTGCCCCTGTCTATACCTCATTTGCCACCTTCTTCTTACTGTGAGGTGCTCCCTGCACCTCCACGACAACAGTCATTTCTTCCTCTATCTGCATCTTTGAGAACACCAGAGACACATACCTCACCACATGTGCTACATACTCCTCCACAGCCTGTATCGTAATGCCCTGTACCACCAGCAGTACTTGCACCACAGCCTGCTCCTTCTCAGTTGCATTTTCCCGCTCATCTGCTACCACTTGCTGAGGAATTTAACCTGAGGGCACATTAACGACAGGCTCCCCATTCCTCCACCAACATGTCTGCCCTGTTTCCTTCAACCGTTAGCAGCATTTACACCTCTCCTACCTCCAATGAACAAAGAGAGTCAATATCAATGGACTGCTATGCCTCACGACAGTGAACCAGCAAATGTACCCCGACGAAGGAACCGGAACCAAATTGATCATGGACCATGTAATCAAAGTCTATTTCTCTCCGAATCTGTAAAAATAAAAGTAAACCCTGACAAAGAAACAAAAGTAAACATAACAATAAACTAAATCAAGATATAGATAACGACATTGGATTGCCAAACATTAAAGAAAATTCAGATAAATTAAGGATCCTTTCAAGGATCCTTAAAAGATGCAACAGGAAAAAGTACAACACTATCACCAAAATGGTTCCTTTTCTGCACCTCTCTTTCTCTCTATCACTCTCATCTCCCACTTTCAGTATCTCTGCCTTTCTTCCGTTCTCTTTCTTCCAAACACTCGCTCCCTCACCAATGTGAGCTCATTCTGTTCCTTCCATTTGTAGCCTAGGAAAGCCCACAAATGAACAGGAAGTGTCAACCTCCAGCTTCAAATTGTAACAGCATGTGCAGCCACAGTCTCCCTGAGGCTTGCGAGTCTGCTCAAACGCCCATATAGAAGGGTGATTGTCCCAAAAGGCTACTTTGATGAAGTTCACCCAGGGGTGTTAGGAACAGTGTGATGTTGGATTTTGTGAGGCAGACTGGGCGGTAGGAGGAGTTGTGAGTTTATGTGAGCTAAGTACTGATTGGTGGGTCTGGTACACATCATCCTTTAGGATGGGGAAGCGCCTGCGTGGGTCCGCCCACGCATCTGATAATTAAGAAGAAGAAAAAATAGAGACCGGGCAGCAGATTTAGGAGGGGATGGTATAACTCCTCCTCAGATGGAATATTTTCCAAGTTAGACATGGAAGAAAGGTAGTTGGAAATGCAATCTTTAATGTAAAATATTCTATGTTTTTTTATATATGCAATATTTGTACTCATGTATTTATTTTTTCATCAAATGAACGTATATTTAATGTACAGTTATGAACTTGAGAACGTTCTTTATATTTTACTTGTGCAAAAGTAAAAAATTAAATGTTTCACAATTCCAATGTATTCCATACACAAATGTTGTCAATATAAAAAAAAATCCTATACAATTATAGCTCCCCATTATTTCACCAAACAAACCCTTAAAATCGACTTTTATCCAATAAACAAATACTTTTTGAATAACATCACTCATCCTTTTGTGTCATTCAGCATTCAAATTACAAATTAAAGTACTCCTATAATCAGCGATATTTGATTCCTGCCTAAATTACGATGTCAAAAGACCATCTTATTTGTTCTTTCTGCATAATATGCACATTTCTGAAAAATAATATTCTCTTTTATTTTCTAAAAAGGTACATTCTGCATAGATATGAAACAATGATTCAATCTCATTCGTTTTGGTACAATACTGTCAAAGTGGGTCTATTCAACTTGGTTTTGCCCTAAAAGTCAAGATTTGTCTTTTTGGTTATATGTTTAAACTTATTTAAAACAATTGATTTCTCTCAATGAAACTGGAAATTTAATTAATTTAATACTTTGGATGTTCATTCACCTTTTTTCAACCCTAGCAACATCTCTAAATAGTTTACATTTCATCACAGGGGCTCTCATAATAATCCATTCAGATTCCCTTGCTTTTATTTTTTGTTCCTTTGTCAGTAATTAATAACTCTATATCCATACCTGCAAACTACATTTTGAGAAAATTAGAAAATAACATCTTACAATTTTAGTAAGGCGACTTATCCTATGCAACACCCCAATCATGAAAGAAGCTGCATTTGTAGGTTGGCGTCTCCATTCAAGTGATCACATGTTGGTATTCTGGCGGTAGAGCCGCGAGGATACCGGCATTTGGTACTTATCTTTACCGGCACTGAGTCCAGCGGCATTGCCGCCGGATTACGAGTGCCTGCGGGATGGTGTAAATCCCCATTCATGGAGTCCTATAGGACTCCATGAGGGGATCTTCCGTCATTACCACCACTGACAGTGCCGGCGGCTGTAATGAGGGCTTTTCTGGCTGGCAGGGTGCCTGGGTTACCAGCAAACCCGTAGTCGGGTGGTCCGGTAAAGGGCTGGTATCCACGGATACCGGCACATATTTACCACACCGCCCAACTCAGAATTAGGTCCAATGTCTTTATTTAAAGCAAGTGAGAATGTGAAGGTGGCTCGGGTAGATAAAAAGAGACGCCATTTAATGATTATAACCCATCATTTTGAGCTTTTATTTTCTCAAAAATATCAGCAAATATGTGAGCAAGGCGAGGTATTGACACACTATCGGATTCTTTTGAATGCTGCTGCCATCCAGGAATGTGAGGGATCCTCCAGAGGCTACGCATGAGACCCAAAAGCAATTCTACAAGTATTGGTTTATTAATTGAATGCATTTTTAAAGCACACCCGTATGACCATAGGCCTATGGGCGTGGTCATGAACTGCCGAGGCGGGAAAGGAGGTTCCGATACCGATTTTCAGATGAAGTTCTTGGCACATTTTGAAAGCTTGCTCCCCACAAAACAGATACAATATATGGGGGAAAGTTTGAAGGAGGGAATGAACAAGGATTTCGATCGGTCTTCATTCCCCTTGAAGGGTTTTGGTGGGGGCTGGAGGGAATTCGCACATGCAAACGGACATATTCAATCCAATCTGGTTCGCCACGTTCAACCAATGCAACAAGCTCTAGGCCTCAGAGGCATGACTGCGCTTTCGCAGACCACAGAACAGGACCAAGCCTGTGTTCTGGGCTCCCGATACTAACCACGGGGAGACCAGCATATTCACCAAGAGGGCTAAGATCTGTACCACTAATAGCAGATCGCCATGATTTCAGTATTTCTTTCAAGATTGGCAGTTATTTGCCAGTCAATATGCCATTATGTTTAGACACAAAAGGAAGATTGTTTTAAAAGTAGAAACCGTGGCTCACTTTCAGTGCTGTCATTGATTGTCTTTGTTGGAAAGGGAACACGTTTTCATACAATGCGATGTTCTTCCACACTTCCACATTTGCATTTTACTTTTGTGGTACCGAGTTTTTATATAGCAGTATTATTTTTAGAGCGGTCACCTTCTGGAAGGACGTCTGTTCTTATTACAGAAATGATTTCTCCATTTGACTTTAGTGCCTGAAACAGGAAACCCACACACTTTCATTTGGCTGTTTTAAAGAAAACACCCTTCCCTTCAGTCACCGATTTTTCTACATTAACGTCAGGTCCTTAAGAAATATCTCTTGCTTATAAAATGTCAGGTTACATCATCCCACCACTTCCTCTTTGGCATTGTGACATGGCGTGACACATCATGTTTGCAACTCAGCTTTTTCCTAATACTCAATACATAAAAAAAAAAAACGTTCAGGACTGACTGGCAAGAGCATTGAGCATTTCTATTATTGATTAAGACTTGCGTCCTATCCATCAAAGTATTACATCCTACTGCGTAAGTGAGTTCATGTGTATACCACGTACTGAAGTGGTACGTGTCTTTACCCAATGTCCACCAGATGTCTCTAACCAACGCCCTACTTCTGTTCCAGCTGGACCTTGCCCAGAGGACTTATATCCGCCCCTCATCTTCAAAACCCCTGCAAACTCATTCCTCTCTTTCCAATCACCTGCAATCTCCTTCATCTCTCGCCAACCTCCTCTAATCTCCATCCTCCTTTAGTTTATGCTATGCCTGACTGGGACACTGAGACACTGAGCATGCATATGTATATATATAAAACCGAAAACCCCCTGAAATTCGCCAGTTATGGTAAGCTAAGCAACCATAACCCACGCCACCACTATGCACTGCTAAGACTAACACCCAGTACATCACAGATGACATCACAAATGTCATTGATGACATCACATATCTGGGCCACTTGTTTTTGTTCCTTGACATATATAGGCCAGGTGGCTTTATTCACTGACAGTCAGAATAATACAATTTAAAAAGGTGCTATATATCTAGATGTTAACCTTGTCATATGTTCTTTAAGTACTTTCCTTAGGGTTTGGTCTCAGCTCATGGTGCACATACATGGAGAAATGAGCAGGCCTCAAGCACACAATTCATTTGTATACATGAAGATGCACTTTAATGTCATCAACATTTTCTGATGATGCAGTTTCTTCCTTCCTTACTTTAGTTTCCCTGTATGTGCCTCTGATTTGTATGCATTGTGGTACTTCATATGTATTGTTTGTACCAGCACAAGTGCTGTAAGTCTTGAATTGTTAGCTAGTTATTACATGTTTAACATCACTCAAAACTCTGATAAGGGAGCATTCATTATACTACTATCCAAAATTACAAGATTATAAATAGTGTACTTCTATGGTGCATGCTGCAGTCATTGCCTATGTTTATATATGATGAGGTTTCTGTATTAACAAAAACACTGAAATACAATGATATTAGATGAGTACATTCTTTAATAGATTAAGTAGTTCATGATAGGTCTCCCGATCACTCCTGACATCTTGTTATCAAAAATATAAACACAACTCCTTTTAGAGACTTTTCATCAAAATGTATTTCACGTGTGATGTCATCAGTGATGTCATCAATGACATTTGTGATGTCATCTTTGATGTCCTGGGTATTAGTCTTAGCAGTGCACAGTGGTGGCACGAGTTATGGTTGCTTAGCTTACCATAACTGGCGAATTTCAGGGGTTTTCGGTTTTACTTGGAACCATAACGTCTGTTTTATCAAAGTTTTTTCTTTGAATTTCATAGGTTTTTATTGGTCCAACTTAACCATAACGTCCCTTTAACAAAGTTTTTTCAATGAATTTCAAAGGTTTTTATTAGTGCAACTTAACCATAACGTCCCTTTAACAAAGTGTTTTCATTGAATTTCATAGGTTTTTATTAGTGCAACTTAACCATAACATCCCTTTAAACAAGTTTTTTTTTCATTGAATTTCATAGGTTTTTACCAGTACATGCTATTTTCCTACAACTTACTAATATCATACTTACCCAATATCAATATTTGTGTCCAAATTCCTAAGTTTCACCTTAAAACTCTGCCATTTCCAACCATCTGTAATCATTTTGAACACTTCTATACACTTCTTGCAACTATTTCAACTAGTTTTGCATCCGTAGACGTCTACGAACATCTGACTTCATAGCGGACCTTCCGGACAGTGGCACATGACCATACGCTGGTGTGCGGCATGATGACGTGTCTGAGAACCCGTCCGCACTTCACGATGAGATCTCTGCTTTAGTGGACAGTTCGGAACTGCATTTTCTACTGATCTAGGAACTTCCAACTTCAAAATTTCCCTTGCACAGCTCCAACACCATTCCTACTCATTATCCATTAACAATCTAGTACACAGTACATACAATTACTAAAACTGCTATTTATCTTAAAATGGCATCAGCTAATGCCATCCCTCCTCCCCAAGAGCCACCACCACTGCTGTAATCAAGGTGCATGAGAAACAGTGCCCCTAACTTAGAAATAACACACGCGCAACATTTTCCCTTGTCCACCTACCCCTCCATATTAGTGTGTGGTTGCTCTTCCCTCATTTTCATCCCCACCTTTCATTCTCAGCTCCCCTGCCAAAAAAAATACATCAAAAACAACAAACAACATATTCCTTTAGGAACCACCTTTCACAGTAAAAACATAGAATTAAAAAAAAATGTATAGACTCCATCTACTTTATATTTTTCAGTAAAGTACATAGACTAAATAAGATTTTCCAACATTTCCATTTACATTTTGTGTTATGCTAATGGGAATATTGTGGCGTTCATCCTCTGTTCCAGGGACTGGAACGGTGGATACCGGCCCAGCAGCCCAAGTTATCAGCCCAAGCCAAATGAGGGTGGATAATGAGGTCTCTGGACCATTATCCCCCCATTCCAGCCGCGGAAATGGGGGATGAAGGCCATTAGCACCCTAGGTTCCCAAAGCGGGAACCCGGGGTGCTAAAAAATAGGATTTTTCTTCCTACACCGGGACGCCTCTGGCGTCCCGGTGTGGGAAGGAAAAACCTTTTCTAGGATGGCCACTGTGGAAAGGGAAGGTGAGGGTTCCATACAGAGCCCCTCTTTGCTTTCCATAGCAGCCTGCAGAAGGCAAAAAGAGAACCCTATGACCATATTACCACTAGCACATTTTTCTTCCCTTTCAAATCTATTCTAATTTCAAATAACTTTACCACAAAGCCAGTCCCAGGTGGACGTGACCACTTTAATCCTATGTTTTTTCCCTTGTGGTCATGGCCAGTAGCCAGATTGTCCGGATCATGACCTTATTCCATGACCCGGACAATCTGGCCACTGCCCATGGCCACAGGCTAGCCCACAGTCACTAAAGTTATACCGCTATTTTTTGTAGCTACATTATGACACTTGTCAAATAATAAAACACTGGCACATTTGCAAAACCATGCTTGTAGGTCCTTGCCAATGCTCCTTACGTAGGTTTGCTGGAAATCCACCCATGTTTAATTTTTTCAAAAGTGTCAAATGTATGCGCATACAATCGTCATATAACATAGCCCCCACTTGACAAAATCCATTCAGACTTTAAGAAAACATCTAAATGTAGATCTATAATCTTTTTGCAAACCTTTGCGTAGATTTGTCAACTGGCACCATATTTATAAGCCTTTTCAATATTTGGGGACACCCACGCTAATTGTGCTCCCTCTCGACAGAATCCCACCAAACTTTGCAAAAACATGTATATCTTGATCTATTATCAGGTTGCCAAATAAAGTGTAGATTTGTCAAATGGTACCTCATTTATAAGCCTTTACATTATTTTGGGACCCCCCCTCTAATTTTGCCCCCTCTCCACAAAATCCTACCAAACTTCAGAAAAACATTCATATAGTAAATGTGTTATCAGTTTCCCAAATCAATTGAGGATTCGTCAAATGGCACCTCATTTATAAGCCTTTACATTATTTTAGCACCACATGACAGAATGCCACCAAACTTTGCATACTCACTCAGAATCAGCCCAGGTATATACATGCAAAATTTCATGCGGTTCCATTAAGTGGTGCCAAGGTTATAAGCCATCCAAGAACTGCATTTCACCAACCCTGTAATGCTAAGGTGTTCGTGAACTTTCACAGGACTGTTCCCGAACATCAGGAGTGTTCACAGACTTTTGCGGCAAAAAACAACTGTTTTTTTGCTTCATGCAGCCATATCCCATCCCATCCTCATCACCCCTCATTACCCCAGAGATTATTTGATAAGTTTGACAAGTGGAATGCTGTGTTTTTTCCTCATTCAGTCTATGGAAAAAAAATAAATTTTGGGACCCCCCCTATAACTTTGCCCCCCCTGCAAAAAAATTCAGAGTGGGCGATATACTTTTTTTGTCCAGGGAGAGCAAAGTTATAAGCTGCCCAAAAAGTGCTCTTCCTATGGGATTATCAACTTAACCATAACTACACGGCGACTACCGTATAATAATATATATTCAGTGAAAAAACATTGTTCAAGGGATGTTATGGTTAAGCTGCACTAACAAAAACCTATGAAATTCAGTGAAAAAACGTCCTTAAGGAGACTTTATGGTTACATGTGGTTCCATTAAGTGGCGCCAAAGTTATAAACCATCCAAGAACTGCATTTCACCAATCCTGTAATGCTAGGTGTTCGAGAACTTTCACAGGACTGCTCGCGGACTTTTGCGGCAAAAAACACCTGTTTTTTTGCTTCTTGCAGCCATATCCCATCCCATCCTCATCACCCCTCACCTCCCCAGAGATTATTTGATAAGTTTGACAAGTGGAATGCTGAGTTTTTTCATATGTTTTTACTGTGATGTCCGCGGACATCGGCCGCTGTCCGCGAATCCAAGATGGCGGTCGTTTCCAAAAATCTGATGCACTTCACACTCCTCACCATCCAATCAGCGAACAAGTTGCATGTCCGCGGACATGACACAAGCCGATTAGCCAATCTGGACACTGTCCGCGGAGCGAACAGGGAAGGGTGTCCGCGGACCGGACATAGCTATCACTAATTTTTTGTGACCTACTTTTTGGTCATTTATTTTAAAAACTACTGGACGGATTTTCACCAAATTTAGAAAAGCACACTTTCTGGACCAAGGCGCTAATACTGCCGCAAATTTGGTGAAAAGCCGTCCAGCGGTTTGGCCTGTAGGCGTGATAAAAGTTTTTTCCCCTTTCAGTCTATGGGAAAAAAAGAAATTTTGGGACCCCCCTATAACGTTGCCCCCCCTGGACCAAACCTCACCAAACTTTGCAAGTGGGCCATATACTTTTTTTGCAAAGTTTGGTGAGGATTCGTCCAGGGAGAGCGAAGTTATAAGCCACCCAAAAAGTGCTCTTGGGATTAGCAACTTAACCATAACTACCGTGGCCGTGTAATATATATATATATTCAGTGAAAAAACTTACCTAAAGGGACGTTATGGTTAAGTTGTGCTACTAAAAACCTATGAAATTCAGTGAAAAAAACTTTGTTAAAGGGACGTTATGGTTCCAAGTAAAACCGAAAAACCTGTGAAATTCGCCAGTTATGGTAAGCTAAGCAACCATAACTCGCACCACCACCGTGCGCTACTAAGACTAACACCCACAACATCAAAGATGACATCGCAAATGTCATTGATGACATCACATGTGCATTTACTTTTCATGAAATGTCTGTACAGGGGATTCTTATTATAATGTTGAGGAAAAAAAGTGTCAAAGATCATTGGAATAAATATCAAGAGCTGATTAGTGCATTAAGCAATGCATTGATATAAATAGCATTCTATTATGAAGTTCTATCCAGTATACTGAGCTACTCAATCAGAAACATAGGCATTGTGTGTAGAAAGCAGAATACCACCATAATATTTGTACTGTTATTCAAACACACTGTATGGTTAATTCATGCTATTTATGTGCCTAAAAATAGAGATTGTGCACAATTCTGTCCACAAATCCCCATTTCTTAAACAGAGATTTACATGCAGAATGGCACACACATTCCTATTTTTAGACACTGAAATGACCGAACTCAGCCACTAGAATTTTGATATTATAGAACAAACAAATGTTTTAATTGTATACCATTAGATTTAGTATTTGTACTTCTCCACACCACTATCTTACTGTCTACTGTCATCTGAACCTCAGTTTAGTAGCACATAAATTCATGAATACCCATCCCAATCAGTTGTAGTTTCCCAATGCACAATCACACCATTACATACATCTTTATCATCTTATTCAGACACTCATGCACACAGCACACATACATTGCAGAACACCCCAACCCATAACTTCTTTATTTTTTTCAACAGACCCTAAAGAATGCCTACCAAAAATCAAGTCCATAGAAGGCAACGCAGAAGCAGAGCAAATGAAAATAGAAGTGTTCAAAACAAGCATCCATCTCTAGCAGAATTTGTAAAAAAAGTTAAAACAAAACAGCTAATACAGTCATTTAGCGAAACAAAACAAGCTTCAAGTACAGAAACTTTGCCTCCTGTAAAACGAACCAGAAAACAATTAACAAAAAATTAGCTACCACTACAGATAAAACTACTCTTATAAATCTTGATATAGTGCAAAGTAAGCATACCAAAAAAAGTATTTTAGCAAAAATGTTCTGTCACAGAGTCCTTCAAAATCTTATAAAAACAGGAGTGAAATCAGGCTCAACCCTTAAAACTATCGTAGGAAATCAGTCTTAGAAGTGTTGATAGACTGTGCAATCCTTCTAAAAAGAAAGTTATTTATTTTAGTGTTAAACAAAATGAAACCACTAACAAAACTAATGACTAAATTACAAAAAGACTTCTCAATAAACGAAATGTCAACAAAAATAACTTCTTAAGTATCTGTGGAGGTGAGTGGAGTCACACTACGAGCACAGGACCATATTTTAATGAAGAAGCATGCAAACAAAAGCAAACAAATACAATTGCCATACATAGCAGTGGACGAGGTTATGAAAAGGTAAATAATACCATAATGGAACAGGAAATACTGCTTACAAAAATATCCCCAGAAAACTTAGAATTACTGCTCCATTCAACTGAATCAGAACGTTCAGTATACAAATGGCCATGCACGTCAATGTTTAACATTCCCTAAAAAAAATTCAAGTCTTTACGCCAATTCCTCAATCAATATGTGAAAGGCAAAGACAAAATCAAAATTAAACTACTGCAAAATATGGATACCTGTCCAGTGCGCAAGTACACAGGACTACAAGGACATTCATTGGCCTGCATTTCAGGACCTACTTGCAAAACCACCTTCCATTATATCAAAATCATATCAACACATCATTCAACTATAAGAAATCTAGTCAATAAACTGTACTATGCTAAAAGTCCTGCTTTAACACTAGCCAAGTTAAATAACATTCTTCTACAGGGTACAGCAAAAGACCTACTTGAAGAAATCGACTATATCCAGAAAAAAATATTTTGGAAGTGAAAACCACTTACAGAATGAAATAGCTTTAAAGCAAATTAGCAACAATTCTATGCATGGCAACCTTCTACTACACACATACAAAAAAAGAAATACTGAAATTTAAAAGTACATCTGCTGAAGTACCAAACCATGTGTGTGTATGTTGCCGTAGAACTTTTTATAAAAGTAACACAAAAACTGTAGGCCTAACATACAAAATAGAAGACAATGAAGATTCTAAATGGTGTGAATTAGCTCTCTACCTTATAGCAGAAAACAAATATGAAATTACTGACCCCTTAATACTTTTCAGTTACTGCACTACAAAACTTGACAACAACCAAACTCCTTCACGTGCTATCACAAATAATTTGGAATTATTTCCACTACCAAAACCCCTACAACAACTCAATTTATATGAGAGCATCATAATTCAAACAGTGCACCCTTTTCAAGCAATAATACGCCTTGAACCAACAAGAGCAAAATTACCTCCCTCTGAATTAGTGAAAGGTATTCGTGGAAAAGTAGTGCATTTACCATTAGATCTAAAAGAAAATTTGCAACGTCCAATGGAGCAATCTTTAATTATCTTAGTAAATGGTGTACCTACAAAAGACAATACAATTTGGCAACAACTGGTAGATTTACATAAAGTTAGACAAGCCTTGCAATATCTAAAAGACAATAATGAATACTACAAAGAAATTAATATTGAAGAAAACTTGAAGGATACCACTGAAATAATTCAAGAGACACAAGAAGTTGGTCAATTGAGCTCCTAGATCCTGCTACAATAGCCAATACTTTAGACCATTATACAATTCACCCATTGCACTCTAATGACACCGTAGAAGATGCACTAGAAACATACCAAATACGTCAAACAAAAGGATCACCAATCAGCATATCGGAAAAAGTATAGAAGCACGTGCTTTTCCTCTACTCTTTCCTACTGGCAAAGGAGGAAGGTACGATGATAGACCTATTCAAATAACAGCATCAGAATACCGCTCATTACGGATGTATTCTGTAGATCCCAGATTTAGACAAAATGTGGAATACATATTCCACCTACTCTTTGAAAGTGAACTAGCAACTTTATGTTACGGAGTTGCACACACATTAAAATCAGGATCCCACTTTCAAAATATGTCAGCTACACAATTATTACAAAAAGTGCAACAAAACAATTAGGTTTTACAATCAAATATTACAAATCTATTAGCGTCATGGAGATGTACGTTGTATGATAAGAAACCTTGGCCCACCCACTTGGTTTGTTACATTAAGTTGTGCAGAATATGCATGGGAAGATGTACATGATTTCCTACGCATAACAAACAAAAACAAAACAAACTGAACAACTTCATGTTTTCAGTTAGACATAGGGCCTCATAGGGCCTCATCATGACTTTGGCGATAACCCTTAAATCCGGCGGTTGTGCTATTACTGCCGGATTTAAGGGTCCGCCAAATTAGGACTTCCGCGGATTTTGCCCCAGCTCTTGGCTGGGGGGAAATCCGCTGAAAATTCCCGCTATTACCGCCGGCAGGAAATCTGCCGGCGGTAAGAGTGCACATTTTCCCCATTGAGCCCAATGGGGAATGGGGCATTCCCGAATGGGCTCAATGGGGAATTACATTACTGCCGAACTCGTGATCCGGCGCTATTAGCGCTGGGGAGTTCAGCGGTAGGGCTAATACAGCCGTCGGTAATACCGCCCGCGTTACAGCCAAAGTCGTGATCAGGCCCATAGTGTTAAAGGTAAATCACCTAAAAATACATATTACATAAAAAGAACAGAAGAAGAAAAATATATCAATAATTGCAATGCAATCAATGCCCACTTATGGAATGCAAACATAGATGTGCAGTACATTGCAGACAATTCCACTGCATTTGCACGATATGTTACAGCATACTTAACGAAAGCAGAAAAAACAGAGCTCCAAGACCTCTGGAATGACCTGTCATCAGACAAAACACTGTCTCAGAAATTATACAGCTTGGGCATAAAAATGCTCTCCCATAGAGAATGTGGCTCCTATGAAGCAGCAAATCGTGTAACTGGTACAGCTCTGTATGGAAAATCTGAAAATATAGTATGGCTAAGTCTTGGTCCTGCTAAATCTAGAAAAAGAGTTCTAAAATCATACGAAGATATAGAAACAATAGCCAAACAGGATCCCAACAACCAAGACATTTTAAAAAACAATTTACTGGACACATACTACCCAAACAGAAGTAACACTTTGGAAACTATGTGTCTATACCACAAAGCCCAAAACTTCACATACAAAAATAATATAAAACCCGATGAAAACAAGGTAAATACAGAGTGACAAATTGTGATGGCAGCTTAGTAAAACTCACCAAACGAAATGTAATTAATCATTTCAAATTGTCATTAAAGACTCCTCAACGTAAAGAACTATATTACATGTCCCTGCTACAACTCTTTAAACCATGGAGAAAAGAAGAAATAGTAGATAACTATGACTCATATGAAGACGCTTTTAAAGCAAATAAAAGCACTATAAGTGATGTAAGCTTTACACAGGACAAAACAATTTTGCACAATGAACAGCAACATGAAGAAGAAATCCAGGCCCAACTAGATAAGGACACTCCTGACAGTAGTCAACCTTCTGTAACAGGAAGCCAAGAACCACTGGGAGAGCCAATAATAACAAATGAGGCAGAAATAGCTATGACAGAAGTAGAAAACACCTTCTGTCAGTATGAAGATAAAGATGACATAACTATACTACAATCAAAACTAAACAATGAGCAACATAGCATTTTTCAAGAAGTCACAAAAGAAATTGCACATGGTGTACAACATGAAAACTAAGAATGCATCTGTCAAAATTACAAACCTATACTACTGTATGTCAGTGGTGAAGCTGGTTCTGGCAAAACATTCTTAATCAAAATCATCAGTAAGTTCCTTCAACAATCGACAAACAACAAACTGTCAGCTGTTTTCACTGCCCCCACAGGTCTAGCTGCCTAAAACATAGGCAGTGTCACTTTACACCGATTACTACTCCTGCCAGTAGAACACCAAAACAAATTAGACTATTACAAACTTTCCACAGAAGCTGCAATGGAACCACGCAGAGTATTAAAACAAATGTAAATGGTATTAATAGATGAAGTGAGCATGGTCTCCAACCTAATGTTGGCTTTGATTCTCCTCAGATTACAAGAAGTACTCAAAACAAACTACGAAGAGCTCTTTGGAGGAAAACACATTATTGTTTTCAGAGATCTTCTTCAATTGACACCAGTGAAAGGTGAGCCTATTTTTAAAACCTTAGGACACAAACTCTGCCGTAAAACTGTTGGCAGCATTGGAAATGTCAACCTTTGGCAGCATTTCCAATTCAGAGAATGAACAGAAAACATGCGGCATTCTGCAGATCTCACTTATGCCAACATCTTAAAAAGAGTTGGTATACTATCTCAAGAAGCACAAGCAATATTGAGAACCCGGCACATTCATGCACTTTATGGTGATAATGCATGTGCTACAGATGTTAAGGAACAATTAGCCCACAAAAATGTCAATTATATGACCTTAATGCCAACTCTTGCAAGCTGTTTCAAATTCAATGAAACAATGTTAAAAAAAGAAATGCAACCAATAATTGAAATTAGCGCCACAGACAAACTAGACATACATGGTATGACACTACCCATGTGTGAACAAGCCACAACAAGACTAAATAGTTTAGAAAATTCAATCTCCAACACAGCTGGATTGGAAAACATTAAAATTATCCTTAAATTGCAGAGTAATGCTTAAACGTAACCTTGACGTGGACCAAGGACTAGTTAATGGAGCACTGGGTACAGTTGTTGGCTTTCAAACATACCCACGTGACAACAACATTCACAGGCCGATTCATGGAATAATTAGCGCGGCGCAAGTGGGCAAAAACGTGCGAATCGCAGTGGAATAGCGAAAATCGCAGTGCAAGTGCGAAAATCGCACGAAAAGCAGCGCAAGTCGATTCATGGAAGGCCGTGCGCGAGAAAACCAGCGGATGTGCGATAAAAAAGTGCGCGGCGCACGTTGGCGCACAGGCCATCTAACAGCGTGCGCCAGGTCACAGCGAAAATCGCACAGGCCACAGCGAAATTCGCACATAGCGCGGCGCACGCTACAAAAGTAGGCGGAACACGGGCGTAACACTCGGAATGGGGAACAACTTGCCAAAACGTGGGCGGCACGGGGGAAGTACAGGGCACAAGTGCGCGGAACGCCCACACGCTCGCCTACAACACGTATTCATGGAATAGAATAGGGGAAAAAAGCGCACGCTCAAACCAGCGCACAGGCACAAACACGACCGCCACAAGAAAGGAGGCGGTAGCGTCTCTGCGGCTGTAAGAAATGTGCGCCAAAAGGTGCGCCAACAAATAGCACCTATATACTGCCATGATGAATGTCCCATACTGTGGCCCTCCAGGAAAAATGACGTGCAAAGGGGTACCCACAAACACGGACACCCGCTGACAAAAAATACGTGTGCATGTATACCGGGGTGCGCGGGAAGTGTCACACGCGATTTGCAGGGTACGTGCATCACAGGGGTTCGCGTGAAGTTATTCACGCGATCGGGCCTGGGGGAGCGGGCTACGTGTATTACAGGGGTTCGCGTGAAGTTCCTCACGCGATCGGGCCTGGGGGAGCGGGCTACGTGTATTTCAGGGGTTTGCGTGAAGTTCCTCACGCGATCGGGCCTGGGGGAGCGGGCTACGTGTATTACAGGGGTTTGCGGGAAGTTCCACACGCGAATAGCCTGGGCGCGGGTATTTCAGGGGTGCGCGGGAAGTTCCACACGCGAATAGCCTGGGCGCGTGTATTTCAGGGGTGCGCGGGAAGTTCCACACGCGAATAGCCTGGGCGTGTGAATTTGAGGGGTGCGCGGGAAGTTCCACACGCGAATAGCCTGGGCGCGTGTATTTCAGGGGTGCGCGGGAAGTTCCACACGCGAATAGCCTGGGCGCGTGAATTTGAGGGGTGCGCGGGAAGTTCCACACGCGAATAGCCTGGGCGCGTGTATTTCAGGGGTGCGCGGGAAGTTCCACACGCGAATAGCCTGGGCGCGTGTATTTCAGGGGTGCGCGGGGAGTTCCACACGCGAATAGCCTGGGTGCGTGTATTTCAGGGGTGCGCGGGAAGTTCCACACGCGAATAGCCTGGGCGCGTGTATTTCAGGGGTGCCCGGGAAGTTCCACACGCGAATAGCCTGGGCGCGTGAATTTCAGGGGTGCGCGGGAAGTTCCACACGCGAATAGCCTGGGCGCGTGTATTTCAGGGGTGCGCGGGAAGTTCCACACGCGAATAGCCTGGGCGCGTGTATTTCAGGGGTGCGCGGGGAGTTCCACACGCGAATAGCCTGGGCGCGTGTATTTCAGGGGTGCGCGGGAAGTTCCACACGCGAATAGCCTGGGCGCGTGTATTTCAGGGGTGCGCGGGAAGTTCCACACGCGAATAGCCTGGGCGCGTGTATTTCAGGGGTGCGCGGGAAGTTTTACACGCGAATAGCCTGGGCGCGTGTATTTCAGGGGTGCGCGGGAAGTTTTACACGCGATTTCTGCACGGTACGTGTATTTCAGGGGTGCCGGGGAGTCCCACATGTGATTTGACAGTGTGGGTCCTCCCAGGTGTACCCTGTACACCCTCCACGGCCCCTGCAGGCAGCCCACACCACAGGGGACTACCCTGCATCCCTGGTCATGTCCCGCAGGCAGCCCACCCAACATGGGCATGCCCCCCAGCAAAGGCACATGTCTCCTTGAACTAATGAACACCAACACATGTCCCCTTGCACCCCCACCCCCCAGCACTGTGGGGCACCTGCCAGCAGGCCCCCACCCATGTCCAACTCATGTCCCCCACCACCCCCACCCCCCAGCACTGTGGGGCACCTGCCAGTAGGCCCCCACCCATGTCCAACTCATGTCTCCCACCAACCCCACCCCCCAGCAGTGCAGGGGCAGCCTCCACCAGGCCCCCACTCATGTCACCCACCACCCTCACACCCCAGCCACCAGGGGCACCCTCCACCAGGCCCCCACTCATGTCACCCACCACCCCCACCCCCCAGCCACCAGGGTCACCCTCCACCAGGCCCCCACTCATGTCTCCCACCACCCCCACACCCCAGCAGTGCAGGGGCACCCTCCACCAGGCCCCACTCATGTCACCCACCACCCCCACCCCCAGCCACCAGGGTCACCCTCCACCAGGCCCCCACTCATGTCTCCCACCACCCCCACACCCCAGCAGTGCAGGGGCAGCCTCCACCAGGCCCCCACTCATGTCACCCACCACCCCCACCCCCCAGCCACCAGGGGCACCCTCCACCAGGGCCCCACTCATGTCTCCCACCACCCCCACACCCCAGCAGTGCAGGGGCACCCTCCACCAGGCCCCCACTCATGTCTCCCACCACCCCCACACCCCAGCAGTGCAGGGGCACCCTCCACCAGGCCCCCACTCATGTCTCCCACCACCCCCACCCCCCAGCAGTGCAGGGGCACCCTCCACCAGGCCCCCACTCATGTCTCCCACCACCCCCACACCCCAGCAGTGCAGGGGCAGCCTCCACCAGGCCCCCACTCATGTCACCCACCACCCCCACCCCCCAGCGACCAGGGGCACCCTCCACCAGGCCCCCACTCATGTCTCCCACCACCCCCACACCCCAGCAGTGCAGGGGCAGCCTCCACCAGGCCCCCACTCATGTCTCCCACCACCCCCACACCCCAGCAGTGCAGGGTCACCCTCCACCAGGCCCCCACTCATGTCTCCCACCACCCCCACACCCCAGCAGTGCAGGGGCAGCCTCCACCAGGCCCCCACTCATGTCTCCCACCACCCCCACACCCCAGCAGTGCAGGGGCAGCCTCCACCAGGCCCCCACTCATGTCACCCACCACCCCACCCCCCAGCCACCAGGGGCACCCTCCACCAGGCCCCCACCCATGTCCCCCTGCCCCCAGGTCCTGACGATACACAATCATGGCAGTAATGGGCAGCACACCCAGCACAAACACCCAGGCAAGGATTGCATCCACCCACATAGTGAATGCAATTACATGACACAACCCCAATGGCAAGTATGTAAATGAACACATGTCCGTCACACACACATACACAATGGCTGCAAGTGAATGTCAAAACCCATATCATGACATGTATGAAACCAAAGACAAAATAACACAAGTGGAAGTAAAAATAAAAAATGTATTAAAGATTAAAAACAAGTAAACAAATCAAACATACAACTATGTGGATAACAAAATAAATGGTCCATGTTGGAGAACCAAAGTAAAAATCAAAAAACGAAAAAGGAATACAAAAACAAATGTTGACCAAAGCAATATCAAGTAGAAGTAAAAGAATGAAAAACCATTTCCACATGGTGAACACAATAATGAAAAAAAGAAAATGTTCCTTCAAAAAACAAACTAAATACAGGAATGTACCAGGGTCCATGAGCCCAACACCATAAAGGAAACCTACTACTACCTAATGAAAAAAATATATACAAAAAAGTGGCCATTGTCCGAGCATGGTCCAAAATAATAAAAACAAATAAAGGAAACCTAACACTAACTAACTATATAACTATATACAAAGGCAGCGGGCAAGTCCTGCGGCTCACTTGTTGATGTTGCTGGCCAGGGCATCATCGAACTCCATGTCGATGTCCTGGAGGCGGGACTCTGTCCTGGCCCTGAGGTCTCGCAGGGATAACCCCATGTTCAGCTCAAACTCCCTGCGAGCTTCCTCGAGGCACTCAGCCCGCCTCAACGCCCGACGCATGGAGAACTCCGCCCTGACCATGGCGAGCCGCTCCTCTTCCGCCCGCTGCCGCTCCGCACCTATCCGCTGGACCAACTGCTCCCACACGGAAGACACCACCATCCCAGGGTTGCCCTGCCCTCTGGCCGATGCCTGCCCCTCTGATCTTGAAGGCCCCGAGCCATGATGCCTCCCACGTCGAGCCTGCTGCTGCCTCCGACGCCACTGCCTCTGCCAGCACGACGGCATCCAGGCTGATGGAAACCACCGACGCCGTCGTGCACGTGCCCTGCCTGATGATGCTGTCACATCTTCCATCTGCTGGGGTCCAGTTGCTGTGTTGTTCACCCCCGCTGGACCTCCGACTCCCAACTGTGGCAGGGATGGGATCCCCACCGAGCTGGCTGCATTGGTCGGGGCAGGTCCACAGGGGGCCCTGGTGGCATCTGGGCTGGAAGACGGCAAGGAGAACGACTGGTGGATAGCCTGCACAGAGGAGGAGAGGGCCGCCACATTGGCCAACACATGCAGGAAACCCCCGAACATGGCCGATCCCAATTGGGCCACGTCGGCACGGTGCACTTCGTGATGACGTGCGTGCTCCTCCCGGGAAGCACGCACGGCATCACGAATCACAGCCGTGCGCATCGCGACCCCAATCAGGACCTTCTCCGCACGGCCAGGGGTTCCCACATCCGCAGGTGGAGGGGAGTCAGGTGACATGGACATCCCCTCTACCTGCGGACGGGCCTGGGACGGGGCATCCCTGCTGGTGCATGGTGGTGCACTCACAGGGTCCGGGACAGCGACATGCACAGGCCCCTCCACGGTGACCTGTGCTGCCTCCTGCCCCTGGCCCTGGACTGCACCACTTGCACCAGCAGGGATGCCCCCACCAGGCCCCATGTGTGCCCCAGTGGCGGCCTCCTCCTCCTCTGTGCAAACCACCAACCTGGATGGCTCCTCACCGTCTCCCACCATAGCAGGCCCCTGTGGGGGCTCACCCACCCCTTCCGCTGCAGCCGTGGGGGCATCCCCGCCGCCTTGCTCCACAGCGCCGTCTCCGCCCTCTTCTTCACTAGCCGCTGTGTAGAGGGAGACAAAGAACACAAGCATCAGGGCACTGTACAATGGTCCCCTAGACAGGAAGCAATAGCAGATGAGCACCACTGTCAAAGTACACTTCCATCATGTCCCTCCACAACACATGGGTCAGTCCAGGCAAAACACACACAGTAACAGGCATGGTGCATGCCATGGACATTTCCATGCATGTCCAATGGACTCTTGAAACATTCAATGATATGTAACTCACATGCATCATGGCTCATGCCTATCACATGCACACACTTCACCTCAGTCACATCCATCTGGCCCCAAACACACCAAACACAGCGGATACAAGGGTAATTTGGCTGCTTCACTGAATCTGTGCATTGTCACACACATGTGTCATGCATCCATGGCATGCACAAGTCACAGACACGCAGGTCAGGCACACAGACATGGCTACCATATATGTACCTGGCAACAGCACCCATCCCTCACCCCCACCCATGTCCAGGTACAGAGACTGGCATGCTCTCATGTTCAAAATCTGCATAGGGCTCCCCATGCGGCATTTGAACACATGCAACAACCATGTGGGTCACACATCACTGGTCGCACATGCATTACCATGATGTCCCTGCACACATACATGCATACATGGCCTATGGCACACATACAGGCAAGTATCATAGAACCAGCACACCGCAACATGCCCTGTCTCACACAGTAATGCTTGGACACTTACCGCTCAACTCCAGACGGGCCTCCCTCTCAAGGATCTGGGCGTGGAGCGCTGGGCGTACGCGTTCCAGGACCCTCATCTGGATGGAACTCATGCGGCCCCGGCCCCCCTCCACGAGGCGCCGGGCCTTCACAAGGGTCCTGGACCTCAAGTCCTCCCAGCGCTTCTTGATCTTCAGGACGTCGCGGGTTGCCACCCCCTCCGCGTTGATGGCAACCACACAGTCGGCCCAGATCCTCTGCCGTCCTTCCTTGCTGGCGCGGGACGATCCAAAGAGGGCATCATACTGCCCCAGGACATGCTCCACCAGGACACCAACTTCGGTGGCAGTGAAGCTGGTGCCCCTCTGCCCCTCTGGCCTGGGGTTGCCACTGGTGCCAGATGTGGAAGTGCCCGACATGGCAACCCCAGAGGCAGGTGTGGGTGGGCAACTGGGTCCTGGGGCTGGGCTGTGGAGCGATGTAATCCCAGTCGGGAGTCTTCAGTTCCAGCAGGGGTGGACACAGCAACTGGACCCCTGCAGATGGCTGATGTGCAGGCACCAAATGGCAGGGCACGGTGGCAGCAGGTAGGCAGGCAGCAGCAGATGGCACGTGGGAGGCTGCTCGGGGCACTGGGGGGCAGTAACTCGGCCTTCTGGGCAGGAGCGTGGTCTTCCGTGTGTTTTCGCGTGGCCAGCTTGATACGGAGTGATTTGGCACGTGAAAATCCTGCACGTCAGCGTGAAATCCGAGGAAAGGCCCTTAGCGCGTAAGCGCCTCAGCACGCATACGCGATTCTATTGGACCAGAGTCCCTCAGCGCGTAAGCGCGTCTGTGACGTGACCCGCACGGGTGTTCGCCACTCAGCACGTGATGACGGGGCACACGTGGAAATACTGCACGTCAGAGTGTCATCGCGTGTAATTGGACAAAAGTGCGCATACACGCGATTGGCCTATGTACGTGTATTTAATGGGTGCGCGGGCACTTACACACGCAAGTACGTCAGCGAACCTGTATCCCGTGGTGCGTGTGAATTTCCACACGCTATTGGACTGGGAACTGGATTCCAGGGGTGCGCGGGTCACACGCTGTATCCCGTGGTGCGTGTGAATTTCCACACGCTATTGGACTGGGAACTGGATTCCAGGGGTGCGCGGGTCACACGCTGTATCCCGTGGTGCGTGTGAATTTCCACACGCTATTGGACTGGGAACTGGATTCCAGGGGTGCGCGGGTCACACACTCGCCTAGAACATGCGCAAAGCATAAATTTGCGGACTTTAACAATAACAAGCTCAGACGCCAGGATGAACATACCGTTCCTAGCAGTAGTGGCAGTGGGCTACCAAAGGAGGAGGAGGAGGATAGTCAGGGCCAGAATATTCACACCCAGAACCAGCCTTTTCGGGATGCCTGATGACCAGGTGTATGGGAGGTACAGGTTTCCACCACACATTATACTGGACCTGGTGAGTGAGTGGGAGGATGACCTCACATCACCCACCCTGTGCTCCCAAGCACTCAGCCCCCTGGAGCAGGTCCTCAATGTACTGCACTTCTTAGCCACTGGATCATTTCAGCGGACAAGTGCCATAGTGGGTGGGGTGTCACAGGCCACCCAGTCACGCTGCCTACACCAGGTCTTGAACATCATCACTGCACGCCCATCAGTCCGCAGGCACATATACCTGCCCAGAACACCTGCAGAAAGGCATGCTGCCGCCCTGGATTTTTACGCTGTGGCACGATTCCCCAAAGTGCTAGGTGCCATCGACTGCACCCATGTGGCTCTACGTCCCCCCAGGGCATCTGAGCACATCTATAGGAACCGCAAGCACTGGCATTCCATCAACGTGCAGGTAGCATGTAATGCCAAGGGAATCATCACCTCAGTATATGCCAACTATCCCGGCTCCACCCACGACAGCTTCATTTACCGAATGTCCACCCTAAGCCGGGACCTAGAAGCTGGGCGGCATGGCGATACATGGCTGCTTGGTGAGTATGTATGCCACTGCACATGCATGCATGTTGGATACTGAGCAAGGTCACAACCCCACCAATGATACCAATCACCACCTCCACAGGGGACAGTGCCTACCCTCTCAGCCCCCACATGATGACGCCAATTCGGAACCCCACCACGCCACCCCAGGTAAGATATAACACAGCCCACATTACAACCAGGGGCATAGTGGAGCGCACATTCGGAGTGCTAAAGTCACGCTTTCGCTCCCTTGACCGTTCTGGCGGGCAGCTGTTATACGCTCCCCCAGTAGTGTGCAGGATCATAGTGGCAGCATGTGTCCTGCACAACGTTGCAACACGCCGGGGCCTGGCCGTGGACATGGTGGTGGCCCCACATCCCCAACCACATGCACAGCCGCTGCGCATGGGAGGGGAAAGGGCACGGGGGGAGGCAGCCCGTACACAGCTAGTGGCTAATTACTTCACATAGAAATCACACCCCTGTGGAGTGCACACTGCCCTGGCACATTCCATCTGACAATCAATGATGACTCAACCTGACACTGATCCTGAATGTCTGGAGAATGAACCGTGAATACCATATCAGCCTGAGATTGTTCACCTGGAAGGGTCACAATGTGTGCATCCCTACCTACACAGACACCACCAATGCAGTTCTGTGAAGTTACACATTGAAGCAGCTAAAATGAATACCCACTTGCAAAATGCAACAAGAGGACAGTGCCATGTCAGCCAACCCAACCCCAGCACCGCCACACGACACACCGTGCCATGTCATGCTAATTGCAGGTAAACAAAGTAATCCCCACAACATGACATCAGTCTCACTATGTACAGTGTCCCTATTAGAAACCTGCAACACCTGAAATGCTCACAGCAATGCCGGACCAACAACATACTTGAGCACGTACTACCATTAACATGACATCACAAATGTTACATATTAGTAGTCTCACCACCTGGAAATGCCTGCACTCCCACCACTACCAACTGTGCAGTGTTGGCGCCATGTAGAGTTGTAGGTGCACTGCTGCCAACATGGACCCCATCTCCAGACTAGAGGTCCTTGTGTGGACATGAGGAAGGGACCTGTAAATTGGGAGGTAGACACAGAAGAAGAGTTACACATCAATGCAACATGCAGTGTACAACACAACAGCAATATGCACTAGGAATGTATACACAGTATTGACTACAGACTGCCCACACAGCTCATGGGAGTCCAACGTCACTGTGTAATTCACTGTCACTTGGGCACACCCTTTGCAAGCCCATGGAAACGGGAAGCAGGAGGGGTGTGTGTGACTCAAACCCAAGCATCTGAACCAAATACATTACAAGCCTGCATGTGCCCAGCCACAATGCAGCGTATGCCCACAGGAACCACGGAAGCCAACAGATCGTCCAAAAAAAATTGGGAATAAAAGAAATCAAAATAAAAATAAAAATAAGAAACAATCAAAAATGGCCATTGATGGGCCCGGGGGGGTTGGGGAGGCCACCCAGGAGGTCCGAGGACAGGATGCACACCAGAACCCACCTGCGTGGATCCTGGGAAGATAAAACACCTCCATGGGCTCATGGCCCACACGGCTACCCTATTGTGGGAGTATCACTGCTGTCGCTATTATCACCCTGTGCAGCTGCATCCGGAGGTGGTTGCACTATGGGAGGCAGCCCACGCAAGGCCCTAGTCTGCTCCTCCATGGCTGCAAGCATGCGGGTGTGGTAGGTCTGGTTCTGGAGGATGAGTGTGCGGAGGTCCCCATGCAACAACTCACGGGATGCCCGGACCTCCGCCCTCGTTGCCTGCATCTCAGCTGAGAGCGTACGGGTGAGACGCTCCAGCTGCTGTTCTGTCCTTTGGTGTGTTGAAGCCTCAAGCTCAACAAGAGTCGTCCTGAGGTGAAGGAGCTCCTGCCTCAGGGCTTCCCTGTGGCCCTGGGACTCAATGGAGATGGCCTCCTGCAGAGTCGCCAGTGCCGCCCGCCTGTCCCTGTTGGACCCCAACATGTCCTCCCTGTGTGACTGGCAGATGGAGTCGGTTGCCTGCTCTAGTCGCTCCATCAGCCTTTCTGGGGGGACAATGGAAGTGGCCACCCTATCCATGGCCTGAGCCATCATCTCGGATGATGCAGCCTGTTGGGTTGCCATACCGTAAATGGATTGCTCCCATGCGGTATTGCCGGGTGGCGTACGGCCACCACGTCGGCGGGCACCACACCTGTCTGGGGCAAGGCGAACTGCGTCTTGCTGTGCCGGCACTGCCTGAGGCTGCAGGACTGCATTCCCCCTCTGATCTGCTGGCCCAGGAACAGGATCAGATGTCGCGGAGTGTGACCCTGCATCCGTAACCACCGAAGGCGTAGCTGCCAACACTGACATCCCCATGGAGGGTTCTGACCCTGGTGCAGGTGGGTGAGACAGAACAGAATCCCTCCCTGGAACACTCACCTGCGACGGCACGTAGGTCTCATCCGAATCAACACCTGAGTACAGCTCGGGGGAGGTGCAGCCAGAGACACCCCTTGAGAGCACGACCTGCAGCACTTGTGGGTTCTCCCCCACCACCACACCACGTCCCTCACTGGTGGTTGGTCGGCCCTCGGACCCCTCCTGGGTCTGCACCATCTCCACAACCCCAGCAGTATCAGGTGCGTCTTCCCCTGCAAAGACATGAAAACAAAGAAATGGAAACAGGCATTAGCACCATGGCACACAATGAGGGCTGAGAAGCAAGAGAACCAGTACTTGATTGACACATATCCCACATGACTAAAACCCTCCCATGCATGCACCCTCACTGCGTATGAAGTGCAGGCAAATGGCACACACTGATGACACCAAGATGGAAGATGAACACATTTTCTGCATGCTGCCTGGCAGTGGCATCACACATTGGCCTGTGATTGCCAGGTGAAACACACATGCCATCACACAGATGGCATGTACCATTGCTATTGAGTGAAGATGGAGAGGAGGGCAGCACCTATTCATTCAGTCCAGTTCCCGCATGTAATTGCTTTTCTAATTCTAACAGGTCAGATTTTTCACCTGGAGCTGCCAGTCTGAAATGGTCCAATTGCACAGGGACATGTGTGTACAAATGAAATCCAGGTAACAAAGTCACTCCACTTTACCATACCCATGTCAGACATGTGACTAGTGGACAGCGACATGCCTAGTGAAAGTGGTGGAATGCAAACAAACTGATTGAATGAACAGTGAAAAATAAGCAAATATGTTGTGGCAAGGTGACACTTCAAGGGCAACTGGCGTGCAGTTGGGCTAGATGTCTACTGTTGGCAGAAGGGATACTGCTATGGCCAAATGCAGCTGCGCAGGAAGGATTGCATGAAGCACATGGCTGACCCATACGACTCAGGCGCACACACTCTCACCTGGCACACAAACAGAAGCCCTCACACACACACCATGCACATGGATGACACACACATGCATGTGCACTCACCGGACAATGCCTCGTAATCAGCCAGTTCTCCCACGCCTTGGATCTGTTCCTCCGTGACGTAGGTCCCATCGACTGACTCATGTGGAGTGAGTTCCATGTCTACTACTGGAGACCCACCTCCAGTCACTAGAGTTGCGGCATGACTTGAGGCCAGCTTACTCTTTGCCCTGCGCTTTAGGTCATTCCAGCGCTTATAGCAATCATTGGCTGTGCGCCTCACGATTCCAAGGGCACTTACGATGTCCGCAACGGTCTGCCAGTGTGCCTGGCGTTGTGCAGGTGTGGTCTTGGATCCTGCAACAATGACCATCTCGTTGTCATGTCCGGACACATACTCGACAAGTGCATTCAGTTCGTCATCCGTGAAGCTGGGCTTCCTGGACGGGCCGGACTGTGTAGCCGTGTCTGGGGCATCAGCCTGTGCCGGACGAGCACTCTTCCTCTTCCGCTTGGAAGGTGGTGGTGATCCTGAGTGTCCTGCGCCGCTCTGGACACTAGGGGCAGGAGCCCTGGTGGACTCTGTATCAGGAGTGTGGGATTGCACACTCAGCATGGGAGTTGGTGCAGGCATTGGCTCTAGTGTGATGGTGTCAGGGGGAATGTCAGCAGCATGGACTAGGACCGACACTGTCCTGGCTGGGTGTGTGAGGGCTGGGGTGGATGGAGCCGCAGCTGCCCCTGCAGCCTCTCCGCCCTGCCTCCTTGGTGCAACAGATGACCTTGCTGCCCCAGATCCACGTGGCATGATGGCATCAACGTGCACCAGCGCACGTGTCGTAGCCCTGCTGACCTGGAAGTCAGCCATGGAGTCAGCCAGGTCTGGTGCCACAATGGGCTGGTCCAACAAGGGCTGAGCATGGATGGTGTCAGCCACATCAGCCTCAATGGGAGGGGGGAGGGGGGGATTATGGGTGCCCGTGACTGGTCCTCCACACATGGGGGGGACAGGCTCACCCTGCAAGTTACGACCACGTCCCCTACCGGATCCACCACGGCCACCACTTGTGGCTCTTCCACCTTTGCCACCCTTACGGAATCCTCGCCTCCCAGCCATGGCACTGATGTTAATGTGCGTATGGGAGTGGATGTAGACTATTGTCCTGGGCAATTGGGGGTCAAAGGGGTTGGGTACCAGATGGTAATTGTACCCTAGTGCTCTAGCAAGGCTGAATGTAACCCCTGGGGAAAGATGACGGGTCACGCAACGCACAGGAGGCCCAAAAAAGGGAGATGACGTGCACGCAACCCCTCCTAGACCACGTGTGCAGAAAGAAAAACCTGCACTACGCTGTGGCACCCAGTAACACAAGAATGAACGTATGCGTGTCACACGCAGCCTAGAATGACCTCTGAAGGGGTAGGCTACACACGGGGCAAGCACAGATGTTAGATACGTGCGTGACTCACCGGCTGCCTGGTAAACGAGCGTGTAAAAGGAGCACGTTTGGTTGGCAACACCCCCGCCAAAAGAAGATTTGTACGCTGTCTGAGGAGACAGGACAACAGTAGAAGGGAACACTGTTTGAGGGAACAGGCCCAGGTAAACCAGTAAAAGAGAAAAAAGAGAAAAAGCTGTCAGAGGTAACAGGGAATACGAACTTGAAACGCTGTGAAGTAAATCGCGTGTGAAATGACAAGAAGTACAGAATTCACCCACTCGCTCTCCACGAAAAGCACGTACAAGGAAAACGTGTTCTACACGTACCTTTTATACAGGCCCACACGTCCAGCGTCACTTACGCGGTGTGTACGCGCTAGGGCCATTTCCACCTATTACATGCTTTGTCACTTCTGCGTGTAGGGCCATTTCTACCAATCACACGCTTTGTCACTTCTGCGTGTAGGGCCATTTCCACCAATCACACGCGATTACACTCTGACGTGCAGTCTTTCCACGTGTGCTCTGTCATCACGTGCTGTGTGGGAAACACCTGTGCGGGTCACGTCACAGACGCGCTTACGCGCTTTGGGCCTTTCCTCAGTTTTCACGCTGACGTGCAGGATTTTCACGTGCAAAATCACTCCGTACCAAGCTGGCCACGCGTACGCACACGGAATACCACGCTCCTGCCCGGAATGCCGAACTACTGCCCCCCAGAGCCCGAGCACGCTCCCACCTGCTGCTGCCTGACTGCCTGCTGCCCCTGCACTGCTGGGGGGTGGGGGTGGTGGGAGACATGGGTGGGGTCCTGGTGGAGGCTGCCCCTGCACTGCTGGGGGGTGGGGGTGGTGGGAGACATGGGTGGGGGCCTGGTGGAGGCTGCCCCTGGTGACTGGGGGGGTGGGGGTGATAGGGGACATGAGTGGGGGCCTGGTGGGGGCTGCCCCTGCACTGCTGGGGGGTGGGGGTGGTGGGAGACATGGGTGGGGGCCTGGTGGAGGCTGCCCCTGCACTGCTGGGGGGTGGGGGTGGTGGGAGACATGAGTGGGGGCCTGGTGGAGGGTGCCCCTGGTGACTGGGGGGGGTGGGGGTGATAGGGGACATGAGTGGGGGCCTGGTGGGGGCTGCCCCTGGTGACTGGGGGGGTGGGGGTGGTGGGAGACATGAGTGGGGGCCTGGTGGAGGCTGCCCCTGGTGACTGGGGGGGTGGGGGTGGTGGGAGACATGAGTGGGGGCCTGGTGGAGGCTGCCCCTGGTGACTGGGGGGGTGGGGGTGGTGGGAGACATGAGTGGGGGCCTGGTGGAGGGTGCCCCTGGTGACTGGGGGGGTGGGGGTGATAGGGGACATGAGTGGGGCCTGGTGGGGGCTGCCCCTGCACTGCTGGGGGGTGGGGGTGGTGGGAGACATGGGTGGGGGCCTGGTGGAGGCTGCCCCTGGTGACTGGGGGGGTGGGGGTGATAGGGGACATGAGTGGGGGCCTGGTGGAGGCTGCCCCTGGTGACTGGGGGGGTGGGGGTGGTGGGAGACATGAGTGGGGGCCTGCTGGAGGGTGCCCCTGGTGACTGGGGGGGTGGGGGTGATAGGGGACATGAGTGGGGGCCTGGTGGGGGCTGCCCCTGGTGACTGGGGGGGTGGGGGTGATAGGGGACATGAGTGGGGGCCTGGTGGGGGCTGCCCCTGGTGACTGGGGGGGTGGGGGTGATAGGGGACATGAGTGGGGGCCTGGTGGGGGCTGCCCCTGCACTGCTGGGGGGTGGGGGTGGTGGGAGACATGGGTGGGGGCCTGGTGGAGGCTGCCCCTGCACTGCTGGGGGGTGGGGGTGGTGGGAGACATGAGTGGGGGCCTGGTGGAGGATGACCCTGGTGACTGGGGGGGTGGGGGTGGTCGGAGACATGGGTGGGGGCCTGGTGGAGGGTGCCCCTGGATGGTGGGGGGTGGGGCTGGTGGGTGACATGAGCAGGTGTGCAGGGTAGTCCCCTGTTTTGTGGGCTGCCTGCAGGGGCCGTGGAGGGTGTACAGGGAACACCTGTGAGGACCCACCCAGCCTATTCGCGTGTGTAACTTCCCACGCACCCCTGTAATACACGTACCAAGCCAAATCGCGTGTGAGAATTCCCACGCACCCCTGAAATACACGTACCCTGCTGAAGTTGCGTGTAAAACTTCCCGCGCACCCCTGAAATGCATGCGCCCAGGCTATTCACGTGTGGAACTTCCGCGCACCCCTGAAATACACGCGCCCAGGCTATTCGCGAGTGGAACTTCCCGCGCACCCCTGAAATACACGCGCCCAGGCTATTCGCGAGTGGGACTTCCCGCGCACCCCTGAAATACACGTAGCACGCTGGGAGACATGAGTGGGGGCCTGGTGGAGGGTGCCCCTGGTGGCGGGGGGGTGGGGGTGATAGGGGACATGAGTGTGGGCCTGGTGGAGGATGCCCCTGCACTGCTGGGGGGTGGGGGTGGTGGGAGACATGAGTCGGGCATGAGTGGGGGCCTGGTGGAGGCTGCCCCTGCACTGCTGGGGGGTGGGGG
The DNA here is from genome assembly GCF_040938575.1 of Ambystoma mexicanum. NCBI lineage: Eukaryota > Metazoa > Chordata > Amphibia > Caudata > Ambystomatidae > Ambystoma > Ambystoma mexicanum. Next base: position 677,214,648 of record NC_090928.1, read on the forward strand.
TGGTAGGAGACATGGGTGGGGGCCTGGTGGTGGGTGCCCCTGGTGGCTGGGGGGTGGGGGTGCAGGGGGACATGAGCAGGTGTGCAGGGTAGTCCCCTGTTTTGTGGGCTGCCTGCAGGGGCCGTGGAGGGTGTACAGGGAACACCTGTGAGGACCCACCCAGCCTAATCGCGTGTGATAATTCCCACGCACCCCTGTAATACACGTACCCAGCAAATTGGCGTGTGATAATTCCCACGCACCCCTGTAATTCACGTACCCTGCCAAATCGCGTGTGATAATTCCCGCGTACCCCTGTATTACACGTGCCCTGGCTAATCGCATGTAAGACTTCCCGCGTACCCCTGTAATACACGTTCCCTGGACAATCGCGTGTTGAACTTCCCGCGTACCCCTGTAATACACATTCCCTGGACAATCGCGTGTTGAACTTCCCGCGTACCCCTGTAATTCACGTTCCCTGGACTATCGCGTGTTGAACTTCCCGCGTACCCCTGTAATACACGTTCCCTGGACAATCGCGTGTTGAACTTCCCGCGTACCCCTGTAATTCACGTTCCCTGGACTATCGCGTGTTGAACTTCCCGCGTACCCCTGTAATACACATTCCCTGGACTATCGCGTGTTGAACTTCCCGCGCACCCCTGAAATACACGTACCCTGGCACCCTGGCTAATCGCGTGTATAACTTCACGCGTACCCCTGATATGCACGTTACCCGCTTTGCGTTCCTTGTTTGGCAGCCCTGTAAACTGGTCCAGGGTTAGCGCAGCCCTTTGCGATGATTTAGCGATTTTGATGGCTTTTCCTTGCGCGAGGGCGTTCTTGGGGGCGTTACTGGCGCTGCTGCAGGGTCGCTGCGATACTCTGCGCCACGGCTGGTTTGGGAGCCTAAAATCCATGAATACGCTGTGCGCGGAAATCGGTTTTAGCGCACGTGCCTGGCGCAGACAATCGCACGCGGACACTCTGCGCCAGCCGCTTGCGACACTTTTCTGCGAAATTCTATGAATTACCCTGTTAGTTTGTCAATATTCTCTTTGACAAACTTTCAGAAGTAAAAAGGATAGGAAGCGCAACAGCTCGATTCCTTCTCTTCAAAGACATGTATGTACGCAGAGAACAATTTTCTTTAACTCTTGCATACGCAGTCACCATTCATAAATCACAAGGTCTTACCCTAGACAGAGCATTAATAGACATTGGTAACACAGTCTTTAAAGAAAGCATGAACTACGTAGCACTATCACGCTTACGTACACTTGACGGTCTATTTCTAATCAACTTTGATGCAAGTAAAGTCAACGCTGATATTCCTTGCATTTTAGAATACAATAGACTTCGTTCACTATACACCCCCATCTAAAAACATATTCTGTTCCACAATAAGTAAAACATTGTAAAAGAAAACTAAATCAAACAGAAATGCAACAGGATGTCACTGCAAATCCTCCAAAGAGAGTAAAAGAAACTAATACTTCATCAAGTACCACAAGCAAAAAAGAACTAATTAGGGAAAGTAAACCAGGAACTTCGTCAAAGAAGGAAGACAAATTAAAAAAAAAATCACTCAGATACAGAATAACCTGGTCCATTTAAACTCTCAAAAATAATTGGTGTAAGTTGCTACGCAAATGTAGCAATGAATATTCTATTTCAATTACCACCAATTGTTGAAAACATTTACTTACACAGTACAGACCAATTGTGTTTGCACATGTTAGTACTACATAGAAATGCAACAAACAATCCTGATAACACGTATAGTGTTTATGGAATAAGACAAAAATTGGACTACTGTGCTAGAATGGTGAAATTCACTATAAACTCATAAGAATATCCACAAGAATGTCTAATGTACTTACTACAAGTACTGGAAAACAAAAACATACCTATACATTAAATCTTCCAGATTTCATACATGTGGAAACATACATGCACACTCTGCAACAATGTGACACAAGAACAAATCCCCAATGAACGCTTCGTATATATATCAATACCTAATTGTGAATCCATTCCATTTCAAAATGCAAACCATGGTAGATTATGTTCTACCTGCAATTCGGATAATCACTCCACCTTACTAATACAAACACATGGTAAATAGGTAATACTAATGCTTTTACGTTACAATGTAGATGGTACCAAAAACAACTGCAAGCTAACTGGATTCACACATGGTCAAGTAAGAAAACCTTCACAACAATAGGTATAATCTACCACGCAGGAGCCACAACCAATGCAGGTCACTGCGCTGCATATATAAAAAAAAATGTGGATGGGTCGAATGTAATGATAGTACCATTACTCTAAAGCAGAGATTATCTGTAAATCTTACAAACGCTTATTTAATCTTCTTAAAACCAAAATGTATTAACTAAACTATACTTAAACCTTAACTAAACTTCTATTAAAAAAACTATAAACTGTTAGAATATGCCAACAGGTATCTAACTGAATATGGCAACAGGATTCTACAACAACTAAACAGATAAATGAATACTACTAAATTATATCAAAAAAATAGATAGTTAGAATATGCCAACTGGTATCTAACTGCCCCAAGATTTTACAATAACCAAACAGATAAATCAATGCCACTTCATTATAATAAAAAAAACTATAAACAGTTAGAATATGCCAAAAGGTATCTAACTGCCCCAAGATTACACAACAATTAAACAGATAAATGAATACCACTAAATTATATAAAAAAATAGACTGTTAGAATACGCCAACTGTTATCTAACAGCCCCAAAGTTTTACAATATCCAAACAGATAAATCAATACCACTTCATTATAACAAAAAATAGACAGTTACAATATGTCAACAGGTATCTAACTGCTCCAAAAATCTGCAACAAGCCAATACATAGAGCATTAGCCAGAAACAACAAGTGAACACTGAAAACAAACAAACAAATAGACTGTAGCATAACAAAAAAAGTTTTTTTTAATCCAACATGGATTTTTTTTCTCCCACAGACCCAATGATTTTAGCAACAAACACAGAAACTGAGCAAATTGCACAGTACACTGGTTTGTAATCTACTAAATATGAGGGTAAAAAAAAATGTTGATTATTCAATGTTATAAGTCATTACAAAATACCAATACTAACATGATCTTTTCTTGTATCACAGAAATGAACAAGAAATACATGTACTCCAGTTACTAAACCAAACAGTAAGTGTATTATAATAAGTACAACCATCGCAGCAAATCACACCCATAGTGACTTATAACTTCGGTGCTTATAAATTTGGTCTTGTCCATGCACCCAAGACTATAGGCCCTGCCCACAACCAATACAGCATATCACACCCATAATGGCTTACAACTTTGTTGCTTATAAATTTGTTCTTGGATCCCAAAGTTATAAGTCACTATGGGTGAAATATGCTGCAGTGGTTGTGGCCAGGGCATAGAGTCTTGGGTGCATGGCCATATGGCCATGCCTCCAAGACTATATTCCCTGGCCACAACCACCGCAGCATATCACACCCATAGAGTCAAACATTTTGTTTGACTATGCCACATGGGAACTTTTAATGTCCGCCCACATGATGAGTGTTCTTAGAACACTTTCAACTTGCCAGCGAACAATACGGACAGCGTCCTCAGGACACCCCCATTTCGTCCATTTACGAACATTTCAGGACACCGCAGGTCTTCTTAGAACAGTTTCAACTTACCTGCGAACAAAACGGACAGGCACACTGTCCTCAGGACACTCCCATTTTGTTTATTTACGAATATCCCAGGACACTTCATGTGTTCTTAGAACAGTTTCAACTTGCTTGCGAACATCCCAGGACATTTCATGTGCTCTTAGAACAGTTTAAACTTGCTTGCGAACAGTACAAACAGTCATACCGTCCTCAGGACACCCCTATTTTGTTTATTGAAGAACATCCCAGGACACATGATGTATTCTTAGAACAGATTCAACTTGCCAGCGAACAAAACGGACAGCGTCCTCAGGACACTCCCATTTCGTTTATTTACGAACATTTCAGGACACCACAAGTGTTCTTAGGACAGTTTCAGCTTGCTTGCGAACAATACGGACAGATGTACCATCCTCAGAACACTCCCATTTTGTTTATTGACGAACATCCCAGGACACTTCATGTGTTCTTAGAACAGTTTCAACTTGCTTGCGAACATCCCAGGACACTTCCAGGCCGATTCATGAATAGGCGTGCGAATCGCAGTGCCAGTGCGAAAATCGCAGCGAAACCCGCGCACAGCAATTCATGGAAGTCCGTGTGCGTGTAAATCCCAGGATGTGCGCCAAAATTCTGCGTGGCGCACGCTGGCGCACACGTCTCCAAACAGCATGCGCTACGTGCACAGCGAAATCGCACATAGCTCGGCGCACACAACAAAAGTAGGAGGAACAGAGGGCGTGACACGCGGAATAGGGAACAACACGTGAAAATGTGGGCGTCATGGTGGAAGTACAGGAGGCAAATGTGCGGAACGCCCACACGCACGTTCAAAACACGTATTCATGGATTCGAACAGGGCTAATGCGTGCGCCAAAAAAGATGCACTAATCCGGAAGCACGTACGCCAGCAGGAAGCAGGAGTACGTGGACCCGCGCAGCATAAAAGTGCGCGCAAACAACAAACAAGCTCAGATGCCAGGATGACTATACCTTTCCTAGCAGCAGTGGTTGTGGGATACCCTAGGAGTAGGAGGAGGATAGTCAGGCCCAGAATTTTCACACCCAGAACCAGCCTTTTTGGGATGCCTGATGACCAGGTGTATGGGAGGGACAGGTTTCCACCTCACATAATACTCAACCTGGTGAGTGAGTGGGAGGATGACCTCACATCACCCACCCTGTGCTCCCAAGCACTCAGCCCCCTGGAGAAGGTCCTCAATGTACTGCACTTCTTGGCCACTGGATCATTTCAGCGGACAAGTGCTATAGTGGAGGGGTGTCACAGGCCACGCAGTCACGCTGCCTACACCAGGTGTTGGCCATCATGACTGCACGCCCATCAGTCTGCAGGCACATATACCTGCCCAGAACACCTGCAGAAAGGCAGGCTGCTGTCCAGGATTTCTATGGGGTGGCACCATTCCCCAAAGTCCTAGGTGCCATTGATTGCACCCATGTGGCTCTATGTCCTCCCAGGGCATCAGAGCACATTTATAGAGACCGCAAGCACTGGCATTCCATCAACGTCCAGGTAGTATGTAATGCCAAGGGAATCATCACCTTAGTATATGCCAACTATCCATGGTCCACCCACGACAGTTTTATGTACAGAATGTCAACCCTAAACCGGGACCTAGAAGCATGGTGAGACATGGCTGCTCGGTGAGTATAAATGCCACAGCACATGCATGCATGTCAGATACTGAGTAATGTCACAACCCCACTAATGATGCCCATCACCACCTCCCCAGGGGACAGTGCCTCCCCTCGGAGCACCCACATGATGACACCAATTTTGAACCCCACCATGCCACCCGAGGTAAGATACAGCGCAGCCCACATTGCAACCCAGGGCATAGTTGAGCGCACATTCGGAGTGCTCAAGTCACGCTTTCCCTCCCTTGACCGTTCTGGCGGGCAGCTGTTATACGTTCCCCCAGTAGTGTGCAGGATCATAGTGGCAGCATGTGTCCTGCACAACTTTGCAACACGCCGGGGCCTGCCCGTGGACATGGTGGTGCCCCCACATCCCCAACCACATGCACGACCGCTGCGCATGGGAGGGGAAAGGGCACGGGGTGAGGTAGCCCGTACGCAGCTGGTGGCTAATTACTTCACCTAAAATCACAACCCTGTGGAGTCCACACAGCCCTGGCACATACCATCTGACAATCAATGATGATGACATAAGGGACAGTCACTGTCACAACCATACCAGCCTGAGATTGGTCACCTGGAACTGTTACATTGTGTGCATCCCTACCTACACAAACACCACCAATGCTGTGTCATCAAAAGACACACTTCTATGCTGCTAAATTCATTACCCCCTTGCAAAATACAAAATGACAACAGTGCCATGTCACCCAACCCCTCCCCAGCACCGCCACCCAACACACCATGGCATGTCATGCTATGTGAGAGCAAACAAAGCAATACCCAAAACATGACACAAGTGTCACAAAGTACAGTGTCCCTAATGGAAACTGGCCACACACAATATGCTCCCAGTAATGTAGAACTAACAACAAACATGACCAAATACTTACCAACAATACAATGCAGCTACACAACCTCAAACATAGCATAAACATGACAGTACTAAGTTAAAGTAGTGGTAGTCTGACAACCTGATTATGCCAGCACATCGACCACTTCCAACTGTACAGTGTTGCTGCCACGCAAATGTGTAAGTGCACTGCTTACAACATGAACTCCATCTCCAAAGTAGACAGCCTTGTGAAGACATGAGGAATGAACCTGCAAATTAGGAGGAAGACATGGATGCACAAGCACATATCAATACACCATGCAGTGTACAATACAACAACAATATCCACTAGGAATGTATACACAGTATTGACTACAGACTGCCCACACAGCTCACGGGAGTCCAACATCACTGTGTAAGTCACTGTCACTTGGGCACACCCTTTGCAAGCCCATGGAAACGGGAACCAGGAGGGGGGTGTGTCTCACAAACCCAAGCATCTAACCCAAACTCAGGACAAGCCTGCATGTGCCCAGCCGGAATACAGTGGATGCCCACGGGAGCCACACAAGGCAACACACTGTAAAAAAAAAATCAAAAATCAAAAATCAAAAATGGCCATGTGGGGACTGGGGGGGGAGGCCACCCAGGAGGTCTGAGCACAGGGTGCACACCAACAGCCACCTGTGTGGATGTTGGGAAAAAAAACACCTCATGGCCTGCACGGTTATGCCAATGTGGGAGAACTGCTGCTGTCGCTCTCATCACCCTCTGCTGCTGCCACAGGAGGTGATGGTGCTATGGGAGTCAGCCCACGCAAAGCCCTGGTATGGTCCTCCATGGCAGCAAGCATGCGGGTGTGGAAGGTCTCGTTCTGGAGGATTATAGTGCAGAGATCCCCATGCACCACCTGACGTGATGCCCGGATCTCATCCCGAGTTGCCTGCTTCTCAGCTGAGAGCGAACGTGTGAGCCGCTCCAGCTGCTGTTCTGTCCTCAAGTTAGTGGAAGCCTCAAGGTCAACAAGAGTCTCCCTGAGGTGATGGAGTTCTACCCTCAGGGCTTCCCTGTGGCCCTGGGACTCTATTGATAACGATTGGCGTAGAGCCTCCAGTGCTACCCATCTGTCCCTGTTGGACGCCAACATGTCCTCCCTGTGTGATTGGCAAATGGAGTCTGTTGCCTGCTGTAGTTGCTCCATCTGCCTTTCAGGGGGGACAATGGAAGTGGCCACCCTCTCCATTGCTTGAGCCATCATCTCAACTGATGCTGCCTGTTGGGTTGCCATACCGTACATGGATTGTTCCCATGTGGTATTGCCTGGTGGCGTATGGCCACCGCGTTGGCGGGCATCACACCTGTTTGGGGCAAGGCGATCTGCGCCTTGCTGTGCCGGCACTGCCTGAGGCTGCAGGACTGCATTCCCCCTCTGAACTGCTGGCCCAGGAACAGGATCACATGTTGTGGAGTGTGACCCTGCATCCGTAACTGCCAAAGGCGGATTTACCAACACTGACATCCCCATAGAGGGTTCTACCCCTGGTGCAGGTGGGTTGGACAGAACAGAATCCCTGCCAGAAACACTTACCTGCGACGGCACATATGTCTCATCATCCGAATCAGCACCTGAAAAGAGGTCTGGGGAGGTGCACCCAGAGACACCCCTGGACAGAATGGTCTGCAGCAAGATTGGGTTCCCACCCACCACCACACCAAGACCCCCTCCTGGGTCTGCACCATCTCCTCAACCTCAACAGCATCAAGTGCATCATCCCCTGCAAAAGCATGAAAGACAAAAAATGGAAACAGGCATTACCACCATAGCACACAAATAGGCCTGACAAGCAACAGAACCAGTACATGATTTACACATGTCCCACATGATTATAACCCTCCCATGCATGCACTGTCACTGAGTTGGAAGGGCAGGCAAAAGGCAGACACTGATGACACCAAGAAGGAAGAGCAACACATTTTCTGCACGCTGGGTAGCACTGCCATCAAACATTGGCCTGTGAGTGGCATGTCCAATACACATACATGACACATGCCATCACACAGATGGCATGTACCATAGCCATGGTACATTCCACAAGTACATCCATATGTCAGTGAATGAGTACTGTCAGCCATCCATGTGAGATGGACATGATGAGATGAAAAATGCTACATAGTGTGACAAAATAGCCATGTGCCACACACTACAACACATCCAGTGTACAAAAATACAGTGATTGCAGGCCGATGTACACATCAATGGTTGTGCACTTCAACATGACAGGAAACAACTATCATGTTCCACATTCAAACAGGACCCAAAAATGTATGTGATCGCCCAATACTCAATCAGCCTGAATGGTCAAATCATTCACCTAACAAGGTAACACATGGGGGCCAATGTGGGGTTCATCAATGACAGAAGCATGTCACAAATGTGACAATAGGACTGAGGAATGCGTAGCAAAAGTGGGACAATTGAAACAATCAGCCTGAACGAACACTGAAAAATACAAACAATGTTGTTGCAAGATGTCACTTCAAGGGCAACTGCCGTAATGTTGCGCTAAATTACTACTGTGGGCAAAAGGGATACTGTCACACCCAAATCCAAGGCCGCTGAATGTTTTGGATGAAGCACATGGGTGACCCATACCACTCATGCACACACACCCTCACCTGGCACTCAATCAGAACCCGTCACCCAAACAACATACACATGCATTACACACGCATGCATGGGCACTCACCGGACAATGCATCATAATCAGGTAATTCTCCCACACCTTGGATCTGTTCCTCTGTGATGAAGGCCCCAGCAACAGACTCATGTTCAGTGTGTTTGTTGTCCTCTTGTGGAGACCCACCACCAGTCACTAGAGTAGCGGCATGATTTGAGGCCAGCTTGTTCTTTGCTCTGCGTTTCAGGTCATTCCACCGCTTGCAGCAATCATCAGCTGTGTGCCTCACAAATCCAAGGGCACTTATGTGGTCGGCGATGATCTGCCAGTGTGCCTTACGTTGACCAGTTGTGGTCTTGGACCCTGCAGTCACCAGCATTTCGTGGCTATGTGCCGACACATAGGACACAAGTGCATCAAGTTCTGCCTCATTAAAGCAAGGCTTCCTTGAGGTACCGGAGTGTGTAGCCATGTCTGGGGTCTCAGCCTGTCGTGCCAGAGCACCCTTCTTCCTCTTCTTTAAAGGTGGAGCAGAGCCAGAGTGGCTTACGCCGCTCTGGTCAGTAGGGGCAGAATCACCGGTGGACTGGGTATTAGGAGTGTGGGAATGCACAATGACCATAGGTCTTGATGCACGCATTGGTTGCAGGGTAATGTTGTCAGGGGGAATGTCAGTTTGATGGACCTCGACTGACACTGTCCTGGCTGGGAGAGTCAGAGCTGGGGCGGGTGGAGCTGCAGCTGCCCCTGCAGCCTCCACACCCTGCATACTTGGGGTAGCAGAACACATAGCTGCCCCAGATCCACGTGGCTTGGTGACAACAACTTGCACCGCTACACGTGGCCTAGATTTGCTGACCTGGAAGTCAGCCAGGGAGTCATCCTGTGCCAGGTCAGGTGCCACAATGGGCTGGTCCAACAGGGGCTGAGCTGGGATGGTGTCAGCCACGTTTCCCTAAACCATGGGGGGGGCATGGGTGTCCCTGATTGTTCCTCCACACATGGGGGTATAGACGCACCCTGCAAATCCCGGCCACGTCCCCTACCACGCCCACCACGCCCACCTTTTGAAGGTCGGCCACCTTTGCCTCCCTTACCGTTTGGTCGCCTCCCGACCATGGCACTGATGTTGTTGTGCATATGGGAGTTGCAGTAAAATATTGTCCTGGGCAATTGGGGGTCAAAGGGGTAGGATACTAGATGGAATTCGTGCCCTAGTGCTCTAACAAGGCTGTCTGTGACCCCTGGGGGAAGATGACAGGTCACGCAATGCACAGGCAGCCCAAAATAAAAAATTAACGTGCACGCAACCCCTCGTAGACCACATGCGTGAAAAAATGAACCCACACTACACTGTGGCACCCAGAAACACAAAAAGAAGTGTACGCGTAATACACACAGCCTACAATGACCTCTGACGGGGAACGCGACACACGGGGCAAGCATAGTTGCTAAGTACGTGCGGAACTCACTGTCTGCCTGGAAAAAGAACGTGAAAAATACGTACGTGTGCGCGTTGGCAACACCCCTGCCAAAAGAAGAATTGTACGCTGTCTGAGGAGACAGGACAAAAGGAGAAGTGAACTCTATTTGAGGAAACAGGCCCAACAAAAATTCAGAAAAGAGCTGTCAGAGGTAACAGGGAGTAGGAACTAGAAACGCTGTGAAGTAATCGCGTGTGAACCGACAAGAAGTACAGATTTCACCCACTCGCTCTCCACGAAAAGCACATACAAGGAAATGGCGTCCTACACGTAGCTTTTAAACCGGCCCACACGTACACGTCAGATACGTGTGTACGTGGGCGCTTTCCTCCAATTATACGCGATGACACTCGGACGTGCAGTTTTTCCACGTGTGCTCTGTCATCACGTGCTATGAGGGAAATGCCTGTGCGTGTAATGTAACTTACGCGCTTACGCGCTAAGGCGATGACACCCGTACGTGCAGTTTTTCCACGTGTGCTCTGTCATCACGTGCTATGAGGGAAATGCCGTGTGCGTAATGTAACTTATGCGCTTACACGCTAAGGGCCTTTGGTCCAATGAAATTGCGTGCGTGTGCTGACGCGCATACGCGCTAAGGCCCTTTCCTCGAATTACACGCTGACGTGCAAATTTATTCTCATGCCAAATCACTCCGTATCAAGCTGGCCACGTGAAAACACACGGAAGACCACGCTCCTGCCCAGAAGGCCGAATTTCTGCCCCCCAGAGCCCCAAGCACTCTCCCACCTGCCATCTGCTGCTGCCTGACTGCCTGCTGCCCACGTGCCCTGCCATTTGCTGCCTGCACGTCAGCCAAGGGTGTAGTTGCTGTGACCACCCCTGCTGGAACCGAAGACTCCTGACTGGGATTCCATCGCTCCACAGCCCAGCCCCAGGACCCAGCTGCCCACCCACTCCTGCCTCTGGGGTTGCCATGTCCAGCACAACACCATGTGGCAGCACTAGCAACCCCCAGCCAGAGAGGCAGAGGGCCACCAGCTTCACTGACATCTGCTGCTGCCTGACTGCCTGCTGCCCACGTGCCCTGCCATTTGCTGCCTGCACGTCAGCCAAGGGTGTAGTTGCTGTGAACACCCCTGCTGGAACCGAAGACTCCTGACTGGGATTCCATCGCTCCACAGCCCAGCCCCAGGACCCAGCTGCCCACCCACTCCTGCCTCTGGGGTTGCCATGTCCAGCACAACACAATCTGGCAGCACTGGCAACCCCCAGCCAGAGAGGCAGAGGGCCACCAGCTTCACTGACACCAAAGTTGGTGTCCTGGTGGAGCAAGTCCTGGGGCAGTATGATGCCCTCTTTGGAAGTTTGCACGCCGACAATGAAGGACGGACCAGGATCTGGATGAACATTGTGACTGCTATCAACGGGGAGGGGGTGGCAGTCCACGACTTACATCATGTCAAGAAGCGCTGGGAGGACTTCAGGTCCAGGACCCTCAACAAGGCACGGCGCCTCGCTAAGGCAGCGGATGCCAAGGGGCGCCGGGCCAGCTGTTGAATTATCAAATGAGGGTCCTGGAATGCATATGCCCAGCGCTCTACGTCCAGATCCTTGAAAGGCAGACCCGTCTGGAGTCGAGCGGTAAGTGTACATGCATGTTGATTGTAAGCTGTGCGTGTCGTGGTGTGCCAGTAGTGTGCAGGTTGCACATATGTTTATGTAGGGCCATGTAGGGATGTGTATGAACATGGGCGTGAGGCTGCCACATGTGAGTCCTCTCAGTTGTGAGACACATTGATGGTGTATGTGTTGGTAAGCATGCTGGGCAAATGCAGGTGTGGGAGCACACATGTTTGAATTTCTGTGTATGTACATTGGCATGGTTGTGGCATGGATGGTGGTTCATAATGCATGTATCTGCACTGTGTACATGTGCATGTATGTGTATCTGTCAAGTGTGCAACGGTGATGCAACATGGATGCACGTGACACTGATATGTAGAAGAATGAATGGAGATCTCATCACTGCAACAGTTGGTGGAGATGTAGATATGCATGTAAGTGTGGTGGCGTGTGTGCATGTCTAGTGCACTCCTTGTGTTTCATGTGATGTCAGGCTCACCTTTGGCTGTTCATGCTGTTGTATGTGTATGGATGGTGCTGCCTGGTGCAATATTGCTGTTGAAATGTTCATGTGTGTGAGTTAAAATGACATGTGTGTCGTGGAGTGTGATGCCGTGTCTGTAGTTAAACAATGCCACTCATGTGCAACTGTCATGTGTGTATTAGTCCATTGTACAGTGCCCTGATGCCTGTGTTTTATCTCTCCCTGTCTGCAGCGTCAACTGAAGAGGGCGGAGCGGGTGCTGTGGAGCACAGTGGCAGGGATCATCCCGCCAGCCGGAGACGCAAGGCCCGGCTCCCTTCCCAGGTTGTCATCTTGTCAGGGAGTGAAGAGTCCGGTGCCACGTACCAGGCCGGAGCTGCCGAGGGAAGGTCCAAGAGGCAGAGGTCGGAGTTGGACTCCTCGGCAGCAGAAGGGGCAGCAGAGACCCCACAGGGTGCGATGGAGGAAGATGGCATGGAGTCATCCAGGTTGGTGGGGGGTTTGGTGGAGGAGGAGGCCGTGCAAGGGACAGACACGGGGTCTGGAGGTGGGGATTCCACTGGTGCTAGTGGTGCACTGCAGGGGCAGGGACAGGAGGCAGCACAGGCCACCGCGGAGGTGCCTGTGTGTAATCCTGTCCCCGATCCTGTGACTGCATCATCCTGCACCAGCAGGGATGCCTACGTCCAGACCCGTTTTCATGGAGGGGATCCGCTTAAAACAACTGGCCTTCCTCTCCCTGTGGACGTGGCTATCCGGGACCTGGTTGAGCCTGTATGGGTGGGGTGGCGTTGCGTCAACGAGCCATGCGAGGTGACCTGCAGTCAGGGGAGTTGCTAGGTCTGGAAAAGACCTGGGGCTACGTTGATGTCAGAACTGTTGGGACTAGGGGCTAGCTAGTCTTTTGGCTGTAGCTCCTGAGATTCTATCCGGGGCTACAACCAAAAGATCAGGGGCTATAGCCCCCTGAGCCCCCCTAGCAACGCCCCTGCCTGCAGTCTTTTCATGAGGAGACTGCACGTCTTCTCGAATGGCTCGTTGACCGCGTTGACCTACTGGGACAGCTCACCAGGGCCGGATTCCTCTGTTTTCTGGGCCTTGTTCCGACCCCCTCCTCAACTGAACCCCCTGTGCGCCAGTCGTACTCCATGCCATCTTCCCACCCATGCATCACCTGGGTATCCTGTGGAGCTGCCTCTGACCCTGCGGCCAGGCTGGTGGAGGACACATCCTTGCCACAGTTGGGAGTTGGACGTCCAGCAGGGGTGGCCACATCAACAACTGCACCCCAGCCGGAGGAGGATGTGCAGGCAGCAAGAGCCAGGGCACAGGCAGAGGCACAGCAGCAGCAGCAACAAGGTGGGAGCCATGATGGCTCGGGGCCTTCGTCATCGGAGGGGCAGGCATCGGCCAGAGTGCAGGAGGACCCAGGACTGGAAGTGTCTTCCGTGTGGCAGCGGTTAGGGCATGCTATAGATGCAGAGCGGCAGCGGGCAGAAGAGGCATGGCTCACGATGGTCAGGGCGGAGAACTCCATGTGGAGGGCCCCGAGGCGGGCAGAGTGCCTCCAGGCAACTCGCAGGGAGTTGGAAGAGGCCATGAGTGCCTCCCTGCGAGACCTCGGGGCCAGGACAGAGGCCCGCCTCCAGGACATTGAGCAGGAGTTTGATGATGCCCTGGCCCGGGACATCCAAAAGTGAGCCGTCGGACTAGCCCGCTGCCATTGTAAATAGTTTTTAGAGTTAGGTTTTCTTTTCGTTTTCCTTTTATTTGAGGTCAATGGACAATGCCACACACATTTGTATATAGTTATATTTTTAGGTAGGTTCTTAGGTAGATTTCATTTGTTTAGTTGGGCTCATGGACCCTTTACATTGTTGGACAATGGATTGGTTTTTTTTTCGGATTTTTGCACATGGATTAATGGATTTTTATCTTGGACAATGGATTGTATATAGTTACATCATGGATTCATTTGGATTTTTTTTTCATTATGGACATGGAGTAATGTTTTTTTTTTCAGGACAAGGTATTGTAAATAGTTGGACTATGGATTGCTTTCACATTTTTATTAATCATTATGAAAATGAAACAATGGATATCTTATTTTTACCTTTTTTTGGATTTGCGTTGGTAGAGGGAGAGTTTGGACTGTTTTTTCTTTCAAATTGTTTTGGATTGCTTATCATTTTCATTCTTTCATCTTTTTCACATGCTTTTCATTTCATGTTTGATATTTTGGTATGCTTTCATTTCATTTATTTATTTATGTACATAATACATTTTCATATTTTAGTTCCATGTGTGGGATTTGCTTATTGGGTTGATGCATGTGAAATTGTGCGTTTACACAGGCAATGTCAACCAGTGTATGTGTGTGATGGACATTTCTTGATGTACCTAGTTGAGTTTTGGTTTGCATGTCAGTGTGGGGTGGATTGGGAAATCATTGCGTATCAAGAATGTTGTGGCGTGATATGGTATTTTTTGGTGTAGAAGTGGGCCATGACTGTGCATCTTTATTTCGTGTAGGGGGACATGAGTGGGGGCCTGCTGGCAGGTGCCCTGCACTGCTTGGGGGTGGGGGTGCAAAGGGAAATGAGTGGGTGATCAGTAGTGCAAGCTGACATGTGGCTTGGCTGGGGGGCATGCCCATGGTAGATGGGCTGCCTGTGGGACATGACCAGGGGTGCAGGGTAGTCCCCTGTGGTGTGGGCTGCCTGCAGGGGCCGTGGGGGGTGTAGAGGGAACACCTGGGAGGACCCACACTGCCAATTCACGTGTAGGACTCCCCACGCACCCCCGAAATTCAGTACACCACTCTGACAGCAAAATCGCGTGTGAAACTTCCCGCGCACCCCGAAATACATGTACCCCGCTCGCACAGGGCCCTTTTGTGTGTAAAACTTCACTCGAACCCCAGGAATACAAGTACCCCACTCGCACAGGGCCAATATTCCTGTGGTTTGTGGGAAGTTTTACACGTGAAAAGGCCCTGTGCGAGCGGGGTACGTTTATCACTGGGGTTTGCGGGAAGTCTCATACGCCATTTCAGCAGGGTACGTGTATTTTGGGGGTTCGTGGGAAGTTTTACACGCGAAAGGGCCCTGTGCGAGCGGGGTACGTGTATTACTGGGGTTCGCGGGAAGTCTCACACGCCATTTCAGCAGGGTACGTGTATTTCGGAGGTTCACGGGAAGTTTTACACACAAAAGGGCCCTGTGCGAGCGGGGTATGTGTATTACCGGGGTTCGTGGGAAGTCTCACACACCATTTCAGCAGGGTACGTGTGTTTCGGGGGTGCGCGGGAAGTTTTACATGCGAAAGGGCCCTGTGCGAGCGGGGTACGTGTATTACTGGGGTTCGCGGGAAGTCTCACATACCATTTCAGCAGGGTACGTGTATTTCGCGGGTACGCGGGAAGTTTTACACGCGAAAGGGCCCTGTGCGAGCGGGATACGTGTATTACTGGGGTTTGCGGGAAGTCTCACATGCCATTTCAGCAGGGTACGTGTATTTCGGGGGTTTGCGGGAAGTTTTACATGCGAAAGGGCCCTGTGAGAGCGGGGTACGTGTATTACTGGGGTTCGCGGGAAGTCTCACACACCATTTCAGCAGGGTACATGTATTTTGGGGCTGCGCGGGAAGTTTTACACGCGAAAGGGCACTGTTGAGCGAGGTATGTGTATTACTGGGGTTCGCGGGAAGTCTCACATGCCATTTCAGCAGGGTACGTGTATTTTGCGGGGTACGCGGGAAGTTTTACACGCGAAAGGGCCCTGTGCGAGCGGGGTAGGTGTATTGCTGGGGTTCGCGGGAAGTCTCACATACCATTTCAGCAGGGTACGTGTATTTCGGGGGTTCGCGGGAAGTTTTACATGCGAAAGGGCCCTGTGCGGGCGGGGTACGTGTATTACTGGGGTTTGTGGGAAGTCTCACACGCCATTTCAGCAGGCTAAGTGTATTTTGGGGGTGCGTGGGGAGTCCTACACGTGAAGGGCACCTGCCAGCAGGCCCCCACTCATGTCCCCTTGCACCCCCACCCCCCAGCAGTGCAGGGCACCTGCCAGCAGGCCCCCACTCATGTCCCCCTGTACCCCCACCTCCCAGCAGTGCAGGGCACCTGCCAGCAGGCCCCCACTCATGTCCCCCTGCACCCCCACCCCCCAGCAGTGCAGGGCACCTTCCAGCAGGCCCCCACTCATGTCCCACTTATGTCCCCCTGCACCCCCAACCCCCAGCAGTGCAGGGCACCTGCCAGCAGGCCCCCACTCATGTCCCACTCATGTCCGCCTGCACCCCCACCCCCCAACAGTGCAGGGCACCTGCCAGCAGGCCCCCACTCATGTCCCCCTGCACCCCTACCCCCTCCAGCAGTGCAGGGCTCCTGCCAGCAGGCCCCCACTCATGTCCCACTCATGTCCCTTTGCACCCCCACCCCCCAGCAGTGCAGGGCACCTGCCAGCAAGCCCCCACTCATGTCCCACTCATGTCCCTTTGCACCCCCACCCTCCAGCAGTGCAGGGCACCTGCCAGCAGGCCCCCACTCATGTTCCACTCATGTCCCTTTGCACCCCCACCCCCCAGCAGTGCAGGGCACCTGCCAGCAGGTCCCCACTCATGTCACCCTCATGTCCCCCTGCACCCCCACCCCCCAGCAGTGCAGGGCACCTGCCAGCAGGCCCCCACTCATGTCTCAGTCATGTCCCCCTGCACCCCCACCCCCCAGCAGTGCAGGGCACCTGCCAGCAGGCCACATGCCAGCAGGCCCCCACTCATGTCCCACTCATGTCCCCCTGCCCCCAGGTCATGACGATCCTCAATCATGGCCCTTATAGCCAGCCTCCCCAGCCCAAAGACCCAACCAAGTATTGCATCCACCCACATAGAAAAGGCAATTACATGATACAACCCCAATGGCAAGTATGTAAATGAACACATGTCCGTCACACACACACAATGGGTGCAAGTGAATGTGAAAACTCATATCATGACATGCATGAAACCAATGAGATAATACCACACATCGAAGTATAAAGAAAAAAATGTATTAAAAACAACATGAATGTAATCAAATTCCAACACACAACAATGGGAATAATAAAAGAAAAGCTGCATGTCTGTAAAAGAATAAAAATAAAAAATAAATCATAATCCAAAGAAATCCAAAATAAATGGTGTCCAAAGTCACAGTCCAACAAAGCAAATCCAAGGGAAAAAAGAAAGTGAAGACCATTGCTCCATGGTGAAAATAAAAAAAGGGAACAATCCAATGGTGAACTATGTACAGATGAACAATCCAGGGTCCATGAGCCCAACTGATGAAATGAAACCTATCAAAAATACTACCTAATAAAAACCTATATACTAAAACGTGGTGCATTGTCCAAGCGCAACCAAAATAAAGAAAAAACGAAAGGAAACCTAACACTATCTAACTATATACAATGGTGGCAGGCAAGTCCAGCGGCTCACTCTGTGGTGTCCCGGGCCAGGGCATCATCGAACTCCATGTCTATTTGCCGGAGGCGGGCCTCCGTCCTGGCCCCGAGGTCTCGCAGGGAGGCACTCATGGCCTGTTCCAACTCCCTGCGAGTTGCCTCGAGGCACTCTGCACGCCTCAAAGCCCGACGCATGGAAATCTCTGCCCTGACCATGGTGAGCTACGCCTCTTCCGCCCGCCGCCACTCCGCACCTATCTGCTGGCCCAACCGGTGCCACACGGAAGACACTGCTTTCCTGGGTCCTCCTGCCCTCTGGCCGATGCCTGCCCCTCCGATGTTGATGGCCCGAGCCATCATTGTTCCCACCTAGAGTCTGCTCCTGCTGCTGCTGCTCACATGCATGACCATGATGTCCCTGCACACACACATCCATACATGGCCAGCATCAGACTACCAGCACACTGCAACATGCCCTGTCTCACACAGCAATGCTTGGCCACTTACCGCTCAACTCCAGACAGGTCTGCGTCCGAAGGAACTGGGCGTGGAGCGCTGGGCCTACGCGTTCCAGGACCCTCATCTGGATGTTACTCATGCATGCCCGGCCCACCTCCGTGAGGCGCCGGGCCTTGTGGAGGGTCCTGGACCTGAAGTCCTCCCAGCGCTTCTTGACGTGCTTGATGTCGCGGGTTGCCACCCCCTCCGCATTGATGGCAACCACTACGCTGTCCCAGATCCTCTCCCGTCCTTCCTTGTTGGTGCGTGATGTTCCGAAGAGGGCATCATAATGCCCCAGGACATGCTCCACCAGGACACCAACTTCAGTGGCAGTGAAGCTGGTGGCCCTCTGCCTCTCTGGCTGGGGGTTGCCAGTGGTGCCAGATGGAGATGTGCCCGCCATGGCAACCCCAGAGGCAGGAGTGGGTGGGCAACTGGGTCCTGGAGCTGGGCTGTGGAGCGATGGTATCCCAGTTGGGAGTCTTCTGTTCCAGCAGGGGTGGACACAGCAACTGGACCCCTGCAGATGGCTGATGTGCAGGCACCAAATAGCAGGGCACATGGGCAGCAGACAGTCAGGCAGCAGCAGATGGCAGGTGGGAGCATGCTCGGGGCTCTGGGGGGCAGGAAAATGGCCTTCAGGGCAGGAGCGTGGTCTTCCGTGTGTGTATGTGTGGCCAGCTTGATACGGAGTGATTTGGCACGTGAAAAAATTGCACGTCAGCGTGTAATTCAAGGAAAGGCCCTTAGCACGTAAGCGGGTCAGCACACGTACGCGATTTCATTGGACCGAAGGCCCTTAGCGCGTAAGCGCGTCTGTGACGTATCGCGCACGGGCTTTGCCCTTTTACGTGTAAAACTTCACTCAAACCCCAGGAATACACGTACCCCACTCGCACAGGGCCCTTTCGCGTGTAAAACTTCACGTAAACCCCAGGAATACACGTACCCCACTCGCACAGGCCCTTTCGCGCATGAAACTTCCCGCGCACCCCCGAAATACATGTACCCTGATCCAATCGTTTGTGAGACTTCCCGCGAACACCCGTAATACACGTACCCTGCTGAAATCGCGTGTGAAGCTTCCCGCGAACCCCAGTTATACACGTACCCCACTCGCACAGGCCCTTTCACGTGTGAAACTTCCCGCGAACACCGTAATACACGTACCCTGCTCCAATCGCATGTGAGACTTCCCGCGCACCCCCAAAATACACGTACCTGGATCCAATTGCGTATGAGACTTCCCGCGAACCCCTGTAATACACGTACCCTGCTGAAATCGTCTGTGAAACTTCCCGTGAACCCCAGTTATACACGTACCCCACTCGCACAGGCCCTTTCGCGTGTGAAACTTCCCGCGAACCCCATAATACACGTACCCTGCTCCAATCGCGTGTGAAACTTCACACGAACCCCAGTTATACACGTACCCCACTCGCACAGGCCCTTTCGCGTGTGAAACTTCACGCAAACCCCAGTAATACACGTTCCCCGCTTTTGCTGTTTGGCAGCCCTGTAAACTGGTCCAGGGTTAGCGCAGCCCTTTGCGCTGGATTGGGGATTTTGATGGCTTTTCCTTGTGCGAGGGCGTTCTTGGGGGAGTAACTGGCGCTGCTGCAGAGTCATTGCGCCACTCTGCGCCACGGCTGGTTTTGGAGGCTAAAATCCATGAATACGCTGTGCGCGGAATTTGATTTTAGCACACGCGGCTGGCGCAGACATTCGCACATGCACTCTGTGCGCCATCCGCATGCGCCACTTGTGCGCGAAATTCTATGAATTACCCCCTTCATGTGTTCTTAGAACAGTTTCAACTTGCTTGCGAACAGTACGAACAGTCATACCATCCTCAGGACACCCCCATTTTGTTTATTGACGAACATCCACCATCCTCAGGACGCCCCCATTTTGTTTATTGACGAACATCCCAGGATACATGATGTATTCTTAGAACAGTTTCAACTTGCCTGCGCACGAAACGAACAGACATACCGTCCTCAGGACACTCCCATTTTATTTATTTACGAATATCCTAGGACACATCATCTGTTATTAGAACAATTTCAACTTGCCAGTGAACAATACGGACCGCGTCCTCAGGACACTCCCATTTTGTTTATTTACAAACATTTCAGGACACCGCGAGTGTTCTTAGAACAGTTTCACCTTGCTTGCGAACAATACGGACAGATGTAGCGTCCTCAGAACACTCCCATTTTGTTTATTGACGAACATCCCAGGACACTTCATGTGTACTTAGAACAGTTTCAACTTGCTTGCGAATAGTACGGACAGTCATACCGTCCTCAGGACACCCACATTTTGTTTATTAACGAACATCCCAGGACACTTCATGTGTTCCTAGAACAGTTTCAACTTGCTTGCGAACAGTACGGACAGATATACTGTCCTCAAGACACACCCATTTTGTTTATTTTCGAACATATCAGTACACCGCGTGTGTTCTTAGAACAGTTTCAACTTGCCTACGAACCATACGTATTGACGTAGTGTCCTCAGAACACACCCATTTAATTTATTTAGAACATTTCAGGACATCCGTGTTGTCCGCAGACAAATCGAATACAACAAGGAGATCTACCACCTAAATTAATACATTTAACCCATCTCTTACTCCCCCCCCTCCCCAAACAGTCTTACACACCAACACACTCTACTCATAGAATTTCTCCACCAAGTCTCAACGCGCTGTCCGCGGATGTCCGCAAACTCAAGATGGTGGGCGTTCCCGAAAATGTGACGCACTTCACGCTCTTTGCCGTCCAATCAGCGAACATGTTGCATGTCCGTGGACATGGCGCAAGTCGGTCAGCCAATCAGGACACTGTCCACGGAGCGAACAGGGAAGTGTGTCCGTGGACCGAATATCAATATCACTAATTTTTCGTGACCTACTTTATGGTCATTTTATAAAAAACTACTGGACGGATTTTCAAATTTGCAAAAACACGCTTTCGAGATCAAGCCACTGCTCCTGGTCCACATTTGGTGAAAATCCGTCCAGCGGTTTGGGCTGTAGGCGTGAGCAAAGTTTTTTCCCCATTCAGTCTATGGGAAAAAAATAAGTTTTGGGACCCCCCTTATAACTTTCCCCCCCTGGACGAAACCTCACCAAACTTTGCAAAAAGATTCAGAGTAGGCCATATACTTTCTTTGCAAAGTTTGATGAGGATTCGTCCAGGGGGAACGAAGTTATAAGCCGCCCAAAAGTGCTCTTCCTATCGAAACAGCAACTTAACCATAACTACCATAACTACATGGCCACTACCGTGGCCATGTAATATATATATATATATATATTATATGTTGAGACTGCTTTTCTTACAGCCAAAGTGAGAGGCACTCCCGCGTTCTTTGAAGAATCACCAGGAAATCAGTTGTCTTTGGAAAAATATCCTCTTTATTTTACAGACCATGCACAACACATGACTGTCAGTAAAAACCACCTAAAATGTGGTGCTCCAAAAATGTATGGCCCCAATTGACGCATTTCGTGGTTACCTCACTGCTTGTTCACAACAAGTGATCCACACAACCAATGCTATTTAAAAACACCCCATTTGACAGGAAGTTCACTATAGAAAGGAGACTGAGTGGCCAAATATTTTAAGATCGACCATCTTGGAACGGGTCCAATAATTCGATAGTTGTTTATGTCACACTTACATTTAAAAACCCATTTTGTTTTTAAAAAGATTTTTTAGTATTCATATCATTTGAAATCAATTAGCATAAAAACAGTATAAAGTGCAACGTGCGAGCAATTCATTAAAGTGCCTAGTGCCTTTGGAATTCCCCAACTTCATATAATTGAGTGGGCTCGTTCTATGTGGAAATCCTGCAATATTAAAGTGCAAAATAATATTTTTAAAGTGCATCGTGCTACTGTTTCTGTATGTAAAGTGCCTAGTGTATCTACACTTTCTATTATTACACATTGCTCAGTTTCAGGCATAATTGTAGTGGGTTCTGGGAGATATATATATTCTGTGAAAAAACATTGTTCAAGGGATGTTATGGTTAAGCTGCACTAACAAAAACCTATGAAATTCAGTGAAAAACGTTCTTAAGGAGACTTTATGGTTACATGTAAAAATGAAAAAAAACAAAATTCATCATTTATGCTAAGCTTAGGAGCCATAACTCATGCCACCACTGTGCACTGCTAAAACTAACACCCAGGTCATCAAAGTTGACATCAATGATACGGTTCCTGGGCTCCAAGCTAAGAATAAGTCTTGCAGCTCTATTCTGGATTAACTGAAGGGGGTGTAGGGAACAAAGGGGGAGGTGCAGTAGTCCAACCTACAACCCTGGGAAACACTGCAAGAAGAGAGTGAAGTGGTGGAGGAGATACAGCCCGGTTGCAGATGCGAAAGGCGATTAATGATGGAAGAGGTCAGCCAGCCCAGTGCCCGTCCGTAATGCAAAAGGTATCATGGAGCCATTTAATAACAATAGAATGGTTGACCTTGCCAAAGGCGAAGCAAATATAGATGATCACCATTCTCAATTGTACTACAATGATAAATACCATATGCACTTCAATGATATCATTCCACCATATTACAAATACAATATATCACCCTTTTAGCACCTATACTTACTATACACATATTACTATTGTGCCCCCAAGAATCTGGCCACTGGCCACAATCACCACAATAGAATTAAACCATATAACAAGTATGTACAATACACCTTGAAATAACAATACTCACTCCCCCAATCCAAATAATGTCGACAAACAGAAACATTCACGGAACACACCCAGCACCTACAGAACCTTTTGTTCACCGCAAGAAATAGCTCTATATCAACTTGTTTCCACTGCCCCTCCCTTTCCAGGCCCTCTGTCATCCACATAATAAGCCCAAAGTATATTTTCCAGACTCCCTTTACACACTGCATTGTCCGTGGACAAAGGTCATGATCCGTCCATCCAATATGGCCACTGTTTCCAAAATTATGACACACCTCACATTTCCAACATCCAATTAGCTTGTGCCTCTTTTGAAAGTTTGGTCCATTCGTCGAACTGCGCCAAAGTTATAAGGTGCCCAAAAAGTACACTTTCTATATGTTTAGCAACTTATCCCATAATATTACTTACATTCATAATCTAAACATCCCTGCCTCACCTGATCACTTTATATACATTCTAAATTCTCACATTTATGTTTCCCATTCTAAGACCCCATCACTTTGATAAATACCTTTATACTATAAATATCTTCTATATGATTCTGTGGTACATTCCTTTTTTTAAAAACCTCAATTAATAGTCCATGGACTACACGACTATTCGAGGGTCTGTTTACAAAACAGAGTGTCCACACACATCACGATGTGTCTGCACATGTTCGGTCTTACATAACGCACCTTTACTTATTCCACGGACATCACCCCTGTTTTCAGACATTCATGTGTATGCACCCTGGCTCACCCACTCAACGTGGTCTGTGAACACCCGCCGCTACACACTTCCCCAGACGTCATCATGTAACCACGTCTGTGCAGCAACACGGAGTGTCCGCAGACAGTGTCCAGCACCATGGACAGTTTGAAACTGAATTTCCAGCTAATCTACAATATTTCAAATTCAAAGTTTGCCCCTCCACAGCTCCTACACCCATTCTTACTTGACTTGATCTGTCAAGTTTTTACAACTTTCCAAGGCCGACTTTCGGCTCTATAGTCAGCAGACGGTTCCTCAAAAGGGACCCACCCACTGCGTTTAGTCATTCATAATCTGGCACACCAGAAGACAGAATCTTCCAAGAGAGCTACTTACAACAAACATCCAGAAGTTTAACAATGGCATCTCTCATGGACATCCCTCCTTCCCAGGGGCCACCACACTGCAACCACCAAGTAAAAGGCATGGACAGGCAACAGGTATGGTGATGTGGACAAGGATAACAAGAAACAGGAGGAGTAGGTAGAGGAAGTGCTTCCCCCAGCGCCCAGAGAGAGTCAGGGATCTGGAGGTTTTTTACCACTGTTGGGGGAGTACCAAAGGCTCAGGCTGCCCAGGTGAAATGCATTCAGTGCGGGTCATACTTACTCGTGAACAACCTCACCTGTACTCTTTCAGCACCACCTCCATGCACCGCCACACCAAATCCAACCACTGGGTTGCTCTGAGAAAGTCTATTCCTTTGTCATGGAGAAGAAGTTAAATCCATCTACCCCATCTTCATCAATCACTTTTCCCACCACACAAGGTACTACTGTGGAGCAGAGGATCCCGTCAGCTCCTTCGCAGCCCATACGGTAGGCTGTCGATCCTTACTTTTCTAGGGTCACAGTTTTCTGTATATACTGCAACACGCCACTCTTCATGGGGAGCAGTTTCAAAGTGCTTTCGAAGCCGCAGTGAAGGTACATGAGAAACACTGCCCCTTACATTATATTTAAGGCCCACCCAACATCTTCCCAGGCCCTTTTTCAGCCTGTAAGGTCCACAAACACTATTATAGTGCGCAGACATCCTGAAAAATTACAGACGCAGGGCAGGGGAATTCCAATCAATTAACTTGTTCTTCTTTCATAAACGGTGGCTCTTAAAAAAATCTTTTTTCTGGTTTTATATACTTAAGTAACAAATGTTCCACTGAACTTCATTATTTTTTCTAACTTTTACAAAAAGTTCTTGTAATTTATTTTCTTCAGTTTTTCCGTTTCGTTTACTACAAATAATTAAAAATATTTCAATCCATATTTTATGTGTTCACAGAAACAATTTCTATTTATTTATTGCATTAGTTGAAATTAAACAACCTTTCAACAGTATATGATCATCACTTAAACCATCACAAATTGATTAAGACGATCCTGTCTCTTGACAAACCAGGTTCTCGTTTAAAAAGGTTATTCTCTTATTTCATAATCATGCCAACATGACACTAAGCATGATTACCTCAACAATTGATGTTATAGAGTTAAAACAACAACTGCAGTAGTCACTTAACAGACTCAAGTCCTTTGTTCGTAATCTCAGCAGTCTTTTTTTCTAATTGCAACCCATTCAAAAAATGGACTGTTGCAATCTGAATTGACAGAAACGAGCAGTCTTGAATTATGGACCAGCACTGATGCAATTCCAGACTTCCTAAATATTTACAATGTCTTGTAAAATGTGTCTCTCTAAGAGGTCTTAAGTGTGGACATTGGGTGACCAAGTGCTCTAATGTTTTTTTTTACTCCTGCAATGTTACAGTATCGACAGATGTTCTTCTGGACCTCCATTAATTTCCGTTTAACACAAACATCTTTAGTTGATCAAAGATTAAAACAGATGCGTAAAAATTGTTAAGCAATATACAACTGATGGAGCTTTAGTCAAATACGGTGAAAGTAATCGCATTTTTTTGGGTGGAAATCGATACAGGTCACCATCTACATACTGTAGACACCTTTCATGAGTCTTTATTCAATCAATATTATAGATTTATTCTTTGGCCTTATCTGGGTTATTAATCAGCAGTTCAATGGATATATCTTCATTAGCCAATTTTTGATAAACGTTTGCCGCCCATGCAGTAACATAAGCATGATGAGTTGTAAATATATACATAGACAATGTCCTTAAAATAACATTCAAGTTAGACGAAATCAAACATTTCCTGAAGAGTGAACATAATCTCCATATATAGAGCGTGTGAAGTCAGATTAGACCCAACTCGTATCGAATCCATGCATTTGGGATACATTTGGGCAATTGTAAGAATTGTTTCCAGAATTTCCCTTCCAATTTATCTCTAAGCTATACAATAGACATGGCACTGCTTTTTGATTCCAATAGTGCAATGCTGGCTTGATGGAAAATTTACCAAATCTAAACATGACAATTTTTGGGGGGGAAATTGCTGTGTCTAATTTTATCCCCACGCGTTGAATATGGCCATTGTCACTTATATTGCATTCCAATATCATGCCCAAATAGGTATATTGAGCAACTAGCCTCAGTTTTGTATTACTAATGAACCATAAAAAAGATCTATGGCCAGTTTTCTTTGGCGAGTATACGACGATCTGGGTTTTGTCGGTATTAACTCTCAGTTCATTTTGGTCGATGTAATCTGTGAAGGCTGTCAGCAACTTGTGTAGTCCTAATTGTGTTTTTGAG
This sequence comes from Ambystoma mexicanum, assembly GCF_040938575.1. Classification (NCBI taxonomy): domain Eukaryota; kingdom Metazoa; phylum Chordata; class Amphibia; order Caudata; family Ambystomatidae; genus Ambystoma; species Ambystoma mexicanum. Next base: position 677,241,147 of record NC_090928.1, read on the forward strand.
ATTAATATCAGATCATCTGCATACATTAAACTCTTGATTGGATAATCATTGAATTTCAGAGAGTCTCTGATCACAGGGTCAAAGACGTGACTAACATCATGAAGAAAAAAGTTAAAGATGGATGAAGCCAATAAACAGCCCTGTTTTAGCACACGTGACGTTAAGATGGGTTCAGATAGTAGACCATCTAGGGATAGTCGAACACGGATAGAGGTGTTAGAGTGTAAGGCAAATATAATGTGATAAAGTGTGGACGGGCATTTATCCCTCTTTAGTTTCTGAAACAGAATCACTCACGAGATTGAATCAAAGACAGAGTGTAGATCCACAAAGGTAAAATACACTGCTTGTTTGGATGCATGGCAGTGGGCTTTGATTGCATAAATGCATGTTAAATTAATTTGCGTTCCCATGACAGCGATGAAGCCCGTCTGTTGTGGGTCATGCAAATTATTTGTCAATGTCATGCATTAAAATAAAGCAGGAGCAATTTAGTAAAGATTTTACCTGGAGAATCAAGCAGTGCGATTAGCTGGTAATTCTGGGGCGACATCAATCCCCTTTTTTAAAAATTGGATTTATTACCAACGTCTTCCATGTTGATGGTACTGCCCGTGATCGTACCCCTGATTAAAAAACGCTGTTTAGGATCTGAGACCACTCCCGTCAGTTTGCTTTAATCATGGCATTATTTATACCACCAGGGCCACGGGCCCTAGATGTACTGGCCTTCTTTATGAGGTTTTCAATTATGTCGGCAAAATAATGTAAGTTCCATATTGATGTTGAAGTATGTGTGTGCTGTTTATCAAAGCCGGTATCAATATATAGTTCGGTATAGAAGGCAATCCATTGTTGTTCATGGACTGCACTCAACTGAGCATCCGGTTGTAAATTTGTGGCCTGATGATTAAGTAGTTGCCACATTTTGGCTGAATTTTTGTCTTCCATTGCTCTCTCCACATGTTTACTATCTTTTTGAAACATAAGGGATTTCCGACTCTTTAGCCAGTTTTTATACCGTGTTTTAGCACATTTAAAATCTTGCCAGCATGATGATGCTTGTGCTGCAAGTATGTTTCTCTTCACCTTCCTATATTCTGCTCGTTTAATTTGGAGAATTTGATCATAAACATACATATGCGTGGGTCTGGTTTTAGATGGTATGGTAATTGTGTTGGCAAAAGGTACCAAAAGATCATAATATTGCACCAGAGAATTTGATTTCACAATATTCTCTACTGAATGTCTATATGCCATAATGTTTGCGTTAGACAACCTTAATCTTGTCCTTGACCACAGAGACTATTTGATTGCATTTTGAAAAAGTTCAAGAATAATCTGATTGCCAACATCAGGCAAATGCACTTCATCTCTTCAACTAAAAAAAAATGTGGACAGTATGAAACTTGATATTTTCACTCTGAAAATATGTAATTCAAACAACCTTCAAAAAAGCACATACAACTTTGTTTACATTGCACCTTGCTTTCTCATTTTGTGGACCAATTAAATTTGAAGGCTTCCACATTTTTCTTTCAGCTATCTGAGAGAAACCAATCTTCAAATGTGGAAAGTTACATCAGCTATACAAATGTATCCTTCATTGCAAACTGTAATAAAATTCCAATGACATAGCCCAAACTATTGCCACCACAGTGAACTACAATTACCTCCAGATGCTTTAAAGTAACGATATTCTCACAAATGGAATCAATTCTACCCACTTTATTCCTCGAACTCCAAACCAGGAAAGGTCAAATTATTATAATACAAGATTCCTAGGTAATCCACACTGATCACAGTACACCTTAACCCAATTGATCCAAGAATCGCCCACCAACCAGCCACTTCCTTAAAGTCATAACCATTGTCACTGCACACAACAAAGATAACTCTTGCTGCCTGGTCTTCCTGTATACCACACCCACAAAACCAGTAGCCCCTTTCCATGCCTAGTATCCTTAAAATACCAAGATTGAACATATACTGTCCGCAGACTACCACATTGTCGTTGGACGGCATCACCATTTGAAGGGAGTGGGGAGGTTTAAACTCGATTTTTAAGCATTTATTTTACAATTGGGGCTCTTAAAAGAGCTTTTGGGGGGTTATACTTTTTTAATTTGTCCTTGTTTTTATCTACTACATCTACTAACAAACGCTTTAGTATACACGCCACATATTCCCTTTTAACTTGTTCACATGAACTTTTTCAATGCATTTGTAACATTCCAAAGAAGGATCTGATTGTGAACATCAGTTAATTTCACTCCATCGATCTGAAATGTATTTACACCATCCAACTTGACATTTTTTATTCTCAAAAGATACCATCCCTAAACCATATAGAAAAGCACATACACCTTTATTGACATGGTGCCTAACTTCTTCCATTTGTGGAGAAAACACCTGTGTACATCTCCATATTTGCTTTTGATTGAGTTGAGAAAAAATAATAAGAGCTTGAAACAGTTTCATTAGGCTTCTCAACACATTATTATGGCAAGCTGCAAAGATATTGGACTTATATAGCCCAAACTGTTGCCTTCACAATGCACAACAATAATATCTCAATGTTTAAAGTGAGCCATACTCCTACAGAATGGCAATAAGGTTGATTAATTTAATCCACAAACTGAATACCATAAAACTTCTGCTTCTTCCAATCCAATAGTACCAGAGATGCCACAAGATTCAGTGTGTACCTTCAATGAATGCATCCAAGAATCTCTCACCAACCACACATTCTGCTTCTTCATCGCCATATCTACAGACATCTTCACTGCACCCAACAAAGAAAACACCTGCTACCTTCTCTTCCTGTACACCACAACGACAGAACCTGATTAGCTAATCCTGCTATGTCCGCGGTAATCCACGACTGTCTGCGGTCACTGCAGTTCCCTTTCTATGCCGACACCCTTAAAAGACCTGGATGGCACATGCTGTGTCAGCGGACTACTGCTCTAGTGTGCAAACACCACAGCCAAGTTCAGCCCTTCTACCTACACAGGCCACAACCACCACAAGACAACTAAAGCTGCACCACTTTTTTCACCAACAAAAATGGCTCCATCTTAACTTGTTTCCACTCCCCTACACTTCCTAGGTACTCTTCCGGCCACAAAATAACCCCAAATGTGTTTTCCACACTTTTTTCTCATTGCACTGTCCACGGTCAGCAGTGATGTCCACGGATATGGCAGGACCTGCAAAACCTTTTTTCACCTACAAAAAGTGTTCCATATCTACTCTATTCTACTCCTCCACCCTTTCCAGGCCCTCTTTTGTCAACCAAATAACCCCATATTTGTTCTCCAGATTTTTTGCTCACTGTGGTGTCTGCAGTAAGCAGCATATGTCTGCAAATCCAACATGGCGACAGTTTCAAAAAATCTATCGCAGCTCACTTTTTCCAGCAACCGATCAGCGGGTGTGTACGATGGCCGCAGACATCACACCGGACCCTGATTGGTCCAGAGCCGTCCGCAGACTCTGAATCAGGAAATGAGTCCAGGGTTCGGACCCAGATATCACTATTATTTTTCACCTAGCCTTTGGCCATTTAAAAAAAAAAATACCAGATGGATTTACACCAAATTTACAAAAATACACTTTTGAGACCAAGCCACAGCTTCTGGCACAAATTTAGTGAAAATCCATCCACCAGTTTGGGCTGTAGGCGCAAGCAATATTTTTTTCCATTGCGTCTATGAGGATCTCCACACATTTTGGGACACCCCTATTACTTTTCCCACCCCCCAGATGAAACCTCACCAAACGTCACAGAATCATTCCGAGGGGGCCATATACTTTTTTTTGTTGCAAAGTTTGGTGAGGATTCATCCAGTGGGGGCAAAGTTATAAGCTGCCCAAAAAGTGCACTTTCTATAAATTGAGCAACTTAACCATAACTACAGAGCCTTTACCGCAACCCCTGTTATATATATATATATATATATATATATATATATATATATATATATATATATATATATATATATATATATATATATATATATATAGTGAAAATACATTCTTAAAGGGACATTATGGTTAAGTTGCACTAATAAAAACCTATGAAATTCAATGAAAAAACATTGTTAAAGGAACGTTATGGTTACAAGTAAAACCGAAATCCCCCAGAAATTCACCAATTATGGTAAAATAAGCAACCATAACTCAAGCCACCACCCTGTACTGCTACGACTAGCACCCAGGACATCAAAGATAACATCACAAATGTCATTGATGACATCACTGATGAAATCACATATCTAGGCCACTTGTTTCTGTTCACTGGCATATCTAGGTCAGGTGTTTTTGCTTACTGACAGTCAGAATATGGAAATTCAAAAGGTGCTGTATATCTAGACGTTAAACTAGTCGTATGTTCTTAAAGTACTTTCCTTAGGGTTTGGTCTCAGCTGATGGTGCACATACATGGGGCAATAAGCAGGCCTCAAATACAGAATTCATTTGTATACATGAAGATGAAGTTTGATGTTATTCACAATATCTGGTGATGTTTCTTTCTTCTTTACTTTAGTTTCTCTGTATGTGCCTCTGATTTGTATGTATTGTGGGTCTTGATATTTATTGTTTGTACTAACGTAAGTGTGTAGTGTAAGGAAGGCATGCTATCAACAGTAAGACAGACACAAGTGACCACAGTTCAGGGATTAATATATTGATCTTCAAAAAGGGTTCGAAAATGCATATCTAATCCTAAATCTAAAGATGGGAGCAAGCCACGACCATCAAATAATAATAACACAGTCCTAGTGGTATCTTGTCAAAACAAAAGGGCCTATACTAAAAAACCTATTGCCAATCCTTACCTCTAAATGCAAGTAGTGTGGGAAACAATGTTATATAAAAGAAAGAGGTTTTCAAGAAATTATAAGTCAGGATATTCAAGTCATTGGCCTCCCTTTACCATGTTTTCAGCATGGCACAAAGCAGCACACTCGAGCTTAGCACAGTCTTGGGTTCCACTAGCACAAGCATGCAGTTCAAAGATAAGCATCTGGGCCTTCCGTGTCCAAGTCTCTTTGCCCTTCAAAGTCCCTTATTTCAAAGTGCCTGATGCAACAAAAAAACAATAAGTTATTTTCCTCTTTGGATTTCACACATATTCAATTTCTCAGGTGACTCACTATTCCCCTCAATCCTCCTCAGCCGGGCTCATATCCCCTTTAACACAATGCTCGTAGGATTTCCATGTATCCAATTTCTCGGGTGATTCACGGTACACCCCGGATCCCCTCAGTTGAGCTAAGACCCATTTTAACACAATGTTCAATCAGTCTCCCTCTGCCGGGCTCGGATCAATGTTAATTCACTTTAACACAAACTTGTTTTAACGCAAAGCTTTCAATTGATCTCCCTCATTCGGGCTCGGACCAACTTTTATCTACTTTGTCATCAACTTTCTTGGCAGTATCAACATCGAAGACTTTTGATTGTGCACAGGATTTAGCTTGACCCATTGCAGGACCAATTCAATTCACAATCCTTTGACACTCTTTCGCTTTTGACACCTCACAGTTGGATACCTTACAGAGACCTTCGAATGAGCATGTACGCATTGCCGGACCACTCTGTGAAAGGTATCATATTTTGGTTTAAAAGTTCAATCACTCATCTGTTATTCAACTTTACTTGCGTTGGTTATCACATGTGTTTCATGCACTGTTCACTTCAGCGCTCATCATACAATGTTGCCGCTTCCAACCTTGGCTTCAACACAGACCGGTCTGGTTTTGGTCTCCCCAACTCACCGGCTATGTTGATTTCACTAGTGCTGCTTTGTTGTAGGAGGCAAGGACAGCACCACGGCAGCAGGCGATTCTCTCCACCTTGAGTATCGACGTAGGAGGGCCCCGGGTACCTCCGACATACTATGCAGGATTCTTCAGCCTGGTTTCCTGGTCGTAAGCTTTCTATTCTTGAGGTTTTCTGAAAGTAACAGTTCCTTGTCGAAAAGGTCAATGGCACATCCCTCCTTAAGATCCCCTTCTGTTTCGCTGTCTTTCTCCTCATGTTAAACTGCCATCTTGGAATTGCTACTTCCTGGTGTGCTTCACCTCACTCAAAGTGTGCTCTCGTGCTCCACTTTCTATCTGTGTGGTGAAGTATAAAGGGCGTCAAGTGTGCGTGATGGTCAGTAATTGCCTGACACTGTCTGACCATTGTATTGGGACATGTCATGTATACGGCTCGGTTGTTAGTCCGTTTTCTCTCAGAGCAAGCTGTCCATGAGAAAGTGTTCACGTTGTGAAAGGGGGGTCGGATGAGTTCCGAAGTATCCTACCTGGTAGGATGAGGTAAAGGTGTTACAGGGAAGTGGTACCACGTCTCGCCATCCGGTGTCCCACTCTGAGGAAGACCCCTCACTTATGTGATCCTCCCTCACTTATGTGATCCTCCACGTCCCGGAACTGGATCCAAAAGCAATGATTGTGCCCTAGCCACCTGGATGACAGCTCCCCGGGGACTAGCGGATGAGACACCTCCAGTATTCTCACAGTAATAAGTCTTCAATTGTTAGCTATTTATTCCATGTTTAACATTACTGAAAACTCTGATAATGTAGCATTGATTATTTTACTATCCAGAATTACCACATTACATATATTGTAGCTCTATGATGTATGCTGCAGCTATTGCCTATGTGTCTTTATGATTAGGTTCATGTATTAACAACACTCCAAAATAATGTTTTGTTTAGATGATTACATTCTGTAATACATTAAGTAGTTCATGATAGGTCTCCCGATGACCCGTGACATCTTGTTACCAAGATTATAAACACAACTCCTTGTAGGGATATTTTATCAAAATTAATTTCATATATGATGTCATTAATGACATCTGTGATGCCATCTTTGATATCCTAGGTTTTAGTCTTAGCAGGGCATGGTGGTGGCACGAGTTATGGTTGCTTAGCTTACCATAACTGGCGAATTTCTGGGGGTTTTCAGTTTTTGTTAGTGCAACTTAACCATAACGTCCCTTTAAGAACGTTTTTTCACTGATTATCATAGGTTTATATAACATTGCAAATAAACCATAATGTCCCTTTAACAAAGTTTGCTCACTGAATTGCATGGGTTTTTACCAGAGCGATTCATTTGCTACAAGTTCCTTATACCTATTTTTAATTAGTACACCTAATAAATCGCAGTCATCTGAAGAGCCAGCAGACAGAGTGAACGTCTGCAGACATCAGGTGGTCCCAACAAAACCCAGAAGCACAGGGGAGAACAAAACATCTTTTACCCTTCAACCCGCAAAAACATATACATAAAACAACATTGCTTATATTTACTACACCCAAATATAGCTTTTTTGTACAATTCAACATTTCAAAATGTGAACACTGATTTTTGATTTAGGACATAATATTATAAAATGCATCAAGCACAAACCATAACTGTACACCTCAAATTACAAGTTCACTGCAACACTGCAGTCACTGTACAGACTAAGATAGACCAGCAAGTCATTCCAAAACAAACTCTCACCGAATAGTAAGTAAAGTGAATTTATTTCTCTATTATTACCATTCATTATAAAAACATTTGTTATAAAAATAATTACCATTTTGACAGAAATGGCAAACACACTTGAGAGGCTCAAGGAAAACGTCCCAAAAAAAGATATGAGTAATGGTGCAATCTCTAATGGTGAACAATACATCTTTCAATATAAACAAACAATGTCATTTACACATAGCTAATTTAAATAATAATTTCGATTTTCTTATAGTACATACTTTACTTGAAGAAAGTTCATCACCAATGAATTATGAAGAATCAGAACAAATCCAAAGACTATCCTAATCCCCAAATGTACATAATGAGATAATAATTGTGTCTGAAAAATTGTTTACCCTTATTAATAATGTTAAAGAACTTTTAAATTATGTAAAGAATCATGTAATTCGAAATGTTAATTATCACTTTCCCACTTGCATCTGTCACCCTTCCCCCAGTAATCACCACAATCAGATTCACAAAATGTTCAGGAAAGACGGTTTGATGAAACTTCTCCCTACCCTGATCATGACTTCCTACAAATTCCAAATTCTCCCATTTATGTTTCCCATTCTGATACCCTATCCCTTTCATGAATACATTTGTTTCTACTATTCTACTATAAAGATCTTGTATATAATTCTATGATATTTCTTTTTAAAGCCCTATTAAGAGTCTGCTGACCACACAACTGTTTGGGTGCCGCTTTTGAAAAAGGGGTGTCGGCAGACAGCATGCCGTGTCCAGATATGTCCGGTTTCGCATTACACTTTAATTAGTCCGCAGACAGCTCGACCATTTGCAAAAACCCATGCACATGTGCCCGGGTCTCCTGCTCGAATGATCTCCGCAGACAATGCGTGGTACCGCGGATGTCCCCGGACCTCATCATCTGACCGCACCCAGGCGGTGTGACAGCATGTCTGCGGATGTTGTCCGTCACTGCTAACAATCTATGGTGTTTCAGGTTTAATGTTTATCCTTCTCGATCTCCTAGACCCAATCTAAGTTGATCTGGCAACTTTTAACAACTTTCCAAAACCTATTTTCGACTTGGTAGTCCACAGACAGTCGCACAGTCCATGGACAGTTCCTCTGAAGGGACTCACGCATTACTTTTCAGTCCTTGAGTATCAGATGGAGTGGATGGAACGGATAGAGCAGATGGAACGGATTGAGTGTGTCAGGACTCAGGGCTGGCAAAGACGAGGAGTATTTAGATATGCCTCTTAAGCTGGGAAGGTCTAGAAACTGCAATTCCCAGCATTCTCTGGGTCTGCATGTAGTTCAACACGCGCACCCTTGGCCAGCTGTCTGGGATTAAGGACAGCATATTAACTGGTAACGGCAGCGTGCAGGTGTGGCTTATTCTGATTCAGCGTCGAGGCAGGCAGGCCGCATGCGGAGAGGAGCGATGGAGAGCAGGACTGCATAAACTACAGACGGCCGCATTTCGGAAGAAGCAGGAGAGTGCAGATAAGGATCACAGCTTTACGGTCATTGTCTGGGAAGTCCTGTGGGGCTCCTCAGACCAAAGATAAGTATGGGGAAATGCACAGTGATTGCTTACATTGTTGGGAGTGATTTACAGCGGGTCGCATTTCGTCTGGGAAATCCTGAGGGGCTCCCAGACATGAGATAAGTAGCGGCGAAAGTTTTTTGGAATTTTGTGCTGAGAAAACACAGTGTATGCGCTCATGTACTGCTGCGTTGGGAAATCCAGGGTGTTCACTCATTTACGGTTGTGCTGGGCAAACCCAGTGTGTATCAAGCAATAGTGAATCTGCATCTTTAATGGGTGTCTATGAGTAATGAACTATTTACTGACAAAAAACTCAATATGATACATGGACATTATGTTTGCCAAGTTCACCAAATCTTCACTGGTGCAGTAAACTAGTGTAGGAGGAAAATCATTTATGTTATATGTTGCTTTGCTGCCCGAAGGGCCATGTGTCCTGTCTATCATGATGGGAAGTTTTCCTAATGTTTGTTTTCATCATGTTGCTTGCTTATGTGTTTTCTTGTGAACCAACAGGGGTTAGTACACGTATTAAGGTGTACTAGGTAGGAAGTCAGGTTATATACGTGGACAGTGTACATGTTGAACAGAGTAGGGTTCTTTCCTGGTGGTTCCCCTGTCCCATCCAAAGTAGGAGTTCCTGACCCTTTTTCCAGTGTTCCTAAATTCCTCATCCTATCCACAACCTCTCCCTAACCCCTCTTCCCCCCATTGGATGCCACGTGGTGACCTGTTTTATATATCAGGCGCCTGTGCCAACCAAGGTGGGAGGGTCGAGTTCATTCGGCTTCCGTGGTTCGGGGGAGTGTGTCAATCTCTCTTTCTTTCCTTTAAAGTGTGATTTTGACAGAGTGGACGGAACAGATAGAGTGGGTTGAACACACAGAGCGGATCGAATGAACAGGAAGGATGGAACGGATAGAACACATTAAACGGATGGGAGGGATAATATGGGTCTACGGAATGGATGGAGCAGATCATGTGGATGAAGGGTTGAGTGGATGGAATGGATGAAAGGACTAGTAGATTAAATGGATCTAACAGACGAAATGGATGAAAAGACAAAGTGGAATGAATAGACAGAGTAAATAAAACGGATAGAATAGATGGTACAGGGGAGGGTCAAGTTCTTTCGGGTTCCGTGGTTCGGGGGAGAGTGTCGATCTCTCTTCCTTTCCTTTAAAATGTGATTGTGACATAATAAGCCACCCCCAGATTGGGATACTCACAACCACCCAAGCCAAATGGACACGAAACCTCCACCTTTAGCCGACGTGCTAAAGGCACTACAAGATATCCAAATGGAATTAGCGCATACTCTGCAGGAAACTACCACTTTGAAAGCACAAGTACAAGGATTGGTGGCCCAAGGTAGCCCTTTAGAGGGCCCTAGTACAGCCAATCCTGGGAGCGTTCCCACTAGTAGAAATCCCACTGTCATTGTGCAACCTCCTAGTAACGTACCCCTGGCAGCACCAGAGCGTTTTTCAGGGGAGCCTAGAAAATATATGACCTTTCTTACCGAATGTAGACTTCATTTTTTGTGCAAGCCTGCGGCATTTGAAACTATCCAAGCCAGAACTGCCTTTGTAATATCATATTTAACAGGCGATGCCGCAGCATGGGCGATGTCTCTGGTACAGAAAGATGATCCTTTGTTATATAATTGGGATCATTTCTTATCAGAGTTTGGCAGACTGTTTGATAGACGGGAAGTCTCACTTGCACAAGACAAAGAGTTGTTAGGTTTAAGACAGGGGTCACGAGATCTGGTAACATATGTGACACAGTTTAATAGACTAGTGATTGAAACAGAATGGCCAGTGGCTAAACAGACCGTATTGTTTTATCAAGGTTTACGGGAAGAACTAAAAGATGCAATTGCACAGGTAGAACCGCAACCAAGCACTTGTACGGCCATGATAGATCTGGCCCTTAGGCTGGATCACTGGATGAATGAGAGAAAAGGAGATAAAAAGAAACCAGAAACTGTCCCATTTGTGAGATTAGATAGGATTAAGGGAGGAAGGAGTAGTGAGGCAGAACCAATGCAGATTGGTAGTGTGAGAGGACCATTATCAGAGGCAGAAAAAGAACAGAGGAAGCTTAACAAATTGTGTTTGTACTGTGGACGGACAGGCCATTTTATACGCACTTGTCCTAATACTCCCCAGAGGAGTATAGGAGGGGAACGGAGCAAAAAAGAGGCGGGAAAGAAGTGGGCCGACCTTAGGGGCAACTCAGGTGACAGCCCAAAGGAATTAAAGTTCCCCAAATTGGTGGCAAATACAGTTGGGAGTAAGACATCTCATTTGTATATATTAGTGACGTTATGTTGGGCAATATCCAAGCAGACAGTGCTGGCTATGATAGACTCAGGGGCCACAGGCAATTTTGTGGACATTACATTGGCCAAACAATTGGGCGTTCCTTTACAAGACAAACAAAGAGTGGAAGGGGTGCAGTCGGTGGATGGGTCTCCTTTAGTGTTAGGGCCTATAAGACAACAAACACAAAAGTTGCAGATGACATTTACATCAGGTCACAATGAAGACATTACTTTTGATTTGATAGCCGCACCACAGTTTGGTTTGATTTTGGGAATGCCTTGGTTAGTGCAACACAATCCAAGGATTGATTGGGAAAAACAGACAGTAGAGTTTGATGAACAGAGGTGTAAAGAACACATGTTACCAGAAGTTGTACCCACGGCGTGGTTTTGTTAAACAGGAAAGCAGAGAGCACTTGGTGTGAGCCGTGGAAGCAGAACTTCCCCTGCAATACCGAGAGTTTACCAAGGTATTTGAGAAAAGAGGGGCAGAACAATTACCTCCCCATCGACCTTATGATTGTGTCATTGAATTGGAGGAGGGGGCGAAGCTACCCTGCAGTAGAATCTATGCCCTTACAGAGACAGAAAATAAACACTTAAGAGAGTATTTGGATGAAATGTTAGAAAAGGGGTTCATTAGACATTCAACGTCCCCGGTCTCTTCTCCTTTGTTTTTTGTTCCAAAAAAAGAGGGGACATTACACACTTGAATTGACTATCGGGCATTGAACAAGGTAACCCTTAAGAATAGGTTTCCATTGCCTCTAATTTCAGTGTTACTGGATCAGGTGCGGGCGGCAAAAATGTACACTAAATTGGATTTAAGAGGAGCATACCACTTGATAAGATTAAAAGAGGGGGATGAGTGGAAAACGGCATTTCGGATAAAATTTGGATTATTCGATTACTTGGTTATGCCGTTTGGATTATGCAATGCTCCTGCAGCATTTCAATTCTTTATGCAAGAAGTGTTGAGGGACTTTATTGATGTATTTGTTAGAGTACATTGATGATATTTTGATTTATTCAGTTTCAGGGGAACAGCATGTTCAACATATGAGGGCAGTGCTTCAGAGGCTGCAGGAGTATCAGCTTTGTGTCAAACTGGAGAAATGTGCTTTTCACACTAGGCAAGTGGAATTTCTGGGGTTCATACTAACTCCAGAGGGTGTAGTGATGGATGCCAAGAAGGCACAGGCTGTGACAGATTGGCCATCACCACAATGCATCAAGGACATCCAATCATTTTTAGGATTTGCAAATTTCTATCGGCGTTTTATTAGTAATTTCTCAGCACTAGTAACGCCGATTACTCGACTTCTCAAGAAAGCAACACCATTCATTTGGTGTCCTGAAGCAGAAAGGGCTTTTCAGGAATTAAAGATCGCTTTTACTACTGAACCTGTGTTGAAACACCCACACACAAATGAAGCTTTTCAAGTGGAGACAGATGCTAGTAATCTGGCGATAGGGGCGATTTTGTCACCGAAGGATAAGGAGGGGGTATGGCACCCAATGGCCTTCTATTCTAGAAAACTATCAGGGTGTGAACAGAATTATTCTATCACGGACAAGGAATTGCTGGCTATCCGATCAGCCTTTTTAGAATGGGGCATTACCTATTGGGGGCTAAGCATCAGGTAGTGGTGGTAACGGATCACAAGAACTTGCAATACTTTAAAACTGCTCATAAACTTAGTCCCAGGCAATAACGCTGGTCTCAATACTTTAATGAACTCAATTTTGTGGTAACATTCAGACCAGGAAAGAATAATGGCAAGGCAGATGCATTGTCTAGGCAGCAAAATGTGGAGAGTGTGGTGAGTGAAGTAAGAGCAATTATTCCTCCAGAAAAAGTCATTGGAGCTATTACAAATTTTTTTATTGATTAAGTCAAGAAGGCTCCCCCCCCCAGCAAATCCATAAGTGGCAGGCCGGTCATCCGGCAAGGAAGGTGAGGCAGGGGTTGCCGTACCATCAAGATCGATTGTTTTTACCTACTAAGGAAATACAGGGAAAAGCCCTATATTGGTGCCATAATTCTCCATTAGCGGGTCACGCTGGTCAAAGGAAAATGCAAACCATGTTGGAAAAATACTTTTGGTGGCCTACCTTGAGGCAGGATGTGGGAAAATATTTATTACAATGTGAAAATTGCATGAGGAATAAAGCAGATCATGTAAAAAAGAGAGGGTTATTACAACCATTACCCACACCTGAGAAAGTATGGCCACACATATCAATGGATTTTATTACAGACCTTCCACCTGATAAGCAGTTTGACACCATTTGGGTAGTGGTGGACTTTTTGTCCAAGCAAGCTCATTTCATTCCTTGTGAAGGAATACCTGGAGCAGGCAAGTTAGCAGAGTTGTTCCTTCAACATGTGGTTAGATTACATGGGTTGCCCAAGAGTATTGTCTCGGACAGAGGACCGCAGTTGACATCAAGGTTTTGGCGAGCTTTCTGTCGCATGTTGGGAACAACTGTGCCTTATCTACCAGTTACCACCCTCAAACCGATGGGCAGACAGAACGAGTAAATCAAACACTCGAACAATACTTGCGGGCCTATTTAGGGGATGGCCGAGAGACTTGGGTGCAGGCATTATGGTTGGCAGAGTTTACTTATAACAACACGCTGCACACATCCTTGGGTATGTCCCCCAATGAATGTTTATTTGGACATCAGCAAAACATGATACCAGAACATTTACCTGAAGTAGAGAATGTACCAGTTTTACAAGGACGTAAACAGTTGCTTCTTAAGATCAGACAGAAAGCGCACATGCATTTGGAACAGGCTAAGGAAACCTATAAAAGACACGCTGACAAACACAGACAGGAGAGTCCTCGCTATAAGGCAGGAGACAGAGTTTGGTTATCAACCAAGAATCTATCTATAGTAGGATCTCGTAAATGTATGCCTAGATTTATTGGACCTTATGAAATTGTTACATGTGTGTCATCTACAGCTATTAAATTGCATTTGCCAAAGACTCTACCTATACACCCGGTGTTCCATGTGTCTTTGCTTAAACCTGCAGCTCCTGGAACGACGACGAAAAAACCTACAGTCATAGTGTGAGAAGGACAAACGGAATATGAAGTAAAGCACATTGTGGATTCCAGGAGAAGATCTCAACAATTATGGTATTTGGTGCAATGGGAAGGTTACGGGCCTGAGGATTGTTCTTGGGAACCAGCACGAGCTGTCCATGCTCTCAGGTTGGTTAAACAATTTCATGTACGACATCCGGGTAAACCATGTCCTGGGAGGAGCCCTGGAAGGGGAGGTAATGTCAGGACTCAGGGCTGGCAAAGACGAGGAGTGTTTAGATATGCCTCTTAAACTGGGAAGGTCTAGAAACTGCAATTCCCAGCATTCTCTGGGTCTGCGTGTAGTTCAACACGCGTGCGCTTGGCCAGTTGTCTGGGTTTAAGGACAGCATATTAACTGGTAACGGCAGCGTGCAGGTGTGGCTTACACTGATTCAGCGTCGAGGCAGGCAGGCCGCGTGTGGAGAGGAGCGATGGAGAGCAGGACTGCATGAACTACAGACGGGTGCATTTCGGAAGAAGCAGGAGAGTGCAGATAAGGATCACGGCTTTACGATCATTGTCTGGGAAGTCCCGTGGGGCTCCCCAGACCAAAGGTAAGTACGGGGAAATGCACGGTGATTGCTTACATTGTTGGGAGTGATTTACAGCGGGTCGCATTTCGTCAGGGAAGTCCTGAGGGGCTCCCAGACATAAGATAAGTAGCAGCGAACGTTTTTTGAAATGTTGTGCTGAGAAAACACAGTGTATGCACTCATGTACTGCTGCGTTGGGAAATCCAGGGTGTTCACTCATTTACGGTTGTGCTGGGCAAACCCAGTGTGTATCAAGCAATAGTGAATCTGCATCTTTAATGGGTGTCTATAAGTAATGAACTATTTACTGACAAAAGACTCAATATGATACATGGACATTACGTTTACCAAGTTCACCAAATCTTCACTGGTGCAGTAAACTAGTGTAGGAGGAAAATCATTTATGATATATGTTGCTTTGCTGCCCGAAGGGCCTTGTGTCCTGTTTATCATGATGGGAAGTTTTCCTAATGTTTGTTTTCATCATGTTGCTTGCTTATGTGTTTTCTTGTGAACCAACAGGGGTTAGTACACGTATTAAGGTGTACTAGGTAGGAAGTCAGGTTATATACGTGGGTAGTGTACATGTTGGACAGAGTAAGGTTCTTTCCTGGTGTTTACCCTGCCCCATCCAAAGTAGGAGTTCCTGACCCTTTTTCCGGTGTCCCTAAATTCCCCATCCTATCCACAACCTCTCCCTAACCCCTCTTCCCCCCATTGGCTGCCACGTGGCGACCTGTTTTATATATCAGGCGTCTGTGCCAACCACGGTGGGAGGGTCGAGTTCATTCGGCTTCCGTGGTTCGGGGGAGTGTGTCGATCTCTCTTCCTTTCCTTTAAAGTGTGATTGTGACAGAGTGGACAGAACAGATGGAGTGGGTTGAACACACAGAGCGGATCGAATGAACAGGAAGGATGGAACGGATAGAACACATTAAATGGATGGGAGGGATAATATGGGTCTATGGAATGGATGGAGCAGATCATGTGGCTGAAGGGTTGAGTGGATGGAATGGATGAAAGGACTAGTATATTAAATGGATCTAACAGACGAAATGGATGAAAAGACGAAGTGGAATGAATAGACAGAGTAAATAAAACAGAATAGATGGTACAGATGGAGTGTCCCATCTCAAGCACTTTACCGATAACCACCATATCACACTACCACACTTACTCTCTCCTGTACAACACCACTCAACTAGAACACAGTGATGCTATGACACATTTGGTATAGCTGTTCTCATATTAACACCCGCCACATGCTCCTCATCACCCTAATTAAACACAGGTAGCTGAGCTGACACCACTAGCTTAAGCGTCTCATCAGATCTAACGTAGCTAGAAACCAGTCTGGGTGTCCACCCTCCAGAATGAACACATACAACTGATCTCCCCACCACCACACCTACCGCTAAGAAGCAGCTATCATACAACTGCCACACCGGCTGAACACATATCCGGTGACCCTACGCACCTCATAACTCTCTCTCTCTACTGACTTGCACTACGGTTCCTGAGGGTGTTCAACCTACCAGCACTTTGAGATCATACCAATGATACATAAGGTGCTATATAAATGGCAAGTAACATAACATAACATAACTTCTGAATCTGGCTATCCAAGAGAGAACACCAGGAGACCTGCTTAGCATAATTTGCAGAACCATGCACTTACATGCAAAATGGCATCTGTTATGGCCATTACTCCTCCGCAGCCACCCTTGCCCCCACCACCACCACCATCTGCTTCTGGAGGGCATGGAAAGAGGAACAGGTGCAGAGATGCCGAGCAGCATGAAGAGGAAGAGCAAGATGAGGTAGAGGAAGTGCCTACCTCCCAGGACCGGAGTGATTCATGGGTGTTGTGGTTTTTAACCACCGTTGGGAGTGTACCGAAGACTCAGGCAGCCAAGGTGAGATGTACCTGGGTGCTCTGAGAAAGGCTGTTCTTGTCTCATGGAGAAGCAGCCTCTACGCCATCTTCCTTGACAGCTCATACCACCACACAAAATACTCCTCTGGGGCAGTGGATCCTGGTGGCCGCCTTGCAAGCCATTCAGAATGCTGTTGACCCTTACCTCTTGAGGGTCACAGTACTATGTTTGTACTACGAAGCAACAATCCGCAGGGGGGAGCCATTTTGAAGTGCTTTCAAGGCTGCAGTCAAGAAGCACGAGAAACACTGCCACCTACCTTAAATGTATGGCCCGTCCACCATCTTCCCCTGTCCACCTGCCATTCTGTCTCTGTGGTTGGTGCCTCTTCTCTTCTTTCCCTCACTTCTCTTCCCAACCTTACCTCGTCCCTCCTATAAAAAACAAAAAAAGCCCAAAAAAGGACAATATCACAAAAATACAGTTCCTTTAGTAGCCACCTTTCACAGTTGAAAAACTGAACTTAAAAAAAAAAATCACAGGACCCTTTGCACCCTCCATAGTATGCAGACAATGCAGTAATCTGTGGACATCTGCAAATTCCAGGCATGGGGTGGGGGAATCAAAATCATTTAAATTATTTTTCATTAAAAATGGTGGCTCTTAAAAGAACCTTTTTTTCTCTTTTTGGCTTTTATATATAATTTTTGATTGTTTGGTTTTATGTACTAAACTAACAAATATTCTACTGAACATAAATAATTTTTTCTAACTTTCAAAAAAAGTTTATCCAATTTTTTTCTCCTGTTTTTCCGTGTTGTTTTCTTGAACTACTAAAGAATACTTCAATCCATATTTTATGTGTTCACAGAAACTGCTTCGATGCATTTTGAATGTTTTCAAGAAAAATCTGATTGCCCACATCAGTCAGATGCACTTCTGTTCGAAAAATAGTTTTACAAAGGTAGCGGGCGCCCCTCTCTCGCAAGAACAGACATGATAACCTGTTCAGTGGTTATTAACCACTTGAGAGTTCGCAGCCACTGCTTTTACTCACTGTGCCTTTCACAGACGGGAAATATCCATTTGCATATCAGTCTTTGTCCTGCCCAGGGGCAGTCCAGCACCGAAATACAATGGCAATTCCAATCTGAACGAGAGTACCACCAGCAACCCCATACACGTGTTTCACCATTGTTGGGGATCATCAGTGAGGTGAAGCTGATGCCTCTCTAAGCACAGTGAGAGGGAGACCACGTCTGGTTGCCCCCAGGAGACCTAGGGTTACCAATCCCAGGTTCCTTATAAAATAGTTTTACAAAGGTAGCGGGCGCCCCTCTCTCGCAAGAACAGACATGATAACCTGTTCAGTGGTTATTAACCACTTTAGAGTTCGCAGCCACTGCTTTTACTCACTGTGCCTTTCACAGACGGGAAATATCCATTTGCATATCAGTCTTTGTCCTGCCCAGGGGCAGTCCAGCACCGAAATACAATGGCAATTCCAATCTGAACGAGAGTACCACCAGCAACCCCATACACGTGTTTCACCATTGTTGGGGATCATCAGTGAGGTGAAGCTGATGCCTCTCTAAGCACAGTGAGAGGGAGACCACGTCTGGTTGCCCCCAGGAGACCTAGGGTTACCAATCCCAGGTTCCTTAAAAAATAATTTTACAAAGGTAGCGGGCGCCCCTCTCTCGCAAGAACAGACATGATAACCTGTTCAGTGGTTATTAACCACTTGAGAGTTCGCAGCCACTGCTTTTTACTCACTGTGCCTTTCACAGACGGGAAATATCCATTTGCATATCAGTCTTTGTCCTGCCCAGGGGCAGTCCAGCACCGAAATACAATGGCAATTCCAATCTGAACGAGAGTACCACCAGCAACCCCATACACGTGTTTCACCCTTGTTGGGGATCATCAGTGAGGTGAAGCTGATGCCTCTCTAAGCACAGTGAGAGGGAGACCACGTCTGGTTGCCCCCAGGAGACCTAGGGTTACCAATCCCAGGTTCCTTAAAAAATAGTTTTACAAAGGTAGTGGGCGCCCCTCTCTCACAAGAACAGACATGATAACCTGTTCAGTAGTTATTAACCACTTGAGAGTTCGCAGCCACTGCTTTTACTCACTGTGCCTTTCACAGACGGGAAATATCCATTTGCATATCAGTCTTTGTCCTGCCCAGGGGCAGTCCAGCACCAAAATACAATGGCAATTCCAATCTGAACGAGAGTACCACCAGCAACCCCATACATGTGTTTCACCCTTGTTGGGGATCATCAGTGAGGTGAAGCTGATGCCTCTCTAAGCACAGTGAGAGGCAAATGGATATTTCCCATCTGTGAAAGGCACAGTGAGTAAAAGCAGTGGCTGCGAACTCTCAAGTGGTTAATAACCACTGAACAGGTTATCAAGTCTGTTCTTTCGAGAGAGGGGCGCCCGCTACCGTTGTAAAACTATTTTTCAAGGAACCTGGGATTGGTAACCCTAGGTCTCCTGGGGGCAACCAGACGTGGTCTCCCTCTCACTGTGCTTAGAGAGGCATCAGCTTCACCTCACTGATGATCCCCAACAAGGGTGAAACACGTGTATGGGGTTGCTGGTGGTACTCTCGTTCAGGTTGGAGTTGCCATTGCATTTCGGTGCTGGACTGCCCCTGGGCAGGACAAAGACTGATATGCAAATGGATATTTCCCATCTGTGAAAGGCACAGTGAGTAAAAGCAGTGGCTGCGAACTCTCAAGTGGTTAATAACCACTGAACAGGTTATCAAGTCTGTTCTTTCGAGAGAGGGGCGCCCGCTACCGTTGTAAAACTATTTTTCAAGGAACCTGGGATTGGTAACCCTCGGTCTCCTGGGGGCAACCAGACGTGGTCTCCCTCTCACTGTGCTTAGAGAGGCATCAGCTTCACCTCACTGATGATCCCCAACAAGGGTGAAACACGTGTATGGGGTTGCTGGTGGTACTCTCGTTCAGGTTGGAGTTGCCATTGCATTTCGGTGCTGGACTGCCCCTGGGCAGGACAAAGACTGATATGCAAATCGATATTTCCCATCTGTGAAAGGCACAGTGAGTAAAAGCAGTGGCTGCGAACTCTCAAGTGGTTAATAACCACTGAACAGGTTATCAAGTCTGTTCTTTCGAGAGAGGGGCGCCCGCTACCGTTGTAAAACTATTTTTCAAGGAACCTGGGATTGGTAACCCTAGGTCTCCTGGGGGCAACCAGACGTGGTCTCCCTCTCACTGTGCTTAGAGAGGCATCAGCTTCACCTCACTGATGATCCCCAACAAGGGTGAAACACGTGTATGGGGTTGCTGGTGGTACTCTCGTTCAGGTTGGAGTTGCCATTGCATTTCGGTGCTGGACTGCCCCTGGGCAGGACAAAGACTGATATGCAAATGGATATTTCCCATCTGTGAAAGGCACAGTGAGTAAAAGCAGTGGCTGCCAACTCTCAAGTGGTTAATAACCACTGAACAGGTTATCAAGTCTGTTCTTTCGAGAGAGGGGCGCCCGCTACCGTTGTAAAACTATTTTTCAAGGAACCTGGGATTGGTAACCCTAGGTCTCCTGGAGGCAACCAGACGTGGTCTCCCTCTCACTGTGCTTAGAGAGGCATCAGCTTCACCTCACTGATGATCCCCAACAAGGGTGAAACACGTGTATGGGGTTGCTGGTGATACTCTCGTTCAGGTTGGAGTTGCCATTGCATTTCGGTGCTGGACTGCCCCTGGGCAGGACAAAGACTGATATGCAAATGGATATTTCCCATCTGTGAAAGGCACAGTGAGTAAAAGCAGTGGCTGCCAACTCTCAAGTGGTTAATAACCACTGAACAGGTTATCAAGTCTATTCTTTCGAGAGAGGGGCGCCCGCTACCGTTGTAAAACTATTTTTCAAGGAACCTGGGATTGGTAACCCTAGGTCTCCTGGGGGCAACCAGACGTGGTCTCCCTCTCACTGTGCTTAGAGAGGCATCAGCTTCACCTCACTGATGATCCCCAACAAGGGTGAAACACGTGTATGGGGTTGCTGGTGGTACTCTCGTTCAGGTTGGAGTTGCCATTGCATTTCGGTGCTGGACTGCCCCTGGGCAGGACAAAGACTGATATGCAAATGGATATTTCCCATCTGTGAAAGGCACAGTGAGTTAAAGCAGTGGCTGCGAACTCTCAAGTGGTTAATAACCACTGAACAGGTTATCAAGTCTGTTCTTTCGAGAGAGGGGCGCCCGCTACCGTTGTAAAACTATTTTTCAAGGAACCTGGGATTGGTAACCCTAGGTCTCCTGGGGGCAACCAGACGTGCTCTCCCTCTCACTGTGCTTAGAGAGGCATCAGCTTCACCTCACTGATGATCCCCAACAAGGGTGAAACACGTGTATGGGGTTGCTGGTGGTACTCTCGTTCAGGTTGGAGTTGCCATTGCATTTCGGTGCTGGACTGCCCCTGGGCAGGACAAAGACTGATATGCAAATGGATATTTCCCATCTGTGAAAGGCACAGTGAGTAAAAGCAGTGGCTGCGAACTCTCAAGTGGTTAATAACCACTGAACAGGTTATCAAGTCTGTTCTTTCGAGAGAGGGGCGCCCGCTACCATTGTAAAACTATTTTTCAAGGAACCTGGGATTGGTAACCCTAGGTCTCCTGGGGGCAACCAGACGTGGTCTCCCTCTCACTGTGCTTAGAGAGGCATCAGCTTCACCTCACTGATGATCCCCAACAAGGGTGAAACACGTGTATGGGGTTGCTGGTGGTACTCTCGTTCAGGTTGGAGTTGCCATTGCATTTCGGTGCTGGACTGCCCCTGGGCAGGACAAAGACTGATATGCAAATGGATATTTCCCATCTGTGAAAGGCACAGTGAGTAAAAGCAGTGGCTGCGAACTCTCAAGTGGTTAATAACCACTGAACAGGTTATCAAGTCTGTTCTTTCGAGAGAGGGGCGCCCGCTACCGTTGTAAAACTATTCTTCAAGGAACCTTGGATTGGTAACCCTAGGTCTCCTGGGGGCAACCAGACATGGTCTCCCTCTCACTGTGCTTAGAGAGGCATCAGCTTCACCTCACTGATGATCCCCAACAAGGGTGAAACATGTGTATGGGGTTGCCATTGCATTTCGGTGCTGGACTGCCCCTGGGCAGGACAAAGACTGATATGCAAATGGATATTTCCCATCTGTGAAAGGCACAGTGAGTAAAAGCAGTGGCTGCGAACTCTCAAGTGGTTAATAACCACTGAACAGGTTATCAAGTCTGTTCTTTCGAGAGAGGGGCGCCCGCTACCGTTGTAAAACTATTTTTCAAGGAACCTGGGATTGGTAACCCTAGGTCTCCTGGGGGCAACCAGACGTGGTCTCCCTCTCACTGTGCTTAGAGAGGCATCAGCTTCACCTCACTGATGATCCCCAACAAGGGTGAAACACGTGTATGGGGTTGCTGGTGGTACTCTCGTTCAGGTTGGAGTTGCCATTGCATTTCGGTGCTGGACTGCCCCTGGGCAGGACAAAGACTGATATGCAAATGGATATTTCCCATCTGTGAAAGGCACAGTGAGTAAAAGCAGTGGCTGCGAACTCTCAAGTGGTTAATAACCACTGAACAGGTTATCAAGTCTGTTCTTTCGAGAGAGGGGCGCCCGCTACCGTTGTAAAATCTGTTCGAAAAATGTTGACAATATCAAATTTAATAATTTGATTATGAAAATGTCATGACAACATACTGCAAAAAACACATACAACTTGGTTCACATTGCATTTCTCAATTTGTGGACAAAATAAATTGAAACACATCCATATGTGTCTCTGAGCTATCAGAGAAAAAATAATTTTAGAATGTGGAAACAGTGCCATCAACTTTCCAAATGTATCCTTCATTGCAAAATATAATGACATCCAGGCAACGGTTTATGGTAATTTCATCTAAAACCATTGGATCTAATGCTATTCCATCAAAATCTTTCCATCTAAAAAAATTCCATCTAATGCATTTTTTTACCCTTTAAAATACAACTGAACAAAAATTAACCCTTTGCCCCCCAAAAATATGCATTAGATGGAAACCTTTTATATGGACACATTTCGATGGAATGGTATTAGATGGAATGGTTTTAGATTAATTGACTAGATACCCCATGCAACTGTTGCCTTCACAGTGAACTACAATGATGTCCAGAGGCTTCAAGTGAACCATATTCTTACAAACGGGAGAAATCTGCCCACTTCATTTCTCGAACTCCATACCATGAAACTTGAAATTCATCTAATCCAAGATTCTCAGGCAATCCACAGTGCTCATAATACACCTTCAGCCAATGGATCCAAGAGTCTCCCAGGATCCATACACTCTGCTTCCTCAAAGACATAGTCATAGCCATCTTCAGTGCACTCACCAAACAAAACTCCTGCTACCCTCTCTTTCTGTACACCACACTCAGGAAACCCTATTGGCTTATCCCTGATGTCTGGGAACATCCACAACTGTCTGCGGTCTCTGCAGTCCCCTTTCCATGCCAGGCATCCTTAAAAGTCCCAGATGGCACGTTAGGTATCTGCAAACTACCACAGTGTCCACGGACACCGTTGAACAGGGCAGCCCTTTTCCCCTTTTTACCTTTATATTTGTCACACTCCCTCATTGGCTGCTTTCAAACAATCACACATCCACCCACCAATCACATCCAAAAAGTCTAAATCTAACCCTGTCATCTTAGTTCAACACTTCAGACTTACTGCGGAACTCTCAGTGCACATGTCTCCTGTTACTCAAAGCCACCTGCATCAAACACTACTGTGAAACTATCCAGTCAAGTCATAATACAGGTATGCTTATATTTTGAAAATATTTTTGTGAACTCTTTTGCAAATGTATATTACATGGCCACGTTAGTGGCCATGTAGTTATGGTTAAGTTGGTGTTTCCATAGGAAGAGCACTTTTTGGGCAGCTTATAACTTCGCTCTCCCTGGACGAATCCTCACCAAACTTTGTATTTGGGTCACTCTGAATTTTATTGGAAAGTTTGGTGAGGAGTCGTCCAGGGGGGGCAAAGTTATAGGGGGGTCCCAAATCTTTTTTTTCCCATAGACTGAATGGTAAAAAATGTTTGCTCGCGTCTACAGCCCAAACCGCTGGACGGATTTTCACCAAATTTAGACCAGGAGCAGCGGCTTGGTCCCGAAAGCGTGCTTTTGGTGAAAATCCATACAGTAGTTTTTTTAAAAATGACCAAAAAGTAGGTTAAAAAAAATTACTTCCCTGTTCGGACCGCGGACAGGATGGTGATTAGGCAAGCAGCTGTGGGGCACCCACCCCCCGCTCATGCCCAGTGTGTCTCCCCCTCCCGCCTATCCCCCGCTCATGCCCCATGTCTCTCCTCCTCCTTCCCACCCCCTGCTCATGCCCCATGTGTCCGCCCAACCCGCTCATGCCCCGTGTGTCTCTTCCCTCCCGCCCACCCCCCGCTCATGCCCCGTCTGTCTCTCCCCTCCCACCCACCCTCGTGCTCATGCCTCATGTGTCTCTCCCCTCCCGCCCAGCCCCCGCTCATGCCCCATGTGTCTCTCCCTCCTGTCCACCCCCGCTCATGCCTCGTGTGTCTCTCCCTCCCGTCCAGCCCCCGCTCATGCCCTGTGTGTCTCTCCCCTACCCCACCCCCGCTCATGCTCCCTTCCCGCCCAACACCCGCTCATGCCCCGTGTGTCTAATCCTCCCGCCCACCCCCACTCATGCTCCGTGTGTCTACCCCTCCTGCCCAGCCCCCGCTCATGCCCCGTGTGTCTACCCCTCCCGCCCACCCCGGCTCATGCCCAATATGTCTACCCCTCCCGCCCACCCCCGCTCATGCCCCGTGTCTGTCTCCTGTTCCCACCACCACCGCTCATGCCCCGTGTCTGTCTCTGTTGTTCCCCCTGCTCATGCCCCGTGTCTGTCTCCTGTTCCCCCCACCCCCGGATCATGCCCCGCGTCTCTCTGTTGTTCCCCCCACCCCCTGCTCATGCCCGTGTCTGTCTCCTGTTCCCTCACCCGTTCATGCCCCGTGTCTCTCTCCTGTTGCCCCCCCGCTCATGCCCCGTGTCTGTCTCCTGTTCCCCCCAGCCACTCATGCCCCGTCGGTACACCCCATTTCGGTGTCGCTGATTCGGCGACGGGATGTTTTGGCGCGCCGCACACCAGTGCAGTGCACATCGCCTGCTGTTTAGGGAAACGTTCAGTGCAGTGCACTGAAAATGCAAGTTTCAACTTCACCCCACACTATTTTAAAATGAAACTGTTCTAGAGCGGTTTCATTTTAAAATAGTGTGGGATGAAGTTGAAACTTGCACTTTCAGTGCACTGCACTCAACGTTTCCCTAAACAGCAGGCGATGTGCAGTGGGGTGCACTGGGGTGTGGCAGACAGAGCAGAATTGATCTGCTGGGCTCACGAGGGTGGTGGCTGTGCTGCTCGGAGCAGACTGCTCCGAGCAGCACAGCCCCCACCTTCGCGGGCCCGGCTGTGTACTCTGCGTGGCTGTGGTGCCTGCATGAAGAACTCGCAGGACATTTATGTGCGGCCAAATCGTCCCGGGCCAAACCGGCCACCCCGAAATGTCCTGCTCTGTGCCCCGTGTCTCTCTCCTGTTGCCCCCCACCCCCGCTCATGCCCCGTGTCTCTCTCCTGTTGCCCCCCACCACCCTGCTCATGCCCAGTGTCTGTCTCCTGTTCCCCCCACCCCCTGCTCATGCCCCGTGTCCGTCTCCTGTACCCCTCCACTTCCCCCCCACTCATGCCCCGTGTCTGTCTCCTGTACCCTCCCACCCCCTCTCATGCCCCGTGTCTCTCTCCTGTCGCCCCCCACCACCCTGCTCATGCCCAGTGTCTGTCTCCTGTTCCCCCCACCCCCTGCTCATGCCCCGTGTCAGTCTCCTGTTCCCCCCACCGCCGGATCATGCCCTTTGTCTGTCTCCTGTTCTCCCCACCCCCCGCTCATGCCCTGTGTCTCTCTCCTGTTGCCCCCCACCCCCTGGTCATGCCCCGTGTCTGTCTCCTGTACTCCCCACCCTCTGCTCATGCCCCGTGTCTTCCTCTTGTCACCCCCTCCTATGATGCCCCTTGTTGACCTCTTGTTCCCCCCACCCCCCGCTCATGCCCCGTGTCTCCCTTCTTTCCCCCTCACCCCCTGCTCATGCCGTGTCTTCCTTTTCCCCCCCACTCCACGCTCATGCCCCGTGTCTCCCTTCTTTCCCCCCACTCCCCGCTCATGCCCCGTGTCTGCTCTGTTGAAACAGGGCAGACACAGGGCATGAGCGGGGGTGGGGGCCCCACCTTGCTCTACCCCCGCTCATGCCCCGTGTCTCTCCTCTTAACCCCCACCCCCGCTCATGCTCTGTGTACGTCTCCCTCCTTTTCCCCCCGCTCATGGCTCGTGTCTCCCCTGTTCACCCCCACCCCCCGCTCATGCCCCGTGTCTGCTCTGTTGGAACAGGGCAGACACGGGGCATGAGCGGGGGTGGGGGCCCCACCTTGCCCTTCCCCGCTCATGCCCCGTGTCTCTCCTGTTCACCCCCCCCCCCGCTCATGCTCCGTGTCTGTCTCCCTCCTTTTCCCCCCGCTCATGGCTCGTGTCTCCCCTGTTCACCCCCATCCCCCGCTCATGCCCCGTGTCTCCCTTCTTTCCCACTCATGCCCCGTGTCTCCCTTCTTTCCACCCCCCACTCATGCCCCGTGTCTCTCTCCTGGGCTTCCCAACCCCATGCCGATGCCCTGTTGTGTTCTCTTTATACACCCTGCCTTCCCTTTCCCTGGTGTCCATCTTGGTAAAAGATTTTCCTTCCTACACCGGTACGCCAGCCTGCGGTGTCCTGGTTTGGGAATAAAAATCTTTTTTTTACCACCCTGGGTTTCCACTTTGAGAACCTAGGATGCTAGTGGTCTTCCTCCATTGAAAAGGATGTTATGGTTACGTTGCACTAATAAAAAACTATGAAATTCAGTAAAAAAGAATGTGTTAAAGTGACTTTATGGTTAAGTTGCACTAATAAAAACCTATGAAATTCGGTAAAAAAACTTTGTTAAAGGGACGTTATGGTTAAGTTGCGCTACTAAAAACCTATGAAATTCAGTAAAAAAACTTTGTTAAAGGGATGTTATGGTTAAGTTTCGCTACTAAAAACCTATGAAATTCAGTCAAAAAACTTTGTTAAAGGGACGTTATGGTTCAAAGTAAAACCGAAAAACCCCTGAAATTCGCCAGTTATGGTAAGCTAAGCAACCATAACTCGCACCACCGTGCACTGCTAAGACTAACACCCAGGACATCAAAGATGACATCACAAATGTCATTGATGACATCACATGTCTGGCTCCCCCTTTTTTCCTTTACTAGCATATCTAGGCCACAAGGTTTTCTTCAGTAACAGTCAGGACCTAAAAATTGAAAACGTACTATATTTGTACACTTATCCTTTAAGTATGTTCTTTCAGTAATTCCCTTAGGGTCCAGTCATATCATATGAAACATATACATAGGGGAAGACACAAGCTTGGAAGACAGCAATCCTTTCTGTGCATGAAGATAATCAGTAGAGTTATCAGCACACTCTGATAGATCTGTTGTTTTTTTATTACTGTACTTTCCCTGTATATGCTCATATTTGTGTACATTGTACTCACACTACTTTCCTTAGGGTCCTGTCACATCATGTGATACATATACATAGGGTAAATAACAGCTTTGAAACAGAGTAATCATTTCTCTGCATGAAGATAATCAGTTAGGTTATGAATTGTTTCCGCTACTACTTCTGCTTTTTTTACTTACTTCACTTGCCCTGTATATACCCATATTTGTATGTGTTCTTTTCTCTTTGTGTTTTGTCTATAATAATGCAAGTATGTAGTAAGTGGGTTTATTACCTACTTATCACATGTTTCACAGTACGCAAAACTCTGATAAGAAAACAGTTATCATTTCACTATTCAAAATGGCAAGCTTATGAATATTGCACCTCCATCATGTATGCTGCACACAATGCCTGTGTTTCTACATGAGTACCTTAGTAGACTGGATGGAACTTCATAATAGAATGCTATTTATAGCAATGCATTGCTTAATGCACTAATTAGCACTTGATATTTATTCCAATGATCCTTGACACTTTTTTATTAACATTACAATAAGAATCCCTTGTACAGACTTTTCATGAAAGGTAAATGCACATGTGATGTCATCAGTGATGTCATCAATGACATTTGTGATGTCATCTTTGATGTCCTGGGTGTTAGTCTTAGCAGTGCACGGTGGTGGCGCGAGTTACGGTTGCTTAGCTTACCATAACTGGCGAATTTCAGGGGTTTTTCGGTTTTACTTTGAACCATAATGTCCCTTTAACAAAGTTTTTTCACTGAATATATATATATATATATATATATATATATATATATATATATATATATATATATATATATATATATATGTATATATATAAATATGTATATATATATATAAAGTATATACACATAGGGTTCCTGCCGTCTATCCTGTAATAAACTTCTCAATAAGAATATTCTCTATTTTAACCATTCTATCATATGCCACTTATTGCAGCATGCTGCACCTGCTCACATCAGGTAGCAGTTACTTACAATGCTATGCATTTAAAAATGTTTCATTTTAGAAATATTATCATGAAAGTTACAAAATGTATATGTGCATTTTATAGCAGCACTGTGTGTAACTTTTTTTTCTAAAAGAAAGGAAAAGCAGATTGAAAATATGAGTACAACATTTTTAAATGGCACCTGGTGTGTGCAAGTTTTTTATATGTTGGCAGTACATGCATACTTCCCAACATGACCCATTCCAATCTATAACTGGTTGTTAAGTCTTGATTACTTTCTTTGCATTCTGTAACTTGTAATACCACTTCTCCCATTACAAAACTCGGACCCAAAGTCCCAGAATGCAAAATTAAACAGGACTGGACTGGAATATTCGAAAGTGGCACATTTATATGAAATTAAAAATATTAAATGCTACGTGTTTAAAAATATTTCTTTTTAGGAGCATTTTCACTAAAGTTAAGAAATGCATGTATGCAGTTACAGCAGCACTGTGTGTAACTTTGTTGTAAAAGAAAGAAAAAGTAGATGCAAAACATGTGTACAACATTTTTAAGTGCTACTTAGTGTGTAGAAGTTTCATATGTTGATGGCCTGGGGGTTGGTCAGAGCAATTGCCAGTGGTTATGACTAATTCAGAACCCTCCAGCCATCAATCTTCAGTGTTACATTTGGCACCCCGAGTGGGACGGGTGTGCCCAGACGTGGGTCCCAAGCCTGCTGGGCCCAGAGACACAAGCTACACCTCACTGATGACCCCAATGAGGCTGAAACATATTTGGGGTACTTGTGGTCTCGTGGGGAAGGGATGTGATCAAGCGGTTCAGACTGTACTGCCCCCTGTGGGGGTGGGACCAAGCCTGATTTGCACATGGTCTTTCCACTTTCTGTAATGGCTTGGCAGGCTGATGAATGATGATCTGCAGGATTGCCCAGAGCAATGCTAGCGGTTATGAGTAATTCTGACCCTTCCAGACTTCAACTATTTTCAGTAGTCAATAGTAGATCAGTAATGGCCCCACTCTATTCCCCTTCTTTAAACTATTCTCAGACACAACAAGATGTTGAGGATAGCTCTACCACCATCTTGCACCAGGTGCATGTTAAATACAAAGTATTGCTGCTTGGAAAGACAAAACACAAATGTTGCTGTCTCTTGATGTGAACTCCTTGAATGGCTCATGCCAACTGTCCCTTATGACTTGGAACTTTAAAGAGTGGGTGCACTTCCTACCCTGTGCTTATGTTTATGTGCTTGCTTTCAGTTCCCGATATAGAAGCTTGTTGTGCCCACCACAGACTCCAGTAGCAACACTCTGAAGCTGGGTCAGGCCTCAACTCTGTTTCCAGGAGCTTGTCATCAGTTTTCCAATGTTTTTGATAAAATGCTGGCCTTCCTGCTCCTGTGCAGCGCTTGCATTATTCTCTCTAAATCAGCTTCATGTGTCTGCATGTGTCCAGCTGAGCGCTGAAGTGCATAGATGGACATGTATCTCTTTTCTTATGCAACCACTCGCATGTTAAACTTTTACACTGAGCTCAAGGGGGCCATTACCAAAGGTTGAGAGATGATTTTAAATATAGGTTTCATTGAAACAGAAATGCACAGCCTTTGTCTGCAGCCAGGGACGTCATTTGGGGTTATATAGGGGGGAGAAAAGCAATATAAAAATAATATATATATATTATTTTTTTGCAAACAGACGCTCCTAGATTTCGGTTAACCTTTACAAGTACTGTATTATGTATGTTTTACGTCAAATATGGAAAATAACATTCCCCAAATGTGTGATGGTGGACAAATCATGCCTCCCTCTGTGCCACAGACTTATATCTGGCTGAAATGAGAGCGCCTGGAAACCCGGTGTTAGACGCATCTGAAGGTTGTGTGCCATGACTTCCTGTGATTTTACTTGGGGGTGGGGTCAAATTGCATCACTTCCTGTGATGTCATTGCAGGTCAAGAGTCATTTGATGTCACATCTGCTACCCCAGGCATTTTGAAAAAATTACATACCTGCTGCCTGCTCCCAAAAGTGAATTCAAATGATTTGGGAAACAGGTTTGGCTTATTTCAAAGCCTTTTCACATACTCGGGGGCCTGTACTTTCAGTGATTTTAACTGAGCAATAGCGCGATTCTGCTAGTGCACACAGTCTTCTGTGGCCAAGGAGAGGTGGGAGAGAGAAGTGATGTCAGTGCCTCGTATGTGCACTTTGGAAGGCACTTCATTGTCGCGTTGGTAGCGTGATTCTACTGGTGCCCACACTGCTCACATATCTCTTAGGAACTCTGCTAAAATCTGCACATATATCTCAATATTCTGACTCTCTCACATTCAATGATCAAGAATAGCAGCAGGTAAATCAGGTGGGGATTGAATGGTTATTTCGATTGATGAATGGGAACTGTCAATTACAACAGTTTCTATTTCCATCCCTCTCTCGTGAGCACTCTTATTTAAAGCTCTGGTCATTTTAAAGTGCAATTGAACATTGCAAATTCCAGAGGAGTAATACATTAGGCAATTTCATCTTGATAGCCCGATCCATGTTTTCATTCTTATTGATTGTCAGGATGTCCCCTATCAGCTGAAGGTGAAGAGTGACCAAATTGTTTAATATGTTTCCCTACA
The DNA here is from genome assembly GCF_040938575.1 of Ambystoma mexicanum. Classification (NCBI taxonomy): domain Eukaryota; kingdom Metazoa; phylum Chordata; class Amphibia; order Caudata; family Ambystomatidae; genus Ambystoma; species Ambystoma mexicanum. The sequence continues at coordinate 677,272,299 of NC_090928.1, forward strand.
AAGCTTCTATAGAGTAAAGGACTTGCGAGAACTGACACGATAGGAGGTGGGACTTCCCGCTAAAGAAATTAGGAGTGCAGCGAGCCCACAAGAGGACAGCAGCCCAACGCTCTCCCTGCAAACTTGATGTGTATTGACATAACCTCCTGCACTGCATACAGGTGAATCCAGCAGGGACTGACCTTATATCCAAAACCATAATGCTGAGAGAGTTACTGTTATGTCAGAAGCCAGTACTGTGTGTGCAGAGAGAATAAATACCAATTACTGCACATTATTGCCTGCGTGTGGTCCTTAACCAGACCACAACAGCTGAAGCAACAGTCTGGTCTGGGGGACCTCACAGAGGTGTGACAAGAACCCCAAAAACTATTTATTTATTTCAAATATTTCAACAGCAGGAATTGAGATGCTAAGAACTGTCTACAATTCTGTGAGCAAGGGGCACATATGCTTCCTCGCATTGAGGTATCAGAGTATCTTTTCCTCTTTGCATAAAGTGGGACATGTGGCATATGAAAGTGCCAGACTTTGTGTATGGCTAAAACAGTTTTGTTCGCAATATTAAAGCGTTTGGTAGCCTTTTCTTTAAAGGCCTGGTGCAGTGATGTGTTGTGATGCCCTTTACGATCTAGTGGCTCAAACTAGGGAAGAAGAGTACAGCTGTCCAATTCTAGTGTTTCACATCGAATCAGATTGGCTTGGAGGGGAAGGCAGAGATTCCCAATATATCAGAAGGTCGAAGGTGGGTAGGGTTGCGGTAGACGTGTTCCCAAATTTTGGCACCACTCTGTTGAGAAATACTGCAGTTTTCGTGCCTCTATGAAGTTGTATCGTCCATCCCCAGGGCTGCATTAAATAGTGAAGACGCCCCCACTTCCTTGTGGTCATCCCCATTCCACCTTACAGGCCCAAGCACAGTGGGCTGTGGGACAAGTGCCTCAGAGAGTTGTGTCCATAATGAGAATAGCTGGTCACAGGAGCATTCAGCGGGAATCACCACTCTGAGGATGCATTCTGCTTTTTCTGTATGGGGAGAGGGGAGAGTGAGGAGAGATGGGGATTGTGGAGCTTGAGACTGCATTTAAGGTGTCAATTCCATCAATAAAAAAATGCGTGCCTCACCTTCAAGCCATTACTGGCATACTGGCAATATGCCGACCTAACTGACGGCCATTGGATGGACCATGGTAATCTCACAGAAAGTCCACCTTCAGACTGTAAACTTGACTGTCTCGCAAGAAGAGACAATCGTTCTCATGCTAGAACTCCATTCCAGTGGCAATTCAGACTGCTGTAAGTCTCCTTCAGTTTAGGGAAGAAACAAAGACCTGGATCTCCCAACAGCACCTTGGTGCAAATTAAAATCCATAACCATTAGTATGATAGCTATCACCCGTGTGCTGGGGGTGCAAATGGCTGGTTAGAGGCCAATAACCTGAGCAAAGGCCAAGCGAGGGCCTCAGTAAGGGCTGTGGGGCGTTGCTGGCCATGTGCACCCCCCAACAAGGGGTTCATTGCTATATGCAACCCATCCAGCTTGTGAATAGTGTTTTTTTTTGTTTTCATGCGATAACTGGGCTCCGAACATATTTTGCGTGTATCCAATCTCCCAAGAAAACCAAAAAAAACAAGGTGGCACCTGCCATTGTAAACAGAAACCGGCTTAGTCCCTTTTCTATGCCCATGATGGTCACCAAGTACGGGAGGGAGTGCCAGGACTGGAGCACAGAGCTCGAGTACAGTAGGTAAGTGCAGGGGGTCGGTGGAAAGGTGCAGGCTATCTCACAGTGGTGCGGGATGGTTGGGGTGTTGGAATGCACCGGAAGAGGCTCCATGTTGCCTCCCCAAAATCAAGATGGTGCTACCCAGGGAAGGCCCTCGAGTAGTTGGGAAATGCGGGTTGTACACTGCGTGTTCTCACCTGCATTTACAGCCACCTGATTGGTTGAGCTCCCTTCCCCGGGTGTGAATATTAATTCTGCCATTGCATTCTTTAAACCAAAATGAAACAGGTTTCTCATAGGTACTTATTTAGAACATTTACAAGAATATATCTGCACTTAAGATGACCTGCATATATACCTACTGTGTAGATATATTAAGAATTAAAGCTAATACGAAATACAGGGATGTTGATTACACTTTATATTTATAACTGAAATTAATTTTATGTTGAAAAGTCACATCAATATGAATTAAATGCTGAAAAACATCAATTCAGATAAGCCCATCAGCAAATCAAGATATTCTCACAAATGTTAAACAGTTCTTTCCATTGGTAACAATTATGAAGACACATTATTTTAGATAGTCATTTACAATAATGTTAAAAAGTGCCTATTTTTTGTCAGTCATATATAATAGTATTAACAAAACCATAAAGCACACACCCGACCAACACGTTTCTCACTACTTGTGCTTATCACATATGTACAAGGTAAGCACTTTTTCAGGGCCTATTCTATCAAGATTTCAATATAGAGCAAAGAACTACCCAAGACATAGCCTTATACATTAAATCTAAATGTGTACCTTTCACACAGGAAGATTCACTCATAGACCTTTTTCAAGATGGTGACAGCTGAAATGATTTATTGTAAATGAGATAATCCAAGAAACAACGTAGAAATTACATAATTTAAGTAAGAATGAAAAACATTCGTTGAACATTCTTGAGACAGACAGCAGTAAAATGATTAAGCCATTAGATAAATATGGGAATAGAGTCATTTTAGACAAAGAATATTACATTCAAATGAACAAACTACACCTGAAGGAACCAGGGTGGTCTAATCAAATTATATTGTGTTACACTTCTGACTGTAGAACAAATAGTGAAAACTAAGTAAGATACTCGATAGATGTGGGACATATTACAAAGAACCTATAAGATCAGATAGTAAACATTGAACTGGTCATACAATAAACATTTTAGCCCAAATCCACAAAGAACATAATACGTTACCCTTGCTCTGACCAATAGACCAATAATAAATGGTAGGACCTCTTTATCTGTACTTATATCAGAGTTCATAGATTCTTTTTTAAATCATATGGTACAAGATTACTGTCGTGCATTCAGGATAGTATGTGCATATTTGAACAATTAGAATCTGTTGCCTGGGGAAAAGAATATCTACACGTTATATTCAATGTTGTGACATTATGCACATCAACTAGACGTGACACAGCATTAAAATGCATATAGAATATTACGATGCTACATTATCAACAAGCTTCTATAATAAGAACCTTACAGAAATTGAATGTTTAAAATGAATACTTATGAATGAATGAAAGAGGGTGCCATGGGTTCAAAATATGCAACGTTGGTGGGTCACCTATTCATGGGATTCATGAATGGGGGATATTTATATATGTTCCCAACGCAACTCCACAGATCAACAGGATCTTACAAATAAATTTGACTTTCTGAGTAGAGATTTTTGCAGAGGAGTTACATAAAAGAGCTCCTAAGAAGAACAAAGAATAAAGTGATGAAAAAGATAGAGTTACACGCCTAAAGTGAAACATAATAAAATGTGAAATAATGATCTTTGCATTACAAGCTATAGATCTAACTGCATTAAATAAAGATACCAGTGGATTCATAGTTGATCACCCAGAAATGTTTCACACAAAAGCTAAAACATTGCAAAATCTGCTATGTCCTAGTTATCTTAAAAGATCAGAAGAACTTATGGAAACATGGCTGGGCCAATTACCAAAGGTTTTTTTATTATAAATGTGAACAATGGAAGATGTTCATATATGCAGTTAATAAAACAACTGTTATCAATGACATGTTTGGTACTACTTTTGGAATGAAACAGTTTGTTACTTGTAAAGGCAATTTTGTGACATATTTAATTGTATGGGTTTGTAAACACATGTACAAAGGCAGCAACAATAGACAGCTAAGAATTGGAATTTATGAACACATTAGAGCTATATTAATACAGGACAAGAAATATCCATTGGCAGTACATTGGCAGGATTTCCACAAAGGAGAATAAATTACAAGATGTAGATTTGTCAACATTCAACAACAGAAGATCAAAGTTTTCAATGAGCTTTTGATAAGCTACGAAGCAACATACAAACGTTTATTGCTTTAATAATGAGAAATAGATTGGTAATCTTTGGTTTGAATACATACATCAATGCCTATGTTAATATCATAGCTAAATATGTTCAACATATAGAATGATTCTAACATTTAATGGGAACTGATACGAGCATAAAATATATTTAGCAACAGCACTTTATATTCAATCAGTTTCTTATCATTTCAAGATGGTGCTCATATTAATAATGATGAAGTACTTGTTTTCATTTTGGACATAGTTAGAAAGATCTATATAGTATTCAAAATAGAACTTGGTCATATGAGAATGCAAATTGATGAGTAATTTATGTTACCAGAGTCTGCTACGACCTTGAAATTTGAGCCTAACCAGCCATTTGGGTTGGTTAAGAGTTTAAGACGGTATGCCGGCAGTGGGTTGAAACAGCATCTGTTTTGCTCGAGATGCAGCATGTGCTTCAAAGTTGTCTTATACTTCCTAAAGCAGCACCATAGATCCTGTGGTGGTTTGAAGGCATCGAGCATGTACAAATTGACTAAAAAACAACTCAAAGTTGCAAAACAGGGTACCACATGCTCTTGTGCTTCCTGGGTGCTGTGAGCCTTAACGCAGGGACTCTAGGGCAAGCTGATAATTTATGATGCACTCCCAATCCAGGGAGATTGACTGGCACCTGCAGGGGGTCCTTCATCTCCAATGAAAGGGTCCTGGTTCCAGTACAGCCAGCATTTGAGGTGTTCGTCTACTAGCAGTATACCCCCAATGTGCCCTGGGGATGATTAGGGAACAGAACCTATCTCTTCCTTGGATGCCTACTGTCTTCACCTTAATAGCATAAGGCTCTCAAATGCAGTGCACTTGCAACATAGCTCCAAAGGTGAATTCATCTTCTTACAAATTTCCAGAGATGAAACAAAGATGAAGTGAGAGACATCTTATTTATAAAAGGAAAATGTCACAAGGGATTGGTCCAAAGCAAGCCTTCTGTAAGGAATCCAATCCTGGTTCTTGTAACCAGTGACCCTTGTATTCTGACATCATACCTGGCGATCCTTGTACTGCACAAAATGGAGGGGGCTTGAAGGAACAGAGCCCTGAGAGAAAGCCAAGATGGTGGGACCTTCTTTGAGGCCTACCTTCCCTATTTGGCTGCCCTGTTACCATGCCTGCTGACTTGAAATGCCTCATGCGTGCAGCACCATGGTGTGAGGCTTTCTTTGTTATGTTAGAACTGCCGTTGAAGTATTGACCCCCATGGGATGTCCTACTGAGAGGTCCTGGGTTTGAGGGGAGGTATTACCCTTCCTCCTTGGGAATCAATAGAAGCAGCATCCTGGCTATTGTCTCATTTGGCTGAGTGGAGACAGCCAGGCTGGCCATGAATACACACTACCCTGACAAAGTTAGGCCCTAGGCTATGTGACGAGTCACAGGAATCCATCAGTTCCCCCTAAGCGGGAACATTTCCCTATGAGGCTAGGGAAGCGAGCCCACTCCGCAATAGCATCCCTCTGGATAGAGCCAAGCAGGACCTCACTGAGAGAGATTCCCACTTTGGATACAAGGACTCACATTCTTACGAGGACCTCCCTAAGAAACATATCAATAACATACCTCCAAAAACATCCAGTGAAGAAAGGAATGAAGAACATACCAAAATATGTTATCGTCATAAAGAAACTCTGATTATCTCTTTGAAGGAAAAAGTACATTGTACAGAGAGGAGGAAAACAGTCTGTGGAGGAATGCAGAGTGTAAAACAAACAGTGAAAAGGGAGTGTGACACTACACCAGGGAAGTCCCACAGCAACGTAATAAAAGAAAGAGGTGAAAACTGGGCAGAGAGAACCCAAGAGTTAAGAACTTGCTCACAGACGTGTGCTGTTGGAAAGCTGGATCCGGGGCGTCGTATGCCAAAGAGGACCAGAGTGAAATTTCAGACGCACTGCGGCGGGAAGCAGAAAAAAGGAGAGAAGCAAAGGTGGAGGCGAGGCATCCTCACTGAGAGCGAGAGCTAAGTGGTGGCATGACCGCAATTGAGCAGAGGTGGGCCAGTGGGTCCTTGAACAACACCGATACCACTTCCTTTCATTCAACACTGAACGTACCGGCAAATGAGAGATACCACAGAGATTGTATATGATGTGGAAGAGAAGGTCCCAACCAGTTGAGAACCCCAGTGATGTTATCCCTGAGCATGACAGGTAACAGGGGAAGCAGGAGATCCAGTAGGGGCACTGAAGATCTTTACTGGAACACTCATACTCATCCCAGTTGAGATTAAGTATTGACATTGAATGAGAGAAGAACATTGAGACTGAATGAAGAGAAAGTAGGCTTACACTCCAGGAGGTCAAGGAGAAAACCCTGAAATATTACAAAATAGGAAACACTGTGAAAGGGACAACCTGAGGAGAAGATTGAAACAGAGAATAAGGGCTAACCCCAAAGTGGAACCAAAGATTGTGAAATAAAGATTAAGAACCAAAGAGGTCAAGGAGTGGTGAATAAAGTTACTCTGTGAAAGTAAAATGATTGATACAAATAAAATAAGGCAAGAAGAGAATAAGAAGGAACAACAGAGTAATCAAGTGAAAGAGATGGTGGAAAACCTGAAGAACCCAGTTTCAGAACGGTGTGACCTAATACATTTTTTTACCAAGAACTATTTGAGAATATGTTACTGAACTGAACTTGGTGAAGAACCAGCTTAAGGAGAAGGGAGCTATTCTCCTGGGTTTTTGTTATTATAATAGTGGTAGGGTTAGAATAGGTTAGTTTGGACAGGTGGCTGATGTAGACTCTCAGTGATGACTGACAAGCCCCTTAGTTCTGTTAGGTAGGGAAAACCCTTAGCATAGGGAAAGATAGTCATTTGTTTCCTTTCAGTTCATAAAAAAGATCAGTGAAATGGAAAGTCAGAGTTTGTGTCCTTCTTCTGATCCGCCACAGCTCACATAGATGACACTTGCATGATATTGGTGTGACCTTCATAATTGTGTCCTCTTATCAGGTATGGTTTATGTTTAGACATTGTCCTGCCACCATACCGATTCATGGTGTCACAGCAGCTGTCAAAAATGGACATGTGACCTTTGAACTGCCCTGCACCACTGACATGCAAACACATCAGATATCAGAACAATGGTGCAGCAAAGGTATGTGGATGCACTATGCTTTTGGCATGGATCTTTTTAAGAAAGATTTGTATGTTTAGTAGGCCTGCCTATGAGAAACAAAATGACCTGCATCATTTTATACAAAAGAAAAACAAAAAAGCTAGAGCTCTCATGCCGCAGCAGATCACATTCTAACACATGCCCCCAGCCAAAAAGGTTGTGCCCTTCCTATCATAAGGTCAAACTCACCATAAAGGCAAAAATACACATTCAGTGCCTGAAGGGATATGTCTCAAAAGAGCAACGTGGGATTCCCTCCCTGCATGGTCATGAGGCACCTGGGAGGTCTGTGGTCAATCTGGATGGTGAAGTGAGACCCACAAGTGTAGGGTTTCAACCTGAGGACTATGCTAACTATCACGAAAGCCTCCTTCTCAATTCTGGCCCAGTTGCATTCTCCCTTTGTCAAGCCCCTGCTAAGGTAGCGCACGGTTGTTCAACACCCTTAGAGTTTTGATGCACTAGTACTGCACCAATTCTGAATTCACAGCTGTCAGCCTGTATAATAAATTCCTGTCCATGCACTATGCTTTTGGACTGGATGTTTTAATGAAAAGGGGGTCTGTTTAGCAGGCCTCCCTTTCAGAAACAGATGTGCCCATATCCTTTTATAATAATACAGATAAAAAAGCTGGGGTTCCACACCCATGCAGGATGGCATTTTGTCACATTGGCTTGTTGAATTCTCACTACCTATTTTTTGCTCTACCCCAGAGCTAGATGTGTGCTATAGAAATAACTAATAATAAAATAATAATGTAGCTCACCCTTGAGTACTGTTGCTCTCACACTTAATGCTAATCAGGAAGGAACTAAAATCCAGGCTCTTTTCAAAACCACTGCACCAAGTGATGGTGACAGCATATTGCCAGTGAAGAATTATGTTTCCTCACTCTCATCCTCTTACTATGTGTTCTCCCCTCCACAAGGGGGTACAAGGCTACTCTGATTTCTTACTAGGTTCATGGTTTATAAATCACTCAAGTCACAACACAATACATTTGAAATAATGATTCATTTCAAGACTAAACATAAAGCTAGTTACAACAAACACATTAGAAGAACAATATAAGCATAAATTGTAGAAAAGTGAAAAAGTAGTTTAGTGTCCTCATTAAAGGTTTCGTGATATTTCCTCTAGAAATACTGGCAAGCATATATACCATGACTGCATGTGGTAAGCCCCCATGATTCATAGTCAGACCATTCAGTTATTCCCCATTCTGGAATCCTATAGAACTCCATGGGGATTAAATATTACAACATGCTCTAATTACACGGGATAATTATCAAATCAATTTAATCCGGAACATACAATTCCAACAATCTTACAACACTTAAAATCATCACATATTAAATACACTCATTCAGCCGAACAATAAAATATACGCTCACTAAGCCATCAACTGTATAAAAAGGCCAAGCAAGTATATCTATAAGAATCCGTCCATTGTACATAGACCAAAGATCTACATTGTAGACAATATATTCATTGAACATTATTTAAAATTCTGTAAAGGTTCTGTAAATACCTCAAGAGGAAATAACAAAAGCCTTTATAAACCTGCTGATTTTAACATTTTAGCTCTAATATTCAAAGAAACTTTAAGATACATTGAAAGGGACCTATTAGAGGTGTACTAGCTTTTAATAAATATTGCAGAGCCAGTCTACATTGTTCAAAAGACAAAGGCCTAAGAAGAGGAATCAAGAAGTGTTGGCGGGGTATGGTGTATGCCGGAAAAATGAAGATTAGATCAAATAAGTCTTCAACATCAACAATGCAGCTTGGATACATTGAAATATTTAGAGTGTTGCCCGCCCACTTTTTAGTCCATGCACTAAAATAAGGACTTTATCAGTTTATCTCCTTGGCCAAATGAGGTAACTTGGGAGCTGACACTCCATGAGAAGTACATAGCTTCTAAGGGATTGCTTCTTTAATTCAGATTGTTTTGTATCTCGCTTTTATCTTAGTCGGAGAGCAGGGATGCACAAATCTGCTATAGCATTAGTAATAGGCTCATTTGAAAAAGAAACATTACAAGTTGCCACCTGCAACAAATTTCTATTAAAAACCATCCAAGGTTCCTTCAGAAGATTTTTATCACTGCCCAACAAATGGTTTCTCTGGTCAGTGTTGCTTTATCATTCGAGCAGATCCTTAGCCACAACTTTACCGGTTCCAGTCTTAACATGTCTTCTATTGGAGACATGTTTAATACGCTATAAATCTCGTAATTTGGTGCTGACAGTGGCAGGCCCAGAATGTGTTTAATAAATCAGTTTTCCACAACTGATAGGGGATTGGTTTTTCCAAAGCAGTATACACTCGCCCCATATAAAGCAATGGCTTTCAGTTTGAGATTATAGATCCTTAGTACGATAGCCTCTCTAATCACCGCAGCAAGAATTCTCGTGCACCAGGGCCTGATGGTCTGTCGAACGCAGTTTTAAAACTCGATCCTGACCTGTGGGCACAAATTCTGGTCTTAGTTTTCAACAAAATTACATCACCAGCAACCTTGCCGAAAACATGGACACAGTCCATTATTGTGCTGATTTTTAAAAAGGGACAATGATGGCTCCCTTGCAACTACAGGCCATAGCATTATTAGACATCCCTGCAAAGATGTATGCGAGTCTAGTGTTGAGTGAACTAACTGACTGGGCATTGGGTGTGGGCAGACTGGACCCACTTCCAACAAGTTTCAGGAAGGGGACGGGCATGAATGCTAACATCTTTATCCTGGGTATGCTAAAGAAAGAAGCCATGGTGAGATTGAGACCCATCTATATGGCATTCATCGACTTCCCCATGGCATTCGAAAGCATCAACCAATCTTGTCTATGGTTGACACTGAGAAAATGTGGCTTTCCTGCTCACTTATGAGAGATTCTTGTGCCTTACACTCAGATACCTCTATCAAAGTGCGCCTGAATGGCCAGGGCAAATTGTCATCACCAATCGCGACTATGTGTGGACTTAAGCAAGGCTGTGTATTTGTCAGGAAGGTCGGTAATCTCCTCTTCCTCCTGAGACTCCCCTTCCTCCCCTTCCTCCTCACCTTGAATTCTCCGACGTTGAGTTAGCGTTGGATTGACCTTAGTTCGAGCCTTCCCTCCTTGTTTTTTTTGAAGAGAGGGACGACCAAGGTAGGATGCCACAGTGACACCCTTTGGGTGATCTGTGGCAGCCCTCCTCAGTCGCGGTACAAAGGGGAAAAAGCCAAAGGCACAAAAAACCCCCGGAGGATAAAGATCTTCAAGCGTAGTGATGTAATGGACTCTCCTGAGGAAGCAGTAGAAGGAGGAACAGGGAACGAACCAGCACGATGAAAGTTCTTAAATAGTAGACTGTAGAGGATGAGGCGAGGCAATCCAATTTGCAGACATAGGTCGGTACACAGTAATCATCAGCAGACTTAGCAGAAAAGGGCTGGACGAGGCAATCCTTGAAAACAGACAGAGGTCGGAATCCGGGAATTCACAGAGAGGCCAGAGGGGGGGTAACTGGAGGAGAAAGAACACAGGAGGAAAACTAGAAAAGACGGGAAAGAATAGACGGAAGAGATCAAGGCGGAAGGGGGGAAGGAAATAGATTGGAACGGAATAGAACAAGGGAAAGAGAGAAAGAAGGCGAGAAGAATTACCGGAGCAGGTAAGGAGCGAAAGGGCGGAAGAGGGAAAGAAACTAATGAAGCGGAAGGGAAAGGTATTAATTTCGAAAAGTAGCAGCGGCGCAGGAACAGGACGAAACACTGTACGTTGCAACGCACCTGAACCCGGAAGTGGAAAGGATTAAATACCGGTTCTGGTACGTCGCAACAACGACTAGACCTGCACCGCAAGCTCAAAACAAAAAACGTAATGGAACCCGCTATGGCGGTCGCAGCTTCCACTTCTTCCAAAGCCGCCAGTTTCCCCGCGGCGTGACAGTATGCCCCCTCCTAAGGGTCTCCCCACCGGGTTTATTGGGATGTCTGGAATGGAACTTGCGCAACAGGAGAGGTGTATTTAAATGGGCTTTGGGTTCCCAGGTATCTTCAGACTTAGGGTAACCTTTCCAGTGTACTAGGTATTCTAGACGACCCTTATGAAATCTAGAGTCGCAAATTTGGGATACCTCATAAACGTCTCCAGTGGGGTCTGAGGGGATCTGAGTGTTCTTCCTTCTTCGGAACCACTTATCTTCTATGAAGGTCTTCAATTGAGAGGCATGAAACACCGGATGTACTCGACCTAGTTGTGCAGGTAGCTGTAAGCGAAATGCTACAGGGTTGATCATTTGTGTTATCTTGTAAGGTCCAATAAATCTAGGGGACAGTTTAGATGGGTGTACCCAACGTGGTAGAAATTTAGTGGACAGAAGCACCTTAGATCCAACTTCCCAATTCGGTACTGGTCTCCTGTGTCTATTTGCTTGGGATCGGTTCCTTTCATTTGCCTCTAAGAGTCCTTGTCGAGCTTTGGTTTGGGCTTCTCGAATATTAGATAGGGAAGCTTCCACAGAGGGCACCGAGGACTCAATGTTGACCAAGGGAAGAAAGGTACGGGGATTATACCCGTACATACAGAAAAAAGGGCTAGAACCCAAGGCAGAGTGGCAGGTGTTGTTATATGAAAATTCGGCCGTAGGGAGCAATTGGACCCAATCATCCTGCTGTTGGTTGACAAAACACCGGAGATACTGCTCTAATGTACCATTAAGACGTTCAGTTTGTCCATTTGATTGTGGATGAAATCCCGAGGTCAAGGCCCTTTCAATGCCTAAACGCTTGCATAAAGCAGACCAGAAATGAGAAGTGTACTGGCTGCCACGGTCTGAGATGATCTTAGTAGGCATTCCATGTAGCTTAAATATGTCGCTCAAGAAGACTTCCGCCATGCGAGATGCTGATGGTACACCCGGTAGAGGCGAAAAATGTGCCATTTTGGTGAAAGAATCGATTACTACCATTATACAGGTACAACCCTGAGACACTGGCAACTCTACAATGAAGTCGGTCGAGATTGTGGTCCACGGACCTGTGGGTATGGCGTCGGATTGTAACAAGCCCAAAGGCTTTTGTGTGGAATATTTGTTACGAAGACAGGTAACACAAGACTGAACGTAGTGTCTAGTCTCTTCCTTCATCCGAGGCCAGAAAAAATATCTCGATAAAAGTTCTTGAGTATTCCGAATTCCACGGTGGCCCGCAATCTTGGTATCATGGCACCAGGATAATGCTGTCTTCCTTAAAGACGTAGTTGGCAGATACAACTTGTCCTTAACCATATATAGACCTTCCTTGATTACATAATCGGTTTTGACGTTATCCTTTTCTGCTTCAAACCTCCCTCCAGAATCGTCCTTAACTTGTTGCAGGAATGTGGACACCGCTCCGATTATCCGAGATCTTGCAAACATCAATTCAGTAGTAGTTTCTTGTTCTGACAGGTAATCACCTCGTCGAGACAGGGCATCTGCCACTAAGTTTTGCTCACCCGGGATATAAGTAATGTTGAAATCAAATTGGGCAAAAAAATGTGCCCACCTTGCCTGTCGTGTGTTGTAACATTCGAATTGACGCAATACCTGCAAATTCTTGTGATCCGTTCGAAGTGTAAAAGGGTGTTCTCCACCTTGGAGGAGGTGTCGCCACTCTGTGCAAGCTAATTTCATAGCCAGCAATTCTCTCTCTATCACAGAGTAGTTACGTTGGCTGGGGTTAAGTGTCTTGGAATAATAGGACACTGGATGTTCCTTCCCTTCATGCTCTTGTAGTAACACTGCTCCGATTGCAGCAGAGGATGCATCGGTTTCCACGATAAAAGGATGGAGCTGGTCAGGTTGTCTTAATATGGGAGCTGAACAGAAGGCTTGCTTGAGTTGTTGAAAATTCTCTTCGGCATGCGAAGACCACCTGAAGGGAGAGGAAGACTTTTTAAGGAGTGAGGTCATCGGGAGTACTTGTTGAGAGAAGTTGGGTATAAACTTCCGGTAAAAATTCGATAACCCCAGGAATCTTTGGATGTCTTTCACGGACTTAGGAGACGGCCAATCTAGGATGGCATTGACCTTCTGAGGGTCCATGGCAATACCCTCAGAGGAGAGTATGTATCCCAAATACGATATGGACGTGGCCGAAAACACACACTTTTCCAGTTTGACAGAGAGATGATTTTCTTTGAGTCTGTGAAATACCTCCCTGACATGAGTATTATGCTCTACTTGAGAGTGGGAAAAGACCAATATATCATCAAGATAAATGATGACAGAGTGTCCCAGAATATCTGAAAAAAGTCTGTCCATGAAACGTTGGAAGATAGATGGAGCATTTACCAGGCCAAAGGGCATCACTTGATACTCATATAAGCCAAAAGGTGTCCTAAAGGCAGTCTTCCACTCGTCTCCGGTTTGGATCCTAAGTAAATGGTATGCATTGCGTAAGTCTAGTTTAGTAAACACTGTGGCCGACTGGACGGCATGAACAATTTCAGAGATGAGAGGCATAGGATATCTGTCCTTGATGGTTACCTTGTTTAATCCTCTGTAATCGATACAGGGTCGTAGTTCTTGCGTGTCTTTCTTGGGAATGAAGAATAGGGAGGCACCAGCAGGAGATTTAGAAGGTCTGATTAACTCATTGGCTAAGTTCTTGTCTAGGTAATCTCTCAAATAATGTCTTTCTTGCAAAGTCAAGGGATACATGCGACCAAAAGGGACTAAAGCCTCGGGGTGCAAATCAATGCAACAATCCTCAGGTCTGTGAGGAGGAAGCTCTAATGGAATCTTCTCTGCCACCACTTCAGCGTAACTGCTCAAATAGGATGGTAAGCAATGTATGGACTTCGATTCCATCCCACAGGAAGTCTGTATCGTAGAAAAGTTTGGTTTCGGCAAACAGCTTGCTTTACAGAAGGTTGAATGAAAACTCAACAGGTTCCTAGACCAATCAATGGTAGGGTTATGACGACGCAACCATCCAATGCCTAGAATCAAGGGGAAATGAGCGGTTCTGATGATATCAAAAGAAAGGCGTTCAGTATGTTGCATGATACGCATGGTGAGGACTTCCGTAGAATGGGTAATAAGGCCTGAGCTCAAAGGTTCGCCATCAACACCCTCCACCGTTTGATCCTCGGTCTTAGCTATCCGAGTCAGTCCTTGACTCTCTGCCCAGTGGGTATCGATGAAATTTCCTGCGGCTCCACAATCCAGAAGAGCCTGAGTCTGGATGGAGGTCTGGCCATACAGAAGAGTGACTGTCATTACCATAAGACGATCATCGTCAGAGCATTCCAAAGAGGTGACGGAGAGGGTAACAAAGGGACTGGACTCCTTCCCTCGGTAATATGTCCCCAAATTTACCGAGGGTACTCGTTTCCCGAGCGTCTAGGAGGCACATCAGGACATTCTCGAAGCAGGTGATTAGAAGATCCGCAGTACATGCATAGGTTTCCTTCACGCCTCCTCTTTCGTTCTTCTGCAGAGAGAGGAGAACGGGTAGTGCCGATCTGCATAGGCTCTTCACGCGAGAGACGAGTAGGAGGAAGGGGTGCTGAAGAAGAAGTAGCTGGGGGCATCGGAAGACCACTCTTAATCTTACGTCGTTCAGCTCGCCGTTCAGACAGCCTGAAATCGATCCAAAGTGTTGCAGTGATAAGATCGGCAAAATTTAAGGGGCGTTCGATACGTGCTAGTTCATCTTTTAGCTCTTCTCGCAGACCCCTCCGAAAGATGGCGTACTGAGCTTGTTCTTGCCATCCAGCCTCCGCAGCGATCTGTTTAAAGGAGGTGATATAGGACATTAAGTCTGCATTCCCTTGTCGGATGTCCAATAGATCCTCGGAGGCTAAAAAAGTGCTCTCTGTTCGAAGGAAAGTTTGTTTCATCATGGTCTTGAAAGCCTCATAATCCAGAAGTACTGGATCTGTTCTATTGACCAGAGGGGTGGCCCAAGCCAAGGCATTGCCAGACATATGGGTTATCATAAACCCAACCTTGGTATGGCCAGAAGCAAAGGCATGTGGACGAAATGAAAAATGTAGGTGACAAGCATCTAAGAACTCTTTAAGCCTTTTGGGCGTCCCATCAAACTTCCCAGAGACTAACGGTAATGGAGGCAAATCGGTTGTCGGTAGTTCTCGCTCAGCCATCCTCTGTTGTAGAACTGCATTAGTGCCCTTTAAATTCTGGACTTCTAGGCTCAAGTTTTGGACGGCTGCTACCAGTTCCTGTACTTGCTGTGGAGTGGCCATGTCTAGATTTAGGCGTTGCAAACTGTCAGGAAGGTCGGTAATCTCCTCTTCCTCCTGAGACTCCCCTTCCTCCCCTTCCTCCTCACCTTGAATTCTCCGACGTTGAGTTAGCGTTGGATTGACCTTAGTTCGAGCCTTCCCTCCTTGTTTTTTTTGAAGAGAGGGACGACCAAGGTAGGACGCCACAGTGACACCCTTTGGGTGATCTGTGGCAGCCCTCCTCAGTCGCGGTACAAAGGGGAAAAAGCCAAAGGCACAAAAAACCCCCGGAGGATAAAGATCTTCAAGCGTAGTGATGTAATGGACTCTCCTGAGGAAGCAGTAGAAGGAGGAACAGGGAACGAACCAGCACGATGAAAGTTCTTAAATAGTAGACTGTAGAGGATGAGGCGAGGCAATCCAATTTGCAGACATAGGTCGGTACACAGTAATCATCAGCAGACTTAGCAGAAAAGGGCTGGACGAGGCAATCCTTGAAAACAGACAGAGGTCGGAATCCGGGAATTCACAGAGAGGGCAGAGGGGGGGTAACTGGAGGAGAAAGAACACAGGAGGAAAACTAGAAAAGACGGGAAAGAATAGACGGAAGAGATCAAGGCGGAAGGGGGGAAGGAAATAGATTGGAACGGAATAGAACAAGGGAAAGAGAGAAAGAAGGCGAGAAGAATTACCGGAGCAGGTAAGGAGCGAAAGGGCGGAAGAGGGAAAGAAACTAATGAAGCGGAAGGGAAAGGTATTAATTTCGAAAAGTAGCAGCGGCGCAGGAACAGGACGAAACACTGTACGTTGCAACGCACCTGAACCCGGAAGTGGAAAGGATTAAATACCGGTTCTGGTACGTCGCAACAACGACTAGACCTGCACCGCAAGCTCAAAACAAAAAACGTAATGGAACCCGCTATGGCGGTCGCAGCTTCCACTTCTTCCAAAGCCGCCAGTTTCCCCGCGGCGTGACAGTATTGGCCTTCTACTCTTCAGCCTCTTTCTCTATGACCTTTGCCAAGATCTTTGGAGGTATCCGCAGCTGCTTGCCGAGTTTAGCCCATATTAGTCTGGATTCTTTACTCTATGCGGACGACCTTGTCCTCTTTGATTACATGTCAATAGGTTTAGAGTACAAGCTAGATGCCCTGGCTGAATATGAGGAGTTAAATTATCTAGGTATCAATGGAAAGAAATTGCAGATACTAACCTTCAGACCAGGGATGAAACTAAAATACAAGAGCTTCTGATGGAGCATCAGTAGTACGCCCCTAAAAAAAGGTCTCAAACTTTTGTTATCTGGGATGCAGATTACTTCATAGGAAAATTGAGTTTCAAAGCTATCAGTGTTCTAAGATGCTGAAGCTTGCTACTCTAGCTTGTGCCATAAACCAAAAATGTTGGCATTTATCTTTGAGCCCAGCCCTAACATTTTATAAAACCAAGGTTTTACCATCTATTACCCATGGGGGAGAGAACTGGAGCCTCCCGACTTTACTGGATTGTGACGCTCTGGAAGGTATGTTTTGGAGGAAGGTCTTACACCTACCTAATGGTGTCCTGGCAGCAGTCATCCGCTAGGAGTTGGGACTTAAATTGGAAGAACTATCACTGTTGAAAAACATTCTCTGTGCTAAGGAGGGCTCAATTTGGTTGCTCTTAAAACAATTGCTGCATAAGAAGTGCTGGATTGCCTTAAATACCTGGGAAATAGAGTGTTATTTGATTTGTGAGAGGTACGGTATCTCAAAAGGCACAGCTTGCCATAATACAATTCAATTGAAAAGGCAACTCATAGAATGGGATTGGATTAACACAATTGGTAAAGTCAGATCATGTCACCTATACGCTGACTTGCTGATTGAAATTGGGAAATTAGTTTTAACTTACATGTTTGTGTTTTTGTGCCTCATATGTTGTATTCTGTATTTTAAATGAAATATTATCTTGTTTTATCCTGTATTTTAAATGACAAATTATTTGTATGTTTCTTCTTTTATGCTTTGTTAAAGGTTACTTTGTTAATCAAATAACAATAAAATAACAATAACAATAAAATAACAATAAAAGATAATAGGATCTGTTGAGCCCTGTATGTATTAGAGAATATTTTTATGTATCCGATTGCCTGTTTCCTTGGATAGCAGTTTGCTCATATGTGCTTCCCCATTTACATTTTTGGTAAATGTAATCCCTAGATAGTCATGGGATTCAGTTAAAGGGAGGCGATTAAAATTTACAACAAAGTGCTGATCCTTTCACTTTGGTATCTTACCTGTCGGAAGACATATTAGAACTGCAGATTTCAAAAAGTTTATCTGCAGGTCTAAGCCATTTATGAACTCAGTATAGAAATCCAAGTACGTGCTGCAATGCACGGGGGTCCTTGCCAATAACACTGTGTCTCTCGCATATGCTAGATCTGCCATCCTCCAGACTCCACAGGAAACCAGGGTGTATAATGCCTATTGGTGCCCAAGTGAACACACGCAGTGTTAGATGTGTGTAAGCATGAAAGAATATTAACAAATTTCAGTGGGCATTTCATGGATCTCAGACACTGTCATAGTTTCACCCTGTTAACCATGCCATGTATATTGGTCCTCTAAACATACATGTGGAATTTGCTACAATTAAGTAAAGATTCAAAGCTTGCTCATTGGTCCCTAGGGCCTCAAGAAACCTCAACTTGTCCAACAAGGATGTGCTAAACTTCCACTCACTTCAAAAGGCAAGACAAAACCACCCTGTCAAATAAAAAAGTTTTCTGAGAATTTAGCAAAGAAATCTGTCGGTATGCTGTCGGCACATCCCTGGGCCCATTCTTATAAATAGGGATATTGATCACATGTCTCCATGAAACCGGGTAAGAATGCTGTTCCAATATGCTATTAAAAATAAACATAAGTACCGGAGCCCAAAATGTATCATAGGAGTGATATAGATCAGAGGGGGTGTGATCTGGCCCTGGTCTCTTCCCCATGCCTGAACATGTATGTCATTTAGAACTTCATTATATTCAAAGTGCATAGTACAAGTCCCCACTATTGGATAATCGCCACAAACCTTCTCTGACTTTTCCCAGACAGTCTCAGGTTGTTTGCAAATAATCTAGTGTAGTGCTTTACCCACACACTATCTTGAACTTTTGGTATTGGTAGCTTACTTTGAGAGCAATGATTTGGGCCATGGTTCACCAGTTCCCAAAAGCCCCTCAAGCTGGAAAGTGAGGCAGCTAATGACAGCTCGTCCCATGCTTTATTATCGAGCTCTAGTTTCCTGGCTAAAGTCACTCTTTTAAAAGCTGATCATGTCGATATTACATGTTGTTTGTATAGTGGATATATTTTAAGGGCTTTCATCAGGGTTGCTTTTATTTCCTTGCATTCTAAATTAAACTAGCTAACCGTCCTCCTTGAAATCTGTAAAACTAGATGTAACGCTCGCCATTAGCAGACGGCAATACAGTAGAACCTTTTCTCCCTCAGTCCCTTATGCTGATATGGAGGATAGTAGCCTGATATTATTACAAATGAGCTCCTCTTGTGTCTTTTCACTCATACTAGCATCCAATCTGATACTTTATTATTGCCAGGGACTACAATATTGGACATTGGAAATTATGTTCCATCCAGTAGGTCTGTACCCCACCCACTCCCACCCTCAATCTTAGGGACACTGCATAGTAGTCTGTGACTAGGTTAATCCATTTACTAAACTCATTGATACATTTCCAAAGCCTTAATGGCATGCACATGTAATCTAGGGTTGATTTACCTAAACAGTTCATAAAGATATATATCCCTAGAATATCATTCTTATGTTGACCATTGATTGAATTTAGAGCCCACTTATTTAGCCAGTTATACACTTGAAGGCCGTTTGTGTAAGATTGCATTCTCCATTGCATCCAATAAGCTTTCTGGGGGGACAAGGGCCATTTCCGCTTTAGGTTTGAAATCCCCACCAAAAATGAGAGACAGGTTTTTAATTTCTGGCTGTGTCAGTGAATAATATATATTTTGTTTTAGATTGGCCAGTGTGGAGTCCTCCATCTTTGCCCACTTGATTATATAATTTTCTAATGTAGATAAAAAGTTCCTACTTGAGTAGTTGGACAGAGATAAGCTGCAAAGTGGATGAGGGATATTGTACGGTCAATGATGTGGCTTCCCAGGAAACTTTCCCTAATATTCTTAGGCCTCCCTATAGGTGACCTCTCACTGTTTTGGTTGGCTTAATGTGGAAGGTGGTAAAACCATCCAATCCAATATCCCAGGTTTCCTGTAACAGGATCATGTTGTAGGATTCTAATCTAGACATATCGCCCTTTGACAATAGTCTATCAGATTGCCCTGCTAAATTCCATGTCAAAATAAAGAAACCCCTCCTCCAATCCACTGATGGCTTTTCTGTCCCCGAGTTCCCTCTTAAAATTGTTGGACTAGACTGTGGGCTGTCCTGGGATTGACAATTGATTTCTTCCCAGGTAGATGGAAAGTGAATTCTATTTTCTGAGATGATATTTACCATAGGGATGCTGTCGTATAGTGGATGTTTATGAACTGTGTGCATTGCACAAAGTGCATATTACTGGCTACCATTTGTAGCCTTGGAAGTGGGATCAACCTCTGACAATGATTTTTCGTTGTCAGTACCTGGTGAGGGAAGGGAGCCACTGTACGTGTAGGCTCATTGCTGTAAAAGTGTCTCAGTGGGCAGATCCAGGCTTTATTTATGAGAGGTGGAGCTGACAAATTTGAATCTAGGACCATTTGTTTAATAATCATATTTGAAAATGCAATAATGATGCACTCCCCTCTTATGTTTTTTGTTCTATTTCCTACCCAAGATGATCTTGCATTGATCTTGGGCCCCCTTATTTAGGTATTCATCCAGTGAGTTGCTTTATTGATTAAGGATACAGTAGTCTCCTTTACATTCGGTCTAATTGGATCAATCCCCACCACTACCTCAACCAGAGGGGCTGCTACCAGAGGAAGCTGAAGTGCCAAACCTGCCTAAGATTGGGCAGGAACAAACTCTCCCATTCTTGATCACAACTATCTTCCAGATTCAATATCCAAACAGAAGTCATATAAAGGTTTCCTGGTGCATGGTTGCCTGTTCATACTGTTGAATTATTGGTTGCAGTGTTTTTACACTGGATCCTGGGATTCCCAGATTGTAGAACTTCCAGCACAGTTTTATATTCCTAGGAAGGACTAAGTTTGTCAAACTGACTTTTATCCTGCAGGAGTAAAAGGATGTGTAGAGGCTAAAGTGCCTACTAAGAATTTATAGTTCTACAAACCAGGAGGGCGCTAGAGAGCCGTCCAAGATAGCGGCCTCCATGTGAGCTCCGTGAAGCTCCCCCGAAATCCTGATCAATCGCAGCCATCGTGATGGTGATATGAAGCCCTAACGCCAGCAACATTTAGGCGAAGCGTTTACGAACCCGAATCTGCACTTAAATCTGCTTGTTATTTAACGCTTCGCCTCTAAACACACAGCGGAAAAGACCCCCCCTCTTGCAGGCCTGAAGACGCGGCCTCCGCTTGGGCGCGGAAGGCCGGGGGAGCGTGAAGGCGGCCGGCTGGGAGGAGCCTGCCTTCCGATTGCAACATCCGAGTGGCACCAACTTCAGGATAAGACCCGGGACTGCTTGATGGGCCCCGCGGTCACTGCTGCATCCGAGTGCGGCCTGAGAAGAGCGAGCGGCCCAACACCGACAGCAGGATCAACATAGAGGCAACCGGCTGTGACCCGCGGGAGCCCAGGTACGAGCGTCCTGCGCACCCCTAAGCCGCATACACACGCACGGCAGACAGGCTGACAATCCCATGCCCCCCTGTGCGACAAGCAAGCAAGCAACACAAGTCTCATGGCCGCATTAGCCCTAAGAACCAAAGAGCTGAGGAGGGGGTCCCGAGGCGCGACACCGGTGCGCACG
This sequence comes from Ambystoma mexicanum, assembly GCF_040938575.1. Taxonomy (NCBI): domain Eukaryota; kingdom Metazoa; phylum Chordata; class Amphibia; order Caudata; family Ambystomatidae; genus Ambystoma; species Ambystoma mexicanum. Next base: position 677,293,748 of record NC_090928.1, read on the forward strand.
TTGGAGGGGACAGCGAGGAATGCTCGGCACCCCCGGACTCAAGCAACGGAATATAGCGGGGAGCTCTAGGTGCCCTGGGGTTCTGAATATCCTACTGAGGCACCATATACAGCTTGAGTCCCGAAGACCGGCCACGTCGCCTCCGAGGACACAGTCGGCCCTATCCACGACAAAAATGGGGAAAACCGATAGATCACAGAGAAAGCTGACCTTTGAAAGCTGCTCTTCCACCAAAACGGGCCCCCCCGACAGTAGATCGCAATCCCCCACCCAGGACCCAACGCATAACGGAACAGCAATGCAAGACTTTGACATCAGGGAAATACTACTTGATCTTAAAGCCGCATAGGTGGCCTAGGAAGCAAACTGGATACACTCTCCTCCAAAGTAGACCAGCTCCAACACTAGCTGGACAAGCACGCCGACTGGCTGGATGCATTCGAGCAGAGGGTCTCCGACCACGATGACGGGGCTTTAGCCCTGACGACCAGAGTGTCCTCACTCGAGGCGCAAATGAGAGCGGTAATGGCCAAAAATGAGGACTTGGAAGGTCGCTCCTGGTGCAATAACATAATCATTGTCGGAGTCAGAGAGCACCAACTGACTTCCAAGATGGAGGACCACGTGGAGAAGATCTGCACTGACTTGTTTGGCCCAGAGATCCTGTCCAAGCTTTTTGTAATTGAAAGAGCCCACAGAATCCCTAACACAAGACCTATCCCGGGAGCGAACCCACGTCCCATTATAGCGAAGCTACTAAATTATAAGAATTGAGACGCAATCCTCAGGGCCGCAAGGGACAAAGGGGACCTACTGTATGAGGGAGATAAGATACAGTTCTTCCCTGACTTCTCGCAAGCATTCCAGACACAGAGACGGTCATTCACAGCTGTGAAACGCAGGCTGCAAGTAAACCAAATCCAATACTCATTGCTATTCCCGGCAAAGCTTTGCATCCAATTCGAGGGAAAGCTCAGTTTTTTAACATGCCAGAAGAAACAAGCGATTACCTGGAGCGCACTGGCTGCAGACCAGCTCAAAATAATGGGGAAACCGACCAAGAAGGGACCCGCCATAACGTTGCCTCCGGATGCAAAAACTGATCAAAGGCGTCCATTTTCCATCGACGCAATAACTTCATCATCGCGAAATAAGAGCATAACAGTGGGAGGGAGCAAACCTCCTCTTGAAGGGCTACCAGCGCCCCTTGCACAGCAATGTTGACAGTTTGTTTTTATTAGGGACTGTTCGTCGTGTGCCAGTTGGGGGTTGCCCACTCAAGGGAGGGATACGAGTTCAGTACGGCCACCTTATACCCCGCACTCCCATTCCACAACAATCACGCTACACAAAGCAGTCCGATCAGAAGCCAAGTCCTCCATTCACTCATACGGATCAAGCCATCAGTCGCAATATCCGGACCTGTCAAACTTGAACTCACCGGATCACTCTGATGACAGTGCCAAAACTTAAAGTCGCCACCTGGAACATCCGTGGAGGCAACCAGCCGGCGAAAGCGAGGAGAATCTTCCAGTACCTCTGCAGACAAAAAATCAACATTGCCATACTGCAGGAAACCCACCTCTTGCCACAGTCGTAACTGCACTGGGCCAAATCCTGGGGCTGTCACAGGTATTTCTCATTGTACTCTTCCTATGCCAGGGGAGTTGCAATCTTAATAGACAGGAGAACGAACTTTAGTGTAATTGACTCGCAGAAAGACTCTGAGGGGAGAGCGCTGCTGGTGAGGGGGATAATCGCAGGAAAGGAAGTAATAATTGTGAAATCCTACGCACCAAATACTGACAGCCCAAACAACTTTAACTGGGTGATGTCCCAACTAGGAAAGACCAATGCAGCAACCATTATATGGGGAGCGGACCTTAACACACCAATTGATCCCAGACTTGATCAATCCCACAAAACAATGGGGAATCCGTCCAAAGCCAGCGCTCAAATTCGGGAGATCTGCCAGACTTTGGCCTTTCCGACACCTGGAGGCACCACAACCGAGACGCGAAGGACTACACATTTTACTCTGCTGTCCATAACACTAGCTCCCGGATTGATTACATCTTGGCGACCACCCACAGCCCATTCGAATGGGGGATGAGTCAAATTCTGCCACGCACCTTGTCTGACCACTCAATGGTCACTCTTAAGGTCTCCCTAGTGAACACAGCAGTCCCCGGCCTTAACTGGAGATTCAAACTAGGCACACTTACCAATGCAGTTTTCGCGGACGAACTGCGCAAAGAAATAATGGCCTTCATCGAGACAAATGAAGGCTCTGTTGACTCGCCCGGTACCATCTGGGAAGCTCTAAAGTGCTTCATCCGTGGCATATGCCTAGCAAAAGAAAATGGCATATTGAAACGGATCTGCAAAGTGTTATTTGATTTGATTTGATTTTATTTTATTTATAAAGCGCAAAAAACCAGGCCCAGGGGCAACCGGGCGCATACTCTTAAACATGTTACAAAAAGCAGTAGTTACAGAAGTTACAAAAATATACAGCATATATACATGTACATACTCTTAAACATGTTACAAAAAGCAGTAGTTACAGTGAGTTACAAAAATATACAGCATATATACATGTACCGAAGGGTACCATTAACAGTGTATAATACAGGGACAGAGCAGAGAGAAAATGTATATTCAGTTCTGTACCCCACATGGAGTCTGGACTGTGTCAAGGTCTCATGAGTCTTGGGAAAGCAGCCATCTTTTAGCATTGTTCTTGAAGGAGTGGAATGATGGTTCAATTCTGATAGGTGTGGGCAAGGTGTTCCAGAGTTTGGAGGCCAGGACGGGGAAGCTCACCCCACCAGCTTTTTGGAGTTTGCATCTAGGCACGATGAGGCTGTTAGTTTGGGCTGCTCTGGTAGGTCAAGTGGAGGTGTGGCGTGAGAAGCGAGTGGACAGGTAAGGTGGGGCGTTGTTGTTCAGACATTTGTGAGTCAAAGCTAGGGTTTTCAGGGCAATTCTCTGTTTTACCGGGAGCCAGCGTAAGTCCAATCTGACGGAGGAGATATGAGAGCGTCTCGGGATGTTTAAGGCTGCCCTTAAGGCATTATTTTGTACAGTTTGCAATTTATTAAGGTTAGACTGACTGGTCCCTAGGTAGAGAGCACTACAGTAGTCGATTTTGGCCATAACACGAGTTCTGGCGAGTGTGATACAGTTGGTGGAGTTTAGGAAGACAGTGAACTACGTCTGAAGACACTAGAGCTCCAGGTCCTCATGACCCCAAGCCCGCACACCCAAGCCAAACTGAAGGAAGAACTTCTGAAGTTCAAGGAAACGGCCGAACGAGAGATAAAATTCTTGGGTCGCGGTCGCCAGGTCCGACAATATGGGGAAGGACAGAAACCGGGCGCTCTGCTAGCCCGGCTGCTGTTGATGGACAGAACCCCGACCCGAGTTGAATGCGTTAAAGACGATCAAGGGCAGCGAGTGTATGCAGAGGAGGACATTGCTCTCACATTTCGGAACTTCTACCAGAAACTGTACAGCTCCACAGGTATCTCAGATCCCAAAGCTATACAAGAGTATCTCGACGACACCCAGTTGTACTGGGTGGAAGCAGATCTACGAGAACCTCTGAATACACCGCTGACTGAGGAGGAAATTCTGGAAGCAATAAAATCCCTCTCAAATTCGAAAGCACCAGGCCCAGATGGGTTCATTGGAGAGTTCTACAAAGCTCACACGTCCATCCTCGCCCAACTCCTACTTTGCGTTTATGGAGAAGCAATCGAGCGTGGAAGCCTCCCCCCCACACTGCGTGAAGCTAACGTTATGGTGCTGCACAAAGCCGGCAAACCCACAGATGACTGCGCATCCTACAGGCCAAACTCCTTAATCAACCTGGACAATAAAATCCTAGCCAAAATACTCACATCAAGGCTCCTCCCTCTCATGCCGGCTCTGGTGATTGGAGACCAAGCCGGATTCATCCCTGGATGCAGCACCACATACGGCATCAGGAGACTGTTTGGAGTCATAGAGGCCGCAGATCCAACGCTACAAGCAATTGCGGTAATGCTCGATGCCGAGAAGGCGTTTGACTCTGTAGAATGGCCATTCATGATGGCGACGCTTAGACAAATGGGCTTCGGCAGTTTCTTTATCAAATTAATATCACTGCTATACAACAACCCACGGTCATATGTCACTCTAGGAAACACTAGATCCACAAGCATATCATTAGAGCGGGGAACACGACAAGGTTGCCGGCTTTCGGCCCTGATATTCGCCCTTGTTATGGAACCCCTGGCATTGAGATTACGAGAAAACCACCTGCCCCGTGGTATTAAACTGGGCCCCCACAGGTTGAATGTCTTTCTTTATGCTGATGACGTCGTGTTGTTCGTCAATAACCCCCAAGTGAATCTTAACCCTGTAATGCGCAAAGTGATAAGATTTGGCCAAATGTCAGGTCTCAAAATTAATCACTCCAAATCGGTAGTATTCCCCTTGACTACCAGTACAACTGAATTTATTGATGATCATGGTTTCAAATGGGAGCACTCAAAGGTGCGCTATTTGGGTATTTACATGTCACGTAACCACCAGGAGATCTATAAGGATAACTATGTTGCCACGTTAAACTCCCTGCAGGAACGCATACACAGGTGGAAATCGCTATCACTAACGCTTTGGGGTAGAACGTCCTTGACTAAAATGGTCATTCTTCTTAAGCTTCTGTACCTATTCATTAACATCCCGTTACTCCTCCCAAAATCCTTTCTCCAGAAGGTCAAGTCAGCAGTCCTAGAGCTAATATGGGCGGGTAAATCGGCTCGTGTCGCGTACAACACACTAGTTCAACCAACGTCAAAAGGGGGTCTAGCGCTCCCAGACATAGAAAAATACTATTGGGCAGCCCAGGCTCACTTCCTGAGCTTCTGGTATATGACTCACTTTGTTCGCCCACACGTGCAGGTGGAACGAGCCCTGGCCTCGCCCGACTTGCTAAGCGCTGTCATCATAAGTCAGATCCCAGTTCCATACAGCACGCTCAACACGGTCTTGTCTACATACACAATCTGGAAGAAGATGGCGGCCAAATACGGTGTAGACGTAAGATTCTCCCCGCTTCTGCCTATCAGATTTATTCCTGGCATCCCCCTCACAAATGAAAAAGTATTCCTGATATGGGCTGACAAGGTTGATGTCCACTCCTTCGGAGACCTGTTCCCGGAGGGCACTTTTTTAACCCCACAAATGGCCAAAGACAGAGGCGGAGACACTTCCCCGGATGTATTCCTTTACTTTAGAATACGTCAAACATTACACAAAATATTCCCCTCATTTCCCAAACAACCCCCTACTTGAGAGTCATTGCACAACACGATTCAGGCGCAGGGGGAGGGGAGGTTTAGTCTTGCTGCTATATAAATCCCTGGTGGTCGATATTGGGAAACCCAACCCTAAAACAAAGCGAAAATGGGAAACTGCCATTCATGAAATGTTACCCACGGAGGACTGGTCCTATATCCTATGTCAAATTCAAAAGGTTGCACTAAACACCCACTATAAACTCATGCACTTCAACTTTGTACACCAAACATACTATACCCCAGTTAAGAAACACAAGCTTCACCCGGAAACGTAGCCCCAATGCGATAGATGTGCAGCGGCCCAGGCGGACTTCCTCCACCTAGCATGGGACTGTCCTGGAGTGAGGGGCTTCTGGAACTCGGTTTTGCAAACAATTGCCGACATCATAGGCAAACAGGTAACCCCACTACCACTGGGGCCCCTTCTAGGTCTCAGGGAATGCCTTCAACCAGCAGCACGTAAATTAGCATCCCTTCTTCTGGTGTTGGCCCGAAGGAGAATCGCCATGTCATGGAGCTGAGGCCCACTTCCCAAAATCGAAGACTGGAAAAAAGACATAACATACTGCCAGGACGTGGAAAACGAATTCATAAGAACCCTTCCACTGCATGCACGCCCCCCCGACATCTGGGGACCATATATTACAAACCTGCTAAATTGTAATGAATCTTCGGACTCCGATTCAACTAGCACCTGAAAGGAGAGTATGGATCTATGATCCTCAAGACTGCACTGAATTTTTTAATTATCAGACTCTGAAGAGAGACTGTTTCAGACATTTTCTCGTGCTGTGGGGATGGGAGGGGAGGCGGCCTTGAAGGGGAACTCGAGATTGGGTAATGTTATGTTATTTCTCTTCCTTCTTTTTTCCCTACATTTCCTCTCTTGCCCCCCCTTTTCCCCTCTTCCCTTTTTGCCCTTTCCAAAGGTTTCGACAGAGCACGATGTTGGTGCGTTTGTATGCAAAATTCAAAAATAAAGTTTAAAAAAAAAAATACTTCTACAAACCAAGAGCCAACACGATCATGAAGGTAAGACAGGCACAGTTAAGAGATATACCTCCTTCACTGTTTTTGGTAACATGGGTAGCGGGAAGGCTATACTCTCAAGCGGGCATAACCCTCTTTGAAGTAATAACACATTGTACCAAACCCATACACGACCCAAGGTGCCAAGAAGTCAGGAAACATGTGATGGAATCAACTACTTTTTTATTGAAAAAATAGACAAAACCCAACAGACCATCAAATCAACCCTCTGTACTCCAGCACAAACACTTCCCCTCTGGACCGAATTCTATCCTCTCACTCTCTTCCAGTCCTCCTAAAAACAATTGCTTCCCTCAGTTTCCATCATTAAACAATTATTGTGCTCAACGCACCCTTCAGCATCAGTAATTCCCTCCCACAGAACAGAATGGTCATTCCCAGACACCCTGAAAGCTGGTCTCATACGACCTCTTTTGAGAAAACGATCCTAGACCTAGATGACCTCGGCAAAAGTCATTGCTACAAAACTAGTCGCCAGAATTGAACAGCTGCACCTCCTCCATGAACAACAGTCAGGTTTCCTCCCCAAGTGTAGCATCAAGATAGCCATCATCCAGCTGGTAGGTGATACCCTCTAAATCATGGATAAGGGCTGCACATGGCTCCTCATGCACCTTGATCCTCTTCAGCTATATTCAACATCATTGATGACCACATCCTCCTCTCCCTCATTGCGGACAGGATGGATTTTTCTTCACTGGCCTTTCCTACCTCTCAGGCAGACACTATGCTTTCCAGATGAACATGTTGCATTCTAACAGACTCCCAGTCTGCTGCAGAGTTCCCCAAGGCTCAATCCTCACACCAATCCTTTTCAACCCTTATGTGGAGCCTCATACTCCTCAATGATCCCAATGTAGCCATCCATCAATATGCAGGCAACACTCAGTTGTACATGAGAGAAAAAGCCCACAAGACATCAGTTGCCGCCACAATTACCAAGCCATAATCCAGACCTGGATGTTGACTGATGTTGACTGCCTACCTCACACTTAACCCATCCAAGCCCAAATGTGTCCTCATCGGTCTCCCCGCTAATAAAAAAATTAAAAAACTGCCGAACAGGGGCATAATGATATGCACCTACATTTGATTTGATTTGAAGGATTTGATTAGTAATTCTCGGATTCAGCAAAATCTCTAGGCTTCACATTGACAGTAGCCATTTAGCACTTTGGCACTTAGCACTTTCATTGCCTGCAGTACTTTTTACAAAAGCAGCTTCATTATTTAATGAAATTGATGTTTCTCAGAAATGGATATGCATGTATTTCATTAAGTGATGTTTAGGAAAATTATAGATTAAAAAAAAACAATTTTTCTGAATGCTTTTTGATACACATTTGCTGCATCAATGTTTAATCTAATGATTTTTAAGATTGATACCACACAAATGCAGTATGTATTTTTATAATGGTTTTGATAAAAATTAAAATATGAAGTTATTTTTGATTACCTGACTGAGCCTTTTCCCTTTCTCCACATCGATTCTATGATATGAGTACTTAAATAATCATCCATGTGACTTCTTCTTTTTGGTTGTTTAAGTATTTTGCCCCTCAGGTCCATGGAATAGGGAACACCCATCTCTATTTTCTACTTTCACATTGACAGTAGCCTGTCCTTTCAGAGACACATAGCCAAGAAGACCTAAATGGCATGGCTCCAAATTGCCTCGCTTTGAAAAATCAAACCTTTCCCCCCACTGCAAGACTTCCAGACAGTAGTGCGGCCCTTGTGGTCTTGCACATTCATGGGGGAAATGCCCGTCTGACGGGGCTCCCACCTGCTAATTCGGCTCCCCTAAAACCAGTCCAACATCCTGCAGCACGTCTTATTACAGGTGCATGGAAATTTGACCAAATTGCCCCGTTCCTACATTGGCACCCGCTTTAGGCCAGGATATTGTTCAAGACTGCATGTATCATCTACAAAGCATACTTGCCAGCTAGGCTCCACATATATGGTGGTACATGCCTCTCGCACAGCAAATTAACCAACTGGATAGAATCACAACTCACCCACAAAGAGAGGATACACAAACAATTATTTTCTTGTCATCCACCCATCCTTTGAAAGTTGATCCCGGTATCGGCTTGGAATGCCACTGCAATTCTCCAATTTAGCAAATCTCTAAAAAAACATGGCTTTTTCAACAACACTCGACCAAGGACTCATCTCAATGGATGTACAGATGGATGTACAGACTTAAGCACAAACCTTATCTCAAAGTACTGCACCTCTGTTAAAAGATGCCACCCCATATGCTGGCTCCCAACACCCTGTGCAGTGCTCTGCTTCTCTTGAGCTAGCTTCTTGTTTAAAACAATAAAATTAAAGTAAAAAGGGGTGTATTTTCTCAAGTATCTTTACCCGGTCGCCTCCAGCATATTTAACTAACAATTGTAAAAAGGTTTTGGAACATACATTCTTTAAAAATTAGTGGGTCTTGTTGCTAGAATGAAGGAATTGTGAGAATCCTTAGACTGCGTGGGATCCTACCCACATCAATATAGTTGTTAAAAAATGCTCTTCCCACCATTTGCTTACTTCTTTATGTTGCAGCTTTTCCAATTCCTTAAGTAAACAACCAATTTCATTGTCACTTTGAGTTTCTGTGGCGATGCTGGGTAAAGTTTTGCTAATTTGTAATGTTTCTTGAGCTAGCTTTGTGTTTTAAACAATAAAATTAAAATAAAACGGGGTGTGAATGTGTTTCAGTAACAACCCAAACAGTGAAGGAAAGCAGTCAATAATAAAGCAATGCCTAATCAAGTTTATATATATATATATATATATATATATATATATATATATATATATATATATATATATATATATTGATAAGCAGGGCGGACTGACTGACAGTCCAAAAATAGCAGCAGCACTCAGGCAATGAAAGATGACACCAAGGCAAATCCCAGATGGGAAAATCCGCTGCAAAACAGTCCTTTATTTTTCATATATCCATGGACAGGAGGGCAGCAGAAAATGCAAAGCAAATGACAACGCGTTTCACCCTTGCGGGCTTCGTATATATTTTTTATTATTTTTATTTAAATAAACATACTAGGTACAATAGTAACTAAATAGAAAAGACTACAAACACCCGAAGAAAGAACACAGAATAAGCGAGATATCAAGATGCAGCACTCTGGCTGCTGGGACAGGGAAAGAAAAGGCAATAAAAAACACAATTTTCAAATGAATATGTTCTTGTGTTGCAAAAAGGTATTAATTTTACCAAGGCAGTTTCCAGGGGCCAAAAAGACCAGGGGCAGTTATCAGCCAATAACACCTTTGCAGTGTCTTGGTGGTTTGATACAGCTGGAAAGGCAGCAGTTGTGGTGGCCCACAAATCAGCAGATGTCAAAGTGGAGTCGAACTGAAAAAGGCTGCGGTTCAAAACATTAGTATAGCGATGTGGATCCTGAAGGTCATCTGGTTTGGTTCAGCGTTCTGTATGATGCAGGGGCAAAGGACGCGATCCGTGAGGAACACCAGGGTCGATTCGGTCAGTGACTCGTTCGGTGGTGAAGAAGCTGAAGATTCAAACAGCAGTTCAAGCAGTGCAGATACAGTGGCACTTCTTTGTTTGAATTGAGGCAACAATGCGCTTTTGGGTGGTGTGGTGCGGCAGTGAACGCATTCAAATGTACAGGACACCGGTTTGAAGATCAGCAAATGCAGCTCCAATGGATCCTGGTGGTTTGATCTAGGATGGCACACTTGAATCACGTCTCACAGTGGTTTGATAGTGAAGTGGCAGGAATCCTGGCTGTCTTTGCTATCAGGAGCTGTGAGTACCGATCCATAGTCTCAGGGACAATATGAGTCCTTTCCTCAGGCTCCCAATCATGGGGGAGGCTGGCACACACCTTCAGGGTCTTGCAGTACAGCTTGTTCCTGAGCAACAGTGTGCCTGGCAGAGATACAGGTCTTGTTCCAGCAGCAGTTAACCCCTGATATTCACTGGGCGTGGTTAGCGGACAGATATTGGCTTCACCTCTCAACTGGAAGAATGTTTAAAGTACTGATCTCCCAATAGGGGCCAAGAACATCTTTTTAAAGGTTTGATGTCCAGGGATGATTCAAAGAAGATGTGGCAGACTCCTTTTTTAAAGGCAAAAGTACTTAGGCGATTGTACTAAAGTTAGCCTGCTTTAGGGGTCCGATCCCTTGGCGCAAGTTGACTTTGCCTTCTGACATCACACCCACAGTGCAATGTGCTTACGGAAGTGGAGGGGACAGGAAGGAAAGATGGAGGCAGAGTGAACTAGGAACTAATCTCCAGCTCTAAAGAACTCCCTATGTCTATACTAACCCCACCCACTTCACTTATCAATAGTTGAAAAGGCCTATGAACATGAAGCACCCTGGTGTCAGGCTACTATTTTTGAAAATGGGTGTGCCCTTGGATTCCTCTTTCCAGGACAGCTTCCTGTGGAGTGGCTGTCTCCCTCCTGAGACGGTATTACCTGCCCTTACAAAGGAGCAAAGAGAAGCAACCCCCAATGATACTGTCTTGCTTGCAGAAACAAATACAGTCTGTCTGTGCGAAAACACACAGAATCCTTCCGCAGCTGAACTGGGCTCAAGGAGTTGACACATTTGTGACATCAAATTGATGTGGCTTGGATAATTATGAGAGATTCTGGCCAATATACCCGAGACTCAGGTATGGCTTATATTTAACATTTTGTGTGCCACAAGGACAGCAATCTCACAGTTATAAAGTGTGTTGAACAGTTAAATGCTGCCCCCGCACTGCAGAGACTTGTATGTCACTGCAACTGTCAAGTGATCACCTGTGACATCTGAACTTGCTCTGTGCTACTGGAGAGCAGGTGCTGCAGATCACACTACTGACGCAGATCGGCACAGGTGTAGAATATGCATTTGGCATGGAGCTTACAAAAGGGAAATCTGATCAGTAGATTTCCCTTGCAGTCCATCCTCTCCCTCACTCATGTGCTGTGATCTTACATATTCAATTTTCTCTCTACCAGCCACCACTGCACGGGATAGCAAAGGCCAAAGGTCAACTCTTTCTAGATGAAAATTATATTTCTACTGACCACTAATGCCATACTGATTCTACCCTCTATAAATATTCTTCCTAGTGACATCCACCCCCTTCCACCAAGTCCCGACCTGGGAGTCTTTTTTGACAGCAGTCTCAAACTCTAACACCTTATCACATACATTGGCTGCCATGGCTGTTTGACTAACCTCTTGTGGATTCAAACAATTTTCCCCCTGATTTTATATGGCGGGGACAGGGGCCTGCTACCTGGCCCAGTCCTGACGCAGTCCTGACCAGACCTGACCAAGGGTGCCACACCGTCATCTTCGGGCCACGCACCTCTGCCCTCACCCTGGTTGGCCTGACTGAAGTAAGAAGCCTGAATCTGTTGGTTGTCTCCATGACTATCAGTCTGGATCTTGAGCATCCAGAGGCACGGAAACTGCTCTTCTGAACACCCATGAAGACCTGCTCTCAAATCATGACACAAACTCTCCCTCTGTCCTCATTCTTCTTCATCTCTCTTCTGCTTTTGATATGGTAAACCACAAAATCCTGAACTACCTTCTCTGTGATAACCTGGGCAGCACAGATAAGGCCCTGGCTTGCCTCCTTTCTCTCTGACCCCCTTCCCAGGTGGAACTTGGCTCCTTTCTCTCCGCTATCACTCTCTCTACTTGTGGTGTCCCCCAGTGATCTAACCTATCCCCTTGGTTCTTCAATATCTGCATGGACCCTCTGGCCCGCAGGATCTCTGCCTTCACCTCCAACTTCCAGTGGTATGCGGATGACACGCAGCTCTTTCAGGCTACCCTCGGCCTCCTCCTCCTCGCTCATTCCTAACTGTCTGTCTGCAATTCAGTATTGGTGTGCTGCAAATGATCTCTGCCTTAATGCCAACGAGACAGAGATCGCCCTCATTGGGACCCCTGCTCCAGCTTTCCCACTTTCACTCTAGCCGGCCTACCTTGGCCCAGCACCCTCACCCATTAGTGGGGCAAATATCTGGGGGTCATCATCAACTCCACTCTTTCCTTCTCCTCTCATATCTCAGACATCTCTAAAAAGTCCCACTACCAGCTGCACCTCCTCAGAGGTATTCGACCTTTACTCACTTTCCCCCAGCAGCTTACTGTCTCCAGAGCCCTGGTTCCCTCTAGACTGGACTACTGCAAAAGTATCTTTCTCAATCTTCCTACTTCTACTCTCTGACCTCTACAACTAATCCTGAACAGAACTGCAAAACTATCCTTAGCCTCAAGCCACATCTGTCCAGCACTGAAATCCCTCCACTGGCTCCTGGTGGCTGCAAGGATCAAGTTCAGGACCGTCTGCATAGTCCACTAGGCTTTCTGGGGCCAAGGCCCACACTATCTACAACTCTCTCTCCCTAAATACTCTCCTTCTAGAGCCCTCTGCTCTTCTTCTTCCAGCTCTTTGCGGGTGAGACATTTTCACAAACAGAGATTTGGGGGTAGATCTTTATCCTCTGCAGGTGTTTCCCTCTGGAACAACCTGCATCCCTCTCTATCCATCTTAAGCCTGATCTCCTTAGGTTCCGGAAACTCCTCAATACCTTCCTCTTCTCTTCCTCTTTATCTCTCCCTCTCTGTTGCTAACCTCCTCTCTTTTCTCACCTACTTCCCTCCTCCTTCCCTAAACTCTGCTCCGTTTTGCTCACTGGTTGCCTGGTGCACCTCCACAGCCTCACAGGTCCCAGGCTCCCCCGCTAGTCCTTGCCCTTGCATCCGGGCCTCTGCACTCTGCTCAGCACTACTGCAATTTTGGAATTTGTTCCACGAGAAGGGTAACCTCTCTGCACTTAACCAAGGGCACTGCTGGACATTACCAGAATGCACAAGGCCTAGTTTGTCAGGCCTAGTACGGCAGTTTTTTGTTTCTGCAATGTACTTCTCCTTCTCCTCCCCCCTTATCACCTCACTCTTTGTCATGCACTTGCACTATCTGAAATGTCGTTGGCCTAGTATGGTAGTTTATGGATTGTATGTTCTTCTCCCTCTTCCCCCCACCCCTCCTTTCTCACCTTTCTTCTTGTCATGCACTTGCACTAGTAGTAATGCTGTCGGGCCTAGTATGTTAGTCATTTTTTGTTGATCAGTCAGAAACTTCAAGGCCTATGAATGACTCTGTATTCCATTGTTCCCTTCCCGGCTTGAAGTGATTTGAAGCACTTCACTTCTGTATAAGCGCTTTACAAATAAACAAGTACAATTACAAAGCCAAGGTGCTGGACTGGATGGTGGCGGTACCCACTGCAGCTGACTGCAGCTAGTTGCCGCATTCCTGGCAGTCGCAGAGCATGTCGCATATGTGTGTTGTGTTTGTGTGAATGAATGAGAATGCAACATGTTATATTGTGGCTTCTGGGTGCACATGCGAGAGTCAGAGTAGATCATACCCAGGTGTGACTGGGTGAATGGTTATAAATGATTGATGTGTGTATTCATTCCTTTTGTGACACTGTTTGAATAGTACCCTAGAGTGAGTTTTCTGATGAAATGTGATGCAAATTGTGCATTTTAAAGAATATTTATTCAGCAACACTGGTTAAATCTATTAGCTGCACAGTGAAGTAACACATCCAACTGGCCCACATTGGCCAAAACAATGGCCTACTTTGACCAATAAAAACTGGCCCGCACCAGCATTTTGCATCTTTGGTTTGGCCATGGGCTTATTGCCCTATAGGCCAGTCCGAGCCTTGGCCACAGGTATGCTATTTTGTATGGGCATCTATGTTAAAACAAGCATGATAATTGATATTACATGGCTAGACTGGCATTTTGGTGGAGCCAGTCCAGCAATTTATACAGTGGCATGACACTGTATAATGGGCATCTATGATAGCAAGCATGATATTTGCTATTATGTGGCTAGACTGGCATTTTGGTGCAGCCAGTCTAGCCACCTCTTACTGTGTCACTGTCTGTCATGATATTGTTGTACTGAGCATCATCAGTCAGCAACTCTTGGGGGTAAGAGGGTGCAGTTCTCTGCCTTAAAGTGCTGGGTTGGAGGGACATCATTAGGCACTACGTCTTCAAAGACCTTAGCAGGGCAGCTCACGGATTATCGAAATGTTCTCCTCGCAATTGGAATCACTACATTATGCGATGTTATGTTGATGAAAATTAATCCTGTTCAGATCATTATCAAGGTGTGCACTTACTGGTTGCACACTGCATGGTTCGTCTAGTTTGGTTTCTTCTTTGTAAGTAGAAGTTTAAAGAGTAGCTATTTTATGTTTTCTTGTACTGACCTGTTCTCCAGAGACAGTGACTTTTTATTATTTTATTTACTGTGATATAGCTTAGAAAAAATCTTTAAAGGTTCGGCCATACAGCCGTAAGGTAGGTCCTTAAAAACAGTGCATACCAGTTTGGCGTTGAGAAAGGAGATTGGTAGTTTCCAGTGTCATCAATCAGATCAAATGCAGATTTCCATGATGATTACAAGTGACTTTTTTTCACCAGTTAGTGGGGGATCACATTAGCCGCATTTCACATAAAGTGTGCAGCAGCTTTTAATCCAGATTTTGGTTCATGCATTTTAAACTGCTTTTCTTGCATCACCTTTGCTTGTGACCTGAGCTTTGAGTCACATTCCGTGACTGAGCACACCTCCCACCTCCAGCAATCTGCAAACGTGCCCTGTTTAGCTGAATGTAAGTATAAATTCAGTGACACGTGACTTGTTTGTTGTGTATAACTGAATATGTACTTACATTCAGCTGAACAGGGCGTCTTTATTGTGTCTTTAGAATTGAACTCTAAAGGCACAACATTTTTATAACGTTCATAAGATTGAGGTGTGCTTTTACACCAGTCTTATGAAAGTTATAACAGCGTTGGTAAGGGGCCCATGTGGTCTAGTGGTTGTGTTAACCCTCACAGCCACATGCCACACTTCCTCCACCATGACCCTTTCCGTCAGGTGTCATGTCCCCCCGAAGATTTTCAGCAAAGTAACTCCACTGACTACACCACCCAACAAGACAAATCTATCTCCGATTCCCTTGTACTCTAGGGATCCCAAGCCCCGAACAGCCTGTCTCCTAAATACTCTGTGTTGCCACACTCTTTCATGTGTTCACCCCCCAAGCCCTACACTACCAGGCCACTATCAAGAATAACCATGATTTTATAGGCTTCAAAATCGTCCTTATGACCTACCTCCCACTCACTGAAAGGCGGCTCAATTATATACATAGTGATCACACCCTCTATAATAATTGGCTAATGGGTAGGGACTTTCATAAATGATTGTAATTAACCTAAATGTCCATAGACCTACGTTTCATCCATCTTCTCTTCCATATGTAATGTACTCCAACGCACATGTGCGTAGGTCATCAACTATAACAGGTTGTTAGGGAGAATACTCAATGTGTGTTAATTTCCCTTACCTTTTGAGACCCCAGCAACTTTGCTGGATTTCTAGGATTTTATTTTTCTTTACCTGGAAAGAGTGTGAGCCTTTTTTCCCACTCTTTCATGTATTTTGATGTGTGTTTTATTTTTGTACTCTTTGGTTATGGTCTTTTAAACAAATTCCATGGCATCCATCATTTTCTGTGTGTCACACAGCACCTTCAGTGCAGTGGCACAGGGGTGTCTTTCAGACTCTCCAAGGTTTAAACACCTTCTCTGGGACTGACTACTGTCTCCCAGAGCATGTAAAGTTAAATTGACTTCACTAGTCTCTTTAAATTTACTGACCAAGCACACACTATCTTCCTATAAAGTGCTGGAGGGGTTGCTTAGCTTCCCCTGAGTCAAAACACTCATGCAGCAGTAAAATGTTACCCTTTCCTACTTTAAATGGCTGCTGTCAGTGGTTTAGATCAAACTACCACGATTTTTCCCGACCACTAACCACAGTAGCTAAAAATGGGGTCAGCCATGTTTTTCAATATGGCGCCCAAGACCTATCTGTAAAAACAGACTCCGGTCATCTTTTTTCACCATTTCTTTTAGGAAAGGTCCTTCTTGTGTTTGTCTCTGCACACCAAACCAGGTTTGGTCCCTTTGTTCGTTGGCCTTTGGTGGGCTTCAGTGCTGAAGCCCTCCTCTGGTGCCTGAGTGTCTGAGGTGGATAGGATGTGATGGAGGTGCCCAAAACCCCCTGTGCTTAGTCTCCTAAAACACCCGAATGCACTCTGGCGTGATTGGCGGCTGGCTGTCCGACAAAGACAGCCACCCTGCTGTGTGAGTGACTGCCAGGCTGGAATGAATGGGGTAAAACTGTTTAAAAGCAGGTCTCTGGGACTTGGAAAGCAGAGTCGACCACTGGAACGAAAGAACCGAATAGGAGAGGAAGGAAGAGGACTGCTGCAACTCCTGGATGACCGGTGAAGCCCTGCTGCAGGTCCGAATTGCCTGAAACTCTGACGATAGAGAAGCCCTTCAAGGTCAACTTCTTCCGTTGAGTTTGGTGGGAACAACCAACTCGCAAGCCACCTGGACACCGTCCTATTCTGGTCGAATTTTCATCAGAGTGCTGTTGAAAACCGGAGAGCCATAGGGAAGGAAACCAGCTTGTGTACTTTAAGGCACTCACACCTTAAACCGACGTCTTGCTACTGCTTTTGGCCTCTCCCTGGGCAGTGCAGAAACCTCCCAATGTCATCCTTCTTGTCCCCACAACTGAAGCTCAGGAACAGCGAGATCTGCTCGAACTGCCAGGAACAACTGCCTCAGCTACAGCTTTCTTCATTGACAAGGTACTGTGCAAACGCAGTCCGGGAAATCTTTTCGGCCAACGAGAAAGCGTGTGAAACTTACCTCAACTACCAAGGCTTGTCCTTCCCTAAACATCCTTCAAACTTTTCGGCTAGCCAAATCCTTTAAAAATCTGTGGCAAAGACTTAACCATTATATACCAGAACTGTGCTATCTTATACAAAAGACTCTGAACCATTGACCTTGGCCCAGGCCTAATGAGAAGAATTGCTGGTTGTATTTAACAGAAACCCTTTGCACTGTCTATGAATGTATTTGGCCTGTCTATTCTTATAACCTTGTCTTTTCCCTCCTTTATTAAGTGGTTGTAGGTGAAAGGATCTAAAACAAAAGGATCAAATGCCTTTTTTTCGACACCAAAAGTGCCGGAAACAAAAGTTTTGAATGTTTTTTTTAGGTTTTTTTATGGGGGTTCCCCCCAACACCCCATTTTCCTTTTTAGAAAAAAACGTTTTTTATGCATAATAAACTAAAAAATATATAAATAAATAAATATTAAAGCATTCGAAAAAAATGTTTTCGGTCCTTTTGGTTTTGAACAAAAGGGCATTCGATACTTTGTTTTCGATCCTTTGACTGCACACCTTATTGACAGGCCGATTCATGGAATAATTAGCGCGGCGCAAGTGGGCAAAAACGTGCGATTCGCAGTGGAATAGCGAAAATCGCAGTGAACGTGCGAAAATCGCACGAAAAGCAGCGCACGTCGATTCATGGAAGGCCGTGCGCGAGAAAACCAGCGGATGTGCGAAAAAAAAGTGCGCGGCGCACGTTGGCGCACGTTGGCGCACAGGCCATCTAACAGCGTGCGCCAGGTCACAGCGAAAATCGCACAGGCCACAGCGAAATTCGCACATAGCGCGGCGCACGCAATAAAAGTAGGCGGAACACGGGCGTAACACTCGGAATGGGGAACAACTTGCCAAAACGTGGGCGTCACGGGGGAAGTACAGGGCACAAGTGCGCGGAACGCCCACACGCTCGCCTACAACACGTATTCATGGAATAGAATAGGGGAAAAAAGCGCACGCTCAAACCAGCGCACAGGCACAAACACGACCGCCACAAGAAAGGAGGCGGTAGCGTCTCTGCGGCTGTAAGAAATGTGCGCCAAAAGGTGCGCCAACAAATAGCACCTATATACTGCCATGATGAATGTCCCATACTGTGGCCCTCCAGGAAAAATGACGTGCAAAGGGGTACCCACAAACACGGACACCCGCTGACAAAAAATACGTGTGCATGTATACCGGGATGCGCGGGAAGTGTCACACGCGATTTGCAGGGTACGTGCATCACAGGGGTTCGCGTGAAGTTATTCACACGATCGGGCCTGGGGGAGCGGGCTACGTGTATTACAGGGGTTCGCGTGAAGTTCCTCACGCGATCGGGCCTGGGGGAGCGGGCTACGTGTATTACAGGGGTTCGCGTGAAGTTCCTCACGCGATCGGGCCTGGGGGAGCGGGCTACGTGTATTACAGGGGTTCGCGTGAAGTTCCTCACGCGATCGGGCCTGGGGGAGCGGGCTACGTGTATTTCAGGGGTTCGCGTGAAGTTCCTCACGCGATCGGGCCTGGGGGAGCGGGCTACGTGTATTTCAGGGGTTCGCGTGAAGTTCCTCACGCGATCGGGCCTGGGGGAGCGGGCTACGTGTATTACAGGGGTTCGCGTGAAGTTCCTCACGCGATCGGGCCTGGGGGAGCGGGCTACGTGTATTTCAGGGGTTCGCGTGAAGTTCCACACGCGATCGGGCCTGGGGGAGCGGGCTACGTGTATTACAGGGGTTCGCGTGAAGTTCCACACGCGATCGGGCCTGGGGGAGCGGGCTACGTGTATTTCAGGGGTTCGCGTGAAGTTCCTCACGCGATCGGGCCTGGGGGAGCGGGCTACGTGTATTACAGGGGTTCGCGTGAAGTTCCTCACGCGATCGGGCCTGGGGGAGCGGGCTACGTGTATTACAGGGGTTCGCGTGAAGTTCCACACGCGATCGGCCCTGGGGGAGCGGGCTACGTGTATTACAGGGGTTCGCGTGAAGTTCCTCACGCGATCGGGCCTGGGGGAGCGGGCTACGTGTATTTCAGGGGTTCGCGTGAAGTTCCACACGCGATCGGGCCTGGGGGAGCGGGCTACGTGTATTACAGGGGTTCGCGTGAAGTTCCACACGCGATCGGCCCTGGGGGAGCGGGCTACGTGTATTACAGGGGTTCGCGTGAAGTTCCTCACGCGATCGGGCCTGGGGGAGCGTGCTACGTGTATTTCAGGGGTTCGCGTGAAGTTTCACACGCGAATAGCCTGGGCGCGTGAATTTGAGGGGTGCGCGGGAATTTCCACACGCGATCGGGCCTGGGGGAGCGGGCTACGTGTATTACAGGGGTTCGCGTGAAGTTCCTCACGCGATCGGGCCTGGGGGAGCGGGCTACGTGTATTACAGGGGTTCGCGTGAAGTTCCTCACGCGATCGGGCCTGGGGGAGCGGGCTACGTGTATTTCAGGGGTTCGCGTGAAGTTCCACACGCGATCGGGCCTGGGGGAGCGGGCTACGTGTATTACAGGGGTTCGCGTGAAGTTCCACACGCGATCGGGCCTGGGGGAGCGGGCTACGTGTATTTCAGGGGTGCGCGGGAAGTCCCACACGCGAATAGCCTGGGCGCGTGTATTTCAGGGGTGCGCGGGAAGTTTTACACGCGAATAGCCTGGGCGCGTGTATTTCAGGGGTGCGCGGGAAGTTTTACACGCGAATAGCCTGGGCGCGTGTATTTCAGGGGTGCGCGGGAAGTTTAACACGCGATTTCTGCACGGTACGTGTATTTCAGGGGTGCCGGGGAGTCCCACATGTGATTTGACAGTGTGGGTCCTCCCAGGTGTACCCTGTACACCCTCCACGGCCCCTGCAGGCAGCCCACACCACAGGGGACTACCCTGCATCCCTGGTCATGTCCCGCAGGCAGCCCACCCAACATGGGCATGCCCCCCAGCAAAGGCACATGTCTCCTTGAACTAATGAACACCAACACATGTCCCCTTGCACCCCCACCCCCCAGCACTGTGGGGCACATGCCAGCAGTCCCCCACCCATGTCCAACTCATGTCTCCCACCACCCCCACCCCCCAGCCACCAGGGTCACCCTCCACCAGGGCCCCACTCATGTCTCCCACCACCCCCACCCCCCAGCACTGTGGGGCACCTGCCAGCAGGCCCCCACCCATGTCCAACTCATGTCTCCCACCACCCCCACCCCCCAGCCACCAGGGTCACCCTCCACCAGGGCCCCACTCATGTCTCCCACCACCCCCACCCCCCAGCACTGTGGGGCACCTGCCAGCAGGCCCCCACCCATGTCCAACTCATGTCTCCCACCACCCCCACCCCCCAGCACTGTGGGGCACCTGCCAGCAGGCCCCCACCCATGTCCAACTCATGTCTCCCACCACCCCCACCCCCCAGCACTGTGGGGCACCTGCCAGCAGGCCCCCACCCATGTCCAACTCATGTCTCCCACCACCCCCACCCCCCAGCACTGTGGGGCACCTGCCAGCAGGCCCCCACCCATGTCCAACTCATGTCTCCCACCACCCACACACCCCAGCACTGTGGGGCACCTGCCAGCAGGCCCCCACCCATGTCCAATCCATGCCCCCCTGCACCTGGGTCCCAACATTCCCCAATCATGTCCGTAATGCCCATCCTCCCCTGCCAAAAGGCCCAACCAACTATCACACCCACCCACATATCAAAGGCAATTACATGTTACACCCCCAATGTAAATAATGCAATTTAACACATGTCTGTCACACACAATGGCTGCAAGTGAATGTCAAAACACCCAACATGACATGCCTGAAAGCAATGAGATGATACCACACATTGAAGATTAAAAAAATAATATGTATTGAACAGCAAATAAGAAAAAACACAAAGCAAATCAAACAAAACAAGATGAATGTCCATGAAAAAATTTTGAAAAAATAAAATAAGCCAATCAAGAAGATAATCCTGGGTCCATGAGCCCTACCAAATTAAACCTAACTGACTACTAACTAAAAAGGGAACTATATACAAAAAAGTGGTGCATTGTCCAATCGCAACCCAAAAAAAATTCAAAAAAACAAAGGAAACCTAACCCTAACTATACAACTATATACAAAGGCAGCGGGCTATTCGGACGGCTCACTGGTTGTTGTCATGGGCCAGGGCATCCTCGAACTCCTGCTCAATGGCTTGGAGGCGGGCATGTTCCCTGGCCCCGAGGTCCCGCAGGGATAACGCAGTGTCAAGCTCAAACTCCCTGCGAAGACCCTCGAGGCACTCAGCCCGCCTCAGCGCCCTCCGCATGGAGTCCTCCGCCCTGACCATCGTGAGCCGTTCCTCCTCTGCCCGCTGCCGCTCCGCACCTATCCGCTGGCACAACCTCTCCCACACGGAAGCCACTCCCATTCCAGGGTTCTCCTGCCCTCCGGCCGATGCCTGCACCCCTGATGTTGATGGCCCCGAGCCATGATGCCTCCCACGTTGAGCCTGCTGCTGCCTCCGACGCAACTGCCTGTGCCAGCACGACGGCATCCAGGCTGATGGAAACCACCGACGCCGTCGTGCACGTGCCCTGCCCGATGATGCCGTCACATCCTCCATCTGCTGGGGTCCAGTTGCTCTGGTGTCCACCCCTGCTGGATCTCTGACTCCCGACTGTGGCAGGGATGGGATCCCGACCGAGCTGGCTGCATTGGTCGGGGCAGGTCCACAGGGGGCCCTGGTGGCATCTGGGCTGGAAGACGGCAAGGAGAACGACTGGTGGATAGCCTGCACAGAGGAGGAGAGGGCCGCCACATTGGCCAACACATGCAGGAAACCCCCGAACATGGCCGATCCCAATTGGGCCACGTCGGCACGGTGCACTTCGTGATGACGTGCGTGCTCCTCCCGGGAAGCACGCACGGCATCACGAATCGCAGCCGTGCGCAACGCGACCCCAATCAGGACCTTCTCCGCACGGCCAGGGGTTCCCACGTCCGCAGGTGGAGGGGAGTCAGGTGACATGGACATCCCCTCTACCTGCGGACAGGCCTGGGACGGGGCATCCCTGCTGGTGCATGGTGGTGCACTCACAGGGTCAGGGACAGCGACATGCACAGGCCCCTCCACGGTGACCTGTGCTGCCTCCTGCCCCTGGCCCTGGACTGCACCACTTGCACCAGCAGGGATGCCCCCACCAGGCCCCATGTGTGCCCCAGTGGCGGCCTCCTCCTCCTCTGTGCAAACCACCAACCTGGATGGCTCCTCACCGTCTCCCACCGTAGCAGGCCCCTGTGGGGGCTCACCCACCCCTTCCGCTGCAGCCGTGGGGGCATCCCCGCCGCCTTGCTCCACAGCGCCGTCTCCGCCCTCTTCTTCACTAGCCGCTGCGTAGAGGGAGACAAAGAACACAAGCATCAGGGCACTGTACAATGGTCCCCTAGACAGGAAGCAATAGCAGATGAGCACCACTGTCAAAGTACACGTCCATCATGTCCCTCCACAACACATGGGCCAGTCCAGGCAAAACACACACAGTAACAGGCATGGTGCATGCCATGGACATTTCCATGCATGTCCAATGGACTCTTGAAACATTCAATGATATGTAACTCACATGCATCATGGCTCATGCCCATCACATGCACACACATCACCTCAGTCACATCCATCTGGCCCCAAACACACCAAACACAGCGGATACAAGGGTAATTTTGCTGCTTTACTGAATCTCTGCATTGTCACACACATGTGTCATGCATCCATGGCATGCACAAGTCACAGACACGCAGGTCAGGCACACAGACATGGCTACCATATATGTACCTGGCATCAGCACCCATCCCTCACCCCCACCCATGTTCAGGTACAGAGACTGGCATGCTCTCATGTTCATAATCTGATTAGGGCTCCCCATGCGGCATTTCAACACATGCAACAACCATGTGCATCACACATCACTGGTCGCACATGCATTACCATGATGTCCCTGCACACATACATGCATACATGGGCTATGGCACACATACAGGCAAGTATCATAGAACCAGCACACCGCAACATGCCCTGTCACACACAGTAATGCATGGACACTTACCGCTCAACTCCAGACGGGCCTCCCTCTCAAGGATCTGGGCGTGGAGCGCTGGGCGTACGCGTTCCAGGACCCTCATCTGGATGGTACTCATGCGGCCCCGGCCCCCCTCCACGAGGCGCCGGGCCTTCACAAGGGTCCTGGACCTCAAGTCCTCCCAGCGCTTCTTGATCTTCAGGACGTCGCGGGTTGCCACCCCCTCCGCGTTGATGGCAACCACACAGTCGGCCCAGATCCTCTGCCGTCCTTCCTTGCTGGCGCGGGACGATCCAAAGAGGGCATCATACTGCCCCAGGACATGCTCCACCAGGACACCAACTTCGGTGACAGTGAAGCTGGTGCCCCTCTGCCCCTCTGGCCTGGGGTTGCCACTGGTGCCAGATGTGGAAGTGCCCGACATGGCAACCCCAGAGGCAGGTGTGGGTGGGCAACTGGGTCCTGGGGCTGGGCTGTGGAGCGATGTAATACCAGTCGGGAGTCTTCAGTTCCAGCAGGGGTGGACACAGCAACTGGACCCCTGCAGATGGCTGATGTGCAGGCACCAAATGGCAGGGCACGGTGGCAGCAGGCAGGCAGGCAGGCAGGCAGCAGCAGATGGCACGTGGGAGGCTGCTCGGGGCACTGGGGGGCAGTAACTCGGCCTTCTGGGCAGGAGCGTGGGCTTCCGTGTGTTTTCGCGTGGCCAGCTTGATACGGAGTGATTTGGCACGTGAAAATCCTGCACGTCAGCGTGAAATCCGAGGAAAGGCCCTTAGCGCGTAAGCGCGTCAGCACGCATACGCGATTCTATTGGACCAGAGTCCCTCAGCGCGTAAGCGCGTCTGTGACGTGACCCGCACGGGTGTTCCCCACTCAGGACGTGATGACGGGGCACACGTGGAGATACTGCACGTCAGAGTGTCATCGCGTGTAATTGGACAAAAGTGCGCGTACACGCGATTGGCCTATGTACGTGTATTTAATGGGTGCGCGGCCACTTACACACGCAAGTACGTCAGCGAACCGGTATCCCGTGGTGCGTGTGAATTTCCACACGCTATTGGACTGGCAACAGGATTCCAGGGCTGCGCGGGTCACACGCTGTATCCCGTGGTGCGTGTGAATTTCCACACGCTATTGGACTGGCAACAGGATTCCAGGGCTGCGCGGGTCACACGCTGTATCCCGTGGTGCGTGTGAATTTCCACACGCTATTGGACTGGCAACAGGATTCCAGGGCTGCGCGGGTCACACGCTCGCCTAGAACACGCGCTAAGCATAAATCGCGGACTTTAACAATAACAAGCTCAGACGCCAGGATGAACATACCGTTCCTAGCAGCAGTGGCAGTGGGCTACCAAAGGAGGAGAAGGATAGTCAGGGCCAGAATATTCACACCCAGAACCAGCCTTTTCGGGATGCCTGATGACCAGGTGTATGGGAGGTACAGGTTTCCACCACACATCATACTGGACCTGGTGACTGAGTGGGAGGATGACCTCACATCACCCACCCTGTGCTCCCAAGCACTCAGCCCCCTGGAGAAGGTCCTCAATGTACTGCACTTCTTAGCCACTGGATCATTTCAGCGGACAAGTGCCATAGTGGGTGGGGTGTCACAGGCCACCCAGTCACGCTGCCTACACCAGGTCTTGAACATCATGACTGCACGCCCATCAGTCCGCAGGCACATATACCTGCCCAGAACACCTGCAGAAAGGCATGCTGCCGCCCTGGATTTTTACGCAGTGGCACGATTCCCCAAAGTGCTAGGTGCCATCGACTGCACCCATGTGGCTCTACGTCCCCCCAGGGCATCTGAGCACATCTATAGGAACCGCAAGCACTGGCATTCCATCAACGTGCAGGTAGCATGTAATGCCAAGGGAATCATCACCTCAGTATATGCCAACTATCCCGGCTCCACCCACGACAGCTTCATTTACCGAATGTCCACCCTAAGCCGGGACCTAGAAGCTGGGCGGCATGGCGATACATGGCTGCTTGGTGAGTATGTATGCCACTGCACATGCATGCATGTTGGATACTGAGCAAGGTCACAACCTCACCAATGATACCAATCCCCACCTCCACAGGGGACAGTGCCTACCCTCTCAGCCCCCACATGATGACGCCAATTCGGAACCCCACCACGCCACCCCAGGTAAGATTTAACACAGCCCACATCACAACCAGGGGCATAGTGGAGCGCAATTTCGGAGTGCTGAAGTCACGCTTTCGCTCCCTTGACCGTTCTGGCGGGCAGCTGTTATACGCTCCCCCAGTAGTGTGCAGGATCATAGTGGCAGCATGTGTCCTGCACAACGTTGCAACACGCCGGGGCCTGGCCGTGGACATGGTGGTGGCCCCACATCCCCAACCACATGCACAGCCGCTGCGCATGGGAGGGGAAAGGGCACGGGGGGAGGCAGCCCGTACACAGCTAGTGGCTAATTACTTCACATAGAAATCACACCCCTGTGGAGTGCACACTGCCCTGGCACATTCCATCTGACAATCAATGATGACTCAACCTGACACTGATCCTGAATGTGTGGAGAATGAACCGGGAATTCCATGTCAGCCTGAGATTGTTCACCTGGAAGTGTCACAATGTGTGCATCCCTACCCACACAGACACCACCAATGCAGTTTTGTGAAGTTACACATTGAAGCAGCTAAAATGAATACCCACTTGCAAAATGCAACAAGAGGACAGTGCCATGTCAGCCAACCCAACCCCAGCACTGCCACACGACACACCGTGCCATGACATGCTAATTGCAGGTAAACAAAGTAATCCACACAACATGACATCACTCTCACTATGTACAGTGGCACTATTAGAAACCTGCAACACCTGAAATGCTCACAGCAATGCCGGACCAACAACATACTTGAGCACGTAGTACCATTAACATGACATCAAAAATGTAACATATTAGTAGTCTCACCACCTGGAAATGCCTGCACTCCCACCACTACCAACTGTGCAGTGTTGGCGCCATGTAGAGTTGTAGGTGCACTGCTGCCAACATGGTCCCCATCGCCAGACTAGAGGTCCTTGTGTGGACTTGAGGAAGGGACCTGCAAATTGGGAGGTAGACACAGAAGAAGAGTTACACATCAATGCAACATGCAGTGTACAACACAACAGCAATATGCACTAGGAATGTATACACAGTATTGACTACAGACTGGCCACACAGTTAATGGGAGTCCAACGTCACTGTGTAATTCACTGTCACTTGGGCACACCCTTTGCAAGCCCATGGAAACGGGAAGCAGGAGGGGTGTGTGTGACTCAAACCCAAGCATCTGAACCAAATACATTACAAGCCTGCATGTGCCCAGCCACAATGCAGCGTATGCCCACAGGAACCACGGGAGCCAACAGATCGGAGCCAACAGATCGGAGCCAACAGATCGGAGCCAACAGATTGGAGCCAACAGATCGGAGCCAACAGATCGGAGCCAACAGATCGGAGCCAACAGATCGGAGCCAACAGATCGGAGCCAACAGATCGGAGCCAACAGATCGGAGCCAACAGATCGGAGCCAACAGATCCTCCCAAAAAAATTGGGAATAAAAGAAATCAAAATAAAAATGAAAATAAGAAAAAATCAAAAATGGCCATTGATGGGCCCGGGGGGGTTGGGGAGGCCACCCAGGAGGTCCGAGGACAGGATGCACACCAGAACCCACCTGCGTGGATCCTGGGAAAATAAAACACCTCCATGGGCTCATGGCCCACACGGCTACCCTATTGTGGGAGTGTCACTGCTGTCGTTATTATCACCCTGTGCAGCTGCATCCGGAGGTGGTTGCACTATGGGAGGCAGCCCACGCAAGGCCCTAGTCTGCTCCTCCATGGCTGCAAGCATGCGGGTGTGGTAGGTCTGGTTCTGGAGGATGAGTGTGCGGAGGTCCCCATGCAACAACTCACGGGATGCCCGGACCTCCGCCCTCGTTGCCTGCATCTCAGCTGAGAGCGTACGGGTGAGACGCTCCAGCTGCTGTTCTGTCCTTTGGTGTGTGGAAGCCTCAAGCTCAACAAGAGTCGTCCTGAGGTGTAGGAGCTCCTGCCTCAGGGCTTCCCTGTGGCCCTGGGACTCAATGGAGATGGCCTCCTGCAGAGTCGCCAGTGCCGCCCGCCTGTCCCTGTTGGACCCCAACATGTCCTCCCTGTGTGACTGGCAGATGGAGTCAGTTGCCTGCTCTAGTCGCTCCATCAGCCTTTCTGGGGGGACAATGGAAGTGGCCACCCTATCCATGGCCTGAGCCATCATCTCGGATGATGCAGCCTGTTGGGTAGCCATACCGTAAATGGATTGCTCCCATGCGGTATTGCCAGGTGGCGTACGGCCACCACGTCGGCGGGCACCACACCTGTCTGGGGCAAGGCGAACTGCGCCTTGCTGTGCCGGCACTGCCTGAGGCTGCAGGACTGCATTCCCCCTCTGATCTGCTGGCCCAGGAACAGGATCAGATGTCGCGGAGTGTGACCCTGCATCCGTAACCACCAAAGGCGTAGCTGCCAACACTGACATCCCCATGGAGGGTACTGACCCTGGTGCAGGTGGGTGAGACAGAACAGAATCCCTCCCTGGAACACTCACCAGCGACGGCACGTAGGTCTCATCCGAATCAACACCTGAGTACAGCTCGGGGGAGGTGCAGCCAGAGACACCCCTTGAGAGCACGACCTGCAGCACTTGTGGGTTCTCCCCCACCACCACACCACGTCCCTCACTGGTGGTTGGTCGGCCCTGGGACACCTCCTGGGTCTGCACCATCTCCACAACCCCAGCAGTATCAGGTGCGTCTTCCCCTGCAAAGACATGAAAACAAAGTAATGGAAACAGGCATTAGCACCATGGCACACATTGAGGGCTGAGAAGCAAGAGAACCAGTACTTGATTGACATGTCCCACATGACTTAAACCCTCCCATGCATGCACCCTCACTGCGTATGAAGTGCAGGCAAACGGCACACACTGATGACACCAAGATGGAAGAT
Source organism: Ambystoma mexicanum (assembly GCF_040938575.1). NCBI lineage: Eukaryota > Metazoa > Chordata > Amphibia > Caudata > Ambystomatidae > Ambystoma > Ambystoma mexicanum. Next base: position 677,322,037 of record NC_090928.1, read on the forward strand.
GAACAAATTTTCTGCATGCTGCCTGGCAGTGGCATCACACATTGGCCTGTGATTGGCAGGTGAAACACACATGCCATCACACAGATGGCATGTACCATTGCTATTGAGTGAAGATGGAGAGGAGGGCAGCACCTATTCATTCAGTCCAGTTCCCGCATGTAATAGCTTTTCTGATTCTGACAGGTCAGATTTTTCACCTGGAGCTGCCAGTCTGTAATGGTCAAATTGCACAGGGACATGTGTGTACAAATGATATCCAGGTAACAAAGTCACTCCCCTTTACCATACCCATGTCAGACATGTGACTAGTGGACAGCGACATGCCTAGTGAAAGTGGTGGAATGCAAACAAACTGACTGAATGAACAGTGAAAATTAAGCAAATCTGTTGTGTCAAGGTGACACTTCAAGGGCAACTGGCGTGCAGTTGTGCTAGATGTCTACTGTTGGCAGAAGGGATACTGCTATGGCCAAATGCAGCTGCGCAGGAAGTATTGCATGAAGCACATGGCTGACCCATACGACTGAGGCGCACACACTCTCTCCTGGCACCCAAACAGAAGCCCTCACACACACACCATGCACATGTATGACACACACATGCATGTGCACTCACCGGACAATGCCTCGTAATCAGCCAGATCTCCCACGCCTTGGATCTGTTCCTCCGTGACGTAGGTCCCAGCGACGGACTCATGTGGAGTGAGTTCCATGTCTACTACTGGAGACCCACCTCCAGTCACTAGAGTTGCGGCATGACTTGAGGCCAGCTTACTCTTTGCCCTGCGCTTTAGGTCATTCCAGCGCTTATAGCAATCATTGGCTGTGCGCCTCACGATTCCAAGGGCACTTACGATGTCCGCAACGGTCTGCCAGTGTGCCTGGCGTTGTGCAGGTGTGGTCTTGGATCCTGCAACAATGACCATCTCGTTGTCATGTCCGGACACATACTCGACAAGTGCATTCAGTTCGTCATCCGTGAAGCTGGGCTTCCTGGACGGGCCGGACTGTGTAGCCGTGTCTGGGGCATCAGCCTGTGCCGGACGAGCACTCTTCCTCTTCCGCTTGGAAGGTGGTGGTGATCCTGAGTGTCCTGCGCCGCTCTGGACACTAGGGGCAGGAGCCCTGGTGGACTCTGTATCAGGAGTGTGGGATTGCACACTCAGCATGGGAGTTGGTGCAGGCATTGGCTCGAGTGTGATGGTGTCAGGGGGAATGTCAGCAGCATGGACTAGGACCGACACTGTCCTGGCTGGGTGTGTGAGGGCTGGGGTGGATGGAGCCGCAGCTGCCCCTGCAGCCACTCCGCCCTGCCTCCTTGGTGCAGTAGATGACCTTGCAGCCCCAGATCCACGTGGCATGATGGCATCAACGTGCACCAGCGCACGTGTCGTAGCCCTGCTGACCTGGAAGTCAGCCATGGAGTCAGCCAGGTCTGGTGCCACAATGGGCTGGTCCAACAAGGGCTGAGCATGGATGGTGTCAGCCACTTCAGCCTCAACGGGAGGGGGGGAGGGGGGGGAGGGGGGGGGATGATGGGTGCCCTTGACTGGTCCTCCACACATGGGGGGTCAGGCTCACCCTGCAAGTTACGACCACGTCCCCTACCGGATCCACCACGGCCACCACTTGTGGCTCTTCCACCTTTGCCACCCTTACGGAATCCTCGCCTCCCAGCCATGGCACTGATGTTAATGTGCGTATGGGAGTGGCTGTAGACAATTGTCCTGGGCAATTGGGGGTCAAAGGGGTTGGGTACCAGATGGTAATTGTACCCTAGTGCTCTAGCACGGCTGATTGTAACCCCTGGGGAAAGATGACGGGTCACGCAACGCACAGGAGGCCCAAAAAAGGGAGATGACGTGCACGCAACCCCTCCTAGACCACGTGTGCAGAAAGAAAAACCTGCACTACGCTGTGGCACCCAGTAACACAAGAATGAACGTATGCGTGTCACACGCAGCCTAGAATGACCTCTGAAGGGGTAGGCAACACACGGGGCAAGCACAGAAGTTGGATACGTGCGTGACTCACCGTCTGCCAGGTAAAAGAGCGTGAAGAATGAGCGCGTTTGGCTGGCTAAACCCCCGCCAAAAGAAGATGTGTGCGCTGTCTGAGAAGACAGGACAACAGTAGAAGGGGACACTGTTTGAGGGAACAGGCCCAGGTAAACCAGTAAAAGAGAAAAAAGAGAAAAAGCTGTCAGAGGTAACAGGGAATACGAACTGGAAACGCCGTGAAGTAAATCGCGTGTGAAACGACAAGAAGTACAGATTTCACCCACTCGCTCTCCACGAAAAGCACGTACAAGGAAATGGTGTTCTACATGTACCTTATATACAGGCCCACACGTACAGCGTCACTTACGCGGCGTGTACGTTCACCAATCACACGCTTTGTCAGTCCTGCGTGTAGATCCATTTTCACCAATCACACGCTTTGTCACTTCTACGTGTACATCCATTTTCACCAATCAGACGCTTTGACACTGGGACGTGTCACGCAACAATTTCCTGCACGTGCAGGTGACTATAGGCGCGCATATGCTGTTGACGGGTTTACGCGCTAAGGCCCTTTGCTGACGTGTGGGATTTCACTACCTATCAGGCTGTCCACGCGTTCACACACGAGAGACTACGCTCCTGGCCAGGAGGCGAAATTACTGCCCCCCAGAGCCCTGAGCACGCTCCCACCTGCCATCTGCTGCTGCCTGACTGCCTGCTGGCCACGTGCCCCACAGTGCTGGTGGGTGGGGGTGTTGGGAGACATGGGTGGGGGCCTGGTGGAGGGTGCCCCTGCACTGGTGGGGGTGGTGGGAGACATGGGTGGGGGCTTGGTGGAGAGTGCCCCTGGTGGCGGGGGGTGGTGGGAGACATGGGTGGGGGCCTGGTGGAGGCTGCCCCTGGTGGCGGGAGGGTGGGGGTGGTGGGAGACATGAGTGGGGGCCTGGTGGAGGCTGCCCCTGCACTGCTGGGGGGGTGGGGGTGCAGGGGGACATGAGCAGGTGTGCAGGGTAGTCCCCTGTTTTGTAGACTGCCTGCAGGGGCCGTGGAGGGTGTACAGGGAACACCTGTGAGGACCCACCCAGCCTAATCGCGTGTGATGATTCCCACGCACCCCTGTAATACACGTACCCTGGCTAATCGCGTGTATAACTTCCCGCGTACCCCTGTAATACACTTACCCTGGCCAATCGCGTGTTAAACTTCCCGCGTACCCCTGTAATACACGTACCCTGGCTAATCGCGTGTTGAACTTCCCGCGTACCCCTGTAATACACTTACCCTGGTCAATCGCGTGTTAAACTTCCCGCGTACCCCTGTAATACACGTACCCTGGCCAATCGCGTGTTGAACTTCCCGCGTACCCCTGTAATACACGTACCCTGGCTAATCGCGTGTTGAACTTCCCGAGTACCCCTGTAATACACTTACCCTGGTCAATCGCGTGTTAAACTTCCAGCGTACCCCTGTAATACACGTACCCTGGCTAATCGCGTGTTGAACTTCCCGCGTACCCCTGTAATACACTTACCCTGGCTAATCGCGTGTTAAACTTCCCGCGTACCCCTGTAATACACTTACCCTGGCTAATCGCGTGTTAAACTTCCCGCGTACCCCTGTAATACACTTACCCTGGCTAATCGCGTGTTAAACTTCCCGCGTACCCCTGTAATACACGTACCCTGGCCAATCGCGTGTTGAACTTCCCGCGTACCCCTGTAATACACGTACCCTGGCTAATCGCGTGTTGAACTTCCCGCGTACCCCTGTAATACACTTACCCTGGCCAATCGCGTGTTAAACTTCCCGCGTACCCCTGTAATACACGTACCCTGGCCAATCGCGTGTTGAACTTCCCGCGTACCCCTGTAATACACGTACCCTGGCTAATCGCGTGTTGAACTTCCCGCGTACCCCTGTAATACACTTACCCTGGTCAATCGCGTGTTAAACTTCCAGCGTACCCCTGTAATACACGTACCCTGGCTAATCGCGTGTTGAACTTCCCGCGTACCCCTGTAATACACTTACCCTGGCTAATCGCGTGTTAAACTTCCCGCGTACCCCTGTAATACACGTACCCTGGCCAATCGCGTGTTGAACTTCCCGCGTACCCCTGTAATACACGTACCCTGGCTAATCGCGTGTTGAACTTCCCGCGTACCCCTGTAATACACTTACCCTGGCCAATCGCGTGTTAAACTTCCCGCGTACCCCTGTAATACACGTACCCTGGCCAATCGCGTGTTGAACTTCCCGCGTACCCCTGTAATACACGTACCCTGGCTAATCGCGTGTTGAACTTCCCGCGTACCCCTGTAATACACTTACCCTGGTCAATCGCGTGTATGACTTCACGTGTACCCCTGATATGCACGTTTCCCGCTTTGCGTTCCTTGTTTGGCAGCCCTGTAACTGGTCCAGGGTTAGCGCAGCCCTTTGCGATGATTTAGCGATTTTGATGGCTTTTCCTTGCGCAAGGGCGTTCTTGGGGGCGTTACTGGCGCTGCTGCAGGGTCGCTGCGATACTCTGCGCCACGGCTGGTTTGGGAGCATGAAATCCATGAATACGCTGTGCGCGGAAATCGGTTTTAGCGCACGTGCCTGGCGCAGTCAATCGCACGCGGACACTCTGCGCCAGCCGCTTGCGACACTTTTCAGCGAAATTCTATGAATTACCCTGTAAGTATCTAAAGTGCCATTTTGCTCCCACTTCATTTTGGAGCTAAACTTGTTCATTTACTTACCGGTTGGATTTTTGTGGTGTATTAGTGTGTGATATTGAGCTGCTTATGCCAGTGTAATGTTTTCTAACTGAATGAGTAAATAAATGTATATTCTTTTACTAAGAAACCTTGAGTAAGTGTTTACTTGAATCACTGTAATGGTTGGTCCTTTGTGTAACTTGTTCTACTGCTCACTTAAACTCTTGAGATAAGTCTGGCTGCTCAGCCATCGCTACCACTTTACTGTACAGTACAGGCTTGTACCAAAGGTGAAATTGTGCTTACACTTGTAGTCCTAATTGCCTGTAGTGTTCCCCAAGGGTACTGCAGGTGATTCTGCCTAAGACAAAATCTAATAAAAGCAGCAATGGGAATTATCTGACCTCCAATATAACCTCGTGTATGCTTCTAGTCCAACCACTTAGTTCTGAAAAATGGTTTTAGGAATGTGTTTTCCTTTTGTAACCCAAGGCAGGAAGCCAATATGTGAAAATCCGTGCAGAGGGCAACACACATTCAAGGTTTGTTTTACGTAAGTACCTCTTCCTTATCATAGTGGAGCTTTTCATAGGAAGATAAATAGTAATACATCCGTTGGCAGTGGCAGGTTAGTGACCCAAGTTGAAGGCATTTCGGCAGGCTGTCACAGGGTGGCAAATAACACGGTCCAATAAAAACCCACTGCCTCCTTCCCACATGGGAACAAGCAGTAAGGCAGCTATTACTTTGAGTGCCGGATGAAAGACGTGTTTACTTTGTCTGGCAGGTGCAGTGTGATAAATGTGTCTGCTTCAGCCCTCGGCACAGAAGCTGTAGAGGCCACGCTTCAGCAGCACACAGCCTGCTGACTATAACAAGCCGAGGATTTGCATGCGGAGATTAGATGAGATTAGAAGCAGACTGTGAAAACAGACTGCATTAAACGTATTACTCAGCAGCGACTGCATCTAGAGAGCTTGTGCAGCAATAATGAAAAATGCCTGCACTTGTTCATGAGAATTTAGAGATGATTAAAAATAGCGTGTGTCCAGCCAGGCTTTGGGAAGGAACTAAAATCACTGAGGCAGCAGTGTGTTTTTCAGCATTATAAAGTGTAAACACTTAAAAATGATTTGCAAACTGGCCTTTACATTAATTTGTAAAAGAATTACACTTTAGCATGTATCAAGCCCATTTTCCTCGTTTTAGGTTTTGTGGGGTCGCACAGTACTTTTGATTCAAAAACATTCTGTGTAAAACAGCATACTGCATGGCAAGAAGGGCAAGAAGAGAGCACCCTCCCTGTGTTCGAGTACCTCTGCTTTTCCCCTATCCCTGCTCTTTCCCCCGAAATGGCAGCCAATGGAAGAGAGGGTGGGGATGCAGGTGGAGCAAGTTGTTCTCCGGCCTTGATTTATTTAACTGTGAAATCAGACCTAATGTGGCTCTGTTCATTAAGTTATTTGAATGAGCGAGTGTTTGTTTAGTGTTGGGGAAACTGGAAAAGTTCGAACTTCGCGCGCCATACCACTGACTGGCGGGTGGACACGTCATCATCGTCATTTCAGCCACTTGCGCAAACTGCTACAAATATTGCAATATCTATGGTAAATTGGATAAGTGTTACATTGCCCAGACAGCACCAGCCTATCTAATAGAGAGAATACACCAAGCGCCAACCCACAGACCTAAACGCAACAAATACGCACATCAACTTTCAATCCCAACATTCAACAGAGCCAAAGCCGGTGGATCCAGCTTTGAAGTCTTAGCCCCTAAAGTCTGCAACTCACTCCCGCCCAGTCTAAGAAATGAAGAATCCCTCCTCACATTCAGAAAAGCACTAAAAACAAAGCTGTTCAACTAAACTGTGTACCATTCTGTATTGCCTCCTACACTGTTCCACTGTAACCACTGAACACCCTTGTTATTGTACTAATACACATGTTTTTGCCTGTAACCAATGTTAATAACATGCACCAAGCTGAATATTCTGTAACAGCGCCACGATGCCTCCGGGCCGCTGGGCGCATAATAGATCCAAATAAAGAAAATAAATAGGTTACTTTGTGTTTTTTTGTGTAGAGGTGATACATTTGTAGATTTGCATGTGCACAGAAACATAACGATGAAAGATTGTCACACAGAGGGCCCCTCCCCACTCAGGTGAAGCAGGCGATCAATATGTGCACATGGAGTTTAGCTGTATGAATGGTGCTCATGATGGGAGATCATAATAGGTATAAAATGCACACATAATGGTATACATGTATGGGAAGTATTTTTTCAATTTAGTAAAAGGTATGAAATATATGAGGTATGGTTGCTTTTGTGTATCACCGGTCTTTGTATTTTGGATTAAATAGAAGGGTGTTTTCGCAATCATGGCAAAGGATTGCAAAGGCTCCGTCAGCAGTCAGGGAACAGGTTTTGTAAGTTGGTCAACGGAGTGGCTGCAGTCGGTCAGTTTGCAGATGGATCAAGTACTGGATGGCGAAGGGAAGACATGATTTCTGGTGAACAGGAGAGCTCATTATTGTAAGGAATAAGCATTCTGTGAACTCGCAGGGATGTTTGGAAAAGGTGAGCTCTCCCGGGGCACTTGCAGAGATCAGCAGTAATACATTTCAGGAGAACAATTGTGTTGTCAGAGAGTGGGTGGAACACCACACAGATTTGGGCAACACGATTAGCAAACACGAATAGGTCAAAAGGGAATCTATGGGCCTCATTACACGGACGGCGGTAAGGGTTTACCGGTACTGGTAGTTCAATAGGGCGGTAATTCCCCTTTCCACCAAGGCGGTGCCGGTATTTTACCGGCATGTATAGCACCTTGGTCCACCGCCGTCCGTGTAATGAGGCCCTATGTGTCTTTCTCTAGTCTTCATGTGCTTAGGTGTTTTTGGTGCAGGTCCCTGTGTGTCCTTAATAGGAATTGTGTTGTTGTGTAACTAAGAGGCAAGGCTGCCACCAAATATGGAGAGGCTTTTGGGAAGGGGTGTATTGGAACTGTGAACTTTGTAATTATACTTTTTTTAGGCATTGTGTTATAATGTCTGTGTCCAATGAACTGTGTGGGTTTTAGATTTCTCTGTACAGGTTAACCAATCATGTTTAGGGAGATGCCTTTGTAACGGTATCTGGGGGACTATCCTCTAAGCCCCCTCCCGGCCATCTGTACAATAAACTTGCTTTATTGACAAACGGTGCACTTTCTAATTCTAGAAGTGTGCCTAATTTGGATAAAGGGGCAGAGCTAAAGGTCAATGCCTACATTAGTGAGTGAGTGTCAAATGTAACACAATGGGCCTCATTCGGCTGCCGCCAAAATCGGGTCTGGGTTCCCAGAATGGGGAATTACCGAGCCATTCCGAGTTTGGAGGGCCCGGTAATTCCTCCCTCCACGAACCCGGGCCCGGACCTTCCCCAGTCCCATCTGAGTCCGCATAGGGCTCAATGGAAATGGGAGAGGGTGCAAACAACGGGCCGATTACGAGCGGCCTGTTGTTTGCTCCCTCTTCCCCTCGCGGAACCCGCTAAGGACGCCTGGTTTGACCAGGCATTACTTACCGGGTCCCGCGAGGGGAGCTTGTAAAGAGGCGGAATGGGTTTAACGGGTCCGCTTCCTTTAGCGGAGCCTGTTACCCATTCCGCCTCAGTCGTAATGAGGCCCAATATGTTGTTTATTTACAAACACAGTACTGTTTCAAACTCTGAGTGTGTTCATCCCTTAAATCTAGTTGTTTATAGTTGTTATTTGTCCAGGCTATTGTTAAACTGTCACTGATTCTGAGAAAAAAATCAGTGTTTTTTTCTTAATTCTATTATTTATATTCAAAATTCATGGGGCACACTGAAAAGTATTGAAGGCAATGAGTTGAAAACAAAGGTGAAGTGGTGGTATACACAATCCGTCTTTTAGCTCTCACTGGATACACCGGGCATGCCCTGATAGTTATTAATACAACTCAGTATCATGAATTAGGCTAGAGCTGCAACAAAAGCTGTTGTTGAAATACTTTTTATCCATAAAAGTGCATACATCAGCATGTACAAAATCACATTACAATATAGTCAACTATATCATCATCATCGGTAGAATCAACATTAATAAAATGATCATACTAAAATCAGAATCCTGCAATAATTCAGAATCAATTAAATGAAATGATTAAAGCAATTTCATTAAAAGGTTTCTGTGCTTTAGTGCACTAAGAAGGTACATCTTGGAGTTTGCTAGAAGAATAAAATGCATAGCAGGTCTGCTCTGGTAAAGGTGCATTTTGCATAAAACATTTAAAGGGCCTTTTCAAGTATTACAGTAGACCAGTCAACAAAATAAGAAATGCATTAAGACTTCATTGTGCGCGTTACATAGAAGGCATGTAAATTCTCTCTCTATATCGGTGATGGCTGAAAGCCATTTGCCTGTAACCCCTCTCAAGGGTATCAAGTTAAACCGTGCTCTTGTACCGATAGCATGATCATGCTTAAAATGTGACCAAATTAAGCGGTCTGAGATTTCCATATGTGCATGATTCGATGGTTTGAAGAGCTCTTTGTACTCCCGTTCCATGTGCAGTGGCAATGTTAAGCTATGCATTACCATGTTGGCATATTTCTGAGAAATTGAAGATAGATCAGAAAAGAATGTGGGAGTGTTTGCCAGGGTGAGATTTGTTTTACAAATTCGCACCCTGGGATCAGTAAGCAATTACCTTCAGCATGTCCATCAAACTCACCCCATTGTAGCTCACTGCTTTCTGTCAAATATGATTTCTTATTTATTGCACGTTCTTTTGTGATCAAAAGAGCATTGTTCCTCCAATATATAAATAAATAAAAAATAAAAGAAAGATGCAAGAATATGACATAAAATGCAATGGGTGAGCATAACCTTTTTAGTTATTCAGATCCTAAAGCATAATTTAACTGGTTCTTTCACTAAATCGTCAACTAAATAATCGATTCCAATTTCTCTGTGTTTAGCAAAGGATGCAGCTGAAATTGGAAAGCCAAGCAATTGCTTAAGAAAACAATTTTCTGCAGTTTGGAGGCTGGTTAGGGCCTCACTAGTCCACAGTCCCAAGGCCATATGTGGTTGACACTTTAGTTTTTGTATCATACATTTTCCGGATCATTTATATGGGTTAGGTTTTGAAGGCCTTTGTAAATCAGGAAATGCCTCCTGTGACAAATCAACTTCTGGGGTACTTCTGGTGGTCCAGGGGTGGATATTGGTTTCTAAACCATCAATCAGCCCCACACCTCTAATACACCAGAGCAGATCTGAACAGATTGGAATAACAAGCCAATTATAAACCTCCTTGTCCAATTTTGCTAACGTGTACGGAATGGCAGTCGTATCTCTGAAAGGTCGTGGATCATTGGTTAGTTGCAACACAGCGAACATGCAATTATTACCCAATGATAAAAGGAGTGTCCAGTCAACGTTTTCTTTAAAAGATCAAAATTATTAATCACAACAGACAATCTAACACCACTACGAAAAACGACGTATTAAAAATATCTACTTTATTAATCACAAAAGACCTTCTAACAACACTACGAAATACAACCCACCCTGCAAACGAATGCAGAGGACAGACAGTTTCGAAGAAGGAAAAGGGATGCACTCTGGATACTGACAGGAGGGTAGTCGGTATGGTTAACCACCACAACAGTTTGATAAGGTTTCTTGGCTTCAGCACAAAGGGAGCAATGGGTTTTACAATGTCTCCAGGGGTCTTCTGGGAAGGACCAGGGGGACAGAACCACAATGTACCTTGTGCTGTAGGTGTTCTTGGTGCTCAACAGGGTCAAATTAGCTTCAGGGTATTTTGCAGGATTCTGTGATGGAGTTTGAGATGGGAGTCAGTTCCGGGTATCAGGCATCAAGACAGTTTGGTGAGCAAAGCTGGACAAACGGCTGCCAGCTGGCCTACACGGCGACATGCAGTTAGGAATAGATGTCTCAGTGCTGATAGGTGTTTCTGAAGCACTTATTGAGACATCTCGGATGTCTTTAAGCAACAGCGGCTTGAGAATGGTCAGCGTTGCCCTCGGTTGCGGATCGAGGAGCTCGACTGGCTTGAAAATGTCCTTTAAGGCGAACTTCGGTAGATGCTTGTCAAGGCACTTCAATCTACTTGTGTCATCCTTTAAGGTGGAGGGCCCACAGCTGTTGAGTGTGTTGCAGGCAGCTGCCTTTCCCTTGGGTGTAGGCTCAGAGACCTTCTGGCACTTCCTATCCAGGAAGCTTTCTGCAGGGTCTAGCAGGGCATGCTGTGTGTTGGCTGGGTACCAGTTCTGGAGCGATTGGAGGGTCCTCTGAGTTCTGTATCTCCCTCTGTTCCCTGGGAGCGGTTTAGGAGAGGGATTTTGCTTCCCTCTTTGGATACCCTGGCCTTCCTTCATGGGTGGAATATGTATGGCAGACTGTACCTTCAGCCAGGGTCCAAGCCTGAATTCTTCTTTGTTACTTCTGGTGAAGTCTTCAGATGAATTGCCAAAAGAGGGGCTCATACCTCTTTTAAAGCCAAGTGGGACACAATGATTGGTGTAGGCTAAATCTACCTTAGTGAACGAATACTGGGGTCCCTGCCAACGATATTCTGTATGTGTGAGACCATAACCAGAGTGCTTTGCAAGAGAAATGGGGTGAAAACTGGAACAAGGCGCACCCCAGAACTAATATGGCGAAACCCTACTCTCGACTGAAAGAGCTCTGGGCTCAATCCCTTGTGCTACTAAGTCCCACCCATCTTCCTGTCTGTTATATTCAAAGGGTCTCTCTGGTTAATGGTCCTCCCTGTGTGGTTCCTGTTGAAGTGAAAAGGTCTTCCTTAAAGCTGCTGAGAGACCAGACTCTCTGGCTCCTGCAAACCACATTCTAGTACTTTATCAATGGGGTTCCCCTAGCGGTGTGGCCTACTGTAACAAAAGACCCAGACATGTCAGTTCACATGTCAGTGATACTGAAGGTGGGAGCTGACTTCAGGTTGACACAGTTACATATGAAAGGTTGTTGGGCTTCCTGTCTACTTTGTTATCATCTGCAGCCCGGCACCTGGGGGTTTGTTTGAAGCATCCTCTGTTGGTATGTTAATCGCTGCCACCAGATGCAGGGCCTAGCATAAGAGAAGGGCATGTGTTGTGGTGTGAGCATGGGAAAATGTGTGTGGGTTAGCCCCACACATTTTCCTGAGGTCGGTCTACCATCATTCTATTTAATTAAACATTTCAAAAAGCCCAGGCAACCGCACGACCCGCCATGCAGATGGTCGACTTTATTTTAAGTTTTTCAATGTATTTTGTCCCTCTCAGAGTGGAAGTGAATGTTATGCCCAGATAATCAAAGTTATCACATGCACAAATAATATCTGTGCAATGCGAAATGTTGGTGGATGCGGACGCTTATGGGGCGGGTGAAATACGAGGGTGGCTGATTTGGATGCATTTATTGCTAAATCCAGATTGCCCATAAACTCCACATAGGTGTCTAGTAGTTTCTAGAGGGATCATGGTATGCCCGCGATAGGAAACATATCATCTGTGTATGTGAGAATGGAAAGGGGCATTCCCCCTAAAATGGGAAAATCTAAATACATTTCTGATATCTGATTGTATAAAGGAAAGTAGGAAGTAGAGTGGCCTGTGAGGCCTGACCTAACACAAGCCCAATTGTATTCATGTTTTTTAATGTTTTATTTATTTATAATGCGACAAAAGCCTGCTGGCATCAGGGCACAAAGAGACATTAACACAATCTGAACATGAAGACGGGACAAATAGACATGAAGGGAAACGCAATGCTGCCCAGAACACTGCCTAAGAGAGAGTGTCAGCTGATTGCTTGAAAAGGAAGATTTTTGAAGATTTTCAAAATGATTGGAAATCTTCTAATCTAAGCGCTGGAGGCAGAGTGTTCCAGAGGTTAGATGCTTTGACAGGAAAAGACCTTCCCATACATTTTACACATCTAAAGCTTGGGACAGATGCCTGTAGCTGATTAGAGGAGTACAGCAATCTGCTTGGATTATAATAAGCAATCAGTGATTTAAGGTACGCAGGGGCTGACACAGAAATATACTGATGAACCATGGTGCATGCTTTGAAGTTTATGCGTTCCTGTATTGGAAGCCAATGGAGGTCTCTCCTGTACTCCAATATGTTTACACTTCTAGAGACTTTCTTGACGATACGCACTGCGTCATTCTGGATATTGTGACATTTTTTCAGATTGTATTGTGAGGCTCCAATCAGTAATGAGTTCAGTAGTCAAGCCTTGACAAGATGGTTGGCCGGGCAATGAATGCACAGTTCTTTTCTGGAATGTACAGGCAGATATTGTTGAGCAGGCAAAGGTGAAAGTTACAGGTCTGGCTCATCTGAGTGACATGGGCATCACCATTCACTGAGGCCTCCAGCTGAATACCCAACATTTTCACTTTGCTTTGAACAGCAATAGTGCTACTCTCAATTTGGATGTTTTTGTAGTCCTTACTTAATTTAGCCAGGGCCTGCCTGGATCCGAAGGCAAAAAGCTCAGTTTTGCTGCCGTTCAGGCATAGCCAGTTTTTTGCCATCCATATTACAATTTGATCAAAGACATGAGCTAGGGAAGCAGAGTCGAGGGAGAAGTCTCCACTAACTTCCAGCACTAACTGAGTATTGTCTGCATAGTTTGTAAAATAGACGCCCAACGTCTCCAGGAGCGAGTAGAGGTGTCTAATCTAGTGATGTATGTAATTGGGAAATAATAATTACCAGGTCTTCTGGGCATCCCATATCCTTTAATACACTCCACTGTTTGGATCTGTTGACTTTATCAGAAGCTGCACTGACATCCATGAATGCAACATATAGATTTTCCTTTTTAAAAAAATGGCATTTGCTATGAGGTGATATAGGGCCTCATTACACGGATGGCGGGGAACCATGGCGCTATTAGCGCCATGGTTCATGCCGGTAAAATACCGGCACCGCCTTGGCGGAAAGGGGAATTACCGCCCCATTCCAAGGTTGGCAGGGCGGTAATTCCCCCTTCCACCATTGCCCTTCCCCATTCCCATTTTTGCCCCATAGGGCTCAATGGGAATGGGGAAGGCGCTAATTACGGTACCGCAAATTGCGGTACCGTAATTAGCTCCCTGGGTCCCTTTGCGGGTTGGTTTTTAACGCCTGCAAAAAGCAGGCATTAAATCCCCCAACCCGCAAAGGGACCTCATAGTAAGACGGTAAGGATTTACCGGTACCGGTATTTTACCGGTACCGGTAAATCCTTACCGCCATCCGTGTAATGAGGCCCATAGAGTGAGGAATTGGCCACAGGTGTCTAAGCCCTCACTAAAACCCAACTAATGGCCGCTAAGATGTCTTTTTCCTCATCTCAGGACTGTAATCTATTTAGTATCACTCTACCAAATATTTTGAAAGTTGAGTCTAGCAGTGAGATCAGTCTATATGATACCAGGAGATTTCTTGGACCTTTTTTATAAGTAGGGCATATGACAGCTTTATTACATGAATCTGGGTATATACCCAAGTGAACTATGCAGTTAAAACCTATTGGCCCTCATTAGGACCCAGGCGGTAAGGGGTTTACGCCGGCGTAAACCATGGCGTACCTTACCGCCTGAGTACGAGTTCCCTTAGCGCCATGGTGATTTTAACGCCTGCTTTTAGCAGGCGTTAAAATCCATGGCGCTAAGGGACCTTGTTGTTAATTACGCCACCGTAATTTACGGTGGCGTAATTAACGCCTTCCCCACTCCCATTATGCCCTATGGGGCCAGGAATGGGAATGGGGAAGGGTAAATGGGGATTGGGGACTTACCGCCCCGCCAACCTCGGAATGGGGCGGTAAGTCCGCCAACCCCCATGGCGGAGTTGGCAGCTTAGCGCCATGGACCATGGTGCAAATTGCACCATGGTCCTCCGCCAAGGTCGTAATGAGGGCCATTGTCTTAAGCGGGGGACCCAAAAGTCCTCAGACTGCGTCAGGGATCTGCTGGAATTCTAGCCGTTCCTGGGGATTTGTTAAGTGATTTTTGGTGTACAGTGAATAGTATCTTACATGTCTGTAAATAAATTATACCTAGGCCCAACTGGACAGGTTGAGCTGAATTATTTGTCATTATTTTTGGACTTGTGGATAAAGACAATGGCACTATCGCGTATAATGTAGAAAAATGCAAATACATTCAAGATCTTGTACTGCAGTTTTTGTCCTGTATTTTGGGACAGGTTTTTGGGTTCCAGGTTTACTATTTGCCAAAACAGAAAGAGTTCTGGCTTGCTGAGGCCTCAAGCAGTTTGTTCCACGAACCTGCTGCTAGGGCAGATTTCCGCTTTGTTGTAGTTTTTGTATAGGAGGCCCGGGCATTGGCAACCGTGTGTCTGTCAGTGGGCTGAGCTTTTAACCCGTTTAACAAATTATTTTTGGAGAACCTGCATTGATCATCAAACTATCCTTAAACTGGTTTCACTATAGGTTATTTGGCTGGTTTGGAAAAAACAGAAGAGACAAAATTCATGTAGTTAATATAATTGTATCCTATATCTGTCCCCTTGCCCTTCTGGATTTGTGCTCAATCTGGGGAGAAAAAAAAATGAATGGACTTATTGAAAATGTATTCTTTGTTTGCATGCCATAGGACTTTTTTACGTGAATTATATATAACTCTATCTCATCTAAATGTGGGATGTTTATTTCTGTGCAGGAGGGCAGAGAGCGACCTCTGAACAGGCCCAGGAGATTCAGAGCTCGTCCTTCAGTACCTTAAAGGAATGGTTCGGTCAGAAAATATTATTGGCCAAAAAGATGGCCAATAGTAAAACAAATACCTAAAATATATATTCTTTTTAAGTCCCTATGCAAAATTTCGAGCAAATGAAGCCAAACTTTAAAATTGCAAGCTCTGGGAGGCATCCATTTTGTGAATTTAGGCAGCCTCCTCGGCTCTGCCTTTGCGGCACTAAACAAGCAGCAAAAGCCCCCTACTGGGAGCTTTTGCTTACTGCAGCCCAAGCACAGCTGAGGAGGCTGCCTTCACTTTCATTTTACGTGCTCCCCAAGCCCAGGGAAGCACAGAGAATGTAAAATGAAGGCAAAAAGCTGAGTCCAGGAGACTCTCAGCGAAAGCTGCAGCATTCAGAATAACAACATGTTTTGATTTGTAAATACTGCAGTATTTAAAATTGCAAGCTTGGCTAACAGAATTATGAGGGTCTTCTCTTCCACCGACTCTGCTGAACCCTCCCCGGTACCATGCGGGGTTGCACAAGGCTCTTGTGTGTCCCCTACGCTATACAATGGGCCTCATTACACGGACGGCGGTAAGGGTTAACGGTCACCGTTAATGGCAACGGTGACCGTTAACCCTTACCGCCGTACTACGAGGTCCCTTTGCGGGTTGGAGGAATTAACGCCTGCTTCTTGCAGGCGTTAAGTACCAACCCGCTAAGGGACCTCGGAGCTAATTACGGCACCGCAAAATTGCGGTGCCGTAATTAGCGCCTTCCCCATTCCCATAGAGCCCTATGGGGCAGAAATGGGAATGGGGAAGGGCAATGGCGGAAGGGGGATTTACCGCCCCTCCAACCTTGGAATGTGGCGGTAAATCCCCTTTCCGCCAAGGCAGTGCCGGTAATTTACCGGCATGGTCCAGGGTGCTAATAGCACCCTGGATTACCGCCTTCCGTGTAATGAGGCCCAATGTCTTTACAAAGCCCCTATTCGACATACTTGACTATCTGTGTGTTATGTATACTAACTATGCGGACGACACTCAGATACTCATTCCCATCGCCGGTGACTATGCAACTGACAACAAAACCCTCAATGAAATCTACTCAGTGATACAAGCATGGATGGCACAACATGGTCTTTGTCTAAACGACGAAAGAACTGAACTGCTAATCCTGGGTACACACGCTAAACTGAAGAAACTAAACATGGCCTTCAAAACATTCACTATAGATGGTAACTCCATCAACGTCTCCAACAACACCAAAACACTTGGCATCTACCTTGACACCACTCTATCCTTCTCCAAACAAACTAACGCGGTTGCAACATCATCCGCTTACACATGTAAATGAATCACTGCCTGCAGGCCTTTCATTACCACACCTAACTGCATTACTCTTGCTAGAACTCTAGTTCTGTCCAAAACTGATTATTGTAATGCCCTATACTTAGGTACTAGCCACAGAAACATCAACAAGTTACAAGTAATTCAGAATAATGCCATTAGGGCTGCCCTTAACATCCCTAAGAAGTCGCATATCTCTGAGACTAGACGTAACTTGCGTTGGCTCCTGGTAGAGCACAGAATATCGCTCAAATCTCTTGCTCTAACACATGAAGCTAGGGCTAACCTCGCTCCAGTCTACCTTACTAACCAACTCACCTCACACACGTCCTCTAGACCACTTAGAGCGGCCCAAGTACATACAATGTCCATACCAAGATTCAAACTCCATAACTCAGGAGGTGCTAGTTTCCCTGTATTGGCATCAAAGTTATGGAACACACTCCCTGCTTCTGTTAGATCTGAACCTTCCTTCCATTTATTCAAGTGCAACACTAAACGTTGGCTTCAGGACATGGACATAATGACAGCCTAACCTCCTTAGATCGCTAGTTTATTTCCTGCTTTACTGTATTTGTTGTAGTCACTACTTATTTATTTACTTTACCATTACTGTACTCTTGTAAATGGGGAGAGCTAGAGTCTCCTGCCTTGTTTAACTGCATCTTCCTGATCTACTGTATGCAACTGCAACGTCTGTTAACCGGGTCTTGTAAATGGGGAGAGTTTGTGTCTCCTGCCATGTTCAAACTGTACGTACCTGATCTACTGTATGTAACTGTAACGTCCTGTAACTTTATGTAAAATAATGCGCCCGGTTGCCCACGGGCCTGGCTGCGCTTTACAAATAAACAAAATACAAATACAAATACAAATAGATATTAGGGAAGTCATTGTCATCTGGGGGCAGAACAATGATAGTGGGACCATTCTAATATTCCCCAATCTATTTGATGTAGCCAGGTTAGAATTTAACAAATTAAATAGGCCCCCTGCATCAGCGAAGGTTAAGTATGATACAATCACCATTGAACTGTTTTTCCATCTGTCTTCCCCATTGAACACGTCAAGCCATAGGTTTTTTTGTTGTGGGTTAACAAAAGGACCCTGCATGTTCATCCAAAGGGTTCGATTTATTCATTAGAGTGACAGTATCTTTTGACTTTCCAGTTTTAAATTTGGGAGCATCTATCAGTACTGCCACGATTGGTACAGCAGCCGTTGGCATTGAATATGTCAGTCGATTAGAGTTTGTATGATTAGGGTAAATAATGAAAGAATTTCCTGCTGAAGGAATTATTTTAGGGGTAGCGACATCTGCTTTTGTGATTACAGGAGGCTTGTAGTTAATTGCCATCCTAGAGACTTTGGGTGAATTAAGAAGCAGATCGGGGCCCTTTATTATTCCAGTCTCAAGGTTTAGATTTGGAATAGCCTTGAGAGAGTCATCCATTATGGCCAAGGTCTCTTTCTCTGTTTAAAGCTCTTTAAAAAGGAGAACATCCCCTTGACGCTCAGGGTTAAAGTATCAATGTTCCCAATACATGTTGGGATTCTATCAATAGGGTCGAGCAAGGGGGCAGGATCAACAGGAGCAAAGGTTTTAGAGTAATTCCTTGACATGGTGTACCTATCTCAGTGGCACCAGTACCCGCCTGGGCTTCTGTACTAAGTGGAGTCATTCATATTTGGTTCAATGTGACTGTTAATTCAATGGGTGTAATACAGCGGGTGGCGGTTATGAATTATTGATTTCTTCCAAATGCTCCATTACAATTGAAGTAGGTTGATTGGTGGGAGCTAGATGTGTAGAAAAGACCTTGCTCATTCATCCATACAAAGGTATCTAATGTGTTAAGACCTGCCGCTCGCAGATATCTTTGTAACTATTCCTCTATGAATGTTATCCTCTCTTCTATCTGACCAGAGCCATCTCTCAGATAAACATCCAGAGATCCTATGATTTGTTCGGTGGTCATGGGATGTGAGGATTTCTTTTGCATGTTTCTAGAGATATCACTTTGGGGGTGGGGTCATGCCTTGTGTTTCCTCATGTTGGCACAATATGAATAAAAATATGTTCAGAATAAAATGAATACATTGGGAATTAATTGGTTGTAACAAGTCTTGAAGTTGGCTATTAACAGATATTAAAGCAATTATCTCTAACGTCTCTAAAAATGCTCAGCAATCTGAGACCATAGCTAGTAAAAATCACCATTATAACAATGTAAACTAAAACAATAAAAAGAAAAGACACAGAGAAGCATGACTCAAAGTCTTTTGCCCACAGTCACCACCTCTATTAAATGACAATACACACAGTTAAATACCAGCCAGAGCCATGGAATGAATGTTTTGAAATTTAACCACCTTTGGTTCATAGTTTGGCTGTTCAGAAAACAATGTAGGGTAAGTGGATCAAAGGTGGATGCCCACAGTAACCACCTACCACAAGCAGTATCAAGTCTTAGACACGTGGTGGGATAGTATAGAAGTCCGAAACAAATAAAAGTATAGGGTAAATGGCTCAAAGGCTAATGCCCACAGTCACCACTTACCACAAGGAATATCTAATTTTTGGCAAGTAGTGGGTTAGTATGGAAGTCAAGAACAGATACAAATGTTATAGGGTAGGTGGCTCAAAGGCTATTGCCCACTGTCACCAGCATCCATAGGAATGACAAATCTTCAAAGATTGGACGAATCATATAACAGTCCAGGTGCATTTGCCTCATAGGGTTGAATAGGCAGTGTGATGGAGAAAAGGACCCGGGCCCGATGAGTTAAAGAATCTCAGTGCACTAGGGATGGAATAATTTTAGCCAAATTGCCAAAGAAATTATCCTTAGAGACTTACTTATTTGAGATCCTGCAATGGCTTCCTCGTAAAGGCAACTGATTCTGCATAATGTTGCAATTCTAAGAGGGAGAAGAAGTGTTGCAGCAGTTCTGTTTCTTGCAGTCTGGTAGTTAAAAACAAAATCTCAAATTTCGTACTTAATCCCCCAATGGTGGCAAATATCAGTTTCAGGTGGCACAAGTGAGTGGACAAACGATGCTGCAGTGAATAAGTAACATACAGTAAGGCCACAGGTGGCGAAAAGAAGGCAAGAGAAGGCAGGGAATATCAAACAATGTGCTCCAGTTCCAGATCCAAGTAATTATCCACCCAAAGTATTGGGCCACAATGAAGCAGTGAGACAGGGGACCAACAGAGTAGAAGGAAAGTCTCTGTCAGTTGTCCTCCTTTCCGTTTAGTGAGGTACTGAATGTTTATGGACCAAGAAGCCTGGAATGTGAGAGTCAGGGGATAAGTGGGGGGACTTAGGCGGGAAAACCAGTGATCAGCAACCAAATCAGGCAAAGCCAATGCAGGGAGTCAAAAGTGGAGATGTTCTTTGAGCACAAGTACCCCCATCGCCCTGCCCTGCACTGACCTGCAGGGAAAAGAGGAAAACAGCTAGCTCCTGCGGCAGCTTATCGCTACTGCAAGCCTTTTTCAGGATGTTTTATTTTGAGTGGCTTTCGAGGGCCCATGGTTCTCCTCCCCTCCTTACACAGCGGGAAATAGCCCGTTCCTGCAGCCGCCTGCACCAAAGCTGAGAAAAGTAATGGCATATACAAATAGAGCGTGTTTAATTTCTTTATGCTTTTTACCTTTGTATAATTTATTCATTGAAGATACAGGGAATCGACCAGAAAAACATTACAATGAAAAATAAGCAGTAACTCCTTGAATTATGTTTATGAATAAGCGGGCATCTGGGCGCAATGGTCTGCCTTCCATTGAGATTACCTGTGTGCCGCTGGTTTCTTGGTTTGAGGATAGTGGATAGGATTGGTGGCTAACGTATGAGGCTTCACTGTGGCACAATCCAGCATTGCAGATTGATAATCGGTCTTTGAATTGGTGGAGTTGGATCTCAAAGGGGGTTCTGAGGATTGGTGATGTTTTGAGGAATGAGAGGTTTTGCGGCGCTGAGAGGCAGATATCACTGGGGGAAATGGGAACGTGATAGGTACAGACTGATTCAAAGATTGTTACACAGATTGAGTTTGCTGCAGTCATCACTTGAGAAGAGGCCAGGATTGTGTAGTATTTTGTACCCCCCCAACATGGTTTCTACTATTCTTAAATTGATCCCTATGAAACCAGCATATGTTGAGCACTGGGATAAGCAGCAGCGGGAGTGGGAAGCGGATTTGAGTGTGAGGTCACACCAGATGATTATGAATTTGTGTTGAGGGAGGGATATAGGGCGAACCTAGATTTGATCTTGAGATTGAGCCACCAGAAGGTACTGGGGTGTTTGTAATGGACGCTGGGGTGCATGCATAAATTGGGGTTGATGGATAATGATTTGTGTTGGAGTCGTGGTTCAGAGGTAGTAGGTACCTTACTGCTTGCGGTGTGGGAGTGTGCGAGGGTGCATGATTATTGGAAAGATGTCTTGGATAAATTGGACTTGATCATGAGTATGTCACTTCCTTGTTTGCCGTTGTCACCTGTGTTGCTATCAAAGGCTGCTAGACGTATAGTGGGCCGAGAGAATAGCCGCTGGATAGGAAAGTCCTTAATGGTGGCTGTTAAACAAAAATCAAGTTCTGGAAGACACAGAAAAAAACACAGGTGGAGGATTGGATTTACGAGTTGCAGGTTTTGTCCAGTTTTGAGAGGGTTTTGTTTACTAGACAGGATATGACAGGATATGACTGGATATGACTGAGAAATATCTTGAGTTATGGTCGTCTTTCAATGAGTTGAACGGTTAATCTGAGTGTCTGAGTCGATGTGTCTACAGGGTTGTCAGTTGAGGGTTGTTGGTCTGTAATTTATGTGAATTACTTTGTTCATATTTTTGCTTTTAATATGTGCATAGTGTTTGCTTTATCTAATTGCTTTTTCTGTTTATGGATAAACGTATAAAAAAAAGAAAAATAAGCAGTAGATGGCACAATTTTGTGTCAGGTGTGGTACATTGGGGGAGAGGTAGTGAGCAATTGACCAGATGATGGATTGGAATAATTGTTACAAAATTCAAGGGCAAGTCATGACATTGAGAGGTCCAAGCGAACTAAGTGCTAAGGGCCTCATTATGAATACAGCAGTGTTGTAAAGTGGCAGTAATTCCATGATATCATTGCCACTTTACCACTGAATTACAGGTTTGGAGGTAAAGTGGAGGATTTTCCATGAGGTATTACTGCTCCCAGTAAATTTGGTGAAAATCCCCATGAAGTGCTACGGACTCCGAAAATGGAGATTTACACCACCATAGCATCACTTGTAATCCTGTGATGATGCCACAGGGCTGAGTAGTGGTAACAGTAAATGTGTTTAGAAGTAATTCTGTGTATTTACTACTGGATTACCGTCAAACTCATAATGGGCCCTAAGCATATAAAGGTGATATTTAAAAGGGGTTTAGCCGGCAGGAAGTCAGGCAGGGGTAATCACGTGGGTTTAAGCCCCTTCTGAACGAAGCAAACTCCACCACTAATGCGAGAGCAACCATACTGTCCCGTTTAGACTATGGTAATGCACTACTACTTGGAGCAAACAAGCAAAGTATGAACAAATATCAGCTTGTAGATTTATAGTGATAGTTTCGAAAAACAAAAGTTTTGAAACCAAAGTTTCAAAAACGAAAGCTGTGACATGCTATATTTAACATGCAAAGTGCATTTCTTTGGAAACCAATCCGTCAACAATAGTCATGGACTGGTTTCAATTGAAATGCACTTGTACATGTTAAAAGTAGCATTTAAATGTTTTTTTTTGTAACGTTGAAACGTTAGATGGAGCTGGCCAGTGCAGTAATTTTAGCACTGGACAGCTCCATGCAACATTTCAAAGTTTGTGTATATTGGCCTTTAAATGCTTTTTTTAAACTTTGCAACGTTACATGGAGCTGTCTAGTGCTGTAATTTCAGCAATGGACAGCTCCATGTAACGTTTCAAGGTTTTAGTGTATATTGGGGGGGGGTTTCCCCACCCAGCTCCCCCAACTCCCACACCACCCTCCCTCCCCCAACCCTAACCCAAGCCCCAACCCCAACCCTAACAAATGTCGACGGCACTTTCCAATTTTTTTCAAAGAAATTGTCATTCGAAAGAATGGCATTTCGATTAAAAAAATTTGAAAGTTTGCCTTTCGAAAGTTTTACGTTCGATAAAATGACTGGACACCCAGCTTGTACAAAACAACGCAGTCAGAATAATCAAACAGAAACAGAGAACAGAGCATACCAGCAAAGTTCGGAAAGAGCTACATTGGTTGAATATTGAAGAACGAGTACTGTTCAAATCCATGACACTAGTTCACAAGTGCCTACATGGGAAAGCTCCAGCATATCTGAAATCAAAGATTACCCAGTACCTGCCAGCACGATCACTCATGTCAGAAACACTCGGACTCATCATACTAAAACCTCACAAGAAAGCAAACAGCCTAGTCAGAGCCGTCCCAATCCATGCAGCCACAAACTGGAATGGTCTGTCCCTAAACCTAAGATTAGAGACAAATCACCTTGTTTTCAGAAAAAAGCTGAAGACACTCCTGTTTAAATAAATTGGACTATAAGACAGTTAGTAATATATACTGTATACTCCACTGTTTGGTGTTCCTCCACTGACCAAGTGTCCTGTCTCTTTGTATTGTCATTGCCGTCCTGTCTTCATGTTGGTGCCCCGATGCCTGCTGGCTTTCGGCGCCCTGCAAATAAATAAATAAAATACATAAATGGAGTTTTAATCAGCTTTGAAGGGGATTAAAGGAGTGAATAGTATTGTTTTAATATGCAAATGGTCGGAATTCCAGTGTTGTGTATCAGAAATAGAGAAGAAACAGAATCAAGAGCGGTTACCGCGTGCGCAAGGATCTGAAAGAATAGAAAAAGTGCTGGAGGGGATGGTGCAGGAAAAGGAGTAGTGGCAGATAGTATTAGCTCGGTAGAGTGTGTTAGATCATGTAGCGATCTGAACACGAGGAGTAGCAATTTAAAGATGAGCGGTTTTTCATAAAAACATGAAGATGCAGATTAGAGGTAGATGAAGAGTGGGGAAGATTGTAGAGCATATGGGTGGCAAAATTGAATGCAATGTGAGAGCAATGGATGCTGCCTCGATGGATTGAATAGACAGTCATTAAACTGAAAATTTGCACAGCAGAAAGCTTGGTAATCCGCCTTGTAAAAACCCCTAAAGGATAATAAGTATGACACATTATTTTTTGGGATTGCGTGTGAGACAGCTATGAGGAAAAGGAAAGTGACTGTGCTTCCAACAGGTGATAACATTTTGAAATGAACAATAGGTATTAGACCTGTGTTCTTATTTTTATCAAGCAAAGCGGTGAAGTTGAAGCACATATCAACACAGTTAAAATGGATATCAGAGCTAACAGTTTGTGTCATTTAGAAGAGTTAGGGCCACTCTTGCTTAGAAGTGTTTGCCCCGTAACCGCACCCTCGAGATTCCCATTGTCCCTATTTCTTTTATTGTATTGAGACTTGAATACAGCTTTGGCCTAACCATAGAGTCTTGAAGCACTTTACACAGTTGAAAATGGAGGAGGTGAAAAATAAGTTACAATGGGGCTTATTATGGTGGTGTGGGTAAACATGATGGTAATGTGGCAGTAATTTGGCGTCAAGGAGAAGGATGTACCTCCAGCAAATAGCTGGAGTTAAATCCTCTACCTTACCGACAACAATTGGCAAAATCGGTGGAATTACCACTGGCTGAATTACGGTGGTAATTCCTCTTAAATCCCCACAATGTCCTATGGACTGGAAAAATAAGGATTAACAACACCCTACCCGATCCCTAAATCCGCAGGACCAAGTGGCGGTAACAGTGATCAAGTTTGGCAGGAATTTGGCAGATTTACCTCTGAATTATCACCAAACTCCTAATGAGGCCCAATATTTTTAGAAAAGAATAGGAAGGTTAGGATAGACAAAGGATAGCAGCATGGGAGGGGACATGGCTGGTTCAGGTGCGAGGACAGAGGTATGTTTTGAGGCATTTGCCGAAGCTGGTAATGGATGGTGCAGTACAGATTTGGGCTGTGAAGGCATTTCATGCGCATTGTGTTAAGGCTTATTTTAGTGTGCAGGTTAGATTGAATAGTGGAATGTGTAGGAGATTTTGGGTGGCTTGTCTGATGTTTGTGTGGGTGATGTGTTTTAGGGTGTTGTAAAGGTAGGATGGACTTTTAAGGTGGATGGCTTTGTATACAAACCAGAGTCCTGTGAAAGGAATTATCTGTGCTATTAGAAGCCAGTTGAATTGAGTGAGAGCTGGGGGGATGTGTGAGTGTTTTGGTAGGTGTAGAATGCGTCTTACTGCTATGTTCTGTATGGCTTGTATGGGTGCAAGAGTGCTGTTGAGGAGCATTTCTGTAGTCCAGCTTTGATAGAACTAGTGTCGAATCACTGTGATCACTGCGTCGCCCATAATGTCGACCTTCAAAATGCTGACTTCCATTATGGCGTGGTGCAGTGACCACATAGATCACTGTGCCCCGCATCCCCTTTTCTGGCTCCCTCCTACCCACTTAACTATTCGCCACCGTCTCTCCTCTAGCCCTGCAGCGTCAGTTCTCTCCCACTAACGTGGGTCAGAACTAGCGCTGCAGGGTACTTTTTTCTTTTAAACACTTTTTCTTTATTGACCCCCCGCTACCACCTGATGGAAGCCGGGGAAACCCCTGCAACCCCCAACTCCCATTACAGTAACCAAGGGAAAGGGAGGACACCTCTGCATGACCCGCTTCGCTTGGTCGCTTTATGGGAGTCAACATTTTTTAAAATGCTGTATGCACAATAAATGCGCATTCAGCATTTTCTAGTCTGTATTTTGAGCCAATATCCTAGTACCTGGACTGCATTAAGTTCTCATTGGAAAGGAGGTGTCATATCTTGTATTGGAGGTGTCACTGTACATTGCTTGTTTTGGTGTCAGCAGCTTTGCGGTGTGTGAAGGATAGGTGAAGCCTAGGGACTTGAATGGTATGGAGAGGGCTATGTGTGGGTTGTCCGTGGAAAGTTCTGTGATGCACCTGGTGAGCTTGGGTTTGCTCCTGGTTGGACAGATGAAGAGGCATTCCACTTTGTAGGGGTTGGCTTTTACGAAGTGGGTGGCCAACATGGAGCAGATGATGGAGAGACAGTGTCTGAGGGAGTGGAGTTCTGAGTGGGAATATTTTGAAGTATATTTGTGTGTAGTTTGTATATTAGTGAACGTGTATGTTGCGGTGGCTAAGAGCCTTTCAGAGCAATTCAATGCATAGAGAGAATTCTTGTTGTACTCAATATTTGAGCGGGGTGGGATATGATTGAGGGGTGGGCATGGGGAGACAAATTGTCTGCTGTCATTGAGGAAGGAGTTAAACCATCTGAGAACAGTGCCTGAGAGTGTTATTCTGTGGGAGAGGGTGTTTAGGAGGGCTGTGTGGTCACGGGTGTGAAAAGCTGCAGAGTTATTGAGGAGGACCAGAAGGCCTTTGACCTTTATCAGTGATGTTCTCGAGGCCATACAGAATGCTGGTTGTTGCAGTCGCATTGCTGTAGCCAGGACAGAAACCTGATTGGAAGGGGTTGAAGAGGTTACATCGGGTGATGTGCTGTTGGAGTTAGCTTGTGACAATGCATTCAATGATTCTAGTGATACATGGTAGGATCATGATGGGATGGTAATTATTTAGGGAGGAAGGTGATACACCAGTTGAGAGCTCTTGCTGAGAGTTTCATCCTGTGGGAGAAGATGTTTAGAAAGATGATATGATCAAGGGTGTTGACAGCTGCAGAGTGATTGAGGAGGACTAGACGAGCTGTTTGTCCTTTGTCCATGATGTTGTGACAGTCATCCAGGATGTGCAGTTTCACAGTATCATTGCTGTGGCAAGATGGAAATCTGATTGAATTAGGTTGAGAAGTTTGCGTGAGGTGCTATTGGAGCTGGCTTGTGACAAAACCTTTCATCACTCTGGTGTGGCAGGATCATGATGGGACAATAGTTTTCTAGGAGCATGGGGCTAAGGGATAGTTTCCTGAGGAGGGGGAGGCTTTCCCTGTGTTCAGTGACAAGGGGATAGGGCGATGTGGGACCCAGGATTTGATGATGTTGGGGCAGTGTGGGGCCAGGCTGGTGATGGAGTTAGATTCATTGTGGGCTGGGTATGCATCATCCAGGGAGAGACCTGGTTTTGTTTTTGGCTGATAGGGTGATGGGGTGTATTGGATGGTGGGGTAGAATATGCCCCAGGCGTTAGATGGTTTGGGATTAGGAGGTGGAGCAGGGACTGTATAAAACAGGGTTTGTCTGATGTTGTGTATCTTGGAGTTTAAGTTTTCCACAAGGGAATTGCATGCTGTGATGAGTGGTGGCAAGGTAGGGGTGTATGGTGGTTTGGAGAGTGAATCAAAGATGTTGAAATATTTCAGCATGTGGTTGGGGTGGATTGAAGTAAGTGGGCAGATTTGGTGCTGGGTATGTTCATCTTGTATTTTGAGCAGCAGTTTCTGAGGGATGTCCTGGTGCAAGGGAATGCATTCTTTTGAAAGGCTCGGGTATGTGTCTAATTTCCTGTTAGAGGGTGAGGAAGGATATTTGTTTGTTTATTATTGTTTGTTTGCTTGTTTATTATTTGATAAAGTGCAGCCAAAACACTCAGGTAGCTGGGCGCGAACATTACTTAATTAACATTAACATTAACATTATACTTAAAAGCTTAGTTACATGGTACGTAAGTACATACATACATAGTTTGCAGTAATACCAGTAGTCACATATAGACATTCTTGAAGAAATACAGTTCCGAGGTACAGTGAAACATAAACAGTTGAATAGGCAGTAGGAGGCTCAGTTGACAGAAATTAGACATTGTTAGGTCATATCCAGGTGAGGACTTTACGTCTAAATCTAAAATAGGGCTGGTCAGTTCTGAGATCTAAGGGGAGTCCGTTCCAGGATTGAGCGGCGACGACCGGGAAACTAGAACCGCCGGCTGTAGAACATTTGAATCTAGGAACCTCTAAGGTGTAGGCGTTAGCGGATCTCATGGGTCAGTTAGAAGTTTTCTTGTTTATTCTTTCTGTCAGGTTGGGTGGCACAATATTATTAAGGCATTTGGACGTGAGAGAGAGTGTTTTAAATGCGACTCCGTCTTTGATCTTTAGCCAATGGACATCTCTTCTAGCTGCCGAGATGTGTTCTCTGTCTGGAATATTTAGAGCTGCTCTAAGGGCATTGTTTTGGAGTCTTTGCATTTTGTCCATGGTGTATTTGTTGGATCCTGCGTACAGTGCATTGCAGAAGTCCAGTCTAGTTAATATAAGTGCATTAGCTATGGTGATACGACTGGTTTCAGAAAGAAAAGGTCTACAGGCTCAGATCAATTTGCCAGTATACGCTGTGGATGATGCTAGTGAATTGGCTTGCTTCTTGAGAGAAAGTGCAGAGTCAAGATAGAAACCAAGGGTTTTAACTGCAGGCATCACCTTGATAATGTATTGTCAATATTGAATGAGCTGTAACTGGGGTTTTCTGATGGCTGTCTCGGTACCTAAGATCAGGAGCTCCATTTTGTCGTCGTTCAGGCATAGGCCGTGGGATGCCATCCATGCCTGAATGAGGAGGTATATCTTGTTTACTAAGGGCAAGTCCTCCAGGAAGTTGCCCGAAATGGGGAATGAGGATTTGGGTGTCATCTGCGTAGTTAGTGTAGGTGACACCCAATCTGTCCAACTTGTCAAACAGGGGCTTAGTAAAGATGTTATACATAGTGGGAGATACACATGATCCCTGGGGTACGCCACAAGAGACTTGTATGGGATCAGCAGCTGCTGAGGGGGAGAAGACTCTCATTGTACGGTTAGCTAGGAAGGACTGAACCCAGGTTATGGCATCACTTGAGAAATGGGCAGCTGACCTGAGGTGGTTACATAATACTGCGTGATCCACTAGGTCAAAGGCTGCAGATAGGTCAAGGAGGAGTAGCATAGCTGGTTTCCCATTGTCCTTCAACTCGTCAATTTGGGTCTTAAGGTCAATCAAAGCTGTTTCATTGCCATGGAGGGGGCGGAAGCCAGTCTGACGTGATCCTAGTAGTTGGCTAGTTTCTAGGTAGTCCTGTATTTGCAGGTAAGATACTCTGTCGTTGATTTTAAGTAGGAAAGGGACAATGGTGATCGGTCTATTATTAGTTGGGATAGAAGGGTCTAGTGTTTGTTTTTTTAGTAGAAGGAGCACCCAGGATTGTTTGAGGTTATTGGGCACTAGGTCGGTCTTAAAGGAGGCATTAATAAGCTTTGAAATGAAAGGGGCTAAGTCTCTGGCTGCGTCCTTAATGATTTGGGCTGGGCAGTTGTCTCCTTTGCAGTTAGAGGGTTTAAGTGAGAGTATGATTTTTTCTGTTTCTGCGATGGAGATTTTCTTGATGTTAAATGGTATGGTGGTGCTAGCCTGTGTGAGGGCGCCCCAGGTAAGAGCAGTGAGGCTTTCTTTTTGGCTACTTTGATTTGGAGGGAGGTAATTCTGTTCGAAAGAGCATTTTGTATGTCGGCACACCAGGGTTTGTCCTTCGGGGTGTTTTCAACCTGTGGTATGGGTTATTCCATTTCACTAAGGATGGAGAATAATTCCTTGGTATGCCATTTTGCCTTGGATATTCTGTCATTGAATATATTCTTCTTTGTATTAATTATTTCAGTCTTGTATAGTTTGGCGAGGTTGGTTAACTTGGTTTTATTCTCCTCAGTGGGTGAGTGTCCCCAAATTGATTGGAGCTTTCTTTTTTGGGTCCTTAATTCTTTCAGGTGGGGTGTGAACCAAGTGTTAAGGTGAGATTTCTGTCTACCTTTGTGGAGTATGACAGGTGCAATAGTATCTAGTGCCCTGGTCATGGTGCTGTTAAAGACCTCACTAATGAGGTGGGGTCAGTATTATTAGCTAAATTGTTGAGAGCAGGGAGAAGATGTGGAAGTAATTTTTCTGCAGTAATATTCTTTTTACTTCTAGTTGGGAGTGGCCGTGCATAAGTATCATTTTAGGGCGGATGAGGTCAAGGGAGGCTGTGCAGGTAATTAGATAGTGGTCGGACCAAGATTGCCGGGTGATGTTAGTAATAGTAGTATTGCAGTTCAGGTCAGCGACCCAATCTAGAGTCCTTCCTTTCATGTGGGTCGGGGTTGTGACTTTTTGTACCAGCCCGTAGTCCTTCAGAAGAGTAGCCACTGATTGGGCATGTTTGTCATCAATGAGATGATGTTGATGTTGATGTTGTAATTGTTGAGGAGTTAGGTAGGGTGGGTGTGAGCAGAAATAGGTGATGGTGTGAGTAGGTGTCAGCAATATGTTTCTGATGTATTTGATTGCCTATCTGGGCAACAGGAGGATTTGTGGCAACTGGGTGTATGTTGTGTGATTGACTCAGTGGGAAGTGGATCTGACACACAAACTACATTTTTGCAGGAAATCAGAAGGTGAAGGTCAAGAGTGCTGCCAGCTATGTGAGTGGGGTAGGTGATATTTTGTGTGACGTAATAGTGGGAGAGTGGTGTGAGGATAGTTCAGTACAGCGTTGTTATCTGGGTGGTGTGATGAATTGCGGGATTCAGTCACTTCTCCCCAGTGGGGAGCCTTTTCCTGGGAGGCTAGGAATGTGAGCCCACTATGTGATACCCTCCCTAGGGGTAGAGGCAAGCAGGACCCCACCGGGAGAGACTCCCCCTTGTGGACAAGGACGCCGTTCTGATGAGAAACTTCCTAACCAATCCACCTATAGCCCAGTGTTGATAAAACCTGCTGGAAGAAAACATGAAGAACAAGTTGACATTTGTTATTGTCATATAGAATCCTTGAGAAACCCTGAAAAGAACTACTTATGCAGTACTGAGATGAAGAAAACCACTGGAGTAACACTGAGCGCAAGTAGAACAAGAAGAAGGAGTGTAACGCTACGGTGGGAAAGTCCCAGCGCAGCGTCATAAACCTGGGAGGAGGAAATATGAGAGAAAGAGAGAAGTCCTGGAGTTCCAAATCAGCTGTCTGAACTGAGCAGAAGGAAACAGGGAAGAGCGGGTTCAGATGCTGGATGGAAGCTGGCGTATGCAACCTAATGGGTTACAGTTCAGGATAGGGATTTACAAAACACACAGGGGGCTTTTAGGAGCTGCAACATCCACCTTATGTCTATATAGTTTTACACAAACAAGGATGCAGGTTCTTTAAGATTCCATTCGTTGCTTTTTCACAGGCAGCCTGCAGCTCGCTATCTTTCCCTCACAGAAAGTCTTCCTATCCTTCCTCGTGTTTTTCCTTTCGCTAGGTAGTGCTGGTGCACCACCCATCTAGTTAAAGGGGATAGGTAAGATACTTTCCCTGGTCTAGCTCACCACTTTTGCAAAATTTTGTTGTAAATTCTATGGATGAACTGCAAATCTTAATATGAAACCAAATACGCAAAACAATTTTTCGCTATTTGTCAGAAATTAAAAACCCAACACTGGGAGAGTTTTTCTTCAGCTTTATTGCTCCCTCGTATGTGTGTCTAGTAAAAACACAGAATCCTCTGTGATAAGTCAATTCTAATTTTGTTTAGTTTCCCTGGCATTGATTTCATGTGAGAATGCCCCAAGCGTTCAGGGTACCATCCTATCCCCTTTACTTAGATAGGCTGCGCACCAGCGCTACCTAGAGTAAGGAAAAACTCCAGGAAGGGATAAGAAGATTTTCTGTAAGGGATAGCAAGCTGCAGGACTGAAGGACTGGAGCAGAATCCAAGGAAGGACTGTGTAAGAAGTGGTGGTGTGACCGACTATATGAGGGAGGGCTTCAAGGACGCACAGACCACTTACCGAGGGCACCGCAAAGCATGCTGAAATAATATTCCCCCTCCGAACTGCTGGCCCGGTGATGCAATTCCTGAGTCAGAAAGGTAACAGGGAGAGTGGGAGGCCCGGGTGGGCAACAAAAATAATGAATGGGACACTCATACTCATCTCAGTAAATAACAAGCATGGAAGAATAGTGAGAATCATTAATGGGTTGCTCATAGTCGTCCCAGTACAGAACAAGTCTTAGAAAAGAATGTGAATCATTACTGGAGTACTCATACTTGCAAGAACAAGTCCTGGAGAAGAGTGAGAATTATTACTGGATCACTCCTACTCATGCCAGTAAAAAGCAAGTGTTCAAACAGTATTGTTTGTCCTTATCAAGAAAAGGATTTGACATTGAGCTAAGAGAGACTCTCAAATTTGTATAACAGGAGGAGAGCAACAGAGCACCCAGGGAGGGGAGAAAACAAAACCAATAAGATCACCAGAGAACAAAACAACAGAAAGAGAGATAGAGAGAGAGAGAGAGATAGAGAAGTGGAAAAGCCCAATATTGGCAAATACCTGCCTACAAATACTTCAATAACCCAAATTTGCTGAGCAAACAGCCCACGGGAGAAGGGAGCCACTCTCTTCTGCCTCAGTTGTTTTGAAAGTTGTAGGGTCAGCATAGATTCGTTTTTGGACAGGGCACATATCTTTCCTTTGGACTCTCTGACAACTGATGAGCACCCTAGTTCGTTTGGTTAGGTAGGGAACCCCAATACTTTAGGGAAAGTCAGGCATTTTCATTTTTCTTGTAATAAAGAATACGTCTAAATGGAAGATCAGCATCTGTGTCCTCCTTCTGATCCACCACAGTGGAAACTACCTTGCTTCAAATTGCCAAGCTGAATGCTGGTGCAGGGGGAGCGGTGGTTTATGGTAGTCAAGTCAGACCCTTGAGTGTTGAACTTGGGATTGATATGATGTAATATGATATGGCCTATGCGCCTATACACAAGTGTTTCAAGGCACGATTGTGTGATATGATATGATATATGATATGATATGATATGATATGATATGATATGATATGATATGGTATGATATGATATGATATAAGTAATTTGTAATGCGCCTGTACACAAGTGTTTCTAGGCGTGACAAGACAAGGGAGGGAAGACAGAAGGAGGACAAGACAAATGATCTTACTAGGCCTTGTGTCATTCTGATCGTGCAAGTGCGAGAACAAGAAGTGCGATGTGGAAAGGGGGGAGTGCAAAGGGGGGGGAAGGGGAAACATGGAAGCATTGCACTGAGTAAGTGCAACCAGGGAAGTGCGGCTCTGGGTAAGTGTTAGGAGGCAAGGGACTTTAGAGGTTACAGTTGCAGTGCCTAAGTGCATGGTAGGCCTGGAGCCAGTGCAGGGGAGACTGATCAAGAAAGAGCCTGGTACTCAGTCAGACTCTGAGGGTAGCAAACCAACCAGTCGGTGCAGCAGTTAGGTAGGTCAGGAAGGTTAGCAGGGGAGGGAGAGAGAGAGAAAGCATAGGAGAAAAGGAATGTTTTGTTCTGCTTTTGGAACTTCAGGTGGTCTGGTTCATGTTTGAGAGGGACACGGAGGCCATTGCAGAGATAGGCACCTGAAGAGGAGAGAGATCTACCCCCCACTCTCTGCTTGGAGAAGCATCTGACCGTTAGAGAGTTGGAGGTAGCTCATCGAAGGGCTCGAGGAGGAAGGTATTTAAGAAGAGAGCACTGGATGTAGTGCAGGCCCTGGCCCCAGAAAGCTTTGTGGACAGTGCAAAGGGTCTTGAACTTGATTCTTGCAGCCACCGGGGAGCCAGTGGAGAGATTTCAGGGCTGGAGAGATACGGTCCCTGGGCTTGAGGCCAAGGATAAGTCTTGCAGTGCTGTTTTGGATTAGTTGCAGAGGACGAAGAGTAGCGGAAGGCAGATTGAGAAAGAGGCGAATGCAGTTGTCCAGCCTAGAGAGAACCACGGCTCTGTAGACAATGAGCTTGAGGAGGTGAAGCTGGTAGTGGGACCTCTGGGCGATGTCCGAGATGTGAGCAGAGAAAAAGAGAGTGGAGTCGAAGATGACACCAGTGTTTTTGCCTCACATGATGGCGAGGGCCCAAGGAGGGCGGCCAGAGTGAGAGAGGTAAAGTGGGAGTACGAGTCCCAATGAGAAGGATCTCTGTCGTACTGGCACTAAGGCAGAGATCGCTGGAGGTACACCAATCCTGAATCACGGATAGACAGTCAGGAATGAGCAAGAGAGGAGGAGAGCCTGAAGGAAAGCTGAGTGTAATCTGCATATCACTGAAAGTTTGAGGAGAAGGTGAAGACCAGGTGGGCCAAAGGGGCCAAGTAGAGGGTGAGAAGATAGAGCCCGGTGGAACGCCACTGGTGGATAGAGAGGTGGCAGAGAGAAACGAACCAAGTTGTTCCTGGGAGGCAAAGTTCAGGAGGAAGAAGGACAACCACTCCAGTGCCTGATCTGTGATGCCCAGGTTCTCACAGAGTCGATTGATCAGGTTGGTGTGGTTGACTTTGTCAAAACCAGAGGAGAGATCAAGTAGGGTGAAGGCAGAAGGAATGCTGAAATCTAGGTTAGAGAGCAGATCTTCACAGGTGTTCAGGAGAGCAGTTTCAATGCCTCTGGCAGCTCTGAAGCTAGACAGATGGTCATGGAGACAACCAACAGATTCAATGTGGAGAGTATGCTGGGAGATGGCAGCTTTTCCAGTAGTTTGCCCAGGAAAGGGGTGATAGAGATTGGGCGATCGTTAGCCAAACAGGTAGGATTGGCAGATGGCTTCTTGAGGAGAGGGTGCACAAGGTAGTGCTTAAGGAGAGAGGGAAAAGTTTCAATGGTTAAAGAGTGATTACAGAAAGGCTGGAGCGAGGGTGTCAATATGGTCCTTGATGGTTCTGGAGGATCAGGGGAGCACCTGTTTGGACAAAACCTTCATATATCGGACTTGTCTAGAAACCTTGCCAGGTGTTGTCAGAGAGAAAGAGCAGAAAGGAGGAGGGGAGGGAGAGTTGGCCAAAGGGCTGCCGAGAGAGGAAGAGGAAGATGAAGAGGAGATAGAGGACACAATGTCCTGAATTTTAGAGGTGAAGTGAGAGGCCAGAGCCGTACAGAGGGCCTGGGTGGGAAAAGGAGAGGTATAGACTGCAGGTGAATTGGCCAGTTCCTTGCAGATTTTAGTGAGTTTGGACGTGTTGGTAGAGGCCACAGTGATGCAGGCTTGAATGTGGGCTCTCTTCTTGGACAGGACAGAGAGTCTGTATTGACTTTGAAGCAGGCTGCAGGCCAGTTTGTCAGAGGATGCGCCCAAAACCCTCCACTACCAAGTGGAGGGCTATCATACCAAGAGTTGCATTTGAAGGTAGGCTTCAGCCAGATTCTCATGACAGGGGCAAGGATGCCCAGAGAGCTGGAGATAGATAGATGCAGATTAGAGAGTGATTTGTCAGAGTGTTAGTCAGCCACAGAAGTAGGAGGAGAAGAGAAAGTAGAGGCAAAGGCATCACTGACACATGCTTCATGGGCCGAATGACCACGATGGTAGGTGGCAGTGCTAAGGTGGGCTTTGCCTGAGGGATATGATATGATATGGCATTTATAACACACCTATACACAAGACCTTCAAGGCCTGACGAGGCAAGGGAGGAGTAACACAGGGAAGACAGAGGCAACAATCTTACTAGGCCAGGTGACATTGAGATTGTGCAAGTGCATGGAAGAGGGGAAGGGGAAAAGTGCAGGTGGAAAGGGGAGGGGCAGTGCAGTACATAGGACAACAGTAATAAATAAATAATGACGATAAATAAAAAGTGCAGACAGTTGGTGGCAAGTGCAAAGGTACGGGCAGAC
Organism: Ambystoma mexicanum; assembly: GCF_040938575.1. Lineage (NCBI taxonomy): Eukaryota > Metazoa > Chordata > Amphibia > Caudata > Ambystomatidae > Ambystoma > Ambystoma mexicanum. The sequence goes on from NC_090928.1 coordinate 677,357,563, forward strand.
ATCAGGTGTCAAGTGCTGGTAGGGGGCTGTAGGGATACAGAAACATTCCCCAAGTGCAAGGGTTGCCAGGGGGGCAGTGAATGTGTGCATCTGGCGGGGAGGGGACCTGGGCCCGAGATCAGAGGGTAGCCAGGAAACCAGTGCAGTTTCAGCCAGCGATCAGCAGGGGAGAGGAGGAGAGAAAGCAGAAGCAAAGAGGAAGGTGTTGAGGTGCTTCTGGAATCGGAGATGGTTCTCCTATAGTTTCAGAGAGGCAGGGAGGTTGTTACAGAAGGAGGACCCAGCAGAAGAAAGAGATCTTCCACCAACTCGTTGCTTGGAGAAGTGACTGACCCTGAGGGAGTTGGAGGCAGATGAGCGAAGAGCTTGAAAAGGAAGCTATTTAGGAAGAGAGAGAGTTGAAGGTATTGAGGCCCAAGGCCCCAGAAAGCCTTGTGGACAATGCAGAGGTTTTGAACTTAATCATCATTGCCACTGAGAGCCAGTTTAGAGATTTCAGTCCTGGAGGGATACGATCCCTGAGCTTGAAGCCAAGGACAAGTCTTGCAGTCCAGTTTTGGATGAGTTGCAGAGGGTGTAGAGTAGAGGCGGGCAGATTTAGAAAGAGGATGTTGCAGTATTCCAGCCTAGAGAGAACCAGAGCTCTGGGGACAGTGCGCTTCTGGGGGAAGGAGAGGAAAGGAAGAATACCTCTGAGGAGATGTAGCTGGTAGTGTCACTGCTTAGAGATTTCAGAGATGTGAGGAGAGGAGAGTGTGGAGTCGAAGATGACCCCAAGGTTTGTAGCCTCACAGGTGGGAGCAAGAAGATGGCCAAGAGAGGTCAGCCAGAGAGTGACAGGAAAGGCAGGGGCAGGTGTGCCGATGAGGAGAATCTCCATCTTACTGGCATTAAGGCAGAGATCATTGGCTACACCACTCCTGGATAGAGAGTTTCAGGTGAGAGAAAAGTAGAAAGTGGTCAGTCCAAGAGAGAGGAGTAATGAGAGGGTTAGAGAGGAGGATGTCAGAGGAGATGAGAACATCCAAAGTATGTCTGGCAGAGTGTGTCGGACCAGAGGGCAGAATGGAGCAAGCGTGTCGCAGAGGTTGCAGAAAAGCCCAGAGGAGGGATTAGAAGCATCCAATTGGATGTTGAGGTCTCAAAGGAGGGAAAGTTGAGAGGTAGAGGCAAGTAGAGAAGAGGAGGGGTCAGCCCACTATGAGAGGAAGAGGGCAACCTGGCCAGGTGGCCTGTAGATAGTGACCACTGTCAGAGAGAGGAGAGATAGAGATCCTGCAGACCAGGCATTCATAGAAGGAGAAAGGCCTGCATAGGAATGACAGAAGCAGGGAGTCACTCAGGAAAGACTAGAGCTACTCCACTTCCGGGTCAGTTGGTTATGGGCTCTGAGAGGATCTTGAAACCCTCAGGGGGAAGAGTGTCAAAATTTGTGACAGATCTGGCCATGAACCATGTCTCGGTGGGAGTGAGAAAATCCAGGTCAAGTTCTTCGAGGAGTTGACAGATGTCAGAGGAGTGTTTGACAGCTGTAATGCTCACCTGGTATCCATGTGGGCGCCACCCAGTCCGGACTGCTTCCGCCCTTGGACCCCTTCCCTTGGACTCTTGTTCGGCTGAAGACCTTGTCTGAAAAACCCAGGAGTTAGATTTAGCTTTATTGTTTCCTCTGTCCCGGAACCCACCTCCCTCGTGGGCCCAACAACCCCTTAGTGCTCTTCTCACCTTGCTTTTCGATAAGGTGCGCTCTCTGTGCAGGGGTGCGTTGGGGATGGGCACGTCGCTACCTAGTTGCTTCACTGGTGCGGGCCCTTCAGAGTCCAGACCTGCTGCAACTCCATTCGTCAGGTAAGTCTGTTGCTTTGACAGTTTGTCCTTTATTTTGCAATTGTCTCTATTAATGTCTTTCCTTCTTTTGTAGGTGCGGATGAAGTTCTCGTGATGTCGTGCTGCCTGGGTCGTGCACGAGATGGTAAGTGAAGCGCGGAGCACGGCGCTATGTGCCTTTTGTGCTAACCTGTTTATTGTCTCTAACTTGCAGGCCGCTATGCTGATCCGGACTGTATGTGCTGAGAAGATGGAGAGCGGTGAGTAGTGTTGAGCGAACCACCTACTGGCACTCTGCGTATTAATCAGCCCTTTCTTTCTACTTGCAGGTGGTTGAAGGCCCAGAATGAATGTGGACACAAAATGAGTTCGATGCAGGTAAGCTAGCGCCTTTTGCTGTTTTTAGATGTTGAAGAATAAACGCTTACTAATGCTGCATCTCTTTCTCTTTTTTCCCAGGTTGCGGTTTCCTTGATGGAGCGAGGTTCGCCGAGATGCTGGATGTTCGAGTTACTGGAGCGGAGTACGAAAGCGGGGCTCGCTAGAAGGTAAGCGAATACTAACAGTGTTCTTGTCCTTGTTCTTGCAGGTAGTCGGGGCCGGCATGCAGAGGAAAATTCCAACAGACCGCGGTGAACGTCATGCTGCGACTAGCGGAGCAACGCGAATCATGTTTCTGTAACTTGGGCGTGGCTTATATAGCCTGCAGGTATCCCAGGTGCCCCGAGGCCTGGCCTCACCTAAAATACTAGACTGCATGGCTCAGTTATGGAACTGAGCCATGCAGGGGCTTCCATGTTGTAAAAATGCCATTATGGGCCCAATTCACTGGCTTCCCACATGAGCCTGGCATCAAAGGCGCCAGGAATGACTCCAAGAGAGTCTGGGGGGACATGATAATGCCCATGATGGAAGTTTGTGGTGCAGCCCAGATGGCCTGACTGCCCAGGCGAGGGGCACGGGTCATGACAGCACCCCCCCCCAAAGCCCCTCCCAGGGTGGTTCTCGTGTCTGGTCTGGGCTTGGTGGGATAATCACGATGAAAACGCCATATCAGGCGTGGCGCACGGATGTAATGACAGGGTTCCCATGTCCTGCCTCGGGCCAGATCCCTTCCAGTCCACTAAATAGTATAACTTTGTTCTGACGTACTTTGAGTCCAGGATATTTTTGACCTCAAACTCCGGTTTTTAATTGACCATTACCGGTTCAGGCGGAATGGTTACTCGAGTTCCAGGTTGAACTGGTTTCAAGAGAGACACATGGAACACAGGATGAATATGCATGTTAGCCGGTAAGGACAGTTTAACTGCAGCTGGGTTTACAATAGCTTTGACAGTGAAAGGCCTTAAATATTGTGGGCAAAATGTCCAGGTTCCTTTTATAGGCACATGTTTTTAAGCTAACCAAACTTCGTCTCCCACCTAATAGTCTAGGGCCTTCTCACAACGTTGATCTTAGTATTTCTGTTGATGGTCCTTCGTTTGACTTAAATGTTCGATGGCACATGTGAAGGCCTGAAAAATTATGGTTTGCAAGGTTTTAATGGCCGGCATTTGCAGAGTCGTTGACACGTCCAGTTCGAAGGTGCGTGGATGTCTGCCGTATATTGTGAAAAATGGGGTCTGTCCCGTACTGCTGTGTAGGGAATTGTTATACGCATACTCCGCTATCCACAGCAAGTCCTTCCAATTCCCTTCCACTTGATGTAGCATACAGTGCAGGTACTGTTCGAGCGTTTGGTTCGTTCTCTCCGTTTGGCCATCCATTTGGGTGTGGTGGCTAGTGGATAGCCTGATGTCAATTTGAGCCATTAAACAGTATTTTCTCCAGAAGTTGGACACAAATTGGGTACCTCGATCAGAGATCAGCACAGAAGGGAACCCATGAAGGCGTATGATGTGTTCGAGGAATACCTTCACCAGGCTGGACGCATTTGGGAGACCTTTAAACGGCAGGAAATGGGTCATTTTTTAAAACAAGTCTTCGACCACTAGAATGGTATTGTATCCCTGACTAGATGGTAAATCGGTGATAAAGTCAAGAGATAACGTATGCCAGGGTACTGGCGGAATCTCCAGTGGTCTGAGGAGCTGAGCTGGTTTCTGCTTAGACAGCTTGTTTTGTGCACATACGGTGCAAAAGATGATGAATTGAATAAAATCCTTACGCTGCGTGGGTAACTTCGCTTTACTTTGGCTAGAGTTTTAGCAATTCCAGGGTGGCCCTCAACTAGGGAGTCATGACACCCTGAGATGACCTGGTCTTGAAGCTCTTTCTTGGGTAAAAACAGACGGTTTCTGAAGTACAGTAGTTGGTCCTTGATTGTATAGGGTTCTCCCCGCGAATCCCATTCTTGTAGCAACTCGGGAGTCATCTCGTGTCGGATCTCCTGCTGCAGCTTGTCCTGAATTATCGTGGTTTGTAATACCCAGGAGCTTGTCACTCGGGATGATAGCCACGGGATCAGGGGTCGTGTACACCAGTTCATTAGTACCCATGCAGGAAATGGCGTCGGCTTTTCCGTTTTTGACTCCAGGTTGAAAAAAGTGATCACATAATCATACTCCGCAAAGAAAAGGGCCCAGCGTAACTGTCGTGAGGATTGGGCCTTGGCAGTCTTTAGGTGTTGTAGATTTCGATGGTCTGTTATCATGGTGATAGTGTGCCTGGCACCGAGAAGATAGTGTCGCCAGGCCTTGAAGGCTGATTTGATGGCTAGGAGCTGCTTGTCCGTGATAGCGTAATTGAGTTCAGATGGTGAAAACCTATGGGACCAGAAGGCTACAGGGTGCAGCTGGCCGGTTTTGTGGGTCCCTTCGTGAGAGAACTGCACCCATTGCCATGCTGGAGGCATCTGTTTCCACCACATACGGCAGATCCGGGCGAGGGTGTTGTAAGATCGGGGCAGAAGTGAATCTCACCTTGAGTTCTTGGAAGCCCTTTTCTGCCTCTTCCGTCCACTGGAACTTCTTGTTGCACTTTCTCAATAAAGATGTGATTGGATGCACTATTTGAGAAAATCCTAGAATAAAACGGCATTAAAAATTTGCAAAGCCAAACATGCTCTGGATCCCTTTGAATGAATTTAGGGCTGGACAGTTTAGAATGGTGTCAACCTTATGTGCATCCATTCGGATTCCCTTTGGAGTGAGGATGAAGCCGAGGAACTCCACCTCGGTGACGTGAAATGAACATTTTTCGAGTTTGGCATAGAGATGATGCTGGCGGAGCTTCACAAGGACAGAACGAACATGCTTGACCTGGTCCTGTTTTCAGGCTTAGTATACTAGGATATTGTCTATGTAGACCAGAGCACAGACATCAATCAGCTCTCTCAAGACATCGGTCATGAAATACTTGAATGCAACAGGGGAATTGCAAAGGCAGAATGGCATTAACTGGTATTCATACAGGCCATATTTGGTGCAAAACGCGGTCTTCCATTCATCTGCCTTTTTAACTCGGACGAGATGATATGCTCCTCTAAGGTCCAATTTGGTGTAGATTGGGGCATCTTTAACTTTGTCTAACAATTCCGGAATAAGTGGCGGGGGTAACGATTTTTAACAGTGATTTGGTTCAGTGCACAAAAGTCGATGCAAGTCCTCAAATCTCCTTCCTTCTTCAGCACGAAGAATAGGGGAGATGCTGCTGGTGACTTTGAGGGGCGAATAAAACCATTAGCCAGGTATTGCTCTAAGTAGGCTTTCAAATGTTGATTCTCTGGTTCCGTAAGTGCATAGATTCGACCACAAGGGATTTGGGCTCCTGGTACCAGATCGATCTGGCAATCATATGGCCTGTGTGGTGTCAAGGTGTTAGCTTGTTCCTTTTGAAACACATCCTGAAATTCCTGGTACTCAATCGACGGGTACCGATCACACCCAGGGTTATTTCTGCGGTTCCTTGGACTGATGGGCTTGTTGTTGTTGACTTTCTTCCTTTGTAATAGCAAGTAGGGGTACAGCCTTTGGAAAAGACCAGTTCTCGTGCATGCCAATCTATATGCGGATTGTGTGCAACCAACCACAGCATCCCAAGGATAAACCGGAACTGAGGCGCCTTGATGAGGTCGAAAGCAATAGATTCCTGGTGGCCATCCTGACACAGAGGGTTAGAACTGTCGTGCACTTGGATACTGGGCCGGAAGCGATTTCTGTACCATCTATGTTGGTCTCGGTGGTCGACTTAGGTCATAGAGAGAGCCCCTTTTTTGCACCATATAATTCCCAACTGCTCCACTGTCAATGTTTGATTCTACAGTATGCATCTTAGACGGCTGTTGGTGGTTGATTAGAATCATGGGCAATGCAAAATGGGAGGTCTGAAGTTGACTTTCTTCGCTCGACAAATGGACCCCTACATTTGCCAGGCTTGGTAGTTTTCCGACTCTTTGATTGTGATTTCCTTATCCGTGGCTCCCACGGTTCTCCTTGGTTGCTTTACTGGACACTCTTTGAGGCAATGACCTGCTTTTCCGGAGTGTAGGCATAACTGCTGTTCCCTTCTCTTGTCTCTCTCAGCTTTGTTTAATGGAGGTCTCACCCCTCCCAGTTGCATCGGTTCCACCGAGTTATCTGTCACCCGTGGAACATGGTCCTTAAACCGCACAAACATAGGGCGAGTGTCTGGCCTGCTCCGATCTCCCCTCCGATCTTGCAACCTGTGATCAAGTTGAACCACAAGGTTGATGAACTCCCCACAGTCTTTCGGTGGATCCACCACTTGGGCAAGTACATCCTTTAGCTCCCCCCTTAGGTCCCAATGAAATAGCGTGGTCCTCTTCTCCTCCGGCCACCCTGCTTCGACCACAAGCCTGTTGAAGGTCGCTATATATGTTAATAAGTCTTGGTTTCCTTGACGGAGAGACAAGAGTTTGGTATCTAATGCCTGTCCATGAGTACGACGGGCAAAGAGCTTTTCCATCTCTTGCTGGAAACCCCCAAAATCACGTAACAGAGGGTCATCCTGACTGACAAAAGGTACAGACCAGTCAGCAGCACTGCCGCTCAAATAAGACAACACAAAGGCAACCCGCGACTGATCATTAGGGAAGGCTCTAGGTCTGCAAAGAAAATGGAGGCGACACTGGTTCATGAAGGTGGCAAATTTCCTAGGGTCCCCCGTGAAACGCTCCGGTGGGGCTAACGGAACTTATCCTGGAAGAGTGATCTGTACCGGATTGATTGGTGGTGTTGGCATTGATGAAATATTCCCAGGCAATGGAGCTTGTCTGGCCTGTGATTGGAGAAGCTGTCAGCTTAGCTCGTCAGTGCGTTCCTTAGAGACTATCAATTCCCTCCACAAGGCGTTGGTCTCCTGCCTGGCTGAATGCACTCAGCATGTAACTGCCCCAACAGCTGAGATAACTGGTCAGTTTCTGACGCCCAGGTGGATTGTGTTTTGTGAGGCTTCATTCTGTAACGCTCACCTGGTATCCATGGGTGAGTTAGATTTAGCTTTATTGTTTCCTCCAACCTGGATCCCACCTCCCTCGTGGGCCCAACGACACCTTAGTGCTCTTGTCACCTTGCTTTTCTATAAGGTGCACTCTCCGTCCTGCCGTTCTGTGCAGGGGTGTATTGGGGATGGGCACGTTGCTACCTAGTTGCTTCACTGGTGCAGGCCCTCAGAGTCCAGACCTGTTGCGACTCCGTTCGTCAGGTAAATCTGTTGCTTTGACAGTTTGTCCTTTATTTTGCAATTGTCTCTATTAATGTCTTTCCTTCTTTTGTAGGTGCGAATGAAGTTCTCGTGATGTCGTGCTGCCTGGGTTGTGCACGAGAAGGTAAGTGAAGCGCGGAGCGCGGCGCTATGTGCCTTTCGTGTGCTAACCTGTTTATTGTCTCTTTCTTGCAGGCCGCTATGCTGATCCGGACTGTATGTGCCGAGAAGATGGAGAGTGGTGCGTAGTGTTGAGCTAACCGCCTACTGGCACTCTGCGTATTAATCAGTCCTTTCTTTCTTCTTGCAGGTGGTTGAAGGCTCGGAATGGACGTGGACCCAAAACGAGTTCAATGCAGGTAAGCGAGCGCCATATGCTGTTTTTAGATGTTGAAGAATAAACGCTTGCTAATGCAGCTTCTCTTTCTCTTTTTTCCCAGGTGCAGTTTCCTTGATGGAAGGAGTTCACTGAGATGCTGGATGTTCGGGTTACTGGAGTAGAGTATGAAAGCAGGGCTCGCTAGAAGGTAAGCAAATACTAATGGTATTCTTGTCCTTGTTCTTGCAGGTAGTCGGGGCGGGCATGTGGAGGAAGATTCTAACAGACCGCGGTGAACATCACGCTGCGACTAGCAGAGCAACGCGAAGCGTGTTCTGCAACTTGGGCGTGGCTTATATAGCCTGCAGGTATCCCAGATGCCCCTAGGCCTGGCCACATCGAAAATGCTAGACCGCATGGCTCAGTTATGGAACCGAGCCATGTGGGGGCATCCATGTTGTAAAAATGCCATTATGGGCCCAATTCACTGGCTTCCCACATGTGCCTGGCACTAAAGGCGCCAGGACTGACTCCAAGAGAGTTTGGGGGGACATGATAAGGCCCTTGAGGCCATGATGGAAGTTCGTGGTGCAGCCCAGATGGCCTGACTGCCCAGGCCAGGAGCAGGGGTCATGACAACAGCAAAGCGAGAATTGAAAGTAGCGATGTGTAGCAATTTCTAGATTTGAAAGACTTCCTTGTGGGGTACAGGCTTGAAGTGCACCCAGTGGAAGTGGGAGAGGAACCCGAGAGTGGGCAGAGGAGCCAGCGAGGCGCTAGTAGGAATAGCAGGAGAAGGAAGGAAGTTGAAACGACATGGGAGACGCCTATCAAACATGCAGAGATTGGGCTGAGGACCCTGAACCAAGACAGTACCATTCTGATAGACATTAACGATGACCGTGGAGGAGTAGATGGAGGCCAAAGGGTGTCCCACTGAGTGCCACCATTACTGGGCGGGGAAGGCATAGAAGAGAGAGCTGAGATCATATGAACGGTCCATAGGTCTGGTGATGGAACGACAACAAGGATATCGGCAAGGGTCTGACTGGAGGAAGCACTGAAGAGGGTATCAGCGATAGAGAGACCTGGGCTGGAAAACAGGATGTCCATATTGAACTACTTCCTTCTAGACTTAGTGAGAGGGATAGGAGATAGAGTAGCACTTAGAGAAGATGAAAGAAACAGAAAACAAAACATAGAGGATGTGAGGAGAGGAGGAGGAGGAGGGGGATCCCCCCTCTTCTAACCATGATCTGATGAAGGATTCCACATGGTGTCAGGAAATCCACGATGAGTTGCTGCTAGTTCATAAACAATTAGCAATATGCAGGTACTATTACAGGGGCGTCCCACCCATGCAGGTGATGCTCAGGACCCTGTTCCTGTACCTAACAATGTCTGTATGTTTGTATGTTTAAATGTGTTCACTACACAGACGACCGCGTTTTTAAAGTTATCCACGTTCTGAAATCTACATCATGTCTCTGCGATTGCTGCCCGGTAGACATTTTCAAGGGCTCACTCGAGCTTCTGGTTCCTTGGATGACAAAGCTCACCAAGCTCTCCTTTGATGAAGGTCTAGTCCTTTCCTCCCTCAAGGAGACATGGATTACACCTCTGCTAAAGAAGACCAATGCAGATCCTGAAATTACTTGTAACTATCGACCAATCACAAACTTCCCTTTTATTCTCAAGATCATGGACAAATTGGCATACATACAGCTGCAGAGACACATTGAAGATCATTACACCTTGGGGTCACATCAATCTGGCTTCAGAGCTCAGCATGGGACAGAACTGGCTATGCTGGATTTTAAATCCAGCTTGGCCACCAAAGTTGATCGGGGTCATCCAGCCGTGCTGATGCTCCTATACCTTTCTGCGGCCTTCGATCCAGTGGACCACTCTCTTCTGATGACAAGGTTCAAGGATCATACACATTGCTCCGAGACGGCCACACAATGGCTCTCTTTGTTCCTTGGCCCTTGACCTGTTCGGGTAGCAGTGGGCGAAGCAAGCTCCTCCCCTGTTCTTCAAACATGTGGTGTCCACCAGGGCTCATATATTTCACCAACCCTGTTTAATGTCTATATTAGACACCTGCTTGACTTACTGGACGCCCTGGGTGTACAGTATACAAATTATGCTGACGACACCAAAGTCGTTTTTGATCAGAGGAAGTATGAGCCGGCAACTCACTCGCCTTGAACTGCGACAAAACAATACAAAACAATACAAAGACAAAGCAATTGGTATTTTGTTAGCAAATGTTCTTTGAATTAACAATGGAAGATGAAGCATGTGGAAAATAGGTCCGGCAAAAGAATTCCCAGTTTACCAGACTCTGCTAAGAATGGGTCATTTCACAGAGAACTGAGTCTTGACACCATATCTGATGTGTCCACGATTGCCTGGGTAGAAGTGTTTTTAAAATTCTTTGTCACAGAAAAAAGCTGTATTGCATCTTAAAAGATGTTTGGCAATGTGATAGAGGCATGTATGTACCACGGGTAGTGTATGTAAAAGAGACATTGTTATGGACAATCCTGGTATGCAATTTAGATCAAGCAATATTACCCCATCCTCATAAAAAAAAAATATTGTTAACATGTTTCTCAGTGTTGGCATACAGTGCAGCGGGGGTGGGTGGAGGGGATAAATGCTGAAATCTGTAAGCCATCAAATAGATTCCATGAATATATTTCAAATGTACAGGGATAAAAGCAAATGTAATTTGGCCCATGTTGTATAAACTGTGTGTAGCTATAATGAGAATGTGCTTTAACTGCACAGGACTGAAAGCCTCATTGGCAGAACATATAGTAAACATTCTGGTGGACTTAATATGTCCAGGTTGTTTGTATCAATTAGAGACATTGGGCCACATTAAGGCCATGGCGCTCCCGTAAGGAAGGGTGCCGGTACGGGAACGGCACCCTTCATTACGGGATGCCCTATTACGAGGTTCCCTTGCGGGACCCGGTAAGGATGCTTGGTAAAACCAGGCGTCCTTAGCGGGTCGCGCGAGGGGACCAGGGAGCTAATAACGGGCCACTTATTAAAGGGCCCGTTATTAGCTCCCTCCCCATTCATAATTGAGCCCTATGGGTGCTCAAATGGGAATGGGGATCGTTTTTTCCAATGAGGACTTACCGGGTCCTCCATGGTTGGAATAGCCCAGTAAGTCCTCAATGGAGGAACCCGGTACTGGAACCCGGTATGGAGGCAGCCATGCCCTTATTAAGGGCATGGCTACCTCCATACTCGTAATGATGCCCATTGGCATCTATGTATAGAAAGCCAAGAAAGGATTTTGTATTCTCTATTCTGCAGGAGGCAAATATAAGATGATTTAGACCAGCTGTTTTCCACCTTTCAAGTGTGATCTCTAGATTATGTGATTGGTCCCTTAAGCAGCTTCTAGAGTGGTCAATTAGATTGAGAAAGAAATATTTAAATGTGTGATTTTTTACTTTTTATGTGTGGACATGGTAATCATAATGGTTTTATGGTTTGTAATGGCTTTTACAGTTTGGGACTATTATCTGGTGTTTAGAGGAAATAAGGAATCTTGAAATTATTTTAGGGGCTGATGTTTTTATAGATGTGTTGGTCATATTTTGAACATTGACTATATATTTTGGATGTACCATAATATACATTTGTTTACAAAATAAAGCTGATTGACTGACTGAATTTGTAAGTACTATAAGAGTACAGGAATATGTATTACATGTGATTTATATAAATACTCAATTAGATACATTCTATGGAAATAAACAACATACATGACACCGTTTAAATGGAAAAAAGCAACTAGATCAGTTAATTGCATGCTAGAATTCTCATCCTAAAATTAAAAACAATACATTCAAAAAGAGCCCTAATTAATTATACATATATAAAATAAACAGAGAGATGCAATAAAAATAAAAATGAGCATGTCAAATGTCTAAACTATGTATACTAATAAAGAGGCATACAATCAAATTGCAGAAACATGATAACAAAACCACAGTCACCACATAGAAATAAATAACAAATACAAAAATGTTCATGAAGGATCGACTCGTTTTGGCAATAAGGCTACTGATTTCTCCACGCAGCCTTCCTCATGATCAGAATTAATTCACTAGATATTCTTCTGGATTTAAAACAACATGATCCAATCAATGAATCCATGCAAAATGTGAATCAAATTATTAGACACACTTAATTACATTCCCCATTGTAGGTTAAATAAAAGATTCAAATTCAATTCTCAATTGAAACAAGTATTGGTGATACCAACCATTTTGGCTTTTGTGTAGGCATAGGAAAGGTACTCGACAGGCACTGTCGTAGTGGTGTTAACTGCCCATTGATGGTAACAGGTGCTAAATGGTGCAAGTACCTGGGCATCTAATAGCAGAGCCTGGCAAATGCTTAATACTTATACACAAGCAAAAACTGGTGGCATTGACAATACTTCTTTTTAAAAGAATTTTACTGAAGGACACTCAGAGTGCTTATAAATCGAGTGGCTGAAGGCAAACCTGGTAAGACTTTTTTATTACACCAGTAGAAGGTTTACAACTCCAATAAGGTAATTGACTCTCAGAACATAGATTTGAAAAAACACTGCGGCCACTTCGAGTGCAAAGTTTTATGGCAAGGCTTGATTAAAGCAAGCCCAAAGAGTTCCCATGAGGAGGTGTTTTGGGCGGGGAGGGGCAAGAACTGGGCGGGAATGGCTATAGGGATTAGCATGGCCATGAGCAGGCAATGGGTGGGCAAATAGCCAAACAACACCTATAGGCTGTGTGTCTCTTCTCGCATGCCATTCCTCCCTATCTGTATACTAATGCACTAGTTGCGATTTATAGGTGTCGCAAGTGACACCTAATAGCCCAAACTAATAAATAAGTTGCCCAAGTATAAGCATGTTTACAGGATTCCAGATATGAATTATGAGATGTCGGTTACTGCTTAGGAGCTTGATTGATAGTAATATGAAACTCTATATTAATAAATCAACATGTTTGTTCTTAACAAAGATTAAATGGCTCATTCGGGCAGGAGGATAGCTCAGGGGCAAAGCGTTAGTCTTAGCAACAAGACAATGCATAACAGCACCGGTTTGAATCCTGGTCTCGCGCTTAGAAAATGGTCATCTGTATGAAGCGCGTTATTGACCAAAGACCATGCCATATTCTGTTTAACGATAAATACCACATTTGTGACTATTCCAGAGTATATGTAAATTTCTGCTTTGCTTGGTTAATACTAAAAATATAGCCTCATTTTATTGAGCTGGTACAGTGTTAGCTGTAACAGCAATACCCTGTCGGGTTTATCATTTCTAGGGAACAGAAAATATACATGAAATGAAATTACACTCTTGACTACATATGGGGCCTCATTACGAATCAGGCGTTAAGGGGTTAACGGCGCCGACCCTTAACGCCTGATTACAAGGTCCCTTAGCGCCATGGTGATATTAATGCCTGCTTTTTGCAGGCGTTAAAATCCATGGCGCTAAGGGACCATGGTGCTAATTACGCCACCGTAATTTACGGTGGCGTAATTAGCGCCTTCCCCACTCCCATTATGCCCTATGGGGCAAAAATGGGAATGGGGATTTACCGCCCCACTCACCTTGGAATGGGGCGGTAATGGGGTTACACCATGGTGGTAAGGGTACGACCCAGGCGGTAACTTACCGCCTGGGTCGTAATGAGGCCCATGGTGTTTATTAAAGTGAGTAGATGTAAATCTTAGCATGCTTTTATATTTAGGAATCATGTTTTGCCTCGGGCATATACTGAGACTACGACATTTGTCAGTGGTGCCATTTTGGGCATGTGTATATCCTGAAACATAAACATAATCAATTTCTGTATCACAAAAATATGTTAATATTAACAAACCTGTCCACCATCTTGGCTGAGTGTACCACTTGATTAATGGAGTCTTTCCAGGTCTTTTGAGAATAATAAAGAGGAATACTGCAATGTAACCTTAATATTCCACCAGAAAGTACATTATGGGGATTCAAAAGCAAAATCAGTATATTGTATTGGCACATTTTGCTCATGTATGATTGTGCTCAGAAATCGACTGTCATCTACGTGTTGTGTAGTCACATTTTATGTATACCGCACGTTTAATTGAGTCTAAGGCTGATAAATAATGTTAGTCTGAAAGTAAGAATCCACCATACTGGTAAGGACATCTTACTTTAGTATAGCAAAACCAAAATAATTGTATTAGCATCATATAACAACATTTGCCAGCTATTACTATTATATGCCCATAAAGTATCTTGATTTCTCAGGTAGTGCTCTGGTACTCACACGATATAGCATATATTACTTTACCAGATAATACCACTAAAAGCCCAATTACTGATATTTGCTACGCTTGTGCTATTCACATCATACCCAGATATTTTCATCAGAAACCCAGGATATGTTATGTTACTAGCATGATGTATGCAGTGTTCTGCTGCCATTTGCATGGTTTACAGTAGCTCTGGTGGATATGAAATGGAGCTGGGTAGATTAGGTTAGCGGGGACAGAATTAAAATGCAGGATAGCTTTGTTGATGCATGAAGACCGGAAGTGCCCTGAGCTCTGTGTGCGGCTCCGTTCCTAGGTATCTGGTGTCAAGTGCATAGATGCTTTTCTTGTCAGAAGGGGAGCCTCATGTGCCAGTGTTGCCAGAGTTGTGGTGTGTATGTTTGTTTGTAGGTACAGTGTCCTGATTTGTTATGTCTCTTGGGAGGGGTGTTCAATTCCCATTTATGATTGGCTTGGTATGAATATTGTGTTTTGGAAAGTAGAATATGAGCATGTTAGTTCTGGGTAGCAATGCTAGACCTTGAGGAACAGGCAGGTGAGGGCTGCAGACAATCCTGTAATCACGTGTGGGAAATCAGAACATTTCATAACAAGGCATGAAACTGGCATGAATGGCAATGCACAGTTTTAAAAGTCGTAGTAAAACGTGAAAAAGGCCTAAAAAGGAAAATCGAGTTGGTGTCCTCCCTGCGCTCATTCCACTGACCTCTGCAAAGAGCTCCCTTTTCAGTTTCTATCTTGGCCACTGTCATGCGACCGTAATGTAATTGCATCATTGCCATGCCATATACAGGTGATCACAACATGGTCAAGAATATGAACAGTAGCATAGTCGTGCTAGATTTCACTATACCCAGGTAGCAGAGCTGTGCCAGATTCCATATGTCCAGTTGATGTAGTAGTACAAAATTCCATTATAACAATTTAGCAAGGCAGCTAGGAAAGTTGAACTATGCACACTCAGGCGGGTAACACCAAATACAATTCAGCCTAGTCAGCACAGTAAATTAACAAATGTATATGGTCAACAACAAGCACAGCGCTCAGATTCCAGCATATCCAGTTAGATCTGCCAGGCCAGGTTCAGCATGGGACTGTATGTGTGTGTGGTTCTGGGAGATAAATGATAGTAGTGCTGAGAGCAGTGGGTGTATGTGCATTGTTAGGGGGGGAGGGGTGTGTGTGTGTGTGTGTGTGTGTGTGTGTGTGTGTGTGTGTGTGTGTGTGTGTGTGTGTGTGTGTGTTTGTGTTACTATCCTTGTGGGGACTTGGGTGTGTAAACATGCACACGCTGTGGGGACTTGATTTCACTGTGGGGACCTAAACCCAAGTCCCCACATGGTAATATGTCCCAAATGACTTAAAATGGCCTAAAAGACATCTGTGCCAATTTTTACAACTTTTGAAAAAATGGGCTTGTGGGGACCTGTGTTTATTTTGGTGTGTGGATTTTTTTCTCAGCTCTGCCCCCGTAGGCTGGATGTGGTATTGCAGTGATCAACACACGGACAGGAATTTAAACACACTTCATAAATCTGATGCCCTACATGCTTAGGCAGCAGACAGCAGATTCATGGGAACCATTTATAAACACTCAAAATTGTGTTTTAATGGCCTAAACTCTTTCCTCGTTGTGTTTAAATGGAAAATACATGAAATAAAGCAGGGTGTTTTGCATTTTGTATGTTTACAGACTTTTATAAAAAATCAATACTAAACTGAAGTATTTCCTTATTGCACAACACATTTCCAGATTCAATTTAAGCACCAGCTTCTTTTGCAACAAACCAATCAAAATGTGACTTAACTTCCTTATGTTTCTGTAAATATGTTGAAGTCCCCACAGAGGTGGTGCGTGATTATATTGAATTCCACACTGTGAAGATCTTACACATATTGGGCCTCATTACGACCGAGGCGGTAAGGGGTTTACGGCAGCGTAAACAGCGCCGACCCTTACCGCCTGAGTACGAGGTCCCTTAGCGCCATGGCGGATTTAACACCTGCTTTTAGCAGGTGTTAAAATCCATGGCGCTAAGGGACCATGGAGTTAATTACGCCACCGTAATTTACGGTGGCGTAATTAACGCCTTCCCCACTCCCATTATGCCCTATGGGGCAAAAATGGGAATGGGGAAGGGTAAATGGGGATTGGGGACTTACCGCCCCGCCAAGGTCGGAATGGGGCGGTAAGTCCGCCAACCACCATGGCGTAAACATAGTTTACGCCATGGTGGTAAAGTCACGGCCCAGGCGGTAACTTACCGCCTGGGTCGTAATGAGGCCCATTGTGTGCAATGATGCCATCTTGCCTTTAGTATGATATGTGAATTAGTTGAATGTTAGCTTGACATTTATTTCACATGGTTGATGTTTATTTGATACCAATTGGATCTCATTACAAGTTCAGTGGTAAGTGGAAAAAGTGGCAGTAATGGAATTCCTGCCACTTTACCTATCTGCTGTTATAATGGTTTTTGAAAATGGATGTTAATTCTTCTGGTGGAATTAACCCTGTAGATACTAGCACCAGATGAATAAACATTGAAAACCAGAAATAATTCCACCAGGGCTAAATCCACTGGAATAATTAGTGCCGGAAACAAAAATGCTAATTCCATCGTATGTTCAGGTTGAAATACTGGACTAAACACTACCAGAAATAGGAGCTAATTGAATCAAAAACAAAAGGTGAAGGTAAATGCATTCAGGTGATGGAAATGAAGCCACAGGCGCACCCAATTGGCCATGAAAGGGTATGTGAGGCCCATACCTCCTCCAGAGACATTTTCCAACACTATGCAGCCACTATATGCAGCCACTAGACATAGCAAACCCCAGGCTCTAAGAGTTCCTTCTGTACATTAAGATGAAGAGGCATGCACAGCTGCATCACAGAGTACAACCAGCACACATTTACAGGAAACACCTTGCAAGGATAGCAACCATTCCTTGGGTTAAGCAATCTCCCTGGGCACTACCTGATGAACAGCTGATAACAATTTAGCGCCTTAACAGAGAGACGTCAGCTGAGCTACTCTCCCTGATAAAGGCAAATCTGCAAAGAATGATCAACACAAGAACAGCCATCCTGCCATTGCTGAATCTTTTGTCAGTGCTGTACGTTTTCAGAACAAGCACCTTCCAGCACATTATGAGCATGCTGCATGGCTTGTTACAGCCCATGTTTTCAATTGTGCTTGCCCAGGTTCTGGACACTGTAGAGGAGCAGCTGAATGCCTCTGCAGGATGTCCCGCCCTCCTACTGCCTGTATTTTGGGAGGCTGAAAGTGCACCATGTTTGACACCAATAGTTGTGACCATACCGCGTAGAGTATTTGAGAAAAGATACCCATTAAGAAAGCCATACCTGATGTACCCCCATAAAGATGACAATCTCTTGGAAGAGATTCCTGAAGGAATATGAAGATGGAAGAAGGAGAAGCTGGTGACATCACAAGAAGTGAGATTGACGCACTGAGAAGAGTGGCTGAAGAAGAGGATGTATGGACCTTATAGAAACTGATGACGAAATATGGAATTGCATGAACATCATTATGCAGAAATTAAGATTGCACGCGTAAAGAGCACTGCAGAAAATGCAAGCCGTTTAATACTGTACAAATGCATAAACGCAAGTAGAACAAACAATCTTAGAAGCTATCTATACATAGTGAATAGGCTGCAGGCAAAGCCATCTTTATATAGTGTCTGGACATCAGTGTCACACTTTTAGTAAGTTCAAATCCACAGAGAAAGAAGGATTGAGAGATGTTTGTGTCGCAGCACAGAATTAGCTGGAGATCACAGACTTGAAGGGTGAAGATGTTTGGCCTGGTGTCAAAGCTGAAGCAGCCGAGAACTGGTTATCTATCCATGAAGAACAGAAACCGTGAGACGTTGAATCATCTCGTGTTAAGGTGCAAAGAAGGAACACCATGAGTGCCAAGTTTATTAAAGGCAATGAATTGCTTTAAAACAGGCTGCAATACGGGCTCTTGTCACGTAAACCAAGGATGTAAATAGGAGTTGGGCATGCAGACCAGAACTGTGATAAGCGTGTGCCTGTACTCCCTTTTATTCCCAAGAGAAGAGAATCTCCTGCAAGGCCAAGTTCAAGGGCAGTCTGCATGGCAGAAGGCCTGGGCGATGAGAGATGAGGGGCTAATTGGGTGGGAAGCAAAAGTCATGCCCACCTCCCGGCACCTGGGAATGAACTTATGTGCTGCTAAGGAGCCGAATGTTCCAGACATGGTAAAAGCGTGCCAACTAGTTATAGGGGGCCCTATAGCAAAGGGCTTTATAGGAGCCAATAGTATTATGTGTGCTTAATAAGTGTTGAAGATGACTTGCACTAGGGGTGGGCATAAGTTGTCCACCTGACTATAGAGACCCAATCACAACCTGTTCCTATATAGAAATTTTACTTAGATGTTCCCCTTGACCCAAACACAACACCGCCATAGGTTTCTTTTATTTGCTACATAGTATGACATCACTTATGATCGATTTTCAGTACTTAAGTGTATTTATACGTGATTTGCATTGAGAGCTCGAGCAAATGTCCGTTGATGTCCATTGTAACTCCCTATTTTAGACAATTGATATTAAAACAGTTGCATGAGACGTTTTGCCATCTACCTGAGTCGGTCTGATTATTTGGTGCAAGAGTTATTCTGCATCCCTTTCATGCATGACATGTTACTGATTAAGGACCTTGAGTTCAACACGCTCATGCAGTATGCAACCGAGTACATCTCCCTGCCCATCACCCATGCACAGGTAAAGGCAACAAAGGCACAGTTGTTTATGACATCCCACTTCCCCAACATCATTGCAGCACTGGTGACATTGGTGGTACCCAAAGCATTGGAAGAGGTGTACCGTAACGGGAAACAGCAACATTCTCTTAACACACAGGTCACCTGTGATGCCGAGCTCAATGCGACCCATTGCTATGCCTGCTACTCCAGGTTCCACCCATGATTCCATGCCCTTGTGCAACAGTACACTACCAGTATATATGGTGACCCAACAAGGCCAACAGACCTGGATCCTGCGTAAATACAGTCAACATTAAACACACATTCAGGGTTCACAAGTGCAAAGGGTAGGACCGATGAGGAGTTTAACTTATGTGATTGTAATGTAATGCATGACCTATCACAGCCCTGTGCTATGACCTGCCCTGTGACCAAGCACATAAGAAGCTCTAGCCCACTGGACAAAGCCCTGCAGGATAACATCTGGGCATGAAAGGAATGCAAAAAGCCAAATGAACAATGTCTGAACTACAAGTCTCCCAATGTATAAGAAAGCTATGCCTAGATAGAAGATGGCACAGTTCTCTGCTGTAAGATGACCGACGTAACACTGACAAGCAGAGATGGCACAAAAAGTGCATCGTATGAAGGAGGATCACGGTCACAAAGTGCACAGGATTATCAGAAAGTATATCAAGGCACATGCATGAGTGCACAGTACTGAAGATTGAAAGATAACATGTGTTCTATATAAGGAGCCCAATCAACAGAAGCAGATCTCTAGAATTGCGGCAAAGTAAAAATTAAGTTTTGAAATGGAGGATATTAATGACTTAATTGGCAAATCATCTGGTGCTTGGGCACCCAGATTGAATGGACTAAGCAATTATGTCTTTAAGAATGCAACCAATCTTGGGCACATACACTGTTCTTATTGTTTAAGGATATTCTAATTGAAAAACGAATACACAATATTTTGAAAATATCTAACAATATCCCCATCAAAAAGTCCTGCTAATTACAGGTAAACAGCCTTAATAGATGCAGAGAGCAAATGATTGTCTTCCTATTTACTAAGGGAACTATACGAATGGGCTTCCTTAACAGGCTGCTTATCAAAACAGCAGACAGGTTTTAGGAAAATAATTGGCACAATGATTAATGATCGATTTGTAATCGATGCACTTGTACAAATATGACAAAAGATGCCACCCTTATTTGGTGCATCTATTGATCTGTCATTAGCATTTTACATGGTTGGCCATAGGGTGGGGGGCTTGATTTCACTGTGCAGGTCCCCACACGGTAAAGTACTTCAAATTATTTAAAACAATTTAAAAAACAACTGTGCTAATTTTCGCATCTTTTAAAAAATGGACCTTGTGGGGACCTGTGTTTATTTTCGTGTGTGTATTCATTTTCTCAGCAATGCCCCCGTAGACCGGAGGCTGTACTGCAGTCTTCAACACATACTTGGGATTTTAAACACTCTTCAGCATTATGATACTCAAACTATTGGCAGACAGGCGAGCATTTTCAAAGGAAAATGTGTTGACACACATTATAGGTTTCAGATGAATACAAAGTTCTATTTAATGTAATTTTCTCCTTTTAATAAAATTAAGTATAAATGAAATGTAGTCTTACATTTGTCCTTTATATATGTTCAAAAAGTTTATTTTGAGCTATTATAGGGCATAACTACACTATTTGATCTATTAGTCATTATTTTAGTGCTAGAATACTTCAACATGACAGTTGATTGATTGGCTGCGGGTAAAATAAACAAGTTTTTCTTGGCCGTTTTTGAAGTCAGGAGTTGCTTTAGCTGCCTGCGTTTCCGTACAGGTGATGTTATAATGAATTGTAGCATACATAACTGTTTTCTTTGCCTACTACCTTACAATGTAGAATGTTTCCCTGTAATACATTAATGGGCTGATTCTCAAAGAATCAGACATCATAAAATAGCTCTGGCGATGCTGTGGGCCTCATTACACGGAAGGCAGTGATCCAGGGTGCTATTAGCACCCTGGACCATGCCGGTAAATTACCGGCACCGCCTTGGCGGAAAGGGGATTTACCGCCCCATTCCAAGGTTGGTGGGGCGGTAAATCCCCCTTTCGCCATTGCCCTTCCCCATTCCCATTTCTGCCCCATAGGGCTCTATGGGAATGGGGAAGGCGCTAATTACGGCACCGCAATTTTGCGGTGCCGTAATTAGCTCCGAGGTCCCTTAGCGGGTTGGTTTTTAACGCCTTCAAAAAGCAGGCGTTAAAGCACCAACCCGCTAAGGGACCTCGTAGTAAGGCGGTAATGGTTAACGGTCACCGTTACCATTAACGGTGGCCGTTAACCATTACCGCCTTCCGTGTAATGAGGCCCAATGTCTTTTATAGAACTTATTGACAAAGGTGACTTGCACATTTCATAGGCACTGTACTCTATTGCAAATGGTGAACTGGTCAATTATTTGAGTATATAGCGTTAGCACTAATATACTGAGACGTTCGGAGCACCAACGTTGCTTCTGGTTGTGCAATTCACTATGACGGATGTTAAATTGCATAACATTGAAAATTGCCAAAAACAAAAAAACAAATTTCCATCGCTGTATGAGGCATAGAAACACCAGTGAGACAGCAACAGTTCACACTGCAAGTGCCTTGTTTAGAAGCATCAGATATATGTACATTGCCCAGCCCTTTCAGCCTGGCTCAAACAAGCTATCGGTGGAGATGTGGATTTTCCTTGCGTTGAAAAGTGTGTACTGTTTGTGAATACAAATGTGCTTCCTTTGGCGAAGAAACAGCCCCACTAATCACCAAACATATGCAATTATGCAACATTCAGAAGGGATGAGACTGACATTGAAGTCCCTACAGAGATGGTGCCCTATGATATTCAAGTTATGTATGTATGATGTGTGATAATGTTGCAGTCCACACAGTAGTGGTGTGTGTTGATGTTGAAGTCCCCCCTGGGATGGTGTGTGATGATACTGAAGTCCCCACTAGGATGGGGTATGATAACTCTGAAGTCCCAACTGGGATGGGTTGTTATGATACTGAACTTCCCACTGGGATGGTGTGTGATGATTTTGAAATCCCAAGAGGGATGGTGTGTAACAATAGTGAAGTCCCCACTGGGATGGTGCATGATGATACAGAAGTCCCCACTGGGGTGGTGCGTGATGATACTGAAGTCCCCACTGTGATGATGCGTGATGATACTGAAGTTTCCACTGGGATGGTGCGTGATGATACTGAAGTCCCCACTGGGATGGTGTGTGATGATACTGAAGTCCCCACTGTGATGGTGTGTGATGCTACTGAAGTCCCCACTGGGATAGTGTGTGATGCTACTGAAGTCCCCACTGTGATGGTGCGTGATGATACTGAAGTTCCCACTGGGATGGTGCGTGATGATACTGAAGTCCCCAGTGGGATAGTGTGTGATGATCTTAAACTCTTCCACAGATGGTGCATGGTAATATAGAAGTGTCCGCCGATATGGGTGTCATTATGTTGAAGCTGAAATAAAGATGAGGTGTCATAATATGGAGGATTCCACAAAGAGGACGTTGGATTACAATGGCCCAACATTGATGTTGTCTGATGGTTCGGATAACTCCACAAGTCTGTTGTGTGAAGATATTGAATTCTCCACAGGGATGGTGCATGATGTGCAAATGGAAATTTCCCATCTGGGAAAGGTACAGTGAGTAAAAAGCGTGTGCCGCAAACTCTCATCTCACAACAGGTCATCAGCCATGTTCTTTCTGGAGAGGAGCGCTTACTACCTTTTTTGTAAATATGGTGCATGATGATATAAGTTCACAAAGATTCAGAATATCATTATATTGAATCCCCAGAAGGATGAGGAGTTATGTGGTAATTTCCACACAGATGGTGTATGATACACAGATGGTTGTTGATGATATTAATGTCCATACAGTGATAGTGTGTGATGATTAAGATGTCCCCATCAAGATGATAAGTAATTCAAAGAATGCAAAGGGAGGTTCTGTTATTATATTGTATTTTTACAGATGATACAGATGTCTCCACAGGAATAGTTTGTGATAATGTGGAGATCCTGCCATGGATAGTCTGAGATTATTGCCAAAATGTGGATGTTTTTCAGTTGTGTTCAAGTCTGCATAGGGATGGTGTACAATGACATTTAACTATCTACAGGAATTATGAATTTTGCCATTGATAATTCCACTTGGATGGTGATATTCGAGTGAGGAGGTTGAGGTTCCCATGCAATGTTATAGTATGACTTCGGATGTGTGATAAACTCTCCTCATGGATTTTCTATGCTGCTATTGATGACTCCAAAGCGATTTTTTATAATGGTGCTGAATTCCCTCCAGGGTGGTCTTTGGGTATACTGAAAATGCAAACCTCAATTGTATGTATGATAATACTGTCTAGTGAAAGATCCAATTTAAGTAGACAAAGAATTCCATTTGGCTGCTATACATTGCCCAACTGGTGGGGGTGGGGCAGTCTGATGAGATTCAAGACCAGGTCCCTAAAGGGATGGTCTGAGATGACATGTAGTCTGCAAGTGTGTATTATCACTTTGAAGCTACCTCTCGAATATCTTCAGAATGTTTATTTTTAGCTATTTTAGAGCATAGCTGTACACTGTTTGATGTATTATTCTTTATTTTAGTGCACAGAATATTTCAAAAGTACAGTGTATTGTTTGGCTGTAGGTATAATAAACAATTCATAGGGCCTCATTATAACTCAGGCGGTCCGGAAATAACGGTGGCGGTAGACCTGCCGCCATCCTTGTTTCCGGACCGCCTGATCCCGACTCCTGCAGGTGGGAGGTGATGTTCCCGCCAGGTCTGACCTGGCGGGTTTAACACCGCCCGCCTGCAGGCGGACGAGGAAACACCGGCAGCATTACGAGATGCTGCCGGTGTTTCCATGATCCCCATTCCGCCTCCGTGATTCCTGGAAAACCGGGGTTGTAATGCCACGGTATTTCCGGGAATCACAGAGGCGGAATGGTAATACGAGTCCGGCGGTAACCGAGGCGGTTTTACCGCCTCGGTTACCGCCGGACTCGTAATGAGGCCCATAGTGACTTTCCTGCCAGTTTTTGAAATCAAGAGTTACTTTAGCTGCCTGATATTCAGTACTGGGGAGGTTATGATGAATTGTAGCATGTGTCACCTTTCTTTTTTGCCCGCTGTCTTGCATTTTAGAATATTTCCCTATAATACATCAATGGGCCAATTCAGAAAATACCAGATTTCACAAAATAGCTCTGGGGATGCAATATTTTTTACAGGCTTTATTCACAAAGATGACTTGCCAATTTCATAGAGGCTGTGCTCCAATGCAAATGGCGCACTGGTCAGTTCTTTCAGTACATTATTATTATCACTAATGTACTGAGAAGTTCTGAACACCAACATGGCTGCTGGTAGTGCATTTCACTATGATGGGTGTTAAATGGCATACCATAGAGAATTCCCCAAAAACAAAAAAAACACATTTCCATCACTTTATGAGGGATAGAAACACTAGTGGGACAGCAAGAGTTCACACTGAAAATGCCTTGTTTAGAAGGGTCAGATATGTATGTTTTGCAGAGTCCTTTGAGCCTCTCCCAAACAAGCTATGGGCAGAGATGTGGATTTCCCTTGCATTGAAAAGTGTGTACTATGTGTGAATACAGATGTGCTTCCCTTGGTGGAGAAACCACCCTACTAATCACCAAACATATGCAATTCTGCTACATTATTCAGAGGGGATCAGACTGAAATTGAAATCTCCACACAGATGGTGCCCTATGATATTTAATTTCCCACATGGATGGTGTGTGATAAAGTTGACATGCATGGTGTGTGATAAAGTTAAAGTCCCCACAGAAGTGGTGGTTCTTGATGTTGTAGTCCCCACTGGGATGGTGTGTGATGATACTGAACTGCCCACTGGGAGGGTGCATGATGATATTGAAGTCACCAGAGAGATAGTGTGTAATGATATTGAATTCCCCACTGGGATAGTGTGTGATGATCTTAAACTGTTCCAGAGATGGTGCATGACAATATAGAGATTTCTGCAAATATGGGTGTCATTCTTTATTTATTGGACATTTGTATGGCGCCTATACGTGCTTCCAGGTGCCACAAGACAATTTGGGGGCTGAGGGTACATGGGAATCATGAAAGTAGAACAACAAAAATTGTTGTATTGGTCTTGTGACGATCCTACCGTTCAAGTGCTTGAAAATGTGTTAAGTGCATGGGGGGAGGTGATAGAGGGAGAAGTGTGATATGGGCCAAAACAGCAAGTGCCACAGGGAAAGGGAGGATGAATGCAGTGGACAGGGAGGGCTAGGTTGGGCTAGTCTGGGAAAGGGAGACCAATGGCAAGTACTGGCAAAGGATGCTGAGTGGACTGGAAGGGGAAGGGACCAGGCCCCAGTCACAGCGGAAGAGGGAGACTTTTTGCACAGGACGGGCAGAGAGAAGGAAGAGGAGAAAAGGAAAGTCTTGAGAAGTTTCCAGAACTTAAGAAGATCCGGCTCAAGTCTGAGGGCGGGAATGAGGTCGTTCCAGAGGAAGGAGCCAGCCTAAGTAAGGGATCTACCTCCCATTCTCTGCCTGTGAAACATTTGACCTGCAGAGAGTTGGAGCCATAGGATCAAAGGCCTCTGGGTGGGAGGTATTTAGGGATAGAAAGCTGGATGTAAAGAGGTCCCAGGCTCCAGATAGCCTTGTGTATGATGCAAAGAGTCTTGAATGTGATCCTTGCAGTCACCAGGAGCCAGTGAAGAGATTTTAGGGCTGGAGAGATGCGGTCCTTAACGCCAAGGATAAGTCTTACAGTCCGATTCTGGATTAGTTGAAGGGAGTAAATGGAGGAAAGAGGCAGAGGCTGTTGCTGTAGTCTAGCCTAGAGAGAACCAGGGCTCTGGAGATGTTGCGCTTCTAGGGGAAGGCAAGGAAAGGTAGAATGACCCTGAGAAGGTGAAGCTGAAAGTTGGACTTCTTGGCAAGGCCCGTGATGTATAGAGAGAGAGAGAGAGAGATAGAGAGAGAGAGAGATGAGTAAAAGATAATCCCAAGGTTGTTTGCCTCAAAGGTGGGTGAGGGGAGGGGACCCAAGGAGTCATGCCAGAGAGTGGGAGGGAAACAAGGAGCAGGCATCCCAATGAGAAGGATCTCTGTTTTGCTGGCGTTAAGGCAGAGGTCATTGGCGGAGCACCATGCCTGAATAGCAGTCGGGCAGTCAGGTATAAAGGAGGAGGAGGTAGAGGATTGCAGCTTGAAAGGGAGCTGTGTGTCATCTGTATTCCACTGGAAATGGGAGGAGAAAGAGGTGATCAGGTGGGCCATGGTGACAGGATAGAGCCCTGAGGGATTCCATAAGTACAGAGTGTGGTGGATAAGAGAAAAGGACCCATTTGCACTTGGGAAGGTCTGGTTGAAAGGAAGGAGGTAAGTCACGCCAGTGCTCTGTCCGTGATGCCAAGGGTATCATGGACAAGGTTTATGAGGATGGAGTGGTTGACTGTGTCAAAGGCAGAAGAAAGTTTAAGGAGGGTCAGAACAGAGGGGAGTGTTAGAGTCCAAGTTAGAGAGTAGGTCTTTATGTTGAAGCCGCCATAAAGATGAAGTGTCATGATATGGAGGTTCCCACAAATATGGCATTGAATGACAATGTCCCAACGTTAATAGTGTCTGATGGTTTGGAAGGTTCCACTAGTCTGTTGTGAGAGGATTTTAAAGGCTCTATAGGGATGGTACATGATGATATTGAAGTTCACAAAGATTAGGAATGTCATTATATTGAAGCCTGTGAGGGTGTGCTCACTTCTTTCCCCAATATATCCTCCTCCCAGGTGGTCAAGGAAAGGCCATTGCTTTTGTATCATGACCCTGTGGGTTGGATATGTGAGTGAGAAACACCTGGGTGGAGGAGACCTGGGGAGTGGAGATGATGCGCCCATGGGTGAGACATGGTATCCCCCATTTCTCTTTCCAGTGAACTTAAAACCCCCCAGATCTTTGTAGGTTACTGTCGGTCCCATCCCTATCTTTCCCATAGATAATTTCCCTGTAGACATCATTCAGGTACTAGGAAGGGGACGTGACACCACAGAGACATAAATCCTCTTTATAATGACTCTTGCATACAAAGACATCACTTTGGTACTGAGAAGAGGAAGAGGCATCAAACACAGAAGAAAGACTTTGGTTGGACAATTAGCGGTCTAGTCTTTTGGCATTGTAATTGATGCCTGGAACTTTAAATCCAGGATGCGATGGCACGAGAGGGATTTCTGTCTCCCTGTGGGAAAAAGGCGGGAAATGAGAAGAGAAGCGGAGACCCGGAGAGGCAGGAAATGGAGGAGCGGAAACCGGAGAGAAGCCAGGTTGAGACTCACGAGCAAGCCAGGAGAACTGGAACTGACGTTGTGGGAAGCTGCAGAGACGCCATGAGCGGAGAGCAGCTCCCTGGGCATTTGCATCTGCAGGATCGCGAGGACAGTGCTTACCAGTGCTCCAGGCAAGGCAGCAGCGTGATGCGAGTTCTGTCGAGGAGGTGTCAAACACTAGATTCTAGACATCCACAACACAGAATGTGTATTTGTCACACACTGCATTCACCCAGGACCCACCCACAGGCGTATCCACAACATACGGTCGTTGGGGAAGGCTTCAGCCAGTCTGGTCGGCATTTCCCCACACTACCATATATGGAACTTCCACCCAGTAGCTAGTCAGGGGGAAGGGACAGAGTCAGGGCTTCCCGGGACTTCAGGAAGATCAAGGTAACAGGTGATGGAGGGCAAGAGGCTACAGGGGCCATCTTGTCTTCATCAGGAATCTACCGATTCCAATGACAGGGCCTGGGCATCCCAAAATGGAGGACGCTCAGGGCACCAGTCAATTCAGTACGGAGCTGCCACCAGCCCGTAGCCTGCTCTGTGGGCCACACACAGGTGCCCAAAAACATACACTAGGGGCACAGGGTTGTACCCCCACCCATGGGTGCCATAAGGTTGGAGCTTCACCGACAGGAGTCCCACATAAACTCCTGCGTGGAAAACACGACAGAACACACAATAAAAAGCAGTAAAGGACAAGGATACGGAGGCCCTGTCCCTCCGACGCATTTCCAGCATCACAGTCCCCCCCCCCCCAGACTGAGGTTACGGTGACTAATCTCCCACGAGATAGACACCCTCATCCAGACGGTCAACATACCTTCTGGAAAGGCCATCTTCATTATTGTGACTTTTCCCTGGTCTATGCTCTATGGTGAAGTCTACCCCTTGCAGGCTAATGGACGACCTGAGCAGTTTCGGGTTCTCACCCTTCATCTGCATAAGCCACTTCAGGGGCTTATGAGCTGTTTGGACCTTGAAGGTAGGCCCCGTAAGGTAGGGCCTAAAATGCCTAAGGCTCCAAACTATACTAAAACATTCCTTTTCAATAGTAGCCCACCTAAGTTCTCTACCCTTGAGTTGTCTACTGATGAATATGATAGGATGTTCCCTTCCTTTGTCATCTAACTGGGACAAGACAGCTCCAATTCCAGTGTCGCAGGCGTCATTTTGAATGATAAAAGGCTTGCTGTAATCAGGCGCACACAACACAGGTGCCCTTCACAGACTTTCATTTAAGCCATCAAAGGCCCTCTGACAGTCTTCAGTCCAATTAACCTTCCTAGGCTGTTTGGGTGAAGTCAGAGCTGTCAGGGGTGGTGTGAGTCTGCCAGTCATGTACATCCTGTACTTTACTGGGGAGTGGTTGGATTTGACCCCCTCCTACCTCATGACCAAGATACATGACTTTCCCCTGAGTTGTCTGGCATTTGGTGGCCTTGATAGTGAGGTTAGCCCTTTTCAAGGCCTGCAACACCTTATCCTGATGTGTCAAATGCTCTTCCCAGGTAGAACTGTAGATGGCTATGTCGTCTAATTAGGCCACACAAAAGGCTTCCAGCCCACTGAGAGCATGATTGACCAATCTCTGGAAGGTGGCAGGGGCATTCTTCAAGCCAAAAGGCATGACTCTCAACTGGTAGAGTCCCTCGGGTGTTGAGAACACCATCTTTGCCTTGGCATGGTCCGTCAGAGCTATTTGCAAATAGCCTGAGGTAAGGTCAAAGGTGCTCACAAATTTGGCAGCACCTATGGTGTCCACAAGCTCATCAGTCCTGGGCAATAGGTACGTGTCAGTTTTGTTGACGGCATTGACTCCTCAGTACTCCACACAGAACCTCCAATCATTGGTACCTGCCTGGGAACTTGCCTTGGGGACAAGGACCACGGGACTGGACCAGGGACTGGTTGAGGGTTCAATAATACCCAGATCCACCATCTTGGCGACCTTAGCTTGGATGTGGTTCTTAACTTTATTTGACATACGGTAGCACCGGCTTTTGACAGGCACACTGTCACCAGTGTCAATTTCATGCCTACATCACAGTGTAAGGCCTGGTGTCATTGAAAACAGAGAGGCATACTGCTGGAGGCCCTCTGCTGCTCTGTCGTCAGATCAAGAGAGAGATGTACTCCCTCCACTGAGCCATCCTGAGGGTTGCTATGCAGCAAATCGAGAAGGGGCTCACTCTCATCCTCTTCTTGCTCTGAAGCTAGCAAGAGACATGAGACTTCTGCTCGCCTGTTGAAAGGCTTGAGCCTGTTAACATGCAATACCTGAGGGGCTACCCCAGGGACTCCCATGTCAACCAGATAATTGACTTTGCGCTTCTTGGAGATGATCCTGAAGGGTCCAGTCCACTTGTCTACCAAAGCTCTAGGCTTGGTAGGCTCCATCACAAGGATTTCCTGTCCCGGAGTCCAATCCACTTGCAAGGCTTTAAGGTCATTACTTATTCAATTCCTGGCTGGCCTTGAGATTCGCTGTTGCCTGACCCATCATCTGTGTCATCCTCCGTCTGAGGCCTAACACATAGCCCCCCACTTGCTTGGCGGGACCTGGAGGGGTGGCCTCTCTGATCAAGGCAAGGGGCCCCCTCACGGGATGTCCAAAGAGTAACTCAAAGGGGCTGAAACCAACACCCTCTTGAGGTACCTCTCTGTAAGCAAACAGCAGGCATGGCAGGAGGAGATCCTATTTCCTCCTTAGGGTCTCTTCCAAAGCACCTAGCATGCCCTTGAGAGTTTTATTAAATCTCTCAACCAGACCAATGGTCTGGGGATGGTAAGAGGTGGAGAACCTATAGGTTACCCCACACTCTTTCCACATGGTTTTCATGTAACTAGACATGAAGTTGGATCCTCGGTCAGAGACAACCTCCTTAGGGAATCCAACATGGGTGAAAATGCCCAGGAGAGTCCTGGCAACCACCTTGGCAGTAACCGTCAGAAGAGCTATAGCCTCAGGGCACCTGGTGGCATGATCAACCAAGACCAGGATGAACCGATGCCCACCTGAGGTGGGCAGGTCAAGGAGACTGACAAAGTCTATGCCCACCCTCTCAAATGGTGTTCCAACCACTGGCAATGGCTGTAGTGGGGCAATGACACTGCCTCCAGTCTTGCCAGACAACTGACAAGTTGGGCAGGTCCTGCAGTGTGACTCCGCTTCTTCTCCTATCCGGGGCCAGTGGTAATGGGCAGAGAGCCTCTGCTTAGTCTTCTTGGTACCAAGATGACCAGCTAAGGGCACGTCATGTGCCAACTGCAGCAGGAAGGGCCTGTAAACCTGGGGTACCACCAACCTTGAGGGCACCAGGTTCAGGCTTAGTGGGCTCACTAACAAGGAGCTCACCCTCCCAATACATCTGGAATGTCCTAGGCACTTCTCCTGTGCCTGGGACAGGGTCTGTTTCCTCAGACCCTCGAGAGAACGGCACTCTCTCTGTTCCTTACAGAAGTCCGCCCGTGAGGGTCCCCCTTCAGCTAGGAAGCATTAAAGGACGGGTGGTCCTTCGGGTTGAGTACCTCTCCCACAGGAAAGTCTTCTGGCTCGTCTCACACTGGAGCCTGGATCCCAATGGTTGCTGTCGGAACAGCAGGAAGGAAGAGCTGCACTGCCAGGAGTCCCACATGAACTCCTGTGCGGAAAACACAACAGAACACAGGATAAAAAGCAGTAAAGGACAAGGATACGGAGGCCATGTCCCTCGGATGCATTTCCAGCATCACAGTGGGAAGCCCTCGATGGGACCAGTGACAATGGCCTTGTGAGAACGGGGTATTCACAACTTTCATCTCTGTCCCCAGTATCCTTCCAACCCACTCAGTTTCCTGTGGCCCCTCACACCTGTATCTATTACTGTAGAGTAGAGGATTCCATGCACAAAGATCATATTTGAATGAGGAAGAGGGAGGCTTAGCCATGAGGAGTGCATACCAGTACTGACAGGAAGAAGATCAGGCAAGAAGGCATAAGCCCACTGCGGAACCGACATACACAGTACAGTCTGCTAAAACCCACACCGGTCATAAAAAGGGAAGAAATACTGTGTACATTGTCAAGCCTGCCCTCGAGGAGCGAGGAGCCAGACGCTGCTTTCATGGCGAGAGACCGAGGGAAAGATAGCAAGACGCTGCCAGGAATGGACAGATGTCTCCAACAGTTCCGAGGAGAAGCAACTTGTCCGGAAACGTGGAGAGGAAACCTGACCGGTGAAAGCAACATCAGAGAAAAAAGCACAGCCGAGGACGCTAGTGAGAGCCTGTCACTGCAAAGCCGCCGAGAGCAGATCACTGAACGCCAAAGCAGCACAGAAGCCAAACTCCATTCCCAGGATGGACCAGAGACCGCAACAGCATTTCGCCATGGTAACAAAAGGGTCGGGCCGTCTGGTGGGACGTGAAGGCTACCCATAAAATAGAAAAGAACATTGCAATACGCAATGGTCAAGAAAAAAGGGATATACAACCAAGTGAGGAAACAAAAAACAACTTTACAAAGTATCCTAAATTGAACAGTACCTGGCAGGAGAGTACACCAGGTCTGTTCAATAGGACATTGAGAAAAGCAGGGGTAGTGAACCCACAAACGAATAACAAACAACTTGTAGAAATAAGAAGTGTTGTAAAGTAGCCTATGTGGGACAGTACCTGGCAGGAGAGTACACCAAGTATGTTGAATTGGATATTAGGTGAAAAATGGAGAGAACTCCAAACATAACACAGCAGGGTCTGGGACCCATGTGAGGGCAGGTGACCTCTACAGAAGTGGAATCCTGGGGTCAAGGACCCATACAATATCGAAGGAACGCACAGGCAAGGGCTTGGGGCCCAGAACAAATTGAGTAGACCCTGAGGCAACCCAGGAGAACCTGGGGCTCAAATAAGAAAGAAGGAAAGAAAGAGAAGTGCAAGAAGTTGTATCAAGGGGTCAAGTACCCACTAACAAAGGAAGAGACATTTTTTGGAACTCCAAGATATTTATTCAAGTCTGGCAGATAGTGCACCAGACTTAACACAACAATCTTTGAGCTGGAGAAAGAAGAATACTAAGGGACTTACCTCCTTGAAACTTGGAAAATACGTTTTATTGATCAAAAGGGTCTAGAGTGAAGTCTGGCAGGATAATGAACCAAACTTCATACTCCATTTATGTATGGATGAGAAGAATAAGAAGCAGAGACTGCCCCTTGAAACTTGAGAACTTTGTTTATACTCACTGTGTTTACTCATTAAGAATGGAAAGTTGTATGTCTACATCCAGAAAGTTAGAATCTCCCTCTGGATCAAGAAGACACCCAGTTTTTCCTTAGTTAGTTGGCATAAGGGACAGAAATACGTTTGGACACAGGATGGTGGTCATCTTGCTTTTCACCACATCCTGAGTCCTTAATGATTTGTTTGAGCCATGGCAATCCCT
Organism: Ambystoma mexicanum; assembly: GCF_040938575.1. Lineage (NCBI taxonomy): Eukaryota > Metazoa > Chordata > Amphibia > Caudata > Ambystomatidae > Ambystoma > Ambystoma mexicanum. The sequence continues at coordinate 677,390,333 of NC_090928.1, forward strand.
CATAGAACTGGGCAAGGTAGATTTTTCCTTTTTGTTTTATAATAAAAGTCTTTGCCAACAAGCAAGCCACCACTGTGTCAGACTCGTACTTCTGCTCCCTTACATTGGTGTGTCACGATGTGAAATTCCCACTGAAGATTTGTCATGGTATGGATGCAGACCATGATGTGTGATGATGTTCAAGTTTCCACAGAGATATGTGATGTTTATAATATCCTCACAGTAATGATACATGATGTTTCTACATCACAGCAGGGATGGTTTTTAATGATATCGGAGTCTACGCAAGGATTTAGTGTGATGATACAGATTGACCTAAAGAATGCAATGGGCCCGATTCATGAATATTTGTCCAGCTCAAAGTGAATTTGCACTGCGGAAAAGTGACTTTGCACTTCCAACACAACCCCTGATTCATGGAACTGGTCAAAAATGACTAAGGGCTGACTTTGCCCAGCAAAAATACACTTTGCACAGTTGCATGAATCAGGGTTTGTGTCGGCAGTGCAAAGTCACTTTTCAGAAGTGCACATTCACTTTGAACCAGGCAAATATTCCATGAATCGGGCCCTTCATTATTATACTGCAATCCTTACAGGGTCTAAAATAATATTAAAGTTGGCACAAGATTGATGTTCTTTTGTGTTAACCATACCAAATGGATATTTTGTTATGATGTTTGGCTCCCCAACAGAGGTAGTATTTCATTATATTGAAGTTCCCAAACGAACGATATCTCAAAAGGGATGTTGCTTGGTGATAGTAAAAGCATTAGTGGTTTCCAGTCACCTGGCCACGAGGGTCTCCTCCCCAGCAGGGAGAGCTTTCTAGTTCCTGGCATGCACAGTGGAGATGTGCTCAAAGGCACCTCCATCTCTGCTGCAAAAGAAATAATGATTTCCTTTGTGGCTCGGGGCAGAGGAGCTCTGGGGCCAGGCAAATGGAAACCAGTGATGCTTTTACTGTCACCACATCCATGGGGCCTTCATCTCCTGCTGCAAAACAAATAGTCATGTATTTCCTTTGCAGTGCGAGCTGGAGGAGCGAGGGTGCCTCCCTCTCGCACCACAAAATAAATAGTTTCTTTCTGAAGTCCTAGATGCATGCACTTGAACATCAGAAAGAAGGGATTTCTTTTTGAAGTCCTGCTCTCCCCCCAGAACATGGTGTGGCAAGGTCCCTCCCCCACAACATGGGAACTGCCGGGTCCCCCACTATGGCAATGACACCACAGGTTAATAGGATTACATGTTAGGGGGCAAAGTAGTTCTGTGTTATGTGAAGGCATCATGAATTAAGAAACAGATAACAGATTCACTTTTCTAAAATTAATGTTTTGGGAGTAAGCTGCAGTGTAAGCTTCAGTTCTTGGCGTTGCATTCTGTGATGGTGTGCCCACTGGAGCAGTCTCCCTTCTGTGTTCGTTGGAAGAGGGTTTTGTTTTTTTTACAAATACTAACCCCTAGCGCGTAGCCAGCGGAGTAAGCTGCAGTTTGTGGCTTAGTGGCTCAACACTGGGTCAAGTAACTGTGAGTTAGGGGGAGCAGCCTTGTTGTACTGGAAGTTGCTAATGTTATGCTCCATAAGTCGCCTGCTGCTTTCTTTGATCTCCTTGGTTTCATCCTTTGGATATGAACATTTATGATCTGCGGTCACGTTTGAGCCCCCGTGAGAGGATTCTACTCGTGAGAGGATTCTACCTTCCAATAAGGCCCTGGTTGTGACACAGCAATTGAAGCAGTTGTCTGTTTCCCCAGTGACAGCAGTGAGTGATTCACGCTCCATGCGGAACAACATGAGCGCGAGATCTTTGAGGTCAAAGAGGTCTTTGCTCCTGTTAGAGGCTGCCACGATAGTAAACAGCTTTGACCCGGTAATTTAATCTCTGGCGTGGAGAGATTTGATGTTGGTGAGATCTCCAGGTTAAGGGTTTTTGTGACACCGTTTCTCTAGGGATCTGATTGAGAATTTGTTGGAGGTGAGCTCAGGGGTGTAACAAGGGACAGATGGTTTGGTCTTAGCGTGGTTGATTTTTAAGGGGGCATGAGTGTCCAACAGCTTCATAGCAGAATTGTTGAATAATTCTAGGATGGCTGAGGTATTCCCTGTGGTGGGGAAGTCTTCAGTTTCCTTCTAGCTTATTTTACCGGGAAGGTTTTAGAATGGGTGGTGCTAGGTGAGTGAGCATTTAGCCTGAACTTTGTGGGCCATAGTCGAATGAGTGATCGATTGTGGGATGTCAGCATTGTCAGATCAGTGAGATAGGGTCTGTGCAGGTTATGACAGTGGATGATGTAAAGACCAAGGGTGTCATTACGAGGTTGGAGGTAAGTAACTGTCTTTACCGGCATGGAGCAAATTTTGTGTCCATGTAGGTAAGAGCCACTAATAGAGGGCTATTACGACTTTGCAGGCACGAGCATGCCGCTAAAGTCCCGAAAATGGACCTTAGCAGCATCATGTATAGTGCAGATTTCACTACCGGCATGAAGCAAGACGGCATTAGCGGTCACCACTAATAGCGGTGCTCGCTATCAGCGGTGAAGCGGAACCGGAAGTAGCGTCATTGCACAGGAACAGGAAAGAGCACGGCGGCCATCTTTAAAAACCCAATCCATTGCCATCCTCAGCAGCCAGGACCTGTAGTATACTGCTGTGTGGCAAAATCAATCCATAACAACACTATACCCAAAGCTGTGAAAAAGGGCGTCTCCCGCCAGCGCAAGGAGCACTTTAATGAAGATGAGCTAACCATGCTTGCGGAGATCCTGGCAGAGAATGCCGATGTGTTTGCCCAGAGCCTCAAGAGGGAGGCTGTCATCAGAAAGAAGCAGATCTGGGCACTAGTCGCAGAAAAAGTCAGCGCGGTTGGCAACACCCCCCGCACAACTAAGGACTGCAGGAAGAGGTGGAATGACTTGTGCCTGCGAGGCTGCAACATCACACGAACATCGACTATGAACGTCACATTTTTCATACGATCAGACAAGAAATGGGAGAGTCCATAGACAATTTTGTAATGCGCCTTAGTATTAAATTGAAACACTGTGAATTCCACAAATACTCCAATGAAGAAGTGCTCAGATCGCAAGTGATTGCAGGATGCCTCTCACAACCATTTCGCAAACAACTTCTACAAAAACAGAGATCCCTGGAGGAAATCCTAGCACTGGCCCGCATGGAAGCTGCAGTTTACTCACAACTAGACAATCTAGGAAAAGTGTCCCTACAACAACACGGCGAAAACTCCAAAACAGTCAACAAACTCTACTCGAACCCCACTCAAGGAGGTAAATGCCTCGAGGCCACATGCTACAAATGCGGGTACGAATACCGCCATGCCGGGGAATGCCCGGCCATAGGACAGCAATGCGCTGCATGTGGGGGCATGGATCATTACAGGGCCATGTGCAAGAACGCACCGTTACACACGCCAGGAAAACCGCGTACTCAAGATAGGCGCAGATACATCTGCCAGAATTCACCCAGGTCCAGAGGGGAAAGCGACCAAAAACCCATGAGGAGAGAAGACGGCGATCGAAAAAACCGCTACACTCGGGAAGACAGACGCTCTTCTGAAGACACGAGACGCTCACACAGAAGGCGTTTCGTAAGATACATGGAGACACGGTCCCCCACCAGCAGTGGCTCCCACGTATCATTGGCCTTGCGGCCTGTGTGCCTGCGAATCTCCTGGCAGGGGTTCAACAGGGTGTATAAGTGGGAATCATAACATCGAATTTCTTTTGCGAATCCTACCACATTTTATTGAAAATAAATGCAGGGGGAGACCCTCCCGACCCCCACAGCCCGCCTACATCCCTCCCACCTTAATTAATACCCCAACCGAACCCCCATCTATATTTTCGATGAAATGTGTTAGAATTCACTCAAAAAAAGGTGTTATGTGGGTCGCAGTAATGGGATCGGATGTTTTGGCAGGATACCGATGTGCAGAGTCCTATGCTAGTTAATGTCCTGGGTTGAAGATTCTCTGATCGGTTTGACATGGAGTCTTCAGGGTCATGGCAGCAAAGAGGCACGTGAGTCCAGCGTTGCAGGCATTGTCAGGAACTTCAGAGAGACAAGGCCTTTTAACAGGGCTGAGATTCAGCTGTCCCCAACGTTTGAGGGGAAAGGAGTCCCGTCGGGTGTTCTGGTTGTTCTGGAGCAGTACAGCTTCCCTGTTGGATTCTTTGAGCATCAAAGGATGCTGGTACATAGTTTCTGCCCTTCCTCGAGCAGTAGGACTTTCAGATTGCAGGTTCATAGATCCAGATGTTGACAAGGTGAGTGGGCAAGAGGATCTGATTTAATCCCCCTCAGGAGGCAGAGTTAACACATTTCCAATCACACACCAAGCATCACTTAAAGAGAGTGGTGGTTAGCCAATTGCCAACCATCCCTCCAAGCACACACATGGATTTGGAAGGGTCAGACTCCCAAAGGGGTAAAGCCACACAATCCCAGACAGGAATCTACATAGGTCAGTGGTAAGGTGGCCCAAAAGTCCCAGGTAAACCCAGAGGAAACAGAGTCAATCCAAACCAGACTCAATGACAGAGTAGACAAGGTGCATGGCAAAACCGAACTTTATTCATATCGAAAAAAAAGCTGCGACAGCATAAGCATTCAAATCTTGTCACTATAGACATACTTATAAAAGACAGTAGCTTTAATACTACAAATGTGTCATCAAAGATGTCATAACATAATATCAGTTTACAAAACCTACAGGGAAAGGGGATAGGTTAGGGGCTTTGACTACATATAGATTCCATACAAGTTAAACAGTTAATTGGGTTACACATATCTGATGGCTCCACCTGGAACCATCTCTATATCGATAAAGGTTAAACTACATCATCTTCATGGCAAGGGGTTGGTTGGCATATTACTTTATGAGCAGCATGTCTCTAAGGATTTCTATAGGTTGGCAAATTACTTACCAACATTGAACACTAAGCCTCTCATTCTGCACCTTTGTTGCATATGAAGGGCATACTTATGCCTTCTGTATAATGTTGGAAGCAATGGAAAAAACAAAAGGTAATTGCCTGTTTTTACTGCCCCTAATTATGAAGTCAGTGGTCTTTACAGCATTCAATATTCTTATGAATACAGCATGCAGTAAATACTGTCTTCTTTGAAGGTCAAAGATCCCATGAAAAACCCTCCAATGTTTACTTCCATTGGAAAGTTGCAGGAAAGAATTGTATGCCAATCCCGGACACCCCAAGAGTTTGAAAATTTTGATGGTTGGTATTGAACTCAGATATGAAAGAAACATGTGTATTCTAAAGTCTAAACAATTGCAGACTGGTTAACCAGAAATCCTTAGCTTAAATCTTAAACTTGATGTTTTGCCAGTATCAGCTTTGGGTCTGTATCCCCATTTTCATTTTGCTTTCTTTTGGTGAAAAATGTGGCCTTATCTTTACCAAGTTCATAGATGCAAGCTAGCTTGGCATGTGTCGGTCTCACCCACAAGTAAAGGTTCCCCTTCAGGCCACGAGTCACGCTCAATGATTGATGCAAGGCAATGTTATTGTCCAGCACTCGTGGAGTGGCCAACAGAGAACTCTGAAGATTTCCCAGTGGGTCTGAACCCCAGGGGCATCTTTTGTGTGGGTATCCTAGTTATGCGCTCCTCGGATAGCTCAGAGGCAAAATGCTCGCCTTGGCAGCAAGACAACACAGTGCAACACAGGTTCGATTCCCGGGTCCGCGCTTAGAAACCTCTGGGTATTTAGCGCATTATATATAACCTATCATATCATATCTTACCTTTTCTCGCTCGTCACAAACCCCTTTCTTTCCATCTCTCATCATTCCCCACATACCTTGTAAGCAAAGAATTTGTTATAAATCTTCCAGTTTGTTTTTCCTGAATCTTAACAAAAATGTTTTACCTTATATAGAGACGCATGTACTTTAAAATGCATCATTTGGACGCATTTTTGAATACTTTCTTGGACAGAGTACCATCCAGATATGCTTAGTGGGGTTTGGCTTTCTTGCACAGTGTAATCTGGTGCCACTTTAAAAAACATCTCCTGGGCCACATTTTGTTTGCAGTCCATCCTTGTTGTCCTGTCTGAAGATCTCACTTTGGCCGTTTAAAAAATAAATATTAAGAGTCCTAACAGCAGCCAATGAGTTTGTGAACCACATAGGGCATAGCGTATACCTAGCTATATAAAGTCCAAGAGTACTGTGCAATGAGAGAATGGGGCACATAGCTTAGAGGAAGATGGTTGTGCTATGGAGCAGGGTGTCATGGTCATCATCAGTAACCTGTTGTCACTGGGCAGTCTTGGAAGAACAGGGTCTTTCATGTATTTGTTTCTGAAGTATAGGAAGGTGGGGAGCCTGCGTAAAGTATTTCAGTTTGTTGTTATAGAATGTGGGTGTATAGAATGAGTATGTTGATGTTTTAAGTGTATACGTTGTTGTCTTGACTCCTGGGGTTACATTGGGCTCAAAGGATTGCGAAATTCTCTGGTAGGAAAGATGGTATGTTGGTGCATAAGTCATCTCCATTTCCTGTACAAGGAGACGATCTAGTGATCCCACCAAGATGTAAACTACCAAAGAGCTTGAGATACATTTAAATACCTGGCCATCCATGTATGCAGAGACCAGCAGAACTAGTAACCTCCTGCTTTTCTTCGGATGCTAAACACTGGAAATTGTTATCGATATCACTGTTAGGGAGAGCTAAGCTTTATAAGATGCTGATGATACCTAGATGTGTGTATATCCTGCAAAATACCCTCATCGCTAGCCCTAAAATTGAATTTGATATAGATGACGCTATCCTGAGAGACTTGCTCTTACAAGGTTCCTAACCTCGAATTGCCCTACTCACTTTACAAAGCTCTCTCTCGGAAAGGGGAATTGGATTACCCAATATTAGCACAACTAGCGATGTCCAATGAGTGAGATGGTATATGGGGTGACATGGAGACCCCCAATCACCCCATAAACTGATGGAATGTGCAGGGATTAGCAATCTCACGCCATTGTAATTCCTAAATGGGAGAAAGGGGTTGTACACAAGTCCTACAGCCACGTAAGAGGTCATTAAGACTAGGAGAATGGTCATGAGATGTATGGGCTGGGCAAGAAAAATCACGCTTTCTCAACCATTATGGCAGAATTCAGAGATTATAAAGATGAGTACCCTCTTATTGTTTATTCATAAAAATATCCTCATTTTAGGGGATATTTTGGAAGGGGGAGCGTTCTCATCTTTCTGGAGTTGAAAACTAAATATGATCTGCCAATGTCTGAACACTATCATTATATATAATTTACTCCCGCTCTACACTGCCACATTGGTTTACTCCAAGGAAGGGTTCCTTGGTCTAGGCGCAGTTGTTGGACCATGCGGTCCACCCATCACAGGTCATGCAAATGATAACCGTTGGCACTTTAGAACAGTTCATTCTTCCTGATAGGACTCCCTTGACAACACAGGTTTCCTCTCTGCATCTGTGCTATAAATCCACTTATATTTCTGGTTCACTTTACTGGCTTCTTACCTCTCCCAACATGTGACTATCATACACTGTCCTTCATGATATCTCTTCTGGTTACCACCTTGCTTTCACACCATCCAATAGTTTTATCTTTTCACTCTTTTCACTTTGCTTGCAATTTCTTTTTCTTTCAATTTTGCTCGTTTGCAAATGTACTTTAATTTCAGTTTCATACTTTCAATATTCTCATATCCTTCTCCTTAGTTCAGCAATCAAAACTTATTCAGAGCTTTTCAACTTGCTCGTTATTCAATAGTTCATATTTGGTCATTCAACCCATTTAGCAGTATTCAAAACATATTACTTGTTTGGCAATTCGCTAAGTATTCAATAATCAACTTTTTGGTCTCCAGACCCCTTTTCCATATGTTCTTGCTTGTTCAACATTCGATGCAACCCACACCATGCCCCTTGAGCACCCCGGCCTGAGTGAACCTTCCCAGTCACTCACTGGTGTGTGGCCGCTCCTCTGTGTGCACTGGTTTCGCTCTTGGGTTCTTACTCGCTCCTCTCTCGTTCCCCAGGAGCTCCGGCGAGCAGCGCTCACCCTCTCCAGCTCTTCCTGCAGCAGTTGACGGTGTCTTCATGTTCCCCACTCCCAACGGGGAACACAAGGAAACAGGCTTTGTGCTGCTCCAGACCCTCTTCAGCCCGCAATGGCCTCAGAGCCTTCCTAGCTTCATGGTTGTCTGCGTCCTTTTCATCGGCCCATATTCGGCCCGTTCAACCTCGGATGTCTGTGCTCTCCAGCCCAAATGGTTCTCTTCTCTGCTGGTTCTCACTGTTCTTATACAACTGCAACCATTTAACAGGTTGCATGTGTGAACACTTAGTTTCACTTGCCTGGCCATAGTTATTGGGCCATGCCTGACCCTCACAGCAGTCATCTGGCCTCCTCCTCGTCTCAGTACCAGAGTGGTGAAATGACCTGTTAGTGTTTACTCTTAGTCCCCTCTTCCTCGTCCCAGTACTAGAATGGTTTTGGATGCAAATGACAGAGATAAGTTTAAAGGCTGCGAGGGAAAAGAGAACCTTGGCATACCATCAACATAGAATCCTGTTCTTCCCGGACTTGCCACCAATGACAGAAAAAAGGATACTGAACTCTATAAAGAAAGCTTTCCTAGCACAAGGATTCAAGGCAGGATTGCTCAATCCGGCAAAACTCCAAGTTAAGTGGAAGGAAAAGGAATACATCTTCTGGAATGCCGAGAAGGCTGAGGACCTACTAAAGTCTATCCCTGTAAAGACTGCTACTCAGGCGAAAAAGGGTTGATAGTCCATGGAGTACCTGAGGGTGAAGGTTGACCTTGTGACTACCTTGAGAGAGTTCATGCCCTCTCTGATACTTGGGCTCCCATGCCATGTAGTAATCTCCTGATTATGTCAAATTCTACATCTAGAATATATGCTATTGACAGGATGTGAAGCTAAGCTATGTGGGAGTTGTAACCAGGCCTGATACTTATTTTGGTTCCTTATTGTCCATCTTACTTGATAGAACAAGATGGGAGAGGTTGGCGGCCTACTGTAATGGTGTTCTGCTGCTGATATCAATATAAATTCATGGCACAGAGTATTTTGTGCATCTGTTTTAAGATATTTATAGGGCCTTTGGTGTGGGAGTAGATGAGGGATTGCCCACTGAGGATGACCGACGACTCAGGAGTGGGTTAGGTTGCTTCTTGTCTGGCTAGTGAGTTGTGCTATGGAAATGGTACTGGATGCCAATCCTTACAACTAAATACAAAAAGAGTTTGGGATAGGATTGAGAAGAAAGAAAGAAGTGTTCACAAATGATAAATCAGGGTGTGGTAGCCTGGGGTCTCCCATCCCGACATTTTGAGCATGGGACAAGGCGGGACTCCTGAGCACAGCACACTCTCGAGCTTTCCCAGCATGGGACGATAGTTCTGCTCTCAGCTATCAGGACATTCTTTGGTTAAGTCTCTTTTCTACAAAAAGTCTCTTGCCTCCGAGGTTCTGCTGTGTTCAAAATAATAAACAAAAAGTTCCTTTCCGTATGTACGCTGGGTGATGACTTTTTAACCCTAGACCCCCTCTTCCAGGCTCAGATCCACAAAGATTCCTAGCTCTATCGGGACCTTCAGTGGTTAGGTTTCTTGCTTCCGAGGGTCTGATAGGTTCAGAGTAATAAACAAAAGTTCCTGTCTGATTGTACTAGGGTGATGGTTTTTCACCCCTGCATCTCCCTCTTCTGGGCATTGACCCATCTCGATTGTCGGCCTCCATCCGTTGGTTTCACTATGGCTTCATTAAAAAAAAGATAACATCTGCTACAATCACGTGTCGTTGGCTGATGGCTTTTCACCCCTGGATCCCCCTCTTCCGGACTCAGACCATTCTATAAAGTTGGCTCCCTCTGACGGGTTCACTACGGCTTGGTGTCCAAAACAATTTCACCTTTCGCATTCAAAAGTCTTAATGTCTTTTTAAACAATCCACTGTGGACATCCCTCCGTCGGGTTCATGCTTGTCACCACAATGTTCATTAGGGCCCCATGTTTCGCGCCTTTCTGTCGGCATCACTTTGTCAGGTTCATTTTTGACAACACAATTTTCATTCTCCTTTCTCACTATGCAGATTCATCTTTCTTAGCTTTCTAATTACGTGCCAGTCAAAGCCTTTCGACTGTACAGAGGATTTTGCTAGACCCCTGCATGACCACTTTAACCTCTTCTTTGTGGCTTTCAACTTTCCCAAGGCCTTCTGGTATTGGCAGTTTCAACCGTGGGGAATTTAACCAGAGTCTCTCGAGTGAGCACCTATGTGGTGCTGGACCCCTCTGCAGCTGGTTTTCCCAGTAGGAGTTAACAGTTCTTTGATTTCCCCTCAATTCGCCATTTGCAGCTTTCGTTCAACACAGTTCAGTTTCTTATCGGTTCTCCCTTCGACTCAACGGCTGTGATGAACCGCTTGGCTTTTCTTGTCTCTGGAATCTAGGATGGTACAACAGTAGCAGGGGCCTCTCCCTGTCCTGATTATTAGTATAGGAGGGGTTTGTGTACCATTGACATCTGTTGCAAAACACGCTGGCTATTGTTTGCGGTCTTACAATTCCTTTCACAGAGACTTTGCGTGTCTGCGTTGGAAATGGCAAGGTTGCTTTTCTCCTTGTTGCTCCTTCGGTTCTCGCTTCCTTTCTCCTCCTCTTGGATTGCCGTACTAGGATAGCTGTCTCATCGTGCGGTTTGCCTTACTCATAGTGTGCTCTCGTGCTCTGCCTTTTATCCATGTGGGGAAAGGAAAGGGTCGTCAGGTATGGGTAATTATTTGCCTGACTCTGCCTGACCCTTGTGTTAGGACATGTCAGGTAAATGGCTCTGTTAGTGTTGTTTTTCACGGTATGGGAAAGTGTTAATGTTGGAAAAGGGGTGGTAGAGGTTCTAAATATCCTGCTGAGCGGGATGGGGAAAAGTTTCATCAGAAGAACAAATTACTTCTTACCTGGTAACGTTCTTTCGATGGGATGTTCCTCCGACGTATTCCTTATCTTAGATAATTCGTCTCCAGCTTGCTGGCCTCAGAAATTTTCTCTCTGTAGAGGGCGCTGAGCGTCGACGTCCGCCGAGTTGGTGTCCGTCGACAGCCACCGTATTGGCGCCGACGTCACCATGCCCATAAATAGCCATGCGCGGCGTCCGTTGCTCAGTTCCGTTTTGGAGCATAAGATAAGTCTTGCATGAATTGGCTATTGACCTTGAAGGAGTGTGAGCTGCAACCACAAGGGAAGTATTACTGCAGGGATGGATGGGAGGCTCGATAAGGAATACGTCGGAGGAACATCCCATCGAAAGAACGTTACCAGGTAAGAAGTAACTTGTTCTTTGAAGGGCTTGTGTCCTCCGACGTATTCCTTATCTTAGATAGACTCCCATAGCAGTGTCATGTAATTGGAGGTGGGAGTAAGAATGTCATGTATCCCTTTTAGGAATGGACCGAATGTAATACGGCTTTGCCAAATCTGGTCTCTTGACTAGCGGAGGAATCCAGGTTGTAAAATCTTGTGAATGTATGTGCGGACGACCATGTGGCAGCCGCACATATGTCTCGGACCGGTACCCCTCTTTGGAGGGCCGAAGAGGCTGCGATACCCCTGGTTGAATGAGCCCTAAGATTCTGAGAGGGCTCTTTCCCTGAGAGTTTGTATCATTCCAGAATGGCCAAAATAATCCACCTGGAAATGGTCTGTTTTGTTATGGGTAGTCCCAACTTGTTACCTGAGTAGCCTACAAACAGTTGGTCTGCTTGCCTAATCCTAGCCAGTCTGCTGATGTAAAAGCTTAGAGCTCACCTTGGGTGCAGCATATGTAGCCTTTCTTCCTCTTTCCCCGGATGGGGAGGAGCGTAGAACGAAGGTAAGGTAATTTTCTGAGTGATGTGAAAATCAGAAACCTCCTTTGGGAGAAAATTAGGCTTCACCTGTAGGACAACTTTGTCCTTATGGAAAATAGTATGGGGGGGGTTTACAAGATAGAGCTTGTAATTCGCTCAACCTCCTAGCAGATGTTAGTGCTACTAACAGGACAGTTTTAAGAGTGGGAAATCTCAGCGAACAAGAGTGGAGTGGTTCGAAGGGAGTACCCATTAGGAAATTTAAGACTAAATTTAAGTCCCATAAGGGAACTTGGAATGGTCTTGGAGGATAGACATTAGTTAATCCCTTGAAAAATTGTATTTCTAAGGGTAGTTTGAAATACGATGGTTCCTCCGCAGTGCGCTTGAAGATTGATAGCGCCGCGAGATAGCCTTTTACAGTGCCAACTTGAAGGCCTGAGTTTGCCAAGTAGAGTAGAAACGATAACACCGTTGGTGTACCGCATGAAAAAGGGTCGATATTGTTCTCTCTACACCAGCTGCAAGATTTTTTCCAATGGCAGCGGTATAAAGACTTTGTTGCTGGCCTTCTGGCCGAAAGCAACACCTCCACGACGTCATCAGGGAGGTCCCAATCCTTGTACCTCAACCTTTCAGAAGCCAAGCGTGAAGGTTGAGGGTTCTTATGTCTGGATGGAGAGCCTGACCTCCCTTCTGCGAGAGAAGATTCTCTTTGAGTGGAAGACGGATTGGAGGGCCGAGGACATATCCAGAAGGTCCGGGTACCACGTTCTCCTGGCCCAGTCCGGGGAAATTAGGATCATGGTTTTCCGGAATCTTCTCAACCTCCTGATCATTTGAGGAATAACAGGGACTGGTGGAAATGCGTAAAGGAGTGGAAACTCCCAGTCCACTACGAACACGTCCCGTAGAGCTCCTCTCGGGGGAAATTCCCTTGAACAGAACAGATCGCACTTCCTGTTGGTACTGGTGGCGAACAGATCCACCTGAGGGGTTCCCCAAAGGGCGAAGATCTCTTGAAAGACTTCCTGAGCTAGCTCCAACTCGTGGGAGACTGTGCTCTGCCTGCTCAGAGCGTCCGTTGTCAAGTTCTTCTCTCAGGCTAGGTGAACTGCCGATAGAGAGATTCCTTCCTGAATTGCCCAAAACCAGAGCTGCATTGCCTCTCTGCACAGTGGCTGTGACCCTACGCCTCCTGTTTTTTGTTGAGGTAGTGCATGGCCACCGTGTTGTCCGTCATTATCAGGACATTTCTCCCCTGTACTGATGGCAGGAAAGCTTTCAGCGCTAGTCCGATCGCTCTCAGTGCTAACAGGTTGATGTGTAGTCTGGACTCCGATGGAGACCAACGACCGCTGATGGTCAAGTCATTGGCATGGGCTCCCCACCTTGTCAGTGAGGCATCTGTGACTACTGTTATCTCCGGCCATGGTTGCCAAAACAGTTCTCCTTTCAAGATGTTCTCTGGATAGGCCCGCCATGGAAGGTCGTGGGCTACCTTGTCCGAAATCTGGAGGAGATCTGCCATTCTTCCTGAGTATTGCGACCACTGGGTTCTTAGTTCCCAGTGGAGAGATCTCATTCTCAGGCGAGCCTCTGGCACAAGGAAGATGCAGGATGCCATGAGGCCCAGCAATCTCAAAAAGTCGAATGCTGGGAGATGTTGGGCATTTCGAGGGTTTCTGTGAGTCCGTGCAGTGCTGGTATGTGTGCATGTGCAGTGCAGTGATAGGTGAGTGGGTATTCGTTTGTGTCTGTCTTGATGGTCAGGGTGAGTGTGTGTGGGTGAGCACAGTGCTTGGAAGGTGTGTATGTTTGTGTGTGTGTGCAATGCAGTGTAAATTGCTGTTTGTTTGAAGTGCAGTTGTAGGGCAGTACATATGACTGTGTGTATATCTGTGTGTTTGTTTGTATGTGTGTGAAAATTTCAGTGCATGAGCAGGGTGTGTGTGTGCATTGAGTCCAGGGGCAGTGTTGGAGTGGTGCATGTGTGCTTTGCTGTGGCCATTGTATGTGCTTGTGTGTGTGTGTGTGTGTGTGTGTGTGTGTGTGAGAGAGAGAGAGAGAGAGAGAGAGAGAGAGAGAGAGAGAGAGAGAGAGAGAGAGAGAGAGAGAGAGAGAGAGAGAGGTGTATGTATGTGCAGTGCAGTTGACTGTGTGTGTGAAGTGCAATGATTGGGACAGTATATCTGGCAGTGATTAACTGTGTCCTTCTGTGTGTGCAGTGATGGGGCAGTGAATGTGTGTGTTTATGCAGTTCTGAGCTAGTGTGTTTGTGTGTGTGCAGTGCTGGTGGTGATGTGAGTGTTCAGTAATTTGGGGATCATGTGTGTGTATATATGTGTGTGCATGTGGGTGCTCATGTGTAGTGCAGTGCAGGGATGTGTGTGCATGTGTGCATTTCTGTGGGGGCGAGTCGGGGGAAAGGGTGCAGGTTTGTGTGTTGCATTGCTGAAGGCAATCTACTTACTCCTCAGAATGTTTTCTTGCATGTGTGTGCAAGATGATCAATGTCGTTTTTTGTGTTTGTCTAGGAAGGTTTTGCAGCAGGGCAATCAAACTGCTCATCCTGCCTAGTCTTGTGAGATTAAACCGTTTGCACAGTGTTATCACTTTGAAGGACATTGGGCCAAGTATGTTGGTGCAGGAGGAAATAGGGGTAATTCAGTGATAACTCTTTTACCACAGCATTACTGACGCTTTACCGGACCGTCGTACTATAATTTTGATGGCGAGGCAGAGGGAAACCCTCCAGCAAAATGCTGAAGGTAATTTCGCCACCATGTCACCAAAAACCAGCCATTTCAGTTGAATTGCCACTGGCGGAATTGCCGTCGGTGGTAATGCCACAGAAATCCCCATGTAGTCCTACAGATGCCATAAATGGGGACTAACTGCCATACCTCCACTTGTAATCCAGCATTTATTGTGCCTGACCAAGTGGCATTAATGGTAAATCCGTCTGAGGGTATATCGGCAGATTTACCGCTGATATTGCAGCAAACCTGTAAGGATACCCATTGAACTTTATCATGTAGGTATCTAAAAGGGGGTGGGGGACCTGAGATGGTATTGGTGAGGGGGGATAGCTCAGGGGAACACATTTGTCTTCGAAACAAGACAACGCAGCACAACACAGGTTCCCGTGCTTAGAAACCACTCGTTGGTAGTAAGTGCATCATAAAGGAACAATTACAAATTATTTTATTTTGAATGGTGTGGCAAGAGTACACATCCGAATGTTTGCCTGATGTCACACTGTCAGGCACAGGCAAGACCTCATTTGATGAATTCTTTGTTGTGTTGAATATTCATCCGATCAGGATGGGCATGACGCTGCTCCTTAGAACCAGTCAAACAGTAACTGGAAGATGCTGACTAGGTATGAACCAGAAATCCAACGTGCTGACAGGAATACAGTAATATCAATCTACAATATTAAACTAGCTACCGAGGTGGTTTTGACAACTGCCATACAAAACGTAAAAGGTAATTACACCTGTATTTAGCTTACCATGTTGTAGCTAAACCTTTAACAATCAATTGCAAATCTAAATAAAAAGGAAGAGGATCTGCTGAATAGCAATGCTATGCTATATTAAAAAGCAATACGGGCAAACTATTTCATCTTGCCCAAATGAATTTGATTTAAGTTTGAAATCCATCTCTGCTCAATTAGTGACCAATGTAACTCAAAGGATGGACTTCTCTCATCTGACTTGATGATATTTGTTATGATCTATTACAGTTTTTGCTCATTATGTTGGATTTCAAAAATTGCCAACTAAGGTTGCCCAGACATTTCTTGACCCTAATCTATCTTTATTGTTTCCAATCCATTTCCACATTGAACTAGTTGCTCTCTGTATGCACAAATTACTTCATGACCATTGCATACAGTACAGGATAAAATTATGTGATTGTGAGCAGAACAGATTTTGTAGATTTAGCATGTTATATTTAATTTAAAAACATAATTTCATTGGGTGCTGGGGAGAACAAATTTCCTGGTATTGGGTTGGAAATAGAGGAAACAAGCCAAATAAAGTTGCCTTGTACTAAATATCATAGGTCACTCCGCCTGCATATATTGAAATGGATAATCTTAGATCCAATATGGGATACAGAAAACACAAACTTAACAAACTGATGATCAATATCATGTGAATAAAAACTTTAAGCAAAAGGGAGAGTTGTCTCCAAGTGTTGCATTTAAAATGTTCATACAATTAACAATGATAATTCATTTCCTGAGTCAAATTTGAGATCCTAGAGTCAAGCCTCTTTGTGTTTCAGCTAAAAGGACCCTTCTTCAGGACTAGACCCCAAAATGTCTCTCTGAAATAGAAATTATTTAAAGTAAACATTTGATTATTTACAATTATATAAAACAGCCAATTTATAAATGTTTAATCAAGTCATTGTTTACTCACAAATTCTCCCCAAGTAGAATGATTGGACCCCCTCCAGATGGGTTTTGTGAAGGGAATGGGCATGTAACTTAACCTGTTCATTTGAATATATTGAAGCTGAGGTCCTTGGAATTCAGAGCAAACACCTTTCTGGCTTTCATGGACCTTGAGCAGGCTTTTGATGGAGTCAGCATGGAGCGGTTGTGGAATAAATTAGCGAGCTGGAATTGTCAGCCTGCCTTTATTGAGGTAATATGAGCACTATAGATGGATTCTTCGATTCAGGTGCAATTAACATCAAATGGAGCACTCTATAGGAAGTTGTTTAGCTATCGGAAACTGAAGCTGTGATTCCCTCTGGCCCCGATATTATTCAATCACTACATGTCAGATCTAAGAGACTCCCAAGTAAATGTTCTGGCCTTTCCACCTAAAATAAATGCCTACAAAAAGCTGTGGGTCCTGTACACCGATAACTTGGTATTAATTGACCAAACCCTGATTGGCCTTCAGTGCAGGTTTAATGCATTCATGCTCTACTTGAAAGAGAATGGCCTGAGGGTGAATAGAAAAAATCCAAGGTCCTGGTTTTGTCAATGGCTCGCAGGAGGCACATAGGGTTGTATTCATGGACGGTGAATTGCGAAAGATTGGAGATGGTGGAATCTATGACCTTTCTGGGGACAATAGTTACATAGGAGGTATGGGGCATTTTCAGCTATCCCTCTACTCACATTTTACAAACAAAAGGTGGCACAAATTATAACCTATGGGGCTGAAACCATGCTGAATTTATCATGGAAAGTATGGGGAAGGCTAGAGGGGTTCTTTTGGAGAATATTCTCAGACTCCCAAATTCATTATCGATAGCAGCCATTCGATTCGAGCTGGGGTTACAATCTTTAGAATCAATTTTGGCGTGGAAAACTATTTCCTTATATAGGAAATGTATTGCTCTGGATAGCCCACCTCCTTTTAATATTCTCAACCAACACAACAAGGCAAATTTCCCTGAGAACAAATTGATGGCATGGAAGGGTAAATGTGAAAAGTATCTGAGATTGTGTGACATTCCAACTGATCTACTCATTTCAAATCCAAAAAGAGATTGCAGTATCTAGATTGGATCTCTACTGTGGAGGCGAGAAGTAAAAATAGACTGACATTACCTTCGTCTGGGGAATGTAGGGGTCTAAACCAAATCCCTATGTACCTTCAAAAATTCCTGTCAATCGACAATAGAGATCTGTTTATGCCTTGCTGCTTTATTATCCTCCCTACATGAGAAGTTCAACTAGTTAGGAAACAGATCTTGGAGGGTGATTCGCACTGTAGATATTGTGGGGACAATATGGTTATGGAGTCTCGGTTTCATTTAATAACTACCTGCAAAACACTGACTGAAATGAGAACATGCTATTTTGAGGGGCAGACGCTCTTATTAAGAGCAATTGAATAGTTGGAAAGATTTTAAATTGGTGAGAAAGTAAACCTGATTTTAGCAGTAATGAAATTTGTAGAACACATTTTAAAGGTGGGTGAATACATTAATAAAATATACGTATAAGAAATTTGATATACTGACATAGGTTTTGCTATTTTGTATTGTGGAGAAGAGAATGTGGATATATGATAATGTATGTGTGTAAAAGGTTTTAATTTGTTAACCATAAACATAACATAAGAAAAAAGAAAGTAACTACAAAATCCAATTGGGATATTAGCTTGAAAATGTCTAAGTAGGGTAAAATTACGCTGCTTCAGTACGAGACACGGACTCTTCTCACTGACATAATAATAATTTAAAGTAAAATGTCTGTTTTTTACATGTATTAAATATTATACAAATGAGCCTCCCTTTCACCCCTTCTCTTCAACCTCTACCTAAGCCCACTGCCAGCTCTCCCCAATCCCCGAGGCTCCATCCTCCCCACCTCCCGACCTTGCCTCTTGCCTCTCGGATATCGACCATTGGATGACGAACAACCACCTAATCCTTAACCCAGGCAAATCAGAAACCCTAAAATGTGGCAAAACTGCTCTTATCCCCCAACCTTTACCTTGGCCAATTGCCCTTGGGGCCCCACCTTCCGCCTCCACCTACGTTACAAATCTTGGATGCACCATGGACGCAGACCTATCTCTCTCCAAATGCATCAACTCTGAAGCCAGAACCTGCACTTTCATTTACGCCTCCTAAAACTAATCTTTTCCTACCTCTCCTCAACCAAAGAGTCTCCGCAATACTGGCCATCATACTCTCCCACCTAGACTACTCCCTCTATCTTGGCATCCCGACACACAGCTCAGGAAACTTCAAAGAATCCAAAATACAGCAGCCAGACTGCTCATTGCCCTCTGTCCCAGAGAACACATCACCCCCGCACCCAGAATATTGCACTCGCTCGCTTTTAGTCTAAGAGCAACCTTCAAAGCCATATGCATCAGACAATGAGCCACCATAATACAGGACCTGAGTTCCTGCAGAACAACATCATTCCCTACCAACCCCCCAGAAACCTCAGTACTCCTCCTCGCTATTCCCCTTACCACTCCACCAGAGTGGTGGCGCAGCTTTCTCTATCCTAGCTCCCACCATCTGGAACACTCTTCCTCTGCACATCCACTGCACTGAAAACTACCTTTCCTTCAAAAAAGTCCTCAAACCGGGATATTTGCTGCATTATCCTGAACCCCCCAGAACTTTCAATTCCCATTCCAAGTGAGAAATACTCAACACCAGATGACGCTGGCTGCATTTGCAGCGACCCGACCTCACTGCACTTGGTGGTGCCGGCTGCTTTCATGGCTACCCGGACCACACACACCATCATACACCAATCATGACCCTTGTTTCCTTCAAGCACCATTAAATGAATCACAGCCCTCATATATGAAATATCACAGGATTGATGAGTCACTGCACCTGGTATGTACGGGAAAACAGGCAAATTGCACTTACAGTGATAAAATCACAGTGGTGTGATGGAATCACCACCATCAAAATCGGGCAGATTTGGATGCACTGAGGGGAATTGTCATGGGAGGACATGCCGCCTTTGCCATGTCTCTAACCAGTAGGCCAGGTTGGGGTCCCCCGTACAATAATGCAGAAGAGCAATCAAGAATCGCTCTGCAAGAAATGGGGTGATGGGCAGGTATTGTGCATGTATGACCTAAAGGATAGGCCACCCGTGGTAAAGGTACCAACTGAAAAAGTTCAGTAAACGCTCGATATGTGGGTACACTCACCACGCTATCTGCCTAGAAGGACCTGATATTACAACCCGTGCTCCTCTTGTTGCACATAGTTGGAGTATAGACTGTTCCTGTCGCTAACCACTTTATCAGAGCTGTAAGAATTGACAGAAGAAGCCCATTATCAGAACGGGCATCCAAACAACAAACAAATCATCAACAAATTCTTCTAGGTACGTAAAATGCACCACTCCGGTGTACACTGGTCGCAGGCATGGCCACCTGTGAACATCATTATACAGCAAGGACTATGACAAACATTGCCAATGCTGTTCATATAATTGTCCACCTACTTACACCAGATTACGCCTCAACACCTCGGATATCAGAATGCAGCACAGACCTATGACAAATTTGGGCACACTGAACACATAGTGAGTCTCTAGCACTCATGCCAGACCCATCCACATGCCTGACAGCATGGGTTGCTCTCCAATGTAATCTCACTAGTCCTGCTAAGCTTTATTTGGCCAAATGCACACACGCATCCTAATCATACTCCATGACCTCCAACAATCTGGACTTCGGTCCTCCGAGGGTGTTCCCACTAATAGCGCATTGAGCCTATAATAATGGTAAAAGGCGCTATATGAATGACAAGTACAATACAATACAATACAATACAATACAAATAAACCAATTAATACATTTTTAATGAAGCCAATGTTTAATCACAAATACAATGTTTAACTTCAAAATACAATTGGTATATTAGCTTTAAAAATTCCAATACACTATATTGGACACACAATCCTAAATATAAATCAGGTGGAAACATATTTTTTTAAAACCGTTGATAAAAAATAAACACCAGACTTTTAGCTCCCAATTTCAATGAGAAAAATCTTAAATACTCCAATTTCTACACGTAATGCTTGTGTTTAAACTTTGAGTTAAGATCATCCCTGCAAAATTTCTTGTGAATGATGCATCTGATGTCTATTCGTAAAAGTGCATATAGCAAGCAAGTCAATAACGCAAGGTCCATTATACTGACAAAGATAAACTTCAATTATGGAAAGTTATTATTTACATTTTTTTCCCCAATTTAAATCCGAAAGTGGGCAAAATAATCAATTTCCAATGTTTCCAAAATGTATTTCATGTCCATGAAACAACTATAGTCTATAGAAATAAAAATAAAATATGACAAAATGTAAGCTGTCTTCCTCTAAATAGGAGGTATAAGATTTACAAATGAACATAACTTGAAAAGTAGGCATTTGACGATGGTGACTACACAAAATGCAACATTTTGTAGTTTTCACTTTATATATGAATATGGCTATGTTATTTTCACACATAAAACGCACCACACAAAATTGGGTAGTTTGAGTTGTAACTTTATCTCGTCCTCAAAATGGAACCATTCTAATATCGCAAGCCAACGCGCGTTGACGAAGCTTTGATCGCTACAGGTGGGATTCTAACCCAGTGAATACACAGAAAGGAAATATATTTGAAACTACAGAATACCATATGAATGGAAGTTATGTTTATATATAATATGCCCTAATTTGAAAAGTCTCACTAAGAGCTGAAACACGTGTCATACAAAAGGTCTCTCCTTCGGGAGATCTGTGATTGCTATCCTTGAATTTTTGAGGCTGAGATAAAGTTACAATTCAAACTACCCAATTTTGTCTGGCGCAGTTTATGTGTGAAAATAACATAACCTTATTCAACCTCGGAGGAGGGGTAGTGGTTCCTCCAATCCTTTTCCTTTGCACAGTTGCAACACTGGCACATTTGTGAATTTAAGAGGTTGCGAGGCCGAAGAAGTTGACTCCCACAAGTAACCCCTCCGCAAGTACATTAAATAAGAATATGTCTTATATCTAAAGGTACTCTTTTCTGATACAAAGAAAGCTCAATAAAAAGTGCATGTATATTTATTTTGATTGTTTATTGGTTAAAAAGACAAAACCTTCAGCACCTAAGTGAAAACAAAAACTCACAAAATACATCAAATATTGAATAGAGGGAATAAAATACTATTCATGAAATTCCATAATTCTAAAATACATGCACAAGAGAATTATTAAGAAAATTCAAAATGCATGCTGGGTATGGGTTTTCATCTGCACAATCTAACGCCATGCCTCGTTGCAAATGAAAAAGCCTGCTGACGTAGTTACAATAGGCCTAGCACAGAATATATTATTCCAAAATTGATCAGATTGGAAAATATCACAATGGTTCTCATAACGGGCGTAGCCTTTAATATATATTTTAGACAAGATCGGGAAGCTAGTGAGCACATGCCAAGGGGTTTCTATGGACAGTTTACAAAGCCGACACAATATGTCTTGATAAGGTATACCCATCCAGCTTCCCACATGTTCCCTGGTAGGGAGCATATTAAACCTTAAATAGGAAATAAACCGCTTTAGTTGCATACTGCAGGGTTTGGCCAAGTACGAACAAGGAGCGTTGGGTGTGAAACCTTGTGTTGCATAAAGGCAATAATTCCTTTTGTAATGCACTTTAGTGTAAGGAAGGCATGGTATCAAAGTAAGACAGACACAAGTGATCACAGTTCAAGGGTGTTTATTAAACTGTAAAAATGGGTGAGATAAATGCCTAATCTAAACCTAAATCTAAGATGGGAGCAAGTTAGGACCATCAAATAATAAGAATACAGTCCTAGTGGAGTCTAGTCAAATAGACATGGCCTATACTAAAAAAAAAGATTGCCAATCTTTAGTGCTATGCTACAAAATACTGTGTAATAGTGTTCTCAAGAAAAGAAAGAAGTGTTCACAAAATGATAAATCAGGATGTTATGGTCGGGGTCTCCCTTCCCTGTGTTTTTAGCACAGGACAAGGCAGGACTCTTGAGCGCAGCCCACTCCTGGGCTTCTGCGGCACAAGGTTACATGTTTTTTTCTCACTATCAGGACCTTCTGTGTCCAAGTCTCTTTCATGCAAAGTCTCTTGCTTTAGAGGGCCCTAAAGCCTCTTGCTACTTGTAGTTTCTACAACAACCAAAGACCTTCGACTGCACAAGGGGCTTGTCTTGACCCTCGTATGACCGCTTTGATTTCTCAGTTCAACACATTCTCCTTGTTCAGGAGTGGGGCATCAGTCAGAGTCCTTCGAATGAGCACCCATGTGGCACCGGACCACTCTAACTGATACCTATTTTGCATACAAAAGACCTTTGTGCTTTAGTCTTCTTTCTTCATACAATGTGGCTCTTCACAACCTTGAGCCCAAAACAGTCCGATCTATTATCAGCTCTTTCCAACTCACCAGCTGTGCTGATCTTTGTTAGCGTCCCCTGCCTCTGGAGTCAAGGACGGTACCACAATGGCAACTGATTCTCCCCGCCCTGGCTATCAGTGAGGGAGGGTCCCATGTACCGCTGACATCCTTCACACCATTCGCCAGCTGAGATTCATGGTTTTATGTTTCTACTCTCAGAGGACCTGCGGGTCTGTGTTGAAAAGGACAAGGGCAATTCCCTCCCCGTCGCCCATTAAGGTCTCGCCGACTTTCTCCTCCATTTGAACTGCCATCCTGGAATAGCTGCTTCCTCATGCGTTTTCCCTTGCTCAGAGTGTGCTTTTGTGCTCTGCCTTTTATCCCTATGGGGAAAGGGAAGGGAGGTCAGGTGTGTGTAATTCTCGACAATTGCCTGACTCTGCCTGACCCTAGTGTTTGGACATGTCAGGTGTATGGCTCTGGTGTTAGTCCATCGTCTTTCATAGTAATAGGTCTGTGAGAAAGTGTTTGTGTCAAGAAAGGGGGGGTGTGAGTTTATAGATATCCTATGGGGTAGGGTGGGAAAAAGGTGTCATAAGGAAAGGGTGTAATTGATTTCAATCCGGCACACACCCAAGTCTCGCGCAGCATGTAGTGCGCAATTGAAGCCCTTATTTATTTTTCTCTATAAGTTCAATAGTCTGAACGATATACAACTCATATCACACCCTTCTCTTGGATCCCCCCCAGTCACACTGAACCAGCAATCAGGTTAGTTTGCAAAGGTAAATATTTATTTATGTATTTAAAATGTAATCACAATATATTTTAATAGGTACACACAACGGCGTCCAGCCAAAGAATCGAAAATAAAGGATCAAATGCCCTTTTGTTCTAATCCAAAAGGATCGAAAAAAAAGTGTTGAATGTTTTTTTATTTATTTATTTATATATTTTTTAAGTGTTGTATGCATAAAAAGGTTTTTATAAATCGAAAACAGAGGGTTGGGGGAACACCCCAATAAAAAAATATTAAAAAAAGAAATTTGACTCTTTTTTTCGGCCCTTTTGGAGTCGAAAAAAAGGCATTTGAGTCTTTTGTTTTCGATCCTTTGACCTATAACCGTAAACACCAATCACCAATGGGGTGACAGAACACAGAATAATATCTTTAATACACTATGAATCAAGGAATGAGCACACAAAAACAAATGCAACAGAGAAAATAATACTTTTGTGTTGGTTTGGACAGATGGCACTATGGTTAGAGGTTCCTCCTGCAACACCCCTCAGTCCCCCAATAAGCAATTAAATAGATGTGAGGAGAGAGCAGGTATTCAGGAATAGCATAAATCAGACAGAATATCAGTCCCACCTTCCCCCTTCAAACACAAGAGAAAAACGGAACTGACTTTTCAGCGGTCAGAATGGCTTTAAAATTGTCTTTAGTATTGACTGAACAAACACACCAAAAATACTTAAATTGTTATAAATTCCTGAAGGAGCCGCTTTGAACAGTTGCACACAGTCACAAACAATGATTTAGTCCAAATAAAGCATTTGAAATCTCAAAGTCCAAGTCAGAAACAATTTAAAGCTATTTAACACTTGGGTTCTATGGATAGGTATGGATGTTAGGTACAAGTGGGAATTGAAATGTGTTTCTATCATAAAAACTGAGGGAGTTATAGAGGTTTTAGTAAAGGTTGTTTTTGTAAAATTGGTGCGAGAATGGAAAACGGAAATGCACTTTTGAAAATGACAAATGGGTTTGCTTACACTAGAGGATGACTATGAAAAAGCGAATACCACAGATGGATCTACCAGTCAAGTGTTCAGTGTAACCCGCCTACTGTGGAAACTCTACTTCTTCAGATGAGAAAAGGGTCAGTGCAAAGATAGTTCTAACAATACTGGTTTTGAATGAAAGATAGGATGGGTTTGAGATAGGGATAAGACAATGCAAATATACTATGGGCCACAGTTCTTCCTATTAATACTCACAGGATAAGTTATTAAATTGGACCATCAGCTCTGGTCATTGGATTGGGTCTGGTCTAGGAAAGACAGCACGTCAGGAGCGGTACTGGATCAGCTAGGCCGGTCGCCAGGTTTTCACAGGATCTGCCCTCCTCGTCTGTGGGTATTTAAATCAGCTGGCTAGCGAGTTCCTCAGGCAAGCCTAGTGGTGGCAAGCCAGAGAATTTCAGGATATTGTTCAAACGGCCTTCTCACACCACACAGTGCTTTACTAGGTGGAGGGAATAACTTTGAGGATGTATACCTTGATAAAATCAATAGTTCTCTATTGCTGGCAAGAGTCTTGGCCTCTGGATCTGGAAGACTGTTAAAGCTGGATGTAGAATGCTGGATCAGAGTGCTTCGTCGGAATCAGGAAAGTAAGTGGATCGGTGAGTCCCTATGTGTTGTCAGCTGTCTCTATTTATGCTTTAAAATGACATCACAAAGTGGGTGCATGGGCCGGCTTAGCTAAACCTACCCTTGTGAGCTGGGATAGGATCATAAATTCATCTCCGCCTTGCAATTTGAATGATTGGATCAAGGCCGGATGATGTAACATTTTATGGTTTGCTTTATAGTCTTCAGAGACCTCCCTTTAGCCACTGGTCTCAAAATCTAATTTTATACTAAATACAGATTTCTACATTAGTCACCTTTATACAAATCACACACAAAGATGCCATATTTTATGTAGCATATGTTGCTCCAAACCCCGCAGAGGTGGCATCTTGTCTCAACTATCTACAGAATTTTGTCCTTTTCGCTATGAACACAATTTCCAAATGTTATGCAAATTTCCACAAATATGTGTGCTTAACATAGGGATGTGTGTGTAATTTTTCACAACTCTAACATTCATGCATTTCACATGAAACCACATATATTGCCATTCCTGTCCAGAACATGTCACACAGTTCTACCGCCTCTTCACTGTATTTTCCCCACTTTGAATCACAAGTTATGAATCTTTTAAAAATTGTTCATTGTTCATTCTTAACAGCAGATGGCCACTTGGCTCTGCCTCTTTGTCTCTCCTGGGAGTCCAGTGCATCCCCCTCCTTGGGGGAAGTTCCTTCCAGGAGAAATGTACGACCACCTTCACACCTCCGCTTCCTGCACTGAAAGACTTGTTATTGTTCCTTCTCTTTCTGTAGAAAAGAGTCTGTTCTAACCCACAATTATCATCTACCATTGAGTTACTGCTAAGATGAGGGCCCTCCGCCTAGGAGAAAAACCTGATTTTCCAGTTCTTGCAGCTCCACCAGGCTAATTAACTTCTTAAATCCAGCATCAAACATAAATACATTACTTTCCTAGCCTTAAAATCTGTGGGATAAAAAACACAACTAAAATCTGTATTCCTTTTTGGCAACAATCCTTTTTATGTTTGCTAATCCAGCAGACTTTTACTTTTAGCTCACTTTAAAGTTTCATCAGTAACTCATCTGACAGCTGTTATTCAGGTGGCCCAGGGTACTGCACCCAGATTCTGACAGAGGATGTCAGTTTACAGACAATCCATTTTGTCTGATTAATGTTTTTCTCTTCACATTAGGACTGTGTATGTTCCCAATGCTTCATTAGATACATGACTTTTAGCACCAGGCAAGATTTTGAATGTTGAGAAGTGTTGTGTTATAGGCATTTTTGGGAGTTTTTAGCAACAAAGCAAATGTCATTTGTAGGCACATTTTGGGGTTTCACTTGCAAAGTGCTACTTCTCTCTCTGCACTCTGTTTGCTGGTCATGGAGCCCATGGAGCCCACTAGCACGTTTTCTGTAGGGTGTGCTCTAATCCACCCCACATGCACCATGGGTCGCAGGTTGTTCATCCATTCTTTTGTGTTGTGCGTTTTTTGTAGGTTTTTGGCACGCACAAGGGTTTTGCCACCAGTGTTACCGTTTGTTTCACCATAACTGGCATGGTGATGCTGCATGGCATAGCGGAGTGGGTCAATACATCCCACAGAGCCCCCCTACCGACTTGGTTTTGACCTCCATTGGGAAGTCGGGAGATTGGGATGTTCTTTTTCTATCCGGGTGGAGAACTTCAGTCGCTTCTCCCATCAGTGCTGAAGGTGACCCGCTCTCCTCGCCGGTTCTGGTCAGGAGTATTGCTGGTTTTAGTTGGGCATATTGCTGGTTCTGGTTGGGAGAATGGAGCAGCACTCCGGGCTCCTTGGGTTTTTCCTCCCGGTCCCCGAGTGGTCCGCCTTGGTTATCCTTGGGATGATTCTTAATCCAGATGCTAGAAGATAGAACATAGCATGGTTATGGAAATGTTCCCACTACTGTGTCCACACGTCATCTGGGAAAGACACGTGCATGGATTACAATTGGTGATATTCCCCATCTATGTTTACTAATAGTCTTCACACTCTTCTTGCACATACACGGTGAACATTTAGTGATTCTTTTATTATGTTTCCAGATTTTCCCCCTCTGGGTTTCCGGTTGGCTCCTCTATTTGCCGCAAAGTATGCCTGGGATGGCAACTCTTCAGATGGTTTATGTGGACCCACTTGTCTTCCCCTTCTGCCAAACTACCGTTGGGGATGCGGATTCTGTAGGCGACTGGTGAGATTCTGTCCACAATTTCAAAAGGACCCTGCCAAGTTGGGAGGAATTTGCGCTCTTTGGCTTGGTTCCTTTGGAAATTGTACAAGTAGACCCGGTCTCCTACTTGATATTCCTTTTTAGTGGTTTTAAGGTCATAGTGGGTCTTCATACTGTCTGCAGATCTTTATAGATTCCGCTGAGCATAGGCAAAAGCATGTTGAAGGTGTTTTCTCAGATTCTCAACATACTCATGAGTTGTGGAGGCATTTATCAAGGTCTGCTCTTGGGTTCTGTAGAGCAGATGCTGGGGTAGCACCATCCTTCATCCAGTCTTCAGTTCAAATGGAGACATTTTTGTTGCAGAAGAAGGGGTAGATCTGATGGCCATCAGGACAAGGGGTAATCGAAGGTCCAAACTTGGCCCAAATTCTGCCAGAAATGTTTTTAATATGCTCACAATAGTTTTATTGTACCTCACAACTCCACCACTAGAGGCCAGTCGGTAGGCAATGTGTAGTTTCCTTTTGACCCCAACTATCTCCCACATCTTTGTCATCACTTAACTGGTGAAGTGGCTACCTCAGTCTGACTCAATCCTTTGGGGCAGCTGCTGTTTCTGCCTTGCAATTTGGGGTCGGGAGACATTCCACCCATTTAGTGAACGAGCATGTTACGGTCAACATGTACTTGTTCCCTCTAGAGGAGCGAATCACAGGCCCGATAAAATCGACTTGCAAATCTGACCAAGGCAGTGTCATCGCCCTCTTTTGGAGGGGAGCACGGTGTGTGAGTGATGTTGGCTAAAATTGTGCATATACAAGACACCCCATTCAAGTTTTGGTCGAGGTCCTGCCCCATGTGTGGCCAGTATGCAACCTCTCACAAGATTTCCAATGTCGTATGAAACCCCCGATGACCGGCTGTGGCCGCATCATGGGCGTGACTTAGCATCAGTCTTCGGAATGAGGTACAGACCACCCACTGGTCATGGGCAGATATGGATCTCCTCACCAACAAACCGTCTTGGATTCTGAACATTTTTTGACATTTCATCAACACTCTGAGGTCCTCTTTCCCAATGTAATTGGTATCCGTCAGGGGGAAAGTTCTCAGGGCCCTCAATGTGTTGATAAAACTTACCAATTATTGGATCCCCCTTCTGAGCTGTAATCAAATCATCATCTGAGGTCTCCTTACTCCATTGTGCAGTTGAGAGTTCATTGTGAGCATTTGTCTGGGACCTAGTGATAGCAGTGACCTGGATTTTCCCCAACAGGGACTCGATCTCAAGTAGATCCCCTTGGATGGCTCTGGTTTTGGCCAGCTGATCAGCTAGGTCATTTTCAGTTTTGTCTGGTCTCTCTACTTTAGAATGACCCTTGATCTTTTTCCAGTAGATGGTTATCCCATTCGAGGTGACCAGATCATCAACAGTTTCTATACATTTTCTGTGTTTTGATGGTTTGTTATTAGCACATAGCATGCCTCTGGTTTTCCAGTTAACCAGGTGCTCCACGAACCTGTTCCGTTCATAATCTGAATCAGTGATTATGAACAGTTTGTGAAGCTGGTGTTGGACGGCAGTGAGGATGGCTTGATGCACAACCATCAGCTCTGCCACTTGACTACTTCAGGGACTGATTTTGTACCCAGCGGAGGGTTCTGGGGCATCATTCACCCATGCATTCCCTACGCCAGCCACAAGTTCCTTTTCCCTGTTGTTGTCAACATGGTAGGAGAACCCATCCACATAGACAGTGGGCATTCCCTCACACTGGTCTTCTTCAGAGACTTTGTGTGGGGAATTAAGGTCTGCCTCCATGTTGTCCTTGATTTTAAGACTTTCGTCCTTGAGGCAGTTTTCTCTGGCACAATCATGCAAGTCAGCCAGAACTTGCGCGTGGGGACTCTTCTTCTTTTGGCCAATTCTGTCCTCCACAGGAAAGCCTTGCAGAATCCAGAATACCCGGCCCGGATTCTGTCACATTGAAGATATTGCAAAGGTTGGTGTGGAGTCTCCACTATGATGTGGTAATTCTTCAATGCCCACACCATTGCCAGGAGTGCCGTCTCACAATCGTTTAATTTTTCCTCCACAGAGGATAAAGTCTTACTCGCATAGGAGATCACTTTATTGACCTTGTCATGCTTTTGATACAATACTGCAGTCAAGCATGTATTTGAGAACCCTGTTTCCAAGAAGAACTCCTTGTTTTTGACAGGGTAAGCTAGGCAAGGCACTTGTGAGAGGCTTCTTTTGAGTTGTCTTACTGCCTCAGCTTGTTCTGGACCCCACTCCCACTTGACCCCCCCTTAAACAGATGGATCAGGGGTCTCGTGATCTCTGTCTAGTCCTCAATGAACGTTCTGCTGTAATTAGTTATTCAAGGAGGCTCCTTAGTTCCCGTAGAGTTGTGGGGTCTTTTATTTTCTGGAGTGCTTCTGCTTTCTTTTCCTGGGGACAGAGACCCTCAGGAGTTATCTCATGCCCCAAGAAATTGACACAGGTCCTGCACCACTGTGCCTTTTGGAAAGAGAGTTTTGCTCCGGCAGCCCTCAACTGGGTCAGAACATAATGGATCGGCGCTAGGCATTCCTCCACAGTTGAGCTTTTGATTAGAACATCATCTACATAGGCCAGGTTACCCCTTTCACCCAAGTCTGGCATGGCCTTATGCAGAAAGATGTTAAATTCATTGCCGGAGTTGATGTTTCCGAAGGGACTCCGGGTCCAAGTGTACTGCTGCCCCCCTGGAGGTAAAGGCCAGCTTGTATTGGTCCTCCCTACTGACAGGTACAGTCCAGTACCTATTGGTCAGGTCAATGGCAGTGTATACCTTTGACCCCTGGATCTGGGCCAGCCCTTGGTGAATGTAGGGAACAGGCCATCGGGATGTGTGGACCAGTTTATTGAGCTCCCTTAGGTCAGCGCAGAGTCCCCACTGGTCGTTTGGTTTCAAAATCCCCAGCACCAGATTATTGAAGGTGCTGTGGACTGGACGACTTATCCCACGGGACTCAAGGTTCTTAATTATTTCAGTAAGGGACTCCATTGATGCGAGAGGCAACTAATATTGCTTCACAAACACTGGAGTCATGCCAGGGTCCATGGGAATTGTTGTTGTGTGGATGTCGGTGCGACCACAGTCATATGAGTCCACCGCAAAGAGATCTTGAAAATCTAAGAAAACTTGTTTCAATTTTTGCTTTTGCTCCAGAGTCTCACAGGCATCAGCTAGGTTGACTCTCTCTTCAACCATCTGCCGGAAGCCCGGAAAGACTTCTGGTTTGGCTATCTCAGCGGCCTCCTCCAGCTGAGTGGAGAAGTCCCTGGTCAAAGTACTGATTTGTACTGATGGCTGCAGGTAGGGAAGGCAGTCCTGGTGGACTTGCAAGATCACCTCATCTCTCCTGAAGTCACAGGTCACATCTTCCTTACCATAAGGGCAGGAAGAGTACACCAGGAAATTCCCCCCCACATGCCGGGTGAAGATCCTGTCTGGTGCTGTGACATTGTCGTTATCACTGTCAAAACACTCATTGGGGATCGGTCCTATCAGTTTGTTACCTAAACCTGTGGAAAAATTTTGCTCATCAACCGCCATTCCAATAATGGTGCCTGCGCCCAGAGTGATACTCTTTAGGTCGCTGTTATCCACCTCTATTGGAATGGTGTCATGTTCTGTATTGACTAGTGGTGTTGGGTTTACCCCCACCCCTTGCTGTTGGAAATGAACATTGAGATGAACATAGGCGTCAGGATTTTTCAGTTGCTGTCCTCTTTTAATTTTTACTTCCAGTGAAAATTGTCGGGTCCGTTCTTGGATGGTGACTTCCTCTCCAATCTGAATTTCATCTGCATATGGCAGCAGTTGAGCTGACCAAAATGCTTTCTCTGGGTCCTCAAAGTTCATGGGATTACCTGCTAATCACAACCAGGCTTTGAAGTTTATTAGGTCCAAACTAATGACAAAGAGAATGAGATTATTCACTGCCTAAATAAAATGCAGCAGGGCCATCATGCACAACCCAACAATTATGAACCATGCTCTTGTTACTTATGGAAATTTTGAGCCTACAACTGCTAGGCAGGAGATGTTTGGAATTGGGTGTTTCCAGGTCCATTTCCCATTTGTCTAACAGTTTGAATGTGGTAATGGCTGGATCTTTTGGGAGTTTGCAGAACAAGGCCTCGCTGATGAAGCTCTTACCATTGTTCACACACACTCGGGCGAGAACAGAGTCCTTCCCCTCATTTAACTGAATAGGGATGAACAACCGTTCCCCAATTTTTGAATATCAGCCAAGCTTTGAGCTGATTTCTCATCATTTTGGACTATATAACTGGGATTTTCTGATTGTGAGTTTGTATAGAAATTCAGAGTATTCCCTTGCAGTGTGGAATGCCACTTGAAACTGGAAGGAAGGTTGATTTTCAGAAATAGAGAGGACTTCCCTTCACCAGTTTGTTGTCCTACTGCAATTACTGTCACGTCAGGGATTCAGTTATTTTGGAAATGGAATTCAATTTGGTCAGGTTTTTGTTCCACCATGTGGCATGTGCCATTTAAACTAACATGGTTGACACTATGTTTTAATGTTATTGGTCGGTTAAACTGGGTCCAGAGGACCTTGGTTACACAATATATGAGGGGAGACAATCTATGCAGGATGTCATTCCCTAGTAAACATGGCAAGCCCTCTGGAGTCACAACTATGACAGGGTGCTTCACCTTGTGTCGCCCAATTTTGATGTCTAAATCTGCAGTCCCCTCGACAGGAATTTCCTTCCCATCGTAGTTCTGAAGTTGTCCAGGAAGAGAGGTGAGAGGGATTTGGTATTTCTCCCCCTTCCTGAATTCATCTGATCAAAGGCCCTTTTTGACAAAAGGGTGGCTTGGGATCCAGGGTCCATCAGTACCAAAAATGTACATTGCCCCTGTATTTGGACCGGGGCATACACTCTTCCCTCCTTTTCCTCAAGGGGGCAAAGATAAGGCGCATTTTTGGCCAATTGGTGGGTCAATTTCTTTGCTTTGGATTCTGACAGAGGGGTGATTTGGGCAGGATTTTGTTTGGGATCTTGGGAACCTGTAAGAAAAAGGTGGCAATTGGATATGGGAGAAGTTTTGGGCTCCCCTAGTTCTGATTCTGGCCTGCCCCCCCCTTTTCGGAGGCAGTCACCAGAACTGGTTTGAACAAGGGGATTTTCTTGCTGGTCATTCTGGGGTTTGATGATGGGCGGTTTCAACTCGGTCCCCACATCTACCTGGTCTTGATCAGGGTCTCTTGGGACCCATTTGTCTTTGGGAGTTCCCCGATCCCTGAAGCGGAAGATCCTTTTCCCAGAATCCTCTGAGGACCTCTCTCCTTCAAATTGGAAGATTTGTACCTCCTCCACAAAATGCGTCTTTCTAGGCTCTTTATTTCTCCTACCCACCCTCTGTTCCTTAGGTTACAGACTTTCGGTGGTATGAGATTCTGGTTCTGGTTCCTGGGTTTCCAGGGGCTTTTCACAAGTGGGGAAAGCTTCCTCTAAGGCTTTACACCCCATTCCCCTTGTGCCTCCTCCCTGGGAACCGGAGGGTTGTCAGGGTTCTCTCCCCGTCATTGTTCTGGAGCACCATACCCTTGATTTGAGGAGTTCTGAGTCGCCATGCTCATCTGGGGGTTCTGTTGAGCCCTCAGCATGCAACCTAGATCCTGTGTCAAGTTCTGGGACTGGCGCTCAAGTTGGGACACCTGCTCTGGCTGGTACGGGGTCCTCTGGTCTACCCTTGGTTGATCACGGGAAGGGTAACTGTTCCTTCTCCCATAAGACCCTTGGTTAGGATAATTTTGGAACCCCTCCACCCTTGGCCTCCCCTCTCCTGGATTTGGCTGTCTGGGCTCAGGAAAGTGAGGAAAGAAAGAAGGGTTGTTTTGGGGGTTGGTGTTTGGCAGGTAACGGGGAAAGAAATTCAACCCAGCATTTGGGGGATTACTGCCCTCCTGGGGAAAGTGAGGAGGGAAGTTTCCTGGGTAGGCAGCTGCCTGGTTCGATCCCCCCCTTGGGCTGGGGGAGGTCCACACATAGCCCAGAAGGGGTCTGTTGCCCTTGTAACAGGGGCTGATGTAGTCAGGGGAGTTAGGGGTCCCATTTGTGGGGTTATCTCCCTGACTCCCTGTTTGGGATTGGCCCGAGGGCCTTCTGGGTCTTGGGTTGGTAGTATTCTGCTGCGCAGGAAGGTTTTTAGGCCCCCCCACCTCCTGATCTAAAATGGGGGCAACCTTCACCTCCGCCACCTTAGCAGCAACAGGGCTGTTGGTTGTTTTTGGGCTTTTGTTAGCACTTGTACTCTCTAGTGGCTTCTGCACTCTGTAAATGCGGGTTGTTTGTTCAATGGCACAGTCTAGTGATCTGTTCTCATGAAAGTCCCTCACCAGATGGGTCATAATGTATTTAGGGAGTGCATGAAAGAAAGTATTGACAAACTCCCTACTGTCTGTGCGCACCCTTCTGGTGACCTTTTTCAGGCACGTTTCAGCTCTTGGACAAATTCTTGTGGGGCCTGGTCTTCCCCACATTACAGGTTGTAGGCTGCCTTGCGGGCCTCTTGAGGGTTTCTATAGATCGAAAAATGCTTTAAGATGGGCACTCTATATGTCGACCATCTTAAGTGGTTCTGATCCTCCAGCCCCGCAAAGAAGCTGGAGTACTCAGGTGAAAATGTCCACTTGACATACATAGTAGGGCATTATGACACTCCTAATAGTCTTGACTTGCTTCAGGGGATCTTTCAATAGGGCTCTCTTAACTTTATTGCCATTTTTAGTTTTGGTCACCCTTGTCCACTCATCGTCTGACTCAGAGGCACTGTTACTTGAGGTGGCTGTCTGATCTTCTAGGCTCTCCCTGATTCTGTGGGCTTGGGAATGGCTGGCAGAATGTAGGGGCCTATTCTCTTGAAACCTGTGGTGCTCAGAAGAGTCTTCTGACTCTCCTTTGCTCCCAGAATTGGCTGAGTACTCCCACCACTGTCCTAACTGGGAAGAGGTTTTTAAAATGCTCTTTGTGGGCCTAGTCTCATGGAATTCCCCACCAAATTTGACTGACTGATCTCTTGGTAATTGATATTTTTGAGGATCCAGTTCTCTGATTCTCCCCTCACTGGAGTCTCCCTGATCAGAGAGGCTGGCCCTAATATTTGAGAACCTGTACATAGATGCCCGCCCCTCCATTTCTGGGAGGCGTTGATCTATCAGTCCCATATTTCCCATTGTGTTGAAGTCTACCATCCCGGTGGCCCTTGGTTCATATGAGCTAGAGGACATGGGGGTGGCAGAGTCCATGGAACTGAAGGGATGAAAGTCCCTGATGCCAGGGTTCCTGAGGTTATGCTCAGGGGTTTCTCTCTCCCATCTTACCTCATCTTTTTCAGCCCCTATTTCCTGATGACATGCCAAAATCTGACCTTTTTGCTCCTCTATTAAGTCCTTACTGGTCTCTATTTGTTGTTCTTGCATGGCTATCTGTTGGTGGAGCCTGTCATTCTTTTCACAGAGAGCCTCATTGTCTCTCTGTGCTTCCTGCCTGAATTGGGAGTATTGGGCCAATTTTTGCTGCAGGAGACTCACCTCCTGAGTGTGGTCCTTACTGGTCTGGTTATTCTTTTCCAAGGCATCCTCCACCCGCCTGGTGTGCTCTAGTAGCTTTTTGTAATCTATTTTGAATTCACCAAGTTCCTGAAGGGCCAGGTGATTTTTAAATGGCTGTCTTCCTGGCCTAAGGCATCCCTCTCCTGATTTAGAGTGCCCCTCTGCTCAGCCAGGTCGTCCCTCTGTTTTTTAAAGGCACCAGCTTTCTGGTGTTCCTCATCAAACTCTTGGGATTCCAGGTCTTTAATAATTAATTTATTATTTTCCCCTTTCAAGGATTCTATGTGGTTTTCTAAAGTAACTATCTGTTGTGCGCATGCTCTGTTAAAGGTTAATTGCTGTGCCAGCTTTTGTTGACTCTGTTTTAATGAGTCCAACCTTTCCTGACACTCTTTTTGCAGTGTCTGCACCTGGGTGTCTTGCTCTGCATTCCTTTGCAGTAAGAGAGCCAGATCTTCTTGGAGTTTGGCGGCATACTGCATAGCCTCTGTTTCAGATTCTTGGCTATCTTAGAGCCTTTGCTCTGCAGAGTCCAGATTGCTCTGGATTTTCTGCAGTGCTTCCCCTTGCCTCTTTGTGAAATCTACATGGTCTGCGTGCTTTTCCTGTATGACTCCTATGTGGAGGTACAGGTAGGCCACTATTTTGGCAATTTTGCATTGCTCCTCTTTTATTTTAGGGGCCATATACAATTTGCTAAGTGCTTGATGTAATGGCCCCTTATCCTGCCAGATACCAAGATTGATTTCAGTGATTTGCTGTTTTATTCCCTGCAGCCATACCAGTGAGTCCTGTTCTAGCCATTCACCCCTGGCAAACAATTTGTGCAGTATGTGTTCCCTTGCAATATAGATTTCCACTAGGGTCGCCATTCCGGAAATATTAAATTCCTTCTGGCTTATCTCAGGATTACTTTACTTTTGCAAGCAGGCCCAACTCCTTTGAGTATTTCTTTTGAGGGGTGCTTATAGAGTGTAGCACAGTATGGCAACCCAACAAGGTATATGTACCCCGTCGGCTAGCACGCTGTGTTAGACTGTCACAAGTGGTATGTCTAATTCAGGATCCAGCGACAAGCCCCCAAGCTGTAAGTGATTTCAATCCAGCACATACCCGTCTCACCCAGCATGTAGTGCGCAATTGAAGCCCTTATTTATTTTTGTCTATAAGTTCAATATTCTGAACGATCTACCACTCATATCACACCCATCACCTGGAACCCCCCCCCCCCGGTCACACTGAACCAGGAATCAGGTTAGTTTGCAAAGGTAAATATTTATTTATGTATTTAAAATGTAATCACAATGGGCCTCATTACGAGTCAGTCGGTCTGGAAATAATGGTGGTGGTAAACCCACCGCCACCGTTGTTTCCGGAACTGGCTGATCTCGAGTCCTGCAGGCAGGAGGTGTCATTCCTGCCAGGTCTGACCTGGCGGGTTTAACACCACCTACCTGCAGGCGGGTGTGGAAACACCGGAACCATTACAAGATGGTGCTGGTGTTTCCATATCCCCATCCCCATGGAGTCCTATGGGACTCGATGGGAATGGGGATTTACCAAATTCCACCTTCGGAATTACTGGGTCACCGGGGTTGTAATGCCTCTGTGATTCTGGTAATCACGGAGGCGGAATGGTAATATGAGTCCGGCGGTAACCTGCCGGAATTTCCGGCACGGTTACCACCGGACTCGTAATGAGGCCCAATATATTTTAATAGGTAAACAGCAATCACCAATGGGGTGACAGAACACAGAATAATATCTTTATTAAACTATGAATCAAGGAATGAGCACACAAAAACAAATGCAACAGAGAAATTAATACTTTTGTGTTGGTTTGGACAGACGGCACTATGGTTAGAGATTCCCCCTGCAACACCCCTCGCCCCCCAATAGGCAATTAAATAGATGTGAGGAGAGAGCAGGTATTCAGGGATAGCATAAATCAGACAGAATATCAGTCCCACCTTCCCCCTTCATACACAAGAGAAAAACAGAATTGACTTTTCAGCCGTCAGAATGGCTTTAAAATTGTCTTTAGAATTGACTGAGCAAAAACACCAAATGTGATCAAAACTACTCAAATTGTTATAAATTCCTGTAGGAGCCACTTTGAACAGTTGCACACAGTCCCAAACAATGATTTAGTCCAAAGAAAGCATTTGAAATCTCAAAGTCCAAGTCAGAAAAATTTTAAAGCTATTTCACACGTGTAAAAACCCTTCAGAATTGTAATTTGCGGCAAACTTTTCCTTGCGCGATATTCGCGATAACGGGAGAATCACACTGTTTTGCAAAGCGGTGTTGGGTTCTCTGGCTAGCTATGGATGTTAGGTAAAAGTGGGAATTGAAATTTCGTTTCTATCATGCAAACTGAGGGAGTTATAGAGGTTTTAGTAAAGGTCGTTTTTGTAAAATAGGAGCGAGAATGAAAAACGGAAAGGCACTTTTGAAAATGACAAATGGGTTTGCTTACACTAGAGGATGACTATGAAAAAGCGAATACCACAGAGGGATCTTACAGTCATGTGATCAGTGTAACCCACCTACTGTGGAAACTCTACTTCTTCAGATGAGAAAAGTGCCAGCGCAAAGATAGTTCTAACAATACTGGTTCTAAAATGAAAGATAGAATGGGTTTGAGATAGGGATAAGACAACGCAAATATAATATGGGCCACAGTTCTTCCCATTAATACTCACAGGATAAGTTATTAAATTGGAGTGTGAGCCCTGGTCATTGGATTGGATCTGGTTTGGGACTGATCAGGCACGGTACTGGATCAGCTAGGCCGATGGCCGGGTTTGCACAGGATCTGCCCTCCTAATCTGTGGGTATTTAAATCAGCTGGATAGCGAGTTCCTCAGGCAAGCCTAGTGGTAGCAAGCCAGAGAATTTCAGGATACTGGTTCAAAAGGCATTCTCACACCACACAGCGCTTCACTGGGTGGAGAGAATGACTTTGAGGATTTGGGCCTTGCTGAAATCAATAGTTCTCTATTGCTGGCAAGAGTCTTGGCCTCTGGATCTGGAAGAATATTGAAGCTGGATGTAGAATGCTGGATCAGAATGCTTCGCCAGAATCAGGAAAGTGAGTGGATCGTGAGTCCCTATGTTTTGTCAGCTGTTTCTATTTATGCTTTGAAATGACATCACAAAGGGGGTGTATGGGCCGGCTTAGCTAAGCTTGCCCCTGTGAGCAGGGATAGGATCAAAAATGCATCTCCCCCTTGCAATTTGAGTGATTGAATCAAGGCTGGATGATGTCACATTTTATGGTTTGCTTTACTGTCTTCATAGACCTCCCTTTAGCCACTGGTCTCAAAATCGGATTTTATACTAAATACACATTTCTACATTAGTCACCTTTATACAAATCATACACAAAGATGCCATATTTGATGTAGCATCTGTTCCTCCAAACCCCGCAGCGGTGGGATCTTGTCTCAACTTCCTACAGAATTTTGTCATTTTCGTTATGAGCACAATTTCCAAATTTTATGCAAATTTCCACAAATATGTGTGTTTAACATAGGGATGTGTGTGTACATTTTCACAGTTATAACATGAATGTATTTCGAATGAAACCAAATATATTGCCATTCCGGTCCAGAACATGTAACACAGGTCTACCGCCTCTTCACACGTGCAGCCAAAAATTAGATTAACAACTCTGTCCTTTTTATATGTTTCCCCACTTTTAATCACAAGTTATGAATCTTTTAAAAACTGTTCATTGTTCATTCTTAACAGCAGATGGTCGCTTGGCTCCGCCCCTTTGTCTCTCTTGGGAGTCCAGTGCATCCCCCTCCTTGGGGGAAGTTCCTTCCAGGATAAATTATGACCACCTTCATACCTCCGCTTCCTGGGCTGAAAGGCTTGTCATTGTTCCTTCTCTTTCTGTAGACAAGAGTCTGTTCTAACCTGAAATTAGCATCTCCCGGTGAGTTTCTGCTGAGAGGAAGACCCTCCTACTAGGAGAAAAACCTGATTTTCCAGTTCTTGCAGCTCAGCCATGCTAATTAACTTCTTAAATCCAGCAAAAACCAAATGTGTTGCATTAAACATAAATACATTACTTTCTTAGCCTTAAAATCTCTGGGATCAAAAACAAAAAATCTGTATTCCTTTTTGGCAACAATCCTTTTTATGTTTGTTAATCCAGCAGTCTTTGACTTTTAGCTCACTTTAAAGTTTCATCAGTAACTCATCTGACAGCTGTCATTCAGGTTGCCGATGGTCTGCACCCAGATTCTGACAGAGGCTGTCAGTTTACAGACAATTCAATTTGTCTGATGAATGTTTTGCTCTTCACATTAGGACTGTGTATGTTCCCAATATATTAGATACATGAATTTTAGCACCAGGCAAGATTTTGAATGTTGAGAAGTGTTGTGATATAGGCATTTTGGGAGTTTTTAGCAAAAAAGCAAATGTGATTTGTAGGCACATTTTGGGGTTTCACTTGTAAAGTGCTGCTTCTCTCTCTGCTCTATTCCAGCCCACATGCACCATGGGTGGCAGGTTGTGCATCCATTCTTTTGCGTGTTGCAGGACATGGTTTTTGTAGGTTTTTAGTGTGCACAAGCGTTTTGCCACCATTGTTGCCGTTTCTTTCACCATACTGGCAGGGTGATGCCGCATGGCATAGCGGAGTGGGTCAATACATCCCCCAGGGGGTACTGCATCTCACCCTTCGTTGTCCCACTTCCACTCCTGTAGACCCCTCATTCAGGTGAACCTCCCGCACTGTTCCACCCCATAGGAACTGGATCCGATAGCGCTGGCCGTGCCATGGCCACCTGGATGACAGACCCCCATGGACTAGTAAGTGAGACACCTTCAGGTTTCTCACATTAGTCAGACTCATGTCAGTATCCCAAACGCTGATTTTATTTTTTTAAATGAGTAGACCATTCGGGCAATCCAACAGGTCCTTTGTTGTCATTCCAATAGACTCTAAATGTATGCTAACATTTCTGTAAAGTTCTGCCATAAAACCATTTGTACAAGTGGGGAAATGATGTTTAGCAACAAGTGCCAATAGGTAGCCAGGCTGAGCTACATGCATGGCTAGTACAAGTTTGCAACGATGGATCAGCCGTGCGTATCTTAAAGATGGAAGATCAAGTTCAAACCTCAGAGCCTCAAGCAGAAAACAAGGGTTTCCAGCCACTTAATTATAGTTTCCAGAACAATAACAGCACCATATAAAATCCTTGGTACAATGGAAGTTCGATAAATGGAAATCAGCTCTTCCATATTAAAACCATCTTGTCTACAAATACATTTTTTTTAAACCAACAATTTTTTAATTGTCTTTGATGAAAAGAAGTCCCAATAAAACTTGATGCTTGGTCGGAATTTAACTGGAAACCCTAGATATGAATAGTTATCAATCACTTCGAAAGGTGTTGCATTGACTCTGCAGGTAATGCATGGGTCATTCTTAAGCACGACACCAGATTTTAAGATTTTTGTTTTAATAATGTTAATAACTAGATGGTTCAAGCTGGCATAACCAGCCAGGGCATTAATTGACCGCTGGAGACAAATTGGTGTATGATTCAATAAAATAGTATAATTCCTGTATCTTAGCCATGGATGGGTTTGCCACCAATTGAAGGGGGGAAATTACGCACAAGGCCAATGGCTTGCACTATGTCCGAAATATATAAGTTAAATAAAATGGGGGCAAGCACAGAGCCCTGTTTTAATCCTAAATGAGTGGCAATTGATTTAGTCAAATGGCCATCTTGCTTAGTACAAATCTCACTGTCTCCAGAGGTCTGGTTCTCTCTAGGCTGGACTATTGCAACAGCCTCTTTCTAAATCTGCCTTCCTCTACTCTCCGCCCTCTGCAACTTTTCCAGAGCAGGACTGCGAGACTTGTCCTTGGCCTCAAGCCCCGGGATCGTATCTCTCCAGGACTGAAATCTCTGCACTGGCTCCCAGTGGCTGCAAGGAGTAAGTTCAAAACCCTCTGCATTGTCCACAAGGCCTTCTGGGGCCTGTGGCCTCAATACCTTCAACTCTCTCTTCCTTAATATCTTCCTTCTCAAGTTATTTGCTCATCCACCTCCAACTCCTTCAGGGTCAGTCACTTCTCCAAGCAACACGTCGGTGGTAGATTTCTCGCTTTGGCTGGGCCTTGCTCTGGAACAGCCTCCCTGTCTCACTTAAACTTGCGGAGAACCATCTCTGGTTCTGGAAGCACCTCAAAACCTTTCTCTTTGCTTTCTCTCCTCCTCTCCCTTGTTGAATCCCTGGCTGAACCTACACTGGTTACCTGGCCACCCTCTGTTCTCAGGCCCAGGTTCCCTCCACCACCAGTCGGACACCTGCACTGCCTTCCCGGCAACTCCCCATAATTGTGGAAGAGCAAAAGCGATGGGTATCCCCTAAACCGTGAACTGGGGGAGAAATATATATAGGAAAACAGGGCGAAGGTCACACGGGTAAATACAAGTCTTATTCAAATAACAATTGATTCAAACTGTGGAGAGGGAAGAGGCTCAGTCGGATAACCAATTATAACATCATATTTTAATATTTATCAAAAACATCATAGTAGCATAAAATTATTTATTGCATTCACACAGTAACATCCTAAAATACATTTAGATGTATATCGGCAAAGACAAAATATCCAAAACTATCAAAAAGTAAGGTAAAAGCAACCTAACAATTACTGCTGGATGTAATTCATATCCATCTATATTTTATAAGCAGTATATGTTAATCAATCTAAAGGTGCTGTCAACAAAGTGCTAAGTGCCATGTTAATCAATCTGAAGGTGCTGTCAACAAAGTGCTACTTGGGACTGTCTCTGTATCTCTACAGTCCCACTACCAGCTCTTGACACCGGATGTCTGCACTTACCCTTGCACTTGCCACCAGCTGACCATACTTTACTTATTGTTATTATTCTTTATACCATGTACTGCACTGCCCCCCTCTCCCTCGCACTTTCCTCCTTCCCCCTTCCCATGCACTTGCGCAAACTGAATGACACCTGGCCTAGTAGGATCGATGTCTGTCTTCCCTCTGTTCCCCCTCCCTTGCCTCGTCGCGCCTTGAAACACTTTTGTATATAGATGCGTTATGAAAGCCATATCATATCATATCATACTTAAGAATTTAGACATGAAACTTGATAAAGCACAGATGTTATGACAAGTGGAGTGGGCCTTACGAAATTCAGTTTGAAAATCTTGCAAATGTTGTCTGCTTTCCACCCAGGCATTTCATTGTTTTAGTAATAATGGAGCAAAAACCTTAGAACTGCTGTCCAACATGGCGAGAAGACAGTAATGGAATGGATTACTTTTTGTACCCTTATTAAAAACTGCTATAAGTATAGCAGTACTCCAGCTGGGTGGTATACTACCACAGTACAGTATCTCATGAACAATGCTATGTAAAATGTGGAACCAAAGATCCATTTTAGATCTAATAACATCCCATCAGGGCCGGGCGCACTGGAATTTGTAAGTCCCTTAATGACAAGCTGGATATCCAGCAGATCAAAATGAAGGGCCCCACCATATATGTAAGGCTAAGCTAAACAGCTACAAAATTGGCTAGTGGCATCATAATGAAGGGCAGTAAAGGATTCCACCAATGCAGCTTCAGATACTGCAGTCTCGTCAAATTTGGTCACTTCAGAGGAATATTTTCTGATAAGTGACCGAAACATTAATCGTTGCTCTATAGGAGATTCAATAAAAATACCCAATTGGCATTAGACAGCAAAACGTTGTGCATTATTAACTAGTTTTTATATTTGCTAGAAAGATTGCTGAGGTAGTTGTTTTTCTCTATAGCAGCTAAGTTCAAATATATTAGAATACCTGCTCTTGCTCGTCGATGTGCTCTTTTTTTATTCTCTATTACCACATCAAATAAACCTTTATGGCAAGCTGAGAATGTTCCTAATTGCTGAGATATGGATAGGTGTTTCCGCAATATATTCATCAAAATCCTGGAATTCCACTCATGTCACCTTAACCAGCAGAAGATAATAGTGCCATGAATGGAGAAAGAAAATGGAGAGCTTTTTGACTTTACAGTCAGACCAGTAATCACCATAATCACCAATATGATTATGGTGATTATTAATCGTAACATTAGTTCCCATATGGGTTACAATAATGGGCATAACCAGAGCGATAGACCATCTCAGTATGGCGTGATCACTGAGGGTATTG
Source organism: Ambystoma mexicanum (assembly GCF_040938575.1). Taxonomy (NCBI): domain Eukaryota; kingdom Metazoa; phylum Chordata; class Amphibia; order Caudata; family Ambystomatidae; genus Ambystoma; species Ambystoma mexicanum. Next base: position 677,433,547 of record NC_090928.1, read on the forward strand.
TGACTGGTGTCAAGGGCACTACATCGGTCCCAGAACAGCTGATCAACCAAAATGTAATCCAGGCATGAAGAAGAAAAGTTATTAGACCATTTGGTACAGAGTGAAGGCACAGATTGATCCTTAGCATGCGAACAGAGCAAATCATGGGCAAGAGTAAAATCACCCCCACTTCAGACAGCCAAGGGTATAACCTGCCAGGGTGTCCAGCTCAGACAAAGGTCATTCAGGTATCACCCTAGTGGAGGGATGAAGCTTCAATGAAGGGGTATTAAAATCACCAGCTATGATTGACAGCCCATTCGGACATAAGTCCTCCAAGTCAGTTAACAATTTACCCAGAATACAAAAAGTACTTACCAATTCAAGTTCATAATCAGTTGTTGGCATGTGCACATTAACGACCAGTACAGACTGGTTTATATTCCCAGGTAAGGAAACCACAGCACGGTATACATAAGGCGACCTGGAATCAGAAGTAAAAAGCTTAACATCAATATGAGATCTAGCTCCAATTGCCTAGCCACCCTATACACGGAGTTCAAAATCTGTCTAGATAAAAAGGATGAGTGAGCCATGAATCTTGTAATGGAAAGATCTCACAATTATTAATAGGTGAGATCCCCTCAGGGTGCTGTAGAAAATAGCTATTGTCTCAATTTGTGTGACTTCGATTTATGGTGGGTCAATTGTATATATTTAAGCTTTTTGGATTTCAGTAATATCTGATTTGATCTGATTCCTGCCCCTCAGAAATACATTTATCTGTTTAGGGATTATCCAACATTTTCCACTATTTAGCAGCAATTTGTTTGCTACACATGGATTCACGTATTTAAAAAGGTGAGTGCTGCCATCTAGCAGAAGATTTCAGACTTTTAAAACCCTCAATATGATCCAAATTGAAAAAGGCCTTATGATATGTTCCTCTTAATAATATTTTGTTGTATGGACCATGTATATTCTAAAGTAGCAATTTTGAGTTAATTATTGGATTCCTGAAGCAACATGACTGAAAAGCTTTTGTCAGTAACTTGTCAGGGAATAGCCAAATACAACTTGATCACATGTTGACCTTTGTTCCAATGTTTCTCTATCAGATACTAGTCCATTGAAGTTCTAAAAATGGTCCAAAGGAAGACAGGTTTTCAACAAAATGTACTTGCAGTTTGGTTATAAAATAGCATAGTTACATCTGTGAATTGGTGTCCCTAATGAAAATCCCATAAAAGATATCTAGCTCTTTTTTATGGTTTCAGTCCCTATTTAACCATCTAATTAATAAACATGCAAACTTTATATTTTATAAAGGGCTTCATTGCAATCTGTATGATGAGACAATTAATACCATGCACGTGATTCTTTTATTTATAAAGTCTCCGTTATTTGACCTGCATGCAGATGTAAAAGTTATTGTACATATAAACCTGCCTCTGTCCCCATTTTCCTTCTCTTTCATCATAATTTATATTAACTTTGGGAAGTGCATGTTTTAGGGTTCACTGCAAAATGTATTCAAGCTCTCAATCCCTGCAATCCCTACTGTACTGCTTTGATTAGTGCATTTTTATTTGAATAGTCACTGTGTGCCCACTACTTCACTTAATTAACTAGCCTACTTTTAGCTACTGTCTACTGCTTAGCATTGCCCAATGAAATAGCCTACTCTTATCTATTGTCTACTGCATAGCATTGCCCAATGAAATAGCCTACTCTTAGCTATTGTCTACTGCATAGCTTTGCCCAATGAAATAGTCTTCTCTCACCCAGATCCTACTGCATCGTAATCAGTCAGTACAATAATGGATTAGTATTTGCTACACAAGTTGCATTATCTTCTTGCTCACTGTGTGCCCATTATATTGCCTCTTGATACAGCCATTCCGGCTACTCTGTGTTAACCATACCAACTACTGAACCAGCTACGGCTCACACTAAAACTGAATATAATAACCTTTACCAATGTAGTACACTTCACAACAGCATCTAAACCTACTGCAGACATTTTTCTCCACACAATGTTGGTCCTCCTGACCATCATCATGTTCCCTTTTTGCATAATACCCCACTCCATCCCGTGCACAGATGGACACTTCATCACTATAAATGAAGGATTAGCCAAACTGGGATGTCAGCGCCACCACCCAATTCCTTGTCCCACCCCATTCCTACCCTCACTACCTCCGTTCCCTTCGCAAACAGCAGGCTCAAACAAGCCCTTTTCCAATGCCATAAATAAATTAAACCCCATTATCCAGAGCCTTAGTCAGAACTCTGCCAAACACCACCACTCATACGGGACAATCACCAAAACTACACCCATCCTGGGTAATAGCAGGCTCAATAGACTCAGGAGTAGAACTAAAACCACCCACCAAGCCATCACTCCCACCTCTACTAAAAACAATTCTACCAAACCAAACACTTCCTCTTACAATTGCAAGTATATAGACAATTCCAAAAAACCACCATACCTAAAACCAATCTCAAAATCAATACTCATACTACCAACCAAGGCACTACGCCAGGCACAATATCACCGAATACCACTCCCAAAACCACTCTCAAAGGCGCTCTCATCAATGCGCACTCCCTCAGAGCACATGCCATAGATATCCATAACCTCATAGTTGACCAAAAACTAGATATTTTGGTAGTCACTGAAACATGGCTACATTCTGCCGCAGGCCCACTCCTAGCTATCTCTAGCCCCCCTGACTTCAATATCCTTAGAACAGACAGGACCAACACCCAAGGAGGCGGAGTCGCAATAATAGTCAGAACAATGTTGCAAATCAGAGCCTGCCCATGGAACAAATCTCAGGCTACGAACCTCTACTAGTTAAATTCACATCCAACCTTAAAACCACCACCACTAACTTTCTAGTAATGTATAGGGCAACAAACAAAAACGCTCACCCCAAACTGGACATCTCTCTATTACTAACTCCCCTTATCAAACCCAAAACTAAATGCATCATTCTCGGCGATATGAACTTCGGCTTCAATAATCCTTTAGATCTTGAAGCATCAGCCTTCCACTTGGTTATGGTAGACATGAATTTGTGCAGCTGATCAATGAAGCCACTCACTCCAAAGGTAGGACACTGGATTGGCTCCTCACTCTTAACTCTCAGGTCACCATCAACTCCATCCTCCCTGTTAAGTGGTCAGACCACTCAGTCATCAGCTTTACACTGAACAACCAACTCAGGCCACACCATCTCCAAAAAACCCAACACCTTTGAAACCAGAAACAGCAAAAAACTCACAGCAGATAACCTTTCCCCTGTCCTGATTGAAGCCCTAGCCAATATGACGCCAAATACCAATAACCCCTCTTACCTAGCAGAGCGTTACCAACTAAGCCTCAACCACACTATTGACCTACGTGTTCCCATCATCACTAAAACTCAAAGGCCTGATAAACGATCTTGCTTCTGGTTCAACGAAGAACTAGTCACACTCAGATGCATAAAAAGATTGGTAGAACACCTCCATTGGAAAACTAACACTCCTGAATCAGCGAAAGACTTTGATGAAGCCAATAGAAAATACAAATCAGCCATAATCACCCAAAAAGCGAATGCCTTTAACCTACGTATCGCCAATGCCTCCTCTGATAGTAAAGAACTGTTCTCTAGCCTTAGAGAGCTAGAAAATCTGTGCCCAATTAGTGTACCCACCACTGCCAGTAAAGTATGGTGCACCACATACAAGACACCTTATCATCCAAAATCCTACTTCTACAGAAAGAAATAGACAGCAGAAAGACACCCCTAGCATGAAAAACAACACCTACCATCACAGTTTACCAGGCTAACACCACCCCTTGAACTTCCAGTTCCCTTAGGCGTCCCGCAAGGCTCATGCCTATCCCCCACTCTGTACAATGCCTACACAAAGCTGCTTTTTGCAGCACTGGACTCAATGGGTGCCATCTACACCAACTTCACAGATGACACCCAGATCCTCATCCCAATAACAGGCAATCACGAGAAAGACTCACTTCTCATCAATCAAATATACTCAGTTATACAAAACTGGATGGCGAATAATAGCCTTTGCTACAATGATGACAAAACGGAGCTACTCATATTAGGTTCATCCTCTAAAATTGATTCACTCCAACCCATCTACAAATCATTCATCATTGATGGCACCCCAATCCCAGTACTCAAACAATTTAAGACACCAGGTGTCTACCTAGATGCTTCCTTAACTATGTCTAAGCAAATAAACACACTTCCACCGCCTAGACCTCCAAACTGATCTCCCTAAGCCATACATTTCTCTCACCCAACAACTGCGTTACATTAGCCAGAGCACTAATATTATCTAAACTCGACTATTGTAACATCCTCTTTCTTGGCACCTCCAAAACGAACATAGCCAAACTTCAGCTCTTGCAGAACAAAGCCCTAAATAAAAAAAATCTGAACACATTTCCAATATCAGGAGAGACAATCACTGGCTCCCCATACAAGCTAGGATACTATTCAAAACCCTAAGCATTACGCATAAATGCATTGCCAACAAAGCGCCTAAATACCTCATCAGCAAGTCAATAAGAAATTTCAGACCAGACTCCTCATATCTAACAATAACACCTACCTTGATATCCCACGATATAAAAGAGAGAAAGCGGGAGGCAGCAGCTTCAAAATCCTTGTGCCTAGACACTGGAACTCACTACCCACCAACATCAAGACAGAATCTTCCTTTCCACAATTAAAAAATCAATGAAAACCTGGTTATTCAACCAATACTAGGCCAGCTTAGACCCCTCACCATCACTGATAGACCTCCATCATCCACCTGTATATCCATTGTAAATAATGATACCACTGTTTTTTTGTATGCCTATGTTTTATCATAAAAATGTATTCTACCAGTGTCTGTAACTACGCCGTGATTCCTCCGTGTCTGGGTGTATAACAATTGTAATAAATAAATACATAAATAAAATGTTGCCTCCTTTCAGGCAACTGGAGCCCATCAAGTCCTTATCTAAATCATTGCATTTTTGTATGTGTAGATTTTGTTCCCATTACAAATTCAGGACTACAGCTCCAAGAACTTAATGAGGTTACAAGATTTTCATCAGCATAATCTGTGATTTTTTTGTTTGAAAAGAACTATGCATAATATACATGCAAACGAAATATACATTTTTATTTACACTGAAAAGCAAAGTGTTTAGGGATGTTTTAGAGGGAAACAATGGATAAGCACTGATAAACAAGACTTAAAAACAAATTGAAAACCCTGGAAAAACACCACTGGAATTGGAAAAATATAAAAACTGAAAACAGGGGGGGTGCTGATGCGCACGAAGCAAATGGCTGCCTGAGTGGAGAGCTACGGCCCAAACTGCATCCTTAATTCAAATGAATCCTTTCTGGGGCCACCCTGCCGTCAGAAAAGACATGTGAGTGAAGACTAAAGATCCACAGAATTGATCCCTCAAACGGGATGGAAAACCGTGAGGTACTTCCAGAGATATCGAACCTGCAATCTACACCATGGGCTCGGCGGGGAAGGAGCCCTGTGAGAGAACCGCCGGTAATTCAGTTCAGACAGGAGGTGGAGTCCCATGGAAGGCTGAGTGGGGGAAGGGCCATGAAAAGACGTCACTGGCTCAGCACTCCCAGTATGCCATGGTGGCAGTGGTGCGAGGAATCACATCACACTGGTGGGGATAGACCAGCGGACAATGGCCCCATAGGTGTGCCCGGGCCACTTGTGTTACTGGCACTGTATGCTACTGGCGGAGAACAGAGCCATAGACTGACAGCCTGTGGCCGCAAGCACGAATGGCAAGGTACGTCCCCCTCGGGAACGCTGACACTCGTGAAAACCTACACCTGTAGAAGATTAGGGGACCCGGAAGGAGGGACTGGAGACCGCAGGCAGGACCTGAGGAACCGCAGGAGACACAAGCATTGCGGCAAAATACATCAGGTGGGGGTTCTACGTTACTGTTGCGAAGACGCGCGCTGCCCCCCCACTTCCCCTCTTCATATTCCCTGCGGCGCATCATATTGGGTGTGAGACTGCTGCATCAGGACCCCGGAAGCCCTTGGAGAAAGCCCGAGTTATACACCTCGAGCTAACAGCACTTAGGTCTGAAGGGCCCCAAGGTGGCACCGGCCCGTAGTAAAGAGCCCACGAGACCCACGAGATAACGTGGAAGAGCCCCACACGAGCTCAATAAAGGTGAGCCATCGATGAGGGGAAAAGTGTACACAGCAAGAAAGGGGAAAATACATACGCGCCATCCTTCCTTGGCTGCCCGAAGCCAACGGGAAGACGGTGCTCCGTTTGGGAACCCTATCTACCATATTCGCCAATGTTATAAACAAAAGGAAAGGCCAGCACAGGATACACAGCCCCGAGAAAGTCAGGCAGATTTAAGATCGTGCACGTATTCATATACAATCCATTGCCCGCCAAGATAGTGTTGAAGACTTTACAACGTGTAGATAAACACTATCTCCCCTGGCAATTACTTGTATAAGGAAGGGAAATACTGCAGGAACGCCCTCGTCAACCGGCTGAAATTAGATTCAGGCCTTCACCTGCACTCGAGTGGTGCGGTTCTCTTGTCATGAGATACAGACCATACCAACGCTGAGGGTAGATGCCCACTGACACTTGACCCAGTTGTCGGTCTGCAGTACAGTGGTGCCTGCAGAAACAGAGAACAGCAGGGAGAGGCCACAAAGATGCAATGCAGGTGTACCCTGTGAAGCCACTTCAGCAATGTCTATAAGAATATTAAAGCCCTCGAAATAAACAAGTACTGCTCCACGGCTCGAACCGCTGTCTGAAAGGCAGCAAAACTTTTTCTATTCAGTTGCGAGACCCTGATACCGCATCTGGAAGGACGCCTAGGAAGCCACATCAGCAATAACATAGGGGCATTATAAGTTACATGACAACATCAGAGAAGGAGGGAGCGAGCCCAGGCAGAGGGGAGAAGGGTGTAAATCAGTCACTTGTGTTGGGGGGCATCCACCCCACACCAAGAATACCAAAGACTTATCAGCTCTTATGAGTAATACGTCAATCGGCACGACACAAGCTGTGGTCAACCATACAGCATGGCCCTGATACACCACTGAACAGTCTGGTGGATATTATCACTGACAGAGAACTGTCACAGTGCCTGCCCCCAGACATCAGGAGCAGACCAGTGTGCCCAGAGTACTGGCACCCATGGGGACCTGTAAGGCCCCAAAGGATTGCCTAAGGGTGTCCTGGACTCAGTCATGCGCCGTTGGCGCCAGGCTCATATTGCCTTTTCAGGCAAGTCAGGCTATCAAGTAATGAAACCATATACAGCCCACCTTGAAGTTGGTTGAAGGGACTACTTTATTTAGGGACTATTTCATTAGCTGTGGTGCAGGGACTACTTTAACTGGGAACTAGTTCTGGGAGGCTATTTAAACCACGCCAAGAGAACAGCACACGATTCGCGTTATTCTGCACTCCTGCAGCGTAATGCTCACCGTGCCTGCAGCTCCACTGCAGTCTTCAGTTATGCCCGTCCTGTTCACCACAATCCGAGACTGCAGAGGAAGAAGAGAGGACATATTAGAACAAGAAGCTTACCAGATTCTCCATCACAATCATCCAGCAGTATCTGCACCTGCAGGAAAAGGGACACCAATTACCTGCGCTATACAAGAAAGCATGTTAAGAATAATCAGCATAGCGCAGCGTGATACTCACTGATGCTCAGTTCATCCATGCGATCCAACGAGGCACTCTAACACGATTGCCGTCCGGAGTAGTTGCATCTGCAGAACAAGAAAAAGACAACAGGTGAGCTGCGCCTCTCTAAAAGACATTCAATCTCGCGCAGCAAGATACTTACCCGAAGCAGTATTCACTTGCGGTTTCACGAGTCACCATCACACATCACTCCGGAGGACACGCACCTGCAGAAAATAGAAGGGACAACAGATTAATCACGTGAATGAACAATATCGCATGATAAGACATTTTTTCGCTTCGTGCAAGTACTGAAATTTACCTTGGCATTTACTTTGTCTTTTCCGGAAAGGAGCCACCTTTCTTCAGGAATACCTCAAAGGGGGAAAACTACAAAGAAATGGTACAGGAGTGAACTGTAAGACAACCAGAACTCTAAAGCAATTCACGCTACTTAGGATTGGCATAAGACTTACCTCTGAGCCATTGTTGTCTGGAACTCTGCCATAAGATTACGGATCAGTGAAGTTAACTTGATACCCAAATCCCGATGCACCCCTGCATACAGACGCAGGATGGAGAGCCCATCCTTCATCACCTTAAGGTGAGACACAGTAAAGGGGACACAAGAAGCTCACGGAGATGGAAGTTAGACCTCCTCCTAACGGTTAGCTAACTTACCATTTTTACCACTCTAGGAAAATCTTCCTTCATGCTGGACAGACAAAACTAAGTGAGCAGGTGCAGTCACTCATCACTTCGCTATGAGTCACGCTGGTGGAGACCGCTGCAGTCCAGCTTCGTTCGGCCCCCCTTTGGAAATCAGGTGAGCGTAACAAGAGCTGATCGGATCACTCCCGAAATAACCCTATGGTACCATAGATGTAGTAGCACCTGTGTGGGTGTCTGAGACGATCCCTGACGTAGAGGCCGGGTGTTGTGAAAGGCTGACTGGAGAAAAGACCTGTGCTATCAACACCAGTACTTGCAAAGCATACGACAAGACCGGGTAAATTCCGGATCTTTATGGACACGTGGGTCTATTCCGGATCTTTATGGACACGTGAGTCTACTCGTGGGTGGAAGCTGCAGTATATAGGCCAACACGAGAAGAAAGGTGCAGGGGCCAAAAGAAATGGCCAAATTGACTCGTTTGCCAGTTCCCAGGTTCGCAAATCTGCCACAATGTCGCCACCGTCCAGCGACGGCCGTATCAGGTAATATTATCCCCATATATATGGTCGCCGTAAATAATATCGCCGGGAAAAGGTTGCAGCGATATTATATGGGTGACCATATATATGGTGACAGGGGCAAAAAAATATATATTTTTTTTTTAAAAGTTTGGGGTTTGCGGGGGCGTCCCCCGCATGTTCCATGTAATAATGTCGCCACAAAAAACGGGCATTTTTCTGCGATATTTTTGCATGGCGAGAATTATGTAGCAACATTATTACATGGAACCGCGACGGCCTGATTGAAGATCCGTTGGCTGCAAGGGAAGATAGTAAAATGTTCACTGTACAGAACGGCTTCCTAGCAGTAAATGTAAAGCTTGATGATATTGTGGCAACAATCAGCTCTTTGAAGGCGAGGGTGGATAAAGAGAGCGCACTCATCACAGAAACAGAAAGCAGAATCAGCACAAATGAAGACACGATAAATCAGCACAGCTTGAACATTGCACAACTTAAAAATAACCTGCACAAAACTCAAAGCAAGTGTGAGGACCTTGAATTGAGATCCAGAAGAAATAATATCCGGATCGTAGGAGTTACAGAGTCCTTCTGTAAGGGTCCCATGGAGGGCCCTGTGGAAAACCTCCTGAAAACCCTCCTGGGTGAAGAATCCTTTTCGGAGCACTTCCTGGTTGAAAGGGCACATCACACCTTGGCACCACCTCCAAGACCCGGTGCTCCCCCCCAGACAATAATAGCTTATCTGATCAATTACAGGGATAGAGACACAATCCTGTGTTCATCCAGAGAAAGAGGTACCTTACATCACGAGGGGAACAGGGTGCACATCTACCCGGATTTTTCTGCATCTATTCAAACACAGAGGAGATCATATGAACCGGTGAAAAGACAACTGTGATTACGACATGTCCCCTACGCTCTTATCTTCCCGGCGAAGATGTGAATCCAGCATGGGGGAAGGGCTCACTTCTTTGAAAACCCGGCTTAAACCATGGCGTATGTTAAAGCGTCCATCCCTCTTCCGCCTTGAGACAGGGAGATGGATCAATCTTCCGCCTAGAGACAGGGAGATGGATCAAAATATGCATCCACGACCAGATGAACAGAGACAAGATCCAGCTGACTGAGAAATGCTGTTATGGTTTTATCCTTTTCATAGTGGTGCAGGAGGGTGGCTCTGATAAGATAATTGTTTAGTGTGGACCGGGAGCAACAGGAGACCCTCAGGACATTTCCACAAGTTGATGGGGATGCCCTTTGGGGAGTATTTGATAGCAGAGGAGCGACATTGTCTAGTTGGGGTTGACAGTGCGGAAGAGGGGGAGGAGTTATTTTAGTTTCAGGTATAAGGGGAGAGGGGGGAAGTTGAGATATGGAGCTCAAGTTGGAATGGCTCAGTTGGGTGAAAATTGTGGTCACGCAGTTGCATGCAACATTGGTTTGAATAAAACGCTGATGGTCAATGGTAACTTTGGTACACATACATGGCACACAGTAATGCTGTAGCTATTGGGCTGAAAGGTAATCTCCTAACATAGAATGTCCGTGGGCTTAATAACCCGGCCAAATAAAGGAAGGTCGGAGCATATATTGCCAGACATCATCCTCACATTGTCATGTTATAGGAAATACATGCATTGCAAAAAATAAACAGGAACCTCCTTTGTGATTGGGGACTACAGAGATATTACACGGAATACTCCAGTCAAGCGAGAGGGTTTCTCACATTAATCCATCCCTCCCTGGGTTTTCAATTTGTTAAGAGCAAAATTGACCCACAGGGGCGTTACGTGATCGTGTGGGGTACCATTGCTGGTAGGGGAGTTGTATTGGTGAATACCTATGGTCCAAATGTCGATGACCCTGACTTTTACACAAAGGTGGTAGGCAAGATAGGCCCACTAGATGGTGAATATGTATGGTGGGGGGTGATTTTAATACAATTTTGAACGCCACTCTTGATCGTTCCTCCAGTAAACACAGAATGCCCACCAGAACAGCGACCACCATACTACAGATCATGGTGCAGATGTCGCTTGTGGATGCTTGGAGAACATTACATCCACTGAATAGACAATACTCATTCTATTCATCTGTACACGACAGCGAGTCCCGTATAGATTACTGGCTTGTGTCCACTCACCTCTCTAATATGATCGCCAAATGTGAAATCCACCCACGTACACTATCGGATCATTCACCAATAACCCTAGAAATAGTACTGGATAATGTAAAACCTCCGACTAGGAAGTGGAGAATGCCCCCTGCCGTATTAAAGGACCCAGCTGTAACAAAAGCCCTACATACTGAACTTGAGATTTTTTTTTAGGTCAATAAGGGTTCTGTAGACAAAAGTTCAACCCTATGGGAAACTTTTAACTTCTGGGTAAGGGGAATCCTGATATCTAAATCCATGTGATTACTGAAAACAGTTAAAGCAGAGTTAACCGAGATAGAGAGACAACTGGGGGAGCTGGAGGCACATTATAGTGACACCCATGAGAAGAAGACCCTCACGGACATAAACAGCCTTTTACAAGATTTTAATAAATTAGCGACTAGGGAGCTACTTTACATGGCTGCCCCCCTGAAGGTGCAGCGCTATGGTGAGGGTAACAAGGTAGGCCGTTCTCTCGCAAACCTGCTGAAAACTGAACGTTGTCATGCACCCATTTCTAGCATAGTTGCGAGAGATGGCTCCATAATAACCAATGAGGAGGGCATCAATAGTGAATTTACTGAATTCTATACTGAATTATATTCTAACCACGACGTAAAAAGCCCGCTCTGGTCATTGAGAATTATTTAGATACAATAACACTCGCTAAACTCCGGTTAGAGGATAGGCTGACCCTTGATAATCTGATAACATTGGAAGAAATCACAGCAGCAACTCAATCTCTTGTCCTCTGGGAAGGCACCTGGTTCTGATGGCCTGAGCGCAGAACTGTATAAGGAGTTCAATGCTGAACTTGCCCTTATACTGCTGCTGGTTTGGGTGAAGGCGATGAGAGAAGGGTCCCTGCCAGACTCAATGAAGGAAGAAATCATGATGGTGCTGTTAAAACCGAGACGCCCACCTCACGACATGTCCTCTTATAGACTTCTCTCATTAATTAATTGCAATGCCAACATTTTTGCAAAAATACTAGCCACAAGACTTCTTTCTTACATGCCCCAACTGGTCCAACCAGGATCAGTGTGGCTTCATACCTACAAGCACTGCACTGAATTTACGTAGATTATTCGGGGTCATGGCCCAAATTAAGCCCGAGGTTCAAGCTGCAGTCTTCTCATTAGCCGAAAAGGCTTTTGATTTGGTGTCTTGGGTTTACTTATTCGCTGCGATGGAGAAATTTGGAATAGGCCCCTATTTGTTAAAATGTGTTAAAATGTTATACTCTGGACCAGGTGCCAGAGTGCTGACTAATTGTACCATGTCACACCTCTTTAAACTGGGCAGGGGAACCAGATAGGGCTGCCCGTTCTCCCCCATATTGTTTGCCCTTACAATAGAACCGGTAGCAGCCACTGTTAGATCAGAGAGGGATCAAAATGGTGGGTTCAATTCAATCGATATCGCTATATGCGGACGATACTCTATTATATATCTGTGAACCCGAATTGAATCTGGGCCCCGACATGGACACAATGCATGAATTTACAGAGTAGTCAGGCTATAAAATTAATATATCCAAGTCTGAAATGTTCCCCCTGACTCCGGCTACCATATGCCCGACAAATATACACGTGTTAAAATGGGCACCCACCAAAATGTTGTACCTGGGCATTCTGGTGTCCAGAGAAAAAACCTCTTTGTATTCGGATAATTACGACCAACTTTTACAATCGATCACTGCCAAACTCCAGCTGTGGGGCAGACTCCCTTTATCATTTGCAGGCCGGATAGCTATCCTTAAAATGGTGGTCCTGCCCATGTTATTATACATATTCAGTAATATCCCAATCTGGCCAGGCAGACAGTTTTTTGATAACTTACGATCCATGACTGAGGAGTTCATTTGGTATGGGGGTGCGCCAGAATGAAATGGGAGAAGCTGGTTTAACCGTATCACACAGGAGGTATATCAGCGCCAGATTTTGAGTTATACTATTTGGCTGGTATGGCCCCCTGGACACCGCACCACACTTTCCCATAGAACGACATGCTGCATTTCCAACGGAACTACGCTCTGTCTTGTTTAAGACAAAACATAAGGATGAATGCGAATTTGACCCAATCAGTGCAACAGTCCTTGTCATGGGCAAGATCTGTAAAAGAATAGGACCTGAGAAACCCTACGATCAGGAAGCGTCTCTTTGGAACTTACCCGGTATTTCACCAACATTCGATATAGGTATACCGAAACTGTGGGACCCCGATAGGGAAATTACAATGCGGGATATGTTCCCCAATGGGAAGTTTGTTACTCAGGAAGATTGTGTTGCCACTGTGGGGGGGTGGACAGCTTAAATTACTGCAATACCACCGCATGAAGGCCGCATTCAAAAGGAGGTGGCCCCTATTCCCAAATGAACCTCTATCGCATGAATGTTTTGTATCATTATCTGCATGCGCCAGTACCAGTGTTTCCAAACTATATACGATTATACAAGCACATACATCTACAATTAACACGGTTAAGGAGTTCTCGGAGGCAGACATGGAGACTACAATAGAGGACAAAAAATGGTCAATATATTGTGCGTTATCCAAGACAGTATCACTTAATGCCGGGCTCAGACTAATCCAAATTAAAGTATTGAACAGATTGCACTATACACCAGTCAAAATGCCTAAATTCAAAGAAAACTGTACTGGTAGTTGCCAAAAATGTGGTAATCCGTCAGCAGACTCGTTTCATATATATTGAGTTGACTACTCATTCTTGAGTTCTGGAGGGAGGTGGCCGAGTTATTATAGGAGATGACACAGATACCAGCAGACCTTACTCCCCAAAAATATCTGTTCGGAGACATAGGGAAAATAGCAGAAGTGACTAGAAGATTATTTAATGTGACTAGCGAAGTGGCCAAAAAATGCATACTTTAGAACTGGAAAAGCTCACACGCGCAATGCAAGGACAATTTACTTAAAGAACTCACATATGTCAACGAGTGTGAGGAGCAATATGCAATGTCATTGGCTAGGACTAATAGGCCCAAAGACATATGGACTCCATTTAGGATGTATCTGTGTGATATGTTGTTTGATGATGAAGGCCCCTCGGATACCTGATGTTGGTTTGATTCTGTGTAATATGTAATGCAATTTGTGACCATGGTAGCCATTTACATTGAACTTTACTGTTTGTTTGCATAAGTGTTGCTGCGATACTGTGAACCACAACTAATAAATAAAGTTTAAAATAAAAAAGAAACTGAAATCAGGAAACCGTACATATATTATCTGAATTTGGCTAAACAATTCTATCTACTACTATCACATTCCAAAATTGTGGACGGGGCATGATGAACGTTACTTGTTTCACGCAAACTACTATTATTCTCCAAAATTATCTATTTGTATTTTATCCAACTCGAGTGGGACTGTGGAAAAGTTTAACTGCAGAGTTTCGGACATGTGGCAACTGGAAGAGTATGTTACTCTTGGCTATAGAATAGTATGTGAATTCACAGCCTAAAATGGTGGACAAAAATGTATCACAATATATTACCACCTCAAAAAGACATCTAAGAAATATAGATCATTCTCATATATTTCAAATGTGAAATCAATGCTCTCAATTCTCTAAGTTCAGTAATAATTCCCTGGTACCATGCAGGATTCCAAAAACATCATCAATACAATGGATCAATTTTATATAGATGTATTCCTTTCATTATTATTACTGATATAGGTACATTCTAAGACATGCATGAATGAATTAGCATAAGTGGGGCCATGTTAGCTCCAATTGCTGTCCTGACAGTTGGAGATAATCGGGGTAATTCATAGAATTCAGCGCAGAGGCAGCGCACGCGAGCAGCGCAGAGAGGGATCGTGCACCATCGTGCGCCAGCCGTGTGCGCTAAACAGCATTCTGGCGCACCCCGTATTCATGGAATTCCCAAGGCAAAAAGAGCCCTGGTGCAGAGAACATCCCGCAGCGCCAGTTACGCTCCCAAGAACGCCCCTTGCGCAAGGAAAAGCCATCAAAATCCCGAATCCAGCGCAAAGGGCTGCGCTAACCCTGGACCAGTTTACAGGGCCGCTACACAGCAAATGGCGAGCGGGGAACGTGTATTCCTGGGGTGTGCTGGAATCATCACTCGCGGTAGGGCCTGTGCGAGCGGGGTATGTGTATTACTGGGGTTCGCAGGGAGTTTCACACGCGGTAGGGCCTGTGCGAGCGGGGTACGTGTATTACTGGGGTTCGCAGGGAGTTTCACACGCAATTAGCCCTGTGCAAGCAGGGTACGTGTATTACTGGGGCTCGCAGGGAGTTCACACGCGGTAGGCCCTGTGCGAGTGGGGTACGTGTATTTCGGGGGTGCGTGGGAAGTTTCACACATGGTAGGCCCTGTGCGAGCGGGGTACGTGTATTTCAGGGGTGCGCGGGAAGTTTCACACGCAGTAGGCCCTGTGCGAGCAGGGTACTTGGATTTCGGGGGTGCGTGGGAAGTTTAACACGCGGTAGGCCCTGTGCGAGCGGGGTACGTGGATTTCGGGGGTGAGCGGGAAATTTCACACGCAATGTCGCAGTCAGAGTGGGGTACGTGTATCCAGTGGGGGGCGCGGGGAGTCCCACCCGTGAATTGGCAGTGTGGGTCCTCCCAGGTGTGCCCTCAAACCCCTCCACAGGCCCTGCAGGCAGCCCACACCACAGGGGACTACCCTGCATCCCTGGTCATGTCCCGCAGGCAGCCCATCCACCATGGGCATGCCCCCCAGCCATGCCACATCTCACCTTGCACTAGTGATCACCAACTCATGTCCCCCTGCACCCCCACCCACCCAGCATTGAGAGGCACCTGCCAGCAGGCCCCCACTCATGTCCCCCTGCACCCCACCCCCCAGCAGTGAGGGGCACCTGCCAGCAGGCCCCCACTCATGTCCCTCTGCACCCCCACCCTCCAGCATTGAGGGGCACCTGGTGGCAGGCCCCCACTCATGTCCCCCTGCACCCCCAACCCCTGCATTGATAGGCACCTGCCAGCAGGCCCCCACTCATGTCCCACTCATGTCCCCCTGCACCCCCACCCCCCAGCAGTGAGGGGCACCTGCCAGCAGGCCCCCACTCATGCCCCCCTGGACCCCAACCCCTCAGCATTGAGAGGCACCTGCCAGCAGGCCCCCACTCATGTCCCCCTGCACCCCCACCCCCCAGTATTGATGGGCACCTGCCAGCAGGCCCCCACTCATGTCCCCATGCACCCCCACCCCACAGCAGTGAGGGGCACCTGTCAGCAGGCCCCTACTCATGTCCCACTCATGTCCCCCTGCACCCACACCCCCCAGCAGTGAGGGGCACCTGCCAGCAGGCCCCCACTCATGTCCCCCTGCACCCCCACCCCACAGCAGTGAGGGGCACCTGCCAGTAGGCCCCCACACATGTCCCACTCATGTTCCCCTGCACCCCCAACCCCCAACAGTGAGGGGTACCTGCCAGGAGGCCCCACTCATGTCCCCCTTCACCCCCACCCCCCAGCATTGAGGGCACCTGCCAGCAGGCCCCCACTCATGTCCCCCTGGACCCCCACCCCCCAGCAGTGAGGGGCACCTGCCAGCAGGCCCCCACTCATGTCCCCCTGTACACCCACCCCCCAGCAGTGAGGGGCACCTGCCAGCAGGCCCCCACTCATGTCCCACTCATGTCCCCCTGCACCCCATCCCACAGCAGTGAGGGGCACCTGCCAGCAGGCCCCCAATCGTGTCCCCCTGCATCCCCACCCCCCAGCATTGAGGGGCACCTGCCAGAAGGCCCCCACTCATGTCCCCCTGCACCCCCACCCCCCAGCATTGATGGACACCTGCCAGCAGGCCCCCACTCATGTCTCCCTGCACCCCCACCCCCCAGCAGTGAGGGGCACCTGCCAGCAGGCCCCCACTCATGTCCCCCTGCTCCCCCACCCCCCAGCAGTGAGGGGCATCTGCCAGCAGGCCCCCACTCATGTCCCACTCATGTCCCCCTCCACCCACACCCCCCAGCAGTGAGGGGCACCTGCCTGCAGGCCCCCACTCATGTCCCCCCTACATGACATAAAGATGCACAATCATGGCCCACTTCTACACCAAAATACCACAGCACGCCACCCCAGTCTTGAGACGCTATGATTTCCCAATCCACCCCACACTGACATGCCTATCTCAAGACACAAACCAAAAGTCAACTATGTACATCAACACATGTCCGTCACACAAACACACTGGTTGGCATTGATTGTGTAAACCCACATTTTCACATGCATGAACCCAATGAGCTAATTACACACATGGAAGTAAAATATCAAAATGTATTATGGGCAAAAATAAAGCAATGAAATGAAAGCATAAAAAAATAGCAAACATGAAATGAAAAGTATGTCCAAAAGATGAGTAAATGAAAAGTACAACCAATCCAAATGAATCCTAAAGAACAATAGTCCAAACTCTCTCTCCACCAAAGCAAATCCAAAGGAAACGTAAAAAGAAAAATCCATTAATCCATGGTGAAATCCAAAGAAAAAGTTCTAATAAATCCATTGTCCAACTATGTACAATCCATTGTCAAGCGTCCATGAGCCCAATGAAAGAAATTAAAGCTACCTAAGAAACTACCTAAGAAAAAAACTATATACAAATGTGTGGGGCATAGTCCAATCACCCCAAATCAAATGAAAACGAAAATGAAACCTAACACTAAAAACTATTTACAATGGCGATGGGCTAGTCCGCCGGCTCACTTTTCGATGTCCCGGGCCAGGGCATCATCGAACTCTTGCTCAATGTCCTGGAGATGGTCCTCTTCCATGGTCCCGAGGGTTCGCAGGGATGATGCCATGTTGGACTCCAACTCCCTGCGAATAGCCTCGAGGCACTCGGCCCGCCTCAGCGCCCTCCGCATGGAGTTCTCTGCCCTGACCATTGTGAGCCGTGCCTCTTCCGCCCGCTGCTGCTCCGCACCTATGGCCTGGCCCAACCACTGCCACACAGAAGACACTTCCAATCCTGGGTCCTCCCGCACTCTGGCCGATGCCTGCCCCTCCGATGTTGAAGGCCCCAAGCCATCATTGCTCCCACCATGTTGCTACTATTGCTGGGCCTGTGCCTACGCCCTGGCTCTTGCTGCCTGCACGTCCTCCTCCGGCTGGGGTGCAGTTGTCGTGGTGGCCACCCTTGCTGGACGTCCGACTCCCGACTGTGGCAGGGATGTGTCCTCCACCAGCCTGGCCGCTGGGTCACAGGCAGCTCCACAGGGTACCCAGGGTGGGAAGATGGCATGGAGGACGACTGGCGCATTGGGGTTTCAGGTGAGAAGGGGGTCACAAGAAGGTCCAGCGCACGGAGGAATCCAGCACTGGTGACCCATCCCAGTAGGTCAACGCGGTCAAAGAGGCATCTGAGATGACGTGCAGTGTCTTCACGAAAACACCGCAGGTGTCCTCGCATGCCCCATTGACGCAACGCTATCCCAGCCAGGACAGGCTCAACCCGGTCCCGGATAGCCATGTCCGCAGGGAGAAGAAGGCCAGTTGTTGTGCGCTCATCCCCTCCCTGAAAACAGGTCTGGACATAGGCATCCCTGCTGGTGCCGGATGATGCAGTCACAGGATCAGGGACAGGATTACACACAGGCATCTCTGCGGCGGCCTGTGCTGCCTCCTGTCCCTGCCCCTGCACTGCACCACTAGCACCAGTGGAATCCTCACCTCCAGGCCCCGTGTGTGTCCCTTCCAGGGCCTCCTCCTCCACCAAACCCCCCACCGACCTGGATGACTCCATGCCATCTTCCTCTGTCGGACCCTGTGGGGTCTCAGCTGCCCCTTCTGCGGGATGGGATGGGATGCGGCACCAGACTCCTCACTCCCCGACGAGATGACAATCTGGGAGGGGAGCCGGACCTTGCGTCTCCGGCTGGTGGTGCGATCCCTGCCGATTTTCTCCACAGCACCCTCTCCGCCCTCTTCATCAATTGACGCTGCAGACAGGGAGAGATAGAACACAGGCATCAGGGCACTGTACAATGGACTGATACACACATGACAGTTGTACATGAGTGGCAGTGTCAAACTTCAGACATGGCATCACACTCCCCAACACACATGTCATTTCAACTCATACACATGAGCAATTCAACAGCATTATTCCACCAGGCAGCATCATCCATACACAAACAACAGCACGAGTTGCCGAAGATGAGCCTGACATCACATGAAACACGGGGAGTGCACAACACATGCACACACGCCACCAGACCTAGATGCATGTGTACATCTCCACAAACTGTTGCAGTGAAGACATCCCCATCCATGTCACATCTGGCATTCTGCCTTCTACATGTCAGTGTCACATGCATCTATTTTGCATCACAGTTGCACACTTGTCAAATACACACACATGCACATGTACACAGTGCAGATACATGCAGCAGGAACCACCATCCATGTGTGACACCACAACCATGCCAACATACATACACAGAAATTCAAACATGTGTGCTCCCACACCTGCATTTGGCCAGCATGCTTACCAACACAAACACCATTGATGTGTCTCACACATGAGAGGACTCACATGTGTCAGCCTCACACCCCTGTACATACACATCCATACATGGCCCTACAAAAACACATGTGCAACCTGCACACTACTGTCACACCACAACACGCACAGCGTCCAATCAGTATGCATGTACACTTACCGCTCGACTCCATACGGGTCTCGTTCCAGGACCCTCATTTGGTGGTCTGACAGCTGGCCCCGGCGCCCCTTGGCATCCGCTGCCTTCAAGAGGCGCTGGGCCTTGTTGAGGGTCCTGGACCTGAAGTCCTCCCAGCACTTCCGGACATGTTTGATGTCGCGGACTGCCACCCCCTCCTCATTGATGGCAGTCACAATGTCCATCCAGATCCTGGTCCGTCCTTCATTGTCGGTGCACAAACTTCCAAAGAGGGCATCATACTGCCCCAGGACTTGTTCCACCAGGACACCAACTTCCCTGGCACTGAAGCTGGTGGCCCTCTGCCTCTCTGGCAGGGGGTTGCCAGTGGTGCCAGATGGTGTTGTGCCCGACATGGCAACCCCAGAGGCAAGTGTGGATGGGCAACTGGGTCCTGGGGCTGGGCTGTGGAGCAATGGTATCCCAGTCGGAAGTCTTCGGTTCCAGCAGGGGTGGTCACAGCAAATGCACCCCTGGCTGAAGTGCAGCCAGCAAATAGCAGGGCACATGGGCAGCAGGCAGGCAGCAGCAGATGGCAGGTGGGAGCGTGCTCGGGGCTCTTGGGGGCAGGAAGATGGCCTTTTGGGCAGGAGCGTGGTCTTCCGTGTGTTTTCGCATGGCCAGCTTGATACAGAGTGATTTGGCACGTGAAAAAAATGCACGTCAGCGTGTAATTCGAGGAAAGGCCCTTAGCGCGTAAGCGCGTCTGTGACGTAACGCACAAGGGCGTTTCCCTCAACACGGGTGCATGTTCATTGTACACGTGCAAAAACTGCACGTCCGAGTGTCAGCTCTTGTAATTGGAGGAAAGGGCCTTAGCGCATACAAGCGTAAGTGACGTTGTACGTGTGGACTGGTTTAAAAGGTATGTGTAGGACACCATTTTCTTGTACGTGCTTTTCATGGAGAGCGAGTGGGTGAATTTTGTACTTCTCGTCTTTTTCACATTCTTTTTCTAGGCATACGGTGAGTCGCGCACGTATTTACCAACTGTGCTTGCCCCATGTGTCGCGTACCCCTTCAGAGGTCATTGTAGGCTGCGTGTATTATGCATACACTTATTTTTGTGTTTCTGGGTGCCACAGCGTAGTGTGGGTACATTTTTCCATGCACATGGTCTACGAGGGGTTGCGTGCACATTCATTTTTGTTTTCGGGGTGCCTGTGCGTTGTGTGACCCGTCATCTTCCCCCAGGGGTCACAGACAGCCTTGCTAGAGCACTAGGGTACGAATTCCATCTAGTACCCTACCCCTTTCACCCCCAATTGCCCAGGACAATAGTTTACTGAAACTCCCATGCGCACAAGAACATCAGTCCATGGTTGGGAGGTGACCAAGCGGTAAGGGAGGCAAAGGTGGCCGACCTACAAAAGGTGGGTGTGGTGGGCGTGGTGGGCACGGTAGGGGACGTGGCCAGGATTTGCAGGGTGCCCCTAGACCCACGTGTGTGGATGACCAATCAGGGACACCTATGCCCCCCCATGGTTGTAGGAAATGTAGCTGACACCATTCCAGCTCAGCCCTTGTTGGACTGGCCCATTTTGACACCTGAACCGGCACAGGATGACTCCCAGGCTGACTTCCAGGTCAGAATGTCTAAGCCACGTGTGGCGTTGCAAGTTGCTGTCACCAGGCCACGTGGATCTGGGGCAGCAATGTCATCTGCTGCCCCAAGTAGGTAGGGTGGGGAGGCTGCAGGGGCAGCTGCAGCTCTATCCACCCCAGCTCTGAGTCTCCCAGCCGGGACAGTGTCAGTCCAGGTCCATCATACCGACTTTGGCCCTGCCAACATCACCCTGCAGCCAATGCCTGCACCAAGACCTATGGTCATTGTGCATTCGCACACTCCTAGTACCCAGTCCACTGGCGCTTCTGCCCCTACTGACCAGAGCAGCGTAAGCCACTCAGGATCTGCACCACTTTTGAAAAAGAAGAAGAAGGGTGCTCTGGCACTACAGGCTGAGACCCCAGACACGACTACACACTCCGGCACGTCAAGGAAGCCTAGCTTTAATTACGCCGAACTTGATGCTCTTGTGGCCCAGGTGTCGGCACATAGACGTGAAATGGTGGTGACTGCAGGGTGCAAGACCACACCTGGTCAACGTAGGGCACACTGGCAGACCATCGTGGACATCATTAGTGCCCTTGGATTTGTGAGGCGCACAGCTGATGATTGCTACAAGCGGTGGAATGACCTGAAACGCAGAGCAATGAACAAGCTGGCCTCAAATCATGCCTCTACTCTGGTGACTGGCGGTGGGTCTCCACCAGAGGACAGCCAACTCACTGAACATGAGTCTGTTGCTGAAACCTTCGTCACAGAGGAACAGATCCAAGGCATGGGAGACCTACCAGATTACGACGCATTGTCCGGTGAGTGCCCATGCATGTGTGTGTAATCCATGTGTATGTTGTTTGGGTGACGGGTTCTGATTGAGTGCCAAGTGAGAGTGTGTACTCCTGAGTGGTATGGGTCACCCATGTGCTTCCTCCAAAACATTCACCGGCCTTGGATTTGGGTATGACAGTATCCCTTCTGCCCACAGTAGCCAATTAGTGCCACATTACTACAGTTGTCCTTGAACTGTCATCTTGCAACAACATTATTCTGAATTTTTCAGTGTTCATTCAGGCTGATTGTTTGAATTGTCCAATGTTTGCAATGCATTTTTCAGCCCTATTGCCACATATGTGACATGCTTCTGTCATTGATTTCACCCCACATTGGCCCACATTTGTTACCTTGTTATGTGAATGATTAGACCATTCAGGCTGATTGAGTATTGGCCTGCTCACATTAATTTTTGGGGCATGTTTGAATGTGGTACATGATAGTTGTTTCCTGTCATGTTGAAGTGACCAACCATTGATGTGTACATCTGCCTGCCATCACCCTTATTATTGTACACTGGATGTATTGCAGTGTGTGGCACATGCGTATTTTGTCACACTATTTAGCATTTTTCATCTCATCATGTCCATCTCACATGGATGGGTGACAGTACTCATTCACTGACATATGGCTGTACTTGTCAAATGTACCATGGCTATGCTACATGCCACCTGTGTGCTGGCATGTGTCATGTATGTATATTGGACATGCCACTCACAGGCTAATGTGTGATGCCAGTGCTACTCAGCATGCAGCAAATGTGTTGCTTTTCCATCTTGGTGTCATTAGTGTCTGCTTTTTGCCTCCCCTTCCAACTCATTGACAGTGCATGCATGCCAGGGTTATAGTCATGTGGGACATGTGTAAATCATGTACTGGTTCTCTGGATTGTCAGGCCTATGTGTGTGCTATGGTGCTCATGCCTGTTTCCATTTGTTGTCTTTCATGTTTTTGCAGGTGATGACGCACTTGATGCTGTTGAGGTTTAGGAGGGTAGAACCCTCTATGGGATGTCAGTGTTGGTAAGTCCGCCTTTGGTGGTTACGGATGCAGGGTCACACTCCACAACATCTGATCCTGTTCCTGGGCCAGCAGATCAGAGGGGGAATGCCGTCCTGCAGCCTCAGGCAGTGCCAGCACAGCAAGGTGCAGATCGCCTTGCCCCGAACAAGAGTGGTGCCCGCCGACGCGGTGGCCGTACGCCACCAGGCAATACTGTAAGGGAAAACTCCATGTACGGTATAGCAGCCCAAGAGGGAGCATCGGTTGAAATGATGGCTCAGGCAATGGAGAGGGTTGCCACTTCCATTCTCCCCCCTGAAAGGCAGATGGAGCAACAACAGCAGGCAACAGACTCCATTTGCCAATCACACAGGGAAGACATGTTGGCGTCCAACAGGGACCGACGGGCGGCACTGGAGACTCTGTGCGAAGCCATATCTATAGAGTCACAGGGCCACAGGGAAGCCCTGAGGGTAGAACTCCATAACCTCAGGGACACTCTGGGTGAGCTTGAGGCTTCCCGAAATTTTAGGTCAGGACAGCAGCTGGAGCACCTCACACGTTCACTCTCAGCTGAGCTGCAGGCAACTCGAGAGGAGATCCGGGCATCACGCGAGGCCATGCTTGCAGAATTGCAGGCAACCCGTCAGGTGCTGCATGGGGATATCCGTACTATCATCCTCCAGAACGAGACCTTCCACACCTGCATGCTTGCTGCCATGGAGGACCATACCAGGGCTTTGCGTGGGCTGCCTCCCATAGCACCACCACCTCCTGACAACAGCAATTCTCCCAGAGTAGCGTAGCCGTGCAGGCCATGAGCCCATGGAGGTATTTTTTTCCCAACATCCACGCAGGTTGGTATTGGTGTGCACCCTGTCCTCGAACCTCCTGGGTGCCCCCCCTGGCCCCACATGGCCATTTTTGATTTTACATTTGTAAAAAAAATGTTTTACAGTGTGTTGCCTTGTGTGGCGTGGGCATCCACTGTGTATTCCGGCTGGGCACATGCAGGCTTGTCCTGTGTTTGGGTTAGATGCTTGGGTTCCTGACACACACACCCCTCCTGCTTCCCGTTTCCATGGGCTTGCAAAGGTGTGACCAAGTGACAGTGACTTACACAGTGACATTGGGCTCCCAAGAGCTGTGTGGGAAGTCTGTAGTCTTGACTGTGTGGACATCCCTAGTAGGGTTTGTTTTTGTCTTGAACATGCATGATGTATTGATATGTGCTTGTGCATCCATGTCTTCCTCATGTCTTCACAAGGCCGTCTCCTTTGCAGATGCATTTCATGTTGTATGCAGTACACTGACAAATTTGCCTGACAGCAACACTCTGCAGTTGGAAGGGGTCGATGTGCTGGCTTATTCAGGTTGTAAGACTTGCACTACTTTGAGTTTGTACTGTCATATTTTGGCAATGTTTCATACTGTGTTGCTGTATTGTGTTGCTGGTATTTGGTCATGTGTGCTGTTTGTTATTGATTACTGGGAGCATATTTTCTGTGGCCTGTTTCCATTTGGGACAGTGCACTTTGTGACACTTGTGTCATGTGTTGTGCATTCCTTTGTTTGCTTTCACATGGCATGACATTCCATGGTGTGTTGGGTGGCGGGGATGGGGAGGGGTTGGGTGACATGGCACTATTTTCATGTTGTATATTGCAAGGGAGTAGTCATTCACACGGCATAAATGTGTGTCTTTTTGTGACACAGCATTGGTTGTCTTTCGGTAGGTAGGGATGCACACAATGTAACACTTCCAGGTGACCAATCTCAGGCTGGTATGGTTGTGACAGTTGACTGTCCCTTATGTCATCATCATTGGTTGTCAGCTGGAATGTGCCAGGGCTGTGTGCACTGCACAGGGGTGTGATTTTAGGTGAGGTAATTGGCCACCAGCTGCGTACGGGCTGCCTCACCACGTGCCCTTTCCCCTCCCATGCGCAGCGGCCATGCATGTGGTTGGGGATGTGGGGGCACCACCATGTCCACCGGCAGGCCCCGGCGTGTTGCAACATTGTGCAGGACACATGCTGCCACTATGATCCTGCACACTACTGGGGGTGCGTATAGCAGCTGCCCACCAGAGCGGTCAAGGGAGCAAAAGCGTGACTTGAGCACTCCGAATGTGCGCTCCGCTATGGCCCGGATTGCAATATGGGCTGTGTTGTATCTTACCTCGGGTGGTGTGGTGACGTTCTGAATTGGCGTCATCAGGTGGGTGCTCAGAGGGTAGACACTGTCCCCTGGGGAGGTGATGATGGGTATCATTAGTGGGGTTGTGACATTACTCAGTATCTGACATGCATGCATGTGCAGAGGCATTTATACTCACCAAGCAGCCATGTATCTCCATGCCGCCCAGCTTCTAGGTCCCGGTTTAGGGTTGACATTCTGTAAATGAAACTGTCATGGGTGGACCCTGGATAGTTGGCATATACTGAGGTGATGATTCCCTTAGCATCACATACTACCTGCACGTTGATGGAATGCCAGTGCTTGCGGTTTCTATAGATGTGCTCAGTTGCCCTGGGAGGACGTAGTGCCACATGGGTGCAATCAATGGCACCTAGCACTTTGGGGAAGTGTGCCGCCCTGTAAAAATCCTGGACGGCAGCCTGCCTTTCTGCAGTTGTTCTGGGCAGGTATATGTGCCTGCGGACTGATGGGTGTGCAGTCATGATGGCCAACACCTGGTGTAGGCAGCGTGACTGCGTGGCCTGTGACACCCCCCCACTATGGCACTTGTCCGCTGAAATGAACCAGTGGCCAAGAAGTGCAGTACATTGAGCACCAGTTCCAAGGGGCTCAGTGCTTGGGAGAACAGAGTGGGTGATGTGAGGTCATCCTCCCACACAGAAGAAGTGCAGTACATTGAGCACCTTTTCCAAGGGGCTCAGTGCTTGGGAGAACAGAGTGGGTGATGTGAGGTCATCCTCCCACTCACTCACCAGGTCGAGTATTATATGAGGTGGAAACCTGTACCTCCCATACACCTCGTCATCAGGCATCCCAAAAAGGCTGGTCCTGGGTGTGAAAATTCTGGCCCTGACTATCCTCCTCCTCCTGCAGTGTCCCACGACCACTGCTGCGAGGAACGTTATATTCATTGTAGCATCTGAGCTTGTTTGTTGTTTGCGCGCACTTTTATGCTGCGCGGGTCCTCGTACGCCTGCTTCCTGCTTGCGTATGTGTTTCCGGATTAGCGCATATTTTTTTGGCGCACGCGTTTCTCCTGTTTGATTCCATGAATACGTGTTGTAGGCGTGCGTGTGGGCGTTCTGCGCATTTGCCTCCTGTACTTTGCCCGTAACGCCCACATTTTCACGCGTTGTTCCCCATTCCACGTGTTACGCGCCGTGTTCCGTCTACTTTTGTTGTGTGCGCCGCGCAATGTGCACTTTCGCTGTGCGCGTACCGCACGCCATTTGATGACGTGTGCGCCCGCGTGCGCCACGCAGGATTATGGTGCACATCCCAGTATTTACACGCGCACAGACTTCCATGAATCGATATGCGCGGCTTTCACACGCTTGCAGTTCGCATTTTTTCACACGCTTGCGCCGAGATTTTCGGTGCACATTAATACAATGAATCGGCCTGAATATTTTCCATCAAACTGAATGAAATTTTATTACTTGATTAAGCCTTTATAAATTGGCCTTAACTGTACTTTCTATAATTACTATTTTAGAGAGATTTGGGGTCTCCTCTTGAAAAAAGTTCCTTTGACCCAAAATGCTTAGATGCTGGGCTCTAAGATCTCAAATTTGATTCAAGAATTGAAGAATCAATGTTCGAACTTAATAAACATTGCGCTAATTCTTCTTTTTTTAATTTATAGTTGATATTGATGCTCAATTTTCCCATTTTCTTTAAATGTACTATATATTGTATCTAGCATTATCTGATTCAATTAATGCATTCATCTAAAAGAAAATGTGAATTTACTTTTTGAGTAGTCCAGCTATGTGGGCACAGAGTTGTCAGGGGATTACAGAATTAGATTAGATTAGAGAATTGGTCAAAGGCAACGTAACACTGTTTGTCCTCTCGTACAGTATCAACATCCTTTGTTAAACATTTATGTTTAAATTGAAGAACAATTAATTTTTGTATTTGAAAACTATGTTATTTTAATGATTTGCAAGAAAAACATATTCAATGTAGAAAATTTCAAAATGTCGGTGGCTGTTTATATGAGTGATGCTTCTGATTATTATTTAGCCTCTGCCCTCTCTTTAATTAAAATAGTATTTTTCTTATTCTTAAATGGAAAGGATATTTGGAAATTTTTTAAATGCATTAACTAAAATACTCTTCTTGCGGCTGGAAAATGCTTACCATGTGGATAGGTCAGTGTCAGTATAAATTAATGTGTGTTTACACTAGTTTTAAAGGTAAACCTGCTTGAGTTCAAAAGGGCTTCTGAAGGACTTCCCATCTTAACAGTTTCCTAGCTTATCCCCCTCTACACTAATGCTTGCAAAGAGCAGAAATCTGGGAGTAAATGTGCTTGTTTTGGGACGGGTATAAATCTGAAGCCACTTTTCTTTTAAACGATTTTCAAGTGTATACACTTCGCAGATGAGCATTTCTCCTACCTCTGAGTGTGTTTTTGGAGAAAATGAATTTGTGTTACAAGTTCAGTGCTCTAGAAAGAGTTGGTTGTTTAGTAAATGGGCTGTCTTCTCAAAGCTATCAGGCGTTCTACCAACTTCCTCCTGTTAACTAAACTAGGCAACTGCAGATCAATAAGGGATTGGGAAGGGGTAGATAATATACCAATTATTGCCAGAGGAGCCAAGAAATCTTCTGAGTTAGGCACATCTCCGGAATAATTTGGGAATCCTTAAAGGTTTGCTAGTATGGCACAGTGACTGCCTGAGCATCAGCTTAACAGTTGTACTCTCAGCAGGGAATATGCACACTGATAGCCATCCTAACCTGGAAGTGTCTTGAGGGTCACTGTCTCATCCCTACTATAGAATTAGCCATTTGTGGTTGAGGGGCCTTCCAGTGATGTTTTCCTGGCCCACTGGTGTTTACCAGTTGGCTTGCAGTCTGAAAGCATTCCCTCCTTACTCCTGGGCGGTGTGCAAGGTGGCCTTACTGTGGCATAAAGCACTATACAGAACTTTGTTTACTTGACATCTAGGGCCAGACATCACACATGCATGTACTTTGTTAATTCTGTACATACCACTCCCTTATGTTTATGTACCAACAACATTCACCTGCCAAATGTCCAATTCTTGGATTAGACCACCTTCAGAGTTAGCTTGAGGGCCCCAGAATTATTATTCAATAATTAACCAGCGGTACCATAAATAAACATGGCAGGCGTTTTAAGCCTACATATCTGGCAGGAATTCCCAGGCATGGTCGCAAGCCCCTCACTCACCCAATACTACTCAAGCTCGATCTTATAATACTCAAAATTTGCTTTGGAGTCCCAGTGCGCATATTAGCTCAACACATACTCTTCTGTGTCACCTCGCTCTAAAAGATAGTCCATATATAATGGATGAACACTCATCCACAGTAATGCAAGAATTGAGCCCTGCCTAAATCCCTCTCTGTGTCTGCAAAATCCTTTCTCACTTTCCTTCACATGTACATCACCCTTGCCCCTGCTATTCTTCACAGCAGACCATGATATGGTGACCCCTAGCAGGGGCATAGTGTGCCTTGAACAAAGACTCAGTTATTTTAAACTACTATTTGGTACGATACAAAAGCATATCAACATAACAACTAATTCATGTTTTAAGGCTCACATATCTTTGTAGCTCTTTCAATAACTCAATGTAAAATTAGACTTGCAGTCGCTGGAATGCCCTCAATTAATGAGAAATGTAGAAGTATCACTATTTATATTATTGCATTCTCATGGTAAAACCTACATTTCAGTTAGCTGAAATCCATAGGTTAATGCTAACCCTGCTCAAAATCTCAGTGTGTAGAGACAAACTCCATTGTGAACAATATCCAAACACCAGATTGTTTTTTTAAATGGTACTCAAACTAGAAGGTGTTATCATGCCATGTTCAACACCCTCTTTCTCAGACTACAAAAACAGCCAACCAACCTATACGCACAACCTTCACCATTCCCTTTAAGGAACCATTAACATCAATGAATAACACATTTCAAATACCACTGACACTGGTTTGAAGAGGCATAATGTTGTAATCGTAGACCCAATGGCACATCACCTAATCGCACGTCAGTGTCTCCATTCTAAACTGCATCACTTTAAGCATTTCACTGAGAGTGCCGTTCAGTCACCCAACACTGTCGCTTTCATTGCTCCTCCCAGCTGAAACACAAAACTAAATTGCCTCTGGAATCAGGGAGGTTCAATGTGACTCTACCATTTGCCAAATAACTGTGTAGATCCATGTGTAACCATTGACATCAACTCATCACAAGTTCCAAATGAGGATATTTACGTAATGAATCATAAATTAAAGTAGAGAAAGATAGCAATCATTACATAATAAGCTCTGAAGGAGCCTTTGCATCTACACGTGTTGCAAAGGAAACAATGTCACACGTGGAAGTACTTTATACAGTATGTGTCATTGCCATCTATAATATCAGTACCACAATGCACCTTTCACCATGAATGCCACCCGTTTCAGCATTGAGTGATCTCAGGCCGCTTTATTTTCTTCCCATCATTGATATGTCCAAAGGGGAAGTAACTGCACCCCTCCACTCTCTCTGTGTTGTGGTGCTAGAGAGAAACTGCATGGCCTATGAAGAAGATGTTGCCTGAGCTCAGTTCATAGTGATGTATTGGTATGTGTTAATGTTCATTTACGATTCAGCAGGTTTTGCACATACTGCTTTGGATCATGAAGTGGCTATGACACTGGTCTCCAAATGAGTAGCATCATGAGACACTTATTTTGTAGCCCTTGTGTTTTTTAATTTTATTTTCATGCACACCTTCTAATGATAGAACTGCATAATAAAAATAAATGTAGTTATTCATTAGAATGTGTACTACACCTCTTAATATTATAATGGTGGTGGTGCATATGTATTCTTTGAATTTTGTGTTGAGTTTTGGGTTTTGGTTCAGGAAAGACCCCGAACACTTGTTTGGAACATTACAACACTATAAATGTGTCACAGTTGGAGATGTCCCCTGTTTGATGTTTGTATTTGATAGATGGAACTCAGACTGCCTACAGGCATCATGGTCACAGCCTTTGTAGTTGTGATAAATGGAATTTATCCAAGAGTGCAACACGAGGATAACACGGCAATGGGTCCTTTTCATCCTCCCTACAACATGGAGGAGGCTCAGTCTGACCGCAGCAGTCTAGTGTTCCCGACATCCATAGACGTGCCGGGAGCCCCGCCCCCTGCCGCACACAACGCTTATCTGGATACACGGAACATCCTTCAACGTGTTGCTACTCTCCAGCCACACTGCGTGAGTTCGTCTCTACTCTTCCTGAATTACTTTTTAGAGCCACTTCGGATTTAGGTAGGGATTCTGAATTTCCAGCCCTCATCTATTGTGGATTCTATTCTTTCCTTAGTACGAGCCCGGGGAAACGAAGGATCAATCACAACTGTTTTCCCTTTCATTTTCTCTGCATCACAGAGACGCCGCGTTTGGCAATCAGCACACAGTTTTCGGGTAGGTTCCTCTGGGAATTCAGAGCCAAGCTCTCTCTCTTGGTATTCAGGGTATTCAGGGCAGTTGGGATATTTCGTTATGATTCTCATTTCCTTTATGCTTCCAGCTGTCAGACTACGTCCAGCCTATGAGAATAGTGCACTCTTCATTTCGAGTTCCGGCAGACTTCTGGAACAACATTACCTTACCCCCTTCTCTCTAAGGGTAACATGTGTTTCTAACTAATCCCGATAGATTTTCATCTCTGTGCCTTTCTTTTAGTCTGTGTCTATAAGCTATCAGTTCTTTATTTCTTATGGCAGTCTGGTGCCAGATTTCTTCTTGCATATTTTTCCCTGACCACATCCTCCGTCGTTTGGAGCATTCTTTAGTAGCATTTCAGGGTAAGCTACGAATCTTAGTTTAAACCACCACTATTCTTTCCTTATCCGGGCATAGCCCTCTTTAGTGATTTCTATTACTCACTTATAATCTTGTTCTTTGACTCCTACATAGCACATACCAACCAGTCCTCCTGGAGAGCAGAACATTTCAGATCAGAAGAAGAGGGAGATTGACTGGTTTCCTCGAACTCTAGCAGCTCTTCCCTGCACAGGGTTTTTCCCCTTTCGGGGGGGGGGTTTCCCAGGAGGTCTCACCGCGGGCTGAATCCTTTGATTCGGGTCAGAGGAGGGATTTTCAGGTATTTCTCCATTTCCTTCTGGGTTCGAAGAGATCTGCGCAGGAGAAGAATACAGGTGGGTGGATCTGGATTGTTGTTTGAACCTTGTCAAGACGAAGATATTACTAGTTATTACAGTAGTGAAGTGCTGGGAACATTTTCCTCCTCTGTTTGTGGCAAGCCATTGCAACTGATTTTGAATCTCAACAGCTTTTGGAAATGGTTTTCTTAAATTTAATGTTCTTGCTTTTGTGTTACAGCCAGCAAACAATAGAAAACATAAAAATACAGAAAACAAATCTCAGATAATATGCATTGAAACCTTATGTATGATTGATATGTAATTAACCTCAAGGCATGAATGCTGAGGGATTCTGTCTAAGCCCTTGCGTTTTACCAAATACTAATAAGATGGTTATTGGTCATTGGTTCTAAAAAGGGTGGCGGGATTCACTTCTGATTACCTATTTTATTGGTTTATTTTGTATTTTCTGTTGCTTTCATAACAAATGTTAATGTGGAGTCAAAGCGTAATCAGCAGCAATGAGTCTTGGGTATTACTATGCAATGTGATTGTTACTTAGAATGCCATGGCTACGTTTGTAAGAAGACCACTGTATATTCTACAGTATCCCAGATGTGTGTACTCTGTATCTGTCATTCATTTTAACATTTGAATTTTGGGTTTATTGAGCAGCAAGACCCCCCACTTATATGGACATATTAATCTCATGTAAAGTGCTGGAACTGTATTTGGCCTCTTGCATTCTGTTTGCACATTTTGATATAGATTATTTTTGTCTGATAAAGGTACCAAGCAATACTGGCTGTACTTAAATTGGTACTTGATGAAACAAATAAACATCAGGCTTTCAACTCCTTCTGTCCCCTCCACCTTTTGTTCTAACCAATTTATATGGTCCATTTTTGAAGATGATCATACCGTTATTCTCTATCACAAAAGTAAATTTGGAGTGCAACTTGTGAGCAAATTCATATGCTGTTTCTGCAGTGACTAAATGCATCAGCCTTGAGGTCAGTGCAAAGCTGGGGGAGCATGTTGGTGATTTGTATTCCATTAGCGGAATACAGCAATTACTTGTCACTCTCAGGATTTCCCACAAGTTGTCTGCCATCTAGTACCACACTAGTGGAAAAACACACCCACAAAAGAGCCACCTTAGCATAAGGATGGGTAAGTGTTGTACAGTACTATATACAGTGGGAGGAGGGGATGTTGTGGTTGTCTTTTACATCAAACTGTATGAGATTAGGGTTCCCTTGAATGCAAATTGTCCCTATTTAGAAGTGTAGGCATCCACATTTTGAGATGGAAAGGTTAACATCATAGATGTCTTCCTTCTGTGTAAATGTGTCAGTGTGAAAAGACCTGTTGTGGCTTTGTCTGGATGTTTTACCTGGACTCCTTCTCATGTAATATAGGACACATACAGTCTACACCATTTTAACAGTTTAGTAAATGTTGAAGCATGTTGAGATATATCTCTGGAATATAATTACTTTTTATTTGATAGTGATTCTTTCTATTTTTTTATTTATTTAGCCATTTGTATAGAGTGTCAAACCCTCAGGCATCAAGGCGCTAGTTAAGCACATGGGTGAGGTGGGGCAGATCGGGGTATGGGTAGAATGAGGAGGGAAGTGAGGAGGTGGTTAGTTACAAAGTACAAATCTGGCACACGGTAGTCAGCAAGAATACAATTCAACTGTTCAGTATGAGGCCAGCATGGGGTCAATGGATGAATGACACTAATTTAAGACTCCCCAAATGCAACAATTCTACCCCACAATCTGTGACAAGAAACAGGCTTTTTTAATCTGAATCCCAATTACAAACAAAGAATTAAAGGTTTTCCCCTAAATTGCAATAAATATCAGCATTTTGTTTATCAAAAGGAAATCACAAAGTGCCTAGTTTTGTCTCACTAATGTTTGCACTCCAAATTGCACAAACATCTAGACATATATTAACCAGTGTGCATGACAATTCTTGACATTATGCTCTTTATATAATGTAAAATGACAATACACTACTTCACAATGTAGAGACATAAATTGACAGTGACTGTTTGATTTATTGATCTAACTTTCTTTCAAAACCCTCAATCTACATGATAAAGAAGCTTGTCTACCTGAAACCAACCTTCCCATGAAAAGAAAAGGCAAAGCAGTTCTCAGAGTAAAGTTTGAAACAACAAATGTACTTAATGATCTCTGAAGCCATTGGCAAGTATTAGGATTAGAGAAAAAAAATTCCTATAAAATAGGCCTATTCTTGGACTAATGATTAAAATCTGAAATGTTGGACAGTATCAGCGGAAATTATTGGTTCCTACCTTGTACATATATACAAACGGATATCTTTTGAATTGGTTGCAATTCATTTTAAAGGCTTGGTTTCAAGAATTATGTTTCTTTTTGGAATGCTGGTACAGCAGCATCTAATTCTTTCACTATTCTCAAGGAATCAGATGCACTCCCACAACACCCCATGCCATGTGTTTATTAAGGAATGGATTTCAATTATTTTATCATCTAGAGCTGGCACTAGTCACAAATACCTGTCATTCCGCATTTCAATTCAGAATCTCTAAGACATCCAGAGATTCCAAATTGCAGCAGAAATGCCCTTTTTTGGTGAGACCTCCCAGGATTTCAATGCTAATAAAACATCACGAAGCACATACACCTTGTACTATATTCCCCCATCAGTGATGTAGCTTTTAAACAGGGTTGCCCAAAATATTTTCAATTGCTATCTGGTATATAATTAATTCTTGGGATGCTGGTCTGAATAATTTGTGATCCCAGTACTCACTTTTTGTTAGTCCTGCAAATGTCCAGGGCAAGTACGGACACCAACTTGACTAAGGCATCTCGACCAGGTAAGTCCTTCCTTCCAGTCTGTGACCCTGCTTCCAAAATCTCTTTCCAGTAATCAAATCTTTAGTTGGGAAAAAGTTTCTGCATTCGGTCTGACATGGAAAGGGGCTGCTTAAAAAGATTTGCCCAGTTCCGCTATTCTCCCGTCAGACATGCTCTATTGCTTTTCTGTTTTGTCAATGCTCTCCCTTCTTCCTATGTGTTTGAGTTTATATTCCCAGCAAACTCATTTCACACAGAATCATGTAACAATAGCAGTTTTTGATTGGAGAGAGCCTGTGATATGTTCACTTCACTTTCTCACAGTCACTAAGGCCCCCCTACTTGCTTCTGTTGGCCCATTGAATACTATGCATCATAATGTAAGGTGCCAGCTATCAATTTTCCCTTTCACGTGTTGTTGGGATGGTTGCCATGGATTGAAGGGAAGGTGATTTGACTGTTTAATGAGTTTTTGTTCAGGCCTCATTGTCCCTCCTCAGTTAGCTCATACACACACACTCTACTGTACTTGAAGGAAGTAGTGATATGAAAAGACATGATTATACTTTTTCCCATTGACGAGAACAACATGGAGTGGTGCTAAATATTATGTATAGATCCCACATTGACATTAACAGGAATACGTGACACAGAGTTGTTTGCAACAAAAGACAATGGGCCTCATTACAAGTATGGAGGTAGTCATACCCCCATACCGGGTACCGGGTCCGGGTTCCCGGAATGGGGACGTACCGGGCCATTCAGACCTTTGGAGGGCCCAGTAATTCCCCTTCCCAGGAATCCAGACCTGGTACATCCCAATTCCCATTCGAGCCCCCATAGGGCTCAATGGTAATGGGGAGGATGCAAACAACGGGCCCATTAATGACGGGCCCGTTGTTTTCATCCTGTTCTGCTCGCGGGACCCGCTAAGACGTCTGGTAAAACCAAAAGAAAAGCCAGGCGACCTTAGTGGGTCCCGCAAGGAGACCTCATAATGGGGCGGTAGAGGGATAACAGGGCTGGCATCTCTACCGGCCCCGTTATCCCTCTACTGCATACCTCGTAATGAGGCCCAATGAAGAAGGAGAGCTAGTGTCGAACTGAGCCTACCTTGTCCAGTACACATAACAGAAAGGCAGTGCCTCAGATGACAGTAATAACAAAACAGAAAGCACAATATTTGCAGGAAGATTTGGAAAAAGTGCCCACGAATCTGTGGACCGCAGGACCCCATGATGTAGGAATATTTAAAGGGGCAAGGGCAGTACACATCAAGTTAACATCTCTTCACTGGTTCCCAGTGGCTGCAAAGATCAAGTTCATGAGCCTCTGCGTCATCCACAAGTCTTTCTTAGGCCTGGGACCACGCTACCTCTAACTTTCTCTTCCAAAACATCTTCCTTCTCGAGCTCTCGGCTCATCCACCTCCAACTCTCTGAAGGTCAGACGTTTCTCCAAGCAGAGAGTTGGGGGCAGATCTATCTCCTGGACTGGGGCCTCCCTCTGGAACAGCCTGCCTGCCTCTCTCAAACTTGAGAAGAACCACCTCAGGTTCCGGAAGCAACTCAAGACCTTCCTTTTCGCTTCTGCTTTCTCTCTTCCTCTCCCCTGCTGATGCACCTGACTGCTCCACGCACTGGTCACCTGGTCACCCTCTGAACTCGGGCCCAGGCTCCTACATGTCCAGTTGCCCTTGCACTGCCTAAGGACTCCCCCGCACTTAAGGGTCTGTATCTGCAACCCTACAGTCCCTTCTCTCTGCACCTATGAGCCACCTGCTGACTGCACTTGTGAGTTAAATGCACTTTCCAATTCCGCTCCCCGTGACACTTATCCATTTCCCTCTCCCCTGCACTTGCACGATCTTAATGACACAAGGCCTAGTAAGATTGTTATTTTGTCCTCCCTTTGTTTCACCATCCTTATCTTGTCGCACCTAGAAACACTTGTGTACAGGCACGTTATAAATGCCACATCCTATCATATCATATCATAAAAGAGGGAGCACTGTTGCCACAAGTGAATACCCACTCTCACGAGAAGCAGGTGAGGGCATGTATGAAACCCTGCTTGCCCTATGGCAGCAAGGCATAATACAGGTGAGCTCATCACCTTGCAACACAGCCATCTATCTAATTAAGAAAGCAAAGGAAGGGACGTGGTGTTTCATACAGGATTTATGCCTTCTAAATGACATTATTGAGGCAGAGTATCCATTGGTTCCCAACCCACAACAATTATTTGCGTGTTCCCGCAGAAGCATACTATTTTACTGTGGTTCACTTAAAGAATGCCTTTTCCTCCAATGTACTACACCCAGACTTCAGGTATCTCACTGTCCTTACGTATCGTGGTACGCACTTCAAATATACCTGTCATGGCCACAGGCCCCAGGACACACAGACCACACATCTAGTGATTGGGGCAATGGGTCACTTATCCCACTCATGTCCCTTTGGGACTCATAGACACAAGGGCCAGGCTCATATAAAGACGTGAGCAGGAACACTTTATTTCAGTGCAGGAGTGCCTTTATTTCACAAGAACTTTCCAGGTGGTGCTGAAAGCCTTTATTCCAGAACATGCACTTTACTAGGGTGTGGCTCCCTTGGCTGGGTCTTAACGTGCTGACTCAGGGAGTGGCAGGGTGTGGCAGACATGCTGAAGCTGGTGGCCGTGGCTTCTGAGGCTCAGCTATATAAGCAGCTTTATCATTCAGGCTGGTGCTTTGCATTACATTGCACCTCCGTGCAACGAGACGCCCACCGCCGCCAGGACCAGCAACAGACTTACCTCATTGAATCTTTTGTTGCAACTGCTTACTTACCTGGACTCCGGTGCTCATCTACACGGCAACAGTCCATCTTCCTGACAATAGCTGCTTGCTTACCTGGACTCCGGCGCGCATCTACACGGCAGAAGACCATCTTCCAGGCAACACACAGAGCTTGATCTCGATGTTGCAGCACCCGGGGTCTTCATTCCAACAAAGTCGGATTCCTGAAAAGAATACAAGGTTAGAATAACTACCGACGCGCAATCTTGGGTCACCTAGCAGTTAAAACCCCTGCGCAGCCCTAGAGGTTACTTACCAGTTACCAGTCCATCGTAACTACTCATCTCCTGTCTCCGGTACCGCTTCAACCTCTGCAGCAACGGCCAGAACCACAGCATCACCTGCATGGGGAAGAGCAGAGCAAGAGACATTCTACACTGAACGGACACTAGATTAAGAACGAACTTTACCAATACAATTACGAAAAGTCGAAAGACTAGCAGGCGAGTGAAAACAAGGGAAACACTTACCAACAAGAGAAGTGGACTAGCCGCAGCCGGCCTGGGATACCACGTCAAGGGACCAGTGAAGGAACTTGGTCCATTAGACAAGCTCCCCTGCCAGAAGCAGCAGGATGGAGAGCCTTCCATTATCATTCATGTGTAACAAACAATAGGGGTGCCCCTGTGTGCAAGCGTGAGTGGGGGCAAGATATACTTCTTAAACAGGACCGACAAACGGGTACTCACACTGTAGACAGTCCTAAATTCTGTCAAATATTTGAATTAAATCTCCACATCAATTTGAGGCTCGTGCTTGCAAAGGCTAGTCACTAAGGATAATCCAAAGAAGAAGTCTAGAGTATGCTGACAATAAATTTATTGTTGAAAGCACAGTTCTTAATGGATCAGAATTTTTATACTTTTGACAAAAATGAATAAAAGCAATTGGAAAACATTGAAGAAAAACATAAGACATAACATTCATCATGAATACATAGAGTACAAAAGAACAACATATTCATCAAATCGCAAACGTGGATTGTTCAAGAGCATTTAATGAGAAGAATAAAACAATCCTTGCAGGATACCAATTGTTCCTACAGCATGGGGCCTTCCAGGGTGTATGAAAAATTACCCTGGTAGGTGTAGAGAAAAAATTCAATTAGATAAGTTTGCATGTTTATCTGCCAACGTGTAGGAGGAAATCATAAACTCGTTCCCAAAGGGAACAACACACATAGATATCACATTTCGGCGTGCCAGACTGGCATCAATAGTAGAGGCCTTCGTCAGGGCAGGATTGGAGTAATTTGGTAAAATCACCCTAAAGGGGGCAGAAATAGAGGTGACATAGATTATACATACAAGCTTCTGTTGGGACAACTTCAAAGGAATATCAAAGTTCAAGAGTAGCTGTCTTTTAGTATGCGGAACACTCACCAAGAACAGATTGGAGAAGACGGGGTGGAGTCCGTGGGAGCTACTTTTCCAGTTTATTAAACTTCTTGCATGGAATAACGGTGCAACCTGTTATTCAGAAGAGAGTGAACCTAATTGACGGTTCTAGGCTCGCTGTGGGGGAGTCTGCCAACTGTATAAACAAAATTAAATTAAGTTAACCAGTAACGGTGGACTGCAGGGCAGAGAGGCCATAAAAGCTTACTGTAAGTAAATTACAGGTGGATAAAATCGTCTGCCTATACTTAGAATCAAGAAAAATTAAATTGTGACTGTTCATTATCATTCAACAGCTGAGCCCTTCAGAGTTAACGCATCCCCTGGGAAGACACGTCTTGGGAGAAGAGATCTGAAGAGGGGATTAGGGCCGTAAACTGCATACTTACAACCCCCTTATATTCACACTGGAATCGCGCTGTCCCGCCGCAGCTCTTCACATAGGCGCAGAGGGAAAAGCCAGACAAGAGAGGTTTCACCCCTGGGACTGCTGCGACCGTGCCCCAACGCCTCCGCAGAGACCAGGTGAGCGTAACAATACTATAATGCCTCAGGCGTACTGCAAAGGGCCTAGTATCTGCAACAGAGTGATACAAATGGATTTGGGCAATTTGAAGTTTGCTAGCACAGCAATACAGTGTGTTGATGATTTATTGGTGTGCAGCAAGACTGAAGAGGAGTGCAGAGGGGACTCAGTGACATTACGGACTTTATTAGCAGACATTTGGGCCTCATCACGAGTTGGGCAGTAACGTCGGAGCTATTAGCGCCAGCGCTAATAGCCCTACCACCAAATCCCCCGGCGCTATTAGCGCCGGATCACGGGTTTGGCAGAAGGGTTATTGCCCATTCCCCATTGGGCCCATTCGGGAAGTCCTCATTCCAATGGGGAAAATTTGGGCTATTACCGCCAGCGGATTTCCCGCCGGCGGTAATAGCGCTGAAAATCGGCAATTTTGCCGCAGATTTCCGCCAAGACCATGATCTGGCGGACCCTTAAATGTGGCTGTAATAGCGATACTGCTGCATTTAAGGGTTACCGCCAGACTCGTGATGAGGCCCAAAGTATGCAATGTGAACGGAGAGAAATTACAATACTGTCAAAAAAAGGTAGTGTACTTGGGTCAGATTGTGTCAGCAGATAGGAGAAAAATAATGCCAGAGGGAGTAGAGGCCATTCACAAGACGCCACAACCAAAAACAGTGAACGAGATGCAGCAAATGTTGGGTTTGTGCAACTATTTCAAAGCATGAGTGTTTGACTGCTCTACATATACCAGGCCATTGTTGAAAGCACTAAAAGAGGCACAGAAAATAAAACACATATAAAATGGACAGCTGAGATGGGCGAAAATTTTGATGAGCTAAAGCACGAGTACGTATATGCACCAGTGTTAGGAACTCCCAATTAGAAAGAGAGGTTTTACCTGTTTTCACACTCAGATGGAAAGCTAATGACTGCAGTACTGACATAGAAAAGGGACAGGGACACAAACCACCTGCATAGTGCAGTGGGTCATTGAATGCAGTTATACCGGGACAGTTCCCATGGGAGCAGGCACTTGCCGCTGCTGCTGCTGCATTCACTATTGAAAAGACTTCCACAATAACCATGGGGTGCCTAGTAGTTTTGTACGTGGAACATGCATTGTTTGCCATACTGGAAAATACAAAATCAACATTGACAACTCAGAGGTCTTGAGGGTACAAGGTAATACTAACAAACCCAGCAAAAGAAGTGGTGAGGTGCAGAACAATAAACCCAGCAGAGTTCATTGCAGAAAAAGTAGAAGAACACGATTATGTGCATGACTGTGTAGCATGCATCGACAGGAGCAAAGGTAAAACCCTAGTTAAGGAAGAAGTGATTTTCATTGACTGTAGTTGCAGCATTGATCAAACCACAGGACAAAGGCACTCAGGGTGCGCAGTAGTGGGATATGGAAGAAGAGTACAAAAAAGGGAGCAGTTAATAGTATACTCACAGAAACGATTGCCAAATCATTACTCTGTACAAGCAGCTGAATTAGTGGCGCTATTTGAAGCACTAAACATGTCTGAGGGCCAAGTAGTGAACATCCTCTCTTACTTCGCTTATGTCACCTCTACCCTACACTCAGGAATAAGGAGAGAGCTTAAAAGAAGTGACGGCACTCCCGTTCAACATGCACCATTATTGAGAGAACTATTGGAAATGCTACCACTTCCGGTAGAATTAACACTAATAAACTGCAAAGCACGTACATGAGGGCAAGATCTATCTTACTCGGAAACGAAAGAGTAGACAGAGCAGCAAAAAAAGCAGCATATATGCCAGACGGATCACATGTGCTGTACCCTGGCGAGTAAAAAAAAATACCTTTAGTAGCAGTACTGAAAGTGGGCAAAGAAAAAGATGCATTGTCAGAAAGATTAAGTGCAATCCCAATATTGCAGATAATTGAGTTGAAGGTAGAAGCATCAGATGCTTAAAAAAAGAACTGTGGAAGAAGAATGGATGCTCCCTGTCTTCAACTGATTTGGTTTGGCGACATGATAGCACATGAAAGGTTGTCATGCCAAAGAAACTATTACAATTGGCATTTGAAAACCTTCACTATCCTTCCCACATATCGAAAGAGGTTAACCAGCCAGAGCCCCACGCTTAGCCCATCACCACCTATCTATGTGCTCACCACAAATGCCTTGAAAAAGACCCATGTTGTGTCAGCGTAAGTGTGTAAATATTTCACCCATAACATGAAGTGACGAGATTTCTTATTTATTCGTAAGAGTCCAATATAAATTACACAATCAACAATACGATCTCTGAGCCAGCGCCCGGGTGACTCGGCTCTTACCCAAACCCACTCTAAACCTCAACAAGATGCAAGAGCACTGTCTTTTAAGAACCCCTCTCTGGCAGCAGTATGTACTAACTTATTACAATGATCAGCGCAGTGATCTGCACATTCTAGTGTTCAGCCCAACTCATTTGTGTACACCTTTTTAAAATATGCTTTTGGTATGTCTGAGTACTTGCTTGTGATTGTATTGCCTCAGTTCTCTGTAAATTGCTAATGTTGGCATATTGATACTATGTGAAATCAAGCAAGAAAGCACAATGGATCCAGGCACCACCTGGCTGAACACTTGTGCCACCTATGTATCGCAGGCCCAGAATTTGACAGCACAAAAGTACTATAGGGGCACAATCTGTCAGTGGACAGGGTTTTGCCCTAACTCATCGATATTTTAACACAAAGAGGCAAAACACATCTGTTGCCAAATTCTCTGCAACATACTTCTCAGTCACTCTGTGGTCATAGGTAGAACTAAAGGTTATTCAAGAAGACAAAAGGACAAAACGATTTTCTATCTAAGGCTTCCTAGTGAGGAAATAATACTAGGAAGCGCTGATGTGCCACTTATCTAAAAGTAGGCAGTGTAAGAAGGAGAAGAATCTATAAAGTCTATCACCTCGGTACTTCGGGTTTCAGCCAGTGTAGTAAGTGCATTTTCAACCTTTTCCC
This sequence comes from Ambystoma mexicanum, assembly GCF_040938575.1. NCBI lineage: Eukaryota > Metazoa > Chordata > Amphibia > Caudata > Ambystomatidae > Ambystoma > Ambystoma mexicanum. Next base: position 677,475,680 of record NC_090928.1, read on the forward strand.
TCCTAGACCACTTTCTTTCATTCACATAGATATAAATGAAAGTGAAAAAAGGTTAAAAAGCCACACCTACGGCATATAGTCAGTAATCTATTTGAGGGTACAAAACATTTTATTAGCCCATAGTCTTATTGTATTTTCCTAGGGTTTCTCTAGTTAAAAAACAATTGGTGATTGTTTTCCAGTAGCAACACCAATTGTGATAAAAGGAAGACAAAAGACTCCCAACTTTCTGCATGTGGTTACTGTTCGTCAACAGGAAGTTTGGGGGTCACAGTTGCTAAAACAAATAGTAAGGAATTATTAGCCTCCTAGATGTAGCAACTACTGTCTACCGGTTTCAGTGGTGTAATGTGGATAAAACCACTTTCTTCAGGACAGTCTTCACACGGTTCTAGTGGTGTGTTACACTAAATAACCAGAAAGGTGCTATATGGGTTATTCATTACCACAACTCTATCGCCATAAACGGGAGAGGCTCAGAAAGGAAACTGCAAAACACAAACTAGTGTATGTTCATTGGTCTGTTGCAGCCCCAAATCAATTGGCAAAGGAATATGCATAAAATGTAAGCATTTCATCATAGCACAGCATCTTCGAAAAACACACACACACATATCATCCACAACCCATCCAGGGGGGTTGCAGTTCCATTTTCATTTTTAATCTTTTTGGATTTCACATTATTGTGTCATCTGTACAGGTATTTCACACTGACTTGTTTGCATCCTTTGACGGGCCCAGACATAGATTGGTGGATTTGGTATGCCAAATTGTCCCTCACAGGCATTGAATAATCTGTTCAGTCTCACCACCTGATTCGTATGGGACTGGAAAAGAAAGGAAACACGCATAGCTCAAAAAGTGCATTTGGATATTGCTCTCATCCACTCCTGTGATGTAGTTTATGGAATGGTAGGGTTACCATAATACTAAGAGTGTGCTTTTGCATGTCAGCGAAAAATGCCAATAAAACAGGGAGTGTAAATCAAGCAATCATCCCTCATATTTAGATCACTTACTTTCAGTCAAAGTATTCCATGTAGCACTGTTCTTTCGCCTACAAGTATCGCCTATATTTTAGTCTCTCATTTCCCATCCAGTGGTATGTTGTAGATATAGTGTCACGCGATACTGGCCCAACGTAATGCTGGCCACGTGACTTGCGTGTTACTGCATTTGCGCACAACATTGGATTGCATTATCAAAATGGTGGCCACGCGTTACACGTGACTCTTAGTTGGTCAGGCAGGTCAGACAGGTCAGGCGGATCTTTAGTGACACGCATTGAACAAATGGAAATAGAAATCGAAAAAACATATATAACATACATAACCGAATAACCGAATATGTCATAAACAAATATTTATGCTTCTTTTATGAGAAAAGGGGCTGCATTTAACTGTTTACATATTGGAAGATTAGCTCAAAAAGTGCACCATATGACAGAGGTCACTATAAAGTCACACTCTTAGAGATTATTCTGATAATTACCTTTCTCTCTTGTATCTTAACTGCCAAAGAAAGGGATGTATATAAAGGGCGAACAGTGACAGTGAATATTGTTTTGTCTATGGAAGTTCTTACTTCAACATGGACAATGTCTGCCAGGGTATGGCTTCGTTGAGACCGTGTTGATCCGTCTTCAGGAGAAATATCCAATTTTGCTCTTTTTTGAGTAGCATACTGGAGATGTCTCCTCCTCGCACATGACATTTTACCTTCTCGATGATGACCCATTTAATATCTTGGGCACCATGGCCCTTCTGTTGGAAATGCGCCACCAAGTGTGTATTTTCTCGATTGGTTCTTACACATGAAATGTGTTCTTGGATCCACTTTTTTATAGGCCTGCTCATCATGCCAATACATTGTAATTGGCAGGGGCATTTCATTCGATAAATGACATTTGAACTATTACAATTTGTAAAGGAGTTCTGCTTCCAAGGTGTTCTTAAACCAAGGTCCAAAGTTTTTGTGCGTATTGTCATTGGGCAGACATTACATTGTCCACATGGTGCATGGCCCAGGGGTGGTGCTGTATCCAATAATGTATTCTGATGTGCAATTCGATCTGGTGGATGGTACGAATGTACCAAAGTATCTCAAAGATTTTTTATCTTCTTTATAGAAAATCTAGTTATGGGTAGATTCACAAACCCCACAATTAGTATTGGTCATATATTGAGATTTTCTTTTTTAACTCGATTGATTTTATTAGAGTAACTAAACACGGCTGTGATGAGTTGGGACCCTCAGGTCTCACCTGTTGTTGCAATGTCACTTCTCTCTGGATGTTTCTTGCCTGTTTTTATGCATATTTGATCATTTTCCCTCAGTATCCACTCTCCCGTTGTCAGAAAGATCCGGTATGTCCTCTTCCTCCTGGCAAGAGTATGTTTCCCTTTCCTCCCCTTCCACCTCACCTCTGAGTTTCTGGCGTTGTGTCAACTTCGGGTTGTCTTTGGTTTGAGTCTTCTCCTTTTTTTGTGAAGATAGGGGCGACCGTGGAAGGACGCCACAGTGACACACAATGGGTGAGCTGTGGCTATCCTCCGCGGCCGTCGGACAATGGGAAAAAAGCCTGTGGCACAAAAAACCCCAGAATAGTTATTTTCTGCTACAGCGTGGTCTTCTTCTGTAGAATTCGGTAAACTCCAGGGGCAGCAGCAATGGAGGAGTGGCTGGTAACACAGAGTCCAGGAAGAGGACTACACGTGCAGAATGTAGAAGTGTAAGTAACAGGGTAAGCTGGGACTCGGGCACCAAGGAGAAGCAGGCAGTACTAGGACAGGCTGGGTCGAGTACCAGACGGAAACAAACTAGACAAAGGATGAGGCAGAGCAAAATCCACTGGACGGGCCGAGGTCGGTACACAGGTAGACAAGGCAGCAATGCGAGACAGAGTAGGAAGAGGAAAGGCACAAGAGCAGAAAGGAAACAGACACAAGACGGGAGGGAAGGTAGGAAGTCAAGCCGGGAACGGTACAGCCAAGGGAGGAGGAGCGAAGGGAAGTTGCAGCAAGGGAAGGCAGTGGAAAACGAAAAGGAAAAGAAATAGGAATACGGGTATGGATAAACAGCCAAAAGGCTAGAGGAAAGAATCACGAAGAGTACGGGCAGCACAGGCGAACAGGGATACTGGTCGTTGGAACGCGTCCGACACCGGAAGTGGGAGGGTTTAAGAACCGGCGTTGGAACGCGTTACACAAAAGGCTAGGTGCGTACCCTGCGCTTCACCATACGTGATGGAACCAGCAATGGAGGGCGCAGCTTCCATCTAGCCCAAAGCCACCAGGTTCCCCGAGGTGTGACACCCGTACACGATTCGTGAGTACACTCGCTTGTGTGTCATATTCTTGTAGTGTTGAGCAGTTTCTTCTGTACCTCAAAAATTCGCCAAGTGGTAGGTTGTCTCTAAGGCTTTTGGGATGGAAACTTGTATATTCCAAGAGGTAGTTCCGATCAGTCGGTTTTTGAAAAACAGTTGTACTCAAACCGCATTCAGATGCTCATATTTCCACAGCAAGGACATGGATGACCTCTTTGCTTATACTATGAGAAAATGTAAAGTACCTGTTCTATGAATTCAGCCAGGCCATAAACTCCCCAAGGGCCATTTCGTCTCCAGTGAAAATGGCCAGTATATCATCTCTGTAACATGTCCATAGCATGATTTGGTTACTAAAGGGTTTGGTGTCTTGATATATATGTTTTTCCTCAAAGTCGGACACAGATATATTTCCCATTGAGGGTGCAAAGGTTTCTCCCATCGCCGTTCCTGAGCATTGCTGAAAAAAAAGGTATCTTCGTACAAACGTAAATTCCTAGTAAGCGCTATTGCTACTATTTCTGCTCATTGCAAAATGAAGTCGCTATTTGGGATATGTATAAATGACAACTCGAATGTTGGTCCAATTATAAGGCAGTTGCGTTGCGAGGTGCAGGTGGCAGCTGCACAAGCTACGATTCTTTATCGTAAATACGGGTGCTACACTATTTGCGCTGTGTTCATTTTTTACAAGGTGGTCCCAATGCTGGTCTATGGAGTTCAGACTACAATAGATCTATTGGCCTCATCATGGAACTATTTTGCGGGTCCATTCGGGAAGAGAGTGATCTTGCTTCCCCAGAGTGTCCCCGTTCAGATTGTGCAATTTAATTTGGGACTGCTCATGCCCTTTGTTATGGTTAAATGTAAGGCTCTAGCTTTCCTGAGGAAATGTCTGATTGCCCAGACAAACTCTTTATTTCCATTTTTAAAAGAATTCCTTGTTGCGGGATATGACTGTGGACTAACTTCCTGGGAAAGTGATTGTCTTCTCATTATGCAAGCGGCAGGGATTACTTTGGATACGCACGCTGGTTGACAATCCTGAAAAGGCTAAACAAAGGTTATGGTTAAGTGAATGGGTAGACACTAAAACGCAATGTCAAAAAAGACATTTGCCAATTTTAAAAACGAGATGAAGTCTGTTAATACTATGCCAAGGTATATAAGGAAATTTCCTTGTCCGCAGCATAGATGAACCGCACCTTGCTCAGAGTGCATTTAAATTTGCCGGCCACCAAGGATGTTCTAGGTACTCGCCAGAATTGGAACCAGGGGAGCGTGGCAGCTGCTTTTGTAGGGTTGGTACAGAACTCGAGACTGTAAAGAATCTCCTTCTACATTGCCCATCTTTGTCTAATATTAGATCTACTTTCTTGGGGAAATACCAATTAAGGGCTGACAAGTTACGGTGGGCAGCTTTAATTAGTGGTTAACATGTAAATTTGACCATGGCTGTAATTCCATTTTGAAGGCATTTGGGACTAGTGACTGGGAATAAATCCCTTTTGAAGTTGGGAGAATAGTAGGAATGGTAGTTTGATGGTTGGTTGGTTGATTGACACATTTTTGTTTTTTGTTTTTTGTTTTAGTTTTTCCTTTTCCTTATTTAGTTTTCTTCTTTTTCTGTTCTTTTATCTTTTTCTAAGAACATTGTAAACTTTCCTGATGACCTACTTTTATATACTGACTATCGATTGTTTTTATGTTGTATATATGTGTTACTGTGTAACAAGGAAATCTATAGACCACAGGAGAGACGACAGCTAAGAAAAAAAAAACATTACTCCCAAACCCTTTCAATTCTGAATCAGTGAAGTATTGCACTATTTTGTAGTTTACATTGCCAGACGAAAATTCCAATACAATCTTGTTTTAATCACTAAAGATTGCCAGTGACATACATTGATGGCTTCAATTGGCAGTCCTTTTTCAATCTTTCTTAAGCATTTGAGCACAGATCTTGTTTCAACCAAGTTGATTTCGCTCACCCAATGAAAATACTGCTTTCAACATACATCAACATGTATTAACCAGGCTTAAATGACAATTGTCATGTGTTTTAACATTCTAAACCCAATTCCCCTCTGTGTACAATGAACTTTATTTATTATTTGTATTTTACACATTTTTATTGTGCTTCCCATTGTGAGCATAAATACAAAAATGACTGGCCATTGAATGCTCCTCACCACTTCAAGTACTTGACTCCATGCTTTAGGGTGGCTCAGCCCTGGGCAAAGAAGCAAAGGGCAAAGTGCTAAGGGCCAACCTCCAGCCTTTCCTCCAGCCTCTTTGCCTCATTGCCTTTGATCTATTACTTTACTTTGTCTTGATACTTCCTTGTGAGTACAAATTACGTCTTTTCTCAGCCCGACATTCAACATGCACTTTCTACCAATCCCCTTCATCTCATTACCTCGACGCCACCCCTCTTTACGCTCACCTACTCTCTCTATTCACAAAACCTCTAAACCCTAACTTTCATCACACATCCTCTTCTTGCCTCTCTACCTTGCAGACTCAACATTGTTATGCGTTACCATCTCACGCTCTTTATATTGCTCTTCGGAAGGCAAAATACTTCCTTTACCTCCAACTTCTTTCTTTCCCGTTCTCCCTGTCTTGACCTTATTACCCTTACAGAAACCTGGATTTCTCCATCAGACTCTGAAACCCCTGCTGCCTTCACAACCCAACTTAGACCTTCAACCACTCTCCCCACCCAACTGGTAAGGGCGGTGGTGTAGGACTGTATACATCTTCCAAATTTCCAATCTCCTCTACTCCCCTATTTCCTGCTATTTCTTATGCTCTTGAATAGACTATCTGCACAATCTCTGCTCTGTATGGCATTCATATTAGAACTCTTTATCAGCCTATTATGATATGTTATATGATAGGTTATTTATACCACACTTAATACTCAGAGGTTTCTAAGAAGGGACCCGGGGATCAAACCTGTGTTGCTCCGTGTTGCCTTGCTTTCAAGGTGAGCATGTTGCCCATGAGCTATCCTTCCGAGACATTAGTCCCGCTGGTAAATTAACTGGCCACCTTTCCCAACTAATTGACTCCATTTCCATCATGACCTCATTGTCACTTATGGATTTAACCTCCCCTCTGTCTCCATTATTCTATTCACTGACCTTAGCTCTCTTGGCCTTAACCACTCACTCTGTTCTGTCCACTCTCTGCCCACCCATTCAAATGGTAACTCCATTGACCTCATTCTCATCCCCTCTCAACTCTCAGCCTCTAATATCTCCACCGCTCTTTCTCCCTCTGATCATTCCATTGTCATTGCCTCAATCTTGAATGTCCATTTACCACTTCCATTACCAAGCACAAGTTTCCCTGTCCAAAATTCTCTATCTACCTCTCTGACCTTTACCACTTTCTCTCCTCCAATTCTAAATGCACTGTTGCATCCAGTGATAAAGCCTTCACTAACTTTAACGCTGCTCTTAATGCTCCCTTCTTCTGTGAGTACCGTCTAACTACATTCACTCCTCCTAAACCCTCGCCTCCATGCACCTTGAAAACAACATTGAGGAAAACCTGAACTCCTCTCTTGACAGTGCTACTTTTTCATTATCCTACAAGATGGCTACTGTCACCCCTAGCCTTAAGTAACCAGGCCTAGATCCCAACTCTCCTGCCAACTTTCATCCTGTCTCACTTCTACCTCACTATTCCAAAATTGTAGAGCATGTCATTTATAACTGACTCACTAAGTTCTTTGACACACACAGCCTCCCGGATCATCTTCATTCTGGCTTCCAGTCTCACAACTCTACTGAGTCAGCTCCCCTCAATGTCAGCAACTATATCTCTTCCACTCGTCATGCTAACTATTCATCTATTCTTATTCTTCTTGACCTCTTTGCTGCCTTCTATACCGTCAAACATTCTGACCTTAATCTCAACAGTATCTCTCCTAGGCATCCGAAAGAAGGCTCTCAATTAGTTTTCTTCATAGCTTACTCCCCGACACTTCTAGGTGTTCTGGACCAGCCTTACATCCCCACTCTCCCTCCTTACTGTCGGTGTTCCAACTGGTCAGTCGTGGGTCCACTTCTCTTCAATCTATATGCCTTTGCTCATGGTAACTTGATCTCCTCCTATGGCTTCTCCTATCAACTCTTTGCTGATGACACTCAGACCTTCTTCTCCTTTCCCTCCTTATTTGATGAGCCTCAGTCAAAAATGTATATCTGTCTCTCTGCAATCAAGTACAGACGATATTATGACTTTCATTTTGGGAGATCATACTGATTTGGCGGACCTGTTTTATTCACAGACGACCTGGCTCTTTAGGGTCTCTATGGTGGCTAAAATTACTCTGCGAAATTGAAAATCTGCTGTCTGCCCAACTAAATCTGAGTGGCTCCAGGAAATGTACTCCCTTTCGAATAACGAGAGAGTTGCCCTTCGGAGTCAGAGGAAAGGCAAAGTGTTCGAGGATATTTGGAGCAGATTTCTCAAAATGAACTTTGAGTGATTCACGGCTGGTGTTTCAGCAAGAAGTTCTGGAGTGTTTTTTTTCTCTTTTTTCTTTCTCCTCCTTTTTCCCTTTTTAAATATGTGATTATGACATTTTTTAAAGTGTCTTTTGGAAAAGAACAAAAATGTAAATAAAAATAAATAAAAAAGTACTGGATGGCATCGCACTCGCTCATGCTCAACTCCACTAAGGTTGAGGTTCTCTACTTTGCATCCAAACAGGCTATCTCTTCTAATCTCCCTCTTCTATTCTTCTCTCATGACTACATTCCCTACTCTGCTTCTGTTTGCAGCCTTGGTGTCGTCGTCTACCCATCTCACAATTTATTGCTCTTCATCTCCAAATATGCCACGGTGGCCAGACATTGGGCTTATCACGAGTTGGACGGTAATGCCGACGCTATTAGCGCCGGCGCTAATAGCCCGACCGCCAAACCCCCGGCGCTATTAGCGCCAGATCACGGGTTTGGCGGAAGGGTTATTTCCCATTCCCCATTGGGCCCATTCGGGAATTCCTCATTCCCCATTGGGCACAATGGGGAAAATTTGCGCTATTACCGTCGGCGGATTTCCCGCCGGCGGTAATAGCACTGAAAATCGGCAATTTTGCCTCGGATTTCCCCCCAGCTAAAAGCTGGGAGGAAATCCGCCAAGGCCATGATCTGGCGGACCCTTAAATGCGGCGGTAATAGCTCTACCGCCGCATTTAAGGGTTACCGCCAGACTCGTGATGAGGCCCATTATCTCCTCAACATCAGAAATATAAAACATAATCTTCCCTTCAACACGGCTAAGCACCTAATCTCCTCTTTAGCACACTCGTAATTTGACTACTCTAGTCTACTCTATGGCTTTCACAACTATGGTTTTCACCTCTCAAGAAAGTCTTCAACTTTGCTGTCCATACACTCTTCAACCATCCCCATTTCTCCTCTTCCTCCCCAGCTCATCTTTAGTTAGTCTAGTTATCTATGAGACAGAGGACAATGTATTAACTCATTCTCATCATCTTCAAAACTATTGTCACAATGTGCCCCTGGGATTCCCGTGTATCTGTTGTGCTGTCCCTTCGTCGATCCAGGATAGGTGAAACCCTGGTGTGCAATCCGGTCTGCAGATGTGCAGTGAGGAAAGCTGACTCCCCGTCCCTGGACTGAGAAAGGAAACACAGACAGAAAATGGGAGCCTTCTCTCAACACCACAGGGTTGGACTGCCCACAGAATAATGTCGTGCCAGGCAGTGCAAAGCACTGGACGTGGGAAGCCCCACGTGAGAAAAACAACCCCTTCCCAAGAGGGGAGGGAGTGTACAGTAGCAAGAAGGAAAAACAAGAAGACTCAAGGGTGATTCCAGGACTAAGGTGAGGAATGACAAAGAAGTCAGGCAAAGAGACCAAGTTTGACATGAAATGAACAAGGAAACGAGGTAACTGGGCAGGCAGCAAACAGGTTCCAACAACCAGCGTCACATCCAGGGAAGGTTGCGATGCGATTAGCCGAGGGCAGTGCACTATTTATGTAATCTGAAGCCTGGCGTCAAAAGACATGTTTCTGCAGACAACAGACAAAGCCATGTGCACTGTGCATGTGCAAAAGGCTGACGCTGGTCCAGCATGCATGCACAGTTCAACCATCATGACCGCCCCCATTGGCCGCGGCCACAACAAAGGGGAATACCTCAATGGTCCACGAGGGGGTTGCTTCCACTGCAGCAGTCCCTGGCGACAATGATCCTGCAAGCGCCAACGGGCCTGGCTGGAGGGGAAGGCTTGAGACCAATAGTAAGGTGCGGACATGACAGCTATACACAGACTTGCCACACCATACTTATCAGCCCATCTCACTCACTACTCTCCCCCTCGCTCCCCACAATTATCCTTGGTTCACCTACTTGTGACCTCTCGTGACTCTTGTGCTCCCTTTTGTATCTGCTCTCTTCCTCTCCTCCTCCCTCTCTGGAATATTCTTTGTCTCCCTCTCTGCACTACTACCACTCTATCTCTATTTAAATCCAACCTCCTAGCTCTCCTCCTATCTGAAGAACCACTTGCATAGCATTGTACGCCACCACATCACCTTGTTCTCCTATCTTCCTACCTCTCTACAACCCTGCAGCACTTATCTCTCACCCCTTCATCCTAAAACCTAGCACTTCCTCCACTATCCCTGTTCCTATATCATGATCTACTGTCCTTGACCATGGTTTTCTGTTGCTACCTCCCCTGCAACATTTGGTTTCAGAGGTTCAGAGGTTTCAAAGTACGGACCCGGGGATCGAACTTGTGTTGCTCTGAGTCGTCTTGCTTCCAAGGCGAGCACCTTGCCGCTGAGCTATCCTCCCGTGACAAAGAAGTCATCACTTTCAGTGCATATTCCACTTACCCAGTTTGTTGGGCAGGTGCATTTTGTGCCTGTTTTGGGGTCTCCAGATAGGCGTGTAGGGTTCCATTGTGGTTACAGGAATATTCAAATCTACTACACCTGCTTCACTTGATGTTGCATTTTCCCCTAAATACTGGTGGGCCATAGGCCTCCTTTTACCACTTCCTAAGGGTCAAACAGGCTGAATGATCTTCTCTAATCCCCTCCCTTGTTACTTACAGAGATGACGGCTTAGGGCTTCAGGTTTTTGGTAGGATTGGGGGATTTTTCAGGCGGTTGACTCCCACCTCTTAGGGGTCCTGATACTAGACTTAGACAGACTAAAAGCCTGGGGGTGTGGTGACTCCAGGGTCCTCCAGGGCCTGAATCATGGAGTGTGTGGTGGCAACATTGGTAAACAGTCCACTTGATCTGCTCCCTATTGTGGAAATACAGGTTGATGACAGAGTGCTATGGACTAATGTTTCTTCAGTCTTAAACATGAGTGTTCCCTCAGACAACTCCTCTACACATATAAAATAAAATACTGTTTAAGATTTCTCACACAACTCTCACCTGCTTCTATAGCAAATCATTCTTGAGAAATCCATGCCTTTTCTTTTTCTCTTAATAAAAGTTTATTGCAAAAGTAGAATCATGCATAGGACTGTACATGTACAAAATGTATTACAAATAAAAATCAAATCTATTATATCCATGTGTAAAACATCTAACAATATAATAAAAGGCCAGATGTATGCTTGTACCTGTATGTTTGTCCAATGCAGTAGCTTCGCCTGCTGTCACCGCTAGAGGGAGCTGTTGGTTTAGGATACAAAGTGGTCCTAATGTGTCAATGAAAACCTCACTTTGGCCCATATACACAGGCCTGTACACTAGTCAATATATATAATCATTAAAATTATAAAATTGTGATAGCACGTTATTTCATTCTACAAGCATTAATATAAGGACAATAAATTCATGCTACTCCAGTCTCCTTTCCCAGCTATACATTGTTTGTATTTCAAAAAGTACTAGGTATGGGTTAAGTGCTTGATTTATTGTTCCTATCACTTTCCTAAATTCCAAATGGGTGTCAGCTATAAGGATAGTAGATGTAAGCCAATTCTTCAGATACAAATACTGTACACACATCCAGAAATCTTGGAGCTCCTGTACAATACAAATATTGGGCTATGTGTAGAAAGAAAGGATGTGGCTCCTTGTTTAAACATGGGTACTAATACAGCTCTGTTTAGAGAAGAAAGAATACTAATAGTTGCTATGTCATTAAATATAATTATTAATAAGGGGCCCCAGAAAATGGGTGACATTTTATGTATATCTATATTGATCAGGTCAGGGCAGGGACTTTTATTTGACTTGTGCTTTATTGACTTTGTTAACATCTTCCAGAGAAAATATATTAGCATTACCATTTGATGCCATATACTGTTACACTGCTTGCATTACATTTTCTAGATATGTAGTGTTCTCATTTAACATAAATACTTTAAATTGTCAACCTATTTATTATCTGAAACATTTGTTTGATACTTAGATTCAAATTTTGGCTTTGACCCTTTTGCAATTTCAAAAATATGTGAATTGTTCTTTTGGCAGCTTTGAGAAAACGTTCGCAACTTTTTGTCTGTCATTTGGCATTTCCTTCTTTCTTTCACTTGTTAAAAATGTTCTGTTTTTCATTCATTGATTTGTTCTCATCAGTGACCTCAAGTATATCCTACCAAATGTTCAACTGTCATTTGAAATGTCCTTCTTTCTCTCATTTGTATATGATATTTCTGATTGTATTCATTTCCATGTTGCCAATCTCCTTTTTAAGGCATTCCACAGGACATCCCTAGCCTCTCTAATGTGCATATCAAACCAATCATGTAATCCTTGAATGTGCATTCCCTCTTTCACTTCTTTAACAAATGTGGGCCCTAATATGTTCACCACATTATTCAAATTATGTATTATTTCCTTGCTACTGCAAAATTAATTATTTCCTTTCTGCACTGGACATCTTGTAAACACCCCAGAATCTCCCCTGCCACCTACCATAGATTATTTGTGTTCAGGTGTAGACCCTCAACTGTCTCCCACCCGATTCTTCTTCATTTCAAGATGCCCCTCACTGTATTGTTTATCTGCATGCCTCCTTAAGTGAAAGATATTTCTAAGGCGTAGTGATCACACTCTGTGAAATGTTTTACCCTCAAAGAAACCAAAAGAAGCCAATAGTCAAGGACAAATATAAAAGATTACATTATTGAGTCACATCAGTCACCCCTAAATGTTTCCTTTCCTGGGATGTCAGAATGGGTTCATTCAATAAACAGTCTTAAGCCATTTTCTAGAAAGAGGATATCAAATTCCATTCCTGTTTTTAGATGCAGGTATCGGACATAGAAGGTGATGAATACCCATGCTTGGTCCTCTCGGTTGTCTACACACAGGTCTGGAAGTCTCTTGCAATAATATTACGTGAGTTAGATGTACATTAGGAATTCACGATATTAGTGAGAAGGTCTTTAAGCTCAATTAGAGGATCCTTGATCTTCATTTTGGTTATAGAGTTGCAAAGGTTTAATAAAAAATTGGGTGATGATTAACATTATTTAACGTTAACATTAGTAAATTACTTAAATCCCAGCATAGAGTTTCCCCAATAACACTCTGAGATGTTGTGACATAGGTGGCCATTCAACTCAAATTTCTGCCCATTTTGGTTGCTGATTTATTTGCTTCATATAGAAAGAATCCATCAGTACTTGGTACCTCCAGTTTCTAAGTATATCAAAACAATTCTTCCCAAGCTTTATCAGTAACTTTGATGTATAGTCCTGCCACATTCCAAGTCATGTTCTGAGAATGTGGTTTTATTTTAAGTTTCAAATGTTGTAGTCTAACTTCCCTATATAGAAGACTCTCAAACATTCAGTTACAATTGGTCATCTCTGTGACTTTTCCATTCAGTTAACTAGTCAATAGTGAGGACTTTGGGGTTAATTGTTTCCCTTCTCTGAATTCACACTATTCTCTTTCTGTACAAGTTGTTACTCACCTTTTGTGTAGTCACTCATTATTATCTATTAGCCCCAATAATTCATATCTGTAAGCTACTTTTAGCATAGAAGGGTTTTGATCGCAGCTTGGATTATATTTGGATTCCTGCATTGATGTGATCCAGCTGTGCTGTTGGGCATACTGAGAGATGCTCTGATTAGTCCAATAATCCTTCATTTTGATAAGGATGATAATCATTCATATCACTGTTTCTAGAATACGCATTAAGGGGATAATAATATGAACATGGTTTTAAAGAGATCCCTTTTGCCCTATCTGCTCCTAAATTGGAATGGAGCAGTGACAATACTGAATTTAGATCATCAAGTGTTAATGTGACATGGTCACCATTATGTGTTTTTTTAATATTTCCCACATATGCTGTCCACCAGACCATTCTAGTGAAGCCTGGGTTAATAGGAGTACCTATCATTCTCATCTTTGTTCAATATTTGGATTTAATAAAAATAATGCATTACTGACTATTTCTTTGGATTTTAATTAAGGTACCATTGTTGAAACTAAAACTAGAGAAAAATAAGGTGGTGGTACGCGAAGGACCTACATGGAACTCTATATCTGAATACGTGTCCCCTAACATTTTACCCATATTGCTTTCTTTCATTGAAAACTCACAAATCTTTCTCAGTTCAATGTCATCTGGGCCTTTTCTGCAATCTATTGGTATATGAATGAGTAAATCTGATCCTATTTAAGGAGTCACATTTTTGTTCCCAGGGTTGCTAATTCATGGTCGACTGTGATCAAGATTTGCAAGCGTTGTTATTCTATTTATTTCCTAACTTTATTTCTTCATGTGAAGTGTAACATCTAATCTAGATTTTACATGATGTACTTTACTAATCTTAGTTAGTTCTTCAATATTATAAACTAAACAAGGGGGGGTCTGGGAATCTCCCTACCTTACGTTCCCTGTTTGTGTTAAGACAGTTGTTCCTTTTAACTACAACTCTGATAAGGAGAGTACTTAGTAGTGGCAGGTGGTGATTTATTTCAATGGAGGGCCCTAAATCTTTTTCCCAATTCAGGGTGCGTAACTGAGCATAGTGAGGGAGCCTCAACCTAACAAGGGAAGTTCTGGGGTTTTTCCCCAATAAACATTTTTATATAATGGGTAAAAATGGCTCACTTTACAGCACACTTTATATGAAAAATTGGTTTAAAAAGCATTAATTTGACAATGGGTTCATTAAGGTAGCATGAACAAATCCAATGGCTGCCGGGACACCAACAGTACACCAGAGCATTTTCCAAAACATTATTAGGATGCCTTTGCCCACAATATTTGCCAGCATTGTCACTATAAAATGCATTGTCAATCTGCTTGCTACACAAAATTATATGGAGTCCTGTTTTAGCAATATATGCCAGCTTTGGCATTGTAAAATGCATTTACATGCAGTGTGTTTCCCCAGCCGTGCTGCATGCCATTTTCAAAGACCAGTATTTACCACTTCTTTTTCAGGGCCCAACAATTCCCAATGTCAGACTAATGTCTAAGTTCTACCACATGCCCCTCTCAGGGCCCAACTCTAATATTTCCTAAATAGTTCCCAGGGCCCCCTTCTTCTCATATGTTGCTCTCGGGGCTTAGGTATGGTCCCATATTACTCTCAATGAACCACTAGCCTCACCCGCATACTCACATGCATACACAAACATGCTCTTGGCACAGAGACACAGGCACCTCCCCCACCCAAAATCACCACATGCTCTCAACCCCTTCCCCACACTTTAGTCCCCTGTCCCCCACCTCATGTGAGAAACTCATCAATGCAAATCTGGGTACCCGAGTGTTCTGTCGTCCCCCTCATGCCTCAAATGAAGCAGCAGACACAGGGCTGGGGGTGGCAACACATAGGATGGCAGTTGCCAGGGGCAAGTAAAGCACTTACAATAACCCTTTTTTGGAGGGATGAAACCTTATTTGAACTGAACTGTTGTTGAGAAACTATAATTTCCTAAAATGTTCATCCAGTCTCAGTCTGGGTGAACATTTTAGAGGGTCAGAGTAGGAATCTTCACATTTCAGTAACAAAGGTTACGGGGAATGACTGTGACCATCTGTTTACCACTTTATAAATAAGGACCAGAGAGTAGACCTCAAAACCAAGGTTCATTTGATGGAAATCTGCATCTAGCACATGATATCCCTTCTATAAGTGTTCCTTTGCTCTCATCTGTGTCTCTCCAGTGTCTACCTCCATGCTGCTCCTCTTCCTGCTATGCCCTTAACGTTTCACTACAGGTTACCACACTATTCCTAATACTCCTTGGTTCTCCTCTCTTGCCATCCTATACTCCCCTTTATAAGCCACGTGAAGTGCAGACTAGAATTCCATCCCACACTTGTCACGTGACCATGTTGTGCTATGCTCTGCAAATCACTTAATATTATTGTGCCATGGGAGTGCTGACATGCAAGTTGAATGCAGCCGTTTCACTGTATTTAAATGCTAAGTCTACTTATGCTGCTTAAATTTGGCATAGTACCAGCAGTGTTAAGTGTTTGAAGAGACTGGGGCTTCAGAGGCCTGTCACCAAAGCATGAAGTGAGGAGCATAGCAAATGTGAAAATGAAATCCCCAGAGGCAGACGAGTAGAAATATGTAGCAGCTGGAAGAATGAGAGGAGGCAAATGGTTCAAAGAAGAAGGTTGGGTGCAGGGAACTCACCTCTGAGTTAACCCGAGAGAATGTGACTTGGAAGGGCTGGGCAAAAAGCAAAGCCTGTGAAAATGCAGGCACTAATGTTTTAGAACAAGCCTTTATGTTCTTTTTATGGGAGTTAAGCAGGGTCCTGGAGGTCTGCGTGAGAAGCAATTAGTTGAATGGGGAACAATGTTAAAGTTTCATCTCGCTCACAGAGGTGTTTTCAGAGACAGGGAGTTACTGAATCTCATCTCTAATGTCAAAATGGAGCATTCTCTGTGAGCATTCTGAAATGCCTATGCGACTTTTGTGAACACTCCTCATCCAGAAAAGGAAAATAGAGGCAACATATTCAGATCAAACTCGCAATTGGCACGCTCACCCTGCAAACGTAAAATAAATTGTATTTCCATCATCTTGCCCTCTGACATAGAGGCATCACTGAGCCGTGTGAAACATTCAATAAATGAAACCGTGCTGGGAAGTGAGTGAATTGGTCGGTCACATGAATCAGGGCACGCAGACTCAGCACAAGAGACACATTTGCCAGGATGCACCAACCAAAAACAGCAAACTGAACTGGCCGGTAGTGCTGCCCACCACGAGATGATTAAAAGTCAGCAGGTCCCCACACCTTCCTCGAAAGCCGGAGCAGCAAGCGCTTTCATTTTCTACACAATAAATGTGCTTTGACCTGCTTACATCCTTCATTTCGTTATTTAGTGTTGCTATAAACAGTCTGTGCACCATGCCCCAACTTACCCACGCTCTCCTGCTGGAGTTTTCTGTGGGGAATTCAGTGCCTTTTCGCGCGCATAGACAGGAGTCAATATTACGCATTCCCGTTGTGACGCTTCCTGTCAGTGAAGGTGCTCCACCTTTCTTGGAAGGTACTTACTGGCGTCCCAAAGGCCTTAATTAGGTACAATAACGAGCAACGTTATCTGCATAGGAGTCATGCAGATTACGTTGCTGCTAATGTGTCTACAATAAAGGGACTGTGCCCACACTTTACAATTCTTGAACCAACACACTACAGTGTTTGACATAGTAGGTGCCAGAATGTATGCTCTCTTTCAGATGGATATAATGTCTTTCTTAAAGGGACAGAGCTCCTTGCCCAATGATAATGTGGGTAGAGTTACACTCTCTCTCCTAGATCTTTAACTGGAGGGTCTCCACCCTATCTGCCCCTATGGACCAGCCGCCTCTGGTATTTAGTAACATCGGCGTGCACGTTAGCGCCAGTTCGTCTGCATGCTGGTTTCCACTGGTCCACGGCAGCCTGGGCGCCAACCATGTTCTACCTACTACTGCTGGACACAGAGAAATTCAAGAAGGCACGTTTTGTGGTTAGAATCGAAAAATCCAGTTCAAACACCAGGGAACTATTTACTATCCTAAGGGAATTGGAATCCCCCATACCGCCACCGGACAACATAACTAAAGACAAACAATGGTGCACCAGCGTCCAACTCGCACTAACTAACAAAATCAAAACCCTCCAGACTAAAATCGCCCTAAAAAAAGACTCTCTAAACACCAACAAATCACCTCCTAGAAACCATGCCAAAATAGCTAACCCATCAGGCCCGAATCCCTTCAAATTCACTAAAATTTCCATTCTAGAAACTGAAAGGGTTATCGCCTCACTCAAACCTTCCAACTGCAAAGGCAACAACTGCCCGCCCCAGATAATAAAGGACGCGGCCAGGGATTTAGCTCCCTTCATAACCAAACTGATCAATGCATCCTTCTCCTCCAACACCATACCAAGCAATCTCAAAGAATCCTGGGTTCTGCCTCTCCTCAAGAAGCAAACCCTAGACCCCGCTATTCCTACTAATTACAGGCCCATCACCATGGTGCCATTCCTGCCAAAGATAATAGACAGAGTAGCATACCTACAAATCCAGCAATATCTTGAAACTCACAAACTCCTAGGTGCCCGCCAATCCGGATTCAGACTGCAGCACGGCACAGAAACAGCCTTTATTGATCTTAAAACCCAGATCAATGAGATCAACGACAAAGGAAACATCGCCATGCTACTCCTCCTCAATCTATCGGCGGCCTTCGACCTGGTAGATCACACAGTCCTTTGCGAACACCTAGCCTCAGCTGCCTACTTTTCAAAAGAGGCCATAGCCTGGATCCAATCATTTTTGGACAATCGAACTATGAGAGTCTTCTCATCTCTAGCCTCAGCAGACCCCATCAAAATAACCTGCGGTGTACCACAGGGTTCCTGCGACTCCCCAACCCTCTACAACATCTTTACCAAGCCCCTATTTGACAAGTTAGACAGACTGGGTGTTACATACACCAACTATGCAGACGACACCCAGATCCTCATACCCCTTTCGCGCAACTTCAATTCAGATATGGCCTTGGTAAACAAAATATACCTCATCATTCAGGCACGGATGGCCACAGACGGACTATGCCTGAATGATGAGAAAACTGAAATCCTGCTCCTCGGCTCTAACGCCAACCTAAAAAAACTCAGCTCCGACTACAAGGCATTCAACATTGATGGCAACACCATCACAGTTGCCAAAACTGTGAAAACTCATGGTTTCCACCTTGACTCAGTCTTGTCACTAAAAAAACAAATAAACTCACTAGAATCCTCTACCGCCTACACATGCAAGCTTATCAGGACAAGCAGAGGATTCCTCACCCAAGCCAGCTGCATCATCATCACCAATGCCCTAATACTTTCCAGACTTGATTTTTGTAATGCCATGTACCTAGGAGCCAACAATTACATAATCAACAAACTTCAAACGCTGCAAAACAATGCACTTAGAACAGCCCTTAACCTACCTTCTAAGGAACACAGTTCTAACAAAAGAAGAGAACACAAATGGCTCAAAATCTGTGACCGCATATCACTCAAAACGGCATCCCTCACCTTCAAATGCCTAAACAACGCAGCCCCCCATCTCGCAACCAGAATTGTAAAAAGAACCTCCACCCGCCCCACCAGATCCATTAACTCTTACTGCCTACAGGTACCCAAATTCAAACAAAAGAAAACGGGTGGTAGCAGCTTCCCTGTCATGGCAGCACAACATTGGAATGCTCTCCCACTCAACATTAGAACAGACAAATCCTACCACAGCTTCAGACGGAATACACTCACCTGGTTACGATCCAACGACCCCCATGACTGAACCGAGCACTCCCACACCAACAAATGTTAGCCAACCTGACCCACACCAAAAGACCTTAGCCAACCTGCCTGTACATATGTATATTCCCTTCATGACCAGCCGAAATGTAACCTACTGTATGTATATGTATATATGCCATTTCACCAGATTCTACAAAATGCAATGTTTCTGCCTTATACTCAATTGTGCCTTACCTTGTAACTAAGTTTTTATGCATTCTTATCTTCCTGTTCTCTGTTGCGCCCTGTTACCTCTGGGTTTTGCGCACCATACTAAATGAATAAACAAACAAACAAACAAACAAACAAACAAACTGCCTTTGTGTATAGTCACTATGGGATTACATCCCGGCCTTAACCTACTATTAATGGTGCAAAAGACACTGTGTGAAGCAATAGTCAACAAGTACCTCAATCAAAAATGTTATGGCCTAAAAACCACCCCCCCCCCCACAATTAATTCTCTGAAGGTAACTAGCACGTGCAGGTTGATACAGACGCCCCAGACCAGACACCATTAACCTCAAGTAATGATCTGGCTTCTGCTACCATTGTCCCCCTGCCTATTCTCTCTGCCGACTCTCTATCAGGAAAACCCCTACCCCACCCACTAGTAACAGGGCATATATCTAATCTGGAAAGAACTGGTGCCACAAATGACCAAACCCTGTATTACAATTGCAAGGACAGACATGGAAGCACAGTCTCCGGATATTTCTTCAAAGACGGATTTAGAAAGCATGTGGATAATGACTCGATGGACAATATGCCAGATTGCAACCCCATCAAAATGCCCCTCCTGAACTCACTGTCCCTGAACAAGCATGCTATTGACATCAGTGAATACTTTGGGGACAATAATATTGATGTATTATGCCTAACTGCAACATGGCTCAATGATTCTAGTGGCCCCTAAATTGACCTTGCGGTACCAGAACACTACAACTTCTATCATAAGACTTGGGAATGTGGTAAGGAAGATGGGGCAGCTATCATTGCCAGAAAAAACATACTCTTCTTTGAATCCCCTAGCAGCTGTGGGGGTTGTGACATTATCCATCTCAAGCTCACCCCTAACAATAATAGCTGTGTTTATATCATATTGGTTTATCGTACCCAGGTGGATATTCCCAGATTACTAGGAACTAACTCAATTACTGCCCCACTTAACACACCTAACTGTTCCACTATACTACTAGGGGATCAGAATAGATGGAGTAATGATGCAACAGACAAAGAAGCAATACTTTTGAACAAAACCTCAAGAGCATTACCATTTCAGTTCACAATAACGACCCAACTCACATCAGGGGGAACATACTGGATTGGGAAGCATCCAGGAGTATCTACATTGATGCTATAGAAACCAAACCCTGCATCTGGTCGGACTACCTTTTTGTGGAGTTTGGGATCTACCTACCTAAGAGACTCCCATAAGATTAATATACTGATAAAAGTAATTAGTAGTAATGGTAAAATAGTGACATCAGATGACATAAGCAGCTGTCTTAATACACTTTTGACCTTCACTACTGACTTAGCCCACCCAGATGTTCTAGCTGTCTCATACAAATCCCACCTTTTGAGAACTGTAGATCAGGTATCCCCTATGAAATTAAAAACAGTAATAGTTGGAATCAACCATAAGAGTTGGTTCACCCCTACTTTATAAAACATGAAAAAGTCAGGCGGAGCGCACATGGATTAAATCCCAAACTGACCAAAACAAGACAACATGGAAGACTATAGAAAAGGCTTACAGAACTGCAATAGTTGAAGCCAAAACGAAATTCTTCAACAACCAAATTGAGAGCGCAGAGAAAAAAACCTGGAGAGACCCAAAATCTTTCACCCCGACTAATGAACATTTCACCAGATGCCAACAGGCCTTCACTGAGAAGATAAGACTAGTACACCAAATATTGCCAGTTACCCAAATCCCAATACTCAATCCCAACCTACAGGAACTAACAAGAGTGGCACCCAGTTAAACTTTGAATTTAAATCAGATTCCATAATGGAAATAAAAAAAGTATTGGAAAGTATCCGCCCCACCACATGCAATGTGATAGTGACACCATCCCGTCCAAGCTCATTATAGGCAACTCGAAAGTCGTTGTACCTTTCCTTACGGATTTTGTGGACTCCACCTTCGAATACAACACTGTACCAGACAGCATTAATGAGGTGGTAGAGACCCACCCCCGTGCCCATAGAAAGTCAATTGGAACCTTAGAGATGCCACGAACCTAAGACCCATCCTTAATGTCCCATTTCTCCTGAAAATTGCCAATACATTTTCCGCCTTACAACTTCAGGAATACTTAGAATGCAAATCCATCCAACAACCCACTACAGGACAGAAGCCGCCTTGCTAGAACCACAAATGCCTAATATCTTGGATAAAAGTAAAAATTGACTACTAGACTTACTAGACCTGTCAGCATCATTTGACCTCTTCAATCATGAACAACTCCTAGAAACCTTAATTACAACAGGTGGCTGCTCTAACACTCCGCCTTCTCAATTTTCATGATATGCTGATTATTTTAGAAGCTTATCGTACAGCTGAGCCCAGCCTAATTAATGCTGTGATGGTGCAGATCTTCAATGACTTTTCTCTTGTAGTGTCAAGGCGCAGGAAAGGTTTCAACCCAATCTTCGAGGCTCTAAAAGACTGCACCCACCGGCATTACTTGAAATCCCCAGCTGTCTTGTTGATCCAGATGGATCGATAGTGGCACTCCTTTGGCTCTCCCGAGGGCACCTGGATCTTTCTAAAGTCTCGACGGGTGGCGGACACAGACATGCCAACAATACAGCATCCCGAATATACAATCACACTGGGCCTGCCACTGCAATTTATAAGTGCTACACAGTCAGGATGGAAGAAAGCCAGGAGACAGCCAAGGGCCCAGGTGTTAACCGCGACAAACGTCTGTAGAGATTACAGGGATTCTTCAACCTATATATGAAGATCCCTGTGCTCCTACTTGGGGAAAGCCATGACTGAGCTAGGCCGCACACTTGGACCTCTGCCATTATTCCCCTAATCGTGAACACATATCCTGTCGGGTGACTTGGTTACATACCATAGAAGGCAACCTGTCCAAGACATCGCTGTTTATGTGGAACAGAAGACCGATGGATACAAGTGCTCTCTGCCTACGGCCCATGAGCCCCCTTTTGTGTTTTGTATATCCCACTGCATATGATGCATGCACATGTCCATTGCCATGTGTTGCAATTCACAATGTTCAAAATGAGGGAGCCTTTAGTAGGAAGTTTTACTTATTGTGCTACGTCTGCCACATTGGCTTTTCTGATGTTGTATTGGAGCCTGGGTTTACAGCTCCAATGTTGTTGTTGTTATTGGGGATATGTGTTCTTTATAGGGGATTATTTGTCAATATATTGCAGCTTCACATGGGTCCATATGCGCTGTCCAGACTTCTTGTTGATTGGATGACCTCACGCAGGGTCTATATCCGAAATGCCAGACTATTGATTAGGGATAACTATGCTCATATACATTTCACTTAATATCCAGGGATTGGCGCCGCTTGCTGAACCTCTGCAGGATTTACGGGGAGTTATTATCTTCCTACAATAAATGCATTTTGATGCAGGAGAGTAGGTGAAGCTATGCAGCTGGTGGGTTGGAATGGAAGTCCACTCTCAATATCATGGGAAACAGGGAGTTTCTATATTGATTCACAAACTGGTACCACTCATGGTCCTTGACACTAAAACTGACAAAGAGGGTCAGTTTGTGCTCTTGCAGGGGCTCTTGTTCCAGCAACAAATTACCCTTATCAATGTCTATGGCCCTACAACAGACTGCCCGGGGTTCTATACACACCTGTTTGATATATGTGTACCATATATGGGACGTTTAACGCTCATAGGTGGCAACCTTAATGCCACCCTCTCACCTGAACTATACAGCAGGTTTAACTCTGTGCAGGCATAGAGTTTGTTTGTTTGTTTTATTCACTTATATAATGTGCACCAAACCCGAAGGTAGCCGGGCGCAACAGTACAGAAAAATGCAAAGCTTAGGTTACAGGGTAG
The DNA here is from genome assembly GCF_040938575.1 of Ambystoma mexicanum. Lineage (NCBI taxonomy): Eukaryota > Metazoa > Chordata > Amphibia > Caudata > Ambystomatidae > Ambystoma > Ambystoma mexicanum. The sequence continues at coordinate 677,498,877 of NC_090928.1, forward strand.
GGTCAAGGGTTACATCAGGTTACATATAGAATACAGGATACAAAATATGGTATATTACAGGTAGAAGGCAAAGGCAGTTTACAAGCAGGCATGAAGAGCACAGGGTACAGTGAGGACAGTAAATGTACAGGCACCTGATGGATATTAGCTCATCGGCCAGATGGGCAGCGTGAGGGGGTCCAAAGAGGAAAGGTAAGCAGGACCAAGTATCTACAAAGTTCTTGTGGGGATGAGTAGGCACTAGTGGGTTAATCATTGGCGGACCTCAGCAGATTAATGTAGTTTGATCTAAATTTTGGAAAGGGCTGCTCCTCGTGTAGAGGGTGGGGCAAAGAGTTCCATAGTTGGGCTGCTCGAACCTGGAAGCTACTTCCCCCCGCCTTAATTAACCTAAACCTTGGTATGATGAGGCTGTTGGCATTTGAGGTTCTGCCTGGGCGTGTATGGTTTCTTTTTGTAAGTTTCTTTGTGAGATAGCTCGGTGCGGCATTGTTCAAGGCTTTGTGAACAAGGGATGCTACTTTTAAATGGATTTTATTTTGGGTGGAAAGCCAGTTGTTTTGGCGCCTGATCTTTGAAATATGCAATCTTTTAGAAACACTGAGGGCAGCTTGCAAGGCGTTATTTTGTAAAATTTGAATTCGATGGGTGATGGATTTATTGGCTCCAATGTAGAGGGCATTACAATAGTCAAGCCTAGATAGGATTAATGCTCTCGCAACGATAAGGCAATTGTTGTCAGAGAGAAAGTGTTTGCCCGCTATAACGAGCTTACATGTGCAAGCAGTGGCCGGTGCCAGAGACTTCACCTGTTTGTCGAAAGAAAGGGTGGCATCCAGATAGAAGCCAGGTATCTTCACCTCTTTAGACACCTTGATGATATTACCATCAATTTCAAATGAGGTGTAGTCCTGGCTTCGTTTTTTGAGGTTAGCATGAGTCCCTAGAATGATAAGCACTGTTTTATCATCATTCAGGCATAGACCGTGAGTTGCCATTCATGCCTGGATGATGATATACACCCTATTTACCAAGGCCAATTCCTTACTATAATCCCCAGAAAGTGGGAGGAGAATCTGGGTATCATCTGCATAGTTAGTGTAGGTGATACCGAGAAGGTCCAGATCATCAAAAAGGGGCTTAGTAAATAGGTTGTATAGAGTCGGGGAGACACAAGAGCCCTGAGGAACTCCACACAGGATGGGGATCTGGTCAGCCGCTGCCGATGGGGAGAACACAGTCATGGTCCTGTCGCTAAGAAAGGATTCAATCCAAGTTATGGCCTCTCTGGAGAAATGTGCAGCTGAGTCTAAATGGCTGCAAAGTACCTCATGGTCCATGAGGTCAAATGCCGCCGAAAGGTCCAACAGCAGGAGGAGAGCCATTTTTCCTTTATCTCTTAGTTCATCTATCTGTTCCTTCAGATCAATAACGGCAGTCTCTGTGCCATGTTGGGGACAGAATCCTGATTGTCGCTCTCCTAAGAGTTTGTGTTGTTCCAGAAAACTTTGGATTTGATTATAAGCAATCTTGTCCAAGATTTTAAGCAGAAAGGGAACTGTCGTGATGGGACAGTAGTTTGTGGGTATAAGTGGGTCTAACGTTTGCTTTTTAAGAAGTGCTAGTACCCAAGATTGTTTTAGATTAGTCGGCACAGTGCCGGACATGAATGAGGAGTTGACAAGTTTTGCAATAAATGGGGAAAGATCCCTGGCAGCATCTTTTATGAGCTGGGCAGGGCAAGTATCGCCCTGACAATTTGAAGGCTTGAGAGAGAGGATGACTTTCTCCACTTCAAGGATAAAAGTTTTAGAGAACATAAATCGTGCAGCTGGGTCCTGTTTGTTAGGAGCACAGTCTATAATTGGGTTGTAAGTCTTGGGTGGTTGTGTGAGGGAAGCTTTTATTTTTGGCTATTTTCGTTTGGAGTAAGGAGATTTTATTTGATAAGGCTTGTTGAATATCAGAGAACCAAGTTTTGTCTTTGGAACATATATGCAGAGTGGGGGGTGGGAGACGCTAGTTCCTTAAGGATGGTGAACAGTTCCTTCATACTTGAGTTGGCATTGGATATATGCTTATTGAAGGAGTTCTGCTTGGTATTTCAGTTAGTTTCATTTTATGGTCTTCTGAGGGGGTAAGCCTCCATGCTGTTTTGCAACTTCTCTTAAGTAGTCGCAGATCCTTTAGTTCAGGGGTAAACCATTTGTTAAGGTGGGATTTAGGTTTACTTGGTCTGAGTTTCAAATGGGCGGTGTTGTCAAGGGTGGTTAACATCATTTTGTTATACTCGTTGACTATTGTTTCTGGGTCTAAATGATCATATAAGCGGTTAAGGATGGGTAGAATCGCCGGGATCACTTTATCTCTGGTGATGCTCTTTTTATTTCATGTTAGGCATGGCAGGGCCATGATAGATAGTGGCAGGGGTGGTCTGGAGTAGATAATTCAAATGACAGGAGGAAGTGGTCTGTCCAGGGTTGAGGGACAATGCCTTTGATATTAGCGTTGCAGTTGTAGTCTGCTAGCCAATCAAGGACTCTGCCTTTATTGTGAGTAGGTTCTAGTGTTTTTTGTGTTATACCCAGGTTGGAAAGGGAATTGCCAATGGTAGTGGCATTTTTATCTAGAGGGTCATTGAAACCCAAGTTGAAGTCCCCTAGGACAAGTAGTTGGGAGGAAGTTTTAAGGTTGTTAGAAAGGTTGTGGATGTCCTCCTCAAATGTCCCTATAGGTCCAGGTGGTCTATAGATGAGGTGGATAGTCAGTGTTTGGGAACTAGCCAATGGGAGTTTGATAGTAAGTGTTTTGCATGAATAGGATACTATGGTAGGCGTGGTTCTCGTACCTAAGCTAGTCTTTGCAATGATGGCAATGCTGCCACTGCGCATATTGGTTCTATCTTGCCTGAGAATTGTATAATCTTCCGGGATTGCTACGGAGAGTAGGGGTCCTGCTGCGTCATGCAGCCATGACTCTGTGATAGCGAGGAAGTCTAAGTTATGGAGCATTATTAGGTTGCAGATGTCTATTAAATGTGCGGTCAGGGATCTGGCATTTATTAGTCCTCCATTGAGAGGGGAGGCAGTCGGATGTGACGGTTCTGTTTTGGTAGGGGTGGGGAGAGGCCTTAGGCAATTAAGATGGACAATATTAGCCTTCTGGATGTTAGATCTTTTGTTGGTGGGAGGTAAGGTTCTAGTCAGGGGCTCATAAAGTCTCGAGAGTCTAGCTCGAGCCTGGAATTTCTGAGGAGTAGACTACATGGGTTACTAGGAAACTCAATTGAGGGACTCAGATCCTGGTATTCCATAGTGGTACCGGCAGCTAGTGAGGCCATGGAAGATTTGTTTAGGGCTCTGGAGAACGCTATGGGGAGCCTACAGTCCTCTCTCTGGTGGGTGATAATTAAGAGGAGTGAGTACACTAGCAGGCTGCAGAGAGTGACCCTCTTCCGAAGAAGGTCTGGGCTCTATGTACACTAATGACCGATCTTTGTCTGGTTGATGTGTGGAAGCATCTGCATGAGGACTGGAGGGATTACACATTCTACTCTAACCACCATCAATGTTATTCCTGACTTGATTATTGGCTACTCCCATGCAACACAATGTATATGGTGGATGTGTGCTGATTTGCCCTATGACACTGACGGACCATGTCCTGGTCCTAATGCTTATCACACTCCCAGACATACCACAGAAAACCCTCCTGTTGTGGCTCAATCTGATGGTGCTCCAATATCATGATATGGTGGACCTTCTTATCCAGGATTCGGATAGATTCTGGCAAGATAACTTGGTGGGGGACTTTGACATACACAGGTAGTGGGATCAATATAAAACAAATCTTATAGGGCAATTCATCTCTCGCTGGGCATATAAGAAACAACTATGGTCTGAAAAGAATCCCAACTGGCCCCAGAACTACAGGCAGCTGAACGCACACACAAGACCTTGTGAGACCCACAAATATACTCCTCCATCCTCATGTTAGGGTCGGAAGATAGAGATATTGGACAGGTGCATACCATCCTCAATTACCTGCATCTCTGCATGGTCTTTCAAGATGATCTCGGCCTGCTTACCGCCCCCCTTGCTGATGAAGAGGTCCTCAGTGCTATCCTGGGGCTGACTAAGGGCAAGGCGACGGGATCCTATGGCTTCTCGATCGATATTTACAAGCTATTGATAGATAAACTAACCCTGCAACTTGGGCAAATGCTTCATGCTGCAATAGACTTGCACCATCTTCCACCCTCTCTAATTAATGCCAACATTGTCATTTTTCATCAGAAAGTGTGTGATCACACTTTATGCAGTTCTTGCTGGCCAATTTTGCTAATTAATACAGATGTGAAAATACTCAGGAAATGCCTGGCAGTGAGACTGGAACGGTTACTTCTGAGACACATTCATCAAGAGCAAACTGGTCTTATCCTGATCCAGCATTCATCAGACAATCTCTGACACCTATTGCAAATTATAGAAGGCGAATCTCACCCTGAGGAAGTGGTCCTACCACTGGATGCCGAAAAGGCTTTTGACAAAGTGCGTTGGGATTACATGTTCATGACCCTTCAGGAGTTCGGCTTCAATGTGTATTTGTCTACATATGGTGCAGCTTCTCTACAGCAAACCACATGCTTTGGTGGTAAACAATGGTCATATGTCAGACCCCTTTCCCCTTGGATGCACCAAGGCTCCCCCCCTGTCGCCCCTTCTCCAAACTTCGGCAATAGAGCCCCTAGCTGCTAAACTCCAGATAGATGAAGCCTGGCTCGAAATGTCCAAGGGCACTGAGGAGCAGAGGGTTTCCCTCTATGCCAAAGTTATGCTTTTGGACATTGTTTGACACACTAGGTTCTTGCCGTGTATATGTACCATTCTGCGTGAATACAGCCCCATAGCCGGATACAGTGTCAATTGGGACAAATTGGGGGTACTACCCTTACATCTCAACATTCCATGGGACCTGGGTGGATTGGCTCCATTTAGACTCCAGTTTCAACATATTAAATATCTGGGGGGCATTGGTCAGTCCACAGCTAAAGTCCCTCATAGATTTAAATTACATACCGATACTTGCTAAAATAACGCAAGATATGGTGTGATGGAATATGTTACCCCATATCCCTCACAGGTAGGATCAATGACCTGAAGATGAATTTGCTCCCCAAGTTAATATATTTAGCCTTTATGCTGACAATGTCCCTACTTCATCTCTTTTGGTGAGAAACTTGGGGGTGAAGTTTTCATCCTCTCTTTCTATAGCAGAGCAGGTTGGTGCTGTTTGCAAATCCGGCCACTTTAAACTGCGCACACTGCGGAAGTTTCTTCCTTTCATACAATGTCACTTTCATGCCCCCGTGGTAGCAGCCCCTGTTCTTAGTACAGACGATTACTGTAACTCACTGTATTATGGCCAACCACGTTATCTGATAAATCACTTTCAAATGCTCCAGAATGCGGCAGTCAAAGCATATGTCTCCACTCCTGAAACAGCTGCACTGGCTCCCGATTGAAAAACGGATTCTGTTAAAATCAATGTGACTGGTGCACCAAGTTTTTTATAAGACAGGAGCGGAATATCTTCAGGAAAAGTTTGTTCACTATGTTCCTGCCCCTCCCATCCATTCCCAGGCTGCCCTTCTACTTTCTGTACCCCGTATCAGATGGTCACAGACTGGCGGCCGGGCCTTTTCTGTGGTAGCCGCAAAGGCGTTGAACCAGCTGCAACTGGCACTTTGTGCAACCTCCAATCATTTGGCCTTCCGGCGGTCTCTGAATACCCTTCTCTTTTAAGTGCGTATCTGCTCTATCATTCCTCATTCTACTGCTCAGCGCCAAGATGCCTTCGGGCTTATGTGCGCTTTTATAAATTCATATAACATATATCAATGTCTCCAATAAGAACAATATATGAGGACTTTGACAAGCAGGTTAGGAAATTAATCTCCAGGGCCATGAAGGCATGTCTTGACAGATGTGTACTACTGGCTTCTAAGACCGATGAGGGCCTGGCACTGCCTTCATGGCAGACATAATATATGTCTGCTCAAATCTGCTGGGCCAAACACTGGCTCAATACAGAAGACACTACAAGTTGGCATGCATTGAACTGCAGACGCTCTCATCTCTCGCTCCACAAGAGGTCCTTGCAATCCCACCTTAGAGCCTCTAGAAAAAAACCTTTTACGCCACCTCATACTGGGCCACACACTGGCGCAATGTCACAAGATGTGCCGTATCGCTGGCACTGCCATACACACAGAGCCTTAGTGGATTACACTCTGTGCCCTGATGTCGTACGGCATGCGCAAGCAAATTCATATGCAACAATGTGCATGGTGGCAGACTGTGAGGGTAATGGACCTGTTTGAGGATGGCACTCCCTTTCCCTTCCCAGAAGACAAAGCCATACTAGGAATGTCCAATGGGGACTCGTCAAAATATAGGGCCATGCACTCAGTCATCAACTCCATTGCTACTAGGGAATTAAGAGTGAATGAACCCTCAGTGTGCGAGACAGAGTTTGCTAGAGACACCCTGGAATGCCCCAGATTAAAGACCTTCTATGCTCTACTGCATTGGTCTGTTGCTTTTCTGCTAATAAAAAAAAACAACAAGAGGGGAGCAGCCAAGAAGGAAGTTTGATCCACTTCTTCCTAAGCAAAAAAAAATACTGGGTGCAATGGGATAATGTAGCATCTGATACAGAGGAATTAACCTTGGAGGGCATGCCTTTCTCCTGCCCTTTTTAATATATACATCAAACTCCTCTGTGATATGCTCACAGGCAAGGGGGTACAATTCACCAGCCACTCAGATGACATCCAGCTTCTTATAGAGCTGAGTGGTGACTATACCAGGGATTTGGATAGGCTACCCATCATTTATGACTCCATTGGTCGCTGGATGTCATCTAACTGGATGTGTCTGAACGGATCAAAGACTGAGCTCATGTTTTTTGGCTCCTCAAAGTCTAAAACCAAACTCGACCCCAGATACTCGAATTTCATAATTCAAGGCAACAAGGTAGCAGTATCGGAAAGGTGAGAATGTTGGAGCTCACTTTGAGTCATCACTGAGCACATAGCTTCACGGTGAAACGCTGGGAGAAGCTCACAATATCACTTAAGAATGATGAGGCAAGGATCTCTCTCCCTTGGTACTCTGGTACTCTGTTCGTGTTTTATCTGAACTAATGGTCTAATCTGCCAATAATGTCAATACGCATTACCCTAAACTTGAATGCTTTGCTGTATGGAAACATAACCACCATTGCTCACTGTCACCACTTATAATTACAACCAACGTAGTATTGTTCGTATATCATGACTGTAATTACATTAACTTTTTGTAAAACTGGTTAACAACATGTGATCATACTTGCGAAACTATAATCCGTGGTTGACTATGTCACATCTACTTTTTATCAAACCATGTCACTGCGCCGTGCATTTCACTTACCCACTCAAACACTTCACAAATCACAGCCTTGAAAAAGACGTAGGTCAAAACGCGCGTCGGATGTGTGCACTCACCAATGTTGACCAACTGGCACTAATTGCCACACTGATGATCTTTGGTTTTGGTATGCAAACATAAATAAAAAAACACATGCACCAATAATCCTTTGACTCGATCATGACTTAAAACAATAGGCACACCTGCCAGAATTTGGACAATCGAATCCAGCCAGCGCCCACAATCATTCTAAGGTTTGTCATCCCAAAAAACCTCCCATGTTACCTGGTGTCACAGAATACAGCACTGACCTTGAAACATTGTCCAATAGTACTCAGCTTAACTAGTAAAAAAGTATTAAACTTCTGCATGCCAGTGTGCAGCCCCAAAGGATATAAAAGACATGAATGAGAAACAATACTAATGCTATCACTAGCTCCATTATATACTGGGGTCTCCAATGTACAACAAAGGATATCATCTTCGGTTCAGGCCTCAGGCTTTTACTTAAGCTCTTGTCTGAAATGAAGAAGGCAGATGCTGAGAAAATGAACATTAAACACAAGAAAATATGAAAATATACAACACCAGAATTACTCATGGAGAGAAAGGTGTGCCAGGCAAGCAATCCAGGACAAGGACAATAACTGAAACCCGTTGAGCTGTATTGCCAGTGTGTAACTGGCAAGCTGCATTCAGGATGAACCTCTCTTTACCAGGCGCTTCAACTCCCATTTTCTGGAGTGAAAAACTGTACCTTTCCCTCACAGATCCCCACACTATCATTCTCTAGAGACGAAGGGCCTGGTCCGCGGTGCCGATTCTGAACCCAGAAGGGATGTGGGTGGGTAAAAAAGAGTTTCATAAAAAGTAAGTAGAATTTCCAGAAACATGTAGACCTCTGAATTGTGAAAATGCAGTTAGTGCAAACTTCAAATTGCATACTTTTCCTACGGTGAAAACATTTATTTAGTAGCACAACATTCAAATGACCGTCTCAGCGTATGATATGATATGATATGGCATTTATAAGGCGCCTATACACAAGTGTTTCAAGGCGCGACGAGGCAAGGAAGAGGAAACGGGGAAGACAGACAACGATCCTACTAGGCCCGGTGACATTGAGATCATGCAAGTGCAGGGGATGGGGGAAGGGGAAAAGTGCAGGCGGATGGGGGCAGTGCAGTACATAGGATAACAGTAAATAAAGACAATAAATAAAGACAATAAGTAAAAGTGCGGCCAGCTGGAGGCCAGTGCATAGAAGTAATCATAGAAAGGGATAGTAAGTGATAGGAACACCTATGAAGGACTCCCTGCAGCTTATTTTGCTACATGGCGTAACATGAATGAAAGGCATAAACGCCCTGCATAAGGTTTGTTCGCCTTTCATTCACACCATGCCACATTTTCATTCATTTGGATTTGCGTTTCCGCCGCTCCCTTCCTCTCTGCCATACAAATGCTGCATCATTTGCACCCGCATGCCTTTTCATGTAGGTGCAAATCTTGCAGATCCCTATGAGCCCACCGGATTTTTGCAGCAAAAAGCAGAAAGACTCCTTAGGGATACATTGTAAATGCTGCCTGCCATGTGTTCATATCAAGCATCGTTTTGCTTCATTTACATGGCAGAGTGCAAACGTGCAGGGCAAAGGGTGGCATACATGTTTGTACACCTACTTTTGACCTGCCTTTTGCACTCCTCCGTGCAAATGACTAATATTCGGTGGTGGGGATATTTGCACTCCAATATGCAAGCATGCAGGTTCCCGCCACTGAATTATGCTGGAACTCGAAGATGAGCGCCCATGGGCGCAGCATGATTGCTAAAGACGCATCTTAAGTATCTAGGTGCAACAAAGTAACATTTGGGATTCAGACTAAGAATCATGATTGCAGGTGAGCCTTGATATTTGATATGCACAATGCAGCGTGAAGAAAGGCGAGATGTCAGGATCTTGCAAAGAGGGAATATGGGCACCACTTTACAGTGAGTGGAGCAGAAAATGAAAGTGCAAAATTGCTTTTACGCTTTCATTTTCCGCTGCAGCTTATTTTTCAGCTGCCCAGAGGGGTCTGAGAACAGCAAAGCAGAGATAGACATCTCCACTTCGCTTTCCTGCTCTGTCCCAGGAGAGCACTGTGTTTTGCAGCTGCATGGCGTTTTCATGCACACATAAAAGGAATGTACTGTAACAGAATTCACTTCATATTAGCATGTGCTAATGAGCAGGGAGATCCCATTGAAATCCATTGTGAAACACTGCCCGCACATCTCTCAAAGCAAAGAGTAAAACTGAAGATTAAAGGCAATTTTCCCGCGTTTTAGGGGATAATTTTTGGTAAACATGGTAGCTCGTGAAGGGGGCCACCAACACTTACACTTACTTGTTCCTGGTCCCCTCCTTGCAATTTTACACAATCTTGAAAGAGATTGCAAAAATAAAATCGCCTTTACTCATTTCTTTTACTATCCTCTTTCAGAAAAATAAAGCACCACCTGTAATTACACTTGGCAGCCAGCTTTTTAGAATTATTTCCAATGGAATCTGTCTGCTATACACCAGCTATAAACGCAAGGCATATTCTACTGGAATCTTTGCTTTTAATTGTGCATGAAAATCTCACAGAGGCATGAAACCAGATGCTTGGAGGAAAGCACAGTGGCGATGCTGTCTCCGCTTTGCTGCCCTCCTGTGCCTTAGGACGGCTATAAACTGAAGGGGAGCACAGAAGGGAAATGTTACACGTTCCATGTATGCTCCACTTCATAAGAAAACGAACCCCATACTCTTGAGTTTTAGTCTGCTCTTTGAGAGTGACAGAAATGGCATGCAGGGGACCCCGCAGCAGGTAAGTGCACATGTAGGCGGTCCCATGCATGTAACATCCACTGGAAGGTTGAAGGGCTGTTGTCCAGTAATGTGAGTCAGTCATTACAGAATGGCTAATAACGTCTGCCACTAGTGAGTCCCCCCAGCCCGCTAGTGACAACATTTGCCTATTACTACCGGCCAAATGTAGGCAGGAAGAGTTAATTTTACGTGTACGCTTGTCACGTGCAAATCCTGCCTCTTCCCAGTCATCACCTGCCCTGAATACAATCCTGGCATTACAGTGCTTGTGAAGACTGCAGCAAAGACAGCAGATCCAGATTATCCTGCTGCTGTGATGATGGCACTGATCTGTCACCCCGAGAGCCGTGGTGTGTGGAGTGCTCCCAATAGATCCCATTCAACCTTGTGTCTAGGGCTAGGCACCACACAGCTCTCACCGCCCAGTGTGTACATGTCCTCTCCTGAGCCTGCATGGGCAAACATAGGTGTTAAACTGCACTGTCCAGTCATTTTTGTGAATGAGTTGAAGTGATGTTTGTTCTTCCACTTAACCATGGCATTACATTCGAGTTGAAATATTTACTACCTGCTAAAACCGACAGTACATATTGTGTCCTTAGCTGAACCTGTTTATGTCACAGAACCATGGTCCACTACGGTGGTATCTTGTCATTGACATTTGGGGCCCGATTCATGGATTTTCTGCATTATAAATAGGGACTTTGCGCACAAAACCATGCGCAAAATCCTGTTTGTCGTTTCATGGAATCGACTGCACAGGACTTTTTTGTTCTTTGCAGGGACTTTGCGCAGGTTATTTATTTATTTATTTATTTATTTATTTATTACATTTGTTACTCGCCCAGACCCGAGGGTATCAATGCGAAAATACAGGTGAGTTGTTACAATTTATACAGTGTTGTAGTACTGTCTTATCAAACATTTTTAAGCTAAGGTTACAACAAATAGTCAAATTATTTATACAAAGTTACATTTAGACCTGTAGCCACTCTCCATTTGTTTCAGCACTACTTGCAGTTCTGAGGGTGATCCCTAGCTGTATAGCTGTGGGACTCAAGCGATTAATATTTATTGAATAACCAAGTTTTCAGTGCTTTTTTGAATCTTGGTAAGGAGTCCTCATTTTTCAAGCTACGGGGTAGTGCATTCCAGTGCGATGGGGCTAGGACTTTCAAGCTACTTCCTCCTGCTCTGCTGTATTTGTATTGAGGAACTTCTATGAGGGCCAGTTTGTTAGATCTCAGTGACCTACAGGAGATTTTTTTCTTAATGGAGTTGTTGAGATAGCTATGCGCTTTGTTGGTTATACATTTGTATACGATACTAAGGGTTTTGAATATGATTCTTGCTTCAATTGGCAGCCAATGGTTTTCTCTTCTAATGCTGGATATGTGTTCAGATTTCTTTAATCCTAGTGCTGCTCTAAGGGCTTTGATCTGTAATAAATGGATTTTGTTTAAATTGGTTTTGGAAGTTCCTAGAAAGAGGATGCTACAATAATCCAATTTTGTTAAAATCAGATCTCTGGCCAATGTGATACAATTTGAGGGGGTAAGAAATTAGTGGCTGAGTGTGATAAGTTTTGCTGTATAGGCTGTGGACCAGGAGAGGGCTGCTATTTGTTTGTGCATAGAAAGGTTGGCATCTATGTAGACACCAAGCGTTTTAACTTGTTTAAGTACTGGGATCAGTGTACAATCAATGTTAATATGCGAGTAGTCCGGGTGGAGGGTGCTTATTCTATTTTGGGAGCCCAGAATTAGGACATCCGTTTTCTCATTGTTAAGGCAAAGGCTGTTGAGGGCCATCCAGTTTTGGATTATAGAATATACTTTGTTTATGGTGACAGTGTCTTGGGTGTAGTCGCCAGTAATGGGAATGAGGATCTAGGTGTCATCTGCAAAATTGGTGTAGATGACACCCATATCGTCTAAGGCAGAGAATAGGAGTTTAGTATATGCATTGTAGAGGGTGGGAGAGAGGCAGGATCCCTGGTGGATTCCTATGGGTACTATTATGGGGTCCGCTGCAAAGTTTCTGATGGCAACTCTGGATGTCCGGTCAGTTAGAATGGATTTGATCCATTTTGTGGCGTTACTGGAGAAATTGAAATCTTTTTTTAGAGTTTCACATAGTTTGTCATGGTCTACCAGGTCGAATGCTGCTGATAGGTCCAGTAGCAGTAGGATGGCTAATTTTCCTGAGTCTCAAATGGTGTCCAGTTGGATTTTCAGATCCAGGAGGGCTGTCTTGGTGCTATGGTTGGGTCTAAAGCCTGATTGTCTGGCTCCTAACAGGTTATTTTGTTCGAGGTGGGTTTGTATTTGGTTATAGGATATTTTGTCAATGATTTTAAGTAAGAATGGGACAGTCGTTATGGGCCGGTAGTTCGTGGGCACTAGTGGATCTAGAGTGGGCTTTTTTAGTAAAGGGGTGACCCAAGCCGCTTTAATGCTGACTGGGACCTGATTGGTCTGAAAAGAGGCATTCACAAATGTAGTGATTATAGGTGTGAGAATGGGGGCGCAGAGTTTAATTAGGTGTGCTGGAAAGTTATCTCCTTTGCAGTTGGAGGCTTTAAGTTTGGATATTGTATTGAGTGCTATATCCTGGGAGACTGGTGTGAAGTTGAAGGGTGGGGTGGTGTTTTCTAGATTAGTGGTGATTTGGTTAGCCTTGAAGTGTTTATCAGACAGGAGATTTCTTTTAGAGATGATTTTGTTTTGTAGTAGCTTGATTTTTGATGCTAGAGCATCTTGGATGGTGGTACACCAGTCTTTGCTTGGTTGGACTGGGTTAATTATGGGAATCGGATTCTCCAGCTCCAGCTCCAGGTTCAACACATCTCTGTGTACAGTTCATTGCCCTGCATGAGGCACCTCGCAGAGCATGGCTGTGGGCTGTGCAGAGGCCAGAGTAGGGGGGACGGAACACCCAAAATGGGGAAGAACATGGGAAAATGTGGGAGTTACGAGGGACAGGCCGCAGACAGTCCAACGCACGCCGACAAATGCCCAGACAAAAGCATATTCATGGATCTGATCACAAGAGCTCTCGTTGGGGAAAGGCCCAAGCAAAGCCCTCAATCTATCCCCACCCCAAGGCAGGCACACAGACACTTGTGCATAGGAATCACCTCTGTGCAGTGAGATCACATGTTGGATTTAGGGGTGCATAGACAGAGACAGGGTTCAGAACTAACTTAGGGGAGCACATATGCAGTGTAGCGGGGTGCATGAACAGTTTATGAGGGTAAGCACGCAGATTTTCCGGAGTTTTACCTGAGTTACCGAAATTTGTGCGCATGTTGTTAGGGTTCCAGTAATAGTTATGGGGGACCCTGTGCAGTGTTGCTGAGGTGCAGACCTGGATGCCGGGCACACTGTTTCAAGGGTTCATGGGTTCGCACCTGAGCAGCACGCAAAGCTAATTATACCTAGCTCTTTTTGCTTTGCATGGGTGAATTTTGGGTGTGTTCCGGCCGTGACTTGCGTATACGGTCACTTTCTCCACGCAGGCTCACGCAATGGCGTTCTCGGCCTGCAGCCTTTGCAGGATCTTGGCGCACTTGTCCATGATTCGGGCCCTTGGTATTTCAAATGTCTCTCTAATGTTGTGTTCCCTTACACAACCTTAGCTCATTTCTCTGGCACGTGACCTGCTTTTGTGTTGTTTGTATTATTTCAATGTAACTTGAATCTCTGAATAGAACTAATGAGCTTGTAGTGCCTTGCACATCGTGAGCCTGCTGTTCTTGAAAATCTATATTTTCCATTAAATAATGTTACAAAAGTTTCTCTCAAAGTGAGTTTCCATTAGATTTCATGGCCTACGTTTCTTGAAAATGTGTTTCCCTTTTATATTGTTCTGTTTCAAATATTTCTCTCAGGTTGTTTTCCATCCTCCTAAAACACTGCCAATTTCTTTACATATTAAAATAAATGGGTGATCCAAAAATCTCTACCAAATGATCTTACTTCAGACATCCCTGTCTTGCCCCTCGAGCAAAGCTCCTGTTAAAATTAAATGAAATGTATGTTTTCACAAATGTCTCTTTAAAAGGACATTGGTTTGCATGAAGGTGTGTACAGGACTCGTAAACAAGTTGTGCATTCCATAATGTCTCTCAGTTGCAAAACAACAGATTATTATTAAATTATATTATTTATTTGGTATTTATAATGCACCTATACACAATGTGTTTCGAGGTGCAACAAGACAAGAGGGTGGGAGAAACAGGGAGGACAAAACAAAAACGATCCTACTAGGTCTTGTCACATTCGGATTGTGCAAGTGCAGTAAAGAGAAGTGCAGGGGGGAGGAAAGGTGGAGGAGTGCCGATCATGATGGAGGACCAGTGTACATCCAAGTGCCAAGGGAGTCCAGGTGGACAGAGCCAGGGGAAAGCAGAGAGTGCAGGGGAAGGAAGGTCCATGAGCTAAGTGTGAGGTAAGGGCCACAGTGGTGCAGGACCAGGCAGGCTAGTGTAAGGGGATTGGCCTAGAAGGGCAAGTGCAGGTTGAGGGGGGGCATCAGGGGAGACTGAATTAGGGTGGCCTGGTGCCCTGTAAAATTACAAAGGAACCAGACAGGAAGACATTAGCAAAAGGGGAGAGGGAAGGAAGAAGAGAAAAGGAAGGTCTTGAGATGCCTCCGGAACTTAAGGAAATCTGGCTCAAGTCTGAGAGGGGCAGGGAGGCCATTCCAGAGGGAGGCACCTGCAGAGGAGAGAGATTTACTCCCCCCTCTCTGCTTGGAAAAGTGCCTGATCTGCAGAGTTAGAGCTAGGCTACGGAAGGGTTCTAGCAGGGAGGTATCTAGGGAGAGAGAGTTGGAACTAGAGTGGTCCCAGGCCCCAGAAAGCCTTGTGGACGATGCAGAGGGTCTTGACCTTGATGTTCGCAGCAATCGGGAGCCAGTGTAGATATTTTAGGACTGCAGAGATGCAATCACTGGGCTTGAGCCCAAGGATACATCTTGTGGTCCTATTCTGGATTAGTTGTAGGCGGCGAAGGGAGGAGTTAGGCAGATTAAGAAAGAAGCGGTTACAGTAGTGCAGCCTGGAGAGGACCAGAGCTCTGGAGACATTGCGTTTCTGGGGGAAGGTGAGGAAATGGAGAATGCCAGAGGAGGTGCAGCTGAAAGTGGGCCTTCTTGGCAAGGTCTGTGATATGAGGAGAGAATGAGAGAGAGGAGTCGAAGATGACAACAGGATTTATTGCTTCACAAGAGGGTACGGGAGGCGGCCCATGGAGGGTGGACAGAGTGTCGGAGGGAAAGAGGGAGCAGGGGTACCAATGAGAAGAATCTCTGCCTTACTAGAGTTCAGGCACATATCTTCAGCAGTGCACCATGTCTGAATAGCAGACAAGCAGTCAGGAATGAGAGAGGAAGAGGAAGTTGCAGAGGAGGGAAGCTTGAAGGGGAACTGAATTTCATCCGCATAATAGTGGAAGTTAGGAGAGAAGGTGATCAGATGGGCTAGGGGGGCCAGGTAGATGTTGAAAAGCCAAGACGAGAGGATAGATCCCTGAGGGACTCAGTTGAACCTGAGAAGGTCGGTCGGAGGGGAAGGAGGGCAACCAGCACAGAGCCATGTCCGTGATGCCAAGGGTATCACATAGCCAATTTATCAGGGTGGCATGATTGACTGTATCAAAGGCAGAGAAAAGGTCAAGAAGGATGAGAACAGAAGGAGAGCTGGAAGCGAGATTAGAGTGCAGGTCTTCACAGATGTTCAGGAGAGCAGTTTCTGTGCCTCTGGCAGCTCTTGAAGCTAGACTGGTGATCGTGGAGACAACCAACAGATTCAGTGTGGTGGATAAGCTGAGAGATGGCCAGCTTCTCCAAGAGTTTGCCCAGGAAGTGGGTAATGGAGATAGGGTGGTAGTTTGCCGGACACAAAGGGTCGGCAGAAGACGTTCTGAGGAGAGGATGCAAAAGGGAGTGCTTGAAGGGTGAGGGGAAGGATGCAGTGGCAAACAGTGATTGCAGAAATTGGCCAAGACTGGAGCAAGGGAGACAATGTTGTCCTTAATAATTCTGGAGGAGCAGGGGACCACCTGGTTGGAGGAGTCTTTTATAGAGCGTGCTTGTCTAGAAACCACATCAGGTGTTTAAGGCATCTACATCCCTATGCAAGTGCTCAAGTGAAAGAAAATATATACGATTGTATATATGGTTGGGTGTCCAGTTTATTAAAACAGCGTAAACTGAGCTTTACTTCACACAAAAATGTCAGGGCTATGCTTCACACAAGCACATATAACAAATTCTGAGATAGCTGTGTTAGTACATGATAGGTGTAAGCTACAATTTGAGCAAAGTGTAAGTGACTCGAGTTTGAGGCAATATCAGATAAGGTTCAGATTGGCAACTGTGTGACCAACTGTTTCGCCAATCTGGGCTTTGTCAAGGCAGTTTATGATACATTTTGAGCTTTGAACAATTTTCTGGAGTCATACATGCATACGTATTTCATTATTATCTCATGAAATTACCAAAAACTAATATCATGCTGCAATTAGTAATTGAGAACGTCCAGGAATGGAGCAGTCTGTCTCCTTTAATGTAGTGCATGTAAGGTTCACATACGTTCCAGGATTGTCTGCTCAGATAGGACTGGAAGGTCCATTTGTTGTGTATAAAGATGTCCGTCCTTGGTCATGCCTTTTTAGGTTTGATTTGTGCAGCCATGCGCGTCCTGCATGCTGGTTTTAGGGACCTCTCGGTCTGCTCTATATTGAAATGGTACCGGCGCTCCCGTATGCTGCCGATGTGTCTCGAAGTCTAGAAACCTCATCAGGTGTCATGGGAGAGAAAGGGGAGAGTAGGAGGGGAGGCAAGAGGGGGGGGCCAAGGTAAGCCTGAGAGCGGGAGAGGGAGAAGGGTCAGGATTAGAGGAGAGTGAGGACCAGATATCCTGATTTTTAGAAATGAAGTGAGAGTCCAGAGAAGTGAAGAGTGCCAGGGAAGGCATAGGAGAAGTGGAGACTGCAGAATGGTTGGCGGGTTCCTTGCAGTTTAAAAAATGTATATTATTTCAAACCTTAGGTATGAAAACAGAAGAGAGAAAATACATTGCTATACTAAAGTTAAACAGTGCATATTTACTCCATGCGATAACGAGGAATGGTTGATTGTCAATTGTACAATCTACATTATTTTCCTGTCAATAGAGTTTAATAGAGTAGGGGAAAAAACTAATCTACCTGACTAACCTTACCTTCCCATATCATCCCCCAAAAACATTAAGGGCTACCTTGCCGAAGAGACTGGACCATGCGCCACCAAATGCAAGCAAAAGTTGGAAAGAGGTGCTTTGCAAACCCAGGCTTGATTTTGTGGCATGTATTACAAACGGCACTTAGAGCCGATAGGATGTTCTAAAATTCAAGAAGGCCATCAAAACAAAAACTTTCAGACAGGCCATTGGTTGACAAAGTAATCCCATGCCTTCTTGCATCACTTCGTGGTTTATCTTTGTTCCCTCAATAGCACATCTGCAATTAATGACTACTGTACACACCTGGAAATTAGCTTCGGTCCACCATGAATAGTTTTATATGAAAAACACTGTTCCATGCCCCCTTTCATACCCACTGCCATTCATCCTTCTATGCCTGGAAGCATCCAGAATCCAAATAGCACATAAGGAAATTCAAAAAAATACTTATCAATAATGTATCACATAATCAAACAAGCATTGGCAATGCCAACAGTTTGGGATTTTGTGTAGGGATGGGAAAGGCACACTTTGTCAAAGCTTGTTTTTAACAGGAACCTCAGTAAAGGACATGCATGGTGCTTATAAATCGAGTGCCTGAAGGCAGACCTAGTTAAGACATTTTTACCACACCAGTAGCATGTTTACAGCTCCAATTTAGTCTTTAACTCTCAGAAGACTGCTTTGAAGAAACACTGGCAGGCACTTCAAGTGTTGTATTGTATTGTAATGGGCATTTGTATAGCACCTTTCACCAATGGAATCGTCTCAATGCACTGCAGGTTGAATGCCCTTGCAGGACTCAAGTCCAGGTATGGGAAATTCATCAGAGAGAAGTAGAGTGTGTGTGTGTAGGCACTTGGCCAGAACGCAGGTAGGTAGGGTTGGCCAAGACCCTGCTAGACACCCATGTTGAGCAGGCATGTGAGGGGATGCGTTGAGGTAGGCCGGGGAGAATGTGAGAGGGATATTATGTGTGCAGCTACCGAATATTATCATGGAGGGATAGCTGCATTCTAGTGCCAGAGGTGTTGTGCAAAATAATTGAGGTATAAGAGACATTATGTGAGCAGCTAGACAACATTTTTTCATACAAAGTTTAATGCTAAGGCTTGATTAAAGCGAGCTCAAAGAGTTCCCATGAGGAGGTGTTATGGGAGGGGAGGGCAGGGACTGGGTGGAAATAGCCATAGGGATTAGCATGGCCATGAGCAGGCAATGGGTGGGCAAATAACACCTTCTAGCTGTGTGTCCCTCCTCATATGCCATTTCTTCCTATCTGTACTGTAATAGCTTCGGCTTGTAGGTGGCGTTAACACAACACTTAATAGCGCAAACTAAAAAGAAGTTTCTGACTTTAATGGGGACAGCACTTACAAGTTCTAGGAATGTTTGTGAATATGTGATGTTTGGCTGGAGAGACCCCTGAAATGTAACCCTGTGGAAAAAAGTATTTCCAAATTAGTATAGTGGCTAAAGTGGTGAATGTTGAACCTGGCAACTCGTAACCAAAACTGTATTTCCGTAACTAGAGAAGTTGTTTGCTCCTGTGTAATAACTTGTTTCTCCTCTTAGCTATTCTTCTTTATGCCTGAATCAGAATCAAAAGGGTTACATGCGAAACATAATTCAGGCAAAATCACTCATATGCATTGCTGATAAATTGGCTCACTTTTAGAAAAGGCTAGTTTTCTTTTAGCACAGTAATTCAAGAAAGAGACAATCTTTCTAATGGATCTGGCCACCAAGCAGTCAAGGATTAAGGGGCAAATCAGTGATGCATTTGTTTTTTTTTTTGAAGAAGAGGAATTCAATTTCGATTAGAAATGACTTATACACATTGACAGATGGAGAGGACATTCCCACAAAAGAGGAGAACAAGCGAGGAGCCAGTTTAGAAGGTGGCACATATACCAGGGAAAAAACGAAATAAACAGAAAACAATATATAGATATACATAAGAAAGCAGGTAACTTGCAAAGGTTATATTATCCTAAGGGGGCAAGTGCTCAAAACTAAAGTTGAGTACTGATTAAATATACAAAATAACATTATTGAGCGTCACTGGAGAGAGTGGAGGGGTCACGCAGGGAGAATGGGGAGAGTGCAGGCTGAGCTCCCTCTTTAGCAGGCAAGTGAATTTTAAGCCGAGCTAAATTTATGAAAAGGAAAGGATGTTCCCACCACCAGGCCAAAGAGAGCAGATCTCAGTAACCAGGGAAACAGCCAAAAGCACGGAATTCGGAGTCATACATCTCGAAAGTCTTTTTTTCTTCTTTCCTTGGGTATCAAACCATTGTGCATGGTGGATGCAAAACGAGGCTGATTTATTACGATACGGCCCAGAAGGATTCCCACACAAATAGCTGGCTTACCGGTGAAATGCTAAAAATGTTGGCGCCTCATTGTGAAGGCGTGTTACTTACAGATGGTGTGCCTCGTGCACTGAGCGAATGAGGTCAACGTCTCGTTGTTCTCAGTTCGCACATTGTGAAGTTTTAGCTGTGTGCCGAGCCCTGAGAATAAAACCACTTGTGCGATGACAGGGTTACTGCAATCGCAACAAGCGACCTGTCTGCTAGAGTAGAGTAGATAGTATTATTGTCCGCGTGTTTATTTCAGTGTGGAGCATACCCATTGGTCTCTCATTCGTACCTGGTTCTCCTACAATGAACACGTGTTCCAAACTTATATTCGATATATGCAAAAACTTCGCTAAAGTAATGCGTACAAAACGCAAAATGAAAACAAATACATAAATACAGAACTCAGAATCTGCACCAGAATTGTTGATAAACAGTCTCTCGACAAGGCCATGGCAGTTATTTTACTCGAAAAGCAAACAGGTGGAAGGTATTCTCCCAAGCATGTCACCTTTATTAGTCTAACTCGAACATCTCTTCAAGCCTTTCGGGCCGCATGGATCTCTTCCTCCAGAGCTGTCTCCTGAACCCCTCTGCAGGTCTGCATCATCCATTGGCTAGAGAGAAGCGATGTTCTCTTTTACTTTCCCACATTGGTGTAAGGTGTGGGACAGTACTTGAGATGAAAGTGGCGGTAAGACGCATAGTACCAGACTGCTCAGACCCTGCATACCCTGGTACCACTTTGATGTCGTTGGATATGCTTAGATTCGTGAGTCTTGGAACTCTCCACACCACTACCAGCTACATGTAAACAATCAAATTCTCCCACTTTGGAGCTTTCCCCACAAGGAAGAAGTAACAAGTGTCTTGGTCCTCCCCACGATTCACTACTGCAAGGGCCTTTTACCCTGGTATCCCTAAGACTCTACTCCACCAGCTGCAGATCATTGTAAACAGGACTGAAAGACTAATCATTGGACAGAAACCTAGATACCATATTACGCCTGCCTTGAAATCACCCTATTGGCTCCCAGTATAGGGTTCTTTGATTTTAAAATCGTTTTCCTCATTCACCTGGGCTACCAGGGATTTGGCCAAGATTACCTCCATAACACAATTTCTATGGGACGCATATGGTAAACCGTTCGGGTATAAATTACACCTTTATGAATGTGACGTGTTGAGATGAATACAACATGCAATGAAATGAGTAAGGCATGCATGGAGATGACTATAACATATATTGAGATGACTATAACATGTATTGAAATTAGTATGACATGCATTGAAATTCAATGAATAAGACATGCATTCAAATGAATAGGACATCCATTGAAATGAATATGACACACATTGAAGTGAGTACGACATGCAATGTAATGCACATGACACCCATTGAAATGAATAAATGAGTGTAGCCAGGTAACCAGTGCAGTTTCAGATTCAGCCAGGAGATCAGAAGGGGAGAGGAGGAGAGAAAAGCAGAAGCAAAGAGGAAGGTCTTGAGGTGCTCCCGGAACTGGAGATGGTTCTCCTCAAGTTTCAGAGAGGCAGAGAGGCTGTTCCAGAGGGAGACGCCAGCAGAATAAAGAGATCTACCACCAACTCGCTGCTTGGAGAAGCGACTGACCCAAAGAGAGTTGGAGGCGTATGAGTGAAGAGCTCAAGAAGAGCTCAAGTGGGAAGATATTTAGGAAGAGAGAGTTGAAGGTATTGAGGTCCCAGGCCCCAGAAGACCTTGTGAACAATGCAGAGGGTGTTGAACTTAATCCTCGCTGCCACTGGGGGCCAGTGAAGAGATTTCAGTCCTAGAGAGATACGATCCCTGGGCTTGAGGCCAAGGACAAGACTTGCAGTCCTGTTTTGGAAGGGTTGCAGAGGGCGGAGAGTGGAGGCAGGCAGATTTAGAAAGAGGCTGTTGCAGCAGTCCAGCCTGGAGAGAACCAGAGCTCTGGAGACAGTGAGCTTGTGGGGGAAGGAGATGAATGGAAGAATACCTGTGAGGAGGTGCCGCTGGTAGCGTGACTTCTTAGAGATGTCAGAGATGTGAGGAGAGAAGGAAAGTGTGGAATCGAAGATGACCCTGAGGTTTTTAGCCTCGCAGGTGGGAGCAAGAAGAGGACCAAGAGAGGCCGGCCAGAGAGTGACAGGAAAGGAGGGAGCAGGTGTGCCGATGAGTGATGAAGAAAATTTTGGTCTTAGTAGCATTAAGGCAGAGATCATTGGTGGCAAACCACTCCTGGATGGCAGACAGTCAGAGATGAGAGATAAAGAAGAGGTGGCAAAAGGGAGCCTCAAAATGAGTTGAGTTTCATCCGCATAGCACTGAAGGTTGGGGCAGAGAGACGCAATGCGGTGGGCAAAAAATGCCAGGTATTGGTTGAACAGCCAGGGAGAGAGGTTAGACCCCTGGGGAACAACACAGGTAGAGATAGAGATAGAGGAGAGGAAGGACCCCAGTTGGACCTCAAACTTTAGGCTTGTCTCGTGACGTGTGTTTTGCAGTTTATGCACTGCTAAGTCTTAATTCACACCATTTGCTCAGACATGTTTTTCTTTATGGAAAACCCATGGGTTATTAAAACCCCGGCCATTCTACAGATTTATTATCTGGCTAGTGAAATGATCGCTGCCCATACTGTACCTGAGTATTTCATTAAACAAAGCCCTGTCATGATAAAGACAGTGGGACTGATTTACATAGTGTTTTGTGCTGCTCATTCTGACTTTGAGCCAAGAAAATACACTTTGCATGGGCACAAAAAGTTGAATTCTGTTCACCGAATGCACTTTTGCACAGACACAGCACTGCATGTGCCATGCCCAAGCATATTGCCTTCTACAGCATTAGCACCACATTAGCAAAAATTAAAGGTCAATGCAAGGGCAGAAAAGGGTGTGGAAATGCATCAGGTCTCATTCGTTTGTGAAAAAGGGGAATGACCTGGGCGTGGGCAGGGAGGCAGCAGGTAAACTCCCAAACACGCCCGCCATAGTGAAAAACAGACCTAGTTCGTGAAACATACAGCGCCATTGTGCGCCATTGTGCAAAGACCAAAGCTTACGTCCTAAACCGGAGCAGGGGGAAAGTATACAAATGTCAGACAAGCATAGTGAATCCCATCGATAATATCTGACCGTACATTGCTCACAGTTGTGCTTGCACAAAATGCAAGGAGACCCAGGATATTCCAATTCCACGCACCATTTTGGGGATACAAGATGAGGAAGTATATAGCACATACCATTTCCTCCCACATTCCATCCTGGACATGGTTCGGGTGTGGGAGGCCGACCTGTCATGACACACCATGAGGTCACATGTAGTCATGTAGTAAGTACCTCTGCATGTGAAAGTCTTATCTGCCGTTCACAATTTGGCCACCCGTTCATCCCAGAGGACCCCAGCCATTGTAGGGGGCCTATCCCATCCCACACAATTCTGGTCCCTGCATCAGGTCTTGTACTGCATCATTGCATGGCCGCAAAGGCATATAGATATATGCCCATAGTAATTCTATGCCATTGCACAGTTCCCCCGGGCCCTTAGAGCCATTGACTGTACGCATGCAGAACTTCATTCTTCCAAAGAAACAGCAAATATTCCGGAATGGAAAGAACTGGCATTCCATAAATGTTTTGGTCATCTGTGATATCATATCATCAGAGGTTATTTATAATGCACTTAATACCCAGAGGTTTCTAAGTGCTGACCCGGGGATCGAACCTGTGTTGCTCTGCGTCGTCTTGCTTCCAAGGTGAGCACATTGCCCCTGAGCTATCCTCCCGAGACTATGCAAATGATGCAAATGGCCACCTAATACGCGTGAATTCCAATTTCCCTGGAAGCACTCATGACTGCTGTATCCTACGCCATTACCGTAGTTCTGGCATCTGACACCTCTGGCAACATGTGGGTTCTTGGTGAGTATGATCAATCACACACACATCTAACCATGCACAAACAACCACTTGCGAAAAATCCACCTATTACAGGATCCAAGTTAAGCAATATGTACCATTTTCCCTTTGCCAGAGGACAGTGCCCTCCTGCTCTTACCATTCCTTCTGACACACATCAGAAATCCTTCAAACCTAGACTACCTACAATGCAGAGCACACTGCCTCTAGGTGCATAGTGGAGAGCACCTACGGATTGCTGAAGTCACGGTTCAACTCCCTGTGTTACCACCAGTGTTATGTAAAACCATACTGGCATGCTGTGTCCTGCATAACATCACAATACTACATGGCATACCTGCAGAGGTGCAGGAGGGGTTGTATCCACATTCTCTGCCCTCTTGGCTGACAACCCTGCAACCTCCCGTTCTTCCACCCTTTCCTCGTCACTTGATACCCTTCATCCTGCTTCCTCTTTTTCTCCCTCTTGCAAACCATCTCAACCTTGGCATTCGTCTCATCTCCATTCAATATGGCGAGTACTGCGCCAACTGGAACATCGCTGGTCCAAGATCCACTGGAACGCGGACTCTTCCTCCTTTTCATCTTATCACTCATTTTATGATGAGGCTCTTCTTTCAGCGAAATGCAATTACCACTCTGACCTTCTGCATGTCCAATCAACTAATCCTTTGCGTCTTTTCCAATCTCTTCCGCCTTCTTACACCACCTAGTCCTGATCATTCCCTTTACTCTACTCTCACTGCTGCTGATTTTGCAACATATTTCTCTGCTAAAGTTGCTTCTCTTCGGGCTGCCATTGTTCCTACTGTCTCCTCTCTTCCTCCATCTTCCCCTATCTCTTTAATGCTCTCCTTTTCCTCATCACCAATTTAGAAACCTCTGCACTTCTTACTCGCTTACATCACACCAGCTCTCCTCCCGATGCCATTTCATCTTCCCTAATTCCCAAAGTCTATTCTTCCCTTGTCTCCTACCTTACTACTCTTCTCAGCACCTCTCTCTTCACCTCTATCTTTCCCTCCTGCTTTAAGCATGCTTCTATTCTCTCCATGCTTAGAAAACCTACTCTCAACCCCTCTGTTCCTTCTAATTTCTTCCCTATCTTACTTCTTCTTTATCTCTCGAAACCTATTGGGAGACTTGTCTATACTCAGGTTTCCTCCTTTGTCAGTGAAAACTCTATTCTTCCTTCCATTCAATCTGGCTTTTGTTCCTCTCACTCAACTGAGACTGCTCTTCTCTCTGTTTGTAATTCTCTCCTTTCTGGACGTTACTTGAAGCATTCCTCTCTGCTCATACTTCTAGACCTCTCTGTGGCTATTGACACTGTTGACCACACCTTCCTCTTGGCCTTTCTTGCTTCATTTGGGTTTGCCGATTCTGTTTTTGCATGGTGTACCTCCTATCTTTCTGACCATACTTATTCTGAATCCTGGGCCGGTTACTCTTCACACACACTTCCCCTCCTTCATGGTGTCCCTCAAGGCTCGGTTCTTGGCCCTTTCCTCTTTCCCTCTACACTTCTTCTCGTGCTGCTATTATCTCGTCCTTTGGGATCTCCCACCACTTCTATGCCAATGAAATGCATATTGTTCTCTCTTTCCCCACCTTTACTCCTGCCATTCACAATAACCTATCTTCCTATCTGCTTGCTATTAAATCGTGGATGTCAGACCACTTTCTGGTTCTAAATAACTGAAGTTCTTTTCTTCCCTGCTACCACAATTCCCTCACCTTCCCCTCTATCCTTGTCTCCTTTTCCGCTACTTCTTTACCACTCTCTAGTACTGCTCGCAATCAATACTTTGATACAGCCTTCTCCTTCTCGCCTCACATCTCCACTATCTCTCAGTCCTGCCGTTTCCATCTTTTTAATATTCATAAAGCCCATCCTTTTCTGACTTTTGCCGCTAAAACTTCTCATCTTGAATGTTTTCTCACCTTTTTTATTGTTCTTCTAACCTCTTTGGACTCCCCCTTTCCCGTCTTGCCCCTCGTAAATCCATTTTCAAAGCATTCATACGTCTTCTCTACCAGTTATCTCCCTGTGACTCCATTTCACAATCTCTGTCTTGGCTGTCTGATTTTTTCCTCCACGCTCAAATTCAACTTTCTATGTATGGTTTTTAAATCCCTCCAAGGTCTTGCTCCCATTTATCTTTCTTCCTTGGTCTCCTTCTACATTCCCGATCGTTCTCTTTGTTCACAATCCCAGTTCTTGCTAACAGTCCCTCGCCCCCCCTGTGCCCAATCCAGGTTAGGCTCTTTTTCTCTTCTTGCTCCCTATCATTGGAACTCTCTCCCCCTCCTTTTCCATTCTACCTCCTACTCTGCCTTTCGTACTTCTCTAAAGTCCTATCTTCTCCAATCCTAGCTTCCAGCTGCTATTAACCCTATTAAACTTTCACTGTATTTTGTCTATTATTGAAACACTTCTGTGAAGCTACCAAACATCATATTATTGTACTGTAACCATTTTTATGTCCAGCGCTTTGGCGTAAAGTGCTTAATAAATAACAAATAATTACAAACATAAATAAAAATCCACAGGCCCCAAGCATACCCCATAGAGCAGGGACAGGCCACACCCTGTGTTGTGGACACACTACACACCCTTATCCTTGTTGAGAGGCAGATAAATATGTCATTCATAGCTTTTGTCCCTCCCCCAGCTAAGTACTGCACAGGTGAGAAACGTTACTCATTAAGACAACTGTACCGCCCTTATCCCATTCTGGTACAGTCTAAAACTGAAGATGGCACGAGTATCCAAACTATGTGCAGGCATTAGACACAAAGCAAATGTGCACACAACATGAAGAATGTGAACACTAGGTAACACATGCATTTATACATGAAGACTATGAACATGACATCCATAAGACATGAAGAATACTAACATAAGTTATGTATAAGTTGAATGCAACATGAACGACACACACATGTAGCTCACTAAAATAGAAATATAACAGTAATGGGCAGCTATGCTTTCCAAAATGAAAGCCACAACACTCTTCTAAGTAAACGAAAGGCCTCAAGGCTTCACGAGAACTCAAAATGCTGAAATAACAAAATACAGATCTGTGCAGAGCTCAAACAGTAACTAATAAACCAAGCCAAGGTAACCGTGAAGAAGGGAGGATAGGAAGTACAGAAAGGCTATGAGGAGGCTGTGAGGAGGCTGTGAGGAAACGTTACGAAATTCGAGCAGGAGTAGCACTTTCAATGCAGCACCGTTTTTGGATTTAAAGACTGCTGGACCTTTAAGAATAATCCTGATCTTACGATCACGTGATGTTCTAAACCCACCCATCAGGAATAGTTAAATACCCAGCTTCCTGCGCACCCTGCGCGCACCCAAGGAAGTACAGAAAGTACTGTTGGCTGTACGCTGCTTCGGTGATGGTGTTGTGATGTTGTGTGTTCGTTTATCTTAATCCCTAATTAGCCCTGTGGTGCGTATAAGAGAAATTGAATAGGTCTCCCCCGTGAAGCCCTGCGAAAGTCCCTCTTTGCCACGCCTGTCGCGGTTTGTGGCTGGGAAGCGAGATCTTCCAATAGTTTCTGTCTGTCCCCAGGGTCGAGTGTGCTGCGACAATGAAATGTAGCATTCCCACCCTAAGGTCAAATATGCACGCAGTAACTGCCATTCACTTTACTAACGGTGAAGGTCCTGTCGGCAATTCGTCACTGTGTCTAACAAAAAGATCGGGGTTAAGCTCTACCCCTCGTATAAGCACAACTAAACCCAAATCAAGAACTAAGGCAGAGCTGTTAATTCATGGATTATTTGCACTGAAATAAATGGGATTTGTGGGCCATTCTGCCCGCAAATCCCCATTTGTTAAACAGGGATTTGCGGGCAGAATGGCGCACAAATCCCGTTTTTTTCAGTGCAAATAATTCATGAATTACCTCCAGAGATTCTACTGGGCCTGGATATTCGACCTTTCTGCCGTGATGCAATCCAATTTAACTCCAATAATCTGGAATGTGAAGGTAATGCATCACAGCCCAATTGCCCATCGGAAAACCTAACTGCTTTCAACAGATGTCATCAAATTGGCAATCCACTTGTCCAATCCGCTAATAAGGATATGGAACTGGAAACAACAGATGGCCAGGTGAAACATGCGCCTGAGGCGCCTCCCATGGTAACCTTTGCTAAAGAAAATATATCTCTAACAGATAGTATTCTATTGAAAAATGTATTAACTGGAGCTGCCCGTATACCGGCAACTGTGCCTGTCTTTTCTGTTTCACCTGATGTTGATATCTCTAATTCAAAGTTGTCTACAACATCCATTTCTGGTGATATGGCTGTAATTGACTTGGATACAAATGCATCATGTTTTTCTACTCATACTCTGTCTGAAAATCTATCAAAATCACTGGTGTTATTCACAAATGTAAGTGAAATGAACTCAGTGGAACATGTATCTTTCATTGCCCCAACACCACGGAAGTATGTGGCTAATCATTCTTCTTCGGTTGAGCAGGTTGAAAACACGAATGGTTTAAACGGAATTGCATTAACATCTATGAATACAGCAATTCATTCTTTGGCTAAATTGTTTGGAGCTTTAGTCAATAAGGCTAATGTTCACTCACACCAACCAAATCCGATCTTGTCGTGCAACTCTCCATTACAAACAAACTAGAGATTTTAGGAGGTTTATCCACACCGCCCCCCTGTACAAGTCGGCAAGTTCTCAAACCCACACACAGCTAGAGGAGTCCCCACGGATTATTCAGAACATTCCTCATATACTGAACCCCATTATTGACTTGGCAGGTACTGTAAATGAAAAAATGGTTGATCAACAAAAAAAACAAGTTATGCTCTCTTTGATGGAACAAGGACAAACGTTTTTGATTTGCCCGTGAAACCAGGGCTTAAAAAGGGTGACTTGGTCAAGAAATCTAAAAATTGTCTGTCCTTGGCTAAGCGAACATCCCAAATCAAATCGTTTGTCAACAATCTGTTGCTTCCGCCAACAGCAACCAACACTGCTTCAAAGGCTATAGCAAAATAATATCTGCTACAATCTCAGTTGAAAAAATCTAAAGTTGCTGTACAAAAGCCTATTATGGCTCAATCGTACAGTCCCTTAAATGCCTTGGTAAATGCAGCTGTGGATGCTGCTAAAGAATCCAATTAAACCAAATCTTGTGAAGTACAGGATTTTGTTCCTACGCCAGTTGTGGAAGATCAGGACCTTATTGCCCGGCGTAGAGAAATAAGACAAGCAGTGGATGATTACATGGCCTCTAAACCTGCTCTTAAGAAATTGGCCTTACCGTTAAATGACATTGCACCACCCATTCCAAAAACATTTTGCCCCAATGCAACCTTGAGTAGGAGTGTGTCGGGTCCCTTGGTGGCACAAAAAGTACAATTGATTCCAACCCAAGTCCCTCATATTAACCAACAAACACTACCATTGGCGTGGATGCCATATCGAAGTAAGAATGTTGAGCCAGCATCTCAGATCTCTTCTTCTTCTGATATTGCAGAGGTGATTAAATCTACCTTATCGAAGTTCTTTGATTCTCGCAATCCTACAAATGACAGCGACCCAGGACCTAAGGTCCAAGACATTAGAAGTTTGAATGAGCCGCGAAATCTGGCAAAACAAAAAATCCCAATTCATAGTATGAAGCGACCAGCAGTTCATTCACTGTCTATGAGCTGTAGGCCTGCTCCAGCTCCTCAGTATAATCTGAATAGAGCCTCAGTTCTGTCCATCTTTGGTGAAATCCCCGAGCTTGACGACATTGGTACAATTGATATCGAGCTAGTTGAATTCACTGACATGTCGAAATGGTCGTCAGTGACCCTATGGATGAATTCAAGGGTCGTAATTAACACCATCTGGGCGGTTAAGTCCCAGCTCTTTGACCTTGGATTCATTGTTCAAGCAGGACCAAGCCCTCCTGAGCATATTCCCGTGGAAACTGAGAATCAGACCTCACAGCAAAATTTAACATACAGCTAATCAGCTGCTCGCATAACTGCAACTGCAACCGAAAAAATACACATTGTTAGCATCCGGAATCTCATGATACACACGTATCTTTGATTAGCTGGAATTCTAGAGGGCATAGGCATTTGATGAATAATCAGGCAATCAACTTGTTGCTCCAAAATGTCATATTAATTCAGGAATCCTGGCTTACTAGCATCCCATCGTGGAATAACTATGACTTTCCCTCACTCCAGCGGTCAAGGGTTGTGTGGGGCGACCAGTATCAGGTTTGCTCATAGCAGTTAAACAAAGCTCCTCATTAAAAGTTGAATTTTGATTTTCGCCAAATCCTTTTATACAGCTGGCTAGACTCACTGGTGATAACATCCACTGCTCACTTATTAATGTTTATTGGAACCCTTTGGGAATTACAGACGATAGTTTTCTGGACTCAATGAATCAGCCACTGGATCTTATATCCATGGATGGCAATGTTGATACCATCATTTTAGCTGGTGATTTAAATCTGCATCGCTTGCGCCCAAAGCAGAAATCTGAAATGGCTCAAGCTTTGTAGAGTCCAGAAGCCTATTAATGTTGAATGGATCGTACTTCACTTATGTCCCTCCTAAGGCAACTTGGCATCGAGCCTCCAGTGATGGAAATATAGATTACATATATGTCAACATAAATATGTGGAATAAAATGAAATCTTTCCACATAATACACACTGAAGCAAGCGATCACAACATGCTTAACGCGACCTGGACCACTAAATTTAAAACCATCCAACGGTACCCACAACAACCTAAGGGTACAAATACAGTGAACACTGCAAGAAATAGACTAATATGTACAGAGTCATCTTTGGAAGCGTTTAGGTCATGTTATGACGCTGAGCTTAGGTGTGACATTGCTGGAATTCAAGGATCAACAGTTTCCTACCATGCACTTATGCAGTTATTTCAACCTGCATCTATTAGCCACAAACAAAAGCAAACACCATATTTTCATATTTTTAATCACGAAGTAAAAGCTAGGAAAGCATTGGTGCGGGCTGAAAAGAGAGAGGCACAAAAATTGCCTGGCAATCATTGTAGATTAGCATTAACTAATATCAAGACTAGATACAGGAATTAGATCAGAGGAATGCAAGCTAAACTGTATCAAAGTGATGGTAGTAGTATGCTTAAACTGTTGTCTAGTAAAAATTCTGCTGAATCGTGGAAAATTATCAATCAAGCCACTGCGGGTCACCAGATAGCAGTACAGTCCAATGATGTTTCAGAAAAGACATGGGTTCAGTATTATTCCAATTTATATGCTGTACCCATAGAGGAATGTTGTTCATATAGAACTCCGTCTCAAACTAATGTCCATCTAAATTTTGACAAAGATGATATTTTATACTTCATCAATAAAGCCAGCCGCTCTAGGGCTCCTGGTCCGGATGGACTGTCAGATATGACACTGAAACAATTTCCAGTAATATGGGCTGAAATATTGCTTATCATGTTTAAGAATATGCTGTTGTCACAAAAAATACCGGAGTCCTGGAAACACTCTATAACTATCCCGATGTATAGGAAAGGAGATCGGGCGAATCCAGCCAGTTATAGACCCATCTCCCTGTTAGACGTGCCCGGGAAGATTTTTTGGCGTCTAATTTTAAGAGACATGAACAACTGGTCGAAAATCATTTCAAGAGAGATCCTTTCCAATCTGGATTTGTCAGTGGGCTTGGTACTATACCTAACATCATTGCCATTAATATGCGCAAAGCCCAATATGCAGCCCGGAAACAATCATTTTATTTTGCATTCATTGACTTCCGGACTGCATTTGATTCAATAAATCGAGAATTACTTTGTCAAAAATTAGAACTTCTTGGCTGTCCAGCATCTATATTGGCATTACTGATACATCTGCATACGAACACCACTATGCAAGTGAGGTTATCTCTGGAGGGACATTTGTCCTCGTCTTTCAACACCTATGTGGGATTTAAGCAAGGTTGCATTCTAACCTCTATCTTGTTCAATTTATTTATCCTGGATATGGGCAAATCTTTCCTCCAAGTCATTTCTGATGCCCCTGTAGTGGGCGGGCAGCGCATAGCGTGGTTACTGTACGCTGATGATCTTGTCTTGATCTCGCAAACCCCTAAAGGTCTCCAAAACCTGCTGTCTGCTCTAACTGCCTATGCAGAACTAAACCGTCTTATTGTTAATCTGGACAAAAAATCGGAAATATTAATTTGTAAAAATCAAAGTAAAAGCAGAATTGATAATTGCATTTGGTCCATCAGAGACGTCCCGTTGAAATCTGTTCCCGAATATAAATATCTAGAGGTCATAATTCAGAATACGGTTAGGGATGGTCTTCATTTAATTAATATTCAGTCTAAACTATCTACCCTGATCTCACAAGCTAGAATTCTATTGTACAAATATGGGAAATTTACCTTAAAACATCTTCTTCTTTTTTATGAACAAAAGGTAATCCCAATATTAATTTATGGTATTGAATCCAAACTCTACACAAATGATAAAATGTGGGACAAACTCGAGGCACGTTTTTGGAAATCGGTATTGCATTTACCAAATTGTACACCTATGCCAATTTTGCGTTTTGAACTAGGCTTGAACTCATTGGCCTGTGGAGTAAAATGGAGAATGTGTACCTTTTTTCGTAAGTGTATGATGGGTCTTGAAAATAATAGTATTTTGAGCACTGTTGCACACTATCTGACCACATCAAATCATGGTTTTCCATTAACATGGCGTAACTCTGTCCTGAACATCTTGGCCGAAGCCGATATAACGCTAATGCTCTTGGCACAAAGCCCATTTCGTGCGAAAATGAAGCAATATCGGTGGGATTGGATAAAAAACAGAGAATCCTGTTCAAAATATCATGATTTTAA
The DNA here is from genome assembly GCF_040938575.1 of Ambystoma mexicanum. Lineage (NCBI taxonomy): Eukaryota > Metazoa > Chordata > Amphibia > Caudata > Ambystomatidae > Ambystoma > Ambystoma mexicanum. The sequence continues at coordinate 677,531,617 of NC_090928.1, forward strand.
CTCTGATAACTTTGGCAACAAAAAACTAGGCCAGTTGGCTGGGTACTTATTGAAATGTCCATCCTCGATTGTACGGAATAAGTTCTTACGAGTCAGATTGAATCTATGGCTAATGAGGGAAGTGCTTGCCAGGCGCAAATTCATTCCAGCCGAGATGAATAATTGTCAATATTGTGAGCAAGTAAATGAAAAGGAAACTCTTCAGCATCTGGTGATATTTTGTAATATGTTAGTTGACCAGTGAGCCAAATTTTTCACCAATTTGCTAAATTTCTATGAGGAGCTGGTTGAAAATCAAATTAGGAATGCATTACTTTCTCACAACAAATTCACTGTGATAAAAGCAGTAGTACAATTTTTGGAGGTTGTTCTGCCTTGTGAAATTAAGCTGTAATGATACTGATTCACCATTTTATCTTTCTGTATTTCTTTTTATTCGTATGTAAAAGGTGAATTGCGTATTTGTTAAAGGAATGGTTCGGTCAAAATGTTTTATTGCCCCTACGGGTCGGCCATGTGTTTTTAAGCCTAAGTTGCTCGATTTTAGAAAAATTTCCTGTGGACCTTACCCGAGTTTTCGTCCATTAAACACACGCAAAAACAGGCATCAGGGAGCTGCCATTTTGTGATAATCCTATCATTTCCCCCATCGCCCTGGCTGGCCTGCTTTTGCTGCACTAAATCATATCCCCCGCCCCTGAGCCTGACATTATCAAAACATTCATATTCCCTGCCTCTCTCCGTGACGTTTCTGTGCTGCGTAGGCAAACGCGCCCAGTCGTCTTCTACGCGACTTCACACAGAACCCGGAAACCAACACAGATCAGCTCACAACACAGCGCGCCACAATTCGGAATATGAAACTGTACTTTAAAATCAAACAGCAACACGGTAAATTTGGTAAAGTACATTTATTTGACATTAAATGTTCATAGAATATTCAGCAATTGCCATATGAACTCCGAAAGTCATTTATTTTCTTTTATCTCTATCCGCAAATCCGTAAAAGTTTATTGTGAGTCACGCGCTGTTCCTTTATGGTACACAGGGTGTTGGTTTTCGTTCAAAGAAGCACTTTTGTCACACGTTGAACCGCAAGGCTGTTCCATCAAGTAGGCACTAGGCCAGCGTAAAGGTTGATATGTTGCTTCTAGCCGGTAGTACCGCGTAAGGGCATATGGGCCCTTGGCGATCGTCCCATAAGATCATCAGGATTGTGCAGTTGTTTACATTAAGCTGCAGCTGGCGGTTAAAAAAAACATCTGCCGGTGTCTGAAACTGGTGGCAGTGGCAAAAGGGAAGGATATACCTGTTTTGAAAACATAAAATGTATAATTAGTCTTGCCAGCCGATCTTTATTAATATTATTCATTTTATTTATTACAGCCGAGCTGAAACTATTTGCTTTCAAGGATAGTGCAATGGAGTATGTTCGGCTCTAAAATCAATGCGAAAACTAACAAAATAAATCGAGGTTAGTACACAATGAGAAACGACTTTTTGTCTACATGCGTGTGGAATGTGGACCTGCATGCCCATGTGCCCACTACAAGGACGATCCCACAAACGTTTTCAAAACTCTTCATTCATTCATTTATTCATGCATCCATTCATTAATTCTTCATTCCGGTATAAAAGCGTCTAAAGAGTTACTTACATTATATTTGCAATTTCCATTGTGTCTCTGCATAATGCAGTCCGTAAATCCCACTGTGCTCTTGACAACGATTTTTCGTATACTGAACTAACATGAAACTCGGTCTAGTTTCAGAATTTTCTGCCTTATCGTCTCTTACGTTATTGCACCCCCCACACCCCCCTTCAAATGAAGTTCTTTCGGCATGGTCCCTGTCTCTCAAGGTCAAAAAACAATAGAACCTTATACTGCCAGTGCGAGTTGTGGGCCTCTTCAGGGCGCAAGCTGAAAATCAAAGCTGCTGACCTTCACTAGAAATGAGCATACATTCTTTCTTTGCAACATCCCGTAGTAAAGCCATCTGTGAGAACTTGAAGTTTCGAATCCATCTATGTAGTGCGCCTCAATGTGCAAATGCGAACTGGCTTCTCTCCCATCTGCAACAGCTCGCTTGGCACGTTCTAAGGCCCCCAATTTTGTCCTCGTTGTCTGCGAGCTTTGAAGCCCCAAAGAAACATAACTATTGAGACTTTTAATTTTTTGGGGAAGGTCAGGGAAAGTATAAAGTACCTGAGGAGTTGAGTTGAAAGTGAGATTTATGGTTTGTTTGTTTTATTATTTGCAATACGCGAGCCTCCCCTCGGTTAACAGTGCCCAGCATTTAGAAGAGATTGCGAAAATTAGTCACATCAACAAAAATATATACATACACATATAGACAAAGGGCCTCATTACACGGAAGGCGGTAATGGTTGACGGCCACCGTTAATGGTAACGGTGACCATTAACCATTACCGCCTTACTACGAGGTCCCTTAGCGGGTTGGTGCTTTAACGCCTGCTTTTTGCAGGCGTTAAAAACCAACCCGCTAAGGGACCTCGGAGCTAATTACGGCACCGCAAAATTGCGGTGCCGTAATTAGCGCCTTCCCCATTCCCATAGAGCCCTATGGGGCAGAAATGGGAATGGGGAAGGGCAATGGCGGAAGGGGGATTTACCGCCCCTCCAACCTTGGAATGGGGCGGTAAATCCCCTTTCCGCCAAGGCAGTGCCGGTATTTTACCGGCATGAGCCATGGCGCTAATAGCGCCATGGCTCACCGCCTTCCGTGTAATGAGGCCCAAGGTCAGCAATATGAGGTGAATAGAGAGAGAATTCAAAGATGACACCGAGGTTGTTCGGCACCCAGGATGGTGAAGGTATGGGTTAGGGTTAGTGTACTTTGTATGCACACTGTACAATAACATTTATTTACAAAAAGACAATCGTATTACAATTATTTAAACCGGGATTTGTACTTCACAACCAGCTCTCCTTTGGGTAGACATGGCACAGTGGCAATGTTGGGTGGCAATGGATCAGTGCTCTGCACAGAAACATTCAATATTCCATATCTGTGCTTCTCTAATACAGCAACAATAAGGCTTTTGACAAAGTCGAACTCCATTTCCTCATAGACTGGTTTGATCACCCATTGCTTACTTCTTTTTGAAAAGGCCTTAGTGTAGCGTGACATCCTTACATTACCCTTAGTCCTAGATTGTTCACGGCCGAGATTCTCGTTATGGGCCAAGACCGCTAGTAGAGTCCTATGTCTCATGCCCTGTATGCTGAAATGCAAGCGCTTTGGCCTGTACTTTAGGCACATATTGTGGAACACCTCCAAACCTCCTGTGTGACCGAATTCTGTCAGTCCCCTCAATTCTCTTGATAGAGTTTTATCGAAAACAATCTTCTCAATGGCTTTGTGTGTCGGTGAAGATGGATTCAACCACTTCTTCTTCCGTGCCTCCACTGGGGACAAAGGGCCATGTTCACATTGGTGGAAATGTAGGTTTTCTGACCAGCGGTGCACGTTGGTACAGTGGTGCATAAGTGACTGCCATTTTTCAAGTAGTATTTCCACTGACCCTTCACAAGTTTTGGAGCTCCACCAAAGATGGTTGCTGATAGACTGGGACCACTCTGAAATACTTTCCAAACCTTTTTTTTCCCTGCAGCTGAGATTTTCTTATTGATTGATTTAGCAAGATGCCATACGTCAAATTGATATTTAATATGTGGGAACTGCTCTCTCATTGTCTTGGCAATTGAAACGTGTCTGTCTGTGGCTATGTGGTCGATGTGCATTCCCCTCGATTGCAGATATTCCACTGATTTTATAAATCCTAGTTTCTCCATGGCCACTGAGGATGTACATTGTGTTGCCTGCACGACCACCGAACTCACAATTTTCTTACTATCCATGCCCTGAAAGCGGTAGGTGCAGTACTTGGCAGAAAATCCAGGGCTGTCGCACTGTCCATCGCCGGCTAGCCTGCATCGTTTGCCTTCGAATGTACTTGCTAGAGACAATTGTTCAATTTTCCAAGCATCACTAATGGCCGGAAATAGATAATCATGTTGGTATTTGTAGTACTGTGTTTTTTAAATGAAATGGAGTCCCACAAACTTAAAGAAAGACTTTAACTTTCTAAAACTGGAGCCACTAAAAAGTGATGCAGCTGCACACAGTAGATTGCCTGCTGGCAGTGTCCCAGCATCGGTTGTGCAGACCATGAGAACATATGATGTAATCTACAGGTGGCATGCATTGTGACGTTACTGCCTTGTTTTTGACGAGTCACATGAATCAATGGCTTCCCACATACTTTCCCTCTGACGGAATGCCCACATTTCAGCATACTTATAATATCCATCAAACAACTGTCAAATACTATGGATTTGTCATCTTTCATTAGACTGTCATCCTGCGTCAAAGTTGTTTCGGCCTGTGACGTTGAGGACATATAACCACATTTGAAAGAAATATCGCTGCTATCAAGTTCTGATGCGTCGGTGAATGCTGCTGCTGGTTCATTCTCTGTCATTTCAACATCTGCTACTTCAACATTGATGGGAGAACACAACAATGTCGACAGCTTTTTTGGTGGCAATTTTTTGGCGGGTGTAGATTGTGTGAATTGATCTGCGACTACTTCAGAGCTATCTTCAATATGTCCAGTATCATGTTGTTGCGGTGGTGCGGTCGTACTGTAGCAATGGTCCAATACAACTTTGCCGGATTCTCCAGACACATTAATTTCATTTTCTGTATATTGGACACGAGCATCCCGAGTCTCAACACGCCGCGTCTGAATTAATAGTTCCTCCATAGCCTCCATCTTGTAAATGGTCTGGCAAGCAACATCTCTCATTCGCTTCACTGTCTGTGTATGTATAGTTCGTAGATCCACAGTAACTAGAGGACAGATTGGAAAAGGGATGTTCAGGTTAAACACAAGATAAAGTATAGTACAATTGACTTGAAAAAAACATAAAATAGTCCGTAGCACAAACAAATTCTACAGTTCTGAACTGTTTTTAACTAACCTTATTTTTGTTTCTTTTCTTAGCAACTTTTTTGACTCGACCTTCAACATCTGCACACTGTTGCTCCGATACGTATCCGCATGACTCTGCTTCCTCTTGCGCTGCAACGACTATATTTTCTGTATCCGCATAGACAGCACGGAATGAGGCCCCATCGACTCCCTGAAACATAGTATTTTCATTACTGTGTATCAAAATATTGTTAGCATAAAACACACGTGAGGCCGAACACACAGGTGCATCTCAATAGCCAAACACGATTTAAACATTGTGTGGAACAATCAAACGACAAGTATTCGAGCTCTGATGACCTAGTTCAATGGAGCTGTCAGTATCCATACCTCTGGCTCTGCATGGACTGCCACGAATGATTGTATTGAAGAGGAGGCATCAGCAACTCCCTGAAATACTTTACTTGCGTTACTATGGTTTTCAATATTGTAAACATAACACACACTTGGGGTCGACGGCACAGGTACATCTAAAGAGATAACCATAAATGTTGCATTGTCTAAAAGAATCAAGGAATATTTAAATATAATCAGATTTAATCGACTTATTTCTCCGATTTCTTTACATCTGCATCATCTAAATGGGATCTTGTGATTGTAGTGGAAGCTCCATCGTCTCCCTGAAACACAGTACTTGCGTTAATAGGGAAGAAAGTATAGCAAATGGAATCACGTTATATGATCACGCTCGATGGAGCTGTCAGTATCCATACCTCGTGCTGCTGAAGAATATCTAGGGCTGTTGTCAATGTGGTGCGCACTTCCGAAAGCTGTTGCTCCGATTTGTATCCGCATGGTCCCACTTCCACCGGAATTACTTGAATGTCAGGCTCTGCATCAAGTGTGTGGGTTGACGATTCAACAACTGCCTGAAACATAGTATTTGCATTAGTAAGGATTACAATATTGAAAACACAACACACGCTTGGGGTCGACCGCACAGGTACATATCAACGGCTAACCACGAATGAAACATGGTGTAGAACAATCAAACGACAAGTGTTCCAGTCCTGATGATCACGGTCGATGGAGCTGTCAGTATCCATACCTCGTGCTGCTGAAGAACATCTAGGGCTGTTGTCAATGTGGTGGACGCTTCAGCATCTCCCTGAAAGACAGTACTTGCATTAGTATGGATAACACTAATTATAACTGAAAACAAACACCACAGGACGACAACTAAGGTGTATATCAATTGGAAAGCACTAACCAGACAATTGGTAAAATAATCACACGATACATAAAAACTATTACTTGACATGCATAAAACAAGTCTGTAGCGGAATAGCCAAGTATGATTACCTGATACGCGCTAGAAGTGGTTGATAACTGCGAGCACGTGACGGAAGTAGAATGTTCTTGCTTCAGATTCAAGGGATAGTCAAGAAGTTGTAAAGGTAAATTATTGTTTGATAATGAAATGCCAATATTTAAAATTGGCATGTAAGGAGAAAGAATACTTGAGTAATGCGCAATATAGCACAGTTGCCTGTGCCCATATATAGATTTCGTTTGTGGGTTATGAAATCTAAAAATAAAATATTGATAAATGTCATTATTCAAAAAGCTATACACTCATATCAATGTAGAAGTATTACAAATTGGAAACAACACCTAAAATATCAATGAATCCATTCGGCTACCCACACACTACCGCAAGGCCTAAAGCTAAAAACGGACACTTGACTCACCAGTGGCGTATTGTGGACGAATAGAGTGGGAATAGCGTTTGCGAACAATGTTCGTGTCGATCGCCGTTTATTCTTCTTTGATACCCAAGATGGGGTGTACATGTTCGAGGGAAAGTGCCGGCTGCAGATGCGGTATCGATCACCCCTCTTGTCCTCAAAGACTTGTTGGACTCTACTTTCCAGCTCATCCAGTGGATATCCGCAATGTCTGACCCATTCTCTTATTCGATCAACAGTTTTCGGGAATACATGCATTGTAGTGCCTTCAGATTTAGCATGGGTCTTCGAAGGGCAACCGCTAATCGAACAGGCAGGCATTGTTGAAAATTCTGAAAATTAAATATCAAGATTATTATAAAACCTTGATGAATAAAAATGTCATAAAAAAGTAAATGAACCATATCATGCTCAATGCAAGGTTTGTTTTGGTCACCGGAACTATACCAGTTCATCATGTGCGGCTTAGTATTTGCATAAGTTACATACATTTTTTAAATTATGTGACTAAACTCTGAACATGTGACTCGTCCCTTGGATGTTCTGTCTTGCACGAAAAGGAAACATGCTTTCAATATAGACTGGACCCCTGAAGGATGCCATTCGATGACAATTGACACAGATGAAAATAAATAGATCTATTGATAGCATAACAATTGAAACTCAAGTCAATAGCATTGAGACCAATGACCACAGCTCTATTGGGTACTGTAATAGCAAATAGATTGAAATGTAAAAATGACCGAAATATGACTAGGATACATGGCCTTACCTTGACCAACAAACAGTTGGATTCAGCAGGCCGAGCAGTATGTTGCAGGAGAACAGGTAGATGGCCACAGGTAGCACACTGACGAGTTTGCTCGAAGCGGTCACAGATAGCACGGCGCTAAGCAGATTAGCATAGATCTCAGTGCTTCTCAGGTAGAAGGTTCAGTAGTTGACTTGCAAAGCACAAAGATGTTCTCATGAGACATATCAAGTGGTTTATAAAGTATTAGAAACAGGGGTGTGTTTGTGGATGAATGACGTGTGAATGTCGTGGTATTATGTTTATTGCAGGGGTGCGGCCTGCCTCGGGGGAGGCCTGCCTGGAGACACGGGGTATGAGGAGGCCATGTGAGCAATGGCCCCTGGGCGTGGAATACCTTTTGAAGTGTACATGCTGTTTGGCACCTTGGCCGTTTGCGCCCGTGACAGCCCCCCATGCCTGCACTCATCCCCGAGTGCGAACCGCCTTTGATAGAGGGGGTGGGATGGATGGGCCTGGGGCGTGCAGATAAGGCACAGGAAGACTGCTGAATGGAGACACACTTATGTGGATTGCAGGAGTGCGGCCTGCCTCGGGGGAGGCCTGCCTGGAGACACAGGGTCTGAGGAGGCCATGTGAGCGATGGCCCCTGGGCGTGGGATACCTTTTGAAGTGTACATGCTGTTTGGCACCTTGGTGTTTGCGCCCGTGACAGCCCACTTTTGCCAGCGCTCATCCCCGGGTGCGAACCGCCTTTCATAGAGGGGGTGGGATGGATGGGCCTGGGGTGTGCAGATAAGGCACAGGAAGACTGCTGACTGGAGACACACTTATGTGGATTGCAAGGGCGCGGCCTGCCTCGGGGGAGGCCTGCCTGGAGACACGGGGTCTGAGGAGGCCATGTGAGCGATGGCCCCTGGGCGTGGGATACCTTTTGAAGTGTACATGCTGTTTGGCACCTTGGCCGTTTGCGCCCGTGACAGCCCACCCTTGCCAGCGCTCATCCCCAGGTGTGAACCGCCTTTGATAGAGGGTTGGGATGGATGGGCCTGGGGCGTGCAGATAAGGCACAGGAAGACTGCTGAATGGAGACACACTTATGTGGATTGCAGGGGTACCGCCTGCCTCGGGGGAGGCCTGTCTGGAGACACGGGGTCTGAGGAGGCCATGTGAGCGATGGCCCCTGGGCATGGGATACCTTTTGAAGTGTACATGCTGTTTGGCACCTTGGTGTTTGCGCCCGTGACAGCCCACTTTTGCCAGCGCTCATCCCCGGGTGCGAACCGCCTTTGATAGAGGGGGTGGGATGGATGGGCCTGGGGCGTGCAGATAAGGCACGGGAAGACTGCTGAATGGAGACACACTTATGTGGATTGCAGGGGCGCGGCCTGCCTCGGGGGAGGCCTGCCTGGAGACACGGGGTCTGAGGAGGCCATGCGAGCGATGGCCCCTGGGCGTGGGATACCTTTTGAAGTGTACATGCTGTTTGGCACCTTGGCCGTTTGCGCCCGTGACAGCCCACCCTTGCCAGCGCTCATCCCCGGGTGCAAACTGCCTTTGATAGAGGGGGTGGGATGGATGCGCCTGGGGGGTGCAGATAAGGCACAGGAAGACTGTTGAATGGAGACACACTTATGTGGATTGCAGGGGTGCGGCCTGCCTCGGGGGAGGCCTGCCTGGAGACACGGGGTCTGAGGAGGCCATGTGAGTGATGGCGCCTGGGCGTGGGATACCTTTTGAAGTGTACATGCTGTTTGGCACCTTGGCCGTTTGCACCCGTGACAGCCCACCCTTGCCAGCGCTCATCCCCGGGTGTGAACCGCCTTTGATAGAGGGGGTGGGATGGATGGGCCTTGGGCGTGCAGATAAGGCACGGGAAGACTGCTGAATGGAGACACACTTATGTGGATTGCAGGGGTGCGGCCTGCCTCGGGGAGGCCTGCCTGGAGACACGGGGTCTGAGAAGGCCATGTGAGCAATGGCCCCTGGGCGTGGGATACCTTTTGAAGTGTACATGCTGTTTGGCACCTTGGCCGTTTGCGCCCCTGACAGCCCACCCTTGCCAGCGCTCATCCCCGGGTGCGAACCGCCTTTGATAGAGGGGTTGGGATGGATGGGCCTGGGGCGTACAGGCAAGTGTGTGGGAGCGAGGGGCCATCAGGCCCCTCTCATCCTTTACTTCTCAGTAGAAACTCGTACCAAGTGCCTCCAGTAGTGGGTTCGCCCCTTGCCCTTATGTGATGTTAACGTTGGATGACATTTGCGTAGATGGGAACACTGAGCACGACACGGGGCATCCATTTTTGTACCCCCTTTCCACTCCATCTTGGTGACCAGGCCTCACTGCGATAGTACAGCGCGCAGAGCACATGGCCCACACCCTCGTTCCCACTCTGACTGGAAAACTCCAGAGGTATTTGCAACAGCTAATAAATGTATGCAACAACTAAGAAATGTAACACATCACTCTTCCTCTGAGATCACGGTCCTGCATGTGAACCTGCCTGAACCAAGCACATAGCTCGTTCATCTCCACAAACGTGTCCTTGCCCACGCACCCTCGCCAGTGGAAACTTACTGCCATTCTGACCCTGTGTCCCTGCAAGTTATTCTCTTCATGTGCCAGACCACTGACCACGCCATGATGCCCACCTAGCAGATCCCCAACTAACATTAGACCCATACTGCAGTATATCGTTGCCTATCAATAACAATTGCCATATACCGGAGAGTCTTGTGAGCACAGACCCACACTTCAAACAGTGTATTATAGTGGTCAAGACCCTTGACCTAAGGCCTGTATAATCCAATGTTAATTGATAGTATAGATATATGTGTGAATTTTATAGAGACATAACCGACTGAAAGACTTTGAACAAGTGTTATTTAGTGCATGCATTATTGATAATATATTATGTAAGCTTAGATAGTGACCACCCCGCTTCACAGCGACCTGAACTTCACCCATTCCAAGCACAGATGTCTGACGTCCATCCTTGAATGGAGACACACTTGATTCATTAAAAAAATCGAAACAACCGTTGTTAAAATATATGTGGTGTTTTATTTTGTATCTTATTTTGATGACACAAAAATACAAGACTTTAAACATTGTACAGTTCAGGTTGCAGCACAGCGAGAGAAAATCCCCTGTACTGACTGCTGTCACTAGGGAACGTTTCTCTTATGGCACGAATGGCACAGGGGATATCACTCTTCGAATGCGGTGTCCAAGCCTCCCGTGAAGCCACCATGTAAAGGAATGATAGGCCACCAGCCTGTACCACCTGTGAAAAGGAATGAAACAAACTGTTTTTAAATGACCAAGATAAGTTTAATAAACGTTTGTTGTCAATGACAATTCTTGTAACTAATGGCATTCTGTTCGGACAAATGCTATCTAGACACTGCACACTATTGAACGGCTTTCATGCGTTACAATGATATGTATATGTAATTTTGGATATAGTAGAAGACCATGAAATAGGAGTGGCATGAAAAGCAGAGTATACTTACTCGTTACTCGGATTACGGGGACGAACAGTTGCGCGAAGTTCGTGCATTAGCACCATCATTATCCTCAACATGGACCGTGTCAGGCAGGCTGCCCTGAAGTCTGGCAGCTCAGTGATGCATTGCGGTCGTGGCTCGCCTTCCGAAATGTAGGCCACGCATCCCGAGTTATCACAGCAGCAGCAGTTCTCGTCCTCGGTTGGCATTAGCTTGCACCGATTGCATGTGCACCAGGTGGAAACACAGTCCATGCGACTAGGTCCAGGCTCTTCAGCTGTTGAATCATCCTCCCAACTGCCGTCCGAAGACCCATTGTTTTCGCGTGTTTCCCTTTCCAGGATTTCCTCCTTGGTATACTCAGGCTTGTACATGTAGGGCATTATTGTAGTCATTGTGTGTTCAGAGCACAGAAACGAGTCACAGAATACTCAAAGTAACACAGAGAGAGGAATGGAATCGAAAATCCGCTGCTGTGTGTTGTGAAACGGTCTATTTATACTTATTGAGGAAAGAGGCGTCCTGCCATTTCCATGGCGACACGTCATTAGCTGAAGCGCAGCAAATGTTGACACGAGATGTGTTTTGGCGTTGTGAAAGTGGCGGTATGCGTCTGCTGATGACAGGCTCAGGGGCGGGGGATATGATTTGGTGCCGAAAAAGCAGGTCAGCCAGGGCGATGGGGGAAATTATAGGATTATCACAAAATGGCAGCTCCTTGGTGCCTGTTTTCGCGTGCGTTTAATGGACGAAAACTCGGATAAGGTCCATAGGAAATTTTTCTAAAATCGAGCGACTTAGGCTTAAAAACACATGGCCGACCCGTAGGAGCAATAAAAAAATTTGACCGAACCATTCCTTTAATCTGACTTTTTAGATTTTGTTTTTTAATATTTTAATTAATGTACTATTTGCATATTTTTCTATATTAACATGTAAATGAAATCTAGCTTTTGTTTCTTTTTTTGAAAAGTTGACTTGTTCAGCTGTATCAAAAAAAATAAAAAAAATAAAATAAGGGAGGATAGAACGGAAGAGAGAAAGTGTTTGATATCGATTCCCAAGAGGTAATCCATATATTGTCAGATTAATTAAGATTGCAGTCAGCCTTTGTAAGCCAGGTGCAGGACAATTATAAGACATAACACTCACATTAATATTAACTAAAATCCTAATAAATGCAGGGTGAAATAATTTCAAACATGATCCCATCACACGTGACCCATAATTGAAGAACACTGTCTATTAATTAGCAATGAATACAGATAAGAAACCTGCCTTACTCCTTGCACGTATCCCTCGACACAAGATGCCACACAAGTCCAAATACAAAGAGATCACTCTGGCTCATGGCCCAGAAATGAAGGATGTTATCTTCTTTAATTGAAAGGAAAGCAGTCCATGGACCTCTCTCCCCCTACTCCTGTTTGGCTCATGTCTTGATAACCTGCCAGTTATCGAAGGTTGGTCAGTAAGCAACCAAACAATCAATCAGAATCCTTAATATTAGGCCGCCCATTACGAATTATGCCAACCAATAGCTCATTGTAGAGGAGCCATCTGACAAGCATTAGCCAATTAGAAATGCAAACCCTATACAATCCATATGTAGTCACCACTATTAACCAATACCGCACCCGATAGGGTTTAGTAACTAAGATTACAGTATGATGTCAGTTATGATGAATATTGAATATATAAACTGTTGTTTTGATAATCATGTCAAGAGATCCACGTTTTTAAGGCTTGTATGCTGTCCCTGCTTTATTTGGATGATAATAAAGCTGTGTTTTGCCTTGCATTTTGTTTATTTCCGTTATTGAGTCTGAATTGATTTGGCTCCAGAACCTCTGTGTAATTTAGGACTTCACAGGCTGTTTTAACAGATGGTAGCAGAGGTGATGGTTTGCTAGGGATCGTCCGATGGTGTCGGGTCCCTGCCTTGGCCCGAAGACTACAGAGGTGACATGTGGAGAGCAGGTTTGTGTGTGACAGAGAAAGGTCAACAGGATCCCCTTCAGAGAAATTCCTGTCTGGTCCCTGCAGGATGCCCCTGCAGGGCGAAGGGCAACTGACTTTTAAGGGAGACTTGACGTTGCAGACCCTCAGCAAATCCAAATATGTAAGTATGACATTGGCCTGTCAAAATGGTGCAAGGGGATTGTTTGCATATGGGGGATTGTGATGAAATAAAGAGATAAAGCATAAAAGAGATAGCTTCTGACAAGGGTCAGAAAGATCATATGGTACACCTCGCTATGGGGTAATAATAAGAGAAGAATACCTCACCAGGAGTTGGGAAGACGGCCATAGTGTTTTTATTTGTGTAGATATTGCTGGCACCAGCCTCATGTTTTAGGACAGCTTAGGCTCTGTGAGAAGTGGATATTTTGTGTATTTTAGTATATAATGCGGAGAATGTGAAGTTGTGGTGTGGACCAAGGTGTGTGGTCTGGTGTGGGAGTAGCGAGGTGGGGCTGGTCAGAGTTTGAGTGACAGGGTGGTGTCACTCTGAAACTATGGGTAATGCAGGAGGTGTGGTCTCAGAGAGAGACACAGAAGTACTAAGTGTAAGAGAAGTTTTGTTGGGGAAAGGTGTGAAAGGGAGGTAAAAGAGGGTGAGTGAGAATTGATATCAAATTTGGTAAGTATTGGTAAGTTAAACTGTGAAGTATTATCCTTCCCATTATTCACCTGTGCAAAGTATTACCCCGGTATAAGGACAAAATCCTTAAATACAAAACTCAGTGAGTGAGGGACACTGCAGGCAAAATGTTTATGCCCTGGCCGCAGGAAGGCACAGGAGGGAGAGATAGAGGAGTCATTTGCAAAATAATGGATCTTTAATCAGCTCCTCCTCCTCCAGCCAATAACTGTGATCTGTCTTCAGAAGCACAGGGTATACATACGAGTATTAAAAGCAGTGGCGGTGTACACTAATCCTACATATGCAACCCCCTGAGTGGAGAATTATTAGTGGAGAAAAAATAAGTAAACAAAGACCAGTGTCCACATATGTAGAATATGACGAGTGCCGAGACTTACAGGCAAACTATATAGAAGCCGAGGAGGAGGTCCAGAGAGAGAGAAAAAGGCATGGTAACGAGGATGCAACAGCGATTGTACCGTATGAATGGGTAGGAGGACAGATGATGCTCACATTAGATAGAAGGGGCATGAATGATCTTAAAGAAAGAGAAGATAGAGAAAGGCAGGAGAAAGAAGAAGAGAAAAAAGAAGAGAGAGAGAAAGAAGGAATGAAAAAGAACAAGAGAGAGAAAAGAAGCAATATGTAGATAAAGGGAGAAGAGACGAGAATAAGAAAGAGAAAGGGAGCGATGAAGAAATGCAGGAAGGGAAAGAGAAAGGCAAAAGGAGGAAGAAAGGGACAGAGAGAGACAATGAGATATGAAAAGAAGTAGGGAAAGGTGACGAAAAGAAGTTGATGATATTATTAGGGCACATACTCTCCCAGACAGAGCGAGTGAGACAGGAAACCATAACAGAGAGAAAGAGAGAGGAGCTTAGAGAAACCCTGCAAGGAAGTAAATTAGATAATTAAAAGGCATACTCTTCCAGATGAAGGAGAGGAAGAGGCCATACGAAGGAGGATTCACAATCTGTATTAGGAGCAGGAGGGATTACACCAGCAACATAACAGGGAGTAGAGAAGGGTCTCAGCAGGATGGAGGAAGAAATATATTGGAGGAGGTGTTGAGTGGAATATATAGGACAAGTCCCCTTGGGAGACTAGATTTTGATATCAGTGAAGACGATGAAGGTGATGATAGTGACAACACTATGTTAGAAGATAAAGAGAGAGAGGAAAGTGGAGAGGAGGAGGCACCACAAGCCCCTTCAACAGACATTCGGGTAGGGAAAGATAGTGTGGTTAGATTTGGAAGTACCAGTGAGAAGGCCAGAGCCAGCTGAATTCCCCAAACAGCAGAAAATGGAATCAAACAGTTTAGAAGAGAGAAGGCTTTAGATGAACAGACTGAGGAATTTACCAGGATGCAAGAGAATTAGTATGACAGACGTTGTGACAAAGACAAAGGATACGGTTGCACTTGGACAGGGCGATAGTGTACTGGAGACTTCCAGCCCTTTAAGATGAGTAGCAATACCCTGGTGATGGATGGGGATGCATATTTTAATCAAACATCAATAATTCAGACGACACAAATAGCTTGGCAAAAAGCTTGTCTATTTTAATGTAAGTAACTAAAACATGGAGTACAACAAACATCAGCTATCGCTCGATACTCAAAACTCTATAATTTCATAAAAAATATGGGTTCTTAAACCCAAAATTGGTCATAGCTGACGTGTTGACCTGCGTCATTACCAACGTCAACCTGTGTGGAAAACCTCTAAAACCTATCGGGAAGCAGGATTGGCTCTAAGTGAACTACTAAGTATAGGTGTAATATCTATGTAGAGTAACAGAGAGAAATAATTGGATAGTCAACAACAGGTGGGGCAACTAAGCCCTCCCTTGAAAATGGCCATAATGAACATCACTAAATGTACGACGTCCCATTGGCTACACAACTACAGGACCCCCAACTCCCTCGTCCTCTACAATTGGTTGGCTTCTAACCCCCATCAATAACTTTCCTCCTATGTGAGCAGCATGCAGACTGAACAACCAGGTGGGGGTGAGCTTGTCTCGAAACCAGCTTCCCACCAATTAAAAGTACACTCCATCATCACCTTAATGGTTCAGTGTCAATTAGTGTTTGAAGTTGGCCTTGAGTTTGTACTGTTCTAAGGGATTTTTTAAGGAGTATGGGTACTGTCTGGCTGTGTGCGTAGGTGTGATCTCCTCATGCATCCAACTTTCTTCCATCACATGACTGGACACCACGATTTGAGTCTTTTCTTGTATTTGATTTTATTCTCTAATAGTCCTCTGACGTCTTTTGTTTTCATTTGACCTTCTTGAACAGGAGCTTCTGTTCTTTCACGTTAATTGTATCCAATATCAGCCAATTCTAGTTCTGGTAAGACCTTGTCTCTCTTGGCTCATCCATCTCCTTAGCTGAACCATATTATGTTTAATTTAATTGCTTTTGTAACTGCGACACTGAATTGAGGCCTTCCTCATTGTTCAAGACTGCTATATACGGTATCAGGCAATAATATCCCAACATATATGGTAGCCGTAAATAATATTGCCGGGAAAATGTTGTGGCGATATTATTTGGGTGACCATATATATGGCGACAGGGGCAAACACAAAAAAAAATTTAATTTGGGGGTTGCGGGGGTGTCCCCCGCATGTTCCATGCAATAATGTCGCCACAAAAAACGACAATTTTTTGGCCATATTTTTGTATCGCGATATTCTTGTGGCAACATTATTACATGGAACCCTATATACGTAGTGGAACATTCATTCTTTATTCAATCCATATGTATCTATGAGGTATATATATATATATATGTATATGTTGGCACTTGCTGCAATCTATTTACTATAAGCATTTGGCTAGCTTTATGATTGCTTTGCTGCTTGCGTTTCGTTGCATCTGTTCACGTTTAAACTAACTAAGTATCTTCATTATGCTTATGGCATAAATATCTTCATCTTGATCCCAAGATGTCACTTGTCCTTAGTACTTCTTTGTTCTTTATAAATAGTCTGCCTCCCTGGTCTGGTTATCTTCTGTATAGAGTCGATTCAGTTTCGTATGATGTCACCATTCATCTTGGTCATTCAGTTTCTTTGTTTCATCAGGAATCACATTCAAATGGCCATCATATTGTCTTGGATGTAGGTATGTTTTCCTCAATGGGTATTTCACTTCCCATATTCTCTTAGGTGTAGGTATTCTTATGGGTACTGCACATCTTATGGGTTTGTTGCTCTTCTTCCTGCTTTCTGATTTGTGTAGTATATGTCACATACTTTGATTCATACTTCGCAGATAATGTAGGACGGGCAAGTAGAGTGGGGGTACTTGGCTCCTCCTCTACACTCCCCCATCTGGGCGATTTATCGACCACTCTCACATCGTCTTCTATTCCTAGACATCCTTGTCTGAAGAAATGCTTCTTAGGGACCCATATTTTTATAACTCCCTTCAGGCATCCAGCTGACTTCACATGCTCATCCTTGTTCCATGTCATCAGCGTGCACTGTCCACTTGGACTGCAGTAGATCCATCTTTCCACATACTTTCTGTGGTTCTTTGTATACAGCAACTTTTTTCCCTTGGGTGCATGGATACTAGACTTCACAACGTCTCTGATTTCTTTATCAGTCAAGTCTTTAGGCTTCCATCCTGGTTCGACATCGATCATGATCTTCATCCCTATGGCTTTCTTTGCTGTATTCTTACATTTCAAGATTATTATCTTTATCACACAAAATCCTAGCATCACTAATAATAGCAACGCTGCAAGAAATTTGAACATATCTGCCATCCATTGTGGAACCCATGAGAAAAGATTTCCAAACCAGCTGTCATCATCAATATCTTCTACTTCTTCCAACAGCTGGCCATGGAGTTTCGTCAGCATGTTTTTGGCCTCTGTCAAAGTTCCATTCTCGTCATTGTGAGAAGGTATAAATGTGCAACATGATTCTCCAATTTTGGCACAAACACCTCCATCCAGGGCTGTAATCATATCCAGGACATATCTGTTCTGGAGAGCCACTAGTCTTACAGCTCTCAGTTCTTATCTGATTACATCGAATCCTTTTATAGTTGTGTTAATTGTCTGCAGTAATTCCCATCTGGTGACTTGTAACCACTTGGTATTTGCTCCAACCTGGGTTCTTGGCATAAAGATCATTGCGAATACTGATGAGGTCTGGCTGAACAGCCTGTGTTCATATTGGATAGCATCAAAGGCTTCTATTGATTTAGCAGAGAAGTAATTCTCTCTCTTTGTTCGACATATCAGTTCCACAGATCTCCTTTTTCATAGATGAGCATCGGCTTTTGGAAAACTGTCAATGTTCAGGTCACCTTTAGGAATCACCAATGCAGGAACATGGGCATTCACTAATGTGCAAATTCCTCCCCAATCTTTAGGCAGTCTGATGTCGTCCACAGTTCTGATTTTCCCCGATTTTACTTGTACCATTGTTCCTGAAGCAAAACCTCAAACTTTCTAATGGCACTATCTGCAATGCTCCTCCTCTGTCTTCGACCCATGTCAGCAGTTTAGCGTGTCTTGGCCATAATGGCTTACTTCTAGTCTGCACGATGTCAATAGTAGGTTGATAACAGCCAATAACTACCCATGGTGTGCAGATCACCACTTCTTTTTCCCATCCGTCTGGTGATAGTACGGTTCCCCAAATTTGCATTTGTTCTCTGTTCTTCCATCTGTGAGCTTCTTCTGCAGATTTTCCTTTGACATCAAGTTTTTTGTTCACTTCCCACCTAATGCCAGCTCTTTTCACTCCAGGCTTCTCATATCTGATCACATAACTTCTCGTATTGGCTGTGTTTCTTGCCTTTATATCTTGTATGTAATCATCTTCATCCTGATCTGTCTTTTCAGTTGCCCATTTAAGAGAAGCATCACTTCCTATAAATTGACCTCTTGTTTTGCAAAATGCTATGTGTGTTAGGCAATGAGCTGCCTAGACATCAATTTCAATTGCTATGAAGATCTTTAACTTCCCCATGCTGTATGGCAGGAGTGCACATACGAAGCAGTCTTCATCTGACATCCTTCTTCCAACTTTTTTCATGTGTCAGTACCATATGTTGTTTCCCAAGTGTGCTGTGCTGTCAAGATAATCATTCAGTTCATAATTGTCTTCTTGGGTGCTTCTTTTAACTCTCAAAGTCTCCATGTAGTTTTCTACAACCACATCTCTCAATACATCGGTATAACTTCTTCTGGCTGGTTGATTTGCAGGAACATCCATCCGGGCTATCTGTGTAGACGAAAGTTCAGCAACTCTTTCGTTATCCCTCTGTCTTTTTCTTGCAATGGCTATAAACGGCCATATCAATTCTGCTATCATCTCTGCATGTGAATGTCTTATGGGACATGTGCTTGGGCTTCTTGTCACTGGACCAGGTGTGTCTACATGCATTATCTTTGTGGGCCCAACCTTTGTCAATCCCTTATTTTGCTTGTTTCGCCGGCATTCAAAAGTAGTGTTTGGAACAAGTGCTGTGTGTGATGTATTACTAATAACATCCATTTCAATCTCAGATATATGTCCATTCTTTCTAGGGACGGGAATGACTATGAATGGCCTGGGTTGTCTTGTAGTTGCCACGCCTACATTTTCCTTCTGTTCAGAAACATATACAGGAACCTTCGAATTATGTGCTCCTATATAAAAAGCAGTTCTAACTGTCATTGAAAGCAATATGAGTATGAATACAATACATGTGTAAACAATGCATGGGTAGGTAATCTTGCAGCATCTGCTTCTGGGGCAATTTGAACGTCTGTTCTCTTGGGCCAGCACAAAATTGCTGCTCTGATTGCCCATCTCGATCATTTGATGCTAAGGAAGGAAAAATACTTTTAATGGCACTGCATTTTTAGATTGCTTCTGGAAACTTGTTGTCTTCTGCAGAATTCGTCCTCGATCAACTAGCTGCTTTTTGGAACCAATTTCTCCACCAGTCGCGGTGGAAATGTTCCTTTGTCGTGAAAAAAGATGATTTCTGCGAGCGTCTATAAATTCTGCTTCATTAACCAGTTCCCAATCGATACCTCAAATCTGCTTCAGACCAGATGACATTATAGCTTCCCTGTCAGCATGAACAAAGTTTTAGGTTTTAGGTTTTATCACTTCCTCGATCTGTCCCTCGGAGGAAAGTTTCTACACAGCTATGTTATTTCTTTCAGAATAGATTGCTACCTTCCAGCATCACATTAAAATTTGTAGTATTTCTTGGGTCTTGAAGAAATGTCACTACACCCGTGTTTCTTCCAACGAGAGCGGGTAGTCTATGTGCTGTGTCGGGTGATGGGGCATTTGTGTTTTCCTCACTGAACTCAGACAACTTCAAAAACTCTTCAGTGATGATTATGAGTAATCATCTATCTTTTCGTTGTCAGTATTACCAAGAAAATCTGGAATGCTGCAAGTTCTCCCTACCAGTGTCGGATACGTACGTAATACCAACTCAAAATACTTATGTATCTGCCTAGAAAGGTCATCACTGGGTAATACCATGAGTAACTCCGAACAAGAGCTCTGTGTGGAAGGAATCAGGATACTGTATCCTTTTCGCATTGCTGTGTCCACGGTCAAAGTTTGGCATATCCTTATTCTTATCAAGGCTTAAGTGTGTCTCGGTCCAAATTTAATAAACCGTTTTCACTTTTCTTGTTATCAAGGCTTTAAGCATGCCTCAGTCCAAAGTCAATACCCTGCTGTGGCTTTCACAAATGCAGATCTTCTTTTACTCTGCAACTAGAATGCACAGAGTGTTCGAATGTGTCCTTTTACCCTTTTATTTATAGCTAAAAAGGGGAGTGTCCAACGTAAGCCACAGTTCAACTAAAAGTTCTTCAAGCTTTCCACTTGTCGGATTATGCGTCCTTCTTCCTCGTCATGGATCTCATCTGCACGTGTTGTGGTTCTTCCCCGATGTTTGTGGCTTCATCGCGGTGGGGTGTAACCAGAGGTGTCTCTCTGGCGTAGATTTTGGTGTCGCCCAGGAAGATCCAAGCTCACCTACCCTGCACTTTGACAGCAGATGGCATGACGTCCTCGACAATAAAAAGATTGTGAATGCAGGGCTCATCCCACTTTTTCCTTGTGTGATTATGAATCAGGATCTTGTCTCCTGGGCAGATTATTAGACCTAGAAATTCGGGAGTTTGGATTGTTGAAGCATATCCTTTTGTGTTCTTTGCTGGTTTACACCCTCGTGTCTGCAACTGTCCTGAAATCACAGAAAAACGAGATGTTAAACAGTTCAAGTAGTTTTGCAATTCACATCCTCACACTTCTGACGTTGGCTGAGCATCACTTCTAACTTAGGATGGAGGCATTTAAGGCGTTCTCATTCTCCTACCAGTCACAATCTCGTGCAGCGTAAAATGGTGGTCAGAACCTGGTTGGTTCCTTAATGCATACAATGCCAGTGGTAGGCAGTGCAACCACCCTTTTTTCAAAGTAAGCTTCAACTTAGCTATTCTTTCCTTTAACAGGCCATTGAGTTTTCACAGATAGCATTCCCTTGCAGATGATAAACCGAAGAAAACTTGTGCTTTATACCAACCAACAAAGTGATCTGCTCGAAAACTGTATTAACAAAGTGATGTCCATTATCCGATCTATTACTTCACACACCCCCCATCTGGGAAACACTTCCTGCACCAAGAACTTGGCTGCGCAGGTAGAGTCTGGGTGTGTACATGGACCTGCCTCTATCCAGCTGGAGAAAGGACATAGCACAACTAAAAGGTATCTGTATCCATTACAAACTTGTATCATGTCCACATAGTCGATATGCAAGTGCTGAAAAGGACCATTGGGTCTTAGGATGACCCCCCTCACTATGCGTAGTGTATGCCCAGCTGTGAATTGCTGGCAAATAATACAATTTACCATAAAAAAAATGCAACGTGTTCAGTTAGGTTTGGTACAAACCAATCCTCAGCAATGGTTACAGCAAAATTCTCCATAGTTGTATGTGCTGGGTAGTGTAGCTGTTCTAGCGCTACCCTTAATAAGGCTATAGGTGTGAGATGTTCTAACCCACTAGTCTATGCCCTGCAATATCATTGTGTGCTGTTTTCATCAAAAACAACAGGACAGCTGCCAATCCATTTTGCCTATGTCAGTGGTAACACAGAAGACCACTGCCAAAACCTATCATTGGGCTGCCCACAGAGTAAAATGAAACTACTTGAAAAAGCAGTGCTGCATTGCAAGGGAAACCCAGAACTGCTTTATAAATCAGTTTTTCGTGGAGGCCACCAGGGGGCGCGCAGGTGATGGCAGCCTGAGCGTTGCTCTCCCGCCGTACTCGGGCCGTTGAAAGGGATTGAGCCCCCCCGGACCCCCCTGGCGGCAACACAGTTCTGGATCGGCTGCTGGAACCCCCCGCGCCCCTTTTGAGCGAAAGAGCGGACTCTGGGGGCATCGGGAAGCGGGAGAACGGACGTCACGGCCCAAAGCGACGGAGCGAAGGGAGGGCCTGGAGGGGTGATCCCTCGACTGCGGACCCGCAGCGTGGGCGTTGCCCAGCAAGGCGGGGGATTCATGAGCCCGTGCCCGAGGAAGAGACAGACGACAGCGATAGAGGTCGAGGACCCGGAGGGCTTCCACCCCACGACCCCTCCACCCGAGAAATTATCTGGCGCTCACTTCTGGTAGGTGGAGGCCCCTGCGTTAGGCCGCAGGGTGCGTGCCCGCCTGCAGTCCCCCAGGACTTTACAGGACTCGGGTGTGAGGCCCCCACACGGTTCTGGTGGGGCGTGTGCCCGCCTAAAGGTCTCCTCCCACCGCGCGAACCCATCCACTAGGCCCCGGGGGGCAATCCCCTCGTCCCGGAGCCGGTGGGGGACAGCGAAGCAGGAACGGGAAATGCCCGTATGAACTGGCGGGAGACCCTGCAAACCTTTCGCTACGAGGGGGCTGGTGACAAAAACGAGAACCCCACAGACCACGGGAGCATGGCCCATTCGGAATCCCCGACACACTCTGCAGCAGCTATGGAGAGAGGATTCGCATCCATACTCCAGGAGATCCGGGATATGCGATCAGACATTGCGCAGAAACTGGAAAAAATGGACAACATGGTGGACAAGGTGGAGGACAGGCTCTTGCAAGTGGATACCTATCAGTTGTCCTCAGCTACGCAGGAGGTGCAAATGAAGATGCAGCTGGCGGCCCTGGAAAAGAGAGACGAGGAAAGGGCCAGGCAAATGGACGACTACGGAAATAGGGAAAGGAGGAACAATCTCAGATTTTTTGGGGTTCCCGAAGTGGAGGGGGAAACAGAGAGAGACTTAACCCGTGTGGTGCGAGACATAATCACCCTCCTAATTCGCTGAAGAGATGACCACGGAGCTGACATTTGATCGTGTGCACAGAGCGGGCGGTAGGGCAGCAGGGGGCCCCCGCTCGATCCTTGCGTGATTTCACTATTATACGGACAAGGCAAAGGTCCTGGAGGAGGTAAGAAAAGCGGGGGTGATTTCCTACAACAACGCAGAGATCTCAATATTTCAAGACCTTTCCGTCTACACCTTGGCGAAGCGGAGAATGTGCCGCCCCCTCACGCAACTGTTGAAGGACAAAGGGGTGCGCTACAGATGGGGGTACCCATTCTCCCTGACTTTTGAATACATGGGCCAACGGACATCGTTAATCACAGAAGAGGATATAAAAGGGGCCATTCAGGATTACGTGACGGAGTCTTCCCCCAGAAGAGGCCCGGTGGGCCCGGCAGCGATTGGGGAGGGGACCTCGGACCGTCCTGGGTCCAGGAGGAGGAAAACCGCTCGAGAAAATACAGGAAGCTAAACACCCCACCGTCCGGGAGGGAGTGGGTGCGCAATGACTCAGAGGACTGAGGATCGGGGCGACCCGTCCGCTTGAGGGACGGGACCCGACGCAATGATGGTCCTGATGAACAAAGATTCCCCCAGGACAGCAAGTAAGATGGGGGCGACAGTGGGGAAGAAACAGAGGGTGGGGGGCTCATAACAAAGAGCTTGGATGTGAGTGCCCGGTCGGGAAGGGCAGTCTGGTGGTCCGGCCTAATGCCAGGTATGGCGGAACTAATTGGCTGGACGCCGGGGAGGGGGGAGGGGGTGACAAAGGTAGTTGGGGGTTTCTGGTTGGGGAAGGGGTTCGGGCACGAGTTGGGGAAAGGTCCAAATAATGTCCTAACAATGAGACTAAGGGAGCGAAAAGGGAATAGTGATGCTAGGCAGGTGCCCAACAGATCTGGCGACTTAGATTATGGCTGACTTCCAAGCGGCCCTGGGAGTGGGCACCCTGAATGTGCGGGGCTTGAACACCCCCACCAAGAGGTCCCTGGTTTGCCGAGAATTCAGGAGGGCTAAGCTGGACCTGTTGTTTTTGCAAGAAACACACTGGGCGAGAAGGAAACAACCCAAAATGAGAGGAGGGGGCATAGGGGAGGTTTTCCATGCATCCCACAAGGGGAAGAAAAGAGGAGTGGCCATCCTGGTTGCCAGGGATGTCCGCTTCACTAGCGAAGCCACCCTACAGGACCCTGAGGGCCGTTTTCTATTGGTGAGCGGCACCTTACAAGGATCCCCCCTGACCCTGGCTGTGGTGTACGGTCCGAATGATGGCCAGGCCCAATTCTGGGAAGGAGTAAAGGAGAAGCTCAAGCTATTTGTACGGGGCATGTTGGTAGTAGGGGGAGATTTCAATATGGTGCTGGACCCATCTTTGGATAGGAAGCGGGTGGGCCCCCAGACCCGCGGATGAGTCCATGGCACGCACCTTCCGGAGGGTGAACGAAGAGCTGGGCCTGGTAGACTCAATTCCCACCCCCAGAACAGGAATCCCCTCTTTTTCATACTACTCGGCCATCCACGCCTCGTTTTCAAGGATAGACTATATTTTGGTGGACGCGACCCTTCGCCCGTATGTGGCAGGCTAAAGGGTCGATCCCGTACCCTGGTCGGACCATGATACCGTGGGGGTTACAATATCGGGGGTCTGGCGGAAAGAACGCCGAGGCCGTTGGAAATGCAACAATGCCCTACTAAAGGACGAGGTCCACGCCCAAGAGATCGCAGACGCCATACCAGAATTTTTTTAACTAAACAACAATGGGGAAGTGGGCACACACACGCTCTGGGACGCCTTTAAGGCGACTCTACGGGGTGTTCTTATCCAAAAGGGCGCATCGGCAAAAAGGGTGAGAGATGCTCAGGAGAAGACCCTCTGGGAAAAAATTGACCGACTCCAGCCGGGGGGCTCCCCTGACCGAGAGCCGGAACGCGACCGTGTGGCCGCCCTGGAGGATTACAGACTCCAGCTGAAGGACTTACTCCTCCACAAAACGGAGAGAAGTCTTCAGATGGTCAAGCAAAAGTGCTATGAGAAAGGGGACAAAGCGGACAGGATCCTGGCCTGGAAGCTGAGGGAGGTCCAGAGGAGCAAAATGGTGAAGGAAGTGAGGGACACTCAGGGAACTCTGGGTTGCTAGTCTTCCCACATTGGAGAAGCCTTTCACCGATATTATGAGAATATCATCCGAATATGATGGGGGATCTGCTCCGATAGAAGATTTCTTGAACTCAATCCAACTCCCTACTTTGTCTAGGGAGATGTCTGAGGGTCTGGAAGAGCCAGTGACCGTGGAAGAGGTAGACTAGGCGATAAGCGGGATGAAAGTGGGAACCACCCCCGGGGATGACGGGTTTTCCGCTTATTTTTACAAAAGATTCCGATCCTCTTTAATCCCGTACCTAGTGAGAGTCATCAACTCTGTGCTAGAGGGGGAAACTTTCCCCGATTCCATGATGGGGGCTATGATCGCGGTGTTATCCAAGGAGGGGAGGGACCTTGCAGAGTGTGCATTTTACCGCCCCATATCACTGCTAAACATTGACGTTAAGATTCTGGCCAAGGTGGTGAGGAGACGGATAGAGGGTATATTGCCAAAGTTAGTCCATGGGGATCAGGTGGGCTTCATCAGGGGAAGGCAGGGTTCGGACAACATACGTAAAACCATAGACCTATTCCACTTCGTCGGAGCTCAACGCAAGTGTCCTCTCCTTAGATTCGGAGAAAGCGTTCGACAGGGTCGAATGGCGTTAAATGGATCTCCTCCTGAGGAAGATGGGTTTCGGGACCCACATCATGAGCTGGGTAACGGCACTTTACAGAGCTCCCACGGCAAGGGTCCAAGTGAATGGGGAGATGACCGATGCCTTCCCCCTCTCTCGAGGGACAAGACAGGGGTGTCCCCTCTCCCCCCTGATATACGTCCTCACGATAAAAGCCCTGGCCATAGTGATCAGAGCACATCCAGGAATTAAGGGGATCAGCAGGGGGGAGGTGGAATTTAAACTCTCCCTATTTGCAGATGACATCCTGGTTTACCTCGTAGACCCTAGCTCCTCACTCCCCCCTCTGTTGAACCTGGTGACCGAGTTTGGATGCTTTTCGGGCCTGAAAGTCAACGCCTCGGAATTAGTCCTGCTCCTTATGAGACTCTGGGACCCGGTGCTAGACCCCTGAGACAGGCTTCACGGGATCGAAATGGGGAAGGCCGAAATTCGATATCTGGGGGTTCTCCTCACTCGAGACCTAACTAAACTGGCTACTGCGAACTACGACCCCATAATAACAGGGATTACATCAGATCTGAGGAGGTGGGACGGGATGATCCTCTCCTGGTATGGCAGGATGACGGCGGTTAAAATGAACGTACTTCCACGGCTCCTATACCTTTTTACAGCCCTTCCGACCAATGTCCCAGAGCAGGCTTTTAGGGCTCTCCAGAATGCTATCCAGGACTTTATATGGCAGGGGAAAACCCCGAGAACCAGGAAGACCACACTGACATTGCCAAGGGAGGAGGGAGGGTTTGGGTTGCCGGATTTCCATTTGTACTTCCGCGCCGCCCAGCTCCGAGTGCTATTGGAACACATGAAGAAGGAATGGGGACGTACTGGTCATACCTGGAGGATATGGACACTCAACCCCCTGAAGGTCCGCGACCTTGTGTGGGCTCCACGAAGAACAATCCCGAGTCATTTGAAAACCCACCCGACCTTGGGGGTTCTCTGGGACATTTGGAAGGAAGGGCCTCAGACAGCGTTCCTCACTACATGGCCGTCCCCGATGACCTCCCTCTGGGGCCACCCCCTCAACCTGGGTAATAAGGGATTTAGGTCATCCCAAACCTGGTCGGACAAGGGATTGGAGTGGGCAGGGCAGATGTTCAGGGAGGGTGAATTCCTGCCTTATGAGGAACTAAGGGACGCGCTCGGCCAGGGATCCCTAACCATCTTTGAGTACCTCCGCCTAAAGGGCATTCTATGTGATCAGTCATGGGGCCCCAATCTGAGTAGACAGCTAACCCCCTTTGAAAAGTTCATAGATACGGCGACCTCAAGGAAGGGGGTGGTATCTTCGATGTATAAAATCCTCAATACGTACGACCTCCAGGGAAGGAGAAACTTTCACACGTTCTGGAATGACCTGGCGGGAGAGGAGATTTCAGAGGACTCCCGGTCCAGATTATTCAAAATTGCCTTTCATGGGAATCTATTTACCGCCGATATGGAACACAACTTTAAGGTACTGCAGGGGTGGCATAGGGACCCAGTGAAATTCTCTAAGCTGTTCCCGGCGGTATCCCCGTTGTGCCCGAGGGGATGTGGTCAAGCAGGCTCCAGGAGCCATATGTGGTGGCACTGTCCAAAGGCTCAAGTGTACTGGGGGTCAGTGAGGGACTGGATGGCGGAAGTGATAGAGGAACACTTACCTCAAAATCCCCTGACAATGCTACTGGGCCTCCCCCCGGAGGAAACGGAAGTACGCCGATACCCAAGGATGTGGGAGACAATGTTGCAGGCGGGTAGAGTAGCCCTCGCACAAAAATGGAAAAGCCTGGAGCCCCCTTCTAAGGAAGATTGGATGCAAAAAGTAAAAAACATGTTTGTGATGGACAAAATGACTGCCATGGTGAACAATGACATAGGCTCATTCCTCACGAACTGGTACGGAGTACAACAAACTTGGGGATGGGAGGTCCATTGAATCCTGGGTGGGGAGCTAGGTCCCAATGGGGCAAACCAGACTGAGAGCTGTGAAAAAAAGACAGGGAGTCCCGGTACCCGGGAAAGGTGGCTTCAGGCCTGTCGGAGTCATGGGCGCTAGCTGCATCACACCCGAAGAGATGGAGAGTACGATAAAAGTCTCCCGGAACAACAGACTTGGTTTGGACATGGGTCGGGGGTGGGTACAATTTGGCGTGGTGGGATAGGGGGGAGGAGGGGGTTTGGGGAATGTTTAAACACTGTTTTGTAAACCTGAATAAAAATTGTGAAGTTTAAAAAAGAAAAACAGTTTTTCCTTGGCTGTGGAAAGTGCAAAAATCATGGTTCCCAAACATCACAAAAGATCCAACATCCTTGTTGGGTGTTAAACATCACTTTATTTAAAGAATTCACCTAAGCACAACGTCAGGAGAAACACCTTTCATCATAAGAAAATCAACATTCAAAGGTGCTTGCTTGGAAAAAATATGTCAGAAATGGGCACAGTACCGCCGCTCGCCTGTGTCAGAAACTGGCATTTACTTAACCTGTCAGTTTAAACTTGTACATTAAAATCAAAGTGTGGAAAAGAAGAGACTTCCCATCAAAAGCAATAGAGGTTGATATAATTCAATCCCATGTTTTAAAAAGGCTGGAATTAAGAGATTTGTGGCTATATTTTTAAAAAATGTAAATTATATTTTAGAAAAAGACTATTTTAAACAATATTTTAAAAGTGAGTTAAAGCCAGCCACACTGGACTTCAAAACAAAAGAATCTTCCCCCCTGCTCTCTGCTGAGGAACTGACAGGGAGTTGAAAAAGGAAGTGGGAGGGGACTTTGGCATGTTGCTCTGACAGGAGACAAAAGACTCCCTTGACTGAAAAGAAATGCAAATTTGGGAGTCGACAGAAACCAGCTGCTGGCACGAAGAGGCTCAGGTTGCTCTTGGCTCAGCCAAACCTTGGAGGCGGGGCTAGACTGAAATGTGTATCTGAAACTGTAGAAAATATAGTTTTGAGAAAAAGACTCATAGAAAACTGTCCCAAAATTGTAAAAATCTGAAATGTATAGGTTGTTAAAATGAAAATGTTGCTCATAGTTTGAAACTACTCTGGAATCTGTGCGATGTTCAGAGACAGAACTATCAAAATGTTGACTTTGTAGCAGTTGTGATAATGCTAAAAATATGAAACTTCACAGGATTATGCCCAGATGTTATGTGCATGTATGTGGAAAAATCTGTACAGATCTGGCACTGGGTAACCAACCAAAAGCACAAAAAACTGTCATTTGGGAACCGAAACTCTTAAGAAGATGGGACTTTGACGAATGCGTGCCTTATTTAATTTGGGATGTAAATATGTATTATTAGCAAGTTGGTGATACTGTAAATATGCTTTATATGAAAAATATATTTTCTGTGTAGAAACAAAGGGAGGTTTTTCCCTGGACCATAAACACAGCGTTTCCTTCTCAAATCAGGAGAGAGGGAATACTTTGACCAATCAGTTTCCTAGAGGGTGGGCTTAGTATAATCACCCCCTTGGGAAATACATAAATAGGGACTGTTGAGGACCTACACACACATTCACCCATCAACTGATTTACTGGCGAAGCGCTATGCAGGAAGAACCCAGAACAAGACTCCAGAACTCTGAAAGCAGAAGGCCCAAATCCAAAGCTGAACCTTTCTCAGCTGGCCTTTAAAATCTTGCAACTTGATTTTAACCGCAAACTTCCAAGGGGCATAATAAATTCAACAGATGGGCTGTGCTGTTTTTCTGGTTCTTGCCAAGAACCCTTGCTATTACCCAGAGATCCAAACCAGTAGAGCAGAGCTGTAATCCAGAACCAACCCGTCAGATCCAGTACAGGAGGCCGTGCAGAGACAGAGTGCCGTACTGAAAGCAGAACCAAGAGCCTGTATCCTGTCCGGTGGCTAGCAGATTCCAGTCCAACACCCTTGACCAGATCCTGACGGGCCTATTCCAAAACCATAGTTGTGAGTATTTAGCATAGAATTGTCCATAGCCAATCTCTTATCCTTAATTAACCCTGTCAAACCCATTCCAACATATCCAGACTGCTTTGTAAAATCTCTTTTGTTTGTTCTGAATCTTTCCCTCATCCATATAATCCTGTGATAATTGTAGTGATAAATCATCTTTGCGCTAATATAATTGCTGAAGAAAGCAAAGTGTCGCAGCGGGCAAAGATCAGACCGAGGCGCCTCTGGACTGGTGGCTGTACCGTTGGTATCTCGCATCTTCATAGCCCCCTAGTGTAAAGCCAATCCTTGTTTGTAATCTTCAAAAGTGCATCTTTCATTTGAAATCTTGACTCTTTTTGAGAAAAATCGACCTTTACTAAAACCTTCATAACTTCCGGTCCGTTCATGCTAGGAATGTCATATTGAAGCTAACATCCTGAGCTTTCCAACAAACTCAAAACTTTATTCCTTATAGTTTTGCCTCAATCGCACTTAACGCACGCGGAAAAGTTTGCAGCGATTCTGCATTTGGCTCAATTTCATCCCATATAAAACAGCTATTCTATGCATTTAACCTCTGAATTCAGTTTTCAATCTGCTAGTCATTCAACCATCGTTGCTAGTGTCTACCTGGAACTATCCAAAGCGGCTCCCACTAGTTCTGAATCCAATTTACCGAATTAAAGTCATTTTTCAGTATTTTTCCTATTCATTGCAAGCCACATTCTAAAGCAATTGACCTGTTTTAAAATCATTCCTGTTTTTCTCTAAGCTTGCTGGGGGAATTGGGATTGAAACTGCATTTTTAGAGTGTTTATTCCTTAAACCTGTTTTCTCTCCTTCCATCTCTATATTGCATATTAGGGGGGGATTGAGTAGTATCAAGGGGAAAGAGTGATTACATTGCAATCGATTGAATTCATATCAAGTTTTATTTCTGTGCTGCATATATTCCTATCATTGCATTTCATTGAACCCAACCAAAGTTTATTCTATTAAGTAGAAAAAGAAGGTCAGGCGTGCACTCTGGTTCCAAGTCATTTAATCCTGAAATGTAATACTTAAAGTTTATTCTATGCTACATTATTCTTCTCATCCATACTCCTATTGATTAAAGAGATTGTTGATTGAAATATAACCCATTGCTGATCATTGTATAAATATTAATAGTGTGATATCTAGATATTGCTCAAATTCATAAAAGTGTGATATATATATTGTTCAATTCATAAAATAAATCTTTTAACTTTGCAAAACAACCTTCTTCTTGGTTCAGTGAGACCGGGGGGATTCAAAGAGAGGGATGTGATATAAGGGTACATCATTCAGAAATAAAATAACTTTAGAAATAAAAATATATAATTAAGGGTTCCAGCTGGGCATCACACACTAGGCATTGACTTAGGTGGAGTGCTGGGTTGAAACCACTTACAGATGCATTACTGGTTTACCAGTGCTGTCTTGTTGCCACAATGCTTCAGAGGGGTTTAAAGAACACTTCCATAACTTATTTTCCTCTTGTGGTGCCTCCCCTTGGAGCTCTACTATCTCTGTTTTAGGCATATGATTGTATCACTCATCCACACTTGTCATTACAGTCATTTTTTTTCATTCACATCACTGGTCTGAACATTCATCATCCCTATATCTGTATTTGCCATGCGCTTGGCTTCAGCGTCTACTGCTTGATTTGCGCGCAAGATAAAATGTGTCCCTTTTGTGTGAGCTGCGCATGTAACCACTGCTAAGCCCACTGGGAGTTGTAGTGAATTAATGAGCCTATCCAATAAGACTGCGTGCTGCACTGGTGTGCTCTCCACTCGGAGGTAGCCCCTCCTTTTCCAGTGCGCTAATACTGCGTGCACCGTCAATGTCACATAGGCGGTATCGATGTACACTGTCACTTCCTGGTCTGCGTGATTCTCTAGTGCGAGTATCAATGCCAATAATTCTGCAGCTTGCGTGGAATAATGTGATGGCAATTTAGTACTCACAAGCACTCAAAATTCTCCATTTGTCAAATGTTTCACTACCGCGGTACCTGTATATCTTTGCCCATCATTTTGATCGATCCTTGAAGAACCGTCAATAAAGACAATCTCTCGGCCTGCGAGTGCATTCTCTTTTACTCTAGGAAACTCATCACAGAACTCTTCATAGTTCGCACATTTGTGTATGGGTTCTCCTTCGGTAATAGGCCCAGCTATAAACATAGCTGCATTCACTATTTTATATTGGACTATTTTAATCGCTGGTGGTGATATAATTACCCCATAGGCAGAAGCCCTTTGAGTAGTGAACGTGTCTTTTGGTTTTTCTAAGATTGCAAATAATGCATGTTCAACAAATAATGTCATGGAGCATCCCATCACTATGTTTGTGGCCTTCTCTATGGCAAACGTGGTGGCTGCCAAACTTTGTTTGCATAGAAAATGACCTCTCATTACTGGGTCCAAAATTCCATTGTAATATGCAAGGGGTTTATACCCCAATGTAGTTCTCTGTCTGAGTACTGCTGTCATAAAAGTACCATCTGTGTGTGAGAATAAAAAGTATTCCTCTGCATAATTGGAATTCCCTAAAACTGGAGCTGTGCAAATGGCTTTTTTCTATTCGTCAAATCCGTCTTCCATTGCCTCAGTCCACACGATTTTCTCTTGTGTAGCCTGTGCTTTCTTTAAGGTGTGTAAGAGCGGCCTAGTATACGAGCTGTAGTCAAAGACCCATGGGGCCTCATTAGGACTCCGGCGCTAAACCATGGTGCTATTAGCACCATGGTCCATGCCGGAGTCCGCCATGGCGGAATGGGGAATTACCACCCCATTCTGAGGTTGGTGGGGCGGTAATTCCCCATGCCGCCATGGCCCTTCCCCATTCCCATTTTTGCCCCATAGGGCTCAATGGGAATGGGGAAGGCGCTACTGTAATGATCACCAAGGTCCCTTTGCAGGTCCCTACTTTAACGGCTGGTAAAACCAGCCGTTAAGGTCGGGTCCAGCAAAGGGACCTCGTAATTAGGTGCAAGGTGTTTAACGGTGCCGCAGCCTTTTACGGCGCCGTTAAACACTTAGCGCCTGGGTCATAATGAGGCCCATGGTCTGACATAATAACCTAGTCCAAGAAAACTCTGCATCTGTTTTATCGTGTATGGCTTACCTGTTTTTAGAATAGACTCAGCTCTTTCAGGAGTAACTTTCCCTCATGTGAAAACAATTGGCCTATGTACAACACTTCTTGTTGACAATATTGTAACTTTTCCCTGTCAACCTTCTATCCTTTGTCAGCAAGTGTAATCATTAGCTGAACAGAATCGCGTCTGCACTCTTCCTCTGTGGTGCTGCAAACTAAAATGTCATCTATGTATTGCAACACAACGCTTTCTAAAGCAATATTGCTCAAGTCCATCTGGAGAACTCTATTAAATATTGATGGGGACTCACACTACCCCTGGGGCAGCCTCGTGCTTTTTGATCGCACTTGTCTAAAAGTGAATGATGTCAAATCTTGTGAGTCTTTGTGCAATGGGATTAAGAAAAATGCATTTTTCAAGTCAATCACAGTAAAATATCGTGCATGAACAGGTATATTACATAGAATTGTGGACAGGTTAGCGACTAGAGGGAACTCGGCCTCTACAATCTTGTTTATCGGGTGTAAATCTTGAATTAGTCTCCAAGACCCCCCTTTTGATTTTTTTATCTGGTAAACTGACGTTTTACACAGTGACTCTGATGTCACTAAGATACCTTGGTCCATCATGGCGGAAATCGTCTTGAAAATTCCCTCATCTGCCTCTCGAGACATGGGATATTGCCGTACTCGAGGAAAAATTGCTCCTGGTTTCAATTTAATCTTCACTTCTCCAACTCCTTTCAGTAAGCCTACGTCATAGGGGCCAGTGGTCCATAATGAAATTGGCACTTTCGCCATACCTTCATAAAAATATTCAGGACGCTTCTTTGCTAGCATCATTCTCTGCAGGATCTCTCTCTTAATCGCTTTGACCCAATAAGTAATGCACATTTCAAATATCACAAAATCGTCAGATCTGTCATCTCCAAACAAATCCTCATCAGTGACGTCAGGCACTCTGCAGCCTTCCTCAATGGCAATTACTGAGCTCCATCGTCTACACCTATCATCAGTTGCATCAAGCAAAGCCATATTTCCTTCGACTATAGCTGCTTCTATGGCTAAGGGGAACATTTGCCCCTCTTCTTCATCCATAGGTATCTGTGGTCTAAATAGAAACTAATCTGGTATTTTCATGGTTCTGCCTACTAGGCCTGGCAGCCATGTTAACAAAATACGTATCCCATAATGGAACACTTTAGGTTCCAACAGTTTTGCTCTAGGCGCTACTTGTCCTGCGTATGCCCTGATCATTTCGCACACGTTTAAATAATGCATTCTTGGTGTTGAGCATACTATGCCATTGTCTGTAAATGAAATGGTCATATTCATCTTCGTCATCAAATCTTGTCCTAATATGTTGACAGGTGTTTGCCTCAAGTAAAGCAGTGGCACCTTCATGTCATACTCTCCTATAGAGTCTGGTAATTCTTCTGCAAAAGGAACACAGCTCATTGCTCCTGTAAAGCCCTGAGTATTTACTGCATCGCCAGACATAAAAAAAATGTGCCCTCATGTATGCACAAGCGTCTTGCACCCATGTCCACTAAGAAGGAGTAAGCTTTGCCGCCTATAATTACGTCTATCCTTGGCTCCTCACAAGGATTCGGCGTAATAGATATGACTAAACACATCAGGTCTCCCAGTGAGCTGTCCTATTGCGAGTACAGCCTCACTCCATAACTCGTGAATGGATTTCCTCCATCAACAGTAACACCTTCTATTCTACGCGTCATAGGTTGCTCTGTGTTTGTGTTCTGCTGAAGTTGCATAGGAGATTGCTGCAATTGTCCTTGCGGTTGATTACCTGTCACTTGCTGTGGTTGCAAGCCTTGCTGCACTCTCGGTGCTTGCTGCTGCACTGTTTGATCTTGCGCAACTCCATTTCCACTCTTCTGCAAATATGCAGGTGGATTTGGAATTCCCTGTCTTGAAAACTGAGCATTCTGTACCATCCCTTGGCTCCTACACATACGAGCTATGTGCCCTGTCATTCCACACATCCAACATACAAGCGGTTGTCTTCTCATATGCCCATTTTGCATGTTTTGATTACCATTTTGCATATTCTGAAAGCCTTGGTGCCCATTCTGAAAACCTCTCTGATTATTCTGCCAATGACCTTGATTACCTTGCCAACCTCTCGCTTGATATCCCCTTCCTCTTAGAGCATATCCATTATTTGTCTGATCAAATTGTCTTTGGTTGTTTACTTGCGGCAAAGGTACTGTTTGCTGCGGGTTTGATCCAGCCACGTTAGTTAACATTGCCCCTTCAATGGAGTACTTAGATAACTTTTTCTGAACTAGCTTTGCTTCTTCACCGATGGTCAACTGAATTTCCCACCATGGTTTTGCTTCTATCCCCACTAATTTCTTGTGCTGTTTTTCCACCTGCTCTGGTAGCCCTTGGCATAATATATGATAATATACAGGTATAGACTTCCCCCAAGCCTCACGTGTTTCAAGCGCCCATGCGTCTTGAGAACTTTGAATATAAAGCAACAGATCCTCTCCTACTTTCATTTTTCTTGTCATTATAGCTCCCATAACGGACGTGTCCGCATATAGCACTCGAAGCGCTTTCCAAATCGCTGCTCTACAATTATTAAACGGTGCTCCATCATGCACACTATAGACTGTAGTCACACCAGGGTATCCTGCCATGTCCATACGTCATCAGCTCTTTCACCAAGTATGGCAACTAGAAGACCTTTAATATCCCCTATAACTAATGTATTCACTCCCGTAATTTGTTCGAACTCATGTATCCATTTTCCAGCACCGAATGTTAAATTCAGGAGTTTACATTTTAAGTTTTCTCTGTCCGTCTGGGGCCTTGGTATATACTGTGGCCTGGCTCTTCCTTTTTCTAACAAGAAGAACTGTGATGCTCCAAACTCATTCTCATCTCTCACCATTTGTCTATCTACTGCTTGGGTAATATTCCCACATCGCCGTCTACCTGGCAATGACCTTAGCCTGCTTACATAGGGTGGGGACTCCCCCCTCTGACCATGGGGCTGCCCCTTATGTCGGTCTGACTGTGTCAGTGGCTCTGATGCCTTAGACATAGGTTTTTTAAATCTGACCATCTCACTTCTTTATCCAAAGGCGGATGTTCTTCTAGCTCACATATAAAACTCCTAACCTCCCTCGAGTAGGGAAACCTCCCTCGAGTAGGTTTCCCTTTCTTCGTCTGATACTTCTTGTGCCCAACTCGTGCAACTCCTCTCATAATCTTTATTTAATGTTTACCTCTCTAAAGACAGCTCCTTCTGTCTCGTACTACAGGAGGCTTCCTCCGTATCATACAACCGAGTACTCTCAAGATGCTAATTTTTTCCCTTCCTTTGTGCTTCTTTCTGGGCTTGCATTTCTTGATATTTTATCGATTGTTTCCCCAATACTTTGCAAGTCAAATTCGTCTTCTAGATTTACTCTAGACGTGCCTGGAAATGGCTCGGAATTGTGAAGGAATTCCTCTGTGTCTTCCCACTCTACCTGTGGATTGGGATCTCTTACTTCCCTTTCCAAATACTCAAGATCACATGCTCTCTGTCTCCTTTTGCATTCCATGTCATCATCGACTTCTTTGCGCTTTCTCGCCTCTTCTCTTATTCTATCTTCCTCTTTCTTTTTCATATTCCTTTGTTCATTTACCCTTCGCTTTTCCTCATCCCTTCGCCTTTGTCTTCTTTTCTCTCTTATCCTTTCCTGTTCATCGGCTTCTATTATTTTCTTCTTTAACTTCTCCTTTTCATCGGCTGTCGGCTGTTCTTCTGTTATTATCACGCTTTCTTTGCTCTTCTGCTCTCTCTTGTTTTTTAACTTGCTCATCTTGATATAACTGTTCTCGTCTTTGTCTATCTTTTCTTCTCACTCCTTCATCTTTCAATCGTTCCTCCCTTTCTTTGTCTTTTCTTTTCTATCTTGTTCGTCTTGATCTCCCATTTGCTTTACATATTTGATGTTTTTACCATTGAGTTTAAGTAAAATCTGACCTCCCAACCATTTGTTCTGTACGAGCACTATCTCATCAGTTTTATCCTTATCTCCCTATTGGAACTTAAGCTAATTCCCTTAAGAAAGTCTTTAAACATACCTCGTCTTATCGCGTCCCTCCTTGTCCCTTGGGACTTTGGAGGTGATATCTTTCTCTGTGTTTTTCTCTGGGCCCTCGTCACTACTTTGCGTAGGTGATTCATATGACGGATTGCTATATCCCGTTGCTGCTTTAAGTTCTCTTCATGGGTATAATCCTTCGTCTTTCTTAATCTCATCTTTCATTTCAGACGGGGCGGGCAGAGCAGAAGGCTCTTCACCCCCCTCTTTGCATATATTGGGCCTGATCTCGACTTTGGCGGTAACCCTTAAATCCGGCAGTAGCGCTATTACCGCCGGATTTAAGGGTCTGCCAAATCAGGACTTCGGCGGATTTCGCCCCAGCTCTGAGCTGGGGGGAAATCCACCGAACATTTGCGCTATTACTGCCGGCGGGAAATCCGCCGGCGGTAAGAGTGTGAAAATTCCCCATTGAGCCCAATAGGGAATGGGGCATTCCCGAATGGGCTCAATGGGGAATGGGGATTAACATTACCGTCAAACTCGTGATCCGACGCTATTAGCGCTGGGGAGTTCGGCGGTAGGGCTAATACCGCCGGTGGTATTACCGCCGCTTTGACGCCAAAGTCGTGATCAGGCCCATTGAGTATCCAATCTAAAGGAGGCTCCTCCTCCTTCTCATGTTCATACATTTTCCAAAGCTCTAGACTCGCTAGGCACTTTTCTAACTTTTGTTCCTGTTTATGCGGCATGTGAATATGTCATCATATGCTGTAGAACTGTTCTCGATA
Organism: Ambystoma mexicanum; assembly: GCF_040938575.1. NCBI lineage: Eukaryota > Metazoa > Chordata > Amphibia > Caudata > Ambystomatidae > Ambystoma > Ambystoma mexicanum. The sequence goes on from NC_090928.1 coordinate 677,569,266, forward strand.
ATGACTCGCCTTGGGGCCACGGCAAAAAAATGTTGTCTGCCGTCCTTTGAACCCATTCTACACTGTACTGTTTAAGCGTGTGCTTTGGTAGCTGTTTGCAAAGATGCAGAAATGGCGTAACTTGTTCCATTTCTAACTTTTACTTCTCTTTTTATTACCACTTTGCTTATGCTTCAGTTACAGTTTTCAATTTTATGTTTCAATCAATATACACTTATGAGTGAGCACCAATCGTCGCAAGCTCCAATCCTGTCACAATGCAATTTCTTACTTTGACCTTGCTAACAAATAACCAGTTTAATCTTAAAATAATCACTTTTCACGTCTTAACTTCACGTTTCTCTATTAAAACATTTATTTTTTTCAACAGTGATGTCACCACACTTTTCAACCACATAAAACAAAACAGACTTGACCGGCCACATGTACGTGCACCTCTCAATCCTCTCTTAGGACTCGCCTTACCCTCTAAATTCTTGTTCCGATTGGAATTTAATCTAATTACCTTAAAAAAGTCTTTAAACGTACCTCGTCTTCTATATGTCCCTCATAAAGGGGGCTCTGAATTAAAGGTTCTTCTAGCACTCTTTAAAGTCTAGGAACGGGGCATATCCTCATAGCGTGGCTACACCTCACAACTATTTTTCTCATATATTACTTGGCAACACTCAAGTCAATATCTCCCCATATACATATATTTTACATTCTTACTCTTGCATTATATTTTATCCCACCTGCCTCCGTTACTCTCTGTTATTTACTACGCAGGCATCCTTTTTGCCACTCTCTTTGGTCTTATTCACTCACCGTTCGTATGTTTTTTGTCTTCGGACCCTTAGGATTACTGCCTTTGTTACCGCTTCTTCGCGCTGCTTTCCGAACCGCTTTGCGTAGATGTGGGAGGGGTTCCTATATTAAAAATAGTGGTCCCGTCACACCCTTCTTGCAAGATTTCTGTCCTATTTTAACCATGATCTACGGGGAGCTTCATATATAGAGTAACAGAGAGAAATAATTGGATAGTCAACAACAGGTGGGGCAACTAAGCCCTCCCTTCAAAATGGCCACTATGAACGTCACTAAATGTACAATGTCCCATTGGCTACACAACTATAGGACCCCCAACTACCTGGTCCCCTACAATTGGTTGGCTTCTAACCCCCGTCAATAACTTTCCACCTATGTGAGCAGCATGCAGACTGAACAACCAGGTGCGGTGAACTTGTCTCGATACCAGCCTCCCACCAATTAAAAGTACACTCCATCATCACCTCAATGGTTCAATGTCAATTAGTGTTTGAAGTTGGCCATGAGTTTGTACTGTTCTCTGGGATTTTTTTTAAGGAGTATGGGTACTGTCTGGCTTCCCTGCATATGTGTGATCTCCTCACGCGTCCAACTTTCTTCCATCATGTGACTGGACACCATGATTTGAGCCTGTTCTTGTATTTGATTTTATTCTCTAATAGTCCTCTGACATCTTTTATTTTCACTTGACCTTCTTGAACAGGAGCTTCTGTTCTTTCACATTAATTGTATCCAATGTCAGCCACTTCTAGTTCTGATAAGACCTTGGCTCTCTTGGCTCATCCAACTCCTTAGCGGAAACATATTTTGTTTAATTCAATTGCTTTTGCAACTGCGACACTGAATTGAGGCCTTCCTTGTTGCTCAAGACTTCTATATACATAGTGGAACATTCATTTTTTATTCAATCCATATGTATCTATGAGGTATATATATGTATATGTTGGCACTTGCCGTGATCTATTTACTATGAGTATTTAGCTAGCTTTATGATTGCTTTGCTGCTTGCATTTCATTGTATCTGTACGTGTTTAAACTAACTAAGTATCTTCATAATGCTTATGGCATAAATCTCTTCATCTTGAGCCCAAGATGTCACTTATCCTTAGTACTTCTTTGTTCTTCATAAATCGTCTGCCTCTCTGGTGTGGTTATCTTCTATATGGAGTCGATTCAGTTTCGTATGATGTCACCATTCATCTTGGTCATTCAGTTTCTTTGTTTCATCAGGAATCGCATTCAAATAGCCATCATATTGTCCTGGGTGCAGGTATGGTTTCCTCAATCGGTATTTCACTTCCCATATTCTCCTAGGTATATGTATTCTTATCGGTACTACACAGAGTTGTTGCTCTTCTTCCTGATTGGGGTAGTATATGTCACATACTTTGATTCATACTTCTCAGGTAATGTAGGCAGGGCAGGTGGAGTGGGGGTACTTGGGTCCTCCTCTACACTGGGTTCACACAATTCTCCTTATTAGAGAAAGGGGGCGACTGCTGCAATATATCCTGTAGCCACAAATGGACAAAAGTAATTTCATGTGTAAAATGCCATCGGTTACACCAGAGACAGAAAAATGGATCTATAAATTAGAAAAAATGACGGCTTTAGCTGCCATATTAGGGGAGAAATCATATGATATTTGAAAGTGAGTGGGATATTCTGGGGTGACAATGCAAAATACCAACCATGATGGATCACCTTTTAATAACTGTCAAGCTAGCGTATGGAGAGCACTTAGGGTTCAGTACTTAGACTCATCAGACATGAGTGCAATTATGACTCGTAAAACAAGAGCAGGCAAGGTTCCAATGGTTTATATTCAGGATAATTCATTATACATAAGATCACTAATACCCTGTTGAAAACCTAACTCCACGGTCCGAGGCTAACCATAAATGTATGTAAAAAAGTTGGTTTAGAAGAAATTGTCAAAATTCTCAGTGGAAGGAGCAGTATTGACAAGTGGAGGAGAACTTTGAACACACAAGGGACACATCAGCTACAGTAAGCAGCTAACAGAAATGTTGCAGGAAGAAGAGAGTATAATTATTTTCTTCAAGGGTTTGCACCCAGAGGTAGAGGGAGTCAGATTTAAACCTCCAAAAAGGAGGAGGATTAAATGGCAGGCAATCTAGATTTGGAGGACAGAAACAGCAATGTTGGACATGTGGGAAGATGGGGCACACGTCCAATGAATGCAGAAGCAGGGGAGGAATACAACAGAAATGGCAAGCAGCTGATCCAAGAGGGGGGACAGCATACCCTGCACCATATAGTGCTGAGACACCTGAATACTATGCCCAAGACCACACGCTGTATCAGGCAGAGGTGCCATCAATACAACAGACGCAACAAGGGATGCCACCCCAAACACAGAAAGCACTAATGCAAACACAGCAAGCACCAATGCAAACACAGCAAGCACCAATGCAGACACAGGCACTTGCACAATAGAATGCAGTGACACCATGGAACGCAAACCTATTTCCACAGGCACCTACACGTAGAATAGTGGGTGTGACAGTAGTGGGAGCAAACCCTTTCACAGGCACAGAACTGGAGGTGTATCCATAATAGGACAGCCTACAGAAAGACTTGCTGTGTTCCATCCTATCGATTACACCAGACCAACAAGAGCAACCGAGGGTCGGGCTGACCATAGGTGACAATAGTGCTAAAGAGGGAAGGTTCCTAATGTCAGGCATTGCCATGAATGCACAACAATTTTCTGGGGCGACAACTACGGTCCCTTTTACAGATGCTTTACTGATTACCATAGGAGAACATGACATGTCCATGCCATGGTTATAGTCCCTTACGACACCAGTTAACATATTGGGGAGAGATGTGATGAGTACATTAAACATGATGATATAATTTACTGACCAGGCGATAATATGTTCTACCCCCAGGGATTCATTATGTTAATGCAGAAGAATTTATAACAGCATTTTATGATCAGGAAGCACAAAGAGTAGTGCAATTAAACCCAGAGGTTTTCCTTTATGGGGTACACATATTGTTAGCAGGGCTTCCAAGAATACAGGACGGACTATCGTGGTTACCGGTTTCAACCAGAAGTACCCACAGACATGGAGGAAGGGCAGATCATTCCCATTGAGTTAAAAGCAGCAATAGAGAGGGACGGCAGAGTCATTTTAAACAGAGTTGATGAGGAAGGGGCAAACTGGAGAACAGTGATAGCTCTTGATGAAAGACATCGATTGACTGACTTAACAGATAAAAGCTTGTTTACAGACGGCAAAGTGAAGTTTAATATAAGTCTATATCAGTTAAAAATTGAAAATAGGGAGATACCACGTAATGAAAGTACTGTGCTTTCTCCAGGAAGATTTGACATATGTACCAAGTACGTTGTGGACGAGCAGTTGATATGATGCTGGTCTACTGAAAGGAGTGGGGACAGACAAAATTAAATTGAAGCATGGAGCTATTTTACCACAAGTAAGACACTATCCTATGTCTAACAAAGCTGACAAAGGTATCTATGACACTATTGCTGCTTTAGTGTGAGAAGGGCTATCAGTGCCTTCAGAATCCCCATGTAACATGGCTATGTATCCAGTGAAAAAAGCATCCGGGGTGCCGTGGAGATTTTAATGTTGAGGCAAATTTCCCATTAGTTCCAAACCCAACCACAATATTATGTGACATCCTATCTAAAGCTAAATATCTTACAGTGATTGATTTAAAGAATGCTTTCTTTTCCCTCCCCTTGCATGAAGAATCCCCCTATGTGGCCTTGTTCACATAACGTGGGATTAAACTAAAACATACTTGGTTACCCCAGGGGTATTGTGAATACCCCTTGATCTTTAACCGAGTGCTGCAGATGGATTTGGGAAATGTACAACTTGACAGTACAGTAGTACAATATGTAGATGGCATTTTAGTGTGCAGCAACACGGGGTAAGAGTTTCAGGAGAGATTCATTAAAGCTGTTGATAGTATTGGCCATGAAAGGGTACAAAGTTGACAAAGCGGAAATGCATTATTTCACAGAAGAATTCATTGGGCAGTGCGGTGCAGCACAGCACCGTCGGGAATCTCTGGGACTGGTAGCAGTGCACAGCGAAGGCACGGACCCTGCCTCTACTGCATCACAGAATACATGCAGTCAGACTGTTCCTCTGATGTCTGTTGCCAAGCCTGCTGCCCTGCACCAGTGTCCCAATGTTTTTTGCCGTCTGCGTTCCACGCGGCATTACTAAAATGGGCGCCGTGTATTGAGACGCCTTCTGTTGCATAGCAACAGGATCTACACCCCCTGCCTCACGTTACCTGAGCCCCATTGACCAATCCAGCCCTTATCTGCCGCCGGGTGAACTGGAAGGCGAGAGCCAGCAAGCCCACCTCTTAAGGCCTGTCTACTAAGGCCATTTGACTCAAAGCCCATCTACTAAGACCATTTTACTCAAGGCCCATCTACTAAGGCCATTTGACTGTCTGCAGCTGTCCACGGAAGGCCGCCGGTGGGCGCACACCTGTGAGTACTTCCCTTCATTGACTAACCTGAAAATCAAACCATTAAAAAAAAAAAATCATTACCCATCTATGCGCTACTGTCTGGAACTTGCTCACTTTGAATAATCTCCCCATATGCTCAACATGCCCACTCCATACTAGCGCTTCAGCATCTGCCTATATGCAACCTTTTTGCATTTAACCAACCCTCCACACCTAAAACGTATCACGCCATATTAGCGAACCTGGCCACGGCATCACAATCCTCCGAGCGAATCAGCATTAACATCTCCATTAGTACCTGCCTAGCATAATATACTTGACTGTATTGATATAGCATACTATGCCTCAGCTAACACATCCTTCACACAATGATTTCTGTTGTTCCCTGTGACTGTACTAGCTTACCATGATTCTAGCTGTCCCCATTGAATTACATTAGCGTACTATGAATTTAGCAGCTCCGTCAATTCCCTATGACTGTACTAGCTTACTATGATTCTAGCTGTCTGCATTGAATTGTATTAGCATACTGACTGTGAATTTAGCAGCTCCATAATTTTTTGCATCGCTAGAAATCTGTCCTTAGCCTATCTGTACTGCAATATATAAAGTGTTCTCCCCCTACCCCATACCTGTTACACCGCACCACAATGCTCGCCAGGCCACTCAAAGCCAATGACAAGATCCCCCATAAGATCTCAAACCTCCTCCCCAAAACTATCGCCAGCTTACTCACCATTGCATTCACCTTATCCACTCTCTTTCCAATCAAAACACACGCCAATACCACCAGCATGTTCCCACCACCACACCACACTTCACCTGCTACCATGCCCACCTGCACCCTCTCACTGCAATCCACTCACACATCCATCACCACCACCTGCTCACTCAGCTTCAGACACTCCAGACTCATAACACGCCCACAACCGCTTGACATCAGCTGCCACCCCGCATCCACAGCATTCCAGAATCTACGCCTTGGATCACGCTCTACTTTCAATGATACTCCTCACACTGAACGCACACCGTCACATAGCCGCATACCATCACTACCACCACCCTGTGGATCCACCCCCCCACCATCGCAGAAACAGCTAACCTTCGTGCTAGCCCCAAGCCCAGTATAACACTCACACCTCTCCTCAAATGGGCCCTCTTGAACGTCCGCTCCCAGCACATGCCCTATAAATTCATGATCTCCTAGACTGCCTTAACCTCGACCTACTAGCCATCACGGAAAGCTGGATTCATGAAGCATCAGGTCCCTCCATTGCTATGGCACTCCAGGCTATACTATCATTAGGCAAGACAGACCAGCACGCGTAGGAGGGGGGTAGCTCTCATCTCCAAAGAAACACTCTCCATCAGACCCATCACTCATCCCTGGGACAGCAACTCAGATATGCTATCTGCTAAGCTTACTCTGTCCCCCAATAGCACCATTAACATCCATGTACTATATCGTCCTCCAGGCCTCCCACTGGACTTCAAAGGTCACCTTCTGCATCTACTAAGCAACAACATCACAGGCTCTACTAAGACCCTACTTCTCGGAAACCTTAACCTAGGGTCCAATGACCCTAAAGATAAAACTGCCAGTTTGTTAAGGAACTTAACAAACTAGATTTTACACAGAAAGTCTCTGGCCCAACACAAACCAAAGGCCACACCCTTGACTGGATCGCTGACCATAACTGCCTCACCTCCATCATCGCCAACTCACCGCTACCCTGGACCGATCATAACTGCATCGAGTTCCCCATACCTACCTCCTCCAACACAAAAATGCTCACCCCTGTCCCACCAACACTAGCAAGAAGCTCCAAAAAACTCAAAGAGGACAGCCTTCGATCACACCTCAACATACCGGCACTAGCCCCACCTTTCTCTAATGACCCAAATGCCTTAGCTGACACCTACAAAGATGCTCTTTCCAAAGCCATTAACCCCATAGCTCCTCTTGAACCCAAAACAGGCAACAAATCTCTACACATTAACTCATGGTTCACGGATGAACTTCAGTCCCTATGCTCCCGTAAAAGGGAGGCTCAAAAAAACTGGCTAGCACACCCTAGCGAGGACTCAAAAAATAGCTTTAACCAAGTCTCTCGACTATACAAAGATGCCATCACCAACGCCAAAGCCAATTCCTTCAATGGCTGCATCACTAATGCCAAATCGCAAACTAAAGAAATCTTTGCCATTTTCAATGAACTCATATCTCCCCCTAATACACAGGATGAGATTACTAAAGAAGAAGCCTGGTGCTCCAGCATCCAAGCAGCCATGCTAGATAAAATAGAGCTGCTTCAAAGCAAAATTAAGGGTCACCACAAAGCTCTAGCCCACTCCTATGGGCTTAAACAACCTGATCCCTCTCCCCCACCAACCAATTGCAAACCACTTTTCACATTTAGAGACATTTCAGAACTAGAAGTCACTAACATCCTCAAAAACCTAAAACCCTCTATGTGTAAAGGAGACATCTGTACGCCCAAACAGATAAAGGACTGCGCAGACCTCCTTGTCCCTCTTATAACAACGTTCTTTAACGCATCTTTCAGAACCGGCATCATCCCTGCTAGCCTCAAAGAAGCGTGGGTACGTCCACGTCTAAAAAAAAACACCCTCGACCCTACACAGCCCAACAACTACCGACCCATAACCACAGTGCCTTTCCTCCTTAAGATCCTGGATAAAGCTGCCCATTGCCAAATCCAACATTTCATTGAAACCCATTAAATTCTTGGATCTAGACAATCTGGATTTCGCAAAGGTCATGGCACGGAAACAGCACTGGTAGACCTAAAAAAACAAATCACGCATATCATGGATGAAGGCAAGCCTGCCCTCCTGCTACTCCTAGATCTCTCAGCTGCCTTTGATCTTGTTGATCACAATACACTCACATCACACCTTACTCACTCAGCCAACTTCTCCAAAGAAGATGCATAGTGGATTACATCCTTCCTCGAGGGCAGGGCTATGAAAGTATTCTCCGACATAGCCCATGCTGCACCCACCACCATCCACTGTGGAGTCCCGCAGGGCTTGTGCACGGCACCCACTCTATGCAACCTGTTTACAAAGCCCCTCTTCGACAAGCTTGACGCCTTGGGTATCGGGTATACCAACTATGCTGATGATACCCTAGTACTCTTACCTCTCACTGGCTCATACACTAAAGATTCCCAAGCACTATTCTCAATATACACCACCATCCAGGTCTGGATGGCAGCCAACAACCTCTGCCTAAATGGAGATAAGATTGAAATCATCATTTTAGGCCTAAGAACTACTATAGCCAAGCTAGACAAATTGTACTCCAACTTCACTATTGACAACACCATCATCTCTGATTCTACATCAGTAAAGACCCTAGGCATATACTTGGACTGCACACTATCAATGTCCAGACAGGTCAGAGCCATCACCTCCACCTCAGCACACACTACTAATCTTATAAATGCAGTCAAACCATACTTATCCAAGCCCAACTGCCTCTCCATTGCCAGAGCCACTATTGGAGCCAAAGTGGATTAGTTTTAATGCCCTCCTAGCAGGCACTTCCAAACACAATCTAAACAGTAAACAGACTGCAAATCACGCAGAACAATGCGCTCAGAGCAGCATTAAGCCTTCCTAAAAGAGAACACATCACCAAAGCTAGACAGGCAGCACACTGGCTCCCTGCGAAAGAACGCCTCAGCTTCAAAATCTTCACCTTCACTCACAAATGCCTATCACGCACAGCCCTGGCATATCTGCCACAAACTTTATCCAAACCCACTCACTCCAGACCCACCAGAACACAGTATAGCAATCTTCTGTACACCCCCCACATCAACAGATCCAAAGCGGGAGAAGTAGGTTTCCCATACATAGACACTAAACTCTGGAACGCAATCCCCACTGACATCAGGACAGAAAACTCCCCTTTCACTTTCCACAAAAAACTCAAAACCCTCCTCTTCATTGGACCCCTTGTGTGCCTGCTACCAGCCTGTATATATGATTGCAATTGTTTTATCTCGTCTGTAACTAAGTAAAATGTCTGTAACCAGCGCCACAATGCCTCCGGGCTGTTGCGCACTCAACAAATGCGAATAAATAAAATATAGCCAGCCTCTGTCCCCGGGGCCCAGGTACCTGCTCACCCTGCCACCCTCCTGTACTGCCTCCTGGCCACCCCTTGCACTGGGGACTGTATCTGTACCCATACAGCCCCCACCCCCATTTTCTCCTTTTTCTGCACTTATCAGACTTACTCAGTCTGCTGCCTTAAACACAGCACTTGCCACTTGCTTGGCTACACTACCACTGTTTGTTGCCTCCATTTTCTTTTTAATTTATATTTATTATTTATCTGCTCTCCTCTGCTCTGCACCTCCCACTCTCCCCCTTCCATGCACTTTTCCCCCTTTTCCCTTTGACATTGAGAACTTGCGCGTTCTCAATGTCACTGGGCCTAGTAAGATCGCTTTTGTTGTTCTCCCATGTTCCCCTCCCTTGCCTAGTCGCGCTCTGAAACACCTGTGTACGAGCGCAATACAAATAAAATATCATATCATATCATATCAGGAAGAAGTACTAAATAGAGGCCAGATAATATGAAAAAAAGATGGAAGGTGACACCTGAAAGAGCAGAAACAGTCATGTAGACACCCAAAGCAGATATGGGTTACAGCAATTTCTAGGCCATTGCAATTATTGCAGGGCGTAGGTTTCTGACTATAGTACATATGTAAGGCCACTTTTAAAAGGACTGAAAGAGGTGCAGAAAGATAACAGTGATGTAGCTTGGACAGGCAAGATGATAGGTTTTTTTTCCTCAGGGATCTTAAATTGATATTTGGTATGAGGATTGGGAATGCTATATTTGAATTCTTATGGGTATTGGGAGGGGTGCCGGGGGATTTTGTGTTTTTTTTAGTTCTTGTTAACGCTGGATTCGATCTTCTGCTACAGGGGGAGTGGGAGGGTTTTTTCAGGTACATGCAGAATTTTTGGACTAGTGCGCTTTTTTCATTATCTTGTACAATTTTTTTAAATGTCTTCAGGCAAGGGGGCTCTTTTGTCTGTCTCCTCTTGGAACGTGAATGGTATTAATAACCCGGTTAAATGGCAAAAAGTTTTCAATTATTTGAATGATATGCATAATGACGTTTATTTCCTACAGGAAACACATTTGTTAAAAGAAGAGGTCAACAATTTGCGGAGATGGTGGTGGGTGAATTCTACGCCTCGTGTTTTACCTCCAAGAGTAGAGGGGTTGCCGTTTTGATGAGGAAGAATGCTCCAATTAAATTGTTAAAATTACACTCAGATGATGAGCGCAGAATCTTGGCACTTCTGGTGGATATTCAGGGGGTCAAGGCCATCCTTTGTAATATTTATGCTCCCTCGGTGGATGATGGTTCTTTTTGTTGGAAAAGTGGCTCAAATGTTGCAAGATTTTGATTCTCCTAATGTCATTCTGGGGGCAGATTTTAATCTGGCTATTGACCCGACCTTGGATCGTAGTGGGTCATGTATGAATCTGAGGAGAGATCCTACTTTTTGTTCATTTCAGTCACTTGTCTCAGAGTTTGACTTGAAAGATTGTTGGAGACTGCGAAATCCGGACTTGAGAGAATACACTTTTTTTTCTGGCTCTCACAATGCGCCCTCACGCATCGATATGTTCCTTACTGCTGGCTCGATGACAGCAAACCTAGTGGGTTGTGAGATTGGCAGTATTGCGGTTACAGATCATGCACCAGTGTTTTTGAAATTAAAACTGGAGTTTGATACTCGCAGGGCATTTTGTTGGAAAATAAATACCTCTATTTTGCAAGATGAGACCATGGTGGATAAAATGAGATCTGAGGCTGAACATTTTGTGGCAGAAAACAAAACTGATGGGCTTAGTGTTAAGACCATTTGGGAGGCCTTTAAATGTACAATGAGGGGTTTATTGCGGGGATTGTCTAGTAGCAAGTGGAGAAGCCTGGAAAGAGTGAGAATGGATGTGGATGAACGCATCAAAGCAATTTCAAAGGAATTGATAAGTGATCCAAATAATAATGACAAGAGATCAGTACTTAGAAAGTTACAGAGAGAATTGAATGACAATTTGACGTTGAAATCTGAAAAGGATTTGTGCAAGGTTAAAGTGCTTGTATTTTGAATATGGGGAAAAATGCGAACCTTGGCTTGCTTATAGACTAACGCAACAGCAATCGGAAGAGGCAATAACCTCTATAAGGGGGGTGAATGATCTGGTAATGTTTGACCCTATTGAAATCAATATGGCTTTCAAAGAATACTATATGAAGTTGTATCAGAATGAGCCTGGAATCAGTGGCCTTGGGGGTACTTTTCTAGATGGTTTAGAGGTTCCGAAGGTTACAGAATTGGAGAAATCACTTCTTAGTAAAGAAGTGACTATTGATGAGATTAGGTTTGCCATCAGAAGGCTAAACTCAGGCAAAACTCCAGGGCCGGATGGATAGCCAGCTGAATTTTACAAGATTTTACCAGATTCGGCAGTGGAGTTGTTGAGGGATATGTTTACTGAATCTAGAGAGGTGGGTCTGTTACCAACTTCTACCAACCATGCCACTATATCTGTGTTCTTAAAGAAAGGTAAGGACAGTTGCTTGACCTCTAATTATCGTCCAATAAGCCTAATAAATACAGACAACAAAATATTAGCGAAATTGTTGGCGATACGTATTGAACACTTACAAGTGAAGCTAGTGCACTCTGGCCAATCTGGCTTTATTCAAAGTCGTAGGACTTCTAGTAATATTAAAAGCCTGTTGATGATGATGACACAGGCACAATGTTCAGAAGAAGATGTTGCAGTGTTCTCTCTAGATGCTGAAAAAGCGTTTGACTGGGTTAATTGGCGACATCTGTTTTCAGTCTTGCGAGCTATGAATTTGGGTGAGGACTTTATTTTCTGGATTGCCCTGTTATATGCTTGTCCAACGGCCAATGTCAAAACTAATGGACAGCTGTCAGCATCTTTTGAGTTATAGAGGGGCACAAGACAGGGGTGCCCACTGTCTCCTCTATTATTTGTTTTAGCCATCGAACCGTTGGCTATTGCTTTGAGGTGTGATGCGGGGGTACGTGGTCTAAACTTTCAGGGAGTTGAACAAAAGATATGGTTATATGCAGATGATTTGCTGCTAGTTTTGCAGGATTTGGCGGTGTCATTTTCTGCCTTGTTGAGTCTCTTGGACAGATTTCATGATGTAGCTGGATACCAGGTTAATTGGTCTACGTCTGAGGTCTTACCGATTACACAATATTGTGATAGGCATTTGGTGTCTGAATAGGGTTTCCAGTGGTGCGACAAAAGATTAAAATATCTGGGTGTTTGGCTGACACCAGTGGTTGAGGATGTGGCGGCAGAAAACATGATTGATGTGTGTAAAGATTTGCAAATTAATATTCAGAGGTGGTCTTTGTTACGTTTATCGCTCTGGGGCAAAGTGAACGCTCTAAAAATGAATGCAGTTCCGAAAGTCAATTACATATTGGGTATGCTTCTGATGAAGATAAGTCAGTTTTATTGGAAGAAAATGTATGACTTTCTGCAATCCTTTCTTTGGGATGATAAACCACTGTGACTTAAATTATGGAAGCTTCAGTTGCATATGGAGAAAGGGGGACTGGGTGTTCCGAATTTCAAAGCTTATCATTTGGCTTTTTCTAGTCTCTTTATTGTCCCCTTCTTGAAAGAACCACCAGATCGGTGGGCTGTGGCAGAGGCGAGTTTGATGGGCCCACTTCCGCCTAGGGCAATCCTCACGGCCACAAACAGGCAATGTAGGAAAATGCCAATGGGCCTCATTCCAAGTTGGGCGGTAACGTATACTGGGCACCGGTAAGGAGACCGGTGCTGGTAATCCTTTAACGCCCTACTACGAGTTCCCTTAGCAGGTCCCTCCTTCAATGCCTGGTTTTACCAGGCGTTATGGACGGGACCCGTTAAGGGAATTCAGAGCCAATAACGGTAGCGCAAATTGCGGTACCATTATTAGCGCCTTCCTCCTTCCCATTAATGGGGAATGTTTTTTTCAATGGGGGCTTACCGGTCCCGCAAAGGTCAGATTACACCGGTAAGTCCCCATTGAACGAGACCGGTGCTGGTACCGTTATTGGAGGCAGTCAGGGCGCAAATAGCACCATGACTACCTCCAATCTCGGAATGAGGCACTGTGTTTCTGAGCTTCCATTTGGTTGAACCTGGCGATAGCTGATAGGGGTAAGCCTTTATTCTGGCCGGAGTGGTTTCTAAGTGGAATATAATGGATTGGTGATATCGTTAGGGATGGTGAGTGGATTAATGAAGAAGAGTTATGTGCAAAATTTAGCATTGACAATTATTCAAGTGGTGACTTCAGGAAATTGAAAAGATGTATAAGAGAGGTGGTTGAACAGGGTGATGTAATCGAGAATCTCTTTCTTAAGGAGAGAGAGCCTGGGTGTGGTTCAATTACTAGCAGGGTGTATGAGCAAATTGTATCTAATTATAAGGAGAATACTGAACTAAGAGCGGATTGGGGCAGGAGATTGAGGTGTGCGATTTCATCTGAGATGTGGTTGGGGATGTGTGCTAATATTAAGCTTTGCTCTATAAACTTGGAGGAACGTTCGAGGCAGATAAAGATCCTCAACAGAGTGCATCGTTGTCCAGAAAGGTTGCTGAAGAGAGGTATGGTGGATTCAGATGACTGCTGGTGTTGTGGGAACGAAGTGGGTAGCTTGGAACATATGTTCTGGAACTGTGTACGAGTGCGTGGATTTTGGCAGGATGTGTGTAGCATTTGCTTGCGCATTCTGAATTTGGATATACCATTGGATTTCACAACTATGATCTTAGGAGGTGATGAGTTACGTGAGGACCTTTCAGTCTCTCAGAAAAAAAATCTTCTTCCGAGGGGCCGGTATTGGCAAAAAGATGAAATTAAAGGGCTGTAAATTACGAATTGCACCTACGGTTGTGGATTGGATTGAGGAGATGTCTCGTCTTGCAAACATGGAGAGAGTAATTTACAGGAGACAAGGGAAACTGACCTTGCATGCAAAGATTTGTGATAACTTTCTGAATATGTACTAGTTCTTTAAATGTAATTATGTATATTTTATTTAGTCTGCACGTAGTTATAATGTTTTTTGTAAGTTGCTACTGACTGTTAACTGTTCTTGTGCAAAATGTACAAATACATATTTTTAAAAAAGCAAGATGATAGACGCCTTTGATGAATTGAATCTAGCAATTAGCACAGCTTCCATGTTAGGGATCCATGACTAGAATGAAGAATAATTCTTATTCGCCCATTCAAATGGAGTATGATGACAGGAAACTACCATGGGACACAAACCATTAGCATTCTACAGTCGGATTTTAGATCCAGTCGTGAGAGGTAATTATCCCTGCGGCGCATGCATTGGTATCAGCAGCCTTCGCAATTGAGAAATCTGCCAGTGTAACTATGGGATGCACGGTTAGATCATACTTTGAGCATGCCCTATTTACAATACTTGAAAAGCCAAAAAGCACATTGACCACACAGAGAGCCTCCGGCTATGATGTAATTATATTAAACTCATCAAAATTGTCTGGTGCTGAGTGGTAAATCCAGCCAGATTTATAGCAGAACCAGTAAAAGAAGGAGATTACACTGAATACTATTATGAAATACCACATGTCAAGGAAAATGCCTTAGGAGGGGGGATAATTCTCTTGATTGATGGGTCACCATCAATAATAAAATGGCATAGCGGCACAGCAGCAGTGAGGGCAAAAGAGAATGACAGATTTCAGACAGTGACAATTGCAAGACTGCCAGCGCATTTCACAGCACAAGAAGCAGAATTTGTAGCACTGATTTTGGCACTTGAAGCGCTTGAAGAAGAGGCAGTAATGGTGTATTCAGACTCCACCTATGTGATGTCAACAGTACATGCAGGACTTTCACATTGGAAGAGGAGGGGTTTCTTGCACGGAGATGGCACACCACAGCAACATTTAGCGCTATTGAACAGGCTCATAGACACACTGCAACTCCCATCGGCCATCGCAGTGGTGAAGTGTGCAGTGCACACCAGAGGTGCATATTTGATTTCTCTCAGCAACGAGGTGCTGACTATGAAGCAAAAAGATCAGGCTATTTTCCAAAATATCTGACATTGCGACTGCACTGATTAAATACACCCGGGCAGGCAGCATGGTGATGAACGAGTGTTTTAATAAGTTACCCATGGAACAAATTACCAAACTACAGGGAAAAGCACCACCGGAAGAGCAAGTATTATGTACACGAAGCGGGTGCTCATTGTCCACCACAGATGCAATGTGGCAGTAGGACAGCACTGGGAAAACAGTCATGCCTCTAGGGATACTTACAGTAGCACTAGACCAATTGCATTACCCAGCACACACATCAAGAGAGTGTCTTGCAGTACTGATTTCGGAGGATTGACTGTCCCAAATTTTTCAGAACATGTTACTAACTTTTTTGTAAATTGTTTACCGTGCCAGAAGTGTCCTGCTGGACCTACTATGCAAACAATGAGAGGAGCAATACCCTGTCCTACTGGACCATTTCAGCATTTGTATATCGACTATGAAGATATGCTCCAAATTTGTAATGGCTACAGGTACATGCTTGTAGTGATATGCACTGCTACTGAGGAAGAGGACCTAGGTGAGTTTATTCTGGTGGACACCTCAGTAGCTGAGGGACAGGGAAGTGTTTCCCAGGAGACAGAGGAGCCACAAAGCCTGCAGACCTCAGTTGTGATAGAAAATAACAAATGTTCCCAAGTTGTGATGTCAGGGTTGGGTGTGGAGGAGAAGGAGGAGGACATTGAGGTATCGAGTTTTGGCCCTTGGTGTCAGGTAAATGATATGAGGGAGATGTACATGCTACGGACCTAGGTGTGAGGCAGGAGACTATGCAGGACACTGTGGAGGTGCCAGCAAATCCTCCAGTTGAAGACTAATCAGCTGCCATACTATGTATCTTCCCCACTGCCCCCACCCAGACATTGTTGGGTTATTTGGCTGAAGAGATGATCCAGGCCACTGTACTGCCACTGCTGGTAGGTGAATTACATTGGGCAAATTCTCTCTGTGATGCTGTGCTCGCCACTTGACAGCAGGCTACCCAGCATCACAGAGGAAGGGGGGGGAAGTATAGTTCAGTGGCAACGCTTCTTAGAAGCAAGACAGCGTCGTGCAAACAGGTTCAAATCCTGATCACACACTTAGAAACCACTTGCTGTTATTAAGCGTGTTATAAATGTACAGTAAATAAATAAAAAAGTGATGTGGTCATGCTCTTCACCCACAAAGCAGATTCACTGAGCAGGGGTGACCTCTTCAGGTAGGCCACTTCCATGGGCCCATCCTCCACCACCACATATATGCCTCAGACAACAGCAAGTGAGTTAACCATGACTGACTTCTGCTTTGGCTCCTCTGTTCCTGTACCACCATTGGCCTTGTTGGATGCACCTTTTTCCCTGGTGAAGGTGGAGGTATGTGGTATGATTGTTCCAAGGGTAGATGTAATATTCTGTTGGTCGTTCTGGAATTGGCATTTTTCTGCAGGACATGTGTCAGTTCTTCAAGGTGCAGTCTAGGTTTATATCAGTGTATCATGGGCACTGTATGTAGATGGTCACTGAGTAGAGTTAGCAGGTGACGTGTTCACAGTATTTACATTTTTTACAAGGAGAATCGTAAAGGTAGAAAAGGCACATTTACGAGATATACATCCTACACCATTTAGGTAGCGTGGGCAGAGACAAGGCCATGCTCTCAAGAGGGGTGTGAATGTGCTGCAGTTGCAACCCAAAAAGCAATATATAATGTTTGAACAAATAAATGGATTTCCACTCAAGGTTGTATATATATATATATATATTTTTTTTTTTTCTTTTTTTTCTTTTTAATCAAAAACACATTGTACCATAATAACTAACTAGAAAACACTGTAAAACCCCACCCCAATAGAAGGAACACAGAATATGCAAAGATAGAATAGATGCAGTGCACTGAGTAATGAGGGAGGCAGCAACTAGACAATTAAAAGACCATCAGGTTCAAAAAGGATATTTCTTGAAGTTGCAAAATTGATTAAAATGACCAAGCCAGTCTCTAGGGGGCCAAGTATGGTGGGCCAGGGGGCAGATATCAGTCAATAATACCTTTACAAATGTCTGGCCGCGGTGAACCAGCCTTCTCAGGGATATTTACAGGTTTGTTTTGGTTTAATGATGCAGCAGTCATGGTCATTCATTTGCATGCTATCGTCGAGTCGGGGTCAATAGGGAGGTTGTTGCGGCTTCAAAGTGTCATCTCGAGCTGCGCAGATTGGGCAGTCACCAGGTTCGGTTCGCTGGTCGAGGTTTGACAGCGGGGACCTGATACCAGTATGTGCAGCTGAGTGGATTTGATACAGAGACTAGGAGGTTGCTGTTTGGGGGACACCAAGGTCGGGTCAATCGACTTACAGGAACAGCTATGAAGAAGCTGGTGGTCCGAATGGTGCTCTGAGCAATACAAGGCAGCAGTACTTCTTTGGTTCAAGCCGAGCCAACGCCATGCTTCAGGTGGCACAGTGCAGTGGCAAACAGAGTCGAACAGGCAAAAGACTATTTGAAAAACAATGCACCAAAGGCAGTGTTGGATGGAACTGGTGGTTTGCTTGGTGTTGAATACGATTGAATCATGGCTTGCTTTGGGTCGATAACTCAGGGATATTGGCTGTTTTGGATTTCAGAAGCTGTGAGTCCTATACAGTGTCTCAAAGGCCATGGTTAATCCTTTTCTGTGGCTCCCAAACATGGGGAAGGCTGGCACACACCTTCAGGGGTCCTGCAGCATGGTGAGGTCCTGGGCAACAGTGTGCTGGCAGAGATGCAGGTCTTGTTCCAGCAGCAGTTCACCCCTGATATTCACTGGACTAGGTTAGGAGACAGAGCTCATCTCCTCTTTAGAAACGCAGGACCGTGGTGCGAGTATACTCCCTTTGAATGGGTTTGTTCCTTTGATACCTGGACCCAGGACAGCTGCCTGGTGTGCAGTTGTCTCTGGAGGATGGTGCTACCTACCTTCAATCGCAAAGCTATCAAAGAGGAGGCATGGACATTCAGGTTCCTGAACTGTCACTTTGGCAGGATCAGCCTGTCTGAACATAATACACATCACCTTCTACAAGGGAGCTGACTCACAGGAGCTGACACGTGTAATATCAGATTGATGTGGCTGTAGGGCCATGCACAACGCTTTAACTCAGACATGGCTTATTTTAGAGTTTACACTGCCACCAGCATGAACCACTTATGAGCATCATATTTTTGGTACAGAGGTACAGAGGTGTATATCTTTAACACATCTCCTGCGTTGCTGAGTGGTGGCTGTCACTACAGCGGTCAAATGGGCAGCTGTGACCACTGAACCTGCTCTGTTCCGCTGGTAGAACAGGCACTGCAGATCATGATACTGATGCAGCAAGGCACAAGTACATGCTATGTTTTTGCCATGAAATTATGAAAAGGGAATTGATCAGCAGATTACCGTTTCAGAGATGGAATTACCTGTATCATTTTATTATGTAAGAACAAACAAAGAATCCAGGGCTTTCACACCCTTGCTGGATAGCAGTTAATCACAAATGCACTCTGAACACCATGTACCAGACACAGTAGAGAGTATAGTCAATACACAGGCTCCATCCACTTCTTCCTCGTGAACAACCTAAACACTCTCTGTCATGGGTGCACAATGACACTACATTTGTTGGCAAATGCGACAAATGACTTTCACAAGAGTCACACCTGACCAGTCATCCTTATCCATGGGTAAGGCAGAATCAGGCAATGAGATCCTTCAGTCCCTTCCCAGTGTTGGCTGTCAGGGTAGTACTCAACAAGATCCTCCTATCAAAGTCGCTTATTCAATCACTGTTCAACATTGTTGCTGACAACGTCAACCACCAGGCACTTGTGTGCCAACAGACATGTAGTCTTGCACTTCCACAGCCTTGCACACTGAGGGCTTCATCTTCTACAATGGAGGCGTCAGTAGAGGAGTGACTTTACCAGTTTCCTCCAAGGCTTCCATACATGGCCACCTCAGGTAAATGTTCGCTATACACAGTTAACTGATGTCCAGTGGAATGTGCAAATGATTTATTGATTGGCACCAAAGGTAAAGAGAGCTAAGAGATTCTTCTTGGTGCCATGACACATTGTATGGTGTGCATCAACAACACACACATACAATGGTGGGATACTCAAATATGACATGATGTATCATCATGTTTTGTCAATTCAGGGTCACAAGTACATGAATCATCAGCTGCCCAACGGACTGTCTATGTTCAGTGATGGGGACATTGTCCATGGTGACCACCCTCCTTGTAACAATACTCCTGGTACCTCCACTTGCAGCAGTCATCCCTTAACTGGCAATCATACACAGCTCTCTCAGTCACTGCACTGTCACCTCTCCACTGTCTAGGAAGGGCTTGCACATGTGAAGTAACCAAAAGTTGACCACAATGGATCATAAACAAGTATTGCCCCAATTTGCCAATGAAGGTTCCCCCTTGAGGATCTAGTGACCTCACATTTTCTTCAACCGATGTGAGCCAACTGCATCTTTCAGAGTAAGCAATGTTGCCTCAGAGCCAGGCGGTGCACAGACAATACTGTTGGCCTTAGTTTTGATGGGTTCCTGTATTGATTAAGGGGATCAAGGTTTTATACTTGTCGTACAGAAGAGATTGTATTGGTGACATTGCTCGTTTATAACGTTTTGTAATTGAATGCTCAGTTTTAATTCTGTATTAAAATATTCTATTTTCTCAACAAATAATGTTTAATTAATTTGAAAAGGTGATGACCTGTTGATCTGTGCAGAGTGAGATTAATAGTTGTCTGATGTTTGATTGTTTTTGTGGCCATCTCACTATTTGTATTCCCCTAATGCCCATCTAGAGCTGCTACACTACTATCATGAGTACTGGTTTTTGGCCTGTTTAGGACTTACTTGGCTTTCACATCCTGGGGCTGTATGTTGCAGTGACTTCCACTTGCCAGTCCCTCTTTCCGGTGTACTTGATTTTTCTATGGTAAGCACTTGCATGATAGAGCCACACACAGACTGTCTTTGAATGATGCTTGAGGGTGAGGGGACAGCTATTACTTCAGGCATTCTTTAGGATTGCACCACGTAATCACTGCAATTGCCTGTTTAGAGCTTCCAGCTGAAGCACAATGCGGGCCCACGCTGTAATCTGGGACTGTGCTGGGGTAATCTGTCAGATCTTCAAGAAATCAGGAAATCCCTCTTGGGTAAGGGGGGTATTGACCATATGTTCCCAACAATTAAAGGATAGTGGGGCGAATTCCAAAGCTATAGATGCAGATATGGATTCACTAGCACTACCCGTAGTGTTACTATTGGACATCAGCTCAGCAAGAGAACCACAGTGAGTGGAGAAATGTCATATGAGGGATAGTTGGAGGCCAGTGTCTATCAATAGAGGGTACAGGTAAGGATGTTATGCCTTCTTGCTATGCTCTTTTCTGAAAATAAATCAACAAAGTCCTGCCACTGGCTGACAGACCCTATGGATGGCTCGCCAACATTGGTGGGCTGGCCTGAGTTCCCTGTGGGAATCTTTTGGGATATTTTCAGCCCAGGAAAAATGAACTGTAAGGTCAGCATGTGCCGTGTAATGTGAAAACACACACTGGAATATACATGCTAGACCCAAAACCTTCACACAGCCAAGGGGCCTAGTGAATGCATGTGTGTCTTTCTTCAAGTGAAACAAGGAGTATGTGTAAATAAATCGATGTTGCAGAAAGGAATTGAAGATGCACATTTTAAATGTCAAAAGGAACAAAGGGCTTCACTTTCAGTGCCCCAGTGAAAAACTAATGCTCTGTGCAAATCAAAGGACTGAAACTGCAATGTCCAGAAGTGTGTGTATTTTGTTTCTGTGAATGAATATGTTGAGAAAAGTGGCCAGCTACCAAAATGAACATATTATAAGGAAGGCCTGAACAGTGGTTGCAAGATGCAGGAATATTTTCCTTCAGTTGCAACATGTGAATCTCTTCTGAGCACAAGAAAAACATGCATTTATTTTAGGTTGATGGGCAGAATTCACATGTGACCTCCCCCATGGCAGGTCTATGGGGCTTCTAATCTGGAAGGGAGAGCTCTTTGAAGCTTCTGCATGCTAGGCATTGATGATTACAAGAAAAAATGTCAGAGGCTAGTTGGGCCTCACAATGTCTGAGGGTAGAGGTGCGGTTGTATGCTGGAGGACAATAATCTCCCCAAACCATCAACTCTCAAAGAACAAAAGGCTAATGCTTTTACCCAGCCTTAAATCAACCGCCAGCCTGAGATGGAAGAGGTTCTGAGCCATGTGTTTGCAAAGAAATGAGCCCAAGGGCCAGAAATGAAACTGTTACTTATCTGTATAAACATATGGTCATTGACTTTCATTAAGAATTTCATTTTATTCAAGAATTGTGAGATCATAATACTGAAAGAGTTGTGATAGATCTCATTTTAAAGCTTTTGTCAACACGCTGGTGCTGATGCCATTCGTATCTGAATCTGAGTTTTGTGTAGCCAGTGGCAACTTCTAAGGTATTTCTAACTTTCCCAAAAATGCTTGAAATCCGAAAGTTGGGGAGCTAATGGCATGTTAAATTAGTTATTTGATTATGAAGTTTCATATTCCCAATTATGTTAGTTTCCAAATAAAGGGCGGGAAAGTATAGCGCACCCATGCATCAAGGTGCCAAAATGAAAGTAGGCTCTACTGATTCGTCATGATTAGGGGAACATTATTATCTATATATTATGGTATTTATCACTAAGTTACTAAAATGTGCAATGTAGGGACTTTTTGAGGCAAAAAGTTGTCATGAAAAATTGAAAGTTTTAGAAGGTGTGTACCTCTCCGCTTCACTTCAACCAAGGGCCTATAGGCACAGAGGGGTTGGCTCTTGGGAGGAGGAAGAGAGGAAAATCCTCCAGGGAAAAAGTTTGCACCAATAAACTGGCACCTCTAATTGTAATAATTGGAGGTGTGGTTTATACACTAAAACGCACTTGCTCTGTGCAAAAAGACAGACAAGGAAAGAGAGAGAAGAAGAAGAAGAAGAAGAAGAAGAAGAAGAAGAAGAAGAAGAAGAAGAAGAAGAAGAAGAAGAAGAAGAAGAAGAAGAAGAAGAAGAAGAAGAAGAAGAAGAAGAAGAAGAAGAAGAAGAAGGAGGAGAGCTGATATACATCTTCCAGGACTTGCCTATAACCCACCTGGGTGAATCCTGAGACAGCTGCTAAAAACCATCTTGGCTGAAGAGGCCTTAACATTGAGAGGCCTTAAACTTTACCTGGCAGAGATAAAATGGGGAAACCAACAGCTGACCAGGCCATGATTCCTAAGGAGAGCCAACTGAGGAAGGAATGCTGGAACTATCTCTGACAGTAGCCTGTGACCAGACCCGAGCTGATTCCCAGATGAGCCTGGCTGTTTTCCCTGAGCGATCCCAAACAGAGTTCCAATGTAAGTAGAATTAATCCATTTTAAGCCAAGTGTGTGGGGGATCTACCTTCCTTAATATCTTCTCTTCGTAGTGGGTGGGGGGCACATTGTGTAGACCCTTAGCCTATTTGCCTAAATAATAATTAACTCCCAAATAGATTGATGCAGGGGCAGCTTGGAAGAGTTTGAAGCTTCCACCCTCTTTCCTCGCAGGATTAACGTTATAGTCAGATAAAATAATTGGGTGCCTTTATTTTTCCTGTTTTCCCCAGATTTCTCTAAGGAACAGGGGTGTCCTAGCTACAAAATGAAATTCCTAACTGACATCCTTCCCAAACCTTGTCTTTGAAACAAAAAGGTGCTGGTTGCAAAACGAAATTCCCAACGAACACCCTTTTCAAACATTGCCTTTAAAACAGAAAGGTCCTGGGCACAAAACGAAATTCCCAACTAATAGCACTTCCCTAAACCCTTGAAAGTGTTTTTTGCCACAAAACAAAATTCACAATTGTCACCACCCCTTAAACATTGGGCCTCATTACACGTTAGGCGGTAGAGGGTTAACAGCGCCGTTGAAGCTGCCGGCCACGTTAATCCTCTACTGCCTCAGAGGGGGCTAGAGAGCCAACTAAGATGGCCGCCTTGGTCTGAGCTCCCACACATCCCCGTATTAATCCTGCGTGATCCTGCCGTGCTTGGTGAAACAGCACCCTAACCTGCCTTGCTTCTGGCTTCTCACTCGTTCTGCTACCATCCTGCGAAAACTGGGGAAGAATCGGCCCTCCTGTTCCCCCAAACGACCCTGCTGGCACTGAGGCCAGGAAATCCAGGAGAGCCCCGCGAGCTGCCAGGCCACACGGGGCAGTCCCCACAGCGAGCGAAGCCGGGACGATCTGAAACACGCGGCCGCTCCAAGTCGCAGAAGCTGCAGAGGAGTGGAGCGCCAAAGAAATGCTGCAGCAGCCGGTGACCGTGTGGAAACCCCCCCGCTTCAAGCGAAACTGCAGCGCAGCTCCGGAGGGGGTGCCTACCTTACGCACCCAAACATTGACCCGCGCTTGGCGCCGCGGGGGAAAGCAAGGAGCGGCGAGGTGGGAAGCGAGCTGTCCCCCCCTGGCTCTGCACCACCAGAGCCTCAGTCTTTTGCTCGCCCAGAGCACAAGATTTGAAACCCCTGCTGGGTCCCAGAGCCCTGGACCCTGCCGCACCACTCTGGGATACATAGGATCACGGAGGACCCAGTGAGGCCCGTCGGCGACGGTGACTGGAGGGGGGGTGCCCCACGGCACAAATGTAGCGCACCGGACCCGACCCACCCGCTCCATTCCAAGGGGGGGTAAGAGACACAGCATCCAAGACTACTGCCCTTGGTGGTGTGGGTAGTGAGAGACATTCCCTCAAGGGGACACCACCCCATGGGGAGGGTGAGGGGAGCGACCTTTGACCTTGCCAGAACCAGCCTCACCCCCTTGCCTAGAAAACAGAGAAAGAGACATAGCCAGTGGTCGAAGTGTATGAAAAGAAGTAGTGGAACTATGTTCCCTGCTGGCCTGCCCCTGCTCCCCACAAACCCCATTGCCACAACCCCTCACACACACAATACACCAGCCAAACACTTGCACCTGCTGTTTAAGGGAACGTTCAGTGCAGTGCACTGAAAGTGCAAGCTGCAACGTCTTCCTACACTTTTATTTTAAAATAAAACCATTCCGGACTGGTTTCTTTTTAAAATAAAAGTATAGGAGCACCGCTCCCAACCACTCCAGCTCACTTCGACCACTGGACATAGTGGGGGCTTTAATAAACGTGTTCAGGTCGCACACCGCACTGCACAAGGAGGCCGGTCCGGCTCACAATCCCCCGACCACCTTCCACAGATCGGCATGAGCTGCCCCTCCTCATTGGGAATCCGGCGAAGCGTCCAAGCCACAGGTATATATAGATTGTAACCCAGAGTCATCACCAACTCCATAGACACAATGAGAAAATCAGACAAATCACAAAGAAAGCTAAACTTCGAAAGTGGTGCAACTCCGAAAGCCCCTAGGCAACAGGAAGGTCTAGAACCGACATCTGGATGTTCCCACCAAATGGAAACAGAGAACAGCCTGTCTGAAATCAAAGGACTTCTGCTAGATCTGAAAGTGGGCCTAGGCAGTTTGAACAATAAAATGGATGGCCTCTCATCTAAGGTGGACCTCCTACAACATTGCATGGACACACACACAGAACGCTTAAACAAAGTCGAGCAGTGGGTGTCCAGCCTGGACGATGGTGCAACAACCCTATCGGGTAAAGTGTCCCAACTGGAAGCCCAAATGAAAGCCACCAATGCTAGGTGCAAGGATTTAGAGGGCCACTCGAGAATAAATAATATCAGAATCACCGGAGTGAGAGAGCACCAGTCACAGATGAAAATGGAAGACTATGTGGAGTCGCTGTGAACATCCCTCTTCAGCTGGGAAGCTCTA
Source organism: Ambystoma mexicanum (assembly GCF_040938575.1). Classification (NCBI taxonomy): domain Eukaryota; kingdom Metazoa; phylum Chordata; class Amphibia; order Caudata; family Ambystomatidae; genus Ambystoma; species Ambystoma mexicanum. Next base: position 677,594,623 of record NC_090928.1, read on the forward strand.
TCTCACTTGTTCATTGTAGAGAGGGCACACAGAATTCCATCCTCCAGACCTGCCCCTGGCGCGCCGCCATAATTGCGAAATTACTTAACTATAGGGACCGTGACACTATCCTCTGACTGGCCAGGGAGAAAGGTGATCTCCACGAAGGTGACAAAATCCACTTCTACCCAGACTTTTCCTCCGTGGTCCAAACGCAGAGCATATCCTTCACCAATATCAGACAAAGGCTCAGAGACAACCAAATAGCCTACTCGATGCTTTTCCCGGCACAGCTTAGAGTGCAACATGGCAGGAAGGTCCACTTTTTCCAGTCGCCAGAAGAAGCAAATGCTTTCCTAGACCAGACGGGCTGCCCAGATCTGAATCCCAACCAGGCACTATCAAAGAGAGAGAGAAACCACAGGAACCCACCATAATTGAAGGAAGCCAGAGGCGAGAAACACATCGGCTAAACACAACAAATTTACCGAAGCAAACACTAAATGTAATACCACGGGGCTGGGATACTTGGGAAGCCCCAAGTGCCCCTAGCACAGCATCTGTTTGTTCAACAGTTTTTTGTTAATGGGTGGGATATCACGCGATGGCCCGGCCACGCCAGGAACCGCCGCCTGTTCAAGTTCACATACGGGCGAGTTGGGGGTTGCCCGTGAAAGGAAGGAATCAGGAAAAAAGGGAGGGAAATGCGCCACTAGTTCAACACCCCCCATCAACCCTCCAATCCACCAGCCACCACTACTTCTCCTGCGCCAAACACCTAAGATCCCTCCAGATGTCGGCCAAAGGTCTGGGCCAAGATATGCTATGACCCCTCCGAATAGTGCAAACAAAATCAAACTAAACATACAAATCAGACACTCAATTCAAAGTCACAACATGGAACATTAGAGGAGGCAACCTCCCTTGTAAAACCAGGAGGATGCTACAATACTTGAAAAGGCATGAGATTGACGTGGCCATGATCCAAGAAACGCATCTACTCCCTTGAAAAGAACACCTCTGGGCTCGGAACTGGGGCTGCCACAGGTACTTCACCTCATACTCGTCCTACTCCAGAGGGGTTGCAATCCTAATTAACAGGAGAATCAATTTCTGACTAGTACACACAGAGAAAGACTCCGAGGGCAGGTTGCTTCTGGTGTGCAGTATGGTGGCGGGCCAAAAAATCATCTTCGTCAACTCCTATGGGCCCAATGTGGACAGAGCTAATAACTTTGACTGGGTGCTGACACCTTTCCACCCGAGATCCGGCAACCATAGTCTGGGGAGGCGACATGAACACAGCCCTAAACCGAGAGAGAGACAGATCGCGGACCACGCCACAACCCATCTCCAAAGCCAGCCTCCAAATACGGGAAATCTGTAGAGCCTTCGACCTCAAAGATGCATGGAGAGTCAAAAATGGGGATCAACGAGGCCATACCTTCCACTCAGCAGTGCACAACATGAGCTCCAGGATTGACTACCTATTTATCTCAGCAAACAGCCCGATGATATGTGGTCCCTGCCAAATTCTACCGAAAACATTCTCCGACCACTCCCCAGTAACCCCTATCTGCAGCCCATCCAGCTACAAACCCCCTCTACAGTGCTGGCGCTTTAAAGCAGGCTCCATGCAGGACCAAGTATTCACATCCGAAATAAGGGCGGAGATCTCTGCATTCCTAGACACCAACACAGGCACAGTGTCCACAACGAACACGTTATGGGAAACATTAAAGTGTTTCACAAGAGGAGTCTGCCTTGCTAAAGAAAACAGCATCCTTAAACTCATCAGGCGGGAATTGACCGCCAGTGAAGAGCAACTAAAACACCTTGAGCTTAGATGCGCAAACACGAACGACCCAGGTTCACAAGCCGCCTTAAAAGAGGAACTGCAGAAGTTCAGAGCTGCAGCAGAACGTGAAATAAAGTTCCTGAACCGCAGCGGGCAAGTCCGCCAGTACGGCGAAGGCCAAAAGCCCGGAGCCCTCCTCGCAAATTTGATAAAAGCAGACAGAAAACTAATGTCAATCGAAGGAGTACGTTCCAAACAAGGCGTGTTGATACACACCGATGAGGGAACTGCAGAGGAATTCATAACCTTATTCCAGGAACTACATAGTTCAAAACACAACGCGAACTCAGTCGCCCTACGAGAGTACCTGGAAAACACCGAACTCTGCTAGGTAGAGGGGCAGTTACGTGAACCCCTCAATGAACACATCACACTAGAGGAGATCATCGAGACCATCAAAACCCTCCCAAACTCCAAAGCCCCTGGTCCAGACGGCCTGACGGGAGAATTTTACAAGGCGTTTGCAAATACCCTGGCCCCCCTCCTCACCAAAGTATGCGAGGAGGCACTGGATAAAGGATCCCTCCCTCAGTCCACCTGCGAGGCCAACATAGTCCTCCTACATAAACCAGGCAAATCGCCAGAGGAATGTGCATTTTACCGTCCCATCTCCCTACTCAACCTTGACAACAAGTTTTTGGCGAAGGTGCTCACAAACAGGTTGATGCCACTGACGCCCGCTCTGGTGCTTGTGGACCAGGCTGGATTCATACCCGGACATAACACAACCTTCGGAATCAGAAGGCTATTTGGCATCATCGAAGCCCTGGATCCCTCCCACCAGGCAGTCGCAGTATTGCTAGACGCTGAAAAGGCATTTGACTTGATGGAGTGGCCATTTCTTTTCGCGGTGCTCACCAGGATGAGCCTAAGCACCCTCTTTATCAAGCTAATATCTTTATTATACACCAACCCCCATGCCAGCATCATCTTGGGCGCAGCAAAGTCGGCCCCCATAGAGCTGCAATGTGGCACCAGACAGGGGTGCCCGCTCTCGGCCTTAATATTTGCATTGATAATGGAACCCCTGGACTCCAATCTGCGAGAAAAACAAATCCTCAGGGGGCTCAACATAGGCCCACACAAGCTGATCATATTCCTGTATGCGGACGACGTGGCATTGTTCATACGCGACCCCACAGAAAATTTGAACCCAGTCATGAGGGAAGTAATTAAATTCGGAGCAGTATCCGGTTTAAAAATTAATCAGAATAAATCCATCATACTTCCACTGACTCCAGCTACCAAGACATTTGTCGACGACTTCCAGTTCACATGGGAAACATCCTGAATCTGCTACTTAGGGATACAGATGTCATTAAGCTACCACAACGTATTTCGAGACAACGAGGAAGTGGCAAAAACCATGCAGGAAAAAGTTACGCGATGGAAGACACTGCCGCTGACCTTGTGGGGTAGAGCCTCCTTAGTTAAAATGCTGATCCTGCCAAAGCTTTTGTACTTATTCACCAACATCCCTATTTTGTTACCACAATCCTTTTTAAAGAGACTGAAAAGCATGGTCCTCGAACTGCTGTGGACGGGCAAACCAGCCAGAGTTGCACACTCAACACTGACTCTCCCGGTGTCCAGTGGAGGAATAGCCCTTCCAGACCTGGAGAAATACTTTTGGGCGGCACAAGCACAATTCCTCAGCTTTTGGTGATCTCGCAGATGATTAGACCACACGTACAAATAGAGCGGGCCCTGGCGACACCCAATCTGCTAAGGGCAGTCATCATCAGCCAGCTTCCAGTTCCCAATAACACCATGAACATAGTACTCTCAACATACAAGATCTGGAAGAGAATTGCCCAAAAATATGAAATTCAAACACGATACTCACCTCTCCTTCCTGTCAAATTTATACCAGGAATCAGCCTCTCCATAATGTGATCCAGGCACAAGGGGAAGGCATACTAGTATCGAACATCTACTAATCTATCATCACCGACAAAACCCCTACCAATACCCGCGCAAAAGCAAGATGGGATAAGTCCCTGCAAACAACCATCCCAGAGGAAGATTGGACATTCTTCTTGAGACAAACACAAAAAATAGCTCTCAACTCACGCTTTAAACAAATTCATTTTAACTATCTGCACCAGACCTACTTCACACCGGTGAAAAAGAACAAACAACCTCCCGATGCATCTCCAAAGTGCGAAAGATGAGGGAACCCCATGGCTGACTTTGTCCACCTCACATGGGACTGCCCCAAGCTGACCCCATTCTGGAACCAAGTTCTGGAGACGACGGCTGCAATCGTGGGAGAGGAGATACAACCCATCCCGACGGCGGCTCTGCTGAGGATGACAAGATTACTCTTGCTGTCAATAAGAAAGCTTGCAGGATTGTTACTAACACTCACCCGTAGGAGGGTCGCCGTGTCTTGGGGTCGAGGTCCCCCCCTACAGTAACCAATTGGCGCAAAGACATCCTCTATGCCAAGACGTAGAGACAGACTTTGTCAAATCACTGCCCTTACACGCATGCCCACCGGACATCTGGGGCCCAGTAGTATTATTCCTGATCAACGAAGTTGAGGAGACCCCTCCTCCCCCATCAGGGACCCAAAGAACACAGGGCACGAACTTGTAACCAGCCTAATCTCTCGATCTAACACCTCGAAAGTATGACACGGAGAGGAGAAGGGCAGACCCATGGAAGCATCAGACGTGGAGCGAAGTGGGGGGGGGGGGCGGGAGGGGTAACAGCGCACAGTTAATCCACCATAATGTGGGTGAGAATGTTTGTATTAAGTTGAAAAACCCACAAATAATGTTTTTTTTTAAAAAAACCTCTACCGCCTCATTACGAGGTCTGCTCACGGGACCCGCTAAGGATGTCTGGTAAAACCAGGCGACCTTAGCGGCACCCGCGAGCAGACCAGGATGCTAACAACAGGCCCGTCATTAACGTGCCCGTTGTTAGCATCCTCCCCATTCCCATTGAGCCCTACGGGGGCTCAAATGGGAATGGGGATGTACCGGATCCGGGTTCCTTGAATGGGGAAATACCGGGCCCTTCAAGGTCGGAATGGCCCAGTATTTCCCCATTCCAGGAACCCCGACCCGGTACCTGGGATGGGGGTAGCCATGCCGCTAAAAGCAGCATGGCTACCTCCATACTAGTAATGAGGCCCATTGTATTTAACCAAAAAGGTGTTTATGCCACAAAACGAAATTCCTAATTGTCACCATTCCTTAAACATTATATTTAAACAAATGAGTGTCCTTGACCCCCCAAAAAATGTCTAAATTATCCACACTCCCTAAATTTGGTCTTTAGACAGAGGGGTCCTGCAGATCACTGATGCCTGGGTTGTTGGGTGCTGGGGGGGATAAATGCTTTGCAAAGTGAAACTCTCCTGAGAGGGAGTAAGCGACCCTGATAGCAGAATTATTTTGTATTGCTTTGGGTGAAAAGGAAATAGGGTTCTATTTGGCACATTCATTCTTGCAAATCAGTATGATTTCAAAACTGTTAGCACTTTCCAGTGTGCAGGAAATTGAACAAAGGACAGAATGTACCAAGTGTAATTTGTTTTAAAATTAAAACTGTGCTTTATTTTCACTCTAAATTTTGCCTGTTTATTACGAAAAGGAAGGTTAATTGTGTGCTGAAGCTCTATTTGTGCCACAGAGAAGGTGGCAGATATAATCATTTAAGAGCTATTGAGCATATACTTAAATAAATATATATTCTTTCTATACCACTGTCTGTTTCTTGGCTCTTTGATAGCCCAGGGGGAGGGATCTATGAGTCCCTAAATGAGTCATAAATAGTGCTTACCGAATCCAAAGACATTAATGGTCCGTTGTGGCCTCTCCATTGGTGGGTGGGAGGACACCATGTGTAGAGTGGGATCTCCCATTATATCCTAACACTCGGCAACAATGGCCTCTTCTGTTTGGATACCCTAGTTTTCTGCTCCTCTGACCTTCCCAAAGTCACCATATCCACTTCTTTCCATCTCTCCTCATCCCCCACATCCGGTTGTTGTGTGTAACTACTTTTTAATCCTGAAATTGTATCAAATATACTTTAAGATTAATGATTTAAACATATTTTTTTCAAAATGTTCTTTTTGGATAACCCCACAAACTATGCTTACCAAGGCTTGGTTGGATCACATTGTGTTAAATGGGGCCACCTTGCAAAACATTTCCAAGGCCACTTTTGGTTCTTAATCCACTCTGCTCTGTGTTAAGAATCGTTTTGATTGGTATGACAAAATACAAGAACATTTTGGATCTGTCATGGCCAGGCACACCTTTTTTGAGACAAAACAAAAGGTGATGCCTGAAAGGCTTTATTTAATCTTAACCTCTGATGCAGCTCTGGGCAACCCTCCAAATCATTGTTATTTAGCTTGCTAAGCCATTACAGAAAGGGGAAAGACTTTATGCAAATCAGGCTTGGTCCCACCCCAAAAGGGGCAGTCCAGCCCAAACTGCTAGGCCACATACCTTCTGCACGAGAACATAAGCAAACCCAGACATGTCTCGGCCTCATTGGGCACTTTTATTGAGAGCACTGGTTGAGTTTCACTGATTGGGAAAATGCAAAGTATGTTCAAGACATTTCTTGGTTGAAAATTCGGAAAGTTGGCTTGTGTGCGTTGGCACATAGGATCCACAACCAGACACTACATGGATTTGAACGTTTTGGGCGCGTTCTTGACCATTCTCCATGCATTGAGCAACGGCACTCATGGGCGTGGAGTTATGCGATCACCCTCACAGCCACGTGTGTGCAAGATGTGTATGTTAGAGTGGCTATCTTTAAGAGAATTTTAACTGCAAATATGCATTTTTTATATATAAGAATTACAGAAATGGTCAAACTTAACAGTTCTGTATTAAGGGCTGTGAAATGCATGGGAGCTTTGTCTGCATTGCATTTTCCCCTCCACCTTGTATGGCCATAGTTTCAAGGCCTGCTGATTCCGACTGAAACACGGATTGACAACAACATCTGTTGCACAGTAGATAGACACACCAGTATACACATGGGGTGTAGGGAAAGTTTTGAACATCTGTCACATCGTCATGTATGTTACAAGGCCGATATATAAAACATACTGTGGAGAAGTACGATATATGTATGTATGAGTGAGTATGTCTGATGGAGTAGATTGAATGGAGTATGAGTGTTTATGGATACTTGTACAATTTGGTTTGTAATGCATATGCTGGTTTAGTATCACTAAAAGTGTGTAATGTATGAAAATAAATTGATGTTTTTGTGAACCGGATTCAACTGTTTCTTTCCATCATCCTGCTCCTGTTCCATTTTTTGTATATACCCATTGCTTACCTGGAGGACTGAGCGCATACCAGGTACCCTTTATTTTGTGACTATAGTGTAATAGAGCAATGACCAAAGCTCAGGCCCAATATGCTACTTTGGGACTTTTGTTGGTCAAAGCGGGCACGTTCTTTGGACAGTTAGCCAGCTTGATGAAATACTTCACTCTGCAGCCACTAGTTTTGGCCAGTGTTACTAAGCAAATATTCTTTAAAATGCACACATTTCAAGACAGTTTACCCCTAAAAAATCTTGGCTATCATAGAAACATTGTGCAACAAAAGGAATTAATTGCTATGTGCACCTCTGTGGGGCACTTTTTAATTGCTATGTGGGCCAATGCTATGTCCCAGTCTGATAGACTCTGCCTACACATAGCCATTTGTGTTATCAAAATTACTTTTGTGAATTCCTGTAGAATGCATGCATGAATTGAGAAAACGTGTTATGCTTTGGCACCTATGTTCCAATCCGGATATATCCTTTAACAATCCTTTGTAATATGGCACTTTGGTTAAATTGGTTCATTTGAAGCAAACCAACAGTACAATTCCCAGAATGCATTTTGTCATGACTGTTAAGCATTGGCCTTCATGTGCTTATTCCGGGATGACCTGGAGTAATCTAGTAACCAGATGCTGACGCCAAGTTAGACATATACATTGCAAATAAATGTATGCTTATCTAAAGCATATGCTATTTTTCAAAAAATCCTTCTGTTTAAAATCAATCCAGTACAATGAAACGTTTAGGGAGGAACTCTGAAAATGAACTTCGTTAAGTCGTATTTGGATTGATGAAGTGAGGGCAAGAGGCCCGGAAGAGGAGAGTTGAAGATTTGAAGGCGCGTGCTGTATTGCTGTTCGAAGAGCACGTGGACTCGCTCCAAACGCAATAGCTTTTCTTAAGGTTAAAAAGGTGGCCCCTCTTGTCATGATATTTTACATTCTAGTGCGAGTGCAACGTGAGTTTAAATGCAAGCTGGCTCACAGATGGCTCATGTAGCAGAACAAAAACGGTCATTGTGTTTGAATTTTATTTCAGCCATTTTATTTGATGTGCTGTGTTGTCGGGAGTCACATGGTCCATTTTGACGGCACACAGTTGTGTCATGCCACGGATAAAACTAACATAAACATTCCATAGATAATAAGTGAGCTGGCAAGACAAATCACATTCTCGAACTTTCATGGAGAAATCCAAGGCTCAAAGGAAATGGCAGATCATGTTCCGGATCCCTGCAACGTAGATTAATATAAAAAACATCACTAGACAGCGTAACAAATGCCTTCTTCAATAACGTTTGACTCAAATCTCGTTCCCCCTCTTTTTCTTTTTTCTTTTTTTTACATTTCGAATATCTGTAAGTAACAGGCAGACAGGTTTTTCTTGACGTTATGCATCTTATTAATCTATTCAACAAAAAAATACTTTTTTTGGTTCACATTTAACATTTGCGCTCTACTTCAAGGCTATTTATTCAGACATTTCCCAGTTGTCTATTGTTGAGATATTCCCAAAGTGGTCCCTATATATCCTTTGGCCTAATTGTTGCGGTGACTGTCATGATGTATGCCTCCTCCCTTTCATTTACATAGGTCAGTTCTCTGAGCCATTCCTGACATGATGGTGCCGTTCTGGATATCCATTTCATCAAAATATTTTTTTTTCCAATAATACAGCTCATATTGAACAGTCTATGCACTTTTGTAGAAACATTGCCTGTGTCGCCAGTAGATATTTAAGGGAAGGAGCATGGAGGAATTCCGATCATTACACATAGCCACCTCCCACCAAAACTATAATATCTTTGACCAATTACAGAACATGTGGATCGTCAGCCCCCTCTCGGCCACATTTCCTACATTTATCTATTGCACCAGGAATAAATTGAGAAACCCTTGCCTGTGTGTAATGTGTGTAATGTAGTCGGTTCAACACTTTAAATTGTATAAGCCATAGGCGTGCATTGAGTGAGACTTCCTTCGATAGCATGTAGTATCCCTGACATTTAGTTTCCTCCATCCTCACATTCAGGTCTCCCACCCATTTTGCCCTTGCTGTATTCTCTTGTGAAACTCTCCTGAGAGGGAGTAAGCGACCCTGATAGCAGAATTATTTTGTATTGCTTTGGGTGAAAAGGAAATAGGGTTCTATTTGGCACATTCATTCTTGCAAATCAGTATGATTTCAAAACTGTTAGCACTTTCCAGTGTGCAGGAAATTGAACAAAGGACAGAATGTACCAAGTGTAATTTGTTTTAAAATTAAAACTGTGCTTTATTTTCACTCTAAATTTTGCCTGTTTATTACGAAAAGGAAGGTTAATTGTGTGCTGAAGCTCTATTTGTGCCACAGAGAAGGTGGCAGATATAATCATTTAAGAGCTATTGAGCATATACTTAAATAAATATATATTCTTTCTATACCACTGTCTGTTTCTTGGCTCTTTGATAGCCCAGGGGGAGGGATCTATGAGTCCCTAAATGAGTCATAAATAGTGCTTACCGAATCCAAAGACATTAATGGTCCGTTGTGGCCTCTCCATTGGTGGGTGGGAGGACACCATGTGTAGAGTGGGATCTCCCATTATATCCTAACACTCGGCAACAATGGCCTCTTCTGTTTGGATACCCTAGTTTTCTGCTCCTCTGACCTTCCCAAAGTCACCATATCCACTTCTTTCCATCTCTCCTCATCCCCCACATCCGGTTGTTGTGTGTAACTACTTTTTAATCCTGAAATTGTATCAAATATACTTTAAGATTAATGATTTAAACATATTTTTTTCAAAATGTTCTTTTTGGATAACCCCACAAACTATGCTTACCAAGGCTTGGTTGGATCACATTGTGTTAAATGGGGCCACCTTGCAAAACATTTCCAAGGCCACTTTTGGTTCTTAATCCACTCTGCTCTGTGTTAAGAATCGTTTTGATTGGTATGACAAAATACAAGAACATTTTGGATCTGTCATGGCCAGGCACACCTTTTTTGAGACAAAACAAAAGGTGATGCCTGAAAGGCTTTATTTAATCTTAACCTCTGATGCAGCTCTGGGCAACCCTCCAAATCATTGTTATTTAGCTTGCTAAGCCATTACAGAAAGGGGAAAGACTTTATGCAAATCAGGCTTGGTCCCACCCCAAAAGGGGCAGTCCAGCCCAAACTGCTAGGCCACATACCTTCTGCACGAGAACATAAGCAAACCCAGACATGTCTCGGCCTCATTGGGCACTTTTATTGAGAGCACTGGTTGAGTTTCACTGATTGGGAAAATGCAAAGTATGTTCAAGACATTTCTTGGTTGAAAATTCGGAAAGTTGGCTTGTGTGCGTTGGCACATAGGATCCACAACCAGACACTACATGGATTTGAACGTTTTGGGCGCGTTCTTGACCATTCTCCATGCATTGAGCAACGGCACTCATGGGCGTGGAGTTATGCGATCACCCTCACAGCCACGTGTGTGCAAGATGTGTATGTTAGAGTGGCTATCTTTAAGAGAATTTTAACTGCAAATATGCATTTTTTATATATAAGAATTACAGAAATGGTCAAACTTAACAGTTCTGTATTAAGGGCTGTGAAATGCATGGGAGCTTTGTCTGCATTGCATTTTCCCCTCCACCTTGTATGGCCATAGTTTCAAGGCCTGCTGATTCCGACTGAAACACGGATTGACAACAACATCTGTTGCACAGTAGATAGACACACCAGTATACACATGGGGTGTAGGGAAAGTTTTGAACATCTGTCACATCGTCATGTATGTTACAAGGCCGATATATAAAACATACTGTGGAGAAGTACGATATATGTATGTATGAGTGAGTATGTCTGATGGAGTAGATTGAATGGAGTATGAGTGTTTATGGATACTTGTACAATTTGGTTTGTAATGCATATGCTGGTTTAGTATCACTAAAAGTGTGTAATGTATGAAAATAAATTGATGTTTTTGTGAACCGGATTCAACTGTTTCTTTCCATCATCCTGCTCCTGTTCCATTTTTTGTATATACCCATTGCTTACCTGGAGGACTGAGCGCATACCAGGTACCCTTTATTTTGTGACTATAGTGTAATAGAGCAATGACCAAAGCTCAGGCCCAATATGCTACTTTGGGACTTTTGTTGGTCAAAGCGGGCACGTTCTTTGGACAGTTAGCCAGCTTGATGAAATACTTCACTCTGCAGCCACTAGTTTTGGCCAGTGTTACTAAGCAAATATTCTTTAAAATGCACACATTTCAAGACAGTTTACCCCTAAAAAATCTTGGCTATCATAGAAACATTGTGCAACAAAAGGAATTAATTGCTATGTGCACCTCTGTGGGGCACTTTTTAATTGCTATGTGGGCCAATGCTATGTCCCAGTCTGATAGACTCTGCCTACACATAGCCATTTGTGTTATCAAAATTACTTTTGTGAATTCCTGTAGAATGCATGCATGAATTGAGAAAACGTGTTATGCTTTGGCACCTATGTTCCAATCCGGATATATCCTTTAACAATCCTTTGTAATATGGCACTTTGGTTAAATTGGTTCATTTGAAGCAAACCAACAGTACAATTCCCAGAATGCATTTTGTCATGACTGTTAAGCATTGGCCTTCATGTGCTTATTCCGGGATGACCTGGAGTAATCTAGTAACCAGATGCTGACGCCAAGTTAGACATATACATTGCAAATAAATGTATGCTTATCTAAAGCATATGCTATTTTTCAAAAAATCCTTCTGTTTAAAATCAATCCAGTACAATGAAACGTTTAGGGAGGAACTCTGAAAATGAACTTCGTTAAGTCGTATTTGGATTGATGAAGTGAGGGCAAGAGGCCCGGAAGAGGAGAGTTGAAGATTTGAAGGCGCGTGCTGTATTGCTGTTCGAAGAGCACGTGGACTCGCTCCAAACGCAATAGCTTTTCTTAAGGTTAAAAAGGTGGCCCCTCTTGTCATGATATTTTACATTCTAGTGCGAGTGCAACGTGAGTTTAAATGCAAGCTGGCTCACAGATGGCTCATGTAGCAGAACAAAAACGGTCATTGTGTTTGAATTTTATTTCAGCCATTTTATTTGATGTGCTGTGTTGTCGGGAGTCACATGGTCCATTTTGACGGCACACAGTTGTGTCATGCCACGGATAAAACTAACATAAACATTCCATAGATAATAAGTGAGCTGGCAAGACAAATCACATTCTCGAACTTTCATGGAGAAATCCAAGGCTCAAAGGAAATGGCAGATCATGTTCCGGATCCCTGCAACGTAGATTAATATAAAAAACATCACTAGACAGCGTAACAAATGCCTTCTTCAATAACGTTTGACTCAAATCTCGTTCCCCCTCTTTTTCTTTTTTCTTTTTTTTACATTTCGAATATCTGTAAGTAACAGGCAGACAGGTTTTTCTTGACGTTATGCATCTTATTAATCTATTCAACAAAAAAATACTTTTTTTGGTTCACATTTAACATTTGCGCTCTACTTCAAGGCTATTTATTCAGACATTTCCCAGTTGTCTATTGTTGAGATATTCCCAAAGTGGTCCCTATATATCCTTTGGCCTAATTGTTGCGGTGACTGTCATGATGTATGCCTCCTCCCTTTCATTTACATAGGTCAGTTCTCTGAGCCATTCCTGACATGATGGTGCCGTTCTGGATATCCATTTCATCAAAATATTTTTTTTTCCAATAATACAGCTCATATTGAACAGTCTATGCACTTTTGTAGAAACATTGCCTGTGTCGCCAGTAGATATTTAAGGGAAGGAGCATGGAGGAATTCCGATCATTACACATAGCCACCTCCCACCAAAACTATAATATCTTTGACCAATTACAGAACATGTGGATCGTCAGCCCCCTCTCGGCCACATTTCCTACATTTATCTATTGCACCAGGAATAAATTGAGAAACCCTTGCCTGTGTGTAATGTGTGTAATGTAGTCGGTTCAACACTTTAAATTGTATAAGCCATAGGCGTGCATTGAGTGAGACTTCCTTCGATAGCATGTAGTATCCCTGACATTTAGTTTCCTCCATCCTCACATTCAGGTCTCCCACCCATTTTGCCCTTGCTGTATTCTCTTGTGAAACTCTCCTGAGAGGGAGTAAGCGACCCTGATAGCAGAATTATTTTGTATTGCTTTGGGTGAAAAGGAAATAGGGTTCTATTTGGCACATTCATTCTTGCAAATCAGTATGATTTCAAAACTGTTAGCACTTTCCAGTGTGCAGGAAATTGAACAAAGGACAGAATGTACCAAGTGTAATTTGTTTTAAAATTAAAACTGTGCTTTATTTTCACTCTAAATTTTGCCTGTTTATTACGAAAAGGAAGGTTAATTGTGTGCTGAAGCTCTATTTGTGCCACAGAGAAGGTGGCAGATATAATCATTTAAGAGCTATTGAGCATATACTTAAATAAATATATATTCTTTCTATACCACTGTCTGTTTCTTGGCTCTTTGATAGCCCAGGGGGAGGGATCTATGAGTCCCTAAATGAGTCATAAATAGTGCTTACCGAATCCAAAGACATTAATGGTCCGTTGTGGCCTCTCCATTGGTGGGTGGGAGGACACCATGTGTAGAGTGGGATCTCCCATTATATCCTAACACTAACATTCCATAGATAATAAGTGAGCTGGCAAGACAAATCACATTCTCGAACTTTCATGGAGAAATCCAAGGCTCAAAGGAAATGGCAGATCATGTTCCGGATCCCTGCAACGTAGATTAATATAAAAAACATCACTAGACAGCGTAACAAATGCCTTCTTCAATAACGTTTGACTCAAATCTCGTTCCCCCTCTTTTTCTTTTTTCTTTTTTTTACATTTCGAATATCTGTAAGTAACAGGCAGACAGGTTTTTCTTGACGTTATGCATCTTATTAATCTATTCAACAAAAAAATACTTTTTTTGGTTCACATTTAACATTTGCGCTCTACTTCAAGGCTATTTATTCAGACATTTCCCAGTTGTCTATTGTTGAGATATTCCTAAAGTGGTCCCTATATATCCTTTGGCCTAATTGTTGCGGTGACTGTCATGATGTATGCCTCCTCCCTTTCATTTACATAGGTCAGTTCTCTGAGCCATTCCTGACATGATGGTGCCGTTCTGGATATCCATTTCATCAAAATATTTTTTTTTCCAATAATACAGCTCATATTGAACAGTCTATGCACTTTTGTAGAAACATTGCCTGTGTCGCCAGTAGATATTTAAGGGAAGGAGCATGGAGGAATTCCGATCATTACACATAGCCACCTCCCACCAAAACTATAATATCTTTGACCAATTACAGAACATGTGGATCGTCAGCCCCCTCTCGGCCACATTTCCTACATTTATCTATTGCACCAGGAATAAATTGAGAAACCCTTGCCTGTGTGTAATGTGTGTAATGTAGTCGGTTCAACACTTTAAATTGTATAAGCCATAGGCGTGCATTGAGTGAGACTTCCTTCGATAGCATGTAGTATCCCTGACATTTAGTTTCCTCCATCCTCACATTCAGGTCTCCCACCCATTTTGCCCTTGCTGTATTCTCTTGTGCCTGACCGGCCTGTTCTATCTTGTATAAGCTCAATACTTGCCTCCTAGACTCATTGCTTGACACAATAACATCTGTACATTCACAGGATTCTGGTTTTTGAGGGAACAGCGTCCATCTCTGACACGTGGCTGCCCTCATCTGAAAGTATTGCAATAAACTAATGGTGCTGGTCCCCAATTTTGCTGTAAATTCGCCTCGCATTACGAACCTCCCCCCAGGTACAGATATCCCGGCATCATAACTTTCTCAGGGTCCCAGGATGTTTGTATGTCAGGATCATACTTTGGCGGAAGCCCTGGACAGTTTCAGAAAGGGATCCTCCCATTATAAGGAGTAGTTGTTCCCAGACGTTTAAACACCCAAGCCCATGCATTTACTGTCACTATTCATCACGAGTTGGGTGGCATTACCGCTGGGGCTATTTGCGTTACCGGCAAACCCCCTGGTGCTATTAGCGCTGTATCATGGGGTTGGCAGAACGGTAAGTTCCCATTCCCCATTGGGCACATTCGGGAATTCCCCACTGGGCCCAATGGGGAATTTTCAGTGCTATTACCAAATGCGGTATTAGTGCAGCAGTAATAGGGCTGAAAATCAGCAAAGTCGCTGCGGATTTGCCCCCAGCTCAGAGCTGGGGGTAAATCCTGCCAAACCCCTGATTTGGTCGACCCTTAAATGAGGTGGTAATAGCGTTATCGATGCATTTAAGGGTTACCGCCAAGCTCGTGATGAGGCAGTATATAATAAGAACTTGAAAGAGGACACTTACATTGGGGTATGGCATTGGTAGTCTAGGGGGACAGGCTAAAGGGGAAGTCCACTCATAAATGTTATGCTTTAAAAATGTTGGCCATAGTAAAAAGATATATTGGCATTATATATTTTTTTAACTTCCTCTGGAAAATATTTTGTTTAATGACCCTCAAGTCCTGCTATTCAAGGACTTGGAGGCAGCCATTTTGTAAGCAGGTCCAGTTTCATGTGTATGAGTTAATGCTGTGCTCTACAGCAACTATCTAGCAATAGCCCCATACTAGGAGCTTTTGCTTATTGCTGCCAGAGAGCAGTGGAAGGGAAGCATGGTATCAAACAGTGAAGACAGACAGAAGTGATCACAGTTCAAGGGTGTTTATTGAACTTCAATGGGCTGGTAGAACACCTATCTAACCTAAATCTAAAGATCAGAACAAGCTGAGACCATCAAATAATGATAACCTAGTCCTAGTGGAGTCTGTCAAAATAAAAGGGCCTATACTAATAAACCTAATGCCAATCCTTACTTCTAAATACAAAATAGTGTGGGATAACAATGTATGCAAAAGAAAAGTGTTCAAGAAATGATATATCAGGATAGTTGAGCAGTTGGCTTCCCTTCCCCACGTTTTCAGCACAAGGCAAGGCGGCATGTGCAGGCTTTGCACATACTCTTGCTTCTTGGCCACAAGGTAACAGTACAACACATAGGCATCAGGGCCTTTTGCCTAAGTCTCTCTCACAATGACAGTCTCTTATTTGTAGAGGGCCTGATGTAACAAACAAAACACAGAAGTTCCTTTTTTGGCAGGGTTTTCACTTTCACAAATTCAAGACTGGTCTCCCTCCTGCAGGCACAGAGCATGGTCCCCCTTGTCTGGGCTCAGATCCCATTTCTACAATGTTCAGAATTTGGTCTCCCTCGTCGGGCTCGGACCATGGATCCCCCTCGGCAGGGCTCACACCCCTTTTGATATCGGAATAGAAGACTTTCGAATGTGCAATGGGTTTTGCTTAAATGGTCACAGGACCACTTCGATTCGCTTCACACAATTTACACTTCACATCAATCTCCTACTTTCATTCTCTTGTCAGGATACAGTACAGAGACCTTCAACTGAGCATAGTCACAGTGCCGGACCACTCTGTCAACTGTGTCATATCTTTCCTTTTAATGTTCAAATATTCACCAGCAATTTATCTTCACTTGCGTCTTTCATCACACACATTTAACATTTAACAATGTTTGTTCCAGCGCACTTTTACAATGTTGACGCTTGCTACCTTGACTTCAACACAGACCGGTCTGGCATCAGTCTCCCCAATTCACCAGCTGTGTTGTTCTCCAAAAACGATACCACAGCGTTTGCTGCTTCTCACCGCCTTGGTCAGTTACAAAGGAGGACCCTCTGCATCTCAGACACACAATGCAGGATTCTTCAGCTTGGTTTCCTGGTCTTATGTTTTCTGCTTTGAAGGTTTCTTGGCATGTTGCCCCTCTCATGAATCCCTTGTGACTGGCCGTTTTCTCCCCTCGTTCAACTGAAAAAATGCTGTACCTTTGTGTGTTTTGCCTCGCTCAGAGTGTGCTCTCGTGCTCGCCTTTTATCTGTGTGGGGAAGTGTAATGGAAGTCAGGTGTGAGTGATTGTCGATAATTGCCTGACCCCGCCTGACCATAGTATTGGGACATACCAGGTTCACGGCTCGGGTATGAGTTTGTTTTCTCCCAGAGCAGGCTGTCTGTGTAAAAGTATTCCTGCAGGAAAATGGGGTTGGGGAGGTTAGAGTTTCTAAAAATCCCATTAGGTAGGATGGGGTAAAGGAGTTACAGGGCCAGAGGGATACCGCGTCCCACCATCCGGTGTACCACACCCACTCCCTGAGGACCCCTCACCCAGGTGATCCTCCCGCACTGGTCCACCCTCAGGAACTGGATCCAAAATGAATGGCCATGTCCTGACCACCTGAATGACAGATCCCCGGGGACTAGCGGGTGAGACACCTTCTGGTTTCTCACATACCCTTCCCTTATGTGATGTCGATACATTTGGTCTCTTCCAAGGTCATCTTTTTTTTGGGTCTTGGAGAGAACAAGGGGAAAAGGTATCCAGGGATTTTTGCATATTCCATATGTCTCCTCTACTCTATTCCGGCAGGGGCGGAGTGTTCGTATGGGTCTCCTGACTCTATCCTACAAACTGGGATTGAGGTGGTGTTTGTGTTATTAGGTATTTCTGAGGTATGAAATGTATCTCTTGGCGAATGACAGGTTCTTGAGATTCAGTTTCCATCAACTCCCACATCAGAGAGGTTTGGGAGCAGCAGTCAGGTTGCCAACAATCCTGAGGTACAAACTCTCTAGGGGAATTTGGGATATCTTGTAAGAGAGTAAAAAATGCAGGAAAGTCTCTTCCCACAATGACTTCTTCGGGAAGACCAGGAATAATGGGGGATGATACCAGCCTTGATTCTCCCTTGATGTAAATGTACATAGGTACCTTGGGGTAGATTTCATTATCTCTGTGTACACATGTGAAACTGACTAGGCTTGCTTTTTCTATGTCTGCCATTGTTACCAAATCTGCCCTTATGGCTGTCTGTTTGCTGCCTGAACCAATTAGCAACTTTACTAGCCTTCCATTTACTAGGGCTTTTTCATAGGTAAAGTCAGTTGAGGACTGGCATAGACACATGCTGAAGGTTTCTAGATCAGTGCCTGTTTCTTCCCCTTCGTCCCCCCTGCGGCGCCCTATTTTCATTGGCTCTTCATTTACATTTTTAGGGCAATGACGAGCCAAAGGGCCAGTTTCTTTGCATGAGAAACAAATAGGCAGTGATGGTTTAATCTCCATGAACTATTCCCTCCTGCTTTCCTCTCTGCCCATTGGGTCTGGTCTGCTGATTTCTAGTCTTTATTTCAGGGTCCATTCTTTTGGTTTAGGGAGCCCTCTGTCTAGTACCTGGATTTGGGAATGGTAGGTGGTTTTGTGATCCTTCTGTTCTTCACCTTTGTGTGTATATTGAAAATGTTTTGCTCCGTCTGAGTGATTTTGGCCAGTTTCAATAGCCATAACTATTGTAGATCGGTTTAGCTGTAATACCGCTTTTTGTAAAAAAGGCGGTAGAGAATTGGTGAATTGTTCTAAAATGATCATTTCAAACAATTCTTCGATGGTTTTGTTGTTAATACATAGGGCTACCCTGTTCTTAATTTGTTACCCTTATTCGAGGGGGCTTTCCCCCGAGTATAACTTAATAGCCCTTCGTTTCTGTCGATAGAAGTTACAGGATTGGCCTACACTTTTAAGAAGTCCCTCTTTTATAGATATGAAAGTAGCTCGACTGGTTCAGGTCAGGTAGTTGGTAGGCAGTTTGTAGCTCGCCTTTCAATAAGGGTCCCAAATCAAAAATAAAATAGATTTTTTTCCCACCCCAATTGCTCAGCTAACTGTTTGAAATTCAAAAAGAAGTTCTCTAGATATTCACCCTCCCGATAAGGTTGTAGTATCCCTTGAGGTAGTATAGGTCTAGTCTGTAGTTCGGCTATGTACTAGTTCGAGTATAGCCAATGTGGACTGTGACCAAGGCAATTAAAACAGGTTGTGTCCCTGTTTTATCTCATAGGACCAAAAGTATTCCTGGTGCCAATGAGGGATCTGTTCCATCACATCTGCTACCCCCCGAATTAACTATACAGAGGTGAGTACGATGTGTGCATCCAAGCTGTGGATTGCGTTCATGACATTAATAGTAGTTACAAATAAAGAAGGATGACAAGAGAGCGTGATGGGTTTTACTCATTTTATTGTATGTGTTTTTGTATAGATGGTGAGGCTTACTCCAGTCCATGAAAGGCAAGACAACTAATCTTGACTTTACCTCCTGAGGAAGGTCTACATAAGAAAGGGACATTACTATCTGTTCCAGGGACCGAAACACGTGTCGACTATACAATCTGTTTGAAATTGTAACAACCTATCTAATAACACCAGTAATAAAGACAGGAATAAAGACAGGGTCGGAATATGTTGCATAAGTACCTCTACGAGATATGTGTAATATAAAGTTCTGTTTACACACAAAAGAAGGAAAGCCACTGCTATTTTGCGAGAGTGTATGTGAATGAATGTTGGCGATTACTTGGGTATGAGCCTGATTATTTGTAGTTTTTGTCAAACATTTTTTCGTTTTGATGCTATGGATATGAACAAGTTTCTTAATAGATATCGCACATATATTTTTGTACTGATGAAATAAAATGTATATGTAATGTACTGAGTTAGTGGGACTTGTCATCAGTTATTCACTGGTCCACCCCCTTATTTTGTTTGCTTATTTGCCTGAGGGACCAGGAATCATAGTGCAGGCATCCCCTTTTGTATAAAATGTCTCTTTACTAAGCTACATATGGAACCTATATGTGTGCACCTGGGGATTGGACAATCGTTATCTAAGAGCCCACCCATGGCCCTTCCCCTAAGAATGTGCTACCTCATCATATCCTGAAATTAATTGGTAGGCCCTAAATTACTTCTGTGGTTAAAAAAAAACATGTGCTAATTGGATACAATGCGGTCACACTATCCATGAACTGGCTGTATGCCAACATGTTTATCTAGGTACAAGAGAGCGAGAGACAAGCATATTGCTTTATTTTAATTAAATCAAAATAGCCCGTGTTTTACCTCCCATTCCATAAGTGCCAAGGCTTACAGCCTTCGTATCGTCATCCTGCTCTTGACATATTTATGAATCATCATTTTGCGAGTCACACTGTTAAGTTTTCATCGCACTATTTAATTGTTTTTCTTTAGACGCTGCTCGCATCTTCCCTTTGCGCGTAGCCAGGTGCAAGATACATTAATCTGTCACTTCCTTCTGATTTCCTGGGATGCTATAAACTTGAAATGGTTTGCTGTGTCCTTGTAACTTGATTTATCTGACAACTGACCGAACACAATAATATCTTACTTCGCCATGTGCACTTTCTGCAACAGCTCGGCATTGAAATTCCTTTTGGCTTAGTCACCGTCAAGCCAGCTACAGAATATTTCCTGATTTGTTCAAGCGTGTTAAACTGGGCCTTTCTTAAAGTTGCAGGGTTGAATTCTCTGCTGGTGCAATGTTTCAAATAGCATTGTCACGTTTATGTTTCTTCTGCAACACACATTAGCTCTGTATTTATTTGCTGCCTAGCGGCCTGGTGCATGGCTGGCACATGAAATTTCTCCATATGGGTACGCTGCAACATGCCCCTACCTATTATAGCCATGCTGCCTCTACATGTGTAGTGAGACCCTCTCATGATATGTGCTTTCCTGCCACCTAGTCTATTCTATGTAAAAGTACACACTAATTGTGCCAGCTAATGCCTCTTCTGTCCCTACCTGTGTAGCAAAGCTAACTATTCTTTGTGCCAACTGCATTTCAGGAAGATTTAAAGTGTAGTTTCAAATGTGTTCTTTCTGATTTTATAATTCCATGTTTTCTGGGGAAGGCAGGGGGCACCTGCTTTCTAGCCAACAATTGCCCCACTACAAGGGTCTCAATCTCCTTAAAGGTTTTGAAGTCATCTGACTTCTCTGAACTCGATCCCAATGGAGGTGAAGATCTGGGTGGGTTGATCTCTACACCTGATGGACCAGGAACAGAAACTAGTCTGGTATCAAAAAGGAAAGTTTCAGGGAAAGGCAGATTCAGGGTGCTAGGTCTAATGAAGATGTGCGCAGGTCTTATTTTTAAGACTATTTGATCCCATTGCTGGATATTATCGTGGGAGAGCGGAAGGGTATCTAACAAAACCTGGGTTTTGAAAAACAAATCCTGCTTGCCGATTGGGACTTGAAGCTCGGGAGACAAGGTCAATTTTATGGTGTGTATTCCATAAGACTCAAGGGGCCTCATTATGAGTCCAGCGGCAGCCGTGCTGGTAAAAACAGCACGGCTGTTGCCAGAGTCATTTTATTCCGGCGCCCGGCAATGAGGATTTACCGGGGCATTACAGCACCAGCGCTGCTGGTAATTCCTCACTGCCGGGCACTGGAAAATATTACTCCCCATTCCCATTTGAGTCCCATTGGACTCAATGCAAATGGGGAGGACGGATGCACCGGATCCATTCGTGAATGGTGCCAGTGCATCTGTCTAGATCTGTAAGCGGGTGCCTGTCAGCCCGCCAGGTCAGACATGGTGGGCTAAAAGGCACCCGCTTGCAGAACTCGTAGTTTGCCGGTCCAGAAACAACAGTACCAGCAAGCTTACCGGTACCATTGTTTCAGGACCGGCAACCTCATAATGACCCCCAAGGAGTTCAATAATCCTATTTTCTCCTTCTGGTGGTATGACGATTATCAGTATGCATTTTCAATTTTTGTCAGTTGAATCATATCCCACTCTGACACCATATATAAGGAATGTGTGGTATCAAACAGTGAAGACAAACACAAGTGATCACAGTTCATTGGTGTTTATTGAACTTCAATGGGTTGTTAAAAACCCCTATTTAAACCTAAATCTAAAGAGAGGAGCAAGCTACACAATCAAATAATAATAGTGCTGTCCTAGTGGAGTCTGACAAAATAAAAAGGCCTATACTAATAAACCTATTGCCAATCCTTATTTCTAAATTCTAAATAGTGTGGGATAATTGTCAGGGTTTTCACTTTCACAAATTCAAGACTGGCCTCCCTCCTTCAGGCTTGGACCAAGGGTCCCCCTCATCCGGGCTCAGACCCTTTTTCTACAATGTTCACTATTTGGTCTCCCTTGTTCGGATCTTGGACCATTGATCGCCCTCAGTCGGGCTCAGATCCTCTTTTCCACAATGTTCGCAACTTGGTCTCCCTCCTTCGGGCTCAGGCCTTGGATTCCCCTCATCCGGGCTCAGATATCTTTTGATATCAGAATGGAAGACTTTCAAATGTGCAATGGGTTTTCCTTAAAGAGTCGCAGGACCACTTCAATTCACTTCACACAATTTACACTTCACATCAATCTCCTACTTTCATTTGTCTTGTCAGGATACCGTACAGAGACCTTCGACTGAGCACATTCACAGTGCCAGATCACTCTGTCAACGGTATTGTATCTTTCCTTTTAATGTTCAAATATTCACCAGCAATTTAGCTTCACTCGTGTCTTTCATCACACACGTTTAACATTGTTCTTTCCAGCACTCTTTTTACAATGTTATCGCTTGCAACCTTGACTTCAACACTGACCGGTCCGGTATCTGTCTCCCCACCTCACCGGCTGTGTTGTTCTCTGTCGCTTCTTTGTTCTTGGAGCCAAGGACGTTACCACAGCATCTGCTGCTTCTCCCCACCTTTGTTAGTTACGCGGGAGGACCCTCGGTATCTCCGGCACACAATACAGGATTCTTCAACCTGGTTTCCTGGCCTTCCATTTTCTGCCTTGAAGATTTCTTGAAAGTAACGGCTCCTTGCTAACAAGATCAAAAGTGTTGCACCTCTCACAAATCTCTTGTGCCGGGCCATCTTTCTCCTCTCGTTCAGCTGCCAACTCGAAAATGCTGTATCTTCGTGTGTTGGGCCTCCCTCAGAGTGTGCTCTCATGCTCTGCCTTTTATCTGTGTGAGGAAGTCAGGTGTAAGTGATTGTCGATAATTGGCTGACCTCACCTGACCATAGTATTGGGATAAGTCAGGTTCACGGCTCAGGTGTGAGTCTGTTTTCTCCCAGAGCGGGCTGTCTGAAAAAGTGTTTGTGCAGGAAAAGTGGTGCATGGGGGGTGAGTTTCTAAATAACCCATCGGGTAGGATTGGGTATAGGAGTTACAGGGAACAGAGGGATACCGCGTCTCAATATCCGTTGTCCCACTCCCACTCCCCGAGGATCCTCCTGCACTGGTCCATCCCCAGGAACTGGATCCAAAAACGATGGCTGTGTCCTGGCCACTTGAATGACAGATCCTGGGGGCTATCGAGTGAGACACCTTCTGGTTTCTCACAGCAGTGCAGTTTTCAACAAGCAGGCAGCAGCAGCCTGGCCTCCTGGCACAAATTCAGCAAGCAATATGAGAAGCACTGTCCCCATGGTTACTACAAGACCATGTTATAAGGTA
The DNA here is from genome assembly GCF_040938575.1 of Ambystoma mexicanum. Lineage (NCBI taxonomy): Eukaryota > Metazoa > Chordata > Amphibia > Caudata > Ambystomatidae > Ambystoma > Ambystoma mexicanum. Next base: position 677,618,182 of record NC_090928.1, read on the forward strand.
TGAAAAGTCTTTCACACTTCAAACTCAAAGCATGAACCTCCCCGTGCAAATGAAATGCGATGCTACCGGATCCGGAACCGGAACCCCCTTTTGCAGGTGAAATGAAAGGCCATGCCGTGGATTCTTTAACCCTCGTTAAATGACACCAACGACATAGATTCTGGGAAAACCCTTGTTAACAAAAGGCCATGTTATGGGCTACAGAAAGAACTGCCCCAACTTAGAATATGGAAAACATACCCATGTTGCATGTAACGCCATGGTATATGATATCGAGAAACACTTTCCCAATACCATATGCCACCCACATTCTATAGACCTCAAAACCAGCAACCACATCGGCCAGCACTACACTTAAAGCAACCACAAAGTTGTTTTTATAATGTGCCATATGTTGTTTAAGGACACTGAAAAAATATCAGGTATTACCATTATGGCAAACTCATTGGATCTCATTTCGGCGTCATCTAAAAGGACCTGCAGGCTCCACATAAATCTCAGACACAGCCACATGAATGCACTGAGCTCTCCCATCAATATGAATATAAAACTACTGTCCGCTGAAGGGCATTCCTACAGTCTTCAATTCCATGACATGTGTCATCTTTGACGGCATAACGTATGGCAAGAAGCGCAATAAAATTAACATGCACCCTTTACTAAATTACACATTTAAAGTGCCATGGTGCCGCTTTCCTTTGGGAATCGGCCACACATGTGCAGCCTTCCAAACTGCATCATGATGGGTGGGTCTTCTGCGTTCAGGCAGACTTACCTCTACAGACCGGCAGAGAGGGTGGCCACGAGGGCATCTTTAGATTGAATGTAATGGAATCCCTCAGACGAAGTCTAATGCATATTATTCTCCGGAGTTGGGGCGTCTGAAGCGGCTCCAGGCTCCAACCCCACGCCGGGCCTGCTAGCTGGTGACCTGGCTTGTGAAATCGGTGTACTGTGTGCCCCTTTTGAACTCAATGGGCCAACACGTTTCAAAGCTTGTTTTAGAATTGTGTGAATAGCTGATTAATGGAGACTTTTAAGATTTGACAATAGAAACGATTCGAATTTGAAATATTAGCCAGATAACTTCTTGTGTTCAGATTTCTGTCATCATTCTATTTTATTAAAAAGACTGCTCCAGCACCTCAATACACCTGCGTTGCCTTACATCATAAATTACTATACTGACCTAGAACAACACATTGTAGCAAAACCACATTTTCTTCATCCATCCTGTGCATATGCTGCATGTGATGCTGGAAATGCATCGGAGGGACAGGGCCTCCATATCCTTGTCCTTTACTGCTTTTTATCATGTGTTCTGTCGTGTTTTCCGTGCAGGAGTTCATGTGGGACTCCTGGCGGTGCAGCTCTCTCTTTTGGTTTGGTGTACAGACCCATGGGAAACCCCTATGGCACCCATGGGTGGGGGTACAACCCTGTGCCCCTAGTGTATGTTTTTGGGCACCTGTGTGTCGCCCACAGAGCAGGGTATGGGCTGGTGGCAGTTCCATGCTGAATTTGACAGGTGCCCTGAGTATCCTCCATTTTGGGATACCCAGGCCCTGCCATTGGAATCAGTTCATTCCTGGTAGGAAACAAGATGGCCCCTGTGGCCTCTTGCTTTCTATTGCCTATTACCTTGTTTTCCCAAAGTCCTGGGAAGCCCTGACTCTGTCCCTTCCCCCTGACCGGCTGTTGGGTGGAAGTTCCATATATGGTGTTGTTGTGAAGTCCAGGCCAGACTGGCTGGAGCCTTCCTGGTGACTGTATGTTGTGGGTACACCCTGTGGGTGGGTCCTGGGTGAATGGAGTGTGTGACGAATACGCATTCTGTGTTGTGGGTGTCTAGTATCTGGTGTTTGACACAATGACTGAGACAGCGCTGCCCGAAACTGGTATGAATGCAGCGTGGAGTGTTGAATGGCTGGGTACATGTCCCAATACACATAACTTGTTGTGAGTGTCTGGAGAGGAGTGAATGGCCTGAATGCACTATGCACCTGATTGGATGCCTGCCTGCATGAATGCCCTTCTGACCGATTGGTTGCCTGAGTGTGACCCAGCAGAATGAATGGGAGATCAACTAGTATATCTGGGGGCCTCTCACTGCTAGAATTTGTGTTCAGAAGCTGAAGAGAAACTGGAGTTGAAACTGAAGCTTAACCTTGAAGCCCTGCTGGAAGAGAAGAATTGCCGTTGCTCTCCTTCATCAATCTGAAAGCTGCCGTGTCTCCAAGGACTGACCCGAGAGGACCTGTTAAGGCGCCCTCTTCCCGAGCTACAAGGGACCTTCGTGCACCAGCTGATCTTTGCCAAAGCTCCCTGGTAGACAGACCTATGACAGGCTGCCGACCGGAGACGGGGACTGCAGCAGAATCCCAAAGAGAAGTGCCCGGACTGTTGTCCGCACTGTCGACGACCGCTGTCGCCAACTGGAGCCGCCGTGCTCCCGTTTGCCTAAGAACTTCATTTGATCCGAGGACGCTCTCGTCTGCATCGCTGCCCGCTTGATCACGCTGGAGAAGGCCCGACCGTCGATGCACCGAGGAGCATCCGCCAGTGGGTTTCCCGCCACCTAAAGACCACAGAGATGCCGACGACTCGACACCCTTGCTGGGCCACAGTTCTTCATCAACTCTTTGCGGTCCAGAACTATCGTCACTGAGGTGCCCCGCACGCCTCTTCCTTGCAGGACGCCAACGCTCAGTCGTCGACAAGCACCTCCAGGAACGAAGCTGCCACTTCACTGCCGTAGTTCACCCTGTTCTCCGTCGAACGTTTGACGACCTGTGACTCCTGCCTTAAAGGGAGGGCACTCAAGAAGGGCCGTCATTTTCCCATCAACGAACGCTACAATTCCAGGTACATTGGGGCTGTAGAACTATTGTAGAGGGAAATAAGACTCATAGAACAATATATGGACGGGGCTTGTGATACATCTTTGCTTTACAGGTTGACCAGGTGGGGGGTTCTCCACACAGAACTGTGTTTAACGGTAGAGGCCAGTATTCTGCCTATTGTTTCAGCCATCTTTCTTTCCTTCCTATTTCTATTGCTGGTTTCCTTTTTATTGATCTGTGTGACATTTTGACAGTATAGTTGATGCACTTTAGTGAGATCTGATAATAATTGTGGTACCACTTTAGAACTGTATATATTTACCATTATTGATTTTCTGAGCAATAAGTGAGTTATTGTAATAGTGTACATAACCTTGAATATTAATTATATAAAGACTGTGTTTTAACTAATACAGTGTGTGGACATTCCTTTGTGGGGACTTGGGGACTACACTGTACTTAAGAACCAGCCTGCATCACCTCCTGAGAAGCTAGGCCTTGATTGCTCGACCACGTACCAATAATGGAGAATCACAATAAGCAACTCAGATACCGGACACTATCATTATGATAACCACTGATGGGGCTGTAACTGCACGTACTAACCCACCTTACATGAAAACACAACCGCCAAACCAAAACTGCACACCTCAAGTCCCAAAGGCTGCACCCTCACGAGTCACTGCCATCCAAACATGCCCACAAGCTTCTCTGCTCAGCTCTCCAGCAACAACAAGCAAAAGCTCCCAGTAGGGAAACTTAATCTGCTTACAAAATGGCTGCCTCCAAGGTCTTTTAAAGCAGGATTTGAAGGGTCATTTTAAACATTATTTTCCATGGGAACTTGTTTTTAAAATAATGCCAATATATCTTTTTTTTACTATGGCCAACATTTTTAACGCATAACAATTTTGAGTGAACTTCCCCCTTTAAGCCTTGAACTTATAGATGTATCCAGTACCTTTTGATCCCTCCTGGGTAAACAACATTCATAAGGGTAATGCCTAACTGTGGTACTATAACCACACAACCTGTCAATATGCCTTATCCTTCTAAACAACTAGGTCCCCTCAAAGTTTGGTCGTTCTTAGATGACCAGTGCACTTTTTCCTTGGATTTTGTAACATTGTCCTTTTGAACCAGGAGTACTACAGTATGTGTTGCTGGACCAGTATCTCTGGAATGGTATTGGTGCATATTGCCATGTAAATGATTATAAGATGCAATGTAATAAGAGATCATGTATTTTGGCTCTGCCAATATTGCATGATTATGTTCTGTCTGTGTCCCATTGCAGGGTATTATGTGTTAAATGCTCTGTTTTATATCCCTGTACACACTTGCCATTGATGTTGAGACAAATTCTCTCCATGACTTTCTTTTTAAGGTCTATCTATACAAAGGTCTACCGTTCCCCTTGTTTTAACATTCCCTCTCTCACACGGTTAGGGGATAACCAACATAATCATCATATAAAGGAGACAGAAAATACATTCCCCACTCAACAGTGATCTTTACATATCGTGTGATGCTGAAAAACCCTATTTATACCAATAGTCTTGAAAAAATAGACCTAGTACTTATTTGTTTTTTTATAATATCAAAAATAGTTTATTTTCTTTTATAAAACTAACTCTAAAACAGTGTTTTCAGTAAAAAGGACCCCACAACACAACATACAGTGGATACATTTACAATACAAATTACTAGTTTCACTCACATCCATTCCTGTAACATGACAATACAATACATCAACATATAAAATTCATATAATGATTTAAACATTTCCAATCACTGAGTGTTATTAACTCAGAATAAACAGTCCCGACATGTTTCAGTTCCTCTTGGCACCAAATGCATGAACCTTCTTCAGGGGAAGACACTTTTAATTTTTTCTCCACCATGTAATCCAGGGCCCCAAAAGTACTCTTCAAACCGTACTCCTCACAAGTAGGATTGCTGCAGTGTAGGTGTGCCTCAGTGCACCCAAATGCCCTCCGACCTCTTTCAATAAGTCTGATCCTGTTCTATAAATGGTTCTTTGGTAACCATGAACCTGATTACAGCTATTACGCCATGCCACTACTCCTGCGTGGTTGAAGAGATTGTTTACATATTCTTCGTCGCTGTTAAATAGTCCACAAAATTGTAACCTTAATTGAGGACGGAAACTTCACCCACGAGTAGTGGCATGGCGTAATAGCTGTAATCAGGTTAATAACACTCAGTGATTGGAAATGTTTAAATCATTATATAAATTTTATATGTTGATGTATTGTATTGTCATGTTACAGGAATGGATGTGAGTGAAACTAGTAATTTGTATTGTTAATGTATCCACTGTATGTTGTGTTGTGGGGTCCTTTTTACTGAAAACACTGTTTTAGAGTTAGTTTTATAAAAGAAAATAAACTATTTTTGATATTATAAAAAAACAAATAAGTACTAGGTCTATTTTTTCAAGACTATTGGTATAAATAGGGTTTTTCAGCATCACACGATATGTAAAGATCACTGTTGAGTGGGGAATGTATTTTCTGTCTCCTTTATATGATGATTTTCTTTTTAAGGTGACAGGCATCTTCCATATTCACTGCCTTTTCTAAATGTCGGTGCTCACCTTCAGGTCCCTACCCTCACAATCTCCTTGACACCCGGTTCACTGCCAAACCTTGAGCACAGATACAGTTTCAAATGTGTTGCCCCAACTTTAGCTTCCCTCTCTTTTCCCTCACACCAGCACTGCATCCCAAGCAGACAGGATTGGCATCCCGGTAGGGTGTATTAATGATGCTAGAGAAGGGTTGTCAGTCATTCTAAGTCAGAACAGATTACATTCACAAAAAAGGTACAGGACTGGTGGAGACATTGAAACCCTGGTCTCCAGGATGCACCATTTTCCAAGGTCGGGAAGCCAATCCTTTCTAGTACCTATGATCTGGTTTTCAAGCATAAATACGATTAAATACAGCACTGTACCTCAGAAGCCGGGATGCTGCATCTGTTTCAATCATGCAAAATAGAACTCTGTAGAATGCTATGCTTTGTTGTATGCCTTATCAAATGACATTCATTCTGCTTGGAGAGTAAAACTAACATTGGTTGTCAATTTTCATGCCTGGGACTATTATGAGATAAGTGCTATTTTGCTTTGGATTCAAGTTACTGATGTTTTGGATGTGTGTTTTTAGGCTGTATACTATTTGCATGCTAGAATATGTGTGATAAACTCACAATGTACTTTATTAATGTTTTTTCTAGTTTAAGCCTTACACTTTATAAACTGAAAAATTACAATTTTGAAAGATCCATTCAAATATATAGAAATAGGTCACACAAGGTTCTTTGCATAAGCTACAGAAGATATTGTAGAGGAGCAGTTACATGCCTCTGCAGGAAATCCTAGACCCCTACCTCCTGTATGTTGGAAGTCTGAGATTGTGCCATGCTTGACACCAACAGTTGTGACCATACCACAACAGATATTCAAAAGGAGATACCCACTGAGAAAACCCTATCAAATGTATTCCCAAAGAGACGATAATATGAGGGAGGAACTCCCTGAAGGAATATGAGAACGAGTGAAAGAAGAGCTGGTGACATCATGAGAGACGAACGTGACGCACTGAGGATACTGGTGAAGAGAATGTATGGCGCTTATAGAAACTGATGATGAAGTTAAGAATCGAGTAAACTTTCATATGCAAAAAGAAGATTGCACGTGTGTGATGCACTGCAGAAAATGCAAGCCATTCAATAATTGTACAGATGCAGCAACGCAAGTAGATTAAGTAATCTTAGAAGCTGGCTATATGTAGTGAATAGACTGCAGGCGAAGCCGCCTTTGTATAGAAGCTGGACATCGGTGTCATGAATTTAGTAAGCCCGGACTCATGGAGAGGAAAGGTTGAGAACTGTGTTGCAGCAAGAATGATCTGAGATCATGGATACGAGTGGCGAGGCTGTTTGGCCTCGTGTCAATGTGAAAGCAGCAAAGGCCGGTTATCTAGTCTCAATGGCAGTGAACGTGAGACGTAGAATCATCCCTTGTTAAGGTGCAAAGAAAGAACACCATGTGTGCCAAGTTGTATTCATTTAAGACATTTAAATGCTGCAAATAGGTCCAAATCGTGGTCTCCTGTCACATGAGCCAAGGATGGAAATAGAGTTGAGCTTGAAGTTCTAGAACAGCGATAGTGCGTGCTCGCACTCCCTTATATTCCCTTATATTCCCAGAGACAAGAATACTTTGCAAGGCCAAGTTCAAAGACAATCTTCATGGCAGAAGGCCTGGGTGATGAGAGACGTTGGGATAATTGAGTGGGGAGGTAAAGTCAAGTCCACCTCCTGGCACCTGGGTCTGAGCTCACATGCTGCTAAGTGAACTGAATATTCCAGACATGGCACAAGCATCCCATCCAATTATAGAGGACCATACAACGAAGGGCCTTATAGTTTGAGAGCCCAATGATATACCGTTTACTTAATAGTGCTGAAGATTATATGTTTTAGAGGTAGGCATAAGTTGTCCACCTGACCGTATATATCCAACCACAATCCCACCCCTTATAGAGAGTATACTAAGATGTTCCCTTGAGCCTGTCACAACCCTTCATAAGTTTTTCTCATTTGCCACATAGTATGACATCACGTATGATGAATTTTTAGTGTATAAATGTGTTTTTATGTGAAATGAACTGAGCACTCGAACGAACGTCCGTTTATATCTGTTGTAACTCACTGTTTTAGACAATTGATGATAAAACAGCAAACTTTGCCATCTTCCTGAGTTGGTTTGATTATTTGGTGTCAGTTATTCTGCATCCTCATCCATTGCATGCACGATACCCTAAGGGCTCGACGCTCAATATAATAAAAGGATCTCAATTTAAAAAAGGTAAATTGATATTCAATCTTACACAGGACAAAAAGGAATATATTTAAATATATGATTAGATCTAACATCCCCCGAATAGGACCATACTAGTGTGTTAGTGGTTTCCATGTATTCATCTGTGCTTAGAAAGACCAAAGCTGATGAAACACTTCCGTGCCCATGAGGTTGCTTTATCTAGGAGCAATAAAGAATATAAGAGAGCAGATCTGTTCGGATAAAATCTCTGTTGTATAGTAGTGGAGCAGTAGTTCTGGACCTTTGGGTGCTATATATTAGGCAAAAAAACAGAAAGCACATTATTGATTCCATATCCTTTGGACAAAAGGGGCAGTGGCAATATGCAGAATTCTTTCCTGGCCATTTGCCAACAATTGTCTCCAAAGCGCAGTTCATGGATTTGTTTCAGAATATCTGGCAGTAGCATGTGTGTTAATGTAGCACATGGGTTAGAACACGTTGCTAACAATGGCCCAGCCTTTATGTCAGCTTCAAGCTAGATTAGCCCCTGACGCTTGTGGCTTGCATAAAGGTGGAAGAAGATGGATGTCCTGATTTGGAAATGAAGACGAATATTCATAACCAAATATGCCGTTCCATAGAGAGACAAAGAGAGCACTTTGTCCTTACATCCTCAAAGCATGATCTTTAACGTGTGCCACTTAACATGCTTTCACGAATTCAGAAAGAACTCTCAGCACTTGTCATATTTGAGTAGTCTGCTTCATTATGTGAGGTGGGTCTTTAAGAGTCATAGGAACAATGCCAAGACTATCAGTTGTTTGCATTCGCTACTGGGTAGTGTTGAGAGAAGAAAGCTCGCCAAGGTGTTACTCCTTTCCCAATCAACATTTTGTGGCACTGACTATCATGCCTCACTCCATCAGAAAAAGAGTGCAAATGGTGATACGGCCTTGTACACCTTTTGATCTTCTTGTGTATTTATACTAGTATCATCTGCATGGGAGAGAAAACTATCCTAATGAGAACCAACATCGGCAATGTCTGCATTTGTTTTCTCTAGGAAAAACTGCAGAGAGTTAACGTAGAGGTTGAACAGAGGGCAAGCAATCACTCAATCCTGTTGAACTCCTCTTTTAATGAAGAATGCTGCATGAATGACCTTCCTCTATCAAACTGCACCACATCAGTTGCCCCTGCATATCGAGAAATTAGACGAATGTGCAAACCTGAAGGAATAGTCATTGAATGAGGAGTGCCCACGATTTACCTAGTTTTACAAGATTGAAAATCATGGTAAGATGCACAAAAGACATACTCATGAATGCTTTCCTGGTGACTACTACTAAGTAACCAAACTGAGAACATGTAGTGCCTGGTTTGTGACCAACCCGTATTGAAATCTGTATTGTGTGTCAGCCAGTATCAGGCGCTCATTTAAACCTACAGGAGAATGCATAAAAGGCAGGCCAAAGGCGGGCATAGATTTGGGAAGCGCTGTTGAATACAAAGATTGGCTGCTAACATTTGGGGCGAGCTTCATCCCCTTTCTATCATAAGCATACACTTTCTGCTCTCAACTAGTTTGCAGGGATGATACCAGTTGCAGCAACATTATTACAGAGGTCAAGAAGTAAAGGAGTCTACAAATCAAGGTCATGTTTAAATAGGTCTTCAGGAACCACATCAGGTTCTGGTCTTTTTCCAGATTTGTATGCAGATAATACATTTAGCATCTTGGATAGAGTAAAGATCAGCAGCATATCTGGTAGTTTTAGCTAAACAACTTGTAAGTCTGCTCACTGTAAATATGTCTACCCATTCAACATTGTATGTTTTACCAAAAGAGGTATCTTAAACCCTCAAAGATACATTAGTTTCAATTGAAAGGTTAAATGCAGTGTTGATCTACTTGACTATTAGTCGCCAAAATGTGTGGGAACCGTTAAACTAGCACTTAATTCTACATTTCCCCATGCCAAGTATGGCAAATCTCATTTTTGTTGTGGAGTGCTATTTTATATCCTCTCTGCCTTTGAACAATAACAGAGGGTTTTTAGAGTGAATTCTGGGCCACCAAACGATTATTTTTGGCTATAAAGCATACATAGTCAAACAAACACTTTGGTTTTGAGATACAAGCTCGAATATGATTTTGCCAAACAGCCCTCATTATTAAATAATTGAGTTTGTATTTTAGTCTGTTTAAGCTCATAACAATTTACATAAAAATCAGCTCAACAAAAACGTTTAAAATAATAAAAAGCAGCACACTGACAGAAAGCTCAGAACCAAGAACTCAATGTATCCTCATTTTTAAAATTGAGTGTTGATCCTCAACACTACCAATTCTCTCATTATGAAGCAGATGCAAGTGTATTTAAGCTTGAACTTAAACACTAAATGGTATGTCACTATGCAGCAGACTCAATCTTGTGGGTGGCATTGAGTGCCTAGACTCCAGAATAGTCAATATGTTGGCTATGGGTAAAACCTTCTGCATGGACAGAACAGTGTGCATCTAGCGCCACACCATGGTAAGAATGGGGGGGACGTTAGTTTGCGTTTATGCATATTGACAATGTGGGAAAAACGAATTAAATGTATGGATGGGATGTGATTTGTCCTGTTGGAAGATATTGTATTGTGGCAAAGGGTGCATCGCATGTTCTTTAATATTGCACATGTTAATCGGAAGACGCAATTACTTCAAATCAGACATAAAGTTACGTAAAGAAATCTGGTCATCTTTCCTATTGGTTGCTGAATAGCAAAACAAAATCTGAGGTTTGCTTATCCCATTGTTGTTGTGTTTTTATGGTATGATATGTCTTACCGAGCTTTATTTGGAGTATATCCCATTGAAAACGGCATTTAAAAAGTAGAAAATGCAGACATTCATCCATTGTCCAAAGTGTGAATTCCTCTGCCACACATGACAACCAAAGCCACAAAAACATGTTGAACAGCTGTAGCAGTGAATATGTGGAAAGTCCACTGTCCCAGTACCCAGTATATTTTAATGAAAAAGAATACTTTACATTACATTCCATGAACCTAACAAAACGGAATTCTGCAAAGCAGGAACAATTTAAGAGGGTGCTCAAGTGAAAATATTATTTCGTCTGAAGTACAAAAACTGTGAAGAGTTAAAGCAATGGTGCACAACACCATCCGAGATGGCTGCAAACACCTCTGGTTTTAAGGATATCTATCATGAATATTCATGGGCTATATCCGCATACAATCAATACAAATGGGAATAATTTACATATTCAGGTATTACCCTGCAGCCTACCAGGTTTTTATGGCCTGGTTTGTTGGGACCAACCCCTTATATAATCTGTACTGTGGGTCACTAAATTAGAGTATTCGAACGGTAAGTTTGAGTAATTAGTGAGCATATTAACAAAAGTGTTTTATTATGAAAAAAATGAAAACATATTGGAGGCGCAAAATGTAATACACAATATCATATATCACTTCTTTAAAGAGCACATACAGTGTGGAAAGGATGCCTCATTGTTAAACGGGAAATCATATTGTGCCTCCTTCTGAATAATATTGGCCTAAGCCTAGTCGCTTTGCGAAGAAAACCGCGTTGCAAAGTTCCGATTTTAGATCGACATCGCCGCCATTTTGGAATCGTCCACCATTTTGATTTCTGTTCGTATGTGATTCTCTGTTCTAAAATGGTAGACTGTGTTTAAACTTGCAACCAAGCCTTCCTAACCTTTGAGCCTTTGTTAATAGTAAGACTGTCCCAGGGCCGACTGTTTAGACTAGGCAATGAAACTTTGCACCAAGCATGACTTCTTGTCCTAGGATTGTCTGCACTAATAAGCCTAATCCACGAATACACATCGAGGACAATACTATGTAAATGTCGAGCGTGGACACTGGCAGAATTACATTGTGAAGGGATATGTACTAAGTCTTGCTGCTAAATCCAGGAATACACTTCGCCATTGTAACTTGTTGGAAGCACCAACCTATGTAATTCGTGTGCATATTATTGTATGAGCTATATGTGAATTTGGCACAAACTCTAGACCGCAGATTATTAACCTGTGGAGGGGCTGGACAATATTGTAGGAAATGTATAAAAATGCAAATGTTTAGAGGTCCAGCATTCTCCATCCTCGCTCTGACGGGCTGGTACTCATTGCAGGGTGTCGAGAGCCAGATAGCTATCTGTATCAGATCTGTGTTTCTTTGTAACTGCACAGTTTTATAGATCTGTGAATCTTTATAGCCCGTGTTTGGTATATTTCCTTTTGTGGTACTCAGCCTCGATATATTCTTGATTTTACAGATGTTGCTCCAATAGGGACCCTCAAGATTGATGCCATCTCGTTGAAGTGTTGACGCGGCTATCGGACCGGGATCGGACAGTGAGAAAGGGGGCCCCTTCTTGGATGAGACACGATACCTCAACAGTACTGCACGACCCAATTCCTGGATGGCATCTTGACGAGGGTCCATATATTGCGGCGGGCAGTTTTTCCGAAATCGCCAACCACGAGGGTCCTTTGTTGTCCTTTGTTGTCCTTTGTAATCCGATCGGACCTCTTTTAGTTCTTTGATTAGGTGAGTCGTGACCCGATTCTTAAGTATCCTGATAATTTGATTTGATTTTGGCATATTGTACTCGCAAGCACAAAATTTGGCCGTCCGGCGCCACAGGAGGGGTAGCCGGCGTGTACTATGTACTGTAAGCACGACATTGGTAGTATATAGGCTTTAATGATATTTGGCACAGACAAACTAGACATGTTTTCGAACTTCAGTGGCCAATCAATTGTAGCTTTGAGATTCCTCGTATAGAATATTTAGAGTCTACACTATTGAAGAAAAAAGCGAGACCTGCAGCATTTGATGTATTACAAAATTGGAAGAAAGAAGCTATGCAGCAACTTAAAAGTAGAGAGAAACGTGCGCGCCGACATATGTCCAACACAGAGAAAGTGTTATTATATGATCAAAACAAACAGTCAGAGTCAGTTAGAAATATGGCTAGAGCTTTTCAACTTGGCATTCAGAAAATGTATCTGTCTAAACATTTTCATGTGTCTGATGAATTAATTGACAAGCTTCTAAATGAGCGAAGGACTGGTGCCACTGCGCCACCTCCGTATGTTCCTATTCCTGTTGCTTTACCTCTTCCAGCTGTCTTTCCTCCTCTCGTAGTAATTCCCGCTCCTCCTATTGTTCCTCCTATTGCTCCTCTTCCTCCGGCTATTGTTCCTCCTCCTATCGTTGCTCCTCCACTTGTACCTCCGCCTTTGCCTATTGTTACAGGTTTGGTAGATTTGTCTTCTGCACCAGTGATAGTACCTAGATTCTTCTACTCTTTCTCTTCCAAGTGGTTTTGTTCCACTTGTAGTTGATAAGGGAGTGGAATCAAAGATTGTAACTAGCAATACAGTGTCTAAAGAGAGAAAGTATGATTTGACTGCATGGGCTAGACAGTGCATTGAGAAGGGTGAACAATCTGATGTTTTTGCTACACTCTCTAATCTAGAAAGTTTTCCTGAGAAAAATGTTTTTATCGAAGGACTGGGAATTTATTTATCTATAATGTGGAACAGGCTGAATGATGTAGATCTCCCACAAGAGTTGAGGGATCTGAATGCTTTAGCGTATTCAAGAGATACTGTGGAGAAAGTATATGAGCACGTCGAGAGGGTTTTTGATTATAGAAGGGAGTTAGAAAGGTTACGGAATGAAGAAACTGATGGTGATAGTTTGATCGCAATTTTTGTACAGAAACGGTTCCTTCCTCTTTGTAAGTCGATGAGTGAGGAAACACGAATTTGCACAAAAGATGCAATTAGATGGATTTCAGACATGTCGATATCTCCCATAGAAGTATATGACACGTATAGTCAGTATATGCCAGAAATGCAGAGGAAAGTGATACATGTTATGGCAGAATATCTGCAGGATGAATGTATAAAAAGAAAGATTTTTTGTCCTGCAGAATTCTTGAATATCTACAAGAGAGCTTTTTCGTCTGACACTCCTTCAGCTGCTTTAGCGCTCGATTTAGCTCTGTTGCTCAGTAAGCGTTCAGAGTTTCCTATCTCTCAGTTGCCTATGAGAGAGGTTCCTCCGACATTTTGTCACAACCTTATCCCCACCAAGGGCTCATGGGGCCCTAAGGACCTTATGCGGTTCCCCTCGGATGCCTTGGAGCCAGTCCTGGTGCTGTTGGCATAGGAGACGCTTGCTGGGACGGGGTTTCTATGGACAGAGGACAAGCATGGCCGCCCCCATGCGGAATACTGGGGAACTGCATTCTGCGGTCTAGCCTTCAGGGTGGGGCTGCCTCAAAGACACCTGGGATACCGCCTTGCTATTTAAACCACGCCCGACTAAGGGCACGCGCTTCGCGTTACTCTGCCTTGCAGCTTGACGCTCATCAGATCCTGCCCAGCCATCCTTACCTGCTCTGCAACATCCATCGGCTTTGAACTCATCTAAGGCAAGAACCATCGCCACCCTTACTTGCTCTGCAGCATCCAGCGGCTTCGAACTCATCCAAGGCAAGAACCATCGCCATCCTTACCTGCTCAGCAGCATCCATCGTCTTCGAAGTCATCCAAGACAAGAATCATCGCCATCCTTACCAGCTCCACTGGCACCCGGAAGGTCAACATCTTCAAGACATCTTTCATCCCATCAGATTCCCGGGGAACATTCTTCTCCTGGTTGTCGCGACCTACAGAACAAAACACAACCACAGGTTATCCTCTTGCTAGGATGCTCCCAGCACCGCTTGGCGTTCTTCTTACCTATTCGAACCGAGCTTTGGCTTCTACCGCAGCACTCACCACCTGCAACAAGAAGTGAGAAACACATTATTGCAAATTCAACAAAAGACTTTGCTTGCATCTAAAAGACATTGCTTTCACCTGAATGATTTACCTGAAAGAAGGAGTTGCAGCCGGCCTGAACTCCGGCCCTCGCCAGTGAAGAAACTCGGCGGAACGGTGGCACCTTTCGACGCGCCCCTGCCCAGCACGGCAGGACGGTGAGCGCACCTTTATAGAAAACAAGGTGAGAGACATTCTCTGGGGAACTGCAAGGGGAACTCGGGAGGAGGGTTGCAAGGAAAGAACCAAAGCTTATCTTCTCCTCCTATCTTCTAGAATTGCCCCTCGATTATCCAGATTCCAGGACAGGCGAAGGGTTCTCATGAGTATCCCAGCTATTCGAGAGGCTCCCCCATGGACCAACAAGGTGAGCGTTACACATTTGTCCCAAAAGTTGAGGTTCCAGCTAATGCCGCAGCAGGCGCTGCTGCTTATGACATTCCTGCACATTATGTATCACAGTTTGTTCACGTCCCATTTTCAAGACAGGATGTGAACACCATTAGACAATCCCAGATATTAGAAAGAATCCAACAGGGTTCTATAAAGAGATAGAATCTGTTTTACAGTCGTCAGTATTTACTCTGAGTGATATAGATTTGTTATTTCCTGTGTTCCTACCCATTGATTTGTGGAAACAAATTAGGACAATAGATGATGCGGCAGGGTTAGGGGACACATGGGATAATATGAGTAGACAAGATAGAGATAGACCAGCCGGCGAGAGACCGCCACAGGTAATACTGACTTTGCCTGATAGACCAGTGACAAAACTGAAAGCCTTAATTCCTGAGAGAAGCATTGTCTGGGACAAACTTACTGCTTGTGTCCAAGGAAAGTCTGAGGGTGCTACCGAATTCTTTAATCAGTTTTAACAAGTATTTTCAGATTTCAGTGGACAAGATTTGAGCACAGAATCTGGAAAACGACTATTTGTTGACAAATTTGTGCGTGGATTGTTACCTGACATCCAGTCGCAAATGAAGACTTCTGAGAACGCTTGGCAAGCTAAGACTCAGTCTGAAATGTTGCATATGGCTCAGTATTATGAAAACCGAGTCAATAATGAAAAAAAGAGGATCGAAAAGAGAAAGGGAGACTTGAAAACTAAAGTTTTATTGCAACAGATTGTTAGAGGCCCTAGAGGGGGTAGTACACAGTTTAGGGGACAGTATGCTCCACAAGGTAATGTGCCGTTGGTTCCTGTATATGTGAACCAATGTGCTTATTGCAGACAAGCGGGTCATTGGGGAGCACAATGCCCGATCCTCCAGCAGAGGTTGAATAACACATTTGGTACTATGGGTGGATGATCCAGAGGCCGCCCTAGGGCAGGCGGTCCTGGTAGAAGTCAGTTTTCTCAGAATTCACAGCCTTTTTCACAAGACAATCAGTCACCGAGTGTGGATAATAAAAACATTTTTTGATCATCCTTCTACTGCATATCTCTCTGAAGACCTTCCTTTTGATGATATATTGTTCCGCTAGGATTTCTCGAAGCAGGGTTTGAAACCAACGCCTATTCCCGTTAATCAGAAAGGTCCCTATGTTGAAATGATAGTGGGAAATAGGAAACATCTATTCTTAATAGACACAGGAGCGCAGAAGTGTTCCATTGACCATTCACAGGTTCCAAACATTCCACTGTCAGGGCAAACCAATGTTTCTGTAGGGTTTTCTGGTACACCAGTGGTTTGTCCGGTTTCTTTGCCGGTACCGATTACACTGCGTCCATTCACGGATCACTGTCCATTTCTTTTGACAACAAACTGTGGAGAGAAGCTATCGGGGTTGAATATGTTGAAGGAATTAAATGCGGTAATTCATTGTTCTCCGGATGGAGTGCGTTTGACGATTTCACCACAGTGACTTTCTGTCTCACAGTTCCTGACTAGACCTTTGCTGCCGGACTTTAGTGATGTTCCGGAGTGTTTATGGGCGAATGATGACAATGATGTCAGTGTTTTACAGATTGAGCCTGTTAGAATCATTTTGGAACAAGGAGTAAAGTTGCCACGTATTCCTCAGTATAAGGTTTCGGTTGATGGTGAGCAAGCTTTGAAGTGTATAGTTTCTGATTGTGTACACCGTGGGGTAATTGAAGAAATTGCAGGTAGTTTGTGCAATAGTCCGATTTTGCCTGTCTATAAGAATGGAGATAATGCAATTCCTTTTTGTTTCATAATTGATTTACACGCTATTAATAAGATTGTTGCTCCACAATGTCCTATTGTGCCTGATGTAACGACAATATTAACTATGATTCCAGCTTCTGCTACTCATTTTAGTGCCGTAGATCTTAAGAATGCTTTCTTTAGTATTCCTACACACAAGGATAGCAGCTACCTGTTCGCGTTCACCCTAGGGGTACGCTCGTTTACATTCAAACATTTGCCACAAGGATACACGGAAAGTCTGAGTATTTATAGTAGGGCTTTGAAAAAGCAGCTTGATACACTTGAGTTGCCGACCACTTGTATCATGCTTCAATACATAGATGATCTTCTTTTAGCTGCTGATTCAGAAAGTGCCTGTAAGGAGGGCACCGTGTTGTTGCTTATTCACCTAGCAAAACATGGACATAAAGCTTCACTGAAAAAGTTTCAATATTGTCGACAGGAGGTCGCCTATTCAGGCTATCTCCTGTCAAAGGAAGGAAGAAGGTTGATGCCTGAATGGATTAAAATCATTTCTAGCATGTCTGTCCCAAATACACAGAAGGAAGTCAGAGCCTTGTTAGGAATGGCTTCTTACTGTAGGCAGTGGATCCCAAACTTCTCACTAGTGATTAAACCAATGCTGGCTTTGACAAAGAAGGGCATTTCTTTGCCATTGCCGTGGAACTTGGAACACCAAAAAGCGTTTGATCTGCTCAAGACTGCACTGTGTTCCGCACCAGTTTTGGACACACCAAATTATGAAAAGGCCTTTGAGTTGTATGTGCATGAACGTGATGGATGTGCTTTGGCCGTGTTAACGCAGGTTATGGGGGGAAGAATAGGCTGTGCGGCTACTTTTCCTCCACCCTTGATCCTGTTGCATGCACTTTGCCAAGATGTTTGAGAGCTGTCGCTGCTGAAGCTGCATCTGTAAAACAGAGCGAGGGTATGGTCCTAGGCCATGCTTAAATCGTGTTGGTACCTCACTCTGTAGATGTTCTATTAAATAGAACACAAACACAACACCTCACCTCTGCACGATTAACGAGATATGAATTGATCTTGTTTGCACCGCATATAAAAATAAAGAGGTGTTGTGTATTGAATCCGGCTGAACTATTACCTTTCCTGCAAGGTTCTGCTTGCAGTGACGAAATGTCACATGACTGCTTTTACACCACAGAACAAGAGACTAAAGGCAGGATCGATCTGAAAGATACACCTTTGAACGACCCACAAGGGTAGCTGTTTTGTGATGGCTCTTGCTTCAAACTTCCGGATGGTACATCCACGGCTGCTTATGCCATTACCACACTAAGCACGATTGTGGAAACCAAAAGAATTTCACATAACTCTGTGCAGGCCGCAGAGATTATTGCATTAACTCGAGCTTGTGAACTTTCCGAAGGGCTTGGAGTAAATATATATACTGATAGTATGCTTTTGGGGTAGATGACAACTTTGGCAGACTTTGGGCAGAACAAGGTTTCTTGACCTCACATGGTACGAAGATTCAATATGGCTCCTTGATAGTGTGGTTACTTTCAGCGCTTGTACTTCCCACTCAGTTAGCAATCATGAAATGCGTAATGTATCAGAAAATCATAAATTATGCAGGAAAAGGGAACGCTTTTGCTGACCAGATAGCCAAACAAACTGCTACTGATCTCTATTCAGATATGTATACTACAAGGGAAGCCACAAATGTTTGTACCATAGATGAAGATATTGAATCTGTAAAAAATATCCAAGCCGATGCCACTTTAGAAGAAACTAAGCAATGGGCTGAGGGTTTGGCGAGGTTGGATGATGATGGGTGTTGGGTGGATAACTTAGAGGGAAAATGGATGCTGCCAGATGTGCACATTACTATGATGGTTGCAATGGGTCATGGGCCCACCCACATCTGTGCCAGGAAGGTTTGCAAAATGTTAGAAAATGTCTGGGTGAACGATAACATCTTGAAAACAGCTGAGCGTTTTGTCCAAAATTGCATGATCTGTCTACAACACAATATGGGGAAAGGCACATCGACACCAAGGGGTAGGTTTGGTCCACCTTCTGTCCCCTTTGAATTGATCCACTTTGACTTTATTAAAATGGAGCATTGTAACAATTTCAAATTCGTTTTGGTTGTTATTTGCTCCTTTAGTAAATGGGTTGAAGCCTTTCCTGTAAAAGATGCCGCAACAATGACAACGGCGAAAACCATGCTTAAGGAATATTTTCCTAGGTTTGGTTTGCCAAGGGTCATCTGGTCGGATAATGGTCCACATTTTATCGCTACTGTAGTTCTGCAGATATGCGTGGGGTTACAGATCCATAAACGGTTCCATTCGGCTAGACATGCTCAGAGTGCTGGATTGGTAGAGAGACACAATGGAATTTTAAAGAACAAGCTCGCTAAGATGCGTGCCGGCACCAAATTGAAATGGCCGGATACCTTACCTATAGTGTTACTATCAATGCGCACCACCCCACAGACTAAGACTGGACTCTCCCCATATGAAGTGGTCATGGGTAGGCCAGCTAACATTTGGAATCTCCCAAAACTCCGGGCCCTGAGGGACATTGAGCATGTACTTCTTTCTGATTACTGTGATCGGTTAACTAAAAATCTGTATTTGATTTACCAACAGGTGTGAGAAGCCCTTCCAGCAAAGTACGAGGGGCCAGGTCATAGTATCCGACCTGGGGAGTGGGTGCTTGTCAAAGCATTCAAACGAGCATCCTGTCTCGCACCACGGTGGAGAGGGCCGCACCAGGTTCTCCTGGCCACACAGACGGCGATTCGGGTGGAAGGCAAGAGGCACTGGATACATGCGTCACATGTCAAAAGGATACCCTTCCCTTTGCCACACGATAAAGAAGATACGGAGAAACCTACCTGCTCTGCTCCCAACGATCACTCAACATTGAGCAGTACTGAGAGTGCTACAGGGACCCTCCCTGAGCCTGTGGGGCCTGGGGAAACAGCTGCCTTATCTCCACACTCTCCCACAGATCCATTTGCATCTCCGTCTGGTTTTGCTGCAAATTCATCACTTCCATCAGGAAGCAACGACACGTTGTTCACAGATCACACTGTACTAAGAGTGACAAGGTACAATCTGCGTCCACGGAGCTAGACTTACTGCACAGTTCGGCTGTGCCAACAGGAAAATCATCATAGGGCTTGTCCTTTGCCCTATCTTTTGCATATAAAGGAAAGTTGTTGTCTGGGGATAAGGGAAAGACTAAGAAAACGTGTGATCTGGAGATCACCAGCAAATGAACTTCGGTGCTTTTCGTTTCCAAGGAACAATGCCTGCTATCTCCTCTACCTGTATGGAACAAATAAGTGACTCTGTGGTCAGTAAAGACAATGTACAATCGAATACATGGTCTTTTAAAACATATTGGCCCTCATTACGACCCTGGCGGAAAGTAACTGACCCGACCGCTATAGCGTAAATATCGTTTCCGCCATTGCACAATGGAGTAAAGTGCGGCTAATTCTGACCCATCGGGCACGAGCATTATGCCATGGCGGAAGTGCAAAGTCCGCGAAGGCGGAAATGTCCCCAAAACGCCCCTCACCGCCATCGTACGGCGCCCTAGGTGCAATTCCGCCACCCATCATAGCGGTCACCGTAATGAGCGCTAATCGCAAAATACGGTGACCGTAAATATACGGAAACGGAAGTAAAAACATGGGGCCGGAACGGGAAACAGCACGCTGTACACCTATAAAATCAGAATCCCAACACAACTATTAAAAATCCGACCCTGAGACACATCCCAACCCGTTAGCCACCCTAGTTAAAACAATCAAAATGGGAAAAGTTGCTAAAAAAGCGTGGGACCGCAAGCGGCAGGTCCACTTCTCCCATGAGGAACTCACCGTGCTCACAGAGACCCTCCAGGAGAATGCTGCCGTCGTCTTCTCGACGCAAATGACCAGGACGGCACTTGCGAACAAGAAGGCCATATGGGCCCTGGTGGCACAGCGGGTAAGTGCGGTGGGGACCGCACCCCGCAACCCACAGCAATGCAGAAAGCGATGGGACGACTTGCGGATACGCGTACGGAGCATACTATCAGCCAACCGTAACATTGCCACAGCTACCGGGGGAGGATCGGAATCACCCATCAAGTTGACCCCCTGGGAAGAAATCTGTGCCTCCACCATTGGAATGGAGAGTATAGAGGGAGTCGGAGGGATGGAGAAAGGAGTGCAGACATCCGAAGAATCAGGTAGGTGGGCCAAATAAAACAATGCTAAATCCACAATGTCCAATCATGTGAAGTACCATGTGTCCACATAGTGCAACAGAAACACATGTCCAGGAGAACGTCCACATACATTGGCCTGATAGCGCACTTTAAAAGTCACATTAAATACATAAATAATTGAAAATCCTAAAAACACCCTCTACACGTGCAGCATGCACACCCTAACTGCAGGCTGCAAAACAACTGCATCCTCAATCCACACAGAAATGAAACCACCTCCAAGGCCCTGACCCAAATCACCCTCAGGTACCACCCAAATGCATGTGATACATTGCCATTCCAATTTCCACAGACCCATAAATAACGCTCGCCCTCCTTTACTCCACCACAGGGTCTGAGTCAAACGACGAGCTGCAGGACACCCCTACCAGCACACCTGCAAAGAGGGCCAAGACCAACGGCCAAAGACCCTCCACCTCAGCTGCACGGATCAAGACACGGCAGCAGCACAAATCAAGTGGCAGCACACAGGAGGGGACTTCAACAGGCACCCCAGCAGCCAGCATGCCCACACCAGCAGCACCACAGGTCCCCCCAATGGATGCCACAGAAGGCACTGCTTCTGATGGCAGCAGCACCATAGGTGACACTGCATTAATGCCAGCATGCTCCGACACAGACAACGGTGCTGTCGATGTAGGACCCATCCATGACCTGTCACAATCCCCCTGTTCGTTTCATCCCGTACACCATGAGGATACCACGCAGGGGCACCCACAAGACGACGACTGGCCATCCCCCACAAGCCCTGTGGCAAGGCAACATGAGTTGATCAGCCCCTCTGTGACACCACCGCAAATGGCCATGGCCCAGCAGAGGCAACAGTCCCTCGACCAGGTGATCGTGCAACAGCAGCAACTGGCCACGCTCCTCAAGGAGCATGCTGATGAATGTGGGGCTTCTAAGGCAGCCATAGAAACATCTACTGAGACACTTAGGGCACAAATGGAGCGAAGTACAGAGACACTAAGGGTACAAATGGAGAGAAGCACCGAGAGCCTGAGGGGGGAACTGCATGCGACGTCCAAAGACGTATGTGGTGAACTTGCCGCTGTGCGCCGTGTGCTCACTGAGCTCTCACAAACCCTTAGGGACATGCATGGACGTGAGCAGGCAGAGACATCATCCGTTGCAAGTTCCGTCCAGGGCAGCCCCCAACGTAGATCTGGGAGGAACCTGCGCTCCACAGGCAGGGGTGCCCCTGATACCCGGAGAGGGGGCTTGCAATAGCGTCTGCCCACTGACAATGAGCATCTTTGGACACTGGTGTTCGGGGGGGAGGTAGGAGGGTGGAGGGGGGGTGTTGGGCTTTCTTGGGTGGCGGGTCGATGGGGTGTGTAACATAATTTCACATATGCTATAAACATTACATAATCATCCAATGAGATGTGTGGACATTGTTCCTTGTGTACGAGGCCTTTATAGGCGTACAGTCCACATTGTGCATGTTCCCGACACACACAGTGCCACAAGTCCCGTGTCCATGCATCAGCCACCAGGCGTGAGTGCTAGAAGCATGAATCTATGATATTCTGACGAATTTCATGGGCCTCCTGTGCCTCGCGGACTCCTTGAGGTGCTGCCACATCCCCAGCCTCATCATGACCATCTTCAGGTGCTTGCAGTTCTGCGTCAGGGGGCATGGGCACATTTCTACGTACGCACATGTTGTGTAGCATGACACATGCCATGACTATCTTTGCAACCTTCTCATGGCGGTACAGGAGTGCCCCGCCAGACCTGCTGAGGCAGCGGAAACGAGCCTTCAGTAGGCCGAATGCCTGTTCTATGACTACACGGGTACGTGAGTGGGCATGGTTGTAGTCCTCCTCATGCTGGTCCTGTGGGTTCCGGAGTGGTGTAAGGAGCCATCTCTCCAGTGGATACCCGGCATCACCTGTATGTGGACAATAAAGGATGTTTGTGGGATGACATTGCTACGTACGCATCCCCCCCCCTTCCTGCCAGGTCATTGCCGCATCACATACCCCACATTATCATGCATGGATTGAGACTCACCGAGTAGCCAGGATCTGTTCCCTGCGTGTCGCTCCATGTAGCGTGGTATTGTAGAGTTCCTCAAGACCATAGAATCATGGGTTGATCCAGGAAATCGGGCACAACAATGTGTAAAGATCCTGTTGGAGTCACACACCATTTGTACATTAAGAGAATGATATTGTTTCCGGTTGCGGTACTGGACCTCCATGGCATGTGGGACAACCAATTCCACATGGGTGCAGTCGATGGCACCAATGCAACCCGGTATGCCGGCAAGTGCATGGAATCCCACTTTTGTGTTTGTAATCTCCAGCTCCGAGCGTGGTAATGAGATGTAGTCGTCTGCGTGCTTCAGGAGGGCATCGAGCACTTGCAATAGTGTCCGTGAGAACAGTGGCTGTGAAATGCCATGCAACTGTCCGACTGTGTGCTGGTAGGTGCCTGTGACTAGGAAGTGGAGTACAGACACCACCTTCAGTAGGGGTGGGATGGCGGTTGGGCTATCTATCATGCTGACAAGGTCAGCGTGTGTCATGTCCACAATGGAGATTATGGTGTCCCGGTCCAAACGGTAGAGGGTGTGGATCTGCTCAGCAGTGAGGTTGAACGGATGAGCTCGGAGGCGTGGGATTGCGGGCTGCCTGCGTGGTGGTAGTGGCTGTGCTGGTGGGCCTTGCTGGCCCTGCCTTGCCCTCCTCCTCCTCCTGCGTCTCCTCTGTGCGGCCGGTTGTTGTAGTAGTTGGTGTTCGTCTTCTTCTTGGAGTTAGAGTACTTGCAGTGCTATCAGGTCCCCCAGGCCCAACATCGCTAGTCCTGCCGGTAGCATTTTGGAGTGGGTGTGGTTGTGGGAGGTGGTTGGGTGTGCAATTTATGTGTTTTCAGGCTGTGTAGCCTCCACCTGTGGTGATTCATTCCACCTGTGCCAGCTGCAATCCCCTTTGGGCGAGCACTGTACCGAGGTTCACCGACGGGCGGGGCGTCCCATTTGTGAGTGAAGCCAGTTGCCATTTTCACACACTGCCGCACTACATGGATGAATTTGTGATTTCAAGCGGTCACAGATGCCTTTTCGACGTGATGTTGCAAATGAGGAATTCGAAGGACAGCGCTTTCGGTTTTCAGCTAGCGGCGAGGAGACGCCCACAGGTCTGACTGCAAATATAACGTTCTATTGTTTAATGTCCTTGGGACAGGGGCCATGGCGAGAATGCAATGATTGATATGAATAGTATGGGATGCGCAATAGCGTAGTGGACGAATAGGCAGGACGTTCCCACATACATGTTACTTCACAACACTATTATTCCGGCCTGGAGCACAGTGGATTTTGCAGGCTGCATTACGCACAGACTCAATGGAGATTTCAAATGTTATGTGAGTAAATAATCAGGCGTTTTAATACCGGGATGAGGGAATGATGTATGGATGCATGGACAGATGATTTAATTGAGAGTTTGCCATGTACATGGCTTATTGGAATCTATCCCCTTCCCCTGCGCTATGTGATGCAGAGCTGCCATAGTGGGACCATCGTCTATCTGCCCTTGTTGAACCCTCCCAGTCTCGACGCGCCTTCCAACACTTGTGTCTATGCACGTTACTAATCCCATCTAATGGATTCTGTTTTAACAGACGCATGCACACAAACACTCGTTTGTAATAGTGTTTTCACCTCGATTTATATTGTTATGATTGGCAAGTGATTTTTGGGTGGAAATAATCCTTTTGAGTGGGCTAGCATGCATATGGCTGTAGATTTAGTGTGATCATTGAAGTGAGTAATACTAATGAAGTTCTGATGGCCATACTATTCTTTTTCATTTCATTTGGGTGACAGGTATCTCCTCCCCTTTTGCCGCTGCCATCTGTATGCCACTCCTGCAGATGGCTTTTACTCCCGACACCTGCTGCTTCGAGTTAATCAGTGGAGCACCATTACGATCTTATGGGACGATCGCCAATGGGCCACATGCCCTTACGCAGTACTAGTGGCTAGGAGCAACATATCTACCTTTCAGCTGGACTAGTGCCTACCTAATGGGACGGCCCTGCGGTTCTAGGCGCTTCCATGTTGCTTTTTTGAACGTGAATGTAGCCCCTGTGTACCATGAAGGAACAGGGCGTCACACAAGGAGTAGCTGGTCATTTATTGCGGATGCAGCCCACAGTAATGTAGATATTTTGGGGTTTATGACCTAATAGCTGTATGGGCTTGGTGAATTTGATGTGCATTAAAATTTTATTCTGATGTTAACCGTGTAGCGTTATTCTTTGCAAGTAATGTAGCATATTCCTATTTGTGGAGCGATGTATTGTGAGTAGATCTGCATTGGGTTCCGGCTTCTGAGTATAGTTGCGTGGTACTGTACTGGCCGCGTTTGCCTACGAAGCCCACTAAGGTCAGGGATAGGGGCTGCCATTATGACTGTTTTAATGATGTCATGCTTAGGGGCGGGGGATTAGCTTTTGTGTAACAGATGCCGGTCAGCCAGGTGGATTGGTGGAATGACGTGATTATCAGAAAATGGCTGGTCACAGGTGCCTGTGTTTGCGTGCGTTTCTTGGAGGGAGACTGAGGTCATGTCCATTGGAATAGCTTCTGTATTCGTGCCATCTGTGCCCTGCAGCTCCCATTGGCCCCTCTTGAGATGAGCCTGGCTGCTCAGTCACTCTGCCAACTTGTGTGGTACATGCTTATGCTGATGGTTGGTTTGGTTACTGGCATGTGTACAGGGCTGGTGCAGTCTCCCTCAGGATACTGCTTTGAATGTTGCCTTACACTGGTGTCAGGCGATGGGGGCCTGTTGTTGTTTTGTCTCATCTTTCAGTTCATTTTGCTGTACTTGAACCTTCACATGCCTGTGCTGCATCAGTACGGCAATGGTGACATGCCAAATATGGATGGCCACTCACAGGGCACTTGGAGCCCCTACATTCATTTGTTCGTTGGCATGCATGGGTGACTTGTGCATTTCACTAGTTGCATTATGTAACTTCATTGCACCTACGAGGAGTTGTGCAATGTGGCCAGGGAGTGGTGTACAGGCACTCAGTAGGGCCATTTACGGTTGGTTCACGATGCCGTAATTCTCACCATGGCGGAATGGTACTTTCCGCCATGCTTGATGGCGTTAAGTAAATGTCCGCTGGGGTCAGAATTCGCGTACCGTTGCGCCATGGTGGTAATTACGGTTTTGCATGGCGCGCGTGCGCGTACTTGGTGCAGTTAGTGTTGGCGTTCACTACGGTGTCGCTAATGGCATCGTACTTTACGGTGACGGGTCATAGTCGCACCGAGCGGTATTCGATGGCGGTATTACATTTCCGCCATCGTTTTTCGATTTCCGCCAGGGTCGTAATGAGGGCCATTGTTTTCTTGTAATCATGTTAACCGGTTTCACAATAGTAATTGCTTTAGGATTTTGGTACATGGAAGAAATACGTCCACTCTAAACACTTTTGCACACTAAAAATGTACACACTGTACTTACACCTTTCATGCATCTGCACTCTCTATCTCCTAGAGACTCTCAACACAGACAGAGTTACCACAATAACACACTACTGCTTATAATGAATTCAACACATGCCATTTTGAACAAGTCTAACTGTTGGGTCTGCTCTCATTTACCGCAACATGGAGACAAAGGGTTGGGCTGGTATATTCATCCTTTGCCTCAAACTACTGCATGTTATGTTTCTCTAAGGGCACTATTCTTTGGCAGATGGAATGACAGCATCTCGGGGAACTTTGATGGAACGAATTTGAACGAGCTTGAAAGGCGAGTTCTAACACCCCTGGGATGCTCACTTTTCGCAAATAGAAGCAAGCTTAATGTTGCTTCCATTAGGCCTTCTGATAGATTGTCTCAACCTTTTCAATCTCTGATCTCCTTCAAGATGGCTCCTATAGGCAATAGGGATGCCACGCCACCATCCTACACTGTTAACCACAGCCCGACTCAGTTTCTTTCTGCATAATGAGGAATGGTACTCAGTCAATGGGTGATTTCAAGGGTTGAACTAATGTTGTGAACTTGACTAGTGAGGACAGACCTTTGTATGTTGGCGAACCTGTCTATTTCGTTTGCGGTAAGGAAGCTTTCCTATGGCTACCTAGGAATTGACATCGAACCTGTTATTTAGGAATCCTGTTGCCAGGGGTATTTATAGCTAGTACCACAGAAATCTCTAGGGCTCGCCCAAGGCGGGATGAGAATGGCGATACTTCGTCACAAGTTCTGGGTGACGTAGCAAAATCTTTTGTACCTTTTTGGGGACAAATACTGAATTCCGAGGATATCAGGAGACTAGCGAGAGTACTGGAGAGAACCATCAACCGGACCACTGACATACTATATAACATGACTCTAGAACAGAAAGCAATAAGGTTAGTGGCACTACAAAATCGGATGGCATTAGATGTCATCCTGGCTGTGCGTTGTGGAGAAAGCAAATTAGTGGGGTCCGCTTGTTGCGTTTTCGTTCCGGATTCCTCCCCAACCATCTTTGAGGTTATACAAAATCTGCACGTCCTTAGTTCAGAAGTGCACGTTCCTGAGGGAAATTGGGATTTTAGCGCTTGGTTCTGGGACTTCTTACGATCTTGGGGATGGAAGTTACTTTCAGTCTTATTGATTATTCTGGGTATTATGTTGATCTGCTGTTGCTGTATACAATGTCTTCCTGCCATATGTTCAATGTTAGGGGGATGTTGTGCACATACTATGGGAATGTTAGGATAAAAGGTACGCACCAGAAAGAATGACCAACGAGTTTGTGTTGAAGGACATTTCTGTTACAGACCTTATGGCGATTGATATCTCTGATGATTGTGATTCAGGTTGTATGGACATTGGGACGTGCGGTTACTCGTAAAGTGACTAGTTTTAGTTTAGCGCTTGGCTTAGGCCAAAAGGAGGGTTTGTTAAATGCAAAATCATATCTTGCCTCCTTCTGATTTATATTGGCCTAAGCCTAGTCACTCTGCGAAGAAAACAGCGTTGCAAAGTTCCGATTTTAGATCGACTTCGCCGCCATTTTGCAATCGTCCGCCGTTCGTATGTGATTCTCTGTTCTAAAATGGTGGACTGTGGTAAAACTTGCAACCGAGCCTTCCCGAACCTTTCAACAAAGGTTAATGGTTAGACTGTCCGAGGGCCGACTGTTTAGACTAGGCAATGAGACCTTGCACCAAGCATGACTTGTTGTCCTAGGATTGTCTGCACTAATAAGCCTAATCCACGAATACACATCGAGGACAATACTATGTAAATGTCGAGCGTGGGCACTAGCAGAACTACATTGCGAAGGGATATGTACTAAGGCTTGCTGCTAAATCCAGGAATACACTTAGCCATTGTAACTTGTTGGAAACACAAACCTGTGTAATCCATGTGCATATTATTGTATGAGCTATATGTGAACTCGGCACAAACTCTAGACCGCAGATTATTAACCTGTGGAGGGGCTGGACAATATTGTAGGAAATGTATAAAAATGCAAATGTTTAGATGTCCAGCACTCTCCCTCCTTACTCTGACGGGCTGGTACTCATTGCGGGGTGTCGAGAGCTAGATAGCTATCTGTATCAGACCTGTGTTTCTTTGTAACTGCACAGTATTAAAGATCCGTGAATCTTTATAGCCCGTGTTTGGTGTATTTCCTTTTGTGGTACTCAGCCTCGATATTTTCTTGCTTTTACATTAAATTACAGAAATTGTGTTGGTGCTACAGCTGCATTAGAGGCGGGGTTTGCACTCCATACTCCACTTCAGTATTCCAGATAGGGCTGAAACTTTACATGGTCCAGATGTAGGGCTGCTCTAATTTTCCTCATGCAGGTTGCTCTGTGTTTTCCTCACATAAATCAGGTCCATAGCTTGTGAATGTTCATGTGGTCTGTTATGGAAGAGAGAGGACATGCACAGTGTCTCTGGGGTGCCTACCAGTCACAGGATGTCTTACCCACACACTAGGCCTAAGCATTGATAAATGGGGGAGGATCGATGGGCTGCCTGAACATGGTGGAATATTGGGGACATTCACCTTTTTGTACAAATTATTATCCACGAAGCCGGACCCCCACAAAGGACCAGGGCTGTGTCCCTTTCCGTCTGGGCCATCTCAACCCATTCTGCACCAAATGTACAGCAAGAGTGCATGGAGCAGCCTGAATCTTCGTTGGCAATAGATTTCTGAACACTTCTCCAGGTAAGGCATGCCATGCCTCTCCTTCCTCCACTGAATAACACAGAGCTTAAATTACATTAAGAAATGGCCACCGCTGCCCCTGGCAATGCTAATGGGATCCTGTTTCCCCCCTTCCCATGATGCCGATTGGTTTGTGTGCCATTAATTCTAACAGGATGCAGGCGAAGTTGGCCCCCCACAAAGGACCACCACTAAGGACTGCGTCCCTCCCTGTCCGGGCCTGTCGGTGCATGGAGGAAAGGGAAAGGGATAGCCATCCTCCATCCAGGCTTTCCTGCACAGACTGTCTCTGGATTTAAGCTCCCTCCTTCACGCACAATCTAGGTAAGCGTAAATGCATGCTCACAGTTGTTACATGGTTTTGTGCTTGTGTCCTCTCCACTCCACCTCCTTTCTCCCCCCCTGCACCCTGCTTGCAGCACACCTGTCAACCCTATCGCACCATGAAATCCCCTGCTCAGACCTTCCTTGCCCTGAGGCAATTGCACATTACTCATATGCTTCTGTGAACCCTGTTACTCCTGCATCATCATTCTTCCTGCATGATCCAACATTGACCACTAAACTCCATACCATGCCTACAGGCTATGCAATGCAGTAGCCACTGCCAATAGGGCTCCTGAAGCCGGTTCCCATGCCATCAGGGCACAGGATGACCTTGCCACTGCCTATAGGGCCCCGAAAGCCCCTCCCATGCCATCAAGTCAAAGGATACCCTTGTTACTGCCAATAGGGGCCCTGAAGCTGCTTCTTATGCCAACAGGGCACAGGATGCCTTTGCCACTGCCAATAGGCCCCTGAAGCCAATAGGGCATGGGGTAGATTCACTGCTGCCAATAGGGCCCTTGAAGCACACTCCCATGCCATCAGGGTACGGGATGCCCTTGCCAATGCCAATAGGGCCTCCAAAGCCCCCCTTCCATGCCAACAGGCACCAGATGCCCATGTCATTGATAATAGGGCCCCTGGGACCCTCCCATGCCAACAGGACATGGGAAGCCTTTGCCACTGCCAATAGGGCCCCTGAAGACCCCCCTATGCCACCAGGGCATGGAATGCCCTTGCCACTGCCAATAGGGCATCTGAAGCACCCTCCCATGCCAACAGGGCACAAGATGCCCTTGCCACTGATAATAGGGACCCTGAAGACCCTCCCATGCCAACAGGACACAGGAAGCCTTTGCCACTTCCAATAGGGCCCCTGAAGACCCCTCCCATGCCATCAGCTCATGGGATGACCTGGCAACTGCTAATAGGGCCCCTGAAGCCCCCTCCCATTCCAACAGGGCATGGTATGTCTTTGCCACTGCCAAAAGGGACCCTGAAGCACCCCATGCCAACAGGGCATGGGATAAGTTAACTACAGCAGATAGGGCCCCGGAAGCCCCCGCCCATGCCACCAGGGCACAGGATGCCCTTGCCACTGCCAAAAGGGCCCCTTAAGGACCCTCCCATGCCAACAGGGCAGGTGATGCCTTCACCACTGCCAGTAGGGACACTGAAGCCCCCTCCCATGCCAACAAGTTATGGGACGCATTAGCCACTACCAATAGCACACTTGAAGCCCCTCCATGTTGACAGGGCATGGGATGCCTTCACCACTGGCAATTGGGCCTTGAAGCCCCTCCAGTGCCATCAGGCAAAGGGAGGCCTTTGCCACTGCCTGCCAATAGGGCCCCTGAAGTCCGCGCCCATGCCATCAGGTCACAATATGACCTTGCCACTGCCTTTAGGGCCCCTGAAGCCCCCTCCCATGCCATCAGGTAACAGGATACCCTTGTCACTGACAATAGGTCCCTTGAAGCCCCCTCCTATGCAATCAGGGCAAGGAATACCTTTGCCACTGCCAATCGGGCACCTGAAGACCCCCATGGCAACAGGGCATGGGAACCCTTTGCCACTGACAATAGGGCCCCTGAAGATCCCCATGCCAACAGGGCATGGGAATCCTTTGCCACTGCCAATAGAGCCTCTGAAGCCCCCTCCCATGCCAACAGGGCACAGGATGCCCATGCCACTGATAATAGGGCTCCTGAAGCCCCCTCAAATGCCACCAGTGCACGTAATGCCCTTGCCACTGCCAATAGGGCACCTGAATCCCCCTCCGAAGCCAACAGGGCACATGATGCCCTTGCTGCTGATAATAGGGCCCCAGAAGACCCTCCCATGCAAACAGGACACAGGAAGCCTTCTCCACTGCCAACAGGGACCCTGAAGCCGCCTCCCATGCCACCAGGGCACAGGATGCCCTTGCCACAGCCAATAGGGCACCTAAAGCACCCCATGCCAACAGGGCATGGGATGCTCTTGCCACTGCCAATAGACCCCCTGAAGCTCCCTCCCATAACACTGGGGCACGGGATGCCCTGGTCAATTCCATTAGGGCCCCTGAAGCCCCCTCCCATTCCAACATGTCACTGGATGTCTTTGCAGCTAACAATAGAGCCCCTGAAGCCCCCTCCCGTGCCACCAGTGCATGGAATCCCCTTTCCACTGCCAATAGGGCCCCTGAAGTCCCTCCCCATGCCAACAGAACATGGGACATATTCACCAATGCCACTAGGCTCCCCGAAGCCCCCCACGCCAACAGGGAATGGGACACGTTCATGTTAGGCAGAATCATATGCAGTACCCTTTGGGAACACCACACACAATTAGGACTACAAGTGACAGTACAAATTCACCTTTGGGACAAGCCTGTTCTACACAGTAAAGTGGTAGCGATGGCTGAGAAGCCAAACGTATCTCAAGAGTAAAGTGAGCAGTATCAATAGTTACACAAAGGACAGCAATTACTATGATTCAAATAAACACGGACTCAAGGTTTCTGAGTAAAAGAATATACATTTATTTACACATCAGTTATTAAACATTTCACTATTATTAAGCAGTTGAAAAATCACAATCAAGATACACTACACCGCACCCAATAGATTCTGGACAAGTTAGGTTCAAAATGAAGTGTGAGCAAAATGGCACTCCAGTAATTTAAAAGGGAAGGAAAGACAAAGTTAGACAGAAATTGAGCAGCACCAACAAGTAAGTAAGCAGGGCAATCTAAAAAAGAACTACAGTGAGAAAATCAAATTCAAGGGGCCTGGCCCAAAGTCAATGGACCAAAGTTTTATGCAGAGGATCACACAGTTCAGAGTAGTTTGTGGTTAAGTCTTTGCCAAGAGTTCAGAACGAAGTTGGTCGGACGAAAAGTTACTTTAAAGAATGGAGAGGAACAAGCCCTCGGTTTGGTGAAAGATTTCACACACTTTCACACCGCGGCTGGACGAGACGAACAACCGGGTTAGCACAGTACCTTAAAAGCGAAAGAATGCTGTAGCTGAGGCAGATGTTCCTGGCAGGTCCTGCAGGCTCACGGGTCCTGAAGCGACTGTCGGACTGACAAGAAGGAGGAAGACAGGAGGGTCCTGCACTGCTCAGGGAAGAAACCAGCAGCGGAGCAAAACGATGAATAAAAGGTGCGCTCCTTAAAACGCAAGCTGGGTCCGTTCCGCCTGGCTATCCGGTTCACTGTAGCTCTGTACAGCAAATTCGACCAGAGGAGCGAGGCCTGGCTAGCAGTTTGGCGAACTGGTTGGTCTCACCAGCTCAAGGGGAGAAAATTCCTTGCAGATCTTCCCTGTCGATGGAATTTGGAGATTCGGACCTGCGGTAGGGCTTCACCGGGAGGTTCAGTCGTGGTAAGGGTCCTCTTCTTCCAGCTTCTCTTTGGTTCTCTTGTTCCAGTGGCAACTCAGCCTTTCCAGCCCCAGAGACCTGCTTTTTATGCAGTTTTCCCCCATTCACACAGCCTGGCTGTCAATCACATAGCGGGAGGCTTTCCCACCGGGACAGTCATCCCAGCCAATCATACCAGAGTGCGACATGGGTCTCGAAGGAGACACTGTGCAGGGAGTCTTAAACCCCTCCCTCACATCCTCTCCCCCTCAGACATTCAGGCACCTAAGGAGGGCTTCTGTGCTGAGGCCCGCGAAAGGTCAGCAAACAAAGGAATCAAACCTGGTTTGGCGTGCAGAGAAGAACACGAGAAAGACTTTTACACAAAGAAATGGTGAATAAACCCAGCCGGAACCGTATAAAAATCTATATGGGTCAGCGGGTTTAAGTTCGAGGCTACTAAGATAGCCTAAAACGCTACCAGTTCTATTTAAAATAACCTCAGTAGGGAAAATAGGGTAGTTACCACTGCCACCAGCCAAATTTTAATGAAAAGGGAACTAAACAATGTTCCATGAGAAACAGACAAAAAGGGATAACTATTAACCCTTTCCAAACTCTATGAAAGATAGTTTGCACTGGGTCTGTGAGATTAAAAAGAGTAATAAAGTCAATGGCAACTTTACATGTTCTGGGAGACAGTAGTCAGTCCCAGAAAATGGAGTCAGAGTTGTGAAGTCTGAATAAGACAACCCTCTGTCACTGCACTGAAGATGCTGTGTAACACACAGTAAAAAGATGATGCCTATGGAGTAGGTGAAGCTCCACAGTCTATGAACACAAGAAAATGTTAAACACACAAAGAAAAACACATGTAATAGTGGAAGAAAAGGCTCACACTCTTACCAGGTGAAAAAATAAATCCTAGAAATCCAGCAAAGCTGCTGAGGGACTCAGTAGGTAAGGGAAATTAGCCCTTCTGTAGCATTTTCCCTAACACTCGCTCCCCCCCACCAGACTAAGGGACAGGAGGACTTAATCCACTCCTGGATGAATCGCTTCACTCTAGTCGGTCAAAAACATCCTAGAGACACAATCAGCATTTTGGTGGTGCCATCCAGCTCTGTGCTCAATGGTGAAATCAAACCATTGCAGGCAGATCGACCATCTTAGAAGTTTTGGGTTCTCCCCTTTCATTTGCATTAACCATCTCAAGGGTTGGTGGTCAGTTTGAATCACGAAAGTAGATCCATACAAGTATGGTCTAAACATCTTCAAAGACCACACAATGGCAAAACATTCACGCTCTATGGTTGCCCACCTTGTTTCTGGTTCCTTCAGTTTCCTACTGATGAAGCAAATGGGGTGCACCCTACCTTTCTCATCCAGTTGACTAAGGACTGCACCTATACCTGAATTGGAGGCATCTGTCTGCACAATGAGTGGTTGGTGATAATCAGGAGCTCTTAGGACTGAAGTTTGACAAAGGGCTTTCTTCAGGCTTTCAAAGGCTTGGGTGCACTCCTCATTCCATCTAACCTTTATAGGGAATTTTGGAGAGGAGATCACATTCAATGGAGACGCTATGGTCCCATAATTCTCTACGAAATTCCTGTAGTACTCAGTGAGACCTAGGAAGGCTCACACTTGGGTTTGAGTAGTAGGAGTGGCCCAGTTTTGTACAGCTTGTACCTTGCTAGGCAATGGCCTTATTTCACCTCCTCCTACCTCATGATCAAGGTAGACCACTTTGCTCTGACCAATTTGACATTTGCTTGCCTTTATGGTCAGATGGGCCTGCTCAAGAGCCTGCAAAACATATCCTAAGTGATCAACATGGTCTTTCCAAGTAGGGCCGAACAGTGCAATGTCATCCAAGTATGTCATGCAGAAGTCCTCCATCCCATTCAGAACTTGATTGACCATCCTTTGGAATGTAGCAGGTGCATTCTTTAATCCAAAAGGCGTAACCTTAAACTGGTAGAGGCCTGCTGGGGTGGAGAATGCAGTTTTCTCCTTGGCATGGTCTGTCAGGGCTATTTGCCAAAAGCCTGACGTCAGATCAAATGTACTGCGGTACTTGGCTGAACCAAGTCTAACCACCAGTTCATCTGTCCTTGGCAAAGGATGGGCATCAGTCTTTGTGACTGCATTTAGAGCTCTATAGTCCACACAGAATCTCAACTCCTTGGATCCTGCCTTTGGTACTAGAACCAAATGGGAAGCTGTACAGTCCTTGTTGTGGTACACGCTGCCCACAGGATAAGGCCAGCTGCCCACCCCTCCTGCATGCTTGCTGGACATAGACGCGGGAGTCGTGTTTGCAGACACCTTGAATGTAAGACACTGACAACATCCAGTGCCCCCTTGGCGGAGAATATAGGGATCACGCGTCGATGGCCCCACACCCCCTGTACTAAGTGGCCTGTAGTACACCTGGCGGGGCAAAAACAACACCTTGGTGGAAAACGAGAGACAACCTCAAGATACAATAACATCGCAACCAAGAAGGAACTCTGTCTTTGGCTCGGTCCTGCTAACATTGCATGAGGTGACTAGATTTGAAGCCACCGCACTTTTGGAAGTGGCATTCCGGGAAACATACTTGGTTTACTGCAACTTCACACCGGTAAAAGCAAAAGAAATGAGCTTTTGAAAATTGGACAACAATCAATTGCACACAAACTTGAATTCTTTTTCAAACAGTTTTCTGCTTGTAATGTTTATGTCCTGATGAGGTGCACCATACAGAAATTGTACAGACCGCTCTGGTTGCCCGAAACTCAAGTCGACAACACCATAGAGCCTACTCCTCCCAGAGTTGGCTCCAACTTGGGTTTTACATAGACAAAATGTGGGAATTGATATGTGTCCATGAGTAACCATGTTGGAACATTTACCCAGTGTTTTACTCTTTTAAAATTGTTAAATAGGCACTTCTGTGTAACCAAGATATCAATCCAAATAGATGGGATGTTCTGAGTCACAGAACAGAACTATCAGGATTGCGTATATTGCACAAGTACGAGTGGTGTTTTTTTGTATGTATGGGGATGAAAGAGTATGTGAGGAATGATGTGTGAGATGTGAGCCTTTTTTTGTTTGTTGGTGTGACAATAATGTGTGTTTTTGATAATTGGTTTTTCATAGATGTGTTATCAATGTATTCGATATGTCTTTTTGTAAATGTGTCTTATGATCAAAACATGATTAAATAAATAAAATAAATTCATTCCGACATGCTGCCTTGTGTCTAAAGCATACACCTATTAAATGGGGTTGTTGTGTTGGAAGGAATTATGCAGCGTTTTTTTACGCATGAATTGTATGGATTAATAATAGGAGGGTGTGCACTTATCTACGGATAATTGCAGTTTTGTTTGGTCTTTGGTACTAGAACAACTGGACTAGACCATAGACTTGTAGATGGCTCTATAATCCCGAGATCAAGCATCTTGTTGACCTCTCCTTTGATGTGGGATCTCACATGATCTGACATTCTGTAACCTCTGCTTTTCACAGGTAGACAGTCACCAGTGAGAATATCATGCTGGCCCCAAGGGGTCAAGCCTGGTGAAAGTGAAAACAGGGAGGCAAACTGATTTAACAGAATTTTGCACTCCTCCTGTTGTTCAGATGTCAGTTGAGAAGAGAGATTGACTCCTTCTATGTTTTCGTCCAAAGGTTGGCCTCCGAGGAGATCAGGTAGAGGTTCACTCTCCTACTCTTCTTGAGCTGAAGCTAGAAGCAAAGCTCCCACTTCTGGTCTTGAGACACATGCCTTCAAACGGTTGGTGTGAAAGACTCTAGGAGCCTCCTTAGGTCTGCCTAAGTCCACCAAATAGTTCACCTCTCCAAGTTTGCCCACAACCTTGAAGGGTCCTATCCATTTGTCCTGTAAGGCCCTCTGCCTTGTTGGCACCATAACTAACACAAGCTGGTCTTGAGTAAACTCAACCATGCTGGCCTTCTGGTCATGCCAATGTTTGACCAGAGCCCAACCTGCTTTTTAGTTATCACTAGCTTCTGCCATCATTTGTGACATTCTCCTCCGAAGACCTAATACATAGTCAGTCACTCTGACTGGCTTGGGGGAAGGAGCACTCTCCAACCCCTCCTTAATCAGGGCCACAGGATCTCTGACTGGATGGCCATAGAGAAGTTCAAAGGGACAGTAACCAACTCCCTCCTGAGGGACTTCCCTATAAGCGAAGAGAAAGCATGGCAGTAGAAGGTCCCACTTTCTTTTAAGGGGTTCCTCTTAAGCACCCATCATGCTCTTCATAGTACGATTAAACCTCTCTACCAGTCCATTTGTTTGTGGATGGTAGGCTGTAGAGAACTTGTAAGTGACACCACAGTTTTTCCACATGGCTTGCATATAGTGGGACATAAAATGGGGTCCCCTGTCGGATATCACTTCCTTAGGAAACCATACTCTGGTAAAAATACCAAGTAGAGCTTTAGCCACAGCCTGAGCCGTAACAGTCCTCATAGGTATTGCTTCTGAGTATCTAGTAGCATGGTCTCCTTCTACCAGGATAAACCTGTTCCCTGAAGATGTGCGAGGGTCAAGGGGACTAACAATGTCGATGGCCACCCTCTGCAAAATAACTCCCACCACTGGGTGAGGCACCAGGGGTGCTACATTCTTGGCTCCACTCTTGCCAGAGGTTTGGCAAGTGTGACAGCTCCTACAGAATTTGTCAACTTCTGAACCCATCTTAGGCCAGTAGAAGTATAGGGAGAGCCTTTCCTTGGTCTTTTTGAAGCTCAAATGTATCTCATGGGCCATCTGTAGGAACTGGAGTCTGTTTGCTAGGGGCATTACAAGTCTTTTGCAGTCCCCAGGGATAGACTCAGTCAGTTCACTGTAGAAGAGGCCATCTTTCCAGCTTAACCTATGCTTTCCAACTTCCTGCCCATCAAGTTGAGAAGCAGCCTGTTGTTGAAGACCTTCGAGAGTAGGACACTCTCTGTGTTCTCTGCTGAAGTCTGCCCTGTTGGGTCCACCTTCTGCCAGTAAAGACTGCAGCTCAGGATGGTCAACAGGGTCAAGATCTCCAACCAAACAGTGTCTTCCTCCAGATTTGACTCTTCAGAAACTGGATCAACCACACAACAGGTGGAGGAGTCACAGGTGTAACTTTGGACAATCTTGGGGATGTCCTTGTTGGTAGCACAAGGGTGCCATCTGTCTTTTTCCTTGAGGTCTTGGGTTTCCCCTTTGCCTCTTTCTTTCCAGAAATAGCAGTGAGCAACTCCTGTGGAGTGGGAGTGATAGTTTCCTCTATCAACTCCTCTGTAGAGCCTCTCAAGGTCCTCTCCCTTGCAGGCCTAGTGAGCTCCTGTTTCCTTTTAGTGGGAGGCCTGGGGGTACTTCACACAACTCCAAGAGTTTTCAGGTCATTACCCAACAGGACTCTCCCAGGCACTTCACTCTGCACACTTACAGGTTATTTGACAGTCATATCATTAAACTGGATGAGAGCTGGTAACTAGGGAAGCATTTGCACAGGGCCTCCAGCTAACTTGGTGAGGTGTTTGGGTGCCTTAGCAACATTCTCCACTTTGAAAAATGATTCATCCACCACAGTTGGCTCCAGTGTCTCTGATGGCAGGAGTCTCCTCGCCATTCACAAGAACACTATTTTTAAAATTCTCTTTAGTATTATCTGGGTTGGAATTATAGACATCTAAATTATGTTGTTCCCACAAGCCCAGGGACACTAAATAAACACTGGCTGAGACTTTCATGGGTTCATCAGCCAGTAAGTGAAAGTTTCCACTTGCCATAGGTACTTCTTCCTCTGGGGAGAAGGCTAGGGAGACAGTGTGGACCCCTGAAGGTTTACCCTTACATCTGGGATACTCTTTCACATGGTCAGTTGACCCACAAACATAACATTTCCCAAATGTCTTGATGAATGGGGGTTTGTTCTGACCTCCATCTGTTTTGGGTCCAGATGGTGCACTACCCCGATTCGGTTTTCCCTGTGGTTTACACTTATGTTGCTGTTTGTGGCGCTCTTTTGGAGTGGAGGTATTTGAATTCTCATTGTTATCTTTCTTTGGCTGCTTTCCCTCATCCTTCTTCTGAGTTGCCCCAGAATCCTTGTGAGTAGCCCTGTTGCCAACCCACAAGTTAGCAGCCTTAACTAACTTCTTGGGATCTATCTCCTTAGAATCAGCCAAGTGCTGACTGAGTTCAGGAGAGCAGGCATCATAAATTGACTCCAGCATAACAAGATATCTCATACCTTCATAAGTGTTCACTCTGTAACCCTTAAACCAACCATCTAAGTTTTTCAAACATTCACATACCCAGGTAGCCCAAGGGGTACCATCATGCTTTTTGAGGGTGCTAAACCTCTTAGGGTACTGGGAAGGGGTCTTCCCAAATCTAGCAATTAAAGCTAGCTTCACACACTCATAATACATCCTATCCACCTCCCCCAAACTGCATCACAACATTAGATGCAACAGTGGGTAGCCTAGAAAAGAGCCAAGGAAGCAACTGATTCCCTGTAATGTCTTGAATCCCATAGTTATATTCAAACATTGCCAATCAATCCAAAATGTCAGGCTTAACCTCATACATACCCACAATTTTGAGAGGGCACTAGAGAGCCCACCAAGATGGGGGCTCCTCTTTGAGCTCCGCGACAAGCTCCCATTGATCCAGGAATTACTGCCGACTAGAGTGCAGAAATCAGCAGCCAGTCGGCAGAGAGCATTACAACGCATCCCGCTGATCACATCGGTGTGTACATATTGATAAACCGAGCCAGCTGAGTGGATTGCGCGAGTCGGTGTGCAGAGAAGAGGGCCGGGACCATGCCGCTTTGCCCACCACATCCCCGCACTACGCAGCCACCGTGGGGCACCCATCAAGCATAATTGACGTGGAAACACCTGACTGCTGCCCCCAGACTAGCACAAAGACAGCTCTGGCCACTGGCTGTCTGGGAGCATGGTACTGCGCAGGTGATACACCGCGACCCAACAGCCCCGGACGCCTGGTGAGGGGTGCTGGCAGAGAACACTGGCAGCGGAGCAGGGCATCGACTCCACGAGACCGCCAACCACGAGAGCGACCATTGAGGCGGCCGCCCCTCACACAGCGAAGCAGGGGTTCCGCTGTGCCCACTGGAGAAGTGGGAGCGATGAGCCCAGACGGCGCCGCGACGCAGGTAGGAGGCATCAATAACCACCATCCTCCCCGTCCTGACCGGTACGCTCCTGCCCAGGGAGCCCACAGACACGGCGGCAGCAACGCCACTTTTGCCATCACCCACAGGGTGACTGAGCCCGGCCGCGTCCCTCCCCGAGTGAAAGAGATTTGAGAGACCTCAGCCGATAACCAACGTGGGGAGAGTCTGCCCAGTGAGCGGGCCGTGCTAGCCACCTGCGGTGGAGGCGCAAATTGTCTGCGGCCCATAACCCCCTCAAAAATCTCTCCCGTGACCCCACAGGCTCTGGTCCTAAGGAGCCAGACCAAGGACAGCAGCAAGGTGATGGCGTGAGGGGGGTTCACCGGACCCAACTTGTTAAATTCAGTTTGCCTGGACCTGCAACGCCAACATATACATGCTACTAAAAAGGTGGCTACAGCGTGTTGGCACACCACAAATCCATAGAAAACCTCATCAGCGCATCATACACCTCCCGAATATCGCTGTGAATGGGAACACTGAACATGGTGTAATTGGTGAACAGTGGATAACAGAGTCCCGCATGACATCGGCCCCAGCCTGACACCAGAGACCGGTGTTTCCGATTGCCCCAAAGCCCAAAAACAGTGCAATCCTTGCAGAGGGGCACAGTCATGAGCTGGTGACATCTGACATATCCGGTATCAATACACAACCTCAAATAATACCGACCAGACCACCCCTGCACGGCCTCATTTTCTCTACTCCTTTACCCTCACAGCGAGACTACCTGCGCTACCAGCGGCCAAGAATGGGTCAAACGGACAAAGCCCAGCGGAAGCTGACATTCGAGCCAGGCGCCGTGGTCAGAACCCCTAAACAACATCCACGACCAGAGTCCCCTGAGGCCGCAATGATCCTCGAAGCGGACTCACCCCAGGTACCAGCACCAGGCATTAAGGAGATCCTGCTAGAGCTAAAGGCAGGCATTGGCAACCTCGACTCCAAACTGGACTCCCTCTCTTCCTTTTTCCTTTTACAACATCGCCTTGATAAACATAACAAGAGGTTAGATGCATTGGAGCAGCGAGTCTCGGACCTCGACGACAGCAGCGTGTCGTGGGGAGCCAGAGTAATGGCATTGGAAAGACAACTGAAAGTGGTGAATGCCAAAAATGAAGATTTAGAGGGCAGGACCCGGCGCAACAATATTAGACTGATTGGGGTAAGAGAAAGGCAGATCCCTGGCAAAATGGAAGACTTCATTGAAAATCTTTGCAAAGAACTATTCGGAGCCGCTGCACTGTCCCAGCTCTTCGTCGTTGAGAGGGCTCACAGGGTACCATCCGGCCGACATGCACTTGGCACTGCTCCGCGCCCGATAATTGCCAGGATTCTCAATTTTAAAGAACGTGACCAGACCCTGAAGTTAGCGAGGGACAGAGGCGAATTACAGTTTGACGGTGACAGCATCCAAACGTACCCTGATTTCTCTCAAGCGGTCCAAACATCTCAGAGATCCTTCACTGGAGTGAAACGCTAGCTGCGAGACAGCGAAATGCAATATTCCCAGCCAAACTGAGAATCCTACACGCCGGGACAACCAAGTTCTTCAGGTCACCAGAAGAAGCTAACATGTTCCTAGACAGTATTGGCTGTCGACCCATAAGCAACAATAACACGAGGCCGCCAAGAAACGATCGAGCAAGGAGAAACCTGCCCTGAGATCCTAGAAAGCCACATCACCCACTCGCTGAGCTGCTAGAACCACTCCTCAGGAGAACACGGCAAAAACATTTTTGCTTATCTGATGGGAGCAGGAACTCTTGGATGGGCACTAGCGCCCCTAGCACAGCTCCAAGTTCAATGTTAATTGGTTGTAGAAACGGGGGGGGGATTTTTGATGGGCAGGTTGGGGGTTGCCTGTGTGCGGGTGTGGGGGACATTGTTTCGGCTACGGCCCAGGCACGAAGGTAGCTGTTTCGGGGGCTCTGGGGCACAATTGGAAAAAGGCGGCACCGCAGGGAAACCTGGTAGACGGTGCTGCGGAAGTTGTAGTGAAAAAGGAGCAACATCTACACTCATGTTAGGGTTTTGTTTATGGTTAGAGGAACGATCTGGGAATGGCACCACAGGCGAAATGACCCACCCCCCTCGTCCTGCCTGGTATATTACAAACACAGCGACTCCAACCCGAAGCCCTCCCGGACGGTGGCTGAACGCGCCATGAATACACCCGACCGCAGGCCCATTCAAGGTAGCGATGTGGAACGTTAGGGGTGGCAACAATCCCACCAAAGCCTGCAGGGTGGTCCAATATCTCAGGAGGCACAATGTCGATGTAGCACTGATTCAAGAAACACATCTCACCCCAACATCCGAAGGCAGATGGGCACCCGGCTGCAGTTGTCATAGATATTTTTCTTCTTATTCATCATACGCACGGGGGGTCACCACCCTTATCAGCAAAAGGTTAAAATTTAGGCTAAAATCAGTAAAAAGCGACGAGGAGGGCAGGTCCCTCCTAGTACGCAGAGTCCTGGATGTTGTGGATGTGACCTTTGTGAACTCTTACGGCCCGAATGTAGATGGAGCCAATAGTTTTGGCTGGGTCATGACTAATCTGGCAGACACGGGCCAAACCACAATCATTTGGGGCAGCGATCTGAATACCACACTTAACTAATCACAGTCAATTAGTGCTGCGCAATCCAAGGCTATTTTACAGATACAAGAGATATGCAGGGCATATAACCTTGAAGACACCTGGAGGGTTAGAAACCCTACAACGCGCGACTAACCCCTTCCATTCATGGGTACACAACACCAGCACCAGACTTGACTAACTCTTTGTGTCCAAACACACTAATATAAGGAGGGGGGACCTTATATTAGTGTGTTTACTCCCACGAACACTTTTAGACCATTCCCCAGTTGTTCTTGAAGGCACCACAGCTGGGAACAGGAGCGGCAGACCCCCATGGAGGTTTAAACATGGGGCTCTACAAGATCAGGTGTTTGCCCAGGAACTTCGCGCCAAAATAATGTCCTTTCTAGAAACAAATCGAGATTCTGTCGAATCGGCGGGGACCCTGTGGGAAACCCTCAAATGCTTTGTAGGGGGAGTGTGCAAGCTAAAGAGCACAGGGTACTGAAGTTGATTAGATCGGAACTGGCAGCCAGAGAAACACGCCTGAAAGATCTTGAACAAACATACAATACGCAAAAGGACAATCACACCCTAGCCTCCCTCAAAAAAGAACTCGATAACTTCAAAGCTTGCGCAGAAAGGGAAG
Organism: Ambystoma mexicanum; assembly: GCF_040938575.1. NCBI lineage: Eukaryota > Metazoa > Chordata > Amphibia > Caudata > Ambystomatidae > Ambystoma > Ambystoma mexicanum. The sequence continues at coordinate 677,661,528 of NC_090928.1, forward strand.
CCAAGTTCCTATCACATGGTCACAGAATACGTCAGTATGGAGAGGGCCAGAAACCGGGCGCCCTGCTCGCTAGACCATTAGCATCAGATAGGAGACCCCCCCAGATAGATTGTATCAAAGAACCCGACGGTACTCTGGTCCTCACAGAGGATGGCATTGTAGAGTCCTTTCGAGCCTTCTATCAAGACCTATACAACTCAAAATGCGACAGCAGACCAGATCCCCTCCTTCAGTCTCTATATCAGGTTGAACTCTTCTGGACGAATCAAACACTGAGAGAGCCACTAAACGCCCCATCATGCTAGACTAGATCGTGGAGGCCATAAAAACGCTTCCACGCTCCAAAGCACCCAGGCCGGATGGCCTGACTGGAGATTTCTATAAAGCATTCGACACGATTGTGGCACCTCTCCTGCTGCAGGTCTTCCAAGAGGCGAATGAAAAGGGCAGTCTCCCCACAACGCTTCGGGAAGCAAACATAATCCTTTTGCATGAGAATGGCAAACCTCCCGAAGAATGCGGATCATACAGGCCGATCTCCCTTATCAATTTAGACAATAAAATCCTGGCAAAAATTCTCTCCGCAAGGCTACTCCTTCTAATGCCTGCACTGGTGATAGCAGACCAGGCGGGTTTCATTCCAGGGCGCAACACGACCTTTGGCATAAGATGCCTGTTTGGTGCTATTGAAGCTACCAACCCGTCCGTCCAGGCAGTGGCTCTTTTTCTCCACGCCGAAAAGGCTTTCGACTCTGTTGAATGGCCCTACCTTTTCATGGTTCTGGGGAGAATGGGACTGGGGAATCAATTCTTAAAACTAGTTGCACTCCTGTACGAAGAACCGGTGTCAAATATACTTATGGGGAGGGCGAAGTCTGTGAGTATAACACTGCAAAGAGGAACCAGACAGGGGTGCCCCCTGTCGGCCCTACTATTTGCACTGGCAATGGAACCCCTAGCAGCCAGCCTATGCTCGCGGCACCTGCACAGGGGCCTAAAGCTCGGCCCACACAAAATAATTCAGTCGCTCTACGCAGATGATGTGGCCCTATTTATACAAGACCCGTCCGAGAATCTGAACCCAGTAATGCGTGAGGTGATCAGATTTGGGGAACTCTCAGGCCTAAAGATTAACAACACAAAATCAATAGTATTCCCCGTAACCAATGCCACAGGGGAGTTTGCTGACGACTATGGGCTCAAATGGGAACTGTCAGGGATGAGATACCTGGGTATCCAAATATCAAGAGACCACTGCACCCTCCTACAAGACAACTACGGGAAAACAGTAGAAACACTACGGGACAAAATCTCTAGATGGAAACGTCTCCCACTCACACTCTGGGGTCGTGTATCCATAGTCAAGATGGTAGTCCTCCCCGAGCACCTTTACTTGTTTGTGAATATTCCCATTGTACTTCCACAAAAATTTCTGATCTCACTGCGGAGTATGATACTCGAACTGATTTGGGCCGGCATGCGAGGGTGGGCTTCACAACATTGATTCAACCAGTCACAAAAGGGGGCGTGGCACTCCCGGATCCAGAACGTTATTACTGGGCGGCCCAGGCGCAGTTCCTGAGCCACTGGTATAATACACAGTTTATCAGACCCCATGTCCAGGTTGAACGGGCCCTAATGTCCCCCCACATGCTGCAGGTTGCCATAATCGGCACGATACAGACTCTACCCAAAACCCTGAACATAGTCCACTCCACATATACAGTATGGAAAAAAATAGCAATGAAATACAAGGTCGACATCCGTTACTCCCCGCTCATACCTGCAAAATTCATCCTGGGGGTCCCACTCCCTAGTGAACGAGTTTATATTCGCTCGGCCAGTAAACTGCAAATTAACAATCTGGGAGATCTGTTCGTTGAGGGGTCCTTCATAACGCTTCAGCAAGCTCGAGAGCGCAGTGCTAACACTGCACTAGACACATTCATCTATTTCAGGCTCCGTCAGACTATGCAAACGCGTTTCCCCACTTTTCCTACCCAACCACAGACATGGCAATTGCTACACGGCGCAATACAGGCCCAGGGAGAAGGCAAGCTGGTATTGTGGCTATACAAAAACCTTCTCAATGACACCCTCGTGAACTCGGCATCTGCGAAAATGAGATGGGAAAGATCCCTCGGAAAAAGTATCCCAGACGAGGATTGGATATATATCCTCAGACAAAATCAGAAAGTGGCGCTAAACTCACGATTCAAACAAATACATTTTATCTACGTGCATCAAGCCTATCATACTCCGACTAGGCTCCATAGACAACGGGCTGAGATTTCAGGATCTTGTGATCGGTGTGGAGCTTAGGACTCCGACTTCTTGCACCTGGCGTGGAACTGCCCAGCAGTAAACAGATTCTGCAGAGAGGTATGGGGGAAGATAATAGCAATTGCGGGAGAGACTATCGAGCAAGACCCCACAACGGCACTACTTGGACTCACCAGCGGGGTCTCGATTCATACACGAAAATTTGTGGGTCTCCTCTTGGTTCTAGCAAAAAGAAGAGTGGCAATGACCTGGTGAAGAGGCCAACCCCCAAGTTCCCAAATGTGGCTGCGAGATATAGCCTACTGTCAGGACACTGAGACAATGTACATCAAAACGCTACCACTCCATGCGAGATCACCTGACATATGGAGCCCCTATGTGAACTACTTAATCTCCTCTGCAACTAGTGCCGCCTCTCCCGCTTCGACCCATTCATTTTCTTTCCCTAGGACAATCCAACTGGCCCGCGAGATGCTGTGGACAATCTGCCTCTCTTTGTTTATTCAATTTCACATCTTGTTCTGTAACGGTGGCAATGGGGGGTAGGGGGAAGTGGGAGACCCACTGGTACACAACTCGTTCCTCTGTTCTTTTTTATTTCTTTTGTATGTTCACTGAAAAATCCCAAAAAAAAATACATACCCACAATTTCTTTAGGCATACGGGGTCTCTTGGGACTGGAAGACCTAGAATACTCTGGGAGAGAAGCATTTTCAATAGACAACTTTTTCATGTCTAAGGCATGGTTCATCTCCATTTCTCTGAGCTTAAGTTCTTGATGCTTTTTTTCAGTTTGAGCATTTAAACGTTTAAATTTCAATTCAAGCCTCATCTTTTCTACAGCAATGAATTCAGGACTGAGTGTAGGGCCTGTAGGGGTCCGAGTGGACAAAGGTTGGTGTTGCTGAGCAGGTAATGGAGCAGTGAGGCCTATACTGTGAGACACATCTGCCTCCTCTAACTAATCAATAACAGACACATTATCATCCTCATTATTTTCCACACTTGCTGAGAGGTCAGGTATTTCAGACCCACCCTCCAGACTTTGTTTCTCTAACAACCTTTCAATCAATTCAGACTTTTTGCCTTTAACAGAGAGATTCCTTTCTCTAGACAGATTTTTCAGATAATCCACAGTGCAACTAAGGAGGGTCTCCTGACTGTAGCTTTCCATATCAGACATGATTAATATTGCTTTTAGTAATGTTTAGCCTTGTGGTTAGTTGATCTAAGGTAATAGCGCCACTCTAAGTGTAATCACTATAATTAATCCCAACACTGCCACCAGTGTTAGGCAGAATTATATGCACTGCCCTCTGGGACCACCACACACAATTAGGACTACAAGTGACAGTACAAATGCACGTTTGGTACAAGCCTGTACTACACAGTAAAGTGGTAGCGATGGCTGAGCAGCCAGACTTATCTCAACAGTAAAGTGAGCAGTATCAATAGTTACACAAAAGACAGCAATGACTATGAGTCAAACAAACACTGACTCATGGTATCTGAGTTAAAGAATATACATTCATTTACACATCAGTTATTAAACATTTCACTATTATTAAGCAGTTGAAAAATCACAATCAAGATACAGTACACCGCACCCAATAGATTCTGGACAAGTTAGGTTCAAAATGAAGTGTCGAGCAAAATGGCACTCCAGTAATTTAAAAGGGAGGGAAAGACAAAGGGCCTCATTAGACGGTAGGCGTTAAGGGTTTACCGGTACCAGTAAGGGCCCCCGGTACCGGTAAACCCTCACCGCCTTACTACGATTTCCCTTTGCGGGATCTGACCTTAACGGCTGGTTTTACCAGCCGTTAAAATAGGGTGCCGCAAAGGGACCTTGGTGCTAATTACGGTACCGCAATTTGCGGTACCGTAATTAGCGCCTTCCCCATTCCCATTATGCCCTATGGGGGCAAAAATGGGAATGGGGAAGTGCCTTGGTGAATTGGGAATTACCGCCCCCGCTCACCATGGAGTAGGGCGGTAATTCCGCCATCCACCAAGGCAGACACAGTAAAATACCGGCGGCAACCATATAATGAGGCCCAAAGTTAGACAGAAATTGAGCAGCACCAACAAGTAAGTAAGCAGGGCAGTCTAGAAAAAGGAACTACAGTGAGAAAATCAAATTCAAGGGGCCTGGGCCAAAGTCAATGGACCAAAGTCTTAAGCAGAGGATCACACAGTTCAGAGTAGTTTGTGGTTAAGTCTTTGCCAAGAGTTCAGAACGAAGTTGGTCAGACGAACAGTTACTTTAAAGAATGGAGAAGGACAAGCCCCCGGTTTGGCGAAAGATTTCACACACTTTCACACCGCGGCTGGACGAGACGAACAACTGGGTTAGCATAGTACCTTAAAAGCGAAAGAATGCTGTAGCTGAGGCAGACGTTCCTGGCAGGTCCTGCAGGCTCACAGTTCCTGAAGCGACTGTTGGACAGACAAGAAGGAGGAAGACAGGAGTGTCCTGCACTGCTCAGGGAAGAAACCAGCAGCGGAGCAAAACGATGAATAAAAGGTGCGCTCCTTAAAACGCAAGCTGGATCCGTTCCGCCTGGCTATCCGGTTGACTGTAGCTCTGTACACCAAATTCGACCAGAGGAGGGAGGCCTGGCTAGAAGTTTGGCAAACTGTTTGGTCCCACTAGCTCAAGGGGAGAAGATTCCTTGCAAATCTTCCCTGTCGACGAAGTTTGGAGATTCAGACCTGCGGTAGGGCTTCACCGGGAGGTTCAGTCGTGGTAAGGGTCCTCTTCTTCCAGCTTCTCTTTGGTTCTCTTGTTCCAGTGGCGACTCTGCCTTTCCAGCTCCAGAGACCTACTTTTTATGCAGTTTCCCCCATTCATACAGCCTGGCTGTCAATCACACAGCAGGGTGGCTGTCCCACCGGGACAGTCACCACAGCCAATCATACCAGAGTGCGACATGGGTCTTGAAGGAGACCCTGTGCAGGGAGTCTCAAACTCCTCCCTCACATCCTGTCCCACTCAGACATTCAGGCGCCTAAGGGGGGCTTCTGTGCAGAAGCCCGCAAAAGGTCGGTGAACAAAGGAATCAAACCTGGTTTGGTGCGCAGAGAAGAACATGAGAAAGACTTTTACCAAAAGAAATGTCAAATAAACTCAACCGGAACCGTATAAAAATCTATATGGGTCAGCAGGCTTAAGCTCGAGGCTAGTAAACCAGCCTAAAACACTACAAGGGCTATTTAAGATAACCGCGGTAGGAAAAATAGGGTAGTTACCACTGCCACCAGCCAAATCTTAATGAAAAGGGAATTAAACAATGTTCCATGAGAAACAGACAAAAAGAGATAACTATTAACCCTTTCCAGTACTCTATGAAAGATAGTTTGTACTGTGTCTGTGAGATTAAAAAGACTAATAAAGTCAACAGCAACTTTACATGTTCTGGGAGACAGTAGTCCATCCCAGAAAATGGAGTCGGAGTTGGGAAGTCTGAAAAAGATAACCCTGTGTCACTGCACTGAAGGTGCCTATGGAGTAGGTGAAGCTCCACAGTCTGCGAACACAAGAAAATGTTAAACACACACAGCAAACAAAACACATGCAAGAGTGGAAAAAAGGCTCACACTCTTACCAGGTAAAAAAAATAAATCCTACAAATCCAGCAAAGCTGCTGAGGGACTCAGTAGGTAAGGAAATTAGCCATTCTGGAAAATTCTCCCTAACACTTCACCACAGCCGATAGGGCCCATGAAGCCCCCTCCCAAGCCATGAGGGCACAAGAGGGCACGCTGGTTGTCGGAGATCTTAATAGATGGCATGGCAACCCAGCATACAAAGATGCTACCAACCTAGAAAACATGTTGCAACAAAGAACTCACAATGGCAAATGGACACCAACTAGACTGGGTAGTAAGAAACAACCTAGACACACATGACTACCAAACTGAGCCCTGCATCTGGTCTGATCATTTTAGCATCACCTTTCAGGCCAACCCACCATTTCCTAAGGATAAAAACTCCAATCCACCTATGAAAGTAGCCCAAAGGACAACTTGAATCCTGTTTAAAGGATATCAACACAAACACTTAAGATGAAGATTCCTGTGACACCATGATGACCAACCTCCTTGACCATCTAAAAGAACTAAAAGATCAGAATGCCCCTCTTCATCTTAAAACCCTGAGATCCAAGATTAAACCCCAAATATGGTTCTCAAAGGAACTGTCCCAACAAAAAGAAACAAAGAGAAAACTGGAAAAGGCTTGGAAAAAAAACCCTATGGCAGAAAATAAAGAAAAATGGAAGACTACTGAGCTTAGATATAAGAAGGAGATAATAGAGGCAAAAAAGCAGTACTTCAATAATCAAATCCTATTAGCTGATAATGCGACAAGCAAATTATTCAATATTTTGAAATCCATTGACAAACCACAGGCAATCTCATCCCCCTTTACTCCATCTCAACAAGAATGCGAAAATACCCAGAAAGCATTTTTTCAGAAAATCGAAAAAAACGGAGACATAATCACTAAATCCCAACTAAACAAATCTAACAATATAAAAATGCCTCTAGAAAAGGCCCTCGACAACATCAAAACCTTTAACTTTTCTAATATCACCTCAGAGGACATTGAAAAAACACTAGCATCTATGAAACCTACATCATGTGCTGAAAATATCTTACCAGCTAAAATGATACTAGAAAACTCAGACATATTTGCTCCTATACTAGAAAAAATTATTAAAACTTCCTTCAGGCACCAGTAAGTACCACAGGCCATAAAAAGGGTCACCGTAAGCCCCCTGGTTAAGAAACCAGGCTTAGACCCAAAAGACCCCAGCAACCTCAGGCCAATTAACAAATTGCAATTTCCTACTGAAAATTATGGATAGAGTAGCCACATTACAACTACAGGCGCATGTAGAAGCCTCTGACTCACTCCATCCACAACAGCCAGGATTTAGACCAGCACACAGTGCGGAAACGGCCATGATAGACCTTCAGACGAAGATGCTCAGCATCATGGATAAAGGAAAAGCAGGTCTTTTTATCTTATTAGATCTCAGTGCAGCCTTCGATCTGCTAGATCATAATCTGCTCGGAGTAGCACTGGGTAAAACGCCCAATTGTTCATCAGCAGTAAAAAAATGGATAATGGGCCTCATTACAAGGAAGAAGGTAGCCATGCTGCTTTTTGCGGCATGGCTACCCCCATTCCGTGTACCGGGTCCGGGTTCCCTGAATGGGGAAATACTGGGTCATTCTGGCCTTGGAGGGCCCGGTATTTCCCCATTCAGAGAACCCGAACCCGGTCCATCCCCATTCCCATTTGAGCCCCAATAGGGCTCAATGGGCATGGGGAGCATGCTAACAACGGGCCTGTTAATTACAGGCCCGTTGTTAGCATGCTGGACCGCTCGAGGGACCCGCTAAGGACGTCTGGTAAAACCATGCATCCTTAGCGGGTCCCGCGAGCGGATCTCGTAATGAGGCGGTAGAGGGTTAACGGTGTCGGCAGCTCTACCGGGCCCCGTTAACCCCCTACTGCCTTCCTCGTAATGAGGCCCAAATGTCTTTTAAAAAAAACAGGACATCTCGGATCCATTGGGGAGACAAATTCTCCATGGAAAGAGATATACTTTGTGGGGTACCACAGGGAGCCAGCATGTCACCTCTACTATTCAACCTATATATTAGATTCCTATGCTGTGTACTAGATCACATAAACATCTTCTTTACAAACTATGCTGATGATACGCAGCTAGTGATGGAACTCAGTGGGGACCACAAAAAAGATAATGATAACTTACTCAGGATATATGCCATCATAGAACAGTGGATGGACATAAACTGGATGTGCCTCAATGGCAAGAAAACTGAGTTGATGGTCTTCGGATCCCATCAGGCCAGCAACTCCCTCTCCCCAGATTATTGCTCCTTTCAGATTGAAAACACTCAGATTAAGGTGCTTGATAAAATTAAAACATTAGGTATGATGATGGAAGCCTCTCTAGGAGCCGAAGCACAGACACAATATATATTAAAAAAAAACATGTAATTACTACCTGCCTTGACTACGGTAATGCACTGATGGTAGGGGCAAATAAAATATGTCTCCAAGTCTATCAGATTATCCAGAACAATGCGGTTAGGATTATTAAGTGTAAATCTATCCGAACACATCAGCAAATCCAGGAAGGAGCTGCACTGGCTTAGAATGGAAAATAGAACTCAATTCAAGGCCCTCCCTCTAGCCCATAGATGCATCCATGGGAAGGCACAAGGGTATCTGAAATCTAAAATACATACATACACACCCATCCGCAGATTAAGATCTACAGACCAAAACAGGATGGTGGTAGTCACCTTTAAACGCAAGCTTTGACTGGGTAAATCCCTCCCGATTATTATTCGACCTTAATTGTCTGGGTGACAGCATTCAGAGCCCTGTAATCCACGCAGAACCTCAATTCAGAAGTGCCTGCTTTTGGAACCAAAACCACAGGGCTGGACCAAGGACTACTAGAGGGTTCAATCAACCCAAGATCTAACATTTTGTTGACCTCTGTCTTAATGTAAGACCGTACTTTGTCTGACTTCCTGTATCCTCTACTTTTGGTAGGAACGCTGTCTCTGTCATGAGCACTGTTCCCAAGGAGTCAGGACAAGCCCAACATCCCCGGAAGCGGGCTCACAACCCCCGCCCCTGGTCCCAACCGACCCCTATCGGGGCCCTCTGGACCATGTCCTGGCGCTGTTGGCGCCAGGCTCATAAGAATCACCAGTCCCGGCGCCAGAGGTGCCGGGCTCATACTTTGGATAAAGGTGCTTGGGTGGACTTACCTGTAGCAGACCATGCTGCATACTCACCTTCACAAGTCCTGGCAAAATGAAGCCCCAGCCTTCTGCTGGGTGGGACTATTTTTCCGAATCCGGAACTACTTTCTTACCTGGGTGGGGCTGGCATCACTCCTTGACTCTGGAACACAGGAACTCTTTTTCTCTTGGGCGAGGCTGAGGAGGAAGACACCTAATCACCTCAACACTATTTAAACCACACCCGATTGGAAGAATGTGCTTCGCGTTATTCTGCATCTGCAGCAGGACGCTCACCGAGTCAGCTCCAGTCTTCTAGTGATATCTTCTGCTCCAGCCTGTGAAAACAAGTCAGATCTTCACTTACCTTCCAGGGATCCAGTCTCCGGCTGCACCTGCCAGCAAAGGAACATCAGGTTAGCAAAAGGCAACGCTTTAGCAGCCGCGCTTACTTACCTGAAACCATGGCATTTTCCGAATCCCGCGGCCTTTACCTGCAAGACAAAGAACTCCGGTCAACGTTTTAGCAGCCGCGCTTACTTACCTGAACCCACGGCATCTTCCGAATCCCGCGGCCTCTACCTGCAAGACAAAGAACTCCGGTTAGTGCAGAAAAGGGGGGAATTGGACGCAATTATATTTTCACTTACCGGAACTGTGCGCTCCTCGCCATCTCCTCTTCTGCTGCATCTCTGCACCTGCAAATCAAGAAAAAGACATTAAGAGGTGCGAATAAACTTGTCAGCAAGCACATTACTTACGTGCTCCTCCACGTGCACGGACCTTCATACTTACGTGCTTCCGTATGCTCAGCATATAGCATTTCGGCACCTAAGAAATAAAGGCAAAGACTTCATTAACAGGTGCTCTCGAACTTTCAAACCGACCAGCATCCGCTCGTGCAGGAACGACCGCATCGCTTCTTCAGCAGCTTTAAACCTCTGAGGCTACAAGAGACTTAAAGCAGTCCCAGTGAAGTAACTGGAACCCAGCGCCCCTGCATCAGTCGCAGGATGGAGAGCCCAGCATTTACATATCTAAGGTGAGAGCTCATTCAGACTTTGGGCCTCAGGGAAAAGAACGAACAAGGAGGAGAAGCTCAACCAACAACCAGCCATTAATCCTTTTTTCTTCCGCCTGCAGACACCTTACTCTACAAGTCAGACATTCCATAAGAGGAGGTCCGGTCCAGAGAACCATCCGAGTCCTGCGCTTCTCAATTGAAGACACAGTAACTGTCCAGCCAGGATCTGCGCCTCCGTGGGAACCAGGTGAGCGTTACAGTCTCCTGTGTCTATGTTATGTTTGCACCAAGGTGTCAAACCATGGGACTGCGAAAACAGGGGGGAAAAGTGCCTAAACAAACGTTTCACCTCAGCCTGCTGATCCGAAGTCAGGTGAGGGGCCACTCGGACACCCTCAAAGGAGCTATCTGAAGGACCGCTTTGGAACAGGTCGGGGAGAGGTTCAGACTCCTCTTCCTCAACATCTGAAGCCAGTAGCAGTGCTGCAATTTCGACTCTTGGGATGAAAGCCTTCAGCCTATTTACGTGGAACACTTTTGGAGCCTGTCCAGTCCTTCCAAGGTCCACTAAATAGTTAACCTCACCCAGGGGCTCCACCACTGTGTAAGGGCCGGACCATTTGTCCTGTAAAGCTCTAGGCCTTATGGGATTCATGATCAGGACTTGCTGACCAGGTGTAAAGTTGATAAGGGAAGCTTTCTGGTCGTACCAATGTTTCACCAGCGCTTGTACTGCCTTCAATTTATCACTAGCCAAGCCCATCAGAAGTACCATGCATTTTCTGAGCCCTAACACATAGTCGACTACGTTGGTAGTAATAGGGGGAGTGGGCATCTCCCATCCCTCCTTGACTATGGCTAAGGGTTCCCGCACAGGGTGACCAAACAGAAGTTCGAAGGGGCTGAAGCCAACACCCTCCTGTGGTACCTCTCGGTAGGCAAACAGTAAGCATGGTAAAAGAAAATCCCATTTTCTTCTCTGAGGTTCTTCCAGAGCCCCAATCATGCTCTTTAACATTCTGTTGAAACGTTCCACCAGACCATTGGTCTGGGGGTGGTATGCAGAAGAGAACTTTTAGGTGACCCCACATTCTTTCCACATAGCCTGCATATACTTTGACATAAAGTTGCTGCCTCTGTCAGACACAACTTCTTTAGGGAAGCCAACCCTAGTAAAGATGCCAAGTAACACTTTTGCAACTGACTTGGCAGTTACAGTTTTCAATGGGATGGCCTCAGGATATCTGGTAGCATAGTCGACTAGCACCAAGATAAACCTATTGCCTGAGGATGTCTGCGGGTCAAGGGGACCAACGATGTCGATCCCTACCCTTTCGAATGGTATTCCCACAACTGGGAGTGGTACCAATGGAGCTTGGATTGTTGAGCCACTCTTAGCAGATAACTGGCAGGAGACACAACTCCTACAGTGACTTTCCACTTGCACCCCCATCTTGGGCCAGTAGAAGTGCATGGATAACCTTTGCTTGGTCCTCTTAATACCAAGGTGACCAGCAAGGGGCACTTCACGCGCCAGCTGCAGGAGGAAGGGTCTTACAGCAAGGGGAAGCACCAACCTCCTATGGTCTCCTTCTGTACACTCTGTGGGCTCACTATACAGGAGTCCACCTTCCCAATAAATCCGATGCTTCCCAGGAGGTTCACCCTCAAGCTGGGAGCAGGCCTGTCTCCTTAGGCCTTCCAGAGATGGGCACTCACGTTGGCCTTTACTGAATTCTTCCCTGTCTACTAACAAGTCTTTTAGTTCAGGATGGTCATTGGGGTTAAATACTTCAGGCATCGCCACCTCCTCGTCAGGCACGGGCGATTGACCAACTTCCTCCACCTCAGTGGTAGGCGAGTTCGGGGGAATATTCTCTTTCCCTCGTTTTGGTTTTCGTACTCCTTTAGCCTTGGGTTTCCCCTTTGGCTGGGGCAGCGTATTGGTCTTGGCCAATGCTGCCCGTGTTTGAGACCATGTGCAGGGTCTGTCAGCAGTGTCTCCTACGAGCCCTAAAGCTCTGAGATCGTTGCCCAACAAGACCTTTCCTGGGACGTTTCTCTTAATGCTCACTGGAATCCTGACTGCTGTACCATTTAAAGTAAGATTTACAGGTATTACTGGAAACATGCTTGGCGGGCCATCAGCCAACTTATTGGGCCTCAGAGTAGCTCTGGCAACTTCCTCTGAGTCTACGAAGGTAGAATCCACTACAGTTCAACTGCACCCACTATCCCTAAGAGCAGGAGTACCTACTCCATTGAGCAAGCACACTGTCTTTAAAGTAGTGCTTGGTGTTATCTGGAATCCTAGCATAAGCCTCTGCGACCTTAGGCTCCCAGGAACCCAGGGAAACTTAAACTACCTCAGCTTCTATCCCACTGGGGAAGCAGTCTGAGGAGAAGGATGCTCCTGTAATCTCTTCTTCCTCGTAGGAGGAGAAGGCCAGATTAGCGGAGTGGACCCCCAAAGGTTTAACCTTACACCGGGGATCCCCCTTCACGTGGTCAATTGCTCCACAAGCAAAACAAGATCCATTGGGTCTGTTTACATAGGGAGGCTTATTATAACCAGAGTTCTGTTTTGGAGGCTGACCTCCACTACCCTGTGAGTTCTCTTGTGTCTTACCCTTTTTTTTCTTTTTGTGGCCCTTTTGAGAAGAAGATTTATCAGATTCTCCACCCTCCTTATCTTTGGACTTTTTCCCTTCTTCCTGCTTACCAGGATGAGTTTTGTCCTTATGGGACACTCAATGTGACACCCATAAGTCTGCTGCAATGGCAAGCTTCTTTGGATCAATCTCCTTAGAATCCGCCAAATGCTGCTTAAGCTCCGGGGACGAAGATGCAAAAATATGTTCCAGCATGACAAGACTTATCATGCCTTCAAATGTAGAAACCTTATAACCTTCGACCCAGCCAGTCAAGTTTTTTAAGGATTCGGTTACATAAGATACCCAAGTACCACCTTCTTTTTCTTATACTCTCGGAATCGTTTTAAATATTGGCCAGGGGTCTTTCCAAACTTTAAAATGAGAGTTTGCTTCAATTTTGCAAAATCTGCTCGCTCAGCTTTCGACATTTCCATAATGGCACTGCAGCCAGAATGGGGCAGTCTGCTGAGTAACCAGGCAATCTTATCAGCATTGTCAACTTGTTGAACTTCACATGCATACTCAAACGTATTCAGCCAGTCCATAATGTCATTCTTTTCCTCATACACACTGAGCAGATCTTTTGGAAACCGTGGATGAGAGGAGGCCCCAGACCCATGTCCAGGACCCTTATAAATTAAAAAAAAAAAAAAGAAAACTTTAAATCTGAAGCTTGGCCAGTTCCAACTGGTGATCTCTGTCTTTCTGTTTTTCTGCCTGTTCGATTTTTAGCTTGGTCATACTGAAATCAAGCTCCTTCTGCCTAAACAGCAGCTCTTGCTTCTTGAATTCAAGCATGGCCTCCCCATCGACACTGGCAGAGGAAACATTAGACATCTCATCCTCCCTGTCCTCGTGGTCGCGGTGGACCAGTGCAGCGGCAGACCGTCGGTTCTACCAGTGAGAGCAGCCCCACCTCCTTCTGCACTGTCCTCGGAAGTTATAGCGTCAAGCTGAGCTTCTTGCCACGCCATGATTCTTTGGATCATATCCAATTTGGTTCCTTGAGAGGAGACACCTCTCTCTGCACACATCTTTTTCAATGTTTCGGATTTAGAAGCATTTAAAGTTAACAAGGTATTTGTTTCCATACTGTTAGTTAGGACTATGGCCTTTTAAAAGTTATACTACAACAATTTACTACGTGTCCTGGTAGGAATAACTTGAAATGCCTTCGCTTGTTCGCAACACTGGATACCTTCAGTCGTATCCCACCGCTGTACACCAATTTGTTAAGATGGATTTCTGAACTCTGTCCTGGAGGGGCAGAGGTTCAGAAGGCCAGCCTAGTTTCTTGGAACAGGGTAACCCCTGGACAAGCCAGACCAATCAAGGTAGCGATCGTGGCGGTCAAGACTAGGTCTCAAGAGGGGTGAGGGTGACTGAAAGCCCGCAAAGAGCACTCAAAGCAAGGAAGCTTACAAATTACTCCAAGCAGGTGTTATATTAAAAATATAGACACATTTATTACAAGGCGTTTGTAATATTGACCATAGTAAAGAATCACAATAAAACTCAAGTAAACCAACACATCACAATCAAATACAATATATATACAATTACCGGAGGGTCTAAAGAGTTAGAAGCACGAAATATGCAGACCACCTAGACGGGGAGGAAAACAGGCAGTGAAAGTAATCGTTTAGACCCAGTTCGCCTGCAGAGGCCACCTAACTAGAAGGAAGTCCGAGCCCTATGAAGAGTGGAGCCTTGTGCTCAAAAGTACCTGCACACGCTGGTGCCGATGGGCCAAGGGGAGTCTCTTCAAGGAAGCCAGGCAGTTCAGAGTGGTGAACAAAGAAGGGCGAAAAGATCTCCGCTACTCAAGCGCGGCCTCCACTTGCGGGCAGAAGCAGGGCGCGAGTGTGAAAAAGGTGTGCTGTTTAACACAGCGAGGAAAAGCTACGGGCTACTACAGGAGGGCGACCAGTTCCTAGCGTTGCTATTCAGCGATCCCCGATGCAGGCAGACCCAGGCTTCTCCGCGTCAGTTTCAGTGCTGGCAGGTTCAGATGCGAGCAGGGGACGTCTCGGCATTGTGTAGATTCCGCGGCAGCAGAAGTTAGAGTTGAGGATGTCCCAAACGCAGTGAACCCGCACAGATTGTTACCACAGCAGGGCAACGAAGCGGCTGTGTGTATTTCAGCCCAATGTACACTTCTCACTTCAGACCTGGGAACGCCAAGTGTACGAATCATGTGAGAGTGTCAAGGACTCGTAATACAGCAGCAACCTGACGGCGGTTACAGAGCAAGACTCCTGGGTAAGATGGTCACTCTACTGGATGGCCCAGAGACGCTTCCGAAGGCTTACGTGCAGGAGATGATGAAGATGCCGAGAATAGTTGTTCCCACTATTCCAAAGGGTCGAAGTACCAGTACAGGCCTTCTCGTTCGATCAGAGGCAGAATGGTTTCACAGAGCGACAGCAGTGCAGAGGAGCAGTCCTTCAGCGGGTCACCAGAAATTCCTCGGTTCAGCCTCGTAGTTGCAGGATACTTGGCTCCTGTATCCCTTGTTCGTGAGAACTCAGGAGATCGACATGGTAGTGGTTTTTCCAGCCTCCTCTTATCCAGAGTTCCCATCGCGCCAAAACGGAGAGGACCCAATGGGAGATCTGCTCACAAAACACTCACACAATACGTGGACCTATCATGGACCACGGTGGTCCCAGGCATTCAAGACACACTAGACTCTCTGGCACCCAGGATGTGTATTGGGACCAGACATCCCAGCCCACATCCTGGAGGCACACACAAGGCCTGTAGAAGCCCGCGAAAGCATCTGTGTTTCGCGGGAAAGTACATGCCCAAATAGGGAAGGGCCTGGGTCGGCTCGACCTGGGGAAGGTGAAGGGGCAAGACGGTCAGCGGGCAGGACAAAGAGCCTCGTGGTCTGGCCATTTTGGGAGCCAGGCCACCATTTTGGGCTAAGGGCGAGAAACTCGCTTAAACAGCCAAAAGGAGCTCAAAACACAAAGAAACGATCGCTGCCACCAGTCCCGTCCGTGATTCACTGGCACCGTAGAGTGTCTAGGGCCTGTAGAGTGACTAGAGACGCGAGAGAGCAGTAACTCAGCTTTCAGTGCCCTCTTGTGTCATGTTGCGCGAAAGCTGCAACATGATTAAAGAACTACGGAAAACAATGTTGCCCGGTACTGACTGTCTTAAGGGCATGTCAGTTTCCCCGTAAGAATGGAGCGAAAGCCCAGAGGAGTGCGGCGGAATGCTGCGCTTCTCTGGCAAAGTCTAGATCAGGGTGAAAACAACAGCAAAATGTTTAGGGTTTGCCACATGGAAGGAAAATTACCCACAATTAAGAAATCTTTCCTAACAGGATGCCCTTGCCACTATAGGGCCCCTGAAGTCCCCTGATACCAAAAGTGTATGGGACACCTTCACCACTGCCGATAGGGCCCATGAATACCCCTCCAATGCCATCAGGTCACAGGATGACCTTGCCACTGCCAATAGGGCCCCTGAAGCCCCCTCCCTTGCCAACAGAGCACAGGATGCCATTGCCACTCATAATAGGACCCATGAAGCCCCTCCCAAGCCACCACTGCGAGGAATGCCCTTGCCACTGCCAATAGGGCACCTGAAGCCTCCTCCCATGCCAACAGGGCACCAGATGCCACTGCCACTGATAACAGGGCCCCTGTAGACCCTCCCATGCAAACAGGACACAGGAAGCATTTGCCACTGCCAATAGGGCACCTGAAGCCCCAACCCATGCCACCAGAGCATGGGATGTCCGTGTCACTGCCAATAGGGCCCCTAAAGCCCCTTTCCATGCCATAAGATCATGGGATGCCCAGGTCACTCCCATTAGGGCCACTGAAGTCCCCACTCATGCCAGCAGGGCACGGGATGCTTTTGCCACTGCCAATAGGGACCCTGAAGTCCCCTGATGCCAAAAGGTTATGGGACACTTTCACCACTGCTGATAGGGCCCCTGAATCCCCCTCCCATGCCATCAGGGCACAGGATTCATTTGTCACTGCCAAGAGAGTCCCTGAAGGCCCCTCCCATGCCATCAGGTCACAAGATGCCCTTGCCATTGCCAATACGGCCCTGAAGGACCCTCCCATGCCAACAGGGCACGATATGCCTTTGCCACTGCTAGTAGGGCCACTGAACCTCCCTCCCATGCCAACAGGGCACAGGATAAATTAGCCACTAACAATAGGGCCTCTTAAGCCCCCTTCAATTCCATCAGGGCACAGGATGCCATTTCCACTTCAAATAAGGCCACTGAAGCACTGTTCAATCCCAACAGGGCATGGGATGCAGTTTCCACTGCCAATAGGGCCCCTGAAGCCCCCTCCCATGCCACAGGGCTTGGGGTGTCTTTGACACTGCCAATAGGGCCCCTGAAGCCCCCTCCCATGTCATCAGGGTATGGGATGCCTTCGCCACTGCCAATAGGGCCACTGAAGCCCCCTCCATGCCAACAGAGCAGGGGATACATTCACCACTGCTAATGGGGCCCTAAAGGCGCCTCCCATGCCATCAGGTCACCAGATGCCCTTGCCATTGCCAATAGGGCCCCTAAAGGCGCCTCCCATGCTATAAGGTCACTAGATGCCTTTGCCACTGCTAGTAGGGCCACTGAAGCTCCCTCCCATGCCAACAGGGCACAGGATAAATTAGCCACTAACAATAGGGCCTCTGAAGCCCCCTCCAGGCCAACAGGGCACAGGATGCCATTTCCACTTCAAATAAGGCCACTGAAGCACCGTTCAATCCCAACAGGGCATGGGATGCAGTTTCCACTGCCAATAGGGCCCCTGAAGCCCCCTCCCATGTCATCAGGGCATGGGATGCCTTCGCCACTGCCAATAGGGCCACTGAAGCCCCCTCCATGCCAACAGAGCAGGGGATACATTCACCACTGCTAATGGGGCCCTAAAGGCGCCTCCCATGCCATCAGGTCACCAGATGCCCTTGCCACTGCCAATAGGGCCCCTAAAGGCGCCTCCCATGCCATAAGGTCACTAGATGCCTTTGCCACTGCTAGTAGGGCCACTGAAGCTCCCTCCCATGCCAACAGGGCACAGGATAAATTAGCCACTAACAATAGGGCCTCTGAAGCCCCCTCCAATGCCAACAGGGCACAGTATGCCATTTCCACTTCAAATAAGGCCACAGAAGCACCCTTCAATCCCAACAGGGCATGGGATGCATTTGCCTCTGCCAATAGGGCCCCTGAAGACCCCTCCCATGCCAACAAGGTTTGGGATGCCTTTGACACTGTCAATAGGGACCCTGAATCCCCTCCATTGTCATCAGGGTATGGGATGCCTTTGCCACTGCCAATAGGGCCACTTAAGCCCCCTCCATGCCGGCAGGGCAGGGGTTGCCGTCACCACTGTCAATAGTGCCCCTAAAGTCCCCTCCCATATCATCAGGGCATGGGATGCCTTCACCACTGCCAATAGGACCACTGAAACCCCCTCTCATGCCAACATGGCACAGGATGCATTTGCCACTATCAATAGGGCCCCTGATGCCCCGTCCCATGCCAACAGTGCATTGCATATACAGCAAAGATATGGGTTCCTTTGTGTTCCAAGGGGAAACCAGGAGCTGTGCGAGCAGTGGACGGCACTACGCGGAGTTCGGGTCGCATAACCCACTTCAAAAAGGTCTTGATCCTGCACTGTGGAAAGGACCACCATGAGGAGATCTGTTTTGATCTCATTGCTGCACCACAGTTTGGCTTTATATTAGGGCTTCCATGGCCCCGTACAAATGATCCACAGGTAGAATGGTCAAAGGGAGCAATCAGCCTGAAGTCACTGTACTGCCTAAGTCATTGCCCTAACCAAGGACCAGAGCATTCAGTATCAGGGGCCGAGACGTCCACACCCACGTCACTGGTCTCTTCGGGAACATCAGATCATAATGGCTTGCCCTAGGAGTACCGGGATTTCAGGGACATGTTTAGCAAGCAAGTAGCAGAAACGCTACTACCCCATCTGCCATCCGATTGTCCCATAGATTTAGAAATGGGTGCAGTATTGCGATTCAGCCGCATATATGCCCTGACAGAGGCAGAGACAGAACACTTGCGAAACTACATAGAATCTAATCTTTTCAGCAGATTCATTCGGCATTCCAATTCCCGAGTATCATCGCCTCTCTTCTTTGTGCCTAAAAAAAAGGAGACCTACGTACATGCATTGAATTCCACAGAGTCAACAGCATCACTATAAAAAAACATTATCCTCTTCCCATGATACCAGTTCTGTTCGGCCAGATGCGAGATGCATCGTTATACACGAAGCTGGTCCTCAGAGGCGCTTATCATGTGGTGTGGGTGCGTGCAGGGGAAAATGGCTTTCCGGACGAAGTTCAGCCTTTACAAGTACCAGGTCATGCCGTTCGGCCTTTGCAACGCACCTGCTGCCTTCCAGAATTTCCTAGATTAAGTCCTCCATGAATATCTAGATGTGTTTGCCGTAGTGTATATCAACATCTTGATATACTCTCAAAACATGCAAGATGACATTGAACATGTGAGAGCAATGCTGCAATGATTAAGGGAGCACAATTTGTTCACCAAACTAGACAAATTTGAGTTTCACTGCACTACGCTGGAGTTCCTGGGGTACTTCCTGACCCCATCAGGGTTACAGATGGACCAACGAAAGGTACAGGCTATATTGGACTGTCGGGCCCCCACCTCAGTGAAGGATGTACAATCCTTCCTGGGGTTTGCCAATTTTTACCGATGTTTCATTAAAAACTTCTCCGATCTGGTTACACCTATTAATGACTTACTCAGGATGGGGCCGACATCCGGACCTAGCTCAGACATATTTGGTGGAAACTGATGCATCTAGCAATGCATTGGGCTCTGTCCTCTCTCAACGGGATCCACAGACTGGTTTGCTGTACCCAGTGGCTTACCATTCACACAAACTGCTGCCCGCAGAGGCCAATCACACGGTCGGGACGGACCATCACAATTTACAATTTATCAAAACAGCTAATACTCTCAGCCCTCGGGAGCTCCGCTGGGCATTGTTCTTTGCAGATTTCGAATTCCTTATCAAGTACAGACCCGGAACAGACAATAGGAAAGCAGACATACTCTCCCAATACCCAGAGCTAGATGAGAAAGGGCCTGGAGACCCACAACCTATTATTTGGGCGGCTCAGATTGTAGGCACCATGGGTAGACCAAATGTATTTGAAGATGTGCGAAAAGCGATGTCAAATTGGGAGCTGTAGGACTGGTGTGCCGTGGATGTGCAACACACATTGCTGATGGGCTCCCATACCACGCCGATGCCCTATATTTGCCCAAAGAAAAATTGAGAAAAGAGGTTATGCATTGGTGCCACGGCTCCTCATTGGCTGGACACCCTGGGATTGCTAAAACCCAGAAACTGCTATCTCGCCACTTCTGGTGGCCCACTCTGCATCGAGACGTCCGACTTTAAGTATCCAACTGTGAAATGTGTAGCAGGCACAAGGCCAGTCAGCAGAGACCTACAGGCCTGCTTCAACCGTTACCCACACTACTGGTTCCTTGGCACACGGTCATGATGGATTTAATTGTGGATCTGCCCCCATTCAAAAATACACCTCCATACTAGTAGTAGTGGATTTGCTCACTAAAATAGGTAATTCCATCCCGTGCAAAGGCGTCCCCACTGCAGGGGAAGTTGACAAGCTCTTTCTATAGAACGTGGTACGGTTACATGGCCTACCAACCTGCATAATCACTGATAGGGACCTACAATTCACGTCCCGATTCTGGCACTCATTTTGTAAAATGATAGGAATGGACATGAGTCCGTCCTCACGATACCACCCGGAAACAGACAGGCAGATAGAGAAGGTGAATCAGGGACTAGAGCAGTACCTGCGATGCTATGCCACCAACACTGAAACATCTTGGGTTCAATACATCTGGCTGGCCGAGATCGCAACTACGCTCTACATAGCTCCACAAAGCCCACCCAGTTTGACGGTGTGTATGGGTTCCATCCATGGGTCTAGCCCATGGCAGCTGCAGGCGCTCAACCAGACCTGCCCACGTTAGTGGGACAGCATGCTCACAACCATCAAGTCTGGTCAGATAGCCAGACCAATGTAAACCAAGCCAAAATTGCATACAAGCAATGTGCTGATAAGCATCGTCGAAGAGGTCTGCAATACAAGAAAGGAGACCGCGTATTGTTGTCCACTCGAGATATCCGAATGCAGGGTTGTGAATACTGCAACCATGATACCTTGGTCCATTTACCATAACAGATATTATCAATCCGCTAGCTGTCCGGCTAGAGCTCCCAAGCCAGGTAAAAATATACCCAACATTCCATGTGTCCTTGTTGAAGCCCGCTCGACCCACTGTCCGCACCAGCAAACCTCACCCCATCTTGGTACAGGGCCACCCAGAGTACAAGTTGCAGGCTATCCTAAACTCCCAACTACACAAGGATGGTCAGGTGTGCTACCTCATCGACTGGGTTGGATATGGTCCATGTCCCTACAATGAATAAATAAATAAATAAAAAATAAGATACCCTTGTCACTGCCAAAAGGGCCCCTGAAGGACCCTCCCAGGTCAACAAGGCAGGAAATTTATTTGCCACTGCCAGTAGGGCCACTGAAGTACCCTCCCATGCCAAAAGGCACTGGATGCATTAGCCACTACCAATAGTGCTCCTGAAGCCCCCTACCATGTCATCAGGTCACGGGATGCTCTTGCCACTGCCAATACGGCCCCTGAAGCTCCCTCCCATGACAGCAGGGCACGGGATGCCCTGGTAACTTCCATTAGGGCCCCTGAAGCCCCCTCCCATTCCAACAGGGCACGGAATGTCTTTGCTGCTAACAATAGGGGCCCCTGAAGCCCCCTACCAGGCCACCAGTGCACGGAATCCCCTTTCCACTTCCAATATGGCACCTGAAGCCCCTTCCCATGCCAACAGGGCACAGGATGCCCTTGCCACTGATAATAGGGCACTGAGACCCTCTCATGCAAAAAGCACATGGGAAGCCTTTGCCACTGCCAATAGGGCACTTGAAGCCCCCACCCATGCCAACGGGCAAGGGAATCCCTTGCCATTGCCAATAGGGCCACTGAAGCCCCCTCCCATGCCAACAGGGCATGGGATGCATATACCACTGCCAACAGGGCCCCCGAAGCCCCCCCATGGCAACAGGGCATGGGACATGTTTAACACTGCCTCTAGGCTCCCTGAAACCCCCCATACGAACAGGGGATGGGACACGTTCACCACAACCGATAGGGCCCCTGAAGCCCCCTCCCATGCTATCTGGGCACAGGATGCCTATGCTACTGCCAATAGGGCCCCTGAAGCCCCCCCATGCCAACAGGGCATGGGACACATTCACCACATGAGGGCACACAATGTCTTTGCCACTGCCAATAGGGCCCCTGAAGGCCCCTCTCATGTCAACAAGGCAGGAGATGCCTTTGCCACTGCCAGTAGGGCCACTGAAGCCCCCTCTCATGCCAACAAGGCACGGGATGCATTAGCCACTACCAATAGCGCTCCTGAAGCCCCCTCCCATGCCATCAGGTCATGGGATGCCCTTGCCACTGCCAATAGGAGCCCTGAAGCCCCCTCCAATGCCAACAGGGAACATGATGCCTTTGCCACTGCCAATAGGGCCACTGAAGCCCCCTCCCATGCCAACAGGGCTTGGGATGCATTTGCCACTGCCAATAGTGCCCTTGAAGCCCCCTCTCATGCTAACAGGCTTGGGATGCATTTGCCACTGCCAATAGTGCCCCTGAAGCCCCCTCCCATGCCCTCAGGAAAAGAGATGCATTTGCCACTGCCAGTAGGGCCTCTGAACTCCTCTCCCATGCCATCGGGTCACAGGATGACCTTGCCACTGCCTATAGGGTCTATGAAGCCCCCCATGACAACAGGCATGGGATAATTTTGCTGCTGCCAATAGGCCCCCTGTATCCTCCTCCCATGCTACCAGATCAAGGGATTCCTTTGCCCTTGCCAATAGGGCCTCTGAAGGCCCTTCCAATGCCAACAGACCACAGGATGCCCTGCCACTCATAATAGGGCCAATGAAGCCCCTCCCATGCCAACAGGGCACTGGAAGCCTTTGCCACTGCCAATAGGGCCCTGAAGCTTCCTCCCATGCCACTAGTGTGAGGAATGCCCTTGCCACTGCCAATAGGGCACCTGAAGCCCCCTTCTATGACAACAGGGCATTGGATGCTCATGCCACTGCCAATAGGGCCCCTAAAGCCCCTTTCCATGCCATAAGATGATCGGATGCCCAGTCACTCCCATTAGGGCCGTTGAAGCCCCGTCCCATGCCAGCGGGGCATGGGATGCATTCACCACTGCCAATAGGGACCCTGAAGCCCCCTCCCATGGCAGCAGGGCACGGAATGCCTTTGCCACTGGCAATAGGGCCCCTGGAGTCCTCTGATGCCAAAAGGGTATGGGACACCTTCACCACTGCCGATAGGGCCCCTGAATCCCCCTTCCATGCCATCAGGACATGGGATGCATTTGCCACTGCCAATAGAGCCCCTGAAGGCCCCTCCCATGCCATCGGGTCACGGTATGCCCTTGCCACTGCCAATAGGACCCTCCCATGCCAACAGGGCACGAGATACATTTGCCACTGCCAGTAGGGCCACTGACGCCCCCTCCCATGCCAACAGGGCACAGGATACCTTAGCCACTAACAACAGCCCCCTGAATCTCCCTCCCATGCCATCAGGTCACAGGATGACCTTGCTGCTACCAATAGGGCCCCTGAAGCCCCCTCCTGTGCCAATCGAGCACAGGATGCCCTTGCCACTCATAAAAGGACCCATGAAGCCCCTCCCAATCCAACAGGACATGGGAAGCCTTTTCCACTGCTAATAGGGCCCTGAAGCCCCTTCCCATGCCACCAGTGCGAGGAATGCCCTTGCCACTGCCAATAGGGCACCTGAGCCCCCAGTCATGTCAACAGGGCACAGGATGCCATTGCTACTGATAATAGGGACCCAGTAGACCCTTCCATGTAAACAGGACACAGGAAGCCTTTGCCACTGCCAATAGGGCACCTGGAGCCCCCCCATGCCAACAGAGCATGGGATGTCTGTGCCACTGTCAATAGGGCCCCTAAAGCCCCTTTCCATGCCATAAGATTATGGGATGCCCAGGTCACTCCCATTAGGGCCCCTGAATCCCCCTCCCATGCCATCAGGTCACAGGATGATCTTGCCATTGCCAATAGGGCCCCTGAAGGTCCCTCCCATGCCAACAGAGCACAGGATGCCCTTGCCACTCATAATATGACCCATGAATACCTTCCCAAGCCAACAGGACATGGAAAACCTTTGCCACTGCCAATAGGGCCCTGAAGCCCCTTCCCATGCCACCAGTGCGAGGATTGCCCTTGCGACTGCCAAAAGGGCACCTGATGCCATTGCCACTGATAATAGGGCCCCTGTAGACCCTCCCATGCAAACAGGACACAGGAAGCATTTGCCACTGCCATTAGGGCCACTGAAGCCCCCTCCCATTCCAGCAGGGCACAGGATACCTTTGCCACTGCCAATAGGGACCCTAAAATCTCCTGATGCCAAAAGGGTATGGAACACCTTCACCACTGCCGATAGAGCCACTGAATCCCCCTCCCATGCTATCAGGGCACGGGATGCATTTGCCACTGCCAATAGGGCCCCTGAAGGCCCCTCCCATGCCATCAGGTCACAGGATACTCTTGCCATTGCCAATAGGGCCCTGAAGGACCCTCCCATGCCAACAGGGCACGAGATGCCTTTGCCACTGCCAGTAGGGCCACTGAAGGCCCCTCCCATGCCAACAGGGCACAGGATAAATTAGACACTAACAATAGCCCCCTGAAGCCCCCTCCCATAACATCAGGTCACAGGAGGACCTTGCCGCTGCCAATAGCCCCCCTGAAGCCTCCTCCAATGCCAACAGGGCACAGGATGCCATTTCCACTGCAAATAAGGACACTGAAGCCCCCTCCCATGCCAACAGGGCAAGGGATGCATTTGCCTCTGCCAATAGGGCCCCTGAAGCCCCCTCCCATTCCAATAGGGTTTGGGATGCCTTTGCCACTGCCAATAGGGACCCTGAAGCCCCCTCTCATGGCAGCAGGGCACGGAATGCCTTTGCCACTGGCAATAGGGCCCCTGGAGTCCTCTGATGCCAAAAGGGTATGGGACACCTTCACCACTGCCGATAGGGCCCCTGAATCCCCCTTCCATGCCATCAGGGCACGGGATGCATTTGCCTCTGCCAATAGAGCCCCTGAAGGCCCCTCCCATGCCATTGGGTCACGGTATGCCCTTGCCACTGCCAATAGGACCCTCCCATGCCAACAGGGCACGAGATACCTTTGCCACTGCCAGTAGGGCCACTGACGCCCCCTCCCATGCCAACAGGGCACAGGATACATTAGCCACTAACAATAGCCCCCTGAATCTCCCTCCCATGCCATCAGGTCACAGGATGACCTTGCTGTTGCCAATAGGGCCCCTGTAGCCCCCTCCTGTGCCAACAGAGAACAGGATGCCCGTTAAAACTCATAATAGGACCCATGAAGGCCCTCCCAATCCAACAGGACATGGGAAGCCTTTTCCACTGCTAATAGGGCCCTGAAGCCCCCTCCCATGCCACCAGTGCGAGGAATGCCATTGCCTCTGCCAATAGGGCACCTGAGACCCCAGTCATGTCAACAGGGCACAGGATGCCATTGCTACTGATAATAGGGACCCTGTAGACCCTTCTATGTAAACAGGACACAGGAAGCCTTTGCCACTGCCAATAGGACACCTGAAGCCCCCCTCCCATGCCAACAGAGCATGGGATGCCTGTGCCACTGCCAATAGGGCCCCTAAAGCCCCTTTCCATGCCATAAGATTATAGGATGCCGAGGTCACTCCAATTAGGGCCCCTGAATCCCCCTCCCATGCCATCAGGTCACAGGATGATCTTGCCATTGCCAATAGGGCCCCTGAAGCTCCCTCCCATGCCAACAGAGCACAGGATGCCCTTGCCACTCCTAATATGACCCATGAATACCCTCCCAAGCCAACAGGACATGGAAAGCCTTTGCCACTGCCAATAGGGCCCTGAAGCCCCCTCCCATGCCACCAGTGCGAGGATTGCCCTTGCCACTGCCAAAGGGGCACCTGAAGCCCCCTCCTATGCCAACAGGGCACATGATGCCATTGCCACTGATAATAGGGACCCTGTAGACCCTCCCATGCAAACAGGACACGGGAAGCATGTGCCACTGCCATTAGGGCCACTGAAGCCCCCTCTCATTCCAGCAGGGCACAGGATACCTTTGCCACTGCCAATAGGGACCCTAAAATCTCCTGATGCCAAAAGGGTATGGAACACCTTCACCACTGCCGATAGGGCCACTGAATCCCCCTCCCATCCTATCAGGGCACGGGATGCATTTGCCACTGCCAATAGGGCCCCTGAAGGCCCCTCCCATGCCATCAGGTCACAGGATGCTCTTGCCATTGCCAGTAGGACCCTGAAGGACCCTCCCATGCCAACAGGGCACGAGATGCCTTTGCCACTGCCAGTAGGGCCACTGAAGGCCCCTTCCATGCCAACAGGGCACAGGATAAATTAGCCACTAACAATAGCCCCCTGAAGCCCCCTCCCATAACATCAGGTCATAGGAGGACCTTGCCGGTGCCAATAGCCCCCCTGAAGCCCCCTCCAATGCCAACAGGGCACAGGATGCCATTTCCACTGCAAATAAGGACACTGAAGCCCCCTCCCATGCTAACAGGTCAAGGGATGCATTTGCCTCTGCCAATAGGGCCCCTGAAGCCCCCTCCCATTCCAATACGGTTTGGGATGCCTTTGCCACTGCCGATAGGGCCCCTGTACCCCCTCCATTGTCATCAGGGTATGGGATGCCTTTGCCACTGCCAATAGGGCCTCTGAAGCCACCTCCATGCCGGCAGTGCAGGGGTTGCTGTCACCACTGCCAATAGTGCCCCTGAAGCACCCTCCCATGTCATCACGACATAGGATGCCTTCACCACTGCCAATAGGACCACTGAAACCCCCTCTCATGCCTACAGCGCACAGGATGCATTTGCCACTGCCAAGAGGACCCCTGATGCCCCGTCCCATGCCAACAGTGCATGGGATGTCTGTCAGGACTGGAGGCCAGGGTGTGTGTGGCATGAGTGCAGGGGGGGGCTCAAATAACCCACCACCAAACAGACACCCAACCCAGGGACAAGGGCTTTTTAAAACACTTAAGCCTTATCGGAGGCTTATTTGCCCTCATTGCAGGATGCAGGGTGACAGAACCACAGCTCCCATCAGCCTCGGGGCCAGGAACTACAAAAAGTAGGCCACGTTGGGAGTGGCATGTTCACACGTATGCACCGAGCAACGCACAGGGCTTGTGTTCAAGAATCTGTCCAGGCAAGACTCATCCTGAGCAGCTTCGGCCACGGGAATACATGCGAGGGGCCACGCCCCACAGGATCACAATTCCTGTCCTTCACCCAGACAAGATAAGTGCTGCAGTGCTTCCTAAGGCAGTGGGGACAAGGGGGACAGGCGCACGGAGCCCAGCCCAACCCAGAAAAGGCCCCTGCTCCCCATTAAGGTAAGTAGCGCGTGCCGGCAGCTGCATGCCCCAGGCACCCTGCGTGAATGTGCGCATCCGATCCAGCCCTCAATAGGCAGCGCGAATATTAGCAGCATTTCCATGCTGTCAAGATCACGGAAAACCAGACTTCTGTGCTGCTTGCTGATTTGCCATGTTCGGCTTCCCAAAGCTGCATGCCCGTAGCCACGTCCGGGACCCAAACAAAAGCTGCATGTTTGCAGCCACGTGTGGCCCGCTAACCATAAACACTACATGCAAAGCCACATGCGGCCCCCGCATTCCACTACATGGCATTAGCGCCCCAGAGCTATTAACTCAAACCTCCATAGCCTTCCTCAGTTGGAGACATGCTCTGCACGCGTGAGCCAAGTGCGAACTACCATTGGCTCTCTCTGCAGCATTTGAACTGCTCCCGCTGTCTGGACCAGAGAGCACGCAGGCGAGGAGTCCACAAGGGACCCTCCAGCAGACAGCAACCATACCTAGAGCTAAGTGCTTTTTCTGTTCAGCACTGATACAAACCAGTGTCATTGTAATTCGTGAATTGTGGTGAATGTATATATGTTTAGGTGAGAGTGTGTTCTGGGGTTACTCCTGTGTATACAGTCTTACTTACCCTATATCCCCCTACCCATCCAGAACCTTTTCCTGAACCTCTTCCCGGTTACCCTCTCTACCTATACCTATCCAACCAATGTCTCCCTAACCCTTCTTCCCTGCTGGGGTTGCGGAGGCCTGCGAAAGCCCAGACTTGCAGGTGACAAAACCATAGTGGGGGTGGTTGGTTAGTGCCACTTCCGGGCTTCAGAGCTGTGGACCCTGTCAATGTCTTCACCACTGCCAATAGGGTCCCTGAAGCCCCCTCCCATGCCATCAGGTCATGGAATGCCATTGTCACTGTCAATAGGGCCCTGAAGCCCCCCCCATGCCAACAGTGCCTTGGCCACTGCCAATACGGCCCTGAAGACCCCTCCTATGCCAGCAGGGTATGGGATGCCCTTACCACTGCCAAAAGGGTCTCTGGAGTCCCCTCCCATTGCAACAGGGCCCACGATGCCCTTCCACAGCCAATAATGCCACTGAAGCACCCTCCCATGCCAACAGGGCATGGGATGCATTCACCACTGCCAGTAGGGCCGCTGAAGCCCCCTCGCTTGCCATCCGGGCACGAGACATATTTGACACTACCATTAGGACCCCTGAAACCCCCTCCCATGCCATCAGGTCACATGATACCCTTGCCACTGCCAATAGGGCCCCTGAAGCCCCTCCAATGCCAACAGAGCACATGATGCCTTCACCGCTGCCAATAGGGCCACTGAAGCCCCCTCCCATGCCACCAGGTCATGGGATGCATTTGCCACTGCCAATAGTGCCAATGAAGACCCCTCACGTGCCTTCAGGCCAGGGGATGCCTTTGCCACTACTAACAGAGCCCCTGAAATCCTCTCTGATGCCTTCAGTGCATGGGTCATCCTTGTCAATGCCTATACGATCCCTGAAGCCCCCTCCCATGCCAAAAGGGCATGGGATGCCTTCACCACTGCCAATAGGGCCAATGAAGCCTCCCAACAGGGCACGGGATGCATTTGACACTGCCAATAGGGCCCCTGAAGTGCCCTCCCATGCCAACAGTGCATGGGATGTCTTCACCACTTCCGAAGGCTCCTCCTATTCCAACAGGGCACTGGATGCCCTTGCCACTGTCAACAGGGCCCCTGAAGACCCTCCCATTCCAACAAGAAATGGGAATCTTCCACCACTGCCAATGGGTCCCCTGAAGCCCCCTCCCATGCCACCAGGGCACAGGATGCCATTGCCACTGCCAATAGGGCATCCGAAGACCACTCCCAGGCCACCAGGGCACAGGATGACCTTGCCACTGCAAATTAGGCCCCTGAATACCCCTCCCATGCCAACAGGGCATGCAATGCCTCCACCACTGCCAATAGGGCCACTGAAGCCCCTTCCCATTACAACAGGGCATGGGATACCTTCACCACTACCAATAGGGGCCGTGAACCCCCTTCATATGCCATCAGGGCATGGAATGCCTTTGCCACTGCCAATAGGGACCCTGAAGCCCCCTCCCATACCATCAGGTCACAGGATTCCCTTGACACCGCCATTAGGGCCCCTGAAACCCCCTCCCATGCCATCAGGTCACAGGATAACCTTGCCACTGCCATTAGGGCCCCTGAAACCCCCTCCCATCAGGTCACAGGATAACCCTGCCACTGCCATTAGGGCCCCTGAAGCCCCATCAAGTGCCAACAGGTTACAGCATACCTTTGCCACTGCCAATAGGGCAACTGAAACCCTCTCCCATATCAACAGGGCATGGGATACCTTTGCCACTGCCAGTTGGAACCCTGAAGCTCCCTCCCCTGTCATTAGGCCACAGGATGCCCTTTCCACTGTCAATAGAGCACCTGAAACCCCCTCCCATGCCATTAGAGCACAGGATACCTTCACCGCTGTCAATAGGGTCTCTGAAGCCCCCTCCAATGCCAACAGGGCACAGGATGCCATTGCCACTGCAAATAAGGCCACTGAAGCACCCTTCAATCCCAACAGGTCATGGGATGCCTTCACAACCGCCAATAGGGCCCCTGAAGCCCCCTCCTGTGCCTCCAGGCCACTGGATGCTTTTGCCACTACTAATAGAGCCCCTGAAATCCCCGCCGATGCCTTCAGGTCATGGGTCATCCTGGCCACTGCCAATACGACCCCTGAAGCCCCCTTACATGCCAAAAGGGCATGGGATGCCTTCACCACTGCAAATAGGGCCAATGAAGACTCCTCCCATGTCATTAGGGCATGGGATGCCTTTGCCACTGCCAATAGGGCCCCTGAAGCCCCCATGCCAACAGGGCACTGGATGCCCTTGCCACTGTCAATAGGGCCCCTGAAAACCTCCCATGCCAACAAGACACCAGAAACCTCAGCCACTGTCAATAGGTCCCCTGAAGCCCCTTTCCATGCCACCAGGGCATGAGATACCCTTGCCACTGCCATTAGGGCATCCGAAGACCACTCCCATGCCAACAGGGCACATGATGCCCTTGCCACTGCAAATTGGGCCCCTGAATAGCCCTCCCATGCCAACAGGGCATGCAATGGCTCCACCGCTACCAATAGGGCCACTGAAGACCCCTCCCATTCCAAAAGGGCTTGGGATGCCTTCACCACTGCCAAAAGCGGCCCTGAAACCCCCTAATATGCCTTCAGGGCATGGAATGCTTTTGCCACTGCCCATAGGGCCCCTGAAACCCCTTCCCATGCCAACAGGGCACAGGATGCCTTTTCCACTGCAAATAGAGCCACTGACACCCCCTCCCATGCCAACATAGCACGGTGTGCATTTGCCACTACCAACAAGGCCCCTGAAGCCCTCTCCCATGCCATCAGGTCACGGGATGCCCTTGCCAATGCAAATAGGGCCCAGAAGCACCATACAATTCCAACAGGGCATGGGATGCCTTAGCCACTGCCAATAGGGCCACTGAAGCCCCCTCCCATATAATTGGATCGCAGGATGCTCTGGCCACTGCCAATAGCGCCTCTGAATCCCCCTCCCATTCCAACAGGGCACAGGGTGTATTTGCTATTACACATGGAGGGCCAAAAGGGCCACTGAAGCCCCCTCCCATGCCAACAGGACATGGGAAGCATTCACCACTTCCAATAGGGCCCCTGAATCCCCCCTCCCATGACATCAGGGCATGGGATGCCTCTTCCCCTGCCAATAGGGCATTGAAGCCCCCATGCCAACAGTGCAACGGACACCTTCACCATTGCCAAAAGGCCTCCTGAATCCCCCTCCCATGCCATCAGGGCACAGGATGCCTTTGCCACTGCCAACATGGCCCCTGAAGGTCCTCCTATGTCATCTGGTCACAGTATGCCCTTGCCACTGCCAATAGGGCTGCTGAAGCACCCTCCCATGCCATTTGGGCAAAAGACGCATTATCCACTACCAATAGGGCCCCTCCCATGCCATCAGGTCACAGGATACCCTTGCCACTGCCAATAGGTCCCCCGGAGCTCCCTCCAGTGTCAACAGGTGAGAGGATACCTTTGCCACTGCCAATACAGTCCCTGAAGCCCCCTCCCATGCCATCAGGGCATGGGATGCCTTCGTCACTGCCAGTTGGACTCCTGAAGCTCCCTCCTGTGTCATTAGGCCACAGGATGCCTTTGCCACTGCCAATAGAACACCTGAATCCTCCTCCAAAGCCATCAGGTAATGGGATGTCCTTGCCACTGCCAATATGGCCCCTGAAACCCCCTCCCATGCCATCAAGTCACAGGATACCCTTGCCACTGCCAATAGGGCCCCTGAAGCCCCCTCCAATGCTAACAGAGCACAGGATATCTTCGCCACTGCCAATAGGGCCACTGAAACCCCCTCTTTTAAGCAGAATTATATGCAATACCCTTTGGGAACACCACACACAATTAGGACTACAAGTGACAGTACAAATTCACCTTTGGTACTAGCCTGTACTACACAGTAAAGTGGTAGAGATGGCTGAGCAGCCAGGCTTATCTCAAGAGTAAAGTGAGCAGTATCAATAGTTACACAAAGAACAGCAATTACTATGATTCAAACAAACACTGATTGAAGGTTTCTGAGTAAAAGAGTATACATTTATTTACACATCAGTTATTAAACATGTCACTATTATCAAGCAGTAGAAAAATCACGTTACCAATACACTACACCGCACCCAATAGATTCTGGACAAGTTAGTCTCAAAATTAAGTGTGAGCAAATTGGCACTCCAGCAATTTAAAAGGGAGGGAAAGACAAAGTTAGACAGAAACTGAGCTTCACCAACAAGTAAGTAAGCAGGAACTACAGTGAGGAAATCAAATTAAAGGGGCCTGGCCCAAAGTCAATGGACCAAAGCCTTTGGAGAGGATCACACAGTTCAGAGTAGTTTGCGGTTAAGTCTTTGCCAAGAGTTCAGAACCAAGTTGGTCTGACGAAAAGTTACTTTAAAGAATGGAGAAGGACAAGCCCTCGGATTGGCGAAAGATTTCACACACTTTCACCGCAGCTGGACGAAACGAACAACAGGGTTAGCACAGTACCTTTAAAGCAGAAGAATGCTGTAGCTAAGGCAGACGTTCCTGGCAGGTTCTGCAGGCTCACGGTTCCTGAAGCGACTGTCGGGCTGACAAGAAGGAAGAAGACTGGAGGGTCCTGCACTGCCCATGGAAGAAACCAGCAGCAGAGCAAAGCGACAAATAAAAGGTGCGCACCTTAAAACGGAAGCAGGGTCTGTTCCTCCGGCTATGCGGTTCACTGTAGCTCTGTACAGCAAATCTGACCAGAGAAGGGCGGCCTGACGAGATGTTTGGCGAACTGGTTGTTCCCACCAGCTCAAGAGGAGAAGATTCTTTGCAGATCTTCCCTGTCATCGAAGTTTGAAGATTCAGACCCGCAGCAGGGCTTCACCGGGAGGTTCAGTCATGGTTGAGGTCCTTTTCTGTCATTTTCTCTTAGGTTCTATCGATCCAGTGGTGACTCTGCCTTTCCAGCCCCAGAGACCTGCTTTTTATGCAGTTTTCCCCCATTCACCTAACCTGGCTGTCAATCACACAGCAGGGTGGCTGTCCCTCCAGGACAGTCACCACTGTCAATCATACCAGAGTACGACATGGGTCTCCAAGGAGACCCTGTGCAGGGAGTCTCAAAACCCTCCCTCACATTCTGTCCCCCTCAGACATTCAGGCACATAAGGCGGGCTTCTGTGCAGAAGCCTGCGAAAGGCCGGTGAACAAAGGAACCAAACCTGCAAAGGAGCCAACAGGGCATGGGTTGCATTCACCACTGCCAATATGGCCCCTGAAATCCCCTCTCATGCCATCAGGGCATGGGATGCCTTTGCCACTGCCAATAGGGCCCCTGAAGCCCCCTCCATTCTGACAGGGCAAGTTATCCCTTCACCACTTCCAATAGTGCCCCTGAAGCCCCCTCCCATACCATCAGGCCATGGGATGCCTTTGCCACTGCCAATAGGGCCTCTGAAGTCCCCTCCCATGCCATCAGGTCACAGGCTATCCTTGCCATTGACAATACGCCCATGAAGCCCCCTCCCATGCCAACAGGGCATGGGATGTCTTCACAGCAGCCAATAGGGCCATGAAAGCCTCCTCCCATGCCAACAGGGCATAGGTTGCATTTGCCACTGCCAATAGGACCCCTGAAGCACCATCCCATGCCAACAGTGCATGGGATGCCTCCACCACTGCCAATACGGCCCCTGGAGCCCCCTTCCATTCCATCAGTGCACAGGATGCCCTGGCCACTGCCAATAGGGCACCTGAAGCCCCCTCCCATTCAACCAGAGTGCAGGATACCCTTACCACTGCCAGTAGGGCATCTGAAGCCCCCTTCCATGTCATCAGGGCCTGGGATGCCCTCACCACTGCTGCTAATAGTGCCCCTGCAGCCCCCTCCCATGCTATCAGGGCATGAAATACCCTCTCCACTGCCATTACGGCCCCTGAAACCCCCTGCCATGGCACCAGGTTATGGGATGCCCTTGCCACTGCCAATAGGGCCCCTGAAGCCACCTCCCATGTCATCTGGGTATGGGGTGGCCTTGCCACTGCTAATAGGGCCGCTGAATCTCCCTCCCATGCCATCAGTGGACGGGATGCCATCGCCACTGCCTGTAGGGCCTGTGATGACCCTTCCATGGCCAGCATGGTCCATGATGCCCCCTATCCAGCACTAGTAGGGACCATGCTCTCCCAACCTACCACCTTTCTCCAACCAGCCACCTTCAGATCAGCCTCCTGTACTCATCTTACTTCAGCTGTACTCTCCATGGCACTTAACTCTTCCCACGCCCCACCTGACCCTACATCGCATGCCAATGTTCACTCACCGCCGGTGAGGCAGGTCTTGCCTAAGCCTACCCTGCATCTATGACTAACTACTCTCCTTGGAAACCATGAGTCCACTACCCATCCCGCTCCTATCAACCAAGATTCATAATCAGCCATACCTTGTACTGTCTCGCTCAGACTTAATCGTCTATTCACCCATACTTCCCAGCTGCCATCATACCAGAAACCAACACATACAACCGGTACTCGTCCATCACCCATAACATCTAAATCTCCCCAGAAGTCACGCACAGCTCCTCCACTCCCTCCTGGCTTGCCACCGGATCCTACCACCCCTACAATGCCCATCTCCAAATCCAATACAATAAAGTGCACCCTCATCAACGCATGCTTCCTCTGGGCACACATCACTGACATCCACACTCTTATACGAGATAACAACCTTGATCTGCTTGCAGTCACTGAAACAGCTGGCCCAATGCTCTCACTAGCCATCCCACCAGGTTTCTCCATCCTCAGATCAGACAGACCCGCTAAACCAGGAGGCGGAGTCGCTCTCATTACTAAAGCCTCCTTTCCCATTAGAGCCTCTGCCTTAACACCCACTCAAGGCTACAAACTTGCTCACCAAATTGGAGCCTAGTTCACAAACCAACACCAATATTCTTCTACTCTACCATCACCCCAACAATCACAACTCACCAAACACGGACATCCCACTTCTCCTTACCCCACTTATCAAACCCAATACCAAATTAATTCTTCTCAGAGACTTCAAATTAGGCTTTAATGATGCCACAGACACTAAGTCCATGGCCCTTATTGCCTCCCTTCAAGACTCGAGCTTCACTCAATCTGTCAGCACCACTACACACTCCAAAGGCCGAACCCTCGATTGGATCTTGAACCTCAACACTCTGGTCTGCATTACCTCCGTGAACCCTATTCCATGGACAGACCATTCCCTGATCCTATTCAGCCTCCCTCGAGATTTCATGACTACCTGCAAAAATGCCAAACAACTCCCCATAATCTCCAGACACACACGCAAACTCACCAAAGAACAGTTAGAACCCACCATCTCGTCCTATTTCTCATCTCTGCCTTAATGCAATGAACCCAAAGCCATTATTGCCACTTACAATGCTACTTTACAACACACACTTGACCTCCATGCACCTTTGAAACCCACCCATCAGGAAAAAAGCTCAAATGACAAATGGTTCTCTGAAGTGCTAATCACACTCCGTAGACACAAGCGCTCTCTTGATCACCTCTGGAGAAAGAATCCCTCTACAGCCAATAAAGAAGCCTTCCTACCTCCACCAGGAATTACAAAGAGGCTATAATCACAACCAAACCCAGCATCTACAACACCAGAATCATGAAAGCCAGCTCCAACAAAACAGAATTATTCAAAATCCTTAAAGAGATAGAATCCTCTGCGCCTCCCACCTCCAGCTTCACTAAAGACAAAGCCTGGTGTACAACTATGCAATCAGCACTGGTCCACCACTGCCACCCCTCCACCTTTCCACTTTACTCCATTCACCCCTTTCACATTCAGACCATCATCCAGCACCTGAAACCCTCAAACTGTAAAGGTGACACCTGCCCCTCCCATATCATCACACTTTGTGGAGCCCCTCTCGCAAATATCATCCACACATTTGACAACGCTTCTTTTACATTCCAGCTCTGTCCCTACATCAAAAAAGCCTGGGTCACACTCTTAATCAAGAAGTCATCCCTTGACCCCTTCCTCACCACAAAGTACCACCCCTTCACTACAGTTCCTTAACTACTTGAAATCATTAACCGCACAGCCTATACCCAACCGCAAGCCCACCTGGAACACCACTGCCTTCTCAGGTTGCCACCAATCGGACTTCAGACCTAGACACAGTACCGTAGCCACCCTACTTCACTTCAAGATCCACCTTGTTGGTTTACGAGACTCTGGAGATCTCGCGATCCTTCTCCTCCTCTCGGCCGCGTTTGATCTGGTTGGCCATGACATCCTTTGTCAGCATATCACCTCCAAATTAAACCTCTCAAGAGGATTTGCCAGCTGGGTCAAATCCTTCCTCAACAAGCACACCTCCAGGTTATTCATAAATCCTGAGGCAGCTGACCCCATTCCTGTGCCCTATAATTTGGCATTTATATAGCCAAATGGTGTCCCTCAGAGCTCTTGCATCTCCCCCACACTCCGCAACATGTTTCTAAAACCTCTGTTTGACCACCTTGACAATCTAGACATTCCATACACCAACCTTGCCGATGACACTCAAATCCTTCTGAAAATCACTGGGAACCACGCCTTAGACTCAGCTAACATTAATTTTGTCTACAGCATCATTCCGACCTGGATGGCCGAACACCATCTTTGTCTCAATGATGACAAAACAGAGCTTCTCATTGTAGGATCCCCTCATCGGCTCAGACTGCTGGACCCTGCCTTTGCATCCTTCTCCATCGATGGCAACCCAACCCCAGTCTCCAGCCATGTGAAAATATTGGGCATTTACCTTGATGTAGAACTTTGTATGCAAAAGCATATCAACACCCTGGCCTCATCTGCAGCATATTCCACGAAACTGATCAACCTCAGCAGAAAATGCCTTACATCTGACAACTGCCTTACCCTAGCCAGGGCCATTATTGGAAGTAAACTGGACTGCTGTAACGCCCTTCCCTCTGGCACATCCACCAAAAACTTCTCTAAACTACAACTGATCGAAAACAATGCCCTCCGTGCTGCCTGGGGTATGACATGCATGGATCTCATTCCTCAAACCAGGCGGGATGCCCATTGGCTACCAGTCAAAACCTGTATAGAGTACAAGATCTTGTCAATCACACACTGCTGCATCCACCACGCTGCACCCTCCTTCCTTAACCAGCGCATATCTAAAAAAGCTAGACACCAATGTCTTTGCTCCGCATTTTCCCTTGTCCTATTTACACCCAGATACAATAGAAAGCAAACAGGGTGAGTGAGCTTTCCTGTCACTGCACCCACACTGTGGAACAACCTTCCACCATCCAAGTAGAACCATTGTATACTCTCTCCAGGAAACGTCTGAAAACCTGGCTGATTAATAAATACGATTAAGACCCTCTCCACCTATGCCAGTACTAACTATAACACAAATTGTCTTCAATGTTACCAATTATGTACTAGCGCTGTGATACCTACGGGTCTGGGCGCTGCAAACAAATGAAATAAATAAAGGCCAAAGAAGTAAGAAAGTAAGTAGTCTATTTCTATACATAAGAGGTTTAGGATCTCTAAGCTGACGTTGCACCAGAAAAGCAGGAAACGGAAAGGAAGAATAATGCCTTTCACTAGCAAAAGAAGAATGCACACAAGCATCAGGCATTTGTGAAGTGCAATGACATTTGTCATTCTGTGACACCGACCTCCATAAGCTGCCTAGCAACACAACAAAATACCAAGCAGCACCAAGAAACGCATGAGATGTTCATGTTATCATGTTGCCACTCCCCTGATGGAAAGTTGTGTAAAATATTTCAAAACTCGATCATGGCTCCTTTTTTGCAAAAAAACAAACCAAATATGGGACACCTTCACACACGAAGATCAGTGTGCACCTTCACAAACAGCAGATTAGAAATGCATACAAAAGGGTGCTACTCCGGGGATGGCAAAGACATGCCCATCGACATCTCACAATAATGGACAGAATTCGACTGAGGTTCCCAAGCAGGTTTTTCTTTGGAATATTCTCTGCCTTCATTATGCAGAAATCACAATTGGATGTTGTAGTCAATGGCTTCTTAAATAGCAAAGATTTCTGGATAACTTAAATGCTCTTCAGAATGATACGAGACTCAGGAACCACAAAGTATTTCCTTATCTAGTGATTTTCATTTTTAATTTCCATTTTATCTTTATTTAAAGAATCATTGCGTTCATTTACAGTGGCAAGGTAGTTTCTAATCTATTATAATCTTCTTTCTTTTCAAATGCTCATGACAGAGGCCACATTTCTTGACCCGGGCTCTCAGTTCCTGGGCAGCGTTACCATCTATTCATTCATCCAGCCTTTAATGAACAGTTCACTAGTTATATTGTTTTAAATTCAGTATTGTGTGTGAAATGTTATTTGAAAAATTATTTTTAGTTATTGTACTCTGACGGGTTGCCATTGGGCAACGGTGTAGAAGCCCTGTCTTTTTTGATTTTATTAATTTACTAAAATGAGGGGGGTAATTCCATCGGTAAAAGGGTAATCTGCTGATCAGATCCCCTTTTCGTTAGTTACATGCCAAAAGTATAGTGTGCATCTGTGCACTGCTGCATCAGTAGCCTGAATGCAGGATCTACCCTACAGTGGCACAGAGAAGGTACAGGTCACAGGTGCCATCTTGACTGCTGAAGTGACAGCCAAAGCCACTGCAGCACAGAGGTGACATTTAAGATATGCACCCCTGTTCCAAAATATCATGATTATGAGTAGCCCATGCCAGTGGTAGGGAAATCTATACATGTAAGCCATGCCTGAGATAGGGCATGGTGCATGGCACTGCTCATATTCATTGCAGCCACATCCAATTTGATATCACACAAGTATCAACAACTGTGAGGCAGCTGAGCTGTGGAAGGTGAGGTATCTTATAGCCAGACAGGCTGGTCCTGCCAAGAGACAAGACATGAACCTGAATGGCCACGACTCTTCTTTGATCTCTTTGTGAGGGCAGGTAGATAACCACTCAACAGGAAGCTGTCTTGGGCTCAGGAATTAAAGGAACATGTCCATTCCAAAAGAGCAGCCTCACACCAGGGTGCTGCTCACCAAAGGGGCCTTTGATCCTATTGAGAAGGGAAGGGGCAGGGTTAGTGTAGCCCCAGCGATAGGCTGTTTTCCTCTCACGCAGCCATTCCGCGAGTGGCTTGAGGGCTTTTCTTTTTGCGAGGGTGGTCGCAGCTAGGTCCTGATACAGGGATATTTCGGCGTCTCGGAAGCTAATTCGGGCAGAGCTTCTGGCTTCTTGCATAATTTCTTCCTTGACTTTGTAGAAGTGAATTCTTGCTAGAACATCCGGCATAACATTTGCATTTTGTCTGGCTCTAACCCTGTGGACCCTATCTAGTTCCAGGGGAGCTCCGTCTGGGAGCGTTAGAATGAGGCGAAATAGGGCATTGACATAAATGTTCAGTTCTTCGTCGGGGACAGAGCTCGGAATTCCCCTCAGGGGGATATTGTTGCGCCTGGACCTGTTTTCAGCTTCTTCTTGTTTGTTCTCGAGGGCTTCGCACCTGGCCTCCAGCACGGAGAGTCTGTCAGCCCCTTCCCCAATTTCAAAATTTTGCTTGAACAGGGTGGTTTCAATTTCTTCTGTTCTAGTCTCGACTTCCCCCACTCTCTTGTCCAGGGAGGAGATTTCGCCGTTTAGCTCTTCTGTCCCTTTTTGGTACTCCTTGGTTATGGCAGAAAGGAGCTCTTGGAGGTCAGCTTTAGTCACTGCTTGTATTGACAGTTCAGTGTTGGAGTCCGGTGGGGGTCCTGAGGTGTCGTTGCGCTCCGCTTGCTTAGTTTTTTCTCCCATGTTGTTGGATAGCAGGGTCGCAATGTCGGTTTGTTTGGATGATTTCGGGTGTCTGGACATTGCCCCTTGTGCCTTGAGCGGGAACTTGTCCACCCCCCCCACCCGGGATGGGTTGTTATGGAACGCCTGGGGCCTCCTTTTGACCTCGATTCCCCAACTGGGCGGATCCGTGTGGGGTATTTGCTGTGGCGTGGGCCAAGTGGTCGGCTGCTATGTTCTCCCAGTGTCTTGGGGTTCCGGCGGTGGCAATGGTAGTGTTGGTGGTAGTAGAGGGCCTTGGGCCGCCCGCAGAAGGGTCGCCTCTCCAGAGGCTGAGCAGTGCCTCTGGGGGTAAGACCCCCAGGGTATCGGGACTCAGTGTTGGAGGAGGGACCCGGTTTCCCCCTCCAGTTTGTATTTAAGCTACCCTCCCAGAGGGGTTCGTGTCTGGGTGGCCACCTCGCCACTCACCTGGGAGCCGGAGCGGGGGAGGCGAGCTGCAGGGCCAGGGAGCTCTTCTGTGTTGCGGCAGGTGCCGCCCTACCCTCTTCCCGGAGCTTTGGGTGTCGCTGGTGGCGGCCTGTTGCGGGGTGGACTCTCACGCCCCCAGCACCAGCCGGGCTGCCTGAGGCCCCGAGCCACCCGGGGACTCTGTAGCTGCAGGGGCTGGTGAGCTGGTGGAGCCAGAGAGGGGGGGGGGCCCACGCCACACTCCCCCGTGGCGGGACCCACCACACTGCTGCTGTCAGCCCCCCCCACGCCCGAGCGGGGGTGGGTCCACGGGCTCCGCCGGGGGGAAAGTGGTGCTTGCCGTTCTCCCTCCGACGGGACTGCTGCTTTCCTTTGGGTAGCTGTGGGAGGGAAGTCTGTAAGTTCGGGGAGGCCGACTTTTCTTTTTTTCCACCGGAGCCGCCGCAGGTAGCTGGAGGGTTTGGCCATAGCAAGCATCTTTAACCTGCTCAACTCAGCCTCATGCGCTTGAGAAGCCTGGCACCTGCTGGGTTTGAATCAACTGCTCATCGGGACCCGACTTTAACTGCTGAAAAGTCACTTACCAACTTGAACCAGGGGTCACCCCATAACTCGCCTTCAAACTGCTGCTTCACCTAACCGCACACCGGAGAAACAGCATCACCGATTAGAATCATCGCAATCTGCAGACTTCAACCACTGGAGTGCCACTTGTCGACCCTTTGCAGCGGTTACAACCAGACTCGACATGGCTTTGACTTAGAACAAATCCTGGTGAGCGCCCCAACCTGCTTCCCCGAACGCTGTATCTGAAATGCAGAGAGCTACTGCATTCGAACCTGCTCAATGCCTGGTTACTGCTTGGGCATATACCTAAACTGAGTGCGATCTGCTTGCATCACTGCCCAAAGCCAGGTTCAAACCTGTCGAACTGCCAAAGAACAAAAACAAGATACTGTTAACCATCAACTGCCCACCCCCAAGTACATTTTGGGCTCTAGGACAGATTAGGTCACCAATTCCCTGTTTGCACCCAAGAAACATATCCTTTTAAACAACATTGTGGTTGTACTTGCCTTACACCACTGATTCATTACTCGGAGTGCTCAATTGTGCTTTCATTGCTTATTTTCTGTTCTCTCCTCGGTTGTGTTTTGTGTAGTGTTTTTCTTTTTAGTTATTTTGCAGATGGTGTGTTTTATTAAAGTATATCTATTTGTATAGAACCTTGATTGGACATTCCCATTATTTTGGACTGTTATACTTAGCTGTTTGGGTCACTACTGAATCACATTATTACCCCTCTTAAGAGCTTTGCCATTCCTCGATCCACATTACTACAAAGGCAAAGGAGGTATATGTCTTAGATTTGTACCAGTGTGGGGGCTTAGTTGGCATTTATATACCATATAGCAGACTCTCAAACTTAGGTGTGTTTTCTCCTGTTTTTAAAATTGCATTGTGAAAGTATTTAAAATTGCATTGTGAAACCTAGGCCTTTTCCTCACTATTCAGGACTCTCAAACCTAGGTGTGTTTCTCTCCTGTTTTTAAAATTGCACTGTGAAAGTATTGCCGTTCTGTGGCTTGCCTCCTAGCGAAAGCACTCGTCTAGCAAACCTTTCTACCACTATCTAAGCGCTTGTCGTTTTGTCCAGCTGTCTACTTGTCTCGTCTCTCTGTCCCGTCTGTGTGTACCCTGCCCTGTGTCCTTCCATAGGGTTCTCCCGTACCCCTTCCCACTCCCTTCCTCTCCTCTCCCTACCTACTCTACTCTATGGTGCTCCCTGTCTCTACTATCTTGTCTTACTTTTTCTTAATCAACTATCCTGCTCTCCTTACTAAATCTGGTCGGAAGAAGTTTAAAAAGGACATCCTTGTCTCGAACCTAGGCATCCCTATCACTGACACCTAAACCAGTGCCTCCTCCAGGCAAACTTTCACCAACCTCCTCTTTGTCGTTCCCTCGCCAGACCTATGGACTCTACATATGGTCTCTGTGCTCTCCCCCTTCTCCTTCTCTCCCATTAATGGTGGCACCCGGTGGGAGGCCCTCCTTCCACTCATCTAAGGTCATCATTAATATTTACTTGAACAGTACCTCCTCCTCTTTGATAGATGCTTTCCGCGCCTCATCAATTTCCTTTCTTCTCCCGCTGTCCCCGCTCTCCTGTCCACGGCTTCCTTGCCTACCCCTGCTGTCTCCTCTTTAGCTTCCTTGCCCTCTCCTCCTTCCTCTTCTGCCCCCTTGGGCTGATTCTACACCTCCGCAGGGCGTACCTCTGAGTTGTACCCCTCCCAGGAAGTCTTTCAAGGATGGCAACCGTCTCCATATTTTCACTCTAAACTCTCGCTCAGCTGTCAAACACTCCTCTGACCTCTGCCACCTCCTTGAGAAACTTGACCTCAATGTCCTTGGTCTCACCAAGACATGGTTCACGGCCAGCTCTGTCACAAGCTTTGACACTCTCCTCCCTGATGGCTACAAGTTCCTCTCTCTGCCCAGATTCAACCATTCCGAAGGGAGTGTAGCCCTGAGTGGATTCCTGCCTCTGTCATTCCCACGCAGGCCTACTCCTCTTTTGAATGCCTCATCTGTAGGCTCTCTCTCTCTCTCCTGGCCATTCCTTTACTGTGGCCACCATCTATCGGCCACCTTCCACTCTGAGTGGGCGGACCTCTCCTCTTCCCTCCTGGTCTCAACCACTCAACTCCTCTTTTTGCTGACCTCAACATCCACTTAAATGCTTCCTGTCCTTCCACTGGACTCTTTCATGACCTTTTGTGACCTTTGTGATTCTCTCTCACTCTCTATTCTCACCGGCTCACTCTGCAGGGCATACTCTGGATGTTCTGATCTCTTCAGACCTTCCCCTTTCATCCCCTCTCACCACACCTCTCTCCTGGAGTGACCACTTTCTCCTTTCCTCCCATCTCACCCTCTCTACCCCTCAGGCCAAGCCAACCCCAGCACTGCCACCTACCTTCTCGGTTATTCGACCCATGAAGCATGTTTCAGTTGAGGCTTTCGCCACCACTCCCCCCCCCCCCCTCCTTGGCTGACTCACACCCTGACATAGCCCTTTCCATGCTTCACCCTGCTATATCTGATACTCTTGCCCCTGTCATGAGGATCTGCTTGAAGCCCAAAGCCAAGTGCAACTCTTGGTATGACTCTGACCCGGCTGCTCCAAAGGCAATATCGGCTCTCTGTCCACACCAAGAACAGAGCCCTCATCCATGC
This sequence comes from Ambystoma mexicanum, assembly GCF_040938575.1. Taxonomy (NCBI): domain Eukaryota; kingdom Metazoa; phylum Chordata; class Amphibia; order Caudata; family Ambystomatidae; genus Ambystoma; species Ambystoma mexicanum. Next base: position 677,705,052 of record NC_090928.1, read on the forward strand.
CCGCATCTCCGCGGCATCTAACAACTCAGTCGAACTCTTTAAAATCTGCAAGGAACTGGCCAATCCTGCTGCAGTCTCTACCTCTCCTGTCCCCTCCCAGGCCCTCTGCATGACCCTGGTTTCTCATTTCATCTCTAAAACTCAGGATATCCTGACCCCTCTCTCTTCCTATCCTCCTCCTCCGTCTACTGCTTGCTCTTCCTCTGGCCCTTCTTCGGCCACCTCTCCTCCCTGCTTCTCTGCCTTTCTCCTGTTCTCCTCAGACCGATCTATGAAAGTCTTGTCAAAGCAGGTTCAACCCTGTTCCTCCAAAACCATCAAGGACCAAATTGACACCCTGGCTCCTGCTCTGGCTGACATCTACAACCACTCCTTCGCCACTGGAGTGTTCCCTTCCCCCTTGATGCACTCCCTGTGGTGTTCCCCAGGGGTCTAACCTCTCTCCCTGGCTGTTCAACCAATACCTGACACTTCTTGCCCACCGCATTGCTGCTCTCTGCCTCAACTATCAGTGCTATGCAGATGACACTCAGCTCATTTCCAGGGTCCCTTCAGACACCTCTTCTCCTTCTCTCATCTCTGACTGTCTGTCCGCCATTCAGGAGTGGTGTGCCATTAAGGCCGCCAATGATCTCGGCCTTAATGCCACTAAGACCGAGATTTTCCTAATTGGCACCCCAGCTCCCTCATTTCCTGTCACACTCTGGTCGGCCTTTCCTGGCCCTCTTCCTGCTCCCACCTGCGAGGCTAAAAACCTTGGTGTCATTTTTGACTCCACACTTTCCTTGTCTCCTCACATCTCTGACGTCTCTAAGAAGTCACACTACCAGCTACACCTCCTCAGAAGTATTCTTCATTACCTCTCCTTCCCCCAGAAACCCAATGTCTCCAGAGCTCAGGTTCTCTCTAGGCTGGACTACTGCAACAGCCTCTTTCTAAATCTGCCTCCCTCCACTCACTGCCTTCTGCAAATCATTCAAAACAGGACTGCGGCGCTTGTCCTTGGCCACAAGCCCAGGGATCGTATCTCTCCAGGACTGAAATCTCTGCACTGGCTCCCAGTGGCGGCGGGGATTAGGTTAAAAAACCCTCTGCATTGTCCTCCAGGCCTTCTGGGGCATGGGACCTCAATACTTTCAATTCTGTCTTTCTAAATATCTTCCTTCTCAAGCTCTTCGCTCATCCACCTCCAAAACCCTCCTGCTGGGGCCTCCCTCTGGAACAGCCTCCCTGCCTCTCTGAAACTTGAGGAGAACCATCTCCGGTTCCGGAAGCACTTCAAGACCTTCCTCTTTGCTTCTGCTTTCTCCCCTCCTCTCCCCTGCTGATCTCCTGGCTGAATCTGAAATTGCACTGGTTACCTGGCTACCCTCTGATCTCGGGTCCAGGTCCCCTCCCTGCCAGCTGCACACCTGCACTGCCCCCTTTGCAACCCTTGCACTCGGAGGGCTGTTTCTCTATCCCTAAGTTTTCGCTTTGTCCCTACAGCCCCCTACAAGCACTTGACGCCTGACGTCTGCACTTACCCTTTCACTTGTCACCAGCTGGCCGCACTTTTATTTATTGTTTTTATTAATTTTACTGTCATCCTATGTATTGGACTGCCCCTTCCCTTTCCCCCTTTACTTTTCCCCTTCTCCCCTCCCCTGCACTTCCATGATCTCAATGTCACCTGGCCTAGTAGGATCATTGTCTCTGTCTTCCCTCTGTTTCCCCTCCCTTGCCTTGTTGCGCCTTGAAACACTTATGTATAGGCTTGTTATAAATGCCATATCATATCATATCATATCATATCATTTTAACCTCTACTCATCCTTGGCCATCTGGAGGGCAGAATCCAGGGACGTCATTTTGGGATCACCAGTGGGTCGCAGCCATGACCCTTGTGGTCATGTGTTATTATTATTATAATTATTATTATAATTCTTTTTTTATAACATGCTTAATACCAGCGAGTGGTTTTTAAGCGCGAGATCGGGATTGAAACCTGTGTTGCGCTGCATTGTCTTGCTTCCAAGACAAACACGTTGCTCCTGAGCTATCCTTCCTCCCCGTTGTTACACCTGTAGTCCCCCTTGACCCGCTGTATTTAAAAAAAAAAGCTCCAGGGTACTGGAGTAGCGGGGGGCCCCTCCACACCAGGTCTGGGGGGCCGGGCCCAGTCCTCAACCATGATGGTGAAGCCTGGGCCGGGGGCTTGCAGCACGAGAAGGAAGCGCTCAGTAGGGTGAGCTGCTTGATTGGAAGAGAGCCCAAACCTGGAAGAAAAACTATGTAGCCCATGAAATCATATATTTTAATCGTGTTGGGGATGGGAAGCAGGTAAAATAGTTAATGGGCCTCCACGTCCATTTTCCCAATTTTCAGATGACACTCCAGTGGGGAAGTCCTGATATTATATCTTTACTTGGCAGATGCATGTGCATCATGCATAAATCCCATTGGTACAAATAATTCCAATTGCAAAATGAAACTGTCATTATTACCGACACATCCCTTTTTTTAAACTATATAACCATGGGAAGTATGTATACTGTTGTTAGAAAGTACATCATTTTGAGTATAAAAATAGTAATTATATCTTCTGTTTCAAAAATCACTCAAACTCTGGGCTATCCAAGTTCTTAGTAACAACGGTTACTATCTCTCAATTGCAAGGTACCCATTTTGACAACGGCAGAAGGGGTAAAGCTTGAGTTGAGTCGTCATATAGCATGATCTTTACTGGCTGGTTGCATACAGACAGTTGCAGCAAACACACTATCCCCTCAGATGTCTGAACTGACGTGGGGCCCTGGGCTTACAGGTTGCATATAGATGTCTGCAACCATCATATTGTTCCCTGAGCTTTATTAATTTAATCAGAACCTGCAGGATTAGGAAGGAGCTACCAGCTGACACTTCGCCCTGATTATACGTGTGAATTTCCGGGAAACATGATGGTAATACGGCCTAGCATTTTTTTCCAGACTGGCAAACTCTGACTTTGAGCTACCGCAGGCCTTACCTGCGGGGAGTTCAGGCCTCTAAAAGCAAAGAATTGCCCTTATCACCGGCACCGCTACTACCGGTGCTGGTGATTGGGGCAAGCCCATTCACTGAGTCCTATGGGAGAGACTCCATGGAATGGGAATGTACTGCCTTTGTGGACACCTGTAACCAGTGGCGTCGCTCGGGGGGAGGCTGGGGGGCCCTGTGCCCCCCTCTTGTGCCCCCCCTACCTAAGACGAGCAGTGACCATGTCCTCCCCTTACTTTTGTCTGTGCCCCCCCCTATTTTTGTCTTTGGCCCCCTCTGTGCCCTTCCTAAATTTGATTCCTGGTGACGCCACTGCCTGTAACATCCCGGTAAAACCAGTCTATCAGGTGCTGGTAACGGTAAAACGAGTTTGCCAGTAACCCGCCGCTAGTAAAAGCAGGTTCCCGGCAGCCTCGTAATGAGGGTCATTACCACCTAATTATCTCATAGGGATTGTCATCAAGCAGACGCTTTTCCAATCCTATTTTTTTCCCTGCTCAGAACCTTTAACTTTTTCTTTTCCAGTTAAACATCCAAGACTAAATGTTACAGAAAGAGAATAAAACAGGAGTGAATTAGCATCTAACATGGGGAGTGCCATATGCATTACACACAGTTAATTACATTGAACTAAAAAGGCAATTTTCCTGTTGTAATTCTCCAAAATATTTCTCCAGCTCCGCGGCTTTCACAATTTGTCCCAGCATTTAATTATTACATGTCCCTCATTGCAGCATTAAAAAAAGGTTCTGCGTTCTGCCTCAGCCGTCCCCATCCCCACCAAACCAGTAAATGAAATGCTTTGTCTGTTCCTTAGTGGCAGGGCTGAATCGCATTTTAATATGATATGACAAGATAAGTCATTTATAACGCACCTGAACACAAGTGTTTCTAGGCATGACAAGACAAGTGAGGGAAGACAGAGGGAGGACAAAACAAACGATCTTAACTAGACCTTGTGTCATTCAGATCGTGCAAGTGTGATATTCAAAGTGCAGGGGGAGTGGGGAGTTCAAGGGGGAGAGAAAGGGGAAGTGCAATCAGTGCAGCATTGCTCTGAGTGAGTGCAGCCAGGGCAGCACAGCTCTGGGAAAATGCAAGGAGGCAGGGGACTGTAGGGTTCCAGATACAGCCCCTAAGTGCCCGGTAGGCCCGGAGGCAGTGCAGGGGCTACCGGTCATGCTGGTCATGGAGGAGCCATGTACCCAGTGAAACTCTGAGGGTAGCCAGGCAACCAGTCAGCACAGCAGACAGGTAAGTCAGCAGGGGAGAGGGAGAGAGAGAGAGAGAGAAAGCAGAAATGAAAACGAAGGTCTTTAACTGCTCCCGGAACTACAGGTTATTTATAGAAAATGAATAAGTGTTCAGCAGAACATTTAATTCGCCATTTGGTTGAATACTTAAGTTGAAATTGGTACACCGATTGCAGCAATACGATGTGGATTGGTCTGCTGCGTTCACGTTGGCCGCTTTACGATTCATTCTTCACTCGTCAACCCCTCCAATCCAGGGGCAAGGAAATGTGTTCACGTCACTCCAATCCTCTATGTTCCTCCCGAGAACCTCACCCCTCACATTTAAATGGTTCCTTCTGATAATGTCACCTGGAAAAGGTTGCCCCGTAGGTGACTTTTTTTTCTGACCCCCAAAATACTTTCTCCAACTATTCTAGGAGGGGTAGAATTTTTGGGGAGTGTTTGATTTTCCTGAGTGTGCATTTTTTGGCAATGCTGCCACCTGGCCGCAATTTCCAGGCGACTTTAACACTGGACACCATTTAAAGCCCTCCTCTTGACCCAACTGGTGAACCTTGCAGAGAAACGTCAGATCTGTGGGGCTTCTAACAACATGCAAAGTAAGACAGCACAGAGGTAGGACATTCCCAAATATAGACTCACCACCGTCTTTCACCAGGTTTCTCTGTGTTTCTTAGTGTGCTAATTCCTCCTGTCTAATGTATAATTGAATGATCTTGGTCATTCCTACAGGACTCCATGGGAATGGGCATTTACTGTTCCGCCACCACTTATGATATCCCGGTGGCACCGGGATATCAGGCAATGGAATCAGTGTTACGGCGTTGGAGGCAACCCGCCGGTAGCACCAGCAGGTTACCGCCAACCTCATAATGAGGTCCATTGTTTTGTTTCCCAAGAATCTTGGTGGTGTTACTGGGTGATCCCAAGTATAACTAGCAGCCACCACAAAATAAAAGGCTGCTGCCATCACATACCCTGGGGCCACAGCTGTGCCACAGTGTCTGGCCTCAGGTAGAATGTGACTGCACTCCTTAACTAGAAGAGAAAGCCAAATGGGTCAGACCAGGTTATTAAAAGAAATATGTGCCAGAAGTAATCCATCCACAAGGGATCTGTGACGCAGATCAAATGGGACAGGAAGTGAACGTTTTCCCTGAGAAGTAATTGAAATATTGGTGCAGATAATCAGCTTTATTACGTGTATCAACAGCTCTAATTATGAATCATCTGCATGCTAACTGCAGCTTAATTTAATAAAAACCTGTGGCCATCACCACTACCTCACGCATCACAAATGTGTTTCCAGGGTTGGGGAATGGGCATTCCTGGGCTGGTACCACTATGTAAACATCCCAGTTCAGCTGCAAGGGGAACAAAAGGGCCATGGGGCTTTTTGTGGTGACCCTCATAGGTTATTCCCCTCTTTGTTTTGTTTCTCTAGTTGTAAATGGGTATCTCCCTTTCAGTGTGTTTCATGCACATAATTGAAAAGAGTTGTGCTGACATGAGACCCTCCACTAATGGGCAGCAGCTCCAATCGGCCTTGTTTGCAGGCCTGGGTTTCAGAACCCTCCTGCCCATTCCCCAAGGATTGCATTTTCAGGATTGTCCACAATTGGATTCCTAACATGTTCTCTTTCCTCCGCAGTTGCAGGTGATGACTGGCAGCGTTTAAGATTGATTGAAAGTATAAATAGCAAGTACTACAACAATAAAAGAGGGTGCTGCACTCAAATTCTTTTACTTGAATTGTGTATGTACTCATTCACTTTTTTGGTGGGGATATTATGTTGGTTTCTTTTCATATTAGCTGGTTAAGTCATGTTATGTGGAAATGTCCTCATAATATTTTGCTTAACATGTCTAATGTTCAAGTGCATTGAAGCAGTCATAAGTCAGCAGACCCCCCCCCCCAGACATGCAAATAAAAGAAAACAGGAACAGAAGGTAGACCTGGAAATCTAGCCTGTTACCTACACCACTGTTTTGACCTTTTATAATCGCCTGATGCCATCAATTAATAGGACACAGTAACTGCAGCTCAGGGTGCAGAGGCAAGTAAAAGGCTGGATGTGTACATTATGAGATGCCGGCCCAATCTTAAGTGGAGTCCTGCTTCACACGCCAGTATTACCATTCCCATAAAGGCCCTAGCAGGAGTCAGGAATTGCTCCCAAGGAAGCAGTGGTCGAAATCCCACCCTCAGTTAAATGTCCCCATATTTCCCTCCAGCTTTCCTATCTACAGAACCTGGCCACTCGTGGCTTAGAGGAGAAAGTAAAAAGTCTTTGCCTGCTGCGGTTTGTTTTGGAAATGGTTTCAACATGCTGAGGCTGACCATGACTCTGTGGAAGGCTCAAATGTCTGACCGTCGCTGAGCCAAAGACACGCTTTGTGTTTGTGTCCTTAAGCACTTTGCCCAGTAGCACAAGTCTAGGTTTTTGGTCAAGTACATACAAAAAAAATGTCTTGTGCTTTACATACATGGAGAAACCACAAAAAAAGGGGGTTGTTTTGCTCACTTTTCAGGGAGCTTCGGAAAACTTGGCAAATTCTGATTTCTGACTTACAACACCCCCTAAATGTTGGCGGCCTACGGAAGTAAGTAGAAGGTCTTTGACATCTCTGTTTTAATGGACATGGCTTCAATATGCCCAGGCTCAGCATGAGATGAGTAAATTACAGACATACCCCCAGGCTTGCCGAACACCTCTATCCAGCTATCTCATCATTCGGCGCTGTGCCCCGTAGAATACAGTTGAGCCCCATGAAAAATGTAGTCCAATATTCACATAGCTCCTCTGCTTTTTCCTTCTCGTGCCTTGCTGAGCATCTTATCTACCCTCCACCCTCATCGCAACTATCTACCCAATCTTGCACTGCTGCTCACCTTACTTGAACTGTTGTGCATGAAAAGTCTTTCTTCGGGTGTTTTCAGACCACTTGCATTACATTCATTTTTACATGAAAGTGTTCTTCATGAAAAGCTTTACCCGATGGCATTCTTTTTGTATGAAATCCCTTCCTCCATAACTCCGAATGTTGAAGGGTAGTGTAAGAGAAAGGCCCATAAAATAACTCCAGAAAGACATTTCAACCAAATCTAATTCACTACCTACCACACGTCAAGCAACACCACATTTTAAAAAAAAACCTCTACAGTTCCACTACTTTGATTATTTGCACTTCGACCACTGCAGGCAACACCATTCTTTATGAATAGTTCTGCCCCATGTGCCCTCTTCCAGTATTTCCCAATGAATGCATTGATCTCTTCCTGTATTTCTGCTTTGTTGCCGGTTTCTTGTATACTTTTTGGAAACATGTGCAATCATCCCGAAAGTAGACCTATGGGCATCATATATAACACAAGAGAACAGGACGGGAGGTCTTGCAATGCTAGTAAGATAACTCACTGGGTATAGTGCTTGCTGCTGATATCTGTGTTTGATCTGCAGTTTGCAGGTTTCAATGTTAGAAAGGCCAGCTCATCCTTCCATCGTTCTGAGGTCCATATATGAGTATCAACTTTGGTTGGGTGATAATTGTATATACATGTTTATGTGCAGTGCTTTGGTGAAAATGCTATACTGAGAACCCCTGCATCAGGAGTCAATGCAATAGAGCACTGGAGCAGCCAGGATCAGGGTTCAATGTCGCTTCTTAAGCTACACCAAGTCAGACTGAGGTTTCTGTGTTCCAATGCGCAGTTCAAGAGGTGTCCGGGCAAAGTTTTGAATCAATATTTTTGAATAACAAAAGTTACGAAACAAAAGTACCGAAAAAAAAAACGTTTCGAATTATAGTTAAATAAGTTTTTTAAAAAAACGGGGGTTTGGTGGGTACCCTGCCATAAAAATAAAAAAAATGTGAAACTTTTTCCCCGACACTTTTGTGTCTGAACTTTTGTCAGTCAAAATTTTGACTGTCGAAACAGTCACTAGTAACCGTTCAAGAAAAGCAATGTCCCCTTCAGATCAGACACTTATTTTATGGTTCCCAACTTTTGAAAATGGGGCTTCAAAATCATCTGTTCATCCTTCCACACTCTTGCCATCCCCTCTCCCTGTGTCGCATTACAGTCTCAACCCCCTAAAATAATTTGCATATGGATTCGTCCTTGTGCAGCTGACATATGCGCATAGTTGAATCTTAGCCCTAAAGTGACCTGTTTGGATGGGCGGGCTTTCATTTTACCTTTAACTAGCAAATACATCATTTTATTTCTCCAAGCGGTTACATGTGAGAGAAGCTCGTTGCATCTTTTAAAAACATAATGGCTTTTGCTTTTTACTGTTCTTTTTTTATAGTGTGTGCGCACGGCCCCTCATGCCAGAATGGACAGACTGCTCTTGTTTCACCCTGCACCTGTAGCACCTCGGCCACAATCTACGTGGACTAAACCGGTGTGAGAGCTCATCATTTGGCTCTAGACCAGTGGCCTGTCCAGACTCTTTCGACTGGAGTGGCCCAAGTGGGGCACTGACCTATGCAGGGGTTTCATGAAGTACGAGTGCACACACGCACAATGATCATAGTTTAGGATAAAAGGATGGCACCTAGGGTGGCCAATCAGATTCCAGGGGTAGCACTGTGGCCACTCCCTGGACACGCCCCTGCTCTAGACGCTGTAATAGCTCTCAAAAGCACACAGCAGATGCCTGACTGATACAAACGGGTTCAGAAGGAGAAATGTTCTGAAATGAGACCCCAAACTTTGGGTGAGAGGCTGTGATTTTGGCAAAGAACGCTTCATAGATTTTCTCAAGTGCTAATTTCTTTTTATTTTGTGGGGACATCAACACACCTGGCCCATGATAATCTGCAACCACTCGCCCCTCCCTCTGCTGCTTTATCTAGAACGTTGTCTCAGAATGAAGCCAGAGGGTGGAGCTGATTGTATGTGCATATTGACTTAACCAGTCCTCACAAATTAAGGACTCTGTCACTTTAAGTGCGCATTTGCAGGCAGAAGACGGACCTCTCCAAAAGCTGTTCAGTTATCACAGCTGTTTCATGTGGGGCAGTGATTATGCTTGGGTCATGTTATGTAATCTCAATAATGAAAGAAGCAATGGTAAAGACAAGAGTTTTGGCGTTTTCTGCTGTTCTTTGCATTTTGTATTTATAGGCACGAAGCTGCAAGAAGGAGAGTGCAACGTTTTAGAGAAGGATGCGATGAGGGGTGCAGGTTTACAAGAGAATGAGAAGGAAGTAGAATAAATCAAGGAAGGAAACGATTGTGAGAACTGTTGGGACTGAGGGGATAAGAAATGAAACAAGAATGCAAGAGAATGGATGAGAGGGGGTAGTGAGTGGGGGTGGGGTGGGTGAGTGGGTTGTAGAGAGAGTTGTGTTGGTGGGGTAGAGAGAGTGGGAGTTAGGGTGGGTGAGTGGGCATAGTGAGAGGTGGGTGGGGTTAGAGGGTTTGGGGGAGGTTGGATGGGGTAGGGAGTGGAGGTAGGGCGGGTGGGGGTAGAGTGAGTGGGGGTAGGGTGGGTGGCAATAGAGATGGTGGGGCTAGGGCGGGTGGGGTAGAGAGAGCAGCAGTAGGGTGGGTGGGTCGATGTAGATAGAGTGGAGGCAGGTTTGGTAGGTAGGGGCAGGGAGGTTGGGTGATAGTAGACAGGGTGTGGTTAGGGTGGGTGTGTCGCGGTAGAGGTGAGAGGATTGGTTGCGTGAGGGTAGAAAGGGTGGGGTTGGATGGGTGGGTTTAGAGAGAGAGGGGGTATGGTGAGAGGGTGGAGTAGGGTTGGTAGGGGTGGAAGAGTGGGTGGGATTAGAGAGAGTGGGGTGGGGTGGTTGGGTGATGATAATTGGTGGGGGGCAAAGGCATGAAGAACAAAGCACATTCAGGAGGACTTGTCAAAGGTAGCCCAGACAATAATCAATGCTCATTCCTAATGGGGGTGGGGTGGGTAGGGATAGAGTGGGAGTGGGGTTGGTGAGAGTAGATTGAGTGAGGGTAGAGAGGGTGGGCATGGGATGAGTGGGTAAAACAGATCGCCATCAAACGTAGCCCAATAATAGCCCAACAGTCGGTGACACATCACCCAACATAGCTCAATATGAAATCACTGCGCAGCTGGAAAATGGAAAGCCCAGCACCCTGCTTGCATCTTAGAAAGCTGCTGATTGGAGCAATATTGTTAGGGAACTTCTCACTGGGTAGTACAGCAGAGGAGTTTGGAAAAAGAGATTTTAGTGATTTGGCAGTTCCATGGCATTGCCCGTTGCTTTTCTCAACCAGATATTCTCAGTTCAGAACCCTCATTCCCTCTATCTCTAACAAAAGTTTCAGAAATCATGTGTTGCAGGGCGCACAACATTTAAAAAAAAAAAAAACAACCAGTATCGAACAAGTGGGGGATCTGTGTGTGTAGACAGAGGAACAGGCATGACAGGCTTCTTTTTCCCTTTGTCTGCAAGCCTGTTCCCGGAGCGGCTCTGAACATCTCTGTGCTCATGCGGTCAATATTGCCACTTCCCACACTGAGACATGTACACCCACAGACACCCAATGTCTCATACACACACAACACAAACATTGCATGCGCAACACACAATAACCCAGTGGTCAAAGGGTAAAGAAGTAGAACTATGCCCCATTGAACCACCCCTCTCCCCACAGCAACTATTCACTAACCCACTGCCACCAGTAAAACTCCCCTGCCTGGAATCCTGTCTCTCCACCATTCCATCTACTATCAAGACTGAAAAAACGTAAGAGAAAGAAAATGCATCTCACGATCGCCATTACTTTCATGCATTGCTCCCTCACAGCATGGACATTTATGCACCCCCTCCCCCACACACTCCTCTTTATAATCACCCACTATTCACACCTCTTAAAGACATACCAAACACCAGATAGCTGTGCCAGCAGGAAATTAAAGGTCAACCTGTTTACATTCTGAAGACAAACACGGTTCACTGCATCTTGGGACTAGGGTGTATATGCCCCAAAGAAGCAAACAAAATACACTGAAGCAAAGACGTCTCAATAAGCTAGCTCATCGAGTTACGACACTGTTGTGTAAACTTGAGAACACGGGTTTGAATCTCTATGTGTGGCCTGCAGAAGAAGCCAAATGCGCTTTGAATGCGGAAAAGTAAGGAAGTGATGCGTACATTGTCAGAAAAATAAGGCAATCCAATATGTCCAAGTCCAATATAGGCCAGCTTGCAGTTTTGTATGTTGGTTACAAATCAATGTAATTCTCATGAGGTCTTGAGTTTCAAATTATGGGTTGCTTGGTCTTTGTAGGTATCAACTTAAATATCTGACCTCTGTCAACATCTTGTAGTCATCATTTAAATAATAACAGCAGTTTGTCAGTGACCTCAATAAAGTATTTTCGAAACCTTTTCAATAAAGTCTTTTTGAAACCTCTACATGTGTTTCTCCACTGTGATTTCAGGGGATCATCAGGAAGATGTACCACAGTTGTAAGGTTTGTCTAAAGAAAAATTACAAAAAGAAAAGGAAAAGAGAAAGAAAAGCCATAAATCAAGTATAATGGGTTTTTAGAAATTATAGCACAAGAGAGCTCCTAATTTATGCTCTCGGAGATAATCATCTATTGTAGCTCGAAAATAAAAGATAACTCACCATTTGAAGGTTCCTATTTGTTTTTATAGTGGTTGTACCTAGAAGTTTGGGTGTGGGTCAAGGTTTCTTTCAATTCTAAAGGAGAACCAGTGTTAGGCACCAAAATAAGCCACATCCACTCAAACAACTCACGCTCACTATAACAGCAGCCAATCAAATCCTAGTTAAATGCAACAATCTACAGTGGGAAAATGAACCCCGAACTCACTGTATATGCTGTGTTAAGCAGCATCAGAGTTCACACCCTTTATTTCATCCCACAGAGCAACACAATCAGTGGGCCCACAGCGACTGTAGGTTCTGTAGCTATGCTCGGCTCATTTGATGACCCTCACTAATACTACAATATAAAACCTACATTGTTCATCAGCAGCAGCATTTAGAGATATATGATTTACACATATGTAAAACATCTTAACCAAAAACAAGTAAATATGTTCAAAACAAAATTTCGAGCATCAATATTATTTCTAAAGCAATAAGCACTTTCTCTCCATTGTTGGAATCCTGTATAGTCCACACAGCTACTAAGTTATTTAATCCTTTGAAGGGGTTCATTAGTGATAAAGGTAATATACATTATACCCTTCCTTACTCTGACAAATGTCAACGTTCTCTGCATAGTGTCTTACACAGGTTCCGATGATTTTAGCTATACGTTGCTAAGCCCTTAATAGGAAGTTTGTTACCACAGAGAAAACCTTTCCCTGGTTAGTGTGTTAAGGATTTCAATCAGGCGACACGCACACCTTGGTCTCGGCCTAGTATGTAGAGCCAAACTGAGGTGTTTTGATCGTTATTTATGTGGATTCAATTTTGGGATGGTACACCACTCATATCACACACCCTTTTCAAATACCCCGGGTCACAATGGACCATGAACCAGGCTTGTTGGTCAATTGCAATATTTATTTATTTATTTAAAATTCAAAAGAAATTACACACTTTTAATATAGGGCAGAAATCATCAATGGAGTGATAGTTACAAATGAGAATGTGTGCAATGCACTGGGTTTGACTTTTTAGTGGAGTACTTACACAGCACAACAGGATAGAAGCACTTTTGATTTAGGACAGATAGCACTCAAGTTAGGATTTCCCCCTGCAAAGTTCCCTCAACCGACAAATAATCAATTCTGAATGGAGATAAGCTGAAAACGGAATTCAAATCCAACCTCCACTCCCCAAATAAGAGTGAAAAACAGATTTGAAACCCTTGCATTGTTAAAAAGGACACTTGGAAATGGATGAATAAAATAATGAATTGTGTGCAAAAACCTTGAAACAAATACAGTTCTACACTAAAACAACAATGAAAAGGTACTAACAATCACAAGCAATGGATGAGCAAGAGCATACAGTTCGAAAAATGTATGGAAGATTTAAAACAGTTTACAATCAAAATGACACGTTGGAAACTTTGCAAATATTTCCGTTTTCCGTGTAAATTTACTAAAATGGTTTCTTTGAAAAACAGGTGAAATATAAATCGCAATGCGGTTTTTTGTTTGGGGGATAGCTATGAATCACAGGTACACTATGGAAGTGAAAGTAAGTCGATAGCTGGTAAATTGAGCAAGATCTAAGAAGGTGCACTTTGAGTAAATGAAGGCGCGGAAAAGGAAAGGAAATCAGGTTGTGAGAAGAACAGTTTTACTCTACACTAGTGTATTCAGGGTAGGCTCTAGGGTTGATTTGCGAGTTCAACCCTCTTGCCCCAGCTCCCGCCCCGGAGGAACCAGTCCGATCACTCAAAATAGGATTAATGGCTTAGGATTTCACAAGACAAAATTACTAAAGAGATGGCAGTAGCACTAGAAATCAATGGCAGAGTTGCAAGAATGATTGTGACAGTTTGAACAAGGTATCAGGATAAGGATATGGTGGCTTAGAGAGTGGGATGAGGACAAAGACAAGATAGGCTATGGGCTTAGATGGAGTGGCAATTGATACTCGCAGTCCACTTTTTAGTTTTTGAATTTTGGACAGTCAACGGTTCTGGTCACTACACTGCAGGGTGCCTGGCAAACAGCTGGGCAGTTCTGGTTATTGGGTAGCACTTCTGGACTGGCAATTCTGGTCACTGGATACCATAGGTCATGCGGGTAGCAGGATGGCAGTAGCATGCAGTGAGTGGCAACAAGCCAGGCTGGATCAGGATACCAAAGGTACCACAGTTTTCCCCTGATTAATGGGAAATTTAGTGTTTTTTTATATATGGTAAGCCTTGCTGGGAATGGGATCAGCACTACTTGGGTGCTGTACTGGGCCCTGGAGTAGGATCAGCAATGCTTGGCCTGGTAGTTGGAGTCTGGATCTGGAAGATGACGGGTACAGGAACGCAGCACAGGAAATCAGGAAGTGTCTGTGTCTCTAGAGTCTTGTCAGGGACCCTTATTTATAGTGCATAATGACATCATTAAAGTATAGGCTGGGCAGAGTTAACCAAGCATGCCCATAAACTACTTGGATTGGGCAGTGATGCTAGTCTCCACCTTGCTCTCAACTGGTTGGATTTCCAAGGGAATGATGTCAGGTTTATGAGGTGAGTTTTACAAAGTCCGAAAACTCCCACATTTACTTTACTGAAAATCTGATTTTGTCCAAAACATACATTTACACCCTTGCAATCTCTTGGCAAATTATACACACAGGTTACATATTATTTGCAGCACATATCAGCCCAACCCTCAAGTCTGTGGGACCTTGTTTCGCCCTTCTGATACATTTTGGTAATTTTAAACATGAACGATTCAGCCTAAAATTCTATAATTTTATACAAAGATGCAAATTATCCCCAGGGATGTATGTTCACAATTTTGTGTTTGCAACATTGATACTTTTCAATTTATCCTAAATACTCAAGGTGTCAGTGAGTTCTATCACGTCATAAAAGAAAGCACAAAGAAATCACTTTTAAACTGTGACATTTTTACAATTTTTCAAAGTCTTGCTGCAAAGATAGAACTCTTTAAATTTTATTCCTGAAATAGTCTTTGGGACCAAATAACAGTCTCTTTCTGACCTTCACTACTGCCAACTGTCATTTCCTTTAGAGCATTGTGGGGCTTTCTCAGCTTAATTGAAGTATTTATTGCCCCTTCACACCTCAGACTTCCTTCCCTGGGAGCTTCATTGTCCGGATCCCAGCATAGACGAAAGTATGTTCAACCCCGTAATTATCATGGGGTTGTCAGTATCTGCTGAGAGAGGGCCCTCCTTTTGGTGCCACCCCCCACCCCCAAGCAGAAAACCTGTTTTTCAACTTGCAGCTCCAGCCACCATAGTTTTAATATTTAATTTCTGATCTTAGATCCAGAATTAAAGCAAGCCGTTGCATAAAATAACCTATGTTATATGGTCTCACCAGCAACAAACCCCTTCATATTGCTAAAGAATGGCATTCTTTCAATCACCAGTGTACTGTTCCAACACACAGGGATTTTTTTTCTTTAATTTGAAAAAGCCCATTTTTTTACACATGGTGCAGCTAGCCTTTCCTTCTTGAATACAACTTTTCATCTCCAGCAGCTTGACCCACTGTCTTGCAGCTATAGTTATTCTCTTGTATGCTGGAGTTGGTCTGCAGCACAGATACATTGACACAGATATGGCTCAGCTAGTTAGAGTCTCTCTCTGAACAGCTGAGTTTTGGATACGTTTGTAAAGAAAATGAACGCGTTTCCCGTGTAAGTAAAAGTAAAGTTCCTGGTTGATTTTCTTTTAGAGTTGGCTTGTCAATTCAGAATCATGCCTGGTTTTTCTGAGGCACAGTGAAACACACAAAGCTTGGTAGGGTTTATTAATCACAGTAACTTTAATGAACAAAGGGGAATTAGCGTCAAAGCGCATTTTTTTTTTAAAGGTGAAAAAGGGTTTATTTTCAATGGATATTTTGGCGTTTGCAGCAAAGCAACGCTGCTTTTTCCACTTTCTTCCTCTTATTTATGTCGGAACACACCCGCAATCTCCTTCAATGTGCCCCCTTTGTTCCATCCTGCCCGATGTGTGCTTGGCAGGACGGTGCAGCCATTTATGTTGTTGTTGCAAAAAGCAGTTTTGAGCCATGGCGCTCACAGGAGCTAGCGCAACCCTTTTGTGGTTGTTTCTGCCCTGTTGGGCTCTATGTTCCGGCGCACAATGGCGCTACAGCTGACCTAATCTAAATTGCACTGTGAGTCGTGTGTCTGCTGCTGTGCTTTTTTGTTTTCTGGCCTCCCTTATCCCACGAGGCACGGCCACTCCGAGATGGCTCTTCTTTTCTATAGGAACTGGTGTGCTTTCTCCTTCTGCTACAACTGGGCCTATGAGGAGGCCGGTAGACTTGGCTGGCCCTCCTCACAAGGCCCACCCCTAAGGCCCTGTCTACCCCTGTCCACCACGGTACGCTAGTCGCCTGTATGTCTCCACACCTACACACCCCTCTGCTGCCCCCTGTATGTCTCCACCCCCCACCCCTCCACTGCCCCTTGTATGTCTACACCCCCCCCAGTCCTCTGCTGCCCTGTGAATGTCTCCACACCCCCCACCCGTACGCTACTCCTGTATGACTCCACACCCCCCCACCCCTCCGCTGCCGACCTGTATATCTCCACCCCGTACCCCTCCGCTGCCCCTATATGTCCTTACATCCCCCCACCCCTCCGCTGCCCCCTGTATGTCTCCACACCCCCTGACCCCTCTGATGCCCCTGTATGTTCTTACACCCCCCACCACTCCGCTGCCCCCTCTATGTCTCCACACCCCCATCCCTCCACTGCCCCATGTATGTCTCCACCCCCCAACCCCTCTGCTGCCCCTGTATGTCTCCACACCCCACACCCCTCCACTGCCCCTGTATGCCTCCACACCCCCCACCCCTCCACTGCCCCCTGTATGTCCTTACACCACCAGCCTCTCTGCAGCCCCCTGTATATCCTTATACCCCCCCACCCCACCATTGCCCCTGTATGTCTCCACACCCCCCACCCCTCCGCTGCCCCCTGTATGTTCTTACACCCCCCACCCTTCCGCTGCCCCCTGTATTTCTCCACACCCCTCTGCTGCCCCCTGTATGTCCTTAAACCCCCACCCCTCTGCTGCCCCCTGTATGTCTCCACACCCCCTACCCCTCTGCTGCCCCCTGTATGTCCTTACACCCCCACCCCTCCGCTGCCCCATGTATGTCGCCACACCCCCTACCCCTCCGCTGCCCCCTGTATGTCTCCAAACCCCCACACCCCTCAGCTGCCCCTGTATGTCTCCACACCCCCACCCCTCTGCTGCCCCCTGTATGTCTTTACACCCCCACCCCTCCATTGCCCCCTGTATGTCTCCACACCCCTCCGCTGTCCCCTGTATGTCCTTACACCCCCCACCCCTCCCACTGCCCCTGTATGTCTCCACACTCCTCCGCTGCCCCTGTATGTCCTTACACCGCCCCACCCCTCCGCTGCCCCCTGTATGTCCTGACACCCCCACCCCTCCGCTGCCCCTTATATGTGTCCACACCCCCACCCCTACGCTGCCCCCTGTATGTCCTTACATCCTCCCACCCCTCAGCTGCCCCCTGTATGTCTACATCCCCCCACCCCTCCGCTGCCCCTGCATGTCCTTACACCCACCACCCCCCTCGCTGCCCCCCTGTATGTCTCCACACCTCCCAGCCCTCCACTGCCCCCTGTAGGTCTCCACACCCCCCCAACCCTCCCCTACCCTCTGTATGTTTCCACACCCCCCACCCCTCGCTGTCCCTGTATATCCTTACACCCCCCACCTCCTAGTTGCCCCCTGTATGTCTCCACACCCCCTACCCCTCCACTGCCCTCTGTATGTGCTTACATACCCCTCACCCCTCCGCTGCCCCTGTATGTCTCCACACCCCTAGACCCCACTGCTGCCCCCTGTATGTCCTTACACCCCCCCACCCCTTCCGCTGCCCCCCTGTATGCCTCCACACGCCCCACACGTCCGCTGCCCCCTGTATGTCTCCACACACCCCCTCCCCTCTGCTTCCCCCTGTATGTCCTTACACCCCCGCACCCCTCCACTGCCCCCTGTATGTCTCCACACCCCCCACCCCTCCGCTGCCCCCTGTATGTCTCCACACCCCCACCCCTCCGCTGCCCCCTGTATGTCCTTACACCCAGCCACCCCTCCACTGCCCCTGTATGTCTCCACACCCCTCACCCCTCCGCTGCCCTTTGTATGTCTCCACACTTTATGTAGCTGCCGCCGTGTAAGATATGGCTGGCACCATATACTTTCCCACCAATCTATGTAACTATGAAGCAACTAAGTTAGCTTTCTTACCAGCACCACGATGCCCGAGGGCAACTTGGCGCTTTACAAATTCAAATAAATTAATAACGGCACAGACAGATACTCTCTGACAAGTAGCGTATCTGATTCATCCATGGGTAGTGGAATTGCAGAGTAGCTCTGTTGCTCTTAGGGTTCTAATTCCTTGATTTTTAGTTTTCCCTATTAGGTGGTGCATATGTCGAAACTACTGCATTGGAGATGACATGTGAGGAGGGACACACAGCTTGTGGCTGTTGATTCGTTATTCAGCCATCCATTGACTGCCCATAGCCATGCTTATCCCTATGTCCACCCAATCCTTGCCCATCCCTGGCTAAAACACATACCCCTGGGTTCCCTTTGAGATTGCTGTCCAAAGTAGTAACATCAGGCTTTAGTATTCAATAGAGAGTTAATGGCTTAATTGCAGCTGTAAATGGCTACCAGTGTAATACAAACCTCTTCACCAAGGTTCCTTCAGCCCCTTTATTTATATATGTCACTTGCACTGATCTCCTATTAAAATTAAGCATTTCCACAGCCAGCAGTTCTGGCTTCAGGTATTAGATAGGCATTAACCAGATACTTAAATCATATACCCAGGTAATCACTACATTTTCCAGCTTTTGCAATCTTTTGGTAAGGTAGTGCCTTTATATCAGTGCCTAGCAAATATCTATCCAATGCCTATGTCTACATAAAAGCCCAAACCGTTGGCTTTGCCAATGCTTGTTTAGAATTGGCTTTACATTGTATAATCGAATGTTGCTATATGGTAACTATATGATATGATAGGATATTTTGTTTATATCGCGCCCAGATGGTATTGAACGAGTGGGGAGAAGCCTGTGAACCGCAAGACCTGAAATGCCTCATAGAGGCCATACATTTTTTTTTAAACACAAAAGTTTGATGCAAATAAAGAAAGGTATGAAGTGGATGAATTCCTTTAATGAGTATGGGCCAACATTTGTTAGCTCTTCTGGTGCCCCTGTGATGTTCCCTTGTGCCCCCCTCCCTTCTCGCACACAGGTGTTGTCTGTTTTGCTTGATTCTTCTACTCCGCTCCCCTCCCCCCTGCGCCCCTGCAGGCTACGTCTGCAGGAGTCTGACCTGATACATTCTGGTTTCACCATCAGCGTCTTGTGGCCAATACTGGATTTGACTTTTATGGACTTCATTGATTCACGGTGCGTCACCCTTTCTCAACTCTCATGCTGGACTTCCTTTGCATCTTGTACTCATGGTGGTCCTGAATCATGCTGTTCCCATCTTCATCTTGTATCCTGGCTTGCAACATTATGAGTTACTACTGACTGCTGCAATTGTATTCGCTCTCCCCTCTTGCTTCTCCACTCTTTTTGACTGCTTACTCTCTGTTCTCGCCTTCTCCCCCTTTCTCCCTTTTCCTATCTCCTCCCCTCGTCCCCTTACTTTCTTCTATGCACTTACTCTATCAGAATTGTCCATGGACCTAGCATGATAGCAACCTCGTCTGTCTCCTCCCCCACCCCTTGGTTGTCCCTTCCTCCAGCACTATCTGAAATGTCATCAGGCCTAGTACGATAGTTGCTTGTTTTGTTCCTCCCCTCCCTCTCTGCACCCCTCTCCCTCACCTTTTGTTTTTCTCCGGCTCTACTTGAAATGTCGTCAGGCCTAGTACGGTAGTGGCCTGCCTGTTTCCATTTCTTTCCCACTCTTCTCCTCCCTTCGTTATCTATGTCTTAGCTCTTGTACTATCTGAAATGTCGTCAGGCCTAGTACGTTAGTCGCCTGCCTGTTTCCATTTCCTTCCCACTCTACCCCTCCCTTCCTTATCTATGTCTTACCTCTTGCATTATCTGAAATGTCATCAGGTTGAGTAAAATAGTTAATTTCACATCCTTACTGTTCATGGCCTGTAAGAATGTCATTCTATTTTCCCCTGTTCCCTCCCTTGCCTTGAAGCGCTTTGAAACACATTGTGTATGGGCGCTGTATAAATAGACTATCATATCATATCATACACAAGTGTTTCAGTCGAAAAGCTGCACAGTTCTCTGAAGTTGCCACAAAATGCACACTTGTCACTGATCACATCATTCCATGCACTGCAGATTGTGGATAGTGCCAACATTCCCAGATGGCACTTTACATTCAGAATTTGTACAAAGTATAGTTGCATGATATTTAAATATGATTCATACACTCCCTTAGCTTTGCATCTGATTGAGTCTTTGGATGATGAGCTTTCGGTGCATTCAATTATATTTTCCTCGCATAACCATCTCTAGTATGCTTCCTTCACTTGCAAGCTTGTGTTTCGATTACTGCTTCCTGTGTTTTCCCGGATATTCTGAAATTATATGATTCTTAACATTGAACTTGCATGTTTTCTTCAAGGGAGTCTTGTGTCCCAATTCAGAGTTATAAGGTCCGGTAAAGCTTCTCTTTACTTAATTCGATGGTTTTCCACTATAACAAAATCAAATAAAAGAGGGACTTTAGACGTACCCAAGGCTCGATACTCCGACAATTTAATTCAAGCCTAATCAATTTTGTTGGTACCGATTTTGGAAGTCCTAGTATTTTCTATATTAGTTTATTTTCTGATGTCACTAGGCTTCCAACCTTGCAATATCCCTAATGTTCGACACTCTATGCTGCATCCTGTTGTCCCTGCACCTTTAATACTTTCAGGGCCGGTTTCACAGAACGATTCTCATATATTTCTTATAGAAACCTGGGACTGCAGGGGCATTTCCGTTCATGATGTTAACATTTAATTAATTCTTTTTACACCAGGAGGGGGCCAGATTACATAAATTTTGCACCGGTGGAAGTGCAAAGTTTGCATGGATTTAGCACTGCAAAGTTTGCCCTATTTTTAAGAACACTGGGACATATTAGAAAACTATTGCACCATGACAAGTGCAGTTTTGAATGGTGTAAACACCAGGGCAAAAATTGCCCCAGTGTAAAAAAGAGACATTTTCAATGCGTTTTTTTAACAGGGCAAAATCTGCCCTAGTGTAAACTTTTCCCTGTTGCAATAATGCAGTGAAAATGTATCTTTGTTGGCCGAGGGCAATTTTTGCCGTGGTGCTTATACCCTGCCAAACTGCACTTGTCAATGTGCAATAGTTTTCTAATGTGTCCAATTGTTTTTAGAAATAGGGCAAACTTTCCCCCAGTGCTAATACCGTGCAACCTTTGCACTTGCACCAGTTCAAAGCTTCTGTAATCTGGCCCCTGGTGGTGTTACTACAGGATCCCCAGTTAGTCAAAGAATTTCACATCTTAGAATAATTATTCAACAATCCTCACGTTTACAGTGTTACAGACCCTCCTACTCAGGGCACATAACATGGCTTTTGTTTTTGTAAAGCTTATCTCCATGCGCTTGTTTGTAGATCAATGAATGAACTGTTGTAATTGAAGTTTTAGACCACTTGACATCTTAGAGTGGAGCAGTGTGCCACTGCGTCGGTGCAAAGCCAAGTGCAGTTACAGAAATTATTGGATGCTGGAGGCGGGGATGGATTTTAGCGTTACAGGCAGTTAAAGGCAGGTACGGGTGAGTGCCTTGGGGGCCATACTGTGATGTATAACTTGTGCAGTAAAACTGCCTTTGTGTGCAGTGCCGATGACTTACCCACAATACTGAAGCCTCTCAGAACACTCACACCGTGAACACACAAGAAAACAAAGCTAATGAAGCAAATGAGGTAATGTTATTGGGTGACACCATTGCCACATCTCCAGAGTTTGGGAAACACGCACAAACACAATTGTGACTCCAGGCAATAAAATCACTGATTTCTGCCCAATAGCTAGCTTGAGCACAGACTTAAGGAAACTATAATCTGGATCAGACAAGCGTGTACACGTTGACTTCTTAAATGATTGGGGTCTGCTAGACATGGATGTAACTTCTGCCTCACCAAATTGGTGGGTCTTTGACATGGCCCCTACTCACCATCCAGGAGAGTTAAAAACCAAGACCTCTGCACCAAAATGGCATCCATTTTGATGGAGCATCTAACTAACGTCAAAGACAGTACCTCTCTGACAAGTAGTATATTGTTATGTCTTCAACCACACCTGACACAAGGTGAGTTTTTGAAGTATTTATTTCATATAAAATAAGAGGCTCTCCTGCTCCAACATCTCCACTAACATTCACTCACATAGCAGCAGAGCTCTTCTTGAGCCCTTCACAGCACCTAGAATGTTAACGGGTTGCCCTGGAAACAGGATAACCAATCCATTACAAACCCAGCACAAGTGTGCTGAACCATCTGGACTGACTGTACACCCAACATGGTATGCATAGCTGTAAATACACCCACAGCAGTTAGAGCCATATTACAATGTAAGCACCCAACACGTATCTGATTCATCATAATTGCACCAAACCTTGAGGGATTTGGATGACAAGATTGAGCTGAGCCCTCCTTCTTTTGCTGCACTTAACATGGTGTTAAGCTCATTTGTCAATGTATATGACAATATAAGTGCTGAAGTCAAATCCATTACCTTAATTCTGAGTGAGATTAAGCTAAAATTAGAAGGCTGAATGTCAAATCCCATGAAGATAGTGCCCAATCTATCGGCAAACATGACAATAAGCAATGAGCCAACTCGTGAAAATATGAAGTAATTAATTTATCAGTAGCAGCTGATATAGTTAACAGCATGAATGGTGAAGATAAGACTACATCTTTGAGGTCTCTGGCAGACCCACCAAAAATAGAAAAACACGCCCACAAACAACAATCTCCAAAAATTACTGTAATATGTTCAGACAAAAACAATAAATCAATAAAGAAGAGGGGTGAAGAGGAAACATTTCTGAAAATTCCTATGTTCTCTACATCTAACAGAAGAGGATGCATTTACTAAAGCTAACAATCTAAATGACCTGAGCCCCGTTAATGGCTTATCCATGTCTTTGCGTGCAGACCAGAAAACTGCAAAAGAAAATGAGAAAAGAAAATCCCACATTAAGACAACTGTGGCTCACAGCCTCGATTGTCTCAGTGAGTGTGAAGATGCTTGAAAGGTTCTAGACCAGAATCAAGTCATATAACTGGTTACTGTATAAAGCAATGAAATAAGCTTAAGGTGTGGTTTGGGTTGGCAAAATGTCATTCAATACACACCCAAACAAATCTTTCTTCTCCAACATTGAGCCCCAATCAAAATATTCTCCAGAAGAGGAAGAGGAAAAGTAGTTAATCCATGGTTTCAAACTAAGTCAACAACAAATTATACAAATAAGATTAGTGGTGTGCCTAATACAACACCACGCTTATTATTAGAATTTGTTTTGTGAAAAGAACAACTGATAATTCTTAATCGCTCAAATATTTTAATATTGCTGAAAGAAATTCCATGCTTGCGACATATTACATCTAAGGATATAGACCTGATGGATTTTATTGATCCAAATAGAACAAATATTGTCACCCTCAAGGTTCCTTCAAAGGTGGTCTATAAAATGTTATTGGCAGAAGCCAAATCCTTCATGCAGGTGGGTTATGAGCTATCCCCTTGTTAGAGATTGGGAACAATTAGTTGTTTCCCAATCACCATATTCTGCCCAATAGCCTAAATCTGCAAACATGGACAGTCTAAAGGTTTGCTTCTCTGATGCCCCAAATGCAAACCGTGCAGTTCAATTGTTTGGGATAAAGACTCTTCGGTTACTGATCCCGATTGGTCTTGATGACCCTCAGGTCTTTCCTCCAAAAACCACTCAGCTATTGAAGGAAGAGATCATCTTTAAAGAGTCTAACTACTTGACAATTGTAGATTGGAATACGAGGGATCACTATAACCTTATAACCAACACAGAATGATGTGTTGTGTTAAGTAATTATTTGATTATTTTTCTTCAGATGATATGGCTATAATCTTCTTTGTGTTTTAATAGCTATCTTATTATACAGCAATCAGCAATTTCCATTATTGGTTGTAGACCATGTGGTGGCTTGATAGTCGCCATTCAGAGAAAGTTGGCAACAGAAATTGAAAAAATCTCAGACAAATATAATGGACTTTTAATAGCGAGAATTAAGATTTGAGATGACGCTATTAAACATTTTTTACTTGTAATCAACATATATTTGAAACCCTCACATTCCACCATTGATGAGATTATAGCAGAGGTTAATGCTATATTAGAGGCTTACATTTGTGACCTGTCATCTTCGGATATTACTATAGCAGGCGATTTTAATTCTAGATGTAGAGGATGTACCTATTCTTGCTGATGAAACTTGTTCCAACATTGAAAAATCAATGGACAGAAGTGGATGAAATGCCTCTGTGATTGGGCCTTATAATGCTTAATGGCAATGTTAAAGGTGATATTCTGACTAAGAACATGTGGCGTAGACCCCCTGTATTCTCGCATAGATTACATATTTGTAATGGCCACACTTTTTAATAAATGTCTACATTTCCATGTACAAGAAACGGATTTAAGCGACCGTTATATGCTGATTGCGATAATGAATTTGAATCTTGCACAAGCTTAGAATTCTAGCTTAACTTGCTTGTCAATTAATTCGAAAAAAATTGAATTGAATGGGTGCCAAAAAATACACACATCTTTAATGAACTTGTTCAGCATTTTTTAAATCATACTACATTAGAGAAGATAAATTAATGTACTACCAACTAGTACAATAAAAGGTAAATCTGAAGCACATGCATATGATGATATTGTCAATTAAAGAAAAGGCAATTACGTAAAAATATAAATAAGATTAAAAGAGAACATATAACTTTGAATTTGTAGGCTGAAAAAATACAACCATTAACACAACAATGTACAAATTTTCTCAAATGCCATTGTCATTATTTACTTCAGCGAGATGGGGAATGCTATGCTCAAAATGATTATTAGAAAACCCACTACTCATTTTTGATCAATCACTGATAAGTTTGAAAAAAATTAACAAGAAGTGCAACAAAACCCCATATCAGAGAAAACATGAGTGACACGTTTTGGGTCTCCATATATATCTTCTATCAGTATTCTGTAACATCTAGTACAGCACCCTGGAGTTTTAATTTTAATATAGATAACATCTTAAAACATAAGAGATTTTCTTTAATTCCATTCATTAATTACCATAGAGCTAAGGTATTACCCTCACATAAGTATGGCTTGGAAATATCTTATCAAGTTGATTCTAGTGATCGCTCCTCCATCATCTACCGCCACACCAGTGGTCCATCCAAGTCCATTACCCTGACAAGCCGATACATGCCTTGAGAATGACCCATGCGGTGGAAACACGTGTCGGCTGTTTTTTTCACGTTTAAAACCTTTTTACGCTCAAAATAGAACTGTGTCTGTGACTATAATTCCACTTGTAACAGATTAAACTCATTGACTTGCACAATTCACATGTTTAGCAGCTGGCCTCAGTCATTTCTCCATCACATCAATAGTACTTTAATTCTCACGATAACAGAATTCAAGTCACATCTTTGTCCATTAATTATCCATTTTCTTCCAGACTGTGCTTCAATAAGTGATCACTGTAGGCGCTTTCAGCTGAGGTGCCGCTGTGCATGTGAAAACGGGCTTCAACTCCTGCCCGATGCCATAGCGGACCCCATTGAATCAGACAAGTCACTTAAGGTATGTGCTGACGTGAAATGGTACACAAGTCCATGTGTATTCCACAACTGAGAATTATATACAGCTGGGTTTATCTGCTCACTTGACAAATCATGAGCCTAGAACTAGAATGTGTCTGAGTAATGGGGGGGCCACGCCCGAACAAAAAAAACGGGGCAGTAACTTTTTCTAATGCTGGAAAATCAACCGTTTTCCTCCTTCATTCAATGTTATAAATAAAAGTGATACGTTTCGGTCACTTATTAATGAGTGGATCTTTGTAGTACTAACTACTGCCCCCCCCCACTATTGGAGGATATATGTGTTTGTTTTCTCCATGCACTCGGGATATGCCTCAATAGTTTAAGCATTAGGGTGGCTAATTATAACGGCAGCCCTTCCTGCTTCATCCAGTGATCGTTAAACGAGAGTTAGTGAGATGACGTGCATCCGGTTTTAGTCAGCAGATTGTAGCGGTACTGCCTACATCTATATGCACGGATGAACAGACAGCTCGATTAAGTCATTATATTCTTTCAGGATTAGTATTCGTTGGTGCTTGATACTTCCAAACATACAATGAGCCATGTCTTTTTGGATTGTAACCGCTGGAGAATAGCCCACACATGAGAACCCTTTGCAGGCTCGCATTGTGCAGGATTGGTCTATTGAGCTTGAAGATATTGCCAATCCACACAAGTAGTTCTTTGTGCCATGTGTGGCACTTGTTTCTTGGTTTAAACTATGTGCAAATTCATGTTTTGAATTTTAATTTTCACTAAGGTATCGTGCTGGTCTCACTCCAGCTCGCTTCACCATTGCTCGGCTGAAGGGTAGTATGGGCACTTAAGTCACTGTGGATTCACTTGTTATTTTGTAGGTGTGTCCAAGCATGGAGCATCCCACCATCGTATTGATTGCTAACCATGCATGGGAATGTAGAATACTGCCATTGGGTGATTACATTTAGTAATTATTGTCCAACTATATTTTCGATTAATGTGGCCATATATATAAAAAGAAAGCCTCTTGTGTTTGTGGATTATTGTTTGTATTTGATGAAATGTGGTGTAGATACAGTGTGCGAGTGTGATTGTGGAATTGTCCTGGATGAGTGTAGTAGGATAGTTTGAATGCTGGATGGGTGAGAATGAGTAGTCACTTCTCCTCTTCTTGTCCTTTATTTTGTGTGTGGTCATCGTGTAGATTTTACCTGTATCTTAATGTGCTTTTCTAGATTAATTGATGATTATCTGTTCATCTAATACATTTGTATCAATCTAAATACAT
The DNA here is from genome assembly GCF_040938575.1 of Ambystoma mexicanum. NCBI lineage: Eukaryota > Metazoa > Chordata > Amphibia > Caudata > Ambystomatidae > Ambystoma > Ambystoma mexicanum. Next base: position 677,732,131 of record NC_090928.1, read on the forward strand.
AATTTTTATACTTTTGTAATAATTATGTCCTCTGGTGCCTCCTTTCAGAAACTTTTCAATTGTTCATTCTCCACTTCAGAGAGTTGAGATCCCCTGCTTTTTTCAGTATAAAGTGTTTCCTGGGTATGCCAGAATGATTTCCCTCTTTGTCATTATATGCGACTATGAGGAAGCAATTAGAACATCTGCTCTGCTACCTTCCAGATGTGATGGGCAGCAGCAGCTAATATCATCAAAACTGCCCCATTAATGCTGGACCAGAATGGGTCCGTTTCTACAAAATCTATATTTGGTACTGCATATGAGTATCCCTTCAAAATCTATATTTGGTACTGCATATGAGTATCCCTTCAAGAAATGAGGCTTTAGTACTGTACAGGAGGTCAGAACATGTGGTTCGGTCTCTATTTTTTATCGCATAATTGGCACTTCCGATCCTCATATGACGTCCCTGACCATGCTCCTAATTTCTCTAATGGGTAGTAGGTTTAGCCTGGGATACAATATGAAGTGTTTTAGTTCAACAGAGCTGTGTTCTGTTAAATATCCACAAAGAGCCTTAGTTAAGAAACATTGGTGTGAATATTCTCTGTATCTAGTTGTCATATTTAGCTTGTCAATGTTGGATCAACAACATCTTTATGACCCCCTTCTTTGCTCAGCTTGAACAGGAAGGGGTCCTATTTTCCAGCTACGCCGATGATACTCAAGTGTGTTATTCCGCTCACAGACTTGCACGCCCAAGATTAATCTGAACTGAACAGAATATTTACCATCATTGAGCTCTGGATGACGCAGAACAAATTACCACTTAACAGAGGAAAAACAGAGCTCATGATTGTGAGCTCCTCAGGGACACTAGCTAAACTGGATCCGGTTTATAAGCATTTTCAGCTAGGGGATGTGACTATCTCTCCCCTACCCAAGGTCAAAATCCTTGGGGTTATTGTTGACCAGTTGTTGATTATGAAATCCTATGTGGGTAGCACAGTCTCAATTGCGATTTACTATGTCAAACTCCTAGCCTACATTAGACCGTACATCTCACAAGCCAATGCCGAAGCCATTGCGCATGCAATAATAGGGGCTAAAATTGACTATTGTAGTCTTCTTGCAGGAGTCAGTAAGCAACTATCAATAGACTTCAAGTGGCCCAAAATGACGCAATTAGAGTTGTTACTGGTCTGGCATATCGCTCCCATGTAAGTGAGGCTAGACGCTCCCTACATTGGCTCCCTGTGGAAGCACGCATTACTTTCAGGTTACTAGTCATCACATTTAAGTGTAGATTGGGTACCATGCCATCCTACCTTCAAGATCACATTAGGGATAAACCCAATTACAGAGGTTTGAGGTCCAGTAATCAAAACAACCTCTTCTTACTGAAATGTAAAACTAAGAAGGTTCAGTTAGGAGCCTTCTTCAGCACTGTTCCCCTGTTATGGAACTCTTTACCCTCTCCACTGAGAGGCTACTCCTCTTTGCCTTTGTTTAAGAGGGAGCTTAAGACCCTGCTGTTCCGGTGAAGAGCCTTTCTTCCTTCCTCTCTGCTGTTTTTGCTCCACCTTTAACCAGGATTGTATCTGTTATTTGTTGTGTTTGTCTGTTGTCTGGGCCCTCACGCCTACAAGTTTATGGATGCGCATTACAAATAAATGAAGTTTAAAAAAAAGTAAGAAGTAAAGTATAGGACTTGTCCCATACCTTCGCATATTCTTTTATCAGCATTTCAAAATTAGGCTTTTCCAGTAGAGTATCCATATCAAGATCTAGCAAGGTTGCCATATCATGTACGTCCTGTCGTAGATCTGTCAAGTAAGTGTTTTCAGCGCCTGATAGAATCTTATCACCCAATAATTTCAATAAATAGTTTGTATTGTAGCATGTAGGAATACGTTTGATATACAGCAGTAAACGCTGTATCCCCCAAGTTACAATAAGTGAGTGTTGTCTAAATTCGAGTCTGAGCACTTCAACTGGGACGCAGGATAGAAGATTGATTACAGTACAAAGTATTTTTACCTCTATCTTATCAAGGCCTGCAATGAATCGATATGGGAGGGCAAGGAGTACGTATGTTATATTCGGGACTAAGCTGGTGCAAGCTATTTCCAGTAAATCTTGCACATCGTGTCCTCCGCTTTTCACTATTAACTGTTTTGCCATCATCCATTCTTTTCCATGCCTTGCTTAGAGTGGCATCCACGTAATAATTTTTCGTGGGGTCTAATTTTACCGAGACACCCAAATAGTTATATTCTAGGATCCTATTTACAGAGGTTTCAATATCTTCCCGGATGCCCATCTTCAGTTTTGGTACAGTTGGCAAATATTATCCTCATATTTGTAAGAATATTTTGCTGGTAAGTACTTCCTTGTTAACTTTGAATAATGACCTGTGATTTGCTGCTATTTGATGATTTGCTAAATCAATCACACTGTGATGTTGGGATGCTTTGGTGTGATTCAATGTTATGCAGTCATAATGTCCCTGTGAGATTGCCTTTATCATGGGATCATCAATGTGTTTACTGGCCTTCATTCTAGGCCAAGTTGACAATTTTGGAGATCCTTTTGGGCTGTGTTCTTGGTCACTTATTATCATGTGTGGCTCATGCAGTGGGATAAATATCTCGCCCCTCGCCCCTCCTTCTAGTCAATCACATTTGTTCCCCTGCTTGGCCACAAATGGCTTGTTGGTGGGCCTTGAATAAGAGCTTTTTCTTTCACTATTCTTCCTTCTCGGTCACTTTTTGAGCATGGTAATCTCAATTTGATGGCAGAAATCTGAGAGCATAAAACAATGCAATCAGGGAAACACTTGTCCAGGGGGAGCTTTGTTGAGCTTCTTTATACACGTTTGCTACTTTCTCTATGTGCTTCCCCTCCTGGATTACAGGCTTTTCTTGATTGCTCTGTTGCTCTGATACCTTTTTAGTTTAATTGATATTTAAGCCAGATAAACAATTCTTTTTATCAAATTGTTTTCTATACTCTTACTGTTTTTGGGGATCTTTATTTTAAATAGTTGCCTCCAAAGCTTGCACAATTCATACAGATTCTTTAGAGAGACTTATTAACTAATAGCATAATTTTCTCTAGCTAATTTGCTGCGTGAAACCAGACCCTTCACACTTGCCTTGTAAAAAGCTGTTTGCTCATCATTCCTAGCAATTGTGTCTTTAGGACACAGATGTACCACTGCCGCTATAATATAGCCTTTCCCTCCTCTTTGGCTTAGTTCTTTCAGATCATCTTATTTAGCAAGATTGACATCTACTGTTTTCTTTTGAAGATTATAGGGATTCACCACCTGTCTTTCTCGCAATTCACAATGCCTAAAATTAAAATGTCCTCCGTTGAATCAGTACCCATCTTGACATTAGTTTGAGGGTCCCGGTGAATGGGAAAATTAAGCTTAGACTGAATTAAATGAGTTTCTTCAAGTTGATTTCTGATTGCCGCTTCTAGGCATGACACAAATGTCTCTGAGGAAGGGTAGAATTCTTATCATACTGATCGTCATGTTCATCTCTCAACCCACTTAGCAAAGCCTCATTCTCATGTATTAGCACATTAGCCCCTCTTGTAGGAGCCATTATGGACATTTACTTTTCTGGTACCTGCTCAGTCCAAGCTGATGATGCTACAAAGCTAATTAACTCAAAATAGTTCTATAGAAAATACTGCATATAGTGCTGATGATACAAGCGTCAAAAAGAAGAAGCTAGAAGTATCCTAATGTTAAAATTCCTCATCCAATAATCATCAAATAACCATCAAGGATCCATATGACAATGTACAGTCAAAAATACCCAGTGGGGATACCCCCAATTGGCTTAAGAGGCTGTCAGAGTCTTAATCTATCCAATCCACTCAGTTCTTATATACAGGCCTCATCTGGAGTTGGGCGGTATCCCGGTGCTAATTCTGCTGGGACACCGCCCAATGCAAATAGCGCTACCGCTACCCGGTCTGTCGCTATAAGCGCCGGGTTTACATGTAGCGGTAAGGCGATAAATCCCTATTCTCCATTGAGTCCCTTGGGCCCATTGGGGCAAGGGGGCGCTAATAGGGATTGGGCCAACCCTTAAATGCGGCAGTCATAGCGTTAACGCCGCATTTTAGGGTTAAAGCCCAACTCATGATGAGGCCCAAAGTCTTGCATAAAATCCTGTGCAGCAATTCAAGTGTTCCTAAGGTAAACATGTAAAACAAGTTAGGACAATAATTATAGCAGTGAGCATAATATATGTTCAGGTGCACAGCCAAAGGACCTCAATCAAAACCAGCTAGAAGTACCAACCCTGTTACTCTTCAGCTTTGAATCACCTGGATAAAATAAATGTATGAGGAGCAGCGGCTTTGTACATATAGTAAGTTCAATAGAGGCAGTTATTTTCCCAAGGCTGGATTGGCTATTTAAGCTCAGATTGACTAGAGCAATTACAAGTACGAGACTTGCAATACTACTTCTGTGATTGCCCGGTCACAAACAGTTCATGCCAGGGGTCAGAACCTTGTAGTACTCTGTGGGGCCTACCTCAAGGTTAATCTTCCATCACCCTGCCATACATCAGGGGCCTATGGTTTCTCAGTCCTCCGTAGAAAGAGGCCACAACATCCCTATACAGCTAAATAGCCGCTATGTAGCCTCTAACTGCTGCAGAATGCCTGCCTCTGCATGGCCTCTTGTCGCTCTTCATGTGAGGAACGTGTTTTACTTAAGTCCTCCTCCTGGTAGAACTCAATTCCCCTGGATCCCAGGGCGCAACCACCTAACTGGAGGGGACTGCCTCTGCACTGTTTCAAAACAGTGAATGGGAATGAGGGATAAGGTCAATCGTCTAAGGGCAACACCTGCTTGGCAACTTGATGTGGGATGCGATTGTCAGATCAAAGTTAGGTGATCAGAGTGCAATGTAGCGTGTCAACGGGGGAAGGCTATCAAATGCTAATCAAATGTACCCATCACCAGTGGCAGAATAGTCCCTGCACTCACTGTCCGGGCTTCGCCTCCTCTACTTCATCACACAGGTGGACAAAAGCAGTGTTTTCACAGCTACTTTAGATTATGTAGCTATATTTGGGCAATTTCATTATCCTCACCAAAACTACAAAATAAGAACACAACTTGGAATTCATTGTATATCATGGGTGTGCTTCAACGCCCGCCCTCTCCCCCATTATTCATGTGTTTTCTATTGGGGTGTTAATTACTTTCATTGGTGTCTGGTGTGCTTCCTAAATGTGTGCTGGGTGATGGTTGTGGCACATTTATCTGCCAGTTAAGTGGTGACAGGTGTATCCATTTAAGGATTGGGTGTGAGGTGGTTTTATGTGTTAATTAACTTTCTAACGATTATATCCCAATCTTTTTTTGCCTTAGCAGTATTTTAGCACCACTTTTATTTTTATGACAGGCAGTATTATTTCAACCACAGGTGCTATCACACCCTGCTGCCTTATTTTCCTTTAACTCAGGGGAGTGATGAAGTACCTATTAACGCACAGTTTCACGAACGTGCCGTTAAAATTAGCAGTCAGTTGCTCAGCTGTATTTGTGATCAGTGTTTATTTTATTATGTGATGAAACAAAGCAAGTGTATCAAAACGCCTTACAGACTCATGCTCTCGACAGCACCATATGCATTATTTGTATATAAGCATTATGCAAAAAAGTGGAAAGTAATACTCTTATTCAAAATCCACATTGTTGGGGGCGTGGTTGTACATGGCCTGCATAAGAAGCCTGTCGGATTAGTGGTACAATAACAGTTTGATGGCGGGGAGCAGACTGCCAGCAGTGAGGTCTTGAAGGTGGGGGGCATGTTTTGGCAGCATGGGAGGCATGAAACGGGCCAGAGACCGGAATAAACGCAGAGGCCCGCAACTGCATATCAACAATCGCCCCAAAATGGCTCTGTGGCACTCTTAACGAAGCCTGCTCCTGATATACGAGCCTGGACGGCCAGGAGACGGACTGTCTAGCAACTTGACAGTGAACCTGTTGAAGGGTCGAGCATGAAATAACCAACCCACCCCCAACCTTATCGGACCACCCTATGGCGACCTGATAGCCACTAGTAAGGAGAAAGCATCATTCTGTGGGGAGTGCAACCTATCTTTGGAGGGACGGGTGGTGCGGACACTACGGGACACTCGGGCACACCTGTGGCACAGGGTGACGCTGCCGGCTCCTACCCCCATTCCTCCACCAATGGCAGTGGGGGCCTAAGAACTCAAAGGCCAGCTCCCCTAGCTCCGGCCCAACGGACCACCCTAATACGCGCCAGCAGCCCTGGATGAGAAGCACAGCCAGCACCAGTCTCTTTGGTGAACAGCCTGCACCTTTGGAGCATGGAGGCATGGGCCATTGGTGATGGGCCCCCCTCCCTTCATCCCCCTCCAGCGGGATTGCGTACCCCCACGCTCCTGCTCCTCCGACATTGGCTCCACAGAGTTGCAACCTTCGGACCTTCCTCTTCTACGGCAAACAGTTTGCAGCACCTCGCAGACACCGGGTAGGAGGCAGAAATGCACCCCTGAATGGATCTCTTTTCCAATAAGAGAAAGGCAGCATGAAACGTGAGAGAGAACTCCTGCACTGTGGGAAGGGAGGATAACAAGACCAGCATGCCCTCTCTGCTCCCTTCTTCTCTCGCAACAGGGGAAACAAACACAGTAATCCCAGCTTTCCCAGCTTTCCTCGCTGTCCCCCCTCCCTCCTTCAGGGCACCACCATTTTGAGACACTACTCCATCCTGGGTCAACAGCCATCGATCTTCGGGGCCTTAGAACTCCCCCCCCCCCTCTGCTGCAAAGTGGATGCCCTGAACTCTATGTATTCTTTACTCCTTGACCCGGGTTCTCCTGGCAGTGGAGACCTTCACAGAGGCCTGACAAGAGTTTCCCTTGAATCTTGCGGTTTCCAGCAGGGATTGCCAGTGGGGTGCTTAACAGCCACTAGCACAGGGACTGGGCATCTGTGGGCCCCCCTATCCTTCCACACCCTCGGAGAGGGAGCAAGCCTTTGGGTGAACCCTGACTGTTTGGAGATGAGGATGATTATAGAGAAGTGAGAGCTCACACTTCCCATACCTAGGAAGATCGCCATGTCATAACACCCTAAGATCCAGAAGAGTGTGGACATCTACACCATGCTACGCACAGTAGAGAAGGGAAAAAATCAGAAGCAGAGATTTCCCCTCCCGTTCCCCATCTACTAAATTAGAGCCTACGGACCAAAGAGTGGTGGAACTGGAACAAAGACTAAGGAAAGTGGAGGAACAAGCTTGAGATCATGCAGCCACCCATACTGGAGGTACAAAAGAAGATTGGTACTGTAGTGAACAGGAATGAGATCCTGGAGTAGAAAAAAGAGGACATGGAGACCAGGGACCAAAGAAATAATTTCTGAATCAGAGGTGTGCCAAGAGCAAGATCTGTCGGAGTACATAGGGGACATGTTTCAATCTCTCCTGCCACACGTCGAGAAGCCCCTGCTCCTACTTGATCGCACTTACAGATTGCGCACTCGCAGGGGATTGGAGTCAGAATAACCTCCGGATGTGATTACTGGAGTTCACTTTTATACAACAAAGCAAGAGATCTTGGCAGCGGACCGCACCCGAGACAAATTTACATTCCAGGGCTCTCCCTTACATATTTTCCAGGACCTGGTGTCTGCCACATTACAGAACGTAGAGCGCTTCGGCCTCTGACTCTTTTCTTGCGAGTTCAAAAGATTAGATATCGCTGGCGGTTTCCCACCTCCGTACAGTTCACGTTTAAGGGGGTTTTTCCGGTCGATCTCATGCCTTGAAGATGCAGAGGGGATCTTAAACTCTTCTCCAGCAGATAAGAAGGATAACTCCCCACTGGGTATTCTCAAGAAAGCGGAAGGCCTCCAGCCAAAATCGCAATACTCTGCTTGGTCAAGGGTCTAGAGGGGCCGCAACTCAGATAAACTGCTCTCACACACCTGATCTGGAAGGAATTGGCTGCTGAAAAGACCCACTAGTCTGTTCTTGACACCCGTAAGCCTTGACAACTGGCATCATGGGAACATAGAATACTGCAATGCTTAAGACGGGCTTAACGTGGGCTGAGCCTAAACACAAGGAGGAAGTCACCTGAAAACCCTTGGGGCATTTTGCCGATGGTTTTTGGCAAACTGAAAGTTTGAAGTTCGTTGTTTGGACTGTTAACAGAAATAATAGAGGATCAATTCAATTGTAAATCTCCTATAAAATATTATGGTTTTAGAAAACAGAATTTACTGTTCTCCAATTAACAAGGGGATGCTGGAGTCTTCAATATAATGGAATAGTTTGTTTTTGTGCATTTATTTTACTTTGGAGATGTGCTTTTGTTTTAGATGGGCTGCCAGCATTACACATTTCCTTGCATGTGTAATTCTTTTATGATCTCCGCAGGCTACAGCTCAATTTTGATTTTTAAATGCAAAGTTTAGCATGGCCACCCTTTATTTTTAATAGATTTCCCTACACTTCTTTTGAATATGTATTGTGAGAAACTTGAGGGCATCCTCGCATCTACTCCCATGGATCCTCTGTGCCGGTGGCCAGTGAAAGCTTTTGGATCCTGACCCTGGGGGCGGAGAAGCGAAGGAGGATCTCCTGGATGGAGGGTTCTTGGGGACTGGGAGTGAGATGCCATTGGGCAAGCCATGTTATCACCCTTTCCTGATTAATAGCCAACCCAACCATTCCCCAACATTCACGGGCTGTTATAAGCCAGTTGCCCTAATTTCTCCCCAATTGACATTTGGAAGTACTGGGACGAAGAAGAGGTGGCCAAGAACAATGAGGACTATGCTCTTTTACCGCCCTGGAACTGGGAAGCAGAAGATGCATGTTAGGAGCTGTGAGGGCCAGGCATGCACCCTTAACCAGGGTCAGGCAAACTTAATTGAAGCACATCTACATCTTGTCGAAGGGCTGCCGGTGTATAAAGGGAGATGACAGCCACACCATAAGAGGGCATGCGAGAGAGAGCAGAAGCAGCAAGGAGGCCAGTGAAAGCAGCAGGGAAACAGATGGGAGCAGGACGCTGAGATGCTGGGAACTACACAGAAAGATGGATGATGAAAGGGTAGCATGAGAGCTGCAAATCACTGTAGCCGACTGAGCGAGCTGAAGGGAGCCGGGCAGGAAGACTGTCCACTTTCTTTCAGATCGGGGTGCTTATTCCCCCGGTGTTGTAATAACAATGTCTTAGTGTCTGAGGGGAAGGTTGTGGAGCCCTGACACTGGGGAAAGAAGTCTGTCTTATCTGCACTGCAGCCGAACTGTCAAAGGGATGGTGAATTTCTAATGCAAGTGAAACCCGGTGCTAGAGAGTAAGAAGACTGTTCCTTTGCATCGGAGTGGTCGTGTGCCTCAACCAAGCCTGTTTTCGAAGGTCTCCGGTCTTTTTGTTATCAATTACCAAGCTCTCAAGAATACTTTGTATCAGAGTGGTCATGTGTGTTAAGAAACACGTTTTTGAAAGTCTCCAAACACCAGGCAAGGCAATTTAAATGAAATAATCAAAGTGCAATTGAACTACAAATTAAATCTAAAATGATTAAATACCAAATTGAAACAAAGCTTTCGAAACAATGAGAATTAAGACTTTGTGAACAAGAGAGGGGGACATTAAAAAAATAAGCAAATCCTTACATGTGGAGTTTTGAAATTAATACATCAAAGTATCCTCAAAGAAAAGAATATAACCTTAAAGAACACTTTAATTAAGGTATGTGGAGTTCTGGAGTGAATGCAACTTCAAAATATGAAGCAAAACAAAGGTGTTGACACTTGTGTACAGTGGAATTTTAAAATTTAAATAACAAAAAGGAACAGTGATACTAACTTATGTAAAATCTACAAGAAGAAATACAACCAACAATAATGAAACTATGAAAATTACAACTAAGAAGACAAATACACTTTCCTTTTTGAAATGTGGTGCTTAACAATATTAAGCCTTATGGAGGGGAACTCTTGAGATTGGAGACATTTTCCTGGAGTGAGAATGGAGTCTGAAGATTAGTTTGTGTTAGAACTATTCTGCTTAAAGCTTGGGGAAGGGTACCACAAGTCTTGATTGAGACTATATTACATTGAGTCCAGAGAAGGTAACTCTGAATTGTTCTGTGGAACTTTTTTATTCTTGGGGCAGGGAGCTGAAAGTCAGCTCTGAAGACTTTAAGTTGAGAGTTGTTTATTTGGACCTTGACATCACTACACATTTTGTAACTGTAGTTTCAAGGGCAAGGATAGGTTTTGGACACAGACAGATCTTTAAGTTGAACTATTTGATTCAGATTTCCCCTTAGTTTGGTTTAGGTAGGGAAATCCCACCTTAATTTAAGGCAAGTTAGGCTTTCAACCATCCTGACATTTAAGTTAATAAAGTATTTTATTGTGAACTCTGAATATGTTGTCTGTGCCCTACTTGATGATGCATTCACAGTATATATGCATTTTTACAAACCTCATTGTCTCTCCTTCTAAATTGTCTATCATCCTCCTCTCCTCTTTCATCTTTCAACAATGACATGATTCTTTGAAGAACTTTCTTCTCCATTCTAACAGTATCTTCTTTCTTGTTGGTGACGTTAAGCTCCAACTTTACTTTATGCATGCTTCTAGCTGCGTTCTTCCTATTATTGACTCTGTTCATGTCTCAACTTTCTGCTTCTGCTTCTCATATCTCTGGTTCTACTCTTGATCTAATCTTTGCTACTCACCTGTGCGACTCATGTGTCTGAGCCTTTATGTTCTTTCTACTGACCATCTGTTCTTGTCCTTTTCCTAAAATCATCCTTCTTATTTTCCTTTTTCTCCCTGCTGTTTCCTTTTCATGATGCAAACTTCTTCACCTTGATGCTTCCTAATATTCTACTAATGTGTATTCATTTATATTGTTCTTCTCTTTCTGACTTCTCTGTTGCACATCCCTATTTCTCCACTCCTCTCCTTTCTTCAGTTACATCTTCCTCCTTTGATTCTCTTTAACCCCTCTCTTTCATTTTCTCTTCTCCAAAATGTCCCCAGCCATGATTCACCCCTTTTTTGCAGTCTTCCCGTAACATGTTCCATAAACTGGAGAAGCACTGGAAAAGAATCTCACTCTTCCTCTGATCGTGTTGCACTTACTCCTCTTCATTCCTCTACAATGTTGAGTTATTGTGTACCAAAAACATTACTATCAGCCCACTATTACATTTTGCTCCCCTCATCCTCGTCACCTTTTTTCCCCATGATAATCTTTTGGCCCAAAATTCTCCTGACCCTACCTTCAACTCTGCTCTTTCAACTTTTAAGTTTGCTTCCTATTTTACTTTTAAAAAATGTCAATGTTTTTTGTTAATTCTCCCCTGTTCCCCACCCTCCCCCTCACTTTCTACTTCTATGCTCTCCTTCTCCAGTTTTACACACCTTTCGGAATCCTCTCTTAGTCTATTGTCTCAGCATGCTAATACTAATTCCACTCTTTTGCATCTCCCCCTTACTGTTCTGGAATATCCCTGAATTCCTCCTTATGTGGCCTCTCGGTATGTTCCCCTATTTTTTTAAGCATGTCACTTTTCTCCTAATTCTAACACTCATGGCATTCCTTTGCTTCTAATTATAGACCCATTTGCTTCTCGCATTTCTTTCTAAACTCTGTAAGTGCAATGTTTCAATACAATTCAATGCAATGTGTGCTAACCTTCTGCAATGCACTCCCACAACCCCTGCTCTAAAAGGGTGCTGTGTTTGCAGCTCGATGGACCCGGGGTGGGGCAAAAGAGAGGGGAGCACCTTACGCCTCCTTTCTTTATACCTCCCAGACCACTTGGCTCTACTTCAGGCAGTGGTGCATGCCAGTGATGACACTGTGCCATCCGGCGCCTGGTGGACCCCTTCAATAAACCGATGCCCATCCCTCCTAGGCCCATCTCAACACCTCCCAATCCGATGCCCTGGCTAAACGCCAGGGCTGCTATTTTGGGCTATGCAGTAAGCAGGGCAAGTGAGGGACACCAGACACAAATATTCTTTGGAAGGCATTAGGCCACATTTATTATTACATCTCTTATATCATCCAAAATGCGATGGACCATGACACCATCAACAATTACCTCATCAAATACATCATCTTTACATCACTGCTTACATCATCAATGAGCGTGAGGGTGTGGCTGTGGCCATCATCTTCCTATGGTCTGGGATGGACCTGAGGGAAATATGTGACCCCCCTTAACTGGCCTGATCCTCTCCCCCTTGCGTGGATGGGCAAGGACCGCTCTATGAACCCCTTGCCTTACTTCTCACTGTTCCTCGCCGAACCTAGGACCATAACCTGAATTAAGCCATAAATCTCCCTTCCTGTGCTTCCAGTGACCTAACTGGTTGAGTCCTTAGCTTAATTCAATGTAATGTGCTCTGCCTACTGGCAAGGGGCACTCCCCCCCCTTCCCGAACAGTATTTATCCGTTTATCCTGAGACAACTTTGGTCAACCACTCTGACCTACGACCCGTTGCACCCAGATTGCCATCAGAACGACATAAACTCTACCCTGATGCCCCCTTACCTATGGGACATCTCCTGCAGGGCATTTCAATCATAAATGCATATATAAAAACAGTTTGCACCCATTCTTCAATTGCCAGTGGCAGAAGCCACAAGGGAATTCTTGCATTTGCCCATCGGATTGGGCCAACCACTGTAATCCTCTTCAACCTCTGTGCTGCCAGCAGCAATTCCCCCCACCCGAAGCAGTACCCTGTTTCGCACTACTGGTAAGATCCACGGGCCACGATGCCTGGTGTCCTTCTACCCGATTGAAGGTGCCATCAAGAGATATAAAACAAGACAGATGAATCATCTCAGATGCTAGACCAGCCAACCCAGAGAACTAGTCCACCATGGAGCTGGGCACCCTCGCCGTGGCCATAACCCTCTGACCGCACCCCCAGACTGCCCTTTTGACCATGTCCAACAAAGCCTACCACCACGGTCCTCAAATCCTATGAGAAACCCCAGTCAGTGGGCAATTCCACGACCTATACAGGTGGGCAAAAGGTATGTTTTCACAGCTACTTTAGATTATGTAACTATGTTTGCCCACTTCATTATCTTCACCAAAACTACAAAATGAGAACACAAATTGGAATTAATTGTATCATGGGTGTGCTTCAGCGCCCTCCCTCTCCCCCTTTATTCATGCATTTTCGATTGGGGTGTCAATTACTTTCATTGGAGTCTCATGTGCTTCCTATACGTGTGCTGGGTGATTGTTGTGGCACATCTACCTGCCAGGGAAGTGGTGACAGGTATATCTATTTAAGGTTTGGTTTTGAGGCGGTTTATGTGTTATTTAAGCAATATTCCCCCAAGTGGTGGGGGCATTACCGAGTCAGGTAATGCCCCTAGGCCCATAGTTATAGGCCTGAGCGAAGTGAGGGCCTTAACTAAGGGCCTGGGGAATTACCTGACTCGGTAATGCCCTTGCGGTGAGGGGCATATTGCTATTAGTACCCCGTCCCATACAATCTGCGTGACCGGGGCACTAAAAGCGTTTTGGGACAGAAAAAAAAAAAAACCAAGAAAATGGCCGCCGGGAAAGGAAAAACAGAGTTTGTTGTCCCTTTCCATGGCGGACATAGGGAGCGTACGCGCTGGGAATAGAAATGTTCCCAGCGCGTCCGCTCCTCGAAAGACAACAGAGAAGAAGGTAAGTCGGGTTGGGGGGAGGGAAAGGGAAAAAGAAGAAAAAAAGACGCACCAGAATCCCCGGCTGGGGACGATGCTAGCCTCCAGCCGTGTGGAGGCGCGGGGATGGCCCCACTTCAAGCCTCCACACGGCTAGAGGCAGCCAAGCCTCCGCCGTGGACAAAGGAGGCAGAAGGTAACTGGGGTGGGGTGGGAGGTGTGAGGAAAGGGGAAAAAAAAACCTTACCTGAGTCAGCAGGGGACGAAGGCAGCTTCTCAGTCATGGGGAGGCTCGGAGTGGGGATGGCCCAGCTTCGTAGCTCCTCATTGGCTGATGGACTGACACCCCCCCTGTGGACAAAGCGGCTGGAATACCAGCTGAGAATGAAGGGATTCTCGACCGGGTAACAACTCAGCGAGAGCCAATCAGAATGCGTGTTTCATTCTGCTTGACTCTCGCCGGGTACTATTTAACTTTATACCGATTACAGATGTTGGCATTAGTGAATCCCAAACTTATTTAACCTTAGCAGTATTTTAGCACCCCTTTCACTTTTATCACAGGCAGTATATTCTAACCACAGGTGCTATCACACCCTGCTGTCTTATTTTACTTTAACTCGGGGGAGTGATGAAGTACCTAATAACACACAGTTTCAAGAATGTGCCCTTAAAATTAGCAGTCAGTTGCTCAGCTGTATTTGTCATCAGTGTTTATTTTATTATGTGAAGAAACAAAGCAAGTGTATCAAAACGCCTTACAGACTCATGCTCTCGACAGCACCATATGCATTATTTTTATATAAGCATTATGTAAAAAGTGGAAAATAATCCTCTTATTTAAAATCCACATCGTGGGCTTATTTTAAGTAATGTTGGATCATGATGTACATCACCATAATAAATGTGTTCTGTTTTGCAAAATGGAGGTTATTATAAATAACCTTTGCCATCCCATATCTTAAGTTGATTATGCACAACATTGCAAATGAATTGATAGTTTAGGATGAAGTTGCATAACAGTCACTCTCTGTAGCTGCAAATAAACAACATTAAAACAACGTATTGCACTGTATGTATTGCATTGTGTTGTATAATGCAATTATATTGTCCACCCTAATCACAAGTGGGTCTCTTGGTGCATTCCAAGACAATGTAGCACAATGTGCAGGCATTGTAAAAACAGCCATAAACTGGACCTTGCACAAAGTTGTGCAGGCAATTCATTCCAGACAGAGGACACACATATCAATGCCCAGTACATGATATGATCAATGCCACACCGGGCATGCCTTCTCTGCCAAAAATGGCATATCAAAACCCCATGTGCTATTGCTGGCTCACACTTGCCCTCACGTGGTCCTTATGTGAACCCACGTTTGCACAACAATCAGAAGGGACACCATTACATCAATGCACAAGTGATATGCTCAAATTTTCAGTGCTATGCTGATGACACTGAACAATCATGGCCGCCTCATCTCCTTCTCTCTGATTGCCTATCTGCCATTCAGGATTGGTGTGCCGCCAACAATCTCTGCCTGAACGCCAGCAAGATGAAGATCCTCCTCATTGGCACACCTTCACCCTCCTTTCCTGCTACTCTCTGGCTGGCCTCACTTGGCTCTCCTCCTACCCCCACCCGCAAGGCTAAAAACCTTGGGGTAACCTTTGAGTCCATGCTTTCCGTCTGCCCACATCTCTGGTGTCTCTATCCTGCCTTTCTTCTCCTTCCCCCAGAAGCTCACTGTCTCTCGAGTCCTGGTTCTCTCTAGGTTGGATTATTGAAACAGCCTCTTTCTAAATGTTCCTCTGACTCAATGCCTATACATTTGCACCTTTAAAGCGTGAATTAAATAGCTTAAATACATTTCCGCCAGTGTTTTCATTCTAACATCCACATGAAGCCATTGCACTTCATGTTCTCACCTCCCTGTGCTCTGAGCCACTTGTGAAATCATTGGGTCAGTTTCAGTGCTGGATTGTACAGTAACAACACCATTGAAGTATAGATATCGGCATGCTCAAAGGGTGTCTGACTCCCTTTTCCATTCTCTCAATGTACCACAGGAGGTGCGCAACAACGTTCTGTATGTAGACAGAAGATCAAGAGGCGATATTGGAGATTCTGCACTTCTTTTTTATGACATCTGCAATGGTAGGATCACATCTTCCTCCCTTTCCTACTTCCCTGCTTGTACATTAGAGAATAACTCTGAAGTAAGCACACCTGCCTCAGATCGAAACATACCTTAGCCAGTGGGGCCAACAGCATCGCGTTTGGATGCATTTCTACTCCACAAATACAGAAAGGGCACTATAGTCTTCTGCAGCTTAAGCCAAAATCCATCTGGATTTTTGATGGGAACACATAAAATGAAAGACTGCAACCTTTGATATGTCATTGGTCTAGACTATTCACTTTGTCCAAAGTGACAGCCATAGAAGAGCCCAACTGTCAAGGTGAGTGCTAGCACTTTTAATTTCTGCCATTTAACGGGATAACCAAACTCCTAAACTCAAGTATTATCTCTAGTGAAACCTCAGGGTGATTTAAGAGCAACAATGCGTCAACAGCACACAGGACCTACATCCGTTTTTAAGAAGACTCACAACTCTTGCATCCATATGAATCTTTCTCATAAGAGTCTCAATTTGTAAATTAAAGGAGACATCAGGCAGCCCTGTTGCATACCCTTTGGGATTGCTGTTGATAAAATAAATTCCCAAGGCAAAGGACTGTAGAGCTTGGAACATGAAGGGCAATTCAACATTTTCAAATGCCTTATCTGTGTCTACTGGGACCAATGCTGAAGCTGTTAAATGAGTATTGTAAATCAAATCACAGTCTCCTATGGTTTGCTTCTCCCCTCCCTTCCATAAACCCGCTCTTCCCCTTTCTGATCAGATCTAGTAACATCTCCATTAATTACTTAGTTGCCAATACGTTTGATAATATGTTCCCATCTACTTTAATAAGTGAGCTCACTCTATAACAAGAACAGATTTCAGTGACTTTTACAGATTTGAGTATTCCTATCACCAGAAACCTTTTCATAGAGGATGTAACCCTGCACTTGCAAATACATTTTCCATAAAGCTTGCACTAGTGTATTTCCCCTTGAACTTTTGTGAATACTTGACGGGGAAACTACCCAAGTATGATGACTTCCTCTTATTCATGATGTCTATTGCCCTCATTCTCTCTAACACTGTGATTTTCAAATCCAGCCTTCCTCTCTTATCTCATTCCAGAGACTGAGTGCCTCATTACGATTCTGGTGGTAACCTGCTTGTGCGATGGGTGGATTGCCGCAGGACCCGTAACACTTTTCCAGCACCTGATATCCCAGTTCCACTGGGACATTACAAGTCCCGGCTGCCTGGGATGCCAGGCACCAGAAAATGTTGTTCCCCATTCCTGTGGAGTCCCATAGGACTCCATGGGAGTGGGGAGACAGAAGCACCAGCTCTGTTGCAAACAGTGCCGGTGCTTCCAAAAATAATCTGCAGGCGGGTGCCATTGCGCCTGGCAGGTCAGACGTGTCGGGTGCAATGGCCTCTGTCCACAGAGTTGTAGTGTGGTGATCCGGAAAGGGTGTCAGTACGGTGCGACCGACACCCTTATTTCCAGACCACTACACTTGTAATGAAGAAGGTTTACGCTACTCAAATAAAACTCCAGTCACTCTTGATCTTCATTACCAGAGTCTCTTTACAAAGCCACATATTATCTCTGTCATGTGTCTAGCTTTGCTCACAAGTTTCCCTTGGCTCTCTGTAATACCCACCACCGTAGCATGCACATTCTGTTACCTTAACCTGTATGCAAACAGTCAACCAATTATTTGCCTGGAATCACAGAAAGATGCTTTAAGACAGAACAGGGCATATTTAGTCCTACCTTACAGCAGCTCCACAGATTTGTGGGGACATGCTGATATCACACTGCATTGTTTTCAAGGCCTTCTTGGTATCCAAAAGCTCCTTTACTCGCTGCTTTTTCTAATACCACGAGCAACTTATAATTTTCCCTCTCATGAAAGCATTCATGAAGTCACAAAACAAGCCTAAACCTTCTACACTATCCATATTGAACGACACATTATATTCAAATAAATCCAGTACCATTTTTTTAAAAAATCTACCCATGCAATGTTATAGTAATGGCATTTATACCACTCACCGCTGACATTTGCATAGTCTGCAGGTGCTCTGGAGGATCTGAAAATAATAGATGGGTTGGTTTGTTAGTGGAAGGAGAGAGAGAGGGAGAGAGTACAAGTGTGCCTTTGCTATTGTGCAGGTAGTTTCAGTTTGGAAAAACTGGTCAGTGTGTTTAGGTTTGCTTCTAGGGGGGCTAGTTTGGTGTGCATGCAAGGTATTTGCCTCTATATGGGAGGCCTTGTGTGCCTATGGCATAAAAATGCATTGACTGTGTTGAGGCTGTGTGAGTTATAGGAAAAGGTGTAGATTGCTGTTGTTTGGTGTCAGTGTGTTGGGGGTGTTATAGGTGCTGTGGGTGCATGGCATAGTTGGTTTGCGTGTGGTGTGTTTCAAGGGGTATGTAAATTGCAGTGCTGCAGGGAGCTTGCTGGGTGACTGACCAGTGTACGATGCGCAGACATGGTTGGTCTCTCTTAATCAAGAGCCTATGGCTTGCGGATTAGCTTGTCATATAATACATCCATGTTTTTAAAGCTTTCCTGAAAGCCAGGTGTTCCTATGTAGTGTGTTTTCCCCTGAGGGTGCAGTTGCAGGGTTTTTGTTTGATAATACTGATCCACTGTACTTCATTTTTGAGTAAATTTGGGTTGAAGACGTATGTCATTGCTTAAGCTCAGGATTCTGTTTGGTTTGTAGATGGAGATTGTTTCTTGCAGTAATTCTTCTCTTTGTCCATGAATTACTCTTCAAACAATGCAGTGTTTTGAAATCAATCCTTTTCTTGACTGGTTGTCAGTTTAGTGACCTTAGTACTGGTGTGGTGTGTTCTCTGTGTTTGAGTCTTAGAAGAACTTTTTCTGCTGCATTCTCAATTTGTTGCAGTTTTTTGGTGAGGTAGGCAGGCATGGCAAGGTAGAGGCTGGTGGCATAGTCTATTCTTGACACGACAAGTGAGACAATGGCAATCAGTACCCGGCACGGAAAAAAAAGAGAAGAACTTACCTGTCATTGGCTACATTCTGAGCCTTACTACACAGTAATCCCAAGCATGCAACGGCGTGAAGCTCGCTCCGGTCCCGACAACATTTTCATCCTGGGATGGCTGCCGTAGAAAGGAAGAAGGGACCACCCGTAGTCCCTTCTCCCTGTTCCATGGCGGCCATTTTTTTAAAACACTTTTTTTTCAATTTTCTTCAATTGCCACCATGCAAAGGGAGAAGGGACTACATGTCCCTACTTTCTACGATGGCCAATTTCTTTGTTTACTATGGCCACCAGGGAAAATGGACTACCATGTGGCCATTTTTTGTACTTTTCTTTTTCCAGCCGTGAAACGCAACACGTATCTCAGCCAGAAAAAAAATAATAATTAGCACCCTGGTCTAACGGGCCGGGGTACTAATGGCAATAAGCCCAGAGACTGCAGGCCATTACTGCATAAGGTAATTACCCCGGGGCCTTCGTTAAGCCCCTTGCTACAATCGGGCCCGGGGGCATTACCTTATGCAGTAATGGCCCGCAGTTTCTGGGTTTATTGCCAAAGTATTCTAGTGTGGAAAAGTGAGAAAGGGTAATAACCGTCTGATGGAGCGTAGCTGGAAGAAGCATTTCTTTACTACTGTGTTAACTTGAGGTTTCAATGTTACGTCATTGTCCATCAGGATTCCAAGATTTTTCACCACTTTGTAGACTTCTGGTTCGGTACCCATTTTCATATTTTGGACAGTTGGATACAAAAGTTGTTGGGCGTGATCATGATTTCAGTTTTATCCGGGTTGAGGTTAAATTTGGTCTTGTTCATCCATGCATTGATTTGTGAGAGGCAATTGATGAGGGTTTGGTCTGTGTTATTGCTGGTGGCGATTTTGCAAAGGATTTGAGTGTCATCTGCATAGTTGTATTATGTCTAGCCAAGACACATTGGGCCTCAGCACGAGCATGGTGGTAGCCGTGCCTGTATGGTAGGCATGGCTACCTCTATGCTTGCTACCGGCACCACCTCCCGCGATTGGGCAATAACCGCCCCATTACGAGATGAGTAGGCCGGTAATTGCCCATTCGCGGTGGCGGTAATGCCGGGCTCCCGGTCCCCATTCTGCCCCATAGGGCAGAACGGGGATGGGAAGCATGGTTGCACCGGCACTGTTGATAACGGTGCCGGTGCAAACATGGGTTCTGCTTGCGGGTGCTGCACATCCCGCCAGGTAACACCTGGTGGGCTGTCAGGAACCCGCGAGCAGAACTTGTAATGTGGCGTCCCGGTATGAACGGTGCCAGTGCCATACTGGCACCGTTCATACCATGGCCGCCACCCTTATAATGAGGCCAATTCAAATGCCAACTGCTACTGGCCTCATACATCTCGTATGTCTCCCAAGGGGCAAGTTTCATCATTGCATAGCATGATCAATAAGGCAAATGGTCTGAATCAAAGAATCAGCAACCAAGTTTAGTCTATTTGGAAAACATTAGGCTATAACACAGTCTTGAGAAAATCTCATAGGCTACCGGTTGAATAGTGTCTCTATTTCTGGTTCACCCTCCTCCAATCATCCACGATAATGAAGTCATCCATCATCTTCATAACAGCCTTAGTATTTGGGGCTCTCCTGGTTCTCCCAGCTACACTCAGATCCAACAGCGGAACCATACATACATTAAAGTCACTCGCTGCCATCAAATTCATACATTGGAATTCATGCAGTGCCTGAGACATCTCATTTATTAACTGATGGACTTCACAATTTAGAGCATAAGTACACCTTAATAACTGTCTAAATCCATCTATATTGACCTTTTCTAAGAAGAGTCACCCTTCACCATCACAATATTTACCAAGTGTTGTTTAGTGGAGGTGCTTTGAGAAGAGGAACTTTACGATGTGGTTGTTGTGCTTGCCCATCCAATCTTTTTGAAGGTTCTGTGCATTCTCCTCAAAAAGACTCGTCTCTTGAACAAAAAAACACATGAACCTTCATTTTCTGCATGTAAATTAACAACATCTTCTTAATACTGCAACCACATAAGGTTGCCTGGTTCAAAAACAACGCCTTTGTGCATTAAAAAAATGCTGATCCCCATTACTGCGACTAAGGAAAGCGGGGGTGTCCTCTGCTCGTCTTAGTCATGGCAATAGTGGTCAGCGGTTGCGGGGGTGTGCCCTGCTTCCGTTAAATGGGGAGCACAGGACAAGAAAGTTTACAGAAAAAAAGGGACCCTGCGGCATCAGCACCGACCCACGTTAGTTGGTTGGAACTGATACCGCAGGGATCAAGGGAAGTCAGCAGGACACTTCTTTGTATGCTGCCATTAAGGTCAGTGGCTGGTAGGGGCACAGTGGTCTATCTGATCACTGCACTGTGCCGTAATTGTCGTCAACATTTTCGTTGGCGGAATTACGGGTGGCACAGTGATTCAATCCCACAACTAGCCGCACATCAGTTGACCCAAATGTCTCTCCTTAAGCAAACCAAAGGGCACCCTAGTGGGTAGAAAAAATGAACAAAGGCTAAGTTAAAATAGGAAGGGGTTTTAATGCATTTTACTTTGTAAACTCTTATAAGCCAAATAAACACAAAAGTAGCCACGCTCCTTTCTGATCAGCAGCTCCAAGTGTCACTCTTCCCCCACCTTATCTTCCACTTGAATCAATTAACCCTGGTTCTTCTAGTTTTAAGGAAAATACCCAGCAGCACATTCTCCTCTGAGCACCACGCAGCCACCCTTACCATGCCATCCACCCTACCCTTCCCAGTCAATTCCAAATGTATGCAGGCGCGAAAGAAAAGGAAGGATAACCAAATCTGAAAAGGGCAGCATCATCGCAACGGCACCAGTCACTAGAAGAATGTTCCACCAGACCGGGATAGTTCTCAGACTGCTTGAGCTGAGCAAGGATTTACCTACCAAAGAGCCATCATCTGACGCAGTAGGTATCTGTGTAGGACAGTGCTCATTTGTCTCAGCAAACTCAATTTCTTGAATGGGGACCAATATCAAGCCTCTCCAAGTATGTGGTCAAAGCACACATCAAGAGATACAGCGTTGCCCAGCCAATTAAAAGCATTTCTATATGCATCCAGGACAGTTTGAACTGCCAATCTCTGGGGACAGTACTTTGTCTTATTATCTCTGGTCTTCACCGATCAGCTGTCAGACCCATTCACAAGGAAATCTCACATTCCAAATCACCAATGAAATCCAATGTTATTACTGCCAACACGTACCTCGGGTCTGGTCTCCTGATTACAGGCAGTTCTGGCACCACATTATAGATTTACCCAGCAATGTCAGGGTTCCGAGAAGCTTCCCATACTGTTTATATGTGATTCTGTCAATAGCCTCTGAAGTCACAGCATGGTTTGAACGCTGACAGGACCCCATACTCAAGTATTGACAATCTGTGCATTACGGTACACCATGGACACTTTTGGGACTTCCTCTAATCACTGCCATCACAGTTCACCCTGAATATGTTGTCCTGCCAGCCTCGAGTCTCTGTGCAATCATTCAATGCGCTACTACCAAAGGTATGGTTTTGTATGTCTTCAAAGTTTACTGTCAATCAACAATCTCCTTCCAGACCAATTTTTGCTCTCTTCCAACTTATTTCACAGGGAGAAAAGTAGTGCTAGCCTTCTGAATCTTCACAGGGCACGTAGAAAAGAAACCAAACAGTAAATGAAGTGACTAGAATAAATACATTATCAGCAGGCAGTCTATAGACTGGAGGCCTTCCACTGTGGTGGCATGGAGTGCACCTGTCCTTCCAAGTCACAAACACAGACCTTCTGTTCATCAATAAACCTTGCTCCAGTCTCAGGCGAGTTGAAAGCATGAGTGTCACCATTCAGTTGCACCTTCAATATAGAAGAGTACGTCAACTACACATACCCAAAAATCATTAGCTTTTCCAGCACATTACTTGAATAATCTTCATATACTGTAATCCCTCTGATATTTTGCCACATCATGTCCCGCTTTTCCCCTTGCCCTTCGCAAAATGTCCTCTTTCGCAGGGGAACCTACATATCATGTCAGTGAACTTGGATCCCTCTCTGAGTAAGGGTTTGTGTCAAGTATCCAATGCTCTCACTCGAATGCTAAAAACATTTATCCTTTCCACCACTGATAGCTGTTTCTTTGTTGAGGATATTTCCTCTTCCAACTCCTTGGACCCAGACCCAGAGTGCATTAAGTTCTGTCTCTAAGAAGTCACATTTCTACAGGAACATCTCAATATTGTCAGGAAACCAGCATCTCCATGCCCCTGACTGACTGACATGTCCTGGACTGGTCAACCTGCAATGCACAGTCCATGGGATCCAGTGACTGATGACAATTGTCCTTATTCTTCTTGTAAAATGTATCTCCTTAGGTCAATATTGGTGTTTCATAGACATTTTTCAAAGCGGAACTAGCCTAAAAGTCCAGAGCGTCAGTGGTGAGCAGGAGCTTCAACTCTAAGCTGCCACGTCATTCAGCCCAGAAATATAGCCACCTTGTATATTCTCATCCAAACAATCAACGACCCAAAGGAATTCCTCCATGTATCCTCTGTAGGCCTTTATTGTTACAAACAAAATATACAAATCCTGGTCGAGACTTTCATAGTTCAGATTTCTTACAACGCCAAACCTGCAAAAAAAAAGTAGAATTTTTCATAAAATATTTTCCAGGAAAGTAGTGGTTGTTTACCCCAAGTTTGACAACACTTTCTGGAAAAAAAATGTACATTTCATTTTCTGTGCTTCTCTTTTGTAGGCAAGAACTCTGCATACGCAATTCGATAGTTGCGGCCAGAGCTGGACTGGGAACCAAAAGAGTGCCTGGAAAATGTTTTCAAACTGGCCCCATGTTTCGCCGAACGAGTGAGCACAGTGCATAAGCCAAACACACTGGATTAGACAGGCCACGCGACACCCTGTCCCGCACAAGTCCCTGAGCTATACAGCAGAGGACAGGACTGTGGCACACCCTGTATGTTCTAGGCACAGAAAGGCGGTACCACTTGGCTTGAGTTTAAAAAGGCCTGTAAGCAACCAGCTATTATCAAGGGGAAGGGGATGAAATTAACAGGAGGAAGGAGCACCTGCCTTCCCCTGCTTCCGGGGTGGTGCCAACCGAAGAGGACTTCTAGGCGTTTTGAAAGGGCTCCAGTCAATCCACCGTTCCAGGCCATGAATGAGCCTGTTTGTGTCTGCCTCTGGACCATCCTTTAGCTCTGTGTTAACTGTCTGGTAGCTTAGGTCGCTTGATGGGCCAAAACATAGGTGGACAAACACGAGCTGAGGAATTTAGGGAAAATGGGACCACCGGGAGATGAATGCCAACTGCTTAGTGACTCTGGGGCACCTGCCTATGTGACTGTTGTCCCCACCCCCTCTCTAAGCTTAGCCTTGGGCTCTGGCAGATGTACGCCTCCAGGGTGTGTGGTAGTCACTAGTCACCTTCTGTGAAGTTTTGCATTGGTTCTGCTGTTTTTTCTCTTTCTATCACTGGCTTCGTGAGGGCAGATGAAAGCTCTGTGCATGTGTCCCTGCGCGTGATTTCTGTGCCCCGCGGTCCTCTCAATGGCTTAACGTGTGCAGGGGATAGAAGCTATGTGTAAAGGCCCCTGAGAGTGCAATCAATAGCACATTGTGTGAACAGAGGTAGAGACTGTGTGTACATGCACCTGACAGCACACACACAACAGTACCATGTGCACAGGGGGGGCCCTCTCAATATCCCTGGGTCAATAGGGAGGTAAGCGCTATGTGTGGTCCCCTGAAAACACTCTCAATGGCTGTGTGTTTATACAGGTGGGCACTATGTTCAGTCCTCTGAGAGCACTCTCAGTGGACATGCGTGTATATCGAGGTAGGTACTATGTTTACGGGCCTGAGGGAGAGCTCTCAAGCGATCCGTGTGGGCATATGGAGGTAGGCGCTATGTGTACGGGCATTAGAGAGAGCTGTCAATGATCTGTGTGAATGTAGGAGCTATTCACACATGTAAGTGCTCTTGTGTGTGTGAAGGGAGGTGGTAGACATGCACAGAGAGGTGTGTGTCTGCTCTTATGGCCCTGGGTATGAAGGCATGTAAACAGAGGTGTGGGGTCTTCTCAGTGACCTTGTGTGTGCACGCTTGTATGAACCATGTGCACAGGCCCCTAATAACTCTTTGCTGCGGGGTGTGCATGGCAGTAAGTGCTATGTACACAGCATTAAAGCCGCGTGAGCACACTGTACCTTAGAGAGGCAGGCAGGCCACTGGCCAGTGCCACACCTGTATTGCACGCAGTCCACAGAGCACAATGTGCAGGAAACTGGTCTGAAACACATAGGCCCCAAAATAGGCTTGGTGCCCAAGGGCAGGGTCGGGGGGGCTGGGGGGGGGGCTTCCGTGTTATTATTTCCCACCAGGCTTCGTGGATGTGCCGCAGAGACATAGCACTGAACACATGTGTATTAGACAGGTCCCTGGAGTTGAAACACAGCAGGCAAAGTTTGGGGGACAAGGCACAGTGTGCAAAGGACAAGCAGACAATGAGCACAAAGGTCTGCCTCGACACACACTGCAAAGTACATGGGAAGGAAACTAATGTGCAATTGTGCAATCCACACTGTGCAAGGATTGGTAAAAGAGTTCACACTTTGGAAAGGAAAGACGCCGGGCCAGGGACACAGAGTATCATTGTTACAGGTCACGTGACCAAATGTGTAAAGTGCACACAGAGGGAATACACTCCTCCCATATAATTTGTGAAATGCACATTTCAGAAACACAGTCAGTGAATATGATATGATTGGTTACATGCACAGACTGCAGGAATACATGGACACAACACCTTCGTGGCCAGTGCCACTGCTACCCACGTGCCCTAGTTTCCCTGAACCTAGTTGGTAGGTTTTACGGATTGGCTCTAGAAAACAGACAGGGGGCGGAGGGGAGATCCATAAGAGAGGAGGGCAGGCAAACCTGAAGAGGAGTGGAAAAAAGGAGGTAAAAGTACAGGAGCCGAACTAGCAAGTGAGGGTCACTCGGCAGTGTTACCCAAAATGCTCACTCCGTCATCTCCACTGCAATATGGCATGAACGGGTGTGTGCACTTTCAAATACCGAACTTTGCCACTCCCTCCTGACAGCTGCAGCTCTCTGTTCATGCAAAAGTGAGCTCTTCATATCGTCTTATGTTTCTAAGACAAGTCCGCCTCTAGTTTAAATTAAGCACATTTTGGCAATGGCAATTCTAGGTGCTGAATTGGACTGTTGCAATGCCCTGTTGTTTATTTATTTATTTATTTATTTTAATTTTTGTAACGCGCCACATGCCCATGGGCCTCAGGGCGCACATAGAGAACAAAAAACAGGAACAGACGTATAAGGCACAAGAAAACGACGAACCACGAGCAAGTTATTCCAGGTTAAAGAAAATCATTGTTATGGCCTGTTTAAACACAGTGTAGCTTTGGATCTGCCGTATCCGAGCTGGTAGTGCATTCCAAAGAAGGGGACCCTTTACATCAAGGGTGGTACCCCCAAATCTAGCTGTCCTAAATATGGGGTGTTTGAGGACGACCGCTGTAGATGAGCGAAGGTTTCTCTCATTAGACTTAATGCTAATGCGTGCAGACAGATATGTGGGATTGCTGAGGCTCAGGCATTTATGCGTCGTAGTTAACACCCTGTGTGTTATACAATGTTTTACCGGGAGACAGTGAAGTTTCTTCCTAAAGGTGGTGATATGGGTGCGATGAGATTGGTTAAAAATAGTGCACACAGCATTATACTGGG